>NW_027182391.1:0-2400000 GCF_040938575.1 Ambystoma mexicanum
CCTGTTGGAGGCTGCCCCTTCACTGCAGGGGGGGTGGGGGGTGGTGGGAGACATGAGTGGGGGCCTGGTGGAGGCTGCCCCTGCACTGCTGGGGGGTGGGGGTAATAGGGGACATGAGTGGGGGCCTGGTGGAGGCTGCCCCTGGTGGCTGGGGGGTGGGGGTGCTGGGAGACAGGAGTGGGAGCCTGGTGGAGGGTGCCCCTGACTGCTGGGGGGTAGGGGGTGCAGGGAGACATGAGTGGGGGCCTGGTGGAGGCTGCCCCTGGTGGCTGGGGGGTGGGGGTGGTGGGAGACATGAGTTGGACATGAGTGGGGGCCTGGTGGAGGCTGCCCCTGCACTGCTGGGGGGTGGGGGGTGGTGAGTGGGGGCCTGGTGGAGGCTGCCCCTGGTGGCTGGGGGGTGGGGGTGGTGGGGAGACATGAGTTGGACATGAGTGGGGGCCTGGTGGTGGCTGCCCCTGCACTGCTGGGGGGTGGGGGTAATAGGGGACATGAGTGGGGACCTGGTGGAAGCTGCCCCTGGTGGCTGGGGGGTGGGGGTGGTGGGAGACATGAGTTGGACATGAGTGGGGGCCTGGTGGAGGCTGCCCCTGCACTGCTGGGGTGTGGGGGTGGTGGGAGACATGGGTGGGGGCCTGGTGGAGGCTGCCCCTGCACTGCTGGGGGTTGGGGGTAATAGGGGACATGAGTGGGGGCCTGGTGGAGGCTGCCCCTGGTGGCTGGGGCTGGGGGTGCTGGGAGACAGGAGTGGGAGCCTGGTGGAGGTTGCCCCTGGTGGCTGGGGGGTGGGGGTGGTGGGAGACATGATTTGGATATGAGTGGGGGCCTGGTGGAGGCTGCCCCTGCACTGCTGGGGGGTAGGGGTAATAGGGGACATGAGTGGGGGCCTGGTGGAGGCTGCCCCTGGTGGCTGGGGGTGGGGGTGATGGGAGACATGAGTGGGGGCCTGGTGGAGGCTGCCCCTGCACTGCTGGGGGGTGCGGGTGATGGGAGACATGAGTGGGGGCCTGGTGGAGGCTACCCCTGCACTGCTGGGGGGTGGGGTGGTGGTAGACATGGGTGGGGGCCTGGTGGAGGCTGCCCCTGCACTGCTGGGGGGTAGGGGGTGCAGGGAGACATGAGTGGGGGCCTGGTGGAGGCTGCCCTGCAATGCTGGGGGGTGCGGGTGCTGGGAGACAGGAGTGGGAGCCTGGTGGAGGGTGCCCCTGACTGGGGGGTAGGGGGTGCAGGGAGACAGGAGTGGGGGCCTGGTGGAGAGTGCCCCTGACTGCTGGGGGGTGGGGGTGGTGGGAGACATGAGTGGGGGCCTGGTGGAGGCTGCCCCTGCACTGCTGGGGGGTGGGGGTGGTGGTAGTCATGGGTGGGGGCCTGGTGGAGGCTGCCCCTGCACTGCCGGGGGGTAGGGGGTGCAGGGAGACATGAGTGGGGGCCTGGTGGAGGCTGCCCTGCAATGCTGGGGGGTGGGGGTGCTGGGAGACAGGAGTGGGAATCTGGTGGAGGGTGCCACTGACTGCTGGGGGGTAGGGGGTGCAGGGAGACAGGAGTGGGGGCCTGGTGGAGAGTGCCCCTGACTGCTGGGGGGTGGGGGTGCAGGGAGACATGAGTGGGGGCCTGGTGGAGAGTGCCCCTGGTGCTGGGGGGTGGGGGTGGTGGGAAACATGAGTTGGACATGAGTGGGGGCCTGGTGGAGGCTGCCCCTGCACTGTTGGGGTTTGGGGGTAATAGGGGACATGAGTGGGGGCTTGGTGGAGGCTGCCCCTGGTGGCTGGGGGGTGGGGGTGGTGGGAGACATGAGTTGGACATGAGTGGGGGCCTGGTGGAGGCTGCCCCTGCACTGCTGGGGGATGGGGGTAATAGGAGACATGAGTGGGGGCCTGGTGGAGGCTGCCCCTGTTGGCTGGGGGGTGGGGGTGGTGGTAGACATGAGTGGGGGCCTGGTGGAGGCTGCCCGTGCACTGCTGGGGGGTGGGGATAATAGGGGACATGAGTGGGGGCCTGTTGGAGGCTGCCCCTGGTGGCTGAGGGGTGGGGGTGGTGGTAGACATGAGTGGGGGCCTGGTGGAGGCTGCCCCTCTCCTGTTGGGGGTGGGGGTAATAGGGGACATGAGTGGGAGCCTGGTGGAGGGTGCCCCTGGCTGCTGGGGGGTAGGGGGTGCAGGGAGACAGGAGTGGGGGCCTGGTGGAGGGTGCCCCTGACTGCTGGGGGGTGGGGGTGGTGGGAGACATGAGTGGGGGCCTGGTGGAGGCTGCCCTTGGTGGCTGGGAGTTGGGGGTGGTGGGAGACATGAGTTGGATATGAGTGGGGGCCTGGTGGAGGCTGCCCCTGGTGGCTGGGGGGTGGGGGTGGTGGGAGACATGAGTTGGACATGAGTGGGGGCCTGGTGGAGGCTGCCCCTGCACTGCTGGGGGATGGGGGTAATAGGAGACATGAGTGGGGGCCTGGTGGAGGCTGCCCCTGGTGGCTGGGGGGTGGGGGAGGTGGTAGACATGAGTGGGGGCCTGGTGGAGGCTGCCCCTGCACTGCTGGGGGGTGGGGGTAATAGGGGACATGAGTGGGGGCCTGCTGGAGGCTGCCCCTGGGGGGTGGGGGTGCTGGGAGACAGGAGTGGGAGCCTGGTAGAAGGTGAACTGCTGGGGGGTTGGGGGTGCAGGGAGACAGGAGTGGGGGCCTGGTGGAGGGTGCCCCTGACTGCTGGGGGGTGGGGGTGGTGGGAGACATGAGTGGGGGCCTGGAGGAGGCTGCCCCTGGTGGCTGGGTGGTGGGGGTGATGGGAGACATGAGTGGGGGCCTGGTGGAGGCTGCCCCTGCACTGCTGGGGGGTGGGGGTGATGGGAGACATGAGTGGGGGCCTGGTGGAGGCTGCCCCTGCACTGCTGGGGGGTGGGGGTGGTGGTAGACATGGGTGGGGGCCTGGTGGAGGCTGCCCCTGCACTGCTGGGGGGTAGGGGTGCAGGGAGACAGGAGTGGGGGCCTGGTGGAGGCTGCCCCTGCACTGCTGGGGGGTGGGGGTGCTGGGAGACAGGAGTGGGAGCCAGGTGGAGGGTGCCCCTGACTGCTGGGGGGTAGGGGATGCAGGGAGACATGAGTGGGGGCCTGGTGGAGGCTGCCTCTGGTTGCTGGGGGGTGGTGGGAGACATGAGTTGGACATGAGTGGGGGCCTGGTGGAGGTTGCCCCTGGTGGCTGGGGGGTGGGGGTGGTGGGAAACATGAGTTGGACATGAGTGGGGGCCTGGTGGAGGCTGCCCCTGCACTGTTGGGGTTTGGGGGTAATAGGGGACATGAGTGGGGGCTTGGTGGAGGCTGCCCCTGGTGGCTGGGGGGTGGGGGTGGTGGGAGACATGAGTTGGACATGAGTGGGGGCCTGGTGGAGGCTGCCCCTGCACTGCTGGGGGATGGGGGTAATAGGAGACATGAGTGGGGGCCTGGTGGAGGCTGCCCCTGTTGGCTGGGGGGTGGGGGTGGTGGTAGACATGAGTGGGGGCCTGGTGGAGGCTGCCCGTGCACTGCTGGGGGGTGGGGATAATAGGGGACATGAGTGGGGGCCTGGTGGAGGCTGCCCCTGGTGGCTGGGGGGTGGGGGTGGTGGTAGACATGAGTGGGGGCCTGGTGGAGGCTGCCCCTCTCCTGTTGGGGGTGGGGGTAATAGGGGACATGAGTGGGGGTCTGGTGGAGGCTGCCCCTGGTGGCTGGGGGGTGGGGGTGCTGGGAGACAGGAGTGGGAGCCTGGTGGAGGGTGCCCCTGGCTGCTGGGGTGTAGGGGGTGCAGGGAGACAGGAGTGGGGGCCAGGTGGAGGGTGCCCCTGACTGCTGGGGGGTGGGAGTGGTGGGAGACATGAGTGGGGGCCTGGTGGAGGCTGCCCCTGGTGGCTGGGAGTTGGGGGTGGTGGGAGACATGAGTTGGATATGAGTGGGGGCCTGGTGGAGCCTGCCCCTGCACTGCTGGGGGGTGGGGGTAATAGGGGACATGAGTGGGGGCCTGGTGGAGGCTGCCCCTGGTGGCTGGGGGGTGGGGGTGGTGGGAGACATGAGTTGGACATGAGTGGGGGCCTGGTGGAGGCTGCCCCTTCACTGCTGGGGGATGGGTGTAATAGGAGACATGAGTGGGGGCCTGGTGGAGGCTGCCCCTGGTGGCTGGGGGGTGGGGGTGGTGGTAGACATGAGTGGGGGCCTGGTGGAGGCTGCCCCTGCACTGCTGGGGGGTAGGGGTAATAGGGGACATGAGTGGGGGCCTGCTGGAGGCTGCCCCTGGGGGGTGGGGTGCTGGGAGACAGGAGTGGGAGCCTGGTAGAAGGTTAACTGCTGGGGGGTTGGGGGTGCAGGGAGACAGGAGTGGGGGCCTGGCGGAGGGTGCCCCTGACTGCTGGGGGGTGGTGGGAGACATGAGTGGGGGCCTGGTGGAGGCTGCCCCTGGTGGCTGGGTGGTGGGGGTGATGGGAGACATGAGTGGGGGCCTGGTGGAGGCTGCCCCTGCACTGCTGGGGGGTGGGGGTGATGGGAGACATGAGTGGGGGCCTGGTGGAGGCTGCCCCTGCACTGCTGGGGGGTGGGGGTGGTGGTAGACATGGGTGGGGGCCTGGTGGAGGCTGCCCCTGCACTGCTGGGGGGTAGGGGTGCAGGGAGACAGGAGTGGGGGCCTGGTGGAGGCTGCCCCTGCACTGCTGGGGGGTGGGGGTGCTGGGAGACAGGAGTGGGAGCCAGGTGGAGGGTGCCCCTGACTGCTGGGGGGTAGGGGATGCAGGGAGACATGAGTGGGGGCCTGGTGGAGGCTGCCTCTGGTTGCTGGGGGGTGGGGGTGGTGGGAGACATGAGTTGGACATGAGTGGGGGCCTGGTGGAGGTTGCCCCTGGTGGCTGGGGGGTGGGGGTGGTGGGAGACATGATTTGGACATGAGTGGGGGCCTGGTGGAGGCTGCCCCTGCACTGCTGGGGGGTGGGGGTAATAGGGGACATGAGTGGGGGCCTGGTGGAGGCTGCCCCTGGTGGCTGGGGAGTGGGGGTGATGGGAGACATGAGTGGGGGCCTGGTGGAGGCTGCCCCTGCACTGCTGGGGGGTGGGGGTGATGGGAGACATGAGTGGGGGCCTGGTGGAGGCTCCCCCTGCACTGCCGGGGGGTGGGGTGGTGGTAGACATGGGTGGGGTCCTGGTGGAGGCTGCCCCTGCACTGCTGGGGGGTAGGGGGTGCAGGGAGACATGAGTGGGGGCCTGGTGGAGGCTGCCCCTGCACTGCTGGGGGTGGGGGTGCTGGGAGACAGGAGTGGGAGCCTGGTGGAGGGTGCCCCTGACTGCTGGGGGGTAGGGGGGTGCAGGGAGGCTGGAGTGGGGGCCTGGTGGAGAGTGCCCCTGACTGCTGGGGGTGGGGGTGGTGGGAGACATGAGTGGGGGCCTGGTGGAGGCTGCCCTGGTTGCTGGGGGTTGGGGGTGGTGGGAGACATGAGTTGGACATGAGTGGAGGCCTGGTGGAGGTTGCCCCTGGTGGCTGGGGGGTGGGGGTGGTGGGAGACATGATTTGGACATGAGTGGGGGCCTGGTGGAGGCTGCCCCTGCACTGCTGGGGGGTGGGGGTAATAGGGGACATGAGTGAGGGCCTGGTGGAGGCTGCCCCTGGTGGCTGGGGGGTGGGGGTGATGGGAGGAGACATGAGTGGGGGCCTGGTGGAGGCTGCCGCTTCACTTCTGGGGGGTGGGGGTGATGGGAGACATGAGTGGGGGCCTGGTGGAGGCTGCCCCTTCACTGCTGGGGGGTGGGGGTGATGGGAGACATGAGTGGGGGCCTGGTGGAGACTGCCCCTGCACTGCTGGGGGGGTGGGGATGGTGGTAGACATGGGTGGGGGCCTGGTGGAGGCTGCCCCTGCACTGCTGGGGGGTAGGGGGTGCAGGGAGACATGAGTGGGGGCCTGGTGGAGGCTGCCCCGCAATGCTGGGGGGTAGGGGTGCTGGGAGACAGGAGTGGGAGCCTGGTGGAGGGTGCCCCTGACTGCTGGGGGGTGGGGGTAATAGGGGACATGAGTGGGGGCCTGGTGGAGGCTGCCCCTGGTGGCTGGGGGTGGGGGTGGTGGTAGACATGAGTGGGGGCCTGGTGGAGGCTGCCCCTGCACTGCTGGGGTGTGGGGGTAATAGGGGACATGAGTGGGGGCCTGGTGGAGGCTGCCCCTGGTGGCTGGGGGTGGGGGTGCTGGGAGACAGGAGTGGGAGCCTGGTGGAGGTTGCCCCTGGTGGCTGGGGGGTGGGGGTGGTGGGAGACATGATTTGGATATGAGTCGGGGCCTGGTGGAGGCTGCCCCTGCACTGCTGGGGGGTAGCGGTAATAGGGGACATGAGTGGGGGCCTGGTGGAGGCTGCCCCTGTTGGCTGGGGGGTGGGGGTGATGGGAGACATGAGTGGGGGCCTGGTGGAGGCTGCCCCTGCACTGCTGGGGGGTGGGGGTGATGGGAGACATGAGTGGGGGCCTGGTGGAGGCTACCCCTGCACTGCTGGGGGGTGGGGTGGTGGTAGACATAGGTGGGGGCCTGGTGGAGGCTGCCCCTGCACTGCTGGGGGGTAGGGGGTGCAGGGAGACATGAGTGGGGGCCTGGTGGAGGCTGCCCTGCAATGCTGGGGGGTGCGGGTGCTGGGAGACAGGAGTGGGAGCCTGGTGGAGGGTGCCCCTGACTGGGGGGTAGGGGGTGCAGGGAGACAGGAGTGGGGGCCTGGTGGAGAGTGCCCCTGACTGCTGGGGGGTGGGGGTGGTGGGAGACATGAGTGGGGGCCTGGTGGAGGCTGCCCCTGGTGGCTGGGGGGTGGGGGTGGTGGGAAACATGAGTTGGACATGAGTGGGGGCCTAGTGGAGGCTGCCCCTGCACTGCTGGGGGTTGTGGGTAATAGGGGACATGAGTGGGGGCCTGGTGGAGGCTGCCCCTGGTGGCTGGGGGGTGGGGGTGCTGGGAGACATGAGTTGGACATGAGTGGGGGCCTGGTGGAGGCTGCCCCTGCACTGCTGGGGGGTGGGGGTAATAGGGGACATGAGTGGGGGCCTGGTGGAGGCTGCCCCTGGTGGCTGGGGGTGGGGGTGGTGGTAGACATGAGTGGGGGCCTGGTGGAGGCTGCCCCTGCACTGCTGGGGTGTGGGGGTAATAGGGGACATGAGTGGGGGCCTGGTGGAGGCTGCCCCTGGTGGCTGGGGGTGGGGGTGCTGGGAGACAGGAATGGGAGCCTGGTGGAGGGAGCCCCTGACTGCTGGGGCTATGGGGTGCAGGGAGACAGGAGTAGGGACTGGTGGAGGGTGCCCCTGACTGCTGGGGGGTGGGGCTGGTGGGAGACATGAGTGGGGGCCTGGTGGAGGCTGCCCCTGGTGGGTGGGGGGTGGGGGTGGTGGTAGACATGAGTGGGGGCCTGGTGGAGGCTGCCGCTGCACTGCTGGGGGGTGGGGGTAATAGGGGACATGAGTGGGGGCCTTGTGGAGGCTGCCCCTGGTGGCTGGGGGTGGGGGTGGTGGTAGACATGAGTGGGGGCCTGGTGGAGGCTGCCCCTGGTGGGTGGGGGGTGGGGGTGGTGGGAGACATGAGTTGGACATGAGAGGGGGCCTGGTGGAGGCTGCCCCTGCACTGCTGGGGGTGGGGGTAATAGGGGACATGAGTGGGGGCCTTGTGGAGGCTGCCCCTGGTGGCTGGGGGTGGGGGTGGTGGTAGACATGAGTGGGGGCCTGGTGGAGGCTGCCCCTGACTGCTGGGGGGTGGGGCTGGTGGGAGACATGAGTGGGGGCCTGGTGGAGGCTGCCCCTGGTGGGTGGGGGGTGGGGGTGGTGGGAGACATGAGTTGGACATGAGAGGGGGCCTGGTGGAGGCTGCCCCTGCACTGCTGGGGGTGGGGGTAATAGGGGACATGAGTGGGGGCCTGGTGGAGGCTGCCCCTGGTGGGTGGGGGGTGGGGGTGGTGGGAGACATGAGTTGGACATGAGAGGGGGCCTGGTGGAGGCTGCCCCTGCACTGCTGGGGGTGGGGGTAATAGGGGACATGAGTGGGGGCCTGGTGGAGGCTGCCCCTGGTGGCTGGGGGGTGGGGGTGGTGGGAGACATGAATTGGACATGAGTGGGGGCCTGGTGGAGGCTGCCGCTGCACTGCTGGGGGGTGGGGTAATAGGGGACATGAGTGGGGGCCTTGTGGAGGCTGCCCCTGGTGGCTGGGGGTGGGGGTGGTGGTAGACATGAATGGGGGCCTGGTGGAGGCTGCCCCTGGTGGCTGGGGGGTGGGGGTGATGGGAGACATGAGTGGGGGCCTGGTGGAGGCTGCCCCTGCACTGCTGGGGGGTGGGGGCGATGGGAGACATGAGTGGGGCCTGGTGGAGGCTGCCCCTGCACTGCTGGGGGGTGGGGGTGGTGGTAGACATGGGTGGGGGCCTGGTGGAGGCTGCCCCTGCACTGCTGGGGGGTAGGGGGTGCAGGGAGACATGAGTGGGGGCCTGGTGGAGGCTGCCCTGCAATGCTGGGGCGTGGGGGTGCAGGGAGACAGGAGTGGGGGCCTGGTGAGGAGTGCCCCTGACTGCTGGGGGTGGGGGTGGTGGGAGACATGAGTGGGGGCCTGGTGGAGGCTGCCCCTGGTGGCTGGGGGTGGGGGTGGTGGTAGACATGAGTGGGGGCCTGGTGGAGGCTGCCCCTGCACTGCTGGGGTGTGGGGGTAATAGGGGACATGAGTGGGGGCCTGGTGGAGGCTGCCCCTGGTGGCTGGGGGTGGGGGTGCTGGGAGACAGGAGTGGGAGCCTGGTGGAGGTTGCCCCTGGTGGCTGGGGGGTGGGGGTGGTGGGAGACATGATTTGGACATGAGTGGGGGCCTGGTGGAGGCTGCCCCTGCACTGCTGGGGGGTGGGGGTAATAGAGGACATGAGTGGGGGCCTGGTGGAGGCTGCCCCTGGTGGCTTGGGGGTGGGGGTGATGGGAGACATGAGTGGGGGCCTGGTGGAGGCTGCCCCTGCACTGCTGGGGGGTGGGGGGTGATGGGAGACATGAGTGGGGGCCTTGTGGAGGCTGCCCCTGCACTGCTGGGGGGTGGGGGTGGTGGTAGACATGGGTGGGGGCCTGGTGGAGGCTGCCCCTGCACTGCTGGGGGGTAGGGGGTGCAGGGAGACATGAGTGGGGGCCTGGTGGAGGCTGCCCTGTAATGCTGGGGGTGCTGGGAGACAGGAGTGGGAGCCTGGTGGAGGGTGCCCCTGACTGCTGGGGGGTAGGGGGTGCAGGGAGACAGGAGTGGGGGCCTGGTGGAGCGTGCCCCTGACTGCTGGGGGGTGGGGGTGGTGGGAGACATGAGTGGGGGCCTGGTGGAGGCTGCCCCTGGTGGCTGGGGGGTGGGGGTGGTGGGAAACATGAGTTGGACATGAGTGGGGGCCTAGTGGAGGCTGCCCCTGCACTGCTGGGGGGTAGGGGTAATAGGGGACATGAGTGGGGGCCTGGTGGAGGCTGCCCCTGGTGGCTGGGGGGTGGGGGTGCTGGGAGACATGAGTTGGACATGAGTGGGGGCCTGGTGGAGGCTGCCCCTGCACTGCTGGGGGGTGGGGGTAATAGGGGACATGAGTGGGGGCCTGGTGGAGGCTGCCCCTGGTGGCTAGGGGTGGGGGTGGTGGTAGACATGAGTGGGGGCCTGGTGGAGGCTGCCCCTGCACTGCTGGGGTGTGGGGGTAATAGGGGACATGAGTGGGTGCCTGGTGGAGGCTGCCCCTGGTGGCTGGGGGTGGGGGTGCTGGGAGACAGGAGTGGGAGCCTGGTGGAGGGTGCCCCTGACTGCTGGGGGTATGGGGTGCAGGGAGACAGGACTGGGGGCCTGGTGGAGGGTGCCCCTGACTGCTGGGGGGTGGGGGTGGTGGGAGACATGAGTGGGGGCCTGGTGGAGGCTGCCCTTGGTGGGTGGGGGGTGGGGGTGGTGGGAGACATGAGTTGGACATGAGTGGGGGCCCGGTGGAGGCTGCCCCTGCACTGCTGGGGGTGGGGGTAATAGGGGACATGAGTGGGGGCCTGGTGGAGGCTGCCCCTGGTGGCTGGGGGGTGGGGGTGGTGGGAGACATGAATTGGACATGAGTGGGGGCCTGGTGGAGGCTGCCGCTGCACTGCTGGGGGGTGGGGGTAATAGGGGACATGAGTGGGGGCCTTGTGGAGACTGCCCCTGGTGGCTGGGGGTGGGGGTGGTGGTAGACATGAGTGGGGGCCTGGTGGAGGCTGCCCCTGCACTGCTGGGGGGTGGGGGTAATAGGGGACATGAGTGGGGGCCTGGTGGAGGCTGCCCCTGGTGGCTGTGCGGTGGGGGTGGCGGGAGACATGATTTGGATATGAGTGGGGGCCTGGTGGAGGCTGCCCCTGCACTGCTGGGGGTTGGGGGTAATAGGGGACATGAGTGGCGGCCTGGTGGAGGCTGCCCCTGGTGGCTGGGGGGTGGGGGTGATGGGAGACATGAGTGGGGGCCTGGTGGAGGCTGCCCCTGCACTGCTGGGGGGGGGGTGATGGGAGACATGAGTGGGGGCCTGGTGGAGGCTGCCCCTGCACTGCTGGGGGGTGGGGGTGGTGGTAGACATGGGTGGGGGGCTGGTGGAGGCTGCCTCTGCACTGCTGGGGGGTAGGGGGTGCAGGGAGACATGAGTGGGGGCCTGGTGGAGGCTGCCCTGCAATGCTGGGGGGTGGGGGTGCTGGGAGACAGGAGTGGGAGCCTGGTGGAGGGTGCCCCTGACTGCTGGGGGGTAGGGGGTGCAGGGAGACAGGAGTGGGGGCCTGGTGGAGAGTGCCCCTGACTGCTGGGGGGTGGGGGTGGTGGGAGACATGAGTGGGGGCCTGGTGGAGGCTGCCCCTGGTGGCTGGGGGGTGGGGGTGGTGGGAAACATGAGTTGGACATGAGTGGGGGCCTGGTGGAGGCTGCCCCTGCACTGCTGGGGGGTGGGGGTAATAGGGGACATGAGTGGGGGCCTGGTGGAGGCTGCCCCTGGTGGCTGGGGGGTGGGGGTGCTGGGAGACATGAGTTGGACATGAGTGGGGGCCTGGGGAGGCTGCCCCTGCACTGCTGGGGGGTGGGGGTAATAGGGGACATGAGTGGGGGCCTGGTAGAGGCTGTCCCTGCTGGCTGGGGGTGGGGGTGGTGGTAGACATGACTGGGGGCCTGGTGGAGGCTGCCCCTGCACTGCTGGGGTGTGGGGGTAATAGGGGACATGAGTGGGGGCCTGGTGGAGGCTGCCCCTGGTGGCTGGGGGTGGGGGTGCTGGGAGACAGGAGTGGGAGCCTGGTGGAGGTTGCCCCTGACTGCTGGGGGGTGGGGGTGGTGGGAGACATGAGTGGGGGCCTGGTGGAGGCTGCCCCTGGTGGGTGGGGGGTGGGGGTGGTGGGAGACATGAGTTGGACATGAGTGGGGGCCTGGTGGAGGCTGCCCATGCACTGCTGGGGGTGGGGGTAATAGGGGACATGAGTGGGGGCCTGGTGGAGGCTGCCCCTGGTGGCTGGGGGGTGGGGGTGGTGGGAGACATGAATTGGACATGAGTGGGGGCCTGGTGGAGGCTGCCACTGCACTGCTGGGGGGTGGGGGTAATAGGGGACATGAGTGGGGGCCTTGTGGAGGCTGCCCCTGGTGGCTGGGGGTGGGGGTGGTGGTAGACATGAGTGGGGGCCTGGTGGAGGCTGCCCCTGCACTGCTGGGGGGTGGGGGTAATAGGGGACATGAGTGGGGGCCTGGTGGAGGCTGCCCCTGGTGGCTGGGGGGTGGGGGTGCTGGGAGACAGGAGTAGGAGCCTGGTGGAGGGTGCCCCTGACTGCTGGGGGGTAGGGGGTGCAGGGAGACAGGAGTGGGGGCCTGGTGGAGGGTGCCCCTGACTGCTGGGGGGTGGGAGACATGAGTGGGGGGCTGGTGGAGGCTGCCCCTGGTGGCTGGGGGGTGGGGTGGTAGTAGACATGGGTGGGGGCCTGGTGGAGGCTGCCCCTGCACTGCTGGGGGGTGGGGGTGGTGGGAGACATGAGTGGGGGCCTGGTGGAGGCTGCCCCTGCACTGCTGGGGGGTGGGGGTAATAGGGGACATGAGTGGGGGCCTGGTGGAGGCTGCCCCTGGTGGCTGGGGAGTGGGGGTGCTGGGAGACAGGAGTGGGAGCCTGGTGGAGGGGTTGCCCCTGACTGCTGGGGGGAGGGGGTGCAGGGAGACATGAGTGGGGGCCTGGTGGAGGCTGCCCCTGGTGGCTTGGGGGTGGGGGTGGTGGGAGACATTAGTTGAACATGAGTGGGGGCCTGGTGGAGGCTGCCCCCGCACTGCTGGGGGGTGGGGATAATAGGGGACATGAGTGGGGGCCTGGTGGAGGCTGCCCCTGGTGGCTGGGGGGTGGGGGTGGTGGTAGACATGAGTGGGGGCCTGGTGGAGGCTGCCCCTCTCCTGTTGGGGGTGGGGGTAATAGGGGACATGAGTGGGGGCCTGGTGGAGGCTGCCCCTGGTGGCTGGGGGTTGGGGGTGCTGGGAGACAGGAGTGGGAGTTGGTGGAGGGTGCCCCTGACTGCTGGAGGGTAGGGGGTGCAGGGAGACAGGAGTGGGGGCCTGGTGGAGGGTGCCCCTGACTGCTAGGGGGTGGGGGTGGTGGGAGACATGAGTGGGGGCCTGGTGGAGGATGCCCCTGGTGGCTGGGGGGTGGGGGTGGTGGGAGACATGAGTTGGACATGCGTGGGGGCCTGGTGGAGGCTGCCCCTGCACTGCTGGGGGTGGGGGTAATAGGGGACATGAGTTGGGGCCTGGTGGAGGCTGCCCCTGGTGGCTGGGGGGTGGGAGTGGTGGTAGACATGGGTGGGGGCCTAGTGGAGGCTGCCCCTGCACTGCTGGGGGGTGGGGGTGGTGGGAGACATGAGTGGGGGCCTGGTGGAGGCTGCCCCTGGTGGCTGGAGGGTGGGGGTGGTGGTAGACATGGGTGGGGGCCTGGTGGAGGCTGCCCCTGCACTGCTGGGGTTGGGGGTGGTGGTAGACATGAGTGGGGGCCTGGTGGAGGCTGCCCCTGGTGGCTGGGGGGTGGGGGTGGTGGGAGACATGAGTTGGACATGCGTGGGGGCCTGGTGGAGGCTGCCCCTGCACTGCTGGGGGGTGGGGGTAATAGGGGACATGATTGGGGGCATGGTGGAGGCTGCCCCTGGTGGCTGGGGGGTGGGGGTGGTGGGAGACATGAGTTGGACATGAGTGGGGGCCTGGTGGAGGCTGCCCCTGCACTGCTGGGGGGTGGGGATAATAGGGGACATGAGTGGGGGCCTGGTGGAGGCTGCCCCTGGTGGCTGGGGGGTGGGGGTGGTGGTAGACATGAGTGGGGGCCTGGTGGAGGCTGCCCTTCTCCTGTTGGGGGTGGGGGTAATAGGGGACATGTGTGGGGGCCTGGTGGAGGCTGCCCCTGGTGGCTGGGGGTTGGGGATGCTGGGAGACAGGAGTGGGAGCCTGGTGGAGGGTGCCCCTGACTGCTGGGGGGTAGGGAGTGCAGGGAGACAGGAGTGGGGGCCTGGTGGAGGGTGCCCTGACTGCTAGGGGGTGGGGTGGTGGGAGTCATGAGTGGGGGCTTGGTGGAGGCTGCCCCTGGTGGCTGGGGGTGGGGGTGGTGGGAGACATGAGTTGGACAAGAGTGGGGGCCTGGTGGAGGCTGCCCCTGCACTGCTGGGGTTTGGGGGTAATAGGGGACATGAGTGGGGCCTGGTGGAGGCTGCCCCTGGTGGCTGGGGGGTGGGGGTGGTGGGAGACATGAGTTGGACATAAGTGGGGGCCTGGTGGAGGCTGCCCCTGCACTGCTGGGGGATGGGGTAATAGGAGACATGAGTGGGGGCCTGGTGGAGGCTGCCCCTGTTGGCTGGGGGGTGGGGGTGGTGGTAGACATGAGTGGGGGCCTGGTGGAGGCTTCCCGTGCACTGCTGGGGGGTGGGGATAATAGGGGACATGAGTGGTGGCCTGGTGGAGGCTGCCCCTGGTGGCTGGGGGGTGGGGGTGGTGGTAGACATGAGTGGGGGCCTGGTGGAGGCTGCCCCTCTCCTGGTGGGGGTGGGGGTAATAGGGGACAAGAGTGGGGGCCTGCTGGAGGCTGCCCCTGGTGCTGGGGGGTGGGGGTGCAGGGAGACAGGAGTGGGGGCCTGGTGGAGGGTGTCCCTGACTGCTGGGGGGTGGTGGGAGACATGAGTGGGGGCCTGGTGGAGACTGCCCCTGGTGGCTGGGAGTTGGGGGTGGTGGGAGACATGAGTTGGACATGAGTGGCGGCCTGGTGGAGCCTGCCCCTGCACTGCTGGGGGATGGGGGTAATAGGAGACATGAGTGGGGGCCTGGTGGAGGCTGCCCCTGGTGGCTGGGGGTGGGGGTGGTGGTTGACATGAGTGGGGGCCTGGTGGAGGCTGCCCCTGCACTGCTGGGGGGTGGGGGTAATAGGGGACATGAGTGGGGGCCTGCTGGAGGCTGCCCCTAGTGGCTGGGGGGTGGGGGTGCTGGGAGACAGGAGTGGGAGCCTGGTAGAAGGTGCACTGCTGGGGGGTAGGGGGTGCAGGGAGACAGGAGTGGGGGCCTGGTGGAGGGTGCCCCTGACTGCTGGGGGGTGGGGGTGGTGGGAGACATGAGTGGGGGCCTGGTGGAGGCTGCCCCTGGTGGCTGGGGGGTGGGGGTGATGGGAGACATGAGTGGGGGCCTGGTGGAGGCTGCCCCTGCACTGCCGGGAGGTGGGGGTGATGGGAGACATGAGTGGGGGCCTGGTGGAGGCTGCCCCTGCACTGCTGGGGGGTGGGGGTGGTGGTAGACATGGGTGGGGGCCTGGTGGAGGCTGCCCCTGCACTGCTGGGGGGGTAGGGGGTGCAGGGAGACAGGAGTGGGGGCCTGGTGGAGGCTGCCCCAGCACTGCTGGGGGGGGGGGTGCTGGGAGACAGGAGTGGGAGCCAGGTGGAGGGTGCCCCTGACTGCTGGGGGGTGGGGGTGGTGGGAGACATGAGTTGGACATGAGTGGGGGCCTGGTGGAGGTTGCCCCTGGTGGCTGGGGGGTGGGGGTGGTGGGAGACATGGGTGGGGGCCTGGTGGAGGCTGCCCCTGCACTGCTGGGGGGTAGGGGATGCAGGGAGACATGAATGGGGGCCTGGTGGAGGGTGCCCCTGACTGCTGGGGGGTGGGGGTGGTGGGAGACATGAGTGGGGGCCTGGTGGAGGCTGCCCCTGGTTGCTGGGGGGTGGGGGTGGGGGTGGTGGGAGACATGAGTTGGACATGCGTGGGGGCCTGGTGGAGGCTGCCCCTGCACTGCTGGGGGTTGGGGGTAATAGGGGACATGATTGGGGGCATGGTGGAAGCTGCCCCTGGTGGCTGGGGGGTGGGGGTGGTGGGAGACATGAGTTGGACATGAGTGGGGGCCTGGTGGAGGCTGCCCCTGCACTGCTGGGGGGTGGGGATAATAGGGGACATGAGTGGGGGCCTGGTGGAGGCTGCCCCTGGTGGCTGGGGGGTGGGGGTGGTGGTAGACATGAGTGGGGGCGTGGTGGAGGCTGCCCTTCTCCTGTTGGGGGTGGGGGTAATAGGGGACATTTGTGGGGGCCTGGTGGAGGCTGCCCCTGGTGGCTGGGGGTTGGGGATGCTGGGAGACAGGAGTGGGGGCCTGGTGGAGGGTGCCCTGACTGCTAGGAGGTGGGGGTGGTGGGAGACATGAGTGGGGGCCTGGTGGAGGCTGCCCCTGGTGGCTGGGGGTGGGGGGAGACATGAGCTGGACATGAGTGGGGGCCTGGTGGAGGCTGCCCCTGCACTGCTGGGGTTTGGGGGTAATAGGGGACATGAGTGGGGGCCTGTTGGAGGCTGCCCCTGGTGGCTGGGGGGTGGGGGTGGTGGGAGACATGAGTTGGACATGAGTGGGGGCCTGGTGGAGGCTGCCCCTGCACTGCTGTGGGATGGGGGTAATAGGAGACATGAGTGGGGGCCTGGTGGAGGCTGCCCCTGTTGGCTGGGGGGTGGGGGTGGTGGTAGACATGAGTGGGGGCCTGGTGGAGGCTGCCCGTGCACTGCTGGGGGGTGGGGATAATAGGGGACATGAGTGGGGGCCTGGTGGAGGCTGCCCCTGGTGGCTGGGGGGTGGGGGTGGGGGTAGACATGAGTGGGGGCCTGGTGGAGGCTGCCCCTCTCCTGTTTGGGGTGGGGGTAATAGGGGACATGAGTGGGGGCCTGGTGGAGGCTGCCCCTGGTGGCTGGGGGGTGGGGGTGCAGGGAGACAGAAGTGGGGGCCTGGTGGAGGGTGTCCCTGACTGCTGGGGGGTGGGGGTGGTGGGAGACATGAGTGGGGGCCTGGTGGAGGCTGCCCCCGGTTGGCTGGGAGTTGGGGGTGGTGGGAGACATGAGTTGGACATGAGTGGGGGCCTGGTGGAGCCTGCCCCTGCACTGCTGGGGGTGGGGGTAATAGGAGACATGAGTGGGGGCCTGGTGGAGGCTGCCCCTGGTGGCTGGGGAGTGGGAGTGGTGGGAGACATGAGTTGGACATGAGTGGGGGCCTGGTGGAGGCTGCCCCTGCACTGCTGGGGGATGGGGTAATAGGAGACATGAGTGGGGGCCTGGTGGAGGCTGCCCCTGGTGGCTGGGGGGTGGGGGTGGTGGTAGACATGAGTGGGGGCCTGGTGGAGGCTGCCCCTGCACTGCTGGGGGGTGGGGGTAATAGGGGACATGAGTGGGGGCCTGCTGGAGGCTGCCCCTGGTGGCTGGGGGGTGGGGGTGCTGGGAGACAGGAGTGGGAGCCTGGTAGAAGGTGCACTGCTGGGGGGTAGGGGGTGCAGGGAGACATGAGTGGGGGCCTGGTGGAGGGTGCCCCTGACTGCTGGGGGGTGGGGGTGGTGGGAGACATGGGTGGGGGCCTGGTGGAGGCTGCCCCTGCACTGCTGGGGGGTAGGGGGTGCAGGGAGACAGGAGTGGGGGCCTGGTGGAGGCTGCCCCTGCACTGCTGGGGGGTGGGGGCGCTGGGAGACAGGAGTGGGAGCCAGGTGGAGGGTGCCCCTGACTGCTGGGGGTGGGGGTGGTGGGAGACATGAGTTGGACATGAGTGGGGGCCTGGTGGAGGTTGCCCCTGGTGGCTGGGGGGTGGGGGTGGTGGGAGACATGGGTGGGGGCCTGGTGGAGGCTGCCCCTGCACTGCTGGGGGGTAGGGGATGCAGGGAGACATGAGTGGGGGCCTGGTGGAGGGTGCCCCTGACTGCTGGGGGGTGGGGGTGGTGGGAGACATGAGTGGGGGCCTGGTGGAGGCTGCCCCTGGTTGCTGGGGTGTGGGGGTGGTGGGAGACATGAGTTGGACATGAGTGGGGGCCTGGTGGAGGTTGCCCCTGGTGGCTGGGGGGTGGGGGTGGTGGGAGACATGATTTGGACATGAGTGGGGGCCTGGTGGAGGCTGCCCCTGCACTGCTGGGGGGTGGGGGTAATATGGGACATGAGTGGGGGCCTGGTGGAGGCTGCCCCTGGTGGCTGGGGGGTGGGGGTGATGGGAGACATGAGTGGGGGCCTGGTGGAGGCTGCCCCTGCACTGCTGGGGGTGGGGGTGATGGGAGACATGAGTGGGAGCCTGGTGGAGGCTGCCCCTGCACTGCTGGGGGCTGGGGGTAATAGGGGACATGAGTGGGGGCCTGGTGGAGGCTGCCCCTGGTGGCTGGGGGGTGGGGGTGCTGGGAGACAGGAGTGGGAGCCTGGTGGAGGGTGCCCCTGACTGCTGGGGCGTAGGGGGTGCAGGGAGACAGGACTGGGCGCCTGGTGGAGGGTGCCGCTGACTGCTGGGGGGTGGGAGACATGAGTGGGGGGCTGGTGGAGGCTGTCCCAGGTGGCTGGGGGGTGGGGTGGTGGTAGACATGGGTGGGGGCCTGGTGGAGGCTGCCCCTGCACTGCTGGGGGGTGGGGGTGGTGGGAGACATGAGTGGGGGCCTGGTGGAGGCTGCCCCTGCACTGCTGGGGGGTGGGGGTAATAGGGGACATGAGTGGGGGCCTGGTGGAGGCTGCCCCTGGTGGCTGGGGGTGCTGGGAGACAGGAGTGGGAGCCTGGTGGAGGCTGACTGCTGGGGGGTAGGGGGTGCAGGGAGACATGAGTGGGGGCCTGGTGGAGGCTGCCCCTGGTGGCTGGGGGGTGGGGGTGGTGGGAGACATGAGTTGGACATGAGTGGGGGCCTGGAGGAGGCTGACCCTGCACTGCTGGGGGGTGGGGATAATAGGGGACATGAGTGGGGGCCTGGTGGAGGCTGCCCCTGGTGGCTGGGGGGTTGGGGTGGTGGTAGACATGAGTGGGGGCCTGGTGGAGGCTGCCCCTCTCCTGTTGGGGGTGGGGGTAGTAGGGGACATGAGTGGGGGCCTGGTGGAGGCTGCCCCTGGTGGCTGGGGGTTGGGGGTGCTGGGAGACAGGAGTGGGAGCCTGGTGGAGGGTGCCCTGACTGCTGGGGGGTAGGGGGTGCAGGGAGACAGGAGTGGGGGCCTGGTGGAGGGTGCCCCTCACTGCTATGGGGTGCGGTGGTGGGAGACATGAGTGGGGGCCTGGTGGAGGATGCCCCTGGTGGCTGGGGGGTGGGGGTGGTGGGAGACATGAGTTGGACATGAGTGGGGGCCTGGTGGAGGCTGCCCCTGCACTGCTGGGGGGTGGGGGTAATAGGGGACATGAGTGGGGGCCTGGTGGAGACTGCCCCTGGTGGCTGGGGGGGTGGGGGTGGTGGGAGACATGAGTTGGACATGAGTGTGGGCCTGGTGGAGGCTGCCCCTGCACTGCTGGGGGATGGGGGTAATAGAAGACATGTGTGGGGGCCTGGTGGAGGCTGCCCCTGGTGGCTGGGGGGTGGGGGTGGTGGTAGACATGAGTGGGGGCCCGGTGGAGGCTGCCCCTGCACTGCTGGGGGGTGGGGATAATAGGGGACATGAGTGGGGGCCTGGTGGAGGATGCCCCTGGTGGCTGGGGGGTGGGGGTGGTGGTAGACATGAGTGGGGGCCTGGTGGAGGCTGCCCCTCTCCTGTTGGGGGTCGGGGTAATAGGGGACATGAGTGGGGGCCTGGTGGAGGCTGCCCCTGGTGGCTGGGGGGTGGGGGTGCTGGGAGACAGGAGTGGGAGCCTGTTGGAGGGTGCCCCTGACTGCTGGGGGTAGGGGGTGCAGGGAGACAGGAGTGGGGGCCTGGTGGAGGGTGCCCCTGACTGCTGGGGGGTGGGGTGGTAGGAGACATGAGTTGGACATGAGTGGGGGCCTGGTGGAGGCTTCCCCTGCACTTCTGGGGGGTGGGGGTAATAGGGTACATGAGTGGGGGCCTGGTGGAGGCTGCCCCTGGTGGCTGGGGGGTGGGGGTGGTGGGAGACATGAGTTGGACATGAGTGGGGGCCTGGTGGAGGCTGCCCCTGCACTGCTGGGGGATGGGGGTAATAGGAGACATGAGTGGGGGCCTGGTGGAGGCTGCCCCTGGTGGCTGGGGGGTGGGGGTGGTGGTAGACATGAGTGGGGACCTGGTGGAGGCTGCCCCTGCACTGCTGGGGGGTGGGGGTAATAGGGGACATGAGTGGGGGCCTGGTGGAGGCTGCCCCTGGTGGCTAGGGGGTGGGGGTGCTGGGAGACAGGAGTGGGAGCCTGGTGGATGGTGCACTGCTGGGGGGTAGGGGGTGCAGAGAGACAGGAGTGGGGGCCTGGTGGAGGGTGTCCCTGACTGCTGGGGGGTGGGGGTGGTGGGAGACATGTGTGGGGGCCTGGTGGAGGCTTCCCCTGGTGGCTGGGGGGTGGGGGTGATGGGAGACATGAGTGGGGGCCTGGTGGAGGCTGCCCCTGCCCTGCTGGGGGGTGGGGGTGGTGGGAGACATGAGTGGGGGCCTGGTGGAGGCTGCCCCTGCACTGCTGGGGGGTGGGGGTGGTGGTAGACATGGGTGGGGGCCTGGTGGAGGCTGCCCCTGCACTGCTGTGGGGTAGGGGGTGCAGGGAGACAGGAGTGGGGGCCTGGTGGAGGCTGCCCCTGCACTGCTGGGGGGTGGGGTGCTGGGAGACAGGAGTGGGAGCCAGGTGGAGGGTGCCCCTGACTGCTGGGGGGTAGGGGATGCAGGGAGACAGGAATGGGGGCCTGGTGGAGGGTGCCCCTGACTGCTAGGGGGTGGGGGTGGGGTTGGTGGGAGACATGAGTGGGGGCCTGGTGGAGGCTGCCCCAGGTTGCTGGGGGGTGGGAGTGGTGGGAGACATGAGTTGGACATTAGTGGGGGCCTGGTGGAGGCTGCCCCTGGTGGCTGGGGGGTGGGGGTGGTGGGAGACATGATGTGGACATGAGTGGGGGCCTGGTGGAGGCTGCCCCTGCACTGCTGGGGGGTGGGGGTAATAGGGGACATGAGTGGGGGCCTGGTGGAGGCTGCCCCTGGTGGCTGGGGGGTGGGGGTGATGGGAGACATGAGTGGGGGCCTGGTGGAGGCTGCCCCTGCACTTCTGGGGGGTGGGGGTGATGGGAGACATGAGTGGGGGCCTGGTGGAGGCTGCCCCTGCACGGGTGGGGGTGGTGGTAGACATGGGCGGGGTCCTGGTGGAGGCTGCCCCTGCACTGCTGGGGGGTAGGGGGTGCAGGGAGACATGAGTGGGGGCCTGGTGGAGGCTGCCCCTGCAATGCTGGGGGGTGGGGGTGCTGGGAGACAGGAGTGGGAGCCTGGTGGAGGGTGCCCCTGACAGCTGGGGGGTAGGGGGTGCAGGGAGACAGGAGTGGGGGCCTGGTGGAGAGTGCCCCTGACTGCTGGGGGGTGGGGGTGGTGGGAGACATGAGTGGGGGCCTGGTGGAGGCTGCCCCTGGTGGCTGGGGGGTGGGGGTGGTGGGAAACATGAGTTGGACATGAGTGGGGGCCTGGTGGAGGCTGCCCCTGCACTGCTGGGGGGTGGGGGTAATAGGGGACATGAGTGAGGGCCTGGTGGAGGCTGCCCCTGGTGGCTGGGGGTGGGGGTGGTGGTAGACATGAGTGGGGGCCTGGTGGAGGCTGCCCCTCTCCTGTTGGGGGTCGGGGTAATAGGGGACATGAGTGGGGGCCTGGTGGAGGCTGCCCCTGGTGGCTGGGGGGTGGGGGTGCTGGGAGACAGGAGTGGGAGGCTGTTGGAGGGTGCCCCTGACTGCTGGGGGGTAGGGGGTGCAGGGAGACCGGAGTGGGGGCCTGGTGGAGGGTGCCTCTGCACTGCTGGGGGGTGGGGGTAATAGGGGACATGAGTGGGGGCCTGGTGGAGGCTGCCCCTGGTGGCTGGGGGGGTGGGGGTGGTGGGAGACATGAGTTGGACATGAGTGAGGGCCTGGTGGAGGCTGCCCCTGCACTGCTGGGGGATGGGGGTAATAGAAGACATGAGTGGTGGCCTGGTGGAGGCTGCCCCTGGTGGCTGGGGGGTGGGGGTGGTGGTAGACATGAGTGGGGGCCTGGTGGAGGCTGCCCCTGCATTGCTGGGGGTGGGGATAATAGGGGACATGAGTGGGGGCCTGGTGGAGGATGCCCCTGGTGGCTGGGGGGTGGGGGTGGTGGTAGACATGAGTGGGGGCCTGGTGGAGGCTGCCCCTCTCCTGTTGGGGGTGGGAGTAATAGGGGACATGAGTGGGGGCCTGGTGGAGGCTCCCCCTGGTGGCTGGGGGGTGGGGGTGCTGGGAGACAGGAGTGGGAGCCTGTTGGAGGGTGCCCCTGACTGCTGGGGGGTAGGGGGTGCAGGGAGACAGGAGTGGGGGCCTGGTGGAGGGTGCGCCTGACTGCTGGGGGGTGGGGGTGGTGGGAGACATGAGTTGGACATGAGTGGGGGCCTGGTGGAGGCTGCCCCTGCACTGCTGGGGGGTGGGGGTAATAGGGTACATGAGTGGGGGCCTGGTGGAGGCTGCCCCTGGTGGCTGGGGGGTGGGGGTGGTGGGAGACATGAGTTGGACATGAGTGGGGGCCTGGTGGAGGCTGCCCCTGCACTGCTGGGGGATGGGGGTAATAGGAGACATGAGTGGGGGCCTGGTGGAGGCTGCCCCTGGTGGCTGGGGGGTGGGGGTGGTGGTAGACATGAGTGGGGACCTGGTGGAGGCTGCCCCTGCACTGCTGGGGGGTGGGGGTAATAGGGGACATGAGTGGGGGCCTGGTGGAGGCTGCCCCTGGTGGCTAGGGGGTGGGGGTGCTGGGAGACAGGAGTGGGAGCCTGGTGGAGGGTGCACTGCTGGGGGGTAGGGGGTGCAGAGAGACAGGAGTGGGGGCCTGGTGGAGGGTGTCTCTGACTGCTGGGGGGTGGGGGTGGTGGGAGACATGTGTGGGGGCCTGGTGGAGGCTGCCCCTGGTGGCTGGGGGTGGGGGTGATGGGAGACATGAGTGGGGGCCTGGTGGAGGCTGCCCCTACACTGCTGGGGGGTGGGGGTGGTGGGAGACATGAATGGGGGCCTGGTGGAGGCTGCCCCTGCACTGCTGGGGGGTGGGGCTGGTGGTAGACATGGGTGGGGGCCTGGTGGAGGCTGCCCCTGCACTGCTGGTGGGTAGGGGGTGCAGGGAGACAGGAGTGTGGGCCTGGTGGAGGCTGCCCCTGCACTGCTGGGGGGTGGGGGTGCTGGGAGACAGGAGTGGGAGCCGGGTGGAGGGTGCCCCTGACTGCTGGGGGGTAGGGGATGCAGGGGGACAGGAGTGGGGGCCTGGTGGAGGGTGCCCCTGACTGCTGGGGGGTGGGGGCGGTGGGAGACATGAGTGGGAGCCTGGTGGAGGCTGCCCCTGGTTGCTGGGGGGTGGGGGTGGTGGGAGACATGAGTTGGACATGAGTGGGGGCCTGGTGGAGGCTGCCCCTGGTGGCTGGGGGGTGGGGGTGGTGGGAGACATGATTTGGACATGAGTGGGGGCCTGGTGGAGGCTGCCCCTGCACTGCTGGGGGGTGGGGGTAATAGGGGACATGAGTGGGGGCCTGGTGGAGGCTGCCCCTGGTGGCTGGGGGTGATGGGAGACATGAGTGGGGGCCTGGTGGAGGCCGCCCCTGCACTGCTGGGGGGTGGGGGTGATGGGAGACATGAGTGGGGGCCTGGTGGAGGCTGCCCCTGCACGGGTGGGGGTGGTGGTAGACATGGGCGGGGTCCTGGTGGAGGCTGCCCCTGCACTGCTGGGGGGTAGGGGGTGCAGGGAGACATGAGTGGGGGCCTGGTGGAGGCTGCCCCTGCACTGCTGGGGGGTGGGGGTGCTGGGAGACAGGAGTGGGAGCCTGGTGGAGGGTGCCCCTGAGAGCTGGGGGGAAGGGGGTGCAGGGAGACAGGAGTGGGGGCCTGGTGGAGGCTGCCCCTGGTGGCTGGGGGGTGGGGGTGGTGGGAAACATGAGTTGGACATGAGTGGGGGCCTGGTGGAGGCTGCCCCTGCACTGCTGGGGGGTGGGGGTAATAGGGGACATGAGTGAGGGCCTGGTGGAGGCTGCCCCTGGTGGCTGGGGGTGGGGGTGGTGGTAGACATGAGTGGGGGCCTGGTGGAGGCTGCCCCTCTCCTGTTGGGGGTCGGGGTAATAGGGGACATGAGTGGGGGCCTGGTGGAGGCTGCCCCTGGTGGCTGGGGGGTGGGGGTGCTGGGAGACAGGAGTGGGAGCCTGTTGGAGGGTGCCCCTGACTGCTGGGGGTAGGGGGTGCAGGGAGACAGGAGTGGGGGCCTGGTGGAGGGTGCCCCTGACTGCTGGGGGGTGGGGGTGGTGGGAGACATGAGTGGGGGCCTGGTGGAGGCTGCCCCTGGTGGCTGGGGGGTGGGGGTGGTGGGAGACATGAGTTGGACATGAGTGGGGGCCTGGTGGAGGCTGCCCCTGCACTGCTGGGGGGTGGGGGTAATAGGGTACATGAGTGGGGGCCTGGTGGAGGCTGCCCCTGGTGGCTGGGGGGTGGGGGTGGTGGGAGACATGAGTTGGACATGAGTGGGGGCCTGGTGGAGGCTGCCCCTGCACTGCTGGGGGATGGGGATAATAGGAGACATGAGTGGGGGCCTGGTGGAGGCTGCCCCTGGTGGCTAGGGGGTGGGGGTGCTGGGAGACAGGAGTGGGAGCCTGGTGGAGGGTGCACTGCTGGGGGGTAGGGGGTGCTGAGAGACAGGAGTGGGGGCCTGGTGGAGGGTGCCCCTGACTGCTGGGGGGTGGGGGTGGGTGGAGACATGAGTGGGGGCCTGGTGGAGGCTTCCCCTGGTGGCTGGGGGGTGGGGGTGATGGGAGACATGAGTGGGGGCCTGGTGGAGGCTGCCCCTGCACTGCTGGGGGTGGGGGTGGTGGGAGACATGAGTGGGGGCCTTGTGGAGGCTGCCCCTGCACTGCTGGGGGGTGGGGGTGGTGGTAGACATGGGTGGGGGCCTGGTGGAGGCTGCCCCTGCACTGCTGGGGTGTAGGGGGTGCAGGGAGACAGGAGTGGGGGCCTGGTGGAGGCTGCCTCTGCACTGCTGGGGGGTGGGGGTGCTGGGAGACAGGAGTGGGAGCCAGGTGGAGGGTGCCCCTGACTGCTGGGGGGTAGGGGATGCAGGGAGACAGGAGTGGGGGCCTGGTGGAGGGTGCCCCTGACTGCTGGGGGGTGGGGGTGGTGGGAGACATGAGTGGGGGCCTGGTGGAGGCTGCCCCTGGTTGCTGGGGGGTGGGGGTGGTGGGAGACATGAGTTGGACATGAGTGGGGGCCTGGTGGAGGCTGCCCCTGGTGGCTGGGGGGTGGGGGTGATGGGAGACATGAGTGGGGGCCTGGTGGAGGCTGCCCCTGCACTGCTGGGGGGTGGGGGTGATGGGAGACATGAGTGGGGGCCTGGTGGAGGCTGCCCCTGCACGGGTGGGGGTGGTGGTAGACATGGGTGGGGTCCTGGTGGAGGCTGCCCCTGCACTGCTGGGGGGTGGGGGTGCTGGGAGACAGGAGTCGGAGCCTGGTGGAGGGTGCCCCTGACTGCTGGGGGGTAGGGGGTGCAGGGAGAAAGGAGTGGGGGCCTGGTGGAGAGTGCCCCTGACTGCTGGGGGTGGGGGTGGTGGGAGACATGAGTGGGGGCCTGGTGGAGGCTGCCCCTGGTGGCTGGGGGGTGGGGGTGGTGGGAGACAGGAGTGGGAGCCTGGTGGAGGGTGCACTGCTGGGGGGTAGGGGGTGCTGAGAGACAGGAGTGGGGGCCTGGTGGAGGGTGCCCCTGACTGCTGGGGGGTGGGGGTGGGTGGAGACATGAGTGGGGGCCTGGTGGAGGCTGCCCCTGGTGGCTGGGGGGTGGGGGTGATGGGAGACATGAGTGGGGGCCTGGTGGAGGCTGCCCCTGCACTGCTGGGGGTGGGGGTGGTGGGAGACATGAGTGGGGGCCTTGTGGAGGCTGCCCCTGCACTGCTGGGGGGTGGGGGTGGTGGTAGACATGGGTGGGGGCCTGGTGGAGGCTGCCCATGCACTGCTGGGGTGTAGGGGGTGCAGGGAGACAGGAGTGGGGGCCTGGTGGAGGCTGCCTCTGCACTGCTGGGGGGTGGGGGTGCTGGGAGACAGGAGTGGGAGCCAGGTGGAGGGTGCCCCTGACTGCTGGGGGGTAGGGGATGCAGGGAGACAGGAGTGGGGGCCTGGTGGAGGGTGCCCCTGACTGCTGGGGGGTGGGGGTGGTGGGAGACATGAGTGGGGGCCTGGTGGAGGCTGCCCCTGGTTGCTGGGGGGTGGGGGTGGTGGGAGACATGAGTTGGACATGAGTGGGGGCCTGGTGGAGGCTGCCCCTGGTGGCTGGGGGGTGGGGGTGATGGGAGACATGAGTGGGGGCCTGGTGGAGGCTGCCCCTGCACTGCTGGGGGGTGGGGGTGATGGGAGACATGAGTGGGGGCCTGGTGGAGGCTGCCCCTGCACGGGTGGGGGTGGTGGTAGACATGGGTGGGGTCCTGGTGGAGGCTGCCCCTGCACTGCTGGGGGGTGGGGGTGCTGGGAGACAGGAGTGGGAGCCTGGTGGAGGGTGCCCCTGACTGCTGGGGGGTAGGGGGTGCATGGAGACAGGAGTGGGGGCCTGGTGGAGGGTGCCCCTGACTGCTGGGGGTGGGGGTGGTGGGAGACATGAGTGGGGGCCTGGTGGAGGCTGCCCCTGGTGGCTGGGGGGTGGGGGTGGTGGGAGACATGAGTTGGACATGAGTGGGGGCCTGGTGGAGGCTGCCCCTGCACTGCTGGGGGTGGGGGTAATAGGGGACATGAGTGGGGGCCTGGTGGAGGCTGCCCCTGGTGGCTGGGGGGTGGGGGTGGTGGGAGACATGAGTTGGACATGAGTGGGGGCCTGGTGGAGGCTGCCCCTGCACTGCTGGGGGGTGGGGGTAATAGGGGACATGAGTGGCGGCCTGGTGGAGGCTGCCCCTGGTGGCTGGGGGAGGGTTTGGTGGTAGACATGAGTGGGGGCCTGGTGGAGGCTGCCCCTGCACTGCTGGGGGGTGGGGGTAATAGGGGACATGAGTGGGGGCCTCGTGGAGGCTGCCCCTGGTGGCTGGGGGTGGGGGTGCTGGGAGACAGGAGTGGGAGCCTGGTGGAGGGTGCCCCTGACTGCTGGCGTGTAGGGGGTGCAGGGAGACAGGAGTGGGGGCCTGGTAGAGGGTGCCCCTGACTGCTGGGGGGTGGGAGACATGAGTAGGGGGCTGGTGGAGGCTGCCCCTGGTGGCTGGGGGGTGGGGTGGTGGTAGACATGGGTGGGGGCCTGTTGGAGGCTGCCCCTTCACTGCAGGGGGGTGGGGGTGGTGGGAGACATGAGTGGGGGCCTGGTGGAGGCTGCCCCTGCACTGCTGGGGGGTGGGGGTAATAGGGGACATGAGTGGGGGCCTGGTGGAGGCTGCCCCTGGTGGCTGGGGGGTGGGGGTGCTGGGAGACAGGAGTGGGAGCCTGGTGGAGGGTGCCCCTGACTGCTGGGGGGTAGGGGGTGCAGGGAGACATGAGTGGGGGCCTGGTGGAGGCTGCCCCTGGTGGCTGGGGGGTGGGGGTGGTGGGAGACATGAGTTGGACATGAGTGGGGGCCTGGTGGAGGCTGCCCCTGCACTGCTGGGGGGTGGGGGGTGGTGAGTGGGGGCCTGGTGGAGGCTGCCCCTGGTGGCTGGGGGGTGGGGTGGTGGGAGACATGAGTTGGACATGAGTGGGGGCCTGGTGGTGGCTGCCCCTGCACTGCTGGGGGGTGGGGGTAATAGGGGACATGAGTGGGGGCCTGGTGGAAGCTGCCCCTGGTGGCTGGGGGGTGGGGGTGGTGGGAGACATGAGTTGGACATGAGTGGGGGCCTGGTGGAGGCTGCCCCTGCACTGCTGGGGTGTGGGGGTGGTGGGAGACATGGGTGGGGGCCTGGTGGAGGCTGCCCCTGCACTGCTGGGGGTTGGGGGTAATAGGGGACATGAGTGGGGGCCTGGTGGAGGCTGCCCCTGGTGGCTGGGGGGTGGGGGTGCTGGGAGACATGCATTGTTGATCAGTAGTGCAAGGTGACGTGTGGGTTGGCTGGGGGGCATGCCCATGGTGGATGGGCTGCCTGCGGGACATGAGCAGGGGTGCAGGGTAGTCCCCCGTGGTGTGGGCTGCCTGCAGGGGCCGTGGAGGTTGTAGAGCGAACACCTGGGAGGACCCACACGGCCAATTCACGTGTAGTACTCCTCAGAACCCCTGAAATACACGTACCCTGCTGAAATCGTGTGTGGAACTTCCCGCGCACCCCTGAAATACACGTACCCTGCTGATATCTCGTGTGGAACTTCCCCCGCACCCCTGGAATACACGTACCCTGTTCGCACGGGGCCATTCGCATCTGGAACTTCCCACGCACCCCTGAAATACACGTACCCTGCTCGCACGGGGCCAATCGCGTGTGGAACTTCCCGCGCACCCCTGAAATACACGTACCCTGCTGAAATTGCGTGTGGAACTTCCCGCGCACCCCTGAAATACACGTACCCTGCTGAAATCGCATGTGGAACTTCCCGCGCACCCCTGGAATACACGTATCTTGCTCGCACGGGGCCAATCGCGTGTGGAACTTCCCGCGCACCCCTGAATACACGTACCCTGATGGAATCGCGTGTGGAACTTCCCGTGCACCCCTGAAATACACATACCCTGCTGAAATCGCATGTGGAACTTCCCGCGCACCCCTGAAATACACGTACCCTGCTCGCACGGGGCCAATCGCGTGTGGAACTTCCCGCGCACCCCTGAAATACACGTACCCTGCTGAAATCGCGTGTGGAACTTCACGCGCACCCCTGTAATACACGTACCCTGCCGGAATCGCGTGTGATACTTCCCGCGCACCCCTGAAATACACGTACCCTGCTGGAATCGCGTGTGATACTTCCCGCGCACCCCTGAAATACACGTACCCTGCTGATTTTGCGTGTGATACTTCCCGCGCACCCCTGATGCACACGTACACTGGACAATCGCGTGTGGAACTTCCCGCGAACCACTGGAATACACGTTCCCCACTTGGCGTTTGCTGTTTGCCAGCCCTGTGAACTGGTCCAGGGTTATCGCAGCCCTTTGCGATTATTTGGGGATTTTGAAGGCTTTTCCTTGCGCGAGGGCGTTCCTGGGGGCGTAACTGGCACTGCTGCAGGGTCGCTGCGCCACACTGCGCCACGGCTGGTTTTGGATGCGAAAATCCATGAATACGCTGTGCGCGGAAATCGATTTTAGCGCATGCGGCTGGCGCAGACATTCGCACGGGCACGCTGTGCGCCAGTCGCGTGCGCCACTTTTGTGCGAATTTCTATGAATTACCCTGAATGTCTTCATTTCTAGCTCATGCTTGAGCTCCATTTCCCTTAGCCTTAGTTCTTTTTCAGTTTGAGCACTAAGATTTTTATACTCTAATTCTAGTTTCATTTTCTCCAGTTCAAAGTATTGAGGACTAAAGGTGGGACCTGGCAAAGGTCCAGTAGATACAGCAGGTAGAGCAGACAGAGGCCTAGGGGGGACAGTCACAGCAGCCTCACCCTCCCCTTCTGACTCTTCCTCAAGATCATCAACATTTTCTTCAGGTTCAATCTCTATACTGTTATCTACAGTTGCTGGAGGGGTAGGTTCCTCTGAACCATCATCCAGACTTTGGTTAGCTAACAACCTTTCTATCAATTCCATTTTCTTGCCTTTAGTCATGAGATTTTTATGCTTACAGAGAACTCTTAAACAATCAGCAGTTTTTGTAGCAAGGGACTCTTGACTATAACTTTCCATAGTTAACATGTTAGAAAGATTACTTTTTCAGTGCTAAGCTTTGTGGTTAGTTGCACTAAGGTATCTTAAAATCACTCTAAAATGTATACTCAATACAAATCCCACCACTGTACACCAGTGTTAGGCAGAAACATGTGCAGTTCCCTTACGGACCACTGCAAAAGATTTAGGACTACAGGTGTTGGCAGTAAACCCACTTGGTAGCAGTCTGCACCACCCAGATTTACCTGGTAGCTGTGGCTGAACAGTCAGACTTCCCTCAAGAAGAGTTAGGCAGTATGTAAAGTATACACAATAGGCACTCAGACACAATAGCACAAGCAAACACTGACCAGAGCTTTGGTATCAATGTATATAATTATTTATTTAAAAACACACTTATTGAAACACTCCAGCACTATTATTGTAAATCACTTCAAACACAGTTACTATTAATATATATACATCCCTTATTCCTTATCAGACAAGTCTTAGTTAATACCATTTATTTCCAGACAGAGGTGAGCGCTTAACTATAGATGGCACTCCAATAAGTTAATGAGAAAGGGAGGGAAAAAGACAGAATGTAGGAAAATACACCACACTAATACTTAGGAACTCTTAAGCAAGGCAGGAAAGTCAAAAGTTACTTGTGAGCCAAAGTCCATAGGCCGGGCCCACTCTTGGAGAGAGCAGGGCACAAATGCACCCAAGATCACACAACTACAACAGGCTTAAAAAGTCTTGCAGGGAGTTCAGAAAGGATTTAGTTAGGCTCAGAAAAGTTTAGCCAGGGTGTCCCAGGCTAACCCAGGTTCGAAAGCCGGGGGCTAAATCTACCCCGTACAGTCGGTTGCAAGGGAAGCCAGGCGGAACACAGTACCTTATGTGGAAAGGATCCTCCAGCGGGGGCAGTTGTTCCTGGCAGCGGGTGCAAGTCACAGCGTCGTCCAGAAGAAGAGAATATCTCGACGTGGAGGAAAGATGAAGGTCGTTGCACTGCCAGGGAGGAAACCAGCCGCAGAGTTTTCCAGTTAAAGGTACTACCCTTTGTTTCGCGGTCGTGGTAAAACGTGGTATCCCGGTTGCCGGGGTGCTTGGCACAGGCAAGGCGGCCATGAGATGCTCCAGGAAGCGAAAAAGGAAGGCAGATTGGTTATCCCCACCAGTCGAAGGAAGAAGTCTCTCCGGATTGGAGATCTCCTCTGTCGTTGGGAAGTGGTGAGACGGTTCAGCAGGGTTCCACCGGTGGTGTCGTCATTGCAGGTCGGCTCAGCTTCTCCCTCGTCGGATTCTTAGGTCCTGTGGCGACTTCTGAAGATCCAGTCCCCAAGACCCTGCTTTTATGCAGCAAACCCCCATTCATCAGTCCTAGCTGTCACTCAAACATGCTAAGTGGTGAGACGGGCGGCTCACCACGGGGCCAACCAGAGAATAGTGCGACTTGGGTTGCCAAGGCAACGCAGTCCAGGGTGCCTAAATCCCCCTCCACCCCTTCTAAGTACCCCAGACAGAGTGGCACCACTTGGAGGGCTTCTGTGGAGAAGCCCGCCAAAACGGTGGAACAAAGGGCTCGAATTGGGTTGGAGTCACAGAAGCAAACACAAACGCCATTTTGGAACAGAGTTTCGGCAAAATATACCAACCGGCGATTTTATATTAATTTAATAAACCAGCGGTATGTTCGAGGCTATATTAAAAAGTGGTAGCCTCGAACAATGGGAAAATCCCATAGGGATATATGCGCGGTCGAATATAAAAAGTAGTTTCCACTGCCACCAGCCAAAACTCGATCAGGGGGGACGGAGACGTGCCCCCTCGAACAACAGGCCCCGGGGCAATCGAATTGCCCCGACCAGTACGTCCACAATATGATGGTTTGTACTGGTTCTGTTTCAGAATTGCAGACTAGTAAAGTCAATGGGGACTTTACATGCCCTGGGAGACAGTAGTCAGTCCCAAGGTATGGAGTCTATGTTTGGGGGTCACTATGACACCCCTGTGTTACTGCACTGAGGGTGCTGTGTAACACACATCACAAAAACACATGAAGCCCTATGGAGTAAAAGACCCCATAGCCCATAGAACACATATAGAGTCAAAGAAACACACTCATATCATGTCCAGGAGTGAGGGTTAAAGAGGGTTAAAGAGTCTCACTCATGGCAGGAGAAAGAAATAAACCCCAAAAATCCAGCAAAGCTGCTGGGGGACTCACTAGGTTTGGGAAATTAGCCTTTACAGAGAATTCTCCCTAACACCCGGATTGGCCACCGTGTACCCCATCGGCCCCAGGCACAGGCGTTACTTTTCAACCAGGCCGCACCGCACACGCGGCCCAGGGCTTTAACCTTCTCTGCTCTGGCCCGGCCCGCAGCCCAGCTCGGCCCCTTCAGAAGGCCCAGGGGTAGGGGTGCTCAAGGCTGTGACCCCCCAGGGAGTACCGCTCTTTCTTTTCTTTCTGGCCTTTTTACATTCGCCTTTGGTTTCTCTGCCTTTCAACTGTCACCTTCTAACGGTTCCTCCCTCTTCAGGAAATTCTAGTCCCTGTCTCTGTCTGTTGGCAGGGGAGGCCTGCCCATTGTCCCTCAGCCTCAAGGTTCCATGTGTCTCCCCTGGTGGGGACCGTGGTACAGTCAGGTAAATTCATGTTAAGCACATACACATTTAATAAAAGCTTTTGAACTTCTTCTTGAGGCTTGTCTTTTCTTATATATTTATTTATATATGTTTACATAACCCCCTATCTGTAAGGGCCCCATTTGGGCCAGGGGTTACATTCATCTCATTTTTGCTTTATTTTTAAATCCTTTTAAAGGAGCACAAAATAAAAATGTAATTTGTCAAACTTGGCATTTCTGTACTGGAGAGAGTATTGCACACTTGCTATTTCTATGCAGACGGCCCTGAAATACCAGCTGTAAACTGGCAAATCAATGTAATGACACGAGAGAAGGTTTTGCATGACAGAAAGAAGCAATTGATGATGCATTATGTTGACATACATTGACACTGTTTATTACACTGCAGCACTCAAAATCCATGTCAGGGATGGGCCGCTCATCCAGTCCTGGTTTTGTTTGCATTCTGATTTTTCAGGTTATCTGTATGTGTTATCCTCACTGCTTACACCATGAGTCACCTGGGAATTCCATGTTCACAAGTGGGGTATGTTTCCCCCCTTGAATGGATCTTCCGATGGCTCCCCAAATCCCACATGAGAGGCTTTCCTAATGTTCATACAAGTCACAGCTTGTAGAGCAACTTGTCTTCCATTTCATATGCTATTCAAATTTCTCACTAGGAGTGATTGTTGGACAGCGGCATGCAGCAGACCTCTGAGCAAAGCTTTTCCTGCACTGTGTGCTCTGGTTCAGTTGCTCGCCAATGTGGACCATCTGATGTTTGTATAGGTCAGAGTGAAGCTTTGCATGCATGTTGTATGCCTTTATAGTTTCGCTGCAGTATGTGATGACTGTACAGATGAGAACTGGGACAGAACCCTTTCTTGCACTGGTATGGTTTCACCCATGTATACAGCATCTGATGTGATGACAGCGGAGAGATCTGAGTGCAGCTTCTCTCACCCTTTATGCACTGGTATGGTTTCACCCATGTATACAGCATCTGATGTGATGACAGCGGAGAGCTCATAGTGCAGCTTCTCTCACCCTTCATGCACTGGTATGGTTTCACCCATGTATACAGCATCTGATGTGATGACAGCGGAGAGCTCTGAGTGCAGCTTCCCTCACCCTTCATGCACTGGTATGGTTTCACCCATGTATACAGCATCTGATGTGATGACAGCAGAGAGATCTGAGTGCAGCTTCTCTCACCCTTTATGCACTGGTATGGTTTCACCCATGTGTACAGCATCTGATGTGATGACAGCGGAGAGCTCATAGTGCAGCTTCTCTCACCCTTCATGCACTGGTATGGTTTCACCCATGTGTACAGCATCTGATGTGATGACAGCGGAGAGCTCATAGTGCAGCTTCTCTCACCCTTCATGCACTGGTATGGTTTCACCCATGTGTACAGCATCTGATGTGATGACAGCGGAGAGATCTGAGTGCAGCTTCTCTCACCCTTTATGCACTGGTATGGTTTCACCCATGTATACAGCGTCTGATGTGATGACAGCGGAGAGCTCATAGTGCAGCTTCTCTCACCCTTCATGCACTGGTATGGTTTCACCCATGTATACAGCATCTGATGTGATGACAGCGGAGAGCTCATAGTGCAGCTTCTCTCACCCTTCATGCACTGGTATGGTTTCACCCATGTATACAGCATCTGATGTGATGACAGCGGAGAGCTCTGAGTGCAGCTTCTCTCACCCTTCATGCACTGGTATGGTTTCACCCATGTATACAGCATCTGATGTGATGACAGCGGAGAGCTCTGCGTGCAGCTTCTCTCACCCTTCATGCACTGGTATGGTTTCACCCATGTATACAGCATCTGATGTGATGAGAGCGGAGAGCTCGGAGTGCAGCTTCTCTCACCCTTCATGCACTGGTATGGTTTCACCCATGTATACAGCATCTGATGTGATGACAGCGGAGAGCTCTGCGTGCAGCTTCGCTCACCCTTCATGCACTGGTATGGTTTCACCCATGTATACAGCATCTGATGTGATGACAGCGGAGAGCTCATAGTGCAGCTTCTCTCACCCTTCATGCACTGGTATGGTTTCACCCATGTATACAGCATCTGATGTGATGACAGCGGAGAGCTCTGAGTGCAGCTTCTCTCACCCTTCATGCACTGGTATGGTTTCACCCATGTATACAGCATCTGATGTGATGACAGCGGAGAGCTCTGAGTGCAGCTTCTCTCACCCTTCATGCACTGTTATGGTTTCACCCATGTATACAGCATCTGATGTGATGACAGCGGAGAGCTCTGCGTGCAGCTTCTCTCACCCTTCATGCACTGGTATGGTTTCACTCATGTATACAGCATCTGATGTGATGACAGCGGAGAGCTCTGAGTGCAGCTTCTCTCACCCTTCATGCACGGGTATGGTTTCCCCCATGTATACAGCATCTGATGTGATGACAGCGGAGAGCTCTGAGTGCAGCTTCCCTCACCCTTCATGCACTGGGATGGTTTTACCCATGTATACAGCATCTGATGTGATGACAGCGGAGAACTCATAGTGCAGCTTCTCTCACCCTTCATGCACTGGTATGGTTTCACCCATGTATACAGCATCTGATGTGATGAGAGCGGAGAGCTCGGAGTGCAGCTTCTCTCACCCTTCATGCACTGGTATGGTTTCACCCATGTATACAGCATCTGATGTGATGACAGCGGAGAGCTCTGCGTGCAGCTTCGCTCACCCTTCATGCACTGGTATGGTTTCACTCATGTATACAGCATCTGATGTGATGACAGCGGAGAGCTCTGAGTGCAGCTTCTCTCACCCTTCATGCACGGGTATGGTTTCCCCCATGTATACAGCATCTGATGTGATGACAGCGGAGAGCTCGGAGTGCAGCTTCTCTCACCCTTCATGCACTGGTATGGTTTCACCCATGTATACAACATCTGATGTGATGACAGCAGAGACCTCTGAGTGCAGCTTCTCTCACCCTTCATGCACTGGTACGGTCACTCTCTGGTATGCAGCTTTTGATGCCTGCATAGATTAGAGCTGTAATTGAATTTTTTCCTGCACTTTGTGCATTGGTATGGCCTATCCCCAGTATGCATCCTCTGATGTAATAACAGATTTGAGCTCCAAGTGAAATTGTTCTCACACACTGTGCACTGGTGTGGTCCCCTCCCCCCCAGTATGCAACATACGCGTCCTGGACAGAGAAGAGCTCTGAATGAAGGTTTTTTCACACTCGTGTTGGGGCAGACCCATAATTGCCTCAGTCAAAACTGAGCTCACCACCTGAGGAACAAGTGCATGTTTTGTACGTAAAGCAAGGTTTATTGTACAAATATCCAGGGAGCACTTAGATGGTACTGTAGGAAGAAACAAAACCAAGTCTCAAAATGTACATCAATTGATACATGTGTATACATTTTAACAACAGTTGAATCAATTCAAGATAATTTATGACCACCCACCCCTCAAACATGATTGCACAAAACATTTACAAAGAAGTACCATCTTTTGCCCAGTTCATTATTTCTCATTGATCATTGACAATCTTTAACACCACCATCTTCTGATTGTGTTCGAAGTCTGTCTTTACTGGGGATTGGTCTGTGGTAGGTTGTGACATCATGGCACAATGAAACATTCACATACAACATTATTCATTACTTGGTAACAACTGTCCTAGAGCCCTTTAACCTTAAGTGTGATTGCACATGGTCCACTCGGATATCTTAGCAATACGAAGAAGGGCTCACCAAACAGGTTCTCTTTGAACTACTGAATGCAATCTCATCTGCCCCAGCATCCCTGTTCCTCTTTAGACATTCTAATTTATGTGACTAATGCTCCAACATGTACATCTGCTAGTTTTACCCTGAGAAAACAATTGAACCCCGGACACCCTGGCCTCGGGCCCTATCTTTATTGCTGGCCCAAACTCCTCTGCACGACTTCAATGCAATGGGCAAGATTGTGTCATGATCTCTGCTTCCAAAAGGTCAGGGTTTTCCCAACTCCCTTGGAAGCAGATCCATACCCCAGGTTCCGAGTGCCAACCAGTCCCAATTGGGACCTTTTGGACCCAGTCCTGGCGTCAGTGGCACCAGGCTCATAAATATGCCCAGTCCCAGCGCTGGAAGCGCCGGGCTCATAATGCTTGGGTGGACTTACCTGCAGCAGACCATGCTGCTTACTTGCCTGCCAGTTGAGCCTCTGATCCTCTTCTGTTTGGAACTACTTTTCCTGTTGGGTGGGGCAGGAGCCACTCCCTAGATTCAGAACACTGGAACTCTTCTGGAAAGCAGGAACTCTTTTCTTACCTAGGAGTGGCTGTGGAAGGAGACACCTAAGCAATACAGGAGGCTATTTAAACCACACCCGATGGATGAATCTTGCTTTGCGTTATTCTGCATCCTCTGCAGCAGAACGCTCATCGTGTCTTCTGCATCTGATCCTGGGCCTAAGGAAAAAGGCTTACCATTCTGAATCCAGTCTTCAGCAACACCTATAAAGACAAGAAAGAACAGGTTAGCATTACGGTCTTCAGTGACAGCTCTTCACTTACCTGGTCCATCGGCTGTCACCAACGCCTCGCGCTGCATTCCGGCATCTGAAAGACAAAGGCTTACCTACTCTTCGTGCGCTCCGGAGGTCTTCACACTGCATTCCGGCATCTGAAAGACAAAAGCTTACCAACTCTTCGCACGCTCCGGAGGCCTTCGGCGCTGCATCCCGCATCTGAAAGACAAAACAAGGTGCGTTTAAAGACATTGGGGAACTTTAATACTCACGTGCCATTACTCCTTTCCACATCTAACCCAGTGGGTATTCCGGCACCCTGCAGCCGCTCCGAACTTGTACCTGCAAAATAAAAAGACAGTTAGAGCGCATCGTGAAGCAGGCAACAAGCGCTTACTTACGTGCTTCCAGGCGCTTCTATTCATCACACGGGCTCCATCTTCAACTCACTTCAGCCCATCATCCGCCATCGCCGGAACCCTGCAAAACAAGAAACATCATTACTAAAGACTTTAAAGACATTAGAATTACTCGAAACTTACCGTTCGTGCAGTAAACGACGGACAGCAGTCCTCTGAAGTCAAGAGGCCTGCTCCCCTTATCCAGTGAAGAAACTGGTTACAGCACCCTGCCCCGAGGCAGATGGAGAGCACGGCGTTCACTTACCTAAGGTGAGAGCGTTAACCTTTGGGGTTCTACTGGAGAAGAGAAAGGGAAGAAGAGAGAGACATTCAATAACCCAGTTCCTTAATCCCATATTTTCTATCTGCAGACATCTTACCCTTCGAGTCAGACATACAGTGCACAGAGGTCCAGCCCAAAGAGCCAGCCGTGTGTTACACATCACCTTTGAAGATACGGTATATGCCCAGTCAAGACCGGCGCCTCTACGGGAATCAGGTGAGCGTTACAGAACGCAAAGCCTACCACAAAACTCCCGTCCAGGCGCTATGGAAACCTCGGATACCGACCAGCTAGCCCAGTTACTTGGGGAACTAAGGGCAGAAGTGCATGCAGCCCGTCAGGAAACGAACGCTCTAAGAAGGGAACTGATTATTTCCAAGGAGCGAACAGATGATCTCGCTAGACAATTGCTACAGTCACAAGCCGGACAGACCCCGTTACCCGCATCTGGGGGAAATCTTCCTTCTACATCCTCTATGAATCCAGTGCAGATCAACCTACCTGGGAATGTACCTCTGGCTCCGCCCGAACGATTTTCTGGTGACCCAAAGAGGTTTGCAGTATTTATCAATCAGTGCCGGTTGCATTTCTTATGCCGGCCAGCAGGCTTTCCAACTGATCAAGCTAAAGTAGCTTTCGTGCTTTCGTACCTTAGTGGCAATGCGGCAGACTGGTCGATCCCTCTAGTAAATCAAGATGATCCGGTCCTCCATGATTTTCAAGCTTTTCAGCTCAGTATGGAAAAACTGTTCGCAAGACATTCACAAGGGCAGGCCTTGGACAATGAGCTTCTTTCGTTGCGACAAGGTAATCAAGACCTTTTGGCTTATATTGCGTCTTTCAACAGACTGATAGTGGAAACTCAATGGCCTGAGGACAAAAGGATTACGCTGTTTTATAGAGGTCTACGTGGAGAGCTCAAAGATGTGTTAGCCCAAGTAGTGAATCCCCCACAAGATTGTTCGGACTATATAGACTTAGTCGTTCAAATAGATCACAGACTGCAGAACAGGAAGGCCGATCGTTCCAAGTTTGATGCTCGAGTATTTTCCAAACCGCCAACTCCTTCCAAAGGAGTAGACTCCGGGGAACCCATGCAAATAGGGGGTCTGAAAGGTCCTCTAACACAAAAGGAGCGGGAAAGGAGAAAACAGTTGCAATTATGCCTCTATTGCGGAAACTCAGGGCACTTTCTTCGAGACTGTCCGGTGAAACCTGCCAAGAAGGCAGTAGGAGCTGCAGTTACCAAAGTTACAAACTCTGAGCAGGGATACGACCTCGCCCGACAAGAATAGAGGTCCTCTTGCCGAGCGTGAAAACCAGTTCCGTGACCTCGCATTTCGTGATACCTATGGTCCTCATTAGCCCTGATAATCCGGATCGATTACATGCAATTGAAGCTTACGTCGACAGCGGTGCCATCGGCAATTATGTGGATCATGAAATGGTTTTGAGGATGAATCTAACTCTTTGTCCCAAGGCTGTAAAGGACGTCATTACCACGGTGGATGGTACGGAGATAGCCTCCGGGCCAGTAACGCATACAACTCAAGAGGTGACGCTAGTAAGTCAAGATGGACACCATGAGAAGATCGTGTTCGATGTGATCAAGGCCCCTCAGTTTCAGATTATTCTAGGAATACCTTGGTTAGAGAAACACAATCCTCTGATCGATTGGCGAGCAAGAACGGTCCAGTTTCCAGAATGTGTCTCTACTTGTCACCCTCCACCTGGTGTTGCACTGGCAGCAATTTCTTCAGAGACTCCCCAGTTACCTCCCGAATACCTAGAATACCAAGATGTTTTCCGGAAGGATCAGGCTAACTCTCTACCTCCTCATAGGTCTTATGACTGCCAGATAGACCTGATACCTGGATCTACTCCTCCTTGTAGTAGAATTTATGCCCTCACCGAGCCTGAGAACCTTCACCTTCGACAATACCTGGATCAATACCTGGCAAATGGTTTATTCGTCCTTCCAAGTCCCCTGCTTCTTCAGCTTTGTTCTTCGTTCCAAAAAAGGAAGGAGACCTTAGAACTTGTATAGATTATCGCTCCCTGAACCAGATCACCGTTAAGAATAGATATCCGTTACCTTTGATCCCTGAACTCCTGGACCAAGTCAGAAAAGCATGCATATATACAAATCTGGATTTTAGAGGAGCTTACCACTTGGTACGAGTAAAAGAGGGCGATGAATGGAAGACGGCCTTCCGCACCAAGTATGGGTTATTTGATTATCAGGTCATGCCCTTCGGACTTTGCAATGCCCCGGCCGCCTTTGAATATTTTATGAACGATGTCCTCAGAGAGCTCATAGATGTGTGTGTTGTTGTTTACATTGACGACCTCCTCGTTTATTCTTCATCGGAATCTGAACATCGGAAACACGTGAAAATGGTCCTCGAAAGATTGCGTCAACACAAACTTTTCGCTAAATTGGAAAAATGTGTTTTCAACGTGACTGAAGTTGAATTCTTGGGATTCATATTATCACCTGGCGGAGTGCGTATGGATTCAAAGAAGGTCGATGCAGTTCTCAAATGGCCATCACCATCCTCCGTAAAAGGTGTGCAAAGCATGTTAGGCTTCGCTAACTTTTACCGCAGGTTTATCCCCGAATTCTCTCGAATAGTCCAGCCCATCACTGCCTTGTTAAAGAAAAACAAACGTTTTGAATGGTCTACCGAGGCGGAACAAGCTTCCCAGGATTTGAAGACTAAATTTATCTCTGCACCAATCTTAAAACACCCTCGCCCCGAACTCCCCTACATCGTGGAAACTGATGCTTCAAGCCTTGCCATGGGGGCAGTTCGATCACAAAAGGACCCGGTAACCAATCAGTTGCATCCCGTGGCATTTTGGTCCCGCAAATTCTCGCCTCCTGAAATCAATTACACGATTACTGACAAGGAACTTCTGGCTATCAAGTCTGCCTTTAAGGCTTGGCGGCATTATCTGCTGGGGGCCCGACACACCGTTACTGTGATTACGGATCACCGAAACCTGCAATATTTGAAAACCGCAAAAGCCCAATCCTCTAGACAACTCCGTTGGGCATTATTCTTTGCCGAGTTTGACTTCATAATTACCTATCAACCTGGTACAAAGAACGGTAAAGCTGATGCCCTTTCTCGGATGGGAGTGGAAGAACACTTGATCAACCCTAAACCTGTACCAATCATTCCCGAACAAAGAATTCTGGGTGTAATCGCCACAGAATCCATAGAGGAAGTTAAGGATAAAGCCAGGCAACTTGTAACTCCAGCAGACATACAGAATTGGCATCTGCAGCGAAAGGACTTTGCAGTAAAGGACAACTTATTGTATTTCCAAGAACGATTATACCTACCCAGCACAGATTTACAGAAAAAAGTAATCTCTTGTTATCACGATTCTTTAATGGAAGGACATCCCGGTATGGCCAAGACCTCAGAAAAGATCAAGCGCTACTTCTGGTGGCCGTCTTGGAAAAAAGATATCAGAGACTTTATAATGTCCTGTGGAGTATGCGCCCAAAACAAGAGTCAAAAGGAAAGACCAGCAGGCCTCTTACGCCCTATTGACATCCCACCTCGCCCTTGGCATACGCTTTCTATGGACTTCATCACCGATCTACCTCCATGCTCCGGATACAAAACGATTCTAGTAATCGTGGACTTATTCTCCAAGATGGCGCATTTCATTCCGCTCAAAGGCTTGCCAACAGCAGCAACTCTGGCCCGAGAATTTCTCGAAAACATCGTCCGACTGCACGGTTTTCCTTCGGTTCTAATTTCGGATCGAGGTAGTCAATTTATTTCTCATTTTTGGCGAAGTTGCTGTCGGTCGGCTCAAATTGATGTGAGACTATCGACCAGTCACCACCCTCAGACCGACGGACAAACCGAGAGGACCAATCAAACTCTGGAACAGTATTTACGCTGCATGCTGCAACAAACTGAAAAAACTTGGAAAGACATCCTTTGGATAGCCGAATATGCCTACAATAACTCTGTCCATTCGGGAACTGGGAAAACCCCGTTTTTTCTTTTGTACGGCAGTCACCCTCGAACCTCGGAGTTGGATCCCCTCCAAGATCTTGAAACACCAGCAGTAGACTACCTGCATTCTACAATCACCCAAGCCTTTAAGGAAGCTGTTTCTCACCTTCAAAGGGCTAAAGAACAATACAAGAAAGGAGCAGATCAACATCGGAAGGAAGCCCCTCAATATCAAGTAGGGGATCAAGTCTGGTTATCCACCAAATATCTACCTCTAAAAGGGCCACGCACATTCAACCCAAGATACCTTGGTCCCTATTCCATCACTACCATAGTAAACCCAGTAGCGGTCAAGTTGGACTTGCCCCCGCACATGAAGATACATCCGGTCTTCCACGTCTCTCTATTAAAACCCGTGCAACCTCAAACCCGACTAACTAAATCTCCAAAACCTATCCTAGTTGATGGAGAACTCGAGTTTGAAGTCAAAAGCATTCTGGACTCCAAGATCTCCAAATCTAAACTATTTTACCTAATTGACTGGAAAGGCTACGGCCCCCAAGAGAGATCCTGGGAACCTGCTGAATATGTCCACGCTCCTCGCCTAATCAAAAGACTTCACCGAACATTTCCTGACAAGCCAAAACCCCCGGAGAAGCCCGGTTTGGGAGGGGCCTTGAGGGGGTTACTGTCATGATCTCTGCTTCCAAAAGGTCAGGGTTTTCCCAACTCCCTTGGAAGCAGATCCATAACCGAGGTTCCGAGTGCCAACCAGTCCCAATTGGGACCTTTTGGACCCAGTCCTGGCGCCAGTGGCACCAGGCTCATAAATATGCCCAGTCCCAGCGCTGGAAGCGCCGGGCTCATAATGCTTGGGTGGACTTACCTGCAGCAGACCATGCTGCTTACTTGCCTGCCAGTTGAGCCTCTGATCCTCTTCTGTTTGGAACTACTTTTCCTGTTGGGTGGGGCAGGAGCCACTCCCTAGATTCAGAACACTGGAACTCTTCTGGAAAACAGGAACTCTTTTCTTACCTAGGCGTGGCTGTGGAAGGAGACACCTAAGCACTACAGGAGGCTATTTAAACCACACCCGATAGATGAATCTTGCTTTGCGTTATTCTGCATCCTCTGCAGCAGAACGCTCATCGTGTCTTCTGCATCTGATCCTGGGCCTAAGGAAAAAGGCTTACCATCCTGAATCCAGTCTTCAGCAACACCTATAAAGACAAGAAAGAACAGGTTAGCATTACGGTCTTCAGTGACAGCTCTTCACTTACCTGGTCCATCGGCTGTCACCAACGCCTCGCGCTGCATTCCGGCATCTGAAAGACAAAGGCTTACCTACTCTTCGTGCGCTCCGGAGGTCTTCACACTGCATTCCGGCATCTGAAAGACAAAAGCTTACCAACTCTTCGCACGCTCCGGAGGCCTTCGGCACTGCATCCCGCATCTGAAAGACAAAACAAGGTGCGTTTAAAGACATTGGGGAACTTTAATACTCACGTGCCATTACTCCTTTCCACATCTAACCCAGTGGGTATTCCGGCACCCTGCAGCCGCTCCGAACTTGTACCTGCAAAATAAAAAGACAGTTAGAGCGCATCGTGAAGCAGGCAACAAGCGCTTACTTACGTGCTTCCAGGCGCTTCTATTCATCACACGGGCTCCATCTTCAACTCACTTCAGCCCGTCATCCGCCATCGCCGGAACCCTGCAAAACAAGAAACATCATTACTAAAGACTTTAAAGACATTAGAATTACTCGAAACCTACCGTTCGTGCAGTAAACGACGGACAGCAGTCCTCTGAAGTCAAGAGGCCTGCTCCCCTTATCCAGTGAAGAAACTGGTTACAGCACCTTGCCCCGAGGCAGATGGAGAGCACGGTGTTCACTTACCTAAGGTGAGAGCGTTAATCTTTGGGGTTCTACAGGAGAAGAGAAAGGGAAGAAGAGAGAGACATTCAATAACCCAGTTCCTTAATCCCATATTTTCTATCTGCAGACATCTTACCCTTCGAGTCAGACATACAGTGCACAGAGGTCCAGCCCAAAGAGCCAGCCGTGTGTTACACATCACCTTTGAAGATACGGTATACGCCCAGTCAAGACCGGCGCCTCTACGGGAATCAGGTGAGCGTTACAGATTGCATCTGTTCCTTGCAGAACTGTTAAACCATAAACCATTACGTCCTGCTTGATGGTTGACCCTCTACTGGATTGCTGATTCTTTCTCCATCAACCCCCAAGCAGAAGAAATTCAGCTGTGAGTCTTCATCCCAACTCCCCAGTCCTTCATGGAACTGGGGACTTCCTTCACATTGACCGCAAGTGTAGCACATTCTAATGCAGTACCAGTTACAGCTGCTGCCCGGGATTATCAGTTCTAAGAGGAATCACTGCTGCTGCCTGGGAATGCACAAAACATCTTCCCACCCACGCCTCATAGCAATAATTACCAGCACCTGACACAGCAGGACGGCTCCCTTATGAAACCCGATATGTGCACAACCTGCGTGCACACGTTCTTCCCACAGCATTAAGGGGATTGTAGTTTCTCGCCACCAGAACAGTCTGGGCCCCAGCGCAAGACACCTCCAGGGCTTGTTAGCCTGCGCTTGGTGGCTCTGGCCACAGGAGACCCTAGATGTGGCCCCAAGTGCCCCCATCCACCTAACAATGGACCAAAATTAGATGTTCCTCAGGGGTTAGGAGAAAGAGCACATAAAGGGTAGAGGAACTGCACACACCTCACCAGGCTGGAGGCAACTGCCTGTATGCGTTTTGTCCACAGGTCTAGAAGTTATCTAGAAAAGCAGCCACACCTCCAGACATATCTGCAATGAAAAGCGAGCAGCTGCAGTTCTATTTGTGCCAACAGGCACCGTGCTATTGCCCTTAAAACATGATCCTGTTCGGCTGTGGGTGGTGAATCGAGCACATCATTTGCTTAATCCCTTTGAGCAAAGTCATTTCTATGAACAAAATATTAAAGAAGTGGGTTACATTGTCAGATTTTAAGACCTCACAAATTCCCCACTGCGGAAACGCCTCTCTCACCAGAAATCTCGCTGATAATTTAGCATCAGCATGTACAAAGGGACCAACCTCCAGCCGCCGGGAGAATGGACAAGCTACCATGATTAAATATCTGAAATGACTGCACCACATGATCATGTCCTCGAAAGTGATGTGGAGCTCCTTGAATGGATCTGAGGGCCTGGGCAAGGCCCCCCGTCTTTGACCCCATGGTATTTCTGGGATTGAACTCCTTACACACTGCACAATTCCTTATGAATCTAATTACCTGTTCTTGTAAGTTAGGGATAAACCAGTCCTCCTGGTTCCTACTGCGATTTGTTGCCAAGAAGTATGTAATGGGTAGTGCAGAGCCAAAAGAGGCGGCTCTACAGGCATTAATACCTTCCCCGTCACCTCCTGTCTCCACAGCAAATCCGTGGGTGAGAGAACACATCATTCCTTTTTCCAGAGCTCCTGTTATTCTATAGCGGCTTTCTCTTACATTTCTATAATCTAAATCAAGGGACTTCAGTATATGGGCCTGCTAACCAAATGTGTTGGGACAGGGGTTCCATGTACTGAAAAAGGTAAATAGGCCACTTACTTTGCGGCCTTGTCTGTGGCATCATTCCCACAAGCTATTGAACTAATGCGGTTAGTATGGGCAGTGTATTTAACTAAACCTATCTCTAATAGCAAAGTTATTGCTTCAATTAATCAGGAGAGCAGCGCAGCATGCTAGACAGGGGACGTGTCACACCTCCTGAACCCTCTTCTCTGCCATCTTGATAACCGAGAATGGACAGTGGACGTGACATACTCGGAGACAGGATAAACAGTAACTGCCTTCCCTTTAGTAATTTCTAGTGCCTCTCTGATTGCCACTAATTCCAAAGCTTGCATAGAGTATGAGAAGGCAACCATCTCTTCAATCTGACCATGTGTTCCCCATCCACAAGACCCATGACAGCTGCACCCGTAAGCCTCTCACCCATCTCCTGGTTGATGGGTGAAGACCCAGCAACATAAATCAACTCAAGCCCCTCCAGGGAATCCTCTTTCACATTCACCCTCTCTTCCTCTTCTCCCTCATACATGGCACAACCATGAACAATATCTTCAGGCTGCACTGGCTTGGCTACAAATGTTGCAGGATTAGGGAGGAATGGATGCATTTGACAAATTACCTCATAGCCTGAAACACGTTAAAGACATTAACGTTGACTTAGACTTTTAAAAAATCACAAAAACTGCATGTTCCACGTACAATGTCACTGGCAACCATACTAATGGTTGAAGACATTTGATTCGTAAAAGCCGCCACTGCTTGAGCTTGCTCTCAATGGAACGGTCCCTGTATTACTGGATCTAGGAGTCCGCTGTAGTATGCTAAAGGTTTGCGGCTTAGCAATGTTTGCTGGGCCAGGACCACTGTCATCACCTGCCTTTTCGAATGTGAAAAAGATCAAATGGCTTCTTGTAATTCAGGGTCACTAAAACCAGAGCATTGCTGATTGCAGCCTTGAGTTCCCACAAACAAGTCCCTGTTTCTTCAGACCACTCTACCGGACAATTCGTTTTTTTTTGTATTATGTATGGTTCATTTCAAACCTCTCATACATTTTACATACACTTTAAAACTATTCTTATCATCTTCACAACCAAGAATTACAATGTTACTATTCTTTAACATCCACCCAAATACAGATACATCCTTTTTTCAAAAAAACAATCCATAAAAAAAGAAGAGGGAAAAACAAAAACACAGGGGTGATTATAAAATCAGCCTCAGGATATCCTAAATCAGATGTCGCAGATCCTCCAGCCAGTCCCTTTCAATGGAGGATCTGTGGCACCTCTTCCACAAATGTCTTTACCCCGATGATAGTTGATTTATTCTCCCCTATTAAAAACATAATCCACCATTCTTTAGGTGACAATGACTTGCAGCCCTTAGTAATATCGCACATATATTTCATCCTCATAATTTTTAGAGAATTATATTCAGAGATGACATGCTCTAGAGATTCAATCACGGTCACATGGCCACAAAATCTACATTCTGGCCCCAGGTCACCCAGCAACCTTCTAGCACCAAGAACTTCTCTTGTTGGTAAGATGTTGAATCTAAATCATAGTCTAGTATTAGGTTCTACTTGTATAAAGAGCGACTTGTCTTTGAAACAAGGTTCTACCAACCTTCTTTCAGTTTGGCTTCCATCTTCCATATTTTTATTCTTTGGTATTGGCACCAGAGAGAACTTGTTGTTGAACTCACTAAGTCTTCTCTGCACTTCCTCATTGTGGTTTGGATATCTACAATATCAAGCGAAAGTCTGGCAGCGACAGCAGAGTGTTGCCCCTCCAGGCTACTTCGACTTGCACTTATAGACAACCCTACTCCTTGCATTACTGGATTTGCAGGAGAGTACATTCATGCATAATCTGGGGAGTCGGGACGTGTAAACACCTTCTCCAGAAATGCATACTCGTCCGCATAACCAGAAACTTCCTGCCACAGTGGGAATGCTTGTTCGTTGTCTTCATTGTTTTCTTCATCTTCACGTTCATTAGAGCCCTCATTGGTGCCCTCGTTATCAGTGCGTATCTTCATCTGCTCTGAGGTAGGCAGAAATGACTGAGGATGCCTTGTCTTTCCCATGGGAGTTTCTCCAAAAGCCATTGAGGTATAGCAAACCCTTATCCTCCCACATACCTCAGGTTCATTTGTCTCAAGTTCGAGTCTCCTGTCACTGGGCGAGTTCAAATCAGGATGTAGTGTTGTATCTGTGGCACCCATTGTGTCAGGCGCCTCTTGGGGGGGGGGGGCATAGGGTTCCGTGGCATTGTTAGTGACCGACTCTATTGAGTCACTGGGCATATTCCCTGCGCCATCAAGAACAGTCAAATCAGCCGGGCCAGGACTGCCGAGGGAGGGCGACGGGTGAAGTCTGGGCAGTAGGGTTTAAAGCTCTGAGGTAGTAGATGGCGCTTTCTCACGTTTTCTTCCCTGCCTGCGAGTGCACAGACCTTTTGGTGACATTTAAGTGTCAAATATCTATGGTAGTGTAATATAGATAAAGGGAGATCGTATCCAGGTCGTACCCAGGGCAACAGAGACACAGATGGCACCAATGAGCTTCCCACTCACACAAAAGGGCTTCGGCTCCATTGGGTTTTGGAACCTGGTTAGACAGCTCACCATGGCCCACAGAGAGTACTGACAGTACTGGCCTTACCAAAGATAGTTTTTAGTGTCCTGGGATGTATGTCGTCCAAATCCCACCCTGAATGGAAGATTCTCAAACAGCCACTGCCAGACTGCTCCACTCAGCACCCCTCTGCGGCTCACTCTGAGAGGGAAATGCTGTTTTGAACACTTGCTCTGACTCCAAAGGATTAGAGAGAATGGACAAACTCTCAAACAGCCACTGCCAGACTGCTCCAATCAGCACCTTTCACCTTCTGTGATTCCTTGAGTACTTGCAGTAAGGGCCTCAGATAACTGGAGTAATTGAAGATCCATGACCTACAATAGTTATAGAGCCACAAAAACTGCTGCATCTGTTTCACTGTGACTGGCTGAGGCGTTTTCTGAACTGCGGTGGCCTTCTTCGGCATTACGTTCCTTCCTGCAGGAAAATATACTACCTCTGTCTCTCTCTGTCTACCTCTGTCTATCAGTACTGCAATTTATTTGCCCACTTTGTACCCCTTACCCATGAGCAGGGTGAAGGGCATTATTGAGTGTCCTCGACACTGCTCCTCTGAAGTGCTACAGACTAAGAAATTATCCACGTACTGAATTATGCAACTGCATACATGTAAATTCCCCAAATCCATCTGAACCACCCTGTTAAAGACACTCAGAGATTCGCAGTACCCATGGAGCAACTTTGTGTGCTCGAATCTCTGACATTGATATGTGATGAATCAGCAATGATTCACCACATAAACCTGTCCTGAGACCCGTCTCATTTGGCCAGGGGAGGGCAGACACTTCCTGATCCCAAACCTGGAGGTGCTGTTCTGCAGGAGGATCACATGGGTGGGTGGAACAGGTCAGGAAGACTGGGAAAAAACCCTGCTTAACTTTCACCGCAACTGCACCCTTTTAAAGGCATATTACCAAGTAGAAGAAATGAGATAACCTCATTTTGTTGTTAGGGACTACAGATCCCATAATCCCTGAAATATTGGGACTAGGTAGAGGGCTCAAGAGCAATGTTGCAGGAGTAGACAGCTAATTAAGCAAAATGACCCTAACCTGAGGGAAGCAGAGAGGCTTAAAAGGCCCCCTCAGGTGCAGGCCATTAGATGGAGCTGTAGCTGGATTGGTTGCAGAAACAGAGCACAGTGTTGGCAATCCAAGTAGATGTGGGTGAAGAGAAGGGATGCCAGGACTTTGACCAAGCTGATTTTAGATTCCTGTCCTGAGAGGGTCCTGTTCCCTGAAAATCTGAGGTGCAGAGTTTGCAAAGCGGAAAGCATGACGGAAGTCTATGTTTCCCCATGTGAACCTCATTGTGGAGATTGCGCAGCAGAAAGCGTGCCGGAGACCGTGACTGACAGAAGTTGTATGACTGAGGGTCCTAGGAGTGAGAGAGCTCCATAACGGCATGACAGTAACGAAGACACCTTCACAGAGGAGAAGGGTGTGTGCTCATACAAAGCCAGAAGACACTGAAGCCCTGCAGCATGCAAAGGGAGCAAGACAGAAGCCAGTGAGTGTTACTGATCTTTCTGATTTGTTGCATGAACAAAGGCAGGCAACTGCATCCAAGAAGAATCATTTGCGTACGAGTGAAAGCTATATTCAACCGACCATCAATTGTCGGACAATGAGACGTCTGAAAAGTAGCACTCACGTATAAATTAACTTCATCCCTTTCACTCGTGTAACAGTTAAAGGCTGTGAAACCAAGGCCCTCAGGCAAACCTTCTCTTTGACAGATGCTTCCCGTGCCTCTTCAATTTCCTTTCTTCTCCTGATGTCCTCTCTCTTCCCCCCACAGCTTCCTTGCCTCCCCCTACTGTCTTCTCCTTGGCTACCTTGCTCTCTCCTCCTTCCTCTTCTGCCCCTCCTCAGGCTTCTTCTATACCTCTGCACGGCGTACCTCTGATTTGTACCCCTCCACAGAAGTTTTTCAAGGACATGGCTCTCAACTCTCGCTCTGATGTCAAACACTCCTCTGACATCTGCTGCCTCCTGGAAGAACTTGACCTTGATGTTCTCGGTCTCACCGAGACATGGTTCACGGCTAGCTCTGTCATGAGCTTCGACACTCTGCTCCCCGATACAAATACGTGACCTCAGAGCTACTGAGAATCGGGGTGAAAGGGAACACAGAAAAATTCATTTTTTAAATCAATTACCTTGAAGTGGGTCGACCCAGTAGGCATGCTGAAGCGAATGGTGGCAGGATTCAGTACCACTGGAAATTCCACCTCAAAAATATTATTGAGGGGGCGCAAATACTGGACCATCTGCCAACTGGACGCCTTCAATTTCTTCACAGGGTAGATAGCAGTATTGCATGTAGACACAGGAGGTTGTATTGTGCATTGATTTAACAGTGCCATAAGGCTCTCGTAAATCCCTTTGTCCGCCGCCCTGGACATGGGGTACTGCTTAATCTCCAGTAATATTGCACCGGGTTTCAATGTTATCCTCACAGCTACAACACCCTTTGGCAGCCCCACATCATAAGGATTAGTGGTCCGGCATTTTTTCCAAATCCTTCTTCCAATATGGTAATGTACTTCTAACGATGAACATTGTCTGTGATAATTCCATTTGCTCTATCGCTATCTGGCAAGGAACCCACATTTCAAAGACCATCTCACCTGTGTCTTGGGTACCTTCAAACAATTTCTCATCGGACACGTCCCTCAGTGACAAGGGCAGATAAATGCACAGAACTGTGCGCCATTCTCTGCCTTTCTCATCAGTGCCTGACAGAACAACCCTGTTCCTGATCACTACGAGAATCGTAACAATGTGCCGGGTGTTACCTCCTGTGGTACATCAGGCCAAAATATAAACTCAATTAGTGCCCACCAAGACCGATTTCTGATCCCCACGACCAACTTAACAAAACCATCACCCCTAAATAAAGTGGTGAATGTACGGGAACCCCTCTAATCGCGCTGTCGCTACAATAGGCCAGAATACACGCTGCTTCCCTTACCGGATACAACCCTGGTGTCGAGCATACAATACCATCCTCCGTGAAAGCAATCGAAATCTGTAACCAGCTCAGGAGGTCACTTCCCAAATGATGCGCTGGGGTGTCCAAACAATACAACAAAGGGGCTGATACATTTTAAGTACTTATCTTAATATGAAGATCTTCAGTATAAGGAACCAACAGGATAGCCCAAGAGAATCCCTGCGTGCCCATCATTCTGCCTGACAAAGGGAACTCACCTTCCTTAATGCAATATTTTGTAGCCCCTGTGTCGACCATGGAAGAAAACGTTCAGTCACCTACCTGCATGCCGATCCAGGGTTCATCTTCCGGATTGGTGGTATCGGACAGGGCTGGACACATCGGAGACCCCTGTGGGCTGTCCTACTCCTGGTACATATTAGCACCGGGAAGAGTCAAAGTATTTCTTCCAAACACCCATGCTCTTGTATAGTGAGTAACCGTTCCTTGCGGTAAAGGATTCTTGTACCATGTCACCACCGATGTTTGCGCTGGCATGGTTGGGGGAATCCCAAAGGTCTGTGCAGCCACAGAGTTCTGTTCAACCCGTGCCTGCTGTGATTGCACAGAGCCTGGAGCATATGGCAAGTTTGGTGCTTGCAGCTGTTGAGCTCACAACAATCTCATGACACATGTCCCAACCTTCCACACGACCAACACCAGAACTGTTTCTCATCGGTCCATTAAACCGAGGACCCATTCCTCTGAACCTGCCAAATGACCCTCTCCCTCACAGAAATCCTCCCCCGCTCCTCGGAAAGTCTCTCATTGGCAACCGGGAACATACCCGTCCATCTACCCCTGTGTCATACCCGGTTCACTGTGTCCCTGTTGTCCCGATTGCCCCTGCTGTCCCTCCATAGAATTCGTAATTACTGCCCTTTCTAGACAAATCTTCGCCAATGTCTTTTGAATGAGCTTAGCCTCTGCTTTTTGTGCCTGCTCGACACTTTCTTCTTCTTGTCTTCTTTTGCAAAAATGCATAATATGTGGTTGAATCTCTGACCAACTCTTGGCCTCCATTCCTACCACCATATCTAAATCATGCTGGACTTTCTTAGGGATCCTTTCTTTAGCATGTGGTAAAAGATTGCCACTCTTTGATCCCACCCTTCTCCGGTGTCTGCCCTCCACATCTCATGAATTAACCGGATTTGCACGGCAGGATCATCCTCCAATTTCATTGTCTTCATTAATATCAAATTTATATCTGCCGGATCCGGAAGCAAAGTTCCCAGGGCACCCCAAACCTGTACTGTATAATTATTAAACAATGCTCCATCATGGGTATTCAGAGCTAACCGAATTCCCGGAAATCCCACTTTTTTCCAAAGCTTATCTGACCGCTCCACAATCAGAGCCACAAATAGGCTTTTCATATCCCCTATGGCCAACATGACACCGGCGGTATGTTTTTCAAATGCATAAATCCATGTCCCCACTCCTACAGTGAGCGAAGGGAGTGTCTTCATCAAGTTATTCTGGTCCATTTGTGACCACAGGACATAATACACCTTTTCTTGAACCTTCTGAAGTAATGGAAACTGAGTTACATCCAGTTTAACTGGGGCCTGGGGAATAGTGCAGATTACCTATGGGAAACACCACTATAGTACTGGGATGAAGAAGAAGGATCCTGAAAGCTACAGGACTAAAGGTCAGGGATTTCCTGTTAATTGGATTAATTGTGGGCAGGCAATTGGCCCTGAGACTGTACACCTGCAACCTGTTAGTGCTCACAGGTGCATAAAAGGTGTAGTCACAAACACCAAGGAGAGTGAGAAGCCTGTGTGAAGAAGGAGCAGCAGGACGCCCAGCTCAACACACAGAGCGCCGGAGCAGAGCGTGCTGCCAAAATGCTGAAGGAGGGCACAGACAAACAAGTTGTCAGTGCGTGGTGTGGGCGCTGTGTCTCCAAGGAGTCAGAGAAGGTGGAATAAGGGAGTTGTGGGAAGTGCCGGCTCCTTTGCTGTGGCCAAGAATTGCTTGTTCCCCTGAATGACAATAACCATCCAGTGGTGCCTGGGGGGCAGACTGTGAGACCCTGACCTCAACTACCAGAAACCATCTTATCAAAAGAACCGATGAAAGGTACCCGGCAACCAGTGAGTTTCAAGAGAATGAGAGGAATCCAGATGCGCATATGAAAGTGAATGAATCACATTGTATCGGAGTGATCGCATGCGGTCCGTACATTCCCGAAAGTCTCAGAACCAAAGTTAATGATTGAATTATGAGAAATGCAATGTTTGTAATGGATTGTAAAGAAATGTTGGGTCAGAGTGGTTACATTAAAGCGCTACGTATTGAAAAGTCTCTGATTAACTACGGATAGTAAATAAGTATCACATAAATGAGAATACTATGAATAAAAGAATGAAAGCTATGAGAGTGCAACCCGAGGCGAGGCAGTGAAGTGCGAGCAAAATGCTGATCAGGCAAAACAAGGCTGTAAACGAAAGCCAACCAAGTAGATTATAGAAAAGAGAGGCAAAGAAGTATCCATAAAGGCAAACACTTGATCTATGAACTTGTGAGACCTGGTAAACTGCCAAAGTGGCAGAATGCTGGGCAACTGGTGGCGTGACCTGTAGCGGGTGGGCCGTGCGGCCTGTTAACTGCGCCGGGACCAGGATGCTCCAACGAAACCAGGAGAAGCGTGAAAACAACTTTTAAACACAATGAAGCTTGGGGAAGAGAACTACTGAGCTCCTATGGAACATTGTTGTTTTGTGCATCAAGGAATGCAGCTTGGGGAAGAGAACCCCTGAGATCCTGTGGAAAATTGTTGTTTTGTGCATCAAGGCATGAAGCTTAGGGAAGAGAACCCCTGAGATCCTATGGAACATTGTTGTTTTGTGCATCAAGGCATGAAGCTTGGGGAAGAGAACCACTGAGCTCCTATGGAACATTGTTGTTTTGTGCATCAAGGCATGAAGCTTGGGGAAGAGAACCCCTGAGCTCCCATGGAACATTGTTGTTTTGTGCATCAAGGCATGAAGATTGGGGAAGTGAACCACTGAGCTCCCATGGAACATTGTTGTTTTGTGCATCAAGGCATGAAGCTTGGGGAAGAGAACCCTGAGATCCTATGGAACATTGTTGTTTTGTGCATCAAGGCATGAAGCTTGGAGAAGAGAACCACTGAGCTCCTATGGAACATTGTTGTTTTGTGCATCAAGGAATGACGCTTGGGGAAGAGAACCACTGAGCTCCTATGGAACATTGTTGTTTTGTGCATCAAGGAATGAAGCTTGGGGAAGAGAACCACTGAGCTCCTATGGAACATTGTTGTTTTGTGCATCAAGGCATGAAGCTTGGGGAAGAGAACCACTGAGCTCCTATGGAACATTGTTGTTTTGTGAATCAAGACATGAAGCTTGGGGAAGTGAACCCCGGAGCTCCTATGGAACATTGTTGTTTTGTGAATAAAGGCATGAAACTTGGGGAAGGGAACTCCTCATAATACGGTTTTACTTTGAGAGTTTATTTTTGGGAGAAATTGGAATTCCTTGTTATCGATACTGTATATTGTTATTTTTGAAAAGCACAGAAAAAGCACAAGAACTTGAGTGTGAATTCCTTTTACGTGTCTACCAATGAGTGGGAATTTCACTCAGACTTGGTAATGAAATCTGCCTGCCCCTTACCCTCTGATTCAAAAGGAGGGGGATATCAGGTAAAAGAGAGGGGAGTAAACCTGATACAAATAATATGTCAATATAAAACAGACTCCCTGTCTCGTAAGGTAAGGTGAGAAAAATCGCTAGACTACGGGGTATGCATCACCTGTAAACACTTGACATCACAAAACCGTTACAAACAAGTGCATGGAAAATGAAGCCAATAGCACTCTAACTCAACAGTATCACACATATTTTTAATGCAAGATTATAAAACACAATTCAATAAAACATCATAAACAACTGTATAAAATATCCCAAAGTGCGAAGTGCAGATACCTGAAAGGTGTGATTGGCACCTCAGGGTGTCAACTGTGCAAAATATGCAATCTTGTTACAATAATGTAAGCACCTATTTACAACACACAAATGGCAAACAAAACACAATGTTGGACACCATTCAGTGAAATATTCATTTCTGTAGAATCCGAATCCTGGTTGGTAAATGATAGAAACCACAGTCACAAAGACAGCAAAAGAAAACAAGCAATGCACAGAGTACTCCAATCGAGAGTTACTCTAAAGTTGATGTGTACGCTGTCTAATGCTTTGTTAACATCACATGTGGTAATTGATCCACCTCCAAACACTTGGTTATAGTGTTAAAATAAACCCTACATGTTTCGTTCCTACAGCTAGTAATATAAATACAGGAACATTTTCAGGGGCATTATATTTCTCAAGCGTGGACCCACAGGGTCACAACTTTCAGTGGTTTACAAACACAGTCCAAATCTAAGTTTGGGCAACAAACAACTGGTGTTTAAATTGACGGTGACATTGCTCAAATGCATCCCCAAAGGAACAATTGCAAAGTAGCTTGTTCCATAGGCTCTTCTCTGTATAGTAGAGTTCAAGCGTCTAGACCAAACCTGGGTACAAAAGCAAAAGAGAGGGACCTAATTAGTAATGGTCACCAGTGTTATTATCCACTGTGTCAAATATAAGCGGTATAATAGTGGTGCTTACCGTCTATTAATGTCGGTATCGCATCCTGTGAGGCTGGTAACGGAGTCTGTAATCCAGTCACTTTTATCCCTATGGATATACAAAAAGGACACATGGGGTCCTGTCATCAAAATCGAGAAGCGGTGGCAGACGAGGAGTAAATCGCTTAGCAGATCGTCACAAGTTTATACCGGAGAGAGAGTTATAGTACTTACTGTCATTCTCTCCGGTGTACTGTTATAAAGTTGAAAAAGATGTTGTAATCGCGCGTGGTTATACCTAAAGGACAAAGCACGCTTTAATTAGCAGATAGGTTAAAGTATACATGTGTTAGACATTAATGTATACATCAAGATAGTGTTCAAACAGAGCACGTCTTAGTATAAGTGAAGGGGAAGAAACGATTGCGACAATCTAAAAGAGCTGAATCCATATGGTGGCACTAGTTCATGCCTCATTAGGTCGAGCAGTAAAGTAAACACAAAATTATATTCGTGCCCTAATATGTAAAATATCTGGAGCTGCAGAGTGAGGAAAACAAATGTCAGGAGTGAAAATAAAGTGTCATATGCATCACTCTTTATGGAACCAAAATGTGCTGGGCCATGCAAAAGATGAGGAGAGTGCGATCTATATGGAGTGCGCGCGGGAGGAAGTTGCATACATTGGGAAACAGATTTCCAACATTGCTGAGAAGTGTACATTAACGGTACAGTGTTACGCATCCCTACCCAGTATTGAGGGAGGAGAAAAACTATAGTCAATGTAAATAGGGATTAGAATTAGAGCCAGCTCCACACGGGTGCACTCACCAAAGGGTAAAGGTCCAACGGGAAGCAGAGTGATGGTGTATATTGAATAACACACCAGAGCAGCGAACTCAGCACCATGTCCGCCATATCACGGGATAGAGTGCACGTCAACCCAAATTACACATGCGTACTGCGTCAGTGGTCCCATGTGATAGAAAAAGGACTGCTGAACGGTACTATAGATCCATAACGCCATGTTAGAATGGTAGCGTTACGAATTAGAATTAAGGATCTAGGAGTGAGATCTAGGAGTGAGTTGACGGCTTCGAGTACATCTAATATAGTACTCTATATGTTATCTGCATTTCTGGTAAAGAAGGGGGGTAGGAGTATTGGGGGGGGTCCCTAATTAAGGGGACCATCATGTTAATTTAAACAAAGGTAACTCGCCCCACTCATCTAGATAGTATACTGAAGTGGATAATACTAATGCGGCATAACGGAGCACAATCGATCACATGGACCGCAAAGTAGTGCACAACCACCAGTTTTTTGTCTAAATTATAAACACATTCCAATCTATATTTTCATTCAGGCCCGTGAGGTGGCTTTTAGTAAGGAAGATCATTTTCTGTTCTTGTATACTGAGCATTTGTTTACTGTTACAGGTATTGTCAGACTGTCCAATTTTCATTACTACTGACCACCTTAATTCTTCTGGTTTGTGGCCTAGGCTATTAAAGTGACCAGTTAGGGGTGCATTTAAGGTATTGTTCCTTATGCAACTTTTATGTTCCCCTATTTTGACCTTTATTTTTCTTTCAGATTGTGTAAATTACCATCATGGAATTACAATTGCTCAAGGATCTTTGTTCCCACAATTTAGGTAGCCCAAATCAATGTTCTTGGTTCTTTTGGTCTGTGCACAACAACTACATTGTCCACACGGGCTCTGTCCAGTTGGTTTAGGTAAGCCCCATTGTTCTGTAATTGTAGTTTGTTTCTGCTTAATCATCACATCATTTCTCATTGTTAATTCCTTCAAAATTTTGCATCTTTTTTTTAAAATTTTATTTAAATGTTTTTGGGTTGTCTTTCAAACCTTTCATTTCATTTACTTATTTTGGATCACTTTATTTCGCCTTCTTTTCCATGAGATATGCATAGACCTTTCTGATTTTAAAGGTCTTTTCATCCTTTGTCGTTTCTTAGCCTATCTGTGGCTGTTCCATGAAGTTGTTCCAGAATGAGACCACAGCATATATCCATTTTATTTTCCTTTCCCACTAGGATTGAAGCCCATCTGTCTTTGGGTGTACGTTTTGCTTGGTTCTGCATAAACCATCCAACAGACAGATTTCTTTTCTCGCTTAGAGCTGGGCAGATCATTATTATGTGGTGTAGACTCTCTAATGTTGCTTCCTTGCCGCAGAATCTGCAGAATTTCTTTTGTTCTGTTATTATGTTCCATGCCGCCATGATTATCCAAAGCATATTTGGACCTAGCCTCATTTGTCTTTATCCAGTAATTTTCTATCAATCTTTTTTTTGCTCTCTGTGGTCTGTTTATGAGCTGATCTCTGGATATTCCTTCGTCTTCGCATTTAGCTTTGATGACATTTTTCCACAGTTCCAAAGGTTGAGCTGTCATCTCACTTTCTTTGTCTTGTAGAATTTCTATCGGTGGTGGAAAGTTCTCGCTTGTTATCTTTCTGTATAGGTCTAATTGCTTCCAGAGGACACGAGATTGCAGTGATTGTGGAGCTAGTTCTGCTCTAATACGTGGCATGGGAAATGATGGGGGTAGATTTAGAACTTTCCACCAGAACAAGCCTTCAATTTGTTGCCATAAATTTTTGTCTATGTTCAGCATTGATTCTGCGCCATATGAAAGTATGGCCATCACTTTCTGTTTGTAAAACATTGTTATTGGTGTCATGGAGAATTTTCCATATTTCGCGTGTATTACCTTTGCTTGCCGTGCTAAGGCTCACGCTTTGTCCTTGAGGAGTGCTACTGTTTCTGTTCTGATGCCGATTGATTTAGCCATATGCCAAGGTATTTTACTTTGTTCACTTCCTCAATTTTTTCTTTTCCAATATAATAGGCATATTTTGATCCTTTCTTGCTGTGTTGTTTCTTCAGAGTCATAATTTTAGTTTTGTTCACATTTATTATCAGTTGGTTTTTGTCCATATACGACTGTATGTTGTCTAGAGCAATTTGCAGGCCCCTTGGGGTTTTAGCAAGTACAACTATGTCATCCGCAAAAATGATGCACGTTGTTATTGTACCATTCAGTTTTGGTGGATTGATCCGGGGTGTGTGGATGCATCCTTCTAAGTCTGCTGTGTAAAGGTGAAAGAGGGAAGCGGCCAAGGGGCATCCTTGTTTTAATCCTTTGGTTGTTTTTATCTTGCTAGAGAGTATGCCTTCTTTACTCATTCTTATCTTGATGGATGTGTTCTGATATAGTAGCTTAATTGGTTCCAGGATGTTATTAGGACATTCCCAATCGCTGAGCTTTTTCCAAAGGAGTTTTCTGTTGACTGTGTCGAATGCGAGTTTTAAGTCTATGAATCCCGCGTATATTTGTGTCTTTGATTGTATGGCTTGATGCTTTAACAGGTTGATGTTGGTTCCTATATTTTTAGCAAATCCAGTCTGCCTCTTTGCATATTTTTTTTCCTTCGTTGCCCAGTTATTCAGCTTCCTCAGTAGTATTCTTGAAAATACTTTCCCGAGAGGGTCTAGTAAAGCCAGTGGGCGGTAATTGCAGGGTTCTTCCACAGGGCCACTTTTGTAAATTGGTATGATGATGGCCTGCTGCCATGTTTCAGGTATGTTTTTGGTTGTTTGTATGAGACTGAATATGCTGTTACATATAGATCTCCATATTTTCGGATTATTTTTGATTATCATATTAGTCAATCCGTCGGGTCCAGGGGCTCTTGACATATTTAAAGCTTTTATTGCTTCATGGATATCATCCATCTCCCACTCAAGCTGCCATGTAGCAATCTTTGCCCGTTTGTCGGTGTGTTTGTCCATTGTCTTTTCTCCATAAAGTTCCCTGAAGTATTTTATCCAACTTGCTTCTGGTATGTTTGCTGTCATGGCATCTTGGATCCAAGGCTGCGCGTTGAGTAGAGTCCATAACTGTTTCGTGTTCCGGTTACTTACAGTGTGCAGCATTTCCTCAGCGTCGACTTGGAGCATCATTGCCTTGTTGTTTTTCATCTAATTTTTATGTTGTTGTTTTGCCCGTTTGATTTCTGATGCTGTATCTTTCGTATTCTCTTTCTTTATTTGCTTTATTGTGTGTCTCAGATATTTCTTTGTTTGTGCAATTTTCAAGTTATATGCATGTTGGTGGATCTTTACAGTTGTTTGGGTTGTTTTTGTGTCTTTCATATATGGGAGAAGGAGCCAACCATAGTTCATCCTTTCCTTGTCTTCCAAGTTTGATTTTGTCATAGCATCAGGAAGCTTGTTCACATTCTGTTGACTAATCCTTAAGCTGCTCATTCCTTTGTTTATTTCCATTATCGGTAGACGACAGGTAGCTTTCTTCGTGGGCACAATATTCAAACATCTTTTCAACATGTAATGATCGCTGTTTGGGTTTTTGAGATTGGTTGAATATGTTATCTCCTTGTGTATGTCTTGTGACATGTAGATGTAATCTATTATTGCAGTTTTTCCGCCCATTGCCCAGGTTTCCATCATGCTTCTTCCAGTGTTGTCCATGCAATCTGATCTCAACAGATATCTGTTTGCAGATTCTTTGCTCCATTGTCTAGCTCTATTTTCCAAAGCGTTGTCGTTTATTAGACAGCCTTCCCTATTGAATAGATGTATATTTAGATCACCGCAAATGATGAATTCTGTTCTTGGGTCTTCGGTCTTTGCTTGGTGAATTGTTGAAAATACGCTATCTATAAAGAGTTCTTTTATTGCATTGGGATTCCAATATACGTTTATTACACACCAAATAAAGTTTTTATCCGCGCTTCTGTTGGTATTGGGTAAGGATTGGGTGTTATTAGTGTTTATTGTGGTGGCCTGAATCCAAGGAAGTATGTTTTCCGACTTGATTATTTCGATATTTGCTGTGCATTTTAGCATAGTCAATAGTCCTGCTGATGGACGGCCCTTTTCTCTATGTATCGCAGGGTTCTTCAATGTCGTAAATCCATCAGATATAGGTTGTTCTTTTATCCAGGGTTCTTGTATGCAAACTATATCACAGTCATTTAGAATTTCTCCTGTATCTCTAAACAAATGCTTGTGTCCACGTGTGTTCCATGAACATATTGAGATCATGGCCTTCCTGTTGTTCTTTCGTTGTTATCTTTGGTCATAGGGGCTTTCATATTCGCTCACATCTGAATCGTTTTATTGTCTCCATATTCCTTTTTCTCTCCTTGATTCCTGCCACTTTCTCTGCGTTTCTTCGCTTGCACTGTTATCATGCATCTTACTCCTTATCTGAGTCTCTTTGTGTGTGTTGAAGATTTCTTTTCCGTTATTCCATTCGTTACTCTTCTGTGGCATCATTGTTTGGCTGTCAAATTTCATCTGCTGTTTTCCAGTTTTGGGCTCTTGGAATTCTGATTGTGCTATATCAAAGCCTAGTTATTTTAGAGTCTTCTCATTTTGGATCATTTTTGTTAATGCTTTTTCATTTGCAAATTCAATCCATACCGAAGTATATTAGCCAAGGAGGCTGAAAAGCAGAAGCATCAAAGTTGGGAGAGTGGGCAGGAGTTCACATATGAAAAGCCCTGGCAGGAGAGTATACCAGACTGTTGCAAAAGGTGTAAAAGAAATCCTGACAGGGAAATACACGGGGAGAGTTGGAAGTGAATAAGATACGACATAGCCAGCAGGCTGTGTTGGTTTAAGAGACGGGCAGAAGAGTACACCAGGTATGCCAACAACACATAAAAAGACAACGAGTTTGAAGATAAATGTTGCTGTTAACACAAGGAAACGTCAAGAACTGTTCTTTTGAACCCGGAATAGGCGGTCTGACTAATCAGAATCTGCCTTTCCTGGTTGCGATTCGCCATCACTGCTTGCAGTAGCGGAAAAAAAAGAATAAGGAAAAGGAAATGGCTGCCATTAACATAGAAAAGGGACTAGGTCCCTTTCGGATGACAGCAGCCATTTTGAGCCTATTTTCAACGGCCGCCATCATCTGAAAAGGGAGCTAATCCCTCTTCCATTTTAATGGCAGCAGCCATTCTTTTGTTGTCAGTTTCAAACCTCCGCCCGACAGGGGAAGCGTCACACACATGCATCTCTGATACGGCACCCCCCCCCAGAAAACTATCTGCATGCCAGGAAATTCCAGGGTGCGAGTAGCTTTCACGCCCCTCAGCCGGAACGGACATGGCATTGAACAGCCTGCAGCTGAACATTTATAAACCACTCAAGGCCAAAGCCATCATCCTTTTCATGTTTTTGTTTGGAGTGTGAGGGTCAGAATAGTACTTTGGACACAGGATGGTTTGGATTGGACATTCTGACACTAAGAGATCCTTAGTTTTGAGTTTAAGTAGGGAAACTCTGCTAGTGCAGGGACAGCAAGGCCTTTTCCCAACCCAGTTTGGGTTAGAAGTCTTCAGCCGAAATCATGTCTAACTTGTATCCCAGTATCATTTCTGATACCTCGGTTATCACAATCCCATGAAAAGAAATAAACACCAGAGTAATCAAAATCCCATACAAAAGAAAGTTCATCCATCGCTTTTGTTCAAAGTGTAAGAAAAGTGGCAGGTCATGCTAGCAAATGTTTATACGAGACAGGAAATATAATATATGGGTTTAATTCACTGGATTGATTACAACATTTTGTATATATTAATTAATTTGTGAGCACTTACCTTCATTTACACAATTTTTTCTCTTTAATGCCATATCTTCTTCAGTTTAGGATTATGGTATGGAAGGGCACACCATGCAGATTTGAATACCAGCACCTCCTTCTCTTTACCCCACCTGCTCTGTCACGACCAGCTCCCTCCAAGTACACCACTTTCCCACCCCTCCACAGACCCCATTACCCACTCCTCTTTAACCCACCTGCTCCATCACGAACAGCTCCCTTGATGTTCACCTCTTTCCCACTCCTCCACTAAACCCATTACGACCATCTATTTACCCCATCTCCTCCGTCACAACACACTCTCTCCATTTTCATGACAATAAAGTTTAAAAAGTGGACAATAACATTCATTACAGCATAAAACTGGAATAGAGGTGGTCACCCCACTAAAACAAATGAATCACCTCGGTTCCAGGAAGCAGTTTACACAAATGTGAAGCCAGAAAAAAAAATTTAATACACAAATGAAGTTATTACTAACAATTTAATTTAATGTTAACACAGTGACATATTGGCGGAAAATCAATATTCATTTTATCAACATTTCCTTCAGTGTATGAATCCCGGTGGGAGACTTTTACATTAGACATGTCAGTTTATCCAAGACCAGCTTTATTTTATAAACATTTATGTCCACTATTCCTTCTTGGAATTTAGAGAACAGCTGTGATATCATTACACCCACAACTCTCATTTCAGACAGGAAGGCACCATTTAATTTCCAAATGTGCATGAGTTTTATTGTTTCATAACACAGCAAACATTTCTATTCCATTTGCCCTTTCTACTCTATTCACAAAATGTCACTTTTCTAAAATGCATGTAAACATAATTTTATGGAACACTTGACATCTTCTCTGGACTCTTCTCACCAAACCAATTTCTCATAAGGTAGTGCTTTAATGGTGGGCACGCACCCTCCCTTGTGTAACTGCACCTCCATATGCCGATCCCAGGCTAGGGAACCATATACTTATGCTGCAACAGAGCTAGGCAATAGTGTAATACAGTAATGGGATCCTAAGGAGAAAAGAACACAGTAGTGCTGTAGAAAATGCTACAAAAAGTGGAAACGATGTGGCATTCAGCAAGGATGGCACTCCAGGTGAGGCATGCATTTCTTGGAAACTGACTTCTGGAGTGATATTGGAGACTCCAGTTTTATGGATTCCATTCACCATGTTTTCTCTTTGTAAAACAGTCTTTGCACATGTGTTGTGCCCAGTTTAGTCTAATTAGCCATAGGAGATAGAACTTTCTCCAATTTAATTAACAAGGTCTGCAGATAATTTAAATGTGGGGTATTTTAATCCCCATGTGTTGATGTTGAAAGTAAGAGTACTTTGTGGGTGTGTACACATGTAATTCTAGTAGAGGCATTTAGAATGGATTCCTTCCTGCCACAGATTCCTCATCTATGTTATCCATATCCCAGGGCAGCTGTTCTCTGGAAACATTTCTTCCGTGAGGGACTCTGCATGGCTCTGTGTTGGGTCCATCCAAAGCCTCTTTGTGCCAGAAATGACACTGAGGCCAGTATAAGTAGTCGAGCCATTCCCCATGACCCTTTCCACACTTCAACGACATCACGCCATGGCCTCTGTGGCTCTGTGGGAATATGTCCCGCTTCCCATCAACACTTATGTTGAAAAGTATGACACAATGAGGAAGGCGGCCAGATCCCATTTGGGTTGGAGCCCATGAGTTCTAGAGAGGAGAAGGACTAAGTTCTATGGGAGTGGCGACATGCTGGACTTGGCAGCTGAACTGCCAGGGCACAGCGGTATGGACACTTCCCTGGAGTTGGACATTCTACCAGCACCAACACCATGTAAACCTCCAGCTGCTTTTCAGTGCCTGATGGGAAAGGGGGCCAATACCCTGGGTTACTCTCCGCCGACTAGGTCCAGAGTGCATCACAAACTCTGCGACATTCTGGGCGATGCACCACAGAGGCACGCCCTATCGACGGAAAGGTTTCTGGAGAACAGCTGTGCTAGGATATGGATATCATAGATGAGGAAATCGTGGCAGGTATATCCATCAGAAAAAACATTACCGAAAGGCAAGTTATTTGTTAGTTTACTTATGTAGAAACAATTGTAACTTTGTAATTCACACTTCTTTATGACTAGCGATTCATGTAAAATAAAATATAAATGTTTACTTTATAGTTTCTCTACATATCAGGCAGAAATCCCTGTAGGCTGCCATTCACTGGTACTGCCTGGCTGGCATGACTGGGCTGAACATATTCACGAACCTGAGTCGGAGAAAGCAGGAAAGTTGGCACCTATTTGTCTATTGCTTCCAATTTTACAGTTGGGAGTTTTGCTACTTTTTTAAAGTTAGTAATTGTCAATTTGTGTGGAGTAATTGGTTAATACACCACTTATCTGTAGGGCTGGTATGAAGAGCTGCCTTTTTTTTAATTTAAGAAAGCATTTGTCTATGGCACATATTCACCCAAAGGTTTATGGGTTCTAACAGCAGGAGGACATTAAAACATAGGAGAATCCAGCAGAATTAAGGAAAGAAACCAGACCAGATGGGTCTATAGCACGCATCTGAAGGTCATCTGGCCCGTGGTGATGTGCCACCTCAGATGAGGGCATTCCAGATACAGGGAGCAACCCTTCCCCCCAAAAAAAGGCACAGCACCTGCTCATTTAGAGGAATAGATTTAAAGGTACAGGGAGGACAAGGGTGGAAGGATCCAATGCAGAAAGGGGGACGTTTGCCATAAAAGACACAATGAGCTAACAAAGCACGTTAAACCCAATCTGAGAGGTCACAGGAAGCCAGTGCAGATTGTAATGAAACAAAGATATGGACACATTTCTCAATGGATGAAAAAAGCAGGTTGGCACTTTATGCCACCTGACAATAGTCCCATATGGCAGTGAGCACAGAAAAAAACAGCATTGCCATAGTGAAATCTAGCAATAATTAGGGTTATAACAACTGATAGAGTTTGAAGGATGAGAAGTATCTATAAAAGGGCTGGTTGGCTGACTTGCTGAGGCGATGCTATGATCCTGTGAGAGGGAGAAGGGGGTGCACGCCTTAAGCTGCACCTTTGAGTCATGATCTGGGAAAGTATGCAGTGATATTTTGTTATGCATTTGAACATTATGATGATTTGCATAGATATATATATTGCTTGATATATTGTGATTTGCCATAAAATAGCTTGTATAGGCTCATCAAACCTATTACTTTATGACATTTTATACATATTGCTTCAGTGATAGAGCAAGTTTATTTGGACTTAGATGTATCTTAAACAGAAGGCATAAGGCTGGAAAGGACTTGTGTCCGTCAATGGAAAGGCTATTTAAACCCCAGGTGGAGTTGGACAGTGCTTTATATGCTTGACATGTACTTTAATATCCAGGTCTAAAGAAGTGATGTGGAGTGATTTGATTACAGAATATGAGACTTGATGCTTATCAGACAAACACATGTTGGAATTCTAAGTGAACGTGCAGAGTTGGAATATGTCGTTATTCTAGGGAGAGAATGTGTAAATAAATACTTCCTTTTACAACATTATTCATTCTTGGCTCTCAGACATTTGTACAGTGAAATGTCAATTGATAACACTGTTATGTAATGCATATTATGCCTCTTTCCCTGAAGCCTTTTTGTTTTGTGAAAACCTATATCTCGGTATATGTGCATTAGATGTGACAGGAACTGTTGTGGATGTGTTGCAGAACCCAGGAGTGTAGTACATTTTAAGGGTTGTACATTGGTAGAGCTGTGCAATGGAGTTGGGAAGGGAAATGCATTTTGAGCACCTCAGAATCCACTTTTAGAATCTATGAAGCAAGAGCATAATATCAGTACTTAAAAAGAAGAGGAGACATCCTCTGGGTTCCATTTCAGTAGCTGGTAGCTTCCCTGTTGCATAAGAAGGGTCCTAGACCTTAGATAAGCCAGCCGCTGGTGGGAGCCCTCCCCTTATGGTCAGAGGCCTTACTAGCTGCAGAATCAGTCTGAAGATTAAGCTGGGAGATGGCCAGCTGTTCCGGGAGTTTCCCAGGAAAGGTGCGATGGAGATCGTGCAGTAGTTAGCCGGGCATGAGGAGTCGGCAGTGGGTATCTTGAGAAGAGGATACACAACAGTGCTTCAGGGGGGCGGGGAAGGCTCCAGAGGCGAAGGAGAGGTTACAGAAGTCAGCCAGAGCAGGAGAAAGGGTGCCAATATGGTCCATGATGGTTTTAGATAAACAGGGACAAACCTGTTTTGATGAGACTTTCATAGATCGGACTAGTCTTGAAACCTCGTCGGGGGAGAAAGGAGGAAAGGAAGAGAAGGTGGGACGGGGACAGCTTTAGGAGGACCAGAGGTAGAGGAGAGAGAAGGGGGAAGAGAGGACAGGAGAGTGGACAGGATGTCCTGGTTTTTTTTAGATGAAATGAGAGGCAAGGGCTGTGTAAAGGGCCTGGGAGGAGATAGGAGAGGTAGAGACTGCAGCAGGGTTGGCCAGCTCCTTGCAGATTTTAAAGAGTTCTGCCTTGTTGTTAGAGGCCAGAGGCTTGGATATGGGCCCTCTCCTTCATTCGGACAAGGAGCTGGTAATGCCTTTGGAGCAGGCGGCAGGCATGTCTGTCAGAGGATGTACAAGAAGCCTGCCATTTCCTCTCAGCCACCCTACACTTGCGTTCAAGGGTTGCTATGTCAGAGTCGTACCAAGAGTTGCACTTAGCTTTGGGCTTCAAGCGGATCCTCATGACAGGGGCAAGAACATCCAGAGTTTCAGAGATAGAAGAGTAGAGCATGGAAAGGGCCGTGTCAGGATGAGAGTCAGCCGGAGGAGGAGTGGGGGAGAGAGTGGGGGCGAAAAAGCCTCAACTGACATGTTTCATGGGTTAGATGACCGAGAAGGTAGGTGGCAGTTTTGGAGTTGGATTGGCCTGAGGAGTAGAGATGGAGAGATGGGAGGAAAGGACGGAGCAATCACTCCAGGAGAGGGAGTGGTTAGAGGGATGGAGAGGGAGAGGTCAGAGGAGATCAGAGCATGTAGCGTGTGCCTGCGGAGTGAGTCAGGCCAGAGGGGAGAATGTATAGAGAGAGGGAGAATCGCAGAGGTCACGAAAGAGTACAGAGGAGGAAAAGGGAGCATCCACAACAGGGAGGAGTTGAGTGGTAGAAGCCAGGAGGGAGGAGGTGATCTGATCAGGTGGCTGATAGATGTTAGCCACGGTAAGAGAGTGGTCAGGAGAGAGCCTGCAGACAAGGCATTCGAAAGAGGAGTAGGTCTGTAGGAGTAGCTGTGTGCATGCAACATATATATTTGTACTAGCCTATTCTGTTGATGTTATTATACCTGCTGACTCCATTGATTATACTAACCTATGTCAAAGTTGGACTAGCCTATTCTGTTGATGTTATTATACCTGCTGACTCCATTGATTATAATCACCTATGTCAAAGTTGGACTAGCCTATTCTTTTGATGTTATTATACCTGCTGACTCCATTGATTATACCGACCTATGTCAAAGTTGGACTAGCCTATTCTGTTGATGTTATTATACCTGCTGACTCCATTGATTATAATCACCTATGTCAAAGTTGGACTAGCCTATTCTTTTGATGTTATTATACCTGCTGACTCCATTGATTATAATCACTTATGTCAAAGTTGGACTAGCCTATTCGGTTGATGTTATTATACCTGCTGACTCCATTGATTGTACTCACCTATGTCAAAGTTGGACTAGCCTATTCGGTTGATGTTATTATACCTGCTGACGCCATTGATTGTACTCACCTATGTCAAAGTTGGACTAGCCTATTCTGTTGATGTTATTATACCTGCTGACTCCATTGATTATAATCACTTATGTCAAAGTTGGACTAGCCTATTCGGTTGATGTTATTATACCTGCTGACGCCATTGATTGTACTCACCTATGTCAAAGTTGGACTAGCCTATTCGGTTGATGTTATTATACCTGCTGACGCCATTGATTGTACTCACCTATGTCAAAGTTGGACTAGCCTATTCGGTTGATGTTATTATACCTGCTGACGCCATTGATTGTACTCACCTATGTCAAAGTTGGACTAGCCTATTCTGTTGATGTTATTATACCTGCTGACTCCATTGATTATAATCACTTATGTCAAAGTTGGACTAGCCTATTCGGTTGATGTTATTATACCTGCTGACGCCATTGATTATAATCGCTTATGTCAAAGTTGTACTAGCCTATTCTGTTGATGTTATTATACCTGCTGACGCCATTGATTATACCGACCTATGTCAAAGTTGGACTAGCCTATTCTGTTGATGTTATTATACCTGCTGACGCCATTGATTATAATCGCTTATGTCAAAGTTGTACTAGCCTATTCTGTTGATGTTATTATACCTGCTGACGCCATTGATTGTACTCACCTATGTCAAAGTTGGACTAGCCTATTCGGTTGATGTTATTATACCTGCTGACGCCATTGATTGTACTCACCTATGTCAAAGTTGGACTAGCCTATTCGGTTGATGTTATTATACCTGCTGACGCCATTGATTATAATCGCTTATGTCAAAGTTGTACTAGCCTATTCGGTTGATGTTATTATACCTGCTGCCTCCATTGATTGTACTCACCTATGTCAAAGTTGGACTAGCCTATTCGGTTGATGTTATTATACCTGCTGACGCCATTGATTATAATCGCTTATGTCAAAATTGTACTAGCCTATTCGGTTGATGTTATTATACCTGCTGACGCCATTGATTGTACTCACCTATGTCAAAGTTGGACTAGCCTATTCGGTTGATGTTATTATACCTGCTGACGCCATTGATTGTACTCACCTATGTCAAAGTTGGACTAGCCTATTCGGTTGATGTTATTATACCTGCTGACGCCATTGATTATAATCGCTTATGTCAAAGTTGGACTAGCCTATTCGGTTGATGTTATTATACCTGCTGACGCCATTGATTATAATCGCTTATGTCAAAGTTGGACTAGCCTATTCGGTTGATGTTATTATACCTGCTGACGCCATTGATTGTACTCACCTATGTCAAAGTTGGACTAGCCTATTCGGTTGATGTTATTATACCTGCTGACGCCACTGATTGTACTCACCTATGTCAAAGTTGGACTAGCCTATTCTGTTGATGCGGTTAGACCTGCCGTCCCTCCTGATTGCACCCACCTATGCTAAGCTCAGACTAACTGATTATATTAGGCCTGCCCATTCCATTGATTGTATTTGCCTTTGCCAATGTAGATTTGATTGAGATTCTTATCCCAGTATGTTTACCACGGCCCCTAACTTCAGCGCCTTAGTCACACTTCTTACTCTCAATATCCTATTGAGCTTTGCTAGACACCCGACCCTTTACCATCCTACTCCTTCGAGCATGGCCAACCCTACAATGACTACAGACACAAAGCTGAACCAAACCCAATTTAGTAACTCTACAAAGGGTTTATTCCTAGGCAACCCCTGTAATACAGATATTAGGAATACTAGACTTTGATCTAGACTAGCCAAACTATTTGAACCCCTCGTCAGATCTATGCCCAATGCTAATCTAAAAACTAACCGTCCCCCTCATAGCCAAAATATTATAAGTGCCAAACCCTCAAACAATCGCTCACCCCTCCACGTTACTTCCAAGTACTGTAATACTCATCAACCTAAGAGAGCAGACTCTCTACCTCCCCACATACCTGCCTTAGATCTCCCTACTCCTGCGCTCAAGGGGGCTCTAATCAATACCAGATCCCTGGTAGCACAAGCCACAGAGATTTCTGATCAGATTATGGCAGCAAATCTCAACTTCCTTGCCATTACTGAGTCATGGTTGCATGCTGCAGCAGAACCTTTACTCCTGCTAGCTATTCCTGGCGGCTATACGATTATTAGACAGGACAGACATGAGGCGCGAGGTGGAGGCATCGCCATCATCGCACAATCTAGCTTAACCTTGAGACTTGCCCCCTCCAAAGACATCCAATTTTGTGAAGTTCTCAAAAGCTAAATTACCGCTGGTCAACTCCCAGACCTTTATCATTCATCTGATCTACAGACCCCCTGGCACCATTGGGACATTTGAGGAGTAGAGAGAAACTCCTCTTTCAATCACCTTCTCTTGCCCCTCACAGGAGTGGCAATAGGTTTTCAGAAGTTTTGGCACCAAATACTATAAGGAGACACAAGCTCCAGCAGGAACAACTCTCCTTCTCTACATTTTTGAGTGTTAATAATGCTTCTGAGAATGATTTGAAGTTATCAAATAATTCTGTTTGCTCCCTCCCTACCATGCCCAAGATCACACCCTTAAAAGCAGTTAATCCTCACGATCATGGAGTAAGATATGGGATTCATTCTCCTAAGCAAGACATCCGATAACCATGAACACCACAGTGCGTTGGACGCCCAAGATGAAGTAACTTCACAAACCGTCAAAGGGATGCATATAGGGGTACCCCCTGTAGCAAGTTCAGACACAGGGTTAGCGGACTCCAAAACTTCAGTCACGTGGCGACACCTCAAGGCACCGATGCTGCGCAACCTTGCGGCATGTTGCAACATGGAGGATTTTCAGGCCCTTTCACGCCCAAGCCACCTCTGCCACATGACCTAATGTTTATTCAAACCGAACCAGAACTCGAAGGCATAGAAACATCTACCCAAACTTGTCCTGGCTTTCTTGGTACCCATCAGGATGGTCAAACAGTCCCCATAGAACTCCCCTCTGCAGTCTTACCTAAGCAAACTAAGTCTGTCAGGCCGGTTCCTCATTTGCTGGGGGAGCCATTACGGGAAGTCGTCCACCTGGAGGGCCAAAATCACGCCAATCACCTGCCAAAAAGAGAGCAGTGGAGAACGTCAAAATTAAGCAGGTGACTCCAGGTAGCCTGTTTGTAAGGAAATCACAAATGCCTAATATCGAGAATGGGATAACCAAATCTTTTGTCATAGACCAAAGGAACTTTGTGATTACCAACATCAAAAAACTGGATGGGAGAGAGAAACATTGAAAAATAAGGTCCTCGCATGGTTATGACAAAGGACAGGCCCCGGTGTGGTCAGAATGTCTGACCTTAAGATCCTACGTAGGATAGACTTGAGCGATTGGTGCTCCGAACTCACCTGCGATTGCGTGTTACTGGTGGGTTGTGGGTTTAGCACTGTACGCCTCTATCTTAGAGCATGTAAACCCACTCCCATGAGAGGCACAAACTGTAAGCTTGTACTGATGTGTTGCGGCATGTAGAAATGTCACCCATTCTCAATTCTTTTTCCACAATCTGCAATCCATTCAACATTACTAAGGCAGCGTCCACGCCGTTGCCACATTCGGCGTGGTGGGGGGGGCCATCTCATGCAGCCCTCATATCTGCCCCCAGGGAGGGCTGCATGAGATGACCCCCCACTCCATTTTGGGTGGTGGGGAGAGGGTCAACCACCTTTCCATTACAAAATTCCCCGGCGGTTTAGGGTGTCCCTCAGCCCCCCTAAAATGGAGCCTACCATTTTCCATTTTTTTCTTTGTTTACTCAACTTCCGTTGGTGCAGATGGGCACATTTGTGTACCAATATTCCCCCAGGGTGCCATAACCGTCTGCCCTATCCACTGGGGGGCCTGTCCCATGTTTTGTGGTGGCCCTCTCCCCCACCCCAAATGGATGGGGGCCCCTCATGTGTTTGTAGATGCCACTGAGTACATATCCTTGGAGTTGGGTGGATGGCATCACATCTCCGGAGTATCGCCCTCCATCTTCCCTTAGTGGGGTTGCTGATCTGGGTGGACTCCTTTCTCTGTCTCTGGGTGCCAGAGTCTCTGGACCAGATTTTCTTTCTGGGCTTCCGCTATTGGTGTCTGTTCCATCGGCATGGTGGGGGCATATTTGTCCTGTTGAGCTTCTTCCCACAGGGTAGATGATGTCTGCCTGAAGTGGGCCATGTTTCTGGTGACTGTTTCCAGGCCTTGTGTAGCTGTAGCCACCCAGTGTTCTCGATGGGTGACAGCCCAGGGGAGAGACTCATAGGGGAGGGTCATATTTCCCCTAGAGGTGGCGTTCTTGACGAGTACTATATCCCACACTCTGAGGTGATTTGGCGTTGCTTATCTTGCATGGTCTTTCCTTGCATTGTGTTCTTGTCTCCTTTGTTCAATTTGCTACAGATTTAATTGAGGTGATCATCACGAGTGGTGTTGGGGAAGTCCTGCTTGAATGGGTACCCCGAACATCAGCACTGCAGGGCTGGCCTGAGTGGCTGAGTGGGGGGTTGCCGGGTCAAGCGAAGGAACCGGTATAGTTCCGGTAGCCATGCCCGTTTTTTGTCTTTGGTGATCCTCACACACTTGTTGATAGACGCCTTGAATAGTTGGCGTAGGGCCAGTATGTGTGATATGGTGGTGGCTGATCCCCATGTCGTTGATGAAGTGTTTGAATTCTTTGCTTGTCAATGGGGGCCCATTGTCACTCTTTATTGACGATGGTATGCCTTGGACTGCAAACATCTTCTCCAGCGCTGTCGTGACAGAGGCTGCATCCGTTGAGTCGACTGGCTAGACCTTGGGGTATCTTGTATATCTATCCACTACCATCAGGAGGTAGGCCTCGTTGGTGATAGTGCAAAAGCCTATGCTCACAGCGTCCCAGCGACACTCACTTCTTGAGGGGCAGACCATGGGCTCTGGCAGTCCCAGGTCTGGCGTGGCTAGGCATGCTGTGCAGGCTTCAACAAGGTTCACGAATTTCAATTGTATTTGCAGCATCCAAATTCGAGATTTGAGGAACACCTGTGTCTTTACAATGCCCTGGTGCCCTTCGTGTGCGAGCTGGAGCACTCTCTCGTGGAGGTTGGTGGGCAAGACGGTGCAGTGTCTTTTAAGGATTAGGCCTTCCAGAGACACAGACAGCTTGTATCATATTCCAAACAGTGATTGCATCATCTCCTGCGCTTGGGGTGTCCGGAGAGCAACAGCTGAGAGAAACGTCTTCCACTCCCCGGAGAGTATTGCTTCTTTTGTCTTTTGGAGGCAGGGATCCTTGTCCGTTTCTTCCACGATTTCATGTAGCTTCATGGTTTTGGGTTTGGCACAGGCGATGATCTGGCATACATGCTCTTTCGTCTCCTTGGCCTCTTCGCATTCTGTTGCTGTGGCTGGTCGGGGTTGTTGGGATAGGAAGTCTGCAGGGTTGTCTGCTCCTGCCAGGTAGTGTACTTCAAGGGCAAATTGCTGTAGCTGCAGCATCAAGCGTTCAATTCTGGCTGGAGGTTGTGGTGCTGACCCCTTGAATATTCGTACCAGGGGTGTGTGGTGCATTAGTACGATCATGGGGTGGCCCAGTATGGACACGAGAAAGTGTCTGCACCTCCCATATGATAGCGAGGGCCTCTTGTTCTATGTGCACGTAGTTTCTTTCTGTGGGAGTGAGGGCTTGGCTGGTGAATGCGGTCGAGACAACCGTCCTGTCTCAGTCAGTCTGGGTGAGGACTGCCCCGAGGCCAACCAGACTGGCGTCCAGTAGTAGTTCTGACTTTCTGGATGTGTCGAAGAATGCCATGGTGGCATCGCTGGACAGCGTGTCCTTGATCTTTTGGAATGCTGTCTCTTGAGGCGCTCCCCACTCCCATTTCGTTTTTGCTTTTGTGAGCTCCCGCTGGGGGGTGGCAATGGAAGCCAGATTGGGGATGAACCGCCCACAGTATGTTGCAATATCTAGGATGCTGCAGACTTCGGTGGCACTGGTGGGGGCTCAGCCATTTTTGATGTCTTCTACATTTACAGGGTCCAGGGATACACCTTTCTCATTGAAGAAATACCCAAAAAAACTTAATGTAGATTTACCAAATTCGCATTTCTCCTCGTGGAGCATTATCCCTGAATCTTCTAGCTGCTGTAGTGTGGCAGCCAGCCGGGTGTTGTGTTCTTTTTCGGTTTTGCCGTACACCGAGATGCCATTGCTGACATTTGTGACCCCAGGGAGATGCTGCAGTACTTTTCGTATTTCGTGTTGAGCCAGTGCAATTACATTTTTCCAAAATGAAACCTCAGAACCTGGTTTAATTGAATTTAAAATTGAGTCTGTTGCCCCTCCCACTGATTGATCAATGTTCCTGATCGTTGTGGACAAACGTTTATGTGGTGCTGGGGCCGGAGTTGAAGAATAAGAGGTTATTGAGGAGTCTGACTCTGTGTCTGCAGCCTCTGAAAACACGGCAGGGTATTAAAAATAAAAGTCCTCTGTACTGATCGCCTCTTCTTCTCCCTCCTGTACCACAGAGAGTTCCTGGTCCGTCACCAAGGGTAACAAGGGATCACTGTAGTCAGATCCTCTCTTCTAGGCGACGTTCCTGGTTGTTGTTGGTCATTCACTTTACTCCTTGGTATTGTAGAGAAATAGGAGGCAATAGAGACCAAGGTCTTATCTCATGGAATGGCTGTGTCGTCCCGCCCCCCTCCCTGCCGGGCATGGTCCCCACTCCCATGGAGTCCTATGGGAATGGGGATTAACAGAATTACTGGCGCCTGATTTCGTGGCTGCTGGGGTTTTACCGGGATGTCAGGCGCCAGTAATTCTTTACGGTATCACCAGCAGGGTTACTGCCGGACCCGTAATGAGGCTGTGATTTAGATTCTGTAGCTCCTAGTAGGTGAATTGGTTAGAGAGGTTTTGGTGAAAATAATCTGAGCACGAATGGCCCTGGTTAGTGTGGAGAGAACACTGAATTGGTGTTCTTTCCTACAGAATTTTGTAGGGGGGTGGAGATACTCATTCTGTAAATGTGGAGAAGGGGCAAGAGAGACCCAACTGGGTCCAAGAGGTTCCAACACAAGAAAGATACATGCGCTTGGAGCCACTGGGCCAGTCCAACTGTTCTTCTGAGACACCTAATCATTTTATGTCTTCTGGAGGACTGCCCAGGGATGTAGAAAGATGTAAGGGAAATGCTTCATCTTGCATCCTGCGTGGTGACAAAGGCACAGACGGGTGGGAATACAAAGAGTATTATAATTTGCCTTTTGTCCTGCAGCCTAAATGACAAGAAGGTAGAAAGGAAAGAAAAATATAAATAATCATATACATAGTAAGCAGGGGGTCTGGAAGCTGAAAATGGAACGTGTTTCATTTGAAAACAGATGTATGGTTCTAAACAGATCTGGTATTCTGAGGTTGTTCATGGGAATTCCTTCTCTAAGAGCAATTGCCATGAGAGATACTAACAGAACAGATGTGGTATCTGTGGTTTGTTTTTCCAAAAAAAGAATATGATCGTATATTGAGTGAAATGATACCCTTGAACCATCTGGGCTTTGATCCTTGTCAGATCTATTCCCGATTGGGACAGGATAATAGGGGGAGGGTGGGCACATGGAATGAAGGAGCCAGGAATGACTTGAGAGACACACTCAGGAGTGAGAATAATGGTTTCCCGAAATGGTCAACGGCAAGGGTCAGACGGATTAAGAAGACCGAGCGAGAGGAATGACTGGGCCTGGGTGTTGGGGCCATTAATGATCCTTCTCAAGTGAGGCAGTGGGGAAGAAGCGTTCAAATGTTCACTCTGATCTTGGAACAGTTGGGGACACAACCATTTATCTGCAAATCCGAGCCTGGGTAAGATTCTACAATAGTATGTTATTGTTTTTATCCAGGAAACATGGTTGACCGAAGCACCAGTGGTAGACGGGTATTTGACATTGTTTAAAGCGGCAGAAAAAGGCCCTAGGGGAAGGCCCCCTGGAGGCCTGGTAATGTTAATAAAAGAAGGGGCTGGGATTTTTCTAGGGCACCAAATAATCGCAAATAAAAGTATGCTTGTGGTGCAAATAGGTATAATGATTGCAGGAGTTAAAAAGAAGTTCCTATTAGTGAATATCTATTGCCGTTGCCTATTGTGTAATCTTGAGAGCATGCTTAATGAGGTGACAGAATGGTTAGCGAGCTGGTTATCAAAGTGGATTGATGTTGTAATAGTTTTGGCGGGGGATTTGATTTCATTCTGTTTCTCTGATAACACTGTGTGAACGGACAGGGAGGATCCCTTCTATGGAAAAACGGAAGTTTGGTAAGGTTGCTTGTATAGGAAAATGTTGAGTCTGAAATGGTTTCACATGAGAGGTTTAATCTACTGGAGCGGTCAGCAAGGTCGATGACATATTCATGTAATATTAGTAGTACTGAGTCGTCGATAGTTGAGGAATTTCCAATGTTCTCATGCACATCTGTATGTGTTGTTAAGTTTAAAAGGTTGTCTTTCAGAATTTCTGGTGATACTTTGCTTGGTGTCAAGAATGGGTCGATGATGAGTGGTATCAGCTGGTTTAGATTCGTTATTGTTTTTCTTATTTGTACTGCAAGAGGTTAATTGGCTAGTGCTTACCGGTTCTATAGGGACATCAAGATTTCTTAAAAATGCTCGAGATCCTGTTTGTCTGTTACCCTTTTTTTTTGGTTTTGGGAGTCTGTTTGTTAATGACAATGTCATTTTGGATTTTATTTGTAGAGAAAATGTGGAAAATATCAGTTTGCTTTGTTGCAGGTGGGATTTTATTGACTGATATGTGTGGGGTGATCGGATAATCTGATGAGGAGGCGGTCGGCTCAGTCGCACTCTGTCACAACGTCACGCTGGAAGGCCTGTCAGACGTCTTCGGAATCGTTGGTGGAGGTGCCAAGTTGGTTTTTGGAGATGGGGCAGGATGGGATTTCAACAAAGTCATCATTGTCGAGGTCAGGAGTGCTTTTTCCGCCCTGTCAGCTGCTGCCATTTCGAATAGTCTTGTTTGCCATTGGTGAGAATGTTCTGCTTCATGGTCTAAGCGTTTTTTTCAGGGTAGCAATGAAAGACTCGAGATGGATTTGCTTTGTATGAAATAATGCTAAAAGGGTAGTTTGATCTTTGACTTTCTCATTGGTAGATTCAGATAATTTGCAAAATGGAATCCTAGTTTGAGTGGTGATTGCTATGATCACGTTTTGGAGCTCAACCATGGAAGTGGGGATCCTCTGCTGGTATTGATCGTCAAGCATTTCGCATTGGCAGTTGGTGGAAGCTTGGAGGTCTATTGGGTCGCACCTGAGTGAAGCTTTTTTCTTGTTGCCCCTTTGGGTGGCTGGGATGGGAGGATTTATTTATTTGTATTCAAAATCCAAATGACTAATTAGTGTGGCTGTGGTATTAGTAGATGAGTGTATATCCTGAGTGGTGTTAGCAAGATGTTTGCCAGGTGGAAGAGAATGTCTCATAGCCGGGGTGGATGTAGAAGGCGGATCATTTGTCTGCTTAGAGGACATGACTTGTTTTCTCTTTTCAATGCTTGTCATGAGTGACTCGATTTCGGTGATATCTAGCATAGCTCTCAACTCACACGCTTTTGGCGGGTGTTACCCGCCTTGTAAAAGAGTGGACTCACCCGCCAAGCCTCCTGCAGGCCCATTCATTTCAATGGGCCTCTCACCCGCCAAAAACAAAATCGGGTGTTTTCACCCGCTGTTGCGACTCAAATGGTTGAGAGCTATGTATCTAGCGAGAGTCGTGCCGCTCTTATTTGGTTGATTTGGGGGTCTTTGCGCCGTGATTTTTGAAGGGCTCTGACAATCGTAAGATTGTAGCCATTTCAGTTTGGCTTGCTTCGCTCTTTCTTTTATTGATGAGTCAGCACCTAAGGTCATGTTTGCTTTGTGCGTAGAGGCTTTTGAAACTTTAGCAAGTGACGTTTTAGATAGGAGGGCCGGATTGGATTCAATGGCCTTCTCTGTCTGGTGGAAGCCTTGAGTGGGCTTGTTCAGTAGATCAATGGGAGGGGCACCTCCAGTTAATAGAGGCTGGTTCAGAGTCTATAGGGTAATGTTGGCCTCTGCACGATTACAGTCGGAAAAAGACAGGATTCAATAATCGTGGGATTCGATTCAATGGATTGAAGATCCTCCTGTTGATAGGTTTAGTGTTGGTAGGGGCTCTCGTAATCGGTTCTTCATGGTCCAATGGTGAAACCTTTTGTAATTCATTTTCTCTGCACAGTGGTGCGAGATTCTCATTGGATTCAAGGCTTGATTTGAGTCTCTGGGGTGCTGGGGTTTTCCCAGACAAAGTGTCAGACTCTTTTCCAGAAAGTCCAAGGTTAGTTTCTTGGGTGATCACTTTCACATCTTTGTTTTTGTGGAAGGACTTGGAAAGGACTTGTTCAATAGTGGGTTGGATTGAGAGATCAAGAGAAACTGGCCTTTTTGTTTGGTCACGTTTCCCATGTAGCCTGGTTCGCGGTCCGGATGTCTGAGGATGAGTGTTGTCTTGTCCAATTGGTGATAGGTGTGCCCGGGAGGGCATCTTGATATAAGGTTCAATGGCAGATTATGACAAAGGTGTCTCGGATTGCAGTGCTTGAGGATGCCGAGGAGAACGCCAAACAGTTTTGCCAGGCGGGATTCAAGGGGTTGCCACCCCCGCAGTCTCCCGAGCTGGATATTTCTACTGGAGGATGGGTGGGTATGTGCAAGTAAGATGCACTGCGGTCAGAACTTAAGGGGGGGTGCTTTAATGTCTTCTCCTTCCAGGTTGATACCCCTTTGTTCAGTTTCCTTGTTTGTTAATGGTCCCTTCTCCTCTCTTTATCGTTCGTGTTCTTTCCTTATCTGGGGATCCATGGGATTTCTAGGAACAGTGCTAGCGGGGAGATCACTCCTGTGCAGGGCCTGGCAGGTCAACGATATAGCTGGTCAGTGAGTTTCAAGGTAAAAAGAGGGTGTCCCACTGACAGCCCAGCATGGGAAAGCAAAACTATCTGGTAGGCGGTCTATGAGGAATTGGCGGCACCGTACACAGTCAATGCGGCGGGCAGGATCAAAGGGGCGAGCCCCCACAGTCTCCTGGATGCAGCGCAAGGGGCGAGCCCCCTCAGTCTCCTGGATGCAGCGCAAGACAGGTAGGGGTCACTTGCTTGTGGGTGCGGGCAGAAAGTTGCAGGGTCGGGTGTCGCAGCCGACTGGCGGGGCCGCGCAGCAGTACAGAGCAGCCTAGTGGGTTGTATGTTGAAAGCTGCCACCACCAGATGAAATCAGCGCATCAGACATGATCAAAGGGGCGAACCCCCGCAGTCTCCTCTACACGACACACGACAGATAGGGGACGCTTGCTCAGGGGGGCAAACATGACGTTGCAAGTCCGAGAGTCACAGCTGATGGGAAACCCGGTGGGGAGGAGTGGCAATGTAGTGTAGTCTAGCAAATAATCTCTTGGCCGCTGATTTGGAGGGGCAGACCGGAAGACTCAGCAGTTCCGACAATTAGTGAGGTTGGTGGCACACTGCTTCAAAGCAAACGAGTGGGCTGTAAAGGCTGCTTGAGTGCATGCAGCTGTAGAGATCAAAGGGCAAGCCCTGCAGTCTCTCCGGTGCTGCGAACGCTCACAGCTGGCATCAGCTGTTCCCGGGCTTCACACACACCCTCCTGCTAGCTCGATAATCAGGATGTTAGTTCGCTAGATCTAGGACACTAGGCAGTAGGAAGGCAACAGCGACAGGGGAGTGTGGGTGGGTTGCGACTAGTTAGTAGTTTTGGTAAGGACAAGTGTACTTACAGTTCGGTTCCTTTGGGAATAAGTAGGGTCTCAATGCGGATGGTCGCACATGCTCGGCGATGGTTTGGGAAAGCGATTGAAGGCAGTTACGCCAGACCCACACCACACCTGTGCACTGCCAACTGTCACTTGACTCATTTAGCTCCGCTTCGCTTGAAGTGAGGTTTATAAGTCCGTGGCAGCAGTGGGTGGTAGGAGCCCACAGCAGTCCCAGGGTGCACAGTAGTCTTAAGGGCACAAGGCATGTGCTTGCAGCAGTGTTAACAATCCGAAAATAAAAGCTTTCCCTACAGCATTGTAACTCCAAAGAAAGACGGCAGTACTTCTTCCTGCCAACACTCACACATCACTTATCTTCTTATAGCCATAAACACACAACACCGCTCTCCCATCATCACCCATTCAACTCGCCCACCACTTTTCCCAGACTACAAACATATCCACAGACCACAAAACATAGTTCTGCTGCTCAAACATGTTTCAGATCCGTGCAGGAATGTTCTGCACGATAAATGGTTTCCAACATGTGGCTCTCTATTCTATTGGTGACTTTTCTGCTAGACAAAGCCCGGGCATGTTCACCCATTGTTAAATGCTTGTGCGCTGTTGTGCTGGACACGCTGCTGGATTAACTCTCTCTCGCCTGCTTTGGACCTGGCTCCACGCTGCATGCCTAAAAGGAAGACTCCCAGGCTGCCGTCACGTGGACTATAAACAGCAGCATATGGACTTTGTTGCTCTGAATGCCGCCTGCTGCTCTTCCCACCCACTCCCAGAAACCCTACTTCAACTCTGTGCGCGTGCACCCAAAGTGCACCTAAGTGTGCTGTTGTGCTGGACATGCTGCTGGATTAGCTCTCTCTTGCTTGCTTAGGACCTGGCTCCACGCTGCATGCCTAAGAGGAAGACTCCCAGGCTGCCGTCACGTGGACTATAAACAGCAGCATATGGACTGTGTTGCTCTGAAGTAAATCTTTGTTCTTACTTGGTTCACTCTTACGTGAACTTTGTTGTTTTTTCAACCCCTAACTCCACAGCTTCTTTAATTTGTGCTGTCTGCTGCTCGGCCACCCACTCTGAGAAACCTTACTTCAACTCTGTGCACGCGTACCTACAGTGCACCTAAGTGTGCTGTTTGGATGTGCGTGGTGTTCAGGCTTTGTGATCATTTTCTTTTTTGACCGTACCCTGATAAACACTGTAGGTTTTTCATTTTTATTTTTGAGTGCTAGTCCGTCTGGGCAATCACGCTCGAGGACTTAAACACAGCCCTTTTTTGTTGGAAATGTGCGTTGCTTATGCATAATCTGTACAACTACTTTTCTGTGCAATTAACTCTGCTGCCTGCGCTTGGGGGTGAACGGCTTTGGTTTTTCTTTCCTGCTATTTACTGAATGTTCATCGCTCTTCACCATTCTCCACTCAGCACATATGTTGCATGGTTTATAGTGACTTTTTCGAATGGCATTTTTTCGAATGCCATTTTGTCGACAGCAATTTGCGAAAAAAAATATTTCGAATGTCTTTTTTTTTTTTAAATGGGGGGGTTCCGGGTTCCCCCCCCCGAAACCCCGTTTTTTTTAACACTTTGTTTGCTTACAAAACAAACAAAAAATATAAACTAAAAAATACATTCGAAAAAAACATTTTCGTCAAAATTGCTGTCGACAAAATGGCATTAGAAAAAATGTTTTCAATAAAATAACTGGATACCATGTTGCATAGGGAATTGCTGTGTTAAACCTATTAGGTTTTTGATGCTTTTAATGAAACTCATGTATGCCTCTATGCCTGTGAATGGTGTGCCATTTAAGACTGGCAATATTCAACCTGTGGCTTACTCACGTAACATCTTATAGGCAGTACGTGTGTAGTCTGTCAACCGATTGCCTCACTACAGGCTCTGAAATTGCCACTAAATCGTGAACTTTTTTAGTGAACCTATTAGGTCTTTGATGCTTCTAATAAAACTCATGTATGCATTTATACTAGCAAATGGTGTTATTTAAGTCTGGTAACATTTAACCTGTGGCTTACTCACGCAACACCTTATAGTCAGTACGTGTGTAGTTGGTCAACCGATTGCCTCTACAAGCTTTGAAATTGCCTCTACATAGTTAACTTTGTTTTTCTCTGCTTAATCTGGAATTGACCTTGTCACTCTTGTCCTAAATAGGAACAATAGTTACACAGTCAATAAGCATCCTTTCATTCCAAGCTTCCCAGTACTGACTTTTGCTCTTTCACTAGGGATATAAGTCTCAGAAGTGGAAAGCGCTTAGAAGAACACTCCACAAAACCTAGAGCTGCGCTGCCTTTAGTCACTAATGCAAACATACCTATCATGCCCACGCCTGGGCAACGCTTATTACTCTCTGTGTCCTTCCAATCTTCCGACACAATGTTGAGCAGCAAAATAGATAGGAGCTTGCTTGATATGCCTACGGGAAATCCCTTTCCTTCTTCAATTCGGGTTGTTAAGAAGATATTATCCCCAGTCCCCAACACAACCGTTTCTCTGAAAGATGTGAATGAACATGACCCCAGCTTCATGATTCCTTCTATAGATTCGTCTGAACTGGACTTATCGAGCATGGGCAACCACGATGCTGGACAGTTTGCTCCGATGTCTGATACTACTTTACTCACTCCAGCCGTCATGACGGCATTGGACAAATGTGTACGTCTTTCCATTGGCCCTTCAACCCCAGTTACTAAATCTCATAAACAGTGCGAACAAGTTCATTTTCACAAGACTGACACCCCCACGTTCCCTGTGATGTCTGTCCCTGAGTCTTCGCCCTCAGCGTCTAGCTTTCCATCATCGATCCCTATAACGGTGAGCTCTCCCACTTCAACTAAGTGGGTTCCATTCCCGCTCCACTTCAACCTGACCCGTATCTCTTGGGCCGTTCTAAGGATGCTTCCTTCTCTCGTTTCCTAATCGGCCTCCTACTCCTCCCTTCATACATGAAGATGCAGATAACAACTTTTCAGAACAGGAATTACAGAACTTCCCAGTACTGTTTAGAATTCTGAACCTGCTTGATAGGGGCCATGAATATACTCACATAGGACTCAAAGAACTTAAAGAGGTAGCTGCCACTACAACAGCAAAATTGAGCAACATTGAAGGCTACATCCTAGCACAGGAAGCTTGTCACCAATTCCATGCTTCCTGTCCTGAGAGGTCTATGTTGGCCGTTCAAAACGTGCTTCTTGCTCAAGCAAAAACCGCATCCTCATGTGTTGCATCTACACAAACTAATGATGATTTTTTGCTGATAAATGCTGGGCCCAAATCCTTTGCCCATGTTGTCCAAGGCTGCCACTCAGAAACAAACATGCCTTTACAGTCATGTGACATCGATTTAGTATCTGTGGCCAAATTACAACACAAGAGACTATCGCAAATTGAACAGATTCTTTTTAGGGCTAACTTAGTGCCTAATGTCTGTCTGAAGAAATTCCCACATGCCCCACGACCACACCTTTTGTTGAATCTGCAGACAGCCCTTCTGCTACTACTGACATTCTGGACCAACACGCACTCATTTTCCAATTTCAAATTCCCCTTTCTGAGAACTCTCTATCACATGATGACACTCAACCCACACAATATTTTATGTCACGGAAAGTAAAACAATCTCAGAGAGCATTAAAAAGAAGATCAATACTCCGTTTATAGATGTGAAAGCCAAACCCAAAAATCAGCCTTCCACTAAAATGAAAGGACATAACTCTAATGTGAAAACATTATGTAACCTCTCTCTTGAAGATCAAGCACTGGACCTTAAACAATGATGAGAGCAAAGCAGTACTGCAATTAAAAACAGTCAAAGGGACAACCACTTTCTCAAATCCCTCTTTGGGAACTGCACAACTGGTAAAGCTTAATCCTACCTTGGCTACTAGCAAACAATCCCAACGGACCGCGCTCTCATCAGCTTCTCGAGATTGTGAAAATCAGGTTCCCCTTGTTCAATCTCAGCTATCAAACCTTTTTCCTGTAACTCTTAATAAAAAGGTTTCTTATGCACTGCATTCAGATGGGATTAGTGTAATCAATACTCCACTAGTCCCACCATTTCCTGATACTCTTGTACCTCCCGCTCAGGACACACGTGGACCTCCTAACGTACAGCAATCCGTCATTAGCTGTGGTGATCCTATCTTGACATCTGTAAGCCCTGCTTCTAGGAGGCAACTTATACAGATGAGCCATTGCATAGTATAAAGACCACTTTGCCCCCAACATCTATGCATATCAGTTCTGATATTGCACACTTTGCTGGCCCGCCCGTCAGTCTGACCACCTGACAGTATGAGAAGTGATCCACTTCCTCCTAGTGAAATGAGAACACTTCTGGGGTGGCATTGTGATCCTCTACTAAACGGTACTGCATGCATTAATCGGTCCTATTTTTTGAATGCTCTATATAAAATTCCCTCTTTGCGCATTCTCACATCCAGTGATGTTGAATGGATTAAGCTGCAAAGTAGAATCCTCCATTATTGCAAAGCTTTTATGGGACTATAACTCAGATCTAGCCCTGCTTGGTCTTGAGATGCATGGCTTTTGCGGCATTGATGAAGCGTGGGCTTTTCTTGACTTTCAGCCTCCTTCTAAACCTGCACTGACATCCAATGATAATAAGGATCTTCTCTCGAAAGTAGCCAATAAAGAAATGTTAGTACAGTTAACATCTCTGGCCAATGCTCCTAACGGTTTGACCTGGCTGGAACCATTGATCAAAGCCGCTACTCATTGGGAAGAGCTTGCAACCACTTCATAATCCTCTCCTTTTTCCATTCTTTCATGCAATTGCTGTGGTCTCAAACATTTTTTGTTATGGTTTAGTTCTTATTCAGTATGCCAACTCCCCTCCATCATTCTTTTACAGGAGACTATGTGTACCTCTGACTTTCATCCTATTTCTCTCCTGCAAAACGCACAACTACAGGAAGACCTGCTGGTGGACTGGTAATACTCATTAATAATAGCTTGAGATATACTGCTAAACTCTGCTATGCGTCTGAGCTCTGTCTTATCCTAGAACTACATTTAGAGGAATTTTGTTGTAAGATTTTGTTGTTTTGTTGTATTGATCTCCTTATATTGGAATCTAGATGCGACTCCGCATGATATGGCTATTCTCAGCCTGAATTCTGCATTCTCTGAGGCCGTCTCCTGCAGTCCTGAATGTGAGATTATAATAGGGGGTGACTTCAACGCCTCTCTGTTTGCAGACTTGCCCTCTCAATCGAAGACATGTCAATCCTTTCATCTCAAGCTTTCGCTTATGCGGGGGCAGATCTGGATCATTTTTTTGGAGGAATGGGACTTTCACCTTGTATCTCCAGCTTCTCCCCAACAGTATATTACCTGGCAAAGAGGCCTTGCTTGTTCCTCGATTGATTATATAGTAGCTTCTAGGATGATGTCTGGTCTTCTTGTACCGGTTGTTATCATCAATCCCCACCCGGTGATCATAGGATACTGTCTACTTCGCTTCAGTTCTACCCCAGAAGTCACAATTCTATGCCTGCTCTTTCCTTGCTCCAAATAGATAGGCATGCACGATCCATTCATTGGAACCCTAGGATCTGCAGGAAATTTACCTTCTTAGTCCATCACGATCTGTGGGTAGTCAATGATGAATTCCTCTCTTCCTCCTTCATGCAACGGATCCTGGTATGGAATTTAAAAATGATTAACGCCCATCTTAGTACTTTGGCTTCTCTGACTTCGCCTATTGCTAATTCTTCAGATTTAAAAATCCCACTTTTGTCCATCACTGCTCTCAAAAACTCTAAAAACCGCAAGCTCAGAAGGGCAAAAGCTAATGCGGTTTGACTTTATGTCGTACCTTAGTACTAAGAAACGGATAATAGCACGTTATAAAATTGAGATTAAAAGGACCCGCTTTCAACACCATTTGGAGAGGAAACAAATGACGGTCCTAAACATATGCTAGCGTAATACCAAAGATATTTGCACACTTCTGAGGAAGCCTTTTGGGAACTTATACACCACCCCTGAATTCCTCCATTGATGGAGGGACTTGGCACACATTTTTTAAGAACAAATATATGCGTACACTGTCACACACTCCTTTTGATGTGACTCCATTACTTCAGTATATCCCTTTGCAATGTCCTTGGTCCTTTGATGATATCCTATACGCTATCAACAAACTAAAATCTAAAACCACCCTGCGTAATTAAAGATGATCCTCTTTTTTGGGCAAAAATTATATTCAGGACTATCTTTTGCTAAAGAAATCTTCCTTCTTCTTGGCTCACATCAATTATTATTCCTTTACATAAAAAAGGTCCAATAAATGATCCTAAATATGTTAGGCCTATTGTCTTAATTGATGTAGCAACCAAAGTGTTCTCCTTGCTCATTCTTAATGAACTTGAAAAATACATGGCAGACAAGCCTATCTTCTCTAAAGCGCAGGTGTCATGGCCACTGGTCAAGGGCCATTAACTTTATGCCCTGCAGGGTCTCAATGGACCCAGTCCTGGCGCCTCTGGCGCCAAGCTCATTTAAAAGTGTGCTCTGCACACAGTATGCTTAAAGCATGTGCACCCAGGCCGGGCGTGGCCATACAGATCATTGGAAGCACATGCAGAAGACAGGGGGAGTGGCAAGGTCGGGCCACAAGGCGGGGCCTAAAGGGAGTGGACGGAGCCAGGCTATATAAGCCATCCCCATGCTGGCGCTTCGCGTTAGTCTGCTGGAGCAGCTTAATGCTTACCACCGCCTACAGATCCTTACCTGTTTCCAGTTCAGCACAAGCATCTTTCGTCTCCAGAACTCCTCCTACATCTTACCTGAGACCAGCCACGCCATCGCTCAAAGCACTGCTACCCGCTTCCAACTCTGCAGCCACCGCGCGCATCTTACCTGAGACCAGCCACGCCATCGCTCAAAGCACTGCTACCCGCTTCCAACTCTGCAGCCACCGCGCGCATCTTACCTGCCTCAGCAAATCCAACTCTTGCAGCATCTTGCATCCTTACCTGTCCCGAACGCCCATCAACACAGAGTCATCTTCCGGCTCAGCATCCTTGCGGATCATTCCATCTTGCAGCCGACAGGAGTTCAGAACACCGCTCGCCATCAAGCGACGTTTAGCTGAACCTGCTAAGGAGACAGAAAGCACAAGGTTAGCAATTGCATAAACTTTTAACGCTAGGCCACGCAAGTAGCAAACTCAGCGCATCATCCGGAATCCCAACTTACCTCTTGTAGGTTCTCCGGATTGGCCGTGTCATGGACTCGCTTCCATCACCGTGTACTCGTGGGCCTTCTTCATACCTAAAGGGGAAGGAAAGGACATTATAAGTTACGGACAATAATCATTGGGGAAAATCACCACAGAGGATACGGACAATAATCATTGTTATAAAACACATACCTTCAAGGCGGAATTGGTCGCAGCCCGTCTGGGCCACCACGCATAAAGACCAGTGACGCAACTTGGTCTATCAACGGCGCCCCTGCTGAGAGAAAGCAGGACGGAGAGCACATCCTTATAATACAACAGGTGAGGGCGTATGGGAAAACGCATGCTCATCCCATTCTGGCACAAAGGGTTCGAGGGGGATCGCTATACCACCACAGCATTCTCATTGCCTCTTACCTTCTCCCAGGGGTATAACCAGCAACCCGAGCTGTCTACACTACCACAGCCGAGGGAAGAGCCCAAACCAGGTGTCCAGTCCAGGGAGGGCTCCAACTGTGCCCCAACGTTCCCACAGAGACCAGGTGAGCGTAAAAGAACGTGAAGCCTGTCTGAATCTCTGCCTGGGCGTTATGAACACCTCAGAGACTGACAAGTTTGCCCAATTGCTGGGGGAACTACGGGATGTGGTGCATGTCTCCAGACAAGAGACAAATGCCCTAAGAAGAGATCTAATTGTCGCTCGAGAACAAACTGACGAACTGGCACGACAGCTGCTTCAAACTCATGCAGGGCAAGACCCTTTACCTGGAATTGCACCAACCCCTTTGCCACAGCCATCACCACCAGTTCAAGTGGTACTTCCTGGGGCTGTACCTTTGGCCCCACCCAAACGGTTCACCGGTGACCCCAACAAATATGCCATATTTATGAATCAGTGTCATCTTCATTTTTTGTGCCGTCCTGGGGCCTTCCCTAACAATAGTGCCAGAGTTGCTTTCATACTTTCATATTTGGGAGGCAGCGCACTCCTGATCCTGCACTTCACAATTTTGGGGAATTTCAACGGGAATTGGAAAAGTTGTTTGCGAGACACACCCAAGGACAGGCCCTAGATAACGAACTGTTGTCCCTAAAACAAGGAAGTCATGATCTGCTGACGTACATAGCCACCATTAATTGCCTCATTGCGCAAACCAACTGGCCCGAAAAAAAGAGAACTACATTATTCTATCGAGGACTACGTGGGGAATTAAAGGATGTACTATCCCAAGTGGTCAACCCTCCTGAGTGTTGTGCAGGATATATTAATCAGACGGTACAACTGGATCATAGGTCACAAGATTGAAAAATGGACCGCACAAGAACTGAAAGGAGGTCGGTTTATATGCCTGTGCCTGTGCTTCTTACGTTTTGCAGAGTAGATGACACAATATTGTATTTAGATCTAGAAATGGAAGACAGTGGGCCTCATTACGACCCAGGCGGTAAGTTACCGCCTGGGTCGTACCCTTACCACCATGGTGTAAACTATGTTTACGCCATGGTGGATGGCAGATTTACCGCCCCATTCCAAGGTGAGTGGGGCGGTAAATCCCCATTTCCCATTTTACCCTTCCCCATTCCCATTTTTGCCCCATAGGGCATAATGGGAGTGGGGAAGGCGCTAATTACGCCACCGTAAATTACGGTGGCGTAATTAGCACCATGGTCCCTTAGCGCCATGGATTTTAACGCCTGCAAAAAGCAGGCGTTAAACTCACCATGGCGCAAAGGGACCTCGGAATCAGGCGTTAAGGGTCGGTGCCGTTTACGGCGCCGTTAACCCCTTAACGCCTGACTCGTAATGAGGCCCAGTATTATGTTATTAAAATACTACAAACGCAAGACATCCTATAACGATATATAACCGAAACGTCCAAAGAGGAGCTTCTGTTCTCTGCCCGCCCAGGAATACACCCTTGATCACATACACAGAAGAAAGGATTAACTGGAGGTTTATGAAGAACAATCATGGACAATGTAAATAACACTTGGCCAAAACAGATGATCACTTTCTCACTAAAAGAGGTGTGAAGAGTGGCTGGTCACTCACCTACAGCAAATAATTCCTTAAAAGACATATTTCACATTTAAAAAAGTAGCATTTGAGGTCCGAGGGTGATAAAAAGGAGCCCATCCACCCAGGACAGTTACCAGTCCAGTTGGTGCCCAGGGTGAAACACTACAATGCGACCGCCACGCTCAGCATGCGCGCCACTCCCAAACTACACCCACAATTAAGTAACTCCTACCAAATGCCAATAAATCACTGCTATACAAAACAGGTTTATTTTATTGTGATTCAAGAACTTCGCAAAAAAAGCAAAAAATGCTAGTGTGGGCATGTTTTTCAGTCCAAGTGTGCCACTTTGATGAGTTGCTTCACTGTGCAACTAGTAGTTGTGAACATTGTTGCTGAATAAATATCCTTTAAATTGCACTATTTGCATTACATTTTTATCAAAGACACCCCCTCCCCATTGGCTACTATTCAAACAATCTGTCGCAAAAGGAATGAATTGTCATTTGCAACTATGGGCCACTTTTACATTGGTGCCCGAGCCAATGTTATGCCCCAGTCCCACGCTGGTGCTGTCAAAAGTGAGTCACTGAGGTTGTATTCTCAGGGCAGGTGCGGATGGTGGGGAGCGCCAGGTGCAAAAAAGTAATCAGAGAAAAATGATAGGAAGCCACAGAGGCCGGGGCAGTAGCCTGGCCGGGCCCAGGCACCATACGGGGGGGCATGTAGAGCTGTAGAACCCCATGAAAGGACAATGTACGCGCGCCGGATGCTGCTTCTACGCAGCGAGACGTGGCTTCTCACCTGGTTTTATCCACACCCTGAAATCAGCAGGTGTGGTGCTGCCCGATGACGGGACGCGGACGCGGTGGCGTGACGTTGCACACCGCCGCATGCAGTATAAATAAACGGGGTGTTCCCTGCCGCGGCAGTGCGACCGGGAAGCCCGAGCCAGAAGGACGTGTGTGCGAGTCCTTTGTCTGCTGGGGGCCTATGGGAATTGCCGGGGTCTGGACACACCCCCAACAGTGGCGACGAGTGGGGAGATGATGCCTGGGTCCGGCGGTGATGAATCTGCAATTTCTTCTCTCTGAAACGGAGTATTGCTGTAACTTCGTTTCGTGCCGTAGGCAGTGCATCACCCACGCGGCTGGCGGCCATTTTGAATACAAGGCCATGGAACTACACAGAGCTCCGGTTTGGGCGGTGAGTGGCATCCAGGCCTAATTTTTGGACACACTGCTAGCAGGCAGTTATACCTGCATGCCTATGCCCGATTTTTGTCATCGAGTGCAAGCAAGAAGGAGGGCTACAATGGCTGGGCCTGCACAGCTCACAATTCTTTCTTGACTCAATTTTTGGACCAGCTGAAGGCTGGGGCCTTCTTTATCCTCTTCATCATCAGTCTGGTGGCCCTGTTCTTCTTCATTTTCTTCATCATCACGGGGGTGCGTTGCAGTTGTGTTTTTCACTCATCGGATTGGTGGCTCTGCTGTTTTGGCCCACTTCATCATCATGAGGTGTATTGCAGCTGTTTCTCCACTGGTGAACTTTCCTGTGCCTGAATGGGGTCAGAGTCTGAGTTGTGGCCCCCATTTCACATGCGGGGGGTGCCTGTGCGCTCGGACTCATGAGTGACACTGAGGATTTGGACGGTGGTCAAGTAGCAGCGGTGCAGCAGCCTCCGATTCAACAGCCTCCACATGCTGAAGCAGGCCCTCCGCCTCCAGCGCAGCCGGTGGTTGCACCTATTGTCCAGCCAGGATTTCCTGCCATGGCCCAGGTACATGCTCATGCGGCCTTGCAGCCCATCCTGGAGTTTGATGTCTTGAGCCCGCCCTCTAGCTTGGGGCCCAGATGGAAGAGGTGGGTGGACCGACTGGAAATGTACTTTCGAGCTGCTCAGGTGGCAGATGACGACAGCATGCTGGCAACCATGCTGTACTCGGCAGGCCCCTCAGTCCAGGAAATCTTTGAATCACTTCCACCAGGGGATGGGTCATACGGTCAGGCAAAAGCTGCGCTTCAAGATCATTTTCTGCCTCTTGCTAACGCGGACTATGAACGTTTCGTGATGTTGTCCGCCAAGCAGAAAGAGGACGAGACTTTGGACACTTTCTATGGACCCCTGCGGCGCCTGTCGCTGGCCTGTGCATGGGGAGTTGCGGACAACATGATTAGGACCATGCTCATCGAGGCGTGTTCCTCAGGTAAGCTCAGACACCAAGTATTAAGGGAGCCCGGAATCACGCTCCAACGTATCCTCGAGCTGGGGCGGTGCCATGAGGTGTCTGAAGCAAGGGCAGCCAGAATGGAGGGTGGGTCGCGCCCCATCAAGACTGAGGAGGTGTGTGCCATGTGGCATGGCGGCAGAGGTACCAGAAGGCCTGGCGGTGGTCCCCGTGACAGAGCAGGAAGGGCAGGGGAGCCCTGCCAAAAGTGTGGGTACGACCTGCCCCACCCGACGGAGTGCCCCGCAGCAGGAAGAACGTGCGGAAGGTGTGGGCTGCCGGATCACTTCTCGAGGGTATGCAAGGCTGCCATGCCTGCGATGGTGCCGCGAGGCCCGCCCCGATCCGGGCTTCTTCATCAGGGTAGACCGCAAAATGTTGCCCAGGTGGACCAGGGTGAAGCGGAGGCCCAGGCAGAAGAAGTAGACGAAGAGGAGGAAGAGAAAATTTTCTTCGTCTCCAGTGTGGCGGTCCTGAAAGGAAAGAACAGAAGACAGCTGAGGTGCGTGGTGGAGGTTCACCGGTCTCCAGTCCCAGTCTTGGTGGACACAGGGGCGTCAGTCAACGTAATGGCCCGGGGACACTATGACGCCATGGTCATGCCCCCCAAGCTGGTTGCACCGAAGGCGCACATATTCTCCTTCGGTGGTCTGGACCCCATCCCCCTGGATGGTGCTTTTGTGGCAAAAGTGGAACACGACAGCTCGCAGATCACAGCACGCTTCTACGTGACGGAGGTGAGCACCAACACCCTGCTAAGCTGTGCAGCAGCGGAGGCCCTTGGCATCGTAAGTTTTGCGTACTCCGTCTATCTGGAGGACATTAATGACCTGCTGGAAAAGTATGCCGCATTGTTCACTGGTATCGGACAGATGGCTGGTGATCCAGTAAGACTGCATATTGATGAATCTGTGCAGCCCATCGCCCTGAAACAGCGCAGGGTACCCTTCCACCTTTGTGAACATGTGGACAAGGAGTTGGATAACTTGGTCGATTTGGACATAATTGAGAAGGTGGAGGGTCCGACTCCCTGGGTGTCCCCGATTGTGTTGGCACGGAAGCCCAAACAACCAGATGCCGTCAGAATTTGTGTCGACATGAGGCTGCCGAATAAAGCGATCAAGAGAGAGAGGCACGTCACCCCGACAATCAACGACATCATTGCGGAGGTGCAGAATCCTTGTGTCTTTTCGAAGCTGGACCTCCGTTCAGGCTATCACCAGGTGATTCTTCACCCCGAATCGAGGTACATCACCACCTTTACCACACACCGAGGGCTTTATCGCTACAAAAGACTGAGCTTTGGTGTGTTCTCGGCGGCAGAAGTTTTCCAAAATGTCATCCGGGGCGGCCTGGCAGATCCGGAGGGCGTCTTGAACATGAGTGATGACATCCTGGTGTTTGCAAAGACTGAGGTGGACCACCTGCGGCGGCTGGCGAAGATGTTTGAGAGGTTGCAGTCACTGGGCCTGACCCTCCATAAAGAAAAATGCAAATTTCTGCGATCATCGATAGAATTCTTTGGCTTCGTGTTTAAAGAGGGCGGGGTGTCACCAGATCCAAAGAAGGTCCAGGACATTAAAAAGGTGCAGCCTCGGAGGCGCAGCCTCTGGAATCCGTGTCCGATGTGCGGAGCTTCCTGTGTATGGTTACATACTGTGGACGATTCATCCAGAATCTCGCCTCCAGGTCGGAACCGCTCAGAGCCCTGACAAGGAAAGAGTCCACCTGGAACTGGGGCCCGCTTGAGCAGGCGGCCTTTGACAACATCAGGGGTGCATTAACTGCAGAGGACACCATCTCATTCTTTGACACTGCATTACCATCGGAGATCATTGTAGACGCCAGCCCGTTTGGCCTGGGGGCCGTGCTGACGCAGATTGATCGCGATGGGGGTGTCCGCCCGGTGGCCTACACCAGCAAGGGACTGTCGGATACCGAGCAGCGGTATTCACAGATTGAGCGTGAAGCGCTGGCGGTGCTCTGGGGCTGCAGAGACTTCTGGCTCTATGTTCTCGGACGCCCGGTGACAGTGGTGACGGACCACAAGCCGCTGATTCCCATCCTGGCAGGGTCGTTGTCCAAGCCGCCGGCGAGGATAGAGCGGTGGATGCTCGCTCTCCTGGAATACGGAGTCACACTGGTGTATCGGCAGGGGGAAAATAATGCGGCGGACTATCTTTCGCGACACTCGGGTGCGCCTGGGGAGGGAGTCCAAGGAGACCATGACACCTGTGTGGAAGAGGCAGATGAACATGTCCGTGTGGTAGTGGAGGCGGCCACGCCTAATGCAATGCCCCTTCGAGGAGCTGGAGGTAGCCGCAGCAGAGGATGAGTGTTTCGGAATCCTGAGGCACGCCATGCAGCAGGGATCCTGGAAGTCAGTGCTGGAGGCTCTGGCGCGTCGCACACAGGAGGCCAGAACCGGCCTGAAACAGCTGTGGAAGGTCCGTGAGGAGCTATCCTTTTCAGCCTCCGGCCTTCTGCTCAGAGGAGACCGCATTGTTGTGCCTCAGGCCAAGGTGAAGGATGTGATTACGGTTGCCCACCGTGGTCACCAGGGAGCCGCCAAGACCAAGGCATGCTTCAGGATGAAAGTATGGTTCCCGGAACTGGAACGGAAAGTGGACGATTTTGTGGCGGCCTGTGTCTGGTGTCAGGCGGTGTCTCCTCTGCAGCGGGAGCCAGTCATCGAAGCCATGCCTCGAGGGCCGCGACCATGGGAAGTCGTTCACGCGGACTTTGGCTCCACCACGATGGGCACCCACTTCCTGGTGCTGGTCGACGAATACTCTCGCTACCCGGAGGTGGAGTTTGTGGAGTCGGTGGTGTTTGAACACGTCGTAGTGGCCATGGAAAAGGTGTTTGCGGCCCACGTTTCCCCTACACAGTGTGCTCGAACAACGGGGCACCGTTCCAGAGCGAGTGGTTCTCGGAGCTGATGGAGAGCTGCGGGGTAATCCATCGGAAAATCATGCCCCTCTTGCCGAGGGCAAATGGAGAAGCCGAACGGCTAATGAGAACTCTAAACAAGACCTTCAGAATCGCCCAAGGCCAGGGACAGTCCCTCCAAAGGGCTCTCTATCAGTTCCTGAGGGTATACCGCACAACTCCACATGCCTCCATCGGGGTGGCACCGGCTGAGGCGTTATTCAAGCGGTGCTCTCGTGGATTGTTACCAGAAGTGGGCGAGAAAGAACCGGGGGTGATCGACAACCAGCAGGTCGAGGCAGACCGGCGAGTGAGGATCGAGCAGGAAAACATCCGGCGAGGGCTTCGCCCGCAGAGGCTGGAGCCGGGCGATGAGGTCCTCATTCGAAATAGACACCCCCATGGAAAGCTGTCCCTTCCATATGAGCCGGAGCCGCTGGACGTCATTGCAGTCAAGGGTTCGAAGGTAACTGCCTCCGACGGAATGTCCGCAGTAACACGCAATGTGAGCTTCTTCAAGAAGCTAGGGGACCCGAGGACTGACCCACCCCCCGATCCGGACTTACTGGTGGTCCCTGTGGACGGAGGAAATGCACCCTGCCTGCCTGAATACCCGGCCCGGGGAACGGCCATGGACAGACCACCCGTGCCAGAGTTGAGCAGGAGGTACCCCCAGAGGACTGAGCGAGGGATACCCGCTCACCTCAGCGACTACGTATTGGGACACTTATTTGATCGGCCCGAGGCTGAGAACAATGAAGTAAGGGGACCCGGGTGGATGTGAATAAAGGGGTGTTCTTGAAAGTGGGTGTTTAAAGTTGTATTGTTGTGTTGGTTTGCAGTGTGTAGTTCTTAAATGCTTTGTTGTTTGTCCTCCCGCAAAAGGAGGAGTGTGGTGCTGCCCGATGACGGGACGTGCACTCCGCCGCGGCAGTGCGACCGGGAAGCACGAGCCAGAAGGAGGTGTGTGTGTGTGAGTCCTTCGTGTGCTGGGGGTTTACGGGAATCGCCGGTCTCGACACACCCCCAACAGCAGGGATCAAGAACACCTTTCAGAGGCGCCCTGTACCCCCACACACCAGCGTGAAACTTGAGACAATGGGGCCCCTGCACGTGCTGCACGTGCATTGGGTAGCGTGCGTAAGAAGCAGCACCTGCTGCTACTACTCGCCCGGGTGCCCGAGGACAATAGCGCCCCTCAGGCCAATGCGAGTTCCAGCAAAGAAACGGACCTCAGCCTCCCACGGCTCGCGACTGGGGGGAGTGGCTGTGGATTGGCCAGAGCCCGGAAACAAAAGAACAGACATGCGCAGTATTGAGACACAGCCCACTAGAGCATGCGCAGTCAAAGGATGGGCAGTTTTCATGTCTTACAGAGAGGTGATAAAAAACCGTGCCGGAAGATAAGGCACCCTACCAACCCAAGTGGCCCAATGGCAATGCGAGCTCCTGCAAAGAAATGGGCCTTCAGCCTCCCGCCGCTCGCGACCTCGAACACTGACTGCTGATTGGCCAAACCCAAGATCAGACATGCGCAGTGCTGAGACACTATTTACCAGACCATGCGCAGTGAAAGGATTGCGGTATTCATGTCTTACACAGTGGCGATAAAAAAAAAACTCGCCGAAAGCTAAGCCACCCTCTTCACATCCCATCCGAGCAGGCATGCCACAGGGATCGAACCTCGGACCCTTCCTGTTCAACCTCTTCACCAACGACATCCCGACAGATTTCCACAAGACGAACCTGGCGCTGTATGCAGACGATGTTGCAGTCATCTCCCAGTCATTCAGCGAAAAGGAAGTGGCGAAGAACCTGCAAGCTTCATTGGATACCATCGCAAAGTGGTACAGCGACTGGCGGATAGAACTCAACACCAGCAAGACAACTGCAACGCTGTTCACCAGAAAGAAGATCAAGGAGCACCCACACATCAGCCTCAACGGGGAGACCATCAAATGGGAGAGCAGCAGCCGCTACCTCGGTGTGACCCTGGACAGCAAACTCAACTGGGAAAGCCACATCGAGAATACTCAGCAGAAGGCAACAGGAAAGATGGCAGCGCTGTACCCACTCCTGAAGAGCAAGTCCATGCCCCTCCGGACAAAGATCAACGTCTACAAGGCGATCATCAGACCAACCCTGACTTATGCCTCACCAGCATGGATGACCTGCCATGAGCGACACCGGAAGAGTCTTCAGATAGTCCAGAACAAGGCCCTGCGGATATCATCTGGAGCTCCAATTTTCACAAGGATAGCAGACCTTCACAGAGACCTGGACATCGAGATGTTGGATGAACATCTAGCGAAGCTGAGTAAGAACTTCTGCCAAGAACTGGATCAGAACCCGAACCCTCTGATCAGAAGACTCACTGCCACCACTGCAAACCCCTTCGACCGCTACCCGCGGCCCATCACTGCAAAGACCCTGTGAAACCAGCCCTACTGTGACAAGACCACACAGACCAAGAAGAATACAAACCCACGACTACACACTCAACCTGAGAAGATGGAGTAATGAGGCTTAAGCCTCGGTATCCAAAAATCACCGCAGATGGATAAAATTCTATCAGCAAGAAGAAGAACAAGCGCTAAGCCACCCCACTCGCCCAGGTGGAGCAATGGCAATTTCAGAGAGGTGATAAAACTAACTGGCCACTATCCGAGAAATGGACCATAGCAACGGCCCGCCTACTCTTCTCCACGTGACTCCTGACGTCACCGGAGTGATTTTCCAGAGCAATGAAGCGGTTTCGGAGCACTTCCAGAGAGCGGGTCTGAGCGGGAAGCGGCGAGGCTCTGGCTGCAGGAGCAGCAGCAATCCGGGTGCTCTTGGCTGCAGGAACAGCAGCAATCCGTGTGCTCTTGCTTGCCAGCCTGCAAGGGCAGCAGCAATGCCGTGTGCTCTTGCTTGCCAGCCTGCAAGGGCAGCAGCAATCCGTGTGCTCTTGGCTGCCAGGCTGCAGGAACAGCAGCAATCCGTGTGCTCTTGCTTGCCAGCCTGCAAGGGCAGCAGCAATCCGTGTGCTGTTGGCTGCCAGGCTGCAGGAACAGCAGCAATCCGTGTGCTCTTGCTTGCCAGCCTGCAAGGGCAGCAGCAATCCGTGTGCTGTTGGCTGCCAGGCTGCAGGAACAGCAGCAATCCGTGTGCTCTTGCTTGCCAGCCTGCAAGGGCAGCAGCAACCCGTGTGCTCTTGGCTGCAGGAACAGCAGCAATCCACGTGCTCTTGGCTGCCAGCCTGCAAGGCATAGGTCTCAACCATTTCTTTCGCAAAGGCGGGTGAAAACACCCGAATTTGTTTTTGGTGGGTGAGAGCCCATTGAAATGAATGGGCGTGCAGGAGGATTGGCGGGTGAGTCAGTTCTTTGCAAGGCGAGTGACACCCGCCAAAAGCGTGTGAGTTGAGAGCTATGCTGCAAGGGCAATAGCAATCCACGTGCTCTTGGCTGCAGGAACAGCAGCAATCCGTGTGCTCTTGGCAGCCAGGCTGCAGGAGCAGCGGTAATCCGTGTGCTCTTGGCTGCAGGAACAGCAGCAATCCGTGTGCTCTTGGCAGTCAGGCTGCATGAGCAGCAGCACTCCGTGTGCTCTTGGCAGCCAGGCTGCAGGAGCAGCGGTAATCTGTGTGCTCTTGGCTGCAGGAACAGCAGCAATCCGTGTATCTTGGCAGTCAGGCTGCATGAGCAGCAGCACTCCGTGTGCTCTTGGCAGTCAGGCTGCATGAGCAGCAGCACTCCGTGTGCTCTTGGCAGCCAGGCTGCAGGAGCAGCGGTAATCCGTGTGCTCTTGGCTGCAGGAACAGCAGCAATCCGTGTGCTCTTGGCAGTCAGGCTGCATGAGCAGCAGCACTCCGTGTGCTCTTGGCAGCCAGGCTGCAGGAGCAGCGGTAATCTGTGTGCTCTTGGCTGCAGGAACAGCAGCAATCCGTGTATCTTGGCAGTCAGGCTGCATGAGCAGCAGCACTCCGTGTGCTCTTGGCAGCCAGGCTGCAGGAGCAGCGGTAATCCGTGTGCTCTTGGCTGCAGGAACAGCAGCAATCCGTGTGCTCTTGGCAGTCAGGCTGCATGAGCAGCAGCACTCCGTGTGCTCTTGGCAGCCAGGCTGCAGGAGCAGCGGTAATCTGTGTGCTCTTGGCTGCAGGAACAGCAGCAATCCGTGTATCTTGGCAGTCAGGCTGCATGAGCAGCAGCACTCCGTGTGCTCTTGGCAGTCAGGCTGCATGAGCAGCAGCACTCCGTGTGCTCTTGGCAGCCAGGCTGCAGGAGCAGCGGTAATCCGTGTGCTCTTGGCTGCAGGAACAGCAGCAATCCGTGTGCTCTTGGCAATCAGGCTGCATGAGCAGCAGCACTCCGTGTGCTCTTGGCAGCCAGGCTGCAGGAGCAGCGGTAATCTGTGTGCTCTTGGCTGCAGGAACAGCAGCAATCCGTGTATCTTGGCAGTCAGGCTGCATGAGCAGCAGCACTCCGTGTGCTCTTGGCAGTCAGGCTGCATGAGCAGCAGCACTCCGTGTGCTCTTGGCAGCCAGGCTGCAGGAGCAGCGGTAATCCGTGTGCTCTTAGCTGCAGGAACAGCAGCAATCCGTGTGCTCTTGGCAGTCAGGCTGCATGAGCAGCAGCAGCACTCCGTGTGCTCTTGGCAGCCAGGCTGCAGGAGCAGCGGTAATCTGTGTGCTCTTGGCTGCAGGAACAGCAGCAATCCGTGTATCTTGGCAGTCAGGCTGCATGAGCAGCAGCACTCCGTGTGCTCTTGGCAGCCAGGCTGCAGGAGCAGCGGTAATCCGTGTGCTCTTGGCTGCAGGAACAGCAGCAATCCGTGTGCTCTTGGCAGTCAGGCTGCATGAGCAGCAGCACTCCGTGTGCTCTTGGCAGCCAGGCTGCAGGAGCAGCGGTAATCTGTGTGCTCTTGGCTGCAGGAACAGCAGCAATCCGTGTGCTCTTGGCAGTCAGGCTGCATGAGCAGCAGCACTCCGTGTGCTCTTGGCAGCCAGGCTGCAGGAGCAGCGGTAATCTGTGTGCTCTTGGCTGCAGGAACAGCAGCAATCCGTGTATCTTGGCAGTCAGGCTGCATGAGCAGCAGCACTCCGTGTGCTCTTGGCAGTCAGGCTGCATGAGCAGCAGCACTCCGTGTGCTCTTGGCAGCCAGGCTGCAGGAGCAGCGGTAATCCGTGTGCTCTTGGCTGCAGGAACAGCAGCAATCCGTGTGCTCTTGGCAATCAGGCTGCATGAGCAGCAGCACTCCGTGTGCTCTTGGCAGCCAGGCTGCAGGAGCAGCGGTAATCTGTGTGCTCTTGGCTGCAGGAACAGCAGCAATCCGTGTATCTTGGCAGTCAGGCTGCATGAGCAGCAGCACTCCGTGTGCTCTTGGCAGCCAGGCTGCAGGAGCAGCGGTAATCTGTGTGCTCTTGGCTGCAGGAACATCAGCAATCCATGTGCTTTTGGTTGCAAATACAATTTGCATTTTCTTCCGGATACTGTGAACGTTTCTGCAAGACACCTGATTTAGACAGGGGAGCGGGCAATTACACTTACTTTAAAAATTATGTTCAGCTATTCAACATGAAAGGTATGGAGGACCAAGGGACAGGGAGACAGTGGATGGTAGTGTTTAACTGATCAACGGGGGCTAATAGAGTGAGTTAATGTTTCATGAGGGTTTGTTTAGGATGGGTGGTTTTAGAGTGGGTCGGCCTGGGCATCTGTTGCAAGGGGGAAGGGGCATCTTGCTATGTGGAGGTAGAATGGGGCATTATGGTATTGGTCTAGACTAGAGGGAGGGATGGACATCTTGGTGGGGTCTGAATGGTTGGATAGGGTGACGCTGGTGTGGATCTGGTGGGATGGGGCACATTGTTGTGAGTGGAGAGATGGATAGAAACATAGTGGTGTGGGTCTGAGAGGGAGGGATGGGCATATCGGTGTGGGTCTGGAGGGAGGGATGGGGACATTTCTGTGGGTAAGAAGGGAGGCATAGGACACATTGGTATGGGTCTGGAGGGAGGGATGGGGTACATTGGTGGAGGGAGGATATGACATCATGGTATGGGTCTTGAGGAAGGGATTGGGCATCTTGGTGGAGTCTGGATCAGAGGGGGGCATTGTTGATCTGGAATAGAGGGACAGGGCATATGATGGGGGCATGTCAGGGAATGATGGAGCATGTGGATCAGGGCTGGAGCACAATGGTGAGAAGGAAGGGGGCATCTGGGTGTGAATGGAGGATGTGGTATGCATGTCTGAAGAGAAGGATGTTGGTTTATTGGAGGTGTGAGAGCATGTGTGTCGAAGGGATGGGGTAATCGGGTGTGGGTATAGAGAGAGGGAAGATGGCACCATCTGAATGTGAGTCTGGAGGTAGAGGTGAAGCACATGGGCGTGGCTCTGAGGGGTGCAGCATCTTGGTGTAGGGATGGAGGGAAGGATGTCGGTGTCTGTGTGGGTTTGGATGGAGGAAGGGTGGCATGTGGGTCAGGAGGGAGGTGGCATTTGAATCTGGAACGTGTTTGGAAGGAGAAATGGGGCATTTGAGTGTGAATTGGGGAATGTAGGGGTAGTGTATCTGCTTGTGAATAGGGGCATGAAGAATCATTAACAGCGGAGCAGAGCGAGAGAGGGCCACAGGCCTGACCTCGGTTGCATCCCAGACGTGCACACGCAGAGCCCGGGGAAACTCTCGCAGAGCGATCCAGTGCGCATGGTCAACCACGTTCCAGGGAGCAGGAATTCCCTTCCATCGGAGGGGGGTCCGCGACCCAGCAGATGGGTGATGTCGCCTGGCGGCTTAGAAACCTCTGGGTATTCAAGCACGTTATAAATACGCAACTAAGACAACAAAAACAATTACGCAACTAACAAACAATTCCTGTAACATCGCATCGATGCCCGTGGGCTGTGTGAGCACTTTAAAAAAAAAAAAAAGTAAAATAAATAAAGTGGCGCACTTCAAACAACAGAAAATGGCCCTACACTAGCATTTAGCATTTTTGCGAAGTTCTTTAATCGCGATGTAATAAAACCTGTTTCGTTTGTATAGAAGTGATTTATTGCCACTGGGTAGGAGTTACTTAACCGTCGAGTGTAGTATGGTAGGGGCGCTCATCCCGCACGCGGGGGGGAAGCGCACCGCATTGTAGTGTTTCGGCCTGGGCACCACATGGACTAGAAGCTGCGCCTGGGTGGAGGGGCTCATTTTTGTCTCCCTGGGACCTCAAATGCTACGTTTTTAAATATGAAATATTTCTTTTAGGGGAATCATTTGCTGTAGGCGAGTGACCAGAGACTATTCACTCCTCTTTTGGTCAGAAAGTGATCATCTTTTTTGCTTGTTCTTCATAAACTTCCAGTTAATCCTGTCTTTTGTATGGGATGGAGGGTGCATTACTGGGCGTGGAGAGTGGACCGGCAGCTCCTCTTTGGACGTTTCAATTATATAGCGTTATATGATGTCTTGTGTTTGTAGTATTTAATAACATAATGTCTTCCATTTCTAGATCTAAACACATTATTGTGTCATCCTACTCTGCAAAGCGTAAGAAGCACAGGCACCAAAAGGTAAATAACTGCTGTAGTTTGTTTCTCTACACAGGTTGTGATGCTTCTGAGATAATCTGTCTCCCGCCCTGCGTTCCTGGACCCTTCATGTCTCCTTCTCTCCTGTCTTGTCTCCATTCCTCCTTCCTGCCTCTTCCTGGAAGTGACGTCCAGATCCAGGTTTAGGGTCCAGGTCTGTAGCCCAGTGGACTAGTGCATTCTCTAGAAGGATTCATGCATGTGACCTCATAGTCACTGGTTTGAATCCCTGCAGGTCCACCCAGCACTTCATCCACCCAAGATTAACTGAATGAGTACCACTGAGTTGTGTAACATTGTTAGGTGATTGAATCCCTTATTGGCTAGAGTCCCATATGCATTCCTGATGAAGACCCACTTTGAAGCACTCTCCCTCACATTGTCCTGGGAGGGAAGCTCCAAGATGTGGCTCCATCAACTGGGCCTAGGTCTTCATCAAGTCCTCACGGCTCAGACCGTGAAGATACTGTTGCTAACAGCAGCATGATGCAGTCATAACCCGTAAGGAGCTCTGCATGACATGCTATGTGAGGGATCTAAAATCATGATATTGCCCCATCCTGGCAGGAGAGGTACTGGATGGACCATATCCATTAATGCCTCAATAACCGATGTGGCAAAGCCATTATGTGAAATATAGCATTAAGAATCTTGGTTTTAGGCCAGAGTACCCAGACCTTGGTGTTACGGTACCACCTGCTGAGGAGGAACATAGATATTTTAGAACTGATATATTTTCTTTTCAGGAATAATCTCTCTTACACATACCTGCACTCGCCTCACTGTAAATCATGATGTAGTCAATTACATGTGAAAGTGAGCAGCAAAGATAGGTAAACCTACTTATTCCAAGCAGGCAAAATCCAGATTATTTTTGAAAATATGTTGCTATCTTGGGAGCTTTGCTTAAAATGGCAGCTGATTTCTTTCCTCTCATTGTCCTTCTTGATGTTCTTCAGCCGCCCTGTGCTTCTTGGTTCCGTTCTTTTCCTCTTCTTGCACCTAAGCATTGGAGCGCTCTTTCACATTCTATCCGTGCACCCTCTACCTATCAGTTTTTTCATTCCCAATTAAAAACTCTGTTCTCTTTCCTCTAATCAGCTTTGATCATTGATTTTGTTATCGTGCTACATTTTTTTTTCCAAAATTGCCATTGTATTTCAAATGTTTGTAAAGCGATAAAAAAAGAACTAGCAGCCTAAAGGATCTAGAGGGAGATGAGAATCAACATGCTAACAGAGAGTTTCCTACCATTTAAGAAGCACTAGCCCAAGAACAATTAAAGGAATGTTTGAATGAGACCACTACCCAAGGGATAAGAGAAAACCTAGACTCCAGCACCCTGCAAGATGATAGTCCCCATAGGCAGGGACAACATAGAAATGATCAGTCAAACAGGTGGCCCTAGGTAACGGGCAGAAGAGCCCGGCAATAGCACCAGAGCAGTTGGACGCTCAACAATCAAGCACAGCCACTTTTCCAGCATTGCATTTTCTCATGAACTGCCTGGTTTCTGTTTTCGAGCATTTGAAAACAGAGGTGCAATCTCAAGCAGGGCTTCTGCTCAAACTAACTAGAGAAACAGCAAACTTGGAATCTTCAACAATCGGAATAACTAACACAGACAATACAATAGTGATTCAATCTCTCACTCCCTTCCTGGGCAAGCTCCTGGTGAAACTGGCCATCTCCCAGCTTAATCACCATGCTGAATCTGTTGGTAGCCTTCATGACCATCAGTCTGGCTTCAGAGCTGCCAGAAGCACGTAAACTGCTCTCATGAACATCTGTGAGGATCTACTGTCGAACCTTGACTCTAACATTCCATGTGTTCTCATTTTGCTTGATCTCTCTTCTGCCTTTGACACTGTCAACCATACCATCCTGCTCAACCGTCTCCGTGATAACCTGGGTATCACTGGTCAGGCTCTGGCTGAGCTAACCTCTTTCCTCTCAAATCGACCCTCCCAGGTCCAACTAGGGTCTTTTCTCTCTGACATCTTTTTCTCTACCTGTGGTGTCCCCCAGGGTTCTAACCTCTCTCCCTGGCTGTTCAACCAGTATCTGGCACTTCTTGCCCACCGCATCGCTGCTCTCTGCCCCAACTTTCAGTGCTATGCGGACGATACCCAGCTCATTTTCAGGCTACCTTCGGCCTCCTCTTCTCCTTCCCTCATCTCTGACTGTCTTTCTGCTATCCAGGAATGGTGTGCCGCCAACGACCTCTGCCTTAATGCCAGTAAGACTCGAGATTCGACTCATCGGCACACCCACATCCTCCTTCCCTGCAGCTCTCTGGCCGGCCTCTCTTGGCCCTCTTCCTGCTCCTGCCTGCAAGGCGAAAAACCTTGGGGTCATCTTCGACTCCACACTCTCCTTCTCTCCTCACATTTCTGACGTTTCTAAGAAGTCACACTACCAGCTGCACCTCCTCAGAGGTATCCTTCCTTTCCTCTCCTTCCCCCAGAAGCTCACTGTCTCCAGAGCCCTGGTTCTCTTGAAGCAGGACTACTGTAACAGCCTCTATCTAAATCTGCCTGCCTCTACCCTCCGCCCTCTGCAACTCATCCAGAACAGGACTGCGAGACTTGTCCTTGGCCTCAAGCCCAGGGACCGTATCTCTCCAGGACTAAAATCGCTACACTGGCTCCCTGTGGCTGCGAGGATTAAGTTCAAAACCCTCTGCATTGTCCACAAGGCCTTCTGGGGCCTTGGGCCGAAATATCTTCAACTCTCTCTTCCTAAATATCTTCCTTCTCAAGCTCTTCGCTCTTCCTCCTCTAACTCCCATAGGGTCAGCCGCTTCTCCAAGCAACAAGTTGGGGGAAGATCTCTCTCCGCAGCAGCGGCCTCCCTCTGGAACAGCCTTCCTGCCTCCCTGAAACTTGAGGAGAACCATCTACGGTTCCGGAAGCACCTCAAAACCTTTCTCTTTGCTTCTGCTTTCTCTCCCCCTCTCCCCTGCTAAATCACTATAACTGTACTGAATAAGCAACTGGGCCACTCACCAATTTCGGTCCTTGGCCCAGCCACTCTCCCCTGCACTGCCTCCCTGGCAACCCCTGCACTGCAGGACTGTCTCTGTATCCCTACAGCCCCCTTTCCCAGCACTTGTCTGCACTTATCCTGCACTTGCCACCAGCTGGCCCTCATTATTTATCTTGTTTTTTACTAATCACTTTGTACCGCACTTCCCCTCTCCCTTTCCCCCCTGCACTTTTGCCGTCCACTTACCCCTGCACTTGCGCGATCTGAATGACACCTGGCCTAGTAGGATCGTTTGTCTGTCTCCCCTGTTCCCCCCTCCCTGCCTCGTCGCGCCTTGAAACACCTATGTATAGGCGCGTTACAAATGCCATATCATATCATTCCGACCCTCGAAGACTCAAGGCTGAAGATAACTAAACAAGGGCTGGACCTCTCCGCTATTCAAGTGTCTCTGAGGGAAAAGGAAAAGGGAGAAGAAGCCCTTTATGCATCAGTTTGGGATCTTCTGTCTCAGTTAAATGCTTCAAACCGTAAAGGAGTGAGAGAGGCGGAGGCAGAAGAGTATGAAGAGCCACCAAATCCCTTCGATGATACCCCCCTCTCTGAGTCTACTATGGAGGAGTTTAGAAGACTTGCGCTAGTGGTTGAGGGAGAGGTGGAGAGGGGAAGTTACCCTCCCCAAACTATCATAGAAGTACTTGCACGAGAGAATGACGTCTCCTCAAAAGTGGATAGAGGAGGGCCTACAGCACTCTAGAGGTAGGAGGAAAGCCAAGAAAAGAGCGGCAAGACAGAACCGTTCAATTTGTCTTTCTAAAACCTCGTAGGGAAACAAAATGACAGATTTGAGTTCCTCCCCTTAATCCTCTCTAGGTCTACCCCAAGAGGGCAAAACATTGTAGAAAGGAAGAGTGGGCACAGGAGAAGAAACTCAGGGGCGCCCAATAGACATCACACCAATATGCAATCAAGTGGGCAATCTGAGTAAGAAGCAAAAGATTGTGAGGTACTCAATGCAGTTCCCACTAACGACAAGTTTGGGTTTTCCAATGTTCCTAATAATTAAGTGTATCATCTTTGTTTTTCAAAAATCAATGGGCAGCCCATTTTCACCTGCATAATTATATAATTCAAACAGTAGTCTTTGAACACCCACATATGTGGGATCAAGGATCACAAGATCGACTTTGTATGACACAATTAGGTCTAGGGGAACAGCTGTCAATCCTCCCTAGAGTTGCAGGAAGACCAGACATGTATTTGTTAAACAGCAGGGGAGCTAGCGCACAGCCTTGTTTTATGCCTTTATTGATACATTTTGGCGCCGTGACGGCTCCTCTGCTGTGCAGCCTGACCTGTACACCGGTATTCTCATGCATCTCCCTGATGGCACCAAGGGTACTCCCTGGGCAACCTAAGCACTCGTCTTACTCCACAGTTTGTCTACGGAGTGAAATGCTGCTGAAATCTACCAGAGTTGCCTACACACTAGGACTGCCTTTCTTTGTTGCTGCTAAAATCTACCAGAGTTGCCTGTACACCATGAGTGCCTTTCTTTGTTGCTTGCACATGAGTGTTATGTTATGGAACATTCCAGAACCAGGTCTAAATCCTGTTTAGAATAGATAGTCTGGCCATTTATGTTTTTCGTTGAGTAAAAAGGAAGTGAACATTTTCCCTATTAGCTCAAACATTGATAGCAGACTGTAGTTTGAGAGTTCTGTAAATCTACCTTATTTGAAGACCGGTTCTAATTCCAAATTCTTCGAGATGCAGGTTTTACACCCTCCACACATACCTTGCTGAACATAATCTGCAATATCGGGGTCCAAGCCTCGTGATCTTCCTCCACACATACCTCGCTGAACATAATCTGCAATATCGGGGTCCAAGCCTCGTGATCTTCCTCCACACATACCTCGCTGAACATAATCTGCAATATCGGGGTCCAAGCCTCGTGATCTTCCTCCACACATACCTTGCTGAATGTAATCTCCAGTATCGTGGTCCAAGCGTTGTGATCTTTTTTGGAATGCTACCTTTGCAAGTCCCTTAGGACCTGGAGCCTGAGATCCTTTGAGCTTGGCTATTTTGTTCGGTATATCATCTCTGTCTGGTACAATATTGAAACCTCCAGGTTCCTTATTTATAGCTTCAGCGTCGACTCTCGAACGTACAAAGTTCTGGGGTATATAGTTGCACCACTGTGAAGAACTGACAGTTAGCTACTAAGTGGTCTTTACCAGCCCTTGTTTTGCCCAAGAGGTTCCACATTTTCTTGCGGTCCCTGGTATTGATCACCTTGACTACATGTTGCCATTGCACATTTTTGTGTGAGGTGCCCCACCATTTAGTGAGGCCCGTCTGCGGTTAAGAGTGGCTGTTCCGAGCCGCAGGCTGTTTTAAGCAGAAGGTTATTTGTCCCTAGATGCTGTGTTGCTGCGGGAGGTCTATTTCAGGGACTCTGAGGAACGCCTGCAGCGGACTGTCTGACTTTCTGACATCCAGCCTCATATCCTGCCCACGACGGGGAAAGGGCGTTGTGCCTGGCGCTGCCAGGGTTTATGTGCAGCAGCATTCTACGTCATATTTTCCAGGGAGCTCCAGCCAATGTTACTCCATCTGAGGTTTGCTGTTTGTTGCCTCGCCCTCTGCGTATTGGCTTCCTCTAAACCCCCCGCCTGGCTACTCATTCTTTGTTTGTTTGCCCTGCTTGCATGTGGCCGTAGGTCCGATGGTCTTGGACAATGACATGAGCCCTGTTGGCGCAGGGTGTTGGAGGGGAGACTGACCTTGGCGGCCCCTTGAGCTGTCGGGCTTGCCTGTCTTGTTGCCCAGTAGTACTGCTGTGCTGAGCTAGAGCCAGTTGTTCTGTCTGTGCTTAACCTGGCTTTACCTGAGAGTGATTAGACATTTAACGCCAGCTCGACTGTTGGGCAAAAGCTCACTGCTGTGTTGATTGCATATTCTTACAATGTCCATGTACTTGTATCTTTATTGCATGTGATTGTCTGTGCAGCTGAGTACCATTACAATATACACAACAAGCTGTATTTATTCTGTGTGTGCCCCGAGTGCCTAGAGTTTCCGGACTGCGAAGCAAAAAAGGAGCATGACTAAAAGAAAAGCGGGGAGTTCCCCGATTGATAGCAAGGCAGGCAAGCAAGCCTCAATTTTTATTGCTCCGATAGATTAGGCTAATGCCATGATTAAGGAAATAGCCGGTTGCTCAATTCCATAATATTGAACCTCAGGCTCACCCCAATATCAAGCCCGGGTGGAGGGAGGAGTGAGGGGAGAGTAAGGAAGGTGGGTTCCAACTGTTCGGTGGTTGACACGGATGACCTTCTGTCTATAGCCAGCAACGAAGTGGTCCCTTCCAGAGTCCCGCTTATGACAGGGGAATCAGCTGCCTGTAAACTCTCTGTGAAAGAGAGGCGAAAGCTAGCACAGGACATTATGGGGACCTCTAAAATTACGCTTGCAGCCCTGGCTGAGTACAGCCATAGATGAGATGGGGAACATTTTACTGGGGTGCAAGGTTCCAAATCGGCCAGAACAACAGGGGACTGTGGGGGGGATCTTTTAACATTCCTGTGGAGCTAAACAATTCTCAGTCTGAGAGGTCCCAGATGGGAGGTAACGCTGCTTATTCTGCCACCACCAGCTTTGATGTAGTGATGTCTTAGTCCCCTGAAGTAATGATGGATATGTGGCACCGAGCGATTTGGCCCTGGAGCCCACACATCTATGGGCAAGGTATATCTCTTCCCTGTCCCCAGAGCATGTATGTATGATATGATATGGCATTTATAATGCGCCTATACACAAGTACTTCAAGGCACGACGCGGCAATGGGAGGGGAAACAGAGGGAAGACAGAGTCAACAATCCTACTAGGCCAAGTGTCATACAGATTGCACAAGTTCAGTGGAAGGGGAAGAGCATGCCATTTTTGAAAGTGCACAGGCAGACCTTTTGAAGGGTAGGTGACTTGTGCAGAGGACAAAAGCATACATTGCCTAAATCAGCAACTAAAGGTAGGTCACATTTGGGAAATGAAAGGGTTGTGTAACAAAGTGCAGTAGCAAATGTATGAAAACGTTATGAAAACCAAGAGAAAACAAATGTCCTACCTTCCCACAGGTGTCCCAATGAAAACCATATGTCACATGTGTGGGTGCACCTACCTGGGCGCAAAGGGAAAAGGCTAAACCACTGGTAACCCAAGTGTTTCGGGAGAGCAGACTCCCGTGGGAACCCACAGAGGTCTGACTTGCGTGAATCGCACAAGAATTTATTACCCAAAAGCCTGGCAAAGTCTGAAATTTAGGAGGAAGAAAACACAATTTTCAGACATTTCCCACCTGGAAACTACTGAAACATACCGCCAATAACACATGTCCTACCTTACCACATTCCCACAGGTGTCCGAATGAAAACAGTACCTCATGTGTGGGTCCACCTACCTGGGTGAAAAAGAAAAAGTGTTGACCATCCCCATGTCCAACGGTTGTCCCAAGGAGCCCCGGCAGGGTCCCCATTTGTTTCCTGAGAGAAATTCTGTAATGCTGTCTAGCCAGAGCTCCAGGATGGTCGGGGGGTGATGTCCCCGGCCTTGGACGACTCTACCATGTGGGTCCACCATCCGTCCCCAAGCTCAGCGGCACTCCCAGGGAGCCCGGCAGGGTCCCCGACCTTTCCCAGAGGGAGAAGCTGTAACAGCTCCGGGATAGTTGGAGGTAATGTTCCTGGCCTTGGGCAGTTGTCTCCCATATGGGGCGACCATCTCCAAGAGCAGTGGCTGTCCCAGGGAGCCCTGGCGGGGTCCCCATCCCTGAGGGAGTGGTACCCTGCCGGAGCTTCATGGAACTGCTGCTGGACTGCGGGACGGTCAACCCACATGGGAGACAGCCACCCAAGGCCAGGGATATCACCTCCAACCATCCTGCTGCTCTGGCTGCCCACTGTTCCAGCTTTTCCCTCAGAGGAAGAATGGGGACTGGGCCGGGGATCACTGGAACTGTTGCTGGACTTGGGGACAGTCGACCCACTTGGGAGACAGGTGCCCAAGCCCAGGGACATCACCCCCGACCATCCTGGAGTGTTGTCTGGCTGTGTTACAGAATTTCCCTTGGAGAAGGGATGGGAACCCTGTCGGGGGCTTCCTGGGACAACCGCTGCACTTGGGGATGTTTGCTTCATATGAGAGACAGTTGAGAGAGAGGGCAAGGTAGCCAAGGGGGGAGAGTAGGAGACAGCAGGAGATGAGAGAAAATTGGAGGAGGAGATTGGCCCGAGGGCCTTGGCCCATGACAGTGCCATTAAGGTAGATATTAATGATGACTTTAGAGGAGTCGAAGGAAGCCATGAGAATTTCCCAGTGAGTCCCGCCATTAATGGGAGAGGAGGAGATTGGACAGAGCACAGAGATCATATGAGGAGTCCATAGATCTGGTGAAGGAACGACAAAGAGGATGTCGGTGAGGGTCTGTCTGGAGGAAGTATTGGAGTAGGTGTCGATGATAGGAAGACCAGAGGCCAAGATATCCTTTTCAAACTTCTTCCTACCAGACTTAGGGCCTCATCACGAGTTTGGCAGTAACCCTTAAATGCAGCGGTAGCGCTATTACCGCTGCATTTAAGGTTCTGCCAAATCATGGCCTTGGCTGATTTCCCCTCAGCTCTGTGCTGGGGGTAAATCTGCCAAAAATGTGCTGATGTTTGGCACGTATACCGCCGGCGGGAAATCCGCCGGCAGTAATGGCGCGAAAATTCCCCCTTGTGCCCAATGGGGGATGAGGAATTCCCGAATGGGCCCAATGGGAATGGGAACCAACTGCTCAGCCAAACCCGTGATCCACGCTATTAGCGCCAGGGGGGTTTGGCAGTATCGCTAATAGCTCCAGCACTAATAGCGCCAGCCCTACCGCCTAACTCGTGATGAGGCCCTTAGTGAGAAGGGAAGGTTATTCAATGGAGAAATTCTATGGACAGAAATGGAAGCATTTTGCCACTTGGTTCCGGTAGCAGAAGATCGACCCTCTGTGTCATGGCTCCTCAGATACTTCTGTGTTTGTCATTGGATAATTCAGAGCTGGCACATGACCCCATCAAGGTACATCTTGCAGCTATCTCCCGCTATACCAGGGCTCTGGGACGGTCTTCACAGTGGTTGCACCGTATAGTGAAAGAGTTCATCAAGGGACTGTTGTGCTCGTTCCTGCCGGTGAAGGGCCTGGCGTGGGAGCTTAACGTAGTGCTGACTAGGCTTGTGGGGGTGGCCCCAATCGAACCTATGCATTCAGCACCACTCGAGTGTCTGTCGTGGAAGACAGCTTTCCTCGTGGCCATCACCGCTGCAAGAAGAGTAGGTGAGATCCAGGCTCTGTCCTGCAAGCAGCCTTATTTGACTTTCCACGAGACGAGGGTAGTGCTGCAGACGCACCCCTCCTTCATGGCCAAGGTTCTGTTGGAATTTCATGTCAATGAGCCCTTGGTGTTGCCTGTGTTCTTCTGATGCCTTTGTAGCCGGCTGAGAGGACTTTGCACTCGTTGGATGTGGCCTGAGCACTAAAGGTTTGTGGCCTGCTTGAAGAGTTTCCGGAAAACCTCTCTGTTTTTTTAACTTTGGTCTTGTGAACCATGGGAAGGCCCTTTCCAAGGCTTCCATTTCCAGGTGGCTCTTCGGCTGTATGTGGTATATATTTATCAACTCAGTTGTACTTTCCCACATCACCAAGCTGCATTTCAGCAGAAACAGCAAAATGGCTGCACTGGCTCCTGTGAGCACCATGGCCTCAAAACTGCATTTTGCAGTGACAAAAAGATGGCTGCACCATCTTGCCAGGCACATATTGGGCAGTATGGAACTAGGGGGCACACTGAGGGAGCTTGCTAGCGTGTTCTTACATATACAAAAGGAATAGAGTAAAAACAAAAGCAGCACTGCTTTGCTGCCGGCCCAAAGTCCCCATTGTAAAGGGGGTATTTTACCTTACAATGATGCTGCTCTGACGCTATTTTTATCTGTTCTTCCTTGAACTACTTTTATTAATAAGGCCCTGCCATGCCAATTCACATCCTCATTGTGCTTCAGCAAAACCAAGTATGACCCCTGAATGACAGGCTCTGCCAAACCAAATCTGAGAAAAATCAGCAAAGAAACTTCATTTTCCAGCGCACAGGAAAAGCTTCACTTTTTAAGTTACAATGTGTCAATGATCAGTAATTCAAAGAAACTCCAGCTCTGGGCTATGTCAATTTCAGTGCATAGGTGGTTACTGCCTACAAGAAAATAACTATGGCTGCAAAAGCGTGTGGGAATCCAGATGAACAGTCAAAAAGCGAATTTGAAAGCAAAGTGCTAGCAGCTTGCACCACATGTGTAAAAATGGGCTTTGCAAACTAAAGAAGAAGATGCCTGTTTAAGAGTACTATGTTGAACAAAAACCTCTTCTTGCATAGCCATGTGAAAGGGGATTGTGCTGTGAAGGTACACGTATGGGATAGTTCTATTCAGCAAGTTTTCTTCAAATTCAGAACAAAAATAAATACAATTCAATCAAACTTCAGTGGCTGCATGGGGGGGAGGAATCAGCCCAAAACAGGTTTCTGCTGAGAGAATGACAGAAACAAAAGGGCCCCTCTCAGTAGATACTAACACCCAAGTGATAATGCATAGGTTGAGCAGAATCTGGTCTGGGCTGAACCCTCTGACAATGGAACTTCCAGGACACGGGAGTGTGAAGTGGAGAAGGGGCAATAAACTTTCAATCAATTTGGAAACCCCCACCTTACTCCGGAGTAAATGACAGTTGGTGGTAGCTGAAAGCAAAAAATGGTCCAGTGAAGGACAAAGGACCGCCCATCTGTTTCCAGAGATTATTTTATAAATAAACTTTAAAGACTTTTGTCTTTGCAGCAGGATTTTGCAAAAATATAAACATTTAGCAGTTTAAATAAATGGGTCCACATGTCCCGATGGCCTCTCCCCTACATTGACCAGGGGCTGGCCCAGATCCAGGGGTCAAAGGTATACACTGCCATTGACCTGACCAATGGGTACTCAACCGTGCCTGTCAGTAGGGAGAACCAATATAAGCTGCTATTTACCTTAGGGTGGCAGCAGTACACGTGGACCCGGACTCCCTTCGGATACATCAACTCCGGCAACAAATTCAACATCTTCCTACATAAGGCCATGCCCGACTTGGGTGAAAGGGGTAGCCTGGCCTATGTGGATGATGTCCTGATAAATAGCTCAACTGTGGAGGAACATATAGCGGAAATCCGTTATGTTCTGACCCAGTTGAGGGTTGCCAGAGCAAAAATGTCCTTCCAAAAGGCACAGTGGTGCAGGACCCATGTCAACTTCTTGGGGAATGAGATAACTCCTGAGGGTCTCTGTCTCCAGGAAAAGAACGTGGAAGCACTCCTAAAACTGAAAGACCCCCCAACTCTGCATGAGCTAAGAATCCTCCTTGGACTGACTAATTACAGTAGGAAGTTCATTGAGGATTAGGCAGAGGTCACAAGACCCCTGATCCACCTGTTGAAGGCGGGGGGGGGGGGTCAAGTGGGAGTGGGGTCCAGAACAAGCCGAGGCAGTAAAGCAACTCAAAAGAAGACTCTCACAAGCGCCTTGTCCAGTTTACCCTCAAAAACAAAGAGTTCTTCTTGGAGACACAGTTCTCAAATACGTGCTTGACAGCAGAATTGTATCAGAAGCTTGACAAGGTCAATAAAGCCATCTCCTATACAGAAAAGACTTTATCCTCTGGGAAGTAAACATTCAACGATTGTGAGGAGGCACTCCTGGCAACAGTGTGGGCATTGAAAAATTGCTGCCCGTTCATCCAGGGGGAATACATCACAGTGGAGACTCCACACCAGCCTCTGCAATATCTTCAAAGTGACAGAATCAGGGCCGGAAATGTGAGTAATTCCTGAATTACTTCCTGGATTCTGTCAATGCAAGGCTTTCATGTGGAGGTCAGATAGGGGCAAAACAAGAAGAGTCCCCTCGCACAAGGTCTGGCTGACCTGTATGATTGTGCCAGAGAAAACTATCTTGAGGACTAAAGTCTTAAAACCCAGGACAACATGGAGGCCAGTTGGTTCAATTTGATGAAAAAACAAATGAAATGAGGCCCACAAACAGCATCCTGAAGACGTCTACCCGATTAGGGCAGTGGGAGGGGATACTCTGCTAACCCTGGGAGCATGGAGCAGTCAGAAGACTACTTTCCTGGGCACCACACGAGTGGATAAACTAGGCCCCACCATTCTGCGAGCCCCTCTCAAGCTCACAGAATCTGGGAGCGCCTAGATAATCATGAGGGGACCTCAAGTAGCAACTCCTCTGAGGGCGAGTGGACTAGGGTGACTAAGCCAAAGAAGGCAAATAAACTCAAGAGAGTTATGACAAAAGACCCCATTAGGCAGATTAAGGCCATTAGGAGTTTGATAACCCAGGGTGTTAACACCACCACATACACCTACCAGAGAAGATTGTGTTAAGGTGCAAGAAGCTTTTGCTAATAAGATCCAAAAGGCCAGAAACAATATTATTGCAGCCAGAAACGATAGCGACAGACCTGTCACCCAAGTTGCAGCTACTAATGCGGAAGCAAATGGGAGTTTTAAGTTCCTACCCATATCAGAGGACGATTTATGTAAGGTCCTAGCCAAGATGAAACCGACATCGTGTGCAGAGAATACTCTGCCTACCAAAATCATTTTGGAGCACAAAGAACTATTCCTACCGGTTTTAACGAAGATAGTAAATGCATCTTTCAGTGAAGGGGTGGTGCCTAAGGACATCAAGGAGGTAACTATTACCCCACTAGTTAAAAAAGCAGGGTTGGACCCCAAAGATCCTGGGAACCTACGGCCCATCACTAACTCGAACTTTATTTTGAAGGTGCTAGATAAAGTTGCCACAAACCAAATGCAAAAAAATGTGGACGACCTGAAGCTGTTGCACAATCAACAATCAGGTTTTAGAGCCTCCCATAGCACTGAATCTGCTATGCTGGACCTCCAGTCGCATATGTTGGGCCTGAGAGATAAAGGCAAAACAGGGATTCTCATGCTTCTCGATCTAAGCGCGGCCTTTGATTTGGTGGATCACCAGCTCCTTCAGGAGGCACTGGCCAACATTGTAGGTTGTTCCCCTAAGGCTTTGTTATCATCCTTTCTCAAAGATCGGAGTGCTAGAATACATTGGGGTGACAATTTCTCCAAGGCCGCTCCCATCCATTACGGAGTCCCGCAGGGAGCTAGCCTGTCACCTCTTGTTTAATCTACATCTGAGAAGCCTCTGCGAACTCCTGGAACACATAAGCGTTTTCTTTACAAATTACGCTGATGATACGCAGCTCATCTTTGAACTCACTGGTGATTACACCACTGATAGTGCTAAAATCTCAGAGGTTTATAACATCATAGACCACTGGATGCAACATCATTGGATGTGTTTAAATAATACCAAAACAGAGCTGCTGATTTTCGGCAAGCAACAGGCCAGATGCAAACTAGGGAATTAATATAAGTCCTTTACCATCAAGGGCGCTAACATCCCGGTGATGCCACATGTTAAAACTCTCGGGATGATGGTAGAGGCCTCAGTGGGCGCAGAGGTACAGGTAAGATACCTGCATAAAAAACAACACCTACTATCTACGTCTTCTGAGAGCAATAAGACCCTTCATTAATGAAGTCAATGCTGCAACAATCGCTAGGGCCATCATCCTCTTCGCGATTTGACTATGGCAACGCGCTCTTGCTAGGAGCCACAAAAAGGGAAATTCAAAAGTGCCAAGTCATACAAAACAACGCAGTTCGCATAGTCAAGAACATAAATAATAGAGAACATGTGTCAACAGGGAGAAGAGCACTACACTGACTAAGAGTGGAGGAGAGAGTCAGGTTCAAGGCCATGACTATAATTCACAGATGCCTATATGGAGAGGCCCCTAGCTATTTCAAAAAACATTTCTCTTTCTATGCTCCTGGAAGATGTCTAATATCAGCCGACAGAGGCACTCTGAACAGACCTGGGGCTAAGTCCGCACTTAGGCAAGTCAAATCTTTCCCGGTGAAAGCAGTAGACCTCTGGAACAAGTTGCCGATGGCATTACGGCTTGAAGCTAATTACCAGAGTATTAGGAAATCGCTAAAAACCTCATTGTTTCAATGAGCATTACAGTCTCGATCTCTAGGTTTTCTACCTGTCTTAATGAGGTGATTCGTGTTCAGATCTTCTTGGTTTCCCGCGCCCTGATGCCTGCGGGCTACCGGCGCGTAATAAGCACGCACATAACACATAACATAACATAACCCCATACCACAAAAACGCAACATATTCTGTTTGGGAACACTTGGAACTCTATGAGCAGATGATGGATACTTTTCACCCCAAGATAACCAGAACTGCATAGAGTATGTTAAATGGACCTTCTCTCCTGAGTACTCCAGCTTCTTTGCTGCACTGGACGATCAGAACCACTCAAGATGGTCCACCTACAGGGCGGCCATCTTGAAAAACTTTTCTGCCCACAGAAACCCCGAAGAGGCTCGCAAAGCGGCCTACAATCTGGAGTGCGGGGAACATCCAGCCCCACGAGAATTTGTGCATGAGCTGAAACCTGCCTTTGCACAAAACACAAGGAGGATGCGCATGGATAGCAGGGAGTTTATAACTACCTTCTTTCATGCGCTCCCAAAGTATATTATGACCCAGCTGCTGAGGGACTTCCACGATAAAAGATCTGTGGACTGGGTCGTAGAGCAGGCGACCCGCATTTATGAAGTCCAAAAACCTGCCGAAAACAAAAATCTGGCCAAAAACCCCAAACCAGCCAACACCCCTGCTGCTGCTAAGGTGGCGGAGGTGAAGGTTGCCCCCATTCTAGACCTAGAGATGGGGGAGCCTAAAAATTTACCTACACAAAATCAGCAAAATCAGAGACCCAGAAGGCCTTCGGGCCAATCACAAACAGGTGGCAGTCAGGGAGGTAATCCCACCAATGGGATCCCTAACTCCCCATATTATATAAGTCCCTGGTACAAGGGCAATCGACCAATCTTGGGGTATCTATGGACTCCCCCAGCTCAAGGGGGGGATCCAATCAGGTAAGTACTGCCCCGGGAAACTTCCCTCCTAACTTCCCCCAGGAGGGCAGTAATCCCCCAAATGCTGGGTTAAGTTTCTTCCCACAGTACTCACAAAACCCCAACCTGCAGCACAACCCTCCTTTCGTTTCCTGCTTTCAGGAAACCAGACAACCCAATCCGGGAGAGGGGAGGCCAAGAGTGGAGGGTTACCAAAATTCACAATATCCAGGGTACTACAGGAGAAGGGATAGTTACCCTTCCCGTGATCCACCTAGATTTGATCAGAGACCCCCGTACCAGCCGGAACGGCTGTCCCAACTGAAGCGCCAGGTCCAGAAACTTACCCAGGATCCGGGTCGCATGTTGAGGGCTCAACAGAACCCTCAGATGAACATGGCGGCTCAGAACCTCACAAACCAAGGATCTGGCACCCCAGAACAATGACGGGGAGAGAACCCTGACAACTCACCGGTTCCAGAGGAGGAGGCACGGGGGGAAGGGAGGTGTAAAGCCCTAGAGGAAGCTTCCTTCCTCATTCGTGAAAAGCCGATGGACACCCAGGAACTGGAGCAAAAATCTCCTGCCCCTGAAAATCTGCAATCCAGGGAACAGAGGGTTGGTAGGAGAAATAAAGATAGCAAAAAGGCCCATTTTGTGAAGGAAGTTAGTGTCCTCCAATTTGAAGGGGAAGAATCCTTAGATGATTCTGGGAAAAAAATCTTCTTCTTCAGGGACGGGGCAACTCCTCACAAAGAAAAATGTGTCCCAAGAGATCTGAATGAAGACTGGGTGGATGTGGGGACTGATTCAGAATCGCCCATACTTGAACTCCAGAATGAGCATTCAGAGAATCAAGTATTAAAAGAGGGATCCAAACCTCACAAACCGATTCTGGTGATTGCCTCCAAAAAAGGGGTGTGGGGGGACCCAGAATCAGAAAAAGGGGAGCCCGAAACTGCCCAAATATCAGAATGTCAAATTTTGCTTTCAGATTCCCAAACTCCAACACAGAATTATGCCCAAACTACCCCTATGTCGGAGTCCAAATTGAAGAAATTGACCATGCAGCTTGCCCGGTATGCCCATTACCTTTGCCCACTGGAGGAGAAAGAGGGTAGATGTTATGCCCTGGTCCAAGTGCAAGGGCAATGTGCAGTTTTGGCGCTGGTAGACACTGGATCCCAAGCCACTCTTCTGTCAAAAAGGGCCTCTGAGCAGCTAAATTCAGGAAGGGGGAGAGATACCAGATTCCTCTCACCCCTCTTCCTGGACAATTCCAGAACTTCGACGGGAATCCAATTCCTGTCGAGGGGACTGCAGATTTGGAAATACAAATTGGGCGACACAAAGTGAAACACCCGGTCATAGTACTGACTCCAGAGGGCACACCCCGTCTACTAGGGAATGACATCCTGCGTAGGTTGTCCCCCCTAATAGACTGTGTGAAAAAGGCCAATAAAATTGAAACAGAGTGTCAACCATGTTAGTTTAAATGGCACATGCCACATGGTTGAACACAAACCGATCATATTGAGTTTCATTTCCAGAACAATCAAATACCTGACGTGACAGTAATTGCTGTAAAACAACACACTGCTGATATGAACTCCTCTCCATTCCTGAAAATCAACCTTCATTCCAGTTTCAAGTGGCATTCCACACTAGAAGGAAATACTTTGAAATTCTATACTGATTCACAATCTGAAAATCCCAATTCCATAGTCAAAAGTGATGAGAAACCAGATCAAAGTTTAGCTGACATTCAGAAAATTAGAGAACAGTTGTTCATCCCTATACAGTTAAAAGAGGGGAAGGAGGATGTTCTCGGCCGAGTGTGCGTGAACAACGGTAAGAGCTACATCAGCGAAGCCATGTTCCGAAAGCTCCCAAAAGATCCAGCCATTCCCACATTTAAATTGATCGATAAGTGGTAAATGGGCCTGGAAACTCCCAATTCCAAACATCTCCTGCCTAGCAGGTGCATGCTCAAACTTTCTATAGTTAACAAAAGCATAGAACATAATTGGTGGGTCGTGTGATATGTCCCTGCTGCATTCTATTTAGGAACTGACATTCTCAATCGTTTTGCCATTAATTTGGACCTGATGAACTACCAAGCCTGGTCCCGACTAAGGGGTAATCCCATGGACTTTGATGATTCAGAAAAAGCATTTTGGTCAGCCCAATCGCTGCGATATGCAGTTGAAGTTCAAATTTGAGAGGAGGTCACCATCCCAGGACGGACACGACTATTCCCACTTGAATTAAAAATTAAAAGAGGACAGAAACTGCAAAATCCTGACTTATATGTACAGCTCAATGCCCATCTCCAACAGCAGGGGCTGGGGTTAAACCCAACACCATTAGTCAATGTAGAACATAACACCATTCCAATATTGATGGATAACAGCGACCTTAGGAGTATCACTCTGGGCGCAGGCACCATAATTGGAATGGCGGTTGATGACCGATATCTTTCCACGGATCTAGATAATTAACTGATAGGACCAATCCCCAAGGACTGTTTGGACCGTGACAATGGGCCTCATTACACGGAAGGCGGTAATGGTTAACGGTCACCGTTAATGGTAACGGTGACCGTTAACCATTACCGCCTTACTACGAGGTCCCTTAGCGGGTTGGTGCTTTAACGCCTGCTTTTTGCAGGCGTTAAAAACCAACCCGCTAAGGGACCTTGGTGCTAATTACGGCACCGCAAAATTGCGGTGCCGTAATTAGCACCTTCCCCATTCCCATTATGCCCTATGGGGCAAAAATGGGAATGGGGAAGGGCAGTGGTGGAAGGGGGAATTACCGCCCCGCCAACCTTGGAATGGGGTGGTAATTCCCCTTTCCACCAAGGTGGTGCCGGTATTTTAACGGCATGGACCAAGGTGCTAATAGCACCTTGGTCCTCCGCCTTCCGTGTAATGAGGCCCAATGACATACCACCAGACAGGATCTTCACCCGGCAAGGGGGGAATTTCCTGCTGTACTCTTCCTGCCCTTACGGTGAGGGAGAGGTGACCTGTGACATCAGGCAGGATGAGGTGATATTTCAGGTCCACAATGACTGCCTCTCCTACCTGAAACCCTCTGTCCAGGTCAATACTCTAACCAGGGACCTCTCCATCCAGCTCGAGGAGGCCGCTGAGATAGCAAAACCGGGAGTCTTTCCAGGCTTCAGGCAAATGGTTGAGGAGTGGGTAAACCTAGCTGATGCCTGTGAGACTCCGGAGCAAAAGCAAAAGTTGAAGCAGGTGTTCTTAGATTTTCAAGATCTCTTTGCGGTGGACTTGTATGACTGTGGTCACACCGAAATCCATACAACAATTCCATGGACCCTGGAATGACTCCAGTGTTTGTGAAGCAATACTGCTTGCCTCTCGCATCCATGGAGTCCCTGACGGAAATCATCAAAAACCTTGAGTCCCGTGGGATAATTCGTCCAGACTACACAACACCTTTAATAATCCGGTGTTGGGGATTTAAAAAACGAACGGCCAGTGGAGACTCTGTGCTGACCTGAAGGAGCTGAATAAACGGGTCCACATGTCCCAATGGCCTCTCCCCTACATTGACCAGGGGCTGGCCCAGATCCAGGGGTCAAAGATATACACTGCCATTGACCTGACCAATGGGTACAGGACCGTGCCTGTCAGTAGGAGGACCAATAGAGCTGGCCTTTACCTTCGGGTGGCAGCAGTACACGTGGACCCGGACTCCCTTCGGATACATCAACTCCGGCAACAAATTCAATATCTTCCTACATAAGGCCATGCGCGGCTTGGGTGGAAGGGGTAACCTGGCCTATGTGGATGATGTCCTGATAAAAAGCTCAACTGTGGAGGAACATATAGCGGAAATCTGTTATGTTCTGACCCAGTTGATGGTTGCCAGAGCAAAAATGTTGTTAGGCAGAAACCTGTGCAGTTCCCTTAGGGACCACTGCAAAAGATTTAGGACTACAGGTGATTAGCAGTAAACCCACTTGGTAGCAGTCTGCACAACCCAGATTCACTTGGTAGCTGTGGCTGAGCAGTTAGACTTCCCTCAAGAAGAGTTAGGCAGTATGCAAAGTATACACAATAGGCACTCAAACACAATAGTACAAGCCAACACTGACCAGAGCTTTGGTATCAAGGTATATAATTATTTATTTAAAAACACACTTATTGAAACACTCCAGCACTATTATTGTAAATCACTTCAAACACAGTTACTATTAATATATATACATCCCTTATTCCTTATCAGACAAGTCTTAGTTAACACCACATATTTTCAGACAGAGGTGAGCGCTTAACTATAGATGGCACTCCAATAGGTTAATGAAAAACGGAGGGAAAAAGGCAGAATGTAGGAAAGTACACCACACTAATACTTTAAGAATACTTAAGCAAGGCAGGAAAGTCAAAGTCTACTTGTGAGCAAAAGTTCATAGGCCGGGCCCACTCTTGGAGAGAGCAGGGCACAAATGCACCCAAGATCACACAGCTACAACAGGCTTGAAAAGTCTTTTAGAGTGTTCAAAAAGGTTTTTAGTTAGGCTCAGAAAAGTTTAGCTAGGGTGTCCCAGGCTAACCCAGGTTCGAAAGCCAGGGGCTAAATCTACCCCGTACAGTCGGTTGCAAGGGAAGCCAGGCGGAACACAGTACCTTATGCGGAAAGGATCCTCCAGCGGGGGCAGTTGTTCCTGGCAGCGGGTGAAAGTTGCAGCATCGTCCAGAGGAAGAGAAGATCTCGACGTGGGGGAAAGATGAAGGTCGTTGCACTGCCAGGGAAGAAACAAGCCGCAGAGTTTTCCGGTTAAAGGTACTACCCTTTGTTTTGCGGTCATGGTAAAACGTGGTATCCCGGTTGCCGGGGTGCTTGACACAGGCAAGGCGGCCACGAGATGCTCCAGGAAGCGAAAAAGGAAGGCAGACTGGTTATCCCCACCAGTCGAAGGAAGAAGACTCTCCGGATTGGAGAACTCCTCTGTCGTTGGGATGTGGTGAGACGGTTCAGCAGGGCTCCACCGGTGGTGTCGTCGTTGCAGGTCGGCTCAGCTTCTCCCTCGTCGGATTCTTAGGTCCTGTGGCGACTTCTGAAGATCCAGTCCCCAAGACCCTGCTTTTATGCGGCAAACCCCCATTCATCAGTCCTAGCTGTCACTCAAACATGCTAAATGGTGAGCCGGGCGGCTCACCACTGGGCCAACCAGAGAAGAGTGCGACTTGGGTTGCCAAGGCAACGCAGTCCAGGGTGCCTAAATCCCTCTCCACCCCTCCTAAGTACCCCAGACAGAGTGGCACCACTTGGAGGGCTTCTGTGGAGAAGCCCACCAAATAGGTGGAACAAAGGGCTCCACTTGGGTTGGAGTCACAGAAGCGAACACAAACGCCATTTTGGAACAGAGTTTCGGCAAAATATACCAACCGGCGATTTCATATTAATTTAATAAACCAGCGGTATGTTCGAGGCTATATTAAAAAGTGGTATGCTCGAACAATGGGAAAATTCCATAGGGATATATTCGCGGTCGAATATAAAAAGTAGTTTCCACTGCCACCAGCCAAAACCCGATCAGGGGGGACGGAGACGTGCCCCCTTGAACAACAGACCCCGGGTCAATCGAATTGCCCCGACCAGTACGTTCACAATATGATGGTTTGTACTGGTTCTGTTCAGAATTGGAGACTAGTAAAGTCAATGGTGACTTTACATGCCCTGGGAGACAGTAGTCAGTCCCAGGGTATGGAGTCTATGTTTGGGGGTCACTATGCCACCCCTGTGTTACTGCACTGAGGGTGCTGTGTAACACACATCACAAAAACACATGAAGCCCTATGGAGTAAAAGACCCCATAGCCCGTAGAACACATATAGAGTCAAAAAAACACACTCAAATCATGTCCAAGAGTGAGGGTAAAAGAGTCTCACTCTTGGCAGGAGAAAACAAATAAACCCCAAAAATCCAGCAAAGCTGCTGGGGGACTCACTAGGTTTGGGAAATTAGCCTTTACAGAGAATTCTGCCTACCAAATGTCCTTCCAAAAGGCACAGTGGTGCAGGACCCCTGTCAACTTCTTGGGGAATGAGATAACTCCTGAGGGTCTCTGTCCCCAGGAAAAGAAAGTGGACGCACTCGTAAAACTAAAAGACCCCACAACTCTGCGTGAGCTAAGAAGCCTCCTTGGACTGACTAATTACAGTAGGAAGTTCATTGAGGATTACGCAGAGGTCACAAGACCCCTGATCCACCTGTTGAAGGGGGAGTCAAGTGGGAGTGGGGTCCAGAACAAGCTGAGGCAGTAAAGAAACTCAAAAGAAGACTCTCACAAGCGCCTTGTCTAGCTTACCCTCAAAAACAAGGAGTTCTTCTTGGAGACACGGTTCCCGAATACATGCTTGACAGCAGTATTGTATCAGAAGCTAGACAAGGTGAATAAAGTCATCTCCTATGCAAGTAAGACTTTATTCTCTGGGAAGGAAACATTCAACGATTGTGAGGAGGCAGTACTGGCAACGGTGTGGGCATTGAAGAATTACCGCTCGTTCATCCAGGGGGAACACATCATAGTGGAGACTCCACACCAGCCTCTGCAATATCTTCTAGTGACAGAATCCGGGCCGGAAATTTGAGTAATTCCTGAATTACTTCCTGGATTCTGTCAATGCAAGGCTTTTATGTGGAGGTCAGATATGTCCAAAACAAAAAGAGTCCCCTCGCACAAGGTCTGGCTGACTTGCATGATTGTGCCAGAGAAAACTGTCTTGAGGACTAAAGTCTTAAAACCCAGGGCAACATGGAGGCCAGTTGGTCCAATTTGATGAAAAACCGAATGAAATGAGGCCCAAAAAGAGCATCCTGAAGACCTCTACCCAAATAGGGCAGTGGGTGGGGATACTCTGCCAACTCTGGGAGCAGGGAGGAGCCAGAAGACCACTCTCCTGGGCACCACAGGAGTGGAGAAACTAGGCCACACCATTCTGCGAGCCCCTCTCAAGTTCACAGAATCAGAGAGCGTCTAGATAATCATGAGGAGACCTCAAGTAGCAACTCCTCTGAGTCTGAGGGTGAGTGGAATCAGGTGACTAAGCCAAAGAAAGCAAACAAACTCAAGAGAGTTATGACAAAAGACCCATTAGGCAGATTAAGGCCATTAGGAGTTTCATAACCCCATACCACAAAAACGCAACATATTCTGTTTGGGAACACTTGGAACTCTATGAGCAGATGATGGATACTTTTTACCTCAAAGATAACCAGAACTGCATAGAGTATGTTAAATGGACCTTCTCTCCTGAGTACTCCAGCTTCTTTGCTGCACTGGACGATCAGAACCACTCAAGATGGTCCACCTACAGGGCGGTCATCTTGAAAAACTTTTCTGCCCACAGAAACTCCCAAGAAGCTCGCAAAGTGGCCTACAATCTGGAGTTCGGGGAAGATCAAGCCCCACAAGAATTTGTGCACGAGCTAAAATGCACCTTTGCACAAACCTAAAGGAGTGTGCGCAAAGATAGCAGGGAGTTTATAACTACCTTCTTTCATGCGCTCCCAAAGTATATTATGACCCAGCTGGTGAAGGACTTCCACGATAAAAGATCTCTGGACTGGGTCATAGAGCAGGCGACCCACATTTATGAAGTCCAAAACCTGCTGAAAATACAAATGTGGCCAAAAACCCCGAACCAGCCAACACCCCGGCTGCTGCTAAGGTGGCGGAGGTGAAGGTTGCCCCCATTCTAGACCTAGAGATAGGGGAGCCTAAAAATGTACCTACACAAAATCAGGAAAATGAGAGACCCAGAAGGCCTTCAGGCCAATCACAAAAAGGTGGCAGTCAGGGAGGTAATCCCACCAATGGGAACCCTAACTCCCCTGATTATATAAGTCCCAGGTACAAGGGCAATCGACCAATCTTGGGGTATGTATGGACCTCCCCCAGCTCAAGGGGGCGTGATCTAATCAGGTAAGTACTACCCCGGGAAACTGCCCTCCCAACTTCCCCCAGGAGGGCAGTAATCCCCCAAATGCTGGTTTAAGTTTCTTCCAACGGTATTCAAAAAACCCCAGCCTGCAGCACAACCCTCCTTTTGTTTCCCGCTTTCAGCAAACCAGACAACCCAATCCGGGAGAGGGGAGACCAAGGGTGGAGGGTTACCAAAATTCACAATAACCAGGGTACTAAGGGAGAAGGGATAGTTACCCTTCCCGTGATTCACATAGATTTGATCAGAGACCCCTGTACCAGCCGGAACGGTGTCCGCCAGGTCCAGAACCTTATGGAGCAAAAGTCAGTACTGGGAAGCTTGTAATGAAAGGATGCTTATTGACTGTGTAGCTATTGTTCCAATTTAGGACAAGAGTGACAAGGGCAATTCCAGATTAAGGAGAGAAAAAAATAAATCACTATGTAGAGGCAATTTCAGAGCTTGTAGAGAGGCAATTGGTTGACAATCTACACACGTACTGACTATGGGCCTCATCACGAGTCTGGCGGTAACCCTTAAATGTGGCAGTAGCGCTATTACCGCCGCATTTAAGGGTCCGCCAGATCATGGCCTTGGCGGATTTCCCCGCAGATCTGAGCTGGGGGGAAATCCGGGGCAAATTTGGTGATTTTCCACGGCGGGAAATCCACCGGCAGGAATAGCGCGAATTTTCCCCATTGGGCCCAATGGGGAATGAGGAATTCCCTAATGGGCCCAATGGGGAATGGGCACAAACCGCTCTCCCAAACCCGTGATCCGGCGCTAAAAGCACCAGAGGGTTTGGCGGTAGGGCTAATGGCGCCGGCGGTAATAGCGCCGGCGTTACCGCCCAACTCGTGATGAGGCCCTATAAGGTGTTGCGTGAGTAAGCCACAGGTTAAATGTTACCAGACTTAAATGACACACCGTTTACTAGTATAAATGCATACATGAGTTTCATTAGAAGCATCACAGACCTAATAGGTTCACTAAAAAAAGTTCACTATGTAGCGGCAATTTCAGAGCCTGCACACGTACTGCCTGTAAGGTGTTGCGTGAGTAAGCCACAGGTTGAATGTTGCCAGTCTTAAATGACACACCATTCACAGGCATAGATGCATACATGAGTTTCATTGGAAGCACCAAAACCTAATGGGTTTAACACAGCAAGTCCCTCTGCAACATATGTGCTGAGTGGAGAATGGTGAAGAGCGATGCACATTCAGTAAAGAGCAGGAAGGAAAAACCAAAGCCATACGCCCCCAAGCGCAGGCAGCAGTGTTAATTGCACTGAAAAGAAGTTGTACAGATTATGCATAAGCAATGCACATTTCCCACTCAAAAACAGAGAAAAACAAATGTGCAGCACGTTCAAATAAATACAGGAAGCGCAGGATTTCATGTAGAAGTGTTAGAACTAGGCTCGGCTGCAAGTAGTGCTTTGAATTTCGCAGCCAGTGAACAGCGTGACTAATAGAGAGAAAAAGAAACTTGACCTTTCCGTTTTCAGTAGGAACGTCACAAAAAAAGGGCTGAGTAAGTGATTACCTCGATGAACTAGCACTCAAAATGAAAAACCTACAGTGTTTAACAGGGCCCGGACAAAAAAGAAAATTATCACAAAGCCTCCGCACCCCGCACACCCAAACAGCACAACAGCACACTTAGGTGCACTTTGGGTGCGCATGCAAGCGTGCACAGAGTTGAAGTAGGGTTTCTGGGGGTGGGTGGGCAGAGCAGCAGGAGGCATTGAGTGCAACAAAGTCCATATGCTGCTGTTTATAGTCCACGTTACGGCAGCCTGGGAGTCTTCCTCTTAGGCATGCAGCGTGGAGCCAGGTCCAAAGCAGGCAAGAGAGAGCTAATCCAGGAGTGTGTCCAGCACAACAGCACACTTAGGTACACAAGCATTTAACAATGGGTGAACATGCCCGGGCTTTGTCTAGCAGTAAAGTCAACAATAGAACAGAGAGCCACATGTTGGAAACCATTTAGTGTGCAGAACATTCCTGCACGGATCTGAAATATGTTGGAGCAGCAGAACTATGTTTTGTGGTCTGTGGATATGTTTGTATGTTTGTTGTCTGGGAAAAGTGGTGGGCAAGTTGAATGGATGATTACGGGAGAGTGGAGTTGTGTGTTTAAGGGTATAAGGCGATAAGTGAGGTGTGAGTGTTGAAGGGACATCAGAGCTCTGGAGGTATGCATTGGTACGTTGAGCCCTGGGCTGCAAGAGGGTGGGTGTGTGTGATGGATGAGCTGGTCATTAGCACGCGTGCACTGCAATTTGAAGATACCATAAGGAAAACAGGCTCTGGCATTAACTAGCAAAAGGCTCTGGGATTAACTAGCAAGAGGCTCTGGGATTAACTAGTGAGAGGCTTTGTGATTAACTAGCATGGGGCTCTGGGATTAACTAGCGAGAGGCTCTGGCATTAACTAGCAAGAGGCTCTGGCATTAACTAGTGAGAGGCTTTGGGATTAACTAGCATGGGGCTCTGGGATTAACTAGCGAGAGGCTCTGGCATTAACTAGCAAGAGGCTCTGGCATTAACTAGTGAGAGGCTTTGGGATTAACTAGCATGAGGCTTTGGGATTAACTAGCAAAAGGCTCTGGGATTAACTAGCAAGAGGCTCTGGCATTAACTAGTGAGAGGCTTTGGGATTAACTAGCATGAGGCTCTGGGATTAACTAGCAAGTAAAGGCAGCAGAGCAGTAAAGAGCTGGAGGCTGTAACATGACCTGAGAGGCCCAGCAGGGGCAACACAGGATGCACAGGAGAAATAGTGCATGATGCATGCACGCACTGCAATATGAAGGAACTGGCTGAATAGCTGACACATTACTACCTTGTAATGTCGGTGCAGTTGCAGGTTTCTCGCCCTTGTTATCCTTTTTGCTGCACATGCGCTAGTGAATAGTGTGTCAGCGCTCTGCATGTTTAACACCTCTGCGCAGGACGCAGATCACTGAACACGTTCGGAAATGTCCGCATGGTCCTCATGGTCCTTTTCCTGCGCATACTTAGGTGATTCTCTCTCAGAGTTTGTTATTGCTGTCTTAGCGCTCGATATGTTTACACCCCTGCATAAGACTCCGATTATTGAGCATGCGCAGTTTGTTCTATGATGTACGCATCCCCGGCGCATCACGCGATTACTGCGCATGCTCTGTGAAGCTGTCTCTCGGCACTGCGCATGCTCTGAGGATCAGTTTGTCAGCACTGCGCATGTCTGTTCTTCGGGTTTGCGGCTCGGCTTTGCTGATGTGGATCTTTAGTGCGAGGTCCCGAGCGGTGGAAGGGGTCCAGTTCGTTCTCCTGGGACCACAAATACTACGTTTTCAAATGTAAAATAATTCCAGCGGTCAAAGCAGGCAGGAACTAAACAGTACGACGTTCCCTTACTTTTCGGGCTAACCCGTCATCCTTCCCTTACGGTAGTGGATAGTTCCCATCCGAGAAACGGACCATAGCAACGGCCCGCCCATTATTCTCCACGTGACTTCCTACAGTCGTGGCTGGTTCCCATTAGAGAAAGGGACCTTAGCAATGGCCTTCCTGCTCTTCTTCACGTGACTTCCACGTCTTCATTGTGCTTTTCCAGGGCCATTGAATGAAGCGCTTCCGGGGCAGAGGGTGGATCCGGCTAGAGCGTGGTGCCGAGTTCCTGTTGCCAGCAGCAGGGGCGGCGCGGGCGTTTGCACGTCATCATACAGGAGCAGGGAGAGTTGCCGTACGGAGCAGGCAGCGGATGCAGGCAGGTGCGACGTGTTGGGGGGCCGATATGAGTGAGCAGGGAAATACTCTGGAGAAGGCGGCTGCGGAGTGAGGGTGCAAGATGGCCTAAGGCCTGCGCCTGGGAGGGTGATGCATTGGGAGGCAAGGGTACCCTGGGGTCTGCAGGGGCTGCTGCACCTGGGAGAGGTGATGCATTGGGAGGCCAGGGTACCCTGGGGTCTGCAGGGGCTGTTGCGCCTGGGAGAGGTGACACATTGGGTAGTAAGGGTACCCTGGGGTCTGCAGGGGTTGCTGCGCCTGGGAGGGGTAATGCATTGGGAGGCAAGGGTACCCTGGGGTCTGCAGGGGCTGCTGCACCTGGGAGAGGTGATGCATTGGGAGGCCAGGGTACCCTGGGGTCTGCAGGGGCTGCTGCGCCTGGGAGGGCTGATGCATTGGGAGGCAAGGGTACCCTTGGCTCTGCAGGGGTGGCTGTGCCTGGGAGGGTGATGCATTGGGAGTACGAGGGTACCCTGGGGTCTGCAGGGGTTGCTGCGCCTGGGAGGGTGATGCATTGGGAGGTCAGGGTACCCTGGGGTCTGCAGGGGTTGCTGCGCCTGGGAGGGTGATGCATTGGGAGGTCAGGGTACCCTGGGGTATGCAGGGGCTGCTGCGCCTTGGAGGGGTGATGCATTGGGTAGTAAGGGTACCCTGGGGTATGCAGGGGCTGCTGTGCCTGGGAGGAGTGACACATTGGGTAGTAAGGGTACCCTGGGGTCTGCAGGGGCTGCTGCGCCTGGGAGGGCTGATGCATTGGGTAGTAAGGGTACCCTGGGGTCTGCAGGGGTTGCTGCGCCTGGGAGGGTGATGCATTGGGAGGTCAGGGTACCCTGGGGTCTGCAGGGGTTGCTGCGCCTGGGAGGGTGATGCATTGGGAGGTCAGGGTACCCTGGGGTATGCAGGGGCTGCTGAGCCTTGGAGGGGTGATGCATTGGGTAGTAAGGGTACCCTGGGGTATGCAGGGGCTGCTGTGCCTGGGAGGAGTGACACATTGGGTAGTAAGGGTACCCTGGGGTCTGCAGGGGCTGCTGCGCCTGGGAGGGCTGATGCATTGGGTAGTAAGGGTACCCTGGGGTCTGCAGGGGTTGCTGCGCCTGGGAGGGTGATGCATTGGGAGGTCAGGGTACGCTGGGGTCTGCAGGAGTTGCTGCGCCTGGGAGGGTGATGCATTGGGTAGTAAGGGTACCCTGGGGTATGCAGGGGCTGCTGTGCCTGGGGGGGTGACACATTGGGTAGTAAGGGTACCCTGGGGTCTGCAGGGGCTGCTGTGCCTGGGAGGGGTGACACATTGGGTAGTAAGGGTACCATGGGGTCTGCAGGGGTTGCTGTGCCTTGGAGGGTGATGCATTGGGAGGCAAGGGTACCCTGGGGTCTACAGGGATGATGCATTGGGAGGCAAGGGTACCCTGGGGTCTGCAGGGGTGATGCATGGGAGGCAAGGGTACCCTAGGGGCTGCTGCGCCTGGGAGGGGTGATGCAATGGGAGGCAAGGGTATCCTGGGGTCTGCAGGGGTTGCTGCTCCTGGGAGAGTGATGCATTGGGAGGCAAGGGTAACCCAAGGTCTGCAGTGCAAGGGCTGCTGTGCCTGGGAGGGTAGTGCATTGGGAGGCAAGGGTACCCTGGGGTCTGCAGGGGCTGCTGTGCCTGGGAGGGTGATGCATTGGGAGGCAAGGGCAAACCGGGGTCTGCAGGGGTTGGTGGTGGTGTATCTGACAAGGTGTCTCTTAGGACTGGAGGGGGGAGCCCAAGTGGGAAGAAAAGTGGCAAGGGTGATGGTGGGAAAGGGAAATTGGCTGCGGGTGGTGGTTGGCAGTCTCTAGCGGAGGGTTTGGTGGGAGCCGGTGTTGATGGTGAGAGGAAAAATTGGGGGTTGCTTGAGGATGTCAGGGGGGAGCTGCTTTGTAGTAGACCCCCCCCCATCCTCCTCTGTGAAGTGGAGGGAAGTGGTGGTTCTGGTGATGGACAGCAGTGTGTGGGTGGGTGTGAGGCTGTGGTTGAATCCATGGAGGCAGAGTTGGGGTGGCAGGTGGTCATAAAGTCGGCAAAGTCCGATCAGGATCTCAATGGAGTTGGCCCTTTTGTGATGTCAGAGTGGGTCTGGAAAGGGATTGGTGCTGTGCAGTCTGTCCAGATAATCAGTAGGGGGCGTTTGTTGGTTAAGGGTGTGGGTGAGCTGACCAGGAACAAAACATTGGATTTGGGATGTCTTGGGAGACATCCTGTTTCTGTGTCGAATCAGGGTGGTGCGGTGTGTAAGAGAGTGATTTATGGTGTACCTCTTTGTGTGCATTACAGGGACATTGAGTTTGTTGCAAGAGTTGGGGGTTTTGGAGGTGTGACGGTTGGGTAGGAAAGATCCTGATGGGGGTATCATTTCTACTACTGTGGCTTTTTGGTTTAGTGTGAGTGAGGTGCCGGAGCATGTGTTTTTGGGGTTTCGGGTGAAGCCTTATGTCCCAGCCCCCCTTAGGTGCTATAAGTGTCGGGCGTATGGTCACGTGGCGCGATCTCATAGGAAGAAGAGAAGGTCTGGTAAGTGTGGGGGTCCCCATGATATTAAGGATTGTGTCTCTGTATGTACACCAAAGTGTTACAATTGTGGTAGGGATCATGTTGCTTCTTTTAGGGGGTGTGTTGCACATGTGGAGGCCTGTAAGGATGTGAGCACTAAGGTGTGTCATAACATCAGCTGCAGCAGTTCAGGAGGTGCGGGCGGAGCAGGTGGTTGTGGTGGGTAGTCCTGCTGTAGTGGTGAAGCGACTGGAGGTGGGGGAGGTTCAGTCTTTGGCGGTTGAGAGGGTGATTGGAGGGGGTGTCACTATCAGAATGGCGGATTTGTTGTGTTTTATTATCGTAACTGTTAATATGATGGCCGAGTGTCCGCCGATCGGACGGGTTACAGGCGGTGGTGAAGGCAGCGAAGATGTATTTAAGGAAGTACATAGAATGATGAGTGGTGGTGTTTTTGTGCTCCCATGTCCCCCTCCCTTGTCGCGCTCTGAAACACTTGTGTACGAGTGCGATACTAATAAAATATCAATATTAAAGTGGACCGTAGTTGCAAAATACAATTCATTCCTTTTGCGGCAGGCCTTTTGAATAGTACCCAATTGGGGGGTGGGGAGGGTGGGAGTTTGTTGATCAAATGTAATGCAAATTGTGTACAATTTAATCAATATCAATAATTGATATTTATTCAGCAACAATGTTAAAAACTACTAGTTGCACGGTGAAGCAACTCATCAAAGTGGCACACTTGGACTGAAAAAACTCCCACACTAGCATTTAGTGTTTTTGCAAAGTTGTTGACTCGCAATGTAATAAAATCTGTTTCATTTGAATAGTAGTGATTTATTGATATTGGGTAGGAGTTACTTAACTGTGGGGTGTAGTTTCGGAGTGGCGCACATGCCGAGCGCAGGGGGCGCATTGGTAGTATTTTGCCCTGGGCACCAACTGGACAAGTAACTGTCCTGGGTGGATGGGCTCCTTTTAATCTCCCTGGGACCTCAAATGCTACGTTTTTAAATGTGAGTAATGTCTTAAGGAATCATTGGGGAATCATTTGCTGTGGGTGAGAGACCAGCGACTATTCACTCCTCTTTTAGTGAGAAAGTGATCATCTGTTTTGGCCAAGTGTTATTTACGTTGTCTCTGCTTGTTCTACATAAACCTCCAGTTAATCCTGTCCTCTGTGTATGTGATGGACGGTGCATTCCTGGGCGAGGAGAGAACGGAAGCTCCTCTTTGGATGTTTCCATTATATATCGTTACAGGATGTCTTGCGTTTGTAGTATTTAATAACGTAATAATGTCTTCCATTTCTAGATCTAAACACAATATTGCATCATCCTACTCTGCAAAACGTAAGAAACACAGGCACCAAAAGGTAAATAACTGCTGTAGTTTTTGTCTGCACATGTTGTTCTATGCTTCTGAGATATCTGGTCTCCCACCCTGCGTTCCTGTACCCTTCATGTCTACTTCACTTCTGTCTTGTCTCCATTCCTGCCTCTTCCTAAAACTGGTGTCCAGATCCAGGTTTAGCATCCAGGTCTGTGGCTCAGTGGACTAGTGCATTCTCTGGTAGTATCCTTGGTTGTGAGATCTCATAATCACTAGTTTGAATCCTGCAGGTCCACCCAGCCCTTCATCCATCCAAGATGGACAGAATGAGCCACTGAGTTTTGTAACAATGAAAATCTGATTTTCAAGGAGGAAATGGCCTAGCCATCAATGCCGCAAACACTAGGAGCATGGTCTTTAGTGTTGGGGGAAAAGAAGAAACCGAAACCCCTAAGGTTAGAAGAGGTTTGCATAGATTGCATCAACCACTATGATTATCTAGGCTTGAAGGTGGCGTTGTCCTGCTGTTGGGATCTGCACATGGACACGGCGAGGGTCTCATTGGCTACATACAGTGGGGCCCTCTAGAGGTTCTCGAGCAACTTTGGCAATGTTGCTATCCTACAAAGCCCAAGCAAGGCAGGCACGATCTGCGGAGCAGTGGGGGGAATACAAACTGCTCACTACTAACCACAATTGAAAATAAATATCTCACAAACATGCTGGGTTTCCATTTGGCTATCCCGAATATACCGGTTTGGTTGGAAACGGCGATCCAAAGTCCACATTCTATTACTGAGTTTGCTTGTGGTCAAATGAACTTTTAGTTAAGTATAGGGAGGCCGTGAAAGATGTGTTGACACAGGCTGGGGTTGCGGCTCTGCCGGGGATTGTACATATTACGGTAGAAATGAGAGTACCAGGCTTGAGTGAGCTTTGGTGCATTCCCTCAGCTATGACTGGTGCAGTCCAGAGAGGTGAAATCAGCGATGGGGAAGAATTTTGAATGCAACTTTGTTTCTAAAGCCGAAGGTTCAACTGCCTTTCTGCGCTACTGTAATATGAAGCAGAATATGGGTTATGCAGGCCTTGCTGCGCTACTGTAATATGAAGCAGAATATGGGTTATGCAGGCCTTGCTGCGCTACTGTAATATGGAGCAGAATATGGGTTATGAGGGCCTTGCTGCGCTACTGTAATATGAAGCAGAATATGGGATATGCAGGCCTTGCTGCGCTACTGTAATATGAAGCAGAATATGGGTTATGCGGGCCTTTGCTGCGCTACTGTGATATGAAGCAGAATATGGGTTATGCGGGCCTTGCTCCGCTACTGTAATATGAAGCAGAATATGGGTTATGCGGGCCTTGCTGCGCTACTGTAATATGAAGCAGAATATGGGTTATGCAGGCCTTGCTGCACTATTGTAATATGAAGCAGAATATGGGTTATGCAGGCCTTGCTGCGCTACTGTAATATGAAGCAGAATATGGGTTATGAAGTGTATCTGGGTTTTGTAAACACCAACTATGAAAGATCATTGTATGCAAAATTTCTAATAGGGCCTCTACCAATCACTAACCTCTAATAAGTGGGGCCATTCTGTTTTTTCGACTTGCCCCCCTGTGTGTTTGCATTTGTGATTTCTGCTCCAATTCTAGCCCCGTACCAGTAGTTTTCTCAACATGTTAATATCTTGTGTGGGCATTGAGACTGAGAAGGAAAAGACCATGTTGATTTTATCTGGGGACAATTTACTGTACTAATGATCACCATTGCCAGAGGTGTTTTCCTCTGTGTGTTGTTTTTGATATGCACTATTGGAGGTTCCATGCCTTGGTATGAGTGGGTATGCATACATCTAAAGAGTACTTCTTGAATGTTTGACATGATTCACTAAATGTTACAGTCACTATATGTCAGCCATCAAACACTCCACTGACATCTGCCTCCTTCTTGAAGACATTGACCTCGACATTCTCACACTTACCGAAACATGGTTCAATGCCAGTTTGGTCACTGCTTTTGACTCTCTTCTCCCTGATGGCTACGAGATCCTTTCCAAGCCATGACGTACCTGTGCTGGCAGTGGGGTTTCCCTTATCCATGAGTGGGTTCCTTCCTCCCTCCTTCCCACTCAGCTCTACTCTCCCTTTGAGAGCTTGGTTTGCAAGTTGGTCATCTCTCCCTCCTCCTCTCTGACCATTGTCATGGTCTACGGGTCCCATGGTGCTACCACCATGTCCCTCTATGAATGGGCTGATTTCTGCTCCTCTCTCCTCTGAACCTCCTCTAAACTCCATTCTTGGGCGAATTCAACCTCCCCTTGTACTCTGCTGACACAGTATCCACTCTCTTCCTTGAACCCTTCACCTCGCTCTCCCTCTTTATTTTCCCTTCGGGTCCAAACCACACAGCAGGACACTCTTGACACCCTCATCCATTCTGATCTTTCCCTCTCTCCCGCGCCACTGATCACACCTCTTTCCTTGTCAGACCACTCTCTCCTCCCTTCTTACCTGGGTCCCCTCGGCCCTTTAACCGCACCTCCTCCAGCCCTGCCAATATCATTCACAAACATCTGTCCGATGAAACAAGTGTCAGGTGCTGTCTTCACATCCAACTTCATCCCCCTCTGCCCCAACCCAGACTCTACCTCTGACTCTGCTCTCAGCATCCTCCATCTGGCTATTACTAACACTCTGGACATTCTTGCCCCAGTCATGAGGATCCGCTTGAAACCTGCTTCCCAAGCGCAATACCTGGTATGACTCCGAACTTGCAGCCGTGAAACTCAAGTGCAGAGCTGCGGAACTGAAGTGGCAAACCTCGGGTTCACCCTCTGACAAACGGGCCTGCCGCCTGCTCCAAAGATGATAAAGACTACCCGTGCCAAGAAAAGGGCCCACATCCAGGCATGGGTATCTGGTGCATCCAACAACACGGCTGAACTCTTTAAAATCTGCAGGGAACTAGCCAAGCCTTCTGCAGTCTCCTCCTTCTCTCTTTCGTCCCAAGGACCTCTGCAATGCACTGGTCACACACTTCACCACTAAAACTCTGGACATCCTGAGCGCCCTTGCTACCCTCTCCTCCAGCCTCTCTCACTCTATAGTGGTAGGGGCACTCCCTTGTGCACCCCCTCCTGAAAAAGATTTCAGAATATCCCTACCTGTCCAGCCAACTACCACCCATTTCTGTCACCCCTTCCTTGGGAAACTCCTGGAGAAGCTGGACTTCTCCTAACTTACCTCACATATTCAACCTGTTGGCGGTCTCCACAACCATCAATCTGGATTCCGAGCAACCAGAGGCACGGAAACTGCTCTTCTTAAGACCTGTGAAGAGCTGCTCCCATCTCTGGACACTCTCTCCTCTGCCTTTGACACAGTCAACCACTCCATCCTCATAAAACTGCTCCATGAAATCCTTCATATCTTGGAGCAGGCACTGGACTGGCTGATCTCCTTCCTAACTGATTGTTCGTCCAAGTTAATCTGGGCACCTTCTCTTCACCTATCATTCTCCACCTGTGGTGTCCCCCAGGGCTCCAATCTCTCCCCCCTGGCTTTTTAACATTTAACCTTCTCTGCTGGCACTCCTCATTTCCTCCTTCTCCCCCAGATTCCAGTATTACACAGATGAGACACAATTATTTTTCCAGCTTCCTGCTGACCCTCTTGCAGACTGCCTAGCTGCCACCCAGTCCTGGTGCACTTCCAACAATCTCTGCCTCAACGACAGCAAGACTGGCCATCCTTTATGGACTCTCCCCCTTCTTCATCTGAAGCCGCAAACCTTGGAGTTATCTTTAACTCCTCTTTCCTTCCTCCCGCACATTCAGGACATTGCCAAGAAGTTCAACTTTCAACTCTTCCTTCTCAAAGGAATTCTCCCATTTCTCACTTTCCCACAAAAGCTCAATGTTACCAAAGCTCTGGTTCTCTCTAGGCTACAATACTGCAACAGCCTTCTCTTGATTCTACCCTCATCCTCTCTATCTCTATGACCCCTGCAGCTAATCCAGAATAGGGCAGCAAGATGTATCCTTGGCCTCAAGCCCAGGGACCGCATCTCTCCTTCCCTAAAAACTCTTCACTGGCTATGAGTTGCTGCAAAGATCAAGTCCAAATCCCTTTGTATCATCCAATACGGATGTCTGGGGCCACGCTATCTGCATCTTGCTCTTACTAAATACTCACCCTCTAGACCTCTACATTCCTCTGGTACCAGCTATCTGCGTGTCAATCGTTTCTCTAAACAGAGGGCTGGAGGCAGATCTCCTTCCTCAGTTGTCTCCCTCTTATTTAATAGCCTCCCCCTTCTTCTTGAGCCGGATCTCCTCAAATTCCGGAAGCTCCTCAGGAATTTCCTTTTCACCTCCTCTGTCCCTTCTTCCCTCCTCTGCTAATCTCAGTCGCTGTGATTGGTGTTCGGGGCCCTGGCCTTCCACACCTAATCGCCTCCCACACTGCCTGCGCGCTGCACTTGCCTTGACATTAACAGCCTTCGCCACTGTAGGCCTGCACTTTTACACCTGCTACTCACTCACAAGCACTTCAGCACTTACCCTCCCCCCACCCCACTCTACCCCCCTCCTCTCTGCACTTGCACGCTCTAATGCTCACAAGGCCTAGTAGGTTTGTCTTTATCCTCCAGTGTATTGTTTTTTGTCCCATGTTCCCTCCCTGTTGCCCTGTGGGCGGTTAGAAACACAATGTACTTGTTGTACAAGCGCCTAACAAATGCACAATAAATAAAAAAAATAAACCAATGCTGTGCAATAGGGTGTAATATTCATGAATGTTGAGATGCATTGTATTTTTATTATATTCTTTTTACAATGTGTATTGTATGTGGAGCCTTTCCCTGTTAAGGTACGTAGACCCAGTGGCCTTTAAGCCCTCTAGCGTGGAGCCGTTCCCTGTTAAGGTACGTAGACCCAGTGGCCTTTAAGCCCTCTAGTGTGGAGCCTTTCCCTGTTAATGTACGTAGACCCAGTGGCCTTTAAGCCCTCTAGCGTGGAGCCTTTCCCTGTTAAGGTACGTAGACCCAGTGGCCTTCAAGCCCTCTAGCGTGGAGCCTTTCCCTGTTAAGGTACGTAGACCCATTGGCCTTTAAGCCCTCTAGCGCGGAGCCTTTCCCTGTTAAGGTACGTAGACCCAGTGGCCTTTAATTTGAAGAATATGTTTTGTAGTGAGTCAAGAGTCTTTAAAGCCAACAGATGAGTATATTGTTCCAGTGAAGTGTGGGAGATTAGGAGTCCTTTCCCAATCTGATCACACTAGTACAGTGGTCTCCAAAGGTTTTCATACTTACCCCCCTCCCTCACCCCCACTTTGAGTAAACCTATTGTTTCTGCCCCCCCCACCTACAAGTTGGTCCCCCCCGTTCCCTTTGGTGGGGCCTAAAGGATGTCCAGGGGGGCCATGCTCTTTTCATTGTAAGCAGATGTTCTACTGCTTATATTTTCCATTAAAAGCAGTCACCTTAATCCTTTAAAAAAAAGCATCTGGGGCCTTGGCTAGAACTACACCAATCATGATTGGGCAAGGAAGAAATAGGGTGACTACCTTCCACCCCTTAATCTCTGTTATGGGTGTGTGCGCGGTATAATTACTATGCAAGCTTGTCCCCCTTATTCCAATTAAGCTAACAACCACCACTAGGGTTCCTAAATTCACTGGGATCCCTTAATTCGGTTGCAGAGGGTCACTGGGATCCCTTAATTCGGTTGCAGAGGGTCCAGGTGTCGTGGATGCAGTGGTCACTTTCAGTCCCTGGATTGGGTCCCGCTAAGTGGCGGTTCCTAGGACCGATTAACAACATTCAACCACGAATGGGAGTGGATTGCCAGACAAGGGGATGTTACACTTCCGCTTTCTCTCTACCTCACCTTTGCTGATGTCCCCGACTGCTGGGCATACTGGCTACCTGACCACCCACTGATATTACGGGTTCAGGCTCCTGCATGATCAGTGGCTCCTGCATGATCAGTTGCCCGTGCACTGCCTCCAGGCTACCCTCAGGCTACCCAGCCACTTAAGGGACTGTATATGCAACCCTACAGTCTCTTGACCACCTGCACATAAGAGCCACTTCCTGGCAGCATTTACTAGCTACTTGCACTCCCCCACTCCCCCCCCCCCCCCCCCCTGGCACTTGTCCCGCACCCTTCCCCCTGCACTTGCACGTTCTGAATGACACTAGGCCTAGTAAGATTGTTGTTTTGTCCTGCCTTCCTTGGCTTTTCGTGCCTAGAAACACTTGTGTACAGGTGCGTTATAAATGACTTATCATATTAGAAAAGCCTGCTCTGCTAATCAATTATGTAAAACTAACTTATACTTAGGAAAGAGGGTTATTATCAGATGAGAATCCTGTCCCAGTCCTGAGGACAAAATAGTAAAAAGAAGCCAGTTAACAAGAGAAGTGAAAATAATATATAAAAGGGCATTACCCATACCAGATGGGGGAACACACAGAGAGTGGAAACGAGTCCCCCTAGGAGGTAGGGAAAACACCATATGAACAGGGTAAATGAGGAGTGAGTTTTAGATCATCAATTCATAACTAGGAAAGCCTGATAAGGGGTCAAGATACCCCAACTCGCGAAAGCCTGAAATTAGAGACTGGGCAGTGTCTACAAGGGACGACAAGAATGTGAGGAACCACTGCCAGAGAAAACATTCTAAATGTAGGACCACAGAAAGCACAAAAACTAAGAACTGATCTCGGAGACGATTCAAGGAGACTATGGGCCTCATTACAACTCAGGCGTTAAGGGTTAACGCCACCGTTAACCCTTAACGCCTGATTCCGATTTTAACGCCTGCTTTTAGCAGGCGTTAAAATCCATGGCGCTAACCCGCCATGGTGCTAATTACGCCGACGTAATTTACGGCGGCGTAATTAGCGCCTTCCCCACTCCCATTATGCCCTATGGGGCAAAAATGGGAATGGGGAAGGGAAAATGGGGATTTACCGCCCCACTCACCTCGGAATGGGGCGGTAAATCCGCCATCCACCATGGTGTAAACGTAGTTTACACCATGGTGGTAAAGTTGGTGCAACTAGCACCAAGGTCGTAATGACCTCCTATGTCAAGAAATATCTGTACCACAGAGAAAAGGTATAAATAAAGAGACTATCTGAAGAGAAGACCAGGCAAATATAAGAAACTCTCCTGGCCTATTTAAATTCATTGGATATAGTGGTAGGGGCAGATAGTTAGTTTGGAAGGAGGACACGTTTACTTTGGACTTCCTGACAACTGACTAGCACGTTCCTTTAGATGGGTAGAGTATTCCCTCTAGCAATAGGGAAAGATGAGCCTTTTGTTTATAATTTCATTAAAGAGATTGAATAATGTCCTCAGTGTTTCCGGCTCCTTCTTCCGACCCACCACACAACTCGGTAGTTATGGTCATGCTGGGTACCATATTTCACTATGTAGTGCCAAGTAACCTTAAGTATAGTGCTAGCAACTCTGTAACATAACCGGTGTATTTATAAAGCTCACGTTCACCCCCGTAGGGGCATCTTGGCGCTAATAGCAGTTGTTTGTTACCCAACTTAATGGTACTCCTATCAACCTCGGAAGGAAGAAGGGCTCTGGGAACCTGCCAGGATTTGAACCTGTGACCATGAGGTCAAACAAAGGCCCCTGTAGTGGATGCATTAGTCCACTGAGCCACAGACCTGGCTGGTCTGGTTACGTCGGGGGTACCATATTTCCCTAAATAGTTTCACGTAACTGTAAGTATAGCGGTAGCATATTGTTTATTTGTAATGCGCCTATACACAAGTGTTTCGAGGTGCAATAAGGCTGGGGCGTGGGGTGGAAACAGGGGAGGCGAAAAGTGGTCTTACTAGGCCATGTAACATTGAGATCATGCAAGTGCAGTAACCAGAAGTGCAGGAGGAGGGGCGAAGTGCTGGAACAGGGCTGTTGGGCCAGTGACGAGGTCATGGCCGGGGAAGAGAAGGGAAACAAAGCCAAGTGCAATGGAGAGGGAAGGAATGGCCATCCAGTCATGTGCAGGGGGGGGGGACAAGGGAGGGAGGTTGTGGTGGGTCCGGGGAGAACAAGGGCATGGGTGGACTGGACAAGGGGGCTGGTGCCCTGTAAGACTCTGAAGGAACCATGCCAGGGCAGAGGGGTAAAATTGGCAGGGGAGAGAGAAGGAAATGAGAAAAGGGAAGGTCTTGAGTCATTTAGACTAGCTAAGGATTTTTCTGACCAGTGAAAACGCAATCTAGCATTATTCACCGTTAAGTCAAACATATATTTTTTAGATCTTAATTTAGTAGATGATATATCGTAACTCCACTCAGCTGATAACAGATCATGGTCACTGAATGGTTGTTTTAGAATGCAAAATTGCATAATTGCTTGAAACGTAACCTTATCTGTATAGATGTAATCTATAATTGATCGAGTTGTCTCGCGGGGGGACATCTCCAGCTATAGTTCCATTAAGCATATACATGTTACGATGTCTCATCAATAGTTCCCAATTCCCACAAACAGGATTTTTAGCAAACTGTTTTGGGTCTAAACATTGTAAATTGAGATCACCCACCACAATGGTGTTGGTTATCTCTGGCGTCAGGGAAATTAAGTTAAATAATTGATTCAGTTCATGAAAGAACACCTGATCTGTTATTGCTAATGGGTTGAGATAGATGTTAACTAACGCAACAACTCCTGTGGGGAATTTAATTTTGACCATTTGAAGTAATATATTCGGAGCTTGCCACTGCAAAATGATCATTCCTCGACCCAATTTTACTGCTACAAGTAAACCTGCTGATGGTCGACCTCTCATATTAGCTTTGGCAGCTTGGAATGCAATATCATATCCATCCCACACTGTTCTGTCCACCAACTATGTTTCCTGAAGGGCCACCACGTCAAACTTATTCAAGGTTGCGGCACTCTGACCAGTTAGATGGATATATCCACAAGAATACCAGCAGGCCAAAGTTATGGTTCCTTGCTGTATTTTCTCGAATTGTTATGATGGGATATTTAATTCGTTAACATCATTAATTTCTTGATCTCGAAGCCAATTAGATTTGGATCTCACATTCTGCGTAGTTGTCAGCGATGGGGCTCACCTGTGATTCGGAGTCTGATTCGCAGGAAGATATATCAGATTCTGTAGGTTCTGTAGTCCTGTCCGGAGTTCCTTTTTTGGAGAAGAGATAGGGTCTGTTCCGGGAACTCGCCACAGTGGTTGTGTTGAGGACAGACAGCAATCAAAGTGGTGATTCCCCTGCACAGCCCTTTAAGGAGGAAAAAGCCAGTGGCACAAAAAACCCCTGTAGTTCTCTGACTAGACTGGCCAGAGTAAAGTCTCAATAGAAGTTTCTGAATGGAAGTGCGCAGGAATTCCGGAAACAGCTGGCAAGTAAATCCAGGCAGGAATCAGGCAAATAACACTTCAGTAAGAATTCAAGCAGGAATCCAGCAGGGATAAGGCGGTAAGGTTCCTTATTATTCTTAGGAATCCAGCAGAGGACAAGGCAGGAAGTAAATCCGAAGAGTAGGTGTAAAGAGATGGTTAACAATAGAAGGGGGGGGTTACTAAATACAGTGAACTGCAAGAAAAGGAAAGGAAGGTAGCATAAAGTAGTACATGTAAGAACCAAGCAGCAAGAAAAAAGGAACCGCGTGTATTAACACAGAAAGAATGCCAAAACCAATAAGAACTCACCATATGTTGAAGAGTAGGAAAGAAGAAACAAGGTGTGTTAGCATTAAGAGAGAAATGCTAGCGACCGCAGAGTGAGCCCAAGCCTGAAAGGAAAAAAAAACACAAACAGGGTAGGAGGCAGAAAGAAATCGGCAACGGCACAAGAGTAGGAGGGAAACACGGAAATGAAATGCCCGAGAGCAGGCGGACAGAAAGCACAACAAAGGCAGGAGCGGAAAACAGCGAATAGTAAACATACCACATACCCGAGGACCACTGCAAGGGAAGCTATAAGAGGAGGAAATGCCAGGAGAAGGAGTAGCACACAAAGTGTCAGGAATCTGAAGAAAGACATTGGTCGGCGCTTCTTGCTTTGCAAGAGGCGATAAACTACATTTCCCATGAGGCATTGGGAAGTGTGTAGTTCTCCTATCGCGCGCTACAACAGATGCTCAATAACAGCAACTGTTAAGACTCGCCGCTGCCCGTGCCTCGGTGCAGGTAATTAATGATTCTCAGCACGGGTGGCGGCAGCTTAGGAGCAGGCATGCGGAAATTCTCAGACGCCGAAGGACTGATGGAGCTTCCCCGGGCCGCGACGGTGACGAACAGCTGAATAAACACGGGCCGCGGCGGTGAAGCGGGCTCAGTCCCAAAAGCTTTGGGCATCGCTCTTCAGGGTCCGGATGTTCCGGATGTCCTTGTGAGGCATCCGGACCATCAGTTAAGTGTTTTTGACCCCAGTGTTCATATTCTGGAGTTGCTATATGCTTACTTTGTTTATTAATTGATTACTTCAACACGGCAGTGAGTCTGTGATGTAACACGCCCTAAAGATACATGCCATGTTTTAGACACGCCATGTGGAGAAAACATGCTATAAAGCTCTGAACGGATAAAACAGGGCACTGGGAAAGATATAGAGACTATTCAAAGCACATGTATGGGTCCACACAGTACAAGGACATGTTTTTGTGTGTCTTTTTTCCTAAATCATTGTTTGTGGCTGTCATGACGCGTGCTCCATGGAAGCTATGGAGCCGATGGAAGGGCTGATTCCGTTCCTCCACTAGCGGTCTAGTCTCCCACACACTGCACGTTACCGTCATGACGCATATATATAGGCGTCACACGCGGTAATCGATGCGTTGCAACCTTGCTTTCCTCGCCAGGTTCGTACGCTAGTGCTCCTCTCTGACTCCCCTTGTTAATTCCCGCTTGTTTTCTCTTCTCAAGCCCTCAGTGATTGCCCGCCCTGCTCCTAGCTGTGATCTCTCATGGTGCTTCCTCCACTCTGCTATTCCTCCTGCTTTGTAGTCCTTGTTCCTTCTTCCGCTCTAGTACTTTTCCCTAACTTGTTGTACATACATCTATGATTGTATGCTCCTTCCCACCGCAGCCTTCTGCAGACCTCTTCCTCATTCCTCGGCTACGGTCTCCATCCAAACAGCGCTACGTACGCTAGCTCGACTCCAGCAGTGTCTTCTGGGAATTGAAGTCCTCTCATCTACTTCAACGGAAAGCCTTCAGTCTGGATATTCGTAGTGCTACAACATCCAAGCATACCAGGGTTTTTCAGCCACGCTTTTCCCTGGAATTGGGGGCGGACTCCCAGAGGGTCCCTTCTGCCTTGCTGTTTGACAGCGGGCAGGGTGGCTTCGAGTGGAGCTCGTCCCAAACTCAACAAGAAAGGACTGGACCTCTAGAGAGAAAGGCGAGCCATAGACACAGACAGTTCCTCAGAAGAACACAGTAACGGTGAGGAGGAGGAGGAGGAGGGAACCAAGGAGGGTATTTGTCAAGCAACTAATACTTCATCGCATGACAGTGGCTTCATTGTGCCCGACGGGCCATGTGTCTCGTGTCTTCATAAAAAGGGACACCCCTTTGTTTGTGCCATTTAGCTTGTAAGCCAATCTATGAGTGTTCAAGAAATGACTGTCCAAGTCCTACGTTATGTTCAAGCCCTATGTTATGTTCAAAGTCCATGTTCTAGGTTATCCGCTTATGTTCTGTGAGGTGCAAAGTGGAGTTTAGAGAGCTCCTATGGTTCGTATGTAGCAAGGTGTTAGGCAGAAACCTGTGCAGTTCCCTTGGGGAACACTGCAAAAGATTTAAGACTACAGGTATAGCAGTAAACCCACTTGGTAGCAGTCTGCACCACCCAGATTTACCTGGTAGCTGTGGCTGAGCAGTCAGACTTCCCTCAAGAAGAGTTAGGCAGTATGCAAAGTATACACAATATGTACTCGGGCACAATAGCACAAGCAAACACTGACCAGAGCTTGGTTTCAAAAGTATATAGTTATTTATTTTTAAGAACACACAAATTGAAAACACTCTAGCAAAATATAATAAAACACTCCAAACACAGTTATATGGAAAGCAGTCCCAATCCTTATTCCTATCTAGACAACTCTAGGTTAACACCACATAATTAAAACAGAGGTGAGCGCTTAACGTTAGATGACACTCTAGTAGGTTAAAGAAGGGAGGGAAAAAGAGCAGAATTAGGATAAACACACCACTCTAAGGTCAAGAACACTTTTGGTAAGCTCAAAGAAGCACAAAGTCACAGGTGAGCAAAAGTCACTAAGCAGGGCCCACTCTTAGAGCAGGCAGAGCGAAAACGTGCCCAAGATCACACAGTTGGTAGGGATTCAGAGTCTTGCAAAAGAGTTCGGAAAAGAGTTAGAGAGGCTCAGAAAGTTTAGCCAAAGTGTCCCAGGCAATCCCAGGATCGAAAGCCGAGGGCTAAAACTACCTCGTACAGTCGGTGGCAAGGGAAGCCAGGCGGAACACGGTACCTTAACGGAAAGGATCCTCCAGCGGGGGCAGTTGTTCCAGGCAGTGGCAGCAAGGCTCGACGTCGGTCAGGGGAGAAGAAGATCTCGCTGAAGAGCAGAAGAGGAAGGTCGTTGCACTGCCCGGGAAGAAACCAGCCGCGGAGTCCTCCGGTTAAAGGGTTGTACCGACTTTCGCGGTTGGGGTAAAAGTGGTGGGGTTCCGGTTGCCGGGGTGCTTGGCACTGGCAAGGCGGCCACGGGATACCTCGAAGCACGGAAAGAAGGTGAAAACTGGTTGTCCCCACCAGTCAAGGGAAGGAGCCACTCCGTTAAGAGTTCTCCTCGGTCGTCGGGAAAAGTGGTGAGATGGTTCAGCAGGGCTCCACTGGCGGTGTCGTCGTAGCAGATCAGCTCAGCTCGTCCCTCGTTGGATTCTTAGGTCCTGTGGCGACTTCTGAAGTTCCAGTCCCCAAAGCCCTGCTTTTATGCAGTAAACCCCCATTCACCCAGCCTAGCTGTCACTCAACCATGCTAAGTGGTGAGCCGGCCGGCTCACCACTTGGGCCAATCAGGACGGAGTGCGACTTGAGTTACCTAGGTAACTCAGTCCAGGGTGCCTAAATCCCCCTCCACCCCTCCTAAGTACCCCAGACAGAGTGGCACCACTTTGGAGGGCTTCTGTGGAGAAGCCCGCCAAAAGTGGGACAAAGGGCTCCACTTTGGGTCAGAGTTACAGAGGCGAACGCCAACGCCATTTTAGTATCAAGTTTTGGCAAAAAATCCCAACCGGAGTTATAATAATAAATATATAAACCGGCGGTATGTTTAAGGCTACCGTAAATAAATAATTAAATGTGTTAGCCTAAAACAATGGGAAATCCCATAGGAAAATATTCGCGGTCGAATATAAAAAGTAGTTTCCACTGCCACCAGCCAAAACTCGATCAGGGGGGACGGAGATGTGCCCCCTCGACTAACAGACCCTGGGGCAATCGAATTGCCCCAGCCAGTACGTCCACAATATGATGGTTTGTACTGGTTCTGTTCAGGATTTAAGACTAGTAAAGTCTTTGGTGACTTTACATGCCCTGGGAGACAGTAGTCAGTCCCAGGGTATGGAGTCTATGTTGGGGAGTCTCTAGGACACCCCTGGGTTACGGCACAGAGGGTGCTGTGTAACCCACATCCAAAAAATACATGAGGCCCTATGGAGTAAAAGACCCCATAGCCCATTCAACACAAGGTTTAACCAAGAAAACACACTTCAACATGCCCAAGAGTGAGGGTAAAAGAGTCTCACTCTTGGCAGGAGAAAAAAATAAACCCCAGAAATCCAGCAAAGCTGCTGGGGGACTCACTAGGTAGGGAAATTCAGCCTAAACAGAGAATTCTCCCTAACACTCGCCCCCCCCAGACTAAGGGACAGGAGGATTTAATCCACTCCTGGATGAACCTCATACCTCTAGTCGATGATATACATCCTAGAGAGTCCATCAGCATTTTGATGGTGACACCCTGACCTGTGCTCAATGGTGAAATCAAACCCTTGCAGGCAGATTGACCATCTCAATAGTTTTGGATTTTCCCCTTTCATTTGCATTAACCATCTCAAGGGTTGGTGGTCAGTCTGAATAACAAAAGTAGAACCATACAAGTATGGCCTAAACTTCTTCAGTGCCCACACAATAGCAAAGCATTCTCTTTCGATAGTTGTCCACCTTGTCTCAGGATCCTTCAGTTTCCTACTGATGAAGCAAATGGGGTGCTCCCTACCCTTCTCATCCAGTTGGCTTAGAACTGCACCTATACCTACATTGGAAGCATTAGTTTGTACAATGAAAGTTTGCTGGTAGTCAGGAGCTCTTAACACTGGTGCTTGGCAAAGAGCTCTCTTCAGTTTTTCAAAGGCCTGATTGCACTCCTCATTCCATTTTACCTTTTTAGGGAATTTGGGAGAGGAGATTACATTCAGTGGAGAAGCTATGGTCCCATAGTTCTCAATGAAATTCCTGTAATACCCAGTGAGGCCTAGGAAAGCTCTCACTTGGGTTTGAGTAGTTGGTGTTGTCCAATTTTGCACAGCTTCAATCTTGCTGAGCAAAGGCCTGATTTCTCCACCTCCTACCTCATGTCCAAGGTAGACCACCTTACTTTGACCAATCTGGCACTTACTGGCTTTGATTGTCAAATGGGCCTGTTCAAGGGCCTGCAACACATGTCCTAGGTGGTTCACATGCTCCTCCCAGGAGTGGCTGAAGACTGCAATGTCATCCAAGTATGCCATGCAGAAATCTTCCATCCCAGCTAGAACTTGGTTCACCATCCTTTGGAATGTGGCAGGTGCATTTTTTAGTCCAAAAGGCATGACCTTAAACTGGTACAAGCCAACTGGGGTTGAAAATGCGGTTTTCTCCTTGGCATGGTCTGTCAGGGCTATTTGCCAATAGCCTGACGTCAGGTCAAATGTGCTGAGGTACTTGGCTGCACCAAGTTTATCCACCAACTCATCTGTCCTGGGCAAAGGGTGGGCATCAGTCTTGGTGACTGCATTTAGAGCTCTATAGTCCACACAGAATCTCAAGTCTTTGGATCCTGCCTTTGGTACTAACACAACTGGGCTAGACCATGGACTAGTAGAGGGCTCTATTACCCCGAGATCAAGCATCTTCTTGACCTCTCCTTTGATGTGGGTTCTGATATGTTCTGACATTCTGTATCCTCTGCTTTTGACTGGCAGACAGTCACCAGTGAGTATCTCATGCTGGCCCCAAGGGGTCAAGCCTGGTGACAGTGAGAACAGGGAGGCAAACTGATTTAACATAGATTTGCACTCCTCTTGTTGCTCAGGTGTCAGGTCTGAAGAGAGATTGACTCCTTCAACTTTTTCATCTAAAGGCACACCTCTGAGGAGATCAGGGAGAGATTCACTCTCTTCTTCCTCTGCAGCAGAAGCTAGAAGCAAGGCTCCTACATCAGGTCTGGATATGTATGCTTTTAGTCGGTTGGTGTGGAAGACTCTAGGAGCTTCCCTGGGTCTGCCCAGATCCACCAGATAGTTGACCTCTCCAAGTTTTCCCACAATCTTGAAGGGTCCCATCCATTTGTCTTGCAAGGCCCTCTGCCTTGTTGGGAGCATAACTAGAACTAGCTGGTCTTGAGTAAACTCAACCATGTTAGCCTTCTGGTCATGCCAATGTTTGACCAGAGCTTGACCAGCTTTCAAGTTGTCACTTGCTTCTGCCATCATGTATGACATTCTCCTCCGGAGACCTATCACATAGTCAGTCACTCTGACTGGCTTGAGGGGAGGAGCACCTTCCAATCCCTCCTTAATCAGGGCCAATGGACCTCTGACTGGATGGCCATAGAGAAGCTCAAAGGGAGAATAACCTACTCCCTCCTGAGGGACTTCTCTATAAGCAAAGAGAAGGCATGGCAGTAGAAGGCCCCACTTTTTCTTAAGGGGTTCTTCTAAAGCACCCATCATGCTCTTCATGGTTCTGTTAAACCTTTCAACCAACCCGTTTGTCTGAGGGTGGTATGCGGTTGAGAACTTGTAGGTAACTCCACAGGTTTTCCACATGGCTTTCATGTAGTGGGACATAAAGTTTGACCCCCTGTCAGAGATTACCTCCTTAGGAAACCCAACCCTGGTAAAAATACCAAGGAGGGCCTTAGCCACAGCCGGAGCTGTAACAGTCCTCATAGGAATTGCCTCAGGGTACCTAGTAGCATGGTCTACTACAACAAGGATAAACCTGTTGCCTGAGGAGGTTGGGGGATCAAGGGGACCAACAATGTCAATCCCTACCCTCTCAAATGGGACTCCCACAACTGGGAGAGGCACTAAAGGTGCCACATTCTTGGAACCAACCTTACCAGAAGTCTGGCAGGTGTGGCAGCTCTTACAATATCTGTCTACTTCAGCCCCCATCTTTGGCCAATAAAAGTAGAGAGAGAGCCTTTCCTTGGTCTTCTTGAAACTCAAGTGACCAGCCAAAGGTATCTCATGGGCTAGTTGTAAGAACTGTTGTCTGTTCTCTTGTGGGACTACAAGGCGTTTGTAGTCTCCAGGTTCAGACTCAGTTGGTTCACTGTAGAAGAGGCCATCTTCCCAGTGTAACCTATACTTCCCAGGCTCTTGCCCATCAGCCTGAGAAGCTGCCTGGTGGCGGAGACCTTCCAGAGTTGGACATTCTCTTTGCCCCTTACGAAAAGCTGCCCTGCTAGGCCCACCTTCTGCCAGTAAAGACTGCAGCTCAGGATGGTCCCCAGGGTCCAAATCTCCAATAAGGTTTGGGCCTCCTTCTAGCTCTTCCTCAGAGTCTAGCTCAACCACACAGGGTTGTACCTCCCTCTCAGCCTCAGCTGGAGGTGGAGTTACAGGTGTAACTTTGGACAACCTAGGGGAAGTCCTTGTTGGAAGCACTGGAGTGCTTGCTGCTGGCTTTTTCCTAGGAGTCTTGGGTTGCCCCTTTGCTCCTGATCTGGTAGTTACTGCAGTAAGTTGCTCCAGTGGGAGAGGAGTGATTTCTGTCATCATCTCCTGAGATAACCCTCGCAGAGTTTTCTCTCTTGCAGGTTTTGTGAGCTCCTGTAACCTTTTGCTAGGTGGTCTGGGGGTATGTGACACAACTCCAAGAGCCTTGAGGTCATTACCCAACAGAACCCTACCTGGCACTTCACATTGTACACCGACAGGTATTTTTACAGCCATATCATTACATTGGATGAGAACTGGTAACTGGGGACACATCTGCACAGGCCCACCAGCTAACTTGGAGAGGCATTTGGGTGCCTTAGCAACATCCTCTGCCTTGAAAAATGATTCATCCACCACAGTTATGCTGGCTCCAGTGTCCCTAATGGCAGGAGTCTCCTGACCATTCACCTGGACACTGTCCTTATAATACTCTTTAGTATTATCTGGGATGGAGTTATAGACATCTAAATTCTGTTGTTCCCACAACCCCAGAGAGACTAAAGAAACACTAGCTGAGACTCCAGTGGGTTCATCAGCTAGTAATAGAAAGTTTCCACTTGCCATATGTACTTCCTCTTCTGGAGCGAAGGCTAAGGAGGCAAGCTGGACCCCTGAAGGTTTACCCTTACATCTGGGATCTCCTTTCACATGGTCAGTAGCCTTACAAACAAAGCATGAGCCAAAGGCTCGCTGGAATGGAGGCTTGTTCTGACCTCCTTCTGGTCTGGGACCAGAAGGTACACTAGCCTGATTCGGTTTCCCTGGTGGCTTACCCTTATAGTTTTGTTTGGGGCCCTCTTTGGAATTTGTAGTATTAGAATTCTCTTTGGAGTCCTTTTTAGGCTGTTTCTCCCCATCCCTCTTCTGAGTTACCCCAGAGTCCTTGTGAGTGGCCCTGTTGGCAACCCACAAGTCAGCAGCCTTAGCTAGCTTCCGGGAATCTAATTCCTTGGAATCAGCCAAGTGTTGTCTGAGCTCAGGAGAGCAGGCATCATAAATAGTCTCCAACATAAACAAATTCTTCATACCTTCATAAGTGTTCACCTTGTAACCCTTAATCCATCCCTCTAAGTTTTTCAACCCTTCACTCACCCAGGTAGCCCAAGGGGTACCATCATGCTTTTTGAGGCTCCTAAACCTCTTAAGATACTGGGAAGGGGTCTTCCCAAATCTAGCTATCAAAGCTAGCTTCACACATTCATAGTCCTTCTTATCCTCCTCCCCCATCTCCATTACCACATCAGTTGCAACAGGGGGAAGCCTAGAGAACAACCAGGTGAGTAAGTCATTTCCTGTGATGTTCTGGAGCCCATGATTATATTCAAACAGAGACAACCAATCCAACACATCCAACTTAGGCTCATACATACCAACCAATTCCTTAGGCATCCGGGGTCTTTTAGGACCGGAACTTCTAGATGAGCCAGAGAGAGAAGCATTTTCAACAGATAATTTCTTCATTTCTAAGTCATACTTGAGCTCCATTTCCCTTAGCCTTAGTTCTTTGTCAGTTTGAGCATTAAGTTTCTTATACTCCAATTCTAGTTTCATTTTCTCCAGTTCAAAGTACTGAGGACTAAATGTGGGACCTGGTAAAGGTCCAGTGGGTACAGCAGGTAGAGCAGGCAGAGGCCTAGGGGGGACAGTCACAACAGCCTCACCCTCCTCTTCTGACTCTTCCTCAGAATCATCAACATTTTGCTCCATGTTAATTTCAATACTGTCATCTACAGTTGCTGGAGTGGTAGGTTCCTCTGAACCATCACCCAGACTTTGGTTAGCTAACAATCTTTCAATCAGCTCAATTTTCTTGCCCTTAGTCAGGAGATCCTTATGTTTACAGAGCACTCTTAAACAATCAGCAGTTTTGGCTGCAAGGGACTCTTGACTATAGCTTTCTATAACTGACATGTTAGAGGATTACTTTTATAGTGCTAAGCTTTGTGGTTAGTTGCACTAAGGTATCTAGAGCACAATAAAATGTATACTCAATACAAATCCCACCGCTGTACACCAGTGTTAGGCAGAAACCTGTGCAGTTCCCTTGGGGAACACTGCAAAAGATTTAAGACTACAGGTATAGCAGTAAACCCACTTGGTAGCAGTCTGCACCACCCAGATTTACCTGGTAGCTGTGGCTGAGCAGTCAGACTTCCCTCAAGAAGAGTTAGGCAGTATGCAAAGTATACACAATATGTACTCAGGCACAATAGCACAAGCAAACACTGACCAGAGCTTGGTTTCAAAAGTATATAGTTATTTATTTTTAAGAACACACAAATTGAAAACACTCTAGCAAAATATAATAAAACACTCCAAACACAGTTATATGGAAAGCAGTCCCAATCCTTATTCCTATCTAGACAACTCTAGGTTAACACCACATAATTAAAACAGAGGTGAGCGCTTAACGTTAGATGACACTCTAGTAGGTTAAAGAAGGGAGGGAAAAAGAGCAGAATTAGGATAAACACACCACTCTAAGGTCAAGAACACTTTTGGTAAGCTCAAAGAAGCACAAAGTCACAGGTGAGCAAAAGTCACTAAGCAGGACCCACTCTTAGAGCAGGCAGAGCGAAAACGTGCCCAAGATCACACAGTTGGTAGGGATTCAGAGTCTTGCAAAAGAGTTCGGAAAAGAGTTAGAGAGGCTCAGAAAGTTTAGCCAAAGTGTCCCAGGCAATCCCAGGATCGAAAGCCGAGGGCTAAAACTACCTCGTACAGTCGGTGGCAAGGGAAGCCAGGCGGAACACGGTACCTTAACGGAAAGGATCCTCCAGCGGGGGCAGTTGTTCCAGGCAGTGGCAGCAAGGCTCGACGTCGGTCAGGGGAGAAGAAGATCTCGCTGAAGAGCAGAAGAGGAAGGTCGTTGCACTGCCCGGGAAGAAACCAGCCGCGGAGTCCTCCGGTTAAAGGGTTGTACCGACTTTCGCGGTTGGGGTAAAAGTGGTGGGGTTCCGGTTGCCGGGGTGCTTGGCACTGGCAAGGCGGCCACGGGATACCTCGAAGCACGGAAAGAAGGTGAAAACTGGTTGTCCCCACCAGTCAAGGGAAGGAGCCACTCCGTTAAGAGTTCTCCTCGGTCGTCGGGAAAAGTGGTGAGATGGTTCAGCAGGGCTCCACCGGCGATGTCGTCGTAGCAGATCAGCTCAGCTCGTCCCTCGTTGGATTCTTAGGTCCTGTGGCGACTTCTGAAGTTCCAGTCCCCAAAGCCCTGCTTTTATGCAGTAAACCCCCATTCACCCAGCCTAGCTGTCACTCAACCATGCTAAGTGGTGAGCCGGCCGGCTCACCAGTTGGGCCAATCAGGACGGAGTGCGACTTGAGTTACCTAGGTAACTCAGTCCAGGGTGCCTAAATCCCCCTCCACCCCTCCTAAGTACCCCAGACAGAGTGGCACCACTTTGGAGGGCTTCTGTGGAGAAGCCCGCCAAAAGTGGGTCAAAGGGCTCCACTTTGGGTCAGAGTTACAGAGGCGAACGCCAACGCCATTTTAGTATCAAGTTTTGGCAAAAAATCCCAACCGGAGTTATAATAATAAATATATAAACCGGCGGTATGTTTAAGGCTACCGTAAATAAATAATTAAATGTGTTAGCCTAAAACAATGGGAAATCCCATAGGAAAATATTCGCGGTCGAACATAAAAAGTAGTTTCCACTGCCACCAGCCAAAACTCGATCAGGGGGGACGGAGACGTGCCCCCTCGACTAACAGACCCTGGGGCAATCGAATTGCCCCAGCCAGTACGTCCACAATATGATGGTTTGTACTGGTTCTGTTCAGGATTTAAAACTAGTAAAGTCTTTGGTGACTTTACACGCCCTGGGAGACAGTAGTCAGTCCCAGGGTATGGAGTCTATGTTGGGGAGTCCCTAGGACACCCCTGGGTTACGGCACAGAGGGTGCTGTGTAACCCACATCCAAAAAATACATGAGGCCCTATGGAGTAAAAGACCCCATAGCCCATTCAACACAAGGTTTAACCAAGAAAACACACTTCAACATGCCCAAGAGTGAGGGTAAAAGAGTCTCACTCTTGGCAGGAGAAAAAAATAAACCCCAGAAATCCAGCAAAGCTGCTGGGGGACTCACTAGGTAGGGAAATTCAGCCTAAACAGAGAATTCTCCCTAACACAAGGTCATTACAGGTATAGGAGGTCAGGCTAGGTGTTCAGGAAATAGAGGTACAGGTTCAGGAATCTTGCTGTATTGTATGTATTTGCTTGTGTATGTTCCCTTCCTTTCCTTTGTCACTCCATCCCCTTTTCCCTAACTCCATCTTCCCCCCATTGGCTGCCACGTGGCTTCCTGTGATATCAGTTTTCAGGCGCCCGTGCCAACCACGGTGGGAGAGGTCAATCTATTTGGCTTCTGTGGTTCGGAAGAGGGGATTGAGACCCCTATTCCCTATAAGTTTGACAGAATTACCTGCCCCCGATTTCGGGGTAATTGAACCACCCAGGCCAAATGGATACGAATCCTCCCTCTTTAGAAGATGTGCTAAAAGCACTACAAGACATACAAGTAGAGTTGGTACAGGCTAGACAAGAGCCTAGTATATTGAAAGCCCAGGTACAGGGGTTGGTCGCACAAGGCACCCCGCTGGATGGGGCTGGAACCTCTACGGAGGGCAAACTGGTAGAGCCCCGCCTACTGTAATTGTGCAGCCCCCCTAGTAGTGTGCCATTAGCTGCACCAGGAAGATTCACAGGAGACCCTAAGAAATACATGACCTTTTTAACACAGTGGAGACTTCATTTTTTGTGTAAATCTAAGGCATTTGAAACAGTACAAGCTAGAACAGCATTTGTTATTTCCTATTTAGCTGGAGATGCAGCAGCATGGGCTATGCCTCTGGTGCAAAAGGATGATCCTTTATTATATAATTGGGAGGGTTTTCTAGTGGAGTTTGGTAGGTTATTTGATCGCTGAGAGGTGTCTTTGGCTCAAGACAAAGAATCGTTAGCTTTAAGACAAGGAACACGTGACTTGGTTTCGTATGTTACCCAATTTAACAGGTTGGTGATTGAAACTGATTGGCCTGAGAATAAACAGACTGTGTTGTTTTATCAAGGGCTCAAAGAGGAATTGAAGGATGCTATTGCTCAAGTAGAACCTCAGCCTAGTACATGTACCGCCATGATTGATTTTGCCCTAAGATTGGATCTATCTATCTATCTTTTTAAAATTATGCTCTGGTCACAAAAGGGGTGTGGCTTCCCACATCACAGGGTGGAATAACTGGTTTATCCACTTCCCCCAAGCTCAGCTGCTAGCAGAGGCACTGCCCCTCCCAGTTTCCCCTAAGAGGAAGCCACTTTTACGACGCCCCCAATATAACATTTGCCTGAGTCCAGGACAGGCCTTTGTTCAACTCCCTGTAGTCCCCAGCTGCCACTCCCCTTTCAATCAACAGGGTCATGTGACCTCAGGATGCAGCCAGGCCTGGCAGACACAGCTGTTGATCCAGTTTCAACTCCTGTCGGGGGTAGTTGTCAGGCAGAATTCAGTTTCATTAAGCCAGGTTTCAGCTAAATGTCACTTTTTGTTCCCAGTTTAAATCACTTACAATTTTTACATATACATTAAATAATTACTTCCTTCAAGTAATTTCAGAATACAGTTTTACATTGTATCCACCTCTTTGCAAGTCTTTCCTTGGTCTGGTTTTGTTTCATTTGTTCAGTTTTACACAAAAGTCTGGTGGTTTTAAAACGCCGGCTTTCTGATAGTGGTGAGTACTGGTAATGCAACCATTTTTGGGATTTAAGAAAATGAATTCCCCACAGTTCTGAGTTGCTTTTTTGGCAATCAGCATTGCCATTCCCAATGGTTTCAGGCTACTGTGTGTGTAGCCCACTGGTGGTTTTAGGCAGTGCCCTCCTGTGCTCACAACATAGGCAAAAATGGGTGGCAGCCTATTCTTCATGTTTTCCCTGTGCACTCTCTGGGGAGTTCTGGCCATCATGATGTTTTCCATGCCAGTACTGCACAATTTTATTGTAGGGCTTGGATGCATGGGTAAAAACATCCCACAAGCCCCCCCTCTTGCGATGGCCATTCTGTCCTTTCTCAGATGGAACTCGCAAGATCTGGGATGTTCTCATCTTCTTCCGGTAGATGGCACAGTTCAGCATCTTTTCCCCCATCCAGTTGGATCGATCGGTTCTCCTCGCCGGTCCTGATGGGTATATTGGGCGGTACCCCGAGCCCCTCGGGTCTCTGCTCCCAGTCCCCGGTCATCCTCCTTGGTCAGTCTCCATGGTTTCATCTCTCCTAGGATGATAAAGAAAAGCGGCAATACACATTCCTAGACATTTTTCCACCACTATTAATGGTGTGGCGAAAATATGCATTTCATGAATCAGAAGTTATGAACATATACATTTTCTTTTTTAACTTGGGAGACAAGAACATATATATATATATATATATGGATCACAGAATTTTATATGCTATATGTGGAATATTTTAGGGTTGGAACTGAGTTACTCTGGAGCGGCCCCCTCTTGGATTCCAGTGGATTCCTCCAGTTGTTGCAGAGTGTACCTGGGATGGCAACACTTTAGCTGATTTATATTTACCCACTTGTCTTCCCCCTCTGCCAAACCGCCTTTGGGGATGCGGATCTTGTAGGCCACAGGGGAGATTTTGTCTATAATTTCAAACGGTCCCTTCCATGTAGGCAAGAATTTTCGCTTTTTGGCCTGGTTCCTTTGGAAATTGTATAGATAGACCCGATCACCCACCTTATATTCCTTTCGGGTAGTTTTTAAATCATAGTGGGTCTTCATGCTCTCGGCTGATCTTTCTAGATTCCGCTAAGCATAGGCAAAAGCATGTTGAAGGTGCTTCCTTAAATTCTCCACATACTCATGAGTTGTGAAGGCATTTATCAACGTTTGCTCTTGGGTTCGGTAGAGCAAATGCTGGGGAAGCACCATCTTGCGTCCAGTCATCAACTCAAATGGTGACATTTTGGTTGCAGATGAAGGGGTAGATCTGATGGCCATTAGGACCAGAGGTAATCGGATATCCCAATTTGGCCCACAATCTGCCACAAACTTTTTCAATATGCTCACAATGGTTCGGTTATATCTCTCTACTGCCCCAGAAGATGCTGGCCGGTAAGCAATATGTAACTTCCTTTTGACCCCCAGTATCTCCCACATCTTTGTCATTACTTCACTGGTGAAGTGGCTACCCCTGTCTGACTCAATCCTTTGAGGAAGACCAAAACGGGAAACGATGTGGTTAATCATCAGGGCAGCTGCTGTTTCTGCCTTGAAATTTGGGGCCGGGAGACATTCCACCCACTTGGTAAACAAGCATGTAACTGTCAATATGTACTTGTTTCCTCTAGACGAGCGAATCACAGGGCCTACAAAGTCGATTTGCAAATCTGACCATGGGACTGTCATCCCCCTCTTTTGGAGAGGCGCACGGTGTGTGAGGGATGATGGCTGAAATTGTGGACACACAAGACACCCCTTCAAGTATTGGTCGAGGTCCTGCCCCATGTGTGGCCAGTATGCAACCTCTCTTAAGATTTCCAGTGTTGTGTGAGACCCCCTATGACCGGCGGTGGCCGCATCATGGGCGTGACTTAACATCAGGCTTCAGAATGAGGTAGGAACCACCCACTGATCATGGCCAGCTTGGGATTTCCTTACCAACAAACCATCTTGGATTCGGAACATTTTTGGACATTTCATCAACACTCTTAGGTCCTCTTTCCCAATGTAATCGGTATCCGTCAGGGGAAAGTTCTCAGGGTCCTCAAGATGTTGGTAAAACTTACCAATGATTGGATCCCCCTTCTGAGCTGTAATCAAATCAGCATCAGGGGTCTCCTTGCTCCATTGGGCAGTTGAAAGATCATTGTGAGCATTTGTCTGGGACCTAGTGATAGCAGTGACCTGGATTTCCCCCAACAGGGACTCTATTTTGATTAGATCCCCTTGGATGGCCCTGGTTTTGGCCAGCTGATCAGCTAAGTCATTTCCAGTTTTGTCTGGTCCCTCTACTTTGGAATGACCCTTGATCTTTTTCCAGTAGATGGTCATCCCATTCGATGTGACCAGATCATCAATGTTTTGGATTAACTTCCCATGTTTCAAGGGTTTATTAGCACATAACATGCCTCTGGTTTTCCAATTAACCAGGTGCTCTACGAACCCGTTCCGTACATAATCCGAATCGGTGATTATGACCAGTTTGTGGAGTTGATGTTGGACAGCAGTGAGGATGGCCTGAAGCACAGCCATCAACGCTGCCACCTGACTACTTTGGGGACCAATTTTGTATCCGGCGGAGGGTTCTGGGAACTCCTTCACCCATGCATTCCCTACGCCAGCCACCAGTTCTTTCTCCCCGTCGTCGTCAACATGGTACGAGCATCCATCCACATAGACAGTGGGCATTCCCTCACACTTGTCTTCTTCAAAGACTTTGTGTGGGGAATTAAGGTATGCCTCCATGTTGTCCTTGATTTTTAGACTTTCGTCTTAGAGACAGTTTTCTCTGGCGCAAGTCAGCCAGACCTTACGCGAGGGGACTCTTCTTGTTTTGGCCATATCTGACCTCTACAGGAAAGCCTTGCATTGACAGAATCCAGGAAGTAATTCGGGAATTACTCACATTTCTGGCCTGGATTCTGTCACTTTGGAGATATTACAGAGGCTGGTGTGGAGTCTCCACTATGATGTGTTCCCCCTGGATAAACGGGCGGTAATTCTTCAATGCCCACACCGTTGCCAGGAGTGCCTTCTCACAATCGTTGAATTTTTCCTCCACGGAGAATAAAGTTTTGCTCGCATAGGAGATTACTTTATTGACCTTGTCATGCTTTTGGTATAATACTGCCGTCAAGCACGTATTGGAGAACCCCGTCTCCAGGAAGAACTCATTGTTTCTGACAGGGTTAGCTAGGCAAGGCGCTTGCGAGAGGCTTCTTTTGAGTTGTCTTACCGCCTCGGATTGTTCTGGACCCCATTCCCACTTGACCCCCCCTTCAAGAGATGAATCAGGGGTCTAGTGATCTTTGCGTAGCTTCAATGAACTTTCTGCTGTAATTAGTCAGTCCAAGGAGGCTCCTTAGTTCCCGCAGAGTTGTGGGGTCTTTCAGTTTCTGGAGTGCTTCCACTTTCTTTTCTTGGGGACAGAGACCCTGAGGAGTAATCTCATGCCCCAAGAAATTAACACAGGTTCTACACCACTGTGCTTTCTGAAAGGAAAGTTTTGCTCCGGCGGCCCTCAACTGTGTCAGAACATAACGGATCTCCGCTATGTGTTCCTCCACAGATGAACTTTTGATGAGGACATCATCTACATAAGCCAGGTTACCCCTCGCACCCAGGTCGGGCATGGCCTTATGTAAGAAAATGTTGAATTAATTGCCGGAGTTGAGGTATCCGAAGGGAGTCCGGGTCCAGGTGTACTGCTGGCCCCCAATGGTAAAAGGCAGTTTGTATTGGTCCTCCCTACTGACAGGCACGGTCCAGTATCCATTGGTCAGGTCTATTGAAGTGAATACTTGTGACCCTTGAATCTGGGCCAGCCCTTGGTCAATGTAGGGCAGAGGCCATCGGGAAGTATGGACCTGTTTGTTGTGCTCCCTGAGGTCGGCGCAGAGTCTCCACTGGCCGTTTGGCTTCAATATTCCCAGCACCGGGTTATTGAAGGTGCTGTGAACTGGACGGATTATTCCCCGGGACTCCAGGTTCTTAATTATTTCAGTAAGGGACTCCATGGATGCGAGAGGCAAACGATATTGCTTCACAAACACTGGAGTCATTCCAGGGTCCGTGGGAATTGTTGTGGTGTGGATGTCGGTGCGACGACAGTCATATGAGTCTACCGCAAAGAGATCTTGGAAATCCAAGAAAACTTGTTTCAACTTTTGCTTCTGTTCCAGAGTCACACAGGCATCAGCTAGGTTGACTCTCTCTTCCACCATCTGCCTGAAGCCTGGAAAGACTTCTGGTTTGGCTATCTCAGCGGCCTCCTCCAGCTGGGTGGAGAAGTCCCTGGTCAGAGTGCTGATTTGGACTGGAGGCTTCAGGTGGGAAATGCAGCCCTCATGGACCAGAAAATCACCTCATCCCTCCTGAAGTCACAAGTCACATCTTCCTTACCATAAGGGCAGGAAGTGTACACCAGGAAGTTCCCCCCATGCCGGGTAAAAATCCTGTCTGGTGTTGTATTGTCATCACTGTCACTGTCAAAACAGTCCTTGGGGATTGGTCCTAACAGTTCATTTCCTAAATCAATGGAAAAATGTCAGTCATCAACCGCCATTCCAATAATGGTGCCTGCGGCTAGAGTAATACTCTTTAAGTCGCTGTTATCCACCTCTATTAGAATGGTGTCATGTTCTATGTTGACTAATGGAGTTGGGTTTACCCCAACCCTTGCTGTTGGAGAGAAGCGTTTAGATGTATGTAAGCATCAGGGTTTTTCAAATGTTGTCCTCTTTTAACTTTCACTTCCAGGGAGAATTGTCGGGTCCTTTCTGGGATGGTGACTTACTCTTTAATCTGAATTTCAACTGCATAAGGTAGCAATTGAGCTGACCTAAATGCTTTTTCTGGATCATCAAAGCCCATGGGATTATCCGCTAATCGGGACCAAGCTTTGATGTTTATTAGGTCCAAACTAATGGCAAAGCGATTGAGAATGTCACTGCCTAAGTAAAAGGCGGCAGTGACGTCTCGCACAACCCAACAATTATGGACTATGCTCTTGTTGCCAATGGAGATTTTGAGCATACACCTGCTTGGCAGGAGCTGTTTGGAATTAGGTGCTTCCAGGTCCATTTCCCATTTGTCTATCAGTTTGAATGTGGGAATGGCTGGATCTTTTGGGAGTTGGCAGAACATGGCTTCGCTGATGAAGCTCTTACCGTTGTTCACACACACTCAAGCGAGAACAGAGTCCTTCCCATCATTTAACTGAACAGGGATGAACAACTGCTCTCCAATTTGCTGAATATCAGCCATGCTCGGAGCTGATTTCACCTCTTTCTGGACTATAGGAGTGGGAGTTTCTGATTGTGGATTAGTAAAGAATTTCAGGGTGTTTCCTTCCAGTGTGGAATACCACCTTAAACTGGAAGGAAGGTTGATTTTCAGAAATAGAGAGGACCCCCCATCACCAGTCTGTTGTCCTACTGCTATTACTGTCACGTCTGGAGTTTGTTTGTTCTGGAACTAAAATTCTACTTGGTCAGATTTTTGTTCAACCATGTGGCAGGTGCCGTTTAAACTAACATGGTTGACACTCTGTTTTAATTTTATTGGTCGGCTAGTCTGGGTCCAGAGGACCTTGTTTACACAATCTATTAGGGGTGACAACCTTCTCAGGAGGTCATTCCTTAGTAAACAAGGGGTGCCCTCTGGAGTCACTACTATGACCGGGTGTTTCACCTTGTGTCGCCCAATTTTAATGTCCAAGTCTGCAGTCCCCTCAACGGGAATTTCCTTCCCGTCAAAGTTCTGCAGTTGTCCAGGAAGAGAGGTGAGAGGAATTCGGTAATTCTCCCCCCTTCCTACATTTAGTTCCTCAAAGGCCCTTTTGGACAGAAGGGTAGCTTGGGATCCAGTGTCCACCAGTGCCAAAATTGTACCCTGCCCCTGTACTTGTACCGGGGCATAGTATCTTCCCTCCTTCTCCTCAAGGGGGCACAGATAATGCACATTTTTGGACAACTGGTGGGCTAACTTTCTGGTTTTGGACATTTGGGCATAATTCTGTGGAGAGCCTTGGGAATCTGAAAGAAAAAGTTGGCAACTGGAGATCAGAGCCATTATGGGTTCCCCTGGTTCCGGTTCTGGGCCGCCCCCCCCCCCCTTTTTGGAGGCAGTCACCAGGATGGGTTTGAACCAGGGGATTTCGGTATTGTGGGTTCTGGGATGAGATGATGGGCGGCAGTAGCTCAGTCTCCACATCTCCCCAGTCTGGATTGGAATCCCTTGGGACCCATTTTTCCTTGGGAGGAGTTCTCCCATCTCTGAAGGAGAAGATCCTTTTCCCAGGATCTTCTTAGGATCCCCCTCCCTCAAATTGGAAGACCTGTACCTCCTCCACAAAGTGGGTCTGTTTGGGTCCTTTGTTTCTCCTACCTTCTCTCTGCTCCTTGGGTGGCAGACTTTCAGGGGTAGGAGATTTTGTTTCCGGTTCCTGGTTTTCCAGGGGCTGTTTACAAGTTGGGAAGGAAGCTTCCTCCAAGGCTTTACACCCCCCTTCCCCTTGTGCCTCCTCCCTGGGAACCGGTGAGTTATCGGGGTGCTGCCCCCGTCATTGTTCTGGAGCACCAGGTCCAGAGTTTGGGGCATTCTGCGGTGGCATGCTCATCTGAGGGTTCTGTTGAGCCCTCAGTATGTGACCCAGATCTCGTGTCATGTTTTGGACCTGGCACTCAAGTTGAGAAACCCGCTCAGGCTGATACGGGGCTCTATTTTCTCCCCTGGGTTGATCCCGGGAAGGGTAGCTATCCCTTCTCTGGTAGTACCCCTGGTTGGGAAGATTTTGGTACCCCTCCACCCTTGGCCTCCCCTCTCCCGAATTAGGTTGTCTGGGCTCAGGGAATTGGGGAAAGAAGGATGGATGGTTTTGGGGTTGGAAATTGGATGGATACCTGGGGAAAAAGTTCTGCCCAGGATTTGGAGAATTTCTACCCTCCTGTGGGAAGTTGGGAGGGAAGTTCCCTGGGTTAGGTGCTTGGCTGGTTCACCCCCCTTGGGCTGGAGGAGTCCACACATAACCCAGGATTGGTCGGTTTCTCTTATAGCGGGGACTTACATAGTCAGGACTACCTCCTCGACTCCCTGTCTGTGACTGGCCCGAAGGCCTTCTGGGCTGTGAATTATTTGGTGCAGGCAGGTTTTTAGGCCCCCCCCCCCATCTCCAAATCTAAAACGGGGGCAACCTTTACCTCTGCCACCTTGGCAGCAGCAGGGGTCCTGTTGGTTTTGGGGTTTTTAAGCGTGTTATTTTTATTTTCGATAGGCTTCGGCACCTCATAGATCCGGGTAGTCTGTTCAATGACCCAGTCTAAAGATCTTTTCTCATGAAAATCTCTCACGAGCTGGGTCATTATATATTTAGGGAGAGCATGGAAAAATGTATTGACAAACTCTTTGCTGTCTGTGCGCACCCTTCTGGTGGTCTGCGCAAAAGCACGCTTTAATTCTTGCACAAACTCTTGTGGGGCCCGATCCTCCCCACATTGCAAATTGTAGGCTGCCTTGCGAGCCTCTTGGGGATTTCTGTGCACAGAAAAATGTTTCAAGATGGCCGCCCTGTATGTGGACCACCTTGACTGATTTTGGTCCTCCAGCCCCGCAAAGAAACTGGAGTACTCTGGTGAGAAGGTCCACTTTACATATTGAATACAGCTTTGGCTGTCCTTCAAATGAAAAGTCTCCATCATTTGCTCAAACAGCTCTAAGTGCTCCCAAACAGAATACTTGGCGTTCTTATGATAAGGCGTGATAACACTCCTTATTGCCTTTATTTGCTTCAATGGGTCCTTAAGCAAGGCCCTTTTTGCCTTATTGGCCTTTTTGGTTCGGGTAACCCTGGTCCATTCATCCTCTGACTCAGAGGCACTGCTCCCAGAGGTTCCTGTCTGATCTTCCAGGTTTTCCCAGATTCTGCGAGCCTGGGAATGGCTGGCAGAATGTGGGGACCTAGTCTCCTGTGTCCTGCGCCGTTCAGAGGAGTCTTCAGATTCCTCCTTGCTGCCAGGATTTGATGGGTACCCCCCCAATGACCTAACTGGGCAGAAGTTTTCAGGATGCCCTTAATGGGCCTACTCTCCTGGTGTTCCCCACTAAATTGCACTGTGCTTGGGGGCCCATACCCGGATGCCCGCCCCTCCATTCCTGGGAGGTACTGGCCTATGAGCCCCATACTTCTGGTTGGATAGTAATCTGCCATCCCTGTGGCCCGGTTCTCATATGCGCCAGGGGACATGGGGTTGGCAGAGTCCAGGGACTGAGAGATATGAAGGCCTCTGATACTAGGGCTCCTGAGGTTATGCTCAGGAGTCTCCCTCTCCCAGCGAACCTGGTCTCTATCCGCCCCTGCTCACTGTTGCAATGCAAGAGCCTGCGCTTTCAGTTCCTCAGTTAAGGCCTTACTAGACTCTATCAGTCTCTCCTGCATCGCTACCTGTTGCCATTGTGCTGACAGAGAGCCTCATTTTCTCTCTGTGCCTCCTGATTGGTCCTGGAGTACTGGGCAAGTCTCTGCTGCAGGAGGGTTACCTCCTGAGCTGTGTCCCTATTGGCCTGCTCCTTTCTTGCCAGAGCATCCTCCACCCTCCTGGTGTGCTCTAACAAGTTCTGGTGTTCTTTTTGGAGGTCACCCAGTCCCTGGAGGGCCACGTGATTTTCTTCCATTTTCCTTTCTAAGTGGCAGACTTCCTGGCCGAAGGTATCCCTTTCCTGAGAGTCTGCATCTGTGCCGCCAGGTCATCCCTTTGCCTTTGGAAGGCACCAGCTTTCTGGTGTTCTTCATCAAACTCTGCCTGGGTATCCAGGTCTTTCAAAATCAATTTATTGCTTTCCTCTTTCCCTCTGTCTAGTTGGATTTGCAGGGTGGCTACCTGCTCTGTGCATGCCCTGTTGAAATTGATCTGTTGCTCCAGCTTTTTCTGGCTCTGCAGTAAGGAGTCCAGACTGTCTTGGTGCTCCTTCTGCAAAGCCAGAATTCTGGTATCCTGGTCCGTCTTTTCCTGTTGCAGGATATCCATATCCGTCTTTATTTTAATGATGTACTGTCTACTCTCATTTTCGGACTCCTGGCTTCTGTGCAGCCTCTGCTCAGAAGAGTCTAGATCTGATTGGGCCTTCTGTAATGCCAGCAGTTGCCTACTCGCCAGATCTTGGCCTTCAGCACATTTGTCCTGCATGGCTCCCATATGTAAAAAATATAAATATGCCGCTACCCTGGCAATCTTGTTGTGCTCATCCTTGGCCTTAGGAGCCATTTATAGTTCACTCAGGGCAACATGTAAGGGACCCTAGTCTCTTCATATATCTGACCCTGTTTCAGTGATCTGGGGTGCGATTGCCTGCAACCAGACCGTCTAGTCCTGATGAGTCCACTCACCTCTCACAAATAGCTTATGTAAGAAGTGCCCGCTGGCTATTTTCATATCTACCAAGGTCGTCATTCTGGAATTTGAGTTCCTTCCTGACTTACAGAAGTTTGTATTTTATTTTTGCAAAAAAGACCTTTCCCATAGAGCGTCCTTTTGAGGAGTGCTTTACAGCGTGGTGATCCGACCAGATGTATGTATCTTGTCAGTTAGCACACTGTATTAATCTGCACAAGTGATAGATCTAAGCCGGAATCCCGGACGAGCCCCCAATTTGTAAGAAGATTCAATTCAACACTACAGCTAAGTCAATGCCTAGTCTGGGATACTGAATGGAAACCCTTATTGATATATCTTTATGTCCAGTTCATGAGTTCTGGATGACTACCCCTATATAACACCCCTCTCTTAGAATCCCCCAGACCCCACGGAGCCAAGAAGTAGTTCTGTTTTGCAAGTTTAAAAGGTTTATTTGGGAAATAATACAAAATATAGATACCACGCTTTTATAATAAATTAATAATCGATATCGCCCTTATAAATATAATGTTAATCAACAATGGGTAATCTGACACTAGCACACTTCTTTATAATCAATGAGGAGTTATTATAGGATGGATAAAGTAGCAAAAATACTTTTATGATTTCAAGGGAAAAGCAATGAGGAATGAAATGCAGTACAGAAATACTTGATATGATTTTAGCAAAAGATAAGATAATCACTTTTTCTCTGGCAATTCACCCCCTCCCCTATGCAATGTAAGAAATGGAAGGAGATGGAAAGAGGAGCACACAGTTCTCAGGAATGCAATCAAATACAATACGAAATTCAGTTCCCCCCCCAGCAAGCTTAGAGAAAACCGGTATGAGTTTTAAAACACTGGCCCAAGTGCTTTGAATGTGGTGGCAATGAAGTGAGAAATATGCTGAAAATGCTTTCAATTCCCTTTAGGAGGTTCAGGGTGAGTGAGAGATACCTGGGATGAGTTCAGTCTCACTTTAGCAATGATTCAGAGATGGTGATTAAGAGGCAAACAAATTTTTAGCAAGGAAAGAAATGACTGCTGATGGTTACACGTGGCTGGATTTTTAACCAAATCGCAAATCACAGTAAAATTTGCGAGTGTGTGAATCGTGATTACGACAAATAAGGATAAGGAGTAGCAAGTCGGTTCTATGTTTGTTGGAAAGCTGAGATTCTAAGCTTTCAGAGGTAAGTTAAATTTCGTTCCTAGCCCAAATGTTTCCAGAGATACGGACGATTAAATAAAGGTAGTTTTTCGGATTTAAAGTAAACTCAAAATGACAGGTGACAGCTTGCAGCTTCAGAATTGACAGGTGACAGTTGTGCAGCTTTACAAATGACAGATGACACGATTTCTAGGAGGCTGTTCTACTTAGGTTAAAATAGTTTGGATTAGATTATTTTAACTAAGAGATTGGTTCTGCACAATATAAATTTGTAATAGGCCTCGCCACGGATCTGGTCAGGTTTTGGACTGGACTCCGGTTCTGGTCTCAGCACTTCACAGTGATCTGGGTCAGCTCTCTGGTTCTGCTCACAGCGGTCTGGGTCACTCTTGATCTCTGGTCTGGTCTCTGGCAATTGTTCTTGGCAAAATAATTCAAACAGCTTGGATTAATTTGCAAATGATTTTAAGGTTGCTGAGGCCTGCTGAGAAGAGTTCTCAGTTTGTGGGTTTAGGCCCTTGCTTTAAGTTCTGAAGTAAAGTTCTGGTCTTTGGAGATTGATGTATTTGAAGTCTGGATCTCTGGATGTGAAGTCGTCGGTCAGCATGCTCCGCAGCAAATGGAATTGAATGTCTCTACCTGTCCCAGCAGTCTCTTTTTATGTGTTTTGGAAAGTGGGTGTGCGTTGGTCATAACTAAACCTGCCCCTCTCACTTGTCATTGGCCCAATTCTCCCCTCTCCCATGACTGGAGGAAGGAAATGTGAGTCAGAGTGATGCTGTAGGTTTTATGGTCAGAGGAACCTCCCCTTGTCAGATTGCACACAAATCTATTTCTGACCCAAATACATATTTATCTATGCACCATTTTTCTAATATTATAGGTCCAGTTAACATATTTTCTGTAGCACCAAACCATCCGATCCCTGTCTTTGTACGATGTTGTGTCCACTGATGACAGAATTATCCCCTTTTCATCCAGATAATGACCTCTAAACCTTTCCAGATTTTACACAAATGTGCACCAGGGATATGGGTTACAGATGATAAAGTGTCAGCTTTTTAACATGCATACATTTGGAGTGAGACGCTATTTTCCGCTAGAAACCCCCCAGAATACACCACAGGGTCCTAACGCCCCTTAAAATGTTCACAGAAAAATCACAAAAATAATGATATTACTTATATAATTCTGACAAGTCCGCACTATGAGTTATCTATCTTTTTAAAATTATGCTCTGGTCAAAAAAGGGGTGTGGCTTCCCACATCACAGGGTGGAATAACTGGTTTATCCACTTCCCCCAATCTCAGCTGCTAGCAGAGGCACTGCCCCTCCCAGTTTCCCCTAAGAGGAAGCCACTTTTACGACGCCCCCAATATAACATTTGCCTGAGTCCAGGACATGCCTTTGTTCAACTCCCTGTAGTCCCCAGCTGCCACTCCCCTTTCAATCAACATAGTCATGTGACCTCAGGATGCAGCCAGGCCTGGCAGACACAGCTGTTGATCCAGTTTCAACTCCTGTCGGGGGTAGTTGTCAGGCAGAATTCAGTTTCATTAAGCCAGGTTTCAGCTAAATGTCACTTTTTGTTCCCAGTTTAAATCACTTACAATTTTTACATATACATTAAATAATTACTTCCTTCAAGTCATTTCAGAATATAGTTTTACATTGTATCCACCTCTTAGCAAGTCTTTCCTTGGTCTGGTTTTGTTTCATTTGTTCAGTTTTACACAAAAGTCTGGTGGTTTTAAAACGCCGGCTTTCTGATAGTGGTGAGTACTGGTAATGCAACCATTTTTGGGATTTAAGAAAATGAATTCCCCACAGTTCTGAGTTGCATTTTGGCAATCAGCATTGCCATTCCCAATGGTTTCAGGCTACTGTGTGTGTAGCCCACAACCAGAGCCTGACCTGCTTTCAAGTTATCATTTGCCTCAGCCATCATGTGTGACATTCTCCTCCAGAGTCCTATCATATAGTCAGTGACTCTGACTGGCGTGGGGGATGGAGCACTCTCCAACCCCTCCTTGATCAGGGCCAATGGACCTCTGACCGGTTGGCCATAGAGACGTTCAAAGGGACTGTAACCCACTCCCTCCTGAGGGACTTCTCTACATGCAAAGAGAAGGCATGCAGTAGGAGATCCCACTTTTTCTTAAGGAGATCCTCTAAAGCTCCCATCATGCTCTTCATGGTTCTGTTGAACCTTTCTACCAACCCATTTGTCTGAGGGTGGTATGCTGTTGAGAACTTGTAGGTAACTCCATAGTTTTTCCACATGGCCTTCATGTAGTGGGACATAAAATGTGACCCACCCCTGTCTGATATTACCTCCTTAGGAAACCCAACCCTGGTAAAAATACCAAGGAGGGCCTTAGCCACAGCTGGAGCTGTAACAGTCCTTATAGGAATTGCTTCAGGGTACCTAGTAGCATGGTCTACTACAAGTATAAACCTGTTGCCTGAAGAGGTTGGAGGATCTAGGGGACCAACAATGTTGATTCCTACCCTCTCAAATGGTACTTCCACCACAGGGAGAGGCAATAAAGGTGCAACGTTCTTGGAGCCACTTTTACCAGAAGTTTGGCAAGGGTGGCAACTCTTGCAATACTTATCTACCTCAGCCCCATTTTAGGCCAATAAAAGTAGAGAGAGAGCCTTTCCTTGGTCTTCTTGAAACTCAACTGACCAGCCAAAGGTATCTCATGAGCGAGTTGCAAGAATTGGAGTATGTTCTCTTGGGGCACTACAAGTCTCTTGTAGTCTCCAGGGATTGACTCTGTCGGTTCACTATAGAAGAGGCCATCTTCCCAGTGTAACCTATGCTTCCCAGGCTCTTGCCCTTCAAGCTGAGAAGCTGCCTGGTGGCAAAGACCTTCCAGAGTTGGACATTCTCTTTGTCCCTTACTGAAGTCTGCCCTTTGGGGTCCACCTTCTGCAAGTAAAGACTGCAGCTCAGGATGGTCGACAGGGTCAAGATCTCCAGTGAGTTCCTGGCCTCCTACTAGATCTGAGTCTTCAGGCTCTAGTTCAACCACGCAGGGTTGTACCTCACGCTCAGCCTCAGCTGGAGGAGGAATCACAGGTGTGATTTTTGACAACCTAGGAGATTTCTTGGTTGGCAGCACTGGAGTGCGTTCTGCTGGTTTCATCTTTGAAGTCTTGGGTTTCCCCTTTGCTTCTAGTTGCTTTGAAATAGCAGTTAGTAACTCCAGTGGAGTAGGAGTGATTTCTTTTTCTATCATCTCCTCAGGAGAGCCCCTCAAGGTCCTCTCCCTTGCAGGTCTGGTAAGCTCCTGTAATCTCTTACTAGGCGGTCTGGGTGTACTTGACACTACTCCCAGATCTTTCAGATCATTGCCCAACAGCACCCTTCCTGGTACTTCAGATTGTACACTCACAGGTATCCTGACAGTCATTTCATTGCACTGGATGAGAGCTGGTAATTGGGGAAGCATCTGCACAGGCCCTCCAGCTATCTTGGTGAAGCGTTTGGGTGCCTTAGCAACATCCTTCACCTTGAAAAAGGATTTGTCCACCACATTTATGCTGGCCCGAGTGTCTCTAATGGCAGGAGTCTCCTGACCATTGACTAGGATACTGTCTTTATAATACTCTTTAGTAGTAGGAGGGATAGAATTATACACATCTAAATTCCGATGTTCCCACAACCCTAGGGATACTGAAGATACACTAGCTGAGACTCCAATGGGGTCTTCAGCTAGTAGTTGAAAGTTTCCACTGGCCATATGTACTTCCTCCTCTGGAGCGAAGGCTAAGGAGACAGTGTGGACCCCTGAAGGTTTACCCTTACATCTGGGATCCCCTTTCACATGATCAGTAGAGCCACACACATAACATTTCCCACCCAGAAGGGGCACTAGCCTGATTAGGTTTCCCTTGTGGCTTACCCTTAGAATTTTGGTTTGGGGCCCTCTTTGGAATTGGAATTATTTGAATTCTCTTTGTTGTCTTTCTTAGGCTGCTTTCCCTCATCCTTTTTCTGAGTTACCCCTGAATCCTTGTGAGTAGCCCTGTTGGCAACCCACAGGTCAGCAGCCTTAGCTAGTTTCTTAGAATCTAGTTCTTTTGAATCAGCCAAGTGCTGTCTGAGCTCAGGAGAGCAGGCATCATAGATAGACTCCATCATTACAAGATTTCTCATTCCTTCATAAGTGTTAACCCTATAACCCTTAAACCATTCCCCTAAGTTTTTCAAACACTCATTCACCCAAGGAGCCCAAGGGGTACTATCATGCTTTTTGAGGTTCCTAAACCTCTTAAGGTACTAGGAAGGAGTCTTCCCAAATCTAGCTATCAAAGCTAGATTTGCACATTCATAATTCATCCTATCCACCCCCCCCCCCAACTCCATTACCACATCAGATGCAACAGGGGGGAGTCTAGAGAATAACCAGGGGATCAACTGATTCCCTGTGATATCCTGGAGCCCATGATTGTATTCAAACATAGCTAACCAATCTAATACATCCAATTTAGGTTCATACATACCCACAATCTCTTTAGGCATCCGGGGTCTTTTTGGACTGGAGGATCTAGAGGATTCGGGGAGAGAAGCATTTTCCAATTTCTTCATCTCAAGCACATGATTGAGCTCCATTTCTTTGGGCCTTAGTTCTTGATGTCTCTGTTCAGTTTGGGCACTAATTCTTTTGAATTCTAGTTCAAGTCTAAATTATTCTAGTGAGATAAATTCAGGACTTAATGGGGGACTTGACAATGGTCCAGTAGCCATAGGTTGAGGTCTTTGAGCAGGCATAGGGCCAGAGGGGGTGACATTGTTATCCTCCTCTTCCTCATCTGTTTCAACAATAACATTTTCAACATTATCATCCTCAATGTATGCTACATTTGCTGGAGTAGTGGGCACCAAAGCACCACTGTCCAGACTTTGTTTCTCTAACAGTCTATCAATCATTTCTATTTTCTTGCCTTTGACAGGAAGACCTTTCTGTCTACACAGATCCTTTAAATAATCAGCAGTATTAGTAAGGAGGGTCTCCTGGCTGTAACTTTCCATATTTTTGACTTTGTTTTAAAATAAACTTGTTGTGATAGTTAGCCTTGTGGTTAACTGAGTCAAGGCACTAGCAGAACTCTAAAATGTAAATCCAATACTTTTATCCTCACCGCTGTACACCAGTTTTAGGCAGATTCCTGTGCAGTTCCCTTAGGGAGCACTACAAAAAGATTAGGACTACAGGTGAGAGAAATAAATCCCCTTTGGTATCAGTCTGTACCACAAAGATTTAGTTGGTAGCTGTGGCTGAGCAGTCAGACTTATCTCAAGAGGGAGATGAGCAGTATTCAGGGTTTACACAATAGGCCTACAGTACTATGGCACAAGGAAACACTAACCAAAGCTTTGTATTACAAAGTAAATATATATTTATTTTATACACTTCTAGTAAAATACATTTGTCACAGTTATTAATCAAGTTAAAATAAGTCAAAGAAAAGCAAACACAACTCCCTAGTTAAATTGTAGACCAAGTGAACCAGAGTGAAAACTGAGCAAAACGGCACAGTGAAAACCAAACACAAGGGGTACTCTAGCAATTTCTCACAAGGGTGGGAAAACACAAGTCATACAGAAATATCTTCTTACACACCCTAGTAAATCTTCCCCTAAGTTTGTGAACCAGTTTAGGCAAGGCAGTACATTAGTATAGAGAATACTTAAATGAAAACTGAGCAAAATGGCATTTCACAAGGTTTAAAAGTGGGAAGAAAAAGGTGGTTATAAGAAGTAGGTGCACCAACACAGTTCTAGTTGAGAAACAATCTAGAGAAGGCAGTTTTAACAAATTTAGCCAGAGTCAGTAGGCCTGTGCCAAAGTCGGTGGTACAGGATAAAGGACCCAGGAGCAAAATGTTCTCGTAGCTGCATTCAAGTCTTTGGTTAACGATTCGAAAAGGCAGATGCCCACAACACAGTCCCATGTAGAGCTGTAGAACCCTATGAAAGGACAATGCAACGCATGGATGTATGATAGGAAGCAGGAGAGGCCGGGGCAGTGGCTTGGCCAGGCCCATGCAGGCCTTCCGGGGACCTCACAGGTGGGTGGGTACAGACGCCCAGAGCACAGTCCCATGTACAGCTGCAGAACCCCATGAAGGACAATGCCACGCACGCCGGATGATATGAAGCAGGAAAGGCTGGGGCAATGGCCTGGCCCAGGTACTATTCAGGCCTCCCGGGGATGGGGGACTTAGTCATAAGTGGGGGTGGGTACAGACGCCCAGAGCACAGTCCCATATACAGCTGCAGAACCCCATGAAAGGACAATGCAACGCATGTCGTATGATAGGAAGCAGGAGAGGCCAAGACAGTGGCCTTGGCAGGCACCATTCAGGTCTCCGGGGACTGCACATGCGTGTGTGTACAGACGCCTACAGCACAGTCGCATGTAGAGCTGTGGAACCCTATGCTAGGACAATGTAACACACGCCGGAAGAGGCCCGGACAGTGGCCTGGCCGGGCCCAGGCGCCACCCACACCTCAGGGGACCTCACAGGTGGGTGGGTATAGACGCCCACAGCACTGTCCCATGAACAGCTCTAGAACCCCATGAAAGGAAAATGCAACGCACGTCATATGATAGGAAGCAGGAGAGGCCGGAGCAGTGGTCTGGCCGGGCCAAGGCACCATTCAGGCCTCCCGGGGACCTCACAGGTAGGTGGGGACAGACGCCCACAACACAGTCCCATGTAGAGCTGTAGACTCCCATGAAAGGGCAATCCCACGCACGCCGGATGATAGGAAGCAGAAGAGTCCGGGGCAGCGGGCTGGCCGGGCCCAGGCACCATTCAGGTCTCCCAGGTGGGCGAGTACAGACGCCCACAGAACAGTCCCATGTAGAGCTGTAGACCCCCATGAAAGGGCAATACGCCCACAGCACAGTCCCATGTAGAGCTGTAGACCCCCATGAAAGGGCAATCCCACGCACTCCGGATGATAGGAAGCAGGAGAGTCCGGCGGAGTGGCCTGGCCGGGCCCAGGCACCATTCAGGTCTCCCGGGGTCCTCATAGGTGGGTGGGTACAGATGCCCACAGCACAGTCCCATGTAGTAGACCCCCCATGAAAGGACAATCCCACGCACGCCTGATGAGAGGAAGCAGGAGAGGCCGGGACAGTGGCCTGGCTGGGCCCAGGAACCATTCAGGCCTCCCGGGGACCTCACAGGTGGGTGGGTACAGACGCTCACAGCACAGTCTCATGTAGAGCTGTAGAACCCTATCAAAGGACAATGCACTGCACGCTGGATGTTAGGAAGCAGGAGAGGCCGGGACAGTGGCCTGGCCGGGCACTGGCACCATTCAGGTCTCCCGGGGACCTCACAGGTGGGTGGGGACAGAAGCCCACAGCACAGTCCCATGTAGAGCTGTAGAACCCTATGAAAGGACAGTGCACCGCGCGCCGGATGTTGGTTCTACGCAAGGAGTCGTGGCCCAGAGCCTTCATTTCCGAGAGGCCTGCTGTCTCTTGTAGCCAGAGCCTCCCCGAGTTCCAGCTCACTGAAATTAAACCAGAACCGCTTCATTGCTCCGGAAAATCACATTGATGACGTCGGAAGTCACGTGACTTTTGAGTGGGTGGCCGTTGCTATGGTCTGTTTCTCGGATGGGAACTAGCAATGTGCGTCTCGCGATCCTTTTCCTGCGCATACTTTGGTGATTCTCTCTCAGGGCTCAGCATGTGCTATTGCTGTCTCAGCACCAGCCATGTTTACACCTCTGCATACTTGCCAACCCTACAAATTTAGGCAGTAGGCTACTCCTTTTGAAGCAGCCCTACCGCATACATGCCAACCCTCCCAATTTAGGCGGGAGACTCCCGATTTTCTAGTGAAAAATACTGCTATTTTTCACGTTTTCCCGCCTAAAATAATTATTTCCCCAATGCATTTCTATGGCGAAATTGTTGTCTCCTGATTTCGCTGTAGAAATCTCCCTCTCAGGTGCTTCGGAATGTTGGCATGTATGCTACCGCCTACAGATTTCAGTGACAGATCCTACTGCTTTTTACAGTGGCGAGTAATTTATGTGATTCTAAGGCAGGCTCCAGGACAGAGCATGCAACACATTCATTAGTCTGTCTATACAGTGGACTGGTTGGTGATTACTTTGATTGCACTCAGACCAATCCACTGACCTGACAGTGCATGGCTCTGTCCTGCACTCTTGCCGGTACAACCCTTAGGTGAACCAGCAGTGAAAGCAAGTGGCAGAGTGTAACACCATCACACAGCATGTGTCAATAATTTGGTGTTAGCATTCAGAATTATACATTTTTAACATTTCAACATCTTTCCATGTTGTGCTTTTTGTATGTTTTGTATTTTCCTGTTATGTCATTGTTTCTGGGAATTATTATTTTTCAAACTTGAAAAATCCTACATCTTTTTGGTGAAAGAATGTTGGCATGCCTCTGCACAAGTCGTGATACTTGAGCATGCGCAGTTTGATCCTTTTCCTGTGCATACTTTCTCTCAGCGCTCAGCATGTGCCTTGTGTGATCCTTGAGCATGCGCAGTTTGTTTCTTTTCCTGGGCATACTTTGGTGGTTCTCTCTCAGAGCTCAGCACGTGCTTTTGCCGTCTCAGCGCCCGCCACGTTTACACTTCTTCACATGTCTTGATACTTGAGCATGCGCAGTTTGTTCCAGAATGTACGCATGCCCAGCACCGCATGCTTTTACTGCAGATCCGTATATGAGCAGAGCGCATGCTCTGCGGATCCATGTTTCAGCACGGCACATGCTTTGGAAATCAGTATCTGAGCAGTGCGCATGCTCTGAGGATCAGTATCTCAGCAGTGCGCATGTCTGTTCTGGTTTGCGGTTCGGCTTTGCTGATGCAGATCTTTATCTCGGCCGAGCTGCAGTTGTCTCCGAGGTCCAGAGCGTGGTAGGTGGTCTTTTTTTTTTTTTCTTCCTGGGACATTAAATATTACGTTATCAAATGTGCAATACATCCAACGGTGGAAGTGGACGGGAACTAAAGAATACACCGTTCCCTTTTTTTTTTTTTTTTTAAAGAATACTTTGTTTTCAAGTTCATCCCTACTGGAGACTCGAACCTGGGCCTTCCCGGTATCAAGCCAGTGTAGCATTTCACTGCTCTATCTCACACGTGTTTGAAAGGGATACTTTATTGCAATGGACTGGGATGTAAAACCCATTCCCAAACAGCCAAGAAGCCCAGTTTGACAGTGATCTGGATCTGCCTATGAATGGTTGTAAGATCTTGTTTGCATGCAGTGAGGGGGGGGGGGTTGCATGTGGCTAGGCATGTTCTTTAAGAGGTGTGAACAGTGAAGGGGAGGCTGCATGAAGGTGCAGGCTGAATGGGATAATGACACACTAACGGTGGTCATTTTAAATTCATTTTCTTTCATTGTTTTATTCACTTTTACAACAACTGTTGTAAAACACAAAAACACAATGTTGCAGGGCGCAGTGGAGGACAGGAAGGACCCCCGAGTATGGGGGAGTGGGCAGAAATGGGGGCAGGGTGAGGGAACATAGTTCCACACATTTAAAAAAAAAGAACATTTTGACCACTAAATCCTTCACGATCTTTTAAGGAATAATTGGGGAATAATTTGCAGTAGGTGAGTGACCAGCGACTATTCCCTCCTCTTGGTGAGAAAGCAATCCTCTTTTTTGGCCAAGTGTTAAATTGTCTCTGGTTGTTCTTCATAAACCTCCAGTTAATCCTGTCTTCTGTGTATGTGACCTAGGATGCATTACTGGGCAGGGAGAGGAGATGTCTTGTTTTTGTAGTATTTAATTAATACCGTAAGAATGTCTTCCATTTCTAGATCTAAACACACTATTGTGTCATCCTACTCTGCACAACATAAGAAGCACAGGCACCAAAAGGTAAATAACTGTTGTAGTTTGTTTCTCTGCACAGTTTGCTCTATGCTTCTGAGATAGCCTGTCTCCCACCCTGTGTTCCTGAACTCTTCATGTCCCCTTCTCTCCTGTCTTGTCTCAATTTCTCCCTCCTGCCTCATCCTGGAAGTGGTGTCCCGATCCAGGTTTAGGGTCCATGTATGTGGCTCAGTCGACCAATGTGTGTCATTATAGTCACTGGTCCACCCAGCCCTTCATCCAGCCAAGATTAACAGAATGGGTACCGCTGAGTTGTGTAACAATGAACATCTGTTAGCTTCTGTCTATAACACCAAAATGCACCAGTGGGGGCGGGGGGAAGCAGCACTCTACAAATACACCTATTATTTTATGTTAATACATTCCTCTGTGCCTTCCTATTAATTAGTAATTCACTATTGAACCTGTATGGTGGATCACAGCACTTTGCTATAGGGTTGGAGGAGTGGAGGTCTAAAAGTGAATTAAATGGGCACATTGGTAGCTACAAGTAGTGTTGGTTGTTCTCCTTCCAGATCACATGGGGTGCAACGGAACCCCAGATCTGCACTTGGCCATCTATCTGGATGTTGTTTCGTGTCTAAGTATGAATGAGGTAGCATTCGGGAGCAGAATTGAGAGCAAGAGGTAGTCGATGGAAAGGATGGTATGGAGTGCGGAAGTATGACGGACCCACACTCCCCTTGCCTGTCCACCCGCTAGAGGGGCCTCAGCAAGAGGTGACTGAAAAGGAAGCCCCTTTTTCACGCTTGTGAAGGGAGGTGAGTCAAGGACAGTGACATGCCCGCGTACACGCGTTCGTGAACGGTTAGACATTCAGGTGATCAGAGTAGTACAGGCTCCTGAAATCATCTGTATCGCTTCTTGTCTCCAGTTATTGGAAATAAGGACCAAATGGCATTGTTAGTGTTAGGACCCCCTGTTGGCTAGCATCCTGTGTGCATTCCTGATGAAGACCCACTTTTAAGCACTCGCCCACACATTGCCCTGGGAGGAAAGCTCCCTCAACTGGGCCCAGGGGCCTCATTATAAGTTTGGCGGTAGCCTTGCCGGTAAAACCGTCAAACTTGTGAAAAGTTCTGGCACCCGCCAATGAGGAATTACCGGGGTATTCCGACTTTACCAGATCCGGTAATTCCTCCATTTCCAGGTGCCGGTAAATGTCAGTCCCCATTCCCTTTGGAGCCCCATAGGGCTCAATGTGAACGGGGACGTCGGATGCACCGATGCATCTGACATGCTGTGCTCGCAGGTGCCGCTCTGCCCGCCATGTCAGACAAGGCAGGCTGACAGGCACCCACGAGCACAGCTCATAGTATGGCGGTACGGTAGCAACGGTGCCGGTAGCTTACTGGCACCGTTGTTACTGTACCGCCATACTTATAATGAGGCCCTAGCTCTTCAGCAAGTCCTCACAGCTCAGACGCTGCAGATACTGTTGCTAACAGCAGCATGATTCAATATATTAAACAGTTACAGAGACAGTGTATTAAATAGTTCTTAGGACCAGGTTACATGTGGTCAGGGTGATGATGGCAATAATCGGAAAAACATGATGGGGATGAGACAGATGAATAACAGTACTGAGTACATAGTTAGGCGAAGAGTCATTCTTTTACTTTAGCTCTGAAGGCCCAGAAAGAGGGTTCGGCTCTGATAGCTGTTGGGGGGGGAGTTCCAGCATTTGGCGCCAGCACTGGGAAACTCGATTTCCCCCTGCCGTTTTCATTTTAAACTTAGGTATATTGAGGCAGTGCAGGTAGGTAGGTAGATCTGGTGGATTGGTGTCTTGAGAATTTGTCTGATAGATATTGTGGAGCTATGTTGGCCAGGGATTTGTGTATAATGACAAGTGTGCAAAGTTTGATTCTGTCACGTACTGGTAACCAGTGAGAGTTGTGTCTGGGGGACGAGATATGGCAAGAGCGCGGTATGTTCAAGGCGCAGCGCAGGATGTTGTTCTCCCATTCATTCTGATGGGTCACACTCAGGCACCCAATCGGGCATACAGTGCATTCAGGCCATTCTCCTCCCTCTCAGACACTCACAACAAGGAATGTGTATTGGGACAAGTACCCAGCCATTCAACTCTACACACTGTATTCATACCTGTTTCGGGCAGGGCTGTCTCAGTCATTGTGTTTCATACCAGAAACCAGACATCCACAACAAGAAGTGCATATTGGTCACACACTCCATTCACCCAGGTCCCACCCACAGGGTGTGCCCACAACATACAGTCACTGGGAAGGTTCCAGCCAGTCTGGCCGGGACTTCACTACAATACCATATATGGAACTTCCACCCAACAGCCAGTCAGGGGGAAGGGACAGTCAGGGCTTCCCAGGTCTTTGGGAAAACAAGGTAACAGGCAATAGAAAGCAAAAGGCCACAGGGGCCATCTTGTTTCCTATCAGGAATCAACTGATTCCAATGGCAGGGCCTGGGTATCCCCAAAATGGAGGATACTCGGAGCACCTGTCAAATTCAACATGGAGTTGCCACCAGCCCATACCCTGCTGTGTGTGCCACACACAGGTGCCAAAAACATACACTAGGGGCACAGGGTTGTATCCCCACCCATCGGTGCCATAAATGTATCCCATGGGTCTATACACCAAACCAAAAATTGGAAGAGCTGCACTGCCAGTAGTCCCACATGGACTCCTGGGCAGAAAATACAGAACACAAATGAAAAAAGACTACAGGACAAGGACAGGGAGGCCCTGTCCCTCCAATGCCTTTCCAGCATCACACTAATCGGCTCCCTCACCGGTCAAATGCATTCAAGCTTTCAGTTTAATATATTTACCTTCAACGCGTAGCCTTGTGTACAACACTATAGCTTTCCACAATCGCGCGTATCACAAACCAGGCTCTCACTTTATTGGAACTCACCGGCTGTGATTGCTTTCGCGCATCCTTCTCTTTTCAACTCCTCGAGGTCAGGGCCTTACCCACCTGCCCCTCAGACACTCCTGGGTGGCCTTGCTGCCCTGCTGCCCCAGGGAGGAAACAAACAGTTTGCTGGTTCATGGAGTAAAGAGATTAGCCGGCTCGTCGGCTCCCTTCTTTGAACTCTCCCTGCTTCTTGGAGACACGGCTCCATCGCCACGCTTTCTCATGCCTTAACTTGCAGCGTGTCAGCTCCTCGGCATACCATTCTATCTGGCCCTCTTCTTGGCAGCTTTCTCTCAGCTGCTCCTCCAGCTTGCCTTCCTTCTTGGCCCTTGTCTCGCTTCATTTTCAATCTTGCTGTTTCTCAAAGCTGCAAGTCCCATAATGACTTACTTTCAAAAATGTGATTTAACTCCCTCTTCGCTAGTTCCCAGTGGCAGCATCTTTTCCTTTCAGCGATCTTGGGAGATTCAATTACAGTTCACTGTGTTTCCCTCTTGTGCCGCTCGGCACTCTTGCAGCACAGTTTTCCTGTTACAGCCACACGCACACCACTGGGTCTCTTCTTACCCTGAGCAGCACATCGCTGGCGGGACCTCACTGGGATGAGGCAAAGGTCAGGGTCTCACCACCTGCCTCTGAGCCACCTGGACTTTATGTAATTTGCCCAGGGAAACTAGCACTTCGATGGACATGACCAGCAGGCTGCAGTTTGCCTTTCTTCGGCTCTCTGGAGACACGCCTCCCTAGCCACACTGCAGCCCCTCACGCACACCAGGCCAGCACTTCACCGCTCTGCTCTCGTCCAAACTCTCCAGGCTGCCCTACTTTCTGGCTCTCATGGTTCACTCTGCATCCCCAGCTCGCTCTACTTGCTCTTTCATCCCCTACCTTTTATTCCTTGCTGGGCAGTTAAGTGAAGTCGGGTGTGCATGGTTGTGATTGATTGCCTGACCCTGACAACCTAGTGGTGCTTGGTAGCAGTCTTTCGTCTGTTTCTTAAAGTGTTTCTCAGAGGTAATCCTCACTATTCTCAGTCGCCTCTTCTTCTTCCCAGTGTTTGTTGGAAATGGGCAGGGGAGATGGAACATGATTTAAAATAGCCCATGAAAGTTTGGGTAACATCATGTTCATGGAAAAAAGGAAATGTGGGATACTGTGTCCCTCCTAAGGGGTTCCTCCTTCTAAGTCTCCTCCTCCCAGGTGATCCTCCCTCACATACCCGCCCCCAGGGTCAGGATCCAAAAGCGATGGCCTTTCCCTGGCCACCTGAGGGGAGGATTGTGGGGGAGAAAAAGTGAGAACACCCTCAGGTTTCTCACAGTGCTGACGGTTTCGGTTTGCAGGTGCAACAAACAATCCCCAACACTGGACCTTCCCCTTACGGATCCAACAAGCCAGTGCGCACAACCAAAGCTACCAGCCAAGCTACACATGAAACACACAAAAGCAATCACCCAACATAACAAACGCCTGCATACAACAAACAACCCAGACACTGGACCTTACCCTCATGGACACAACAACCAGTGCACGTAATCAACCCATCTGCAAGCCAACACACACACAAACACACACACACACACACACACACACACACACACACGCCAGTTTCTCCTGGTTCTGGATCTATCCTATCATTCATTTTTTTTTTTTTTTTTTTTTTTTTTTCTATGGTTTATTTTCTAAACCTTTAAAAAAGCAGCAAAGACACATTTAAGATTTTTACAACCAGCATGAAACCGCATCTCATTATTTCATTTGCGTAGCCTCGGGACTGTGTACAAGATTGCCAAGTTGTGTGTCGGATGACTCCTCCGGCTAAGATAACACGAGGCTGTCCAATCGATTTTTCACAGCTCGAAGAAAGATGACTAATGCGTGTAGCAGTGGCCTTTTAGTTTCTACAAAGAGGGCTTTCCACCAGTCGTCCCTGGACAGGCACTGATAGTTCTTTGTCACAGGCCCGAAGAGAATGTTCCTTTCTTTCACTAGACCAGGACAATGCATCGTCAAATGCTTGAGTGTTTCATGTTCAGTTTTACACAGACGACACATGGGGTCCGGAGCCAATGCCAGGTTCCAAAAACAAAGGCGCTCTTTGGTCGGAAGAACATTCAACCTAAACTGTAGGTATAGCTTTCTCGACCATGCGTCCGGGAAGCAAGACAAGTAGGTCGGAGTGGTGCCATACGCTCTTGCCTCAGGAGGGGCTTCCCGGGTTGTGCGCGAAGTCGATCTTTGTTTACAAGTGTGTATCCAATCATTTCTCCACAATTTCACTTTCGCAGCATCAGGGTTTTCTATTAACATTTGGATTGAGATGTCATAATTAATCAAGACATCATGGCACAACTCATTCCATTGAGACAAGATAGTGGATGTTTTCTTGATGTCTGAATTATGAAGAATTTCAATTTGTGGCTTTGGATTGGACACTTTAGTTTTTCTGAACAGACTTAGGAGGTTCCAAGCAACCCTGGCTTGCATCGAAATGTATCCAAGCTCATACCTTACACATGATGTTGGGGTCCCTTTAGGTAGGTGTAGAACTTTGGACCAAAAGATGTTTTCCAGTGAATTCCATATTTCGTTCCCACATCCAAACGCGTTTTCACCACCATAGATCAGGGACGGAACTACTTTCTGCTGAAAGAAATTTATCGTAGGCTTTAAGGAGAATTTGCCAAATCTTTTGTTAATTAATGACGCTTGGCAAGCCAGCGTCCGACATTTGCATTTTACAGATTCCAGCCAGGGCGCGTCATTTCTGCTTGCGCTTAGTCTCATACCTAGATATGTTGTATTTGGCACGATCGTGATTGGATCTTTACCCAAGTACCAAGTGAATTTTTTCTTATTATTTTTTACTCCACGCAGGTTCTCGAATACCATGATTTCACATTTGCCTTTGTTGATATTTAAGCAGTTCTCTGTCAGGTATTTTTCCACAGCGATGAGTTTGCGTTGGAGACCTATCGGTGTGGAATCCAGGAGAATGATGTCATCCGCGTAGACTAAGTAGTCAACATGCAAGCCGTGGATTTTGGGTGGAAACGTAACTAAGCCAATCATGGAGTCTTTGAGGTCAGAGATGAACAAGTTAAAGATTGTTGCCGCCAGAGGACAGCCTTGTTTGACACCTCTTGATGTCTCAATAGGAGCTGTTAGAGTTCCCTTTAAGTCTAGTCTAATTTTAATGGAGGTGTCTGTATGGAGTTCCGCGATGGCAGCTAACAGGCTTGGTGGACAGTTCCACTTGCTCATCTTTTCCCAAAGTAATTCTCTATTGATACTATCGAATGCCTGCGATAGGTCAACTAGTGCAAGGTAGACCTTGGAGTTTACTCGAAGAGCTTCCATTTTCAATAGATTTAATAGGAGTAAGTTGACACCGCACCCCACGCCCTTGACGAAGCCAGTCTGTCTTGGGTCGACCCGATTAGACTTGGCGGACCATTCAAGAAGTTGTTGCTGGAGGAGGGAGGCATACACTTTCCCTAGGACGTCAAGTAGGGCAATGGGTCTATAATTTTTGGGGTTTCTGCGGTCTCCTTTTTTGAAGATGGGTATAATCACAGCCGATTTCCATGAGGCCGGGGTCTTACGACTCTTGAGGATCCTGTTAAATAACGTCTCACAGAAGGCTGCCCATTCTTCTGGGTGCTGTTTGAGCGTATAATTCGTGAGTCCATCCGGGCCAGGGGCCCTAGAGGCATGCAAGTTCTTTATGACTCTCACGATGTCGTCGAAGTCAAAGACGATGTCCCATTGAGTTATATTTGGCGGAACCCAAACGGTGGAATGTTTGGTCTTCTGAAAGAGGTCGGAGTAGAAATCTACCCATTCGGCCTCTAAGACTAAGTTTGCCTGGAGGGCATGTTGTGGAGTCAAGTTGTCATTAATGAGTCGCCAATAATCGGCTGAGTTTGTACTCTTCATCTTGGACATCATGAGCTCAGCGTCGTTCTGGAGCATAATCGATTTATGTGACTTCAACCAGTTCTTATATCCCTGTTTGATCTTGCGTATTTGGGTGGTGGAGTCACTGGAATTTAAGTTCCCTATATGTCTCAGTTCACGACGAAGAAGCCTTTTACGTTGGAGAACCGCAAGATCAAATTTGTGTTTTTCTGTGAATTGAGTATGTCTTATTTTGTTCTTCACTTCTTGGTATTGAGTCAGGGTGTGTGCATACTCTACCATTCCTGATGCTTTGAAGGACGACACAATCTGATCCATGTCATTAGAGTCCAGGTTTAGCCGAATGCGGCCAGATCCAGTCCTGACAGCGTGGGGCCAAGGGGCTTGGCATGTATAGGCTTCAGCAGAGAACGTCAGGGTTACCATGTCGTGGTCACTGTGGGTCATGTACACTACCACGAGACTGCTGATTTTCTTATGAAGGTTGCTAGATACTAGAATGTAATCCAATGTTGATTTTGACTCTCCTCTTCTCCAGGTAGGGGCCGCTGGTATGTCTCCGGTCGTTTGCCCGTTAAGGGACGTCATCTCTCGAAGATCCATTTCCATACGCCATTGCGTTGTTACTTCTTGTTCACGCTTGTTTACGATCTTTTTATGACCGGAGGTGTTTAAATGGTTAATGCAGTCAATATTGAGGTCACCACAGATGATTAAGTCTTGTGTGGGCTCTTTCACTAAAATGTCGTCAATGACTGATGTTATCTCATCAATGAAGTGTTTAGCCTCAGTGGCCTTATGGTTCCAATAAATATTGATAATACAGAGGTTGGAAGCCATTACATGTTCGGCGTCCGCCAAGCTGACCGTGACCACCTGAATGAAGGGAGAGATGTTTGCACAACTCATGATTCTGTAGCCTGAGGCGATCCTGACGGCAACCACAAGACCAGCCATGGGTCTTCCTTTGTTCTGCTTAATGGCAGGATTAAAAGCAATTTCAAAGTCTTCCATAATAGGACTTTCACATATCCATGTCTCCTGTAGACAGATAATGTCCAACCCGTCAGACCACGAGGCGTTAAACAAGTGGCTAAAGCCCCTGGTGTTCCAGGAGCCTAGAGTGTGTGTCAAAAGGTCCTTAGGATCCTGGCGTTAACATGATTTCTTTGAGCTTAGCGAGGCAGCGACCCACGACCAATCATTAACGTCCAACGCCTCAGACGAGCATTGGGTAGTTAATACCCCATTGGTCTTCGCTTGGGCCGCTCCTTGTATTGTGATCTTGAGACAGTCTATGCTTCTTGCTGCAAGTGAGATTTCTGGACCGGTGGTAAGGGGTGCAGAAGGTGTTAGTGTTGCAGTAGACCTTATAGGAAATTTACGCACTTGGTTTTTTTCGTCCGTTTTATGTAGAATGAAATCATCTTGTATCGGGTTTTCTTTGTCGTGCGTTGGTGCTAGGGATATGTCGAAGCCCAAAGACATGAGAACCGGAGCTGCTTGAAGAAGAGTGTCAGCTATCAGCTTCGATTGTAAGTGTAGTACCACGGCATCATTTTTGTTGTCGTTTATGAATTCCACAATTTTGAGATCCTCAGATTCAATATTTCTGAGGGTCGGTACCAGGTGGCATAGCCACAGAACGTTGTGCCGATTTTAAAATTAAATCGTCAGTTGAGTCTATACGTTCTAGGAGCACTTGATGAAGCGACGCGGCATTACCTGACAGGCAGCCTTGTTTGCGATAAATAGACGGGTTTTTATTGGCTGTGGAGGCTATTTGCAAACTTCTATTGTTTTTTGGCTGCGGTGGTGGATGAACTTTGGTACCTTGTGAGGGCTCAGGTGTACGCGCCCGTCCTGCAGGCCTGGTTGTAAAGGTTTTATTGACATAGGCCGGCTCTTCCGAGGCACCATGCACAGTGTGCTGGCAAACACGGTCTTTTGCTGAAGCCATAGTGTTGCGGCGTTTTTCTTCCAAAGTCAGGAACACCTTTGGTTGACTGACTAATCCGTGGGGCAGAGGAGTCACCGCCTGCGTTACTTCAAGCAGTGTGACCACTCTGTCGGATTGGGAGCTTGGCGCATTTTGACATACGTTGGCGTACTGGGTAGAGGTCTTGATAGGTGCGACACTGTCATCCGAAGGAGGCCTGTCTGTATCTGATGACATCTGCGACGGATCTTTAGAATTGTTTTGGTCCATTGGGGGTCCAGTACTAACGGGCTTAAACACTGTGGGGATGGCACCAACCGTAGGAGTCGCTTCAACACGCGCACCCTGGGCTTCCGCCTCAGCGTCTCCGTATACTGACATGTTGAGCAGGGTTTCAGAGATGTCGCACGAATTTGCGATGCTGCTACTGGGTTGATCAAGCTCGATTACTGCTGTGTTGTTCTCGGAGCCATCAGCTCCGTTATGTTCTTTCGTAATTGTTCGGTTTACAGTAACATTCACAGTTTTAATGTTTCTCAGAAATTTTCTAGAATCATTGCCACGTCTTGATTTTTTTGATGGTAGGTTCTTCGATTTCCTTTGAGGCCCCTTTCCCTTACGGATCTTTACTGTTGTATCGATTGGGGCGGAGGCCTTATTGGCTTTGAATATGTCGAAAATTTGAGGGGACACATCAGTTGTCTCTTTGTATGAGACTGCAATCGGTTCGTCTATAAAATTTGGACTTTGATTTTGATTTGGACCATGAATTTGATCAGACGAGGTGGCCGTTTGCGGGTCCAGGAGGGCCAAGTTCTCCACAGATTGGCTTACCAACAAAATGTCTTTAAAGTGTGGCAGGTTATTTCTGTTGGTTAAGTCCATAAGGGGAGTTTCCACTGACAATTGAACTCTAGGAGTGTTGATAGTGTTGTCAGGCACTAGAGTGGAAGACACACGGGTACAACTCGAAGGGACGATTTCAATGTCATTGTTGTCGTGAGAGGTAGAGCACAGCTGGTATGTTGGATCAAGGAGGGCTTTGGGTTCCACCGCCACGCCTCTGTTCACGGCCAACCTATTTGTATGGCCGAGCTCTGTAGAATGACAGCACAAGGGTGCCACGATTCCTCTCGCGTCTACGGACTCAGTTCTGGATCTATTCTCGCATTTTTGTTGGAAAATGTTAAGAGCTTGTTTTGCGACTTCAGCCAATAATTTTTTGTCCAAGTTTGCATTTTTGTTAACATCCATCAGAGATCCCAACGCCATCTCTGCCTTATTGTTAGTGTTCAACACCGCGGCCGTATGCAGCGTATGCGTGTTTTCAAAAGTTTCCAATTTGGACTGCAAGCCTGCTACAACCACTAACAGGTCTTTTATGTTCTCGTTTAGATGTTCGTACATTTTAAGGAATGGTGCGAGGGATAAAGTCATGGATGATAGAATAGTGGATTGAATGCCAGGCATATATGGCGTTTGACTCGTAGTGCTGTTACATTCTTTCTCATGTTCCACCTTGCGCTTTCTGCTCAAAGGGAATCGCCTAATTTTCGGATATGGGCGATCCATAATGGATGAGTCCGAGGATGAAGTGTCACTTGAGGATACGTAGCAGTCAAGGGCTTTCGGTGAGCCTACGGCTTCGTGACATATTTTGGCGTTCGGCCTGGCCGAGGGTTGGGCCAGAGCGGCAACCCCTTGTTTCGGAATCTTCCTCTGTGAGCATTGGAAGTTCGGGGAAATGCTCGAATCGGCTCTTCTTCTTTTTGACGGCCCAATTTGGTGGACGTGTTGGCGATTATCGAGGTTGCTCAACGCCCTACCATGTGCGCTGGATAACGAGTCATGTGCCTCTGTCCTAGGCTCATGTCCTCCGTTAGCTATATCTTTTGAGGTCGAAGTGTTATTTCTCACTTGATTGATTTGTTTAAGGTCTGTTAGCAGTTTGTTAACCAGATCCAGTGAGTTTCTGCGTTGTGAATCAGTTTTGGTATCCAAACACTTTAAATTGGACCACACCCCTTCGCCATGTAACGGCGTATTGCAGGCTTCTGGGCGCACACCATGCTCAGGTTCCGCCCTGCCCATAGTCGTAGATGGGGGGTCGTGGAATTCGCCTTCAGAGAGCCCGCTATACAGTTTTATTGGAGAGGGTACCAATTTGTCAAGTGCGCTGTAGAACCTCGGCCGAGGCGAAACACCGTTCGTGGCTTCATTTTTGCTCGGGCTTGCACTGTCAAGGACTACATTGCCTGGCTGGACTGCTAGTTCGTTTGAGAGCAGGTGAAGGGGCACTGGCCACGCAGCGCTGCAAAGGCTCCGGCTAATGGGGTTACTTCCTGTGTGTCGAGGTGAGAGCTCCTTGTGACCAGGAGTGGTCCCTGTCAATGGCGGGGTCGTAATCATGGGCAAAGCAGTTTGCGTTGCACTTTCACTCTCGGCATTAACACCCATATCTAACTCTGCCGTCGGCGCTGAGGTCGTGGCCTTACAGGATTCGATCGGAGCCTCAGGAACAGGACAAGGAGCAGCTGTCATGTCGTCTCTATGCACGCTTTCTGTGTGACAGCCAGACGTCATTGCCTGAGTAGGACAGACAGGCGTTGCAGATATAATTGTATGAGAGGGGGAAGGGAGGATCGCTACTCTTTCCTGGCTTAGGGCCCCTATTCTCATGGTATAATTAAAGTCATACGAGTAGGGCACAGTGGACCCAACTTCACTTACTTGGTGGCTTGATCTTTGCGTCGCTGTGTCCATGATTTCACTTGGGAGGCGCCTTGGTGACTGTTGCAGCTCAGCAGGAGTCTGTAAACAATTTTCAGGCGACTCCAGCCTCTGCTTTCTTTGGGCACGAGTTTTCATGGAGACACTACCACTTTTCCCTTTATCGGCAGTCGAAGACATGACACCAATAGTAGGGGGCCACGCACACTTGGTCCGGTTAGTAGGGCACGAGGAGCTCGGATTTCCTCAGGCTCGGCCGTACGCCACAACTCAGTATCCGCGGCCGCAGCAAGCAGCCAAACAGCAAAGCAGCAGTTGCTTTCTAGTCACACGCCCTTCGCTCACATGGGCTTAGCGCCGCAAGGGTGCCTGGGTTGCTCTAATGTAGGCACACTTCCTGCCTGGGCGGGCCACAGAGGAGGGGGCGGGGCTTCTCAGCGCGACGGCGCTTCGTTCTCCTTCGATCTCCTGCGGTCCTCAGATCCTCGAGGTAAGGCAGGGGAATGGATACAAATGCAGCCACAGCAAAACAGCAGTTGCTTTCTAGTCACACGCCCTTCGCTCACATGGGCTTATCATTCTACCCTCACTAACCCACCCCACGCTCTTTCTTGCAGAGCCACGTGAGCGTCAGGAGACCATACCAATGGGAAGACAACGTAACATAACATTAACTGCGGACTCTGGTGAAGAGGATTGGTCTCTCAGGTGCTGGGCAGCCTGCTAAGCAGGGTGGAGTGTTAGAACATATCGGGGGTGGAGGAGAAATCTAGGCTGGGGACATGATGACACATGAATGCCAACATGGCCCATGCCATTCAGAGCATGCTTTTCAGAAAAGCTTCTCATATGTGGCGTGGATCATGCATGATTAGTTTGTGAGGGCGGCGTCTGCTTTACCATGGAGGCGATGAACCACTAAAACATGTCAAAAAGGAGAATTGGCAGAATGAAGAGTTGACACTTGAAGCACTGCTGCCCATGCTGCCCTTCCCCCACTGATGTCATGTATGCTGGAGTCCTGAGAGTATAAGATGTGATTTGGTTCAAAGGTGGCATTCAGAGTATCATTACAAGAGTATGAGTTATGCATTCAGAGTATCAGGTGACATGCTTGTAGAGCTGGTGTAGGGATAGCTAGTTAAGTTTGTGTGCAGGTGGTGCTTTCCCTACAGTTTCCCATACCTATCCAATGTACTTTCCCTAAACATATTTCCAGTTTTCCCATTTCCCTGTGGCTATCCACAACTTCTTTCTAACCCTCTTCCCATCCATTGGTTGAATAAATGTGGCCTGTGGCCTGTATATCTATGGCATCTCTGACCAACCAAGGGGGGAGGGTTGTGTCCATGCAACTTCCATGGTTAGGACGAGAGCGTGAATCACACCTCCGACAAAAGGGGACCGCGACCGCTTATTTCAGCAATGAGGTATTTTCTTTTTGTTGAGTAAGGCTATGGGTCTGTGAAATCGGGAAAGGACATGGGGCCTCATTCCGAGTATGGAGGTGGCCATGCCTCTTTTAGCGGCATGGCTACCCCCATACCGGGTACCGGGTCCAGGTTCCCTGAATGGGGAAATACCGGGCCATTCCGACCTTGGAGGGCCCGGTATTTCCCCATTCAGGGAACCCAGACCCGGTACATCCCCATTCCCATTTGAGCCCCCATAGGGCTCAATGGGAATGGGGAGGATGCTAACAACGGGCCCGTTAATGACGGGGCCATTGTTAGCATCCTGGTCTGCTCGCGGGACCCGCTTACCAGGCGTCCTTAGCGGGACCCGCGAGCAGGCCTCGTAATGAGGCGGTAGGAGGTTAACGGCGCTGGCAGCTCTACCGGCGCCGTTAACCCCCTACCGACAGGGTCTTAAAGAGGCCCTTGGTCTTGTGTTTTTGCTATACCCTGATATCCAGTGGTCACATTTGCACATGCGCGGGTTCCATCACTTCTTTCTGAAACGTTCTATGGATCAGCACTTGATGACAATCCTTACCATCGCCCTTTGGATTTTGCTGCACACGATAAAGGAGCTCCCCTTTTCTAGAAAACATGGGCCCAGGTGTTCCCTTCATGCGACTTCTGGGATGGCTTTCTGACACGATTCTTATCACCTCTACCTCACAGAGCCTTTCGTCCACCACAAAGGGAGTGTGCTAGGCCACCTCCCCTCAGCAGGGACTGTGGCAGGAATAGAGGTAGATAAAAGCATATACCTGAGAGAGTAGGCAACAAACCCGTGCAGTAGCGGGTTAGATCCTCACCATCTACAAAGGACTGATTTAGCAATGTCATGTAATTTATTGAGAGTCTACTGTTCAAATCCATTCCTTATCAAAACCTGAACCATATACATTAAGACAATATGCAGTACTTTATATAGATGCCCCACACTTAATACGCATTCATCAATGCTTCTGACTTGATTCTCGATAATGAATACTTGATACACTGTCCTGTACAGTGAAATTATTTTATTAGGAGATATAAGTAATAAAAACACATTGCCACTATTATTGTAACTACACATAAAACACTCCATATGCAAAAGGTTATGAATGGAATTACAGCTATCTTTGTCTACCCTGTAGGTCTGCTCAAGATGGGGCAACATCTCAAAAAACCTAAAAGCTCCATAAAAGTAAGGGTCATTCCGAGGAGGGCGGTAAGGGTTAACGGTTGAGCCCTTTGGGGCAGAAATGGGGAAGGGCAAAAGGTGAATGGGGAATTACCGCCCCCTCCAACCTTGGAATTGGGCAGTAATACCTCCATTCACCATGGAGGAGTCGGAGCGGGTTTGGAGGCAGCCATGAAGCTAATAGCTCCATGGTTACCTCCAAAATCGGAATGAGGGCCAGTGACTACACCCAATTCCCACTAAATGGCCTCATAAACTTAACGGGATTCTCAATACCTCTCCACTTTCCCAAAGTGATATTGAAAATCGGTAAAACTATCTCTAATACTCATTACAGTCCACTGATAGTAGGGAGAAGAGAGCTGTAGGACTGGAGCCTAGGTCCTTGTTGAAGGTGTTGGGATGGTGTTGAATGCATGTACAGCGTCCCAGCCAGGCAGAAAGGTTCCGTTTGAGAAAAATATATCAGTGATCCACCTTGTGGGAGCAGAATGAAGGGTGTGCCATGGATAGTGTATAAATTGTCTTAGCTAGGTCCGATACATTTAGATGCCCACATATAGCAACACAGTAAGAGCAAAAAATGTATTAATGTTGCAGTTGCAGAGGTTATAGATAGGGCACCTTTATTGGCTGGTGTTTAGTTGTATTATTAGTACGTATTGATGTGCAATATGGGGGAAGATGGAGTCAGTAGGGTAGTGTGGTAGAAACGAGGTCAGTGTGGTAAAAGTGATAGGAGTAACGCCATTTTGGATGTTAAGGCCTAGCACACGATGAACAGATGAGAATTCAGGACTTGGTGTGGATCTGCTGCTCGGTAACACCAGCTCCAAAAACAAAGCCCTTTTTCCATTCCCCCAGCAGAGAAGCCGAGGTCAGAGGCATTCATTGTACGCAGATAATCACTATTTGTATCCAACTGCAGGGTCTGGATGTGATGGGAACGGAATGTTAGTTGGTAAAAGAGCAGTAAGGGATGTGCCCTTTGAAGGACAAATTCATGGGAATAGTGCACGTGGCTGAGTAATGCCAACAAGCCAGCCGATGATTTAGAACACTACTGCCCTCACCCTGGGACGGACACCCCATATGAATTAAACCTAGACGCACAATTTAAGCAAACAAATCCTTGAAATTCAGACTCGAGAACGGTGCCCTTGTCACACCATCCATGGGCACCTGGGGTTGTGAGGAGATAAGGGCAGGGAGCTGTGTCTGGAAAGTCTTGTGATTCGGGACAGGAGTAGCAGAGTTGATGCCAATACATTTTGTACAAATTGGGAGGCGTAGCTCGCGTGCGCCATGGCATCTAGGTTAATCAGGAAGCCTACTGTCTCATCAAAAGCAGGGTTGGCCTCGTAAAGTTTCTTTGATCGCGCCTGGAACAGGAGAGTGAACATCATGTGATGGTCCCAGATTTACAAGCTTATCAATAAGGACGCACCAATCCCACATGTGGGTTCGGCAGTGACTATGTAGGGGACCACGTGTCTATGGAAATGGGGGTAGCGTGGATGTGGCCAATCGGTCATGGGACTACAGGGTGGGAGATTAGCATGTTCTATATGTGGTAGCCAATGAGGGTGGTGGGATTATGTTGTACTCATTATTAAGCATAGTATTGTTAATTTGGGTTTTTCCACGCTATATAAGGTGTAACGTCTTGAGATAAGATGAGCACTGTGTCAGGTTCGTTCTATGGAACTGTCTGAGACCCTTTTGCATATAATAAACCTTGTTGTTCCTTGCAAAGAGGTGCAGTGATTATATTGGTCATTTGGATTAGTTTTATTCTACGTTTTCTGTCTGCCATCCTTTCAAAGGCATGTGGTTTGTACGATCTAAACATTCTAAAATATCAAATCCAGGTGGATAAACCACCTATCCAAACATCATGGTCACTTAGCAGAAAGCATTAAAAAAGGTAACTGTGCCTTAACAAATGTAGTGTCAATTGGAATTGACCATGATGCAAACATAAGCCAAACCTGAATAAAATCGTTCCATGGGTAGTGAGCTGATTACCATAGGAAGGATTGCTTCCCTGTGCAGGTCAATCAAATATAGTAGTTGTCGCAAAAAGAAAAGCTTTGGGTCTCTAGAGCCCAAACATTCAATGCCAAAAGCTTCAAAATCCATGCAGAATAAAGGTGTGAATATTAACCCCTCCCCTATGGCCATAATGGAGGAAGTTGTTCCAGCTCGATGCTCGTCCTCGAGCTCTGCTCTCCAGTCAGATGGCATTCCTTTAGGATTCACAACCAGCACTGCCTGCCTCCTCCCAGAAACTGGATTTTTATACCTTTAGCAAAGTTGTTTACCAAAAGCCTGAAGATTTTTTATCGATAAAAGCTGAAAGCTTTTATATGTCTTAAAGCCTGATGCTCTTTTTTTTTTCTCCATGCCCATCAGTTGTAACACCTTACCTGAGGTCCTGCGGGGTCGTCACGGATTTCCCAGGGAACGCAGATGTAAAAGTGATGATGGCACACAGACTCCAAAGCAGGACTGGATAGCAGCAATGGAATGAAACAGCCCCTCCACCCAGGTCCCCCAAAAGAAATGGGTTTCTATGTTCTGAACCTTCTTGTGGCGGAATCAACCCGTCATGTAGTCTGTAATCCTTGGTTGTGAATTGCACTGCCTGCATGGAGGAGAGAGAGCGGTAAAAGCAATGAGCGTGTAACCTATGCTCCAACCCTTTTCGTCCCCTCCTTTCCCTGGTTTCTTTCCCCTCCCATCACTGATTTGTACCTGGCGGTTTTGCAAGGGGCTCATAATGCTGTTGGATAGGTTAATGAGGAGAAGTTCTGTGGTTGCGTATAAGGTGGGCAGCCACAATGTTAGTGCCACTCTCATTAGCTTCGCTATATCGGCACCCTTCCATAAGCACGCTGTTACTATGAATGAACTCTTCACCCGAGTGCTTAGAGTTCCTGGAGATATCTACTTCACACTGAGCATTTTTTAACAAAGTATTAGCGCAAAGGTCAAATGCACTTCTGGCAGTCAACAGGTCTCCAGCGTAGTTTTATAGATAAGGTATTGCCCAGATGCCTGACACACTCCAGCATGCATCATATATTACAATGGATTCAACTTGCATGGACATGCTGCTCGGTAACCATTATCTGCTTCTTTTTTTCATTCAGGTCTGGAAACTGTGCAGAGGGCAGGGGTTCATCTTGAAGCCAGACGGTAGCCCAACGAATGAAAAACATCCAGGAAGAAACAAGGAGGCAACAACGTAGGAAGAAAACACGCCACATGGACCGGGTTGCTAACAGGTAATAGTTGCTCACCTGAATTGCAAACGCTGAGCACGGATTGGAGAGTGGCATGGCCTTTTATAGGCTTTGTTTCCCAAGATGATGGGCAGCTGGGCATTTTGGAAAAGGTAGTTTGATTTCTGTGCACAGATCGCAGCATTTCAAGACAAACCACGCACACAGAACCCTTTGCCTCCAGGTGTGGTATGGCTTAATACATACAAAATAGGGCTTCATTTGTGAGTAAGGAGTGTACTGTGCCTCCCCTTACTGGTGTTTTATGTGGGCTGGGGGTCAGTGTTACGGAGAACCTGCCCCTCTTTTGCTGCTCAATCCTGACATCAGTCAACAATCTCCCTCATATCCGGCCTAGCCCAGAAGCTTGGTAGTCCATTGTAGTATTTCAGGACTTAATTATTGTTATCAAAATATTGGATACTATTAACCAAAACAAAAAGAACTACTGGAACACATCCAAGACCATTGTGTTGCAGCCCAGAAGCTACACTAGCCATAGTGTACCTGGCTGTTCCAAAACTACTGATTAGCCTGGCACTAAGCCCAGACTTCCACAGTAAACAATAACGGGCCTCATCACGAGTTAGGCAGTAGCCTTTAAATGAAGGGGTAAGGGAATTAGCACCAGCAATACCGTTCCACCGGATCACAAGTCAGAGCTAATTCCTTCAGCCACCAAAACGAACTGGTGCTATTACAGCCAGCGCTAATAGCCCTGACAACACAAAGCAGAATTACAGCCATATCAAGTCCATGTACGGCAGTATTAGCGCCGAAAACCGGCACTAATACAGCTGAGATTTATCTCCAGCCTCCAGCTGGAGGTAAAAGAACACAGGTGCTAGAAATGAAGCCACAGGTGCATCCACTGCACTCCAGAGGGCTACATAAGGCTGTTAGGGAGAATTCTCAAGAATGTGCTAATTTCCCTTACCTTTTGAGACCCCCCGGCAACTTTGCTGGATTTCTGGGATTACATTTTTTACCTGGGAAGAGTGTGAGCCTTTTTTCCCCACTCTTCGATGTATTTTGTGTGTGTTTTACTTTTGTGTTATGTGGTTATGGAGTCTTAAAGCAACTCCAGTGGCATCATCTTTTTATGTGTGTCACACAGCACCTTTAGTGCAGTGGCACAGGGGTGTCTTTCAGACTTCCCAAGGCTTAAATACCTTCTCTGGGACTGACTAGCATCTCCCAGAGCATGTAAAGTTAAATTGGCTTTACTAGTCTTTTTAAATTTACTGACCCAGCACGCACTATCTTCCTATAGAGTGCTGGAGGGGTTGCTTAGCTTCTCCTGCGTCAAAACACTCATGTAACAGTAAAATGTTACCTTTTCCTACTTTAAATGGCTGGTGGATTGAAAGCAGCATTATTTCGGCGGCGGCGTGCAAATATCGTGTACTCGATTTGGAGTGATCTGGTGGAGTTGAAATCATGATCCCTGGTGCAAAAGAAATCTCCCGGCAATCTCTCACCTGCTCTTGGTCTGTTCTAGTTCCACTTTGGTTGGTGTCTCCCTGGGACTAGGCTCTCTTCACTACTCCAAGCCCTGAGGAGAGAAGACGCACTAATCATTGGATTGAAAGCAACAACCGAGTTTACCTTTTTGATAGGAGGGCGGGGCGTGTGGGCGGAGCCATGTGCAAATGGGCGGAGTCTCGTGTGGCTGTGGCCTGGGCATGAATCTCAGGAATTTTGATTTTCAAATGTAGGCAGGTATGATGCACGCACTATAATATGAAGGAACTGAGCTGAATAGCTGACACATGAATACCTTGTCCGGTCGGCCTGCAGATGCAGGTTTAGGGACTAGAATTAAACCAAGATGACGAGAGGGAATTAGTGCCCTCCCTCGCCCTTGTTATCCTTTTTACTGCACATGCGCTAGTGAATAGTGTCTCGCTCTGAATGTTTAACATCTCTGCCCGGGACGCAGATCCTTGAATATGTTCTGAAATGTCTGCATGCGCGTCTCATGATCCTTTTCCTGCGCATACTTTGGTGATTCTCTCTCAGCGCTCAGCATGTGCTATTGCTGTCTCAGCGCCGGCATGTTTACACCTCTGCGGACGATTTGTATCCTTGAGCATGCGCAGTGATGTTCCATGGTGTACGCATGCCCGGCTCCTCATGCTTACCGCGGATGCGCTGAGGATCTGTTTCTCAGCACTGCGCATGTCTGTTCTTTGGGTTTGCAGATGCAGATCATTAGTCCGAGCAATTTGCAGTCACTCCTCGAGGTCTCGAGCGGTGCATGGGGTCCAATTTGTCTTCCTGGGAACTCAAATACTACGCTTTCAAATGTGAAATACATCCAACGGTGAAAGTGTGAAGGAACTAAAGAGTACCACGTTCCCTTACTTTTCGGGTTAACCCGTCATCCTTCCCTTACGTTAGTGGGTAGTTCCCATCCGAGAAACGGACCATAGCAACGGGCCGCCCACTATTCTCCACATGACTTCCTACGGTCTTGGCTGGATCCCATTAGAAAAACGGACCTTAGCAATGGCCCGTCTGCTCTTCCTCATGTGACCTCCAAGTCATATATGTGCTTTTTCCGGACCAATGAATGAAGCACTTCCGGGGCACAGGGTGGATTCGGCTAGGGGCGTGGTGCCGAGTTCGGCAGCAGGGGTGTCCGTGAGTTCCACGTCATCATACAGGATGCATTGCCACAGCCGGGGGGCGGAACTAGCTACTGAGACTCTCAGCATCGGGAGCGGCTCCTGCGGCGGTGCAGATCTGGAGGAAGGAGGTGGGGGCGCCGGCGGAACACATTGGGGGGGCTACGGGAGTGGCGGCCGTTCTTGCACAGGTGCTGTGTGCTGTTGCTGGCGGGGGCTGTGTGAGTGGGCAGGGGAATACTCTGCAGGCTGCAGGGTGGGGGTGCATGATGGCGTAAGGCCTGCTCCTGGGAGGGTGATGCATTGGGAGACAAGAGTATCCTGGGGTCTGCAGGGGCTGCTGCGCCTGGGAAGGTGATGCATTGGGAGGCCAGGGTACCCTGGGGTCTGCAGGGGTTGCTGCGCCTGGGAGGGTGATGCATTGGGAGGCCAGGGTACCCTGGGGTCTGCATGGGTTGCTGCGCCTGGGAGGGTGATGCATTGGGAGGCCAGGGTACCCTGGGGTCTGCAGGGGTTGCTGGGGGTGGAGGTGCCAGATGGCGTAAGGCCTGCTCCTGGGAGGGTGATGCATTGGGAGGCCAGGGAACCCTGGGGTCTGAAGGGGCTGCTGCCCCTGGGAGGGTGATGCATTGGGAGGCCAGGGTACCCTGGGGTCTGCAGCGGTTGCTGCGCCTGGGAGGGTGATGCATTTGGAGGCCAGGGTACCCTGGGGTCTGCATGGGTTGCTGCGCCTGGGAGGGTGATGCATTGGGAGGCCAGGGTACCCTGGGGACTGCAGGGGTTGCTGGGGGTGGGGGTGCAAGATGGTGTAAGGCCTGCACCTGGGAGGGTGATGCATTGGGAGGTCAGGGTACCCTGGGGTCTGAAGGGGTTGCTGCGCCTGGGAGGGTGATGCATTGGGAGGCCAGGGTACCCTGGGGTCTGCAGGGGCTGCTGTGCCTGGGAGGGTGATGCATTGGGAGGCCAGGGTACCCTGGGGTCTGCAGGGGTTGCTGAGGGTGGGGGTGCAAGATGGCGTAAGGCCTGCGCCTGGGAGGGGTGATGCATTTGGAGGCAAGGGTACCCTGGGGTCTGCAGGGGTTGCTGCACCTGCGAGGGTGATGCATTGGGAGGCCAGGGTACCCTGGGGTCTGCAGGGGCTGCTGTGCCTGGGAGGGTGATGCATTGGGAGGCCAGGGTACCCTGGGGTCTGCAGGGGCTGCTGTGCCTGGGAGGGTGATTCATTGGGAGGTGAGGGTACCCTGGGGTCTGCAGGGGTTGCTGCACCTGGGAGGGTGATGCATTGGGAGGCCAGGGTACCCTGGGCTCTGCAGGGGTTCCTGGTGGTGGGATGGATTGGATTTGGGATGTCTTGGGAGGCATCCTGTTTCTGTGTCAGAACAGGATGGTGCAGTGTGTAAGGGAGTGATTTATTGTGTACCTCCTTTGTGTGCATGACAGGGACATTGTGAGTTTGTTGCAGTTGGGGGTTTTGGAGGTGTGACGGTTGGGTAGGAAAGATTCTGATGGGGGTATCATTTCTATGACTGTAGCTTTTTGGTTTAGGGGGAGTGAGGTGCCGGAGCATGTGTTTTTGGGGTTTCGGGTGAAGCCTTATGTCCCAGCCCCCCTTAGGTGCTATAAGTGTCAGGAGTATGGCCATGTGGCGCTATCTTGTAGGAAGGAGAGAAGGTGTGGTAAGTGTGGTGGTCCCCATAATATTAAGGATTGTGTCTCTGTATGTACACCAACGTTGTGTAATTGTGGTGGGGATCATGTTGCTTATTTTAGGGGTGTGTTGCACAGGTGGAGGCCTGTAAGGTTTTGAGCACTAAGGTGAGTCATAACATCAGCTGCAGCAGTTCAAAAGGTGCGGCCGGAGCAGCTGGTTGTGGTGGGCAGTCCTGCTGTAGTGGTGAAGCACGTGGAGGTGGTAGAGGTTCAGTCTTTGGAGGGGGTGTCACTATCAGAATTGTGGATTTGTTGTGTTTTATTACCACAACTATTAATATGATGGCAGAGTGCCAGTCGAAATCGGACAGGTTACAAGCGATGGTGAAGGCAGCGAAGATGTATTTAAGGATGTACATAGGATGAGTGGTGGTGTTTTTGTTCTCCCTTTTCACGCTCTGAAACACGTGTGTACAAGTGCGATACAAATATAATATCAATATAAAAGTGGACCATAGTTGCAAAAGGCAATTCATTCCTTTTGCGGCAGGCTGTTTGAATAGTACTCAATTGGGGGGTGGGGTTTGTTGATCAAATGTAATGCAAATTTTGTGCATTTTAAAGGATATTTATTCAGCAACAATGTTAAAAACTACTAGTTGCACAGTTAAGCAACTCATCAAAGTGGCACACTTGGACTGAAAAAACTCCCACACTAGCATTTTGCATTTTTGCAAAGTTCTTGACTCGCAAATGTAATAAAACCTGTTTCATTTGAATAGCAGTGATTTATTGATATTGGGTAAGAGCTACTTAACTGTGGGGTGTAGTTTGGGAGTGGCGCGCATGCAGAGCGCAGGGGGCGCATCATAGTGTTTCGCCCTGGGCACCAACTGGACTAGTAACTGTCCTGGCTGGATGGGCTCCTTTTAATCTCCCTCTGACCTCAAATGCTACGTTTTTAAATGTGAAATATGTCTTAAGGAATCATTGGGCAATCATTTGCTGTGGGTGAGAGACCAGCGACTATTCACTCCTCTTTTAGTGAGAAAGTGATCATCTGTTTTGGCCAGGTGTTATTTACGTTGTCTCTGCTTGTTCTTCATTCTTTCCTTAAAGAATCAACAGATAGAGCAAGTAGAATGAATAGCCATAACAAACAGAAATCCAAAGTTGCTTGAACAATGAAATCAAAGCGTAGTGCAAATGGAATGAATAGCCATAACAAACAGAAATCCAAGGTTGCTTGAACAAAGAAAATAAAAGAGCAAAGTGAGCCGATGGAACAGATAGAAAGACTAAATCAGATAGTGTAACTAAATGAATAGACTGAGCGAAACGGATAGAGTAAGCGAAATGAATGGAATAGATGGAACGGGTAGAGCGGATGCAAAGGGTAGAGCGGATGCAGTGCTTGGAACGGATGAAGTGGATGGAACGGATGAAGGGATAGAACTGATGCAAATGATGGAAGTGAATGGATAGAGTGGATGGAACGGACCGAGTGGAAGGAACTAACCGAACAGATGGAACGGATGAATGGAACGGTTTAGGCTTGTTCGAGTGGATGGAAAAGCTAGCGTGGACGAAGGATGGAGTGGATGGAAAAAGGATGGAAGGAATGGAACGGATGGAAGGAATGGAACGGATGGAAGGAATGGAACGGATGGAAGGAATGGAACGGATGGAAGGAATGGAACGGATGGAAGGAATGGAACGGATGGAAGGAATGGAACGGATGGAAGGAATGGAACGGATGGAACGGGTGGAATGGGTGGAACAGATGGAGTGAACTGAACAGTTCAGTGGGTGGAACGATTAGAACTGATGGAACGGATGAAGAGGATGGAATTGGATGAAGAGGATGGAATCGGATGAAGTGGATGGAATAGGATTGAGAAAGAAGAAGTCAATGGAACAGATGAAGTCGATGGAACGGATGAAAGGAGGGATGAAATAGATTGACGGAGTGGATGGAACACATGGAACGGATGGAATAGATGGAACGTATAGAGTGGATAGAACGAACAGAGTGGCTAGAATGGACGGAGTAGTTAGAATAGACGAAGTGGATGGAACGGACGAAGTGGATGGAACAGATGAAGGGATAGTAGAAATGAAAAGGATGGAATTGATGGAGTGAATGGACGGAGTAGATAGAACGGACAAAGTGGACGGCACGGACAAAGTGGATGGAAGGATTGGAAGGATGGATGAAATAGATTGATGGCGTGGATTAGTGGATGAACGGATGGAACAAATGGAATGGATAGAACAAACGGAGTAGTTAGAATAGACGGAGCGGATGGAATGGATGAAGTGGATGGAATGGATGAAGGGATAGTAGAGATGGAAAGGATAGAATTGATGGAGTGAACGGACGGAGTGGATGGAACGGATGAGTGAACGGATTAGACTCGATGGAGTAGATGGAAAAGATAGAGTAGACGAATGATGGAGTGATGAATAGATAGAACCAATGAATAGATAGAACGTATAGAATGGATGGAACGGGTGAAGTGGATGGAACGGATGAAGTGGATGGAGCGGATGAAGTGAATAAAACGGATGAATTGGATGGAGTGGATGAGTTGGATGGAGTGGATGAGTTGGATGGAATGGATGAAGTGGATGGAAAGACGAAAGGACGGAGGAAATAGATAGATGGAGTAGATAGATATGAGCAGATATAGTGGATGGAACACATGGAATAGACAGAACAGATAGAACAAACAGAGTAGATAGAACGGACAAAGTTAATTGAGTGGAATGAGTGGATGCAATGAATGGAATGAATGCAGTGGATGGAACGGATGAAGCGGATGGAATAGATGAAGCGGGTAGCACGGATGAAGCAGATGGAACAGATGAAGGAATAGAACAGAGGTCCTGCTCTCGTGCTTGGTCTCGGCGCATTACTGATAATCACCATATTACACTACTACGCTTACTCTCCCCTATACACCAATAATCAACTAGAACACGGCCATGCTATGACACATTCGGCCTAGCTGTTCTCATACTAACATGACCCCACATACACCTCATCACCCTAATAAAACACAGCTAGCTGAAGCACATACCAACTAGTTTAGGCATCTCCTCAGGCCTAACGCAGCCAGATCTCAGTCTGGGTGTCCACCCTCCAGACTGATCACATTCCAACTGATTTCCTCATCACCACACCTTCCGCTATAAATCAGCTATCATGCAACAACCACTCCAGCTGCACACATATCCGGTGCGCCCACGCACCGCACCATACCATATATATATATTCTCTCTCTCTCTCTCTCTCTCTCTCTCTCTCTCTCTCTCTCTCTCTCTCTCTCTCTCTCTCTCTCTGAGTGTGGTTCCCGAGGGCGTTCAACCTACCAGCGCTTTGAGGTCATACTAATGATACATAAGGCGCTATATAAATGCCAAATAACATACACCTCCAGTTAATCCTGTCTTCTGTGTATGTGATGGACATTGCATTCCTGGGCAGGGAGAGAACAGAAGCTCCTCTTTGGGTGTTTCGATTATATATCGTTATAGGATGTCTTGCGTTTGTAGTATTTAATAACGTAATAATGTCTTCTATTTCTAGATCTAAACACAATATTGCGTCATCCGACTCTGCAAAATGTAAGAAGCACAGGCACCAAAAGGTAAATAACTGCTGTAGTTTTTGTCTGCACAGCTTGTTCTATGCTTCTGAGATAGCCGGTCTCCCACCCTGCGTTCCTCTACCCTTCATGTCTCCTTCTCTCCTGTCTTGTCTCCCTTCCTGCCTCTTCCTGAAACTGGTGTCCGGATCCAGGTTTAGCATCCAGGTCTGTGGCTCAGTGGACTAGTGCATTCTATGGTAGGATCCATGGTTGTGTGATCTCATAGTAACTAGTTTGAATCCTGCAGGTCCACCCAGCCCTTCATCCATCCAAGGTTGACAGAATGAACCTCTGAGTTTTGTAACAATGAAAATCTGTTACCTTCTGTCCAGGGCACGAAAATACATCAGTGTGTGTGGGGGGAGCTGGGTACACTCTACAAATACACATAGTATGTTATGTTAATCCTTTCCTCTGTGCCGTCCTATTAAACTCGATTGGTAATTCGCTATTGGACCTGTATGGTGGATCTCAGCACTTTTCTATAGGGGGTGGAGGAGTGGAATTGTAAAAGTGAGTTAAATAAGCACATTGGTAGCTACACCTAGTGTTGGTTGTCCTCTTTGCTGATCACCCGGGGAGCAAGGGATTGGTGGTAAAGCCTTAATCGGGAGGGGCTGAATGAAACGGAACACCAGATCTCCACTTTGGTGGGTGTATTTCTTGTTTCTAGGAATGAATGAGTGAGCGTTCTGGAGGGGAATTGAGGGCATGCGGTAGAGTCAATGGAAAGGATAATATGGAGTGCGGAAGTATCACAGACACACACTCCCCTTGCCTGCCCACCCGCTAGAGCAGTCACAACATGAGGTGATTGAAACGGTCGCCCTCGTGATTGTTAAGGAAGGTGAGTCATGGACAGTGACATGCCCACTTGCACACGTTCATGAATGGTTAGCAAGTCGGGTGATCCGAGTATTGCAGGCTCCTGAAATCATCTGCATCCCTTATTTATTAACTTATTGTCGCCAGTTGTGGTATAAGATGGCCAACTGGCATTGTTAGGTGTTGGGATCCCCTATTGGCTAGCAACCCGTGTGCATTCCTGATGACCCACTTTGAAGCACTCTCCAACAAATTGACCTGGGAGGGAAGCTCCAAGATGTGGCTCCATCAACTGGGCCTAGGTCTTCATCAAGTCCTCGCATCTCGCACCCTGCATTTTTTGCGCGCATGTCGGGCCAGATTCTGGAAAAGGGGTTCCCTTCCCACGATGCAAGAGTGGTCGTCCACAGCAAAGGACGTTTACCTTGTGGAAAAGATAACGGCAGCACTCCACGGGAGTAACTCCTCAGTGGAATCGGAATGGTTGCAATTCCACAATAGGTTTCAGTGAAAGGACAGGCCGGCCTGACAAAACGCTGAACATGAGAGGAAAGACACGGGCTCGAAAGGTACAGAGCTCTCTCGTAAATAGCCCACGTGGTCCAGGACAGTAACAAGTTTTGGTTACTGTTCCAATCGTTAAATTGCAAAGAGAATGAAAAACTCTGGCTGCAAGGGGGGGGGGGAACAACGCGGTAATGTGTCCAGTTGATTACAGTATGTTTAGAGAGTCCACCCCTCATGTTAAATTGCTTCAATGCTTGACCCTGTCACAAGTTAATAAAAATAGATTTACAAAAAATAAATTGGTAAAGAAAGCTGCATGTCCCTCAGCTCTCTGGTTCTCGCCGGATCTCCGGGCATGGTGGGCAACTGTCCGCAATGCTGAGCCGAAATGGCGTTTATATGTTGATCCTGCTTTGAAACTTTTTTTTAAGATGAGTTAGTCTCATATGATCTTGGAATAAAGGCTGCAAGAAAATCTTACTTTGGCAGCATTTTTTCAATCGGCTGTCAATACTCCAAAACAACTTTTCCCAGACAGTGAAAAATCTTTCTGCTCAGAAACTGGCATCTGTAGCCCTAGCTTCCCAGAAACGTTGCAACAATCGGTCCCCACCCTCCCACCACCCACAAATAAAATCAAGGTTATTAGGGATAACATCAGAAACCAAGAGTCCTCTACATCTGTGCTGCAACCTTCTGTACCTCCTTCCGAGGCCATGGTACCTTTACAGAGGTTCCAGTCTTTCCAATTTATTAGCCTCCCCACAAAGGTAAACATGGGGCTTTGTCTAAAATCGGCCTCATCTCTAGATGAGATTCCTCTTTCCATCTTTAAATCTATAGCCAAGGAGATAGGCGCGTTGCTTGCTGGAGACCTCAATTCGTGTCTGGTTTCATTCCTGCCGCTCTGAAACATGGGTTGGTTATCCCACTATTGAAGAAACCATCTTTGGATGCTACAGTGCTAGCAAACTACAGTCCCATTTCTTTTCTCCCTTTCTTTAAGAAATTGTTGGAGTCAATAGTCACTCCCCAGCTTAGGTCTTTTTTGGAAGACCAGCAAGTTCTGCATCCTGCACAATTGGGTTTCTGCCCGCTTATGGGCACTGAGCCTGTACTGGTTTCCGTCTTGGATGATCTAGCCTGAATTAAAGATCAGGGCGGTGTGACAGGTGTGATGAATCCTGTGGAGTCATCACTGATTCCCTGGGATTGATCTCCTCCCATGTGACCAAGGGACGGTAGTAGCTACCTGTTCCTCACCCTGGGGGTGGTACTGGTGGGGAGGATCACATGGGAGGAGTCGGCTGTCGGGGGAAGGTGATGACCCCCATCATGAGGGATGCAGTATTCTTCCCCATCTAGGAGGAGGGCCTCATAATTCTTAAATTGATGGCTTGCTGTCACAGTATAAATCCCCCCCCCGCTGTAAAACCCAGAAACCCCTTCATGCAAATCACTCTAGACAAAATACCATTCATAACTCATACACACAACACACACATATTTCTAAATAAAAGTCCTAAACAATATCACTTTGGGAATCCTAGAAATTCTATGGACTCCAACTCCGATAAAGCCTCAAGTACTGAGATGAGGAGGAGGAAGAAGTTAGTGCAGATTGAAAGAAACACAACGTTGAACATGCAGACTAGTTGTTTTGAGGAAGCATGAGTGCGCAGCACATTTAGAAATGGTGTCTGCACTCAAGTATATGGCAGAGGGCTGTGACTTGGGGGGCTGTGACCCTCAGAGGGTTAATCTTCTGTGACCGGCACCAAGTTGCGAAACGTTTCCATTTGTGCCCATAGAATTTAAGAGTCGACAACGCCCTGGCAGGCAGCTCGTAACCACCAAACTCTAATGCTGCAGGAGCCAAGCCTTCAGGTTCAGTGATCCTGGGTCGTGGTGCAGGATTGCGCCTCCTTCCTTGGCAAGCAGATCTATGACCACTGGTAACTTGACTGGAGGCAAGGCTGACATGCCGAGAAGGTCCGGGTACCAGATCTGTCGCGGCCATGCTGGTGCGACGAGGATCATCCTGCACCGCCACCGTCTGAGTTGACTGATGACTCATAGTAGTAGAGGCAACGGAGGGAACACTTACAGGAACAGGCTTTCCCACAGGAATGAGAATGCATCCCCCATGCTCCTCTGCATGCAAATCGATCTGGGGTCTGCTCCACCTGAGGAAGACTTTATCCTGCCGAAGCTCCGACTCGTGGCAAAAGCGCAGCTCCCTGCTGAGAGAGTCAGCGTCGGTGTTCTTTACTCATGCCAGGTGAAAAGAAACGAGAAACATTCCCTGGGCGACGCCTCAGTGCCACAGTTCCTGCGCCTCTCTGGAGAGCACAGGGGACCTGGTTCCCCCCTGCTTCCAGATGTAAAACATTGTTGTGGTATTGTCCGTGAAGACCCTCAACACTTTGCCCTTGAGGGACGGAAGGAATAACTTGAGGGCCCAAAATACTGCCCGCAGCTCCAGGATGTTGTGTAGCTGCTACTACTCTGGCAGCCACAGGCCTCTGGCATGGAGACATTCGGTGTGGGCTCCACAGCCCTGCAGGGAAGCGTCTGTCATGACCGTTTCCCGGTACGGGGGGGCTCTGAAAGTCTGTTCCTCCGGCGATGTTGCAGCGCACGCCCCACCACCTTATCGCTCGATGGAACTATTCGTCGAGCACAATCCTGTCCTTGAAGTTTCCGGACACCTGGATCCAACGGGCATCCAGGTATTCCTGGAGGGGTCGTATCCGCACCCGCAGAGCCCGATCAGGTAGATACACGACAACATCATGCCGAGCAGTGACTTGATGGTCCTCACCTTAGCGATCTTCAGTGCCAACAGCCGTTAACCTTTTCCCAAAATGGCTGCTACCCTCTCTTCCAAGTGGGCAGCCAGGCAGGATATAGTTTTGAGCCTGGCCCCCAGTAACAGCACGTCCTGCGATGGAATCAAGCAGGACTTTGGATAGTTCACCGAGAACCCCAACAGCAATGTCTCTTGACTTGGTCCGGATGAGCCAGTTGTCGAGGTATGGGTACACATGTATTTCCTGCAGGCGCAGATGGGCTGCCACCAGAGCTAGGCACTTCATAAAGACTCTTTACACCGACTTCATTCTGAAGGGGAGAGCCTTGAACTGGTAGTGTTTCCCTTGTATGACGAATGGCAGGAACTTGCAATCTTTTCTGTGAATGGGGATGTGAAAGTACGTGTCATCTAAATCCAGTGACGATAGGAAGTCTCCCTGCTTCAGTTGGCCAAGCATGTGCTGCAACGTGACCATCCTGAATTGTTGGGACTTGATGTACTTGTTGAGTTGTCGTAGATCAAGGATGGGCCTACAGCCCCTGGTTTTCTTTCTTACTAAGAAGTATCTGAAGTAAACGCAGGAGCCCCGAAATCACTCCAGAACTAGCTCTACAGCCTCTTTTTAACATGGCCTGAACTTCCAGCCGCAGTTGAGGTACGTGTTGTTCCTACCGGGACACTGGTGGTATCCGCAGACACTTTCGCTGAAACTCCAAAGTGTGTCTGTGGCCAAGAGCGACCAGCACCCATCGATCGGTGGAGATGTTTTCCCACACGCTGACGAAGTTCGCCAGCCGGCCTAATGCATGGGTGGGAGCCCGACGTCTTTGCCAGTTCAGTCCTGCTTGGAGGCCAGTGCGCCGCCTTGGGAGCCTTGACGACAACAGCAGTCACCTCCAAAGGCCTTGGAACAGCCCCTCAAGGTCTCCAGGGTTGAGGAACGGGAGGGCTGGCGGTAAGAGGACGATCCTCTGCCGAAACCCTTCAAAGATCTGCCCGACTTTTCTTGAGGATTGAAAGGACAGACAGTGCTGTTGCAGTGTGCCCGGGGCACGGCCGTCTGTGTGGGTCTTGATGGCCTGAAGAGATTCATCGACGGCCTTTCCGAAGAGATTGTCTCTGTCAAAAGGCATGTCCAGGACCCTCATCTGAATCTCTTGCCTAAAGTTGGTGGCCTTCAGCCAGCCACGACAACAGAGGCAAACCCTGTTTCCGTACTGGCAGAACCCCATGTCCGCAATGTCCAGGGCCACGGTGATAACATGGTCTGACGCAACCTCGCCCTCCTAAAGGATCTCCATCGCCTCGACCCGTTTGTCCAGGAAATCCAGTATCAGGGCCATCTTGTACCATAACTCCAGGACATACCTGGCTAGGATAGCTAAAGCGCTTGCCGTCTTGACCATCGTTGCCATTGAGTAGATGACCTTTCTACCTACGGCGTCCAACTTCTTCCCCTCGTTAACGGAGGCTGACAGATTGGATGATTTCTCCTGTGCGGACGCCGAGACCACCGAGTCCGGTGATGGCTGGGATCGCAGACACTTCGGGGCAGACTCCGGCATCTGGTATTTCTTCTCCAGCCGGTCTCTCTTTGCCAAGGCTGAGGCGGGGGTTCTTCAGCAGTGCCAGACCCTCATTCCAGACGTTGTCCAGCAGGGGCACCGCTAGAATGGTCTTCCTTTTTCCCTCCCGGCGTTGATAAATGAAGCCCTCCTTCTTCGTCTCATCTGGCATGAGCTGGAAGAGTGCCAATGCGCGTGTGACCATGTAGTGGAAGGAGCCCATTTCGTCCAGGGGAGAAGCCCTTGGAGGTGAAGAGATACCACTGTTGTCGTCGGTGTCTGTCGTCGCCGGTGTCTGTCGTCGCCATGTCCATCCCTGTATCACTGGGGGTGGGGTGGGTGGCACTGGCAGCTGGAGCGGAGGTGTAGGGCGCCTCTTCCTATTCTTCGGCGGTTGTCGCCCTAGTGTCAAGAGGGTCATCGCCAGTGGTGCCGGTGGAGGTGCCATCGGCATCCTCGTCTTTATCTCTGACACCAGTGTGTGGAGGGTCGAGAGAATGTATTGTGACAGATCTCTGGGAGGTGCCTGGGGAGTAGGGTAGCTGGGCCCAGCGCCTATGTCATCATCATCGTCGGCGGCCTCTCCGGGGTGGACTACCGCCTCGACGTTCCAGTCATCCCCAATGTATTCTTGGATGGTATGGATGGAACCCTCGTGTTCCTCATTGGAAGAAGAAATATCCGTGCCCTGGAGCTCTTCTACAACCCACCCACAGACCCTGGCCGCCCGGGTCACCGTAGGGTTACCCTGGACCAGAACAGCCCTTTTGCCTTTGAAAGGGCGGCCGCCACCAGCTTGATAGATGAGGACGATTTAGCTTGTATCACTTGGGCTTTTATGGGCAGGTTGGACATCTTGTCCTGCTGTCTGGCCTTCTCCGGTTTCTTCCACAGCTTGCCCGGGGTACCTGACTTTCTCTATGGCGAAGAACTGAAGTGACGGCTGGAGACTGAGGCCAATGGAGATGTTGATGCGTGTGCCCTGGCCGTCGTGGAACCCGCTTGCGTGGCAACCCTAACGGAAACTGCCTCGCAGTGCTTGGCCTTGTCTTGGGCACCCACGGATGGAGCGCCCTCAAAGGACTTAGAAGCCTACTTTGACTGGCCGGATCCAGATGAGGCATGCCCCTGTGAACCACAGGGGGTAGGGGCCTTGGCTTTGAGCCACGCCGCCAGTCTGGTGTGCCGATCCTTCATAGTGCGCTTGGTAAAGCCACGACAGATCTCACAATCTTCCTCCTTGTGCGTCGGGTGAAGACAATAAAGGCACTGGGAATGCTTGTCCTCCATGAAAACATTCTGCAAACCGCAGAGCTTGAAGAGGGAAGCCCCGTCCTCCTTCTCCTCCGACATGGTCCGGCATGCAGTGTAGGCCTGATGGCCTTCTGGAAACTTCGAAGAAGAAACACCAATGATTCTGCCCTTGAGGATCCTATGAAAGATGCCGTCAAACAGAACCCCATTAATCGGATGAAGAAATGATATCGCACACACTCGATCAAACAAAAATAGGATTTTACTAGCAAAAAAACGCAATAAACCCAAAAAGCTGTAAGAGCGAAACACGAGGACTCCCAACACTTGGATGTGAGATAAAAATCTCAAGATGGCTGCCAGAGGAGGGGCTTAGGGAGAGGGCAATCATTGGCTAGGGGCAGTATGACCCAGAGCTCAGTGATTGGTTTATAGGAGAAAGACCGTTTTTAAACTAAAGTGAAACTGTTTTTCTTTTACCGAGAATTCCCGGCCTGACTACAGGGAATATTCATGACCATGTGAATCCATGCCAGACCCCATACTGGAAAATAGAAGGATGAACAAAATAAAATAAAACATGGTAATGCAGGTAATGCAGGTTTAAATGAAGATGGGGGGACAGAGGACAGCTTTCTGCTGGTAAGAAGTAGCCTTGGTGTCCTTTTGCTGGGCAGAGACTTGGAGGACTGTGTTCATTGCGTGCTTAGGGAGAGCAGTGGCACTGTCCTGCTCTGCATTTCCCTTGCATACTTTTCTGAAACCAAGACGGAGAGTAGGTCCTTCGGATGAGTAAATGCATGCTACTTTGGCATTGCAGTTCTTCACCTGCAGGCAAGCTGAATGCATTTTAGGTTCAGCTTTTCTGCATGGGAATACCATTGTAAGTACCTCCTCAAGTCATGCTACAGTGCTGGACATGGAGGGCATCACAGGAGTTGGAGGTGCAGAGGTGGGTGCCAGCAGACAGGAGGCATGAGGTGAGTCAACGAGTCAACCGCCCCCCCGCCCGCACATGTGCATGCATCAATGACAGCCTAGCAGAAGATGCCCCAGTCGACAGAATCAGGAGACAAGCATGGTGACAGGGTGCAGTGAGTGGGTACAAGATCCACCACCTACCACAATAGTCATGCGAGTCTGAGAAGTGGGGAGTTTGTTTTTACAGATAGGTCTTGGGCGCCATATTGAAAAACGTGGCTTTCCTTGATTTTGAGCTACCGTTGTTAGTAGTCGCGAGAATTCTAGGTAGATGATCTAAACCACTGCCACCAGCCATTTAAAGTAGGAAAAGGTAACATTTTACTGTTACATGAGTGTTTTGACGCAGGGGAAGCTAAGCAACCCCTCCAGCACTCTATAGGAAGATAGTGTGTGCTGGGTCAGTAAATTTAAAAAGACTAGTAAAGCCAATTTAACTTTACATGCTCTGGGAGATGCTAGTCAGTCCCAGAGAATGTATTTAAACCTTGGGGAGTCTGAAAGACACCCCTGTGCCACTGCACTAAAGGTGCTGTGTGACACACATAAAAAGATGATGCCACTGGAGTTGCTTTAAGACTCCATAACCACATAACACAAAAGTAAAACACACACAAAATACATCGAAGAGTGGGGCAAAAAAGGCTCACACTCTTCCCAGGTAAAAAATGTAATCCCAGAAATCCAGCAAAGTTGCCGGGGGGTCTCAAAAGGTAAGGGAAATTAGCACATTCTTGAGAATTCTCCCTAACAGCCTTATGTAGCCCTCTGGAGTGCAGTGGATGCACCTGTGGCTTCATTTCTGGCATCTGTGTTCTTTTACCTCCAGCCGGAGGCTGGAGATAAATCTCAGCTGGATTAGCGCCGGTTTTCGGCGCCAATACTGCCGTACATGGACTTGATATGGCTGTAATTGCCCTTTGTGTTGTCAGGGCTATTAGCGCTGGCTGTAATAGCACCAGTTCGTTTTGGTGGCTGAAGGAATTAGCTCTGACTTGTGATCCGGTGGAGCGGTATTGCTGGTGCTGATTCCCTTACCGCTGCATTTAAAGGCTACTGCCTAACTCGCGATGAGGCCCGTTATTGTTTACTGTGGAAGTCTGGGCTTCGTGCCAGACTAATCAGTAGTTATGGAACAGGAAGGAACACTATGGCTAGTGTAGCTTCTGGCTGCAACACAATGGTCTGGGATGTGTTCCAATAGTTCAATAGTTCTTTTTGTTTTGGGTAATAGTATCCAATGTTCTGATAACAATAATTAAGTCCTGAAAGACTACAATGGACTACCAGGCTTCTGGGCTAGGCTGGATATGAAGGAGATGGTTGACTGATGTCAGGACTGAGCAGCAAAAGAGGGGCAGGTTCTCCATAACACTGACCCCCAGCCCACATAAAACACCAGGAAGGGGAGGCACAGTACACTCCTTACTCACAAAGGAAGCCCTATTTTGTATGTATTAAGCCATACCGCACCTGGAGGCAAAGGGTTCTGTGTGTATGGTTTTTTCTTGAAATGCTGCGATCTGTGCACAGAGATCAAACTACCTTTTCCAAAATGCCCAGCTGCCCATCATCTTGAGAAACAAAGTATATAAAAGGCCATGCCACTCTCCAATCCGTGCTCAGCGTTTGCAGTTCAGGTGAGCAACGCTTACCTGTTAGCAACACGGTCCATGTGGCACGTTTCTTCCTACGTTGTTGCCTCCTTGTTTCTTCCTGGACGTTTTTCATTTGTTGGGCTACCGTCTGGCTTCAGGATGAACCCCTGCCCTCTGCACAGTTTCCAGACCTGAAAGAAGAAAAGAAGCAGATAAGTGCTACGGAGCAGCATGTGCATGCAGGTTGAATCCATTGTAATATCTGAAAGACCTGTTGCATGCTGGAGTGTGTCGGCACTTGGGCAATACCTTCTTATCTGTAAAACTACGGTGGAGACCTGTTGACTGCCAGAAGTGCATTTAACCTTTGCGCTAATACTTTGTCTGGTAACAAATGCTCAGTGTGAGGTAGATATCTCCAGGAACTCTAAGCACTCGGGTGAGGAGTTCATTCATAGTAACAGCGTGCTTATGGAAGGGTGCCGATATAGCGAAGCTAATGAAGAGTGGCACTAACATCGCGGCTGGCCAATGTTAGGCAGAAACCTGTGCAGTTCCCTTAGGGACCACTGCAAAAGATTTAGGACTACAGGTGTTGGCAGTAAACCCACTTGGTAGCAGTCTGTACCACCCAGATTTACCTGGTAGCTGTGGCTGAGCAGTCCGACTTCCCTCAAGAAGAGTTAGGCAGTATACAGAACATACATAATAGGTACAGAGATACAGTAGCACAAGCAAACACTGACCAGAGCTTTAGTGTAAAAGTATATAATTATTTATTTAAAAACACACTTATTGAAACACTACAGCACTATTTCGTAAATCACTTCAAAACACAGTTACTATTAAAATATATACATCCCTTATTCCTTATCAGACAAGTCTTAGTTAACACCACTTATTTCCAGACAGAGGTGAGCGCTTAACTATAGATGGCACTCCAATAGGTTAATTAAAAAGGGAGGGAAAAAAGGCAGAATGTAGGAAAATACACCACACTAATACTTTAGGAACACTTAAGCAAGGCAGGACCGTCAAAAGTCTATTTGTGAGCCAGAGTTCATAGGACGGGCCCACTCTTGGAGAGAGCAGGGCACAAATGCACCCAAGATCACACAAATACAACAGGCTTGAAAAGTCTTGCAGAGAGTTCAGAAAGGGTTTAGTTAGGCTCAGAAAAGTTTAGCTAGGATGTCCCAGGCTAACCCAGGTTCGAAAGCTGGGGGCTAAATCTACCCCGTACAGTTGGTTGCAAGGGAAGCCAGGCGGAACACAGTACCTTATGTGGAAAGGATCCTCCAGCGGGGGCGGTTGTTCCTGGCAGCGGGTGCAAGTTGCGTCGTCGTCCAGAGGAAGAGAAGATCTCGACGTGGAGGAAAGCTGAAGGTTGTTGCACTGCCAGGGAAGAAACCAGCCGCAGAGTTTTCTGGTTAAAGGTACTACCCTTAGTTTCGCGGTAGTAGATAAACATGGGGCCTCATTACACGGTAGCTGGTGAGCCATGGCGCTATTAGCGCCATGGCTCATGCCGGTAAAATACTGGCACTGCCTTGGCGGAAAGGGGATTTACCGCCCCATTCCAAGGTTGGAGGGGCGGTAAATCCCCCTTTCCGCCATTGCCCTTCCCCATTCCCATTTCTGCCCCATAGGGCTCTATGGAAATGGGGAAGGCGCTAATTACGGCACCACAATTCTGCAGTGCCGTAATTAGCTCTGAGGTCCCTTAGCGGGTTGGATTTTAACGCCTGCAAGAAGCAGGCGTTAAATCCTCCAACCCGCAAAGGGACCTCGTAGTACGGCGGTAAGGGTTAACGGTCACCGTTGCTCCTTATACGTAGGACTTGCCTATAGATGGCAGCAAGGCAGGAGAGCAAGGCGAACGCCATGCGGTTGTCTAAATTTAAGTTTCAAATGGAATGTATTTGGCAGTGTGTTTAAGTTGATTGATGAAAACTAACAAGGAGAATGGAGCGGTCATCATGCTGGCTAATGTGGAACTAGGCGATGGAAGTGCTGCGTTGGTTTCAGGTATGCAGCTCCCATGGTTATAGGGAACGGAGCGGTCATCGTGCCGGCTAATGTGGAACTACGCGATGGAAGTGCTGCGTTGGTTTCAGGTATGCAGGTCCCAGGGTTAGAGCGAATGGAGCGGTCCTCATGACGGCTAATGTGGAACTAGGCGATGGAAGTGCTGCGTTGGTTTCAGGTATGCAACTCCCAGGGTTATAGCGAATGGAGCGGTCCTCGTGCCGGTGAAAGTGGAACTAGGCGATGGTAGTGCTGCGTTGGTTTCAGGCATGCAGCTCCCAGGCTTATAGCGAATGGAGCTGTCATTATGCCGACTAATTTGGAACTAGGTGATGGAAGTGCTGCGTTGGTTTCAGGTATGCAGCTCCCAGGGTTATAGCAAATGGGGCAGTCCTCGTGCCGGCTAATGTGGAACTACTCACCTTCAAGCGAACAGGTTACGCAGCACCGCATGGCCGTCTCTGGACTCCTCCCTGGAATCCCTGTCAACGCAGTAGAATTTTGTGAAGGTGTCGCCCTCCACGTAGCAGCCCTGCAAATGTCCAGCAGGGGCAGACCAGATAGAAAGGCCATCGTCACAGCTATCACTCTGGTAGAATGGGCTCTCGGATGGCCAGGCAGATGTCGGTTTGCCATCCGGTGACAATGATGCAGCCGGAGAGCCACCTGGAAATGGAAGCCTTGGACAGGGCCTTCCCATGGTTCACAGGGCCAAAGTTCACAAAAAGCTGAGAAGTCTTTCGGAAACTCTTTGTGCGGGCCACAAAACTTTAGCGCTGGAGCCACATCCAGCGAATGCAAAGTCATCTCAGCCGGCGACAAAGGCGTCACAAAAAACACTGGCAACACCAAGGGTTCATTGAGATGAAATTGCCATGGAACCTTGGGCATGAAGGAGGGGTGCCTCCAAAGCACCACCCTCTTCTCGTGGAAAGTCAAATTAGGCTGCTTGCAGGACAGGGCCTGGATCTCACCTACACTTCGGGCAGAGGTGATGGCCATGAGGAAAGCTGTCTTCTGTAAGTGAGAGGCCCCCAAAAATACAGTTAAATCTCCCACTGGAGTCAATAAAAACACATCCCAGGAGGGAATGAGACCAAGACCAAGTGCTGGTGGTATCAAAGGCTTTATCTAAAATAGCGGAAGCAGAATCTACTCTGCTCACGCTGAGAGCGCTCTGCAGAAAACATGTTGCAATTCAGTTATATACAGGGAAATCGTCATCAGGCTGTGGGAAGGCCTAGGGGCACATGAATAGTTGGGATTGGACACTAAGAGTGGACACCTATAGGTGCCATAGGGTCAGAGATACTTGGTTGGCTCAAGGGCACATGGTGAGATGACGTTGTGTCATGGGTAAATCGGTCAGCTGGGCTCATCGGGTTGGTATGTAGAGTTGACACTTGTACTGTTTTCTTCCGTTACACTAACCATTTGACATTTGCCCTTGTGGCCACACACTCCCATTCATTCATTACCATAAGCTGTCCGGTAAATTCAAAGGCCTGTATCTCAAACACTTGTGAAAACATGTTTCAAAGGTAGGTTATTTATTACTGGTCATAGATTAAGCTTCACCCATTAAATACTGCGCTCAACCTGTTTAAACAAGTCAGGATATACTGACTCAGGGGTAGAGCTCATGGGGTCATTGTATGGTCTGAGGTGTCGGTCTGATAACAACAAAGAGGATTCTGAATATATGGCTGAAATGACTAGGTCACAGGAGGCACATATCATCATGGGCATACGTTTCATTGTGGGGGTTTAGTGATCAAATGTCCAAACATCATCACATCTCTGATAACCTTTCTTGACACCATGATGGGCAGAAGGGAACCGAGACCTATTTGCGGTATGGTTCCTAGTGCACAGAAGAACAGTGCCTTTAGACACACTTTTATATGCAGGCTTTTACACGTGGCTTACTATGTTGCACTCAGGTCATACCGGTTTAAAGTATACTATATCTTTCATCTGGCTAAGCACTCCCATCATAACAAAGGAAAACAAAAGAACTCATCAAGAAATAAAACGTGTACTTGAATCAATGTTCATCTTTCATAAAAAGGCAGTTCATAGCTCGGGGTCTGTGTGCGCATCCTTAGTAGGGATTGTGGCTTGTCGAGAGGGATTAGCTGCTGTATTATGTTTAGACAATGTTGCACATGTATTTACATTTGAACTTATGAAAGTGAGGTAGCTTAGTGCTGGCGTGTACAGTATTATACTGGTTATATATTACATTGTTACAAAAATGCTCATGGAAATAGATTGCCTCATAGGTTAACATGCATCATACTTTCATCGTGCAAGTTTAACATGAGAACTTCTAATTACACATGTATGTTATATTGTTCACTCGTATACACATTAGCCCATCATTGGGTTTCCCCGAACCTGCATGCAAAAGGCACGTTGGCTCTGTCCATATTAGAGCGTAAATAAACAGACAGACTCAAGGGTCACTTTTAACTGTTGTCTCTGTCCTAAGGGGCATGGGGATTATGTTCTTTATGGCCAGGGTCTGTGGGGTGCGGGCAGGTTTATAGAGACAGATAGCTTTTGCTCTGGCCCCTGCTCAGGGCTGTATCTGGGTCAATGAAGTGGGTCGGAAGACAGAAGATACAGTGTGGATTTTGTTGCATTCTCGCAGCCAGTCTTCTCATTGGAACCGAACAACTGCAGAGTTGGCAGAGGGGAGGAGGTGGGGGGAGGAACTCGCTCACTGTGCGCGCCTGGCTGGGAGAGCTGCAGGTCTACGTTGGAACGTCATGGATGTTTTATCATTACAAAATGGAGTCCGTGGCTTACAAAAATTGAGTCTTATTCACCCTTGGTCTTATACTGTTATGAGGGGTGTTACAAGGAGTTTCACAGTTCCTAGGGGTATTCCCGCATGAGTGCTCCGGGGCCGAGGCCCTGAACCCAAAGCAGCTGCGACTGGGCCTTCCCAGGAAGTGTAGGAGAAAGCAAAGGGGGGGGTTCACAATGCCCCCTCCTTCCACTCACTTCCAAGACAGAAACGTGAGCGGAGCTTGATGCACAGGCTCGAATGGAGGCCCATGAGCCTAGTCAATACCACGTTGAGTTCCCACGCCAGGGCCTGAGATTTCACCGGGGGGGAACGAACGGAACAGTCCCCTGATCAACTCTTTGACTAAACGGTGCGACAAAAGGGAAGATCGTCCTGGAGATCGAGTGTAGTGGGAGATAGCTGCCAATTGCACCTTGGAGGCGTGCGCCAGCCCAGATTTAGCCAATCACAAGAAGTACGGAAGAACCTGGGGTGCCATGACCCTCAGTGGGTAAATCTTCTGTGACTGGCACCAAGCTGCAAACTGCTTCCATTTGTGTCCGTAGCACATCAAAGTCGACGACACTCTGGCCATGGCGAGGATCTCTCTGCAGTCCGGCAGCAGCTCATAACCACCAAACTCTTAATGCTGCAGGAGCCAGGCCTTCAGGTTCAGCGACCCTGGATCGTGGTGCAGAATTGCGCCTCCCTCCCTGGCGAGAACATCTGCGACAACTGGCAGCTTGAGTGGAGGGGACGCTGACATGCTGCGAAGGTCCAGGTACCAGATCGGCCTCGACCACGTTGGTGCGACAAGGCTCATACTGCACTGGAACCGTCTGAGTTGACTGATGACTCATAGCAGTAGTGGCAACGGGGGGGGGGGGGGAATGTGTATCGAAACAGGCCTTTCCAAGGGAAGGCAAATGCATCCCCCATGCTCGCCGGCTGGGGAAACCTGCAGTCGAACCGCTGGCACTTGGTGTTTGCCCCCTTCACAGACCGATCTGGGGACTGCCCCACTGGAGGAAAAGTTTGTCCACTTGATCCTGCCGAAGCTCCCACTCATGGCAAGAGCGCAGTTCCCTGATGAAAGAGTAGGTGACTGTGTGCTTTACTCCTGCCAGGTGAACCGGAACGAGGATCATCCTCTGGGCGATGGCCCAGTGCCACAAATCCTGTGCCTCTTTGGTGAGCACTTGGAGCTGGTGCCCCCCCTGCTTCTGAATGTAAATCATTGTGGTGGTATTGCCCATGAAGACCCTCACCACTTTGCGCTTGAGGGACGGCAGAAACGACTTGAGGGCCCGAAACATTGCCCATAGTTCCAGTACATTGATGTGTAGCATCTTCTCCTCCGGCAGCCACAGGCATCTGGCCACAGACGTCTGGTGTGGGCTCCCCATCCTTCTAGGGAAGCATCCGTCGTGACCGTTTCCTGGTACGGGGGGGCTTTGGAAGTCTTATGCCACCTTATCGCTTGACGGAACTCTCGTCAAGCGCAATGCTGTCCTGAAAGCCTCCGGACACCTGGATCCAATGGGCGTCCAGGAATTCCTGTAGCAGGCGCATCTACAATCTGCAGAGTTGCAACCTTGCCCAAGATGGCCGCTATCCTCTCCTCCGATGGTGCCGCCAGGCAGGACACTGTATTGAGCCTGGAGCCTGGATCCCAGGAACAGAGCGTCCTGCGATGGAGTCAAGCAAGACTTTGTATAATTCACCGAGAACCCCAGGTCTGTCAGCAGCCGGACCGTCCTCTCCGTGTGATAGACGGCGATGTCCCTTGACCTGGCCCGGATGAGCCAGTCATCGAGGTAAGGATACACATGAATCCCCTGTAGTCTTGGATGGGACGGAGCCAGGCACTTGGTGAAGACTCTGTGGGCACTGACTTCAGTCCGAAGGGGAGAGCCTTGAACTGGTAATGCTTCCCTTGTACGATGAAGAACAGGAACTTGCAATGCATTTCATGTATGGGGACGTGGAAGTACGCGTGCTCCAGATCCAACAATGACAGAAAGTCTCCCTTCTCCAGCTGGCCGAACACGTGCTGCAGCGTGACCATCCTGAACTTCTGGGACTTTATGTACTTGATGAGTCGTCGTAGATCGAGAATGGGCCTCCAGCCCCAGGTCTTCTTTCTTACGAGAAAGTATCTTGAGTAAACTCCAGAGTCGCTTTGGAACCAGCTCTATCACCCCTTTTCTTAAATTGGCCCGAACTTCCAGCAGCAGCTGAGGGATGCGTTGTTCCTGTCGGGCCACCACTGGTATTTGCTGACACTTCTGTTGACATTCCAAAGTGTGTCCATGGGCGAGAGCGTCCAGCACCCATCGATCGGTGGAGTTGGTCTCCCACATGCTGACGAAGTTCGCCAGCCGCCCTCCCACTGGGGTGCAGGGATGGGGGCGCAATGTCTTGGCCGGTTCAGTCCTGCTTGGAGGCTAGCGCACAGCCCTGGGAGCCTTGACGATGACGGCCACCTCCGAAGGCCTTGGAGAGACACCTGTTGCAGGGTTGGCGGTAAGAGGATGAGGCCCCGCCAAAAGCCTTGGAAGACCTGCTAAACTGAAAGGACAGGTGGTGCTGTTGTATTGTGCCCAAGGAATTGGCCATTGTGTGTGTCGGTCTTGATGGCCTGGAGGGATTCATCGACAACCTTCCAAAAAGGTTGTCTCCGTCGAACAGCATGTCCAGGCCCCTCGTCTAGACCTCCTGTCTAAAGTTGGTGGCCTTGAGCCAGCCACGACGATGAAGGCAAACCCTGTTTCCCCATCTGGTGGAAACCCATGTCCGGAATGTCCAGGGCCACAGTGATGGCGTGGTCCGACGCCACCTTGCCTTCCTGAAGGATCTCCAAAGCCTCAACCCGTTTGTCATTGGGAAGGAAATCCAGGAGTGGAGCCATCTTGTACCAAAGCTCCCGGTCGTACCTGGCCACGATCGTTAAGGTTTTGGCCGCCTTGACCGTTGTCGCAACCGAGTAGATGACCTTTCTCTCCATGGAATCCAATTTCTTTCCCTCGTTGTTCGGGGGTGCAGATGAAGAATACAATGAGTTTGACGACTTCTTCCCGGCAGCCGCCAAGAACACCAAGTCTGGCGATGGTTAAGACCACAGACACTTGGGTGCAGACTCCGGCACCCACTATTTCTTTACAAGTCACTCAATCTTCACTGGGCTGAGGCAGGGTTCCACAGCAGTGCCAGCCCCTCATCCCAGATGTCATCCAGGAGCGGTACCAACAAAATGGACTTCCTTTTCGCCTCCCGGCGCTGGTACAGGGAGCCCTCCATCTCTTCCAGAGTGACCTGGAAGAGCCCCGATGCTTGGGCGATCATGGAGTGTAAGGATCCCAATTCGTCTGGCGGAGAAGCCCTCAGTGGCGGGGACATCCCGCCGTAGTCCGTGTCTGTCGTCGCTGTGTCTGACCCCCTAGCAGGGGAGGGCAGCAACGGTTGGAATGGAGGCATAGGGTGTCTCCTCCTTTTCTTCATCGGTGGTTGTCTCAGACTCAATGGGGTCACCACCATTGGTGGTGCCGCTGGTGGTGCCATCGGCATCCTCTTCTGAATCTCCAACACCAGCGTGTGGAGGGTCGGGAGAATATCACGCAACAGGTCTCAAGGAGGTACCCAGGGAACAGGGTCACTGGGCCCAGCACCCATGTCATCATCCCCGTTGCCATAGTCGTCGCCTCTGGCGGGCATCCCCTCGACGTTCTCATCAGTCTCCTCACCACCTTCTCCGGGATGGTGTGGATGGAAACTATCTCCTCCTTGGACAAAGAAATGTCCATGCCCTGGAGTTCTTCTCCACCCCACTTCTTCGGGTCCTGAGGGGTCGCTCTAAGGTCTGGCATCTCTAGCTTAGGCAAAGCCTCCCGCCTGGGAGGAAGAGCCACTCTGGCCGCCACCGGGCACCCTGGACCGGGTCACCCCCTTTCGCATTCGAGAGGGAGGCAACAGCCATCTCTATGAAAGAGGACGTTTTGGCCTGGATCCCGTGGGCCTTCCCGGGCAAGTCCGATACCTTGTCCTGCTTGGCCTTCTCCGTTTTCTCCCGCAGCTTCCCTGGGGTAGCTGACTTTCTCTTGGACAAAGAGCTGGAGCAGTGGCTGGAGATCGAGGCAGACGGAGACGATGAATGTGCCCTGACGGTCACAGGACCCGCTTGCGCGGCGACCCCAGTGAAAGTGGACTCGCTGTGCTTGGCCTTGTCTGGCAGGCTGGATCCAGAGCCACCCGGGGCAGAGGCCCTGGCTTTGAGCCACGTCGCCAGCCGGACATGTCAATCCTTCATCGTGCGCTTGGAGAAGCCATGGCAGATCTCACAATCTTGTTCCTTGAGCTTCGGGTGTAGACAATACAGGCACTGGGAATGCTTGTCGACCGTGAAGACATTCCGTAAACCGCAGCTAATGCACAGCTTGAAGAGGGAAGCTCTGTACTTCTCTGTAATGATCCGGTGTAGCCCTAAAGGACTTCTTGAAGCTTCCAAGAAAAAACACTCAATGATTTCTGCCCTTGAGGGGCGATAAAAGATGCCGAAAAATGGATCCCCGTTAATCAGAAGGATAAACGATGGAGCAGACGGGCTTGATTGAACCGAAAACAGAATTTCCCTACCTAAAAAAGGAAAAAAAGGCAGCAAGCTTGAAGAGCAAAACGTGACGACTCCCAACACGAACGAGCGGTAAAAATCTGAAGATGGCTGCCAGAGGAGGGACTTAGGGAGAGGGCAGTTATTGGCTGGAGGGCTTTATGACCCAGAGCTCAGTGATTCGTTTATAAACTGTTTTTCTCCTATGAAACTATTTTTTCTTTTACCGAGGATTCCCAGCCTGACAACAGGGAATATTCATGAGCATGTGACTCCATGCCAGACCCCATGCTGGAGAAGTGCGTTTCCCTTGGATCCTTTCAGGGGAAGCCTGGATGCGTAGTCTTGGAATTACAAGTTTTCCTGTGTTGCAAAAAGGTCCAGCTCCCGGAACGCCCAGTTTGAGAAGGCGTGGTTTAGCAAGTCTCTGTCTCGTTGCCATTCGTTCCCCAAGGGTAGCAATGTACCTTTGCTTAGTACGTCTGCTAGATAATCAAGTTCCCATGAAACATGCTGTGCCACTAGGAACATGTGATGCAGTGCCCACCGCCAAATGTTCTGGGCTAGTTTGGACAGCCCTGGAAAGTGTGTACCCCCCACCCCCTCCTATTGGTTTACATAAAACATGGATGTGGTACTGTCCATAAGGACTGGGACTGTTTTGTGCGCTAGCTGAGTCTTGAAGTACATTGAGAATCGCTAGTAGTTCCAGAAGGTTGATGTATTTCCTGGTTAGTGCCTTTGTCCACAGGCAAGTAGCAGTGGGATGCAGGAAGTGAGCTCCCCACCCAGTCATGAATGTGTCTGTCGTCAGAGTGGCCTTGATGGCAGGTGTGTAGAAAGGTTGTCCCTTTAGCAGGTTGTCTCTGTTCCACCACTGTAGCGATTGAACCAGAGCTTTGCAAAACCACCACTAGAGGGCTCCTTTCTGTAACGGGATTCCATTCTCCTCCTTGAGGATGTTGAGATGTGCGGAGAACATGCGTCCTACTCGAGGTGGATGGTGGCGAGGCACTCAGAGTATCTTTTGGCCACTGTATTTAAGACCCAGCGGTACGACATTATTTCCTCCCATTGCTGGGCGAAGTGTTACGCGACCCCCGCAACTGGGGACACATGGGAGGAAACATGAATGGGCATGTCATTTGGTGGCAGTGGCTGCTGCGCCTCTGGAGGCTGCAGTCCTGCCTAGTCCTTTACCACGGCGAAACCCACGCTGTTGGTACCGATAGGACATCTGAGTGTGTGGAATGTAGAAGGAGGTGCCAGATGTGTATGCTCCAGCTTGGTCTTGTTTTCCGGAGCGATCTGGATAATACAGAGTGATTTTTTTGCTCAATGAATAATGGTTTAAATTTAATCCGGGCCCCGACCGGAAGCCAATGGGGGCTTTGTCGAGCTGCTGAAATAGGCGTTCCATAGGGATCCCCTTAGCCCGTCTAGCTGCTCTATTTTGCAGCCCTTACAGCCGGTTGAGTAGATAAGCGGGGTAAGCTTGGAGAGAAGGAGAGTGTGGAGTCGAAGATGACCCAGAGGGCCGCACGCTCCACCTCCCGCTTCTGACATTGTGAGGGGGAAGTGTCACCAAGTGGAACCCGGTGCTCGAGGGACCTCATTGAGCACTGGAGGCAGTGAAGCTTGGGAGCCGGCGGCTGTCTCTGTGGTTTGCCACGGCACGGCATTTTCGTGGCACTAAGGCAGCTCATTGAAACAGATGAACATAAACATAGTTCACATAAGGCCGCAGCCAGGAGTGGAAGAAGATGCAAGGGGATGGCACTCCAGGAGGGAACCGTGCGCAAAAAGATCTCAAACAGTTTCTGCAGATGGCGAGGATGGCAGCTGGCAGGCACGGGGCCAACTGCTTACAGAAGGTTGCAAGAGAGCTGGAGGGTGGAGTAGCAGGACCTTCGAGGGACAGGTCCCAGTCTTCATTGTTGTTTCCTGCTTTTACTGTGGAGCAAGCTATGCAGGAGCTGATTGCAATGGGCCAAGAGGAGGAGAACACTGACGGCAAAAGCAAAGGCAATCAGGCAGCAAACGGAAGCCGTCAAGAAAAGAAGGGAAGCAGTGAAAAGAACTGTGGGAGATAGAGGCAGAGGGGAAAAGCAGGGGCCTGTTGCCACCCCGGCAGCTCCTCCCATAGTGGTTCCAAGGGCGAGCAGCCGTGGACCCAGCACGCATTCGGCCATCACGGGACCTGCATCCTTGGAGCAAGTGAAAGGTATAGTGATGCAGTGCTTACAAGCATGGGGCAAAGGGGTTAATGGGCAAATGCTGTGTGAGAATGTTAATACTTTTAACCAAGTAGGGAGGATCGCTGGGGGGATGCTCAGAGAGGGGTGGTTAATGGCCCAGAAGGGGCTTTTGGGGCTGGCACACCGGGGCAAGCGGGTAGCGTGCCCAGTGTACTGCCGCAATGGGTAGTCACGCAGCTACAGCAGGTGACCACAATGGCATCCAGCGGTCAGGGGCAAGGGGAGGTGTCAGGGAATTATACAAATTATGGCAGAGGGATGCCATGGTTCCCACCAGTGCAGGCAAAGGCGAACGCGTTGGTATGGCACAGCCCAACACTGTTCAAGGAAAGGATATGGTAAAAGGGATTTATTGATATTTTCACCTTGCTTGATTTGGAACAAACAAGTCTTGACATGTGGCAAGTTTCAGAGAAGGAAAGGGAGAAGAAAGATCGGGAGAGAGTGAAGAAGGAGGAGTGAAGAAGGAGGAGACCATTCACAATTGGTTAGCAGGTTTCAGAATGCTGGCATCCATTATAGTAGAAAAATTCCCAGAGGATGCGGGGGCGTTATGGATTTATGAGCAATACATTCATAATGCTTACTTAACTTATGGGGGGATGCATGGTTAAAATATGACAGGGTTTTTCGTTTAAAGATGTAGATGTGGCCGGCCATGTCATGGAAGGAAGTGGTTGTTACAGGCTTCATTGAAAAGATGGTAGCAGCAAAAGAAGTGGGAAAAGGGCGCAGGTTGAGAAGCCTTACTATAAGAAAGAGAAATGGACATATGGGGACAGGAGGAGGGGATCCTTTCGCGGGCGCTCTTCCTGGAATAATTGATCCAGCTATCAGCATGGGGAGAAAGCGACATGCTGGAAATTTGAGCAAAGCTATTGGCCTTTCGGCAAAATCTGTAAATTCAAACATGCATGCACCAAATGTTCGGGGAGTCATAGCACGATATCATGTGATGGGGTGGGGGGAGGAAGAGCACTAGCACAAAGCCAAAGGAGAATACAAAGCGAAATTGCCACCTCACTGCCTACACCCATACTCCTTGCCAAAATGATGCCATTCTAAACTCTCATCATAACAGTGCAGATGCACAACTAATGTGGGAGGGATTTCAAGGGGAGGAGGGGGCGTGTAATCCCTTACACTGGTCCAGTAGGCAACAGGGAGGCGGATAAACTGAAGCCAGCGCTAAAATTGCCAGAGGTTGTGAAACAAGAAATTGCAACAGAAGTTACTTTAGGAAGGGTGACCGGTCCTTTTGCCACCTCCCCCTTTGAAAACATTAAGGTATCAACCTTGGGATTGGCACCCAAGAAAGAGAGAGGCCAGTTTCAACTCATCCAGCACCTATCCTTCCAGAGGGACAATCAGTGAATGATGGCATTGCAGAGGAAAGCTGTAGGGTCAATATACACCTCCTTTGAGGATGCAGTGGAGCAGGTAAAGGCCATGTGAAAAGGGGCCTTAATGGGGAAAGCAGACATTGAATTTGCCTTCAGGCTATTACCAATCAACAGAGGACGCAATAACTTGCTTGGCTTCAAGGTCAATGGGCAGTATTATTACGACAAATGCCTGCCCATGGGTTGCTCAATTTCCTGTGCATCCTTCCGAGAAATGTAGCACGTTTTTGGAATACGCACTAAAGGAGAGGGGAAGTGATGCATTATTTGATGACTTTATGTTCATCGGCAGGAAAGGGACAGCGAAATGTGGCACTTTAATGGACAGGTTTAAGGCATTGACACATGAACTGTGGGTTCCCCTAGCAGAAGGAAAGATAGTTTGCCCACTCTCTAGGCTAACATTCTTGGGAATTGAGATTGATTCAGAGGAGGGGAAGATGAGGCAACCAAGAGATAAAGTGGAGAACTTAAAGGACAATATCTGTTACGCTCACCTGGTACCCACAGGGGGCGTCGATCGGACCCGGACAGCTGCGGTCTCCACCAACGTGATGCGTAGTGCAGAGATGACAGTCTGGACTGGCCCGCCTAATCTTGTCTGCTGGATCCGTAGAAGTATTCTCCTGCAAGTGGAGAAAGGGATTTAGCTGTTCTCGTTCTCCCACTGATCACCTCCGATATCCCTTTTAGTAACCTCACCTTATGTTTTTAAATGATGAGCTCTCCATCCTGCATGACATGCATGGGCGCGTAGATACCAGTTACTTCACTGGTTTGAAGGTACTGGAGGAGTTCCGGAAGAATATTGGCTCCAATGTTTATAAAGTTCAAAGAGTTCAATATGTCCGATGTTCACTCTTGTTCCATTCCCTCGTTAGATTGCAGCTGGCTCCAAGAGAATATTGCCTGGAGGCAGCCAATGGAGTTCAGGTAAAAGTCTGTGTTATCAAACACTGTCCGGTAAAAGTTGCAGGAATTTAACTTGTTGTTTTCTCTCCCTTTATAGGTGCGGCATAAGAAGATGCGGCGAATTAAAGAGTAATGCCTCCGGTGATAAATCAGGTAAGCCTATGGTGGCAAAAGAGATTGTCTTTGTCGGTTCTCACGACTCACCTTGTGTTTTCTTTTGTTGTTCCTTCCAGGTGCTGGGTTTCAACGAAGAAAATGATGGAGGCAGCGCCGAGTCAAAAGATGCTGTGGACTGGTGTTATAACGCAGCGCTGCTGCTCGCGACGCGGCGCGTGCTGGAATAATGTCCTTTCCAGGCTCGGAGATGTGCTGGATCCGGAATCAGGTACGGAATCAAATAAAGTTCATTTTCTAACCTTGTCCTTTTCTTCCTCTTTATTCTAGGAGCTCCGGATTCGAGGCGGGCGTGGCAGAAGACTGGATGCAGACTGCAGGCACGGTGAGCGTCACGCTGCTGGATGCAGAATAACGCGAAGCGTGTGCTGCTGTTCGGGCGTAGTTTAAATAGCCTCCAAAGTAGTTCCAGGTAAGAAGTTCCCTAGAGCCACGCCCGAGAAAAAAATAGTCCCTGTAACAAAATAGTCCCTGTAACAAAATAGTCCCATCCAGGCCTCATGTAGGCTTGGGGGGGTTTTGCAGCATGGTCTGCATCAGGTAAGTAAAGTCTATGAGCCTGGCGCTTATGGCGCCAGGACTGATTTCTATGATGAGCCTGGCGCCTAAGGCGCCAGGACTGAACCCAGACAGCCCCTAGGCTGCTGAGGTTTAAATAAATGTCTGGATGCCTGCTCCCGGAGCTGATGGCCTTGGTCCTGATGCCCGGGGGTAAGCATCATGACAATATCAAGGGATTGAGGGGCAGGAACAAGGCGACATTGAGGGAGCTACAGTCGTTGCAGAAAAAACAGAATTTCGCTGGTAGGGTGATCCCAACAGGCAGGGTGTTGGTCAGGAGCTTTGAATGGAAGACAGTGGGGCTGCAACATGCATCCCAACACGTCTGTCTGGGGGCAGAAGTATAGGAGGATCTGAAGATGTGGGACAGTTTCCTGGATAGGTCTAATGGGGTGCTACTCTGGAGAGACCAGCCGGCAACTACTGAAAGCGTGAGGCTTTTTACGGACGCACCAGTCCCTCACGGGTTTGGAGCGATCCTGGGGAAGAAATGGTGTGCACACACATGGCCGGCATCATGGCATGAAGAGGGTGTAACCTGAGACAACACACTGCTAGAGTTGTTTCCCATCGTGGTGGCAATTCGGCTATGGGAGACATCACTGGCCAATGAAAGCGTGATTCTGTATTCAGATAACCTAGCAGTGGTTCAGATCATGAATCAAAGGACATCTAGCAACTTGAGGGTTTTGAGGTTAGTCAGGGAGCTTGCAACAAGCTTGCACACTTTAAACTCGGAAGTGAGAGCGAGACACATACCCGGGGTAAGGAACGTAGCAGCTGACTCTCTCTCTCGTTTACAGTTGGGAAGGTTTCGGGAGAGCAGACCAGAGGCAAATGAGAGGATGACCCCATTCAAGGGCCAATGGTTTGGCATGATTGGGAAATGTGAGCACACTGATCAGCACGGCATTGGCGACAGGCACAGGGAGGTGATACAAGGCGTGTTGGGAGCGATTCCTGACTTTCAGGGAAGGTTTCCTGGTGGAGCACCAGGGCGGATCTCCATGGTGGATAAAGGTAAACTTCAATACTGCCTAGCAGAATTGTTATACCTAGCACAGTTTATTTCAAAAGATGGTAAAAGAATTATACCTACAGAGCAGCAGCAATACGTCACACAATAATACCAAAGACAGTGAAGGATATGCAGAAATTTCTTGGCATATGTAATTATTACCATGCATGGATTCTAGACTATGCGGCCTACACACGCCCATTATCGCAAGGATTAAAATAAGCACAAAAGAACAGTGCCCCAATAAAATGAACCCAGGAAATGATGATACAATACTTTAAGTTACAAGACCTTATCACACATGCCCCAGTTTTAGCAAACCCTGATCATAACCGGGAGTTCTACCTCTTTTTGCACTGGAATGGAATACTGATGACAGCAGTTCTAACACAGAAAACATCACTAGGCCACAAGTCATTGGCCTACTACAGCAGCACATTAGACTCAGTAATGCAGGGTCACTTCGCTTGCGAACAAGCTCTCAGACATGAGCGCAACAGCGAAACAAGCAACAGAAAGCCATATCCAAGGGGGAAAAATGTGGCTGACATATCGGCAGCACCCCAGCCAGCAACAACCGAGCCCTCTGCATACAACATTCTGTCTCAAAACTAACTACAAGACTGAGTGTCCCGCAAAAGAAGGTCATCCGACTAGCTTCCATTTTGTGTGCCCTCGACTCCATCTTTGGACTAGGCCTCACTCCGATACTACGAAAAGGCTTCTCTCCCCTCTGCAGCGTCGCACACAGCACGCTCATGGCCCCCACCTTTTCTTCCACTGTCTGAAAGCTTCACAAATCCCTTTCTCACAGATGCACCGGGAATAATTGAAACAAATAGTAAATTGTATCATCTCACTCTTCCTCTGTGATCACTGTCCTGTGCGTGAACCGGCTCGAAACATGACTTGTAACTCATCCATCTCCACAGACCTGCTCCTACACTCTTACCCCCGCTGTTGGAAAATTACTACCAATGTAACCCTGTGCCCTCCTAAGGTATTCTCTTGATGTACCAGAAGTGTGACCCTGCTGTGCGGCCCACCCTAGAGTGCCCCCACTAAATCCAGAACTCTGTCGCAGTATATTGTCTCCTAAAACTAACATATGTCAAGTATACTCCCTGCTCGCCTTGATTTGCTAAGAACCACCCAAGTCCCAATGAAAGACGATGTAATCATGTGAATGCAATTTATAGGTTTGCAAAGATTTACTCAAAGGTATATTAAGGATTGTCATTTATTATATGTCTAGCGGTAGTTTCTCATGCCAGCTTAGTTAGTGCCAACTCTATCTCGCCGTGACCTAACCCTCACCCCTCCTGGACACAGGCAGCTGGACCTCGTGACGCTCACCCTCCCGCCAACTGGGCAGCCTATCCGGAAGAAGCAGTGCCTACAGAAAATGTATGTAACATCGCTCCCCAACCAATCGTGTACTAATGTAGTACCCTATGTTAATGACGTCATCGATGATGCTGTTTGGCTTTATAATTCCATGTACATGTTTTGTTTGCCAGAGCACTCTCGAGGCAGCAGAGTTCTCTGGATGCCAAATTTATATAAAGACTTATCAATCTTGCAACCTGTTCTCCTCGTCTCATTCCCTACTGGGATGTGTTATACTTTATAAGTTTGTATTGGTAAGTTGGGGAGTGAACCTTTACAATTGCCACATAGATATTCGCCCTGTATAGCGCCTTTCTTTGCAAGTTGTGGAACTTTTCTGAGTAATATCCCTGTTGGCCATTGGTTACTGTATATATGTTTGCTAGATTAGTGTTGTGTGGGTTTTGTTATTACTGCTGAAGAATTACTTTGTGATTTGACTTAAAATGCCTTTAATAAATGTATATATATTTTTTATAGAAACCCGACAGAGTAATTTGTGGTTTTGTTTATGGTGTGTGCTCATTGTGAGCTTTCGACCACCCTCACCACTTCTGAGATCTAGGGCCTCATTACGACTTTGGCAGTAGCAATGCCGCTATTGGTGGCATGGCTGCCACCAAAATCGGGTTCCGGGTTCCCTGAATGGGGAATTACTGGGCCATTCCGAGTTCAAAGGGCCCGGTAATTCCTCCCTCCAGGAATCCGGGCCCGGACCTTCCCCATTCCCATCTGAGCCCCCATAGGGCTCAATGGGAATGGGAGAGGGAGCAAACAATGGGGCGATTACGAGCGGCGTTGCGCACTGGTAAAGGTACCCAGTTTACACTTACACGGGACACATAGAGACCTTAGTTGTAACGTAACAGTAAAGGCTAACGACCTATCTTAAAACATGGAAGCAATAACCGACATCACCTTGAATGCTTCCAAGTTAGAAACACCGAGAAGGATGTGTATCGAGAGAGGCGTATCTGCTCAAGGTACAAAGTGTTTGGGTTAAAATGCCTTTAATGAATGTATATGTATTTTTGATACATACACTCAACAGAGTAATTTGTGGTGTTGTTTACTGTGTGGGCTTTTCAATCACCCTCACTCCTCCTGAGACCTAGTCATGACTGCCGCCAATGCTCCCTTGATTGGTCTGGCTTGTCCAGAAAGTTACCCTCTTCCAAGAAACTAGGCTGTCCTTCTGAACCTCTGCCCACAAGCTCAGAGTTCAGAAATCCATCTTAACATGGGCAGAACCTCTAGATTGGGCATATCAAAGTTTTTTTCCCACCCAAAGCAACTCTTGCACTCACTCAGTTGCTCTTTCGTTGTGAGAATTGGATTGAAATGTCTTGATCATGCGGTTTTAGGGCTCTCTGCTCCATCAATAAAACATCTTGCACCATCCTGGGAGTCAGCTAGTAGGACTTTAATCAGATACCTACAAAGTGTCCATACTTCATGGCACTCCCGTCCCTTCCACACCTATATTTACTGAAAAATGATCAGTCAGTATTTTATATGATTTTCATCAATAATTATAGGAAATTACATAAGTGTTACTTATCACCGGGCAACAATTAAGGAAACTTTGATATGTTCTTTTTGTGAGCTATTTACTTAATATTTTCTTAATTGTTGCCCGGTGATAAGTAACACTTATGTAATTTCCTATAATTATTGATGAAAATCATATAAAATACTGACTGATAATTTTTCAGTAAATATAGGTGTGCAAGGGACGGTAGTGCTATGAAGTATGGACAATTTGCATGTTTCTAATTTATGTTTTGACTTTTGATACCAGAGTCATAGATTTCTCCCTTGCACCCTCAACAGATCAAAAATCCCCTTTAGCTATGTTCTAGCTTTACATATTCAAAAAAGGAAAATCTGTATTTCGAAAAATTCGGTGTGCTTAGCCACTTCCCAATCTTGTTCTTTAATTAGATCCCTGCCTGTCAACCCTGGCAACCGTTTGCATACTACTATGTTGCTCCCAATTATGGAAAGGTATACCCTTTTAGCCTGTACCCAGTGGAACACGTTATTCACTAGGCCATCTTTAGGTTCAGATCCCTGGCTCGGCAGCTGGGGCACAATCACCAGAAAAAAGCAGTTCCGAGATGGTTTCAAGTCATAGCCAGACATACCATTTCTGCTAGCTATATCAGAACCCCTACTCGTCATGAGACCGTGGGATCAGCCACTGGATTACCTCCACCAACCTTTTGGTGGCCTCCCGTATCTCCTTTGTGGTCCACCAACCCATCAACAACACCATGCATGTTTCCCCTCAGTACCCCACCCCCTCCAACCCCCATAATCCTTTAGTGGATTGGACTACATGCGGGGCAACTGTGCTTGCCCCCTTCTAGAAGCTGGACACTTGATCAGATCATCAACCACCTTATGCAAAGCCTTCAGTTCGACCCTCATTATCCTTCCTTATGTGTGCTACAGTGGACACGGCACAGCTACAAGCATCACATTGCCCAGAGCCACATGCGCCCCCTGAGTCCTTGACTACATCCATGCTCCGGGGACAGGGAAGAGATAGACCTTGCCCATGGATGTGTGGGCTCTGGGCGCACATCACTCACTGCCACATATCCATCATTACTTCAGGGGGGATAAGGCATTGCTACGTTGAAGCCGGTGGTGGCAGAATACGCCTTCTGAGATCTCTCATATGGAGAATGGGTTAGCTCCACAGGAATGTTAAAAGATCCCCCGACCCCCTGTTGTTCTAGCCGAGTTGTAACCTTGTACCCCAGTAGGATGTTCCCCAGCTCAGCCAGGGCCGCAAGTGTAATTTTAGAGGCCCCAATGCTGTCCTGTGCTAGCTTTCGCATCTCTTTCACAGGGAGTTTACAGGCAGCCAATTCCCCTGTCATAAGCGGGACTCTGGAGGGGGCCACATTGCTGCTGGCCATAGACAGAGGTAATCCGTGTCAATCACTGAACAGTTGGGACCCACCTTCCTTCCTCTCCCCTCACTCCTCCCTCAGCCTGGCCTTGCCATTAGGGGGTGCTTGAGGTTCAATAATATGGAATGGAGCAAGCCAGCTATTTCCTCAATCATGGCATTAGCCTAATCTATCGGAGCGATAAAAATTGAGTCTCGCTTGACTGCCGTGCTATCAATCGGGGAACTCCCCGCTTTTCTTTTAGTCATGCTCCTTTTTTGCTTTGCAGTCTGGGAACTCTAGGCACTCGGGGCACGCACAGAATAAATACGGCTTGTTGTGTATATTGTTAGTGGTACTCAGCTGCGTGGACAATCACATGCAATAAAGATACAAGTACATGGACATTGTATGACTATGCAATCAACGCAGCAGTGAGCTTTTCCCAACAGTCGAGCTGGCGTTCGATGTCTAATCAGTCTCAGGTAAAGCCAGGTTAAGCACAGACAGAACAACTGGCTCTAGCTCAGCACAGCACTCCAACAGCAGTACTACTGGGCAACAGGACGAGGCACGCCCGACATCTCAAGGGGCTGGCATAGTCACGTCTGCCCTCCCTCGCCCTGCTCCTTCTGTGCTCCCATCCTAGTCCAAGTCCAGCAGACCTAGGGCCACATGAATGAATAGCCAAACAGGGGGTATAGAGAAAGCAAATATGCACAGGGCGAGGCAACAAACAGCAAACCTCAGATGGAGTAACATCGGAGGGAGCTCCCTGGAAAAGATGACGTAGAATGCTGCTGCACAGAAACCCTGTCAGCGCCAGGCACAACGCCCTTTCCCCGTCGTGGGCTTGATATGAGGCTGGATGTCAGAAAGTCAAACAGACCGCTGCAGACGCTCTTCAGAGTGCCTGAAATAGACCACCCGCAGCAACACAGCATCTAGGGACAAATAACCTTCTGCTTAAAACAGACTGCGGCTCGGAACAGCCACTCTTAACCGCAGACTGGCTTCACTAAGTGGTGGCGCACCTCACACAAAAATGTGCAATGGCAACATTTAGTCAAGGTGATCAATCAATTGATGACATCAAGGTCCAAATTGCCAAACTGATTAGGGCCCCGGTACCTGACAGATTAAGCAATCAGATTTTTAACGGCCATCCTGCACATTAGGCCAGGATACTTTTCACTGAATTTAACCAAATAATGTTACCACAAACCTTGCCTCCATCCTGGCGAAAATCCATTGTGATTCCCATTTTCAAAAAGGGCGATTGGGCCTCATTACGACCCAGGCGGTAAAGGGTTAATGGCGCCGGTAGAGCTGCCGGCGCCGTTATCCCTCTACCACCTCATTATGAGGTCTGCTCACACGTCCCACTAAGGACGTCTGGTAAAACCAGGCATCCTTAGCGGGACCCGCTAGCAGACCAGGATGCTAACAACGGCCCATTATTAACAGACCTTTTGTTAGCATCCTCCCCATTCCCATTGAGCCATATGGGGGCTCAAATGGGAATGGGGATGTACCAGGTCCGGGTCCCTGGAAAGGGAATTACCGGGTTCTCCAAGGTCGGACTGGCCCGGTAATTCCCCATTCCAGGAACCCGGTACCCGGTATAGGGGTAGCCATGCCGCTAAAAGCGGCATGGCTACCTCCATACTCATAATGAGGCCCATTGTCTCCAACCTTGCAAATACCGCCCAATTGCACTCTTGGATGCCCCTAGCATGTTATTTGCCCACCTCATCCTGAAAGAATTCAATTCATGGACGAAGAGCCAAAATCTCCAGGATCCCTTCCAGACGGGGTTCATATGCGGACTAGGGACATCTACTAATCTCATTGTCATGAGTGCCATTAAGGCTCGTTGCTTCGAAATCAAGCAGCCACTTTACATGGCATTTGTTGATTTTGGGTTGGCTTTCGACTCTATATCTAGAGATCTTTTGATTAACAAACTTTCGGAAGCTGGCTGTCTGCAATCTTTACTGACACGGATAGTGCAGCTGCACTCAAATACGACAGTCCAAATATGTCTTACATTAGATAGCCATATGACCCAACCCATAAAGACCCTGCGAGGCTTGAATCAAGGCTGTATATTGGTCTCAGCCCTTTTTAATTACGTCATATCTATCATAGGCAAAACATTCACAGAAGTTGTGTCTGAGGACCCCAAAGCTTGGCTCACATCCTATTCCGTGGCTTTTCTATGCAGACGATTTAGTCCTCTTGTCAAAAACTCCAAAAGGCTTGAGGAACCTATTGTCCGTTTTAGAACAGTACACTATCGATAACCATCTTGTGAAGAACACAGAAGAAACCAAGGTTTTACAACATGTGCCGAGGCGGGTGAAACGCACACCTCAACGAATTTGGTCTCTTCATGGCACCAGATTAGAGACAGTCGATGAATATCGTTATTTAGGACTGGATATTAACAACTACAGTGATGATCATCCATACTGTTGTGAACGTAAAAAGAAAATCCAAACTGCAACTTCTCAGGCATTTAACGTTCATGAAAGACATGGAAAATGTTCATATTCGCCTGTAATAACATTTTATTTACAAAAGGTAGTGCCAATGTTGCTGTATGGTGCTGAGACCAAACCGTTGAAGTTGAAGTTGAAAGTGTTTTGGTCCCAAATCAAGGTTATTTTCTGGAAACGTCTGTTGAAATTACCTCCGTCACATCCAGTGCCTATTATTAGGCATGAGCTTTGCTTATTATCCTTGCATAATACGTATGAATGGAGACTAGCTTGTCTGTATAGAAAGTGCCTGACTGATTCCAAATCGGGAGCCTTGTTGCAAATATTGTCATCATATCTGGCCAGCTCGGAGCATCGAGTTGTGACCAAATGGAGACAGCGAATCTTGGCCATTCTGCAAGCTGCTGATATTTCTCCCGCCCTGCTTCTCCGTAATCCGACTACGGCCAAGCAAAAAATATGGCAGAAGGATTGGATAGCAACTCGAGAAGCATGCTTCACCTTTGCCTGCTTACAAGCTGTTAGGGAGAATTCTCATTCTATGGCTAATTTCCCTCACCTATTGAGTCCCTCAGCAGCTTTGCTGGCTCTCTGGAGTTATTTCTTTCCACTTGGTAAGAGTGTGAGCTTTTCACCACTGTTACTTGTGTTTTGCTATGTGTTTGTACCTGTTTTTGTGATGGTGAACTCTGGAGTACACCACTTCAGTAGCCCTCTCCTTTTTGTGTGTCACACAGCACCTTCAGTACCGTGGCGCAGGGTTGCCTTTGAGACTTCCCACCAACTCCATTTCTGAGGCTGACTACTGTCCCCCAGAAAAGGGTAAAGTTACCATTAACTTTACTTAGTCAAATTAACCACAGATCCAGTACACCTCATCTTACATGTAGTACTTCAAGGGTTAACTCTTAGCCCTTTTTATCTGTACCTCGTAGAGCATTGTTTTGCTCTTTTTAACATTTAGACCTGGCTGGTGGCAGTGGTATCTACCCTAATTTTCTACCGCAGTTATCTTATATAACCGTGGTAATATGGTAGGCTATTGTGTTAGCTTCGAACTTAAACCCGCTTGACCAAATACTTTTTCTTTTGGCTCCGGTGCAGTTTATTCGCCATTTCTTTTTGTTAAAATCCTTTTTGTGTTTTACTTTACACGGCAAACCAGGTTTGCCTTCTTTGTTCAGTCTTTTGGCGGGCTTCTGCCAAGAAGCCATCCTCATGGCGCCTGAGTGTCTAGGTGGGCTGAATGTGAGGGAGGGGTGTAGTCACCCCCTGCACAGGGTATCCTAGGAAACCCAAGTCGCACTTTTTCATGATTGGCTGAAGTGGTTGTCCGGGCTGGACAACCCGCCTGCTGTGTGATTGACAGCCAGGCTGTGTGAATGGGGGATTTTCACATAAAAGGCAGGTCTCTTGGGCTGGAAGTCAGAGAGTCGCCACTGGAACTACAAGGAACCGAAGAGAAGCGGAGGAAAGGTCGACTGCTGCAACTATCCCGTACCGGTGAAGCCCTGCTGCAGTCCAGAGCTATCTACCCTTTAACGACTAAGAGGAGATCCAGTCCGGAGTCTTCTTCCCTTGAGCCTGGTGGGGATAACCAGCTCGACTTCTTCAGCCAGAGGTCACCTTCGTGGTCGAAATCGCTGCACACTGCTGTAGTGGTCCGGATAGCAACCTGAAGAGCCTCTCCTCTTTTTAAGGAGTGCACCTTTTATTCATTGTCACTGCTGCCGGCCTCCTCCCTGTGTGGTGTAGACCCCCTTCATCGTCCTTCTTCGTACCGAAGCCAGGAATCGTGGGTCTACAGGAAACTACCAGGAACAACTGCCATGGCACCAGCTTCTTCTTGGAAAAGGTACTGTGTTCTGCTTCAGGAATTTTGGGTGAAATCCCTATTTCTCGCTTATAAGGCTTGCCCTTATTTTTCCCTCCTTCTTATAACTTTTGCTTCCAAACATTTGACAATATCTAAAGTACTTTGGCAACTTTGAATCGTGAACTATGCGACGTGTGATCCTCGACACAGGAACCCGGTTCCACTTGACACTGGCTCCGGCCCCTTGACTCTTGTATTTCTGCCTATGTGTGTTCTTCGATTCTGTTTGCCTGCCTAACATATTGCCTATGATTTTTGCCCCCAACTCTCTCTGGGTATCTCAGGTGCTAAGTGTGTTTTTGCCCCGGTAGCATTTCTTGCCGCGGATACGCGTTTTATTTAGTAGACCGAACTGTCAAAAAGTGATCGCAATCGTATTCACGGTAACGTGTATTGTTTCGTAACACCGGTACTCTCAAACACAGGGTACTTACCTTGATTCATACCGTACAAAGTGAATTGGTCAGTTGTAGTGTATTTAACGTGTGGTTTTAAATTTAATTGAAGTGTCGTGTTAATAACAAATGGTTTAAAAATAAATGTACTTATATTTTTTACCTAAAACCTTGAGTCAGTGTTTGCTTGAGTCACAGTAATTGTAGTCCTTTGTGTAATCTCTGCTACTGCTCATATACTCTTGAGATAAGCCTGGCTGCTCCGCTACTGCTACCACTATAACATAGTAGTACAGGCTTGTACCAAAGGTAAAACTTGTATTGCCACCTGTAGTCTTAATTGTGTGTAGTGGTCCCTAAGGGCACTGCACAGGATTCTGCCTAACACAAGCCAATCCCTTGGGCCTAAAAAAGTGTGGACTCACTGAGACTTATCTGACCAAATTTCCATCCCCGCTCTACAGAACCGTCTACCTACGGTTTCGTCTGAACCTGTTCCATACTAAAGATCTAATGTCCAGGTGCAAGACAATTCCGAAAACCGAGAATATCTGTAGATTTTGCAACAATCCTTAGCAACAGGAGACTGTTCAGCATCTGATGACACAATGCCCTGGTCTGATTATCAAACAAACTCAATATTTTAGAAAGTATTTCAAGGGTCGGAGACAATGTGGAAGGAGCTGTTTGCTACTAATAGAAACGCCTTGAGGATTGCAATCGTCAGATTTTTGAACTCTATGAATCTTAGTCAAAGTACACATTTACAAAGTCATTTTTATTTTTCTCATGAGTTGACTTTTTCATATGTTTCTCCTTCTTATGCCTAATAGCAACATTCTTAAAACCTAGGGCCTCATTACGAGTGTGCCGGTCCAGTAACAACGGTGCCGGTAAGCCTAACGGCACCGTTGTTACCGGACTGGCACACTCTGAGTCTGCGAGTGGCTGCCATCCCGCCTGCCAGGTTTGACCTGGCGGCTGGGACGGCACCCACTCGCAGACTTTCACAGAAGCACCGGCACCGTTATTCACGGTGCCGGTGCTACCATCATCCCCATTACCATTGAGTCCTTATGGACTCAAATGGGAATGGGGATTAACGATTTTCCAGCGCCTGACATCAGAAACATCGGGGTCGTAATACCCTGGTATTTCCGTGAAGCTAGGCGTGGGAAAAATTTGCAAGTCCGGCGGCAGCCTGTCTGATTTACCGGCACGGCTACCGCTGGACTTGTTAGAGTCTTGCACTTGTTTCATTAGTATTCTTGAAATGCTGCATCGTACTGAATCGTTTTATTGAATTGTCCTAACTGTGGTACTGTTTTATTTTCTTAATTATTGAAAGGTTGATAATGTATTGTTTAGTTTTATTCAACCAAATCAATTAAAAGGGAGTGAATAGTCACTGATCACTCACCTACAGCAAATGATTCCCCAATTATTCCCTAAAAGACATATTTCACATTTAAAAACGTAGCATTTGAGATCCCAGGGAGACAAAAAGGAGACCATCCACCCAGGGAAGTTTCTAGTCCATTTGGTGCCCAGGGCGAAACACTACAATGCGCCTCCCCCCGCACTCATAATGCACGCCACTGCCAAACTAAACCCCATGGTTAAGTAACTCCCACCCAATGCCACTAAATCACTGGTATACAAATGAAACAGGTATAACATTGGGATAACAGAACTTTGCTTACCACCCAGTGCCACTAAATCACTGGTATACAAATGAAATGGGTATAACATTTGGATAACAGAACTTTGCAATCATGCAAAATGCTAGTGTGGGCCAGTTTTTTGGGTGGCATTGCACCACTTTGATGAGTTACTTCACTATGCAACTACTAGTTTTGACCATTGTTGCAGAATAAATATCCTTTAAATCGCACAATTTGCATTACATTTTATCAAAAACGTAATGCAAATTGTGCGAGCCATTTGCAACTATGCTGACAGTCCAACATTGTGGAGCCCCTAAGAGGGAGATTTCACCACAGAAATCTGGAGAATGCAGTTTTCCCATAAAACTGCATTGGGGTTATAATGATTTGAATCGGGAGGGTTGGCATGTATGAACTATGGGCCATCTTTTCATTGGTGCAAAAGCCAATTTTATGCCCCAGTCCGACCCTGGTGGCTGTCAAACGTGAGCCATTGAGGTTGTATTCCCAGGGCAGGTGCGGATGATGGGAAGCACCAGGTGCAAAAAGTATTCATAGAAAAAGGATTGGGGGAAGGAGAGGCCGGGGCAGTAGCCTGGCCGGGCCCAGGCACCATTCAGCCCTCCCGGGGACCTCCCAGGTGGGTGCTGCAAATGCCCATCTCTCAGACCCTCGTACAGATGCCCACTGCACAGCCCCATGTAGAGCTGCCCACTGCATATCCCCCCTTGCAGGCGTCCACTGCACATCACTGTACAGATGCACACTGCAGATGCCCACTGCACAGCCCCCCTACAAATGCCCACTGCATATTGCTGCCTTATGACACACACAGCACAGTCCCATGTAGAGCTGCCCACTGCATATCCCCCCTTGCAGATGCCCAGAGCACAATCCTCTGCACAGGTGCCCACAGCACAGACCCCTGTATAGACGCCCACAGCACAGACCCCTGTACAGATGCCCCCAGCACAGACCCCTGAACAGACTCCCACTGCGCAGACCCTTGTACAGAGGCCCACAACACAGATCCCTGTACAGATGCCCACAGGATATCCCCCTGTGTGAATGCCCATCTCGCAGCACCAGTGCTGGAGTGGCCTACGGGGAACTCCTGCGATTTCCCGGTGGGCCTCTGTATAACCAAAAAAAGCTCAAATTCTGCATACCTAACTCATACAGAAACCTACACAACCACCTCTCGCACAGCAAGATGGAAGCACTTTGCCACACGGTAACAACAAACAAACAACACATAAGCAGCACCAACATAGGGTGACCAGATTTCCAAAACGAAAAACTGGGACAACCAACAACATACAAGAGGGACTACCCCATCACAGCCCACCAATTACCGCCCCTCCCCCTACACGCCTACACAACCACTACCCAATCATATTTCCAGCACTTCTCCTTTCTATAAACTGCATATGATCTCATCTGTGCAGTTTTGTCTGTGAATCTTGGCATGTTAATTTAAAACAGACGTATGCTCTAATTGATATAACATGCCTTGCTGTACACCTCTCGTCCTTTCCTGCGCATGCGCTGTTGATTAGTGTCTCGGGGCTCTGCGTGTATAACGCTTCTGTGTAAGATACCAGTAAGTAATCAGAGCATTACCTCCACGTCTACTCTTCCTCGTCCCAGTACTTACTTCATGAGGTATACCAAAGCAGCAACGGGGAAAAGGTCCCAATGAGACACAGAGCCAAAAACAGTGCAACAAAACACACCCACAATAACTCTTAAATCACATCCCCACAGACAAAACTCCAACCACGAAGGAACCAACCCCCGAGTGGGAGAAACTCAACCCATAGCGGTTGATGAAAATGCCTAGACCAGCCAAGGCGGCAGCCATACAAATCTCTTGCAGAGAAAAAACACTCCTTGCATCGGCCCAGGAAGCCGCCAAACCCCTGGCAGACCGCCCCTGATTGTGCGCAGGCACAGGCAGGCCAGAAGCCACATAGGCCCTAGAGATCACAACCCGGAACCACCGGAAAATGGAAACCACAGATGCGTTATGCCCAGCCCCAGCCGGACCACAAGCAATCAGAAGACTATCAGATTGGTGGAAAAAGCAAACCAAGCCAAATACTCCAGCGCGTCCCGCCGGACATCAATGTTAAGCCGAGCCACCTCCTTAGGCGTCTTGGATCATGTAAGAAGTCAGGGAGAACCAGACCCTGAGAGGTGTGAAAACCGAGAGACAACTGAAGGGAGAAACATCGGACCACACCCCGGCACCACCGAGTCTGGCAGCACCCTCAGGAAAGGAGCGTGACATAAGAGAGCCCCAATCTCCCCAACCCTACAGGCAGAAGTGAGGGCAATAAGAAAAGCAGATTTCAGTGCAAGATGTTTGATATCAATCTCGGAAATGGGCTCAAAAGGAGGCCCGTGAAGGAACCGTAATACAAGAGGGAGATCCCAAGAGGAAAGCCCTTTATCAGCACAAGGACAGGAAGAAGAAAAACCCTGGATCAATTTCCCCACCAACACCTCCCCATCCAAGTGACTGTCAGAGTCCCCCAAAAGTAATTTCATGGAGGCCCACTGAGAGCGAAGCCTGGAAAAACTGCCAGGCCCCTGTCAAAACCCCTCCTGGAGGAACCGAAGGATAGCAGAGGCCAGAACGCAGGGGAGGGATCCCAGACCGCCCATACCAGTCTCGGAAATGGCACCAGTGTCTGCCTAACACCTTCAGAGTGGAGGGTCTAAGAGTTTCCATTTGGACCCAACTACAGGATCTGAGAACCCCTGAGATATCAACCTAGACTGAGCAATAGCCACACCGCCCATTGCATCTGGTGGAATTCCAACCGCAGATCCCCTTGAAGGGGACACGGCCACCTCGGAACCAGCCAAGGTTCCTAGGACTGAAGCTCCAACAGAGAGTGGAGCCAACTCCGGCGGGACCAGAACAGAGCTAACAACATCACAGTCACCCTGGACACTCTGATGCGCCAAACCACCCGGGGCAGAAGGGGAATAGGCGGAAAAGCATAAAGGAAAACCCCAAGGCCACTGTACAGAGAGGGCGTCCATCCCCCAATCCCCTCAGCCTGAAACCTAGAGCAGAAGAGGGGAACTTCTGCTGAGGCCGGGGATGCAAACAGGTCTAGAACCAGGGACCCTAATCTGACACAGGTCACCGCAAAGACCTGGGCCAACAGGACCAGTTCCGCAAAGGAGTGAAAACCGGCGTCTGAGAAGATCCGCTTGAACATTGTCCACCCTTCTGATACGTGAGGCCACCAGAGACACCAGATGAGTCCTCCCAGGTGCCTATCAGCGCTGCAAGAGCATTCAAGGAGTGGCCGGAAGCCCTTTTGCAGTTAACATATGCCAAGGCCGTCATATTGTCCGATCGGACCAAAAACCGCCGACCGTCCAGCAACTCCTCGAAGTACACCAGAGCTTGGACAATGGCACAACTCTGGATGATCGCCGGCTCTCCCCAGATCTCACAACCCTTGAGCTGAGAGGACCCCCAATGTAGACCCTTTCTGCTGGTGTTGGTAGTAGGAGAGGCCACAGGAGGAAGGACCATGCACACCTCAGCCTGTAGACCTGAAACCCCCCACCACCATAGCAGGGACACTCGCAGCGCTGGGGACACTGAAAACAAAACTACGAAAGCTGAGATGTCGGGAGCCAGTGGGAGAGAGTATAAGACACCAGGAGACGTAACCGAAGACGGGCTCAAGGAACTGGAAAACATGCAAGACGCCACATGCCCCGTAACTTCAGCAACAGGCGAGCCGAGATATACTGCCTTCTGAGAACCCAGCCCAGAACAGCCAGCAAGCGCCCCCCCTGCACAACATCCAGAGTACGCTCTCCCCAGACGTCCGGACAAGCAGTGCAGGGTCTTGAGACCCATAAGCAGGAGACACATCCTAGAAGGCATAGGGACCAGGAACACCCGCAAGTAGAAAATTGACCCTGAACAGGGAGAGGAACGGGCAAGACGGTAACCCACAACAACCGTTCGGAGAGAACGGATCCCATGGCCAACTACTTGGACCGTGAGCTGGGTACCAAAGTCCTAACCATGCAAACCTGGACAGGAGGAGACAGGAACGGCAACTGATACCCCCTCCAGAAGGAGCCCATTACCCAGGAAGCTTAACCCCACCGGTCCCATACACCTCCGAGAAGATAGAGACGAGGGGCCAGGGAAAACCGCCAGTCACTGCACTTGCACCAGAGGGAAATCACAGGACGTTGAAACAGGCCTGCGCCACAATATAACAGCATGCTTGTCAGCCCACAAAAAGATCTGACCTATCAAAAGGAAGATACTGGACAGCCCAGATGTCCAGCAGACTATGGCCCCCTCAGCTGACAGAGGAGCCACCAGGCTGGCGTTAAAAGGGCAGAGTACTGTCACAAAGCGGGGCAAAGCAATCCATCCGACATCAAATGCAACCCCCTACCTGAGGTATGCCTATACTGGAAAACCCACTGAAGTGACATCCCCCTCCACCGGCACCAGGGGCTCTGAGAACCCCTCTAAGCACAGACATGTGCCACCATGTGCCCTATCACTTCCCACAAGTCTGAGAGGAGGCGTGAAAGCAACACGTCGGCACCGGAGGACCTAGGCCCTAAAAGAAGAGACACTGGGAACCCCATGCATGGCCGTTACTTCCATGATGCATTTTCCATAATCCCATGCCGGACAAGGGAAAAGCAAATCAACTCCTTAGACTTTCCCTCACGCAGTTTAGAGGAAGAGGACAGGACAAGGAGTCTGCGTCCATAGCTAGCACAGACCCAAACACACCACTAACACGCCACATGACTGAGAGGTGGCTTGAGCCCTGTATCCAGTAGCTGGTAGCCCCATGCTCTAGATCGTTCCAATGCGTCGGTCTAGGAAGGTTGAAGGACCGAGTCAGCACCGCTGATACTCGAACCCGAAGTGTAGACTATGCCAGGCCGGTACCCTTCCGGCCGCTTGCAGACGTGTCCAAATCTGCGCCGTATTCACAGGCAGCACGCAAGGAATGCAGCCAACATCCGGTGAATCCTGGGCTGTGTGTGTCTGAGGAGCGGATGGTATGTGACATGCCTGGGACAGTACAGAGACCCCACAATTTCAAATACTCTGTCACAGACAACCCACGACAAGAAGCAGAGAGGCCTCACAACAAAAAGGGAAGGCTAGCCCATACTGCCAAGTGCTTGCCATCATTTCCAATAAAGATGTGCACACAAAGCACGAGGAAAATGGCATGTTGAAGGAGTCAAGATGGCCATACCAGCAGGAGAGGGGAAAAATATCAAGCACAGTCCTCCCCTCTCCTTACCTTCCCCCAGATAATGCAGCTAACATCCGGTGAATCCAGGGCCTGTGTGTCTCTGAGGAGCAAGTGGTATGTGACATGCCTGCGACAGAACAGAGCCCCCGCACTCCCAAAGACTCTCTGCCACTGTCACCCCACGACAAGAAGCAGAGAGGCCTCACAACAAAAGGGAAGGCTAGCCCATACTGCCAAGTCGAATCAAGACGGCCAAAACAGGAGGAGAGGGGAAAAACATCAAGCCCAGTCCTCCCCTCTCCTTACCTTCCCGAGGCCGTGCAGGACCCGGGACACAATGCTCACACTGCGGTCCGGAGCCCAGCAAAGAACCGAGCGAGGCAATCCAGCTCAACTGTGACCCCAAGCCCCGCAGGGGGCCCAGGAGCAGCGCCGCACCTGAGGGAGCCGAGGGCCCCGCCACACAGCCCCCCCAGGGGGCCAGCAATCGGTGCTCCCTGGTGCCCCGCACCGGGAAGAAAAAGTCCAACCTGCCGGAGGCAGGAAAAATTAAACTGAGTGACATGGATGTGGGGGAGGAGTTATAGCGATTTAAAGAAATAGTAGAAGGTCCTGTGTCGGAGGCAGGTGCCTCATGAAGTAAGTACTGGGACGAGGAAGAGTGGACGAGGAGGTAATGGGTAGGCGCAATGTGTTCCGTGGGATACGAAACGGATACTGGGCATGCGTAGTGTGTTCTATGGTTCATGCATGCCTTACTGCACATGCTCTGGTCGGCAGTGACTTATGTCTGTTCTTTGGGTTGCGCCCTGCCGCACCGGCAATCTGCAGTCATTCCAAGAGTTATCGGAACTCACATTACCCTGAGGTGCTGCCTCTTACAGACGCTACGGAATTGCACCTGCAGCCTGGGCGGGACCCCATTACAGTTCTACAGCGCTTTTAAGCGCCACGTTTGCATCGCAGCGTTATACATAATGCAGATACAATTAATAGCGGCCCATTCTCTAGCAACGCTCCGATCGCTCGCGGTAACTGCGGGTTCCCCTCCCGCTCCCCGATGCAAACATCATATCCCACTCACTGGGTGTTAGAAAGGCCTCCTGCATGGGGTGGGGGTGTAGTGGGCATCTGCATGGGGTGGGGGTGTAATGGGCATCTGCAGTGGGTGGGGGTGTAATGGGCATCTACACAAGGGCTGTGCAGTGGGCATCTGCATGGGCTGGGGGTGTAATGGGCATCTACACAAGGGCTGTGCCGTGGGCATCTGCATGGGGTGCGGGTGTAATGGGCATCTGCACAAGGGCCGCGCAGTGGGCATCTGCACGGGTGGGGGTGTAATGGGCATCTACACAAGGGCTGTGCAGTGGGCATCTGCATGGGGTGCGGGTGTAATGGGCATCTGCACAAGGGCCGCGCAGTGGGCATCTGCACGGGGTGGGGGTGTAATGGGCATCTACACAAGGACCTTGTAGTGGGCATCTGCATGGGGTGGGGGTGTAATGGGCATCTATAAAAGGACCGTGTAGTGGGCATCTGCATGGGCTGAGGGTGTAATGGGCATCTACACAAGGGCTGTGCAGTGGGCATCTGCATGGGGTGGGGGTGTAATGGGCATCTGCACAAGGACCACGCAGTGGGCATCTGCACGGGGTGGGGGTGTAGTGGCCATCTGCACGGGGTGGGGGTGTAATGGGCATCTGCACGGGGTGGGGGTGTAATGGGCATCTACACAAGGGACATGTAGTGGGCATCTGCACGGGGTGGGGGTGTAATGGGCATCTACACAAGGGACATGTAGTGGGCATCTGCACGGGGTGGGGGTTTAATGGGCATCTACACAAGGGCCGTGTAGTGGGCATCTGCACGGGGTGGGGGTGTAATGGACCTTCTGCACGGGGTGGAGGTGTAATGGGCATCTGCAAGGGGTGGGAGTGTAATGGGCATCTGCGCGGGGTGGTGGTGTAGTGGCCATCTGCGCGGGGTGGGGGTGTAGTGGCCATCTGCGCGGGGTGGGGGTGTAGTGGCCATCTGCGCGGGGTGGGGGTGTAGTGGCCATCTGCATGGGGTGGGGGTGTAGCGGGCATCTAAAAAAGGGCCGCGGAGTGGGCATCTGCACAAGGGCCATGTAGTGGCCATCTGCACGGGTTGGGGGTGTAGTGGCCATCTGCATGGGGTGGGGGTGTAATGGACCTTCTGCACGGGGTGGAGGTGTAATGGGCATCTGCAAGGGGTGGGAGTGTAATGGGCATCTGCACGGGGTGGGGGTGTAGTGGCCATCTGCGCGGGGAGGGGGTGTAGTGGCCATCTGCGCGGGGAGGGGGTGTAGTGGCCATCTGCGCGGGGAGGGGGTGTAGTGGCCATCTGCGCGGGGAGGGGGTGTAGTGGCCATCTGCGCGGGGAGGGGGTGTAGTGGCCATCTGCGCGGGGTGGGGGTGTAGTGGCCATCTGCATGGGGTGGGGGTGTAAGGGACCTTCTGCATGGGGTGAAGGTGTAATGGGCATCTGCAAGGGGTGGGAGTGTAATGGGCATCTGCGCGGGGTGGGGGTGTAGTGGCCATCTGCGCGGGGTGGGGGTGTAGTGGCCATCTGCGCGGGGTGGGGGTGTAGTGGCCATCTGCATGGGGTGGGGGTGTAGCGGGCATCTACACAAGGGCCGTGTAGTGGGCATCTGCACATGGTGGGGTTGTAATGGGCATCTGCACGGGGTGGGGGTGTAGTGGCCATTTGCACGGGTTGGGGGTGTAGTGGCCATGTGCACGGGGTGGGGTGTAGTGGGCATCTACACAACGGCCATGCAGTGGGCATCTGCACGGGTTGGGGGTGTAGTGGGCATCTGCACGGGGCGGCGGTGTAATGGGCATCTGCACGGAGTGGGGGTGTATTGAGCACCAGTGCAGGGCACTGGAACCGAAAGTGGCCCTGGAAATGTGTTTCCAAGTGGCCCCATGTTAACATATATTGGAGGTTTTGTAACTTGACTTCATCCCACTCAAAAGTGGCCCATGGTACAGAGGCCCAACGGGAAATCGCAGGAGATCCCCGTAGACCACTCCACCACTGGTGCTGTGAGATTGGCATTCACACAGGGGGATATGCTGTGGGCATCTGTACAGGGGGACTGCTGTAGGCATCTATGCAGGGGTCTGTGCATGTGTACAGGGGTCTGTGCTGTTGGCATCTGCAAGGGGGGATATGCAGTGGGCACCAGTACAGTGGACTGTGCAGGGGGCATCTGTTCAGGGGCTGTGCAGTGTGCATCTTTACGGGGGCTGTGCAGTGAATGTCTGCAAAGGGGGTTATGGAGTGCAGCTCTACATGGGAGTGTGCTGTGGGTGTCTGCAAGGAGGCAATATGCAGTGGGCATCTGTACAGACATCTGTATAGGGGCTATGCAGTGTGCATCTGTACGGGGGCTGTGCAGTGAATGTCTGCAAAAGGGGTTATGCAGTGCAGCTCTACATGGGGCTGTGCTGTGGGTGTCTGCAAGGAGGCAATATGCAGTGGGCATCTGTACGGGTGCTATGCCGTGGGCGCCTTTGCAGAGGACTGTGCTGTGGGCATCTGCAAGAGGGATACGCAGTGGACAGCTCTACATGGGGCTTTCCAGTGGGCATCCGTACGGGTGCTGTGCCGTGGGCATCTGTATGGAGGCTCTGCAGTGTGCATCTATGGATGCTATGCAGGGGGTGTCTGTAAAGGGGGCTGAGATGGGCATTTGCAGCACCCACCTGGGAGTTCCCCGGGAGAGCTGAATGGTGCCTGTGCCCGGCCAGGCTACTGCCCCGGCCTCTCCTGCCCCGATCCTTTTTCTATGATTACTTTTTTGCACCTGGTGCTCCCCATCACCCGCGCCTGCCTTGGGAATACAACCTCAATGGCTCACTTTAGGCAGCCACCAGGGTTGGACTGGGGCATAAAATTGTCTCGGGCACCAATAAAAAAGTGACCCATAGTTGCAAATGGCTCGCACGATTTCCATTACGTTTTTTGCAAATAGTGCGATTTAAAGGGTATTTATTCAGCAACAATGGTCAAAACTACTAGTTGCATAGTGAAGTAACTCAGCAAAGTCCTGGGAGGATAGCTCAGCAGCAACGTGTTTGCCTTGGAAGCAAGTCGAGAAGAAGCAACACAGGTTTGATCCCCGGGTCCGCGCTTTGAAACCTCTGGGTATTTAAGCACGTTATAAATACGCAACGAAGACAAAAAAAAAACAATTACGCAACTAACAAACAATTCCTGTAACAGCGACTCAATGCCCGCGGGCTGTGTGAGCGCTTAACAAAAAAAAAGCAAAATAAATAAAGTGGCGCACTTAAAAAAAACTGCCCCACACTAGCATTTAGCGTTTTGGCGAAGTTCTTGAATCACGATGTAATAACACCTGTTTCATTTGTATAGCAGTGATTTATTGACATTGGGTAGGAGTTACTTAACCGTTGAGTGTATTATGGGAGGGGCGCTCACGCTGCATGTGGGGGGGGCAGGGGAAGGACGCATTGAGTATTTCGGTCTGGGCACCACATGGACTAGAAGCTGCGCCTGGGTGGAGGGGCTCATTTTTGTCTCCCTGGGACCTCAAATGCTACGTTTTTAAATATGAAATATTTCTTTTAGGGGAATCATTTGCTGTAGGCGAGTGACTGGAGACTATTCACTCCTCTTTTGGTCAGAAAGTGATCATCTTTTTTGCTTGTACTTCATAAGCTTCCAGTTAATCCTGTCTTTGGTATGTGATGGAGGATGCATTACTGGGCGGGGAGAGTGGACCGGCAGCTCTTCATTGGATGTTTCAATTATATGGTGTTATATGATGTCTTGTGTTTGTAGTATTTAATAACATAATATCTTCCATTTCTAGATCTAAACACATTATTGTGTCATCCTACTCTGCAAAGCGTAAGAAGCACAGGCACCAAAAGGTAAATAACTGCTGTAGTTTGTTTCTCTGCACAGGTTGTTATGCTTCTGAGATAATCTGTCTCCCGCCCTGCGTTCCTGGACCCTTCATGTCTCCTTCTCTCCTGTCTTGTCTCCATTCCTCCTTCCTGCCTCTTCCTGGAAGTGACGTCCAGATCCAGGTTTAGGGTCCAGGTCTGTAGCCCAGTGGACTAGTGCATTCTCTAGAAGGATTCATGCGTGTGACCTCATAGTCACTGGTTTGAATCCCTACAGGTCCACCCAGCACTTCATCCACACATTAACTGAATGAGTACCACTAAGTTGTGTAACATTGTTAGGTGTTAGGACCCCTTATTGGCTAGAGTCCCATGTGCTTTCCTGATGAAGACCCACTTTGAAGCACTCTCCCACACGTTGCCCTGGGAGGGACGCTCCAAGATGTCCAAGTCTTCAAGTCCTCACGGCTCATACCCTGAAGATACTGTTGCTAACAGCAGCATGATTCAGTCATAACACGTAACGAGCTCTGCATGACGTGCTATGTGAGGGATCTAAAGTCCTGATGTAGGACCATCCTGGCAGGAGGAGTGCGGGATGGACCATATCCATTAATGCCTCAATCACTGAGGTGACAAAGCCTTTATGTGAAATATAGCATTAAGAGTCTTGGTTTTAGGCCAGAGTATCTTGCCCTTGATCTTATGGTACCACCTGCTGGGGAAGAACGTGGATATTTTAGAACTGATATATTTTCTTTTCAGGAATAATCTCTCTTACACATGCCCGTAATCGACTCACTGTAAATCATGATGTAGTCAATTACATGTGAAAGTGAGCAGCAAAGATAGGTAAACCTACTCGTTCCAAGCAGGCAAAATCCAGATTATTTTTGATAATGTGTTGCTATCTTGGGAGCTTTGATTAAAATGGCCGCTGTATTGCTGTCCTCTCATTGTCCTCCTTGACGTTCTTCAGCCGCCCTGTGCTTCTCGGCTCAGTTCTTTTCCTCTTCTTGCACCTAAGCATTGGAACGCTCTTCCACATCCTATCCGTGCACCCTCTAGCTATCAGTTTTTTTCATTCCCAATTAAAAACTCTGTTCTCTTTCCTCTAATCAGCTTTGATCATTGATTTTGTTATCATGCTACATTTTCTTTTCAAAATGGCCATTGTATTTCAAATGTTTGTAAAGCGATAAAAAAAGAACTAGGAGCCTAAAGGATCTAGAGGGAGATGAGAATCAACACGCTAACAGAGAGCTTCCTACCACTCAAGAAGCACTAGCCCAAGAACAATTAAGGGAATGTTTGGATGAGACTACTGCCCAAGGGATAAGAGAAAACCTAGACTCCAGCACCCTGCAAGAGGAGAGTCCCTATAGACAGGGACAACAAAGAACTGATCAAACAGGTGGCTCTAGGTAACGGGCAGAAGAACCCGGTAATAGCACCAGAGCAGTTGGACGCTCAACAATCAAGCGCAGCCACTTTGCCAGCATTGAATTTTGTCCTGAACTCCCTGGTTACTGTTTGAGCATTTGAAAACGGAGGTGCAATCTCAAGCAGGGCTTCTGCTCGAACTAACTAGAGAAATGGCGAACTTTAAATCTTCAATAGTCGGAATAACTAACACAATCAATACAATAGTGATTCCGACCCTCAAAGACTCAAGGCTGGAGATACCTAAACAAGGGCTGGACCTCTCCCCTATTCAAGTGTTTCTGAGGGAAAAGGAAAAGGGAGAAGAAGCCCTTTATGCATTAGTTTGGGATTTTCTGTCTCAGTTAAATGCTTCAAACCGTAAAGGAATGAGAGAGGGTGAGGCCGAAGGGTATGAAGAGCCACCAAATCCCTTCGATGATACCCCCTCTCTGAGTCTACTATGGAGGAGTTTAGAAGACTGGCGCTAGTGGTTGAGGGAGAGTTGGAGAGGGGAAGTTACCCTCCCCAAACTATCATAGAAGTACTTGCACGAGAGAATGAAGCCTCTCCTCAAAAGTGGATAGAGGAGGGCCAACAGCACTCTAGAGGTAGGAGGCATGCCAAGAAAAGAGCGGCAAGACAGAACTATTCAATGGTCTTTCCGAATCCTCGTAGGGAAAAAAAAAACACAAAAACAAAAAGGACAGATTTGAGTTCCTCCCCTAAATCCTCTCTAGGTCTACCCCATGAGGGCAAAACATTGGAGGAAGGAAGAGGGGGCACAGGAGAAGAAACTCGGGGGCGCCCAATAGACATCACACCAATATGCAATCAAGTGGGCGATCTGAGTAAGAAGCAAAAGCCTGGGAAGGACGCAAGAGGGGGCACAATTCACAAGTGCTTGAGATTGTCAGTGTGAGCGTGGGGCTGCAAACGGACCCTCATGAAAGCCTTGCATCAAATCTTGCCTGGTCAGTAGCAGCAGTCAATATGGAGCCTAAAGGGTTGAATGGGAGACTAGTAGCAGGAGGGGGAGGAAGCAGCAATCCGCCCCACAATCCATCGGGCCAGCCTTGGCCCGATGTTTCTAAAGAACAAAAAGAGCCCTGTGTTACCAATAACAACCAGCGCAGCAGGATACATCTCAAGCTTGAAAATAGCCCCTATTTTCTTGAAACATCAGAATCCGGACCAACCTAAAACCTTAATGGTTACAGGAAGCACTTCTGGCCAGGGAAAGGCCATGGCTCTCCAGGAGAACGTAAATGGCTCTGGGAAATTGACAACATTAGTGTCACCAGTACCGGAAACATCTAAGCCAAACGTAACTTTGAAAAAACACATGGTACCCACTGAGTCTATTGAGGCAAGAGCCTCTGCATTTGCAATACGGAGAGTTTGGCTTAGATTAGCGGGGAAGAACCCATATCACAGCTATCTGTGTAGAGTTGCGATCTTATCATTCTTCAAGAGTGTGCCAAACCTATATCTTCTGGGAACAGGGGTGGTGGAATTTGTGAAATTCCCAGATAGAAGTGATCCTGACTCAGTAGAAGTGGGCCTTAAATCAAGAAAGGCTCAGTTAGCTATATTGAATGCAAAAGAAGAACTGGAGAGACATAACCTCATCGTTTCTTCCTCAGTCCTACTAGAGATGCCTAATGACTATTGGAGAAATCAGTGTCACACAAGCAGTTCCCTATCTGATCCTAAGATAAATTTGAGAAAGACGGACACCTCTGGGGTAGGGAAGGACAGCCAGCAAGATAACCAACACAATGCGCTTTTGTTACTGCCACAAATTCTTGGACTAAGCGGGGTCCCAAGAACTTTGTAACACAATTTATGAGAGAACGCCTGTTTAGCAATGCAGAAATAATAATTATCCAAGAAACCTGGTTAGTAAATCCTATTGCGATTGAGGGCTACTTGGTTTTTACTCTACCTGCTCAACAAAAGGTGAAAGGAAGACCATCAGGTGGTCTGCTGATGGCATTTAGAGATACTACATGCCGGGAAATAGCCCTGATTTTCAATAATATCCAAGGCATCCAAGCATGTAAATTTGTATTAAGATGCTTGCAAGACAATATCCAGGTGATCGTTATAAACATATATTGAAACCATGCCTGTTTCAGCCTTCAGACCTTTCTCAGTACTTTGTCAACACTATTTGAAAAGATTAAACTCTCCTTTGGGCGGGCATACATAATTCTGGCTGGAGACCTGAATGCACAATGCCTACATCTTCCAAAACAAGGGGAGGGAATGAGAAGCGCTGGAATCAGACAAAAAAAGAATTCACTGGCTGGAATTCTTGGACTCGTGGGGGTTGAAAATGTTAAATGGAGTGGTACCAGGCGACATCCCCCCGGCAAGTACCTGGAGGCGAGGAAAGTCCTCCTCCGCTCTGGCCTATTTCTTCATGTCAGAGGGTTTATTATCACGCAGTGCCTCCTTGAAGATTAATCCAAAGTGAGGGAGTGACCATTCATGGTTAAGGTTATCAATTGCAGACATTGGGAATTGTCTGGTAGACAGACACAGGCCGGATCTGGTACTAAGCAAGAAAAGTGCACACCTAGTAAAGTACAGACGGGAGGGTAGTACACTAAATAATAAAATTAAGGCCCTTCCTGTAGTGCAAGAGCTAAAAAACTGTGAGCCTAGCAAGTTCATAAAGTTTATTTGGTCTGTTAGCCCACCTAGTTTAGGTGGAATAGGTAAACGCTCGGTTCACTGCCACACTTTTGACGAGGACACCTAGTTACACAAAAAAACACTTGGACAGAAGTTGAGGAAGTTAAAACAAGCAAAACTCGGCACAGAGCTACTCAGAGTGGATGTTAAGAGAGTGATGTCTGAATATAAGCGTTGGCCACGTGACAGGAAGATGCTGCGTCTTCAAAAAGATGGTGAAACAATGCCAAAGGCGCTAGGTAAAGATAACACCAGAAACGTCTGGTCACTTATTAACCAATCAGAAAAAAATGATAATAGTGTCCAATGCAATTTAGTCCCTGAATGCAAATGGGTAGAATATCTCACTAAAAACTTTGAAAATCGAGTTAACATTGCTGTGGCCCCGGTAAAGGAGACCATATGGTATCTGCCCATAGATGAACAGGACATAGCAGAGCTAATTCTTTAATCCTCTTCTTCCAAAGCAGCAGGCACAAAAGGACTTAAAAAACAACAACCTAAAAAACAACATAGAGGTTTGGGCCAGATTACTTAGTAGGCTCTTTGAGGAGATTCTAGCAAAAAAGATCTTCCCTGACTCTTGGTAAACAGCAACGAACATTCCTTTCTTCAAGGGAGGGTGATCGTTTAGAGCCTGATAGTTATCGGTCGATCGCCCTCCTTGACATCGAAAGTAAACTCTTTATGAACATTTTGCTAAGGGAGTTGAAAAAATGGGCGGAGGAGGCAACATTCTCTTTTAAGTTCCAAACGGGGTTTAGGTGAGGCCTGTCAATGGCGCTGAATGGGCTGGCTCTTAGTCTAATTAGTGAAGAGACCAGGGAAAAGGGCGAATGTCAGCTATGTGGTGTATGGGTGAACTTCTCAAGGGCGTTCCATAATGTCAACAGGGAACTCCTTTGGATGAAAATGAGGAATTGGTGGGCCCCGGAAGGACTAATGTCTATGCCAATTGAGTTGCACAGGGACACCACCGTGAGAGTCTGTTTGGACGAGGAAGGGCATCTATCAGACCCCATTAGAGTGGAGAAGGAAGTCAGACAAGGTTGCTGAAATCTTTGACAACTTTGGCAGACTGGAGAATGCTCTCTCTTTATCGACTTATTGTGAGAGCTCAGAAAGATGCATTATATGAGGGTATTAAAGCACACATGGAACATAATACATCTAAATCTCTTGCACACTTAACAAAAAGAAACATCTGATATCTTGGTAAAAGCTGAATCTGATCTGGTCACACTAATTGGTAATCCTTTAAAAATGAAGAAATGACTTAATAGGTTCACTAAAAAAAGTTCACGATGTAGTGGCAATTTCAGAGCCTGTAGTGAGGCAATCGGTTGACAAACTGCACACGTACTGACTATGGCCCTCATCACGAGTCTGGCGGTAACCCTTAAATGTGGCAGTAGCGCTATTACCGCCGCATTTAAGGGTACGCCAGATGATGGCCTTGGCGGATTTCCCCACAAATCTGAGCTGGGGGGAAATCCGGGGCGAATTTGGCGATTTTCGGTGCTATTACCATGGCGGGAAATCCACCGGCAGGAATAGCACAAATTTTCCCCATTGGGCCCAATGGGGAATGAGGAATTCCCTAATGGGCCCAATGGGGAATGGGCACTAACCGCTCCGCCAAACCCGTGATCCGGCGCTAAAAGTGCCAGAGGGTTTGGCGGTAGGGCTAATGGCGCCGGCGGTAATAGCGCCGGCGTTACCGCCCAACTTGTGATGAGGCCCTATAAAGGTGTTGCATGAGTAAGCCACAGGTTAAATGTTACCAGACTTAAATGACACACCGTTTACTAGTATAAATGCATACATGAGTTTCATTAGAAGCATCAAAAACCTAATAGGTTCACTAAATAAAAGTTCACTATGTAGCGCCAATTTCAGAGCCTGTAGTGAGGCAATCGGTTGACAAAATGCACACGTACTGCCTATAAGATGTTACGTGAGTAAGCCACAGGTTGAATGTTGCCAGTCTTAAATGACACACCATTCACAGGCATAGATGCATACATGAGTTTCATTAGAAGCATCAAAAACCTAATAGGTTTAACACGGCAATTCCCTCTGCAACATATGTGCTGAGTGGAGAATGGTGAAGAACGAGGCACATTCAGTAAAGAGCAGGATGGAAAAACCAAAGCCGTACGCCCCCAAACGCGAAAGCAGTGTCAATTGCACTGAAAAGAAGTTGTACAGATTATGCATAAGCAATGCACATTTCCCACTCAAAAACAGAGAAAAACAAATGTGCAGCACGTTCAAATAAATACAGGAAGCGCAGGATGTCATGTAGAAGTGTTAGAACTAAGCTCGGCTGCAAGTAGTGCTTTTAATTTCGCAGCCAGTGAACAGCGTGACTAATAGAGAGAAAAAGAACCTTGACCTTTCCGTTTTCAGAAGGAATGTCACAAAAAAAGGGCTGAGTTTAAGTCCTCGAGCGTGATTGCCTAGACGAACTATCACTCAAAAATTAAAAACCTACAGTGTTTATCAGAGCATGGACAAAAAAGAAAATTATCACAAAGCCTGTGAACCCCGCACACCCAAACAGTACAACAGCACACTTAGGGACACTGTGGCTGTGCGCGCATGGGTGCGCGTGCACAGAGTTTAAGTAGGGTTTCTGGGAGTGGGTGGGCAGAGCAGCAGGTGGCATTGAGTGCAACAAAGTACATATGCTGCTATTTATAGATCATGTTTCGGCAGCCTGGGAGTCTTCCTGTTAGGCATGCAGCGTGGAGCCAGGTCCAAAGCAGGCAAGAGAGAGCTAATCCAGCAGCGTGTCCAGCACAACAGCACACTTAGGTACACAAGCATTTAACAATGGGTGAACATACCCAGGCTTTGTTTAGCAGAAAAGTCAACAATAGAATAGAGAGCCACATGTTGGAAACCATTTAGTGTGCAGAACATTCCTGCACGGATCTGAAATATGTTGAGCAGCAGAACTATGTTTTGTGGTCTGTGGATATGTTTGTATGTTTGTAGTCTGGGAAAAGTGGTGGGTGAGTTGAATGGGTGATTATGGGAGAGTGGAGTTGGGTGTTTAAGGGTATAAGAAGATAAGTGAGGTGTGAGTGTTGAAGGGACATCAGAGATCTGGAGGTATGCATTGGTACGTTGAGCCCTGGGCTGCAAGAGGGTGGGTGTGATTGATGAGCATGTGGTTGAAGGATGAGCTGGTCATTAGCACGTGTGCACAGCAATGTGAAGATACTAATTGCAAGACATGATGCAAAGTGTTACAGACAAACAGTTGCAGTTTTACAATATCTGCGCATTTGGAGCAATAGAAGTGATACAAGCAATTATAATGAGAACAGGCTCTGGCATTAATTAGCAAGAGGGCAACACAGGAGCAATAGTGCTTGATGCATTCACTGGAATATGAAGGAACTGGCTGAATAGCTGACACATGACTACCTTGTAATGTCGGTGCAGTTGCAGGTTTCTCGCCCTTATCCTTTTTTCTGCGCATGCGCTAGTGAATAGTGTCTCAGAGCTCTGCATGTTTAACACCTATGCGCAGGACGCAGATCACGGAACACGTTCGGAAATGTCCGCATGCACGTCTCATTGTCCTTTTCCTGTGCCTACTTAGGCGATTCTCTCTCAGAGCGTGTTATTGCTGTCTCAGCGCTCGACTTATTTACACCCCTGCATAAGACTCCGATTCTTGAGCATGCGCAGTTTGTTCTAAAATGTACGCATGCCAAGCGCATCACGCGATTACTGCGCATGCTCTGTGAAGCTGTCTCTTAGCACTGCGCATGCTCTGAGGATCAGTTTGTCAGCACTGCGCATGTCTGTTCTTCGGGTTTGCGGCTCGGCTTTGCCGATGCAGATCTTTAGTGCGAGGTCCCGAGCGGTGGATGGGGTCCAGTTCGATTTCCTGGGACCACAAATACTATGTTTTCAAATGTGAAATAATTACATCGGTCAAAGCAGGTACTAAACAGTACGATGTTCCCTTACTTTTCGGGCTAATCCGTCATCCTTCCCTTACGGTAGTAGATAGTTACCATCCGAGAAACGGACCATAGCAACGGCCCGCCCACTATTCTCCACGTGACTTCCTACGGTCGTGGCTGGTTCCCATTAGAGAAAGGGACCTTAGCAATGGCCTTCCTGCTCTTCTTCACGTGACCTCCACATCATCGTGCTTTTCCAGGACCAATGAATGAAGCGCTTCCGGGGCAGAGGGTGGATCCGGCTAGGGGCGTGGTGCCAAGTTCATGTTGCCGGCAGCAGGGGCGGAGCCCGCGTTTGCACGTCATACAGTCGGGAGAGGAGCCGCGCGAAGCAGGCGGCGGATGCTGACGTTGATGCATTGCCGGGGCAGAACTAGCTACTGAGACTCTCAGCACCGGGAGCGGCTCCTGCAGCGGTGCAGATCTGGAGGAAGTATGTCGGGGCGCAGGTGCAACGCGTTGGGGGGGCCGATATGAGTGAGCAGGGGAATACTCTGGAGAAGGCGGCTGCGGAGTGAGGGTGCAAGATGGCCTAAGGCCTGCACCTGGGAGGGGTGATGCATTGGGAGGCAAGGGTACCCTGGGGTCTGCAGGGGTTGCTGCGCCTGGGAGGTGTAATGCATTAGGAGATCAGTGTACCCTGGGCTCTGCAAGGGTTTCTGGGGTGCAAGATGGCATAAGGCCCGCTCCTGGGAGGGCGGAGGCAAGGGTACCCTGGGGTCTGCAGGGGTTGCTGCGCCTGGGAGGGTGATGCATTGGGAGCCAGGGTACCCTTGGGTCTGCAGGGGTTGCTGCGCCTGGGAGGGCTGATGCATTGGGAGGCCAATGTACCCTGGGCTCTGCAGGGGTTCCTGCGCCTGGGAGGGTGATGCATTGGGAGGCCAGGGTACCCTGGGCTCTGCAGGGGTTGCTGCGCCTGGGAGGGGTGATGCATTGGGAGGCAAGGGTACCCTGGGGTCTGCAGGGGTTGCTGCGCCTGGGAGGGTGATGGATTGGGAGGCCAGTGTACCCTGGGCTCTGCAGGGGTTGCTGCGCCTGGGAGGTGCGATGCATTAGGAGGTCAGTGTACCCTGGGCTCTGCAGGGGTTGCTGCGCCTGGGAGGGATGATGCATTGGGTAGTAAGGGTACCCTGGGGTCTGCAGGGGTTGCTGCGCCTGGGAGGGGTGATTCATTGGGTAGTAAGGGTACCCTGGGTTCTGCAGGGGTTGCTGTGCCTGCGAGGGGTGATGCATTGTGGGGGAAAGGGTACCCTGGGCTCTGCAGGGGTTGCTGCGCCTGGGAGGGGTGATGCATTGGGTAGTAAGGATACCCTGGGGTATGCAGGGGTTGCTGCGCCTGGGTGGGGTGACACATTGGGTAGTAAGGGTACCCTGGGGTCTGCAGGGACTGCTGCGCCTGGGATGGGTGAAGCATTGCGTAGTAAGGGTATCCTGGGGTCTGCAAGGGGCTGTTGCACCTGGGATTGGTGACGCATTGGGTAGTAAGGGTACCCTGGGGTCTGCAGGGGCTGCTGCGCCTGGGAGGGGTGATGCATTGGGTAGTAAGGGTACCCTGGGGTCTGGGAGGCAAGATTACCCTGGGGTCTGCAGGGGTTGCTGTGCCTGGGAAGGTGATGCATTGGAAGGCAAGGGTACCCTGGGGTCTGCAAGGGTTGCTGCTCCTAGGAGGGTGATGCATTGGAAGGCAAGGGTACCCTGGGGTCTGCAGGGGCTGCTGCGCCTGGGAGGGGTGATGCATTGGGTAGTAAGGGTACCCCCTGGGCTCTGCAGGGGTTGGTGGTGGTGTATCTGACAAGGTGTCTGTTAAGACTGGAGGGGGGAGCCCAAGTGGGAAGGAAAGTGTCAAGGGTGATGGTGGGAAAGGGAAATTGGCTGCGGGTGGTGGTTGGCAGTCTCTAGGGTAGGGTTTGGTGGGAGCCGGTGTTGATGTTGGGAGGAGAAAGGGGGGGGTCGCATGAGGATGTCAGGGGAGTTCTGCTTTGTAGTAGACCCCCCCCCCATCCTCTGTGGATCGGAGGGTGGAGGGCAGTGTGTGGGCGGGTGTGAGGCTGTGGTTGAATCCATGGAGGCAGAGTTGGGGTGGCAGGTGGTCATAAAGTCGGCGAAGCCCAATCAGGATCTCAATGGAGTTGGCCCTTTTGTGGTGTCAGAGTGGGTCTGGAAAGCAATTGGCGTTGTGCAGTCTGTCCAGGTAATCATTGGGGGGGCGTTTGTTGGTTAAGGGTGTGGGTGAGCTGACCAGGAACAAGGCATTGGATTTGGGATGTCTTGGGAAACATCCTGTTTCTGTGTCAGGGCGGTGCAGTGTGTAAGGGAGTCATTTATTGTGTACCTCTTTGTGTGCATGTGTTTTTGGGTTTTCAGCGGTTTCGGGTGAAGCCTTATGTCCCAGCCCCCCTTAGGTGCCATAAGTGTCGGGAGTATGGTCACGTGGTGCAATCTTGTAGGAAGGAGAGAAGGTGTGGTAAGTGTGGTGGTCCCCATGATATTAAAGATTGTATCTCTGTATGCACACCAAAGTGTTGCAATTGTGGTAGGGATCATGTTGCTTCTTGTAGGGGATGTACTGCACAGGTGGGGGCCTGTAAGGTTGTGAGCACTAAGGTGAGTCATAACATCAGCTGCAGCAGTTGAGAAGGTGCGGGCGGAGCAGGTGGTTGTGGTGGGTAGTCCTGCTGTAGTGGTGAAGCGAGTGGAGGTGGGGGAGGTTCAGTCTTTGGCGGTTGAGAGGGTAATTGGAGGGGGTGTTACTATCAGAATGGCGGAATTATTGTGTTTTATTATCGCAAATATTAATACGTTGGCCGAGTGTCAGTCGATCGGACAGGTTACAAGCGGTGGTGAAGGCAGCAAAGATGTATTTAAGGATGTACATAGGACGATGAGTGGTGGTGTTTTTGTGCTCCCTTGTCCCCCTCCCTTGTCGCGCTCCGAAACACTTATGTACAAGCGCAATACAAATAAATTATCAATATAAAAGTGGACCATAGTTGCAAAATGCAGTTAATTCCTTTTGCGGCAGGCTGTTTGAATAGGACCCAATTGGGGGTTGGGGGGTTGTTGATCAAATGTAATGCAAATTGTGTACAATTTAAAGGATATTTATTCAGCAACAATGTTAAAAACTACTAGTTGCACAGTGAAGCAACTCATCAAAGTGGCGCACTTGGACTGAAAAAACTCCCACACTAGCATTTTGTGTTTTTGCAAAGTTCTTGACTCGCAAAATAATAAAACCTGTTTCATTTGAATAGCAGTGATTTATTGATATTGGGTAGGAGTTACTTAACTGTGGGGTGTAGTTTGGGAGTGGCGCGCAGGGAGCGCATTGTAGTGTTTCGCTCTGGGCATCAACTGGACTAGTAACTGTCCTGGGTGGATGGGCTCCTTTTAATCTCCCTCGGACCTCAAATGCTACGTTTTTAAGTAGTGTGAAATATGTCTTGAGGAATCATTTGCTGTGGGTGAGAGACCAGTGACTATTCACTCCTCTTTTAGTGAGAAAGTGATCATGTGTTTTGGCCAAGTGTTATTTACATTGTCTCTGCTTGTTCTTCATACACCTCCAGTTAATCCTGTCTTCTGTGTATGTGATGGAGGGTACATTCCTGGGTGGGGAGAGAACGGAAGCTCCTCTTTGGATGTTTCGATTATATATCATTATAGGATGTCTTGCGTTTGTATTACTTAATAACGTAATAATAGTCTTCCATTTCTAGATTTAAACACAATATTGTGTCACCCTACTCTGCAAAGCGTAAGAAGCACAGGCACCAAAAGGTAAATAACTGCTGTAGTTTTTGTCTGCACAGGTTGTTCTATGTTTCTGAGATAGCCGGTCTCCCACCCTGCGTTCCTGTACCCTTCATGTCTCCCTCTCTCCTGTCTTGTCTCCATTCCTGCCTCTTCCTGAAACTGGTGTCCAGATCCAGGTTTAGCATCCAGGTCTGTGGCTCAGTGGACTAGTGCATTCTCTGGTAGGATCCATGGTTGTGTGATCTCATAGTCACTAGTTTGAATCCTGCAGGTCCACCCAGCCCTTCATCCATCCAAGATTGACAGAATGAGCCTCTGAGTTTTGTAACAATGAACATCTGTTACCTTCTGTCTAGGGCACCAAAATACATTAGTGTGTGTGGGGGAGCTGGGTACACTCTACAAATACACATAGTATGTTATGTTAATCCTTTCCTCTGTGCCGTCCTATTAAACTCAATTGGTAATTCGCTATTGGACCTGTATGGTGGATCTCAGCACTTTTCTATAGGGGGGCGGAGGAGTGGAATTGTGAAAGTGAGTTAAATAAGCACATTGGTAGCTACACCTAGTGTTGGTTGTCCTCTTTGCTGATCACCTGGGGAGAAAGGGGTTTATGGTAAAGCCTTAATCGGGAGGGGCTGAATGAAGTGGACCAACAGATCTGCACTTTGGTGGGTGTTGTTTTGTTTCTAGGCATGAATGAGTGAGCGTTCTGGAGGGGAATTGAGGGCATGTGGTATAGTCAATGGAAAGGATAATATGGAGTGCGGAAGTATGACAGACCCACACTCCCCTTGCCTGCCCACCCGCTAGAGCAGTCACAACATGAGGTGATTGAAACGGTCGCATTGGGAGGCGAGGGTACCCTGGGCTCTGCAGGGGTTTGCTGCGCCTGGGAGGGTGATACATTGGGAGGCCAAGGTACCCTGGAGTCTGCAGGGGTTCCTGGTGGACGACCTCGTGATTGTTAAGGAAGGTGAGTCAAGGACAGTGACCTGCCCACTTGCACACGTTCGTGAACGGTTAGCAAGTCGGGTGATCCGAGTATTGCAAGCTCATGAATTCATCTGCATCCCTTATTTATTAACTTCTTGTCCCCAGTTATAGGAAATAATGACCCACTGGCATTGTTAGGTGTTGGGATCCCCTATTGGCTAGCAACCGGTGTGCATTCCTGATGGCGACCCACTTTGAAGCACTCTCCCACAAATTGACCTGGGAGGGAAGTTCCAAGATGTAGCTCCATCAACTGGGCCTAGGTCTTCATCAAGTCCTCGCAGCTCACACCCTGCAGATACTGTTCCGAACAGCAGCATGATTCAGTCATGACGCGTGCCGAGTTCTGCATGACGTGCTATGTGAGGGATCTAAAATCCTGATATTGGACCATCCTGGCAGGAGGGGTGCGGGATGGACCTCATCCGTTAATGCCTCAATCACTGATGTGACAAAGCCTTTATGTGAAATATAGCATTAAGAGTCGTGATTTTAGGCCAGAGTAACCTGATGTTTGTGTTATGGTACCACCTGCAGGGGTTTTTAGAAATAATCTCTCTTGCTTATACCCACACTCGCCTCACTGTAAAATCATGATGTAGTAAATTACATAAGTGGGCAGCAAATATAGGTAAACCTACTCCTTCCAAGGAGGGGAAACCCATTTTTTTTTTTTTGGGGAAAATGGGTTGCTATCTTGAGAGCTTTGCTTAAAACGGCCGCCGGTTTTCTGTCCTCTCATTGTCCTTGTCGTTCCTCGGCCGCCCTGTGCTTCTCGATGCCGTCTTTTCTTCTTGCACCTAACCATTGGAATGGTCTTCCACATTCTATCCGTGCATCCTGTACCTCATTCTATCTGTGCATAGAATAATGTATACATTAATTTCCATCAAATCTAAAGAGCAATTAATCACTAATGATGTAGCATAACTTTCCGCAATATTCACAATGGCTCCTACTTGAGCACCTAAAATAACATTTTGACCTTAACATTTGTTTTCCATTGATTCAGGCTAATTCTGATTAAGACGATAAATCATTCTGTTTTCAAGTGGCACAGCGAGTAGAGCGCCCGCTTTGACACCCGTGCAGAGCCTGTTAACGCAGGTTCGAATCCCGGCGGGGCCAAACTCAGCCTTTCATCCTTCCGAGGTCGATAAATGAGCACCACACACCGTGGGTAATAATAAGCAGCGCTCAGATACCTGAGGGTTTGTAGCGCTATATAAAAGCCTAATTATTATTATTATTATTATTATTATTATTAATAATAAATCATCAGCTTCCATACACAGTGTAAAGCAATGTGTAGTGCCTTCTTCTCGGTTTTCAAGCAGTGCTGCCAGAAACTGTTGTCTCTGATACTGTCCTAACGATTAATGAAGCCTCCCAGGATAGACCTGTATAATGATCCCTTTTCCCTACATCCTCCCAGGACAGACCTGTATAATGATCCCTTTTCCCTACATCTTCCCAGGTCAGACCTGTATAATGATCCCTTTTCCCTACATCCTCCCAGGACAGACCTGTATAATGATCCCTTTTCCCTACATCTTCCCAGGACAGACCTGTATAATGATCCCTTTTCCCTACATCCTCCCAGGACAGACCTGTATAATGATCCCTTTTCCCTACATCTTCCCAGGACAGACCTGTATAATGATCCCTTTTCCCTACATCCTCCCAGGACAGACCTGTATAATGATCCCTTTTCCCTACATTCTGCCAGTACATGTCAAATAGTTTCCTCCATAATCAATAGTTTAAACAATCCACACGTTCTTTTTGATTTCAGGCTACCTCTTTCAGGTTCTATTACGGTCGGCACTGGTAACCTCTCTGTGCCAAGAAGCAGTAAGAATGTATGCACCAGGGGGATGGAGAGTCCTAAGAGCCGTTCTGGGCATTGAACGTGACTGATTCTACTGGCATGAGTGTTCCGCTGGCTTTTGTGGGACATGCCCAGTGTAATATCACGTGGATTAATGGTCATCTACCACTGGTCCCGCCATTGGTTTATGGGGACTTTCTTTCTCTTTTAGAACATATTACCACTTTAGAGAGTAATGCACATCTAACGGGACAGAAGGTCCATGCCGACCTGATGAGGAAACTTGACACGTTTTTCTTTAAATCTCAAAGCGGTTCCTTTCATTACGATTGCCCGAGCCCTTGGTATAATGCCGACTGTAGAGCAGCAAAACAAGCTTTAATTCTACAAGCTAGGCTCCAACGCACTATGGGTAGCTCGATTATCCAAGAGACCAGGAAAGCACACTGCTTGCTCCTGAAAGAGAAAAAACAAGCATGGACTGAAGAAATTTGGAGCCAACTGCTGACAGCTCTTGGCAGGGGGTGGTTTACAGGGTTTCTGGGGAATCATGTCTTATGCTGCGAGAATACCAGTAGTTATCAGCAGGGCTGTGTTCCTGAATCTGTGTGGGTCAATCAATTTTGTGAACTATTCAAGGAGAATAGGTCTCTTGTCTGGGATACACAAGGCCCCCTGACCCGCACTCCATGCGTGATTGTCCTCACTGATCCATCCTTCCTCATCTCTTATGAGGAGCTTGGAGAATACGTCTCTTGTCTGGGATACACCAGGCCCTCTGACCCGCACTCCATGCGTGATTGACCTCACTGATCCATCCTTCCTCATCTCTTATGAGGAGGTTGCTAGAGCTCTACAGAAGCAGAAATTAGGCAGGGCCCTAGGGCCAGATAGGTTCCCTATTGATTTTTTGCATGTCAGAACCTGGCATATGGGTTCCATATTTGACTAGGCTGTTCAACTCTGTTTTAAAAAGGGCTCGAGGGATCTACCCTCCCATATCTCTGCTCGACTCAGGGGGCAAAATATATGCTAAAGTAGTATTGAGCCGCCTGGATTAGTGATAATCGTATTGGTCACCGTCAGTCAGGTTTCTGCAGTACCCTAAGCACTGTGGATCAAAGCTTGAGGTTACGCTTAATATGTGACAAATACGCTGTATTAAGGAACATCAATGTGTATGCCATCTTTGTAGTCCTTCGTACAGCTTTTGATACTGTGCCAAGGAGCCGCCTGGGGAAGTTTTACGTAGTTTAGACAGTCCATCGCATTCGCTTACGGCCATTCAAATACTTTATTCAGGCAACGCGGCTATGGTGCGCTGGGGCACTGATGGGACCACACCGCGACCCACTTGCATTGAGAATGGAGTCCACCAGGGTTGTGTACTGGGTCCCAAGCTCTTGTGCATTTTCATCAATGGGATTATTGTTTATTTGGTGTCTGCATGTAATGATGCCCCAAAAGTGACTGCTGATAACAGTCCTTCTCTCTCTTAAACAGGTAGGTGCCAGGAAACTATTTTAGCTATTCAGGGATTTCCAAGGAGGAACTGGCCTAGCCATCAATGCCGCAAAAACTAGCAGCATGGTCTTCAGTGTTGGGGAAAAGAAGAAACCGAAACCCCTAAGGTTAGAACTGGAAGAGGGTTGCATAGATCTGGTTGACCACTATGATTATCTAGGCTTGAAGGTGGCGTTGTCCTGCTGTTGGGATCTGCACATGGCCACGGCGAGGGTCTCATTGGCTACATACAGTGGGGCCCTCTAGTGGTTCTCGAGCGACTTTGGCAATGGTGCTGTCCTACAAAGCCCAAGCAAGGCAGGGGCGATCTATGGAGCGGAGCAGTGGGGGCATACAAACTGCTCACTACTAACCACAATTGAAAATAAATATCTCACAAACATGCTGGGTTTCCATTTGGCTACCCCGAATATACCGGTTTGGTTGGAAACGGGGATCCAAAGTCTACATGCCGACAGCGGCTAATTAATTACTGAGTTTGCTTGTGGTCAAATGAACTTTTAAGTATATGGAGGCCGTGAACGATGTTTTGACGCAGGCTGGGGTTGCGGCTCTGCCGTGGGTTGTACCTGTCCCTTCTCCCTTTCCCCCCCCTTCCCTTTCAGTTAATTCCTCTTTCCATTGTTTTGTTGTTTGATTGATTCATATTGTTATGCTTACACAGTTTATCGTTCATGTTTTTATGTATCATGTTGTTCTTTGTACAGCGCTTTGGCGTAAGGCGCTTTATAAATCAATAAAATACAAATATTAAGGTAGAAATGAGAGTACTGAGCTTGAGTGAGCTTTGGTGCATTCCCTCAGCTATGACTGGTGCAGTCCAGAGAGGTGAAATCAGCGATGGGGAAGAATTTTGAATGCAACTTTGTTTCTAAAGCCGAGGGTTCAACTGCCTTGCTGCGCTACTGTGATATGAAGCAGAATATGGGTTATGAGGGCCTTGCTGCGCTACTGGAATATCAAACAGAATATGGGTTATGCAGGCCTTGCTGCACTACTGTAATATGGAGCAGAATATGGGTTATGCAGGCCTTGCTGCGCTACTGTAATATGAAGCAGAATATGGGTTATGCGGGCCTTGCTGCGCTACTGTAATATGAAGCAGAATATGGGTTATGAGGGCCTTGCTGCGCTACTGTAATATGAAGCAGAATATGGGTTATGCGGGCCTTGCTGCGCTACTGTAATATGAAGCAGAATATGGGTTATGCAGGCCTTGCTGCGCTACTGTAATATGAAGCAGAATGTGGGTTATGCAGGCCTTGCTCCGCTACTGTAATATGAAGCAGAATATGGGTTATGAAGTGTATTTGGGTTTTGTAAACACCAAATATGAAAGATCATTGTATGCTACATTTCTAATAGGGCCTCAACCAATCACTAGCCTCTAATAAGTGGGACCATTGTGTTTTTTCGACTGTGTTTGCATTTGTGATTTCTGCTCCAATTCTAGCGATGTGCCAGTAGTTTTCTCAACATGTTAATATCTTTTGTGGGCATTGAGACTGAGAAGGAAAAGACCATGTTGATTATATCTGGGGACGATTTACTGTACTAATGATCACCATTGCCAGAGGTGTTTTCCCCTGTGTTGTTTTTTATCTGCACTATTGGAGGTTTCATGCCTTGGTATGAGTGGGTATGCATACATCTAAAGAGTACTTCTTGAATTTTTGACATGATTCACTAAATGTTATAGTCACTATATGTCAGCCATCAAACACTCCACTGACCTCTGCCTCCTTCTTGAAGACATTGACCTCGACATTCTCGCACTTACCGAAACATGGTTCAATGCCAGCGTGGTCACTGCTTTTGACTCTCTTCTCCCTGATGGCCATGAGATCATTCCCAAGCCATGACGGACCCGTGCTGGCTCTGGGGTTGCCCCTTATCCCTGAGTGGGTTCCCACTCAGCTCTACTCTTCCTTTGAGAGCTTGGTTTGCAAGTTGCTAATCTCTCCCTCCTCCTCTCTGACCCTTGCCACGGTCTACGCGCCCCCTGGTGCTACCACCCTGTCCCTCTCTGAATGGGCTGATTTCTGCTCCTCTCTCCTCTGAACCTCCTCTAAACTCCATTTTTGGGCGACTTCAACATCCACTTGTACTCTTATCACAGCATCCACTCTCTTCCTTGACCTCTTCACCTCGCTCTCCCTCTTTATTTTCCCTTCGGGTCCAACCCACACAGCAGGACACACTTGACGCCCTCATCCACTCTGATCTTTCCCTCTCTCCCGCGCCACTGATCACACCTCTTTCCTTGTCAGACCACTCTCTCCTCCCTTCTTACCTGGGTCCCCTCGGCCCTTTGACCGCACCTCCTCCAGCCCTGCCAATATCATTCACAAAGATCCGTCCGATGAAGCAAGTGTCGGGTGCTGTCTTCACATCCACCTTCATCCCCCTCTGCCCCCACCCAGACTCTACCTCTGACTCTGCTCTCAGCATCCTCCATCTAGCCATTACCAACACTCTGGACATTCTTGCCCCAGTCATGAGGATCCGCCTGAAACCTGCCTCCCAAGCGCAATACCTGGTATGACTCCGAACTTGCAGCCCTGAAACGCAAGTGCAGAGCTGCTGAACTGAAGTGGCAAACCTCAGGTACACCCTCTGACAAACGGTCCTGCCGCCTGCTCCAAAGACGATAAAGACTACCCGTGCCAAGAAAAGGGCCCACATCCAGGCATGGGTATCTGGTGGATCCAAAAACACGGCTGAACTCTTTAAAATCTGCAGGGAACTAGCCAAGCCTTCCACAGTCTCCTCCTCTTTCATCCCAGGCCCTCTGCAATGCTCTGGCCACACACTTCACCACTAAAACTCTGGACATCCTGAGCACCCTTGCTACCCTCTCCTCCACCCCCTCCCACACACTCTTGCCTCCTATGGCCTCCCATCTTCCTTCTCTATCTCTTCTCCCCCTGTCACACCTGATGAGGTCACCAGAGTGGTCCGCTCTATGAAGGTCCAATCCAGGTTTCTCCTTGCTCCTCCAGAACCATTAAGGACAACATTGGCTCTCTTGCCCCCGCTCTTTTGCAGATTTTTGCAACCACTCTTGCTACTGGTAATTTCCCCTCCTCCCTTAAGCACTCCCTTGTGCGCCCCTTCCTGAACAAAAACTTCAGCAGACCCTACCTGTCCAGCCAACTACGGTCCTATTTCTGTCACCCCTTCCTTGGGGAAACTCCTGGAGAAGCTGGCCTTCCCCTAACTTACCTCACATACTGAACTTGTTGGCGGTTTCCACAACCTCAGTCTGGATTCCGAGCAACCAGAGGCACGGAAACTGCTCTTCTGCACACCTGTGAAGAGCTGCTCGCATCTCTGGACTCTCTCTCTCCTCTGCCTTTGACACGGTCAACCACTCCATCCTCATAAAACTGCTCCATGAAACCCTTCGTATCTTGGAGCAGGCACTGGACTGGCTGACCTCCTTCCTAACTGATTCTTCGTCCAAGTTAATCTGGGCACCTTCTCTTCACCTATCTTTCTCCACCTGTGGTGTCCCCCAGGGCTCCAATTCCCCCCCCCCCCGCTGGCTTTTTAACACTTAACTTGCTCAGCTTGCACTCCTCATTTCCTCCTTCGCCCCCAGATTCCAGTGTTACACAGATGAGACACAATTCTTTTTCCAACTTCCTGCTGACCCTCTTGCAGACAGCCTATCTGCCACCTAGTCCTGATGCACTTCCAACAATCTCTGCCTCAATGACAGCAAGACTGGCCATCCTTTATGGGCTCTCCCGCTTCTTCATCTGAAACCGCAAACTTTGGAGTTATCTTTAACTCCTCTTTCCTTCCTCTCGCACATTCAGGACATTGCCAAGAAGTGCAACTTTCAACTCTTCCCTCTCAAAGGAATTCTCCCATTTCTTTTTTTCCCACAAAATCTCAATGTTACCAAAGCTCTGGTTCTCTCTAGGCTAGACTACTGCAACAGCCTTCTCTTGATTCTACCCTCTTCCTCTCTATGACCCCTGCAGCTAATCCAGAATAGAGCAGCAAGACTTATCCTTGGCCTCAAGCCCAGGGACCGCATCTCTCCTTCCCTAAAAACTCTTCACTGGCTGTGTTGCTGCAAAGATCAAGTTCAAATCCCTCTGCATCATCCAATACGGCTGTCTGGGTCCACGCTATCTACAACTTGCTCTTACTAAATACTCACCCTCTAGACCTCTACATTCCTCTGGTACCAAGTATCTGTGTGTCAATCGTTTCGCTAAACAGAGGGCCGGAGGCAGATATCTTTCTTCAGTTGGCGTCCTCTTATTTAATAGCCTCCCCCTTCCTCTTGAGCCGGATCTCCTCAAATTCCGGAAGCTCCTCAAGACTTTCCTTTTCACCTCCTCCATCCCTTCTTCCCTCCTCTGCTAATCTCAGTCGCTGTGATTGGTGTTCGGGGCCCTGGCCTTCCACACCCAATCGCCTCCACCACTGCCTGCACGCTGCACTTGACTTGACATTTACCTGCCTTCTCCACTGTAGGCCTGCACTTTTACACCTGCTGCTCACTCACAAGCACTTGAGCACTTACACCCCCACCCGCTCTTCCCCTCTTCTTTCTGCACTTGCACGCTCTGAATGCTCACAAGGCCTAGTAGGTTTGTCTTTATCCTCCAGTGTATTGTTTTCTCTCCCATGTTTCCTCCCTGTTGCCCTGTGGGCGCTTTGAAACACAATTTACTTGATGTACAAGCGCCTAACAAATGCACAATAAATACAAAATAAACCAATGCTGTGCAATAGGGTGTAATATTTATGAATGTTGAAATGCATTGTATTTTTATTTTATTCTTTTAAAAATGTGTATTGTATGTATGTGCTTTTATGAGATTGTATGTCAAAATAAAGCTTTTATGATGATGATTTAATCAATCTCCTATACTTGCTTTTATTCAACCTGATCACCTTGCTCTCTGTGTACTATAGGAGTATTGCGCTTAATGCCCCTTTTCTCATCTCCCTCTTCGTGTCTCTGACTTCCTTATGGAAGTAGTACTGAGTAGGGACTGTGGATGATATTATAAAGCTGCCCTTCTGTATTGCTGCCACTGTTTCTCTTAACCGATCTTCCGTCAAATCCACCGATAGGCTGCCAAACTGATCCAAATCAGTGGTGCTAAAATTGCTGACAAGATTGTGTACTTTCTGCAGGTTTCTGTGCGACCGGCTAATCCTATTTCCACCACAATGTCGAGGTCCCTGTTAGGAGTGATTTTCTATACTCTGGCCTGGTGGACGGATGTTTAGAATGCCAACCTATATTGTGACAGACAACTCTGGGGAGCTGTAGCCAAACCAGTTCAGGTAGCAATGACAGGCTAAGTTCTTCAGAGGTGATGAACTTGTAAAGGGTCCACCATGAGTTCACACAATGGAAATCACAAATGACACTTAGGATTTACAAAAATACAATTATTATGTATTGGCCAAAAACACACTATAGAAAAATGACTACTGGCAAAATAGATGCATATATACATTCACTTAGCACAGGACATAATATACATAACCCCTGCAAAGGAAAGGTAAGGTTATATTTATGCACTCATGGTCCACAGAGAATGACCCCTAACTAAACATGTCCAGCCCTAAATTGTCTGGGGCCTTTTGCCCAATAGTTCAGGTCAAGTTCCACAGCATCTTTGAGGCAGGAGAAAATGCAGGTAGAGTCTCTGGGGTCCAGTGAAGGTTTCTAATTGTCAGTACAAGTTAAACTAGCTAACAGAAGTAGCCCCAACTTTCAGAAGCCTTGCGCAAGCACTGGCCACGCCAATAGTGTTAGAATAAAGGTTTATTAGAAGCCCATTGTCTTATAGGGTATAGAGTATAGGGGTAGGTAAGGAGCTCTGTAACTTACCCCCATACTCCCAATTCTTCCCCAGACTTGGCAGGACAAAGGAAGAGGGTCTGAGGTTGCTTTTCCCACCGAAGTCGCAGTCCTCGATTCGCAGGGGTTGCAGGTTCTAGCTTATCTCTGGTTGGTGTCTTTCACTGTTGCAAGGACTCTTGAATGAAGAATGTATTTAAACGCAATGCAGGACCCCTTCTCGGGACTGGACTCGAGGCAGGTAAGTGATTTTGGATGGTGGTCAGCACAGCGATGCAAAGGGACTTAAAGCTAGGACGCCGAGATTTCGCAGAGGCGAGTTTTGTAGGGCCAGCTGATGATCCCCAAAGTTCCATGTCGAAACACGGAACCGTGACGACGGGAACAAGGTAGCCAAAACTCTGAGCTGGTCAGCCACAGGATGGTCCAGGGGCACTGACAAAGGCTTTTCTTTGCAGGGCACTGAGCAGACATCAGGAATGGATGTTCCCTCTGCTCCCAGGGTCGCAGCCCCTTCGCAGGACTGCTGAAGATCTTCAGCAAGACAGTGCGCCTCCAGGACTGCAGCATAAGTTGGAGGCCAGGCCTGCATCCAACGGGTCTCTGGTTTCTTCGCAGGTCTCAGTTGGATAGAAGTCTTGCCTCCTTCAGGTTTCTCCAGGATTTCTGTAGAGTTGATGCAGGAGTTCCATTCTTATCCTAAAAGCCAGGCCCTCACTGGCCAAAGACGGAAGTAGCCCACACACACCCTTCTAGTGGTCCAATCAGGACTACTGGCGGCAACACTCATGCATATGACTAGGACACACCGAAACCAGTTTGTGGATTGGGGCCAGACAGTCCCAGTCCACATCCTGCCAGCACACCAGTAGCCCGCCAAAAGCTTCTCCTTTCCCGGGCACTGGAAGTGCTTAGGATTTCCCTGGCCTCACAGACCAGGAAGCTGGCTAAAGAACTAGATGGCTAAAGGACAAGCGAAAAACCATGTGACACTGCCATGTTTGGACACTAGCCACAGTTAGTAGCCAAACGCGGTAAGGCTAAAACGGAAAGTCCCAAAAAGTGGGAAAAAGTCACTGCTGTCGCCATTCCTTTTAGCACACCTAGAGTAACTGAAAATCCTCTGTTAGGTTAGGTCAAAATCAAAAGGTGTACCCCATTGTACTGCAGTGTAAGCTAAATTGTACAAAGGTTGACCACAAGCTTAAGGCTTCACTGCACTACAAAAAGAGAAAGTCAGCATGAAAAATAAAAGCAAAAAGTTTGGGGGTTCCATAAAGATGTAAGGAAAGGTACAGTACAGAGAAATCTTCCCTAACAGTCTCCAAGCATCTCCTGTGTGCTAACCTCTCCCCAATCCCTCAATAATTAGATTGAGGATAGTGGTCACTATGCTCGCTCTTGGTGATAAACCTTATACAAGAGCCAATACATTGTGGCTAACAAAGACCTAGTGGAGTGTCGCAGTTTTGCCGGTGCACCATGTGCCACCAGGGCAGACTCTGGGCTCAGCCATTTATCATGGTACATCCTCCAATCATACAAATAAGCCTTTCCCTGTTAAGGAACGTAGACTCAGTGGCCGTTAATTTGAATAATATTTTTTGTAGTGAGTCAAGAGTCTTTAAAGCCAACAGATGAGTTTATTGTTCCAGTGAAGTGTGAGAGATTAGGCGTCCTTTCCCAATCTGATCACACTAGTGCAGTGGTCAGTGGTCTCCAAACCTTTTCATACTTACCCCCTTTCCACCCCCACATTGAGTAAACCTATTGTTTAAAGGATGTCCAGGGGGCCCATGCTCTTTACAGTGTAAGCAGATGTTCTACTGCTTATATTTTCCATTAAAAGCAGTCACCTTAATCCTTTAAAAAAAGCATCTGGGGCCTTGGCTAGAACTACACCAATCATGATAGGGCAAGGAAGAGGTAGGGTGACTACCTTTCACCCCTTAATCCCTATTATGGGTGTGTGTGAAGTATAATTAATATGCAACCTTGTCCCCTATATTCCAATTAAGCTAAGAACCACCACTAGGGTTCCTAAATTCACTGGGATCCCTTAATTCGGTTGCAGAGGGTCCAGGTGTCGTGGATGCAGTGGTCACTTTCAGTCCCTGGATTGGGTCCCGCTAAGTGGCGGTTCCTAGGACTGATTAACAACATTCACCCACGAATGGGAGGGGATTGTCAGACATGTGGGTGATAAGCGCGGTCAGAGAATTACTTGATCTGCCTCCACACAATCATTTCTCACATCTCCGTAAAGAGGTCAAGGCACTGCTACAAAAAGGAGCAATAGAACCAGTACCAGCCATTTGGTAAGTAGGGGGTATTTTCTCATGATTTCCATGTACCCAATAAAGACAAACCAAAAGGCCAGTTTCGGACCTAACAGCCAGTAAGATAATGTGTAAAATCCCAGAAATTCAGGATGGTTACCCTCCAAGATATCCCTCTGCAAAAGAAGGGTGATGTCATGGCAACATGATGCAGACTTTTCCAGGCTACTGCCAACATCTGCAGCTCACTGTATCAAACCATCATTTTCAATTCAATGTGCTTCCTCTTGGGATATGATAAGGGACACCTGGCACTTCCCTGGCTCGTCCAGGTTGACAAGTCTATATGTAACAGAGAAGGGATCAGGACGAACTCGAAATATCAATTTTTAAAATTTTTCATTTACCATATTGGAAACCGTAAACGTGAAGTTTCAACAAACACATGTGGTACAATGCAACCAAAGTTTAGCACAGGAAAATATATACCATACATTATATGTGAAATCTCTCTACTGGCTCTCTGTGGCTGCTGCGAGGGTCAAGTTCAAGACCCTCTGCATCGTCCACAAGGCTTTCTGGGGCCAGGAACCACACTAAATCCAACGTTATCTTCCTAAACAACTTCCCTCTTGAGTCCTACATTCATCCACCTCCAACTCTGAGGGTCAGACGCTTCTCCAAGCAAAAAGTTGGTGGTAGATCTCTGTCCTCGGCTGGGGCTTCCCTCTGGAACAGCCTCCCTGCCTCTCTCAAACTTGAGCAGGACCACCTAAGGTTCTGTAAACAACTCAAGATCTTCCTTTTCACTTCCTCTCTACCTCTCCCTTGCTGATGTCCCCGACTGCTGCGCATACTGGCTATCTGGCCACCCACTGATATTACGGGTTCAGGCTCCTGCATGATCAGTTGCCCCTGCACTGCCTCCGGACTACACAGCCACTTAAGGGACTGTATCTGCGACCCTACAGTCTCTTGACCACCTGCACATATGAGCCACTTCCTGGCAACACTTACTAGTTACTTGCACTCTCCTTCCCCTTTGCCCCACCACCCCATGGCACTTCTCCCGCTCCCTTCCCCCTGCACTTGCACGTTCTGAATGACATTAGGCCTAGTAAGATTGTTGTTTTGTCCCCTCTTCCTTGGCTTTTCACGCCTAGAAACACTTGTGTACAGGTGCGTTAAAAATGACCTATAATATTAGAAAAGCCTGCTCTGCTAATTAATTAAAACTAATTTATACTTTGCGGTTAGGAAAGAGGGTTATTATCAGATGAGAGAATCTTGTCCCAGTCCTGAGGACAAAATAGTAAAAAGAAGCCAGTTTACAAGAGAAGTGAAAAGAATATATAAAAGGGCATTACCCAAACCAATTGGGGGAACAAACAGAGAGTGGAAACGAGTCCCCTAGGAGGCAGCGAAGACACTGTATGAACAGGATAAAAGAGGAGGGTGTTTTAGACCGTCAATGCATAACTAGGAAAGCCTGATAAGGGGGCAAGATACCCCAACTTGCGAAAGCCTGAATTTAGAGACTGGGAAGTGTCTACAAGGGACAACAAGAATGTGAGGAACCACTGCCAGAGAAAACATTCTAAATATAGGACCACAGAAAGCACGGAAACTAAGAACTGATCTCTGAGACGATTCAAGGAGAATATGTTAAGAAATATCTGTACCACAGAGAAAAGGTATAAATAAAGAGACTATCTGAAGAGAAGACCAGGCAAATATAAGAAACTCTCCTGGCCTATTTAAATTCATTGGATATAGTGGTAGGGGCAGATAGTTAGTTTGGAAGGAGGACACGTTTACTTTGGACTTCCTGACAACTGACTAGCACGTTCCTTTAGATGGGTAGAGTATTCCCTCTTGCAATAGGGAAAGATGGGCCTTTTATTTATAATTTCATTAAAGATATTGAATAATGTCCTCAGTGTGTCCGACTCCTTCCGACCCACCACATAACTCGGTAGTTCTGGTTATGCTGGGTACCATATTTCACTATGTAGTGCCAAGTAACCTTAAGTATAGCGCTAGCAACTCTGTAACATAACCAGTGTATTTATAAATCGCACGTTCACCCCCGAAGGGCCATCTTGGCGCTAATAGCAGTTGTTTATTGTTACCCAACTTAATGGTACTCCTATCGACCTCGGAAGGAAGAAGGGCTGAGGGAACCTGCCAGGATTCGAAACTGTGACCATGAGGTCAAACAAAGGCCCCTGTAGTGGATGCAATAGTCCACTGAGCCACAGACCTGGCTGTTCTGGTGACGTCAGGGAACCATATTTCCCTATGTAGTTTCATGTAACTGTAAGTATAGCGGTAGCACATCGGTAGGTCTGGATATTGTTTATTTGTAATGCGCCTATACACAAGTGTTTCGAGGTGCAACAAGGCTGGGGGGTGGGGTGGAAAAGTGATCTTACTAGGCCATGTGACATTGAGATCATGCAAGTGCAGTAACCAGAAGTGCAGGTGGAGGGGCGAAGTGCTGGAACAGGGCAGTTGGGCCCGTGACGAGGACAGGGCCGGGGAAGAGAAGGGGAACAAAGCTAAGTGCAATGGAGAGGGACGGAATGGCCATCCAGTCATGTGCAGGCGGAGACGGTGGGTAGGGTGGCTGGTGCCCTATAAAACTCTGAAGGAACCAGGGCAGAGGGGTAAAATTGGCAGGGGAGAAAATATAAGGTCTAGAGTCACTGTGGCAAGGGAGTAGGACAGGGAGAGAAGAAGAAAAGGAGGATGTTGAGAAGCTTCCAGAACTTAAGGAGATCCGGTTCACAAGGCCATTCCAGCATAAGCCACTTGTGGAGGAGAGCTCTATCCCCTTACTCTCTGCTTGGAGAAACATCTGATCTGCGGAGAGTTGGAGCTCAGTAACCGAAGGGTTCTAGCAGGTAGGTATTTCGGGACAGAGAGTTGGATGTAGTGGGGTCACAGGCCCCAGAAAGCCTTGTGGAACATGCAGAGGGTCTTGAATTTAATCCTGCAGCAACCGGGAGGCAGTGGAAGTGCTTGGGTTCGCACGCAAAAGAATTGATTATCCCATCCCTTTCTCGCATCATGCCCCGCTCTCGCCACTGGCGACCATGACTAGTTAAGGGTGAGAGGTATCCAAATGTGGGAAGGAGTGTCAAGGCACCAGCGAGAAAACGTGTGCCATATTGTGCAAGTACCCTGAACATAATAGCAATACCTGATAATGATTTGTGCCTTCCATTTGAATTGACCGCCTGTTGTCTTTAACTTTCCATTTGATACCAATACCTGTAAAAAGAATTGTACTACCCAAAGCAAAAGCTGTTGGCTTTTCTGTACTTCTCCCGATGCGGTTGGAAAGACAAGAATGTCACCCTGCCCTTTTATAGCACACTCTCCGCCGCGTCTCGTGCAACGATCATCTTTGACTATTCAATAGTTGTACAACTGAACAAAACCTTAAAGGTTTAGCACCTCGTTAGCAAACTATGGATACCACTTTAATTATTGACCTGCTCTCTCCTCTAAGAAAAATAATTTCTCTTTCTTTACCTATATTGAACAATCATTTTGTGAAAATCGACCATCATATTTCCCTTTTATTACTAAAGGAGGGTGACCAGATGATTGCATGTTATCTGGACACCCCTTCTTAGTTTTGGGTATTAGCTGGTGCTAGAAGCCAAATGTTTTGCCTTAGAATATCGATAAGAGGGAGATCAGATAGGAGTGAGGGACACACAGCTTGTCTGTGTTTGGCATTTTACTGACTCAATTGACTGCCAATCACTACCTACCCTTCCCCACTCAAAACACACCCTTCTGAAACCTATTTGAGATAGCTCTGTCTAGCAGCAACATCAAACGTTATGCTGTGTATATAGGGCCTGCCAGTGTTATTTTTGTCTGATAATGGCTCATTTGCAGCTGTAAAGGAACATTTGGTGTAATAAAGATACCAACACTGAGTGTGCCTTCAGCTACTTGCTTTATAAGCAATACGTCTCTTCACATCTGTTCCTTGCATTGAAGTTTTGTTAAAAAAGCACTGGCAAAGCCAAGACTTTTGGCTTGTGTATAGGATAGACATTTGGCACACACTGACATCATATGGCCAGGTACTCGCATCATTTTCCAGATGTTATCATCGTATTGCCAGGTACTAGGGCCTGGTAAATGCTGAGCCCTTGTCCATACAAAAGCCAAAACGAATGGTTTTGCCAATGCTTGTTTTTGTCCTGATGAAGGTCCCCTACTAGCCATAGCCATAAGACCCTAAGCTCGAAGTGGACGGAAACACAGCGTGTCGACAGACAACCGAATAGATATAAATGTCACATTAAATATAACAATCTCATTAGTGTCCTCAAATGTGTCCATTGATTTGCAGTGAAGTCTATTGTTTGTATTTATTAGGTTTATATAGTGCTTTAATCCAAAGCGTTTTACATTATAACAGGATTACAAAGAATAATGAAATAGAAGCATATTTACAAACCAATGAAACAATGTGCAGACCAATTTACCTGGGTAGTAGAAAGGTGAAGGGAGGGGTGAAGGGAAGAGAAGAGGGAGTCAACATGGGGAATATAGATGAAGTTTCAAGGGGATAGGAGGAGGCATAAGAGGGAAAGGAGAGGGTAGGAAAGGTGTGTAGGAGGGAGAATAGGGAAGTAAGAGAGAAGTGAAGGAGGTCAGGGCGGGGGATGGAGAAGAGGAGATTTCAGGGAGGCGCGGATTTCAGCGTGCCAAGAGATTTCATCGTGCCAACTGTTTATGCTAAACATTTGGCACGATGATGCACACATGGGTTCCCGTGGCATTTGAATGATATGAATTGTTGAGATTTGGTTTCTTTACATTGTTTTGTTGTAAAATAAAATATGTAATTTTGTAACGGAGGTTTGCTGACATATTAGGCATTATTTGATTAGCCTTAACTTTGTATGTTTTTGAGCAAGTTAGGGTTGATCTAGCTCATCCCAGAATGATGGATTAATGAAGGCTTTCGGGCCCGCTTTATTAAAGAAAGATCATTAAATCATTCATTAAAAATGCAGGTGTCTTGACTTTGTGTTTTACAAGTGGTTGGAGGACCTCTGGCGTCGAGGTTCTTCAATCTGAGTTTACTTTTTCTAGAGTGTATCAATTAAAATGGACGATTTTAACAAAACACTGAGGTAATGTGGGTTTTTAGGTTATAGGAAATATGTGTATAAATGATCTTGCGTACTTCTAACGTAAACACACAGTAGTAATAGATTGTAAGTAATAACCAGACAATTTGGGCTTGGCTAAAAATTAGCCAACGGAGAAAGATTTGCTTATAACACATTTATGGAGTCTATCTGCATAGAATACATTAATTTGAGACCAACATTAATGTGATTTGCTTCACAGATTTCACCCCAGTTTGTTTTTTAGTTTCTCAAGTAACGTTAGTGCTCGCCACTTATTGTATACTCTGATAGGTTCTGCATATATACCGTCTTAGACTGTATGCTTGCCAAAATGGCATCTCATATGAGCCTACACAGACTCCCAAACCTTCCAACACTACCCAGCAGGGGAATGTCAGAAAGGCAATAGGACATGGATCATCTGGTCTGGAGAGGAGTGTGCCTCGTTCCTCATGCATGCAGAGTAGAAGGGCTGTGGAAGGCAACAGCACAATACAACACCTGTGAGGCCAGGGAGAGAATGAATGAGCAATCCATATCTAGGCTTTCCAGAAATCTCCCACCAACCCGTTGCTCAGGCATTCTGCAGGTTTGCCCCTACCCTGGTGGGATGCTCCATTGGGCAGACGTCCTGGGAAAAGGAAGCATTGATGGTGGTAGCCAGGCACTAGAGTACAGAGAGATGGGCATGGCTGACGGCAGCAGCAAGGTGTGGTTTAATAGACCAAGCACTGGCAGGCAAAGTTATTCACAGTATCATGGCAGGCTGGTGCGATATTAATGATGCAGGGAGGCAAATGGCCCGGCCATGCACAGCCTTTACTCCTGCTAGAATTACATTGCCAACTTGTGGTAGTGTTCAGCTGTAGGTTCCTGACCGCCCAGCTGAGAGCAGTTCACCAACTTGTGAAACAATACAAGGATCTGGGAAAACCTGTGCATTACACTTATGGTAGAGGAAGATGATAAAGATGTGTCTCATGAATGAATCAATGGTCTTTGCTATGTTGGGTGGGGACTGGGTCAAGGGCAGGACTCTGGCTCATTCTGCTTCTTAGTAAAGAACCTCAGTGATGGAGTTTTAATTCGTTTTCACTCTGCAAGTTCAGAAGCACGCGTGTAGAGACTAGGATGGAGGATGTTGAGGTACAGCATTCTACTTTTTATTGCAATTGCTTATTATAGTACATTGTGGCCAGATAAATGGATCAACATTCTAGGAGCACGGAAATTGGATTCAAAGGGGACTCGAGATTGATATGCACCACACAAGGATCTGGTTAGGTCAAGATTGTTAAATATTGTGGGCCTTGACATCCTACAAAAAAAGAGGTGTTGCTTCTGGAGGGTGGTAAAGCTCACACAGCCTAAGATGGTGGCTGCACAGACGACGCACCTGAGAACAGTTTAGGGGGGAGCAGATTAGGGGGAGCTTGTCGTCTAAGGATTATCCACTCCGAGCATAGAGCACTCCCAAAAAATGATTTCATTGTGTCACCTCAAACTGGTGTTTGTCCCCCATACTGGAACGTTCAAAGGTTCTCGCATATACTGTTGTGATAGCTACCTACCCTAGACACACAATACCTACACCAGACACACAATAAATGTAGGTTTGGCAGACAAACAGGTGGACAGTTGGGGTGACTATGCATACTATTTACACGGGCATACATCTTATTCCAGGGTCGCTGCCATATGGGTTGCAAGAGATGCAGGCTTTGGAATTCTCGTCCTTTTCAGATCATGGATCTGTGGGATTATGTTGAGCGGATTTCCCTGGAATAGGTTGAGTAGAATTTCCACAGTAGATCAACAGGAATAATGTGTGGAATCACTAAATGGTGGCATTAATTTGTGGATATCAATGGTGATGGGGCAACACCCCCATTAGTTACCAGGGATGTGATGAAAGCAGTTTTTGGTCACAGCACAGAGGGTACAAGGGCATCCTGAGATTGAACCTAAGGTGCAAGGATTAGAATCCACAAAAATGGGTCTGGGTCAGGTTAGGGGAGCCTGGTAAGTAACAGACCCATTTACACCCACTCCTTAACAGTAAAACAGAGTGTGTACCACCTCCTGAAAATTACACTGTGGTATTTTGTACAGGGAAACGGAAGTGGGATCCCTCTGGCCAATTAAATTTAGTACTTGGAAAGGGGGCATTTATATAAAAAATTAGGAAGGCAAATGGGGTGATATTGTGGAGTTCACAGAGTCTCTCATACACTTGATTCTTTTGGTCTCTGACACAAACTCCAAATCCATCCCTCATCTCCAGCATTGACAGAAAAAATAAGTTAATCTAGGTTTAAAGTCAAAGTTTGAATATAGTGGCAGCATGGCCTGTGCCATTCTCACCATGGGAAGAGATTGGCGCTTTCCCTTTTAAATTACAATTCTGTCCTTGTTTCCTCGATAGTGCTGTTTGTTGGGTTATATTATTCATGTTTGGGCCAATCATCAGTGGTTACATAATGGACTGGTCAAGCAGGCGCCCGATTGGTGGCAAACGCCTGCCTTTTATCATTTGTGTATGGAAATTGGGAGCTTCCATGTGCTAATTTAGTCATTTCTGAATAAATATATAAAATATGCATTTAAAATATTTGTTCACCAAGCCTGTGTTTTTCCCTATTGTTTTGGATGCAAAACATTTCTAAATAGAAATGAATCGCATTAGTCCTGCTGCCTGTTAACTCTGTTCCACTAAATGTTCCCATTGGAGCACCACTTCTCTGCCACCTATTAGGGCGCCTTTCCCCAATAGATGGCACTTCAAAGTCAAATAAGTTGCTACGGGAGGAGTTCACATCACTACTACTGAGTAGAGTCTTATTACATATGCTGCCTGTGATTGTGAACATATTGAAACTAATAATGTGCTTCTCCATTTATGTTAATAGGTGATTGCCCCAGAAAAGCAAAAACAGTGATTGTTCGATTCTCTGGACTATCGCGGTGAAAAGCCTCATTGTTGAAATATGCAATTTCCAAGCATCTTAGAAGTGTGCAAATTTGGGGTCAAGTTGACTTTTCAGAGTAAATAGGAACTGGGATTGCGAAGCCTGTTGATACATGATGGCTTCCAGCCATGCAACCCCTTTGTGGTAACATCCAGTAACCAAGCGTGTTCATTCTGTAAATCCTGTCATTCTGTAAATCCTGGGGGAGAGGCATATCTAGCATGAAAATGACAATGTGTTATGTGCAGTAAGAAAAGCATTTTTTCATTTGTGCTCTGAATTTGGAAAAGGTTAATTGAAAAGGCTCCCCTTAAGAGAAGGCACCTGACAAAATAAACTGGCAAGACACGTTACATGTGCACAAAATGTGGGAACAATTGCCATCTCAAGAGCATACGTACTGCCCACATGAGGACATAGGTGAAAAACCTTATCAGTGCACTGAATTTGATAATGACGTCCATTTGAATGATAGTTATCAGCCACCAGCAAATGAATAAAGGTGAGAAACCTTATGAGTACATTCAATGTCAGAAAGGGTTTGCTACAAAGGGGGAGCTTGCTATCCACCAGAGAACACATACAGGTGAGAAGCCTTATCAGTGCACTGAATGTGGACATGGGTTTGCTCGGAAAGAACACCTTATTAATCACCAGAGAACACATACAGGTGAGAAACCTTATGAGTGTGTTGAATGTGGGAAAGGGTTTGTTCAGAAGGTAGCTCTTAGTAGCCACAAGAGAACACATACAGGAGATAAGCCTTATGAGTGCACTGAATGTGGGAAAGGGTTTTCTACAAAGCAAGTGCTTACTATCCACCAGAGAACACATACAGGTGTGAAGCCTTACGAGTGCATTGAATGTGGAAAAGGGTTTTCTCAGAAGGGAGCTCTTAGTAGCCACCAGAGAACACATACAGGTGAGAAGCCTTATGAGTGCACTGAATGTGGACATGGGTTTGCTCGAAAAGAACAACTTATTAATCACCATAGAACACATACAGGTGAGAAACCTTATGAGTGCGTTGAATGTGGGAAAGGGTTTGTTCAGAAGGTAGCTCTTATTGGCCACCAGAGAACACATACAGGAGATAAGCCTTATGAGTGCACTGAATGTGGGAAAGGGTTTGCTACAAAGCGAGAGCTTACTATCCACCAGAGAACGCATACAGGTGAGAAGCCTTATGTGTGCGTTGAATGTGGGAAAGGGTTTATTCAGAAGGGAGCTCTTAGTAGACACCAGAGAACACATACAGGTGAAAAACCTTATGAGTGCACTGAATGTGGGAAAGGGTTTGCTACAAAGGGAGTTCTTAGTATGCACCAGAGAACACATACAGGTGGGAAACCTTATGAGTGCATTGAATGTGGGAAAGGGTTTGTCCACAAGGGAGCGCTTAGCAGACACCAGAGAACACATACAGGTGAGAAACCTTATGAGTGCGTTGAATGTGGGAAAGGGTTTGTTCAGAAGGTAGCTCTTATTGGCCACCAGAGAACACATACAGGAGATAAGCCTTATGAGTGCACTGAATGTGGGAAAGGGTTTGCTACAAAGCAAGAGCTTACTATCCACCAGAGAACGCATACAGGTGAGAAGCCTTATGTGTGCGTTGAATGTGGGAAAGGGTTTATTCAGAAGGGAGCTCTTAGTAGACACCAGAGAACACATACAGGTGAAAAACCTTATGAGTGCATTGAATGTGGGAAAGGGTTTGTCGAGAAGGGAGCGCTTAGCAGACACCAGAGAACACATACAGGTGAGAAACCTTAAGAACGCATTGAATGTGGGAAAGGGTTTGCTACAGAGGGATTTCTTAGTAAGTACCAGCGAACACATATAGGTGAGAAACCTTAAGAATGCATTGATTGTGGGAAAGGGTTTGCTTGGAAGGCACATCTTATTATTTTATTAGCCACCAGAGAACACATGCAAGTAAAAAAAAATGCAGAACTGCGTTGAGTGTGGTAACTGGTTTAGTCATAAGGTACGTCTTATTTACCAGCATTGAATAAAAAATTGTCAAATTTGTATACTCCCTTTTTGCAGTGATTCTTAATGGCACCTCTTTAACTTTTCTCTTTCATGCAAACGCTGGTAACTCTGCTGTGTAGTAGAATAGGGCCTCATTACGAGGTTGGCGGTAGCCATGCCTGTATGGCAGACACGGCTACCGCCAACCTCGCATCCGGCACCGCCACCTGTGAATAGGCAATTACCGGCCCATTACGAGTTGAATGGGCCGGTAATTGCCATTCGCGGGTGGCGGTGTTACCGCACTCCCCATCCCATTCTGCCCCATAGGGAAGAATGGAGATGGGTAGCATGGATGCACCGGCACCGTTAATAACAGGGCCGGTGCATCTGCGGGTTTTGCTTGTGGGTGCCGCACTGCCCGCCAGGTCAGACCTGGCCGGGTGTCGGGCACCTGCGAGTAAAACTCGTACTTTGGCGGTACGGTGTGAACCATGCCAGTGCCATACCCGCACCGTTGATACGTACCCCCAAAGCTATAATGAGGCCCATAGTCTTGATTCTAAAATAAATAAATGGTTGTGTCCCTTTTAACTTATAAAACTGTTCATGTGCTTACCAATACATACTTATTACTATGAATGGAACTGGATATCTGGTCTCTGGCGTGCTTACCTTTTAGTCATGAATGAGGAAAAAGGAACAGAGGTCATGGGAGCGTGGCTGCTTTGGACGGACCAGACACATAGCCATGCTGAGCTCCCTGACGGCCGAAATGTTTCTAGAGAACAGCTGCACTGGGATATGGATATCATAAATGAGTAAACTGTGGCAGGAAGGAATCCATTAGAAATGTCTCTACTGGGAATTACATTTGTACACCCCCATAAAGTAATTTTACTTTCAACATCAACACCTAAGGATTAAAATACCGCACATTTAGTTTATTTGGAGCCCTCCTGAATAATAAAAATGGAGACGGCTATATTCTCATATGACAATTATACTAAGCTTGGCAGAACACATGTGCAAAGACGGTTTTGCAAAGGGAAAACATGGATAATGGCATCCATAAAACTGGAATCTCCAGTATTACTCTAGAAGCCCGTTTCCAAGAAATGCATGCCTCACCAGGAGTGCCATCCTCGCTGAATGCTGCAGTGTTTCCACTTTTTGTAGCATGTTCTACTGCACTACAGTTTCCTTTTCTCCCCAGGATCCCCTCTAGTCTATTACACTATTGCCTATCTCTATTGGTGCATTTAGGATTAGTAGATGGTTCCCTAGCCTGGGATCGACATGTGGGGGTGTGATTACACAAGGGAGGGGGCATGCCCACCATTAAAGTACTAATTTAAAAGAAATTGGTTTGATGAGAAGGGCACAGAGAAGATGTCAAATTATGTGGACATGTATTTTAGAAAAGTGACATTTTGTGAATAGAGTAGAAAGCACAAATGGAATAGAAATGTCTGCTGTGTTGTGAGACAGTAAAGGTCATGCAAATTTGGAAATGAAATGGTGCCTTTCTGTTTGAAATGAGAGTTGTGGGTGTAATGATATCACAGCTGTTCTCTAAATTCCAAGAAGGAATAATGTTTATAAAATAAAGCTGGTCTTGGATAAACTGACATGTCTAATGTAAATGTCTCCCACCAGGATTCATACACTGAGTGAAATGCTGATAACATGAATACTGAGCTTCAGCCAATATGTCACTGTGTTCACATTAAAAATAAAAACTCCATTTGTGGTAAATCTTTTTCCCTGACTTTTTGTGTAAACTGCATTCTGAAACAGAGGCGATTCATTTGTTTTAATTAGTGGGACCACCTCTATTCCAGATTTATGCTGGAATGTATTTATTTTATTTTTGGGTTTGGAGAGCACGCTACAGCCCACAGGCATTGAGGCGCTATAAGGACATGTAAGAGAGCTTGCTTGAGGGTTACAGGAGTGCGGCCCATAGAGAAATGCTTAATACAATTTGCTTGGTTACAGGCTAATAAGTTACTTTACAGAACAAACAGTAAATGAGTGACAGGAAGAATACAGACACAAGAATGCATAGCATGATGGGATGGGCCATTCAGACAAATAGCTTGGTTATGATGGCCTTCCGGAAAGCTGCATGAGAATCAATCATCCTGATCGGGGCTGGGAGGGTGTTCCAAAATGTTGCGGCCATGGTTGGGAAACTGGAACCCCCAGCCCGTACTCTACGTGTGGGTAGTACAGTGATACGATTGGCATAGGCAGACCTAGCTGGTCTGGAGGTCTGTTTGGTGATCCTGTGTGCTAAGTAGGGGGGCGCCAGGCCATGAAACATTTATGTGTGAAGGCCAGTGTTTTGAACGCAATCCTTTCCTTGACAGGTAGCCAGTGTACCTGCCTCCTGACCCCAGAAATGTGGTCCCTGCGTGAGATGCCTGTTGCAGCCCTTAAGGCATTGTTCTGAGCTATTTGGAGTTTAACCAGATTCTTCTGGGATGTCGCAACAAAGAGGGCATTGCAATAGTCCTGCCTTGAACCAATGATGGCCCTTGCGATGGTGATGCAGTTCTGTTGGGAGAGGAGGGGCCTAATTGCATTGATCAGTTTAGAGTGATAGGCTGTGAAGGATGCAATGGCATTGACCTGCCTATCCATGGTAAGGCTAGGCTCGAGATACATGCCCAGAGTCTTGATTACTTAAGACACTGTGATGGGAATGTTGTCTTAAACTTTCTTGTCATTACCATGGAGGGAGTGGGTAGTGACAGATGAGGTGATCTAAGGGGGTGGGAAAGGGGTGATCATGTAGGGAGCTGGTTGTGACTGAGGAGGTGGGGTAATGTGAAGGAGGTGGTAATGGTTTCAGTGGACGGGTGGGAAAGAGGTGAGCATGGAGGGAGCTGATCATGACTGGGGAGGTGGGGTAAAGTGGTGGGAAAGACGTGATCATGTAGGGAGCTGATCGTGACTGAGGAGGTGGGGTAAGTGGGTGGGAAAGAGGTGATCATGTAAGGAGTTGGTTGTGACTGAGGAGGTGGGGTAAGGGGGTGGGAAAGAGGTGATCATGTAAGGAGTTGGTTGTGACTGAGGAGGTGGGGTAAGGGGGTGGGAAAGAGGTGATCATGTAGGGAGCTGATCATGACTGAGGTGGTGGGGTCACGTGAAGGAGGGGTAACGTGAAGGAGGTGGTAATGATTTCAGTGGATGGGTGGGAAAGAGGTGAACATGGTGGGAGGTGGTAGTGACGGAGGAGGTGGGGTAAAGAGGAGGTGGTGCTTGTGTACAAATCTGCAGGGTGTGCCCTTCCATACCTTAACCCTCATCAGCATTTAAGAAAAAATGGAGGAAATTAAGATAAGTGTTTACAAATCAATGGATTGATACAACATTGTGTAAACCCACATTCTACATTTCCTGTCTTTGTATAAACATTTGCTAGCATGACCTGTCACGTTTCTTACAACAAAAGCGATGGATGAACTTTCTTTTGCATAGGATTGCGATAACTGAGGAGTCTGGAATGATACTGGGACATAAGTTAGACTGGCTGAAGACTTTTGTTATTACACCAAATGGGTTGGGAAAAGGCCTCGCTGTCCCTGCACTAGCGAAGTTTCCCTACCCAAACTCAAAACTAGGGATCTGCTTGTGTCCGAAGTCCAAAACAAAACCATCCTGTGTCCATAGTACTATTCTGACCCTCGCACTCTAAACAAATGAATTCGAAGGTGAAAAGGATAATGTCTTTGGCCTTCAGTGTTTTATAATTTTTGAAAAGAAAGGAAACCTGTAGAAGTCCCACAAAAAAGAATTCTTTCAAGTCTGGGCCTCCTTGCTCCAGAGGTTCTTCTCTTCCCCTGGATTCTTCATCCCTTTTTTTGGGTTACAGATGTAGTTTTCACACCCCGCTGCCGGGACGAACGTGGCATTTAACGGCCCACCAGCCTGAGCTTTGTTGGCCCGAGCTGTGGGCTGTTAAACCTGGGTATGGATATTTTTTTTTTTTTGCCTGATGGGAGATGCACTCTGCGTGAGCGCTTCTCTTGACAGAGAAAATAAAATGACGTAAAAAATGACATCTGCCCTTAAAATGGAAGATGGATTAGGTTCCTTTCGGATGACAGCGCCCATTGAAAATATGTATTTTAGAAAAATCCCGCCAGGGAAAGGTGGATCCTGATTGGTCGTAGGCTCATTTTTTTTGGCACAGAAGGAGCGGATGTCTCTTTTAGAGAGTTCTTAGGACTGGTGTGAGCGTGATCATTTTTCTGGAGGTGCGAGATAGTGGTTTTAGCTTCTCACTTGCCATGGGAGAAGTATTTATCAACAGACCTAAAGAATCAGGCATGTTCGATTTCAAGGAGTACAAACGGTGTAGCATATACTCTTTTTGTCCCTCTCTTTTATCCACAACTTTCTTTCCCAAGGCACACAATTCCCAATACACACCACAAAGACAGTTCCGACTACTACTTCTGATAGAATAAGTTAGTCAAATCTGGCAACACCCCGTATAACTAGCTGTTTGAAAGTGGCGCAGAGCAGCAGCAAAGCAGCACCGCGGCAAAGCGGCTAAGCAGTACTTGTAAGGTACTTGCTAGGTGCGCGCGCACTGGTGTGTGTGTGTGCGTGCACAATATATAGTACGCCTCAAAAGGGGTGTGTCACTTGCCACAATGCCTACAGAAAAACAAGGAAAAAGGTGCTGTAAGTAAAATTTCCATAGTGTAAATCGTAGGCAATAATGTCCATTCAATTTGTTCACCTTCTGGGGCAGTTAGTTGCAATCCAAAAGTCCAATAGTCTCCAAGATTGCAGCCACCATTTAAACGCACAGTCTCACAGGTAAGCGGTACTTGAAAGGTACTTGCAAGGTGCGATTCTATTTTCAAAATCTGGATTGGAAACGTGTTGGTTTTTAATTCTGAATTGTGGGATCTCCTCCCTTTCCATTATTCGCTGAACTAGTTTCTCATTAATAAAACTCCTTTCTTGCTCAAGCACTAACATGGCTTTTATCAATTCAGAATGACCGTTTATACCAATATGGATCCATGGCTGTTCATCTCCCATGTGTATTTCAGAAAGGGTTGTAATATGTTTTCCTGTTGTCACCTCAGGGATAGTATTTTGCTTGTACTTCTCTTCTTTTAAGTAAAAGCGCAATGGGTGCTCATCTATTTCAGTCTGCCATTTTTTCCTAAGATCCAAATCAATCTCCATGGACTGTTTCTCTTTTTCACTTTGCATTTCACCCTGTCGCATCAGGATGACGGTGACACTAGGCACACAACCATTTTGAAGACACACTTCCACTGCATCATGTGATTTAGCAACAGTATGGCATTTGCTTACACTGTTGTTTTGCGACTTTATTTTCTTAGGCCTCAATGGTTTTTTTGTTAGAGACCACAGGACTCTACCCCATCAATGAGGGGCGACAACCTCTTCAGGCAATCTGTTTCCATCAGAATGGGATTTCACTGATAGATGTGATTAACACTTCCTGTCTCATTCTGTGTTTTCCTATCTTTAAATCAACCACAGTGACACCTTGGATAGGTATCTCCTCACCATTGACATTATGTACTGGGCCTTCATTTTGTCTGTCTTTGATGTGATTTTGTGAGGATCTCCCTTCAATGACACTTTTTACCAACTCTTTGGACATAATTATGGCCTGTGCACCTGTGCCAATCATTGCAAATGCATGGCACTTCTCCTCCACAGTAATGGGAGCATAATACCTGTCGTCAACTTCTTCTAATACACACAAAAAGTGAGAATTTTTGATGATTCAGGACCCACTTTTTTGCTAAGCACAGGGGCAAGTGAAAGGATATCTTTCCCTCCTTTTTGCCCATTTCACTTTGAGAAACTTTATCTCCCCATATTCAGAAGTCATCTGGAGTGTAGCCACTGTTCGTCCCTCCATCCGGGGACCATCAATGTTCACACTGCATTCCTTTGACTGAGCATACTTACAACAATCATGCAGTGACTTATCCTTTTCTTGCCCAGGATGTTTATCTCTCTCTGGTGTGGTTACTGTTATCTTAATCTCTTGAAATAGGTGTGGCTCAAAGTACTCCTCGGGTGATCGATCTGTACCCTCCTTTATGGTACTCCTTTTTTCTGTCTGCATTTTATAGGCATTTTGAACATCTAGGGAGGATGTTTTACCAGTCAAGCCTACTCCTTCATCCGTTTTTTTATCATGGCATGTGATGTCTTTTTGAATCTGCCTCTTTGCTCTATTGGAGTTTCTTGTTAATTGTTTTCCTTTCTCTTTTTCATTTGCACACACTTCGATAGTCTGGTTCAACGCTAAATTAAACCAACTCCCCTTTTTATGTGCATTTGCATCCCCTACCTCATTCTCATGTGTCGTCATCTTCGTGTTTAAGTCAGCATGCAACTCAGGGCCGTTACACAAGACTGGTTCATGGGATTCTGTACCTTTATCATTGCAGGGTCTAGAAGTGCTTAGTCACTTATTATCAGATGGCACTAGATCGCTCCTGCGACCTTCTTCCCCCTCATTTGATAGCAGTTTTTGAACTGCAAAGAGCTTTCCTATTTGTTCAGACGGCATCTTAACTTGGGCATCAAGGCATTGAAATCTGTCAATATCTCTAGAATCTTCTCTTTGCGGCCTAGGCCGGTACTGGTTACTTTCACCCTGGTTGAATCTGTTCTGGTATCTCTCAGGAGATTGATTTCTATTTGAGTTATTCCTGAACTCTTGATTCATGGGAGGTGGGGAGCAGGGTGTAACCATTCTTTGGTTGTGATCCACTGGTGGTGGTGATTGATTATAATGGCACGGGCATAATACATGTTTTGTCTTTCATTTTGTGGTAACTGTCCCCTATGCTGATTTCCATTTTCAATTAACTGATCCATGTATCGTGGTCTGTCCCGATTGACATATACCATGGTATTGGGGTCAAAACTGTGTTGTCCTCCCAATGTCTGGTATGGACCATTGTTTCTTTGATCTTGATTTTATCTTCGATTGTTATTTATGCCTGACATATTGGGTCAATATCCCCCCCCTGGGTCTGTCTCCCATATACCTAGGACTAAAGTAAGTCTCTCTATTGCTCGGATCATGTGACTGGAAAATCAGCATTTGGGATGGTGGCCTCAGTGGTGCGCCACTCTGATCAGATGTCATATTATTTCTGACTTGAGTTTGGGCTGATTCAAGTGGCAATTTAGCAGATCTGCTTTCCATTACTGTTGCTGAGGAGTCGTTGGATTTTGTCTCTTTAATTCTATCTCTCTCTCCACTCTGACAATATGACTTCATATAGTTTGGCCCTTGTTCTACAATCCACTCCAGTGACTTCTTGCGATCAAACTCGTGAATCTACTGTGATATGTCTTTCTGTAAGCAATAACAGTAGGCAGTCTTAAATTCAGTTGAATTAGGACTAAAGGATACATCAAAGCGAGAGAAAGCCCTTTTTAAATCTTGGAGAAATTGACGAGGTGATACATTTGGCTTGGCTGTCATGGTATATGCAGCTTTCTTTGCATCCTGCAATGCCCGATATGGTGAAAAATGATGTCTAACCTCTTTTTGATATTCTGCCCATGACCTGTTTCTTGTTCATTTAAGCCCTGGATAATGCTTGCAGTAGCAGCATCAAGAGTTAAATGAAAGTACTGTCTATATTGTTCGCTGGGTATTTGTATGGTTTTAAATATATCATGAACTGTTTCCAGGTGGTCCTCTATGCAGCAATCACCTCCCTTATTGAATGGTTTAATTAGGGCCTTGATTGATTTCATTATTTTGATAGGGCTACTTGGCGCTATACTTGGAGTTGCATTATTCTTTTGTTCATTCTTCTTTTCAGGTGTATGGGACTGGTGTCAACCCCCAATGGGTGAGACAAACCCCCCAAATGCGTTACAACCAGGCCCAGACACCTGTATAGCCACTGGGACATTATTCCCTCGTGTAGAAATGGGGCTGACCTCAATCCCATTGAATGTGGCGTCTTGTTGCTTTTCCTGAGATCTGAAATTGCACATTTGCTTTTCCAAATCTTTGAACTTTTTTTGAAGCCGGTCTGCCTCCTGACACAGGTCATTATTTCCATCGCCCATTATATTAATCTCATCCTGCATCTCACTTATTTTCATTTGGCATTGATTAAACTCCCTATCCTTTCTGTCCTTCTCTTGGAACATTTTAGCTATCTCTTGTTCAGTAGCTTGGATCTCACCTTCCTTCTCCATGCTGTCCCTCTGGAGAGTTTGCATCTCTAAGATAACATCATCTTTATCTTGCCTAATGTCGCTTACCAACCCTTTCACGTCTTAGTTATTGCTCGCTGTCTTCTAATTGTTTCCTTCTCTGAGACACTTGTGTCTCTAATTCATTGCATTTTGACTGCATTTCTTTTTGACATAACTCTTATTCCGATTTTAGATTTTTCTTCTGCTCATCAGCTTCATCTGATTTGAGCTGTAATCTGCTAACTATCTCAGCATCATTTTCCTGCATCCGTAAAGATCGATTCACAAGGAACCAGATCTTGGCACAGAGCCTTGTCAGTCTTTTACAGCATTTTTGTCAGTAGCTCTAAACAATCTCAAAAGACACACCTGGATTATACTGCCCTCTTCAAAGATGCTGTTCAGTGGTTCTTTCTGCACTTCTCCACAAATGCGGTCATGCCCCTCTATGGCATTGTCTGATTACCACACCTCGTGCGCATATAATTTTGCCTCTAGGTATTTCGCCAGTTCAGGAAATGTGGACTCAATTTGAGACACATTGATACGGTGTGCAGCACTACTCTAATCTCACAGACTTAGTTCCCTTTAAATTCATGGATGACTGCATGGAACACACTTGCCATTGAATTCCCGGATGGCTGCATGGAACACACTTGCCACGCTCAGTAGCAGTCTATTCCCACCGGGCCAACGCACTAAAATATGTAGGAGGTTTTGGCGTTGGCCTATTGTCAATGACTTATCTACGCCACCAGCCTATACCCTTGGAGGTCTCAGTTCCACCTCAGCATGCATGGAGGAACACACCCACGCGCACATTTCCTAACTTGCCTTTGTATTACCCCTTTTTGTTTCTTACTTTTACCTCCAGCGGTAAACACATTTACCACTGTAAGGTGATCCCCAAGGTGCTTCCCAGTTACTTTCCCCCACCGAAATAGTGCTCATCAGACATGTGAAAAGGAGAAAAAAATGACACCAGCTTTGCTTCTGTTCATGGCCGTAGTTTTAGGGGGGGACATAGGTGTTTGTCCCGTGGCACACCATTTTTCATGGCACACCATTTTGTCCCCATTCATTTGGCTGGGGCACCTTTTCTTCGGATGCCATGCCCCCCCAGCATTTTCAGCAAAGTTACTCCACTGCTTCTGTTATTGCAATTATTATTTCTGTAATTCAGCTAACTCCCAGCTCAGAGAGGCGGACGGTGGCTACACCCCAAATGGGTTCTGAACATGGAAAAATAGACAAAGATTCCCAATATGAAATTGGGCAAAAAGGAGGGAAAGATATCATTTAACTTGCCCATGTGTTTGGCAAAAAGTGAAAAGGGACTGAGAAAGGCGAGTCCTGAAATCAGCAAAAAGTTACACTTTTGTGTGTGCTGGAAGAAGTCGAGGACAAGTATTATGCTCCCATCACTGTGGAAGAGAAATGCAATGCATTTGCAATGATTGACATGGGTGCACAGGCCACGATCATGTCCAAAGAGCTAGTGAAAAGTATCAATGAAGGAAGATCCCCACAAAATTATACCAAAGTGAGCCAAAATGAAGTTCTGGTACACAATTTTAATGGTAAGGAGATACCTATCGACGGTGTCACTGAGGTTGACATAAAGATAGGGAAACACAGCATGAGACAGGAAGTATTGGTTACATCTCTCAGTGAAATCCCATTTCTGATGGGAACAGATTGTCTGAAAAGGTTGTCGCCCCTCATTGATGGGGTAAATGGGGTCTTATGGTCCCTAGCCAAAAAGCCTTTGAGGCCTAAGAAGGTGAGGTAACAAAACAAGAGTATAAAAGAATGTCATACAGTGGCTAAATCAGATGATGCAGTGGAAGTGTATCGTCAGAATGGCTGTGTGCCTAGTATCACTGTCATTCTAATGTGTCAGAGTGAAATGCAGGGTAAAGAAGAGAAGCAGTCTCTAGAGATTTATTTGGACCCCAAGAAAAAATGACAAACAGAAATAGATGCAAACACATTATGCTTTTTCTTGAAAGAAGACAAATGTAAGCCACCTGTCATGCCAGAGATGAACACAGAAAAACACATTTCGACCCTTTCTGAAATACAAATGGGAGATGGGCAGCCATGGATCCCTACCCGTGTAAATGGTCATTCTGAAATGATAAAAGCCACTTTAGCACTGGAGCAGGAAAGAAGTTTCATTAATGAGAAAATACTCCAGTGAATAATTGATTCCGAAATTCAGAATATAAAAACACATTTTTGTGTTGGATGATCCGGACTCAGGGAATAGAGTCATAGGAAGATGCATGTTAAAAATCACAATTGGTCCTAAAACTATCTGTCACAATGTGTGGATAGTGAGTGGGGCACAGAATACATTTTATTTGGGAAATTACATTATGCATAGAATTTGTAAGGTGCTGGACTTCCAAAATCACAAAGTGTGGTCCAGATGGGGGGGGGGGCTGCACCTGAATTTGAAGACAAGACAGGGTTATCATTGTGCACAGATGGTATCATATGCGATTGAGCTACAGGGGAAGAAGGATGTTACCATTCCTGCATTAACCAGGCAGGTTACCATGATGCTAAAACACAGAAAGGGACAGCAGATGATGGATTCTGATGCATTTATGTGTCTAAATGAATCCATGAGGCAGCAAGGGCTAGAATGTGAATATACACCACTGGTGGAGATTGGGGATGGACCCCTTAAGATACTGGTGGACAACTAAGGGTGCCAGGATATTAATTTAGAAGAGAATTCAGCATTAGGAATGGCAATACAAAAATCACATTATACTGCAGATTTTAATAATGCAGTGATCGGGAACATCCCTGTAGGATATGTGAATGCATAGGATGAGTTGTCAGGGTATTTGGATTCTCAACCTAATGGAATATTTAAAATTCATTCTGTGTATCCTTATGAATCAAGTGAGACAGTGTGCCGTCACCAAGATGATTGCATCCTATTTGACTTAAATGAGACTGAAACAGGAAAACCGCATGTTGAACTGGAAGCCAAGATTCCAAAATATTTCAAATGTGTCAACTCTCCAAAGAGATACAGCCACACAGAGGAGAGCACAGAGGTTCCTCCATTGGAGGATGTCCCAGAATGTTCAAAAATGGTAGAGGAACAGGTTCAAGCTTCTTAGGCCACGAGGTGACTGAGAATGGGTTGAATCCAAAAAAATAAAATGTGGAGGCAATACAGAAGTTGAAAGATCCTACTAATTTGAAAGGATTAAAGAGTTTATTTGGGATGACAGGCTATAACAGAACATGTATTGAAAATTATGCAGAGATTACCCAAACTTTAACTAGGTTAATGAAACAGGATGTACCCTGGAGGTGGTAAAAGGAGCATTGTGAAGCGGTGGCCAGGCTGAAAGAATGCCTCATGAAGGCACCATATCTGGCATATCCTATAAAGAACCAAGATTTCTTTGTAGATATAGGGTTCACTGATCAGTGTATGTCAGCAGTGTTATCTCAGAGGCATGATTTAAATAACAAGACTATTGCATATGCGAGCAAGGCATTATCTCAGGTTGAAACTAAATTCAGTGAATGTGAGAAAGCACTCCTGGCCACTGTCTGGGCATTGCAACATTGATGTCCCATCATTCAAGGGGAAAGAGTAATTATTGAAACGAATCACCAACCCTTACCGTTTCTGCAAAGTAAAAGAATTGAATCAGGGAATTTGGCACAGTCCGGTATTACCTCCTGGATGTTGGCATTATAGGTGTTCCCTGTGGAAGTAAAATATGGGCAGAATAAAAAGAGCCCAGTTGCCCAAGGGCTGGTGGATCTGCACGATTGCACGGCTGAATGGGCACCTGATGAAGCAGAAATAGAATCCAATTTGAATGAATTTGAACAATCTTCCCACAAAGCTTTTAATGAGGATGTGTGTAGGGATTTACCAACAGTGTATGTAGATGGGTGCGCATATCATGTGGAAAATAATACGGAAAAAGAGCTTGTAGCAGGAACAGGAAATATATGGTTTAAATGTGTTAATGTTAATGTTCAAGGACATTTGTACCGCGCACTATCACCACCGGAGAGGTCCCCTGGCGCTCTGGTGGCTCTGAAACGGGAGGGGAGGTTGAGTTAGTGGGAGGAAGCAGGAAAAGTGCACGAGGGCATTGATGTGCTGTTGGCGGCCTCAGCCCGGTGGGTCCGTTGGCTGGGCCTGGGGTGTTTGCGGCCGGTAGTCGTCGTTTACTGTTGTGCAAGGCTATGTGTGTTTTTGTTTTGTTGTTGCAGTGTAGTGAAGTTTGTGCGGTTTGTTGTGCTGTAGGTTTTGGTTGTGTTTGGTTTGGAGTGTGAGAGGTGTATGCAGAAAGGGAAATAGTTAGTAGGGGTTGGTTAGTTTGCGTATCTATCCTGAATTGATGCGCTCTGTTTGCATAGTCTCCCCTGTTGCGGCTCTGTCCTGGACTGGGTCTGACTGGCCTACAGGTTCCTTACTCCTCTAGCCCCCGCCTCTGACATGCTATCTCATAGCTCCCTTATCTTCCATTCATACTCCTGTGGCCATTGCACCTGCCAATGACAACCTCTCAGGTAGTGGAGCAATTGCCAATATCTCGATAATTCCACACCCATATGGTACCTGGCAGTAGTTAATTAGGGGGCGGGCGAAAGTGTTGGTGGGGTTGTCTGGGGCAGTTGACTCCGTGCGTATCGCCTGTGTTCCAGTTTAGCCAGTGTCACCCGTCCAGGTGCCGTGGGCGTTACTCTCTCAGGTCCGGGATGTCCGTGTCTTTTGGTTTAGTCATCCTTTTCCAGTTTTGGTTTCCTGGTTTAATCTGTGGTGTTGTAGAGCCAGGTTTTTAGTGATTTCCTGAATTTTAGGTGATCTTCAGTGTTTCTTATTTCTTTTGGGATGTTGTTCCAGGTTTTTGCAGCTAAGTGGTAGAAGGAGGTGCATCCAAGTTTTTTCTTATGGTATGGTTTGAGTTCCAGGCGGATTTCGTTGCTTGATCGGAGGGGTCTCGTTGGTTTGTAGACTGTTATTTTCTTTTGTAGGAATTCTGCTCCTTGTCCGCTGATTGCCCTGTGCGTTATGCACATTGTTTTGAAGGTGATGCAATGTTTTACTGGGAGCTAGTGTAATGTTTTTAGGGCTGGAGTGATGTGGTCTCTTCTGGATAGTTTGAGGAGTAGTCTTGCTGCTGCATTTTGGATCCTTTGCAGTTTCTTAAGGAGGTATTCTGGTATTCCGAGGTAGAGGCTGTTTGCATAGTCGATTTTAGACATGATTAGGGCGACGATAGTGAGTGTTTTGTGCGCGAAGGAGAGGAAAGGCAGAATTCTTCTTGCCGTGCGGAGGAGGAAAAAGCATTTCTTCACTGTTGCATTTATTTGGTGTTCCAGGGTTAGGTTGTTGTCCATTAGGACTCCCATATTTTTTACCACCTTCGATGGTGTTGGTGCGTTTCCCATTTCTGTTGGCCATGGGACGGTGGTTTCGTTCTCTTGGTCTTTGGATACGATCATGATTTCTGTCTTTCCTGGGTTGATTTTCAGGTTGTTGGCATCCATCCAGTTGAAGACTTCTTTTAGACAGTTGGTTAGGGTTGGATGGTCAGCATCGGTGTCTTTGATTTTGTAGATGATCCGAGTGTCATCTGCGTAGTTGTAACATGTAATGTTGTATTTTTTGAAGATTCTGATGACTGGAGTCTGATAGATGTTGAAATATAGTGGAGATAGTGAGGATCCTTGTGGTACTCCGCAATCGTTGACTGGTGGAGTGGATTTGAAAGGTTTTATCCATACGGTCTCTGTTCTGTCTGCTAGGAATGATTTGGTCCAGCGTAGTGCTGTGTGTGTTATGCCTATGTCTTCTAGTCTTTTGGTCAGGGTGTCGTGGCTAACGGTGTCAAAGGCTGCGGAGAGGTCGAGCAGAATAAGGGCTGAGGTAGTGTTTGAGTCTGCGTTAGTTTTGAGGTCGTCCCAGATGGATAGTAGTGCTGTTTCCGTTCCTCTCGCTGGTCTGAAACCAATTTGGGCTTGGTCCAGCAGATGGTATTTTTCTACGTGTTCTTGGGTTAGTTTATATACGTAGGTTTCTAGAAGTTTTGCCGGGTAGGGGATGTTGGAGATCGGCCTGTAGTTGGAAAGGTCGTCTACATCACCATTTGTGTTTTTTAAGAGTGGCTTGATGTATGCTGATTTGAAGATCTTCGGTACAGTCCCTGTTGAAAGTGATAGATTTAGAAGGTTTCTGTAGTGTTCTGCCGGTGATCCTTGCGCGAGGATTGATTTGTAGATGTCTGGGGGACATAGGTCCATGGGTGATCCCGCTTTCTTGCTTCGTTTAACCAGCATTGCGAATGCCTCTGCTGATATTTCAGGAAAGCTTTGGAGTTTGAGTTGTGTTTCCGAGTTGGGTTCTTTGGGTTATATGTTGTGGTTGGTTGGTCGCTTTTGTATGGTTTGACGGATGTCATTGATTTTTTGCATAGTTTTTCTGAGGTGGTTGGGGTGTTATCACAGCCTGGTGGGTTTCTCATTTCTTCAATTATGTTAAACATTTCTTTTTGTGAGTTGGTGGCATTATTGATTCTGTCATCGTAATGTCTTTTCTTCGCCTTTTGAATTTCCTTCTTGTATGCACAGATTTGTTTCTGGTACAGTGTTTTTTCCCTGGGTTATATTCTTTCCTCCATTCCAATTCCACCTTTCTGTTTTCCTTTTTCATGTCGTTTAATTGTGGGGTGAACCATTTTGCCATTGCTCTTTTTTTTGCTGGGGTGAACGGTTTTTCTGGGACAATCTTGTCTGTAGTATCTGCAATCCATGTGTGCAGTATCTCTGCTTTCCCGTCTAGGTCAGCTAGCTCCAGTTCTGTAGTTGAGGGTTTAGTTAATTCCAGTTGTTCGAATAGGTTGCTTTCTTTGACGTGTTTCCAGTTTCTTTTGGTGGTGGTTGTTAGTTTTGGATGTTGGATGTAGGCTTGGGTAGGCAGAGTAATCATGAATAGGATGATGAGATGGTCGCTCCATAGTATTTGTATCGGAGGTGCTGTGGTGATGAGGTTTTCTTTGGCGAAAATTGCATTTAGGGTGTGTCCTGCCGAGTGTGTTGCTCCTTTGACTAGCTGTCGTAGTTTCATGGCGCTGAGTTGATCAATTAGTGAGTTTTGAGAGTTGGCTTGGCTGTCTTCAAACCAGATGTTGAAGTCCCCCAGGATGATTAGGTGTTCGTGGTTGATGGCTAAGTTGGTGGTGGCTTCTATGAAGTTATCAACGGATGTTGCATCATATGTTGGTGGTTTGTATACCAGGATGAATGTGATGTTGGTTTTTGGGCTCGCTGTTAGGTGTATTACCATGGTTTCGCAGTTGAGGATGTTGAGTGGTTCGTTCGTTTTTATTTTCAGGTGTTCTTTGAATGCTATGGCGATGCCTCCTCCTTTTTTGTTTTTTCTGTTTATTTGTAGGCATTTGAAGTCGGTCGGAAGGCAGCTTTGGAGTGTGATTTTGTAGTTGTCATCCAGTCATGTTTCTGTGATGAACAGGATGTCAATGCCGTTGTCGTCGAGTAGGTCGAAGATCTCTGTTGAGTGTTTTGACATGGATCTTGCGTTTATTAGATTGCAGTGAAGTTTGGAGGTGTTTGGTTTGGGTTTTGTTGAGGTCGTCTTCTGCTCGGTGTTGAGGTTTCCTTCTTGGTCGGCCACTTGTTGGGCTGTGGGGTTCGGGGCGTCAGCGTCTTCGAAGAGTTCTTCTAGGTTTTGTCTTGGGTTTTTAGTGTTTTCATCGGGTTCGTCTTCCGGGAGTTGTGGTTGTTGATTGGAAGTTCCTCTTGCTTTGGTGATGTAGGAGGTTATTGGGTCGGTCGTCTGTTTGTTGTTTGTTTTGGCCATCCTTCTTCCACTTGCTTGTGTTAGGTTGATTGATGTTGCTGTTTCGAATGTTGGGTTGGATTGCCGTGGTGGCCAGTTGTCTGCGAGGTATGGAGTTAGGTAGAGGGATTTTGCTCTTCTCTCAGAGTTCCTTCGGTTTGTGTTCCTGCCTATGTGGGTCCAGTCTGTGGTTGTTCTAGATTGCTGTTCTGATGTGTGTGTTCTTTCATCTTTGTCTTCTCCTCGGAATCGGTTGTTTGCGCTGCATTGTAGGACTGAGAGTTGTTTGGTCTTTGTTTGGTCCTGCTTAGGTCGGGTTGTCTTGTGGTCTTGTGGTGTAGTGGTTGGTGAGGGGGTGTCCGCCGGTGGTTTGGGCTCCGTCTGTGGCGAAGGGAGGAGTTAAGGTTTATTGGGTGTTATCAGTGGCTCTCTTTACTGTCCGTCTCCCTAAGCGTGGTTTACTGTGGTGAGCAGGCTGTGTGGGTTTGGAAGGGTATCCGCTGATTAGGTAGCTTGGACTTTCACCTTGTGATTTAAGAGGCCCTGGTTAGAGTGACCCACCACCGTAATTCATTGGTGGTTTCTGTCTCACTTGAGAGTTTGCTGAATGTGCAAGTGAGCTAGATTTGAGACACCTGTCTAGTGGGAGAGAGGCCCATGGAGGTCACACAATGCAATTTGGGTCCAGAGGTCCTGCTATCAATGTAGTTTAGAATCACACAATGTAATTGGGCAGTGAGACCCTGCTAAGTTTGAGACAGCTGTATAGTTGGAGAGAGGCCTAACAATGCAGTTCGGAGATCACACAGTGTAATTTGGGCACAGAGGCCCTGCTAAGTTTGAGACACCTGTATAGTGTGAGAGAGGCCTAGCAATGCAGTTTGGAGATCACACAATGCAATTTGGGCACAGAGGCCCCGCTAAGCTTGAGACACCCTCACAGTGGGAGAGAGGCCCGGCAATGCAGCTGGGAGATCTCACAGTGCAACCCGGGCACAGAGGCTCTGACAAGTTTGAGACACCTGCACACTGGGAGAGAGGCCTAACAATGCAATTTGGAGGTCACACAATGCAATTTGGGCATAGAGGCCCTGCTATTAATGCAGTCTGGAGGTCACACAATGCAATTTGGGCACAGAGGCCCTGCTATCAATGCAGTCTGGAGGTCACACGATGCAATTTGGGCACAGAGGCCCTGCTATTTATGCGGTCTGGAGGTCACACAACGCAACTTGGGCACAGAGGCCCCGCCAAGTTTGAGACACCTGTATAGTGGGAGAGAGGCCTAACAATGCAGTCTGGAGGTCACACAATGCAGTTTGGGCACAGAGGCCCTGCTATCAATGCAGTCTGGAGGTCCCACAATGCAGTTTGGGCACAGAAGCCCTGCTATCAATGCAGTCTGGAAGTCACACAATGCAATTTGGGCACAGAGGCCCTGCTAACAATGCAGTTTTTGGGGCAGTGGGCGGTGATTACAATGAGCGATATTGGTTTTGCCTAGTGGGCCGGTATCTGGGTAGAGTTGTACCTCTCTCCCACCCAAACAAACCTATCTAGATGTGACGCAGGCTAGCATCCCCAGTGCCCTACAGGTGTGACGCTTGTTAACATTGACTAGTATGTTAGGATGCAGTGCGAGGCAACATTTCAAACACTGTCATGGTTGAAATCCGGCTGGTGGTCACACAACTTTCTAAGTATGCATGGGCTAAGTCTATGGCAGTCTATGTTATGGGAAGATAAGGCAAGGTAGAGTGGCGGGGGCTTTCTGGTGTAGAGTAATTGCTCTACACCCCACCCATGCCACACTTACATTTTTTGTTGGTGTCTGTTAGCTGCTGGCATCATTGGCTTCCCCTGCGGACACCTGCAGACACTTTCTGGAACCGCCTCTGTTGGAGCCGCCCTTTGCCTTGGGGCCCTTAGCCGCAGGGGCTGCTGGGCAGAGGGCTGCCCTGGGAGGGTTGGTTATGGGATGAGGGAGATCCAATCACTGCCTGTGGGCGGGATGGGAGGCGGGCTGGAGGGGGAGAATCCAGGAAATGGTGGCCGGGGCACGTAGGGGTTCCAAAACACTTTTTAAAGTGTATTTCTTGCAAAATGGGGCCGCGCACCGCGGCTCCACTCACCTGCCTCTGCTGGGGGAAATGGAGCCAGTGGCATCGAGCGAGCGTTAGGCCCAGATGCTGCACGCTAGGCAGCCAATCACTGCCTGTGGGCGGGATGGGAGGCGGGCTCGAGGGGGAGAATCTAGGAAATGGTGACCGGGACACGTAGGGGTTCCAAAACACTTTTTAAAGTGTTTTTCTTGCAAAATGGGGGCTGCGCACAACATCCCAAGAGTGAGTATGAGATCTAGGAGTAGTCAAATAGCAGAGTTAGCTGCTATTTATAAGGCAATTGCTACCACAGTAGAAAATAAACTCAAAGAGATAGTTTTAGTGACTGACTCGGATTATGCACAAAATAGTTTTGTTGAATATTTACCTGGCTGGAAAGCGAAAGGTATGCTCACATATAACAAAAAAAAACCTTCAACATGGCAAGATGATCCAAGCTATAGACAAACTAGTGTCAGAAAATGATTTAATAGTATATTGGAGAAAAATCCGAGGCCATTTAAAGACGCCAGGTGAGGACAAGGAGGGGAATGACAAAGCAGATCAATTGGCCAAAATGAGAGCTGTAATGGGAGAGTTGTTTCCCATTGAACACCTGCTTGGTGAAATACAGGTAGATGCGATCAGACGCTCCGAATCTCCAAAAGAAGTCGAGCAGCCTGTAGTGCAATGGAGTTATGATACCCCAGATCAGGACCTTATCAAAGCGCAAAAAGAAGACCCAATATAGTGCCTATTTTATAATCACTTGGCGGATGCAGAACACAATCCTCTGACTGAAAATGAAGGGAAAGAGGAATGAAGGGAACTGTTGAAGAACAAAATAGAATTAAGTTACAAGATGGATTGATGATTAGATAATCTCTAACAGGGCAAATCCCATGGGTGGTGCCTTTGTCATTGCGGGACAGATGTTACATCATGCACATGATGCAATAACTGCGGGACACAGGGGTTCACAAAAAACTTTGGATATTTTAAAAGATTACCCCTATTGGCCACATATGTCTCAGGATGTTGAACTATGCAGCAGATGGTGTCGAGTATGTGCACAATTTCAGCCTCCTTCACCTATGCGTAGGGCTCCATTAATGGAAAGAGGTTTGACCCTTCCCTGGTCAGATTTGCCAATTGACTATATTAGGCCTGTAAAAAGATCAGCCAGGGGAAATAAATATTTATCAACAGTGGTTTGTCTGTCCAAGTGGGTGGAATGCATTCCCGCACCGGATTGTAGTGCGCAAATAGCAGCCACGCTACTGGTAAATCATATCTTTTCAAGATTTGGGTTACCCCAAAGGATAGAATCAGACTGAGGAAGTCATTTGACTAGTGCCTTGATGACTAAAGATTGGCAAATATAGGGCGTGAAAAGGAAACTACACATCTCATATCGGCCTTCTTCTTCAGGTGGAGTGGAAAGGAACAATAGGTCCATTGTGGACATATTGAAGAAGTTTGTAGCTGAGGCAGGTTCTAGTTGGGACCTTCAGTTGCCCTTAGTATTCCAAGATAGTGATCGGATAAAAAAAAGAGATAAAGATCTCGAACTCTAAAAAAAGAAAAAAGAAAAAAAAAGAAAGGAGGTCTTAAATGAAACAGATCATACAAAATAATACAAAGAAAATGGATATCGGACCACTGATAAAAGATGAGACTTTTTTAAAGCTACTAAAATATATACTATTTATTGATGTGTTGAAACATCATTAATATATGTGATTGGATAGTTGTTTGTTGTGTAAAACTGGGGGATACACGTAATTTATGATGCCTGGGGTTAAATGTATGTGGTGTGTATTTTAAATATGGATATTTCATTTATCTCAAATATGGACCCTTCAATTGGGAATACACGTAATATATATATATATAGGCCACGGTAGTGGCCATGTAGTTATGGTTAAGTTGCTGTTTCCATAGGAAGAGCACTTTTTGGGCGGCTTATAACTTCGCTCTCCCTGGACGGATCCTCACCAAACTTTGCAAAAAAAGTAGTTGGGTCACTCTGAATTTTTTTGCAAAGTTTGGTGAGGATTCGTCCAGGGGGGGAAAAGTTATAGGGGGGGTCCCAAAACTTTTTTTTTCCCATAGACTGAATGGGAAAAAACCTTGCGCACGGCTACAGCCCGAACCGCTGGACGGATTTACACCAAATTTGCGGCAGGAGCGGCGGCCTGGTCCCAAAAGCGTGCTTTTGTAAATTTGGTGTAAATCTGTCCAGTAGTTTTTTTTTAAAAATGACCAAAATGTAAGACAAAAAAATTAGTGATATCTGTGTTCGCTTCGCGGACGGACTTCCCTGTTCGCTCCGCGGACAGCACCCCGATTGGCCCATGGCCTTGCGTCATGTCCGCGGACATGCAACGTGTTCGCTGATTGGACGGCGAGGGGCGTGGAGCGCGTCAGATTTTCTGTGGCGCCCGCCATCTTGTATTCGCAGACGACCGCGTACAGCGCAGTGAAACGTGGATAAAAAATTCTATTTAGTGCCGTGTGTTGGTGTGTAAGAGTGTTTGGGGAGGGTGGGGGAGTATGAGATAGGTTCAATGTTTTGTTTTTTTATGTGCTAGACGTTTTTGTTGCGTTCGATTTGTCCACGGAGAACACGGCTGTTCTGACATTTTGTAAATAAACTAAATGGTGGGGTGTTTAGAGGACGGAGTATGTGTCATTTTTGTTCGCAAGGAAGGTAAAAATGAGCCATGAACACTCGCAGTGTACTTAATTGTTCGTAAATACACAAACTGGGGGTGTCCTCAGGACGCTGTCCGTATTGTAATTTGTCTAGTTGAATGTGTTCTAAGAACACTCGCAGTGTCCCGAAATGGTTGCAATTACACAAAATGGGGGTGTTCTGAGAACGTTGTTTGTATTGTTCGTTGTCAGGGTGAAAGTGTTTTAAGAGCACTCCTTTTGTCCGCTAATAGTACAATTTCCTAGGGGCGTCAACCGACTTTTTGTCCACTAAAGAAACGATAAATACGGCTGGTGTGCGCCGACATTATGTGATAATCCTATGACTGGCGCTATTGACCTGGCTGACTTGCTTTTGCGACACTAAATCATATCTCCCGCCCCTAAGCCTGATATTATCAAAGCATTCATATTCCCCGCCTCTCTCCGTGACGTTACAGGGTGCGTAATCAAACGCGCCCAGTCGTCTCCAGTACTACGCGACTTTACACAGAACCCGGAAGACAACACACATTATGTCACAACACGGTGCGCCACAATTCGGAATATGAAACTGTGATTTAAAAGCAAACAGCAAGATTGTAAATGTTGTAAAGTACATTTATTTGACATCAAATGTTTAGAGAACATTCAGCAATTTGCATTTGTCTTTGTTGTCGATCCGCAAAAGTTCATGTTGAGACACGCAATGTTCCTTTGCGGTACAGAGAGTGTTAGATCAGGTTACAACTCAGTGCGTCACAATTCGGAATATGAAACTGTGGTTTAAAAGTAAACTGCAGGATTGTACATTTGGTAAAGTACATTTATTTCACATGAAATGTTTAGTGAATATTCAGCGATTTGCTATTGTCTCTGCTGTCGATCAGCAAAAGTTTATTTGGAGCCACGCGTTGTTCCTTTGCGGTAGATAGGCTGTTGGTTTATGATAAAAGCAGTAAATGGTTGCTCTGATAATCGGAAGGTTGCTCCAACAACGAGCCATTAGACCACCATATTGGTTGGTATGTTGTTTGTAGCCGCAAGTACTGCGTAAGGGCATATTGGTCCTTGGCGATTGTCCCATAAAATGGTGAGGGTCATGAAGTTGCATATTTGGACCTGCACCTGGCAGTTGAAGACCCCATCCGCTGGAGTCTGTAAATCGTGACATAGGCAAAATGGAGCCACATACCTGTTTTAAAAAACATAAATTAGTATCACCAGCCGATCTTCATGAAAAATCATCATTTTATTTATTAGGGCGTGAAAATATTTGCTATCGAAGATAGTGCAACAGAGTATGTTAATAATAAAATAATATTTTCCCATTCATATAGCGCTAAGAACCGTGAGGTATCTAAGCGGTGCTTATTATTAACCACGGTGTGTGGTGCTCATTTATCGTCCACGGAAGGATGAAAGGCTGAGTTTAGCCTTGCCGGGATTCAAACTTGCGTTAGCAAGCTGTGCACGGATGTCAAAGCGAGCGCTGTACTCGCTGTGCCCCTTGACAGGCTACAGTGAAGTGGCACAGCGAGTAGAGCGCTTGACCGCCTATAGACCGGTTAAATTATTTCTATTAACCCACCCTGTGTCGTCTGCCTTTTTCAGAGCCCTCTAAACGACAGGGGATCAATTCGGCGGTGATAGTGCGCGGTAGAAAACATTATGCCACTTTCAACTAACAAGTTCAACTTGAGCGGTCTTTAATGCTACGCTATTGTAATTATATTTGGTATAAAGTAATCTAAAGGGTAACTTACAGTACAATTGCAATTTCCATTGTCTACGAGTGGTGCAGTCCCAAAATACGACTCTGCGTGTTGCAACGATCTTTCGCATAGTGATATAATATATAAAAGTGGTTTTGTTTCAGAAATTTCATCTTTATCTTCTCTTACGTTTTAGCTACACTCCGTCAAGAGAAGTCTTTCATCACAATCTCTGTCTGTCAAGGTCAAAACACAATACAACCTTATAGTCCACTTTGTGAGCCTCTCCGGGGCCCGAGAAAAAATGGAAGCAGCTGACCTTCACTGTGAACGAGCATAAATTCTTACTTTGCAACATTCTGTGTAAAGCCATCTGTAGAAGTTGGTTTTTGCACGCCATGTTTGTATATTGTTTGCGTGATATTAAAAAAAATGTGTTTAAAGGACGTTATGGTTCTAAGTACAGCCGAAAGACCCCTGAAAATCGCAAGTTATGGTAAGCTTTGAATTTGTGTACTAGGGATTTTTATTATAATGTTGCGAAAAAAGTGTCAAGGATATTGCAATAAATATCATACCGTTATTAGTGCTTTGAACGATGCATTGATATAAATAGCATTGTATTATGGGATTCTATCTAGTATACTGAGCTACTAATGGAGAAACATAGCATTGTGTGCAGAGTACAAGATGAAAGTATAATATGTGTAATGTTAATATGTTGAATAATGAAATAATAATTGTCCTGAAATGTTCGAAAATTCACAAAATGGGGTTGTTCTGAGGACGATATTCGTATTGTGTGATTGCTTAGCTGTATGCAATGAGGGAATGGCACAGAGAGTAAAGTGGACGCCGTCCGCGGACACCGCGGCTGTTCGTGGACAGGGCGTGCTACATCCGGGTTTTTCCATGAAATCCAACATGGAAAGAAGACTGTACGGATCAGCCAATCAGATGTCGAGGTTGTGGATTTGTGTTGAAAGAGACTGTGTGTGGTGAAGATGGCAGAAGTGGAGAAAGTCAGGGTGTTGGTCCTCGGAGATATGTTTGTGCATGGTTTACAGCAGTACGCTGAATGCAGGCATGTTGCAAATAACTTTGATGTGAAAGGAGTGGATGTGGTGTGGAGCAGTGTGCCTGATTGCAATGTACAGGGAATTGTACAAGTTTGTGAGGATATGGCCACGATGAACAGTCCGCATGTGGTAGTTTTGCACTATGGTGCTTTCCATTTGGGCAACGTCAGTGCTCCTACTTTGTTGGCTGATTTGGAATGCTTGGTTCAAGCTGTAATGAAGATCCTTCCAAATGGAAAAGTAATTTTTTCTGGATTACTACCTAGGGCAATATGGGACAATAGTTCAGTTTTTTGTCCTCAGCAAAATATTGCTAGGTGTGTCATCAACCGAGGCATGTGTGCCTTCATGCTTAGATCTGGTATGTTCTTCTGTAACAATGAGAATATTGATGCCAGTAATGCTGTTAATTTTAAAGAAGATGGCATTTCTTTATCTTTTACGGGAAATGCCTTATTATTTTGGAATGTAAGGGTTGCTTTGGAGAAGGTTATGTGAAGATTTTAGGAGTAAAGTAAGAAAAAAAACAAGAAAAAAATACAAAATAACAGGTGTCTGTCAAGCATCTGTAAAAAAACAAAAAACGGCTCTTTTCAGAGGCAACTTCAAAGGGGAAATGGGGCACACTATTTAAATTTACATTCCCCACTCTCAGATTTTCGATGTGTCTGCGGACATGGCGGTAGTCCGCGGACATGAAAATCACTACGAGGGGGTTAGTATGTTCTATGTTACATGTATATGAAGTCAGGGATATTATGGTTAAGTTGTGCACTAAAAACCTTAAGGCTCAAAGTAAAACCGAAAAACCCCTGAAATTCGGCAGTTATGGTAACATAAGCAACCATAACTCGCGCCACCGTGCACTGCTAACACTAACACCCAGGACATCAAAGATGACATCACAAATGTCATTGATGACATCACTGATGACATCACATGGCTGGCTCTCCCTTTTTTATCCTTTACTGACATATCAAAGCCACATAGTTTTCTTCAGTAACAGTCAGGAAGTAAAAATTGAAAAGGTACTATATTTGTAGACTTAGGATCTAGTCACATCATATGAAACATATACATAGCGGAAGATAGAGGCTTGAAAGAGAGCAATCCTTTCTGCGCATGAAGATAATCATTATGGTTATCAGCACTTTCTCATAGTTTCATTTTTATTACTCTACCATCCCTCTATATGCTCATATTTGTATACATTATACTCACTCTCCATATAGTGAATGGGAAAAAAATTTTGCTCGCGCCTACAGCCCAAACCGCTGGACGGATTTACACCAAATTTGGACCAGGGGCAGCAGCTTGGTCCCAAAAGCGCGCTTTTGCAAATTTAGTGAAAATCCGTCCAGTAGTTTTTTTAAAAATACCAAAAAGTAGGTAAAAAAAATGAGTGATATCTGTGTTGGGTTTGAGGACACACTTCCCCGTTTGCTTCTCGGAAAGTGTCCTGATTGGCCAATCGTCTTGCGTGATGTTCGCGGACATGCAAAGTGTTCGCTGATTGGACGGCGTGAAGCTTGGTTTTGCGGACGTCCCCGGACAGCGCGGTGAAACTTTGTTCAAAATGTGTATTTTGTAGAGTGTGTTGGTGTGTAGGAGTGTTTGGGGAGGGTGGGAGTGGATGAGATAGGATGAAAGTTGTGTTTTTTATGTGTTAGACGTTCTTTTTGTGTTCGATTTGTTTGCGGCCATCAAGGGTGTTCTGAAATGTTGTAAATAAACTGACTAGGGGGTGTTCTAAGGAGTCAATATGTGTCCGTTTTGTTCGCAGGCAAAGTGAAACTGTTCTAAGAGTGTTCGTAGGGGGTGCCCTGAGGACGCTGTCCATATTGTTCTCTGTCAAGTTGAATGTGTTCTAAGAACACGCGCGGTGTCCTGAAATGTTCGCAAATAAACAAAATGGGGGTGTTCTGAAGACGCTTCTAAGAACACTCGCGGTGTCCGGGGAGTGTTCGTAGGGGGTGTCCTGAGGACGCTGTCCGTATTGTTCTCTGTCAAGTTGAATGTGTCCTAAGAACACTCGCGGTGTCCTGAAATGTTCGCAAATAAACAAAATGGGGGTGTTCTGAAGACGCTTCTAAGAACACTCGCGGTGTCCGGGGAGTGTTTGGAGGGGGTGTCCTGAGGACGCTGTCCGTATTGTTCTCTGTCAAGTTGAATGTGTCCTAAGAACACTCACGGTGTACTGAAATGTTTGCAAATAAACAAGATGGTGGTGTTCTGAAGACGCTTCTAAGGACACTCGCTGTGTCCGGGGAGTGTTCGTAGGGGGTGTCCTGAGGACGCTGTCCGTATTGTTCTCTGTCAAGTTGAATGTGTCCTAAGAACACTCGTGGTGTCCTGAAAGGTTCGCAAATAAACAAGATGGTGGTGTTCTGAAGACGCTTCTAAGAACACTCCCGGTGTCTGGGGAGTGTTCATAGGGGGTGTCCTGAGGACGCTGTCCGTATTGTTCTCTGTCAAGTTGAATGTGTCCTAAGAACACTCGTGGTGTCCTGAAAGGTTCGCAAATAAACAAGATGGTGGTGTTCTGAAGACGCTTCTAAGAACACTCCCGGTGTCCGGGGAGTGTTCGTAGGGGGTGTCCTGAGGACGCTGTCCGTATTGTTCATTGTTAAGTTGAAAGTGTTCTAAGAACTATCGCGTTGTTCTGAAATGTTCATATGGGGTGTCCTGAAAACGGTGTCCGTATTGTTCGCTGGCAAGTTCAAAGTGTTCCAAGAACAGTCACATTGTTCGCGGACATTAAAAGTTTCCCATAGATCATAGTTGAAATGTTTGACTCTATGGATGTGATATGCTGCGGTGGTTGTTGCCAGGGCATAGAGTCTTGGGTGCATGGCCATTTGGCCATGCACCCAAGACTCTATGCCCTGGCAACAACCACCGCAGCATATCACATTCATATTTGCTTATAACTTTGGGTGAAAAACAAATGTATAAGGAACAAAGGTATTAGATACTATGGATGTGATATGCTGCGCTGGTTGTCCTTATTATTGTATACTTACTGTTTGGTCTAGTAATGGGAGACCATGTTCTTCTTCTTCATTTCTGTGATAAAAGAAAATAGCATGTTAGTATTAGTATTTTGTAATGACTTATTTTATTAAAAATGAATACCCACTTGCAAAATACAACATGAGAACCTTGCCATGTCACCCAACCCCTCCCCGGCACGGCCACACAACACACCAATGCATGTCATGCTATGTGAGAGCAAACAAATTAATCCCCCCAACATGACCCAAGTGTCACAAACTACAGTGTCCCTAAAGGAAACTGGACACACATGAAATGTTCACAGTAATGCAGGACCAACAACACACATTACCAAATACTTACCAATAATACTAATCACCTACACAACCTCCAACCTACCATAAACATGACAGTACGGACTTAAAAAATTGGTAGCCTCACTACCTGATAATGCCAGCACTTCGAACACTTCCAACTGTACAGTGTTAGCTCCACGCAAAAGTGTAGGTGTACTGCTTATAACATGGACTCCATTTCCAAAGTAGACCGCCTTGTGAAGACATGACAAATGGACCTGCAAATTAGGAGGATGAGATGGATGCAGAGGCACATATCAATACACCATGCAGTGTACAATACAACAACAATATGCACTAGGAATGTATACACAGTATTGACTACAGACTGCCCACACATCAAATGGGAGTCCAACGTCACCGTGTAAGTCAATGGGCCTCATTACGAGTCCGGCATTAACCGAGGTAGTAAAACTGCCTGGTTAACGCCGGACTCGTATTACCATTCCGCCTCCGTGATTCCCGGAATTACCGGGGCATTACAACCCCGGTTTTCCGGGAATCACGGAGGCGGAATGGTGTAAATCCCCATTCCCATTGAGTCCTATGGGACTCGATGGAAATGGGGATCATAGAAACACCGGCAGCATCTCGTAATGCTGCCGGTGTTTCCTCGTCCGCCTGCATGCGGGAGGTGTTAAACCCGCCAGGTCAGACCTGGCGGGAACATCACCTCACGCCTGCAGGGGTCGGACTCAGGCGGTCCGGAAACAACGGTGGCGGCGGGTTCACCACCACCGTTATTTCCGGACCGCCTGGGTCGTAATGAGGCCCAATGTCACTTGGGCACACCCTTTGCAAGCCCATGGAAACGGGAAGCAGGAGGTGTGTGTCACACAAACCCAAGCATCTGACCCAAATTCAGGACAAGCCTGCATGTGCCCAGCCACAATACAGCGTATGCCCACGGGAGCCACACAAGGCAACACACTGTCCAAGAAAATCAAAAATCAAAACACAAAAATAAAAAATGGCCATGAATGGGCCCGGGCGGGTGGGGGAGGCCACCCAGGAGGTCCAAGGACAGGGTGCACACCAAAACCCACCTGTGTGGATCTTGCGGAAAAAAAAACACCTCCATGGGCTCATGGCCTGCACGGCTACCCTATTGTGGGAGAATCGCTGCTGTCGCTCTCCTCACCCTCTGCAGCTGCATCAGGAGGTGGTGGCACTATGGGAGGCAGCCCACGCAAAGCCCTAGTCTGGTTCTCCATGGCAGCAAGCATGCGGTTGTGGAAGGTCTGGTTCTGGAGGATAATTGCGCGGAGGTCCCCATGCAACAACTCACGGGATGCCCGTACCTCCTCCCTAGTTGCCTGCATCTCAGCTGAGAGCGTACCTGTGAGCCGCTCCAGCTGCTGTTCTGTCCTCATGTTAGCTGAAGCCTCAAGCTCAACCAGAGTTACCCTGAGCTGACGGAGTTTCACCCTCAGGGCTTCCCTGTGGCCCTGGGACTCAATAGAAATGGCTTCCCGCAGAGTCCCCAGTGCCGCCCGCCTGTCCCTGTTGGACGCCAACATGTCCTCCCTGTGTGACTGGCTAATGGATCTGTTGCCTGCTGTAGTTGTTCAATTGGCCTTTCTTGGGGGACAATGGAAGTGGGGCTTTTTGCAGGTGTTAAAAACCAACCCGCAAAGGGACCCAGGGAGCTAATTACGGTACCGCAATTTGCGGTACCGTAATTAGCGCCTTCCCCACTCCCATTATGCCCTATGGGGCAAAAATGGGAATGGGGAAGGGCAATGGTTGAAGGGGGAATTACCGCCCCGCCAACCTTGGAATGGGGTGGTAATTCCCCTTTCTGCCAAGGCGGTGCCGGTATTTTACCGGCATGAACCATGGCGCTAATAGCGCCATGGTTGTCCGCCATCCGTGTAATGAGGCCCAATATCTTCAACCTTTCTGATGGTTAAATAACAGATCACCACGTGCATTACAGTCATGGATGTTGTAAGTTCTGATCAGTACATTTGTGAATATATTTTAATACAGTTTGCATAGAATTAATGACTCTAAGTTTCTTTTATTCAGATTGTTAGTTTCGCCCATATTGTGCAATCTATCCAAGGATTAATAGTTCGTACTGAGGCAGTTTCCCTCATCATTTATGGCCTTTCTAACTTTTCACAGGTTAGATATGCCTTGTGATGAATTCACAAGAAACAATTTAGGTCCCATTCCATGTTCATTCCCCTTGGGTACATGCTATCAAGTTTTTCTATACAGAATATTTCTCTTTGTTGGAGCATTTTGTTTAGATTACCTCCCCTCCTGGGTAATATCACATGTTCCAGTATGACAAACTTAATTTGTGCAATTGTGTGCTTTTCTTTCACAAAATGTTGAGCCACTGGGGATTTTTCTTAAACTGTTTCTATCGGTGGTTTTCGTAAAGTTTGTTGTCTCCAGTTTGTTTTCACATCCAGAAACTCAATTGATGTTTGACTGAATTTGTGTGTAAATTTAATTCTTGGTGTGATCGTATTCATGTATGTGAAGAATTCATTTAACTCGTCCACTGATCCGTTCCAGATTCCAAACAGGTCATCTATGAACCTCACTAGGCATTTAAGTTTGTTCTTCCATCTCGGGTTTTGTAGTCCTAACCTAATCAAAGGAAATGAGATTAGCCATCCCCATAATGGAAAAAGAATCCAACTCCATCACACTTCAACGTGTGATACCAGCAATGTAATTCATGGAATCAAATGTCCATGTGGACTTTATTATGTGGGATTTACAGGACGCAAAGCAAAGACGCGATGGTGTGAGCATAAATCTAACATCAGACAGAAATCAGAAAAATCTCCAGTGGCTCAACATTTTGCACAAGTTTGTGTTTTTTACATAAGCAAGTTGTCATACACGTGAAGTTTATTGAACAATATCTGGCTGTCGTAGTGCAGCACAAAATTGTGCATCTGTTATGTTTTCCGATACACCGGTTGACCATATACAATTCACATGGTGGATGGGCTGCCTGCGGGACATGTGCAGGGTAGTCCCCTGTGCTGTGGGCCGCCTGCAGGGGTCGTGGAGGGTGTACAGTGAACAGCTGGGAGGACCCACACGGCCGATTCACGTGTAGGACTCCCCGGCACCCCCGGAATACACGTAGGCTGCTGGATTCGCATGTGGAATTTCCCGCGCACCTTGGAATACATGTACCCTGCTGAAATCGCGTGTGAAACTTCACGCGCAACTAGAAATACACGCACCATGGACAATCGCGTGTGGAATTTCCCGCGCACCTTGGAATACACGTACCTTGCTGAAATCGCGTGTGGGACTTCCCGCGCACCCCGAAATACACGTACCCAGTGCAATCGCGTGTGGAACTTCCCGCACACCCCGAAATAAACGTACCCAGGGCCATCGCGTGTGGTACTTCCCGCGCACCCCGAAATACACGTACCCAGGGCAATTGCGTGTGGAACTTCCCACGCACCCCGAAATACACATACCCAGGGCAATCGCGTGTGGAACTTCCCAAGCAACCCCGAAATACACGTACCCAGGGCAATCGCGTGTGGAACTTCCCGCGAACCCCCTAATACACGTACCCTGCTGATATCGCGTATGGAAGTTCACGCGGACTCATAATACACATACCCTGATGAATTTGCGTGTCAGACTACATGCGCACCCCTGAAATACACGTACCCAGGCGAATCGCACTGCTGGGGGCCGGGGGGGTGGTAGACAGGAGTGGGGGCCTGGTGGAGGGTGCCCCTGGATGCTGGAGGGTGGGGGTGCTGGGAGACATGCGTTGTTGATCAGTGGTTCAAGGTGACATGTGGGTTGGCTGGGGGGCATGCCCATGGTGGATGGGCTGCCTGCGGGACATGAGCAGGGGTGCAGGGTAGTCCCCTGTGGTGTGGGCTGCCTGCAGGGGCCGTGGAGGGTGTAGAGGGAACACCTGGGATGACCCACACGGCCAATTCACGTGTGGTACTCCCCGCGCACCCCTGAAATACACGTGCCCTGAGGAATCGCGTGTGATACTTCCCGCGCACCCCAGAAATACACGTACCCTGCTGAATTTGCGTGTGATACTTTCCGCGCACCCCTGGAATACACGTGCCCTGATGGATTCGCGTGTATTACTTCACGCGCACCCCTGATGTACACGTACCCAGGACAATCGCGTGTGAAACTTCCCGCGAACCACTGAAATACACGTTCCCCGCTTGACGTTTGCTGTTTGGCAGCACTGTGAACTGGTCCAGGGTTAGCGCAGACATTTGCGATGAATTGGGAATTTTGATGGCTTTTCTTGCGCGAGGGCGTTCTTGGGGGCGTAACTGGCGCTGCTGCAGGGTCGCTGTACCACTCTGCGCCATGGCTGGTTTTGGAGGCTAAAATCCATGAATAGGCTGTGCGATGAAATGGATTTTATCGCACGCGGCTGGCGCAGTGTATCGCACGGGGACACTGTGCACCAGCCGCGCGCGCCACTTTTGTGCGAAATTCTATGAATTACCCTGATTATGTTTAAAAACGTAGCATTTGCGGTCCCAGGGAGATAAAAAGGAGCCCATCCACCCAGGACAGTTACTAGTCCAGTTGCTGCCCAGGGCGAAACACTACAATGCGCTCGCTGCGCTCGGCATGCGCGCCACTCCCAAACTACACCCCACAGTTAAGTAACTCCTACCCAATATCAATAAATCAATGCTATACAAATGAAACCAGTTTTATTACATTGCAAGTCAAGAACTTTTCAAAAGCGCACAATGCTAGTGTGGGAGCTTTTTCAGTCAAAGTGCGATACTTTGAACTAGCAGTTTTGAACACTGTTGCTGAATAAATATCATTTAAATGACACAATTTGCATTACATTTTATCAACCACAACCCCCCCCCAAATGGGTACTATTTAAACAGCCTGCCACAAAAGTAATGAATTGCATTTTGCAACTATGGTGCACTTTTTCATTGATATTTTTTTTGTATCGTGCTCATACACAAGTGTTTCAGAGCGTGACAAGGCAAGGGAGGAAGGGGGACAATGGAGAACGTAAACACCCCCACTCATCACCCTATGTACATCCTTAAATATATCTTCGCTGCCTTCACCACCGCCTGTAACCTGTCCGATTTCGACAGACACTCAGCCGTCATATTAATAGTTGTGATAATAAAACACAACAAATCCGCCATTCTGATAGTGACACCCCCTCCAATCACCCCATCAACCGCCAAAGACTGAACCTCCCCCACCTCCAGTCGCTTCACCACTACAGCAGGACTATCCACCACAACCACCTGCTCCTCCCGCACCTTCTGAACTGCTGCAGCATAACTGATGTTATCGGCCACCTTCGTACTGACATCCTTACAGGCCTCCACCTGTGCAAAACACCCCCTAAAGGAAGCAACATGATCCCCACCACAATTGCAACACACAGTGTACATACCGAAACACTCCGTAATATCATGGGGACCACCACACTTGCCACACCTCCTCTCCCTCCTACAAGATCGTGCCACGTGATCGCACTCCTGACACTTATAGGACCAAAAAGGGGCTGGAACATAAGGATTCACCCAAAAACGCTGAAACCCCAAAAACACATGCTCCGGCACCTCACTCCCCTAAACCTAATAGCCACAGTCATAGAAACTACACCCCCATTGGGATCTTTCCCAACCGAATGCCACACCTCCAAAAAACCCAACTCCTGCAAGGAACTCACAATATCCTTGTCATGCACACAGAGAGGTACCCCATAAATCACCCCCTACACACCACACTGCCATGTTCTGACACGGAAACAGGATGTCTCCCAAGACATCCCAAATTCAACACCTCATTCCTGGTCACGTCACCCGCGCCCTTAACCAACAAACACCTCCCACAGATTACCTGGACAGACTGAACAGCACCAATGCCTTTCCAGACCCACTCTGATGCCACAAAAGGGCTAAACCCACTAAGATGCTGATCAGGCTTCTTTCAGAGAAGTCCTCTTATAAATAAAAGCATTGGCAAAGCCAACAGTTGCTGGCTTGTGTATACGCAGAAGGCATTTGTGAGGCACTAATAGATGCCTAAAATCAGAAAAGTATAAGCATCTCTAGTAGTACTTTTTCTGCATTTTCCTCAGTTCTCTTTCCTTTTCTTCCTTCAAAGAAAGACTTTCCCGCCTAGTGATTCTTAGCCTGGCATTGCCAAGACAGGATCAAATCAACATTTTCAATACAATCACTGCAAAAGGTGTTGTCGTCATTGTAGTAAAGTGATCTCCAGGCTTCTGTCTTACCCTCCTACTATGAATTGTAACATTAAAGAAGCTTACCTTTTCTACGTGCCTGGCTCTGGAGTGGTTCCTGTGTGTCCTGCCTAAGTAAATTACCACTCCCGAGCCAGGCACGTGGAAAAGGTAAGCTTCTTTAATGTTACAGTTCTTTAATTGCTTACATTCGTGCCAGGAGTTCTGCCACTGTTCGAGCTGTTTACGCTGGTAATACGCGGCGTGATGGAGAGAGCAGTCATACGAAAGGTTGACGTTTGAGGAGAGGACCCAAAGAAGCATGTTGACGTGAACCGGAAGTCTGAGCAACGTGAAACCGAGGTTGCATCAAGTTTAAAAGTTTGTCGAGAGCCCTTGCGCATACATGGAGAGGAATGTAGTGACAAAGGAACTACTGCTTTGAACTAAGGCACGCAGAGGCCTTAAGAAGTGACCAGCAAGGGGAAGATTGTGGGCAATGTGGACATGTAGAACAGTGAAACACTTCACTGAAGGTGCTACAGTGGAGTAATAAGTTACTGGGTAAACGCATTGCATTAGTGAAAATGCACCGCGCGGAACGGCAAGGAAATGGAAATGCAGATATGGAGGTATGGAGATTTCTGTATCCTGCAGGGTGTGGGAAGTTGACACCCTATACGTATCCTTTATGTATATGAGTAATGCTATGTTGCCAATGTCTGAAACTGACACATCAGTAGGGCTTTACTAAGTTTGAGTAATTTCAGGATTAATGGACTATGGACCATTTGAGGAATGGTATTGACAATTCAGTAAAGAGGGAGCACCGCCTGAATGGGTGTGTGGTAATCCCAACATTAATGAAAATTATGGTGCAAATGCTACAAGGGACGTGGGCATTTAAAAGTAGATGAGCTGCAAACATGAATATGGATGGATGTGTTAATGTTAAAGGATATTTGTACCGTGTACTATCACCACTGGAGTGGTCCCCTGGCTTTCTGGCGGCTCTGAAAAAAGGAGAGGGGGGGTGAGTTAGTGGGAATGAGATGGAACAGTGCAAGATAGCAGTGATGTGCTGTTGGCAGCCTCAGCCCGGTAGGTCCGTTGGCTGGGCTTGGGGTGTTTTTCGGTTGGTAGTCGTCGTGTGCTGTTTTGCAAGTCTATGGGCCTCATCACGAGTTGGGTGGTAACGCTGGCGCTATTACCGCTGGCGCTATTACTGCCGGCGCTATTAGCCCTACCGCCAAACCCTCCGGCGCTATTAGCACCGGATCACGGGTTTGGCGGAATGGTTAGTGCCCATTCCCCATTGGGCCCATTCGGGAATTCCTCAATCCCCATTGGGCCCAATGGGGAAAATTTGCGCTATTACTGCCAGCGGATTTCCTGCCGGCGGTAATAGCACCGAAAATTGGCAAATTTGCAGCGCAAGGCCATGATCTGGTGGACCCTTAAATGCGGTGGTAATAGCGCTACTGCCGCATTTAAGGGTTACCGCCAGACTTGTGATTAGGCCCAATCTGTGGTTTGTTTTGTTGTTGCAGTGTAGTGAAGTTTGTGCGGTTTGCTGCGTTTAAGGCTTGTGGTTGTGTTTGGTTTGAGTTTGAGAGGTGTATGCAGAGGAGTGAAATTGTTAGTGGGTTGGTTATTGATTCATGATTGCATGCTTGGTCTAGGCTTGGCAGGAGAGTCGTATATCAATCATTGAATAACATCTCTATCTAGATGCGAGGCATGCTACGTTGAGGATTCCAACTAAGTGCAGCATATGCTGACATTTACAATTCTATCTAGATGTGGCGCATGCTAAACTTAGGCGTTCCCATTCACAATTCTATCTAGATGCGACGCAGGCTACGTTGAGGATTCCAACTAAGTGCAGCATATGCTGACATTTACAATTCTATCTAGATGTGGCGCATGCTAAACTTAGGCGTTCCCATTCACAATTCTATCTAGATGCGACGCAGGCTACGTTGAGGATTCCATCCAAGAGCGCCCTATGCTGACATTTACAATTCTTTCTAGATGTGGCGCATGCTAAGCTTAGGAGTTCCCTCTATGTGTGCACATGCTAACATTTACAATTCTATCTAGATGCGATGCAGGCTACGTTGAGGATTCCAACTAAGTGCATCATATGCTGAAATTTACAATTCTATCTAGATGTGGCGCATGCTAAGCTTAGGAGTTCCCTCTATGTGTGCACATGCTAACATTCACAATTCTATCTAGATGCGATGCAGGCTACGTTGAGGATTCCAACTAAGTGCGCCATATGTTGACATTTACAATTCTATCTAGATGTGGCGCATGCTAACGATTATTACACCTGTCTAAGGGGACACAGGCTGATCTTGACCGTTCTCTATAGGTTAGTAAACATTGGCACTAGTTAACATTGGCTGTGCGGATCTATCAATGATATACAAAGTGCTATACAAATGTGAAGCAGCATAACATAACAGTATGTTAGTGCATAGTGCAGTGCAACATTTATGATAGTCAACGTTATGGAGGGGTAAGTAGAGTGGCGAGGGCACTCTGGAGTAGAATGATTGCTCTACCCTCCCACCCATGCCACACATACAGTTTTTTGGTGTCTGTTAGCTGCAGGCTTCCTTTGCTTCCCCTGCGGACACTGGCAGACATCTTGGAGCCGCCAGTGCAGGAGCTGCCCTTTGCCTTAGGGCCCTTAGCCGCAGGGCTGCCAGGCAGAGGGCTGCCTTGGTTGGGTCAATTAAGACCAGACAGTCAGCCAATCACAGGGGAGGGAGGTCCAGTAGGCGGGCGGAGGGAGGGGAAGGGGAAGCCATGGGGAACGGGATCAGAGCAGGTCGAGAAGGTCAGGGGGGGTCCGAGGCCGCATGGTGCCAGGAATGAGGTAGTGGGTCCCTGTAGCTTACCTGGGTCACTGTGTTGGTATGGCGTTCTCCCAGGTGAAGCTGCAGGCACACAGCAAGGCCCGAATGGCCAATCACAGGGAAGGGAGGTCCGGGAGGTGGGTGGAGGGAGGGGAAGCCACTCGGAATGGGGATCGGAGCAAGTCGAGAGGGTTCGGGGGGGTCTGAGGCCGCATGGTGCAAGGAATGGGGTAGTGGGTCCCTGCAGCTCACCTGGGGTCGCTGTGCTGGTAATGGCGTTCTCCCAGGTGAAGCTGCAGGCCCAGGAACAGAGCAAGCCCGAATGGGCAATCACAAGGGAGGGAGGTCCAGGAGGCGGGCAGAGGGAGGGGATGCCACGGGGAACGGGATTGGAGCAGGTCGAGGGGGTCGGGGGGTCCGAGGCCGCATGGTGCAAGGAATGGGGTAGCGTCACATTGTTCTGGATGGTAGCGCCTCCAGTATGTAGTATGAGTGTGGTAGTATGTGCCACAGATGTCCGGATGGTAGCGCATCCGGTATTTAGTATGAGTGTGGTGAGTGTGCCACAAGGGTCTCTGGGAGGTAGTGCCTCCAATATATGAGTATGAGTGTAGTTAAGTGTGCCGCATGGTTTCTGGATGGTAGTGCAGTACGTGAGTTGTATCTCTCCATAAAAAGGTGCGCTGTGAGTTTCCTCGTTGTTTTCAATGTTGTCGTGAGGGTGTGATATGTGTTTGCATTTGTGGATTTCAAGTACCTTGATGTCTGGCTATACGTACTGTGGTGGTCCCAGGTCGGAGTGCTAGATGGTGGTAGGTACAACCGTGCTGTGTACAAGGATGAAGAGATATGGCTGCCACTTGTTTTTGCCATCCTGCATGGAGGTTGGAACTGTCCCATGCCCTTCACTAGTTCTTGGAGCACCCAGCGTGTGTCTGACATCATTAATGGTGAATGCGTGCAGCGTGGGTGGTGGTGGTATGATATGTGCCAGTGTGTGTGTGTGTGTTAATAACAGAAGGAGATGTGTTCTATAGTGCCTGTCTGTGTTTCCTGTAAACTGGTGATGTCATGTGGAATGTTGTTGTGTGAACGTGAGAATGTTGGCCTGAAGGTTCCACACTCAGGCAGTTAGATCTCCCCTGCCTGGGTGATGGGTGCCAGTGTTTATTTGTCCTTATATCCTTATGTAACTGTAACTTAAGGACCTGTAATAAACCTCTCAGATGTAACCATAAGAAGCCTGGAACCTGCTTTACTACAATGTCATCTCAAAAAAACAAAACTCCTATGTGTCCAGAATACACAGCAGTTGTCCCAGTGCGCTGTGTGCAATGGAAAATGCATGCAGTATTTTTTTTTAAATGTGTATTAGATTTATAAGGCATTATATAGCAGGCATATATAGTTAGCAGCAGCAGTGAAGTGAGGAACCCTGTAGTGCTGATTGCTAGCAAGATATAACACAATTCTACTAGCTGTAAGGTTAGATGCGCTCTCTAACAAAGGTGAGCGCAAACAGAAATGACAATTTGAGCATGCAGCCGTCTATCACTTTTACAGCGTGAATTCCTCTGATGGGTTTTCTCCCTGAATTTTACACATCGCCCCGTTAGCCTCAATGAAGATGAAAAACTTCTCATGCACAACTATTAATTTTTCAGAGTATAGCTTTGATCATTTATATATATGAGGCAGAAGTATTTTTGTCTTCGTAGCCTTGATAACATATCTATCTGGGAGCCTTGAACAGTACTCCATGGGGAAGTTAACTCATAGAACATGACTAATATAGGGGTGAACTTCCCTGTTACATACTGTTGAATCTTCCTCTTCACTGCTGGCTGTGGCGCGACAGTGATGATTCTGCACTGATGGAGCCGGCTCCTGTGAGCACGTCATGTCCCACATCGATGGTGACGAGTGGAAGAACTCTGCGATGTGTCCCGTCCCTGGGGGAGAGGCACGGCGTGCACTGCTGCTACATTGAGGGACGCGGCACGCCGCCACAGTATATACATCAGTAACCCACCAGAGAGTGATTATGAGCGACATCCCTGCCAGCCGGTCTGGTGCCAGTGAGGAATAACGCGAGGGGTGAGTAGGAGCAGACTCTGTAGCCACCAGTGCAACATGATCCGCCTCCCAGACAAGTCTCCCGCTGCAAGGAAGAAGATCGGCTTCCATCACCGTAACCATATGGTTATAGAGGGGAAAGCTGCAGCACACATCACCCCCTGTGTGAGGCCCTTGCCGCAGCAGGTGACAGAACTGCTGCCCCCTCAAAACCAAAGCACAGCGACTCTGCTACGGTGAAGAAGTGGCCTGCTGCCGCAACAATGAGGCTCGCACCCCCACTGGCTCCGCTGCTGCCTCAACTGTTGAAAAGCTCCCGAATGGGGAGGTAACAGCGTGGCAGAGATCGCTGCATCAAAGGATTGACCTTTCCTCACTAAGGAGAGCTACAGCACGGCATCCGCTGCTATTCTTGCCGAGAGTATCCAGCCGGTGTCTCACTGTGCCGGCAGGCCACAGAATAAAAGATCCTGGGCCCGATTGCAGTGAATATGAGAATGCTCAATCATCCGAGCAGCAGTAAAGGAAGGAGAGGCCCCTGCTGCTCCCTGTGAGTGATAGGGCCTCTGGCAGTGATTCTAATAGGGAGAGAGCACATCAGAAGAAAATAAATGCAGTGCTCTGGGTCAGAGCAAAGAAAGAAAGATCCCAGGCTCGATCGGCAGTGAAATAACAACAAGTGCTCCATGTTGGGGAAATGCCAGTAAATTGATAATGGCCCTCTGCAGATCCCGGACCCATCGGCGGTGAGTTGTGTGAAATGTGCAGCGCTCCATGCTGGCACAATGAAACCATCTGTATATGGCCCTCCAACGAACCCGGGCCACCCAGCAGTGAATTAAGCTGGGCTCCAACAGAGAAAGTGAGTGCAGCATGCAGGAGCATGTCTAGTTTCCCCCAACAGAGAAGGTGAGCGCAGCATGCAGGAGCATGTCTAGTTTCCCCAATAGAGAAAGTGAGCGCAGCATGCAGGAGCATGTCTAGTTTCCCCCAACAGAGAAAGTGAGCGCAGCATGCAGGAGCATGTCTAGTTTCCCCCAACAGAGAAAGTGAGCGCAGCATGCAGGAGCATGTCTAGTTTCCCCCAACAGAGAAAGTGAGCGCAGCATGCAGGAGCATGTCTAGTTTCCCCCCAATAGAGAAAGTGAGCGCAGCATGCAGGAACATGTCTAGTTTCCCCCAACAGAGAAAGTGAGCGCAGCATGCAGGAGCATGTCTAGTTTCCCCCAATAGAGAAGTGAGCGCAGCGTGCAGGAGCATGTCTAGTTTCCCCCAACAGAGAAAGTGAGTGCAGCATGCAGGAGCATGTCTAGTTTCCCCCAACAGAGAAAGTGAGCGCAGCATGCAGGAGCATGTCTAGTTTCCCCCAACAGAGAAAGTGAGTGCAGCATGCAGGAGCATGTCTAGTTTCCCCCAACAGAGAAGGTGAGCGCAGCATGCAGGAGCATGTCTAGTTTCCCCAATAGAGAAAGTGAGCGCAGCATGCAGAAGCATGTCTAGTTTCCCCAACAGAGAAAGTGAGCGCAGCGTGCAGGAGCATGTCTAGTTTCCCCCCAATAGAGAAAGTGAGTGCAGCATGCAGGAGCATGTCTAGTTTCCCCCTCCATTCAGCCCATGACCCCCAGACCATGACCCGTTGTAGTGAACCTAACAGAAATGAAAACATCTACACAGCTGGGCACCCCAAATGCTATAAGAACCAGTGCTGCAGCAATTCAGACCAGACAGATGTCAGAGCTGAAGTGGCCCCCCCTCCCCCCGGAATGACGAGGGCGGAGAAACATAAAGCACTCCATGGTCAGAGCCTAATGTATTTGTTTGTTTGTTTGTATAGCGCTGGAGCCCCCAGGCATCAGGGCACAGAATGTAAGGGAAGAAGAGTGGAAAGAGGAGGGGCTTGGTCAGAAAACATCTTGTTATTCAAATAGAATGGTTTTCAGGCGTTTTCTGAAGCTAAGAAGGTCTGGATCTGCACGTAGATCTATAGGCAGGTTGTTCCATGCTCGGGTAGCCAGAGCAGGGAAGGATCTTCCCAGGCCTCTAGACTGGTTACTTCTAGGAGCTGTCATACAGATGCCCTCGCTAGATCTGGTAGTTCTCTTGAGAGTGTGGGCTGTTATGCGGGTTTGAAGATAGACTGGGCCTTTCCATAGTGGCACTTATGTACAATGGTGAGTGCCTTGAAATGAGTCCTGGTATACTCGCCTTCCAGGACTTTCTTAATCCACAATGTCCCTCTGATGTTCCCTTCTAGGTCTTCCCTTAGTTCGTACTGTGGATCCCAGACCCCAGTCCCACTTGCCCAACTGTGCTTTGGTGTCCCAACCCTTTCCCTGGGCTCACTGGTCCTTTTCCTGCAGTTTCTTTGTGTTCCGACTCCGAACCGGGTCCTTTTCCAGCTCTTGCAGCTCTCCCTGAACCGGCAGGCACTTCGGCTATCAGGAACCATGGCTTGCCTCCTCTTGCTTTGCCACAGCCTCCGCAGAGCTTCACTGAGCATGTTGCTCACCGAGCTGCCTTGTTGTTCTGTTTTTCCGCCCTGTCTTTTGTACCACCGGCAGTTGCCGCTCTCCCGGTTTCTCTGCTCGCTTGCCAACATGACAGCTTGGGTTTCCTGGCAGCACCTAGCCAGTTGGATCTCCCGTTCTTGCAGTGTCATTCGATCTGCACCAGGATGAAGAAGACAAATTCCATTCTTCTTTTCCCAGCATGGTTTTAAACCATGTCGGGCCAATCAGTTTCTTCCAGCTGCTAGATGTCTGGTGTTGGTTCTCATTCATCATTGCTCCTGGCCTCTTCCTCGTCTCAGCTTTTGTCGCCCTTTTTGTTATCTGATATTGAAGAATACTGTCAGTAGACTTGGCAAGTTGTCGAAGGGTATTATGGCAGTATGCCATACAGGCATGGGGAATGGAAGGGATATCCCTAAAAGGGAAAGGGGGAATACCATTTCTCACTAGATGATGCCATGTAATCCCCCGAGGGTCCCCTCTCCCCATGTGGTCCTCCCTCATATAGCCTCCCCAGGACCAGGTAGTATTGGCCATCCCCTGGCAATAGGAGGAGGGGCTATCTCAGGGTAAGGAGGGGTGACATCATCAGATCCATCACACTATGTAATGGGAACATCTGGAAATAAATAGAAACATTGATGGTAATCTGTATCACATAGGGAAAGGCAGAACATGCAATTGCGCACAGTGGCCTACAGAATCTGATTTGATTACTCTTTCACGTTCACATCCAGAGTTATGTGGCATAAACCTAATTGCAATTTTGCTTTAGTAATGAGATTACCCCTCCTTCGCAGTCATGAGCTGGTGTTAGCCGCATCCCAGTCAGAAGCTCAAGAGACAAAACAAAGATATTTAATAACATGCACGCAGAATAGAAGGATGATGAACTAATATGGGGAGGTGAACCTTCAAGACTTTCTAGATACAACTGGAGAGAGGTGGCCAGGGGGGAGCAGAACTGAGCCCGTCTACTGGCTGATCCCCATGCAGACTGGAGACAGAAGCCATTGAAAGAGGGATAACCAGACTAGTTTGGGAATTGGTTTCCAGCCAGCCAGCTGAGAAGAAAGCTTGCTGATGGAGTCATTCTAGACTGACTAGGACCTTGTTGATTATCCCAAAATAAAAAGATGCATTTCAAAAGTAAGAAGAACTGTGAAATAACCCCAAAAATCCCTATATTATCCATTGTAAAATCCTAGGATGACAAAGATGCAGGTGAAGCGTTAAACATAAATGCCCTGTGTCTCACATTAATATTGATTATAAAGTGAAATGTAATTTCCCTAACACTCAATGCATTTTGTTTCGCATTGAGAGGCACAGTTCAAAACTGACAGTATTTTTTGCACTGGAATGTAGACTGTGTTTGTAAAATAAAGCACAATTAAATAGAATCCTTTGTTCCTGTCGGTGTGGTATCGCAAAGTCCACAGTGTAAGTCATGACACACTAATGTATAATGTGATATCATGCAAAAGCAGCCAGTGTGAGTCTTAAATTAGATATTTGCGCAATGACAATTATCACAGAGAATTAATTTTGTTCATAGATAATCATGCAAATTGTTAAACTGCTGCAGTCCCTTGTGTTGAATTACACAAGCAGATCTATGTGAAATGTGACCGGGCATGATTGTTGTAAAATTGTTATTTTACTGGAGAATATTACATCTCTAAACAATTTTTTTTAGCTATGTAGGCAAATTAATAGGAGTAGATTGAAAGCTGTGCACAAAGCTGCACACATGTGTATTTAAAGTGGCACACATACATTTATATTAAAGCTGCAAATAACCATGTAGATTAAACTGCACACACACATTCATTTAATGTTATCTATACATATTCAGAGAAAGCTGTGCAAATGTTCAGACAAGAGCATACTATTCTGAGAACATTATTCTCTGAATCAAAACCTGTAGGAGTCATATGCAAGCATGCCATTGTCTGCACTTCAATAACCTGCACATAGCCAATACACCTGCAAGCCCTCTCTTATATAGGGGAGCTAAGCTGAATGAATGTATGTATTTTATGGTATTTGTACAAGTAACTTTTCTCCCCTTATAAAAATCTTTTTTTTAAAGTTTGTGTATTAGTCAAAATTTGACTTTTCACAATCCAAACACAGACGTTCTGAACAATTCATATTTAACTAAAAAAACAATGCATACAATTGAACAAAAGAATCAAACCATTATTACATTTTCCAAGCTAAAATCTCCCAATAAACTTACATTCTTCAGTTCACAGAAGACAAAGCACATATTCTGAAACTCCCCTTAGTTCTTTATGAGACGTTCAATTATCTGCAGGAATCTCAGGACCTCCAGAGACAGGAATGTCTCGTGTCCCTCTGAAAGTCGCTTCCAAAGTTCCTCTGAGTTTAACCAGTCGATGTTATGGACAAAACAAGAAACATTGACTACTCTTTGTTGGTTTGTGCCAATGCATGACATTAGAAGATGTTTCACATTTTGTTTGACATTCTCGTCACACAAATTACATCTACTGTCAGTCGGTGGCCCCTTGTTCCTGACTCTCAATGGCTCACAGGTGATATATAGATTCATTCGAAATCTCAGGAAGTTCGCCCTCCAGATTGGATTGGGAATCTTTCTAAGATGGCGGGGTAGAAATCCCAATGGTTTATCAGTGACTTGAAAATTCTCAAAACATTTCATATTCACAAATGTTTCCCTCGTTTCAATCCAGTCGTTTAGGCCTATTGCTTTTTTTTTTATTTTCATTGGATTATCCACAAGGTCTTTTCCTGATAACTGGTATTTCTGCAGAAAGGCTGAAGCTTCTTCCTTCAGATCACGCAAAAACACATTGTTTTTTTTGTCATTAGTACACCAATGTCAGGGTAAAGAGTGTTATCTTGAGGATTAATGATTGATCTATATAACGAGATCCTTCTCCAGCCAGCATGGGAGTCCAGAGATTGGAGACCCAGCTCATAACGTAACCTAGCCATTGCTAAAGAAGGTGTTAGATTGACTACTTTATCCTTCTTCAGCCAGCATGGGATTACAGAGATTGGAGAGCCAGGTGCAAACCAGCATAGGATTACAGAGATTGGAGACCCAGCTTCCAGCCAGCATGGGATTCCAGAGATTGGAGACCCAACTCATAACGTAACCTAGCCGTTGATAAAGAAGGTGTTAGATTGAGTAGGTTATCCTTCTCCAGCCAGCATGGGATTCCAGAGATTGGAGACCCAGCTCATAAAGTAACCTAGCCATTGATAAAGAAAGCGTTAGATTTAGTACGTTATTCTTCTCCAGCCAGCATGGGATTCCAGAGATTGGAGACCCAGCTCATAACATAACTTAGACATTGATAAAGAAGGTCTTAGATTGAGTACTTGATCCTTCTCCAGCCAGCATGGGGTTCCAGAGATTAGAGACGCAGCTCATAACGTAACCTAGCCATTGATAAAGAAGGTCTTAGATTGAGTACTTTATCCTTCTCCAGCCAGCATGGGATTCCAGAGATTGGAGACCCAGCTCATAACATTAACCTAGCCATTGATAAAGAAGGGGATGGATTGAGTACTTTATCCTTCTCCAGCCAGCATGGGATTCCAGATTGTCATATTCAATGTGACAATGATATCTAATCTGTGGTCACGCTGGGCCTCATTACAACTCAGGCGTTAAGGGTTAACGCCACCGTTAACCCTTAACGCCTGATTCTGATTTTAACGCCTGCTTTTAGCAGGCGTTAAAGTCCATGGCGCTAACCTGCCATGGTGCTAATTACGCCGCCGTAATTTACGGCGGCGTAATTAGCGCCTTCCCCACTCCCATTATGCCCTATGGGGCAAAAATGGGAATGGGGAAGGGAAAATGGGAAATGGGGATTTACCGCCCCACTCACCTTGGAATGGGGCGGTAAATCCGCCATCCACCATGGTGTAAACGGAGTTTACACCATGGTGGTAAAGTTGGTGCACTTAGCACCAAGGTTGTAATGAGGCCCGCTGTCTTTCGGTCCACTTCAAGCTCAATGTTTTATGGCTCTGGCTAGTAGGGGACTTTTATCGGGACAAACAATTGAATATGTGACATAACAATTACCTCCCATGTGTGTTTTGTAAAGTATCACAGATTCCTGTTGGAATAATTTGTTATGTGCCAATCTTTCTAAATGTCACTTAAATGCAAACATTTTACTAACCTTTCCCAAAAATCTTAAGGTCAGGCAATTATTTCTTGTATTTCCACTAGTGACGTGATTCACTAGTGTTATCCTCATGTCTGAAAATTGCATGTGTCTGCAATATCTATATACATCGTTCTATATGCCTCTAATTGATCTGTGAATTGAATACATCCCTCCTCTTGATACGAGGGAAATCGTGCAGCAGCTAAGCACTTTCAACTGTATTTCTCCTCTAAACCAATCACTGTCCTCTGGGTCATACTGCCCCCATCCAATGACAGTCCTCTCCCTAAGCTCCACCACTGGTGGCCATCTTCAGATTTGGTAAGCACGTAAAGTGGCAGTATGAACCAAGAAGCGCCACAGAGGGGAAGGTGGGAGGGTTTGCATGTGAATCCATGCCAGAACCATGCTGGAGAACAATAGTTACAGGTAAGTAACTTAAACCTTCTCCAGCATGGGGTCAGGCATGGATTCAAATGCTCATGAATAACGATTACACAGCAGTACATATAAACAACCTAGGGTGGTGGCAAGGCTCAACAGAAGCAATAAACACACAGCTCTGGAACAGACTCACCTCAAGCAAACAGATTGCGTTGCATGGCTTGGCCGACTCGGACCTCCTCCCTGGAATCCGTCAACGCAGTAGAACCTTGTGAAAGTTTGCGTGGAACTCCACGTCGCAGCCCAGCAGATGTCGAGCAGGGGCACACCAGAAAGACTCTGAACTAAGGTCTACTACTTGAGCAACCTCGAAGGACCCTGGATCCGGAGTAAATTAGAAGAAAATGAGAACAAACAAAACCATTAACTTCGCATGGTATACTTTTACCTTATCCTACGAACCACAAGACACTCGTCCACTCAGCATCATAGACTATAACAATGAGGAGAAAAAAATCTCAAATATAAATGCTGATCATACAAAAACAATGTGTTAAAAGACAAATGTTGGAAAATAACATCAAATTGTTGAATGACGACTGAACATACTTGTGCCTTGAGGCAGAGCAAGGGCGAAACGCATGCAACTGCCTCCTAACGAAGCTTGTTGGCACTACTGCACTTATATTGATGTTTGGAACACTTATACGAATACCTATTGAGGATTTGAAGAAACATAGGCACCACTGGTTAATCATTGATGTATGGACCATATATATGTATTTCCACTAGTGACATGATTCACTAGTGTTATGCTCATGTCTGAAATTCCATGTGTCTGCAGCACATAAGGATGTTTTCTGTTGCACAAGATGTCTACATACATATTTCTATATGCCTCAAATTGATCTGTGAATTGAATACATACCTCCTCTTGATGTGAGGGAAATCGTGCAGCAGCTAAGCTCCTTAAACTGTATTTCTCCTCTAAACCAACCACTGTCCTCTGGGTCATACTGCCCCAATCCAATGACAGTCTTCTCCCTAAGCTCCACCCCTGGTGGACATCTTCAGATTTGGTAAGCAGGTAAAGTGGGAGTATGAACTAAGAAGAGTCACAGAAGGGAAGGTGGGCGGATTTGCATATGAATCCCTGCCAGGCCCATGCTGGAGAACAATAGTTACAGGTAAGTAGCTTAAACCTTCTCCAGCATGGAATCTGGCATGGATTCAAATGCTCATGAATAACAAGTACACAGCAGTACATATACACAACCATGGGAGGCAGCAAGGCTCAACAGAAGCAATAAACACACACCTCTAGAACAGACTCACTTCAAGCAAACAGATTGCATAGCACGGCTTACCCGACTCAGACCTCCTCCCTGGAATCCCCATCAACGCAGTAGAACCTTGTGAAGGTGTGCGTGGACCTCTGTGTCGAAGCCCAGCATATGTCGAGCAGAGGCACACCAGAAAGAAAAGCTGTTGTCACTGTAATGGCTCTGGTGGAGTGGGCTCTCGGCTGGCCAGGCAGCGGTCTGCCAGCTAGTCGATGCCAGTGCCTGATGAAGCAAGAGAGCCACCTGGAGATGGAAGACCATTCCTTGATTTACAGGTCCAAAGTTGACGAAAAACTGAGAAGTCTTCTGAAAACTCTTTGTATGTGCCACATAGAACTTCAAGGCATGAGCAACGTCCAGAGAATGCTAGGTCTTTCCGCTGGTGAGGACGAGTTTGGGAAGAAGACAGGTAACACCAAAGGTTTGTTGAGGTGGAATTCCGATGGCACCTTTGGCATAAAGGTTGGGTGGGTACTCAGTACCACCTTTGAAGCGTGGAAAGACAGGAAAGGCTGCCTGCAAGGCCGTGCCTGACTCTCCTCAAACTACCTGGCCACGGTGATAGCCACGAGGAAAGCCGTTTTCCATGAGAGAAAAATGAGCGGGGTTGTCATCGGCATAAAAACGGCATCCTACTCGATATCTCAGAGATCAGCGTATTCAGCGTAGAGAGAATGTCCACTGAGAGGTCTCTAGGGGGCAGCTGATGCGCAGGGCATATTGGAATCTGGAGCACAGGAGCAGAGCCAAGGACCTCATCGTCCCGAGGCCCTCGTCGCCTTCCTCAATGGTATTTTCGTAATTGTTGCCCTCATTTGTACCCTCGTCGTAGGGCGTGACTCTGATATTTCCCTCGTTGCCATAGCCTTCCTGGACAGTCTGTAGGTAGACGAGTTCCTCCTCTGAGGAGATATCCGTGCCCTGGAGGACTTCCGCGCGCCCCCCTTTCGTGGAGTCCAGAGGGAACTGTCTCGGGGAGATGATCAGCATCCCCTTCTCCAGGGTCTTCTGGGTGGGTTGGAATGCAGCCTCCCTCCTGGGAGGGAGGGACACTCTTGCCTTAGGAAGGGTGCCTTGTGGGTCCACCCCCACGGCCTTCGAAAGGGATACTACCACCACCTCGATGGAAGGAGGCACCTTCGTCTGATGCACCTGGGCCTTCACGGTCCGACAGGTCTCTTGTCCTCCGTGGTCGTCCTAGACACCTTGTCCTTCTTGACCTTCTCCTTGGGGGACGGGTCGGGACTGGGCCTCCTTTGGCCTTTTTTCCAACAAGGGTAGGTCGGACGTCATACCCTGTTTGGTCTTCTCTTTGGTTGCCTCTGGGGCCACCTTCAGCTTGCCCGGGTGGTCCGACTTCCTCTTAGATGAAGATTCAGAGTGATGACTGGCAACCAAAGCAGCTGGACATGTCGAACGTGCCCTGGCCACCGAGGAGCCAGCTGCAACGGCGCTCCAGACAGTAGTGGACTTGCAGTGCTTTGTATTTTGTTGGACTCCCGCGGGAGGGGCACCCTCAAAGGACTTGGAAGCCAGCTCAGCTTTCCCAGAGCCGGAAGAGACATGCCCCTGGGTGCCACCCAGGGTAGAGGCCTTGGCCTGCAGCCACTCCTCCAGCCGTTTACGACGATCCTTCAATGTGCGTTTCGCGAGCTCACTGCAAAATGCACAATCTTCCTCCTTGTGCGCTGGGTGCACGCAGTAGAGGCACTGGGGATGTGTATTGTCCATTTAAACATTCTGCAAACAGTATTCTGTACAAAGCTTAAAGAGAGAGGGGGAATCCTTCTCCTCGTTGCTATGAACCACGCGGTGTAGGCCTTGAAGAATCTTCTGGAAGCCTCCACGAAGAAACTCAATAAAATCCGCCCTTGAGGGGTGCTGAAGAATCCAAAAAACGGGTGCCCGTTAATCGGAAGGTTGATTGATGGAGCACAAGGGCTCGAATGACCGAAAAATAGAGTAAAACTCTTCCAAAAAGTGAAAAACACAGTAAAAGCTCAAGAGCTAAGCGTGAGGACTCCCAACACTTTAACAAGCGGTAAAAATCCGAAGATGGCTGCCAGAGGAGGGGCTTATGTAGAGCACAGTCATTGGCTAGGGGCATTATGACCCAGAGCTCAGGGATTAGTTAGGAGAAATACAGTTCAGAAATGAAACAGATTTTTTTTCTGTTACCGAGGATTCTCAGCCTGACGACAGGGAATATTCATGAGCATGTGAATCCATGCCAGACCCCATTCTGGAGAAATATTAATTAGCAAAGGCTGCTAGTCAATTTTTGAAAACTAATTTATGCTCTGTGAGAAACCTGAAGGTGTCTCACCCGCTTGTCCACGGGGATCTGTCATCCAGGTGACCAAGACATGGTCATCGCTATTGGATCCAGTTCCTGGGGGTGGACGGGTGTGGGAAGATCGCCTGGGTGAGGGGTCCTTGGGGAGAGCAAGTGGGACACCAATGGGTGTGACACGGTACCACCTTCCCTATAACACATTTTCCCCATCCTACCCCATAGGATACTCAGATATTCTATCCCCTACCTCTTTTCCAACACAAACACTTTCCTACACCGTGACCTTTCCGACAAGATCGCCTAACAACCAAGCCGTTTACCTGACATGTCCCAACACAAGGGTAGACGAGAGAGCCCTGGTGGTCTCGGGCTTCCTCGAACACTCCAAAGTAACCATTGTATCAGTCTACTGCCGAAACACAGGCCAAATGCAAGTTCTGAGGGAAGCCATGGGTGAGATATTGAGTAGGACAGAGGGTCTTCTTATCCTGGGGGGAGACTTCAACATGTGGGCAGAGAAGGAAATGGACCACAGGAGGGCAAACCACCTCCGGGGGCAGATCTGGAACCACGCGAGAGGGACTGGGAGACTTCATGTGGGACCGGGGGTTGGATGATGTATGGCGAGACGCCAACCCGACCGTGAAGGGTTATACATTTTACTCGGCAGTCCACAGGTCTAGAACGAGGATAGATTACTAGTTCATGCAACACCAGCAAATCAACAGGGCTAGTGTTAGGACAGTTTTTCTGAAGTGCTACCCACTTCTTCAAAACCATTCAACTGAGGCAGTACAAGACTCCACTCTTAGTATAAGACTGTACAACCTGAGTACATGGTAGCGTAGGCAGAGCAGCCAGGCTTATTTTAGGATGGAGAGGGGGCAGTAGATACAGTACAAGTGAACATTGTAATGCAACTGATCCAAAGAAACACTGAAACACTATGGGCCTCATTACGACCCAGGCGTTAAGGGTTAACGCCGTCGTTAACCCTTAACGCCTGATTCTGATTTTAACGGCTGCTTTTAGCAGCCGTTAAAATCCATGGCGCTAACCTGCCATGATGCTAATTACGCCACCGTAATTTACGGTGGCGTAATTAGCGCCTTCCCACTCCCATTATGCCCTATGGGGCAAAAATGGGAATGGGGAAGGGAAAATGGGAAATGGGGATTTACCGCCCCACTCACCTTGGAATGGGGCGGTAAATCCGCCATCCACCATGGTGTAAACATAGTTTACACCATGGTGGTAAAGTTGGCGCAATTAGCGCCTGGGTCGTAATGACCCCCTATGTATTGTAAAAATAAAGGATTTATTTAAATACAGGTAGGCCCAGATAAATCTAGGGGTTAAGTAAGTACTAACACATTATATGAAATCACAATATAAAACACACACTATACTTGAAAGCACACATGCCCAAGTATAAACCTTATTTGGAACACCTAACAGTAGTTCTAGGGAAGTCAAAACCTTGTTATACACATTTAGTATAGGTCAAGCCTATTCTTGGGGAGTAAAAGACCAATGGTTACTTTTAGATTACTTTTGGTAATACAAGGACAGTAGGCCCTTCCAGTTGTACAGTGACTCTTGGAACAAATCACAAAAACAGTCAACTGGACAATATACTTTTGGTGAATAGTGAAACACTTATTCTAGGTGCAGTAAAAACCTATAGCTACTTTTGCCATAACACACAGTTATACCAGGTGAGTAAAACCTAAGGATGTAATATACAATTACATATGCTTTGGAAATCAGGGAACCCCAGATTGAGGTAAGCAATAACTCTTAACTTGTTTTGGATGGCACACAGCTAACACAAGGTAAGTAAAACCCACTTACTTTAACTTCACAATGAAGTGGAAAGTAAAACCCAATGGGCCTCATTACCCAGTAGGCGGTGAGCCATGGCGCTATTAGCGCCATGGCTCATGCCGGTAAAATACCGCCACCGCCTTGGCGGAAAGGGGATTTACCGCCCCATTCCAAGGTTGGAGGGGCGGTAAATCCCCTTTGCGCCATTGCCCTTCCCCATTCCCATTTTTGCCCCATAGGGTTCTATGGGAATGGGGAAGGCGCTAATTACGGCACCGCAATTTTGCGGTGCCGTAATTAGCTCCGAGGTCCCTTAGCGGGTTGGATTTTAACACCTGCTAAAAGCAGGCGTTAAATCCCCCAACCCACAAAGGGACCTCGTAGTAAGGCGGTAGGGATTTACCGGTACCGGTATTTTACCGGTACCGGTAAATCCCTACCGCCATCCGTGTAATGAGGCCCAATGTCACACTTTACTGAATAGTTATTCTAGGTAGGCAACAACCTAATGTAGACTTATTAAGGACAGGCTAGCAGCAAGTCAGGGGAAGCAAGACCCAGTTGGGGGGACACTCATACAGTTATCCTAGCAGGACTAACTTGGTGATACCAACAGTTGGAGGACACTCATACAATTACCCTACAGGAATAATCTGGTGGAACCAGCACATTACTTTTGTAAAGAGGCACAAACTAATCACAGGAGAGTAAAATACCTTTGCATCTACTTTCTTTTAGAGTGGCAATACAGTGGCTAAGGAAGAAAAGATGTTAACCTTACTTTTAAGAATAGTGCATCACACATTCAAGATCAGTAAGAACGTTTGTAACTGTTCACTCTTAGAATTACAGTTACCAACTAACCAACTCTTTAGAGTTTTATTGTTCAAAGGCAATCCCATGCTTAACATATGGACTTGAGCTTTGTTCAGAGGCTTTGGTACCTTATTTGAAAACAATTAAAGCACAAGTGTGGCGTAAGGTTTTAAGATACATACCGAAATGTTTACCAATGGATACGTTACGAGCTGGGCTTGCCCTCTTTAAAGAGTATTATACATTGGAAAAAGCTGTCATTATTACGCAAATGTCTTGTCTCAGAAGCAAATATGCTGTATTACTTTCTAGGAACAGATTTGGAAGGGGTTTTTATGTGTGAGCTAAAAAGTGATTGTGATAAAATACTAAGTGATTTGGGTCTATCTATGGAGATTCTCATAAGGAATCCGGGTAAAGTGAAAGAACCGTTAAAAGCCTCAGATTGGTTGGATAATAATGTGGTGATTTTAAACTCTCGTTGTACTCACAAGCAATTTCATTTTGGAAATGGAAACCTGCCCCCGAGAATTATCTAGAAAAATATCCATCAAGAGCATATAGAAATTTGACCATGAGATTCCGTTTTAATGTCCTAAACACTCACGAAATTCAGAATATAAGGAATAGTAATGCTGTAATCAAATATTGTAGACACTGTAATGAAAATGGGGTCATTGAATCTCTAATGCACTTACTGTTGATATGCCCAGCACTTTTGAAACAAAGAATTGAATATTTTGCAATGTTTGTACAGGATACTTCAAATGTGAATTTTTGAGAATTATTTGTGATTTAGTATGATATTGCTCCTGTTTTTGGCTAAATGTTTTATGCATTTGGTAGGATATTTTAAAATTGTTATATGTAGATTTGGTCTATTAATATTCTTAAGGAAATTCTGATTACATTCTTATTCGGTAATAATAATTCTTGTTTTATCTTGTAATTGGATTTAAGTGTATTAATATGTAAATGTTTAAGTATGTATGTTTGTAGTTGTTTTAGATAAGACATGTTTTGTACTTTCTGTAATCATTCAATTGTACTTTGTACAAACATTTTGTAAAGGTTTATACAAACCAAAAACAATAAAGATAATAACAAGTAAATAAAACATGTGACTTATTTTCTAGGCAGAAGTCCCATTCCCTTCAAAGTCTTTCTCTTAGAGCATGAGTGTTCTCAGTGGCAGAAGGGGGGTCACTAGGACTAGTGACCAACAGGCAGTGTTAGAATAAGTTCTTTAGTAGCAAAAGTCAGAGTTTCCTTAGGAAAACTGGCAAACAAGTGAGTACTTTACTTCTAGGGTTAGAAGAGGGTCCAGGGGCTTCACAGAAGGCACCCCAGCAGGATTCTAGCAATGGGACTGGGTGTACTGGACGAGGGGCCTCCCAATCACAGAAAACACAGCAGGACTACACAGAAATCTCAACAGGCTTAAGGTAAGTATATACCCAAGCCAACACAATACCTCAGTAATGAAGAAGAGATTGCAGCAGGAGAATTTCAGGGACTGCAGCCAAATACCCGGTCAGTGGATTCTTGTCCTGGAGACTGAACACGAGACCTCAGAAGGGACTTTGCAGCAGGGATCGATGAAGAAGGCTCTAGGCAAGATTTCTCTCACGGCTGAATGTTGTTTTGGTGCCTTTTCAAGGAGCACAGAAAAAGACAGAAAATCGTGGTTGAATTCTCGTCGTTTAAAAGGTCCAACACTCGTCTGAGGGGACTTTTTGGAATCGATTCAGGTCTCTGGAGATACACCAGGATGCCTATGAAGTTTCAATGAGATTCGGAATTCGGAAGACCGTGCACCGCACAGTGGCTGGAGGTCCCAGGGTATTGGGGTATTGCAAGAACGCAAGGTCGCAGCAACCCGTGGGATGGCTCAAAATGCAGGTCGTCTTGAGTCTAGTGGGAATCACCAGGCTCTGGGTTCGGGTCGTCGTTTGCGGAGACCCCAGGTCAATCGGAAGGAAGGGCTGCAGCAGGCTCTGGTTACACAACAGCCTCTCTGGTCGCTGGAAATCATTCCCGCCGATTTTCCTTCGTCATCCTCTTCGGTTTTCTGTTCCAATGGTCGACATCCCTTCAGCTTCCAGGTTTCCAGTATTTATCAGGAACTGCAACACAACCTCTGCATTCTCTCCCCGCATTTTACAAGAAAGGGGCGTCTGGCTGTCCAATCAGGACAGCCAACCCCCCCTGGGATTTGGCCCTGTTGAAGGAAGGCCTAAGACAAAGGAGGGGGAAGTTCTGGACTCCTCCCTCACTTCCTGTGCTTACAGACTGACTGGAGCCTGGGCGGGGTGTCCAGGAGACTCCCGCCAAAGACAAAACTCAAACAAAGGAATGTCCCACCCTGGATGTCAGGGGAAGGAACAAGAAACGACAAGAAACACTAAAATGGCAGAAAAAGAAGACGGGGGACGGAAAATTAGCACCCTTAGGTGCCTTTACTGCAGCTGTGATCACAGCCGCGGTAAAGTGCACCAAATTAGTAAAGGGTATCACTGCCACCAGCCATTTAAGGTAAGCTTGTCACTGTAACAGATTTGTTACAGTTTTAATGTTAAAGGGGATACATTGTATCTCCCCAGCACTCCACATAAGGTGGGGGGTGCTGGTTTCACAGAATAAAATGTAAAAGGGATCCAATAATCCTTTCTACCCTTGGGAACTGTAGTTTACTCAAGGTTAGCACAAGAAAGTTAAATGGGGAGCCCCTAGGGCAACCCAGCAACAACAGGCACTTATTGCCAATAAGTTGTTAGACATGATAACTTTAAAAAGACACTATGGAGAGTCTTAAAAATGACACCCATAAAAAAGAGTTAATGACAGGTGAGTGTGGAAAAAGGTTCCCACTCACTGAGGTATTAATGAAAAATATCCCACTAGAAAAGCAAAAAGTTCTGGAGTTGAACCAGGAAAGGAATATTTACCAGCTCTGTGGAAATCTTACCTAACAGCTAGTAAAAGTGAGCATCTCCCGATCAGCTGGTCAGAGCATGACATGGTGAGACTCGACGTGGTCTTGTCAGGCCTGAGACCACGGGAATCTATTTGGGGATGCAATGACCTCCTGCTCTGGGACGCAGTCTTCGCCGATGAAATTAAGGAGGCAATTGGGGAATACTTCTGTCTCAATGACACAGGGGAGGTCGAGAAGGGTATGGTCTGGGACGCGGCAAAGGCAACATGGCGGGGTCTCCTTATTAGGGAGGGCGCCGCCAAAAAGAGAATTAGGACCCTACTAGCCCAAAACCTCTGGGGGGAGATTTGGATCCTAAAGAGGGTGGAAGGCAAGGATGACGCAAAACTGGCTGAAACCTTGGGGCGACAAGGGGAAAATGCCAGGAACTCAGAGACACAGAGATGGTTAGGTTGTTGTCGAGCCTGCAGTTCCTGAAAAAAAAATATTATGAACAATGGGACAAGGCAGACACAATACTGGCGGCGAAACTCCAGGGCCAGAGAGCGGAGAGGTGGGTAAAGGCGGTCCAGCGGGACGAAGGGCCCAAGCGCACTGAGGCAGGGGGAATCGCCGGCAAATTAGCTGCATTCTACGAATATTTATACAGAAAAGAGGAGACCCTGGATGAGGACTCCCTAAAATGGTACTTGGCCAAGGTCCCCCTCCCAAGCCTCTGGGATGGAGAGAGCCTTGAGTTAGGCAAGCCAATCACACCGGAAGAGGTCCTGAAAGCCATAACAGGGTTGAAACTGGGAAAAGCCCCGGAGGAGGATGGTTATACAGCAGGCTTTTACAAGACCTTTGCAGGGCCCCTGGCGTGACACTTGGCAGACCTCTTCTCCAACATTATAGCCACAGGCACTCCTCCCCCTTTTGGGAAAGCATTGATTACTGTAGAACCCAGAGATCTGTAAATCGTATCGTGCCATTTCCTTGCTCAATGCCAAGATCTTCACCAGAATTTTGTCCAAACTAATGGAGGACCTCATGCCGGGAATGATTCACTTTGGACCAGGTGGGGTTCATCAAAGGTAGACAGGGAGCCGACACCATGCGCAAGACCCTGCATCTTATGGAGGCCTCTGCAGGAAAGGGGGGCAACCCGGTCCTGGCGGCCATAGACACAGAGAAGGCTTTGGATCGGGTGGGCTGGGCTTTCTGTATGGGGTTCTTCAGAAATGTGGCTTTGGCAAAGGGATTCAGCAGGCTATTCGGGTGTTGTATGAAAACCTGACGGCCAGAGTTAGTCAACAGAAGGTTGTCACAGACCTTCTCTCTTCAAAGGGGAACCAGACAGGGGTCCCCTCTGTCACACCTGATCTTTGCTTTAATGATGGAAGTGCTAGTAGAGGTTCTGAGAAGGACCCCGCAAGTAGAAGGTATCAGGGTTGGTGTTCGAGAGTTCAAACTCGGGTTGCATGCTGACGACATCATGCTACACTTGAGGAATCCTGTTCAGTCCATCCCCGCTTCCATGGAAGTGATAGAGAACTTTGGGAGGCATTCGGGATTTAAGGTAAATATAGGAAATCAGTGGTATTCCCGTTTGCGCCAGATGGGGACAAACAGGTGGGGGAACTGAGACCTGTGGGGCTTCAGATTTGGTTGGAGGCAGTGATGTACCTTGGAGTTAACATCGTCCGGCCTAGGCAAGATCTGGGCCTAGCTAACTACCCCCGCCTCCATTTGACAAACTTGTCAACGAAATGGAGGCATGGGGTAAGGGACAGCTGTCTTGGATGCCATAAAGATGAACCTACTTCTGAGGGCGGTTTACCTCTTCCAAATGCTTCCGATTCGACCACCAGAGGTATACCTGAAAGAGGCCAAACGGCGTATCCTGCGGTTCCTTTGGCCAGAACCCCAGGGTGGTATATGAGAGTCTTATTCTGCCCAAAGATGAGAGAGGGGTAGGTCTCCCAGACCTGACAATGTACTATAGAGCGGCACAACTTAGAGCGCTGGTGACACACTTGAGGGAGGACGTGGACAAACAATGGGTGTTCCTGAAAAATCAACACCTATTCCCTGTAACAGTAGGATAATGGCTCTGGGTTCCTAGAAATAACTCCCGAGGCGGATCAGAGATCATCCAATACTGGGGGTCCACTTTGAGGTACTGGCCAAAGGAGCTAGGGGGGAGAAGATCACAGCTTGGCCCTCCCTGATGAGCCACAACTGGGCACCATCAGTCAGGGACGCTATTCCGGAGGTCGAGCATTACCAAGCCTGGTTCGAAGGGGGATTAGCCAGAGTGGGTCAACTGGTAAAAGAAAAGGGGATTTCACAAGCATTTAGGAGCTGGAGGAGGCACTGGGCGTAGGCACACAGTCAGTACTGTTATACCTTAGACTGAAGGGAATGCTCATGTCTGAGAAATGTAAAAGTGAATGCCCCCAGAGAGACCTCCTTCCGGTTGAGAGGGTTCTAGACAAACCTCCAGATATGAGGGGACTTATCTCCCGCCTCTATGGAGCCCTACTGGAGCCCTGGGGAGGGGCTATACAAGGGCTCTGAACACACTGGGGGGAAAGACTTACGCATGGAGCTGGGAGACAACCGGTGGAGGCAGATGTGTAGGCAGGCTTTTAAAACATCCATCTCCTGTCAGTACAAGTTGCATGCCATAAAGCTGCTTCATCTTTGGCAATATGACCCTGTACACTTCTCCAGAATGTTTCCAGCGGTTGATCCCTACTGATGGCATGGATGCGGAGCTAGGGCCAACTACTGGCACATGTGGTGGGACTGCCCCAGGGTGCAGGTGTTCTGGACAGAAGTCCTAGGATGGATCAGGGACGCAGGCGGAATAGTACTCAGGTTAGACCCGATGCTGGTTCTCTTCGGCTTAAAACATGGGGAGGAGAGATGGGGAACACCCACACCCTTAGTGCATTTTTTGCTACTGGCGGCTTGTGCATGTCGGGCCAGATTCTGGAAAAGGGGGTCCCTTCCCACGATGCAAGAGTGGTCGTCAACAGCAAAGGACATTTACCTTACAGAAAAGATAACGCCAGCACTCCACCGGAGTAACGCCACAGTGGAATCGGAATGGTTGCAATTCCACAATAGGTTTCAGTGAAAGGACAGGCCCGGCGTGACAAAACGTTGAACATGAGAGGAAAGACACGGCTCGAAAGGTAGAGCTCTCTCGTAAATAGTCCACTTGGTCCAGGATTTACACTGTTCCAATCATAAAATTACAAAGAGAACGAAAAACTCTGGTTGCAAAGGGGTGGGCGCAGAGGGGGTAACAAGGCCGTAATATGTCCAATTGATTACATTACGTTGAGAGAGTCCACCCCTCATGTTGTTGAAGTGCTTCAATGCTTGACCCTGTGAAAAGTTAATAAAAAGAAATTTGCAACAAAAAAAAATTTGGTATAGAAAGCTGCCATGTCCCTCAGCTCTCTGGTTCTCATCTTGGAATAAAGGCTACACAAATCTTACTTTGGTAGCATTTTTCAATCAGCTGTCAATGCTCCAAAACAACTTTTCCAGGCAGTGGGCCTCATTACACGGACGGCGGTAAGGGTTTACCGGTACCGGTAAGGGCACCGGTACCGGTAAACCCTTACCGCCTTACTACGAGGTCCCTTTGCGGGTAGGTACTTTAACGCCTGCTGTTTAGCAGGTGTTAAAAACCACCCCGCAAAGGGACCAGGGTGCTAATTACGGTACCGCAATTTGCGGCACCGTAATTAGCAATTTCCCATTCCCATAGAGAAAATGGGAATGGGGAAGGGCAATGGGGGAAGGGGGAATTACCGCCCCGCCAACCTTGGAATAGGGCGGTAATTCCCCTTTCCACCAAGGCGGTGCCGGTATTTTACCGGCATAGACCAAGGTGCTAAAAGCACCTTGGTCCTCTGCCTACCGTGTAATGAGGCCCAGTGAAAGATCTTTCTGCTCAGAAACTGGCATCAGTAGCGCTAGATTCCCAGAAACGTGGCAACAATCGGGTCTCCCCCCACCCACAAATAAAATCAAGGTTATTAGGGATAACATCAGAAACCAAGTGTACCTCCTTCCGAGACTGTGGTACCTTTACAGAGGTTCCAGTCTTTCCAACTTATTAGCCTCTCCACAACAGTAAACGCTGGGTTTGTCTAAAATCGGCCTCATCTCTAGATGAGAATCTTCTTTCCATCTTTAACTCTATAGCCAAGGAGATAGGTGTGTTTCTCGCTGGAGACCTCAATTCGTCCCTTGCTCATGGTTTCTTTCCTGCCACTCTGAAACATGCGTTGGTTATCCCACTATTGAAGAAACCATCTTTGGATGCTACAGTGGTAGCAAACTATAGTCCCATTTCTTTACTCCCTTTCTTTATGAAATTGTTGGAGTCAGTAGTCACTCCCCAGCGTAGGTCTTTTCTGGAAGACCAGCAAGTTCTGGATCCTGCACAATTGGGTTTCTGCTCACTTATGGGCACTGAGCCTGTACTGGTTTCCGTCCTGGATGATCTAGCCTGAATTAGAGATCAGGGCGGTGTGACAGGTGTGAAGAATCCTGTGGAGTCATCACTGATTCCCTGGCGTCAATCTCCTCCCATGTGACCAAGGGACGGTAGTCGCTACCTGTTCCTCACCCTGGGGGTGATACTAGGGGGGAGGATCACATGGGAGGAGTCGGCTATATCAGAAGCATAGAGCAAGCTGTGCAGAGAAACAAACTACAACAGTTATTTACCTTTTGGTGCCTGTGCTTCTTATGTTGTGCAGAGCAGGATGACACATTAGTGTGTGTAGATCTAGAAATGGAAGACATTCTTATGTTATTAATTAAATAGTACAAACACAAGACATCTCCTCTCCCCACCAGTAATGCACCCTCCATCACATGCACAGAAGACAGGATTAACTGGAGGTTTATGAAGAACAAGCAGAGACAGCTTAGCACGAGGCCAAAAAAGACGATCGCTTTCTCACCAAGAGGAGTGAATAGTCGCAGGTTACGGATTGTGAAGGATTCAGTGGTCAAAATGCTTTTTAAAAGTGTGTGGAACTATGTTGCCTCACCCTGCCCCCATGTCTGCCCACTCCCCCATACGCATGGGTCCTTCCTTTCCTCCACTGCACCCTGCGACATTGTGCTTTACACCAGTTCTAGTAAAACTGAAGAAAACGGAAGGAAATGGATTTCAATGACCACCATTAGTGTCCCATTCAGCATGCAGCTTCATGCAGCCTCTCCTTCACTGTTCACACCTCTTTAAAAACATGCCTAGCCACATGCACCCCCCACCCATTGCCTGCAAACACAATCCCACAATAGGCAGATCCAGATCACTGTCACACTGGGCTTCTTGGCTGTTTGGGAATGGGTTTTACATCCCAGGATATTGAAATAAATGATCCCTTTCACACACGTGAGAGATAGAGCAGTGCAAGGCTACACTGGCTTGATCTCGGGGAGGCCCACGTTCGAGTCTCCAGTAGAGATGAATTTGAAAAGAAAGTATTCTTTAAAACAAAAAAAAGGGAACGTCGTACCCTTTAGTTTCCGCCCACTTTGATCGCTGGATATATTCCACAAAAGGCTCGGTCCTCGAAGAGTGAGTGCAGATTGGCCGAAATAAAGATCTGCATCAGCAAAACCGAAGAACCGACGGGCTCCCGCGCCCTACGTAGGAGGGCCCCTCGGCGGGGGCCCCCCTTAGTGACGACTGCCTCACAAGGCACGGTGGCGCGAGGAGTCGGGGGTGGGGGAGGGGGCTTAGTGAGCCAGGCATCACTCCACCCTGGAGAAGGAGTGGAGGGGTGGGTGACGTCATCACCCGCGCGCCCATTTGGCGCTTAAATACACCCGGTCAGAAGACGCAGGGTCTCTCTTTGCCGGCTTCCCTCCTACGTTGCTTGCTGTTGTCCTGTTGCTGCCCGCCTCTATCCTGCGTTACTGTTCTCCTGCTGCCGTCCGGTGTTGGGAGTTCGAGATCGTTGCTTTGTTTGTCCAGTGCGAGCGGATCCGGTTCCTGTCGGGAAGGAAGCAAAGATAGTACGGGTGAGCGAAGGCGAACGGGTATGTGGGGTACACGGTCGGTTAGTGGGTTTGGCGGGTACATGTGAAGGGGAGGAACATGCACGAGGGATAGGGATGTTTTAGATGCTGGCTGGGTGGTAGGGGCGGCGTGGCCCCGGGCGGCAAGCTTTCATCGTGCATGCGGTCGGGGAGCACGGGACCCAAGTTTAAGTTTGATAGGAGCGGGGGGTAATTTATGGGTTTGCATCGCCACGAAAGCCGGCGGTCTAGCAGATTTGGACTTTCAAGCATTCAGTTTCCGTTACCGATATTTTGGCAGCATGTTGTACGGGAGTTGGGGGCAACGGCTACACCGAGGTGGCTGCGTTGGGGGGGGGGGAGGGTTTTGTCCGGAATTTTTAAAATTTTATTGAACAGAATGCACAGCACGGTATGGGCACTCGGGGCGACACGACTGCATGGAAGCCTGACTTTACCACGCATAAATGGGGCCGTATTGTGATTTTGCTATTGCCTTGTTAATTTGATTACGATTATTTATGGGTTTGCCTCGCCACGAAAGCCGGCGGTCAAGCAGATTTGGCCTTTCAGGCGTTCAGTTGGTTACCGATTTTCGGCAGCATGTTGTACAGGAGTTGGGGGCTACGGCTACACCGTGGTGGCTGCGTTGGGGAGGGGGGGAGGGTTTTGTCCGGAATGTTTTAAAGTTTATTGAACGGAATGCACAGCATGGATTAGGGCACACGGGGCATTCACCCACTCCCGGGGGAGTTTTGGAGCCGTTAGTTGCTCCATTTTGATTTTCTTTCTTTAGTGCGTGCTGTCGCGGGTTCGCAGGCCGGCTCGTGCCAACACGACTACATGGAAGGCTGACTTTACCACGCATATATAGGGCCGTATTGTGATTTTGCTATTGCTTTGTTATTTTGATTACGATTAATTTATGGGTTTGCCTCGCCACGAAAGCCGGCGGTCAAGCAGAGTTGGACTTTCAGTCTTTCAGTTTCTGTTACCGATTTGTCGGCAGCATGTTGTACGGGAGTTGGGGGGCAACGGCTACACCAGGGTGGCTGCGTTGGGGGGGGTGGGGGAAGGGTTTTTTTTTTTGTCCGGAAGTTTTAAATTTTATTGAACGGAATGCACAGCATGGGTTAGGGCACACGTGGCATCACCCGCTCCCTGGGGTGTTTTGGAGCCGTTGGTGGCTCCCTTTGATTTTAATTCTTTAGTGCGTGCTGTCGCGTGTTCGCAGGGCGGCTCGTGCCAACACTACTGCATAGAAGCATGACTTTACCACGCATAAACGTTGCCATAGTGTGATTTCGCTATGCCTTGTATTTTGATTACGATTATTGGTTTTGAATGTTAACACCTTTACAGTCTGCCGGCAACGTTATTTTAAAATTCAGTGGTGTACTATTTAGAGTAGTGGTGCTAGATTTTAGGAGTGCTAACGTTAAAAAGGGATCAAGCGGGCAGGTAGTAGAGTCAACGAGACCTCACCGGCACCATATTAGAACGTTCATGACACGCAAAGATGGGGTGCAGGGTCGGTCCAGGTGTGGTGGGGGCCAAGGGTGTCCAGGCGCCACCGAGTCTTTCGCCCAGGGTGGTGGCGGTGGGCTCAGGACGCACGGTTCACTGTCGGGGCAATGTATGGGCGGGCTCACAGATACTGGGGTGGTGGGGTGGCAGGGGCGATCGTCCGCCAGGCAGAGCTGGGTTCGGCCGTGCATTAATCTAAGCCCACAAGGGTCAGGATGGAGCAAAAGGGAGCAGATGTGTCGGGTGGGGGTTTTCGAAGGTGGGAAGCGTAAGCGGCCGCGGCGCCTTGTGCTCAGGGGGGGCAGGGCATGTAGGGCTGGTGGCACATGGCAGGGGGGCACAGCCAAGGCATACAGGTGCCGGAGCTGGACGCGGGGGTTCTGCCGTCAGTGCCACTACTTCCCGAAATGGCACAGTGTTGGGTTTGCATGCTTGTTGGCATGCACGCGCAGGCCCCCTCTGAGCCTTTTTCGCAAGCCATGGAGACATTGGGCCGGGCATGGCGGACCGGAATTAGTGTCGAGGTATTGCTCGGGGTGTGGGGAAGTCCTGTAAGTAAAGCTATTTGCACTGCAATCAAAGCTATTTGCACTCCAAGCGTTGGTGGGTCGGGGTTCACAAACTTCTGAAATCCCATTTTTCAGTCATAGGCTGGGAACGAGCTATTTTGGGACTGCTTATGTGTGTCAGCATTTCGGGTCTTGCCCTTGGGGTAGTCGCAAATCTGGGTGCCGGCTACAGCGCTGCCGGAAAGGCGCGGCCTCGCATTGTTTTCCCTAGGACGACGCAGGGATGCATGTTAAACATGGATGTAGGGATAGAGGGCCCTGTAAACTGGGAGCATTCACGGAACCAGAAACCCAGCGGGGGCAGGGAAGGCGTTTTGCAAGAAAGGTGTGCGGTCGAGGGGGCGGAGTCAGGAGCATGGTGCCTGGCGTCGCTCACTCCGAGTGGACGTTGTCGGGATGGAATTAATGGGCAAGGGGGGGGCGGCGGAGGAGGGTTAGGTAGGGGCAAATACTGTTATAGGAATATGCGGGATGGCCGGGTTTTTCGGACGAAAATTGCCAGTGGTTTCAGCTTTCGGTGTCGTCACTGCGCGGGGGCAAGGCGGTTTGCCAAGTACAGCTGGGCCCACGCACATGCTGAACTCCCATTGGCGCGCAAAAGAATGCAAGGTATGTGCGCGCTCCACCCTTTGCAAGCATGCAGAATGCATGGACCTGCGCTAAAACGGCGAGCGCTTTGGCCAAACATATCCGAACACACGTTTAAAGGTGGCATAAAGATATCCATGACAGGATCAGAATGAGCACATAAAGCCCACTGGCCTACCCGATAATTCAAGCCATAATATCATAGTCCCAGCAAAACGAGTGAAAACCACTAGTCATTTTGGACACATTCAGGTTTAGGGGGTCAGGTTACGGCTGGGGGGGGGGTACAACGTTATCAGTATAGAATTGTGGCCAGGTTGGTGGTTACTAGGAGGCAGTCGCTTGACTGCCGGTTTGGCTCTGAGTGGGCGTTTGTGGTCGGGCTTAACGATTGCTTGTTGGGTTTCAGATTAAAGGGAGGATCGTTCGCGCGCAACGAAGGGTGCATGGGTGGAGGTCTGAAGGGGGTTAATTTCTTGCTTACAAGGCAGGGCAGCGGGGGACGCGTTGCAACCACGGGATGGGGCAGTGCTAGTGACCAGACCGTGCTAGGTGCGAAATGCCTGTTGCGTTATCGTTTGGGGTGATGCTCTGGGTAGCAGGCAGGGCCCGCTGGTGGACACAGTTGGTTGCCGGGCAGCATGGTTACACTGGCGACGCCACATCCATTTTGGAATTCGAGCTAAGGTCGCGCATGATTAGCTATGTTTAGACAGAGCATTTTGGGCAGAGTGCATGGCCAAACACGCCCCCCCTGGAAGGGGAAGCGATGGAGCGGCACGGGTGCAATCTCCACCACAGGCTTAGATGTGGGATGGACAATGGCGCGGTTTAAACTAGGGTGAAGGTAGGGCGCGCAAGCCTGATCCCCCTCTCTCTCTGGTAGGAGAGGGGTGCTCGGGCGGGCGAGGGAAGGCGGCAAAGGGAGGGGGTCGCTAAGAGGGGCAGAGTACGCGCACATTTACAGGGGGGTTGCTAGGAAGGGGGAGTGGGCGATTGTTGAGGGTACACGGGATGCGGGATGGAGGAATTGGCAGGTCCTTCAGCACACTGAAAGGACAATACATAGCCCTGGAGTATGGTGTTTTGGGGGGGGCAACAACAGTTTGTTGACTCGCTCACCGTGTTTCTTTCATCCTTCAGGGTCCACCTGACAGCTCACGTACCACGCAGGGAGAGGAGCCGGCGTATTTTGCGCACCAGGTGGCAGCAGCGGCGAGCCCCCTAGTTTGGGTTAGGAAGACAGGGTCGCCAGGCTTCATCTTCTAAGGATGGACCGGGAGAAGATGGGAGACGAGCGGGCAGCAGTGGAAGCAAGGGTCGAGATCGGTCGTTTGCCGCATCCGCTTGAGGTAATAAACGCAGAGGCCTGGGCAAGATTTGCAGTGCTGGCCAAGACCGAAGGATGGGAAACTGCGGTGGCCAGGATGGGGGGCCCACAGCCGGACGGCGAAGCAACCAGCTCCCGGGCTGCAGCCGCCTCCTCCTACTCGGGCTCGTCATCTCCGACAGGGAACAAGGCTAACCAGGCGAGTCCTACAGCCAACAAAAACGAGGAGCGTGGACACGCAAGGTCGAGCGAACGGTTTGGGGCACCAACGCCAGGGGGTGGCGGGCTACCGGAGGACGTGTTCCGAGGGCAGGACACCCTGCAGTCATGTGGGAGCAGAGTGCAGGCCGGAAAAAGGGCGAGGCCTGATGAGAACCTGCAGAACTGGTTGGCGGCATTCAGAGTCATGGAGCAGATAATAACGGAGAAGGACCCCGACCAGGGGCCAGCCCTTCAACACTACAGAGAATGCGTGGTGGAGGAACACAGAAAGTGGGGGGGCACGTTTTGGCTGAGGAACGACCTAAGGTTTAGGAAAAGCATGGAGTGTGACCACGGCTTGAGATGGGAGCACAAGCAGGTGGGGGATTAGTGGCTAGGAGAAGGGGGGTCAAACCGGACTGACAATAGAAGGGGCAGACGCAAGGGAGGTCAAGGCACGAACAATCGAAGGTATGGGGGCCTACAGGACAATTCCCTTTTAAAGGGCACAAGGGCTCAGCCGGAACTCAGTTCTATCAGCAATCATTACTAGATGGGAATGTAGACAATAATAATGGTCAAAAAAAAAAAAAAAACATTTTACAAAAGTGCATTACTTACCGTAGTTGGCGTGGTTCGCCAAACTGGGGAAATTCCTAATCAGCAGGGGCTTTGTATGGGTCAAACATGCCTGGATTAGTTGGAAAACTGCGGGTTGCTTCGGGGAGAAAAAAGTTCACTTATCCGAAGTGGGGGTAAGGGCGATGGTGTACAACCTAAAGGATGCTCTGCAGGGGATGGGCTGAAATTGAATAGCGGTGGGGGGGCAGGGGTGAGTGTCGATTTGGGTTTTTTGCAAATAAAGGAAGCCTTTAGGGGCCCGAAACGCCCCCCCACCTAAATCTGGGAGGGGGGGGTCTCCATTTATGGAACATAACGGTCAAGGGAAGACCTCTTTCGGCACGCCGCTGCCAGGTCAGTTGGCCCTCTTGCACATGTAAGCTGCAAACAGTCAGGAGGAGCACCAGCGGGGAAGGCTGCGACACAAGTCATCACGCCACCGGTTGTCAGCCGGAGGGCCTGCGTGCCTGTTGCGGACGGAGTGAAAGGGGTGAAAGGCGCATTGATAGTTTAACTGGGGATTCCTGTGCTAAGGCGACCAGGTGCATGAGGGGGAACTCACTACGGCCGGTGGCCCGCTGTGAGTCGTGGCGGTGACACCGGTCGCAGCGACTGGTCTTTGGAAGACAAGCCCAGCGGATGTTACCTGGTGTTCCCGTTAGAAAGTACTGGCAGAGACCACAAGGGGAACTGCACAGCCATCAGTTTATTAAGAACGGCGCCCAGGAGTATTAGACTCAGGGGAGGCCCACGTTAATGGGGAGGGTTAGGGGGCTTGGAAGACCTTTCCAACTCCAAAAGTGTGTGGGGGAAATGGGAAGTGCATCGTTGGAAACTGAAAATTGCAAAGCAACAATGAAGTCAGCAAGGGGGGGGTGAATTGAAAGTTTGCACTGTAAACGGGGCTCCGGCAAGTACGTTGGTAACTGAGGGGAAGGGGGGGCCCCTGGGAGATTGGGGGATGATAGGGGGGGCTCAAGAGAAGGGGGCCCTTTGGGATTGGCAGCTTAAGGAGATCAAAAAGAAACCTGGGGGGAGGGCCTTGGAGTGCGGGGGCTAGGGGCCAGGAGGAGCAGGGGGGTTAGTTGGGGTGGACCCCCCTTAGCGAAAGGCGGGGGAAGAGGAGGGGGATAAGAAGGATGCTGGGGCTCTGGGGGATAGGTATGCGCTTGATGGATGGGGCTCTCTAGAACAGGATGGCGCGATGGGGGCTGGAGGGGATGGGACAACTAAGGCGGCGGGGAGTGCTCGGGCTGATCGGGGTCTTGGCTGAAAGGGGGACAGGGGCTCCCTGGCAGGATGGGCTGGAGGAAGACCTGTTTGGGGAGAGAAAGTTAACTATGATCAATAAGCCAACCCGGGGAAACGGGAAGAGAGAATCCAGGGGAAAGGGAGCAAGAAGGGGAAAAGAAGACCGGAACGCATCCTTTAGAAGGAGCCTAAGCGGAAATGGAGAATGGAAAGAAAGTAAAGCACGAAATAAAAAATTGCACTTAAATAGCGTTGGGGAAAGAAAATGAAAAGAAAAATGCAAAATAAAGAAATGGCCAAAGGGTAGAGAGGGACTGCTGAGGAAGGGACTGGGCGCCCGCGTCGGACCCGAGGGGGCAGGGGGGGGGGAATGTTGCTTGCTCTCAGAGCAGAAAATCCTGAGCGTGAACGGAACACCTGTAAGCTAACTCCTGACTTTATGTGTAATAAAGTTTGCTGTGGCAATTTTTCTCCCACTCATCCTACTGGTCTCTGCCTATCCTTTGGTTGGTTGGGGGTTGGGTTGCTTTGGGAGGAGGGTAGCTGGGCAAGAGTGAGAGTCGGAATGTGGAATGAGAGCTGGGGGGCGGGGGGGTTATTGGGGGCAACATGGGCTGTCACCTTGCCACCCCACTGAGGGTGTCGGCGCTAAGACATGCGCAGTGCTGAGACAGCTGCTTAGAGCATGCGCAGTGCTCAGACACGGTTCCGAAGATCTTGCGCACTGCTGAGACTGCTCCTCAGTCCGTGTAATGCCGAGACCGCAGCTGCGCAAGCGTATTTCCGAGTTACCTCCTGAGAACATGGGTATTGCTGAGACATTATCTCCAGAGGATACGTTTGCTCAGATATCGATCCCCGAGGCACGCGCAGTGCTGAGATGTGAGATACTGATCCCAGAATATGCGTCCTGCTGAGAAACACACCTCAGAGCATGCGCACTAAAATCATGATGAGACAGGCATGCGCAAATCTTGGAACACCGGATGCTGAAAGATCCAAATCTTACTCAGAGGTGCAAACATGCCGCGTGCTGAGAGAGCAATAGCACGTGCAGAGCACTGAGAGAGAATCCCCTAAGTATACAGGAAAGGAGCAAACTGCGCATGCTCAATGACCAGACATCCATGTGATGAGCGCTGAGAGAGAATCCCCAAAGTATACGCAGGAAAAGGAACAAACTGAGCATGATCAAGGATCTGCGCATGCTCAAAGATCCAAGTCTTATACAGAGGTGTAAACATGTCGAGCCCTGAGACATCAATGGCACGTGCTGAGCGCTGAGAGAATCACCAAAGTATACTCAGGAAAAGGAACAAACTGCGCATGCTCAATGACCAGACATCCATGTGATGAGCGCTGAGAGAGAATCCCCAAAGTATACGAAGGAAAAGGAACAAACTGCGCATAAAAAGGGACAATAGCGGCGAGGGGGGCACTATCTTTCCCTTGTCAGCTTGCCTTTAATTCTAGTCACTAAACCTGCATCTGCCGACATTACAAGGTAGTCATTTATCAGGGAGCTATGCCGACATTACAAGGTAGTCATTTATCAGCGAGCTATTCCGCTCAGTTCCTTCATATTGCTGCTATGCGTGCATGCATGTACTATTTGAAATTTTGAGCACAACACATAATGGGTCACAGTGGAATGTTTTTCTCTTTTCATATGCGCAGAGGTACAGAAACAGCTGTGACTTATGTGATATCTTGGAGGGGACCGCCTCACGCTGCATACATATTCAGCCTCTCGTCATGCACACAAGAAGGAGGCCGACAGCTTGTTCTTCTTCTTGCTGATAGATTTTTATCCATCAGCAGGTATTTTTGGATACCGAGGCTTGAGCCTCATTACTCCATCTTCTCGGGTTTGTATTCTTCTTGGAGCTGGGGTGCAACGCCTCTTTATTCATACAGTGGCCGCCAGGAACTGGCGCCTTTCCCTTCTGTGGCTCCTCCCCTTCCCTCTGTCCCCTGGTACTCCTCACGTGACATGAGTGCAGCGGCGACACCACAACTTACATAACAGACAAGTCCCTGCAGTCTCTTCATTGGACCCCTTGACTTCCTTCTCCTTGACCTATCACTGACCTTTAACACCGTTTATCACTGCACCCTCATAAGCATTGTGCAATTCCACTTTGGCATCCACAGCACATCCCTCCAATCAATCCCCTCTTACCTGTCTTACCAGACCTTGCCAGAGCATGCTGAATTCATACAGATCTGTAATTATTAACCGTACAATCCTACTCTGCAAACACTTGAATTTCACAATTAAAGCTCAAAACCTTTCTCTTTAAATAATCATTTGCTGGGCCTCAGGTTCAGGGGGCAGAAAAAGAGGCTGCATTGATGGAGGCAGCATGTCAGAAATTGTGCAGCAGGCCTGCCAACGTGGACTGCATCACTGCAGGAACTGTGGAGAATTGATTGTTGCATAATGCCATTATACATTCCTGAATGCTGTTAAGATGGCTTAGCAAATTAAGAGCTTGCTAGAGTTATCTGTGAAACATGCAGACACAGGTTCAAATCCTGGCAGGACCAAGCCCACCATCCATCCATGCAATGTCAATTACACGCCATCCCATGAAACTGGGTCTAATTACCACCTGTGGTGGTCTCCTCTTTCTTTGTTGCCAGGCCCACCGGCCAAAAATATCTGGGGATTCACCACGCCACCCCTGCTTGCCACCAATAAAAACAACTTGTTTTTTTTGTATTGTTATGTCTGAAATTATTCAACCTTACAATACAATTAAAATCTCATACATTAGCAAAAGAAAACATTTATTCCAAACTCAATGTCATAAGACAATCAAATATCAGATTCTTATTTACTCTGCTTATGCCCTGAATCAGGTAAAATGTCAATTGCAAGCAAAAAATCTAATAGTCGCTAAAATCAATTATATACATTGGGCCTCATTACACTGTAGGCGGTAACCATGGCGCTATTAGTGCCATGGTTGCCGCCAGTATTTTACCGTGTCCGCCTTGGTGGATGGCGGAATTACCACCCTACTCCAAGGGTAGCGGGGGCGGTAATTCCCCATTCACCAAGGCTCTTCCCCATTCCCATTTTTGCCCGCATAGGGCATAATGGGAATGGGGAAGGTGCTAATTACGGTACCGCAAATTGCGGTACTGTAATTAGCTCCGAGTTCCCTTTGCGGCACCCTACTTTAACGGCTGGTAAAACCAGCCGTTAAAGTCGGGTCCCGCAAAGGGAACTCGTAGTAAGGCGGTAGGGGTTTACCGGTACCAGTGCCCTTACCGGTACCGATAACCCCTACCGCCTACCGTGTAATGAGGCCCATTGTCCACTAAAAATCATCACCCGTCCTTTTTCTTCAGATAAATGTCTATAGTTCTCAAAGTGCTTAGTCAGGTATACATTTCTTATTTCTGTTAATTTAGGACTACATACCAGTAAATGTTTCAACGTTTCCAGTTCATCAGGAGTATCATAAAAGGGACAGCATTGCTCCTTTTCAGACCAATTCGGCCTTCTCCCTCTGACTTCCTTGTTGGCCACAAATGAAAACGTAGTCTCAGAAACCAGGTGCAACATTTATGTCATGGGAACTTCTTTAAATAATAAGGTATGCAATTAATTGGCTTTATCTCATATTTACATTTTTTAAAAACCTTTACATTGTTCCAATTTCATAGACCAATCATACCACCATAATTTCTGTTTTGCCTCATCCGGGGTCAACAACAAGATATCTAGGGAGATATCCACTGCGGATAGCAATTTGAAACATGCTCTCTTCCATTTCAGCATTAATGTAGATTACTCCTGCAACTTGCGCAGGGAGTATTAATTCTATTAAAGACTAGGAGGCGAGCATTATGCTTCATCTTCCCTTTATTCTACTCTTCACAGCAGTTCAACAAACACAATAAAACTCTTGAAAAGTGACCAACAACAAAACTTTTCTTTTAAAACTACAAAGTCCATGAACCTCTGTAGTCCAGGCTCCTTCCGCCAGCCACAACCCACTTCCTGTACATGGGCTCCTCCTCTGCTTTTACTTGCTCTAAATGTCCATACAACTCTCATAACTGTTCCTCGCTAACGGCGCGAAGCCTCCATCAACTTGATAACTCAACTGCCGAACTTGGCCTTCTAGACTCCCTCGTCTTCAGTTACTCTTCTGGTCTTCCCCTAATAATCAAAACAAATAGAAAATCTTTAGGGTGGTGTCTATGTGCTGTATTTACTAACATAAGAGCAATACAAATGTAAATCGACAGTACAATACTCGGGTGGGAATTTAATGCTCGCCTCCTAGTCTTTAATAGAATTAATACTCCCTGCGCAGCTAGCAGGGGTAATCTACATTCTATGACAAGACTGGAGGCGAGCATTATGCTTGTTCAAAGCTCCCCCAACACCGTAACTGCTACATTCTCTGTTGGTTTAAAATAAAACTCTTTGAACGTGCGTTCACACGACCAGTCTGCTGCTAACATTATTTCCCTTAAAGATACACCGGCCCTTATGGCTCTCGAGGCCATTGCCCCTCTCACAGAATGAGCTCCATACATGCTCACATTCACTCCTGCAGCCTGCATAATCTCTTTGACCCATCTCGCGATAGTTGCCGCAGTTACAGCGTGAAAAGGCTTCCTACGAGCTATCAGAAGCTGCGTGGTACCTACTGCTCTATATTCCGCCGTCCTGCTCTCGTATTCCTTAATGCAACGTGCAACGCACCATTTCCCATTACTCGGAAAATAGGGATAATGTACCGACGTGGTCCCTGTCTTAGTTCTCTTCACTATCGAGAAAGTCACTCCCTCCGGCCCGAACGACCTCCTGGACACCTCCAATGCTCTCACGTCCGACACTCGTTTACAGGATACCAAGCACAATAGCATAGCCAGTTTGCCCGATAACTGCTTGAGTGAGAGGTACCTATCTGATGGCCAATCCGCTAGTAATCGTAGCACTATCGCTACGTCCCACGTCGAGCTATATCTGGGCTCCGGTGGCACCTTAAACTTTGCTCCTCTAATGAGACTTACTACTGCGGGGTGTTCTCCTGCCGGCCCTTCTTCAATCGGCAAATGGCCTGCTGAAATGGCCGATCTGTATACTCCTATAGTACGGAAGGCTCTTCCGTCCTGCAACAAATGCGCTAAGAAGTTCAAAATTTCCACTACAGGCGCTGAAATGGGATGAACACCTCTGTTCCTACACCAGCTGGACCACCTAGCCCAAGCTGCGTCATAGCTCCTCCTAGTGAATGGCGCCCAGGATTCAGCGATAAGCTCCGCAGCTTGCTTCGAAATTCCTGGCAGCGCCCAGCGTCTCCTGATATCCTGCACGCGACTAACGGGAGAGTCCCTCTCACTCTCAGAGGATGAGATGACCCAACTGGGTCCGTGAGTAGTCGCTCCCCGTCTGGTAGTACCCTGGGTATGTCCGTCACTAATTCCATGAGCGTCGGAAACCATACCTGGGACTTCCACCCGGGCACAACTATCACCAGCTCCGCCTTCTCCCTCCGACATTTCGCTAGAACTCTGTCCAGCATCACAAAGGGAGGGAAGGCGTAGTGTGTGCCTCCGGACCACTCCTGCAGGAAGGCATCTGTTCCTTGTGCCCCTGGGTCTAACCTTGTCTGGGTGTTGAGTCGGGAGGCAAATAGGTCTATGTGTACCGGGCCCCATCTCGCGTTCAATTCTCGAAAGACTACCGGATCTAGTCTCTAGTCGCTGGAGTCCGTCAGATACCGCAAGTTCCAGTCCGCCACTGCATTCAGGGCGCCTGGTAGATATTCTGCTGTCACTGACGTCTTTGATTCTAGGCAGAAGTGCCACAAATCCTTTGCTAGCTCCGCTAACATCTTGGACCTTGTCCCCCCTAGGTGGTTGATATACCGTACCGCCGATATGTTGTCCATCTTCAACAGGACACAAGATTTTACTCTGTCTCTCGTGAATGCCTTGATCACAAACGAACCCGCCAAGAGCTCCAGACAGTTTATATGAAGGCGGAGTTCCTCTTCGCTCCACTTGCCTCCGGTCTGTAAAGACCCACATCTGGCTCCCCAGCCCTTCCGGCTGGCATCCGATTCTATGATCAGATCTGGCCTGTCTCCGAATATGGCACGCCCATTCCAGGCGTCCATATTCCTCAACCACCATTCCAGTTCCGTAATGGATTCCGAATCTAGGGGTACCGACTGATGATACTTCAACCCTTGCTGAAGGTGTCTGATCTTCAGCCGCTGCAGCGCTCTGTAATGCAACGGGCCCGGAAATATGGCCTGGATAGATGCAGCTAGCAATCCCACTATCCGCGCCAAAGTCCTGAGCGATACATGCTGCTTCTCTAAGCATGCCCTGATCTCCCTCTTGATATCTTTTATCTTCCGAGGTGGGAGTTCTAGAGTCGCTTTCCTGGTATCTAGCACAAACCCCAGGAAATCTAACCTTTGTGCTGGCGTGGTGTCGGACTTCTCTGTATTCACCAGAAACCCTAGTGATCCTAGAAGGTCCTCCCACTGTGTCTGATAAACCAGCACCGCCCGATCCTCTGCTAAGAGTAAGAGATCGTCCAGATAAATGATCATCCTCACTCCCTTCTCTCTGATTGCCGCCGCTACCGGCTTCATCAGCTTCGTGAAAGCCCAAGGCGCTGATGCAAGACCGAATGGCATCGTCTTGAATTGCCAGAACTGCCCCTGCCAGTGAAAAGCTAGGAATGATCTGTACTCCTCGAGAACTGGGACTGTCAGGTATGCGTCCTTCAAGTCGAGACGCGTCAACCAGTCTCCCTCTCTCAGGGAGTCTCTTAGCTGATGGATACCCTCCATCTTGAAATGTCGGTATACGATCCATCCGTTGAGCTCTTTGAGATTTATAACAGGCCGCACTTTCTCCTTCCTGCGGACCAGGAACATGTTGCTCACAAACCTTGGCGCTGCCTCGCATTTCTCTATCGCTTGCTTGTGCACTAATTGCGCTAACTCGCTGTCTAAGCATGCTTGCTGTGCTAGCGCTAGCTTCTGCCTCTGAGGCCTGCTGGCCTGTACTGGGTCTTCTACAAAATCTAGGAGCAAACCTCTGACGGTCTGTAATACCCAGGAATCGCTTGAAAGCGCGCGCCAATTTTCCAAAAACATGCGCGTCCTCCCCCCTACGGGGGGATATACCTTCGCTCTCACCTGGTGTAAAACCTTGGCCTCGCCCTGATCCTCTGGATCTGCGTCCTCTCGGGAACCTCCCTCTGGACGGGAAAAAGGTGTCCTGGCCCTTGTTCTCCCAGTACTGGGCTCTGGATGGATGGGATCTTCTTCCCCCTTGGCCGCGACCGGCTGCTCGACCCCTGAAATGGCCGGTCCCGCCAAAAACTCTATTTGGGAAGATCCTGCGGATCGATGCCTGGGCCTTCTCTAAGGACGCATACGTTCCGACAAAGCGTCCCATCTCCTTCCCAAATGTCTCACCAAACAGGAGACCCTGAGCTCCTTCTCCCGCTTCATAAGAAGCCAAATCACTAAGCTTAGGGTCAATCTTCAGAAGGAGGCCTCTTCGCCGCTCCGACGCAATGGCGCTGTTAGCGTTCCCAAGAAGGCAGACTGCCCTCTGGGCCCAGCCGGCGAGAGCCTCGGGGTCCACCTCTTCCCCGGTATCCTTTGCCCTCTCTGCGAGGTCCATAATTTTTGCCAGCGGGCCGGCCAGGTCCAAAACTTTTTCCTGGCAGCTTCTCCAGGATCTATCGATGCCCTTGCGCGGGTCCTTGACTGATTTCGACACAAAGGTCAACATCTTTGGGTCGAGTTCGGGGGCCTCAGCTACCTTTCCCGGAAGGTCTGGGCGTGGACACTCAGCCCGAAGGCGCTGTCTTACTTCCTTGTCTAGCGCCTTGCGCAACCTTGCTGCCATATATTGCGTCACTCGGGGGCATGGCTGCCATTCCGAGGACCTTGGGTTGCGGATACTGTCTGGGTCGAACATATCGTCCTGGGGCTCCAGGAGATGTTTCTCTTTTCGCACCTTCTTTCCCCCGCTTGGGATGGCCCAGTCGTCTTCCGCGATTTCCTCGTCTCCTTGCGAGGTCCGATCCTCTACCAGCTCTTCTTCCGAGCTAGGGTCTTCTCCAGCTTTTTCTTCCCCTGGAGATGGGGTCAAGAGGTGCGGCACTGTTTGACGCTGCAAATAAGCCTCCTTCAGCTTCGCAAACGCGTCAACCACCTCTGGGGCCTTGTCTTCTGCCCCTTCCAAAGAGCCCCGGGGGTCGTCAGAGAATTTTCTCTTAAGGGCTGTCTTACTCCCCTTACTCCCCTCTTCCGAGGGTTCTGCGGGCGTGCTTTTCCAGGTCTTGGTGCTTGTACTGGGTTGGGATAGCCACGCTTCCAACGACTCCAGTCTCATCTGCAGGGGCCTGACCCCTTCCGCCACTGCATCTACTAGGGAGGTACCCAGCACTTTCTTGAAGCTGGCAGCGAGGTCCTCATTCTGTTCCTCCTCGCTCCACTCGAACTCCGACATTATGCTGTTGTGCTCTGTGCCTAAAATACCTGCCACAGGTGTCTTATTTTAGCACGCCCCTGCTCCCTTAGATGCACTGCTATACGAAAATACACTTTTTTTTTTTTTTTTTTTTTTAATTTTCGTGGCTGCACCGACCTATTTCGCCTTCTGGCCAGCTGCGAGACACCTCGCTTCATGCGCTGTGTACTGGGCTTCTCACTGCCCCTTTCCTCCAGCTGATCTCCCTCAGCTGTTGTTCTGCAGCGCCGCGACCGGGGGATCGCGTGATGAATTACAGCTGAAGCTGTAGTCTCTATCTCTCGAAGCCTTTCTTTCCTTAAAGTCGCTTCAGAACGACGATCGGCTTCTGCGCGAGGCCGAACTCGCCTTTGGCTCCTCCCACCCGTGGGTGGGGGCTCACTCACGGGAGCGCTATTCGCTCGTCCTCCCGATCGTAGCTCCGCCCACCCGCGGGTGGGGGCTCCCTGAGATCGGCGCTTCCCGTGCCCGCGTGTGCCGGCTCCACCCCTCCAAAGGAGGGGGCCGATGCGCGAGCAGCGATGAGCTCTGCGCCGTTCGCGAGGTCGGCCGCACCCCCGAAGTGCCGGTAATGCGACACGGGGTCGCCGCCTCGCGAGCCTACTACACTGCGTCCCCGCGGGAACGCTACTCACCTGAGGCTACTGCGACGAGGTCGCCGCCTAATGTAAAAACACCTACTGTGCCTGCCGCGCCGCGCCACCCGCGCGCACTCTGAACACTGCCTATAGAGGCAGAAACAACCTCTGCTCGCCTATCAGAGCACAGCCCCGCATTGGTAAAGCTGTTCGCTATCCCAATAACCCCTCTCTCTAGTCAATCCCCCCAGACACACGGAGAGGAAAAATGAGGCACTTATCTGCTTGAAGAGCAGTAAAGGAAGAGGAGGAGCCCATGTATAGGAAGTGGGTTGTGGCTGGCGGAAGGAGCCTGGACTACAGAGGTTCATGGACTTTGTAGTTTTAAAAGAAAAGTTTTGTTGTTGGTCACTTTTCAAGAGTTTTATTGTGTTTGTTGAACTGCTGTGAAGAGTAGAATAAAGGGAAGATGAAGCATAATGCTCGCATCCAGTCTTGTCATAGAATCAGTCAGTTTCAGCCTCTAACGAATTTCCAATAAGGGGGAGAATCGAGTTTGTACTAACAAGCACTTCCTCAAGAATGCTAGGGCTCTCCACGTAACCATGATACACCAAGGTTGGGGCCAGCTTTTGCTTATAATATATTACCACAAGGTCATATGAGTACCTACCAAACCTCCTGTGAATGATCAGCCCTTGTGAGACAGCTTTTTTGGACTTCTACCTTAGCTCAGCTCTATAAAGGGCCTCTATGGTATTATCATTGCTACAGACGCCCAAACATCTATATTCTTTCACTGCTGTTAACGTGGCTTTATACAGATATCATTTAAGACAAGATTCTTTCCTGACTGTTTTTGATGTAAAAATCATCACATTTGATTTATTCACATTAATTCTCTATCGCAAATGCTTCGAGCATCGTTAACTGTCTCTGTGGGCCAACTAGCAGCTGGTCCAACAGGACGAGATGGACCACGTATAATAACCATGAAATTGGGCTTTTGCCTAATTTAGGAGGAAAAGAGGCTGCCTTAGTGGGAACATTTTAATTTGAATTGAACTCTGAACAACAACCCAGTAGAAGGGATCCATACTCCTGGACAACAAACACTTTATTTGCCTTTAGTTTAATACAAGTGTGAGGGACAGAAGTAGGGATTTTGACACAGGACGGTAGATGTTTAAGTCGATCAGACATTCTGACACAATCCTAGGTGTTTTAGTTGAGGCTGGGAAATCCCTCATAGAAGTAGGTACAGATAGGTTTTCTTCCATTCATTTAAGACTAAACAAAAGTATATAGCCAAAACCATGCCATCTGCGTGTCCGTCTCTTCCTCCTGCACCCTTACCAATGGTGTGAGCTGTGGGATTGGACCCAGTTGACATAAACTGCGGCACCCTAAAATTCTAAAAGTTAAGTGATCGAGCGTCAAAACCCTCCTTAGCTACCAGCGAGTCTATAGGGTTTGACCTCTCCAGTAGGTGAGGTATCACTATAGAGCCTGGAGAGCGACAACTGATACCCCACAGGGCTAGTTTTAGTAGCTCCCAAGGGCACATACATCCACCTACTATACAAGTTTGGTCTTGCCTGGAAACATGGCTTGGACGTTATGGCCAGGGTAATAGATTCAGACTACAGAGGGGATGTCAAAATTTAAATCCAAAATAACAGGAAATGTGCTTATCATGTCAAGACTGGGAAAAATATTGCCATGGGAACCTCAGAGAATGCCCTATTTCCCAAACTCTTGGAGGTACCTGAACAAGATCTAACAGATAGGTGGACGAAGGGCTTTGGAGAGGCTGACCAAGGGCCAGACCCGATCATGGAGACCCCCAGCACAATGTGTAGAAGAGGAAGAACCCAAGATTTTTCCTGATCTAGCACTTGCTCAATGCAATTACCTTTTTTAGCCTGCCTCATAGTTAACTCTGAGGAAGAAGGAATAACAAACGATGGCCCATTCTTTTTTCTTAAAAAAGTGATTGCTGTACCATGGAGTCACCATTAATCAAGTGCCCCTAGAACCCAGCTAATGGCACGAGAAGCCATTGAAGTGTTGTTAGAAATCCCCCACTTAAATTCTGGACACTTGGGGATGGCCAAAACCCAAGGGAAAGTGGTGAGCAGGTTCTACTGGCCGGGTGTGCACGCTGACATGAATAACTTTGTTGCAAATTGGTCCCTGTGCCAGAAGACCACCCCATCTAACCTTCCACTAGCACCATTGCAACCTTAATAGACATTCCTTTCCTCCAAGCAGGGATGGACATAGTTGGCCCGTTAGAACCATCTAGACTAGGAACCAAATATATTTTGGTCTTCATAAATTATGCTACATGATACTCTGATGCCTTCACAATGAGGAGCAATATATCACAACAGATCCTCAAACACTGTATCCCTCTTCTCTCACATTTTGGTTTCATGAAGGAGATATTAACCGACCAAGGAACTACTTTTATGAGCAAAAATTATGGCAGAGGTTAAACAAATCTTGCAAATTAAAACCCTGAGAAGCTTTGCGTATCATGCCCAGACCGACGGCCTAGTAGAATTCTTTAATAAAACCCTCAAAAGCAAACTAAACAATTTAGTAGAAGCTGACAGTCAGAACCTGGTCATGATGGTGCCCTGGCCAATATTCGCCAAACAGAAAGCACTCCAAGCTTCCCTCAGATTTTCTTGGACATGTTGCGGGAGACATGGGAAGAAAGGGAGGAGGCTATATTACCTCTATCCCAAGCTGCATAGCAGTTTAAGGAAACCATGGCTGTGGTGAGAGATATAGTCCACTCCCAACTCAAGGAAGTACAGGAACAACAAAAGACCCAATATGCTAAAAAGGCAGTCAGTCTGTCTTTTTCTGTGGGATAAAAGGTATTACTTCACATTTCGGAACATAAAATGCCACCTCTCTGGCACGTCCCCTTTGAGGTATTTGAAAGAAGTGTGCAGGATTCCAAGATGCCCGCCGTGCACTGAGGATGTGAACTGTTCCAGAAGCGTTGATAAAGGGCATATGGAAAGGTGTTTGTCGGATGGCCTCCTCTTTCAATGAAGGTCTGGACCGCACTGAGGAGTTTGGAGTCAATTTGGAGTCAAATTCAGAGGCTGAAGGGGAGATATGCGGTCTGACTATGCCCGCTATTTTGCTACGCGTTCCGACCCCATAACAATCATGGGTTGTTCTCAACACATGGCCCGTATAAGCTAAGCATGTCAAGCTGCATCAAGCTTTGCATGGACCTTCTGGAGACATTGGTGGGAGAAATAATAAGCCGGCATGATGCACTGAAAGATCCTCCTCTTCCGCTGCGGCACAGCAGAGGATTAAGCAGACTCGTCAGGTGGACGCCACCTGCCCTCATAAAAAAGGGCTAACATTGGGCCTCATTAGGAGTTTGGAGGTAGCCATGCCATTTTTAGCGGCATGGCAACTCCCAAACCGGGTACCGGGTCCGGGTCCCAAAAATAGGGAATTACCGGGCCATGCCGACTTTGGCGGGCCCAGTAATTCCCATTCTCGGGACCCGGTACCCGGTTTGGGAGTTGCCATGCCGCTAAAAACGGTACCCGGTACATCCCCATTCCCATTTGAGCCCCTATAGGGCTCAATGGGAATGGGAAGGATGCTAACAACGAGCCTGTTAATGACGGGCCCGTTGTTAGCATCTTGGACTGCTAGCGGGTCCCGCTCTGCACGTCTGGTCTGGCCAGGCGTCCAGAGCAGGACCCGCTGTAGACCTCGTAATGGGGCAGCACGGAATAAACGGTGCCAGTCCCTTACCAGCACCGTTCATTCCACGGCCGCCCTCATTGTAATGAGGCCCACCTTGACCCCAAGCTAATACCACGTATAAGGGTACGATAAGGCTACAAAGTGTGGGCCATCCCTGATGAACCTTGGCATGGCACATTTAAGCCATGACTTTTTGAGGTCTGGAAGCTCACAAGCCTATGGGATGCCTAGTCACAGGTTCCCGGTTCATCTGCCAGTATCCATTTAGGACTGTGGCAGTTCCCCCCCTTGCTGCAGTAACCTTCTAGGGGTGGATCTGAAGCTTTAGTCTGTTCTGGGTAAATAACAGACAAGTGGTCGGCCATAGAGTGGGAAGGATACACAATTCTGGATTTTGTTTTTTATACTGTGTATTCACACCCTCAGAGATTGTGCCAAATGCTTCTGCATGGACGGAAAACTACAGGTGGATTAGGTTCTGGGGGCAACTGTCCAGCAAAGATAGCTAAGTGTGCTGTCGAGTAGTACCACCAAGTATCACCAGGGGGGTCAGATCTTATCTACACTGCCTTGGCCACAAGCTTAATATAACGGAGGATACCACACTAGTAGTAGGCACATATGCCGGGGATAAAAAAGAAAGTCGGTGTGCCTGGCCAATCTACACCCCAAGTAACTCAGGTCAGTCCATTGCAGGACATCTGGGCCAGGACTTCCAGGCTTCAACAACCCATTACTCCCACTTCTCTGACAATCCTCACCCCAGCAATGGCGGGAGATAAAGAAGATTTCGCAAAGAGTTTTCAAGACTTTCAAAGCTCATTTACTGCCTCATTCCAAACGCAATTTAGGACATTCACTTCGGAGATCAAACAAATGATTAACGACTTTAAGAAATGTCTAACGGATCTGGGGGAACGTATGGAAGCAAATGAACAGGCGATACAGGAATACACTCAAGACAACAGACAAATGGAGGAACTCGTGGACCATTTGGTGAAAACAACACATAATTTAGAGATACAGTGTGAAGACCTAGCGAACAGGGCCCGCAGTGCATATATCTGAGTTAGAAACATTTCGGAAACAGTTGGGGATCCTGACTTAGAAGAAGCAATAATTTCTATCTTTAAAGAGGTATTGGGTTCAGATGAAAAAGTGACAGTACCAATAGATTGCGTCCATAGGGTGGCCCCAAAAAGATCGGGTCCTGGAATGCACCCTAGAGACGTCCTGTTGGCAAGCAGAGACTATCCACAAAAGGAAAGAATACTGAGGGCAGCCAGGCAAGTCAACCCTATCAGATTCAATGGCTCAACTATACAATTGTTTCAGGATCTTTCCCAGCTCACACTTCAGAAGCGCAGAGAAATGCGAATAGTGGTTAAAACGTGGCAAGACAGAAAGATTAAGTATAGATGGACATTGCCATTTGGTTTAACGTTTGCAATTGACGGGAGACAACATAGGGTCACCTCCCGGGAAGAAGGTATGGATCTGCTAAAAATTGCAGAGGATGAAGGGGACATTGCTCAGGATCAACAGCTACAAAGGAGCAACCTTACATCTGGAGCTGTGCAAGGAAATCACAACTGCGACAAGGGAGACACACAAAGTAGAACTTCAAGCTGGACCCGGTGGAACCCCCGTCTTAAAGGCCTGCAAAATAGGTCTACTAAGTGAAACTGATTGAGAGGGGGAAAGGAATTGGATGAGCATTGGGCCAGATATGCAACAAAACTACAGGTTCAGGTTGAGTTACTCCGACTTGGAATCAGTGGTTTGGAGGTGAAGAGGGTGCTAGTATACCCTAGTGGGGTCCCTGGAGGAAGAGATGACCCAAAGCAGAAGAGTGATGGTAGTAGGTACTTTAGGTGCAATTGGTCAAACCAGGGAGGGGTGTTGGGGAGGGTTAGGGTTATTGGGGTAAATGTTATACTTGTTGGGGGATTTAGGTTAAATATTTGGGGTTCGGGGTGGGGCCACACTGCAGTTGTTTATTGATATACGACCAGGGAGCAAGGTCTGAGATTAGGGCAGTGTACATATTTTAAAATTAAAATCTCAAAACTTTCAAGTGTATAACCCTTAATATTCAGGGGTTTAATACCCCAGTAAAACACAAGAAATTGGCATCGACCAGACATTTTAGCTTTACAGGAAACCCATATACAACAACAGGACAGGTCACGACTTTATATTACACACTATTCCATTATCATATTATCATTATCATTATATTCAGAGAGATAACCCTAAGCATGTCCCTCTTAGCCATTGTCGTGGTGCGCCCCTCAGAATGCATCTGTGGTTGACAGCCTTTGATTGGGACCCCATCCCCTCCCCCACTTCCGTTTCCCTTCCCCCTACCCCACACCTCTCCACTGTGCGGGCTCAACCAGCCTCTAGCCCCTCACTGACCCTCCGTCTCACGAGTTGAGCCCTAGCTCCATCCCAGCGTATTTCTGTGCTGGTATCCTTGACCCATAAAATGTTCCAAGATAGCCTTTTCTCTCAACCCTCTCCCGGTGCCTCCTTCTAAACACACAAAACAGGTGGGCCTTATGCATAATCCCGTGGGACCAAAATCAATCACTTTGTAGTGATCTTGGACACCGTCCGGGGTGAAGGGGGTCCCATCTCCCTCTGACCCTCTGTGTGGGCCATTTGGAACACATTTCTTCTTGGAGCTCTTCGATGTGTGTTTAGTCCACTCCCAGGACTTCCTCTTGACCGGCACCCTTTGTAGATTTCTAGCTCCAGCTGTGGTCTCCTTCCTCTTCAATTCCCAAGAGTCTCATTCCTTCTTCACATGAGGTGATCCTGTGCTGCCTCCCTTCCCATTCAAGCAAGAGACCGAATGGAAATGTCCATCCTTACTATATCTAATTTTTCCTCAGTTCTCTGACCACTGAACCCATCATCTGTCCCTTTGTCAAGGTGATTTGTGCTACATCCTGATAAAGTTGCATGCTGGATCCGTTATACGTGATTGCCTTTACTCTTCTTGCCGCTGCCAACACTCTCTCTTTTTGCTCATAGTTATGAAGTGCGACCAGCACATCCCTGGGTCTTGCACCCGGTTTGCTCCTCTTGGGTCTGATGCACTTTTATCTCTGTACCATCTTTCAGCTCTATTAAGTCTTCAAGCACTTGTTTGGCCATCAAGCTCAGGTCATTGTTGCGCACTTCTTCCGCCAGGACTTTAATCCTTATGTTAGAGTGTCTTGATCAATTTGCAAGGTCCTCAATTTGGATCTCTAGGTCTGGATAACCCTGGATAGGTGCTCTACGAGTTCATCAATCTTCTGTGTGTCCTCGGATAGATCCTACACTGCAGTTTCCATCATGTCGACTCTCTCCTCAAGCTTACTCATGTCCCCCTTAACCTCTTGCAGAGCTGAAGAGAAGTGATATCTCATCTTACTCATTTGTGTCTGCAGGTTGTTCGCAATTTTGTCCCCAATGTGCTGGAAGCACTAGCAAAGGACTTCTTGAGTAACTACCTGGTCATTTGCTGGCTTGTCTTGGGGCCCCACCTCCATTGGTCCTTCCTGGTCCTGCCCGCCCTCCAACAGATGTCCATCATCTTTACGCCACAGTTTCTGAAAGTTGCCCTCTTGTTTTTTTGTGTGGATTTCATTAGATTTTGGGCTTCTTTTCCTTTACTTTTAGGCATTTTATCCAGTGATGGCAGGGGAAGGTACTAGTGGTCCTAATAGTGGTTGAGGATCGATATGCTAAACCCTGCAGAGTTGAGGTATGTGCCAAGGGCTGGCCCTCAGTGAACTGTGATCCTAGCTCTTGCACCTGTCTTCTCCGGGGTGGGATGTCTATTTCCGCTTGCTGTTTCAGGCCAACCCTGCCAAACCCTGTCCGTGGACGAAGGGTCTCCCCTAGACCTCTGGCCACCCGGGTCCTGGCACCCTGACCGGCGCATTCTCCATGCTGGCTAGCCTACTCGCCAGTGACCAGGGGCTGGATATCCAACAGCTTGTGGTGCCCCAGTGGTGCCTTTCCTTGGCGCTTCACGCTCTGTGGGTGGTCTCCAACCAGCTGTCTCTGCCGGTCTGCCACTCCTCCACAAGTTTTGCCATTGATCTAGGTGTGGGGCTAGGGGTCCTCCTCTCACACCCACCCCGGTCGGCTCTGCACCCGAGTGCTTCTTAGCTTTCCCTGCATCAGGCCCAGTTGGCCGCACTGTGCTGTGGTCTCCTTAGTTCAGTAATATGTCCCTCAGTTCAGTAGCAACGGTTTTGGCAGTTTAGTTGTTTACGTAGCATGCACTTTAATGACTTTTTTGTATTCCTTTTGAATCTTTTGATGGGTAATCTATAATGCCTTTTTGTTTTGCAGAGTGCACATGCTTAGTGTCCTTGTCTGCCTTCTTTTGTCCTTTGTACGCAGATTACACATGTCCCAGTGTCATTTCTAAGTTTTGTTTTGCCGATGACTGTAGAATTTGGCGGTCCACGAGGGCATTAGATCTTATAACGGAGTGCCGCGAAGTTATGGGTAAGTGGCAGCACGATCCGAGAATGATGCTGTATTGTGCAGTGGTAAAAGCGGATTGCTCGCTAGTGATTGCGTCGGGTGTTTGCCGGGATGGGAATGAAACTGGTGATCACGTCAGGTTTATGAGCTGAAAGCAGAGCTGAATGCCGGTGGTCACGTTGGGTGCTGGAGCGGTTATCTTGTCCGTTTGCTCACTGGTGTTCACTTTTTCTCCATTGAGATTCTGGGCAAGCGGATTGTTGATTATGGTGAACCATGGCAGGCTCCCTGCTGGCGCTGACAACTGGACTTTGGTAAGCCCCAGCTTCCCGGGCTCTTTATGCTCTGTGCGTTGGGTTCACATGGCTATCTCACTCTTTTTGCCGCACCTCCACAAGTTTCGTCATAGAAGTAGGTGAGGGGATGGGAGTGCCCCTGCTTGGCTCCAAACCCAGCGGCTTCCCAGTGACTCTCATATAGGAGTCTTGTGTGCCGTGTCGAGCCCACCCCCGTTACCCTCAACAGGGGGCTAGCAGTATCTCAGATGCTGCTGAACTGCTGTCCCCACAGGCGGGCCTCTGGGGCTACTCCTCTCCTGCTTCCCTTGTGGCTGCGCTGCAACCGCGGGGGACCTCTGTCCCACATGTCTCACTCTATTGCTTGCCCATTCACTGCTTTGTTGCTGGCCCCCAAGCACCGCTCCGGGCAGTTTGCACTCTATTTCGTGCCACTGGGGCTGTGGATCACCTGGAGGTGATACTGTCCCTAGCCTGGGGAGGTATCAGCTTGTGAAAGCCTTATGTATTAGGCCCCAGGGGGAAGGAGGACTACACATCTTTGGGATCCCCTGATAAGAGATTCGAAGCTCACCTCTTAATATGGGTCCCACATAACAGATTTTAAGGTCATCTTCCCATCCAAACTTGATAGCCAGACTTTCAATGTTTAAAAAAAGTTGCCACAAGCCTCACCTTAATGGTATAGTTGTAAAATCCCTTGTGGAAGACGGGGTCTGGTTTATATTGCAATAAATTGTTCTAACCCAGTTTGTAAGCGAGCTTTGGCCTGTAATTGGTGAGCAGCCAAGCAGATTACAGCATTCTCTAGGGAGGCCATGTCAAAACCTGGAGTTAAGGTCTGATCCGACTTGCTTCTGAATTCCGAGCAAACTGAAAGAGACTCAAGTTTATGCATGCCTTGTGTCTACCAATGAGTTCATCCATGGACAACCTCAGATTCGAACTGGGCCTTAGATCACTAAAATCACAAGCGGGGTGGAAACTGATGGTCTTCCATCATCGTATTATGACAACCCAAGATCATTCATTTTATACAGACATGAGAAAACATCTGGAGGCAGGTAGCTCTCAATATCTGGGTAGGCTAGACCTGCTGGTGAAGGAGTGGCTTGGGAGCACGGACATAGGCACAAGATTGTTGGAGGAAAACCCAACAAAGGCCAAAAGAAATGGGAGGAAATGGATTGGATCCAGACTCTTGATAAAATGAGATCAGGGCCTAATCCGAATCCTCTCCAAATGTCAGAATGAAAACTGGGCTTCCTCAGTAAATATCTAATACAATTCCCAGATTGGAGACTGAGGAACACATTTCTGAGATTAAGATTAAACATCCTACATACTGGGGAAATTCTAGCGAGAAGAGGATTGGGGGCCTTAGCCTTGAATCTGTGTCAGTCCTGTGCCAAGCCAGAAAATCAGTCAATCAAACATCTGATGATGGAGTGTGAGGGCACGAGAAACTCCAGACAACAGTTCTTCAGCAGATTCATTTTTGACTCAACGTATTGGGTACATGACCATTTTTGGGAAAGCCTGATTGATGGTCAATCCCAACAAAAGACGATCGCTGTAGTTAAGATGCTGGAGGACTGTAAATTAGAAATGTAAAATCTATGCAAATGTCTGCCCGGGGGTCTGGAGAGAAAAAATGTTGTCCCCTAGGAGCGCCAAAGCTTGGACAATTTGATTTCCTGCGGAAGTTCCCTCTATTTCTCCTCAGTTTTCACTCCTTTCCTCTTTTCCTCTTTTCTCTTTCAATTATTCTAGTCTGTGTTTCCCTGTTCTTTTTTTTGTAAGAGTCGAAGGTTGGAAAAAAAATATTTTTTTCTGTTTTGGATCTGCTTCTTTTTAAGCATTTGTTTTTTTTCTCAGCTTAAATATTTCGTATGTTTGTGAAAGGTTACATTTTTGTAACCATATAAAATAAAAATAAATAAAAAAAAGTTTATCTTCTGCGTAACACTCAAGAATGAATTCTGATTGCGCTATATCCAAATCAGTCTTATGAGGGGAGGATTGATCTTTTACTTCAGGAAAAAGAACATTTTAATTGGAAGGTAGGTTAATTCCAGAGAGTTTTCCTTGCCAGTGTAATCCCTAAAGTGCTGGGTTTTATATAAGCTTGGGGAGCTCTGATTTTTAGAACAATATGGTCCCACTGTTTCAACTGGAAATGGAAAGCAGTAAGAGTATCCCACATTATTTGAGACCAGAAAACTAAGTCCTGGTCTCTTACAGGAGTATGGGTCTGTAAGAAGATTGATTGTCTGATGGCTTGTATCCTGTCTGTGCTCTCAATATTTACAAGAATTCTTTACTCAACGGGAGGTAATATAATTAGAAGCATAGATTCCTCAACTTGTTTCAGTTGAGACGCATCCCGCAGCTGACACCATATGCGAGGCATGCATGGTATCACAAGTGAAGACACAGAAACAAAAGGTTCAACATTTATTAAGTTTGACTGGGGTTGGAGACTTCCTATCTGGCCCTAACTCTAAAATGGGAGTAGTCACGGCCATCAAAGAAAACCAAATAGTCCAAGTCAGTCAGTCAACAAAAGGAATAGTCTGTGTCATAAACCTATACTTGCCCTCATACTTTACAATAACTAAGTGTGGGTAAATGAATGTAAAAATAAAAGAGTGTATTCAAAAGAATGTCAGAATGGCTGACAAAATGGCCCTCCACTGCCTTCCCCAAGTTAAGTTCACTGGGGTATTCACAACGTTCTTCAAGGTAGTTAGAATGCACAATTCACCAGTTCTCACAAGTTCCATAGGATTCCTCTTCCTATGCTGCTTAACCGTTCAATACTTGACAATGGTCATTTCACTTGACTTTCTCCGGGCTTCCCTCGCTCATGTGAAGTTTCTCAAACAATATGTTCTTTTACTTATTATTCGCTCTGGCGAATTACTTGATTCACAATGGTTCAAAACCAACACACATCTGTCTGTGCATCACACTGTTCTTCAAGGTAGCTCCACCTCGTAGAGCTTGGGAGAAAATCCTTCCCCCAACCTTTATACTTGGTACTTTTCGTCTGTTAGAGACCTTTGCAACTCCATGCTACTATCACCCCCATATGTGACCACTCCAACAGCAGGGTTCAAATTAGGTTCAATATCAGCACTTTTGTCAGAGACCTTCGCAACCACACAGTATTGTCACCCCTGTGTGTGACCACTCCGACAAAAAGGGTTTCTCTTTATAGTTAATTTACAGGTCACTTAGGTAGGCCCACAGCCCACAATCAGAAACAGCTAACAGCCTTCGCTGACCATCTTTAGCCTTAAGGATCGCAGCAAATCTCTTATCCCTTTTTTCACCCTTCCCATTGAAATATCCTTGACATTCGTTCATTCGTTACTTTCATCTTACTGAGGCATATTTCCAATGTGCCTCCTCTTATGGCACCGCTCTGTTACTTTATATTGCTCTCTGAGTCCCCAAAGTCTCTCCTTAATTCAAAAGCACTTTTCCTCTTCACACGCAGCCTCGCATGAAACATTGTCATTTTGTTTTCACTCGTGCATATCACATATCGGGCTCTTCCCTTTACAGACTCAATGGCAGTGAATACTAAATTGCGCTCTTTGGTTCTCTCCACGACTGAGGTCAGGGTCTTGCCCACCTGCTCCTCAGATGCTCCCAGGCACTCTTGCAGCCTTGTGGTAGCAACAAGCACTTTGGAGTCTCTCGAAGCCAATGGTCGAGCACACCTGCTCGCTGCTCTTGTAGTCGACTCTTTGGTTACTTGGGGACATGGCTCCCTTGCCACGCGGCTTGCAGCCCTATCCTGCAGCTTACCAGTGTCTCAGCATCCCATTCTCCATGACCTGCTTTCTGAATCCTTCGTCGCTCCTCTGCTCCACCATTCAGCTTGCCTGCCCCGGTCTTGCCTCTTTACATTTCTTGTGTTCATCTTTTTGTGCTCAGTACAGCCCTCAATATTGTTCAGTTGTGTGCGATTGGGAGTAAGTGCCTGACCCCATTAGTGGGACAGGGCTCTTGACCAACACAAGTGGTAATCCTCACAACCTCACTCTTCCTCGTCTCAGTAGTTCGGTTTGCATGTAAAGAGGGGGGTATGAGATGTGCAATATCCCATGAAGGCTGAGGGAATATGGGATATGTGGTTGGCAGGGACAGAGGGATACCTTGTCTTGCCGTCGGGAATTTCGTCCCCACTCGCCAAGGACCCTCTATCCAGGTGATCCTCCCTCGCTTATCCACCCCCAGGGTTGGGATCCAAAGTGATGGCCACCTGAAAAAAGGATCCCCTGGGACTTGGTTGTGAAACACCCTTAGGTTTTTCACAATAGTCAGACTAAGAAGGAGTGAGTTTAGGGTGTCCTATGGCTGGCGAGGATGGTTGGAGTGAGATTCAATTAGGGTCATGTAGAATTCCCTTTTTGCTCTACTAAGAGTGGACTTATTTGTATTTATTTATTTAATGTATTTATTGTTTGCTTGTTAGGGTCTTATAATATAAGAACATACTGTTTCAAAGCGCCAACAGGGAAGAGAGGGAGCAAGGCTGGGAAATACATTACAACACAATATTTAAGATCAGTGGGGGGGGAGGGACAAACCTACTATGCCTTGTGATTATTCAGAACATGGAAGTGCAGCAAGAAAGAGGGATGAGGGAATAGGGGGTAAGTGCTGAGAGACTTCACGGCAGGGAGGTAGAGTTGCAAGTCCTAATGCGTGTGGGTAATCCTACATTTGTGCAGCAGCCGACACATGTCTGTTCTGAGATAGCGTATGAATGGGGTGACCCATGGTTGAGGATTCTGAGACCTTGTGGTGAAAGTAAGCAGTTGGAAGGGAGAGGAGAATGAGTAATATAGTAGGGATTGGAAGCGGGAGAAGGCAGAATTAGTATAAGAGGCCTCAGGTGTGAAGGAGGAGAGAACTGTAGGTCTGAGAGAAAGGGAGGACTGGCAGAAGGTTTACATTTCCTTTTAGTAATATGTGAAGCAAGTGGTGAGGAAAGGTCAGAGGCTGGAAAGGAGATGGTGGTGGACACAATTACGTGGTCAGATATGGATGGTGTGACAGTAGTATTAGTGGCTGAGAGCGAGGTGGGGATGAATATGAGATCCAGAGAGTTACCCCTTTGTAAGAAAAGACTGAAGTTCAGATGTCTGAGAAGTGGTTGGAGAGGGAAGGTTAAATAGAGGTCATTTACCCATAGACATGCAAGAAGAATGCACCCTATCAGAACAGCTTTGCCTTTAGAGATTTAAAACATGCAGGGCCTCATTACACGGTAGGCGGTAACCATGGCGCTATTAGCGCCATGGTTGCCGCCGGTACCGTACCGAGTCCGCCATGGTGAATGGAAGAATTACCGCCACATTCCAAGGTTTGGGGGCGGTAATTCCCCATTCACCATGGCACTTCCCCATTCCTATTTGAGCCCCCCATAGGGCTCAATGGGAAGGGGGAAGGAGCAAATAACGGTACCGCTATTAGCGGTACCGTAATTTGCTCTGGAGTCCCTCAGCGGGTCCCTTTCTTAACGTGTGGTCTGACCACACGTTAAGGACGGGACCTGCTGAGGGACCTCGTAGTATGGCGGTAGGGGATTACCGGCACCGGTGCCCTTACCGGTGCCGGTAATCCCCTACTGCCATCCGTGTAATGAGGCCCACAGCGTTTTGCCCAGGGTTGCAGGTGTACAATATGTATTGTAGTTTAAAGGAATGTTTTTTTCAAAAAAGCGCTCTTGCAACCACAATAATTGGAGGATATAACAGCAAACCTACGGCCCCACCAAAACATTTATATTTTCCATTCCCTTCCATGTGGGATGGTGCCAATAGGGTGCATTGGCACGTTTACCCTTATGAACACTGGCAGAGTGTTTAATAATTACATCAGCACAACAAGCTGCCATCTAGAAAATTCCACTAAGCTTCTGACTACTGCAGACAAGGGTCATCAGCCCTTCTCGCCTTATGCTTTCACTTACCTATAAACCTGTTTTTCTGTCCTATTGATTGATTCTGTGATTGTTAGCGGTGTTAGTGTAATACAGAGGATATAGTGCCCTTTCCCATGGACCATAGAGATCATGGACTGGGTCTTCTAGCAACACAAAGGTCAAGGACAGCCATGGGTCCTGGTGCCTGTTAGAGAGAATTCTCAAGAATGTGCTAATTTCCCTTACCGTTTGAGACCCCCAGCAACTTTGCCGGATTTCTAGAATTTTATTTCTTAACCTGGGAACAGTGTGAGCCTTTTATCCCACTCTTTCATGTATTTTGATGTGTGTTTTACTTATGTGTTCTTTGGATATGGAGTTTTAAAACAACTCCATAGGCATTGTCTTTTTCTGTGTGTCACACAGCACCTTGAGTGCAGTGACACACGGGTGTCTTTCAGACTCCCCAAGGTTTAAATACCTTCTCTGAGACTGACTACTGTCTCACAGAGCATATAAAGTTAATTGACTTTACTAGTCTCTTTAAATTTACAGACCCAGCACACCCTATCTCACTATAGAGTGCTCATGTAACAGTCAAATGTTACCTTTTCCCACTTGAAATGGCTGGTGGCAGTGGTTTTAAACAAACTACCATGATATTTCCTGACCGCAAACACCGGGAGCTAAAAATCAGGTCAGCCGTGTTTTCCAATATGGCGCCCAAGACCTATCTGTAAAAACAGACTCCGGTAGGGGGCGTGGCTTGGAGCCATGATGGTCGGATCGGCTCCATAAGAGCTCCCGGCTTACACCACGCATCCAACCGTAATGCTCCGGTGAAAGGCGACCTCCAGCTTATCCCGACGGTGCTCCTGATTGCTAAAGCGACCCTGCATAGAAGGGTCTAACCCCGGACACTACACGACGCTTGGACCCCGAGGCGAATTGAGCCTGAAGTGGTGCCGGGGGGTAGCGTTAACCCGCTCTCAAAATGGTGGGTGTCACCATAAGGTTCGCCTTACCATACGGAGACGCACTGAGGCGCAAGCATCCCACTGAGCAAGGCAACCACTAGCCTGCTGTGCGCAGCACCCAGGCAGAGGGGAACACTCGCTGCGGACAGGTCCAGCCAAGGTGCCCCAGCCGAAGCAGCAAACCGGCACTGTCATCCCAGAGCAAGCGGCTGCACTCGACCAGACGCTGCACATCGGAGCTGGGGGCACTGAACCATCGGGCCCTAGCGAACCGGGCGAGCCACCAGCCCCGGGACGGAGACACACTGTGCGCATCCCAGGAAGACAGTCCAACAGAAACACACCAAAGTGCAGAGGGGGTACCACCAACATGAGGAATCCGAAGTGGCGGACTGCACCCAACACACTCCTCAGCATCTCCAGGAAATCAATAGCAGCCCGCGTAGTACGCCGTGCTGTGGAGGTGAGAGGAGGGGGGACCGCGGCTGCGAGCCGTGGCTGGGTGATTCCCCGAAGTGCGACCCACAGGAGAGAGCAGCAGATCGGAGGTGAGGGCGGTCCTGGGCTCCCATCGCTTCCCAGCACCGAGGCAGAGCCGGGCCGTGGTGCTGCCTGGCAGAGCGGGCAACCTACATCCCCTCCTGCAGGGAGGACAGCAGACCCTGATTGACTGGGAGTGGTGGAGGCCTGGGGATCTGGGGACCCCCCGCGGGAGCAGCCGCAGCGGCCCTGGGCCCTTGTCGCACAACACACATCAACCCGGTGAAGCACGGTGAGGCATGCCACCTCTTCAACCCCGCTTCCGCACCCACAGCTGAAGCAGAGACCGGTCCAGCAGCAGACGCAGCCCAGGGCCCCCCTGCAGCTCCACCCCCCCCTCCAACAGGGGCAGAGAATGCTCACCCTCAGGACACAAACATTGCAGGTGCTGGGACCTGGGGGACTGGAGATCCTCAACTCTGCATCTGGCAAGGGGGATCCTTGTAGCATCCAGCCATCAGCAACGGCCTAGCTCCTGCCGTGCTGCAAACACATAGCGGGAGAACTAGCCCATCCAACGAACCCCTCCATCCCTACCGACACCACTGTGACAGAACCGAGCAGTGTGGCTGTTCAACAACATAAGCGGCCCGGGCACCCACATGGCACTCTCACATCAATGGAAGCACTGAATCCTAACAGCAACGGCGAGGGGGAAGTGGGCCCCCCGAAGCGGTCAACCACCAACAAAACTGGGCCCACACCGCACATCGCACTCAGGGCCAAGGAGCCAGGCCACAACGCCACCCAATCTGCAAGCCCCCCGGAGGAAACCCCACCACAGGGACATGCAGATAAGGGTAAACTACACTTCAGCAGTCAGACCCAAGCGCACCACGCAACAGTGCAAGTGACAGCAGCCGGGAGTAGGATAGGCCGGCCAACCCCATGAGAGACCGGTCCACCGGGAAGAACCTGCACACCCGCACCCTGTCGAAGCCCACGGAAGGGTCCGACCCAAACTCTCACTGGAAGGGCTCAGGGCCATCCATACAAACCCACAGGGGTGTTTTAAAGCCCTGTATATGCCGAAGTGACCCACAGCCCGGGAAGCACGTCACCTGCCACTGGTCGCCGGCCCAAAACACTTGCGCTAGCACCACAGGAAGGAGTGAGGGCCATACCCAGGAAGCCTCAGGAGGAGAGTAGCCACCTAACACCGGCGGGCCCCTGCCCTTGGAGTGTCCTACCAAAGGCAACCAGGCACACCCGGACACAGCTCCCCCCGCCCTGGGGCTACCCAGTGAACGCCTGACTAACCTTCTCCTCTGTAACCCCAGCATGCTGCACTCCAGTCCCTGGGACAGCCTGGAACTCACCATGGCGAAAAGGTCAACCAAGCAAGCAGACATTGCAACTCTGCTATTCACCCTTGCACCAGATGGATCTAGAAGAGGGGACCGCCTGGAGCTAGGAGAAACAATCGCTGAGAGCACACAAGCAGAATCACTCTGGGAAGCCCCAACCCAGGCGGTCACGAAATTGAACCTCCAGGACCTTCTGGCAGCATTATCCAAGGAATTCCAGAGGGGCACTGAAGAGGTGAAGAGCACCATCACGGTCCTCGAGCCAAGAGTGGAGGAATTGGTGACAAGGACAACAGAGGTTGAAACAACCATATGCGAGCAAAGCTACGAGATCGAGAAGGGGGCGGACAGTCTAGCCGTTTTAGAAGCCAGGTGTGAAGCCCTTGAACTCAAACAGGAGGACTCAGAGAACCACTCCCGCCGCAATAATATACGCCTGAGAGGAATCCCCACATCCATCCCGGAGGCAGACCTGGAGCATTACATGAGCGACCTCTTTCACTTTATCCTGACTCTACCGGATGACTACCCCCCTGGTGCTCGACAGAGTCCACAGAACCAGAGTTAGATCGAACTCCTCGGCTCCGCCATATGTCCTCGCTAGACTACATTATTTCAAAGTCAAGGAAGAAATCATGTTGGAAGCGAGAAACTCTCCGCGAATACTGTTCAGAGATGCCTCCATCTCCCTATACCAAGACCTTTCCTCAATCACACTTCTGAAAAGGAAAGCACTGAAACCAGTCACGGAATGGCTGAGGGAGAAAGGCACACCGTACCACTGGGGCTTCCCCACAGCCCCAATCTTCACCTGGAACGGGACCGTCTGCCATATACGCAAAGTGCATGAAGCAGAGAGACTGTTGAACCCAGATGCGGGAGAAGGAACCAACAACGAAGAAGCTCCTTCAGAACAGGAAGAACCACAGGACCCCAACTGTTCATGGTCGCAAGTTGATAGGCGACGCCGGAGAATCAGGGGCCCCCCACTCAGACGCAAATACCCAAGTAAAGATGGCTAAAGTGGGGCGATACGAACCCTCGGATCCAACAAGCACCACGAAGTTCCAGATGCCAGCCACAACCACGAGCCACACATCGTACTCCCGAAGCAAGACAACACTCTAATCTTACATTCAGCTTTCATCGCCATACAACAGAGGCCTAAGTGCCTCATCCTCAGCAGGATGCGTTGGTCCAGCCGGAGTCCCCGTTGGTCGAAGGCTGGCCCAAACAACCAAGTTTTGTTCTATTAGGGGAGGAATAGGGGTGGACACCGAAAGGGGCACAAATCACCAAGACATGACCCAACCGACGGCCGCCCACACGGGCCAGTGGCACATGGAGCATAACAGCACCCACCAACTGCATCCAGATCGCCCCAAAAGGGTTCACCCATAAAAAATCTGACTATGATCAACTAGAATAACCCCAGGAAACTGAAGTCCGTGGAACACCGCCGAGCCCAACTGGAAGCAGACATAGGGCCTCATCACGAGTCTGCCGGTAATCCTTAAATGCGGTGGTAGCGCTAATACCGCCGCATTTAAGGGTCCGCCAGATCATGGCCTTTGCGGATTTCTCCCCAGCTCTGAGCTGGGGGGAAATCCGCCAAAATATCACGCTCTTACCGCCGGCGAGAAATCTGCCGGCGGTATGAGCACGAAATTTCCCCATTGAGCCCAATGGGGAATGGGGAATTCCCGAATGGGCTCAATGGGGAATGGGCAATACCCGTTCCGCCAAACCCGTAATCCGGCGCTGTTAGCGCCGGGGGTTCGGCGGTAGGGCTATTAGCGCCGGCGCTAATAGCGCCAGCGTTACCGCCCAACTCGTGATGAGGCCCATAGTCTGCCTATAAGAAACCCACCTCTTGTCCGCGGATGAGCAACGTGTCAAATACCAAAGATTCCCTAAAAGATATTTCGCATCCTCTGGACAGAAGAGAGGAGGGGTGGCGATCTTGCTCAGCCAATCAGTGATTCTGTCAAGGGTCACAGTCAAGCGGGACCCAGAGGGTAGGTTTTTGCTAATCAGGGGCCTCCTGGTTGAACTCCCAATAACTATCATAGTGATGTATTGGCCAAATGAGTCCCAGGAGTGCTTCCTGCGCAGGATTCTCCCAGTGATAACGTCCTTCACAGAAGGCAAACTGCTAATTGGAGGCGACTTCAATCTCACACTGGACCCAACTACGGACAAAACCCTACCACCCTCAGGAACAGACTTCTCAAAGGCACTGGGGCTCGCAGAATTTCTGAGAGAGACGGGAACGGTGGACGCCTGGAGGCTGGCGAATGATAAAGCTTGTGACTACACCTTCTCACATGTCCACAGAGGCCTCTCCAGAATAGATCTCCTACTCATATCAAGTGTGCTGGTCCCCCTGCATCGCGGATATCTACATAGGGCTAAGGGTATTCTCCGACCATGCCCCAGTTAATGCACAGCTCCATACAGAGGGTCTACCAACACCACAGCAAAGGACCTGGAAGCTGCAGGACTATCTCCTTGTGGACATAGCAGACAGCCAGGAACTATCGGGAGCTCTAATCAGCTATTTCACAGAGAACTTAGGCAAAGGACCCTCGGAGGCTACGGAATGGGACACCATGAAGTCAGTGATTAGAGGGGTGGCCATGAACTGCTGAGGGGCACACAGGCACAGATACCAGCTCAGACTAGAAGAACTGGAGGTGGCGCTGAAAGAAGCAAACCACAAAAAACGCCAATCGACAAGGTCATGGAATGAGCTACGCAAAGCTAAAGTAATCCTGGAAATGCACCTGGCAGACCGAATAGCCTGAGTTTTAACATACACGAAACAGTATTACTACTTGAACACCAACAAGGCCAACCGCCTGCTCATGCACAAACTCAAGAAAGTACACACCAGAAACAACATCACAGTCCTAAGGGATCGAGATGGGATTCCCCGCTGCTCCGACCCCGAAAAGCTAACTATCATGACCGAGCATCACAGGAACGTGATGTCAGGGAAGCCCACAGAGGCGGTAGCACATGCCACCTACCTGCGAACTGTCCCAGGACCGCCCCAGCATCCGCAGATCGACACCCTGGAACACCACATATCCCCAGAAGAGTTGTCGGAAGTGATCGGCTCAATAAAGAACACGGCCCAGGGCCCCGACGGACTGCCCGCACCATTCTACAAGAAATATAACCATATCCTGGCCCCCCCCATCTAGCCTCACTTCTGAACTCCTTCCTGGAAACAGGTTACACCACCCACCCCATGGAGAAATCAATCATGATCCTGATCCCGAAACCCAGAGCAAACCCACAACTCTGCTCGTCATACCGCCCCATCTCGAAGCTATTAGCACGCCGGCTCGCCAGATTCCTCCCGGACCTCATCCACCCAGACCAAACGGGCTTCATCCCCGACCGCAAAACCATGGACAACATCAGGCGCACCTTAAACATTTTTGAGATGGCCAACAGAACTGGAGGGGTACTAGCAGTGGTATCGCTCGACGCCCATAAGGTCGTTCGACATGCTGGACTGGGGCTATATTGGAGAGACACTGCAACACCACGGGATTGGCCCGTGGCAAATTATCAGAACTCCACCACAAACCTGAGAATCAATGGAGCCATGTCCACCAGGAACGAGATCACCAGAGGTACCCGTCAAGGCTGCCCTCTGTCACCTCTCATCTTTGCCCTGTCAATGGAGCCGTTCGCCGCCAGGATCCGACAGAGCCCCGTAATCCAGGGACTCAAGTTCAGGAACAACATTTACAAAGCGGCCTTGTACACCGATGACGTGCTGCTGACACTATCTCATCCAGGCACATCCCTGGCAGCGCTATGGGCAGAGCTGAACAGCTTCAAAGCGTCCTCTGGGTTCTCGATCAACCTCAAGAAGTCTTTAGCACTGGGCATCCTCATTCCAAAAGCAACGCTGGACTCACTATCAGCTAGTCTCCCGATCCCATGGGCCAGATCCCACCTAAACTACCTAGGCATCCACCTACCCAAGCTAGCAGAACGCACTTATGAGCTAAACTTCCCACCCTTGCTGAAAGACCTGCAGTCGGACATGTCCCACTGGCAAGATCAAGAGAAATCATGGTTGTGGAGGATCACAACACTAAAAATGAACTTGATCCCCAGACTGCTCTACCACTGTGAGGCCCTCCCACTAGAAATCCCCAAAAAAGCTAAGCAGAAGCTTCAAGCAAACATGCTAAAATTTGTTTGGGGGGGCAGGAAGCCCCAGGTGACCAGGAAGGTCCTATTCAGGAGCTCTGGGTCTGAGGCATGGGAGTCCCCGAGGTCGAGAGGTACTGCCTAGCCGCACAGCTCTCGCGGCATTTATGTGGCAACCGGGCACCGACAGACCCCGTTGGCTGAAGCTGGAGGAGGACTGGAGCCAATACCCATTAGAATCCCTCCCACACAGCATGGCCTAAGTACCCCCCAAATGCCGGACCCCTATCGACCACTAGGAACACAGTAAACAGCTGGAAGCAGGCAGCCAGGAGGTGGAAGTGCAGACGCACGGTAGGCCCACTCTCTCTGGTTTGGTAGAACCCGGACTTCACCCCAGGTCAGGGGCAAAATGCCTTCTCCAAATGGAAGGTGGGGGGCTTGAAGCACATGGCAGACTTCTATGAGGGGGACACCCTACTTACTTTCGAGGACTGCAAAAGGAAATTCCAGGTGCTAGAGGGAGGGAGGTTCCGCTATGCCCAACTCCGACACTGGCTGTCCCACGACACGATGAGGACGCACAGGCACAGAGAACTCACAGCACTGGAACGCACACTAGCGGCAACCCCGCCCAAGGGGAAGATCTTAACCCTGTACAAGCTACTGGACAGGACAGACCCCGAATCCAAGGAACCCTATATGAAACGGTGGGAGAGAGATCTTGGCAGAGAACTAGATATGACCAGCTGGGACCACATCTGGACGAGAACCCACAAGAACTCCAAATGTGTGACGAATAAAGAGGGAGCCATTAAGGTCTGCTACAGGTGGTGCATGACACCGGAAATTCTACACAAATGCAACCCCGCTATACCGCCACACTTCTGGAGAGGCTGCGCAGATCCAGGAACGCTGTTTCACCTCCTCTGGTAATGCCCGAAAGAGGAAAGGTTCTCGAGGGAGGTCCTGGAACAGATCCGACATATAACAGGCCTATCGATCTGGTGGGGCCCAGGCATTATCTTACTGGGAGACACGGGAGAAGGACAGTTTCCGAGGACTGGTAATCTGGCGGATCTCTGCACACACTTGTTAACTGCAGCCAAAATCTCAATCGCCAAACTATGGAGACTTCTGGAGGGCCCAGCGATCCCGGTGTGGTGGGTAAAGTGCTGGGATATCGCTGCAGCCGAGAAAATCACAGCCATCTGCCTGGGCAACAGAAACAAGTTTCACAACATCTGGGACCCATTTGTTGACTTTGTGCAGAGTATTCCAGGTGTGGCCAGACAGCCACATCACTCCGTTGGCTGACAAAAATGGACTAACAGCCTAATTCCCCCCCCCCGGCCTGTGTGTACAGCGGTCTAAGCAACCGCGATCATTGAACTAATGCCCTGTAATACTGATATGAGACTGTTGCAACCCCCCCCCCGGACCACCTCGTAACACCCCCCGTGTTAGCATTCGCCTCAGTTGAGGTTATGTTGATTTTTGTTATGTTACACCTTAACAGCATGTCATAAAGTATGGTAAAGCTCTTGTTATTTATAAATGCCAATAAAAAGTCATGTTGAAAAAAAAACAAGACGCCGGTCAACTTTTTACGCCATTTCTTTTAGGAAAGGTCCTTCTTGTGATTGTCTCTGCGTGCCAAACTAGGTTTGGTCCCTTTGTTTGTTGGCCTTTGGAGGACTTCAGTGCTGAAGCCCTCACCTGGCGCCTGAGTGTCCGGGGTGGATAGGATGTGAGGGAGGTGCCCGAAACTCCCTGTGCTTAGTCTCCTAGGAGACCTGAATGTACTCTGGCATGATCGGCTGGCTGGCTGTACAGCAAGGACAGCCACGCTGCTGTGTGAGTGACAGCCAGGCTGGAATGAATGAGGGAAAACTGTTTAAAAGCAGGTCACTGGGACCACTAGAATGAAAGAACCGAAGACGAGCTGAAGGAAGACTGTTGCAACTCCTGGTCCACCGGGGAAGCCCTGCTGCAGGTCTGAATTGCCTGAAACTCCATCGACAGAGAAGCCCTTCAAGGTTAACTTCTTCCCTTGAGATTGGTGGGAACAACCAACTCGCAAGTCACCTGGACACCGTCCCCACCGTGGTTGAATTTTCTTCAGAGTGCTGTTGAAAACCAGATCGCCAGGGGGCAAGGAAACCAGTTTGTGGACTTTAAGGCACTCACGCCTTAAACCAATGTTTTGCCAAGCTTGTGGCCTCTTCCCTGGGTAGTGCAGGAACCTTGTGACGTCCTCCTTCTTGTCCCCACGACTGAAGCTCAGGAACAGCGAGATCTGCAGGAACTGCCAGGAACAACTGCCTCAGCTACAGCTTTTCTTCACTTACAAGGTACTGTGCAAGTGCGGTGCAGAACTCTGTTTGGCCGCGGTGAAAGTTTGTGAAACTTTCCCGACTTTGAAGGCTTGTCCTTCCCTAAACCAACATCTAACTTTTCGTCTGACCAAATTCTTCTAAGATCCGTGGCAAAGACTTAATCATTTATTACCAGAACTGTGCTATCTTATACAAGATCTGAAACATTGACTTTGGCCCAGGACTATTGAATTGCATTGCTGGTTGTAGTGAACTGAAACCCTTTGCCCTGCCTATGAAAGTATTTGTGCTGTTGATTCTTATAACCTTGTCTTTTTACCCCTTTTTAAAGTAACTGAAGTACCATTTTGCTCCCACTTCAGGGGAGCTGAACTTGTTCAGAAACTGATTGGTTGTGTATTGTAGTATATTAGATTGTGATATTGAGCTGCTCTTACTGGTGGAATGTTTTCCAAATGACTGTGTAAATAAATGTATAATCATTTACCAAGAACCTTGAGTAAGTGTTTGTTTGAATCAAAGTATTTACTAGTCCTTTGTGCAGGGATGTCATTTCACCAAAAGGCCAGGGGTAGCGGAAGTGACATCACACGACCCTTGACCCCCTGATGACATCACAGGAAGTGATGTCATTTGACCCCGCCCCAAAGTGATATCGCGGGTAGCGACGGAAAACAACATTTCACCCATTGACACAACAGGAAGTGGCATCACATAGCATTGTACACTACGAAAAATATAGTTACAATATCACTATGTCATGTACATTCATACAAGAATGTATCATTAAGTTCAGTGTGTAGTGGCTCATATTACCAAATTACTGTGTATGCAAGCAGACGTCTATGACCAAATGATTGCGTTAGTGCTATATAATAACACTTCATTAAGCGCTTTATATAGAAAAAATATACACCCAATATCACCCAACCTGTGTTGGCACTCATTTATCGACCTCAGAAGGATGAACAGCTGAGTGAGGCGTTTAAGAACAGACTAAATCAGTGACTCATCCCCGAAGTGTGCCTGAAATAAACATTTAATGAGGCCAGCAATTATTGTATAGAATTCCAGAAAGACACATTATTTGGTATTCCTATTCTTTCACTTTCAGTGCTGAAAGTGTTAAAAGAAAAATAAGAACAGGAGTGCCACAAGTCTTTTTTTAAGGGGCCTGAACAAGAAAGCCAGCCACCCCAGAAGTAAAGAGCCACAGCCCAGGAGCTTGCATTACTAAAAAAAAAAAAAAAACTAATATATATATATATTTTTTAGTAGAGGTCGCAAGGGAGACCACAGAGGTCGCAAGCGAGACCACAGAGGTCGCAAGGGAGACCACAGAGGTCACAGTTGCAACAACTGGCGACCCCCAAATGACGTCCCTGCCTTTGTGTAACCCATTGTACTGCTCACTTTACTCTTGAGATAAGTCTGGCTGCTCAGCCACTGCTACCACATTACTGTGTAGTACAGGCTTGTAACAAAGGTGAAATTGTACTGACACTTGTAGTCTTAATTGTGTGTAGTGTTCCCACAGGGTACTGCATATGATTCTGCCTAACACTGCCCACCTCACTCAGCTAGTGACCTGCGTTGATGCAGACATCGGCTGCCCATTTCACGCTTCTTCATCCCACATGCTGATGCTGCTTGGACCAGACTACGTGTTGGACCCAGAGGACCAGCACACTAACCAGACACCAAATCATCACTGGATGCTCCTAGAAGGTTGTTTCAATACAGTTGAGCATCCAAACACAAGACCATACAGTGTTTGCAGCGGCCATATCATCTTGGTCCACCTTTAAAAGGACCCTGGTGGCTTTTATGCAAACCTGTCTTTGCCTTTTAAAAAGATATCTTGAACATGGACACTGAAACCTTTTCCCTGAAACCCCAATGTCCTTTATTCTCAAACTATACATTCTCTGGGTTATCCTTTAAATGGGTGGGTCTGACTGTTTCAATGTGTTGTGTCCATTGATCATTTTTGCTAAAGTTCCTATTTTCAGAGCCTTGATTGACATTCTTTTATTTTGACACCATCGTACTATTATTTTGTGTTGCAACTTCATCAGCTCACACCACTCCTGAAGATGTAGCCTGTCCTCAGGCCATGATAGCAAAAGAGGTGAAGGTGATATACCTACAAGGCTCTGCCCGTTTGACCTTTAGGATTTGGATGACTGCCGGTTTAGTAGCAATGTCAGGTCGAGTAGACGGTTTAGCCGGTACTCATCCCTGTACTCATGCATAGCAGGAGTAATTTTATCACAACTATGAATAGCCGTGGTACAGTCGGTATGATAAATGCAGCTTGTATGTTAGGTACTGCCAGCTATTATGAAGTAATATTACTCCCTCTGCTCCCAGCCTTGCATGTTATCAAGGTCCTCCAGTCCATTCTTGCCACCCCAATTGCCTGCGCTCTACTCCCCTCCCCTTGATGGCTGTCTACTACTGCTCTACTAAAGATCAGTGGCACTCTCCCCAACACCCTTACACTCTCTCTTCTCATGTTCGTCAATCTCTTTTTTAACCCCACTCCCTTAGCTGGAACAGCACTCGTCCTTTGGTCTGCTGACCATGATTCTTCCAATCCGTTATCACCCAGGAACAGTTAAGGTGCTGACACCCCTGCCTTGGGCCTGCTGCTCTCACATGTTCAACATCTTCCGGTTCACTGCAATCTTCCTAACCTACAATAGGTTGCCTACTGTTCTACTCTGTCACTACTTCTGATGGAGTGAGGGTAAGCGGGGGGGGGGGGGGTAAACATAACAGCTGATGCCTTCAACGCCGCTATGTCTCACTTCTCAACTATTTCAGATTTCATGAGCACATGGTGCCCAGCTGCATTGTCATAAATTGGGATGCATGGACGGAAAACTCACCCCAACGCATACCTAAATCCCATTAGAATTCAACAGTGAAACGGCACTCACCCATGCTTCAAACCTCTTCACCACTCCCACCAGTCTCTCGGATTTCTGATGCCTTTTGCACTGTTGCCAACTTCTTCCTTTTTGACTGTTGCACCACGGCTTGCAGGGCAGTGCCCACGCCCGTATTGTCACCTACTTACTGAAATTACTGTTTAAAGGAATGGTTTCTAAAACCGGAGAAAGGCTGAAAGAGCAATTTTCTAAGAGGAGAGACTTTCAAGTTCGTCAATGCATGCTACACGCATATAAGAGACAAAGCAACCATGTAGACGAAACCAAGTATATTAGCCAAGGAGGCAAAAAAGAAGAACCATCAAATGTGGGAGAGTGGGCAGGAGTTCACATATGAACAGCCCTGGCAGGAGAGTATACTAGACTGTTACAAAGGTGTAAAGTTCACCAGGAGAGTTGGAAGTGCATAAGACACAAGACATAGCCAGCAGGCCCTGTTGGTTTAAGAGACTTGGGAACAAAATCCCTGGCAGGAGAGTACACCAGGTATGCCAACCACACATAAAAAGGAAGACAACAAGTTTGATGATAACTTTTGCTGTTGATTCAAGGGAACATCAAGAACTGTCCTCTGCACCGTGAAAGGCGGTCTGACCAATCAGAATACGAAAAAGGACCTAGTCCTACCCCAATTCTAATGGCAGCAGCCTTTTTTTTTTTTTCAAAATAGGAGATGCGCTTACGCAGAGCGCATCTCTCATCAGGCAAAACAAAAGATGAAAGAAGAAAACTATCTGCACCCCGGGAAATCCCACAGTGCAAATTGCTTTCAGGCCCCACCACGGGGTGGACATGACAAGGCCAAAGACATCGGGCCTCATTACGACCCAGGCGGTAAGGGGTTTACGGCAGCGTTAACAGCGCCGACCCTTACCGCCTGAGTACGAGGTCCCTTAGCGCCATGGCGCTTTTAACACCTGCTTTTAGCAGGTGTTAAAATCCATGGCGCTAAGGGACCATGGAGTTAATTACGCCACCGTAATTTACGGTGGCGTAATTAACACCTTCCCCACTCCCATTATGCCCTATGGGGCAAAAATGGGAATGGGGAAGGGTAAACGGGGATTGGGGACTTACCGCCCCGCCAAGGTCGGAATGGGGCGGTAAGTCCGCCAACCACCATGGCATAAACTTACGCCATGGTGGTAAAGTCACGGCCCAGGCGGTAACTTACCGCCTGGGTCGTAATGAGGCCCATCATCATTTTCACCTTAGAATTCACTTGTTTAGAGTGTGCAGGTCAGAATAGTACTTTGGGTACACAGGATGGTTTTGATTGGACACTCTGACACCAACAGATACTTAGTTTTGAGTTTAGGTAGGGAAACTGCTAGTGCAGGGACAGCGAGGCCTTTTCCTAGTCCAGTTTGTGTTATAATAAAAGTCTTCAGCCAAAATCATGTCTAACTTGTGTTCCAGTATCATTCCTGACTCCTTACAGTTATCACAATCCATGCAAAAAAAAAAAACACCAGAGTAATCAAAATCCCATACAAAAGAAACACCAGAGTAATCACATTCCTGTGCAAAATAAACACCAGCGTAATCACAATCCCGTGCAAAAAAACACCAGAGTAATCACAATCCCATACAAAGAAAAACACCTGAGTAACCACAATCCCATACAAAGAAAAACACCAGAGTAACCACAATCCCATACAAAGAAAAACACCCGAGTAATCACAATCCTGTGCAAAAGAAAGTTCATCCATCGCTTTTGTTCAAAGTGTAAGAAAAGTGGCAGGACCTGCTAGCAAATGTGTATACAAAGACAAGAAATGTAGAATGTGGGCTTAATTCACTGGATTGATTACTCAATTGTGTATCAATCCATTGATTTGTAAACACTTATCTTAATTTCCTCCATATGTTTATTTAATGCCGATGAGGGTTAAGGTGTGGAAGGGCACACCCTGCAGATTTGAAAACAAGCACCACCTCCTCTTTACCCCACCTCCTCCGTCACTACCACCTGCCACCACGTTCACCTCTTTCCCACCCATCCACTGAAACCATTACCACCTCCTTCACGTTACCCCACCTCCCCAGTCACGACCAGCTCCCTCCATGCTCACCTCTTTCCCACCCCCTTACCCTACCTCCTCCATCACTACCACCTCCCACCATGTTCACCTCTTTCCCACCCATCCACTGAAACCATTACCACCTCCTTCACGTTACCCCACCTCACCAGTCACGACCAGCTCCCTCCATGCTCACCTCTTTCCCACCCCCTTACCCTACCTCCTCCATCACTACCACCTCCCACCATGTTCACCTCTTTCCCACCCCCTTACCCTACCTCCTCCGTCACTACCAACTCCCACCATGTTCACCTCTTTCCCACCCCTCCACTGAAACCATTACCACCTCCTTCACGTTACCCCACCTCCCCAGTCACGACCATCTCCCTCCATGCTCACCTCTTTCCCACCCCCTTACCCTACCTCCTCCATCACTACCACCTCCCACATGTTCACCACTTTCCCACTCCCTTACCCTACCTCCTCCGTCACTACCACCTCCCACCATGTTCACCTCTTTCCCACCCCTCCACTGAAACCATTACCACCTCCTTCACGTTACCCCACCTCCCCAGTCACGACCAGCTCCCTCCATGCTCACCTCTTTCCCACCCCCTTACCCTACCTCCTCCATCACTACCACCTCCCACCATGTTCACCTCTTCCCCACCCCCTTACCCTACCTCCTCCGTCACTACCACCTCCCACCATGTTCACCTCTTTCCCACCCCTCCACTGAAACCATTACCACCTCCCTCACGTTATCCCACCTCCTCCGTCACTACCACCTCCCTACATGATGACCTCTTTCCCACCCATCCACTAAAACGATTACCATCTCCTTCACGTTGCCCCACCTCCTCAGTCATTACCTGCTCCCTACATGTTCACCTCTTTCCCACCCATCCACTGAACCCATTACCACCTCCTTCTCTTTACCCCACCTCCTCAGTCACGATCAGCTCCCACCATGTTCACCTCTTTCCCACCCCCTTACCCCACCTCCTCCGTCACTACCACCTCCCACCATGATCACCTCTTTGCCACCTCTCCACTGAAACCATTACCACCTCCTTCACATTACCCCACCTCCTCTGTCACTAACCACTCCCTCCATGGTAATGAAAAGAACATTTAAGACAACATTCCCATCACAGTGTCTCAAGTAATCAAGACACGGGTCATGTATCTCGAACCTAGCCTTACCATGGATAGGCAGGTCAATGCCATTGCATCCTCCGCAGCCTATCACTCTAAACTGATCAATGCAATTAGGCTCTTCCTCTCCCAACAGAACTGCATCACCATCCAAGGGCCATCATTGGTTCAAGGCTGGACTATTGCAATGCCCTCTTTGTTGGGACCTCCCAGAAGAATCAGGCTAAACTCCAAATAGCTCAGAACAATGCCTTAAGGGCCGCAACAGGCATCTCACGCAGGGACCACATTTCTGGGGTTAGGAGGCAGGTACACTGGCTATCTGTCAAGGAAAGGATTGTCTTCAAAATACTGGCCCTCACACAATAGTCTTCATGGCCTGGCGCCCCCCTACTTGGCGCGCAGGATCACCAAACAGTCGTCCTCCAGACCATCTAGGTCTGCCTATACCAATCATATCACTGTACCTCCCACACGTAGCGTACGTGCTGGGGGTTCCAGTTTCCTAACCATGGCAGCAACATTTTGGAACACCCTCCCAGCCAGGATCAGGATGATTGATTCTCACTCAGCTTGCTGGAAGGCCATTAAATTCATGCTATGCATTCTTGTATCTGTGTTCCTCTTGTCGCTCATTTACTGTTTGTTCTGTAAAGTAACTTATTAGCCTGTAACCAGGCAAATTGTATTAAGCACCGCACTCCTGTAACCCTCAAGCAAGCTCTCTTACATGTCCTTATAGCGCCCTGATGCTCAATATTCATTTCATCAGCATTTCACTCAGTGTATGAATCCCGGTGGGATACTTTTACATGAGACATTTGAGTTTATCCAAGACCAGCTTTATTATACAAACATTGATGTCCACTATTCCTTCTTGGAATTTAGAGAACAGCTGTGATATCATTTCACCCACAACTCTCATTTCAGACAGAAAGGCACCATTTCATTTTCAAATTTGCATGACTTTTATTGTCTCAAAACACAAAAATGACACTTTTCTAAAATACATGTCCACATAATTTGACATCTTCTTTGTGCCCTTCTCATCAAACCAATTTCTTTTAAGTTATTGCTTTAATAGTGGGCATGCACCGTCACACCCCCACATGTCGATCCCAGGCTAGGGAACCATCTACTAATCCTAAATGCTCCAACAGAGATAGGCAACAGTGTAATACAGTACAGGGGATCCCGAGGAGAAAAGAAAACTGTAGAACATGCTACAAAAAGAAGAAACACTGCAGCATTCAGCGAGGATGGCACTCCTGGTGAGGCATGCATTTCTTGGAAACGGGCTCCTAGAGTAATATTGGAGATTCCAGTTTTATGGATGCCATTCTCCATGTTTTCCCTTTGCAAAACAGTCTTTGCACACGTGTTGTGCCAAGCTTAGTCTAATTGCCATGTGAGAATATTGCCTTCTCCATTTTTATTATTCAGGAGGGATACAGATAATTTAAATTTGCAGTATTTTAATCCCTATGTGTTGATTTTGAAAGTAAAATTACTTTATGGGGGTGTACAAATGTAATTCGCAGTAGAGGCATTTCTAATGGATTCCTTCCTGCCACAGATTACTCAATTACTGCCCCTCGTAATGGGCCAGTAATTGCCCATTCGTGGGCGGCGGTGCCGGATGCGAGGTTGGCAGTAGCCATGCCTGCCATACAGGCACGGCTACCGCCAACCACGTAATGAGGCCCTATTCTACTACACAGCAGAGTTACCAAGCGTTCGCATGAAAGAGAAAAGTTGAAGAGGGGCTATTAAGAATCACTGCAAAAAGGGAGTATACAAATTTGACAATTTTTGATTCAGTGCTGGTAAATAAGACGAACCTTACGACTAAACCAGTCCACACTCAACGCAGTTATGCATTTTTTTACCTGTATGTGTTCTCTGGCGCCTAATAAGACCTCCCTTTCCAAGCAAACCTTTTCCCACATTCAGAGCACTCATAAGGTTTCTCACCTGTATGTGTTCTCTGGTGGATAGCAAGCTCCCCCTTTGTAGAAAACCCTTTCCCACATTGAATGCACTCATAAGGCTTCTCACCTTTATTCATTTGCTGGTGGCTGATAACTATATCATGCAAATGGACGGCATTATCAAATTCAGTGCACTGATAAGGTTTTTCACCTATGTCCTCATGTGGGCAATAAGTATGCTCTTGAGATGGCAATTGTTCCCACATTTTGTGCACGTGTAACATGTCTTGTCAGTTTATTTTGTCAGGTGCCTTCTCTTAAGAGGAGCCTTTTCAATTAACCTTTTCCAAATTCAGAGCACAAATGAAAAATGCTTTCCTTACTGCACATAACAAATTGTCATTTTCATGCTAGATATACTTCTTCCCCAGGATTTACAGAATTAACACGCTTGGTTACTGGATGGTACTAAGAAGTGGTTGCATGGAAGGAAGTCCTCATGTATCAACAGGCTTTGCAATCCCAGGTCCTATTTACTCTGAAAAGGCAACTTGACCCCAGATTTGTGCACTTCTAAGATGCTCGGAAATTGCATATTCCAACAATGAAGCTTTTCACTGCGATAGTCCAGAGAATCGAACAATCACTGTTTTTGCATTTCTGAGGCACCAGTCACCTATTAACATAAAAGGAGACGCACATTATTAGTTTCAACAGGTTCACAATCGCAGGCAGCATATTTAATAAGACTCTACTCAGTAGTAGTGATGTGAACTCCTCACGTAGTAACTTATTTGACTTTGAAGTGCAATCTATTGGGGAAAGGCACCCTAATAGGTGGCAGAGAAGTGGTGCTCCAATGGGAACATTTAGTGGAACAGAGGTAACAAGCAGCAGGAATAATGGGATTAGTTTTTATTTAGAAATGTTTTGCATCCAAAACACTAGGGGAAAACACAGGCTTGGTGAACAAACATTTTAAATGCATATTTTATATATTTATTCAGAAATGACTAAATTAGCACGTGGAAGCTCCCAATTTCCATACACAAATGATAAAGGCAGGCGTTTGCCACCAATCGGATGCCTGCTTGACCAGTCCATTACATAATCACTGATGACTTGTGTATTGGCCCAACTATGAATAATATAATTAACAGCACCATTGAGGAAACCGGGACAGAACTGTGATTTAAAGGGAAAGCGCCAATCTCTTCCCATGGTGAGAACGGCACAGGCCACGCTGCCACTACATTAAAAAAATTGACTTTAAACCTAGATAAGCTTATTTTTTCTGGCAATCCTGGAGACGAGGGATGGATTTGGAGTTTGTGTCAGAGACCAAACGAATAAAGTGTATGAAAGACTCTGAACTCCAAAATATCAACCCATTTGCCTTCCTATTTTTTTTATATAAATGTCCCCTTGCCAAGTCCTACATCTAATTGGCCAGAGGGATCCCACATCTGTTTCCCTGTTCAAAATACCACAGTGTCGTTTTCAGGAGGTGGTACACACTCTGTTTTACTGTTAAGGAGTGGGTGTAAATGTGTATGTTACTTACCAGGCTCCCCTAACCCGACCCAGACCCCTTTTTGTGGATTCTGATCCTTGCACCTTAGGTTCAATCTCAGCAGGCCCTTGTACTCTCTGTGCTGTGAACAAAAACTGCTTTCATCACCTCCCTGGTAACTAATGGGGATGTTGCCCCATCACCATTGATACCCACAAATTGATGCCAGTATTTAGTGATTTCACACATTATTCTTGTTGATCTACTGTGGAGATTCTACTCATCCTACTAAAGGGAAATCCGCTCAACATAATCCCACAGATCCATGATCTGAAAGGGACGAGAATTCCAAAGCCAGCATCTCTTGCAACCCATATAGCAGTGACCCTGGAATAAGATGTGTGCCTGTGTAAATAGTATGCATAGTCACCCCAACTGTCCACCTGTTTGTCTGCCAAACCTACATTTATTGTGGGTCTAGTGTAGGTATTGTGTGTCTAGGGTAGGTAGCTATCACAACAGTATATGCGAGAACCTTTGAGCGTTCCAGTATGGGGGACAAACACCAGTTTGAGGTGACACGATGAAATCATTTTTTAGGAATGCTCTATGCTCGGAGTGGATAATCCTTAGACGACAAGCTCCCCCTAATCTGTTCTCAGGTGTGTCGTCTGTGCAGCCACCACCTTAGGCTGTGCGAGCTTACCCACCCTCCAGAAGCAACACCTCTGTTTTTTAGGATGTCAAGGCCCACAATATTTAACAATCTTGGCCTATCCATATCCTTGTGTGGCACATATAAATCTTGAGTCCCCTTTAAATCCAATGTCCGCGTTCCCCGAATGTTGATCCATTTATCTGGCCACAATGTACTATAATAAGCGATTGCAATAAAAAGTAGAATGCCCTGCTGTACCTCGACACCCTCCATCCTAGTCTCTACATGCGTGTTTCTGAACTCGCTTAGTGAAAACTAATTAAAAACTCCACCACTCAGGTTCTTTACTAGGAAGCAGAATGAGCCAGATTCCTGCCCTTGACCCAGTCCCCCTCCCAACATAGCAAAGACCATTGATTTGTTCATGAGACATATCTATCATCTTCCTCTACCACAAATGTAATGCACAGGTTTTCCCAGATCCTTGCATTGTTTCACTAGTTGGTGAACTGCTCTCGGCAGGGCTGTCAGGAATCTACAGTTGAACACTACCACAAGTTGGCATTGTAATTCTAGCCGGAGTGAAGGCTGTGCATGGCCCAGGCCCTTTGCCTCCCTGCATCATTGTTATCGCATCAGCCTGCCGTGATACTGTGGATGACTTTGCCTGCCAGTGCTTGGTCTATCAAACCACCTTCCTCCTGCCTTCAGCCATGCCCATCTCTCTGTACTCTAGTGCCTGGCTATTATCGTCAATGCTTCCTTTTCCCACTATGTCTGCCCAATGGACCATCCCACCATGGAAGGGGCAAACCTGCAGGAAGTCTGAGTGGGAGATCTCTCCTCGGCCTCACAGGTGTTGTATTGTGCTGTTGCCTTCCACAGCCCTTCTACTCTGCATGCATGAGGAACGAGGCATACTCCTCTCCAGACCAGATGATCCATGTCCACTTGCCTTTCTGACATTCCCCTGCTGGGTAGTGTTGGAAGGTTTGGGAGTCTGTGTAGGCTCACATGAGATGCCATTTTGGCAAGCATATAGTCTAAGACCGTGTATATGCAAAGCTATCATAGTATACAATAAGTGGCAAGCACTAACGTTACTTGAGAAACTAAAAAACAAACTGGGGTGACATCTGTGAAGCAAATCACATTAATGTTGGTCTCAAATTAATGTATTCTATGCAAATGGACTCCATAAATTTGTTATAAGCAAATCTTTCTCTGTTGGCTAGTTGTTGTTTAAGCCCAAATTGTCTGGTTATTACTTACAATCTATTACTGTGGTGTGTTTACGTTAGAAGTACGCAAGATAATTAATAAACATTTCCTATAACCTAAAAACCCATATTACCTCAGTGTTTTGTTAAAATCAAACATTTTAATTAATACACACTTGAAAAGGTAAACTCAGAACAAAGATCAAAGTACCTCGACGCCACAGGTCCACAAACCACTTGTAAAACACAAAGTCAAGACAGCTGCATTTTTACTGAATGATTCAATGATCTTTCTTTAATAGAGAAGGCCCGAAAGCCTCCTCTAATCCATCATTCTGGGATGAGCCAGATCAACCCTAACTTTCTCAAAAACACACAAACCTAAGGTTAATCAAATAATGCCTAATATGTCAGCAAACCTCTATTACAAAAATACATATTTTATTTTACAACAAAACAATGTAAACAAACAAAATCTCAACAATTCATATCATTCAAATACCACGGGAACCTATGTTTGTATCATCGTGCCAACTGTTTAGCATAAACTCCTATCTGATCTCCCTCTTATCGATATTCTAAGGCAAAACATTTGGCTTCTAGCACCAGCTAATACCCAAAACTATGAAGGGGTGTACAGATAAAAGGTCTCCCTCCTTTAGTAATAAAAGGGAAATAAGACGGTCGGTTTTCACAAAATGATTGTTCAATATAGGTAAAGAAAGAGAAATTCTTTTTCTAGAGGAGAGAGCTAGTCAATAATTAAAGTGGTATCCCTAGTTTGCTAATGAGGTGCTAAACCTTCAAGGTTTGGTTCAGTTGTAAACTATTAAATAGTCAAAGATGATAGTTGCAAGAGATGCGACGGAGAGTGTGCTATAAAAGGGCAGGGTGTCATTCTTGGTGTTCCAACCGCATAGGGAGAAGTACAGAAAAGCCAACAGCTTTTGCTTTGGGTAGTACAATTCTTTTTACAGTTTTTGGTATCAAATGGAAAGTTAAAGACAACAGGCGGTCAATTCAAATTGAACGCACTCAAATCATTATCAGGTATTGCTAATATGTTCAGGGTACTTGCACAATTTGGCACAAGTTTTCCTCGCTGGTGCCTTGACACTCCTTCCCACGTTTGGACACCTCTCACCCTTAACTAGTCACGGTCGCCAGTGCTGAGAAGCGGGGCACTATTTATTTATTTATTTATTTATTTATTTATTTATTCACATTTGTTGAGCGCACAGCAGTCCGAGGACATCGTGGCGCTAGTTACAGTGTTGCTTATACTTAGTTACATACAGTTCAGGTCGTACGGTTACATTGGACGACACATACTTTTTAACAGAAATGTTAATGTTAAAGGATATTTGTACCGCGCACTATCACCACCGGAGTGGTCCCCTGGCGCTCTGGCGGCTCTGAAAAAAAGAGGGGATGTATGCAGGAGCAGCAGGAGCACATGAAAACGGGGTCAGTTGAATAGGGCAGTTTTGAGCTTTTTTCGGAAGGAAAAGAGAGATGCATCAGCTCTGAGGTCAGTAGGTAGGGAATTCCAGAGTTTAGGTGCGAGGAAGGGGAAGCCTATGCCTCCTGCTTTGGTTCTGTTGATGCGAGGTATTGCTAGTGGATTAGTGTATTGTGCTCTTCTTGGTCTCGTGGATTGATATCTACCTATCGTGTCTGATAAATGAGAGGGTGCTGTGAGGTTGATGCATTTATGGGTGCTTGTGAGAATTTTGAAGGAGATACGGTCTTTGAGCTGCCTTTCTGGCTTGTGTGATGTGTTCTCTTTTTGGTATGCTGAGGGCTGCTCTGAGAGCGTTGTTTTGGGTTGTTTGGAGCCTAGCTACGTTTTTTTGGAGGTGCCGGCTAGGAGCGCATTACAATTATCTAGTTTGGCTCCTATAGTCACCCCGTTAGCCTCAATGAAGATGAACAACTTCTCATGCACAACTATTAATTTTTCAGAGTACAGCTTTAATCATTTATATATATGAGGCAGAAGTATTTTTGTCTCCGTATCCTTGATAACATATCTATCTGGGAGCCTTCAACAGTAATCCATGGGGAAGTTAACTCATAGAACATGACTAAAATAGGAGTTAACTACCCTGTTATATTCTGTTGAATTTTCCTCTTCACTGCTGGCTGTGGCGTGACAGTGATCCCTGCTGCTAATGAAATTTAGCAACAGGTGTCCCAGATCATCAGCGAGAAGCTAACTCCTTCATTGGGAAGTGATTCTGCACTGATGGAGCCGGCTCCTGTGAGCACGCCAAGCCCCACATCGATGGTGACGAGTGGAAGAACTCTGCGATGATAGGAGAATGCTCAATCATCAGAGCTGCAGTAAAGGAAGGAAAGGCCCCCGCTGCTCCCTGCGAGTGCTCGGGTCTCTGGCAGTGATTCTAATAGTAAGAGAGCACATCGGAAGAAAATAAATGCAGTGCTCTGGGTCGGAGCAAAGATAGAAAGATCCCGGGCCCGATCGACAGTGAAATAACAAGAATTGCTCCATGTCGGCCAAATTCCAGTAAATTGAGAATGGCCGTCTGCAGATCCCGGACCCATCGGCGGCGAGTTGTGTGAAATGTGCAGCGCTTCATGCTGGCACAATGAAACCATCTGTATATGGCCCTCTAACGATCCCGGGCCACCCAGATGTGAATTATGCTGGACTCCAACAGAGAAAGTGAGCGCTGCATGCATGAGCATGTCTAGTTTCCCCCAACAAAAAAGTGAGCGCAGCATGCAGGAGCATGTCTAGTTTCCCCCTCCGTTCAGCCCGTAGCCATCTGACCATGACCTGTTGTAGTGAACCTAACAGAAATTAAAACATCTACACAGCTGGGCAACCCAAATGCTATAAGAACTAGTGCTGCACCAATTCAGACCAGACAGATGTCAGAGCTGAAGTGGCCCCCCCTCCCGGGACGACGAGGGCTGAGAAACATAAAGCACTCCCTGTATTTGTATTTGTATTTGTTTGTTTGTATAGCGCTGGAGCCTGCAGGCATCAGGGAGCAGAAAGCAAGAGAAGAAGAGTGGAAAGAGGAGGGTCTTGGTCAGAAAACATTTTGTTATTCAAATAGAATGGTTTTCAGGCATCTTCGGAAGCTAAGAAGGTCTGTATCTGCACTTAGATCTATAGGCAGGTTGTTCCATGCTCGGGTAGCCAGGGCAGGGAAGGATCTTCCCCGGCCTCTAAACCGGTTACTTCTAGGAGCTGTCATACGGATGCCCTCGCTAGATCTGGTAGTTCTCTTGAGAGTGTGGGCTGTTATGCGGGTTTGAAGATAGACTGGGCCTTTCCATAGTGACACTTATGTACAATGGTGAGTGCCTTGAAACGAGTCCTGGTATACTCGCCTTCCAGGACTTTTCTAATCCACAATGTCCCTCTGATGTTCCCTTCTAGGTCTTTCCCTAGTTCATAGTGTGGATCCCAGTCCCCAGTCCCACTGTCTAGGGCTTCCGATACCTTGCCCAACTGTGCTTTGGTGTCTCAACCCTTTCCCTGGGCTCACTGTTTTTTTTCCTGCAGTTTCTCTGTGTCCCGACTCCGAACTAGGTCCTTTTCCAGCTCTTGCAGCTCTCCCTTAACGGGCAGGCACCTCGGCTGTCAGGAAGCATGGCTTGCCTCCTCTTGCTTTGCCACAGCCTCCACAGAGCTTCCCTGAGCATGTTGCTCACCAAACTGCTTTCTTGTTCTGTTTTTTCAGCCTGTCTGCTGTACCACCGACGGTTGCCGCTCTCCCGTTTTATCTGCTCACTTGCCAACATGACAGCTTGGGTTTCCTGGAAGCACCTAGCCAGTTGGATCTTCCGTTCTTGCTGTGTCTATTGATCTGCACCAGGATGAAGAAGACAAATTCCATTCTTCTTTTCCCAGCATGGTTTTAAACCATGTCAGGCCAATCAGATTCTTCCAGCTGCTAGACTTCTGGTGTTGGTTCTCATTCAGAGTGATCATCATTGTTCCTTGCCTCTTCCTCGTCTCAGCTTTTGTCACCCTTTTTGTTATCTGATGTTGAAGAGTATTGTCAGTAGACTTGGCAAGTTGTCGAAGGGTATTATGGCAGTATGCCATACAGGCATGGGGAATGGAAGGAATATCCCTAAAAGGGAAAGGGGGAATGCCATTTGTCACTAGATGATGCCATGTCATCCCCCGAGGGTCCCCTCTCCCCAAGTGGACCTCCCTCAAATAGCCACCCCCAGGACCAGGTAGCATCTACCATCCCCTGGCAATATGAGGAGAGGCCCTCTCAGGGAAAGAGGGATGACATCATCAGATTCATCACACTATGTAATGGAAACTTCTGGAAATTAATAGAAACATTGATGTAATCTGCATCACATAGGGAAAGGCAGCACATGCAATTGTGCACAGTGGCCTGAAGAATCTGATTGGATTTGATTACTCTTGCACGTTCACATCCAGAGTTATGTGGCATGAACCCAATTGCCATTTTAATTTATTAATGAGATTACCCTTCCTTCGCAATCATGAGCCTGGTGTTAGCCATATCCGAGTCAGAAGCACAAGAGACAAATCAAAGATATTTAATAACATGCACGCAGAATAGAAGGATGATGAACTAATATGGAGAGATGAACATTCAAGACTTTCTGGATACAAATGGCGAGAAGTGGCCAGGGGAAGCAGAACCGAGCCCATCTGGATGGCTGATCCCCATGCAGACTGGAGAAAGAAGCCACTGATAGAGGGATAACCAGCCTAGGTTAGGAATTGGTTTCCAGCCAGCCAGCTGAAAAGAAAGCTTGCTGATGGAGTAATTATAGACTGACTAGGTCCTTGTTGATTATCCCAAAATAAAAAGATGCATTTCAAAAGTAAGTAGAACTATGAAATAACCCCAAAAATCCCTACATTATCCATAGTAAAATCCTAGGAATAAAAAGGGCAGGGAATTAAAGGGAGATCCTGAAGGTTAATATTGATTATAAAGTGAAATGTAACTTCCCTAACACCCAATTCATTTTGTTTCGTATTGAGAGGCACAGTTCAAAACTGACAGTATTTTTTGCACTGGAATGTAGACTGTGTTTGTAAAATAAAGCTCAATTAAATAGAATCTTTTGCTCCTGTTGGTGTGGAATCACAAAGTCCAAAGAGAAAGTCATGACACACTAATGTATAACGTGATATCATGCAAAAGCAGCCAGTGTGAGTCTTAAATTAGATATTTGCGCAATGACAATTATCACAGAGAATTCATTTTGTTCATAGATAATCATGCACAGTGTTAAACTGCTGAAGTCCCTTGGGTTGAACTACACAAGCAGATCTATGTGAAATGTGACAGGGCGAGATTGTTGTAAAATTGTAATTTTACTGGAGAATATTACACCTCTAAACAATTTCTTTTAGCGATGTAGGCAAATTAATAGGCGTAGATTGAAAGCTGTGCACAGACATGTGTATTTAAAGCTGCACACATGTGTATTTAAAGTGGCACACATACATTTATATTAAAGCTGCACACACACATTCATTTAACGTTATCTATACATGTTCAGAGAAAGCTGTGCAAATGTTCAGACAAGAGCGTACTATTCTGAGAACATTATTCTCTGAATCAAAACCTGTAGGTGTCATATGCAAGCATGCTGTTGTCTGCATTTCAATAACCTGCACATGGCCAATACATCTGCAAGCCCTCTAGTATTTAGGGGAGCTAAGCTGAATGAATGTATGTATTTTATGGTATTTGTTCAAGTAACTTTTCTCCCATACCATACTTTTAAAAAAATGTTTGTGTATTAGTCATAATTTGACTTTTCACAATCCAAACACAGACATTCTGAACAATTCATATTTAACTAAAAAAACAATTGATACAATTGAACAAAAGAATCAATCCATTACATTATCCAAGCTAAAATTTCCCAATAAACTTCCATACTTCAGTTCACAGAAGACAAAGCACATATTCTGAAACTCCTCTTAGTTCTTTATGAGACGTTCAATTATCTGCAGGAATCTCAGGACTCCCAGAGACAGGAATGTCTTATGTCCCTCTGAAAGTCGCTTCCAAAATTCCTCTGAGTTTAACCAGTCAATGTTATGGACAAAACGAGAAAAATCGACTACTCTTTGTTGGTATGTGCCAACGCATGACATTAGAAGATGTTTCACACTTTGTTTGACATTCTTGTCAAACAAATTACATCTACTGCCAGTGGCCCCTTGTTCCTGACTCTCAATAGCTCATGGGTGATATATAGATTAATTTAAAATCTCAAGAAGTTCGCCCTCCAGATTGGATTGCGAATCTTTCTAAGATAGTGGAGTAGACATCCCAATGGTTTATCGGTGACTCTCAAAACATTTCATATTCACAAATTGTTTCCTTGTTTCAATCCAGTCGTTTAGGCCTATTGCTTTTTTTTACTTTCATTGGAATATCCACAAGGTCTTTTTCTGATAACTGGCATTTCCACAGCAAGGCTGAAGCGTCTTCCTTCAGATCACGCAAAAACACATTGTATTTTTTTGTCATTAGAACACCAATGTCAGTGTAAAGAGTGTTATCTTGACGATTAATGATTGATCTATATAACAAGATCCTTCTCCAGCCAGCATGGGATGCCAGAGATTGGAGACCGAGCTCATAACGTAACCTAGCCATTGCTAAAGAAGGTGTTAGATTGAGTACTTTATCCTTCTCCAGCCAGCATGGGATTCCATAGATTGGAGACCCAGATTCCAGCCAGCATGGGATTCCAGAGATTGGAGACCCCGCTCATAACGTAACCCAGGCATTGATAAAGAAGCTGTTAGATTGAGTACTTTATCCTTCTCCAGCCAGCATGGGATTCCAGAGATCGGACACCCAGCTCATAACGTAGCGTCGCCATTGATACAGAATGTGTTAGATTGAGTACTTTATCCTTCTACATCTAGCATGGGATTCCAGAGACTAGAGACCCAGCTCATAATGTGACCTAGCCATTGATAAGGAAGGTCTTAGATTGAGTACTTTACCCACCTCCAGCCAGCATGGGATTCCAGAGACTGGAGACCCAGCTCATAACGTAACCTAGCCGTTGATAAAGAAGGTGTTAGACTGAGTACTTTATCCTTCTACAGCCAGCATGGGATTCCAGAGATTGGAGACCCAGCTTCCAGCCAGCATGAATGGGGTTCCAGAGATTGGAGACCCAGTTCATAATGTAACCTAGCCATTGATAAAGAAGGTCTTAGATTGAGCACTTTATCCTTCTCTAGCCAGTGGGGGATTCCAGAGATTGGAGACCCAGCTCATAACGTAAGCTAGCCCTTGATAAAGAAGCTGTTAGAGTGAGTACTGTATCCTTCTCCAGCCAGCATGGGAGTCCAGAGATTGGAGACCCAGCTCATAATGTAACCTAGCCATTGATAAAAAAAGGTGTCAGATTGAGTACTTTATCCTTCTCCAGCCAGCATGGGATTCCAGAGATTGGAGACCCAGCTCATAACGTAACATAGCCATTGATAAAGAAGGTGTTAGATTGAGTACTTTATCCTTCTCCAGCCAGCATGGGATTTCAGGGATTTCAGAGATTGGAGACCCAGCTCATAATGTAACATAGCCATTGATAAATAAGGCGTTAGATTCAGTACTTTACTCTTCTCCAGCCAGCATGGGGTTCCAGAGACTGGAGACCCAGCTCATAATGTAACCTAGCCATTGATAAAGTAGGTCTTAGATTGAGTACTTTATCCTTCTCCAAGCAGCATGGGATTCCAGATTGTCATATTCAATGTTGCAATGATATCTAATCTGTGGTCACACTGTCTTTCGCTCCACTTCAAGCTTAATATCTTATAGGTCTGGATAGTAGGGGACCTTTATCGGGACAAACAATTGAATATGTGACATAACAATGACCTCCCATGTGTGTTTCGTAAAGAATCACAGATTCCTGCTGGAATAATTTGTTATGTGCCAATCATTCCAAATGTCACTTAAATACAAACATTTTACTAACCTTTGCCAAAAATCTTAAGGTCAGGCAATTATTTCTTGTATTTCCACTAGTGACATGATTCACTAGTGTCATCCTCATGTCTGAAAATTGCATGTGTCTGCAATATCTATATACATCTTTCTATATGCCTCAAATTGATCTGTGAATTGAATAGATTGTGCAACAGCTAAGCTCCTTAAACTGTATTTCTCCTCTAAACCAATCACTGTCCTCTGGGTCATACTGCCCCCATCCAATGACAGTCGTCTCCCTAAACTCCACCACTGGTGGCCATCTTCAGATTTGGTTAGCACGTAAAGTGGCACTATGAACCAAGAAGCACCACAGAGGGGAAGGTGGGAGGTTTCGCATGTGAATCCATGCCAGAACCACGCTGGAGAACAACAGTTACAGGTAAGTAGCTTAAACCTTCTCCAGCATGGGATCTCGCATGGATTCAAATGCTCATGAATAACGAGTACACAGCAGTACATATACACAACCACGGGGGGGGGGCGACAAGGCTCAACAGAAGAAATAAACACAAACCTTTGGAACAGACTCACTTCAAGACAACAGATTGTGTAGCACGGCTTAGCCAACTCGGACCTCCTCCCTAAAATCCCTGTCAATGCAGTAGAACTTTGTGAAGGTGTGCGTGGACCTCCGTGTCAGAGCCCAGCAGATGTGGAGCAGAGGCACACCAGAAAGAAACGCTGTTGTCTCTGTAATGCCTCTGGTGGAGTGGGCATTCGGCTGGCCAAGCAGCGGTCTGCCAGCTTGTCGATGCCAGTGCCTGATGCAGCAAGAGAGCCACCTGGAGATAGGCCATTCCTTGATTTACAGGTCCAAAGTTGACGAAAAACTGAGAAGTCTTCTGAAAACACTTTGTATGTGCCACATAGAACTTCAAGGCACGAGCAACGTCCAGAGAATGCTAGGTCCTTTCCGCTGGTGACAACGAGTTTGGAAAGAAGACAGGTAACACCAAAGGTTTGTTGAGGTGGAATTCCGATGGCACCTTTGGCATAAAGGTTGGGTGGGTACGCAGTACCACCTTTGAAGCGTGGAAAGACAAGAAAGGCTGCTTGCAAGGCAGTGCCTGACTCTCCCCGAACTGCCTGGCCAATGTGATAGCCACGAGGAAAGCCGTTTTCCATGAGAGAAACTTGAGCGGGGTTGTCGTCGGCGTAAACGGCATCCTCCTTGATATCTCGGAGATCAGCGTATGCAGCGCAGAAAGAATGTCAACTGAGAGGTCTCTAGGGGGCAGCTGATGCGCTGGGTGTATTGGAAGCTGGGGCACAGGGGCAGAGCCAAGGACCTCATCGTCCCGAGGCCTTCGGTCACCTTCCTCAAAGGTATTTTCATCATTGATGCCCTCGTTGGCTCCCTCGTCATAGGGCGTGACTCCGATATTTCCCTCGTTGCCATAGCCTTCCTGGACAGTCTGTAGGTAGACGAGTTCCTCCTCTGAGGAGATATCCGTGCCCTGGAGGACTTCCATGCACCCCCTTTTGTGGAGTCCAGAGGGAACGGTCTCGAGGAGATGATCGGCATCCCCTTCTCCAGGGTCTCCTGGGTGGGTTGGAACGCAGTCTCCCTCCTGGCAGGGATGGACACTCTTGCCTTAGGAAGGGTGCCCTGCGGGTCCGCTCCCATGGCCTTCGAAAGGGATACTACCACCACCTCGATGGAAGGAGGCACCTTCGTTTGATGCACCTGGGCCTTCACGGTCTGGGCAGGTCCCTTGTCTTTTGTGGTCGTCCCGGACACCTTGTCCTTCTTTACCTTCTCCTTAGGGGACAAGTCAGGACTCAGCCCCCTTTGGCCTTTTTTCCGTCAAGGGTAGGCCGGGCGCCGTACCCTGTTTGGTCTACTCTGTGGTTGCCTACGGGGCCATCTTGAGCTTGCCCAGGTGGTCCGACTTCCTCTTAGATGAAGATCCATAGCGATGACTGGCAACAGAAGCAGCTGGACATGTCGAACGCGCCCTGGCCGCCGAGGAGCCCGATGTAACGGCGCTCCTGACGGTAGTGGACTTGCAGTGCTTTGCTTTGCATTTTGTTGGACTCCCGCGGGAGGGGGAACCCTCAAAGGACTTAGAAGCCAGCTCAGCTTTCCCGCAGCTGGAAGAAACATGCCCCTGGGTGCCACCCGGGGTAGAGGCCTTGGCCTGCAGCCACTCCTTCAGCCGTTTACGCCGATCCTTCAACGTGTGTTTCGAGAGCTCACTGCAAAATGCACAATCTTCCTCCTTGTGCGCTGGGTGCAGGTATTAGAGGCACTGGGAATGTTTATCGTCCATATAAACATTCTGCGAACCGTAGTCGGTACAAAGCTTAAAGAGAGAGGGGGAATCCTTCTTCTCGTCTGCTCTGATCCACACGGTGTAGGCCTTGAAGAATCTTCTGGAAGCCTCCACGAAGGAACTCGATGAAATCCGCCCTTGAGGAGTGCTGAAGAATCCAAAAAACGGACCCCGTTAATCGGAAGGTTGATCGATGGAGTACAAGGGCTCGAATGACTGAAAAATAGAGTAAAACTCTTCCAAAAGCTCGAGAGCAAAGCATGAGGACTCCCAACACTTGAACAAGCGGTATAAATCTGAAGATGGCTGACAGAGGAGGGACTTAGGTAGAGGACAGTCATTGGCTAGGGGCATTATGACCCATAGCTCAGTGATTAGTTAGGACAAATACAGTTCAGAAATGAAACATATTATTTTTCTGTTTCCGAGGATTCCCAGCTTGACGACAGGGAATATTCATAAGCATGTGAATCCATGCCAGATCCCATGCGGGAGAAATTTTAATTAGCAAATGCTGCTAGTCAATTTTTGAAAACTAATGCATGCCCTGTGAGAAACCTGAAGGTGTCTCACCCGCTAGTGCCCGGGGATCTGTCATCCAAGTGACCAAGGCACGACCATCATTATTGGATCCAGTTCCTGGGGGTGGACGGGTGTGGGAGGATCACCTGGATGAGGGGCCCTCGGGGAGTGGAAGTGGGACACCAATGGGCGAGATGCAGTACCACCTTCCCTATAACACATTTTCCCCATCCTACCCCATAGGATACTCAGATATTCTACCCCCTACCCCTTTTCCAACAAAAACACTGTCCTACACTGTGACAGACAACGGCCTAACAAACAAGCCATTTACCTGACATGTCCCAACACAAGGGTAGATGAGAGAGCCCCGGTCTTCCTCAAACACTTCAAAGTAACCATTGTATCAGTCTACTGCCCAAACACAGGCCAAATGCAAGTTCTGGGGGAAGTCATGGGCGAGATATTGAGTAGGACAGAGGGTCTTCTTATCCTGAGGGGAGACTTCAACATGTGGGCAGACAAGGAAATGGACCACATGAGGGCAAGTCACCTCCGGGGGCAGATCTGGAACCACGGGAGAGGGACTGGGAGACTTCCTGTGGGACCAAGGGTTGGTTGATGTATGGTGAGATGCCAACCCGACCGTGAAGGGTTGTACATTTTACTCGGCAGTCCACAGGCCTAGAACAAGGATAGATTATTAGTTCATGAAACAACAGCAATTCAACAGGGCTAGTAAAAGCGAGCATCTCCCGATCAGCTGGTCAGACCACGACATGGTGAGACTGGACGTGGTCCTGTCAGGCCTGACACCACGGGAATCTATTTGGAGATGCAATGACCTCCTCCTCAGGGACACAGTCTTCGCCGAGGAAATGAAGGAGGCAATTGGGGAATACTTCTGTCTCAATGACACAGGGGAGGTCGAGAAGGGTATGGTCTGGGACGCGGCAAAGATAACATGGCGGGTTCTCCTTATTAGGGAGGGCGCCACCAAAAAGAGAATTAGGACCCTACTAGCCTGAAACCACCGGGGGGAGATTCGCAACCCAGAGAGGGTGGAAGGTATGGATGACGCAAAACTGGCTGAAGACCGTAGGGGTGACAAGCGGAAAATGCCAGGAACTCAGAGACATAGAGATGAGTAGGTTGTTGTCGAGCCTACAGTTCCTGAAACAAAAATATTATGATCAATGGGACAAGGCAGACACAATACTGGCAGCGAAACTCTGGGGCCAGAGGGCAGAGAGGTGGATGAAGGCGGTCCAGGGGGACGAAGAGCCCAAGCGCACTGAGGCAGGGGAAGTCGCCGGCAAATTAGCTGCATTCTACGAATATTTATACAGAAAAGAGGAGACACCAACAAGGACTCTCTAAAATGGTTCTTGGCCAAGGTCCCCCTCCCAAGGCTCCGGGATGGAGAGAGCCTTGAGTTAGATAAGCCAATCACACCGGAAGAGGTCCTGAAAGCCATAGCGGGATTGAAACTGGGAAATGCCACAGGGGAGGATAGTTATACAGCAGGGTTTTACAAGACCTTTGCAGGCCCCTGGCGCGACACTTGGGAGACCTCTTCTCCAACATTATAGCCAAGGGGACCCCCCCTTTTAGGACAGCATTGATTACTGTTATACCGAAGGCAGATAAGAACCCCGAGATCTGTAAATCGTTTCCTCCCATTTCCATGCACAATGTGGATGCCAAGATCTTCACCAGAATGGATGTTAGACCTAGTGTTCCCTGTGAGTAAGTACATGCCCGAGGGAGTTTTTGCGTGTTTTTGACAAGCACTTAATTAATTCTCCTAAATAAGTGGCACTGGAGGGAGGGTGCCTCCTTGGCGGGTTGCTGCTGTTTGCTGCATATATGCAGCTTGAGTGCGTGGCTCGCGGGCAGTGCTGCCCAGTACTGTGGTTATTATGCGGCGCTCAATTCCGTGTGGGTACTTCTTTCTGATCTCTATATGCACGAAGATGCGCGCGCACTAAAGGGGGCGTTTCCTTAGCCTTGTACGCAGTGCCTGACCTTGTTCGGGCACTTCCGCCTGGCTTCTAGCGCGTGCAGAGATGCACGCGCTTCACAGGGGACGTTCTTTGCCCTGAGCTGGCCAATCGCGTAGGCAGATAAGTGTGCACGTAACACACTGTCGCGTGTCACGTGATTCGGCAATGCAAACGGTTCCGCTTTCACTTTTCCTATTTTACTATAGGGGTGTCTATTAAGGCAATACATGCGCCTATGCCGAGCACTTCATTTGGATTGAGAAGGTGCCCGTGTGCTGCAGATCAAAAGTGAGTACATGTAAAGATAGATGGTGAAATGGATGTTTGAACTCCCTACTCGTAATTGGGATAGTCGAGCTGTTCCCTCCTCTATTGTATACTTTGCCAAATTAAGTATGTTGGCATCTCCCTTTGGGAATCTGTGCAGTCTTTGCCCATACAACATCTCTGCCCTTTAAATAACTATCCACACGATTCATTTTGTGGTCTTTTTGAATTAATATCTTATGATAGCCAGTACCCAGAACACTGCTCTGTGAGTACATGTGAAGATGGATGGTGGAATGTATGTTTTAAAGCTTCCACTTGTAATTGGGATAGCATTTCTTGCCTATACAACATCTCTGCCCTTTATTAACTATCCACATGATTTATTTTGTGGTCTCCTTGTATTAACATCTTATGATTCCCAGTACCTAGAACACTGTTCATCTTTCTGTAATTATTTACAGATGCTTTACACACGACCTGGACAGTTAAGTTGTGCCCTACTCTGAGGCACACCATTTTCTAGAACAAGAGGGAGAGAACACCAAGGGTGAGTTGTGGCCTCTCTGTTTTTAAACACATTTGTATAAATCTTTTCTAAAGAGCATGCTATGTCAATGTTAGAACTACCGCATATAGTGTGTTTATTCCCAAATAGCACTGTGGTTATCTAATATAGGTGACATTTTTGATACCAAGGAGATGAGATTTAGAAACCGAGATTGAGTGATGAGGGGGTGGTTTGCGATAGCCATGGGCTGTGTTTGTTTGTTTAGATGGTACGCAAGTTCTGTGCCATCCTAATCCAATAGGTGGAATTTAGCAGCTGCCCAGTGACTGTGGTTTATCATCTTTTTGATCCCACAGGTTTCTCACCCTGACTGCTCCAGCCCTATGACACCGACGGCAAGGTGGTAATGTACTATGCCACCTACCGTTTTTAACCTTTTTCTCTCATAAAACTGGTTGTCAAAGAATGAAATACACCAGCTTTTGAGGAAGCTTAGACTGTCCTGATGAATGTGGCGTTACTAAAATTAGGCCACTGAAACCGGTCGATGGTGTTTGTTACATCTAAAAGGGCTCCAATTTGCCCCCATTTTAGTTTGTCCCACTTCCCATGAGTATAAAGCTGATTCCACATGGGAAGTGGTGATTGTATTGTCTTTGTTTGTGTTTTTGGGAATGGGAATTTTTCCTACTTCCTTCATTTTGTGTTATTTTAAAACTTGAGTACCCCAGGATTACTGTGACAATCAATGGGCTTTTAAAAACTGTTTACCCCATTAGATGTCACATGAGTTGTTTTGAAGAGAAAAACTGATTCTCTTTTTTCTTCCTGGGTTTACTCTTCTTTTCCCTCTCCCCTGGTTTTACTGGTAGTCTCTTCCGATTCAAGCCATTTTGGAAGAGAGTGGGTTGGGACTCTCAAGGTTGAATGTATTACACACCATAGAAGTGGTCATTTTACTCTTATTCTGTCACTATTAGACAGGCGTTGTAACACGGCAGCCTAGCTGAGAGTGCACAGTAGGCAGGGATAGTATCCTTGTTTCGCTCTATCCTTCTGTCTTCAGCCACAACCTTGTTCTATTCTTTTCCTTCATTAATAGACTTGAGTCCACCCCACAGTAAAAAATCTTTTTGGGTTTGGGTTTATGAACTGGACCTAGTCTTGGGTTCTCTGCTTGCTGTTAGTAGCATTTACACAGTTGTGTGTTGCCCCTTCTTTCTAAATGCCAGATCTTTTCAATCAACACCCCCCCTTAACATGTTGCTGTTTTGCCATGTCCCCCCCCCCTTTCTGTGTCCCTGCAGGAGATGCCTGACCAAGTTCTGCCGCTCAGAACTTTTGGATAAGGTCTGTACATGGAATCACGGTCCTGACGAAGATGGCTCCAACCTTGCATGCCATTGAAACCGGTCGACCCCAGAGGTCATGAGGGCTCTCATGACCCACAACAAATATCTCTAATATAAGGAAAAAGATATTGTGACTTCAATTCGCTCCTGCGCACACCCAGATGGGAAGAGTGTGCACTTTTATAATAGACTTTCTCACACCCCACGGCCCCTTGGCTTGTTTTTTATAATTTTTTATCTTGCCTGCCCCTGGCTTTTCCAAACTTTGAACTACAAGTATTGCTGATTCTTTGTGACCCATGGGAATGATTAAAAATGGACACTTGAAAAGGAATACGAACAGTTGACCTAATCACAGGTCATTTCAACTCCATCGAGGCAGCTACAGAATCTAATCCACAGTTCTGGACAGTGCTGAAATAACCAAAGTGGATTTGCCCATACCCCAAAAAAAAAACCCTTGTTCTTGAGTTTGAGCAACTGTATTACCAGTTTTTATGTTTCACTGAAACCAATGAATTGCTCTTTTCCTACAAAACCGTTGTTTTGTGCTATCACGTCTATTCTGTTAATGGTTGAAAGGAATTCAACGGCTTGTCTGTGTCCTCTTGCTCATAGTAGCTTACCCTGTTTGTTGTTATTTTGTTCATCGAAGGTAGACAGGGAGCCGACACCATGCGCAAGACCCTTCATTTTATGGAGGCCTCTGCGGGAAAGGGGGGCAACCCGGTCCTGGCGGCCAAAGACGCAGAGAAGGCTTTTAATCGGGTGGGCTTGGGCTTCCTGTATGGGGTTCTTCAGAAATGTGGGTTTGGCAAAGGGATTCAGCAGGCTATTCGGGCGTTGTATGAAAACCTGACGGACAGAGTTACAGTCAAAGGAAGGTTGTCACAGACCTTCTCTCTTCAAAGGGGAACCAGACAGGGGTCCCCTCTATCACCCCTGCTCTTTGCTTTAACGATGGAAGTGCTAGAAGAGGATCTGAGAAGGACCCCGCAAGTAGAAGGTATCGGGGTTGGTGATCGAGAGTTCAAACTCAGTTTGTATGCTGATGACATCATGCTACACTTGAGGAATCCTGTTCAGTCCATACCCGCTTCCATGGAAGTGATAGAGAACTTTGGGAGGCATTCGGGATGGGGACAGATGGGTGGGAGAACTGAGACCCCTGGGGCTTCGGATTCGGTTGGAGGCAGTGATGTGCCTAGGAGTTAACATCATCCGGCCTGGGCAAGATCTGTGCCTAGCTAACTACCTGTAAGGGACAGCTGTCTTGGATGGGGAGGCTCAATGCCATAAAGATGAACCTACTTCCGAGGGTGCTTTACCTCTTCCAAATGCTTCCGATTTGACCACCTGAGGTATACCTGAAAGAGGCCAAACGGCGTATTCTGCGGTTCCTCTGGCAGGGCCATAAACCCAGGGTGGGATATGAGAGTCTTATTCTACCCAAAGATGAGGGAGGGGTAGGTCTCCCAGACCTGACAATGTACTATAGAGCGGCACAACTTGGAGCGCTGGTGCCACACTTGAGGGAGGACGCGGACAAACAGTGGGTGTTCCTGGAAAATCAACACCTACTCCCTGTAATGGTGGGAGAATGGCTCTGGGTTCCTAGAAATAACTTCCTGAGGTGGATCAGAGATCATCCAATACTGGGGGTCCACTGGGAGGTACTGGCCATAGGGGCTAGGGGGGAGAAGATCACCACGTGGCCCTACTCGATGAGCCACAACTGGGCACCGCCAGTCAGGGACGCTATTTCGGAGGTCGAGCATTACTAGGCCTGATTCGAAGGGGGATTAGCCAGAGTGGGTCAACTAGTAAAAAAAAGGAAAAAAAGGGGATTTCACGAGCATTTAGGAGTTGGAGGAGGCACTGGGCCTAGGCACACAGTCAGTACTGTTATACCTTAGACTGAAGGGAATGCTCATGTCAGAAAAATGTAAAAAAAAGAATGCCCCCAGAGAGACCTCTTTCCGGTTGAGAGGGTTCTAGACGAACATCCGGATATGAGGGGACTCATCTCCCGCCTCTATGGAGCCATGCTGGAGCCCAGGGCAGCGGCTATACAAGGGCTCGGAACACGCTGGGGGAAAGACTTAGGCATGGAGCTGGGAGACAACCTGTGGAGGCAAATGTGTGAGACAGGCTTTTAAAACATCCATCTCCTGTCAGTACAAGTTGCATGCCATAAAGCTGCTTCATCGTTGACAATATGACCCTGTACGCTCTCCAGAATGTTTCCAGCAGTTGATTCCCACTGATGGCATGGATGCGGAGCTAGGGCCAACTAATGGCACATGTGGTGGGACTGCCCCAGGGTGCAGGTGTTCTGGACAGAGGTCCTGGGATGGATCAGGGACGCGGGCGGGATAGTACTCAGGATAGACCAGATGCTGGTTCTCTTCGGCTTAGAACATGGGGAGGAGAGATGGGGAACACACATGCCCTTAGTGCATTTTCTGCTACTGGCGGCTTGCGCATGTCGGGCCAGATTCTGGAAAAGGGGGTCCCTTCCCACGATGCAAGAGTGGTCGTCCACAGCAAAGGACATTTACCTTATGGAAAAGATAACGGCAGCACTCCACGGGAGTAGCTCCTCAGTGGAATCGGAATGGTTGCAATTCCACAATACGTTTCAGTGAAAGGACCGGCCCGGCCTGACAAAACGCTGAACATGAGAGGAAAGACACAGGCTCGAAAGGTACAGAGCTCTCTCGTAAATAGCCCACTTGGTCCAGGACTTACACTGTTCCAATCATAAAATTACAAAGAGAATGAAAAACTCTGGCTGCATAGGGGTGGGGTGGGGGCAGGGGGTAACAAGACGGTAATGTGTCCAGTTGATTACAGTATGTTTAGAGAGTCCACCCCTCATGTTGTTGAATTGCTTCATTGCTTGACCCTGTCAAAAGTTAATAAAAATAAATTTACAAAAAAACATTGGTAAAGAAAGCTGCATGTCCCTCAGCTCTCTGGTTCTTGCCGGATCTCCGGGCATGACTGGCAACTGTCCGCAGAGCTGAGCAGAAATGGTGCATATATTTTGATTATGCCTTGAAACTTTCTTTTAAGATGAGTTAGTCTCATATCATCTTGGAATAAAGGCTACAAAAAATCTTACTTTGGTAGCATTTTTAAATCGGCTGTCAATGATCCAAAGCTACTTTTCCAGACAGTGAAAGATCTTTCTGCTCAGAAACTGCCATCGGTAGTGCTAGCTTCCCAGAAACATTGCAACAATCGCCCCCCCAACCCACAAATAAAATCAAGGTTATTGGGGATAACATCAGAAACCAAGTGTCCTCTACATCTGTGTTGCAACCTTCTGTACCTCCTTCCGAGACTGTGGTACCTTTACAGAGGTTCCAGTCTTTCCAACCTATTAGCCTCCCCACAACAGTAAACATGGGTCTTTGTCTAAAATCAGCCTCATCTCTAGATGATTTTCCTCTTTCCATCTTTAACTCTATAGCCAAGCAGATAGGCGAGTTTCTCGCTGGAGACCTAAATTTGTGTCTTGTGCATGGTTTATTTCCTGCCACTCTGAAACATGCCTTGGTTATCCCACTATTGAAGAAACCATCTTTGGATGCTACAGTGCTAGCAAACTACAGTCCCATTTCTTTACTCCCTTTCTTTATGAAATTGTTGGAGTCAGTAGTCACTCCCCAGCTTAGGTCTTTTTTGGAAGACCAGCAAGTTCTGGATCCTGCACAATTGGGTTTCTGCCCACTTATGGGCACTGAGCCTGTACTGGTTTCCATCCTGGGTGATCTCGCCTGAATTAAAGATCAGGGCGGTGTGACAGGTGTTATGAATCCTGTGGAGTCATCACTGATGCCCCGGCGTTGATCTCCTCCTATGTGACCAAGGGACGGTAGTCGCTACCTGTTCCTCACCCTGGGGGTGGTACTAGGGGGGAGGATCACTTGGGAGGAGTGGGCTGTCGGGGGAAGGTGGTGACCCCATCATGAGGGTTGCAATATTCTAGGAGGAGGGCCTAATAATTCTTAAGTTATTGATGGCTTGTTGTCACTAGATAAATCCCTCCCACTGTAAAACCCAGAAACCCCTTCATGCAAATCACTGCAGACAAAATGTCATTCGTACCTCATACACACACATAACACAAGTATATTTTTGAGGCCTGAATTAATAGTATAAGGTACGTCCAACGTATTTCTAATACCAGTATTTACACCATCTATATTTGCAGGATAGCTTTTTCCTTACTATTTATTTAATTTTCAACAAAGAAGAATTTGTGAGTAAAATACTCATACGGTAAGCCTTGCTTCTCTCTCGTCCATAACGTATCACAGTAGGATCTCTACATAGGTGATGCATGACACCTATGTGCACTCCTTTTGATGACCATCTGTGGTCAATCTATTCCATGGCCTGGGTCTAAAGGACTACCTATACACTCGGGATCACCAAAGGTGTACTCTCGATGGCTAAAGAGACTAGTCTTTACATTCACACTCGTCACACGTTTCCATTCAAAAGGATGCAATGACTTTAATTGTATTACTTTAATACAACATCATACATCTATTCCTTTATTAATTTCATATACATGAGATTCAATACTTATGTTTTCTAATTGATGGTTTTTGTTCCACATATGAGTGTATCGACTACCCCCATCCCTGACCTGATCTGTGACAATGTTGGTATGTTTTTATTATATTTTTCTTTTCTTCCTTAAAATCGTTCGTTATTCATATAAATTACAAACGTGACGTTCACTTTGATTTTCTCACTTATGCTTTGTATCATGTGTTCTCTCAAATATGTTCATGGCAACATTTTGTAACAGCCCTGAAAATGACCCGTAAGTCGAAACACATGTCGGCTGTCCATCATCTACAATTAAATTATGTTCCTGTCATGTCAGAACAGATGCTAGTATTTTTATTGATAAAATTGCGTTTTCAGTCATTTTTTGAGGGTTGTGCGCAAGTTGCCTTTCCAAACCCTTAATTCTACTGCTTCCAATTTCACAAACCCTGTGGGTGGTTTGTGGGAATAGTGAGCTTGCTGACACCCATTACATTGCGTTACACCTATACATTCTCTTTTCATTGCTTGTTCTCTTATAGGTATTAGAGAGTGGTCACTAGTGCACGACAACTTGATCGAACACACGTACCTATTTCATTGGGTCTTAGATAACGGTTGTCCAATCCATAGATGTGCACATATAGGTTCCATATGTAGCTTAGTAGAGGGAGCCAATAAGCAGGAGCAATAGGTTTTCATAGCTGTGATATCACAGTGACTCATTCATGGTATATAACCTCCTGTTTTTTGTTCAAACATTGGAGAATTCTGGAGTGGGAGCTTGGGTTTTTTTGTTTTGTTATTGTTATGTCTGAAATTATTCAACCTTACAATACAATCAAAATCTCATACATTAGCAAAATAAAAACATTTACTCAATGTCATAAGACAATTAATCAAATATCAGACTTCTTATTTACTCTGCTTATGCCCTGAATCAGGTAAAATGTCAATTGCAAGCACAAAATCCAATTGTCGCTAAAATCAATGGGCCTCATTCCGAGTATGGCGGTAAGGGATAGCGGCCACCGGTAACGAGACCGGTGGCGGTAATCCCTTACCACCATACTCTGAGTTCCCTTTGCGCCCTCACCCTTAACGCCTGCTTTGAGCAGGTGTTAAAGTCGAGGGCGAAAAGGGGCCTCCAAGCCAATAACGGTGACCGTAATGAACGGTCACCATTATTTGCATCTTCCCCATTCCCATTGAGCCCAATGGGGGCTCATTTGGGAATGGGGAAGAGTCTTGGTGAATGGGGAATTACCGCCCCCCCAACCTTGGAATGGGGCGGTAATTCCGCCATCCACCAAGGCGCTGCCGGTCCGGGTACGGCGTCAACCAAGGCGTTAATAGCCTTGGCATATATTGTCCACTAAACATCGTCAACCATACTTTTTCTTCGGATAAATGTCTATAGTTCTCAAAGTGCTTAGTCAGGTATACATTTCTTATTTCTGTTAATTTAGGACAACATACCAGTAAATGTTTCAACGTTTCCAGTTCATCAGGATTATCATAAAAGCGACAGCTTTGCTCCTTTTCAGACCAATTCGGCCTTCTCCCTCTGACTTCCGTGTTCGCCACAAATCAAAACGTAGTTTCAGAAACCAGGTGCAACATTTATGTCATGGGAACTTCTATAAATAATAAGGTATCCAATTAATTGGCTTTATCTCATATTTACATTTTTTTTAAAACCTTTACATTGTTCCAATGTCATAGACCAATCATACCACTGTCATTTCCGTTTTGCCTTATCCGGGGTCAACAACAAGATATATAGGGAGCTATCCACTACGGATAGCGATTTGGAACATACTCCATTCCATTTCAGCATTAATCGGTCAGTTTCATCCTCTAACAAATTTCCAATAAGGGGGAGAATTGAGTTTGTACTAACAGGCACTTCCTCAAGAATGCTAGGGCTCTCCACTTAACCAGGATACACCAAGGTTGGGGCCAGGTTTTGCTTATAATATAATACCACAAGGTCACGTGAGTACCTACTAAACCTCCTGTGAATGATCAGCCCTTGTGAGACAGCGGTTTTGTCCTCCTGCCTTATCTCGCTCTATAAAGGGCCTCTATGGTATTATCATTGCTACAGACGCCCAAACATCTATATTCTTTCTCTGCTATTAACGTGGCTTTATACAGATATCATTTAAGACAAGATTCTTTCCTGACGGTTTTTTATGTAAAAACATCACATTTGATTTATTCACATTAATGCTCTATCGCAAATGCTTCGAGCATCGTTAACTGTCTCTGTGGGCCAACCAGCATCTGGTCCAACAGGATGAGATGGACTACGTATAATAACCATGAAATTGGGCTTTTGCCTAATTTAGGAGGAAAAGAGGCTGCCTTAGTCAGATGGCCTCTGAAATCAGCAATAAAGAGGCTAAACAAAGCAGGGGCTAAACTACACCCCTGCTTTAGCCCTCTATAGGTGGGAATAGATTTTGATAACAAACTCTGCAGATTTAGCCTGACCTGCTTAGCGGTTTGCGAGTAAAGCTCTTTTATGATGGCCAGCAAATGAGAAGGACACCCCCAATTCTTCAATTTCGACCAATCCACGACATTCCTCTATACAGGCAATCAAAGGCTAGTTTACAATCAATGAACGCCATATATACTGGCTGACCCGTTAACATGACTTTTATTTTACCAGGCTCAGAGCCATCAAGTTGACCGAGGTGTCTAGTCCTGCTACAAAGCCTGATTGCAAGGAATCAAGACATTTGGGTTCTTTAACCCATCCCAACAAATGCCTCAATACAAGTCAGGCGAATATCTTTCCCGGAGCATCCAGAAGGGCTATGGGGCGGAAATACTGGGGAACTGCCGATAGTCTTTCTTAAAAATCGGCATGACCACCGATTTCTTCCCGCATCGTGGGATACATTTAGTGTCCAAGACCCGATTAAACAAAGTCTCCAGGATCTTGACCCAGGCAACCAGATAAGACTTAAACATCCAATTTGTAAGCCCATCCGGGCCCAAGAGTTAATCGACTTAGCAATAAACCTCATGATGTCATCCAAATCGAAAGTCAATTTCCTTTCACACCGCTCTGTAGCCCCAGTTGTCTGCTGAGTTTCAGAGGATAAAGCGAATAACTCAGAAAAGTAAATCACCCATTCCTCCTCGGAAATGGGATTAACCTGCCGTGCCATTTGTTGGTAGCTATTATAGATTTTTTTAAATAGACCAAATCTCTACACTATTTGTAGTGGTTAGTGCAGCCAACATTTGTTCTGCGTCTCTCTGAGCCAATTCACTCCTATGGTCTCTCAGCCAATGCCTATGTTCTATTTTAGGAGCTTTACCTTTGTACATCTCGTGACCCCGTCTGAAATACATAACAATCTGATTTCTGCTCCTAGAGCCAATTTTCTGGTCTGTATATCTGGGTCAAAAACGTGTTTGTGTGCAAAAGCCACTCCTTTGGGGGATACACTCTTCACCACAAATAAATGGAGGTCTGTTGTATAATCCAACCCCCAGTCATATGTCCCCCGGCCTCTTATGTATAGGGTGGTGCTCTATTAACTGATCATCAAGGTTATATAGAGACCACCCATTCCATTTAAAGTGGTTTCTATTGTATAATCCAACCCCAGTCATATGTCCCAGAGCCTCTTATAGGGTGGTGCTCTATTAACTGATTATCAAGGTTAGATGGAGACTGCTCATTCCCCTGGCCTCTTATAGGGTGGCGCTCAATTAACTTATTATCAAGGTTAGATAGATACCGCTTATTTACCCGGCCTCTTATAAGGTGGTGCTCTATTAACTGATTATCAAGGTTAGCTAGAGGCCGCTCATTTCCCGTCCTCTTATAGGGTGGTGCTCTATTAACTGATTATCAAGGTTAGATGGAGACTACTCATTCCCCTGGCCTCTTATAGGGTGGTACTCTATTAACTGATTATCAAGGTTAGATGAGACCGCCCGTTCCATTTAAAGCGGTTTCTATTGTATAATCCAACCCTGTCATATGTCCCCGGGCCTCTTATACGGTGGTGCTCTATTAACTGATTATGAAGGTTAGATGGAAACCGCTCATTCCTCCGGCCTCTTATAGGGTGGTGTTCTATTCAATGATTATCAAGGTTAGATAGAGACCACTCATTCCATTTAAAGCGGTTTCTATTGTATAATCCAACCCCCAGTCATATGTCCCCGGGCCTCTTATAGGGTGGTGCTCTATTAACTGAATATCAAGGTTAGATAGAGACTGGTCATTCCCCCGGCCTCCTATAAGGTGGTGCTCTAATAACTAATTATGAAGGTTAGATGGAAACCGCTCATTCCACCGGCCTCTTATAGGGTGGCGCTCTATTCAATGATTATCAAGGTTAGATAGAGACTGGTCATTCCCCTGGCCTCTTATAGGGTGGTGCTCTATTAACTGAATACCAAGGTTAGATAGAGACTGCTCATTCCCCCGGCCTCTTATAGGGTGGCACTCTATTCAATGACTATCAAGGTTAGATAGAGACCGCTCATTCCATTTAAAGCGGTTTCTATTGTATAATCCAACCCCCAGTCATATGTCCCCTGGCCTCCTATAGGGTGGTGCTCTATTAACTGATTATGAAGGTTAGATGGAAACCGCTCATTCCACTGGCCTCTTATAGGGTGGCACTCTATTTACTGATTATAAAGGTTAGTTCGAGACTTCTCATTTCCCCAGCCTCTTAAAGGGTGATGCTCTATTAACTGATTATCAAGGTTAGATAGAGACCGCTCCTTCCCCGACCTCTTATAGGGTGGCGCTCTATTCAATGATTATCAAGGTTAGATAGAGACAGCTCATTCCATTTAAAGCAGTTTATATTGTATAATCCAATCCCCAGTCACATGTCCCCGGCCTCTTATACTGTGGTGGTCTATTAACTGATTATCAAGGTTAGTTAGAGACAGCTAATTCCCAACGCCTCTTATACGGTGGTGCTCTATTAAGAATTACAGACAATGAAAGCAGAAAATGCTGTACTTAAGCAATTAGTTACGGCACGTGAACCTCCACCTGTAAAATTGCCTTCTATGTCGCTTCCCTCGAGGAAGTTTGATGGATCCCCCAAGAAGGCAAAGGATTTTTCGGTGGCTTGCATAGTAGCATAGTATACTTTACCTTCAGGCCTCGTTCCTTTGCTACGGACCAGTCACGGTTCGGTTTCTTGATTTCCAACATGACTGGTAATGCGCTGGAATGGGCCACCCCGTTGGTAACAAGTGCAAATCCGATTTTGCAGAACTTTGCCGGTTTCCAGACATTACTCAAACAGACCTTCGAAAGACCAGAAATGATGTTCACGGCTTGTGAAGACTTATTGGATGTTCCACAGGAGTCTTCCGACGTCTTATCGTATATCTCTACCTTCAAAACCTTGGCAGCTGGTGCTCGATGGCCGGAACAAGCTCAATATGCCATCTTTTGAAGAGGCTTAAAAGAAGAGGTAAAGGACGAGCTCGCTAGATCTTCTCGACCGCCGACCTTTTCAGACTTGCTGTCATCCGTATTGCAGATTGAGTATCGTCTCCAGAAACAGCGCTCGGAACGCCGTAGACACCGGGCTGCAGTACATCTCTCTGAACCCATGGCTTCTTCATCACCTTCACACTCGTCCTCCCACTCTCATGAAGAACCCATGCAGATTGAGGCTACTAGAGGCCCTCTTTCAACAGCGGACAGAAGACGAAGAAAGGAGAAGGGACTTTGTGCCTATTGCGGTTCTGACCAACACCTCCTCAAAGACTGCTCTAAAGTTCCAATAAAACGACAGGGAAACGATCTTCCTCGGCGCCAGTAGGGACTAGGGTCCGAGGGGCATCCTGCAAAATCCCTCAGTCCCTACGTTTCGTTTGAGGATTCCAGGCTAATGGTGATTCCTGACTCATCGACATCAACAAGTCAGTGGAATCCCTAGCCCTCTTGGATTGTGGTGCTGCAGGGAATTTTGTTGAGACTCTACGGTGGGCCTCTGAAGGGTAGCCCGCAAAGAAGATCAAAAGGTGGAAGGAGTGGATGGTTCTCCCCTCTTTTCGGGGCCCATAACACATACCACTGAGGATTTGCCCGTTACCATTTTCCGACACTCAGAAGTTCTCAAATTTGACATTATACGAGCCGCTCATTTTCCTATTATACTAGGAATTACATGGCTGAGAAGGCATAATCCTCAGATTAACTGGATAGACAATCAATTGAGTTTGTGTTCCACATTTTTTAGACCTCACTGCTTTCCCAACAGAAGTGATCTCCAAACCATGACTGTGTTAGCAGATGATCATGTTGGAGTGCACGCCCTATCACAGTATTGTTCTCCTTACCAGGGAGTTTCCACGAAAAGGAAACCAGCTACATTACCTCCACACAGGCCTGAGGATTGTACCATAGATCTGGAACCTAATGCTCTAGTTCCGTTTGGTCAAATGTTTTCTTTAACCCAAACTGAGAAACAAGTACTGCAAGACTATTTGGATGCCAATTTGCAGAACGGTTTCCGGCAGGAGCTTCTTTGTTTTTCATCAAAAAGAGAGACTCAACTGAACTCCGGCCCTGTATAGACTATAGGGGCCTCAATAAGGTAACTGTCTGTGACCGCTACCCCATGCTGTTGATAATAGATATTATCGAGGCAGTGCAAGGAGCACACATTTTAACCAAACACGACCTCAGGAATGCCTACTATTTGCTTCACACTGCCAAGGGGAATGAGTGGAAGACAGCCTTCCATACCCCGTTTGGTTTGTTTGAATATAAGGTGATGCCTTTCGGACTGGTGAATGCGTCAGCAGCATTTCAGTGGTTTATGGACTGGATGTTTTCAAACTTACTGTTGGTATCGGTAATCATATGCCTGGATGATATTTTGATTTTTTCCCTCGAATCTAGAAGAACATATTCTTCACGTCAAGCAGGTATTAGAACGACTACCCAAGAACCAACTCCTAGTCAAACCTGAGAAGTGTGTCTTTGCGGTTTCCTCTGTATCCTATCTAGGGTACATTCTGTCAGAAGAAGGTATTTCAATGGACCAAGGCAAAGTGTCAGCCATACTTGATTGGGCCTCTCCTACTACAATCAAGGAATTGCAAAGATTCCTCGGTCTATCAAATTTTTACCGAAGATTAATCTTCCCATCACCAGATTGCTTAAAAAGAACGTTGGTCCCTTCAAGTGGTCTGCAGAGGCAGAGCAGAGTTTTGGTTGCTTGAAAAGACTCTTCTGTTCTGCTCCCATTCTTCGCCACCCCAATCAGACCAGACAGTTTTTTGTCGAGACAGATGCATCAGCCATGACTATAGGGGCTGTCCTTCTGAAATCTTATGAATGTCTTGAACACCCCATAGCTTATCTTTCTAAAACACTGTCTTACAGTCAACTTAATTATTCGGTCTTAGAAAAGGAACTGTTAACCATGAAGCAGGCTTGTGAGGAAAGGCGGCACCTACTTATGGCATCCCTACATGGATTTATCATCAGAACAGACAACAAAAACTTGACAGTTCTACAAACTATGGAGTGCGCTAACTCAAGGCAAGCCTGATGGGCTTATTTCTTCGCCCAGTATGATTTCCAAATCACCTATCTATCCGGTACCAACAACATGGTAGCTGATGCCTTATCTTGGAAAGAGTCCGTTATAGACGGCGTTACGCATCCTAGAGAGCGCATGTTCCAGAGAAATAAGATTCTGGGACTAGTTAATACCTTTCTTCAGGAGGTCAAAACAGATATGATCTCAGAAATGCCCAGACTTCTGCATCAGAGAAAGACTCCTTATATGGAAAAAGACGGATTGATATATTTTGGAAATCGTCTGTACATTCCTTCAGGTCCTTTGCATAAGAGGATAATTAGCTGGTGTCACGATTCACTCACAGCCGGACATAGAGGACAGTCCAACACCACTGAACTCGTTGCAAGATCTTTTTTCTGGCGGGATCTTAAGAGAGACGTCAAGGATTATCTTCAAGCATGCCCGGTCTGTGCCATAGCCAAATACCCATTTGGCAAACCCTTCTGCCTTTTGACTCAATCAGAGATGCCTACGCGTCCTTGGGGGCTCTTTTCCACAGACTTTATAGTTGACCTTCCGTGTCAAACTCCTGTACCTGTATCATGGTAATGATAGATATTCTCACCAAGTTAGCACATTTTTCTCCTTTACCAGCTTTACCAACCGCTACGGAGGTGGCAGAGGTTTTTTGCTCAGGACATTTTCCGGTTACACAGTCTTCCTGATAAGATTATCTCAGACCGAGGCAGCCAACACGTTTCCAAATTCTGGAAGGCTATTTGTTCCCGAGTAGGTTTAGAAAGAGCTCTATCATCAGGGTTCCATCCTCAGCTTCCCATCACAGACAACACCCCACAGCTACACAGAAATCCTAAGAGACTTAAGGTAAGTACATACCCAAGCCAACATAGTACCTCAGCATTGAAGAAAATTTTGCAGCTAGAGGACTTCAGGATCTGCAGCCAAAAACCCGGTCAGTGGATTCCTTGTCATGGTGACTGAAAACAGGACCTTGGAGGGGACTTTGCAGCAGGGTTCGATGAAGGATCTAGGCAAGGTGTTTCTCGCAGCTGAATGCGGTACTGCGGATTTGGGGCCTTTTCAAGGAGCACAGAAGAAGACAGAAAATCTCATTGAATTCTCATCATTACAAAGGTCCAGCATTCTGTTGAGGGGAGTTTTCGGACTGAATTCATGTCTCTGGAAATCCACCAGGATGCCGACGAAGTTTCAGCAAGATTCAGAATTCAGAAGATCGTGCACCGCACAGTGGCTCAACAGCCCAGAGTATTGGGGTATTGCAGCAATGCGTGGGATGGCTCAAAATGCAGGTCTTCTTGAGTCTAGTGGGTCACACCAGGCTCTGCGTTGGGGTCGTCATCTTCGGAGTTCCCAGAACGATTGGAAGGAAGGGCTACAGCAGGCTCCGGTTACACAGCAGGCTCTCTGGTTGCTGGAAATCATTTCAACCACTTTTCCTTCATCCCTTCATCATCCTCTTTGGTTTTGGTTCCAGAAGTTGACTTGTATTCAGCTTCCAGGTTTCAGTATTTATAAGGAACTACAGCACAATTTCTGCATTCTCTCCACGCATTTTACAAGACGGGGCGGTCTGGTTGTCCAATCAGGACAGCCAGTACCCCACTGGGATTTGTCCCCATTCAGGCAAGGAGGAAGACAAAGGGCTGTGGAGTTTTAGACTCCTTCCTCGCTTCCTGCCCTCAAAGACAGACTCGAGCCTGGGCAGGGAGTCCAGGGGACTCCCGCCGAAGATAAAAATCACACAATGGAATTTCCTACCCTGGATGTCAGAGGAAGGAACAAGAAAGAACAATAAACTCTAAAACGGCAAACAAAGAAGCCAGGTGCCATGTTTGTAAAATGAGCACCCTTAGGTGGCGATACGGCAGCTGTGAACACAGCCTGTGGTAAATGTGCACCAAATTAATACAAGGTTTCACTGCCACCAGCCATTGCAGGTAAGCTTGTCCCTGTAACAGAATTGTTACAGATTTAATGTGAAAGGGGATACATTGTATCTCCCCAGCACTCCACATAAGGTGGGGTGTGGTGGCTTCACAGAATTAAATGTAAAAGGGGTCCAAAGATCCTTTCTACCCTTGGGAACTGTAGTTCTTTCAAGGTTATCAAAGGAAAATTAAAAGGGGAGCCCCTAGGACAACCCAGCAAAAACAGGCACATATTGCCAATAAGTTGTTGTAGAGGATACCTTTAAAAATACACTGTGGAGAGTCAAATAAATAACACCCATAAACAGAGTTAAAGATTCTCTGAGTGTGGAAAAAGGTTCCCACTCACTGAGGTATTAAGGAAAAATATCCCACTAGTAAAGCAAAATGTTCTGGGGTTGACCCAGGTCAGGAAGATTTACCAGTTCTGTGAAAATCTTACTAAAAGTGAGTGCTGATCACAATCCCATATGGCCTTTGCCACCCCACAGAGAATGACTGCCAAGTCAGTCATTGACACCATACTGTATGATAGTTCCCAAGGTAGCTCCTCTGCTGTACTCAGTAGTGGTCAGACCCAGTGGAGGGATGGTGAAGTGACCTGTCAAGTGTCAATGAGTGGTCATCCACATGAGGATGGTCTGAGAGAGAGAGAGAGAGAGAGCTGTCAGTTCTCTCCTAGGTTTGATTTGAGCCTTATGTGAGCCCCAGAGAAGGAGGTGGGACCTTCTCCTGTCAAACCTATTCTTTAGTAGCATGGTGCACATGCTACTAGCACTACATGGCTACCTCCCTGTGTACATTCTGTTGTGCATACAGTCCCTAAGCTCTCTCCCCGTGCATAGTCTTGTGCACATACAGTCCAATACCTCATTCCCTTTGTACATTCCGATGTAAAGACAGCTAAACAGCTCCTTGTTTGGCACAAGTCCAGTGCACATAATATCTGGTAGCAGAGATTGTAGCAGTCTGCTGCAGTCACCACGTTCTTTTTGTCTTTCTCTTACCTTCACTGGAGTCGAAGGCGGAGCAATGTAGATAATCCCAGAGGCGCCGCAGAGTGACCACGGAGCTGGTAGCAGAGGTTGTAGCAATCTGCTGCAGTCACCATGTTCTTTTTGTCTGCAGTCTTTCTCCTACCTTCACTGGAGTCGAAGGCGGGGCAATCTACATAATCCCTGAGGCACGGCGGAGTGGCCGCAGAGCTGGTAGCAGAGGTTGTAGCAGTCTGCTGCCGTCCGTGACCGCTGGGACGCTTTGGCAACAAAATGCTTCCAGGAGGACCAGGGGAGAAGACTGCGCAGTCAACGGACGAGAAGTGAAGACTCAGGCCTGGAGCGCAGACGCCTGTTAAAGCCCTCCCCTCGGCAAAGGAAGGTACCTGGCAGCTCAGCGGAGCAGATTGAAACAACACACAAGTCCCATACAAGAGGCATAGTAAAACGAAAAGCGCCGGGTGAAAACATAATGAGAGGTGAACAACATCAGACATTAACCCCCAGTCGGGAAAGCGACAAGACAGAACAAGAAAGAAATTTGGAAAAAAGTACAAGTGCCCAACCTCTGTGTGCTCTCCCGGCGATAGAAACGAAAAGAGGAAAATGGAAGAATTTGAATAAGTAGGAAACAAGGGAATCAAGGGATAAGGAATTTACTGCAAATTCTGACAGGTTTCAATGGGAGCAGTTAACCGTAGGAGAGAGCAAATTACAAATGCAAACACAGAAGGAGTTGGAGCACAAACAAGAGCCCCGCGAAGTGGGTAATAACACAGTTTGGAACCCAAAGCTAGAGATTGATATGTGAAGGGGGAGAAAATCAGTCACCCCTGATGATGAACAACAGAGAGAAAACATTGATAGTGATAAAGATATCACTGAAATGATTAACGATGACACACCACCCTCAAATATCTCTCTGCTAGTACAAGCCATTATGGCAACCTCACAACAACAAGAGAAAGAAAACTATGACCAGACGATAAATAGATGGTCCATGGAGAGGGACGATCACCAAGGGTCATCAGGTGAAGAATTAACAAATGCGATAAGTCCACACCGAGAAGGAAGGCAGGGTACAGCAGTATTGGAGAGAGGGGAGCAAAAGGAGTCAGACATATGCCAGGAACAAAATATAAACAACAATATCAAGCCACATTCGAAGGCAGGAAAAGTAAATCTAATTAGCCCGGCCGATGTGTCTGAAAGCTCAGATGGCATGAGCAGTGAGGAGGACAGTATAAATCCTAGGTTAGAAGAAATGGAAAGTGTTAGACAAGTGGCTGAGCATAGACTGAAAACAGCATTACGACTCGAGTATGCCAACACAAGGCGCAAGAATAACAGCACTTGCACTACAAACAAAAAAGAGAAGCCAAACTCATAATCGCCCAACTATAATAAAACAAAGCTCAAGTGGGAGGGGCAGAAGCCACCGACCTCGAGACACAATACTACACAGAATCTGTTGTTACAGATGAAGCAGCAACAACTGGCATAGGCCTCAATGGGAATGGGGACCATGTTAATAAAGGGCCGTTGTTAGCATGCTGGTCCTTTAGCGGGTCCCGCTAAGGGACCTCGTAATGTGGCTGTAAGGGGTTGACGGCTCCCGCACCCTTACTGGCGCCGTTAATCCCTTACCGCCAACCTCGGAATGAGGCCCAAGATCTTTTAAATTGGCAAGAATTTTCAGAAGAAGATGGACATATCATTTTGAAAAGGAAACCTATAATGCAACTGTTCAACAATATTTCAATGTTACACACAATAAATTCGGATGACATCGACATCATTGAATTTGTACATAGAAACAGCATGGACAGTGTGTATTTACATATCTCTTCGTCAACAATTTTAAAAAAACATTGAAGGGAGCGACGGAGAAGCTGAAAATTCTATGGTATGACCTAAGACAAATCACCATTTCAATAGAAAGAGAAAAGAGAGAGATAAGAAGACAAACTCCTGTTACACCCTACCCAAGAAAGGAGTACTAAGTTCTCATATAAGAGATTGAAAGACCAGGAAAAATAGAAATCAGGATATAAGTTCAAACTGGGCCAGAATGATGAAAACAGAAACATTGAGTGGAAGAGAACAACAGAAATTAACTATACTTCACATCGGGAGCAAACGCAAAAACAAAGGAGAGAGGAGAAAGGCCCAAGAGGCACTTCACCCGGGAGAAAAATACAGGAGAGAAGAGAAAATAGAGCCAATAGACAAATTACTAGACGGCCCATTACCATACACATGCGGAAAGGCAAACAATGACTCCTGACCAGGCAGTTACTAATTTTGAAACTTTGTTTGATTTAGAGAGGGTACCACGTGGCCTTCAACTAAACTGGAACATTACCATCGAGCAGCACCATAGTAGAACAGGAGGCCTAGGATCAAGAAACAAACTTCTCCAGAAGGGAATAGAACTAGACAGGGCGAATGGTCCTGGCTACCAAAGGTATTAGCTAATAATAGAAGAGCCTAGCCACCAAATCCATCAACTGTACTAAAGAGAAGTCATCACCAACTAGAGAGGACAAAGAACGATGGCAACCTGTTAAAGATAGGATCATAGAACACTCAAGGTTTTAAACATTTAACCTCACAAAGCGATGTAAATTTAGGCTCATTTGATCTCATATGTTTACAGGAAACATGGCTCTTAAAAAAACAGACCATGGATGGTTTCCAAATCGCCTTTGCAGCGGCAACAGAAGTGGAAATGGGGCAGCGTCTTTCAGCCCTAATTTCAGCATTTCGTATAGGAATTGGGCTACATATGGAAAGAGTGGTATGGGCAGATTGGTCTATTCTAGCGACCTTAGTATCATGGACGCCCAGTCTAAAACCAAAAGACGCTGGCCACTCAGAGCTCTTCCTAATAATTAACATATACTGGAACCCCAAGGAGATTGGAGTGCAATCAATGATGCAAATGATCGACTCAATAATCAGTGATTCCACATAGGTGACAACGTTTCATCACATAATCTTATGTGGCGACCTCAAAATCACGTGCACCAACGGAAGGACGGAAGGTGGCTGGATTAAGCTACCTAAACCAAACAAAGGCGTAAATAAGGACAGTAAACCATTTAGCCTATGGCGTAGACGAGAAACGTGGGCATCTTCAATGGAGGTGAGGGATTTACATAATCTTTACTTTACTAAACCAGGGGACCCATTTAAGATACCAACATGGGAACAAGAGGGTTGCAAAAGCTCCCGAGATCACATCCACGTGTCCAAAAGACTGTTGCCAAAAGTAAAAGATTTTAGAGTGATAAGAACATTAAACATCAACCATAATTTACTAGTGGCTTCCTGGGAAACGGTAAGAACCACCAAAAGAAAGCTAATGACAACGGCAATAGAAATATCAAAGCAAGGCAACAGATTGAGACTTACGTCAGCCTCGATAAAAACAATAACAGAAAAATACGTGAACTTTACACAGAACTGTGCCACAAAAACAGACTTGGAGAAGTTAGACTACTGTCCGTTACTGAGCCCGTATTATACGCAGGCCAGCCAGAATAAGGTGAAAAAGGTGCATCTACACATCAAAAATACAACAGTGACGTTAAAGAATACAGACTTGAGAGAAAAAGTAAGACAAACAAAAAGAAATCCGGCCATAGAAAATATGGAGAGGCTTAAAACAACACAGAAAGCCTATAGAAATTGGATAAATCATATAAAATACGAATGTACCAAGAAGATGGAGAGAACGTGTTAGTAGCACTAAGAGGAAAACAAGCAAAGGCCTTCTGGTCATTAATATTGCTGATGCTTCAAAAAACACAAGAATCTCTGCAGAATAATGTCAGTGAAAAAGAGTGGATGATTTACTTTGCAAAACTCTTCAAGCCAACAGATAAGTCTCAAGAAAAAGCTGTACAAACTTTGTCAAACAAATGGGACATAGCCCATGACAAAGAGGAGATTGTGTGAAAATTTGGCAGGCTAAAAAATTCTAGAGCACCGGGACCCGACGGAATTTCCAAATGGGATTTGAAGAGAAATCGAGAAGTTTGAGGTCCCCTTATTAAGGAAATATTTGACACCTGTCTGCAATCCTGATTGTTACCAAGCTCTTGGAAAACAGCAAACGTGGTGCCCATTTATAAAAAAGGGGGAAAAGGAGAACCCAGCCAACTACAGGCCAATAGCCCTTCTAGATGTAGTGAGAAAACTCTTTGGCTCGTTCCTATTAGACAAACTTAAAGATTGGACCAACTCGTCGGACATCAGAGATCCTTTCCAATCAGGATTTGTACAGAATATGGGTACGTGGGCAAATATCCTGCTGCTGAGCGCACTAAAAGCCAAGATATTTGCAGGCAGCCCTAGGGTTCTCCTGCTCTTGGTGGACTTAACTCAGGCCTTTGATAAGGTCAATCGTGGCAGACTATGGGCAAAATTCAAATCGTGGAATTGCCCGCCTGAAATTCTGGACCAAATCAAAGACCTGTATACTGGAACATCGATGAGAGTGCGACTCGGTGGGGCCGGCCTACTATCGGAAGCAATCATGATAGACAGGGGGGTGAAACAGGGTTGTCCCCTATCCCCAACGCTGTATAATGCTTACATCAGAGACTTCAAAGAGTCAGAAGCAGAAATCAGAGCCTTCCCGCCAGTACTGGGTAAAGAACACGTCAGCAGGCTACTGTATCCGGATGACATTATCCTTCTCGACCAGACGGTTGTTGGTCTACAACGTAAATTGGTGGGCTTGCTCACCTATTTACAAGAAAACGACCTGGAGATCAACGCAAAGAAGACAAAAATAATGATCCTGGAGAAGACCCATAAACTAAGCGAGAAAATAAGATGGAACATCACAGGGGAGGTCCTTGAAAAAGTGGACAGTTTTCAGTATCTGGGAGATACAATAAGTAGCAGTGCCACAGAATCACCAATGCAAGAAACATTGTACTCAAAAATACGGACCCTTATCTTGCAAACCAAGTTGATTGAAAAAATATTTGGCAGATTTACCTTGCTACCGGCGATAAACTTCTATAAATCAAAAGTAGTACCAGCGATTACTTATGGAGCGGAAGTCATGCCATCCATCCCAAGCGACTTATGGATGAAGCTGGAGGGCTTACTGTGGAGGAAAGTGCTGAATCTGCCTCCATCTACTCCTATGGCGTCCATTAGGAAAGAACTGAGCCTGGTATCATTGAACGGCTCAGTAGAACTTAATGGGCTAATGCTATTCAGAAAGATACAAGCTCATAACCAGAAAATACACAAGGTCATCTATGATGAGATGACCAATGGTAAAATCCCAATGCTTAACAACCTGGATCTATTAAAGGAAATTGGGAGCTCAGAAGAAGAACTCAAATCAAATCGGGAACAGCCAAGCGTCGTCTGAAAGAATGGGACTGGACAAGAACATTGGTAGAGGCAGCGAAAAATAAACTCACCACTCACCTGCCCCAAAATACGCAAAAAATAAACAAACTAATCGCTTACTTAGTGAAACTGCCAAACAAAAAAACAAGATCAGTCTTCCTGAGAGCAAGACTGAACCTACTGAAGACCAAGGAAGTCTTAAGAATAAGAGGCTGCGCTAAGACTTGTCGCTTTTGTCAGCAAGGAGACAAAGTTGAAACCATAGGACACCTATTATTATCATGCCCAGGCACTAGGTCAAAAAGACAGATACATATGGGCCATCTTTTTGGTGGAACTGCGTAATAAGCGGGCTCTCGACGAAAACAACCATTGCAGTGGGGCAATTTTTACAGAACATCGGTTTGGAAAAAGAAAATTGGACCCCACTCGAGAAAGTGGAATTTAGCACATCAAAAATAGTCGAGGCCTGATGTGGCAAGAGGAACAACAAGGACACTTTTGACTAAAATACTAGGAAATCCATGACGCTCAATATTGCAAAGAATGGTATGAAAACAATTAAGTCAAGCAATAAAAAATAAAAAATTTAAATTATTACACAGCTCCCTCTCTGTGCACATGCTTGTTTCTTTGTAACAGCACAATGCACATAGAGGCATGCAGATGCCTCCCTGTGTTCAGTGAGGTGTGCATACAGGCATAGGCCCTGAGTACACAGGGACAAAAGTGTAATTATTCTCCCATGGAAAGTAAGGGACTCATCACGAGTTTGGCAGTAACGCTTAAATCCGGCGGTAACAGTATTAGCGCCGCGAAGACCGCTCCGCCGGATCACAAGTACAAATCCCGCTGTCGCAATTACAGCGGCGGTAGCGCAGCCGGCTGTAATAGCACTGGCACCCATTTGGGCTATTACAGAGCCATCACAAGTCTGGCGTAGGTGCAATTAGAGCCAGAAAACCAGCATAAAATACCCCGAAAATACCCCTACCCAAATGCTGGAGGTAAAAGAACACAGGAGACAGCAAAAAGTGCCCAGATGAAACCAATGCAAATCAGAGGCTTAGAAAGGACCCACTCGTGCACAATACACACTTTCAAACACCATGCTGCCATTTGGAGCCGGGAGCCTTGATGTGGACATCTACCTGCTGCGCCTGGAGCTACAAAGGCCAGCCAACCAGGCCAGGGCCATGGGAGCACAGGGGGTGGTGGGGATGAGGAGAAGGAGGAGGAGAGCAGCACCCGCAAGGCGGCCAGCCATTCCCAGGGTCAGGCCAACACCCTGCACCGTGACTGATGGGCAGTTGGTGACTGAGTATAGGCTGGACAGGGCAACCATCACCCAGTTGCTGGACACAATCCAGGCTGACATAGGCAGCCGTATAGCTATCAGCACTGCAGTGCCCCCGCTCGTGAAGCTTGTGTCCATGCTACAATACCTTGGGACTGGCGGCTACCAACACACCGTTGCCATGATGCATGGCATGGCCCATTCCACCTTCAGTGCCGTGCTGGGACAGGTGCTGGATGCACTGCTGCTCCATGTCAATGAGTACATTGCATTGCCAGCCACACAGACACAGGTGAACCAGCTGAAGGGCCAGTTCCATGCCATTGCCCAAACTTCATAGCAGCCCTGGACTGCGCACATGTAGCACTAGTACCACCCTGGGTACATGAGGCAGCGAACAGAAACCTAAGAATTACCATTCCATGAATGTTCAGATGACATCTAGCCCTGACCTCACTTTCAGCCACTGCTGCGCCCGCTATCCAGGATCCACCCACGACTCCATGGTCCTGCGCAACAGTACCCTGCCAGCGTACACGTAGATGGAAAGGCACCGAGGCCACAACACATGGATGCTGGGTGAGTACAAATGTAGTCCTAAATGCATGTAAAATTACATCTGATGTGGGTGGACATACACAGCGAAACCCCTGCATGCCAACAGGAGACATAGACAGCACTAGCACTGCAACATTCCCAGGCATGCTCCTTGCACGAGAACCTTTGGACATGTGGAACACAGCCAGTCTGAATAGCAAAGACATGTGGGAGTACAGTCACATATGGAAGCCCAACTACCACAATGCATCCTGTGTGAGTCGCAGTGTTGCTTCTCACCCTGACACAGCAGAGACATTCCACCTTGGCCACCCGACAGTCATGCCAATGGTGCCCAAAAGTAGGCACATCCACAAAGGCACTACACACAAGTAGTTTGATCCACGACAATGTACATCCCTAAACACTGACCCCTGATTGGCCAATCACATGCCTGGAGAAATGTACATAATTGTGCCAATCAGCAAACACAACACCAGCCAAAGAGAATGCCAATGACACATGGGCTAAAAACATGTTGCATGCACATGCAGATACAAGAGTCCCCTCATCCAGTGGCAAGGGACAGACCTGATACATCTAGACACAGGTGTGGTGCTAGCAGTAAGTAGTCCATCGATCCGATGCTGCCCCTAGCACAGCACACACCACAATGCAAGTGACCATATGACAAGCAGTGCACATGTACCACATGAGTGTGATACACATAAGCACTCACACATACATTGATACACAGCTGCATGGCAGCTGCAGACCATGCATGTCCCGCAAGGCGAAGTGTATATGGCAAAATTGCAATGAGATAGCATGACCTCCTCAACACAAACTTGATTCTGCTGCCAATGTCACTGATTACTAAGCCTTGTGCACCCACTGATCCAATCTTGTCCTCATACCTGCATTCTCTCCCCCTGCAGGTGATTCTGGATATCCCAGTACACATGGCTCATGACCCCTGTGCGTCATCCACACACTCCAGCTGAGCGGGCATACAACATTACCCATGGACGTACATGTATCTGCGTGGAGATGCCAGTTGGTCTGCTGAAGGCACGCTTCCGGAGCCTAGACCGCACGGGAGGGGCATTGATGTATGCAACTGAAAAAGTTGGCAAAATCGTCCGTACATGTGCCATGCTGCACAACATTTGCTGTTGCAGGAATGTGCCACTGCCCCCCAATGGGGATGGGAGTGAAGATGATAATGTGCCTGAAGCTGGTGCACGTGTTCACAGGGATGGGGTGGTAGAGGGGAGGTTGGCCAGACAGGGCTTGATTGATAATTATTTTTGGTACGGGTGATGGGTACATGTAACACATATCACTTGAACATTAAAGAAGACTTAATCACAATCACGACTGTCCATGCTTTGTAAGAATTTTGAATGTGATTTATTATATGTTTGACAATCCCCCGCCCCCAGTGAACACCCCAGCACACAAACCCACTGCCCCCTGAGAACTCCCCATGACACAATCCCCCCTCCCCCAGTGAACTCCCAAGCACACAATCCCCCCTCCCCCAGTGAACTCCCAAGCACACAATCCCCCCTCCCCCAGTGAACTCCCCAGCACACAATCCACCCTCCCCCGAGTGAACTCCCCAGAACACAATCCTCCCTGCCCCCCAGTGACCTCTCCAGGACATAATCCTTCCTCCCCCCAGTGAACTCCCCAAAACAGTGCTGGTAGGTGCATGTGCACAGGGCCCGCAGCTACTGTGCCATGTCCATCTATGATGGTCGTGGGTGCTTCCTCTGGTGAGCGGCATCTGAGATTGCGCATGGAACGGCGCCTAGGAGAAGGCTCCAGGGATCCCTTTGTGGGCGTTGTCGAGTTCGATGGAATGGCACCAGCAATCTGCAGCTGGCAGAGCAGATTGTTCGTCTGCACTGCATGCGCAGATAGTTCCTCGCACAACTCCCGTACCTTTGCCCGAAACCTATCAGAGCTGCTGTGCATCCGCCACCACTTTCCGGGTCTGTGCGCTGTCAGGGGCCATGCTCTTAGTGGTACTTAGTATAGCACGGCAAATGGCCTTGATGTGGTGGCTGTACTCTGTGGCCATGGCCTCAATTGGCAACTGTCGGGCCGCAACGAAATCCAGACGCCCCATCACAGCAGCTCCCGTGATTAGTGGTCCTTCGGGTGTGCTGGGGACCAGGCTGACGGCTCTGCGCTGGCTGGAAGGGGGGCTGTAGGGGCACATGTTGGCACCTTGGATGGGACTGCTGCAGTCTGAGTGCCTATCCTCATGGGTACCATGGGAGGGTGTATCCACGTGTGGCTCAGGTGTGCGGACACGACGCACAAGCACATGTGGAGTGTGTGCATCCTTTGCCACTGGCTCTGGGCTTCCCTGAGATGTGCCCATTCCATGTGTGACACTGCGGCTGGGTGAGGTAAACAGTTCAGTGCGTCGTGCAGCTGTTGATGTGTGTACCTCATCAGGTTCAGACCCACCGGTGGCTCCCTCAACATCCTGTGTTTGCATGGTGGCTTGTGCTATATGAGGCGCTGGCCCCCTGTGGCCTTGTGGATGCTGCACCCGTCTGGTTGGACTAAGGTGTGGTGACATGGGATGTGTCCGGCGTTGTGTTGATTCTGGCTGGCACCTTTGCGGAGTGGTGGTGCTGGTAGAAGTGCGGTGGCTTGGGCAGCTTGATGTTGTTGCCTCCTCCCCATCATCATCATCCTGTGTTGAGCGCTGTGTGCCTGTGGGGTACATAGGGTGTTGTATGAGTTCAGGGCAGCTTAGATTTGTATCATGAATATCATACCTTACAGTGGGTTTGTACACAGTATCAATCATCTTTCGCTATTGCATTTAGTTGACTCCATATGTTGTGATTGGTGGAATGTCTTACTGTGGAGGGACTTTGCTAGGACATGCTGGCGTGATATCTTCAGATGCCTGCTGGGGATGCAAGCCGACCATGTTGCTGGGGGGGCTTCATGCACACTCACACATCATGTAGCTGTGCCATGGTCATGCATGTCTTTACCCTGGGCCTTGTGTTGATGCATTGTACGTACTTGGGGGACTAGGGGACGCTATGGTACGGTTGTACGAGGGGTCAGTTATGGGTGGCTGCGGTGCCTCATGCACATTGCATGCACATACATTCACTCAGGGTCTGCATGCATGGCCCTTACAGGTTCATGTATTTTTAGGGGGGGGTCTCACCTGCAGCCTGCTGGGTACCGGTGTCAGCCTCCGCCCCTCCGACTCCCTCAATGGTGCCCATATCAATGAGCGTTGTCATCTTCTCCCAGGGGGTGAGCTCGGGTGGTGGTGGTGGTGGTGGTGCAGGCCATCCTCCAGTCTTGCATTCCTGTGCTGGGAGAGTAGGCCACATACTTGGACCCGCAAGTCATTTAGGCGCTTGCAGCAGTCCTCGCCATCCCGGGGCACGTTGCCCACCGCAGACACTCTCTGGCTGATTTCCCGCCACTTCTGCGCTCAATGCTGGCCAGTTGTCTTGCACTGCAGTGCACCGTACAGCTCTTCCTGGTGGGTCACTGCCTCCTCCACCAGCATGGCATGCTCCTGTTCATTGAATTTTGGTTTTCTAACTCCGTCCAGGGCTGACTTGCCCCTGGTGTGTTCCTGAGACATTTTGAAATTTTCACAGGGGTCGATGGCTTACAGGGGCTGTAATTTCTGGTGTATTGTGATTTTCAAAATGGCTGCCACTTTATTTCCTTTTCCGGTGGTGATGCATTTCCCGCGCGCTATTAGCACCGCAGCTGGGCGGTAGCGCCGTGTGCGATGGATTTATGGTTTCCTGGCCAATTTCTACACCAGGCGCTTTTTGCGATAACGCCATATCCCTGTGCGCGTGCTCGCAAACTCGTGATCTGGCGTACTTTCTGCCAGGGAGCGTGGCGTTAGCGCAAATAGCGCTCGACGAGAAATCTGCCAGAATACCGACAAACTTGTGATGAGGGGGTAAGTGTTTGCATGGAAGATCTTTGCGACCCAAAATGAAAACAAGGAAAAATCCTGATTGAGCAAAGGCAGTCTCACAAGGCAAGCAAGCTCAGACTAACTACGATATACCCTCGCTGTGCACGGGCTTCTGGCTCCTGCTGAGCGCCGGGTTGGTGAAGTGTTAGCAAGTGCTGCTCACTTTAAAGTGGGAAGAGCACCCCATCATCACTGCAGTCTTTTTTTTATTGGTGGAACATGACATAGGAGTTGGACACACCTTGCTCATTTAATTTTTCATGCTTTGACTTTTTGCTTTCACTTCATTTCCATTCATTCTTACCTGACTTTCTCTTTCTTTCAGAATCTTTTTTTCCATCCATCTTACCTGTAAACCCTCCCCTTTTCTTTGCCTCTCATCTGCTTACCAACCCTGTCTGTCATGGGTATGAAGTAAGGGGCACAGGCATGCAGGGGTAGCATGCACAGGAGACCTGGGTGGACACTGTCCTGGCGCCATTGGCGCCAGGCTCATGAACAAAGGTGAACAAGAACATCCATTTGACACCAAAAGCCTTTATTATGGACATAGCACTCCAGATGCATTAACCTTGAACATTCCATCCATTTAGCAGATGCATTAACCTTGAACATTCCATCCATTAAGCAGATGCATTAACCTTGAACATTCCATCCATTATCAGAATGCATTAACCTTGAACATTCTATTCATTAAGCAGTCCCAAGTGTATTTTTGGGTGTGGCTGCTAATGGATGGGCTTCGGGTGTGGCAGGCAGGCTGAACCTGCTGGGCGTGGCTTCAGAAGCTCAGCTATATAAGCTGCTCATCCTTATGGCCAGTGCTTCGCGTTATTCTGCACTTGCAAGCAGCGTGCCACTCACCGTTGCCTGAGGCCTGACTTACCTTTGAAGATCCTGCTTCCTGGACATCCTGCTTCCTGCCAGCATACTTACCAACTGGGGGAAGCTGTTCTTACCGGTACATCTCTTCGGCGAGCCAAGTATTCATCTTTACACTTTCCGGAATGCCGAAATCTTCATCTTGGAACCGCAGCACAACACGCTCCATTGTCGACAGCAGCGCCTGCAAGGAGAAAAGAAGACAAGGTTAGACATTGAAAGAACAGTCAGTTTAAGGTTGCGCTTCGCCATACCTCGCGCTTTACCTTAAACTTTTGCTTACCTGCTGTCGAATATTGCGGTAGCCTCCATCTTCCCTCGGCCGCGTCTGACGTCTCACAGCTGCTTCTAGGCCGTGTTTCCATCTAAGGGAAGAAAACAGAAGAGAGACATTATTGCGGGCATAATTAGGAGCAACATATAACAACATTAAACAGAACAAACAGCATCACAAGAGCTCAAGAATAACTTACCAATCTTAAGGAGAAGCATAGTCGCAGCTGGACTGGACTAATCCTTATCAGGGATCAGTGAAGGAACTAGTTCCCATTCGACGCGGCCCTGCCAGAAGTAGCAGGACGGAGAGCTTATCTTCCATAATTCACAGGTGGGCTTTATGGGCCGGCGTATGCACACAGAAACCGTACTTCGGAGTGAAGGGTTCGAGAGGAACAACAATCATAGATTTGCGCACTCACACACTCTTATCTCCACGCAGGAGCAGTCTCACCATGTACCACCGCGCACAAATTTTCTACTGAGGGAGAGGCCTGAAGGGAGGTGATTCAAGTCCAGGGCAGGCTGAAACCGTGCCCCAACGCCTCCGCAGAGACCAGGTGATCATAACACCGTCCCCCATGCTTATGCTACTGTCTTGCTATCTCCCGCTCCCAAGAGGTAAGCCCCTACTCTCTCTCGGGCACATATCTCTGGTTGTTGTAAACCTCTGGCCACTGATACGAACTCCAATAACATAGTTCGGCCTGTTAATGTACCTGCCATGGAATTCTGTGTGCAACCAGGAGGTCCAGCTGCCTAAGAAATCGGCAGAAAAGAATGGAAGAGAGGGAATTATGGAGAGAAAGGAAAGAGAGGAAGGTAGGCAAAGACATGGAGTGAAAGAGGCAGGGAGGGGGCTGGAGATAGAAATGTGTAGAGTACAAGAGGGACAGAGGATTCGGGAGAGAAAGAGGGTAGGTAACTGGGTTTGGGAAGGGGTGAGCAAGAAATAAAGAATTACAGCGTGATCAGGGAGTAATGTCTGGAGAGAGAGGAGGAACGAGAGGGAGAGAGACTGAGGGAGTGTAAGTTTGAGAGATGGAATGAGCCAACAAAACAAAATTAATCATTTGAGGGATGGAGACGGAGGGGAAGGAGAGTAACAGATAGGAAAATATAGAGGGAGAGTGGGAAGATGGTGGGAGGATGCAGGGATATTGGAAGGAGTGAAAATGGAGGGGGTACGTGAATTAACATGCGGAGGTGCAGATGCAGGAATTGTATAAGAAATGTGTTGCAAGACATTTACACACAGACAAACCCTGAGAAACAAAAGGTATGCCGCCAGGATCCAGGAAGGGATTTGCCACGCTCCAACTGGTGTAGCAGAATTATTGACCTTCTGAAGGGCAAGTCCTCTCTGAGGCCCTACTAATAACAGGGCGCTTAGATACCCCTGAACCCATCTAAAATCGTTATAAAATTAAAACACGTGGAAATAACCACAGAAAAATTGTTGAATATGTATATATTATGCACACAGATAATGTAAATTTGTATGTTTTAAAGAATACCAACATCATTTTTATCTAGACTATTGTTAAATTGGAAATGTTTGAAACCTTCTTATAAAAATGTTCTTGTAAAAATCTTATGGTTAAAACAAGAATAATAAAAAAAAAAAAAAAAAAAAACAGGGCTGAGAAAACGCCAATTAATCACTAACTTTGACGGGTAGAGATTATTTTCAGTTTGCCTGGGATGAGTCAGGGCCTTTCACTATTTTCAATTGAAATTATCTGTCAGCCTCGAGAGGGTGTGGGGGCAAGCAGCTGCTCCATGTTCACAGTCTTATGACACAGCAACATGATCCTTTTAATTTGATTTGTGAAATTAAAAGTGTGCTTTAAAATGCATACGCTATAGGCTGCCTTTGCTGGCACTATCAAGCCATCACCTCGCTCAGGCCTGAAGAAGTATCCAGCAACCTTCTTATGACCTTGTTGCATCCCTGCTGTCAAAGAGTGATTAATAGCTTTTTAGTGGGCATTTAGTTAGTCAGCTCCCCACTGGCTGCCTATCCATGATAAAGTCCAGATCTAGCGATACACACACCTATTATTGAGTTTTTAGAAAAGATGCTGAATGTGTGTTGTTAATTCTGACAGAGTACGTTGTGGATGCGGGGGAGAATACTCAGCTCTGGCACTAAAAGCTGCTACTATGGAACAAGAAACAAATAGTGTCCCAATTAATGAACACTCCAGTCCCCTGCACACCAAAAATGTCTGGGATAACTCAGTCAAGTTTCAAGCATGTTCATGTACAATTAGACAATCTATTCATTTATGGTTCCTTCTGACAAAAGTAGTGGTAGACCTTTGTTTACATAACGTCACTGATGTGATGTCCTCCTGCCCACATTGACGGGAAAACACACTGGTTCTTAAAGCAGCCATTTTGACCACAGTGTGCTGGTGTTTTTGCCCTCACAGCCGAACAAGACAAAGGTAAGACCCAGTACTGCTTATTAGGAACTTATTACATCCATGGAATAGCAATACCTATGGCTATACTCATGATACTGATCACAATATACCTCATATTTACAGAGTCAATTGAGCAGAATCCAGCCATTCACTCATTTGAGTTGAATTCACATCGACCACATCCAGATCCTCTAGTTGGCCTCTACATCCATGATTAGTTGAATACTTCACCATGTGAGTATGTCTCACTGCTCTAACATTGACCATATGTGTTTTTATATGCATGATCATATATTGTTAAGATGCTTTTATGATTACAGTATGCATATATGTTTTCAGAATATCTATGGTGAATCAGCACAGCAGTTATAAGATGCCCATGAGGGGCCTCACTGCCTTCTACCTACTTGTGAAGTGGCTACCTCTATTATAAGGTAGGCATTACTCTAGTCAGACAACTCTATCCTACCAGTTTAAGTATGCATTTTGTACATTGTACCTTCCTCATATTTTACAAAAGGTGGAACAACATCCTTCTCCTTATGTTGAAACTCATTCAGAGTGCCTTTCCTTGGAAGAATTGATAAGTTTATTGAGTCGCAAGTAATGACCAAGGTGACGTTATATTGCACTTATCCGACATCACAGTCGAAATTAACATACTTAAACATAAAATATTGACTCTGCTAAAAGATCCTTGGACGTAAAGCATTTTTTTTTCTCATTGACCTTTTTGTAGAAGCTTGAAGATAAATTGTCACTTTATTTAAAAATTATTGCTCCTGACAAAGGCACTAGGATCCCAAAACACAAAGAGCACATGATTTTTGTTCATCATTATTTACTACTTTGTATATATCACAAATTAAATTTTGACTTTTGGATAATTGTTTAATTGTATATTTATTTTATTTCATTAATAAAGGTGAGCAGTTTGAATCAGAACACAATGTAGCAAGTCTTTAGTAGGGAAGGCAATCAGGTTTTGAGGTATTTCTGGAAATACTCAGTAAGAGGGTTCTGCGCTCAGAGCGGGAGGAAGTGAGTTCCTTTGTTTGGCTGCAATGGATAGGAAGTTTGGGCTTCCGGCTTTTGTACGTCTGACTTTGGATTGCAGAGGCGGTGTGCATAGGTCATGGTAGACTTTGATGACTAAGCGTGGCTGATTTTCTGAGAGTGGTGGGGGAGCACATTGTTGGACAGGCATCTGTGAATAAAGAGCATGCTTTCCAAAATTGCCTGCTCTCGGATTGGCAGCCAGTGAGCTGCTTTTTTAGCAGCAGAGACGTGTTCTCATTTGGAAATGTTGAGAGCTGTTCGGAGCGCGTTATTCTGAAAGATTTGGAGCTTTCGTACGTTTTGGAAGGAGGTCCCAGCAAATAGGACATTGCAGTAATCTAGCTGTGCACCAATGAGTGCCTGTGGCTTTCAGTGGTTAGAAAGGGTCTGGAAGCATTTATCAGTTTCGATGTGTAGGCAGCAGAAGAGGCAGTTGCACTCACTTGGTGGGTCACGGAGAGGATGGCATCTAGGTGTGTGCTCAGAGTGGACTGCAGCAAGTTTAGGCACTGTGAGAACATGACCCACACTGCAGCATGCATGGGGAGGAAGTTAACAGCACCCTCAGCACGGGCCCTAGCAGGCACAGAGCCAAGTGCTGCCACACATGCTGCACATGCCTAGCACCGCCCCTGCAGGGGAACAAACAAGAACACGGTACCCCTCCCTGTATATGCAGTACACAGCACCACTTCGCATCTGTGTGCACACAGGTCATTCACTCCCTGTGTACAGTCCGGGGCCATGCGTGAACACAGCACCCCTCCCTGTATATACAGTACACAGCAGCATTTCACATCTGTGTGCACACAGGTCACTCACTCCCTGTGTACAGTCCAGGGCCATGCGTGAACACAGCACCCTTCCCTGTATATACAGTACACAGCAGCACTTCACATCTGTGTGTACACAGGTCACTCACTCCCTGTGCCATGCGTGAACACAGCACCCCTCCCTGTATATACAGTACACAGCACCACTTCGCATCTGTGTGCACACGGGTCACTCACTCCCTGTGTACAGTCCGGGGACCATGCGTGAACACGGCACCCCTCCCTGTATATACAGTACACAGCACAACTTCCCATCTGTGTGCACACGGGTCACTCACTCCCTGTGTACAGTCCGGGGACCATGCGTGAACACGGCACCCCTCCCTGTATATACAGTACACAGCACAACTTCCCATCCGTGTGCACACGGGTCACTCACTCCCTGTGTACAGTCCGGGGACCATGCGTGAACACGGCACCCCTCCCTGTATATACAGTACACAGCACCACTTCGCATCTGTGTGCACACGGGTCACTCACTCCCTGTGTACAGTCCGGGGACCATGCGTGAACATGGTACCCCCCCCTGTATATACAGTACACAGCACCACATCACATCTGTGTGCACACAGGTCACTCACTCCCTGTGTCCAGTCCAGGGGCCATGCGTGAACACAGCACCCCTCCCTGTATATACAGTACACAGCACAACTTCGCATCTGTGTGCACACGGGTCACTCACTCCCTATGTACAGTCCGGGGACCATGCGTGAACACGGTACCCCTCCCTGTATATACAGTACACAGCACCACATCACATCTGTGTGCACACAGGTCACTCACTCCCTGTGTACAGTCCAGAGGCCATGCGTGAACACAGCACCCCTCTCTGTATATACAGTACACAGCACAACTTCACATCTGTGTGCACACGAGTCACTCACTCCCTGTGTACAGTCCGGGGACCATGCGTGAACAGGGCACCCCTCGCTGTATATCCAGTACACAACTTCATTTTCTGCATCCACTCATGATATTCCGAGGAAGTAATGCTTTGATTACTTACCGGTAATCTTCATTACTCCTAGTCCTACTCTTCCTCGTCACAGTACTTACTTCATGAGGCCCCTGCCTCCGACACAGGACCTTCTTCTATTTCTTTAAATTCCTATAACTCCTCCCCCACATCCACGCCACTCAGTTTCATATTACCAAGCCAGAGCATGGGACCTTCCCCGCAGGGAGGGTGAGGAGGGGTGTCAGTACTGTGACGAGGAAGAGGACTAGGAGTAATGAAGATTACCGGTAAGTAATCAAAGCATTACCTCCACGTCCACTCTTCCTCGTCCCAGTACTTACTTCATGAGGTATACCAAAGCACCAACGGGGAAAAGGTCCCAATGAGACACAGAGCTAAAGACAGTGCAGCAAACTCACCCACAATAACTCTTAATTCATATCCCCACAGATAAAACTCCAACCACGAAGGAACCAACCCCCCCGAAACTCAACCCATAGCGGTTGATGAAAATCCCTAGACCAGCCAAGGCGGCAGCCATACAAATCTCTTGCAGAGAAAACCCTCCTTGCATCGGCCCAGGAAGCCGCCAAACCCCTGGCGGACCGCCCCTGATCGTGCACAGGCACAGGCAAGCCAAAAGCCATATAGGCCCTGGAGATCACAACCCGGAACCATCGGAAAATGGAAACCACAGATGTGTTATGCCCAGCCCCAGCCGGACCACAAGCAATCAGAAGACTATCAGATTGGTGAAGAAAAAAAAAACCTAGCCAAATACTCCAACACGTCCCGCCGGACATAATATTAAGCCAAGCCACCTCCTCATGCAGTCTCGGATCATGAAAGAAGTCAGGGAGAACCAGATCCTGAGACTTGTGAAAACCGATATACAACTTAAGGGAGGAACTTCGGACCACACCTCAGCAGCACCGAGTCTGGCAGCACCCTCAGGAAAGGAGGGTGACATAAGAGAGCCCCAATCTCCCCAAGCCTACGGGCAAAAGCAAGGGCAATAAGAAAAGCAGATTTCAGTGCAAGATGTTTGATATCAATCTCGCAAAAGGGCTCAAAAGGAGGCCCTTGAAGGAACCGTAATACAAGAGGGAGATCCCAAGGGGGAAGCCCTTTATCAGCACAAGGACGGGAAGAAGAAAAAGCCTGGAGCAACTTCCCCACCAACACCTCCCCATCCAAGTGACCATCAGAGTCCCCCAAAATCAATTTCATGGAGGCCCACTGAGAGTGAAGCCTGGGAAAAAAAAAACTGCCAGGCCCCTGTCAAATGCCCTTCTGGAGGAATCGAAGGATAGCAGAGGCCAGAACGCAGGGGAGTGATCCCAACTGCCCATACCAGTCTCGGAAATGGCCCCAATGCCTGCCGAACAACTTCAGAGTGGAGGGTCTAAGAGCATCCATTATGTACTCAACTACAGGATCTGAGAACCCCTGAGATATCAACCTAGACCGAGCAATAGCCACACTGCCCATTGCATCCAGTGGAATTCCAACCGCAGATCCCCTTGAAGGGGACACGGCCACCTCGGAACCAGCCAAGGTACCTAGGACCGAAGCTCCAACAGAGAGGGGAGCCAACTCCGGTGGGACCAGAACTGAGCTAACAACAACACAGTCACCCTGGACACTCTGATGCGCCAAACACACCCGGGGCAGAAGGGGAATAGGCGGAAAGGCATAAAGGAAAACCCCAAGGCCACTGTACAGAGAGGGAGTCCATCCCCCAACCCCCCGGCCTGAAACCGAGAGCAGAAGAGGGGAACTTCTGCTGAGCCCGGGGATGCAAACAGGTCTAGAACCGGGGACCCTAATCTGACAAAGGTCACCGCAAAGACCTGGGCCAACAGGACCAGTTCCACCGAGGAGTGAAAACCGGCGTCTGAGAAGATCCGCTTGAACATTGTCCACCCTTCTGATACGTGAGGCCACCAGAGACACCAGATGAGATTTCTCCCAGGTGCCGATCAGTGCTGCCAGAGCATTCAAGGAGCGGCCGGAACCCCTTTTGCAGTTGACATATGCCAAGGCCGTCGTATTGTCCGATCGGATCAAAACTGCCGACCGTCCAGCAACTCCTTGTAGTACACCAGAGCTTGGACAATGGCACAACTCTTGCCAATTGGATGATCGCAGACTCTTCCCAGATCCCACAACCCTTGAGCTGACAGGACCCCCAATGTAGACCCTTTCTGCCGGCGTCGGTAGTAAGAGAGGCCACAGGAGGATGGACCACCCACACCTCAGCATGTGACCTGAAACCCCCCGCCACCACAGCAGGGAGACTTGCAGCGCTGGGGACACTGAAAACACAACTACGAAAGCCGAGACGTCGGAAGCCAGTGGAAGAGAGTATAAGACACCAGGGGACGTAACCGAAGACGGGCTCAAGGAACCGGAAAGCCACGCAAGACGCCACGTGCCCCGTAACTTCAGCAACAGGCGAGCCGAGACACACTGCCTTCTAAGAACCCAGCTCAAACCAGCCAGCAAGTGCCCCCCCTGCACAACATCCAGAGTACGCTCTCCCCAGACATCCGGACAAGCAGTGCAGGGTCTTGAGACCCATAAGCAGTTGACACATCCTAGAAGGCATAGGGACCAGGAACACCCGCAAGTAGAAAACCTGACCCTGAACAGGGAGAGGAATGGGCAAGACGGTAACCCACAACAATCGTTCGGAGAGAACTGATCCCATGGCCAACTAATTGGACTGTGAGCTGGGTACCAAAGTCCTAGCCATGCAAACCTGGACAGGAGGAGACAGGAACTGCAACTGATACCGCCCCCCCCCCCCCCTGGAAGGAGCCCATTACCCAGGAAGCCGAACCCCACCGGTCCAATACACCAACGAGAAGATAGAGACGAGGAGCCAGGGAAAACCGCCAGTCACTGCACTTGCACCAGAGGAAAATCACAGGATGTTGAAGTATGCCTGCGCCACAATATAACAGCATGCTTGTCAGCCCACAAAAATATCCCACTTATCAAAAGGAAGATACAGGACAGCCCAGAAGTCCAGCAGACCATGGCCCCCACCCAGCCGACAGAGGAGCCACCAGGCTGGCGTCAAAAGGGCAGAGTACCGTCACAAAGCGGGGCAAAGCAATCCATCCCGGGTAGCAGACATGAAAGGCAACCCCCAACCTGGGGTATTCCTACACTGGAAAAACCCACTGAAGTGACATCCCCCTCCACCGACACCAGGGGCTCTGCGAACCCCTCTAAGCACAGACCTGTGCCACCATGTGCCATATCACTTCCCACAAGTCTGAGAGGAGGCGTGAAAGTAACACGTCGGCACCGGAGGATCTAGTGCCTAAAAGAAGAGACACTGGGAACCCTCTGAATGGCCATTACTTCCATGATGCATTTTCTATAATTTCATGCCAGACAAGGGAAAAGAAAATCATCTCCTTTGACCTTCCCTCGTGCAGTTCAGAGGAAGAGGACAGGACAAGGAGTCTGCGTCCATAGCTAGCACAGACCCAAACACACCACTAACTCGCCACATTGCTGAGAGGTGGCTTGAGCCCTGTATCCAGTAGCTGGTAGCCCCAAGCTCTAAATCATTCCAATGCATTGGTCTAGGAAGGATGAAGGGCCGAGTCAGCACCACAGAGACTCGAACCCGAAGTGTAGACTATGCCAGGCCGGTACCTTTCCGGCCACTTGCAGACGCGTCCAAATCTGCGCTGTTTTCACAGGCTGCACGCAAAGAATGCAGCCAACATCCGGTGCATCCTGGGCTGCGTGTGTCTGAGGAGCGGGTGGTATGTGACATGCCTGTGACAGAACAGAGCCCCCGCACTTTCAAAGACTCTCTGCCACTGTCACCCCACGACACGAAGCAGAGAGGCCTCACAACAAAAAGGGAAGGCTAGGCCATACTGGCAAGTGCTTGCCATTATTTCCAACAAAGATGTGTACACAGAGCACAAGGAAACGGCATGTTGAAGGAGTCAAGATGGCCAAACCAGCAGGAGAGGGGAAAAATATCAAGCACAGTCCTCCCCTCTCCTTACCTTCCACCAGAGAATGCAGCTAACATCCGGTGCATCCTGGGCTGTGTGTGTCGGAGGAGCGGGTGGTATGTGACATGCCTGCGACAGAACATAGCCCCCGCACTTTCAAATACTCTCTGCCACAGTCACCCCACGACTAGAAGCAAGGGAGGCCTCACAACAAAAGGGAAGACTTGGCCCATACTGCCAAGTGCTTGCCATCATTTCCAATAAAGATGTGTACACAGAGCACGAGAAAAAGGCCTGTGAAACCAAGATGGCCAAAACAGGAGGAGAGGGGAAAAAACATCAAGCCCAGTCCTCCCCTCTCCTTACCTTCCCCGGGCCATGCAGGACCTTGGACACAATGGTCACGCTGCGGTCCGGAGCCCAGCAAAGAACCAAGAGAGCAATCCCGCTCAACTGCGACCCCAAGCCCCGCAGGTGGCCCCAGAGCAGCGCCGCACCTGAGGGAGCCAAGGGCCCCGCCACACAGCACCCCCCAGGGGGCCAGCAATCGGTGCTCCCCAGTGCCCCGCACCGGGAAGAAAAAGTCCTGCCGGAAAAAAATTTACTTTAAAAGAAAAAGAAGAAGGTCCTGTGTCGGAGGCAGGGGCCTCATGAAGTAAGTACTGGGACGAGGAAGAGTGGACGTGGAGTTAATGCGCATTGTGTACCTTCAGCCAGGCTTCCTGCAGTAAACTGCTTCGCTGCACATGCGCACTGTAACCCTACAGACTCCTAAACACACTCACTGCAGAGACACGATCAGAACAATCTACTGCCAGGCTCGCTTCTAAAACACTGCTTCTGTGCACATGCGCACTGTGCTTCTATAGAACTTGCCAGGCTTACTTCTAAACCATCGCTTCTGCGCACATGCGCACTGTGCTTCCATGGCTACTTGCCAGGCTCACTTCTAAAACACTGCTTCTGTGCACATGCGCCCTGTGCTTCTATAGCTACTTGCCAGGCTCACTTTGCTTCTGTGCACATACGCCCTGTGCTTCTATAGCTACTTGCCAGGCTTACTTTGCTTCTGTGCACATGCGCACTGTGCTTCAATTGTTACTTGCCAGGCCCAGGTTACTTCTGTGCACATGCGCACTGTGCTTCTACAGTTACTTGCCAGGCTCGCTGCAGACAGACGGCTTCTCTGCACATGCGCAGTATGAACTCTTACCCGCGCTGTATTTGCGGGCTATCAGATTGGAGACCCAGGGCCACCTTGTTTGCCTCGAGACCTCTTCTTTGGCTCTGGAGTTTTTCCCGCCTTTGGACCTCGTGGTGACATGAGAGAGGTGAGAGTTTTTTTTATCCCTGACTGTAGCTTGGGTCCTTTAAAACGGATGACGTGGCAAATGATCCTACACCACGCTCGCATTTTTCATGGCAATTGTGCCAGCAGTGGGCTCGCAGGCAGTACTGAGAACTGGTGCAGGAACATTGCAATCATTAGGTGCAGGAGCATTCCAATCATTAGGTACAGCATTTGGCATGGCAATTGTACTAGCAGTGGGCTCATAGGCAGTTCTGAGAACTGGTGCAGGAACATTGCAATCATTAGGTACGGCATTTGGCATGGCAATTGTACTAGCAGTGGGCTCGCAGGCAGTACTGAGAACCAGTGCAGGAGCTTTGCAATCATTAGGCACAGGAGCATTACAATCATTAGGTATGGCATTTGGCATGGCAGTTGTACTAGCAGTGGGCTTGAAGGCAGTACTGAGAACTGGTGCAGCAGCATTGCAATCATTAGGCATAGGAGCATTACAATCATTGGGTAGGCATTTGGCATGGTAATTGTAGTAGCAGTGGGCTCGTAGGCAGTACTGAGAACTGGTGCAGGAGCCTTGCAATCATTAGGCACAGGAGCATTACAATCATTAGGTATGGCATTTGGCATGGCAGTTGTACTAGCAGTGGGCTCGAAGGCAGTACTGAACTGGTGCAGCAGCATTGCAATCATTAGGCACAGAAGCATTACGATCATTAGGTATGGCATATGTCATGGCAATTGTGCTAGCAGTGGCCTCGTAGGCAGTACTGAGAAGTGGTGCAGCAGCCTTGCAATCATTAGGCACAGGAGCATTACGATCATTAGGTATTGCATTTGTCATGGCAATTGTGCTAGCAGTGGACTCGCAACCAGTACTGAAAACTGGTGCAGGAGCTTGGCAATCATTAGGTATGGCAATTGTACTAGTAGTGGGCTCGTAGGCAGTACTGAGAACTGGTGCAGCAGCATTGCAATCATTAGGCACAGGAGCATTACAATCATTAAGTATGGCATTTGGCATGGCAGTTGTACTAGCAGTGGACTCGCAACCAGTACTGAGAACTGGCGCAGGAGCCTTACAATTATTAGGTATTGCATTTGTCATGGCAGTTGTGCTAGCAGTGGGCTCGCAGGCAGTACTGAGAACTGGTGCAGCAGCATTGCAATCATTAGGCACAGGAGCATTACAATCATTAAGTATGGCATTTGGCATGGCAATTGTACTAGCAGTGGACTCGCAACCAGTACTGAGAACTGGCGCAGGAGTATTACAATCATTAGGTATGGCATTTGGCATGGAAATTGTGCTAGCCGTGGGCTCGGAGGCAGTACTGAGAACTGGTGCAGGAGCCTCGCAGTCATTAGACACAGGAGCATTACAATGATTAGGTATGCTGCCTCCGAGCCCACTGCTAGCACAATTGCCATGCCAAATGGTGTAGATAATGATTGTAATGCTCCTGTGCCTAATGATTGCAAGGCTCCTGCACTGCCAGATCGCTAATCGGCATAGTTTATGTTTGGAACTACGGCAGTAGGTTAATGAAAACATTATTGTGTAATGCTTTCACTTTGGTTCGTCTTGCGCTGGTCCAAGAATGTCACCTCTAGTGGCACAATACGAATGCCCCCGGCCGTCCGTCTTAATCATGGGCACAGTTCCCGAAAAACACAAAATAGAACCAGTGTCCTATTCTATTATTCCTAGCTTAAGTATTCAGGTGACCGGCCTGCTTTGAACACTGTACTTTATTCAAAGTAAACGCTTCAGACACCCAGGACACTCAGTCAAGAGCATCAAGGCGGTGCCAAGAGGCAGGGGCTTGGACAGGCAGTGGTAGCTCGCCTCACGGCAGACCACCAGCTCGATCCCAAGATCCAACTACGAGCTTTTTAACTGCACCAACTTTAATATATGCTATTGGAGTTGGAATTACTGCGGCTGCTGGCACCAGACTTGCCCTCTAATGGGTACTCGTTAAAGGATTTAAAGTGTATTCATTCCAATTACAGTGCCTCGAAAGAGTCCTGTATTGTTATTTTCCGTCACTACCTCCCGGAGTCAGGATTGGGTCATTTGGGCACCTGCTGCATTCCTTGGTGTGGTAGCCGTTTCTCAGGCTCCCTCTCCAGAATCAAACCCCGATTCCCCATCACCTGTGGTCACCATGGTAGGCACAGAAAGTACCATCAAAAGTTGATAGGGCAGACATCTGAATGCATTGTCGCGGTCACATGGATGTGCGATCGGCCTGAGGTTATCTAGAGTCACCAAAGTGGCCGGGCGAGCCCGGATTGGTCTTGGGTCTGATAAATGCACGCATCCCGGGAGGTCTGCGCTCGTCGGCATGTATTAGCTCTAGAATTACCACAGTTATCCAAGTAACAGATGGAGCGATCAATGGAACCATAACTGATTTAATGAGCCATTTGCAGTTTCACTGTACCAGTCGTTTGTACTTACACGTGCATGGCTTAATCTTTGAGACACGCATATGCTACTGGCAGGATCAACGAGGTAGCCGCACCTGCTGGAGGGTAGCAACAGGGGGAGCCGTGCGACTGCCTCAGAGCCAACCTTTGCACCCTCTGGGGCTGTCTGCAGGACCCAAGCGCCAAAGAGCATCTCTAGACGTGTGTGGGTCGGGTGGACAGGTTGGTCACGCGGGTGCCGGCGGTGGATGGGAGATGGTGGCCAGGCCAAGGCACAACTTGAACCGGTAGGGGGGTTCGCCAGCACGCTGCCACTGGTATGGCGACAGAGGGGGTCAGCAGCCAACTTGTGTTCCGAACTGCTGGAGAAACGTGCTTGGTGGAGGAGGGGCCTCGTCATGGCTTGCGAGGGGATCCCGTCTGATCTGACCACTGGGGAGTTTCTGGGCTGCTCGGCCTTCACGCTAGAGCCGCCCACTCGAGGGGGTCCTCCCCGAGGGAAGCACACCCTTGACACGGTCCCAAGGCGGGTGGAAGCAAATTGCTTGAAACAGCCGAGGCTGGCCAAACAGTCCAACCCTAGACAGACCAAGTGCATCAAATCGATCCCATGGAGTGCTCGGAAGAGCACCCCTAGCAGGCCAGTCTCTGCTGGGGCATTGCGTGGGGCACGCCCCCCGGCCGGCCCGGGGAGGTACTGTGGTTTCACCATGGAGCCCGGGTTGGGCAGCGAGAACCAAGAGGAGCTCAGACAGGCTCCTCTCACCCAGTCTATAGTAATCCGGAGGAAGGTGACTAAGCTTTTTCATCTGTGTACCCAGAGGACCTCTCGGCAAAAGCGTCGGGTATAGAGCCAACTGGAGAAAAATTTCAAACTTACGCCCATCGGGACTTCCAGAGCAGCCCAGCCGTCTGGTCCTTGCAGACATTCCTCTGGGCAATGACCAGATGGCCGTGCTCAGAGAGCAGCCATCGGTAGGTCAATGCATTCCAATGGGCCTGGACGGGAAGGGCCTTTGCCCCCCCCGCCTGACAAAGGACAGGGGACCGGTAGGTGCCCAAAGGCATGGGCCAGCACCAATCGTCATCCTTGAGCTCTGGCCAGGCCACCTTAGAGTCCCCCCCCTCCACGTAAGAGGTTTTTCATCCACCTTGGAGCTTATCCCTCCGGGGAGGGACAGTCGACCCACATGTGAGACAGGTACCCAAGGCTGGGTGCTTGGGGGGGGCAGCACCCCCCCCAGTAAGCCTGGAGCTTTAGCAGGGCCCCTTTAGAGTTTCTCCCTCCGGTGCTCCCCGCGTCTGCCGCAAGGCTTGGGGACTCTCGACCCACACGCACAAGGCTGGCACCCAAGGCCAGTGGGGGCAGCTTCCCTGGCCACCCTGGAGCTCTGGCCCGGGCCACCTTAGAGCTTCTCCTGCCACATTAGAGCTTTACCCTCCAGGGAGGGACAGGACCACCGGGCTTGGGGACAGTCAACCCAGACATGAGCCATGCGCCCCAGGCCAGGACCCCCCTCCCCCCGCCAGCCACCCTGGAGCTTTAGCAGGGCCCCTTTAGAGCTTTTCCCTGTGGGGAGCGATGGGAACTCCACCAGGGCTCCCTGTGACTACCACTGGGTTTGGGGGCTTTCGCCCTGGAGCTCTGGCCGGGCCCCCCTCAGAGCTTCTCCCACCACATTAGAGCCTTTCCCTCCAGGACTAACCCACAAACACTCTGGAACTCAGGGCCGGACACTGCAAGCGCATTTACCCCCACGCGGAGGAAAGGTACCCGCTCAGGGTGCCCCTTGACACACGCACCTCGTCTTGGACCTGATCACATGTGGTTGATACTTGCCCGAGGACCGGGAGCAACCCACCAATGCCATTGAACTGAAGCCGGTAATTGCGCCACGGCCGACCTGGAGGCCGCAGGGTGGCACTTCCATGCCAACCGAGACAAATGCAGGAGTCAGCCGTGGCAACCACAACTCGGGCCATCTGGGCCTACTCCCCGGGCCAGATGGCCCACCGGCCGTGCCTGCCCCCACCCTCCAGGGGCACAGGCTTAAGGTACCATCCCGCGCCCTGGTGTGGCTTAAGGCACCACCTCGAAGGCCCGGGCCAAGACCATCTGGTCCGCCAGGCTGACCAGGAAAGCTGAGACGAGTGCTCCCTCCCAGCCCGCACACCCCCGTGGGTGCGCACCTAGGGTGGGTGGTATTTTACTGTGCGTCCTGCAGGCACCAGGAGGAAGGATGGAGAACCTTGGTGACGGTGCCGCCTTGCGACAAAAGCTAGGCACAGAGGATGACTTCCACTAGATCGCAGCGAGGTAGCTGCTCTGCTACTTATGAAACACTGAACCAGAATCAGGTTGTCTATGAATGATTTAGCACCAGATTCCCCACAAACATGCGGTGCACTACGGGTGAGAGAGGTGGCCCCCTTCTGTCCAAGTCCCAAGGCGAGCGGCTCTACACACCGGCCGCGAGGCCGGCTATCCTAAGCCAACAGATGCTCGACAGCGCTGCAGTATCACGGTTTGGGGGGGGGGGATTTCTGACTTAGAGGCGTTCACTCATAATCCCACAGATGGTAGCTTCACCCCATTGACTCTTCAGCCAAGCATGCACACCAAATGTCTGAACCTGCGGTTCCTATCGTACTGAGCAGGATTACTATTGCAACAACACAACATCAGTAGGGTAAAACTAACCTGTCTCACATCGGTCTAAATCCACCTCACGTTCCCTATTAGTGGGTGAACAATCCGATGCTTGGTGAAATCTGTTTCACAATGACAGGAAGAGTCGACATCGAAGGATCAAAAAGCGACGTCGCTATGAAGGCTTGTCCGCCACAAGCCAGTTATCCCTGTGATAACTTTTCTGACACCTCCTGCTTGAAACCCAAAGTCAGCAGGATTGTGAAGCCCCGCTTTCACGGTCTGTATTCATACTGAAAAATTGAGATCAAGCTAGCTTTTGCCCTTCTGCACTGCAGGAGGTTTCTGTCCTCCCCGAGTTCGCCTTAGGACACCTGCGTTATCCTTTGACAGGTGTACCACCCCAGTCAAACTCCCCACCTGCCACTGTCCCCGGAGTGGGTCGTGCCCAGCAGGTGCCGGGCGCTTGGAGCCAGAAGCGAGAGCCCCAAGGGGTAAGTGGAAAAACAATAAGAGTATGGTGTTTCCCAGAGGCCCAAGGGCCTCCCACTTATCCTACCTCTCATGTCTCTTCACAGTGCCAGACGAGAGTCAAACTCAACGCAGACGATTCTGCCAAGCTTGTTCCCTTGGCTGTGGTTTCGCTAGATAGTAGGTAGGGACAGTGGGAATCTCATTCATCCATTCATGCACATCACTAATTAGATGACAAGGCATTTGGCTACCTTAAAGGTCATAGTTACTCCAGCCGTTTACCCACGCTTCATTGAATTTCTTCACTTTGACATTAAGAGCACTTGGCAGAAATCACATTGCGTCAACACCCTCCACGGGCCTTTGCAATGCTTTGTTTTAATTAAACAGTCAGATTCCCCTAGTCCGTACCAGTTCCAAGTCAGCTGCTAGGTGTCGGCCGAGGCAGAATGCCGGCCCTGAACCCCAGGAGGGGGAACGAGAGAGGCAAACACTGCAGCTGGGGTGATCCACAGGAAGGGCCTGGCTCGCATCCAGAGGCAGAGCCGCCCCCCTGGGGGGGGAAGACACCTCATCCAGCCAAGGTGCACATCCAGCCCTGCTTTGCGCCCCAGCCCGACCGACCCAGCCCTTAGAGGCAATCCTTATCCCGAAGTTACGGACCTAACTTGCCAACTTACATTGTTCTGACATGCCAGGTTGTCCGCCTTGGAGACCTGCTGCGGATATGGGTACGGCCTGGCGCGAGATTTGCAACATCTCACCCAGATTTTCAAGGACCAGCGAGAGCTCACCGGATGCCGCCAGAACCGCAACGCTTTCCAAGGCTCGGGCCTCTTTCTCAGGGCTTACTCATTCCAGGGTGCCCTGCCCTTCACAAAGAAAATAACTCTCCCTGCGGCTACCGCCGGCTTCTCTGGGATCATTTGCGTTACCGCACTGGACGCCGCAAGGGCGCTTGTCTCTGCCACTCTGGGTTCGGGGATCTGAACCCAACTCCCTTTCGATTATCTGAGGGCAACGGAGGCCATAGCCCATCCCTTCCGAACAGTGCTCGCCTATCTCTTAGGACCGACTGACCCATGTTCAACTTCTGTTCACATGAAACCTTTCTCCACTTAACCCTACAAAGTTCTCGTTTGAATATTTGCTACTATAACCAAGATCTGCATCTGTGGCAGCTGCACCCGGGCCCTCGCTCTGGGCTTCTGTGCGTACCGCAGCAGCCCTCCTACTCGCCTGACTTGGTCCCCGCGGCTCTCAGCGCGGGCCGTGTATGGGCCTGACGCTCCAGCGCCATCCATTTTCAGGGCTAGTTGATTCGGCAGGTGAGTTGTTACACACTCCTTAGCGGATTCCGACTTCCATGGCCACCATCCTGCTGTCTATATCAACCAACACCATTTCTGAGGTCTGATGAGCATCAGCATCACGCGCCTTAACCCGGGGTGCGGTTCATCCCGCAGCGCCAGTTCTGCTTACCAAAAGTTGCCCACTGAGCACTTTCATACAATACCCGGATCCACGCAGGCGAGCCGGGCTAAATACCCATTTAAAGTTTGAGAGTAGGTTGAGATAATTTTGGCCCCAAGACATCTAATCATTCGCTTTGCTAGATAAAACTGGGGTTTCCGTGCACCAGCTATCCTGAGGGAAACTTCGGAGAGAACCAGCTACTATATTGGTCGATTAGTCTTTTGCCCCTATCCCCAGGTCGGATGATCAATTTGCACATCAGGACCGCTACGGACCTCCACCAGGCCGAGTTCACCATCTTTCGGGTACTATCACACACGCTCATGCATCATCTCTCTGATAGAGCGGGCGAGACGGGTTGGTGGAGGGCCCACCGCGACAGGATGCAACTGCTATCGGTGAGCACCGGCCCTCAACATCATTGCATCACAGGGTTTAATTCGGCCCTCTGACTCAGGCGCGTGTTATACTCCTTAGTCAGTGTTTCCAGACAGGTCGGGTGGTTAACTGACATCACCTCGGACACCTGGCTCCCTTTTGTGGGCCGCCCCGCCCGGCAGCACGACGTGGTCGGGGCGTTTTGAGGGCAGTCCACCACAGTCGCATCGGGAGCCCTGTCTCCCATCGCCACTCTAGCGACCCCCCCCAAGAGTGGCCAGGACGGTTGCCGGATAAGGGCGCGGTGGCGGTCTATCTCCCTCAGCCCCGTGGACACAGCAAAACTGCTGTCAGGGGGCTGTAACACTCTCTGCTGGAGCAGAGAGCCACCTGCCGCCTGGGGCCTTCCCAGCCAGTCGTGGTGCACCGCTACAGAGGAAATGCACCCTGCTGGGGCTGGATGTGCCCGGGCTGCAGACCCACAAGGGCCTCCCCCGTTCCAGGTAACCAACCTGGCTGCCGTGTTGAATCCTGTGGGCGGACTACACAGACCCCACCAGTTTACCGCTCAACTATTTCACGCCCTCTTGAACTCTCTCTTCAAACTTCTGTTCAACTTTCCCTTACAGTACTTGTTGGCCATCAGTCTCGCGTCCGTATTTAGCCTTAGACAGAGTTTACCACACGCTTTGGGCTGCATTCCCAAGCAACCTGACTCCAAGAAGACCTGATCCCGGTGTGCAAGAGGCCGCTATTGGCCTAACACCATCTGCGTGGTGAGACTCAATCAGAAGGACTTGAGCCCCCTGAGCGATGCCAGGGAGTCTGTCTTCTGTACGCCACATTTCCCACGCCTGCCGCTGAATGGGGATTCCGCGCTGGGCTATTCCCTTTTCACTGGCCGTTACGGAGGGAATCCTGGTTAGTTTCTTTTCCTCTGCTTAGTAATATGCGCAAAACTCAGGGCAGCTGGCCTCGGGCCCGTACGGGGGGTTGCCCCAGCCCTGTGCCTCTGGCGCAGGCGAGTGTGCTCTGTCCCAATCTGCGACAGAAGCCCACATGGTCACGAGGTCCGCGCTCCATGGTCATCCTGCGCCGGCAGCCATGGGACACCAAAGACAGCCACACACATCACGGCCAGATGCCCCGGGGTAGGGTGAAGGTGCGCCAGGCTTTTTTAAAGCCTGCTGCTGCCACCACCACATCCGGGGGGGTGCGCCGGCCACCCGGCCCTCCCGAAACCAGCATGATGCGGGGAAAGTGGGGAGGTAGGACGCGTCTGCAATGAGCTTGCGTGCCAGATCCATGGATCCTGCGACGGTGCTGATCGGGGTCTGACCTTAGGGGGATGAATGGAATGGGGTCTCTGCGACAGCCCCAGTCACGCCCCTGGGAGGGAACCCTGGGGCGATTGATGTACAAGCGACCCTCAGACAGGCATAGCCCCGGGAAAAACCCAGGGCCACATGGTGCGTTCGAAGTGTTGATCAATGTGTCCTGCAATTCAAAGTAATTCTTGCAGCTAGCTGCGTTCTTCATTGAGGCACAAGTCGAGTGATCCACCACCAAGCGTCACAGGCAACTTTGTTTTGTTCCAGACGCTGGCCTGACCCTGCCGGTGCAGGAGAGGTCGGGGGAGGCAGCGCTGCCTGTAGCGGGACAGCCCACCGCCCTGTCTAGCTCGGCCGAAACCATTGTGGTTTAATAAAAGAAAAAAAAGCCAGATGCTCAGCCTGGGAAGCCTGACCGCCACCTGCCGCAGCACATCTCCCCATCTCTCCCTCTCCCTCCAGAAACACACCCATGTGCACCATCCCTATGCCCAGATCCACACCAATGTGCCCCCACCACCTCACTCCAGAGCCACACCAATGTGCACCCACCACCTCACTCCAGAGCCACACCAAGATGCCCCGTCCCACTTCCCAACCCACACCTAGATGACCCATGCCACCCTCCAGACCCACTGTGCCCCATCTCTCCCTCCAGAAACACACCCATGTGCACCATACCTCCGCCCACATCCACAATGTGCCTCCACCACCTCCCTCCAGAGCCACACCAAGATGCCACATCCGCCACCTGCCCACCTGGCCCGATACACTCCTTCTTCCCAGACCCCTTCCGCTTCCCTTTTGGAGGGGGCTGGGAGACGGACAGCGAGGTGGGCCAGAGACAGCACAGACGGGGGGTTGGGTGGGACCGCTAGAGTCTTCAAACCCCAGCCCAGCCGCATAGGGCCCAGCTCCAGGTACCTGGGCAAGAGGGAAGGTCACCCACTGTGCCAGCGGGCCTGGCCATCGCTCGCTCATAGATGTGGGCGGCTGGAACCTTGGCGCCCACCGTCGAGTAAGCCAGCTGCACCATGGCTCAGGACTCATGCCTGGCGTTCCGGGCCCCTGTCTGCCTGGGGAGGCGCCCCTCGAGAGCAGTCAGGTTCCCCTCGGCTCCAGGCTGCCCCCACTCGGGGCCTCCCTGTTGACCAGGGTGTGCCCACCAATGCCCACCCGCTGGCAGGTCTGAGAGAGTAGTGCGCGCCCCTGGCCAGCGCAGAGACGGGCTCAGTGAGGAGAGGGGGCTGTGCAGGGCTTCATTTCCGTTGCGTGGTTGGGGACATCTCCAGCAGGTTAACCCAACCCTGCCAGGCATCCCTGGCCATCTGCTGGGTCGCGGACCCCTCTCTGGTGGAAGGGAATCCCCGCTCTCTGGTGGACCACACACACCGGACTGCTCTGCGAGAGGTGCCCCGGGCTGTGGGTGTGCATGTCTGGGATGCAACCAAGGTCGGGCCCACGGCTCTCCCTCCCGCTGCTCCACTGTTAATGATCCTTCATGCCCCCACCCACAAGCAGATACCATTCACACTCAAATGCCCCATTTCTCCTTCCAAACACATGTTCCAGATTCAAATGCCACCTCCCTCCTGACCCACATGCCACCATCCCTCCATCAAAACCCACACAAAGACACCAACATCCCTCCATACCTACACCAAGATCTTCCACCCATCAGAGCCACACCCATATGCTTCACCTCTACCTCCAGACTCACACTCAGATAGCGCCATTCGCCCTCTCTCTATACCCACACCCGATTACCCAATCCCTTCGACACACACATGCTCCCACCACTCCAATAAACCAACATCCTTCTTTCAAGACAAACATACCCCATCCCTCCATTCACACCCAGATATTCCCTTACTTCCCACCAGAGTGCTCCAGCCCTGACCCATATGCTCCTCCACCATTCCCTGACATGCCCCCACCATATGCCCTGTCCCTCCATTCCAGATCAACAATGCCCCCTCCGATCCAGACTCCAAGATGCCCAATCCCTTCCTCAAGACCCATACCATGATGGCCCATGCTCCCTCCACACAGAAAGATGCCCCTATCCGTCCCTCGACCAATGAGCCCCAATCCCTCCCTCCAGATGCACACCCATGTGCACCATCCCTTCCTCTCAGACCCACACCAATATGCCCCATCCCTCCCTCTCAGAACCACACCAAGATGCCCCATCCCTCCCTCTAGACCAATACCATAATGCCCCATCCTCCCTCCACATAGCAAGATGCCCCTTCCCCTTGCATCAGATGCCCATGTGCCGATCCTGAATCACATGCAGATAGCCCCAGCCAACCCCCTCTAAAACCACCCATCCTAGTATGCCCCCATCCGCCCAGACCCACACCAATATGCCCCATCCCCTCCTTCCAGACCCACCCAAATATGCAGCCTTCCCTCCCCAGACCAATGTCCCCGCCCCTCCCATCAAACCCACACCAATGTGCCCACACCAATGTGCCCCCACCACCTCCTTCCAGAGCCACACCAAGATGCCCGTCCAACTTCCCAACCCACACCTAGATGACCCATGCCACCCTCCAGACCCACTGTGCCTCATCTCTCCCTCCAGAAACACACCCATGTGCACCATCCCTCTGCCCAGATCCACACCAATGTGCCCCCACCACCTCCCTCCAGAGCCACACCAAGATGCCCCGTCCCACTTCCCAACCCACACCTAGATGACCCATGCCACCCTCCAGACCAACTGTGCCCTATCTCTCCTTCCAGAAACACACCCATGTGCACCATCCCTCCCTCCAGAGCCCCACCAATGTGCCCCCACCACCTCCCTCCAGAGCCCCACCAATGTGCCCCCACCACCTCCCTCCAGAGCCACACCAAGATGCCCCGTCCAACTTCCCAACCCACACCTAGATGACCAATGCTACCCTCCAAACCCACTCTGCCCCATCTCTCCCTCCAGAAACACACCCATGTGCACCATCCCTCTGCCCAGATCCACACCTATGTGCCCCCACCACCTCCCTCCAGAGCCACACCAAGATGCCCCGTCCCACTTCCCAACCCACACCTAGATGACCCATGCCACCCTCCAGACCCACTGTGCCCCATCTCTCCCTCCAGAAACACACCCATGTGCACCATCCCTCTGCCCAGATCCACACCAATGTGCCCCCCACCACCTCACTCCAGAGCCACACCAATGTGCACCCACCACCTCACTCCAGAGCCACACCAAGATGCCCCGTCCCACTTCCCAACCCACACCTAGATGACCCATGCCACCCTCCAGACCCACTGTGCCCCATCTCTCCCTCCAGAATCACACCCATGTGCACCATCCCTCCACCCAGATCCACACCAATGTACCCCAACCCTCCCCCAAACCCACACCGCTGTCCCTATCCCTCCCCCAGATCCACACCACTATGTCCTATCCCTCCCTCCAGACCCACACCAATGTGCCCCTTTCTCCAGATCCACACAAATGTGCCCAATCCCCCAGACCCACACCAGCATGCCCCTATGCTACCATTCAGAACCCACCAAAATGCCCAATCCCTCCCTCTAGTCTAGACCAATACCATAATGCCCCATCCTCCCTCCAAATAGCAAGATGTCCCTTCCCCCTTGCAACAGATACCTGTGTGCCAATCCCGAATCACACGCAGATAGCCCCAGCCAACCCCCTCTAAAACCACCCGTTCTAAGAGTCATACGCTCATGAAACATTAAATCATTCTATTAGCCCCCTTTGATCAGTTAAACACCACCATCCACTGTCTCCCTGTCCCGTAGCCCTCCATACCGTTCATGTTGAATAGATGAGCATGATTTTTAAAGTACATGTAATATCCCGCTCCCCTGTCTAAATCGGGTGTCTCGGGTGTCTTGCAGGAACATTCACTGTATCCGGAAGAAAATTGCAACCTGGCAGCCAGAGCCTTGCCGCTCAGGACGCTCCAGGGTCTCCTAGAAACGTTCCCGCCGTCCCAATGAAAATGCCCACCCCAAACGCTCCAAGCAAAAGGCTGGCAAGCAGGGTCCCAAGGAAAATGCCCACCCCATCCGCTGCGAGGCAAAGGCTGGCACGGTCTCAAGGAAAATGCCCACCCCATCTGCTGCAAGCAAAAGGCTGGCAGGGTCACAAGGGAAATGCCCACGCCATCCGCTGCAAGCAAAAGGCTGGCAGGGTCCCAAGGAAAATGCCCACCCCATCCGCTGCAAGCAAAAGGCAGGCAGGGTCCCAATGAAAACGCCCACCCCAAACGCTGCAAGCCAAAGCCTGGCAGGGTCACAAGGAAAATGCCCACCCCATCCGCTGCAAGCAAAAGGCAGGCAGGGTCCCAAGGAAAATGCCCACCTTAAATGCTGCAAGGCAAAGGCAGGCAGGGTCCCAATGAAAACGCCCACCCCAAAAGCTGCGAGGCAAAGGCAGGCCGGGTCCCAAGGATAATGCCCACCCCATCCGCTGCGAGGCGCAGGCAGGCAGGGTCCCAAGGAAAATGCCCACCCCATCCGCTGCAAGGCAAAAGGCTGGCAGGGTCACAAGGAAATTCCCACCCCATCCGCTGCAAGGCACGGGCAGGCAGGGTCCCAAGGAAAATGCCTACCCCATCCACTGCAAGGCAAAGGCAGGCAGGGTCCCAAGGAAAATGCCCACCCCCATCCGCTGCAAGCAAAAGGCTGGCAAGGTCCCAAGGAAAATGCCCACCCCCATCCGCTGCAAGCAAAAGGCTGGCAAGGTCCCAAGGAAAATGCCCACCCCCATCCGCTGCAAGGCAAAGGCAGGCAGGGTCACAAGGAAAATGCCCACCCCATCCGTTGCAAGGCAAAGGCAGGCCAGGTCCCAAGGAAAATGCCCACCCCATCCGCTACAAGGCAAAGGCAGGCAGGGTCCCAAGGAAAATGCCCACCCCATCCGCTGCAAGGCAAAGGCAGGCAGGGTCCCAAGGAAAATGCCCACCCCATCCACTGCAAGGCAAAGGCTGGCAGGGTCCCAATGAAAATGCACACCCCATCCGCTGCAAGCAAAAGGCTGGCCGGGTCACAAGGAAAATGCCCACCCCATCCGCTGCGAGGCAAAGGCAGGCAGGGTCACAAGGAAAATGCCCACCCCATCCGCTGCAAGGCAAAGGCAGGCAGGGTCCCAAGGAGAATGCCCACCCCACCCCATCCGCTGCAAGCAAAAGGCTTGCCGAGGCACAAGGAAAATGCCCACCCCATCCGCTGCGAGGCAAAGGCAGGCAGGGTCCCAAGGAGAATGCCCACCCCACCCCATCCGCTGCAAGCAAAAGGCTGGCCGAGTCACAAGGAAAATGCCCACCCCATCTGCTGCGAGGCAAAGGCAGGCAGGGTCCCAAGGAGAATGCCAACCCCACCCCATCCGCTGTAAGCAAAAGGCTGGCCGAGTCACAAGGAAAATGCCCACCCCATCCGCTGTGAGGCAAAGGCAGGCAGGGTCCCAAGGAAAATGCCCACCCCATCCACTGCAAACCAAAGGCAGGCAGGGTCCCAAGGAAAATGCCCACTCCATCCGCTGCAAGGCAAAGGCAGGCAGGGTCCCACAGAAAATGCCCACCCCATCCACTGCAAGGCAAAGGCAGGCAGGGTCCCAATGAAAATGCCCACCCCATCCGCTGCAAGCAAAAGGCTGGCACGGTCCCAATGAAAATGCCCACCCCATCCGCTGCAAGCAAAAGGCTGGCAGGGTTCCAATGAAAATGCCCACCCCATCCACTGCAAGGCAAAGGCAGGCAGGGTCCCAAGGAAAATGCCCACCCCACCCACTGCAAGGCAAAGGCAGGCAGGGTCCCAAGGAAAATGCCCACTCAAACGCTGCAAGCAAAAGGCTGGCAGGGTCCCACTGAAAATGCCCACCCCAGCCACTGCAAGGCAAAGGCAGGCAGGGTCCCAAAGAAAATGCCCACCCATCCGCTGCAAGCCAAAGGCAGGCAGGGTCCCAAGGAAAATACCCACCCCATCCGCTGCAAGCAAAAGGCAGGCAGGGTCCGGTTGCACTTGCACCGGCAGTCAGAGCATTCAGAATTCCCACTCAACCCCGGGCTGCTCACTGAACGTCTCCGGAAGCGCTTCACTGCTCCGCCCGGAATCACAGGGATGACATCGGAGTCACATGAAGAAGAGGGGGCGGGCTAGGGTCCTTTTCTCGGATGGGACTTATCCACCACTGTAGGATGTCACGTGGGGAATGGTGGGCGGGCCGTTGCTAGGGTCCTTTTCTCGGATGGGACTTATTCACCACTGTAGGATGTCACGTGAGGAAGAGTGGGCGGGCCGTTGCTAGGGTCCTTTTCTCGGATGGGACTTATTCACCACTGTAGGATGTCACGTGGAGAAGAGTGGGCGGGCCGTTGCTAGGGTCCTTTTCTCGGATGGGACTTATTCACCACTGTGGGATGTCACATGGAGAAGAGTGGGCGGGCCGTTACTAGGGTCCTTTTCTCGGATGGGACTTATTCACCACTGTAGGATGTCAAATGGAGAAGAGTGGGCGGGCCGTAGCTAGGGTCCTTTTCTCGGATGGGACTTATTCACCACTGTAGGATGTCACATGGAGAAGAGTGGGCGGGCCGTTGCTAGGGTCCTTTTCTCAGATGGGACTTATCCACCACTGTAGGATGTCACGTGGGGAAGAGTGGGCGGGCCGTTGCTTGGTTCCTTTTCTCGGATGGGACTTATTCACCACTGTAGGATGTCACGTGAGGAAGAGTGGGCGGGCCGTTGCTAGGGTCCTTTTCTCGGATGGGACTTATCCACCACTGTAGGATGTCACGTGGAGAAGAGTGGGCGGGGCTTTGCTTGGGTCCTTTTCTCGGATGGGACTTATCCACCACTGTAGGATGTCACGTGGAGAAAAGTGGGCAGGCCGTTGCTAGGGTCCTTTTCTCGGATGAGACTTATTCACCACTGTAGGATTTCACGTGAGGAAGAGTGGGCGGGCCGTTGCTAGGGTCCTTTTGTCAGATGGGACTTATCCACCACTGTAGGATGTCACATGGAGAAGAGTGGGCGGGCCGTTGCTAGGGTCCTTTTCTCGGATGGGACTTATCCACCCCTGTAGGATGTCACATGGAGAAGAGTGGGCGGGCCGTTGCTAGGGTCCTTTTCTCGGATGGGACTTATCCACCACTGTAGGATGTCACGTGAGGAAGAGTGGGCGGGCCGTTGCTAGGGTCCTTTTCTCGGATGGGACTTATCCACCACTGTAGAATGTCACATGGAGAAGAGTGGGCGGGCCGTTGCTAGGGTCCTTTTCTCGGATGGGACTTATCCACCACTGTAGGATGTCATGTGGGGAAGAGTGGGCGGGCCGTTGCTAGGGTCCTTTTCTCGGATGGGACTTATTCACCACCGTAGCATGTCACGTGAGGAAGAGTGGGCGGGCCGTTGCTAGGGTCTTTTTCTCGGATGGGGACAAGGACATGGTCTATAAACAGTGGTGTGCCCAACTGAAGCCGGTTCCGGCATCCACGTCATCAACATGCGAACAGAGTCAGGCTGCAGATGAGAACAGTTGGCGGACTCAGGCAGGGCGGAGCGGTGACTGAGTGGAGGGTGCTGGGCTCGAGGAGGTGGAGCGGACTCTCAAGGCTGGGGCTGGGGAGGAATGAGCTCTAAGGAGGAGGTAAGGAATGGGTATGGAGAAAGGAAAGAAAAAGGAGGTGGAGGAGGGGGTGAAGAGGGGGAGGATGGTGACTATAAAATCTACATCTGTGGAACGAGGGATGGAGGAGAGAGGGGGACAGGATCGCAGCAGATCCCCGAGGGATGATGAAGGGAGGCTGGCCCGGAACAACACTGGGTCGGTAATCCAGGAAAAGCACGTTTTGAAAGGGCTGGAAGCCTCAGAGAGCGGTGGGTCTGGGGAGAAGATGCAGGGTGACAGTGTGTGGAAGGTGGTGTTGAAGCCTGAAAGTCAAGAGAAGACGTTTCTGGGGTGAATCCGTTGGAAATTGCTAGATGGGTGGAGGCGGCTGTGGGGGATGTTACTCGGGTGTTAGTGGTGGCTGGGGGCCGGTTGTTGGTGGAGGGGACGGATGCTGGTAGCAAGGCTAAGATTCTGGAGGTGCGTTGTCTGGGTAGGCATGCGGTGCGAGTGATTGATCAAAGTGGTGTGTCGTGTAAGGGGGTGCTGTATGGAGTGCCAGTGTCTGTGAATATGTCTAAGGTGGAAAAGGAATTGGCGGATGTGGGGGTGGTGGAAGCATGGAGGTTGGGGATGAGAGATGCACTTGGGGATGTGGTGTCTACGACTGTGGCAGTGAGGTTTGCGAGGACGGAGTGTCCGGAAGTGGTGGAGTTGGGATATCAGAGGTTCCGTGTGAAAGTTTATGTAGCATTGCCCTTGAGATGTTATAAATGTCAACAGTTTTGACATGTGGCGACAGTATGCAGGAATGAGAGACACTGTGGGAGGTGTGGTGGAGATCATGATATTAAGGAATGCAAGGTGGAGACCCCGGAGAAGTGTGTGAATTGTGGGGAGCGCATTCTACCGCGTATAGGGGGTGTGAGAGTCACAGGGTGGCGAGAGAGGTAGTGCAGGTGAGGGCGGCGGAAGGTTTGTCTTATGCGAAGGCTGTAGCAAGGGTGAAACCGGCAGGGGTAGTGAGTGAGGTGAATGCGAAAGAGCCGGTGGTGGATGAGGCTTTCGGAAGGAAGAAAGTGGTGGGTGAGGTGAAAGGCGTAGAAATGGTGATTGTCCCGAAAACTGAGTTTATGTGCTTCATAGTGAGTGTACTGGAGCTGGTCCAGGGGAATGTGTCTATCAGTGTGTCGGATCTTACGAAAGGAGTGGTGGAAGCTGGGAGGAGGTTTTTGAGTGTTGTGGATGTGGCGGAACAGGATGTGTTTAGGATGGTTGCTAAAGTGCGGAAGCAGAGTGGGGTACCGGCATGAGGATTTTGTAGTGAAACGTGAGGAGTTTGTTGAGGAATGGTCAGGAGTTGAAAGCGGTGTTGTGTGGAGAATTGAGTGTTGATGTGGTTTGTATTCAGGAGACATGGCTGAGGGATGATCTGAGGTTTGTGATTCTGGGTTTTGAGTTGTTTCGTAAGGATAGGCTGGTGGGGAGAGGGGGGGTGTGGCTTTGGCAGTTCGGAAGGGGTTGATTGCGAGGGAGATTGTGGTGGATGGAGAAGTAGAAGCAATCGTGGCGGGGATTCGGGTAGGAGGGTCGGAAGTATTGGTATTGAATTATTATAATCCGTGTGAGGTGGTGAAGGTGGGCGTGTTGTTTGGAGTGATTAGGGGACATGTGGGACCTTGTGTTTTGTGTGGCGATTTTAATAGTGCCAATACGTTGTGGGGTAGTGACCGGACAGATGCGAATGGAGAACTGTTGGAGGACATGGCGGATGAATTGAGTCTGTTTTTGCTGAATGATGGTTCAGGTACACGGTTGGATGTGAGGACTGGGAAGTTGTGTTTGGATTTAACCTGGGTGTCTGCTGCGATTGCGGGTGAATGTGATTGGGAGGTGCGTGAGGATGGGGATATGAGGAGCGACCACTCTGGTATTTTGGTGACTGTGAGGGGAGAGGTAGGGATCAGGCCACGGATGTCTGGGAGTCGGTTGAATTTTAGGAAGGCTGATTGGGAGGTGTATAAGGGAGTGTGTCAGGAATTGATTGTTCCTCGGGGTAGGGATGGGGGGGGGGTGGATGAATGGAATGAGCATCTGGTGCAGGGAATGAGAGCAGCGTCTGTGGCGGCAGTTCCGGAGATTGAGAAGGTGGTCGGTGGAATGTTCGAGGGCTGTGGCTGCGCGTAAGAAGGCTAAGGCCAGGGCAGTGAGATCGGTAATGTTGGTGGATTTGGTGGCATATAAGAAGGCTAAGGCGGTGGTGCAGAGGGTGATTAGGGAAAGGAAGCGTGGGTATTGGAGGGGCTACTGTGGGACCCTGGGGAGTGATTCTGGTGTGGGTGAGGTTTGGAAACAGTTCAAGTGAATGTCCGGATTGATGAGGCCGCAGGGTAGTATGTCAGTGTTGTTGAAAGGGGAAGAGGTGGTCAGTGAGGATGGGGAGAAGGCAAATTTGTTGGGGGGAGTATTTTGCGGGAGTGCACAGTTCAGGGAACTTCCCAGAAGCGGTGAGGCTAGGTATGGGTGTGGTTGAGGAGGAGATGCGAGAGTTGTTGGCGGATGTTGGGCCTTGGGAGGAGCGGTATGAAGTTCCATTTTCTATGGTAGAGTTGGATGGGGCGATTCGAAAGGGGAAGTGGTCTAGCCCAGGGGTGGATGGGGTCATGTATGTATTTTTGGAGAAGTTGCCAGCGGAATGTAAGTTGGAGGTATTGGCGCTGTTTAATGAGATCTGGAAGAGTGGAGTTTTGCCGAAGTTGTGGAAGAGAGCGATTGTGGTGGCGATTTTGAAGGGTGGCAAGGTTCCTAAGGAGTGTAAGTCGTATAGGCCGATTACGTTGACTGTTGTGCTGTGTAAGGTTATGGAACGGATGGTGGTTGAGCGATTGGGGTTTTATTTGGAGTCGAATGGGTGTTTGAGTGATTTTCAGAGTGGGTTCAGGAGGAATCGGTCGGTGGCTGATCCGTTAGTGAGGTTGGTGACTGGAGTGGAGGAGGCGTTGTCTGATGGGGAGCTGGTGGGGGCGTTCTTTTTGGATTTGGAGAAGGCGTATGATCTGGTGTGGAGGAGTGGGTTGTTTTTGAGACTGTTGGAGATGGGTGTGAAGGGGAGGATGTTTCGGTGGATCAAGGCATTTTTGGCAGATAGGACCTTTCAGGTGAGAGTGAGTGGGGTGCTGTCTGAAGTTTGGAAGACGGAGAATGGGACGCCGCAGGGGAGTGTGATTAGTGCAATGCTGTTTAATGTGATGGTGGATGGGTTGATTCGGGCTTTGGCAGGAATCGGGTGTCAGGTGGATTTCTTCGCAGATGATGGTGTGGTATGGGTAAGAGGGCGGAGTTTGTTGTTGGTGCAGAGTCGGCTGCAAGCTGCGATTGGGCGTATAGAGGAGTGGTGTGGGAAATGGGGCTTTTCGGTGTCTGTGGATAAAAGTGTTTGTATGGTTTTCTCGAGGAAAAGGGTGCAGCAGGAGTTAGAATTGGTTTTGAAAGGTGTGAGGGTGAAGAGCGTAGAAGAGTTTCGGTACTTGGGGGTAATTTTGGATAGGAAGTTGAACTGGAATTTTCTGGTGGATGGTGTGGTGGATAAGTGTAAACGTAGGTTGTATTTGTTGCGGGCGGTGTCTGGGAAAGAATGGGGTGCCCAGAAGAAGTGTTTACGAATGTTGTATAAGGGGTTGATTTTGAGTGTGATGGATTTTGGATGTCAGGTGGCAGTGGGTTTCACAGCGAGTCAGAAGTTGCGGTTGGATAGGGTGCAGGCGAGTGCATTGAGGGTGTGTTCGGGTGTGATGAGGTCCTCTCCAGTGAATGCGGTGCAGGTGCTTGTGGGGGAGATGCCGTTGGGGTTGAGGAGGGATGTGTTGAATATGAGGTGGTGGGTGAAGTGCAGTGCGAAGAGTGTGGCTCATCCGGTGTGTGAATGTTTGAAGTATAATTGGAGGTTTGACTACTATAGGGACCGGTGGAGGAGGAAGGGGGGAGCTTTGGGGTTTCACATGTGGGAGAAGGGGGTGCAGTGGGGTGTGGGCGAGTTGTTGGCTGTGACGGGCACAGATTTGATGAGATGGCCGATGTGGATGATGGGGTCTCCAAAGATGTGTTTGGAGTTGGCGAGTGTAGTGTCGAAGAAGCGGGGTTTGCGGGGTGAGATCAAGGTTTTGGGTCAGGCGTATGTGGCAGGGAAGGAAGGATGTATGGTGTTCACGGATGGTTCGAAAGATCCTGTGTCTGGGAAAGTGTGTATGGCATATTATCTGGAAAGCACTGGGGAGTATAAAGTGGGGCGACTGACGAATGATGTGTCTATTTGTACGGCTGAGTTGGTGGCGATTGCATTGGCGATTGATAGGGTGGGCGAGTTGGGGTATGTGAAAGTGGTGGTATTCTCAGATTCATTGAGTGGGTTGCAGGCGATTGTGGCAGGGGATGGTGATAGGAAGGATGTGATTTTGGACATCAGGAGGAAGATTGATCGGTGTGTGCGTGGGGGAATCGATTTGGAGTTGGCGTGGGTCCCCAGTCACAGTGGCATTTTGGGTAATGAGTTGGTGGATCTGGCGACGGGTGAAGGTATGAGGAGGGGAGCGGTTGATGTGAGGTTGCCTTTGAGTGTGGATGAGGTGAAGGCTGTGGTGGTGAGACGGGTCATGGATGAGTGGCAGGAGAGGTGGGGGAGTGGGGTGAAGGGCAGGTGGATGTTTGTTGTCCGTGGGAAAGTGTCGGTGAAGGTGGATGCGGGGAGTCTGGAATGGAGAAAGGGGGAGGAGGTGAATCGGTTGAGAATAGGACATGTGGGGCTGAATGACTGTCTATATCGAGTGGGGAAGCGTGAGTCGAGGGACTGTGCAGTGTGTGGGGTGCCTGAGACTGTGGGACATTTTCTGCTTAGGTGTGAGAGACATGTTGAGGAGAGAGAATTGATGAGAGTTCGGATGTCTGCGCTGGGTGTGGCTGAGCTGAGTGGGAAGGCTTTTCTGGGAGGTGACAGGGTGAGAGGCAGGAGGAGGAGCAGTGTGTTGTTGGATTTTGTGAGGCAGACAGGGCGGTGGGAGGAGTTATGAGATTGTGAGGGCAATGTGTATGAATGGTGGGGGTAGGTGCACATCATCCTATTGGATGGGGAAGCACCCTGCGTGGGTCCGCCCACCATTCAGAGAAGAAGAAGAAGAAGAAGACGACAATAGCTACTTTTCTTGCTGAGGAGTTGGCAACACTGGTTCCCCGAGCGTTGCCGCTTCTGGCGGATTGTGCAAGGTTTCCTGCTCCGGGATGTGGCATAGGAGGTCGAGGTTCAGAGGAAGAGGACGCGGGAACAGGAAGGGGCCGGGGCAGGACCAGTTTTACAGCAAATGGTCTACACCAGGACGCGGCAGGTGGTTGGGGGTAATGGTGAGCATGTGCCGCCGCCGCCGCCGCACGGGTTGTTAGATTGTGGGGCCTTGTTACCTTAGGACGGGAGCCGCGACCGGGGTCAATAGGGCACAGGATGCCGCGCTACTAGGAAAGGCCGGAGGACTAGGGAAGTGGGAGGGCCAGCTCGGACGGCGAGGGGAATACGCAAACAAATCATTCTCTGTCTGTTGGATCATCAAACATGGGTCAGGGCTTAGAAACTCGCGGGCACCCGCGAGCATTAGGGTACGAAGTGGCTTGGGGTGGGCATTAACGCGCAGCCTGGTAATGACCGGTTTTGTGGAAGGGATTAGGAATGGCGGTTGCAGCATTAGGTTAGGGGCGGCACGGTACATTGCATCCTCTCCCGACCAAGTATCTGAGTCTGCCTCTGATTCTGAATCTTGTATACTACTGGTCTCCTCCTCGTTATCATCACTATTGATTGACATGAATTCTTTTACTGTTTTTAATTCATCATTACTGTGAGTACTTGGTTTACTAGTGCTCTTTTTTTCCCCACCATCTGGACACACTCCTCGCTTATTTCAGTGCATATGATTGGTAAGCAGTGTATGCAACAGCAACATGTCATGAATATTCCTAGCACTGCTACTAGGATAGCAAATAATTTCCATCCCCATGATCGTAATACTTCCCAGAACCAGTAGCTTATGTTTAATTCCCAACTCCCTTTGGAGGGGTGTAGGTCAGAGCTTAAACGTGCAATTATCTGATCGCTTCGAACATCGTAGGGGAGGAGTCGCTTACAAATACGCAACACGCAGATCCCACGATTTTGCAAACTCCCCCACGATCAACCAGGATCACATCAAGAGCCATTCTATTTTGGAGTGACATTAATCTGATTCCTTTTTCCTCTAATGTCATGTCATATAATATATCTGTCGTTCCATTTATTGTTTCCTCTAATATTCTGGACAGTCGTCTTATGTTATGAGTTTATTGCTTGGCCCTAAAATGGTATAAATGATTTTGCCATGTCCTCCGCCATCAAACCTCCTTCCCCATTTCGCCGTGGTCTTGACCTGGCCAATTTGGCTATGTCTGCTGTTTGCGAAAGGAATACCCCAGGGAATAGGAATCCTAAATAACAAGTACCTCCCCAGTTTCTAGGTAACCAGGGATACGCTTACTCTCCACATATAAAATAAACAGGATCTCCTACATATACTGGCTCTACCTCCTTATCGAGAACTGCTATATTCATGCATCTAGTGAATGTCCCTACCAAATAGAAGCCCTCTTTCCTCAGGCAAAAAGGAACGGACCGTGGGCTGTAATTTACTGTATAAGAGGGGGGCACTGTATCTTTATTCCCTTCGGGGCTCATCTGAAATGTGATTACAGATGATTTATAGGGCACAGACAATCTATCTTGTGGCATCACTACTGGTGTAATCAATCGTGTTTTGTGAAATATGGAACAGCCTACGGGTTTCATAATAATTTCTTCGAATTCATTCATATTTGTTCTATCTAATTGACCAGTTTCACTTTCGTTCCATTTCCCATAGTACAATGCACTTAAGGAAGCGTAACATGCAGAACTCAATGGCAGGGGCTGCACATACCAACCAATTCCCTTACCACCATGCTGTGGCAAGTGTGCACAGACCCAGCAATTGTTTTTCCTTAATATTGAGTGCCATATTCATTATTAGCAGTAATGTGTTATTCCCATAACCTTCCCTGTGTCTTTCTTCCATTGGGGACAAAGTGTAAGTAATCGCGTGCATCGGGCTTTCAGTGAGATGTTTCCAACAGGCAAGAATATTTCTAAGGGGTGTATTTCTTCTAAGTACCATAATACCAATACGGTCATTATTGGGGCTAATATACTCATGATACACATGACTATCGTTAAGATCAGCATACCATTTTTTTCGACGATTTCTTTTTTGTAACCTTCCAGTCTCTGTTTAATTCATTATCAACAGTGGTGCAGGAGGGGGCAAAGGCAGATTTCGGCATCTTTCTCTTGCTGTTCTTCTTCTCCAACATTGTTCGTGAATATCTCTTCTTGCTACACTTGTTCGAAATGTCAAATAAGTTCGGTAATCGCCCACAGTCTATTCTGCCAATTCTCAGCAGCCTGGATTGCTATGCGTTGGGCAAGATCTTTGCCGTGGGGCGGTAAATCATCATTTCCCATTTTACCCTTCCCCATTCCCATTTTTGCCCCATAGGGCATAATGGGAATGGGGAAAGGCGCTAATTACGCCACCGTAAATTACGGTGGCGTAATTAGCACCAAGGTCCCTTTGCGGCATGGGTTTTAACGCCTGCAAAAAGCAGGCGTTAAAATCACCATCCCGCAAAGGGACCTTGGAATCAGGCGTTAAGGGTCGGCGCCGTTTACGGCGCCGTAATCCCCTTAATGCCTAGGTCCTAATGAGGGCCAATGTCTTCCTTTCAAAGTTCTTGATTAGTACCCAATCTCCGGGTTCCAGTGCATTCCCCGGACCAGTATACCGGATTGGTAATGCCTCCTGCACCTGCTGATGAATCAAACGCAATTTTTGAATGAACAGATTACAGTAAATGCGGTTCCCCTAGCCGTTTTGGCTGCGGTGCACACCAAACATTTGCCGGTCTCCCCATCACAATTTCATAAGGGGAGAGCCCAGTTCTTGCCTGCACAGACATACGCATACACAGTAGTGCTAGTGGCAATGCGTCTACCCAGCTTAACTTGTTCCCTGCACACATTTGACTTATTTTGGCTTTTAAAATGCTGTTGTGACGTTCAATAAGACCGGCACTCATGGGGTGCCTAGAACAATGGAATCTCTTGTCAATCTGGAGACCTGTGCAAATCTGTAATATCACTGCGCCCACAAAATGTGGGCCATTATCTGGCCATATGACACGGGGCAGACCAAACCGGGAGAAATACTCCTTCAACATTACTTTTGCAGTGCTCATGGCGGTGCAGTCTTTTAATGGATATGCTTCCACCCACTTACTAAATGCACATATAACCATTAAAAAGTACTTCAAGTTTTGGCACCTCTCCATCTCTATGAAATCAAAATGGATTACTTCAAATGGCATAGAGGGAGGGCCGAAACTGCCTGTTGGAGTCACCGTTCCCTTCCCCACATTGTGTTGTAGGCACGTGATGCAATTCTGGACCAGCCTTTCCGCATTTTTCTTTGTGTGTGTTATCCCATGCTCTAGCTAGATGCTGAACTATCTTTTTGGCACAAATGTGTGTAGGGGTGACCATTGCAGTTACATAGGAGTTGGGCAGCATCCAGTTTTTGCTTTTCTTGTGTACCCAGCAACCTTCTAGATCTAGTTCAGCAGAGCCCTCAGCCCACCCTTGTATTTCATCAGCAGTAGCTTCTGCCTGCATTTCTTTAACAGTAGCAATTCCATTTTCTATCATGCAGAGCACTTCCTCAGACTGTACTGACATCATTTTAGTATTCAGATCTGTCGCAGTTTGCTTCGCAATCATGCCTGCAAATGCGTTTCCCTCTCCCACTTTACTGGTTACTTTTTTATGCGCCTCGCATTTGACTATCGCTAGGCACTTTGGACACGTAAGTGCAGACAGTAATCGTACAATTAAAGGGCCATGATGAATCCTGGCCCCATGTGATGTCAAGAAACCCTTCTCAGCCCAGAAGTTATGAACCACGCCAAAGGTGTATTGGCTGTCAGTATATATGTTTACACTCAGATTTTCAGACAGGCTCTGGTTAAAGCTATAATCTCCGCTGCTTGTGCTGAATTGTAGGGGATTATTTTGCTTTCTACAATACTCTTTAACGTGGTGATAGCATAGGCAGCAGTTGTCGTGCCATCAGGTAATTTAAAACAGGAGCCGTCACAAAACTGTTCTCCATCTGGCTCTTTTTGTGGGGTATCTCTTAAATCAATTCTTCCCTTCGTTTCTTCCTCAGTTACCATTAAGCAATCATGGGGAGGTGATTCATTCTCACCAAGTTTTTCCGTGGGCAGTGGCATTAATTCTGCAGGATTCAAAGCGCTACACCTCATAATTTTGATGTTTGGCGCAAAAAGGACAATTTCGTATCTCGTCAGTCTAGCAGAGGTGAGGTGTTGCGTCTGTGTTCTATTCAATAGAATGTCTATAGCATGTGGCACCATCAAAATTAAGGTGTGCCCCAATACCATTCCTTCGGTTTGTTTCACTGATGCAGCAGCCGCTGAAACAGCTCTCAAACAACGTGGCAGTGCGCACGCTACAGGGTCCAGCGCGGAAGAAAAATAGCCGCATGGCCTATTTCTTCCACCTTGTTCCTGTGTCAGAACAGACAACGCACAACCTTCACTCTCATATACAAACAATCTGAAAATGTTCTCATAATTTGGTGTACCCAAAACCGGAGCAGAACACAATGCAGTTTTGAGCAGATCAAATGCTCTCCAACATTCTTCATTCCACAGCAAAGGTATCACAGCATCCTTTTTTTGTCAATTCCACCATTGGCTTCACAATCAAAGCAAAGTTCACAATCCACTGCCGGCAATAGAAGCCATGACTATTATGGCTCTGACTCTTTTCTGTGTTTTTGGAATAGGCATACCAGAAATGCTCTCTATCCTCTCTGGCGTCCGTCTTCTCCCTTCTCTCGAAAGTAGGTAACCCAAATAAGTCACCTCCTTTCGACAATATTGGAATTTCTTTAAACTCGCTTTATGGCCATATGCTGCTAAGTGTGTTAATAGTAAAACAGTGCTCTTTTTACAAATCTCCTCTGTCAGCAGCGATCAATAAGTCATCTATATATTGTAACAATACACAACCTGCCGGTAATTCTAGCATATCTAGCTGTTCTTTCAATGCTCTGCTGTAAATACTCAGACTCTCTGTGTAGCCTTGCGGAATGCGTGTGAATGTAAATGATCGCCCTCCTAATGTGAAAGCAAACACATATCTGCTTTCCTTATGTACTGGAATGCTGAAGAAGGCATTCTTCAAATCAATAACGCTGAAGTACTCTGCCGAGGCAGGAATCATTGTCAAAATTGTGGTGACGTCTGGAACCAATGGGAATTGAGGATCTACCACCTTGTTTAATGCATGCAGATCAATTATGAAACAATACGGTATCTCATTACCTCCTTTCTTGTACACCGGGAGAATGGGGCTGTTACATGTGCTGCCTGCAATCTCTTCAATCACTCCCAATTTTACCAAATAAGAAACAATACTTGTCAATCCTTTCTCTCCTTCTCTCCTTCTGCTGAGATTTATTGTCATTCATCGCCCATATACAAGTTGGCACTTCACTCAATTCTCCTGGCAAAGGTTTAGACAAAAATTCAGATACCGGTACATTCTGTGGTGAAATGGTCAAAAATACTCCATCGGGTGTGCAATGAATAACTGCACTCAATTTTTTCAATAAATGTAACCCCAAGAGAAATGGACAATATTCAGTAAATGGGCCTAACGTCACTGCTACTGGTTGAGACACTGCATTTATCACTGTGGTACCTGCAAACCCTACTGAAATATTTATTTGCCCTGACAGTGGTGTTTCTGAAACCAACTGATGATCTATCGAGCACTATTGTGCCCCCGTATCTACGAGAAAGCTATGCTCTCCATTCCCGATTTTACGTAGGGTCCTTTCTGATTTACGGGAATAGGCACTGGTTCCGATCCCTGTCTTGGGCTGTCCTATTGAGGAAATAACACATCATCCGATGTGTAATCACTACTGTTATTATAGTACGCGTTTGAGTGTCAAATGTTCCCACCCCTTCCTCTATTCCCATTTTGCGTGTTTTGATAGCTCTGATTCTGAGTAGAAGCAGTTTGATTATGAGCTTGGTTCTGATTTTGGGTACCATTCCCTTGGCTATTTTTGTGCTGCTGCATGTTATTTCTATTTTGCCCAGGTGCTCCTGGATGCCCCCTATGCTGTCTTCTCTGGCCATACCCAATTCCATATTTACAGGTGTGGACATTGCGCTCGCCATTGACCTTCCTCTCTGCAGTACGCACACTGATTTAATCCCAGAGGCCCTCCATGCATGTTATGTTATGTTATTTTGCATTTATATAGCGCCTTATATACCATTGGTATGGTCTGAAGGCGCTGGTAGGTTGAACGCCCTTGGGAACCGAAGTTCAGGTCAGCAGAGAGAGTAGAGAGAGTCAAGGTGCATGTGCGCACCGGGTACGTGTGCAGCTGGTGCGGTATTCATGTAATAGCTGCTTTTTAGCGGTAGGTGTGTTCGTTGAGAGATCGGTAGTATGTGATCCGAATGTGGCTGTGTTAGGCCTGAGGAGAACGCCTGGCTGGGGGTGTGTAACCAGCAGTGTTTACTTAGAATGATGTGGAGTGAGCGGCGGATGTTGGTATGAGAACAGTTATACCGAATGGTGTCATAGTATCTCTGTGTTCTAGTTGAGTGGTGGTGTAAAGAAGAGAGTAAGCGTGGTGTTGAGATATGATGGGTTATATGCTCTTTCAAACGTTCCCTGCATTCCAAACCATACAATGTACGTCACGCACCATGCATTCATCTGTTTTGCTCACTCACCCACTCTATGCACTTGTCCGTGTTATGTCCTCACACTCACTATGCATTCATCCCCTCCACGCACTCATCTCCTCCACACCGAGAGGCTATTGGGCATACTTCTAAATGCATGATGAAGAGGGGAAGATTCACATGAAGAAAGGACTCGCTAGCAGCACCAGAGAGTCAGGAACGAAATACCCTGTGTCCAGAAAGCAGTAAACTGGCATCTAAGATGATTCAGGCAATTGGGGTCATAAAATGATTTTCCAATAGTTAACCGATTCCCATTTTACAAAAAACATACAATGCAAAACCAAAAGCCTTAGCCCTTTATGGGGCTTGGAATCATCTTCTCCATCAGTGGTGGAAAACTCTTTAAAATGTGTCTTAGGTTTGCAAATATCTGCATCAAATTAGGAGGTCCAGGACAAACTTGCCTCTCCAATTGAGGACGAGCTAAAAATACAACTAGTCATTACTTGGCTAACAATATGGGCTAATGAGAAAGCAGTGCTGATCATAGAAATCATCTCGTTGTTGGGCAGCAAAAACAAATTATTTGAATATACCATGGTTAGCATTTGTAAGAAAATCTCTTTGCACAAACTGTAACCCCATTTTTGCCAACACATCCACTATCAAAGTGATGGTTCACTACTATTGCTGCACTCCACTATAATCTGGATAAACACAAAGAATTGGAAAGCAATCTGTAAGAAGTTATACTCCTTGCAGAGAGTCAGTTACCGTACTACCTTGTTTGGGCAAGGCTGAAAAAAAAAAGATTGACCCTTGTGTGCTTAATTAGGACTCCATCTAATTAAATGTGATGACTGCAAAGTGGATTGGAAACATCAAATTATACGATATGCCTAATCTGCAGAATTACCCCTGCCGTGCGCGTTTCCTCTCCCTCTAATGTGTCCCGCCACTTGCTGGAGTAGCACCCTTGTTTGCAAATTTGCCCTATCCTACACCTCTTTCTCTTTCTCCGTGTTCACTCTATTCTCATAATATTGGGCCATATGTAATGCTTCACTCAACGTTTTTGCTTGCCGTGCACTTTCCGATGTCATTATTACGTTTTGAATTGGAAGCATTAACCCTCTCACATATTTATCGACAAATGGCCTTTTACCTGCTTCTGTGCTTACATCCTGTCCACTAAAGTCCGTGAATACTTCCTCAAATCTATTAAAATAATCTGTAGCTAACTCATCCTTTCCCTGAACGCACACAGTTAATCTGTCCCATTGAATTCTTCTTTCGGGAACAATTTCTTTCAATTTTTGTATTATCCGTGCTGGTAACGCCGCCATATTTGGCCCCGGTTTTCCAATACATGTCTTTCATTGTTCCTCCTGAAATCATACATCGAAGCTAGCGCTGACGCTTCATCATTCCCGTTTATATACATCTCGGCCTGTTCTTGCAACTCTCGCTTTCTCTCCTTGCTAATCGTACTTTGGGTCACTCTCTCACATCCACTTTGTCCAGCCCCTTCCCTCGTTTCAACAAGTTCAATCACCGGTGGAGCGGATGGGACAGTAACAATCTCTAGGGAGGGAGGTGCAGATGGGACAACGGGACCAGGAAGTGACTGTTGCGGCGCGGGCTGACTAATGGGAGGCGCTGAATAGCTGGAGGGGGCTGAGCAATAGCCACTGACGCAGTCTTTTTAGTCTCTTCCCTTGGGCCTCGCTTCGTATCAGTCAATATTTTGTTTATTAATTCATCTGATGAATGCAACTCTCGTTGTGGGTATATTTTTCTATACTCAACTGATCGCGTCTTTTTGACTTTCTCAAACTATCATTCCTCTCCTCCTCCTTTTCTTTCGCTCTCTCTGCTTTCGACTTATGCCTGCGTGCATGTTTCTCTCTACTTTTCCAACGAAGCATAGCTTCCCTCCTCCAGTCTCTAAGGATATCAAATGCTGCAGGGAGTGTTTTCCTTTTCATCAACACCTTCTCCAAGTTATCTATTCTCGTAATCTAAAAACTCCCATGATTCGCCCACTGAAGATCTTCCTGCTTTCTGGTTTGCCTGTGCCAAATCTCACAAAACATTATCGCTCCTACACCTTATTTCACATACATCTCATAGGCTGGCGTTCCCACGGGTGGCGCAACCTGGCCAGTTTCCAAAGATTGTCTACTGCAGCGGAAAAATCCAGCTAAGGTGGACAATACCCCAGGCATGTTTTAACCTTACCCATGGCTAATCAACCTTACACTGGGTGTTTGATTTTGCAAAATCAACTCTCAACCAATATTAGGACTACTTTGAATCGGGGCACGACTCACCTGATCAGTCAAGTCGTCTCTTCAGACGCAATTCGTCCGTATACTGACGCAACCAATGACGTCGTGTCTGCATATCTTGGCTCACTCTGCCTCATTTTGGGACCCTCGCCTCCTTGTTCTCTGGCCGGGCACGTCGATCAGGGATCAGTTGTGTGCAGATCTGCAAAGGAGTCTTGTCACTTTCACAGGGGCGCCCACAAACACCTCTTGATCCCGGCTCGATTGTCCCGTTCTCGCCGTTCTCTCCGCCTGCCTTATCTTACAACGTACACGATGGAACAAGTGGGGGAGGGTCCCTATTCGGGCGCCATTTTGAAGGGGGCCCCAAGGGACCCTCGCATATGGAAACCAGGCACAATCCCCACACACAAACTGATGCGCCAGACACAAGGTTGTATTCCCAAAAGCTAGGGTTTATTGCAAAGCAAATGGTCTCAGTTGGCCAACTGGGTCCCATGTCCCGCGACGTGTGTTTCCAAACCCCGGGGGACGCAAGAGAGCGAGAATCGTACAACAGTTAAATATATACAAAGCAAGCATCTTACAATCAGTACTGACACATCCAATACCGCCCCTAATACATTTCCTTTGAATTCTGCACGATGATTGAATAATGGTGACGAGTATGACACCTTCAAACATTAATTTTAGTAACAGTTTGCAATATTTCGAGCCTTCAGACATATGTTTTTGTTTTAAAGAACACAGTGCTTCTGTTTTCGCAAGCAAGCTGCGTGCATGGGAGAAACGCATTCCAGGCCTTGCTATCTTCTAGTTTCTATTTGTGTACTGGGGGTCAACTTGCTCTCCAGGGCGCTACAGGGCTCAGGAGAGGGGGGGACGTAAGAAGCGCATAATTCAAACCATTTAATGTTCGCTTCTAACATTTCTACTGTGTAAACGAGACTGGCTGGCACCTGTGTGCTGATTAGAATGCCTCACTGCTTACTTCCAGGGATTTGTGAGGGAGGAGACCAGGCATTTCTGTCTGGGTTGCTGCGTTATGTTTCAACATGTCTCTCGCGGCCTTGCGTTATGCACTAGTGGAGCAGAATAAGATTTCAACAAAGCGGCTTTAACAGAAAGCAAAAAGTGAACGTTAGAGAAAACAAAATGGCGATTTCAGTCACCTCAAGATGGCCGCACTTTAGTCAAGCATATGGCTATATTTTTCTAATACTAAACGCATGATGCGGTTGGTCTTCGGCCAACAAAGTACATTGCCTCCTGATTGAGGGGTTTCTACTTTTTCTGGACTGACAAGATGGCCGGTCTCCCATCCTGCGTTCCTGTACCCTTCATGTCTCCTTCTCTCCTGTCTTGTCTCCATTCCTGCCTCTTCCTGAAACTGGTGTCCAGATCCAAGTTTAGTATCCAGGTCTGTGGCTCAGTGGACTAGTGCATTCTCTGGTAGGATCCATGGTTGTGTGATCTCATAGTCACTGGCTTGAATCCCTGCAGGTCCACCCAGCCCTTCATCCATCCAAGATTGACAGAATGAGCCTCAGAGTTTTGTAACAATGAAAATCTGTTACCTTCTGTCTAGGGCACCAAAATAAATCAGTGTGTGTGGGGGAGCTTGGTGCACTCTACACATACATAGTATGTTATGTTAATCCTTTCCTCTGTGCCGTGCTATTGTTGGTAATTCGCTATTGGACCTGTATGGTGGATCTCAGCACTTTTCTATATCGGGTGGAGGAGTGGAATTGTAAAAGTGAGTTAAATAAGCACATTGATAGCTACACCCAGTGTTGGTTGTCCTCTTTGCTGATCACCTCGGGGGGAAAGGGATTGATGATAAAGCCTTAATAGGGAGGGGCTGAATGAAACAGAACACCAGATATGCACTTTGGTGGGAGTTTTTTTTTCTAGGCATGAATGAGTGAGCATTCTGGAGGGGAATTGAGGGCATGCCGTAGAGTCAATGGAAACAATGGTATGGAGTGCAGAAGTATCACAGACACATACACACTCCCCTTGCCTGCCCATCCGCTAGAGCAGTCACAACATGAGGTGATTGAAACGGTTGCATTGGGAGGCAAGGGTACCCTGGGGTCTGCAGGGGTTCTTGGTGGTGGGGGTGCAAGATGGCCTTAGGCCTGCTCCTGGGAGGGTGATGCATTGGGAGGCAAAGGTACCCTGGGCTCTGCAGGGTTTGCTGCTCCTGGGAGGGTGATACATTGGGAGGCAAGTGTACCCTGGGGTCTGCAGGGCTTCCTGGTGGTGGGGGTGCAAGATGGCCTAAGGCCTGCGCCTGGGAGGGATGATGCATTTGGAGGCCAGGGTACCCTGGGCTCTGCAGGGGTTGCTGCTCCTGGGAGGGTGATGCATTGGGAGGCCAGGGTACCCTAGGGTCTGCAGGGGTTGCTGTGCCTGGGAGGGATGATGCATTGGGAGGCCAGGGTACCCTGGGGTCTGCAGGGACTGCTGCGCGTGGGAGGGTGATGCATTGGGTAGTAATGGTACCCTGAGGTCTGCAGCGGTTGCTGCGCCTGGGAGGGATGATGCATTTGGAGGCCAGGGTACCCTGGGCTCCTGCAGGGGTTGCTGCTCCTGGGAGGGTGATGCATTGGGAGGCCAGGGTACCATAGGGTCTGCAGGGGTTGCTGCACCTGGGAGGGATGATGCATTGGGAGGCCAGGGTATCCTGGGGTCTGCAGGGGTTCCTGTGCCTGGGAGGGATGATGCATTGGGAGGCAAGGGTACCCTGGGGTCTGCAGGGCCTGCTGCGCCTGGGAGGGTGATGCATTGGGTAGTATGGTACCCTGGGGTCTGCAGAGGTTGCTGTGCCTGGGAGGGGTGATGCATTGGGAGGCAAGGGTACCCTGGGGTCTGCAGGGGTGATGTATTGGGAGGCAACAGTACCCTGGGGTCTGCAGGAGCTGCTGTGCCTGGGAGGGTGATGCATTGGGAGGCAAGGGTATTCTGGGCTCTTCAGGGGTTGCTGCGTCTGGGAGGGTGATGCATTGGGTGGACGAGGGTATCCTGGGCTCTGCAGATGCATTGGGTAGTAAGGGTACCCTGGGCTCTGCAGGAGCTGCTGTGCCTGGGAGGGTGATGCATTGGGAGGCAAGGGTACCCTGGGCTCTGCAGGGGTTGCTGCTCCTGGGAGGGTGATGCATTGGGAGGCAAGGGTACCCAGGGGTCTGCAGGGTTTCCTGGCTTGGGAGGGGTGATGCATTGAGTAGTAAGGGTACTATGGGGTCTGCAGGAGCTGCTGTGCCTGGGGGGTGATGCGTTGTGTAGTAAAGGTACCCTGGGCTCTGCAGGGGTTGCTGCTCCTGGGAGGGTGATGCATTGGGAGGCAAGGGTACCCTGGGGCCTGCAGGGGTGATGCATTGGGAGGCAAGGGTACCCTGGGGGCTGCAGGGGCTGCTGTGCCTTGGAGGGTGACACATTGGGTAGTAAGGGTACCCTGGGGTCTGCAGGGGTTGGTGGTGGTGTATCTCACAAGGGGTCCCTTAGGACTTGAGGGGGGAGCCCAAGTGGGAAGAAAGGTGGCAAGGGTGATGGTGAGAAAGGGAAATTGGCTGCGGGTGGTGGTTGCCAGTCTCTAGCGGAGGGTTTGGTGGGAGCCGGTGTTGATGGTGGGAGGAGAAAGGGGGGTCGCATGAGGATGTCAGGGGGGGTGCTGCTTTGTAGTAGATCCCCCCCCCCATCCTCCCCTGTGGATCGGAGGGTGGAGGGCAGTGGGGGTTCTGGTGGTGGACAGCAGTGTGTGGGTGGGTGTGAGGCTGCGGTTGAATCCACTGGGGCAGAGTTGGGGTGGCAGGTTGTCATAAAGTCGGCAAATCCTGATCAGGATCTTTAATGGAGTTGGCCCTTTTGTGATGTCAGAGTGGGTCTGGAAAGGGATTGGTGCTGTGCAGTCTGTCCAGGTCATCAGTGGGGGGCGTTTGTTGGTGAAGGGTGTGGGTGCCAGGAACAAGGCATTGGATTTGGGAAGTCTTGGGAGACATCTTGTTTCTGTGTCGGAACAGGATGGTGCAGTGTGTAAGGGAGTGATTCCTTTGTGTGCGTGACAGGGACATTGAGTTCGTTGCAGGAGTGGGGGGGGAGGGTTTGGAGGTGTGACGGTTGGGTAGGAAAGATCCTGATGGGGGTATAATTTCTACGACTGTGGCTATTCGGTTTAGGGGGAGTGAGGTGCAGGAGCATGTGTTTTTGGGGTTTCAGCGGTTTCGGGTGAAGCCTTATGTCCCCACCCCCCTTGGGTGCTGTAAGTGTCAGGAGTATGGTCACGTGGTGCGATCTTGTAGGACGAAGAGAAGGTGTGGTAAGTGTAGTGGTCCCCATGATATTAAGGATTGAGTCTCTGTATGTACACCAAAGTGTTGCAATTGTGGTAGGGATCATGTTGCTTATTTTAGGGGGTGTGTTGCACAGATGGAGGCCTGTAAGGTTGTGAGCACTAAGGTGAGTCATCCACATCAGCTGCAGCAGTTCAGAAGGTGCGGGCGGAGCCGGAGCCGGTGGTTGTGGTGGTTAGTGGTGAAGCGACTGGAGGTGGGGGAGGTTCAGTCTTTGGCGGTTGAGAGGGTGATTGGAGGGGGTGTCACTATCAGAATGGCGGATTTGTTGTGTTACTATTAATGATGGCTGAGTGTCAGTCGATCGGACGGGTTACAAGCGGTGGTGAAGGCAGCGAAGATACATTTAAGGATGTACATGGGATGATGAGTGGTGGTGTTTTTGTTCTCCCTTGTCGCGCTCTGGAACACTTGTGTATGAGTGCGATACAAATAAAATATCAATATAAAAGTGGACCATAGTTGCAAAATGCAATTCATTGCTTTTGCGGCAGGCCTTTTGAATAGTACCCAATTGGGGGGGGTGGGAGGTTGTTGATCAAATGTAATGCAAATTGTGTGCATTTTAAAGGGTATTTATTCAGCAACAATGTTAAAAATGACTAGTTGCACAGTGAAGCAACTCATCAAAGTGGCGCACTTGGACTGAAAAAACTCCCAAACTAGCATTTTGCATTTTTGCAAAGTTCTTGACTCGCAATGTAATAAAACCTGTTTCGTTTGAATAGCAGTGATTTATTGATATTGGGTAGGAGTTACTTAACTGCTGAGTGTAGTTTCGGAGTGGCGCGCATGCCGAGCGCAGGGAGCGCATGGTAGTGTTTTGCCCTGGGAACCAACTGGACTATTAACTGTCCTGGGTGGATGGGCTCCTTTAATCTCCCAGGGACCTCAAATGCTATGTTTTTAAATGTGAAATATGTCTTATGGAATCATTGGGGAATCATTTGCTGTGGGTGAGAGACCAGCGACTATTCACTCCTCCTTTTAGTGAGAAAGTGATCATCTGTTTTGGCCAAGTGTTATTTACGTTGTCTCTGCTTGTTCTTCATAAACCTCCAGTTAATCCCGTCTTCTGTGTATGTGATGGACGGTGCATTCCTGGGCGGGGAGAGAACAGAAGCTCCTCTTTGGATGTTTTGATTATATATCGTTATAGGATGTCTTGCGTTTGTAGTATTTAATAACGTAATAATGTCTTCCATTTCTAGATCTAAACACAATATTGCGTCATCCTACTCTGCAAAACCTAAGAAGCACAGGCACCAAAAGGTAAATAACTGCTGTCATTTTTGTCTGCAAAGGTTGTCCTATGCTTCTGAGATTGAAGGGGCCCCTGAGGGACCCTCGCGCATGGAAACAAGGCACAATCGCCACACACAAACTGATACGACAGACACGAGGTTGTATTCCCAAAAGCTAGGGTTTATTGCTAAGCAAATGGTCTCAGTTGGCCAACTGGGTCCCATGTCCCGCGACATGTGTTTCCAAACCCCGGGGGACGCAAAAGTGCGAGAATCGTACAACAGTTAAATATATACAAAGCAAGCATTTTACAATCAGTACTGACGCATCCAATACCACCCCTAATACATTTCCTTTGAATTCGGCACGATGATTGAATAATGGTGACGAGTATGACACCTTCAAACATTCAATTTAGCAACAGTTTGCAATATTTCGAGCCTTCAGACATAAGTCTTTGTTTTAAAGAACACAGTGCTTCTGTTTTCGCAAGCAAGCTGCGTGCATGGGAGAAACGCATTCCAGGCCTTGCTATCTCCTAGTTTCTATTCGTGTACTGGGGGTCAACTTGCTCTCCAGGGTGCTACAGGGCTCAGGAAAGGGGGGACGTAAGAAGCGCATAATTAAAACCATTTAATGTTCGCTTCTAACATTTCTACTGTGTTAACAAGACTGGCTGGCACCTGTGTGCTGATTAGAATGCCTCACTGCTTACTTCCAAGGATTTGTGAGGGAGGAGACCAGGCATTTCTGTCTGGGTTACTGCGTTATGTTCCAACATGTCTCTCGCGGCCTTGTGTTATGCACTAGTGGAGCAGAATAAGATTTCAGCAAAGTGGCTTTAACAGAAAGTAAAAAGTGAACGTTAGAGAAAACAACATGGCGATTTCAGTCACCTCAAGATGGCTGCACTTTAGTCAAGCATATGGTTATATTTTTCTAATACTAAACGCATGATGCGGTTGGTCTTCGTCCAACAAAGTACATTGCCTCCTGATTGAGGGATGTCTACTTTTTCTGGACTGACAAGATGGCCGGTCTCCCATCCTGCGTTCCTGTACCCTTCTGATAGTGACACCCCCCCAATCACCCTCTCAACCACCAAAGACTGAACCTCCCCCACCTCCAGTCGCTTCACCACTACCCACCACAACCACATGCTCCGCCCGCACCTTCTGAACTGCTGCAGCTGATGTTGTGACTCACCTTAGTGCTCACAACCTTACAGGCCTCCACCTGTGCAACACACCCCCTAAAATAAGTAACGTGATCCCTACCACAATTACAACGATTTGGTATACATGCAGAGACACAATCCTTAATATCATGGGGACCACCACACTTACCACACCTTCTCTCCGTCCTACAAGATCGCACCACGTAACCATACTCCTGACACTTATAGCACCTAAGGGGGGGGGGGGTGCGGGGACATAAGGCTTCACCCGAAACCGCTGAAACCCCAAAAACATAAATCACATAAATCACACTCACCCTCTCGCACCCCGGAGCTCAACCTATCAATGCTTACCTCCAGATCTCTGATGTCCATTCAACCCTCGTCCTCCCAATGCATCACCCTCCTAGGCACAGCAGCTCCTGCAGACCCCAGGGTACTGTTGCCTCCCAATGCATCACCCCTCCCAGGCGCAGCAACCTCTGCAGACCCCAGGGTACCATTACTACCCAATGCATCACCCTCCCAGGTGCAGCAGCCCCTGCAGACACCAGGGTACCCTTGCCTCCCAATGCATCATCCCTCCCAGGCACAGCAACCCCTGCAGACCCCATGGTACCCTTGCCTCCCAATGCATCATCCCTCCCAGGCGCAGCAACCCCTGCAGACCCTAGGGTACCCTGGCCTCCCAATGCATCACCCTCCCAGGAGCAGCAACCCCTATAGAGCCCAGGGTACCCTGGTAAATAACTGCTGTAGTTTTTGTCTGCAAAGGCTGCCCTATGCTTCTGAGATAGCCGGTCTCCCACCCTGCGTTCCTGTACCCTTCATGTCTCCTTCTCTCCTGTCTTGTCTCCATTCCTGCCTCTTCCAACTGGTGTCCAGATCCAAGTTTAGCATCCCGGTCTGTGGCTCAGTGGACTAGTGCATTCTCTGGTAGGATCCATGGTTGTGTGATCTCATAGTCACTAGTTTGAATCCTACAGGTCAACCCAGCCCTTCATCCATCCAAGATTGACAGAATGAGCCGCGGAGTTGTGTAACAATTAACATCTGTTACCTTCTGTCTATAACACCTGTGTGTGTGTGGGGGGGGGCGCGGTGCACTCTACAAATGCACATATTATGTTATGTTAATCATTTCCTCTGTGCCGTCCTATTAAACTCAATTGGTAATTCTCTATCTCAGCACTTTTCTATAGGGGTTAGAGGAGTGAAGTTGTAAAAGTGAGTTAAATAAGCACATTGGTAGCTACACCTAGTGTTGGTTGTCCTCTTTGCTGATCACCTGGGGAGAAAGGGATTGATGGGAAATCCTTAATCGGGAGGGGCTGAATGAAGCAGACCACCAGATCTGCACTTTGGTGGGTGTTTTTCTTTTGTTTCTAGGAATGAATGAGTGAGCGTTCTGGAGGGGAATTGAGGGCATGCGGTAGAGTCAATGGAAAGGATGGTATGGAGTGTGGAAATATCAGACGCACACACGCCCTTGCCTGCCCACCCGCTAGAGCAGTCACAACATGAGGTGATTGAAACGGTCGCCCTCGTGATTGTTAAGGAAGGTGAGTCAAGGACAGTGACCTGCCCACTTGCACACATTCGTGAACGGTTAGCAAGTCAGGTGATCCGAGTATTGCAGGCTCCTGAAATCATCTGCATCCCTTATTTATTCACTTATTGTCACCGGTTGTGGGATAAAATGACCAACTGGCATTGTTAGGTGTTGGGATTCCCTATTGGCTAGCAGCCCGTGTGCATTCCTGATGACCCACTTTGAAGCACTGTCCCACAAATTGACCTGGGAGGGAAGCTCCAAGATGTGGCTCCAACAACTGGGCGTAGGTCTTCATCAAGTCCTCGCAGCTTACACCCTGCAGGTACTGTTCCAAACAGTAGCGTGATTCAGTCATGACACGTGCTGAGCTCTGCATGACGTGCTATGTGAGGGATCTAAAATCCTGATATTGGACCATCCTGGCAGGAGAGGTGCGGGATGGACCTCATCCATTAATGCCTCAATCACTGATGTGACAAAGCCTTCATGTGAAATATAGCATTAAGTGTCGTGGTTTTTGGCCAGAGTAACCTGACGTTTGTGTTATGGTACCACCTGCGGCGTTTTTCAGAAATAATCTCTCTTGCTCATACCCACACTCGCTTCACTGTAAAATCTTGATGTAGTAAATTACATGAAAGTGGGCAGCATATATAGGTAAACCGTAATAATGAAAAAAATCAGGGTGGGAGATCAAAACAGCAAGATTTTGGATTAATATATTTAATCTCAAAAGAATAGCATACTGATAAACAGTGAACAGACAGGTTTTGCACTTTATCAATGGGGGGTATTTCTGAGTACCAACCTCTTCAATATTAGTGCACATTCTCTCATTTCAAAACAAACACGAGTAAGTGCTGCCCAGGACTAATAGTGGTCCATGGGTTTTGAAAAACATAACACAACAATATGTACAAACAGAAAAATGAGACAATGCGTTGTGTCACAGATCGACACTGTTGTGTTTCGGCCAACTGTATCGCTTGATTGGAGCTAGCTGTTGTGGTGGCCTTCTTCAGGATAGGGGTGAAGGGTGACTCTGTCCGTATGGTATCTGTCGGAGTATAATAAAGGTGTAAAAAGGCTGTTATGATCTCTGTGATGTGTAATTTATACTTTTAATACTTGTTAGTGGCTGGTTGGTGCCGAACAAATACACTAGATCGTTTATTCATGTAGAGCTTACCGTCGACCAAAGATGCAGCGGTAGAGCTTCTACAAATGGTCCCTCAGTGTTTCATGGTGGAGACTGGTGTAGTGGTGTACTGAATACACTGCTTTAGAGAAACGAGAGTGTAAGAATCACTCTGGAAATCCTGGGCACAATAAGTTGGCCAGGATGTGGCAGCGCCTGTGAGTGGCCAGCAGAATCCCCAGGTCTGTGAGAAAAAGGACGAAAAATAACATGTATTTCCGTCAATTTAAAATAAATGAAACATTTCAAAACAAGGGTGATGCTGAGTGTTGGAGCATGCGTGATGACAGTGAAATACAAGGTGCCGGGAGGCATGCCTCAAGTAATAAACTGCGTATAGTTATCACATAGGACTGGGTGACCCATCGGGCGGTGGGATCTGGGCACGGTACTGGGTTATTTGTGCGCACCGTATATGGGCAATGCATGCGTTCATGTCTGTGCCCGTGATGTAGTGGGGACGTGGATGTTAAAAACAACTTTTTAAGCGTCTGAAACTCACTAGGTGATACCAACAAGATTGAACGTGAATGGCATTTGGAGGACATGCTCAATGGGGTGCGTGCAGCAGATGGATCGTGCATAATTCCGTGTCCGTACCCGTGGGGTAATCGGGGCGTGAAGGGACCTCTGTGATTAAACTTACTTGTAGGATCCGCGAGCGTCTGACTCTCACTGCGTATGCGGCAGTGTGTACTGAGAGTTGGCCTGGAGATAAGTCCCTATGCTGTATGGTATGCCCCGCCCCTAGGTCGACGCCGCCAATAGTGGTGGGCCAATGGGGACAGGGGTCTGCGCGTGACGCACAGCTCAAGAGAAAGTGAGTCTGATTGGCTAAAGGTACATGCAGCTTGGCCAATAATGAATGGACTCAAGATGGGGGTTGTCCCGACTTAATTATGCTGGAAAAATGTGGTTGCATGCATACGAGCAAGGTGCACAAAAAACGGTGCCTAATGCCTGAAGCATGATGGGAATTGTAGTCTTGCACGAGCAAGCGTCCATGTCAGGATTTGTGCAAAAAGTCTTTTATTAGAGCCGCTGGGAGGCAGCAGATGAAACTGCCCACACGTGAGCCCTGTTTCTATGTGAGGCTATGTGTATAACTCTCGGTACTGGAAAAGGTGGCATGATTTGCAAGATGCAATAAAGGACTGGTAAGGACAGTTCAATGATGTAATGAATGCAACTGCGGAAAATATATCTATTATGTTGCACAACTGAGTTAAAAATGTAACAGCAATGATCATATCCATGTGCATAACATCCAACGGAATTAGACCCAAGCAACATTTGATCCATGAGAAGTAATGACGTAGTCTAAGTCGAATGTGTGAGGCACCAGATGCATTTTACAAAGGTCTTTTTCAGACATTGTGTTGGATGCTATTGTTTGTGGAATACAGTATAGTAGTTTCATAATTTCATGCAGGTGCAATGGATGGCTGGGTTTGACAATTCGATTAGGTACTAGATACAAGTTCCATCAAAGAGGTGTGTCTGTACACAACTAAATTAATTGTGCGGTATCAATGATCAAATCCATGTGCAATAAATCCAACAAAATAAGACTCAAGCAACATTTGTTCTACGTGATCTGTCACAGATCTCGAGCACCAGATGCATTTTTACAAACAAAAACAGTACATTTGCATAATTTCATACAGGTATATACATGGCATGGTACTGATTTGTGTACATCAAAGAATGATGTGTTCCAGGTTTTCAGTAGAATAGACTATGGGCTACATAGGCGGGATATGTTTGGGCACGGTCATGACCTATGACTGAACCTACAAAAGTCTATGCTGCTGTGTACTTGCTAATATAAAATGATGGTGGGGCGTTAGTAAAGGTGAGAAATGCCCGTGTGGTATGGTATCTGGCAAACATCATGTGCCAGGTGTGGTGGGTTAATTCCAAAAGTGCTTCCATTCGACTGTGATATTCAGTCCATTTTTCGCAGTGTCTAATCTAGGTACCCATTTTTGTTCCAATTTTGTTAGGGATAGCTTGATATCTCCACCTCGTTTTTGTGTGCTCAGTTGCTGTACAATTGCCCATGTAAATTGCTAATTGGTGTGTCCTTTCTTGGTGAAGTGTTCCACAAGTGGTTTATCAGCCACCGCATTTTTGATGCATGACCTGTGTTAATTAATCCGTTGTTTGATGGGCCTGATTGTTTTGCCGTTGTAGATTAGGTCACACGGACGATGACATAGATGACGAATTTGCTTTTGCAGTTGGTGTGATTGAAAATCCTTATAGGTGAATGTTTTGCTGGATTTTGTGTATCTACAGGCCACACATCGACCGCAGCTGAAGTGTCCAACCACAGGTGGTAATTCCCATAATGTTTGCATTTCTTTTTCCGGTTCGAAGAAGGTGTGTACCAGTGTGTCTCGTAGGTTTTTGTTCTTTTTGAACGCAAAAAAAAGTTTTTTTTTTGGCAGGGTCCCCTCATTTTTGATGAGATACCAATTTTTATTGATGGCTTTGGTGAGATTACTGATGGGATTGAAGGTGGCGACACAGACTGGGCTGTCGATGGGATTCTTATCGTTGGGGGTAAGACAGATGGTGCGGTCTGTGTTTGCTGTTCTCATTTTAGCCATTCTTATCGATTTTCTTGGGTACCTTCTCTCTGTGAGACGTATTTGTTGCTGTTTGGCATGGTACTCCAATCTCTCTTTTTTGGTGCAGTTTCTGCGTATGGGAAGGAATTGGCCGTACGGCAAGTTGTATTTAAGTCCTTCTGGATGGTAGCTTGTAAAATGCAGGAGCTGTTCCTGTCTGAGATTTCCTGAAAAGTTTGGTTTTCAGGTTGTTTCCAGAGCGATGTTTGTAGGTCCAAGAAATTGATTGTCAAAGTCCCATTCCAGGGTACATTTTTATATGTTGGTTCCGTAGATTGAGCCATTGATGGAAGGCTACAAGTTGTTCCTCGCTGCCTTGCCAGATGAGGAGGGCATCATCTATACCATACAGCATCGGGACTTATCTCCAGGACAACTCTCAGTACATACTGCCGCATACGCAAAATATATGCTGAAGTAGTATTGCTGAAGTAGTATTGAACCGCCTGGATTAGTGATGATCTTATTGGTCACTGTCAGTCAGGTTTCTGCAGTACCATAAGCACTGTGGATCAAAGCTTCTGGTTTTGCTTAATATGTGACAAGTACGCTGTATTAAGGAACATCAATGTGTATGCCATCTTTGTAGTCCTTTGTACGGCTTTTGATACTGTGCCAAGGAGCCGCCTGTGTGAAGTTTTACGTAGTTTAGACAGCCCATCGCATTTGCTTGCGGCCATTCAAATACATTATTCAGGCAACGCGGCTATGGTGCGCTGGGGCACTGATGGGAGCACACTGCAACCCACTTGCATTGAGAAGGGAGTCCGCCAGGGTTGTGTGCTGGGTCCCAACCTCTTGTGCATTTTCATCAATGGGATTATTGCTTATTTGGTGTCTGCATGTAATGATGCCCCAAAACTGACTGGTGATAACAGTCCTTCTCGCTCTTAAACAGATAGGCGCCATGAAACAATTTGACCTATTCGAGGATTTCCGTGGGTAATGGCATAGCCATCAATGCCGCAAAAACTAGGAGCATGGTCTTCAGTGTTGGGGAGGAAAAGAAGAAACCGAGACCACTAAGGTTAGGACTGGGAGAGGGTTGCGTAGATCGGGTCGACCACTATGATTATCTAGGCTTGAAGGTGGCGTTATCCTGCTGTTGGGATCTGCACATGGCCACAGCGAGGGTCTCATTGGCTACATACAGTGAGGCCTTCAAGCAACTTTGGCAATATTGCTGTCCTACAAAGCCCAAGCAAGGCAGGCACGATCTATGGAGCGGAGCAGTGATGGCATACACACTGTTCACTACTAACTACAATTGAAAATAAATATCTGACGAACATGCTGGGTTTCCATTTGGCTACCCCGAATATAGCGGTTTGGTTTGAAACCGGGATCCAAAGTCTACATGCCGACAGTGGCCAATTTATTACCGAGTTTGCTTGTGGACAAATGAACTTTTATTTAAGTATAGGGAGGCCGTGACGGGTGTTTTGACGCAGGCTGGGGTTGCGGCTCTTGCGTTGTTCGTACATATTAAGGTAGAAATGAGAGTACCAGGCTTGAGTGAGCTTTGGTGCATTCCCTCAGCTATGACTGGTGCAGTCCAGAGAGGTGAAATCAGCGATGTGGAGGAATTTTGAATGCAACTTTGTTGCTAAAGCCGAAGGTTCAACTGCCTTGCTGCGCTACTGTAATATGGAGCAGAATATGGGCTATGCGGGCCTTGCTGCGCTACTGTAATATGAAGCAGAATATGGGTTATGCGGGCCTTGCTCCGCTACTGTAATATGAAGCAGAATATGGGTTATGCGGGCCTTGCTGTGCTACTGTAATATGAAGCAGAATATGGGTTATGCATGCCTTGCTCGGCTACTGTAATATGAAGCAGAATATGGGTTATGAGGGCCGTGCTGCGCTACTGTAATATGAAACAGAATATGGGCTATGCGGGCCTTGCTCCGCTACTGTAATATGAAGCAGAATATGGGTTATGAGGGCCGTGCTGCGCTACTGTAATATGAAACAGAATATGGGCTATGCGGGCCTTGCTGCGCTACTGTAATATGAAACAGAATATGGGCTATGCATGCCTTGCTCCGCTACTGTAATATGAAGCAGAATATGGGTTATGAGGGCCGTGCTGCGCTACTGTAATATGAAACAGAATATGGGCTATGCGGGCCTTGCTGCGCTACTGTAATATGAAGCAGAATATGGGTTATGAGGGCTTTGCTGTGCTACTGTAATATGAAGCAGAATATGGGTTATGAGGGCCTTGCTGCGCTACAGTAATATGAAGCAAAATGTAGGTTATGCGGGCCTTGCTCCGCTACTGTAATATGAAGCAGAATGTAGGTTATGCAGGCCTTGCTCCGCTACTGTAATATGAAGCAGAATATGGGTTATGTGGGCCTTGCTGCGCTACTGTAATATGAAGCAGAATATGGGTTATGTGGGCCTTGCTGCGCTACTGTAATATGAAGCAGAATATGGGTTATGTGGGCCTTGCTGCGCTACTGTAATATGAAGCAGAATATGGGTTATGTGGGCCTTGCTGCGCTACTGTAATATGAAGCAGAATATGGGTTATGAAGTGTATTTGGGTTTTGTAAACACTAAATATGAAAGATCATTGTATGCAAAATTTCTAATAGGGCCTCAACCAATCACTAGCCTCTGTAATAATTGGGACCATTCAGTTTTTTCGACTTGCCCTCCTGTGTGTTTGCATTTGTGATTTCTGCTCTGATTCTGGCGATGTGCCAGTAGTTTTCACAACATGTAAATATCTTGTGTGGGCATTGAGACTGAGAAGGAAAAGACCATGTTGATTATATCTGGGGACAATTTACTGTACTAATGATCACCATTGCCAGAGGTGTTTTACTCTGTGTTGTTTTTGATCTGCACTATTGGCGGTTTCATGCCTTGGTATGAGTGGGTATGCATACATCTAAAGAGTACTTCTTGAATTTTTGACATGATTCACTAAATGTTATATACACTATATGTCAGCCATCAAACACTCCACTGACATCTGCCTCCTTCTTGAAGACATTGACCTCGACATTCTCGCACTTACCGAAACATGGTTCAATGCCAGCTTGGTCACTGCTTTTGACTCTCTTCTCCCTGGTGGCTACGAGATCATTTCCAAGCCATGATGTACCCGTGCTGGTGGTGGGGTTGCCCCTTATCCCTGAGTGGGTTCCTTCCTCCCACCTACCCTCTCAGCTCTACTCTTCCTTTGAGAGCTTGGTTTGCAAGTTGGTCATCTCTCCCTCCTCCTCTCTGACCATTGCCACGGTTTACGGGCCCCCTGGTGCTACCACCCTGCCCCTCTCTGAATGGGCCGATTTCTGCTCCTCTCGCCTCTGAACCTCCTCTAAACTCCATTTTTGGGCGACTTCAACATCCACTTGTACTCTATCACAGTATCCACTCTCTTCCTTGACCTCTTCACCTCGCTATCCCTCTATTTTTCCTTCGGGTCCAAACCACACAGCAGGACACTCTTGACACCCTCATCCACTCTGATCTTTCCCTCTCCCGCGCCACTGTTCACACCTCTTTTCTTGTCAGACCACTCTCCCCTCCCTTCTTACCTGGGTCCCCTCGGCCCTTTAACCGCACCTCCTCCAGCCCTGCCAATATCATTCACAAAGACCCGTCCGATGAAACAAGTGTCAGGTGCTGTCTTCACATCCACCTTCATCCCCCTCTGCCCCCACCCAGACTCTACCTCTGACTCTGCTCTCAGCATCCTCCATCTGGCCATTACTAACACTCTGGACATTCTTGCCCCAGTCATGAGGATCAGCCTGAAACCTGCTTCCCAAGAGCAATACCTGGTATGACTCCGAACTTGCAGCCCTGAATCGCAAGTGCAGAGCTGCAGAACGGAAGTGGCAAACCTTGGGTTCACCCTCTGACAAACGGTCTGCCGCCGGCTCCAAAGACGATAAAGACTTCCCGTGCCAAGAAAGGGCCCACATCCAGGCATGGGTATCTGGTGCATCCAACAACACGGCTGAACTCTTTAAAATCTGCAGGGAACTGGCCAAGCCTTCTGCAGTCTCCTCCTTCTCTCTTTCGTCCCAAGGCCCTCTGCAATGCACTGGTCACACACTTCACCACTAAAACTCTAGACATCCTGAGCACCCTTGCTACCCTCTCCTCCAGCCTCTCTCACTCTCTCACTCTTGCTGCTGGTAATTCCCCTCCTCCCTTGTGCACCCCCTCCTGAAAAAAAACTTCAGCCGATCCCTACCTGTCCATCCAACTACCGCCCATTTCTGTCACCCCTTCCTTGGTGAAACTCCTTGAGAAGCTGGCCTTCCCCTAATTTACCTCACATATTCAACTTATAGGTGGTGTCCACAACCAGCAATCTGGATTCCGATCATCCAGAGGCGCGGAAACTGCTCTTCTTAACACCTGGGAAGAGCTGCTCCCATCTCTGGACACTCTCTCCTCTGCCTTCGACACAGTCAACCACTCCATCCTCATAAAACTGCTCCATGAAACCCTTCATAACTTGGAGCAGGCACTGGACTGGCTGACCTCCTTCCTAACTGATTGTTCATCCAAGTTAATCTGGGCACCTTCTCTTCACCTATCTTTCTCCACCTGTAGTGTCCCCCAGGTCTCCAATCTCCCCCCACCCCCCCTGGATTTTTAACATTTAACTTTCTCAGCTGGCACTCCTCATTTCCTCCTTCTCCCCCAGATTCCAGTATTACACCGATGACACACAATTCTTTTTCCAACTTCCTGCTGACCCTCTTGCAGACTGCCTATCTGCCACCCAGTCCTGGTGCACTTCCATCAATCTCTGCCTCAATGACAGCAAGACTGGCCATCCTTTATGGGCTCTCCCCCTTCTTCATCTGAAGCCGCAAACCTTGGAGTTATCTTTAACTCCTCTTTCCTTCCTCCCGCACATTCAGGACATTGCCAAGAAGTTCAACTTTCAACTCTTCCTTCTCAAAGGAATTCCCCCATTTCTCACCTTTTCACAAAAGCTCAATGCTACCAAAGCTCTGGTTCTCTCTAGGCTAGACTACTGCAACAGCCTTTTCTTGAATCTACCCTCATCATCTCTATGACCCCTGCAGCTAATCCAGAATAGGGCAGCAAGATTTATTTTTGGCCTCAAGCCCAGGGACTGTATCTCTCCTTCCCTAAAAACTGTTCACTGGCTATGAGTTGCTGCAAAGATCAAGTCCAAATCCCTTTGTATCATCCAATACGGATGTCTGGGGCCACGCTATCTACAACTTGCTCATACTAAATACTCACCCTCTAGACCTCTACATTCCACTGGTACCAACTATCTGCGTGTCAATCATTTCTCTAAACAGAGGGCCGGAGGCAAATCGCTTTCCTCAGTTGGCTCCCTCTTATTTAATGGCCTCCCCCCTTCTTTTTGAGCCGGATCTCCTCAAATTCCGGAAGCTCCTCAAGACTTTCCTTTTTACCTCCTCCATCCCTTCTTCCCTCCTCTGCTAATCTCAGTCGCTGTGATTGGTGTTCGGGGCCCTGGCCTTCCACACCCATTCGCCTCCGCCACTGCCTGCACGCTGCACTTGCCTTGACACTTACCGGCCTTTGCCACTGCAGACCTGCACTTTTACACCTGCTGCTCACTCACAAGCACTTCAGCACTTACCCCCCACTCCACCCTTCCCCTCTCCTCTCTCTGCACATGCATGCTCTGAATGCTCACAAGGCCTAGTAGGTTTGTCTTTATCTTCCAGTGTATTGTTTTCTATCCCATGTTACCTCCCTGGTGCCGTGTGGGCGGTTAGAAACACAATTTACTTGTTGTACAAGCACCTAACAAATGCACAATGAATACAAAATAAACCAATGCTGTGCAATAGGGTTTAATATTTATGAATGTTGAGATTCATTGTATTTTTATTATATTCTTTTTGCAATGTGTATTGTATGTATGTGCTTTTATGACATTGTATGTCAAAATAAAGCTTTTATGGTCATGATTTAATCAATCTCCTATATTTTCTTTTATTCAACCTGATCACCTTGATCTCTGTGTACTTTATAGGAGTATTGCGCTTAAGTACTTTATAGGAGTATTGCGCTTAAGTACTTTATAGGAGTATTGCGCTTAAGTACTTTATAGGAGTATTGCGCTTAAGTACTTTATAGGAGTATTGCGCTTAATGCCCCGATTGGCCTTTCCCATCTCCCTCTTTGCGTCTCTGACTTCCTTATGGAAGTAGTACTGAGTAGTGACTGTGGATGATATTATAAAGCTGCCCTTCTGTATTGCTGCCACTGTTTCTCTTAACCGATCTTCCGTCACGTCCACCGATAGGCTGCCAAACTGATCCCCAGTCAGTGGTGCTCAGATTACTGACAAGATTGTGTACTTTCTGCAAGTTTCTGTGCGACCAGCTAATCCTATTTCCACCACTATGTATGTCGAGGCCACTGTTAGGAGTGATTTTCTATACTCTGGCCTGGTGGGCGGATGTATAGAATGCCAACCTATATTGTGACAGACAACTCTGGGGATCTGTAGCCAAACCAGTTCAGGTAGCACATGCTAAGTTATTCCAAGGTGGTGAGCTTGTAAACGGTCCACAATGAGTTCACACAATGGGAATCAAAAATACACTTAGGCAGGATGTATAAAAATACAATTATTTATTGGCCAAAACACGCTATAGAAAAATGACTACTAGCAAAATAGATGCATATATACATTGACTTATCAGAGGGCATAATATACATAACCCCTGCAAAGGAAAGGGAAGGTTATATTTATGCAGTCATGGTCCACAGAGAATGAGCCTTAACTAAAAATGTCCAGCCCAAGTTGTCTGGGGCCTTTTGCCCAATAGTTCAGGTAAAGTTCCTCAGAATTTTTGAGGCAGGAGAAAATGCAGGTAGGGTCTCTGGGGTCCAGTGAAGGTTTCTAATTGTCAGAGTACAAGTTAAACTAGCTAACAGAAGTAGCCCCAACTTTCAGAAGTCTTGCGCAAGCAATGGCAACGCCAATAGTGTTAGAATAAAGGTTTATTATAAGTCCATAGTCTTATAATGGGAGTATAGGGGTAGGTAAGAAGCTTGAAGTAGCTGCAATCGATATGGTACAAATGGCAGGAGGCGATCATAAACGTAAGTATATTTATTGGATGATATATATAATAATATAAGTATATAACAATATATGTAAAAGGAGGAGGGAGACAACTAGTAGCAAAGGGATCTGGACAGTTATGATTCAATTCCAGCCTTCCCTTCTAGAACCCTGTAAACACCTGAGCTCCAGGTATTCTGATTCTACATACCATAATGTAGTCAGGCATGTCCTACATAGATCAGGCAGCTTCTATCAGAATAGTAGATACTACACATCTCCTTCCCTTTATATTGTTCCAAACAAACTATATTCCCTTATATTGTTCATAAACTATGTACAACAACTGATGTAACAACAGTTCCAGCTGGTTCACTTGAACTCCACATAGTCCTCCATCCTCTTCGGTAGACGATAAAGTCTGCCAGATCTGGACATACATCCTCCATGTCTGGAGGTGGTTGGCAAGGAAAATTGAACTTGCTCAGAATTGCCATCATATCTCTTCTCAACAGTACTGCTACTTTTACCTTTCACACCACTGCTTAAATTTCTAGATATCTTAACATTACTAACTGTATTCTGGCCTACATTTTTCCTTTCTTTCTTGTCACAATCATTACCTTCACATATCCAAATTCTTTCTACATTCCATATCCTTTTGTCCTCTGTCCTGACAGCATTACGAAACGCCTCTATAACCCTAATAGGATTAGACCATTTGCATGGTCCATTTCTTAGAGCAGGAGGAAGTAACATTTTAACCAACTTACCAACAGCTGTATACATATCATACTTGTTGCTACGAACCTTCTTATCATAATTCACCTTGTTTCTCTTTTGTGTTTCCCTAATTTTGTCCTTTGCGTTAACCAGATTTTTTTCTATTTCTTTACCCCCTTTAATAAGCCAAATGGGAGCTAATTTGGTGTTTGCCTTTCTTCCTCTGCTATGCTCAAAAGGAGAAATACCTGTACTGGTGTGTGGAGTAAAGCGATGAGCAATTACTTTCTCCCTGAGAGCATCTTCCCAATCCAACCCATTGGCCCACGCCATTCTGATGGTCTCTTTCAAGATTTTATTAAAACGTTCTACTGTTCCGTTAGTTTGGGGATGATAAATTGAGCTAGTCTTGTGCTCAATGGCAAATTTCTTACAGAAGTCTGCCACTTCTTTAGACTTAAATTGAGTACCGTTATCGGAAAGAATACTTCCCGGATATCCTTCCCTCTCACATATATTTGATAAAAATTCAACCACAGTTTTACCCGTGACACTAGAAGTAATTAAAATCTCTGCCCACCTGGTGAGAAGATCTATGACCACTAAACAATACTTTTGTACACCTTTACAACATATGGGACCTAAAATATCCATGCTTATATCCCTCCATACACTATTTGGAATGTCAGTAATAACCATTAGTTGCCTAGAACCCACACATTTTTTTTCATCATCACAACAAAGGATACATTCCCTAATATATCGCTCAATCTGCAGGTCACAACCAGGCCACCAATAGTCATTTCTAATTCTTTGTTTAGTCTTTATCACTCCTTGATGACCTTCATGACCCAGTTCTATAATCTTCAAATGCAGATCCTTCGGAGGAATGACTTTATCTCCTCTCATTACAAAATTATCGTGAACATGTAGTTCATCTGCAACCTTCCAAATATCACTTAAGTTGGCCTCCTCAAATTTAGATTTCTTCATACAATGATGACTTTGAATTAATTCTTTCAATTTCTTGATGTTATTATCATTAGATTCAGCCTGATCCCAAACATCTTTGGATATTGAAGAAGTTTCCACACAAAACACAACTTCCATGTCTTCATCTTCATCGACAATCTCAGAAATGTTAGTTAAACGAGATAAACAATCAGCAGAGGCATTCCTTATTCCTGGAACATATATCACAGTGTAGTTGAACTCTTGCAGCATCATGACCCATCTTCTCATTCTGTTGGATACCTTATTAAGACCCTTTGACATGAACACTTGAGTTAAAGGCTTGTGATCAGTTCGAAACACAACTTGGTTTCCCCATATAAAGCTTCTAAACTTGTCAGCTGCCCACTTAATTGCTAGAGCTTCCTTCTCTATAGTGGCGTATGCAATCTCTGCTCCCTTAAGCAATCTTGATGCAAAAGCAATTATTGCTTCCTGACCATCTTTCTCTTGGGACAACACTGCTCCCAAGCCTATGTTGCTGGCATCCGTAGTGATGATAATCTTGTCATTGGTACAACAATTCTTTAATGCAGGGGCAGAATTTATCGCATTTTTTATAAAATTGAATTCATTTTCACACTCCACGTTCCACTCAAACAATTTCCTCTTGAGTGCCTCTCGTAATGGAACAGTGTGTATGGCAAAATCCTTGACAAATTTTGAGTAATATTCAGCCATGCCAATAAATGTACGAATCTCATCTTTGTTACTCGGGCTCGGCATTCCCACAATGGTATTGACTAATTGTGGTTTTGGAAAAATTCCTTCTGCTGTAATTTTATGTCCCAAATATTCGATTTCCATGACATTTATCTTACATTTGTCCTTGCTCAAAGTCATGCCAGCATCATACAATTTTTTACATACATGTAATAATCTCTTGTCCTGTAATTCTTGAGTGACAGCATGAATTAATATATCGTCTTGAAAACAAATCACTCCATTAGTATTCTTGAACATACCATGCATAACCTTCTGGAAGACTGATGCTGCCGACACTAATCCGAACGGCATTCTTTTAAATTGATACAACCCATCAGGAGTTATGAACGCAGTCAGTTTCCTTGAACTTCTATGCAATTTAATCTGATGGTAAGCAGATGATAAGTCTAGCGTCGAAAATATTTTGGAGGGTCCAATGGTAGAAACAATTTCTTGTATATTTGGTAAAGGATGGCGATCAGGTATGACACATTTGTTCAACTCGCGTAAATCAACACAAATTCTAAGTTTTCCTGATTTTTTTCTTATCACAACAAGTGGAGAAACCCATTCGCTGGCATCAATGCTTTCTATGATTCCATCTTCTTCCATTTTCTTTATTTCCTTGCTGACTTCTTCTCGTACAGCTAAAGGAATGCTTCTTAACCTTTGAGATATCGGTTTTTTGTCTGGCTTGAGTAATATCTGATGGGTATAACCTTGAAGACATCCTATCTTATCTCGGAAAACCTTTAGCAAACCAGCTTTACCTATAACATCACCACCATTAATCGATTCAGCGCCTCCACTACTTATAGACAAAACTGATTCCATACTGGTGGAGTCCACTTTCACTCGTAATTTACTCTGGTGGGTCCAGCTGAGTAGAGCAGTTTTCCCTTCACCTGTGATATATATTTTGCCATTGGCAATTCTGTTCTTAAATTTCAACTTTCCCCAATGCCAACCAATAACATTAATTTTCACACCTCCATAGGCTCTTGGATTGATATCTGCCTCATGTAAATATTCATGTTTATTCTTGTTCCAAAATTGTCTCGGCAGGAGTGTATATTTTGCACCCGTATCAATCATCATACATACTTCATTGCCATCAATGGACACCATCGCCCTGGGACTTTCCAACACTTCTTCATCATCGTCATCAGTTATAGTACATACACATTCGTCTTGAGTATCCTTTTCACTACGATCACTATCAGAATTGTCCCCTATCCAGTTCATGGCATTGTCGCGAGATCTGCAACACTTAGAGAAGTGACCTTTTCCTTTGCACTTGTTGCAAATGATTTTTAATGCTGGACAATCTGGGTCATCAGCCCAATGATTCACATTGCCGCATCTGTAACACCTTCCTTGGCATTTTTTTTCCACTTTCCTTAATTGATTCTCTGGACTGTTTTTCTTATAAACTTCATATAATGAACCCTTTTGACCATATTTGCTTGATCTTTTGTCCGTTCTCAATACATTATATTGTTTTGTGACAGATCTCCTCTTAATGGTGTCATTATTGATCATGGAAATTGACTCCTCATCAGGTGTATCATGCATTTTACTATTACTGCTTCCTATTTTTACTTGTTTCATCTTATTCTCCAATTCTTTAACACACTCCTCGGTGTGTTCTACTTCTTTTGCTACTCGGAGAATAGTGTCAAGAGAAGGATCACTTTCTGACCACAATCTTTCCCTCACTTTGCTACTGCGACACTCTAACATAAATTGGTCTCTGAGTCTCTCATCCAGTTGCTCATTGAAATTGCATGACTTTGCTAATTTCCTTAATGCAGTGACAAACTTCTCCACACTCTCTCCCTCCTCCTGTGTGCGTTTGCCAAACTTGTAACGTTCTAGAATTATGCTCACTTTCTTTTCAAAATGTTTATCTATTTTCTTTACAGCTCGCTGGTATTCATTTAGGTCCACACTCTCCTCTTCTGGTAATTCTGGAAGTGTTTCATATTTTTCTTGACCAACAGGACCTAAACAGTGCAAGAGTAATGACTTCCTTTTCTCTGCACTGCAATTGGGACCACAAATCACCCCCGCATAATGTTCGAAAGATTTGATCCACCTCTTCCAAGGTAAAGCAGGTTCGTCAGTGCTGGGCATAAAGAAGGCAGGTGAAGGCACACTGCTAAATGCCATGACAGTTTGTTATGCTTATTCAACTCTGTCAAAGTGCATGATAGAAACAGGCTTGCGTTTGAAAAAACAGTGTACTGCGCCTTTAAAATTGTCTTCCTTCTTCAACTCATTCAACGCATGCGCGAAATCCAATGGGTAATGTAGATGCAGCGGTTCAGTGATACGTAGCACAGACCCTCAAATTTCGTCAAATTCCTCATGGGCCGCACTGAAATGAATACAACACAACGCCGGCTCGATACAATTAAAACGAGAACCAAGCGTTACCTTCAGGAACAGGAAGACGGGGCCGCTTCTACGCTCAGGCATGAGCGGAGCAGCTCCGTACAGCTTGATGCAGCAACATTTCAACTGGAGCCATCCTCGTCGCCAAATGAAGTAGCCGCAATCGATATGGTACAAATGGCAGGAGGCGATCATAAACGTAAGTATATTTATTGAATGTTATATATAATAATATAAGTATATAACAATATATGTAAAAGGAGGAGGGAGACAACTAGTAGCAAAGGGATCTGGACAGTTATGATTCAATTCCAGCCTTCCCTTCTAGAACTCTGTAAACACCTGAGCTGCAGGTATTCTGATTCTACATACCATAATGTAGTCAGGCATGTCCTACATAGATCAGGCAGCTTCTATCAGAATAGTAGATACTACACATTGGTTGACCTCACTTTGAGTCCATCTGGTTGGTTTACCGGTACAATATGGTAATCTTGCCCACTTGAAGCTTCACAAGTTAAACTAGCTAACAGAAGTAGCCCCAACTTTCAGAAGTCTTGCGCAAGCAATGGCAACGCCAATAGTGTTAGAATAAAGGTTTAATATAAGTCCATAGTCTTATAATGGGAGTATAGGGGTAGGTAAGAAGCTCTGTAACTTACTCCCGATTCTTCCCCAGACTTGGCAGGACAAAGGAAGAGTGTCAGAGGTTGCTTTTCCCACCAAAGTCGCAGTCCTCGATTTGCAGGGGTTGCAGGTTCTAGCTGATCTCTGGTTGGTGTCTTTCACTGTTGCAAGGACTCTTGAATGAAGAATGTATTTAAACGCAATGCAGGACCCCTCTCAGGACTGGACTTGAGTCAGGTAAGTGAATTCGGACGGTGGTCAGCGCAGCGATGCAAAGGGGCTCCCCTTGAAGCTAGGACGCCAAGATTACGTAAAGGCGAGTCTTGTAGGGCCAGCTGATGATCCCCAAAGTTCCAAGTCGAAACACAGAACAGTGACAAGCGGGAGCACGGTAGCCCAAACTCTGAGCTGGTAAGCCACATAATGGGTCAGGGGCACCTCCGAAGACTTTTCTTTGCAGGGCACTGAGCAGACATCAGGAATGGATGTTCCTCCGCTGCCAGGGTTGCAGCTCCTTCGCAGGACTGCTGAAGATCTTCAGCATGACAGCGCTCCTCCGGGACAGGGGCATACGTTGGTAGCTAGGCCTCCTTCCGACAGGTCTCCAGTTTCTTCGCAAGTCTCAGTTGGATAGAAGTCTTGCCTCCTTCAGGTTTCTCCAGGATCTGTGTAGAGTTGATGCAGGAGTTTCATTCTTATCCTAAAAGCCAGGTAAGAGCAGCTGCCCTCCCTAGCCAAAGACGGAAGTAGCCCACACACACCCTTCCAGTGGTCCAATCAGGACCACTGGCGGCAACACTCATGCATATGACTCGGACACAGTGAAACCAGTTTGTGGATTGGGGCCAGACAGTCCCAGTCCACATCCTGCCAGCAAACCATTAGCCCGCCAAAAGATTCTGCTTTCCCGTGCTTAGGATTTCCCTGGCCTCACAGACCAGGAAGATGGCTAAAGAACTAGATGGCCAAAGAACAAGTGAAAAATCATGTGGCACGGCCATGTTTGGACACTATCCACAGTTAGTAGCCAAACGCGGTAAGGCTAAAACAAAAAGTGGGAAAATGTCACTGCTGCCACCATTCCTTTTAGCACAACTAGAGTAACCAAAAATCCTCTGAGTGTTAGTTTAGGGCAAAACCAAAAAGTGTACCCCATTTTACAAAAAATAACCACAAGTGATAAAAGTAACCAAAAGTAGTAACACTGTAACACGACTAAGGGAAACAATGGGCCTCATTACAAGGAAGGAGGTAACCATGCTGCTTCCATGCTGTTATTAGTGTGGGGCCTGGGTGCTTAGAAAGTGGGTGGAAATAATTGCCATTTTCTAAGCACCCAGGCCCGCACTAATAATAGCATGGTGCTGCCGAGGGCCTTTAGATATTCTTTCAGTCTCGTGATTAAGGTGCCACGAGCTTTTAATCACAAGACTGAAAGCCAGGGTTCCAGTGAAACCTGATCCATTTTGGAACGTCTTTGTATGTCAGATAACTGCAGTTTCAAAGCACACTGCTATCCATCTAGATAATCTGACTGTGACATGCCAACATTCTGGGGCCAGTTTCAAAAATAGTAAGTAGCATATGATGACATCATAGTAGATGTCACATCACTTTTACCCAATGAAATGACAAAGAAATAATCTGGGGGGTAAACTGCCGCCGATTATCACTAAACGGCCAGGCAGCAGAAAGTTGAAACAATGCCCACTGAAAAGCTATAAATCCTATATAAAGCCTATGTCAGCAAGTGCCTGCTGTGGAGGAACCCATGTGAAAAGGCAACGAGGTGATCTGTATACCCCAAGGGAAGTGACGGCCGGAAGGGCTCCCGCAAATGCAGCTAAGGCATTAAGCCCCAGAACAAAAGTATATATAAATTGCTGTGTTATTATATAACACTGCAAACTGGCAACATGGGTTAGTTGCTGTGGACATCCCTGAGGCTCATGGCCCTTATCGAATGTAAAGGCTGAAAGGCCCGGATGCTGTCCCTGATTGCAGGGCTTTTTGTTAGCAAGTGGCTGGCAGTAATATTTCTCCTACCCGTTCCGGTGGGACAAATATTTACAGCCACTTAAGCACATTGCTGTGGGTAATCTGTGGCTCTTTGTCTGTTTTGTAGACCTTATGATGTGTCTGTAGAGGACGATAACAGGAAAGAGTGAACCTTCAGACTGACTCTGACAACAAACGAAGAGTCACCAGAGAGGTAAGAAAAGCGTAGCCCATCTTTTTATACTAAAAATCAGCTTTTGTGTTGGTGCCATAGGCAGCGCCTTACAAGAATGGAACAATATTTAAAAGGCCTTTTGCAAGCAGGTTGTGTTATGGGGCTGTCACTTGTAGTTTTATCTTCAGGGTGGTGCAAATACTCCCCCAAAGGTGGTTGCTTCGAGTGATTTGTGTTCTTTGCAAAAAAACAACCATTGTGTGGTTCTTGGAACACAAAACAAATGTGTACTAATTGGAGCTTGGAAGGTATGTGGTAAACTGATGGCAAATTCTGGCTTCACTGCTTAACCAAACTGTGTGATCCTGGGCAAATCATTTGATCCAACCCAGCCACACCAGTGTGCTGGCAAGAACAGAAATGTGCATTATTTATCCTTCGGCAGTGTTGGTGGCCTGATGGGCATTACTTTGCACAATTTGCTGCTAACTTGCCACTCAGTACTTCAAACAATGCCGCGGAGTCACAAAATGCGGGGCCTGTGCGCCATAGGTTTAGAGAAGAGATTTCCGACCTCTTGGGCACCCTGATGATTTTTCTGTTGGCTTTTAGGTGTCTGGGACGGCACTCCATCTTTAGATCATTTATTTTGATCTTTTAAATCATCTCAGTTTTTGCTGGCTTGCAATAAGCCAGACCACAAATGGATGATTACATGTTAACTTGCTGGGCCTATTTGTCTCGCAGATTAAACTTTAGCTGTATCAGGGCCTCAATGACCTGGGCAGACCAAGAGACTGGCATCTAGCCATTTGCTTCTGCAGAATAAGATAACTAATGTCCCCAATTTGTCATAAACTCATTGTAGCTGCTGTCTTCATCTTGGGCAGTTGCTTGTGACTGTTTTATGCCAAACACTAGTTAAATGAAACTTGATAATAAAATAAAAAGGACACACGCACAATTATCTTTATTGATGTCTTGTTGAGATGGACACTGCACTATGCATCACTGACTGCTGCATGACCCAGCTGCACAGAGCGTTGAACTGAAAAATGTTTACAGAGCTTTTTTTATCGGATCTATTTATGTATTCATGCAGTGAACTTTTACATTTTACACTCATTGCACGAATGTATTACTTCAGAGGTACACAGAAATGCTGTATTCTTGATAATTGTATGTCTTGGGGTAAAACTAACTTCTGATGACATTTAAAATAGGTGTACAAAATTGCTAATGAAATGGTTCATTTGCTAATCAAAAATATTTTAATTAGCAAATTCTGCTTATCAATTTTTGAAAACTAATTCATGCCTTGTAGTTAAGTGTGAGAGGCGTCCAAACGTGGGAAGGAGTGTCAAGGCTCCAGCAAGGAAAACCCGTGCCAAATTGTGCAAGTACCTTGCACATAATAGCAATACCTGATAATGATTTGAGTGCCTTCCATTTGAATTGACCGCCTAACTTTCCATTTGATACCAATACCTGTAAAAAGAATTGTACTACCCAAAAGCAGTTGGCTTTTCTGTACTTCTCCCGATGCGGTTGGAACACCAAGAAGGTCACCCTGCCCTTTTATAGCACGCCCTCCGTCGCGTATCGTGCAACGATCATCTTTGACTATTCAATAGTTGTACAACTAAACAAAACCTTAAAGGTTTAGCACCTCTTTAGCAAACTATGGATACCACTTTAATTATTGACTAGCTCTCTCCTCTAAGAAAAATAACTTCTCTTTCTTTACCTATATTGAACAATCGTTTTGTGAAAATCGACCATCATATTTCCCTCTTGTTACTAAAGGAGGGTGACCAGATGATTGCATGTTATCTGGACACCCCTTCTTAGTTTTGGGTATAAGCTGGTGCTAGAAGCCAAATGTTTTCCCTTAGAATATCGATAAGAGGGAGATCAGATAGGAGTGAAGGACACACAGCTTGTCTGTGTTTGGCATTTTACTGACTCAATTGGCTGCCTATTGCGAGGCCAATCTCTATGGCCATTCCAACTCACTGCATACTCTTCCCCACCCAGAACACATCCTTCTGAAGCCTATTTGAATTAGCTCTGTCTAGCAGCAACATCAAACCTTATGCTGTGTATATAGGCCCTGCCAGTGTTATTTTTATCTGTGAATGGCTCAATTGCAGCTGTAAAGGAACCTTTGGTGTAATAAAGATACCATCACTGAGTGCGCCTTCAGCTGCTCGATTTATAAGCAATACGTCTCCTCACATCTGTTCCTTGCATTGAAGTTTTGTTAAAAAAAGCACTGGCAAAGCCAACACTTTTGGCTTGTGTATAGGATAGACATTTGGCACACACTGACATCATATGGCCAGGTACTCGCACCATTTTCTAGCTGTTATCATTTTATTGCCAGGTACTAGGGCCTGGTAAATGCTGAGTCCTTGTCCATACAAAAGCCAAAACGAATGGTTTTGCCAATGCTTGTTTTTGTCCTGATGAAGGTCCCCTACTAGCCATAGCCATAAAACACTAAGCTCGAAGTGGACGGAAACACAGCGTGTCGACAGACAACCAATTAGATATAAATGCCACATTAAAAATGCCACATTAAATTTAACAATCTCATTAGTGTCTACAAATGTGTCCATTGATTTGCAGTGAAGTCTATTATTTGTATATAGCGCTTTAATCCAAAGCTATTTACATTATTACAACAGGATTACAAAAAATAATGAAATAGAAGCATATTTACAAACGTGAAACAAACCAATGAAACAATGTGCAGAACAATTTACCTAGGTAGTAGAAAGGTGAAGGGAGGGGTGAGGAGTAAGGGAAGAGAAGAGGGAGTCAACATGGGGAATATAGATGAAGTTTCAAGGACGATAGGAGGAGGCATAAGAGGGAAAGGAGAGGATAGAAAAGGTGGGTAGGAGGGAGAATAGGGAAGTAAGAGAAGTGAAGGTAGTGAAGGAGGTCAGGGCGGGGGATGGAGAAGAGATTTCAGGCAGGCGCCGATTTAATTGTGCCAAGAGAGTTCAAACTGTTTATGCTAAACATTTGGCACGATGATGCACACATGGGTTACCGTGGTATTTGAATGATATGAAGTGTTGAGATTTTGTTTGTTTACATTGTTTTGTTGTAAAATAAAATATGTCATTTTATAATAGAGGTTTGCTGACATATTAGGCATTATTTGATTAGTCTTAAGTTTGTGTGTTTTTGAGAAAGTTAGGGTTGATCTGGCTCATCCCAGAATGATGGATTAATGAAGGCTTTCGGGCCCGCTCTATTAAAGAAAGATCATTGAATCATTCAGTAAAAATGTAGGTGTCTTGACTTTGGGCCTCATTCCGAGTTTGGCGCAAAGGGATTACTGGCACCGGTAAGGACATGGGGCCGGTAATCCCTTTGCGCCCTATTCTGAGTTCCCTTTGCGGGTCCCGCTATGGGCGCCTGGTTTTAGTAGGCGCCCTTAGCGGGAGCCGCAAAGGGACCTGGGAGCAAATAACGGTACCGCAAATTGCGGTACCGTTATTAGCTCCCTCCCCATTCCCATTTGAGCCCTATGTGGGCTCAAATTGGAATGGGGATCAGTTTTTTGAATGGGGAATTACCGGTCCCGCAAAGGTCGGAATAGACCTGTAAGTCCCCAGTGAACGAGAGCAGACTCAGTACCGGTATTGGAGGTAGTCATGGTGCTAATAGCGCCATGATTACCTCCAAACTCGGAATGAGGCCCTTTGTGTTTTACAAGTGGTTGGTGGACCTGTGGCATCGAGGTACTTCAATCTTTGTTCTGATTTTACCTTTTCTAGTGCGTTATTAAAATGGATGATTTTAACAAAACACTGAGGTAATGTGGGTTTTTAGGTTATAGGAAATGTGTATTAATTATCTTGTGTACTTTTTTTTAAAAAAACTTGTTTTTATTAGTTTTACTACATAATACCAGTACCATTCCAACATTAGCCCTCCCCCCCCCCCCCGGAATATTTGCTTCTTTCTTCCTGTCCGAGGTATTTTGCGTATGGTCTTAGTTAAACATGTCCAAAATCCGTATCCTGTGTGGGCACCATTGCTCCATATAGTCACTCTGGAGGTGCGCCAGGGTTTCACCCCAGTCCTCTCTAAAAATTTTTATGGGCCCCCTGTATATTATGTTAGCCTCTCCATTGCTGTATGTGTCCAGACTCCTTATCCAGTCTATGGTCACTGGATGATCCCTCTGTTTCCATTTGTGAGCTAATTCCAACCAAGCAGCTATTAAGAGTCCCATAAAATTATGTGTTTGTCTCTTGCTGAATTGTCTGTCCTTGGGGTCCCACATCCCACACAACCAGACCTCTTCCCCTACAATACCCATTGTCGGGAACATTGAGTTCATATGTGTCTTGATTTCTCCCCAGAATTGTTGCAAGTGTGGGCCATCCCACCATATATGTTTCCAAGTTCCCTCCTTCCACAGCCCCTCCAACACATATTTGAGGTGTTCCGGAACATTTGGTTAAGTCTTTCTCGCATATCGTGCCATTGCAGGAGGACTTTCATCCACATTTCCTTTGTTTGGATCGATGTAGTCAATTTTGGTATCATTTCCCATATATATTCCCAGTGCCCTTTAGGGGTGGTGGTGTTCAGTGTTCGCTCCCATTTTTTTATGTAGTCCCATTTCACTTCTTCTTCGGATGAGTTTATAAACTTGTAGGTATTGGAAACACATTTTTTCGCTCCTGTATTTGTCATGATATATTTTTCAAATGGAGTCCGCTCCCTCTCCAAGGCCTCTCTGATTCTTTGTGTCTAACCAGTGATATATTTGATCATACCTATATTTATCTGTGGAGCTGAGCTTAAATAGGGATATGTATTCCACAAATGTTCGTATGTTTCCATCTTCATACATATCTGCGACCATCTTGCATCTGGCTTCTTCCCATTTCTGAAATGCACCTTTCTCCATTCCCGGCGGGAATTTGTGGTTTCTAAAGAGGGGCATGAAGGGAGCCCGATCCTTAGTTAGCGTTCCTATCTGTGTGGCTCTGTCCCACACCGCTAATGCTGCCTACATGATTTCGCTAATTTGTACATTTGGGTGCCTGTGGATTTTCCCTATCCAGAGCATATGCCTGGTGGGGGTTGTCGCTACTGCTCTATCTTGGGCTGCCCATATTTTTTGCAATTCGACTGGTATCCATTCCTTTAAAACCCACAGTTGTGCTGCCTCCATAGTATTTCTTAAAATGTGGGAGTGCACATCCACCTTCACTTCTAGAAGCAGTAAGGACAGCTCTTGATGCTCTTGGAGTTTTCCCTTGCCATATATATGACATGATGGTTTTTGTTAGTACTCTGAAGAAGGCCGATGGGATCTTTATTGGAAGGGCTTGGAACAAGTATAACAGCCGTGGGAGTATAGTCATTTTGATTACTGTTCTCCTCCACCACCAGGATATAGACAGGGGGTTCCATCTTGCCAGGTCATTTTTTATTTGTTGCCATATTGATGGATAGTTTTGTGAGAACAGATCTTGAATTTCCCCCATCAATGGTATTCCTAAATATTTCACCCCTGATTTCGCTATTTTAAATTGGAGTGCCCCTGCCATGTTATGGATTTGTGTGGTGTCTCCTGCCAAGCGTAAAAAAGTTCGGATTTCTGTCTGTTTATTTTCAGGCCCGACAGAGATCCAAACTTATCTATTTCTTGCATTAAGATTGGGAGAGATTGTATTGGACCCCCCAGGGACACCAGCATATCGTCCGCGTATGCTGCGATTTTATGCGAGTAACCCACCATGTTGATTCTCTTGATATCTGTGTTAGCCCGTATCTTTTCCAGCAATGGTTCTAGAAAGATGGCATACAACAGAGGAGAGAGAGGGCAGCCTTGTTTTGTCCCCCTCCTAATTTGTATTCTGCTTGTTAGGGACCCATTTACTGCGATTTATATTGGGGGAATTATAATTTGCCCGTACCATCCGAATGTAATTCTCCCCCATCTTCCTTAGAATGTGGAAGAGGAGGGACCTTTCTACTCGGTCGAACGCTTTCCCTGCGTCCAGAGCAAGCACTACCGCTGGAGTTTGTGTAATTCCTGTCTTTTCGACCAGGTGGATTACCCTCCTAATGTTTATCATGCGTTTGTCTACCAGGAACAAACCCCGCTTGGTCCTAGTGGATTAGTTTCGTGAGTACTTGTTTAAGTCTGTCAGCCAATATCTTTGTGTACAATTTTGCGTCCTGATTTATCAGGGCTATAGGGTGGTATGAACCCGGGAGCTGGGGATCTTTCCCTGGTTTATGGAGAACCAACATCTTCGCTTCATTCATTGATCTGGTGATATCCCCTAGTCCTTAAAGGAGTTAAATAAGTTTGCTAGTGTAGGGGCTAACAGATCCTTATATGTCTTATAGAACTGTGCGGTGAACCCATCTGGGCCTGGGGCCTTGTTCCTTGGAAGGCCCTTGATCGCTTCCAGGGCTTCTTCCTGGGATATTTCCTCGCCTAGCATTTGCTTTTCCGATTCCGATACTGTTGGGAGCTCTATGGCTTCTAAATATGTGGCTTGTTCTCTTTCCTCAGGGTGGTCCGAAGTGTATAATTGTTGATAAAATTGTTCAAATATGTGGCCTATCTCTTCCGTTTGCGTCTTTCTTTCCCCTCCCTCAGAGCCCTTACCGTCCGATCTAGTTTTTGCCCCTTAAGTTGTCTGGCCAGGTATGTGTCTGCCTTATTGGCTTTGACGTGATACCAGTGTTTCAATCTCAACAGATGTCTTTCTGCTTTCTTCGTGCGGACGGAGTCCAGTTGGCCCTGGACATGTCTAAATGCTTTATGTGATTTCGGGGAAGATTTCTGTGTGAGTTCCGCCTGGATCTTTGTTATATTGCCTTCTAATTCTCTTTCCCATTGGGCGTTCTGTTTCTCCCTTTGACTCTTTAGGGCTATTTTGTGTCCCCGGGTGACTGCTTTCAGAGCCTCCCTGTGTGTTTCTACAGAGATTTCTGTGAGATTGTTTAGTTCTAAGTATTCTGTAATATGTTCCCGCAGGGTGTTACCTAACACTGGATCTCTAATCCTCTCTTCAGGGAGCTGCCAGTTCCACAGGCCCGGTGCCCTGTGGAGCAACATTAAATCTACTCAGAGGGGTGCATGGTCCGATAACGAGAGCGACCCAATTTCCGATCCCCTTATTTTGCCTAATAGACCGTTGTGACCCAAAGGTAGTCTATCCTAGACATAGTCGCATGTACGTGAGAAAAGTGTATCCCTGTTGCGTGGGGTTGGTATGCCTCCATACATCTTCCAGGGATAAGTTGGTTATTCTCTGTTTTAATTCCTTTGACGGGGAGCACTGTCCTTGTTGTCTGGGCCCTGATCTGTCTCGAGATGGGTCCCATGCTATATTCAGATCTCCACCCAATATGATTTCCCCCCCTTGCGAAGTTTTCCAGTCTGGCCAGTGTGTCTCTAAGGAAACCGTCTTGGCCCGAGTTTGGAGCGTATAAGTTTGCTAAGGTGATGGGGATTCCAGCTAGTTTTGTATTAAGAAATAGATATCTCCCCTGTTTATCTCCTTCTGTTTGGATTACCTGAGGATTAAGGGAGTCCTTAATAGCTATCATGACCCCTGCCCTTTTCTCGGGGGCATTAGCCTGCTGGAGCATGTTGTATCCTTTCAGTTTGATTTTATTTTTATCCTGTCCCCGTATGTGTGTTTCTTGGAACATCACTATATCGTCATTCCCTTGTCTTAGGAAAGATTCTATTTTCTTCGTTTTAATTGGAGAGTTTAGGCCCCGAACATTATATGTTAATATTTTTATCCCCATGTTTTTATTTTGAATTTATGCTTCCTTTGACCTCGGATTGGACCTTGTTTCATACATACATCCCCGTTTGTGTAAACCTCCCCCCCCCCAATATGAGCAACCCCCCCCTCCCGCACTAACACTCAGGGATAACCTGTGGGGTGTCCCAAAGTCCCTTGGGATCCCAGTTGGCGGCCCTTCCCCTCCCGGCCTCACCTGAAATGGTGTGGGTCCTGCCCCCCAACCTCCCTCGACTGCCATGATTTATCCCCCCAGCCAGTCGGAGTGCAGATCATATTCTTATTTGTTTCCAACTGGTATTCAAGCGTTACGTTGGGCCCTTTTCGATTTACTGTCATTTGTTTTCCACTCCCATACTGGTCCTTTTTGGGAGTTCTTCCCTCTCCATCCTCTTTGGGTGGGTTCATCCTGATCGGGCATTCCTAGTATTTGTTTCCCTTCACCGCAGGACGTCACCCTCCGTTGCTTACCTTCCCACGTGAATAACAAGCCAAAAGGGAAGGTTCACTTATATCTGATTTGTCTTGCCGTTAGCTCCTTTGTCACTGGGGCCATTTCCCTCCGTTTTTGCAAAGTGGTTTGTGCCAGGTCTTGATATAATTGTACATCCTGACCTTTCATGCGAATATGGTCAATTGTCCTGGCTCACCGAAGAATACTTTCCTTTTGCGCATAGGAGGTTAATTCTGCCAACACATCACGGGGTCTTGCACCTGATTACTGCTGCCTCCTTGGCCCCACTTGGTGAATTCTGTCTATTACTATTTCCTCCTCCTCTCCCCCGTCTAGAATGACTTTGAATACTTGTATCGCTTCCTTCAGGTCCTTTTCTTCTACTGTCTCCGGCACATTTTTGATCCTTATTCAATCTCCTTGAGCGGTTGTCTAAATCCTCACATTGCAACTCTAAATTGTGAGTTTGTGTCAATAGTTGTTCTTGGATTTCCGCTTGCTGTTTCGCTTCTTCATCCAGGTTTTGCGTGATCTTTTCTAAAGTGTCCGTTCTCTTCCCCCACAGAGTCGATTTAGATCCTGCACCATTGTTTTCATGTCTGATTTTATGGTCTCAAATTGGGATTGCATATTTGACATTAGTTGATCTTGAAATTCTGTGAACCATTTCTTCATGTCTTCTCTCGTAGCCATGTCTCCGTTGTCAGTTCCTGTTCCAGCTTTAGCAATCTGCCCTTCTTGATTCTTCCTTCTTGTTGAGCTCGCCGGGGTGCCTGTTTCTGTTCCCCACAATTGTGGAATGCGTTGATCCTGCTTCCCCCTCGGCGGTGATTGGGAGGAATACGCTTGTTTGCCCCTCGATTTTGACATAGATGCTGCTCAGTTATTCGGATCTTGGATGCCTCCCTGATACTGGGCTTTTTGTCCACATATAAGCTTAAAGGAGGCTCTTTCTGAGGACCTCGAGACCTGCGTGGATGAGGTATGTGGACTGTTCGTTGGTTGGGGCCCTTGACGGAGCCCCTCTCTCTTTAAATATGGGTGCAGTTATGTTTTCAGCCCCGTGGGGGGTGGGGGTGGGGGTGGTGTCCTTGTGGGGCGACTCCCACTCCGCTTCCCAGATGCCCCTATGTTGTTGCCCTTCTCCGGTGGACCTCCTTTCCTATATTGGGCAGTCCGTGCTTGTTGACTACACCCCATACTCTTTATGCACTTGCACCTCCAGTACACCTTGCTTCTGCATGGAGAATTGGGACCAACAGAGCTCCCCCTCTCCTTGTTCTAGCGCACTGATTGTCCACAATGCCTGTATGAGGTGTTCTGGGGACTTGAACTCTCCCCACTTTTTTTGCTTTATTATAATTTGTTTTTTGTTAGAATGCACGTTTCTCCACTTAATTCGCCCCCTCCTTCCACTGCTGGCCAGGGTGTTCCCAAATGTTTTCAGTACTATACCTCTGTGCAGCTGAGTGGTCTGATCATTCTTTCACTCAGAGCCTGGGTTCATTTGCTGCACCTCAGTGTTCTAATTTATTTGCTGACCTGGCGATGCTATAGCCCCGAGCCTCTGTTGTATTTATGACTCCCCTCCGCTCCGGCGTAGCGCTGCCTCCCGCCATGTTCACTGCTTTCGGAGCGGCTGGCTCCGAGTTCCAAGCCGGGCTCCCTCAGGGCTTTCGCTCCTCCTCTCTCCCTTCTCGCGATGGGGGAGCCTACCGGTGCGGAAGTGGGGACCGCGCAGAGCCTGAGTGCTGCGCTGCACTTCCTCGGATGAATTTTATGAGGGTCACGGCTGGCTTCTCCGGTCCGCTGCTGGGTCAGCTTTCCCTGTTCCAGACCCGTTCGCTGTTACTGTGTCCTGTGTCGCGGGCTGGGCCGCTCTTCCTGGAGGGGTTCCGGCGCTGCCCTGGCTTCTTCGTTGCTCCGACCTGCAACATTACCGCACTCCCTGGGGGGGGGAAACACGGACCCAATCCTGCTTACTTGGTGTGCTTGTGTGGGAGGACGGTGCTCACTTCACAGACATCCTTCCCACTCCGCCGCCATCTTGGAATCCCCATCTTGCGTACTTCTAATGTAAACACACAACGGTAATAGATTGTAAGTAATAACCAGACAATTTGGGCTTAGCTATCAATTAGCCAACGGAGAAAGATTTGCTTATAACAAATTTATGGAGTCCATTTGCATAGGATACATTAATTTGAGACCAACATTAATGTGATTTGCTTCACAGATGTCACCCCAGTTTGTTTTTTAGTTTCTCAAGTAACGTTAGTGCTTGCCACTTATTGTATACTATGATAGCTTTGAATATACACCGCCTTAGACTATATGCTTGCCAAAATGGCATCTCATGTGAGCCTACACAGACTCCCAAACCTTCCAACACTACCCAGCAGGGGAATATCAGAAAGGCAAGTGGACATGGATCATCTGGTCTGGAGAGGAGTATGCCTCGTTCCTCACACATACCCAATGCAGAGGAGGAGGGCTGTGGAAGGCAACAGCACAATACAACACCTGTGAGGCTGAGGAGAGAATGAATGAGCAATCCATATCTAGGCTTTCCAGAGATCTCCCACCAGCCCTGGCGGGATGGTCCATTGGGGAGACGTTCAGGGAAAAGGAAGCATTGACGATGATAGCCAGGCACTACAGTACAGAGAGATGGGCATGGCTGAAGGCAGCAGCAAGGTGCGGTTTAATAGACCAAGCATTGGCGCGCAACGTTATTCACAGTATCACGGCAGGCTGGTGCGATATTAATGATGCAGGGAGGCAAAGGGCCTGGGCCATGCACAGCCTTTACTCCTGCTGAATTACATTGCCAACTTGTGGTAGTGTTCAGCTGTAGATTCCTGACAGCCCAGCTGAGAGCAGTTCACCAACTTGTGAAACGATGCAAGGATCTGGGAAAACCTGTGCTCTACATTTGTGGTAGAGGAAGATGATAAAGATATGTCTCATGAATGGATCAGTGGACTTTGCTATGTCGGGAGGGGACTGGGTCAAGGGCAGGAATCTGGCTCATTCTGCTTATTAGTAAAGAACCTGAATTATGGAGTTTTCACTAAGCGAGTTCAGAAGCATGCATGTAGAGACTAGGATTGGGGGTGTTGAGGTACAGCAGGGCATTCTACTTTTTATTGCAATCGCTTACTTTAGTACGTTGTGGCCAGATAAATGGATCAACATTCGGGGAGTGCAGAAATGGATTTAAAGGGGACTCAAGATTGATATGCGCCACACAAGGATATGGTTAGGCCAAGATTGTTAAATATTGTGGGCCTTGACAGCCTAAAAAAGAGGTGTTACTTCTGGAGGGTTGTTAAGCTCACACAGCCTAATGGGGTGGCTACACAGATGACGCACCTCAGAACAGATGAGGGGGAGCTTGTCTTCTAAGGATTATCCACTCCGAGCATAGAGCACTCCCAAAAAATCCTTTCATTGTGTCACCTCAAACTCGTGTTTGCTCCCCATACTGGAAAGCTCAAAGGTTCTTGCATATACTGTTGTGATAGCTACCTACACCAGATCCGCAATACCTACACCAGACCCGCAATACCTACACCAGACCCACAATAAATGTAGGTCTGGCAGAGAAACAGGTGGACAGTTGGGGTGACTATGCATACTATTCACAAGCACATACGTTTTAATCCAGGGTTGCTGCCAAATGGGTTGCAAGAGATGCAGGCTTTGGAATTCTCATCCCTTTTAGGTCATGGATCTGTGGGATTATGTTGAGCAGATTCCCCTGGAGTAGGTTGAGTAGAATTTCCACAGTAGATCAACAGGAATAATGTGTGTAATCCCTAAATGGTGGCATCAATTTGTGGATATCAATGCTGATGGGGCAACATCCCCGATAGTTACCAGGGATGTGACGAAAGCAGTTTTTGGTCACAGCACAGGATACAAGGGCACGCTGAAATTGGACCGAAGGTGCAAGGATCAGAATCCACAAAAAGGGGTCTGGGCCAGGTTAGGGGAGCCTGGTAAGTAACAGACCCATTTACACCTACTCCTTAACAGTAAAACAGAGTCTGTACCACCTCCTGAAAACGACACTGTGGTATTTTGAACAGGGAAACAGACGTGGGATCCCTCTTGTCAGTTAAATTTAGTAGTTGGCAAGGGGGCATTTATATAAAAATTAGGAAGGCAAATGGGGTGATATTGTGGAGTTCAGAGTCTTTCATACACTTTTTATTCGTTTGGTCTCTGACACAAACTCCTAAAGTCAATGTTTTGAATGTAGTGGCAGCATGGCCTGTGCCGTTCTCACCATGGGATGAAATTGGAGCTTTCCTTTTTTAAATCACAATTCTGTCCTTGTTTCCTCGATAGTGCTGTTTGTTGGGTTATATTATTCATGTTTGGGCCAATACACAAGTCATCAGTGATTATGTAATGGACTGGTGAAGCAGGTGTTCAATTGGTGGCAAACGCCTGCTTTTTATCATTTGTGTATGGACATTGGGAGCTTCCATGCTCTAATGTAGTCATTTCTGAATAAATATATAAAATAAGCATTTAAAATGTTTGTTCACCAAGCCTGTGTTTTTCCCTAGTGTTTTGGATGCAAAACATTTCTAAATAAAAATGAATCGTATTATTCCTGCTGCATGTTACCTCTGTTCCACTAAATGTTCCCATTGGAGCACTACTTCTCTGCCACCTATTAGGGTTCATTTCCCCAATAGATGAGGAGTTAACATCACTACTACTACTGAGTAGAGTCTTATTAAATATGCTGCCTGCGATTGTGAACGTATTGAAACTAATAATGTGCATCTCCTTTTATGTTAATAGGTGACTGATGCCCCAGAAATGCAAAAACAGTGATTGTTTGATTCTCTGGACTATTGCGGTGAAAAGCCTCATTGTTGGAATATGCGATTTCCAAGCATCTTAGAAGTGCGCAAATTTGGGGTCCAGTTACCTTTTCAGAGTATTTAGGAACTGGGCTGCGAAGTCTGATACATGATGGTTCCATCCATGCAGCCACTTCGTGGTAACATCCAGTAACCAAGCGTGTTCATTCTGTAAATCCAGAGGGGGAGAGGTATATCTAGCATGAAAATTACAATGTGTTATGTGCAGTAAGGAAAGCATTTTTCATTTGAGCTCTGAATTTGGAAAAGGTTAATTGAAAAGGCTCCTCTTAAGAGAAGGCACCTCTTAAGAGAAGGCACCTGACAAAATAAACTGGCAAGACCAGTTACACGTGCACAAAATGTGGGAACAATTGCCATCCCAAGAGCATACTTACTGCCCACATGAGGACATAGGTAAAAAGCCTTATCAGTACACTGAATTTGATAATGACGTCCATTTGCATGATACAGTTATCAGCCAACAGCAAATGAATAAAGGTGAGAAACCTTATGAGTGTGTTGAATGTGGGAAAGGGTTTGTTCAGAAGGGAGCTCTTAGTAGCCAACAGAGAACACACATAGGAGAGAAGCCTTATTGGTGCACTGAATGTGGGAAAGGGTTTGCTACAAAGGGAACGCTTACTATCCACCAGAGAATGCATACAGGTGAGAAGCCTTATGAGTGCATTGAATGTGGAAAAGGGTTTGCTATAAAGCGAACGCTTACTATCCACCAGAGAATGCATACAGGTGAGAAGCCTTATGAGTGCATTGAATGTGGAAAAGGGTTTGCTCGGAAAGAACATCTTATTAATCACCAGAAAACACATACAGGTGAGAAACCTTATGAGTGCACTGAGTGTGGGAAAGGGTTTGCTTGGAAGGGAAATCTTACTATCCACCAGAAAACACATACAAGTGAGAAACCTTATGAGTGCATTGAATGTGGGAAAGGGTTTGCTAGAAAGGAAGTTCTTACTGTCCACCAGAGAACGCATACAGGTGAGAAGCCTTATGAGTGCATTGAATGTGGAAAAGGGTTTGCTCAGAAGGGAGATCTTACTATCCACCAGAGAACACATACAGGTGAGAAACCTTATGAGTGCACTGAATGTGGGAAAGGGATTGCCACAAAGCAAGAGCTTACTATCCACCAGAGAACACATACAGGTGAGAAACCCTATGCGTGCATTGACTGTGGGAAAGGGTTTCCTACAAAGCAAGAGCTTACTATCCACCAAAGAACGCATACAGGTGAGAAGCCTTATGAGTGCATTGAATGTGGAAAACGGTTTGCTCAGAAAGGACACCTTATTACGCACCAGAGAACACATACGGGTGTGAAACCTTATGAGTGCACTGAATGTGGAAAAGGGTTTGCTACAAAGCAAGCGCTTACTATCCACCAGAGAACACATACAGGTGAGAAACCTTATGTGTGCTCTGAATGTGGCGAAGGGTTTGCTTGCAGTGGAAATCTTACTATCCACCAGAGAACACATACAGGTGAGAAACCTCATGAGTGCATTGAATGTGGAAAAGGATTTGCTCAGAAAAGAAATCTTATTAATCACCAGAGAACACATACAGGTGAGAAACCTTATGAGTGCATTGAATGTGGTAAAGGGTTTGCTACAAAGGGAGTTCTTAGTAAGCACCAGAGAACACATACAGGCGAGAAACCTTATTAATGCACTGAATGTGGGAATGGGTTTGCTACAAAGGGAGTTCTTAGTAAGCACTAGAGAACACACACCGGTCGGAAACCTTATGAGTGCATTGAATGTGGTAAAGGGTTTGCTTGGAAGGGACATCTCATTAGCCACCAGAGAACACATGCAGGTAAAAAAATGCCTAACTGCATTGGGTGTGGGAACTGGTTTAGTCATAAGGTACGTCCTGTTTACCAGCACTGAATCAAAAATGGTCACATTTGTATACTCCCTTTTTGCAGTGATTCTTAATGGCCCCTCTTCAACTTTTCTCTTTCATGCAAACGCTTGGTAACTCTGCTGTGTGGTAGAATAGGGCCTCATTACGAGGTTGGTGGTAGCCGTCCCTGTGTAGCATGCATGGCTACCGCCACCCGCGAATGGGCAATTACCGGCCCATTCAACTCTTAATGGTGTTACCGCCCTCCCCATTCTGCCCATGGTAGCATGGATGCACCGTTCACACCGTACCGCCAAGTTATAATGAGGCCCATAGTCTTGATTCTAAAATAAATAAATGGGTGTGTCTCTAACTTATAACATTGTTCATGTGCTTACCAATACATACTAATGGCTATCAATGGAACTGGATATCTGGTCTCTGGCGTGCTCACGTTTAGTCATGAATGAGGAAAAAGGAACGGAGGTCATGGGGGCATGGCTCCCCTACTTACACTGGCCTCAATGTCTTTTCTGGTGCAAAATGCATAGAGGCACAGAGCTGTGCCGAGTTCCCCGACGGCAGAAATGTTTCTAGAGAACAGCTGCACTGGGATATGGATATCATAGATGAGTAAACTGTGGCAGGAAGGAATCCATTAGAAATGCCTCTACTGGGAAACATTTGTACACCCCCCATGACGTAATTTTACTTTCAACATCAACACATAGGGATTAAAATACTGCAAATTTCAATTATTTGGAGCCCTCCTGAATAATAAAAATGGAGAAGGCTATATTCTCACATGGCAATTAGACTAAGCTTGGCACAACACATGTGCAAAGACTGTTTTGCAAAGGGAAAACATGGATAATGGCATCCATAAAACTAGAATCTCCAATGTTACTCTAGAAGCCAGTTTCCAAGAAATGCATGCCTCACCTGGAGGGCCATTCTCGCTGAATGCTGCAGTGTTTCCACTTTTTGTAACATGCTCTACAGTTTTCTTTTCTCCTCAGGATCCCCTGTACTGTATTACACTATTGCCTATCTCTTTTGGAGCATTTAGGTTAGTAGATGATTCCCTAGCCTGGAATCTTTATGTGGGGGTGTGAGGGTGCATGCCCACTATTAAAGCACTAAATTAAATAAATTGGTTTGATGAGCAGGGCACAGAGAAGATGTCAAATTATGTGGACATGTATTTTAGAAAAATGTCATTTTGTGAATAGAGTAGAAAGGGCAAATGTAATAGAAATATGCACTGTGTTGTGAGACAATAAAATTCATGCAAATTTGGAAATGAAATGGTGCCTTTCTGTCTGAAATGAGAGTTGTGGGTGTAATGCTGTCACAGCTGTTCTCTGCATTCCAAGAAGGAATAGTGTTTATAAAATAAAGCTGGTCTTGGATAAACTGACATGTCTAATGTAAAAGTCTCCCACCGGGATTCATACACTGAGTGAAATGCTGATGAAATCAATATTGAGCTTCAGCCAATATGTCACTGTGTTCACATTAAAAATAAATTGTTAGGAACTCCATTTGTGTTAAATCTTTTTCCCTGACTTTTTGTGTAAACTGCCTCCTGAAACGGAGGCAATTCATTTGCTTTGATTAGTAGGACCACCTCTATTCCAGATTTATGCTGGAATGTATTTTTTATTTTTGGATTTGTAGAGCGTGCTACAGCCCACAGACATTGAGGCGCTATAAGGACTTGTAAGAGAGCTTGCTTGATGGTTACAGGAGTGCGGCCCATGGAGAAATGCTTAATACATTTTGCTTGGTTACAGGCTAATAAGTTACTTTACAGAACAAACAGTAAATGAGCACAGAAGAACACAGATGGAAGAATACATAGCATGATGGGATGGGCCATTCAGACAAATAGCCTGGTTATGATGGCCTTCCGGAAAGCTGCATGAGAATCAATCATCCTGATTGGGGCTGGGAGGGTGCTCCAAAATGTTGCAGCCATGGTTGGGAAACTGGAACCCCCAGCACGTGCTCTACGTGGGAGGTGCAGTGATACGATTGGCATAGGCAGACCTAGATGGACTGGAGGAGGTCTGTTTGGTGATCCTGTGTGCTAAGTAGGGGGCGCCAGGCCATGAACATATTTATGTGTGAGGGCCAGTGCTTTGAAGACAATCCTTTCCTTGACAGGTAGCCAGTGTACCTGCCTCCTAACCCCAGAAATGTGGTCCCTGCATGAGATGCCTGTTGTGGCCCTTAAGGCATTGTTCTGAGCTATTTGGAGTTTAGCCTGATTCTTCTGGGATGTCCCAACAAAGAGGGCATTGCAATAGTCCAGCCTTGAACCAATGCTGGCCCTTGCGATGGTGATGCAGTTCTGTTGGGAGAGGAAGGGCCTAATTGCATTGATCAGTTTAGAGTGATAGGCTGCGGAAGATGCGATGGCATTGACCTGCCTATCCATGGTAAGGCTGGGCTCGAGATACATGCATTGATCATTAGAGTGATAGGCTGCGGAAGATGCAATGGCATTGACCTGCCTATCCATGGTACGGCTAGGCTTGAGATACATGGATTGATCATTAGAGTGATAGGCTGCGGAAGATGCAATGGCATTGACCTGCCTATCCATGGTAAGGCTAGGCTCGAGATACATGCATTGATCATTAGAGTGATAGGCTGCGGAAGATGCAATGGCATTGACCTGCCTATCCATGCTAAGGCTAGGCTCGAGATACATGCATTGATCATTAGAGTGATAGGCTGCGGAAGATGCAATGGCATTGACCTGCCTATCCATGGTAAGGCTGGGCTCGAGATACATGCATTGATCATTAGAGTGATAGGCTGCGGAAGATGCAATGGCATTGACCTTCCTATCCATGGTAAGGCTGGGCTCGAGATACATGCATTGATCATTAGAGTGATAGGCTGCGGAAGATGCAATGGCATTGGCCTGCCTATCCATGGTAAGGCTGGGCTCGAGATACATGCATTGATCATTAGAGTGATAGGCTGCGGAAGATGCAATGGCATTGACCTGCCTATCCATGCTAAGGCTGGGCTCGAGATACATGCATTGATCATTAGAGTGATAGGCTGCGGAAGATGCAATGGCATTGACCTGCCTATCCATGGTAAGGCTGGGCTCGAGATACATGCATTGATCATTAGGGTGATAGGCTGCGGAAGATGCAATGGCATTGACCTGCCTATCCATGGTAAGGCTAGGCTCGAGATACATGCCTTGATCATTAGAGTGATAGGCTGCGGAAGATGCAATGGCATTGACCTGCCTATCCTTGGTAAGGCTAGGCTCGAGATACATGCCTTGATCATTAGAGTGATAGGCTGCGGAAGATGCAATGGCATTGACCTGCCTATCCTTGGTAAGGCTAGGCTCGAGATACATGCCTTGATCATTAGAGTGATAGGCTGCGGAAGATGCAATGGCATTGACCTGCCTATCCATGGTAAGGCTAGGCTCGAGATACATGCATTGATCATTAGAGTGATAGGCTGCGGAGGATGCAATGGCATTGACCTGCCTATCCATGGTAAGGCTAGGCTCGAGATACATGCATTGATCATTAGAGTGATAGGCTGCGGAAGATGCAATGGCATTGACCTGCCTATCCATGGTAAGGCTGGGCTCGAGATACATGCATTGATCATTAGAGTGATAGGCTGCGGAAGATGCAATGGCATTGACCTGCCTATCCATGGTAAGGCTGGGCTCGAGATACATGCATTGATCATTAGAGTGATAGGCTGCGGAAGATGCAATGGCATTGACCTGCCTATCCATGGTAAGGCTGGGCTCGAGATACATGCATTGATCATTAGAGTGCTAGGCTGCGGAAGATGCAATGGCATTGACCTGCCTATCCATGATAAGGCTGGGCTCGAGATACATGCATTGATCATTAGAGTGATAGGCTGCGGAAGATGCAATGGCATTGACCTGCCTATCCATGGTAAGGCTAGGCTCGAGATACATGCATTGATCATTAGAGTGATAGGCTGCGGAAGATGCAATGGCATTGACCTGCCTATCCATGGTAAGGCTAGGCTCGAGATACATGCATTGATCATTAGAGTGATAGGCTGCGGAAGATGCAATGGCATTGACCTGCCTATCCATGGTAAGGCTAGGCTCGAGATACATGCATTGATCATTAGAGTGATAGGCTGCGGAAGATGCAATGGCATTGACCTGCCTATCCATGGTAAGGCTAGGTTCGAGATACATGACCCGTGTCTTGATTACTTGAGACACTGTGATGGGAATGTTGTCTTAAATGTTCTTTTCATTACCATGGAGGGAGTGGGTAGTGACGGAGGAGGTGGGGTAATGTGAAGGAGGTGGTAATGGTTTCAGTGGAGAGGTGGCAAAGAGGTGATCATGGTGGGAGGTGGTAGTGACGGAGGAGGTGGGGTAAGGGGGTGGGAAAGAGGTGAACATGGTGGGAGCTGGTCGTGACAGAGGAGGTGGGGTAACGTGAAGGAGGTGGTCATGGTTTCAGTGGATGGGAGGGAAAGAGGTGAACATGGTGGGAGGTGGTAATGACTGAGGAGGTGGGATAACGAGAAGGAGGTGGTAATGGGTTTAGTGGATGGGTGGGAAATAGGTGAACATGGTGGGAGGTGGTAGTGACGAGGAGCTGGGGTTAGGGGATTTGGAAAGGGGTGATCATGTAGGGAGCTGGTCGTGACTGGGGAGGTAGGGTAATGTGAAGGAGGTGGTAATGGTTTCAGTAGAGAGGTGGGAAAGAGGTGATCATTTAGGAAGCTGGTCGTGACTGAGGAGGTGGGGTAACGTGAAGGAGGTGGTAATGGTTTCAGTGGATGGGAGGGAAAGAGGTGAACATGGTGGGAGGTGGTAGTGATGGAGGAGGTGGGGTAAGGAGGAGGTGGGAAAGAGGTGAACATGGTGGGAGCTGGTCGTGACAGAGGAAGTGGGGTAACGTGAAGGTGGTGGTCATGTGTTTAGTGGATGGTTGGTAAAGAGGTGAACCTGGAGGGAGGTGGTAGTGACTGAGGAGGTGGGGTAATGAGATGGAGGTGGTAATGGATTCAGTGGATGGGTGGGAAAGAGGTGAACATGGTGGGAGGTGGTAGTGACGAGGAGGTGGGGTAACATGAAGGAGGTGGTAATGGGTTCAGTGGATGGGAGGGAAAGAGGTGAACATGGTGGGAGGTGGTAGTGACGAGGAGGTGGGGTAAGGGGATGGGAAAGGGGTGATCATGGAGGGAGCTGGTCGTGACAGAGGAGGTGGGGTAACGTGAAGGTGGTGGTAATGGAGGACTTAGGGAAAGGGGGTGGGAAAGAGGTGATCATGCAGGGATCTGGTCGTGACTGAGGAGGTGGGGTAACGTGAAGGAGGTGGTAATGGTTTTAGTGGATGGGAGGGAAAGAGGTGAACATAGTGGGAGGTGGTAGTGATGGAGAAGGTGGGGTAAGAAGGAGGTGGTGCTTGTGTTCAAATCTTCAGGGTGTGCCCTTCCACACCTTACCCTTCATCGCCATTAAAGAAAAAATGGAGGAAATTAAGATAAGATACACACTTTTCTATCAATCCATTGATTTGTAATCAATCCAGTGAATTAAACCCACATTCTACATTTCCTGTTTTTGTATAAACATCTGCTTGCATGACTTGCCAAAAGCGATGGATGAACTTTCTGTAGCATAGAATTGTGCCAACTGAGGAGTATACTGCAACAGAAGTTAGCATAGCTCTCAACCATTTGTGTTACAAAGGCGGGTGAAAACACCCGATTTTGTTTTTGGCGGGTGAGACGCCCATTGGAATTAATGGGCGTGCAAGGGGCTTGACGGGTGAGTCAGCCCTTTACAAGGCGGGTGACACCTGCCAAAAGTGTGTGAGTTGAGAGCTGATTTAGACAGGATTTTGGCTGAAGACTTTTGTTATAACACCAACTGGGTTGGGGAAAGACCTCACTGTCCCTGCATTAGCAGAGTTTCCCGCCCCTAAACTCAAAACTAAGGATCTGTTGGTGCCAGAAGTCCAAAACAAAACCATCCTGTGTGGAAGTACTATTCTGACCCCCGCACTCTAAATAAATGAATTCTAAGGTGAAAAAGATAATGTGCCCCATTATGACTTTGGCGGTAGCCGGCTGCCGCCGGAGTAATGTTTTTTCCACCTGGAAAAAAAATATTCCCGATTCCCATTGAGTCCCAAAGGACCTAATGGGAATGGGGAGAACGGTAGAACCAGCACCATTAATAACAGTGCTGGTGCTACCGTCAAGGTCTGCGAGTGGGTGCTGGTACCCCTGCCAGGTCCGCCCAGGCGGGCAGAAAGGCACCCGCTCACAGAACTCGTAGTATGGCGGTACGGTAGTAACGGTGCCAGTAGCTTACCAGCACTGTTTTTACCGTACTGCCATACTTGTAATGAGACCCAATGTCTTTGGCCTTGAGTGTTGTATAAATGTTAAAAATAAAGGAAAAATGTATAACTCCCACAAAAAGATGTCTTTCAAGAATGGACATTCTTGCTCCAGAGGGTTCTTCCCTTCCGCTGGACACTTCATCACTTTTTTTGGGTTACAAGTATAGCTTAAACCGCCGCCGGGTCAGACATGGTTGTGTAACGGCCCACCAGCCTGAGCTTTGTAGGCCCGAGCTGTGGGCCGTTAAAACGGGATACGCATAGCTTTTTTTGCTTTTGCATGACGGGAGATGCACTCTGCGTAAGCGCATCTCCTGAAGAAAACAAAAATGACATAAAAAATGGCAGCCACCCTTAAAATGGAAGAGGGACTAAGTCCCTTTTCAGATGATGGCGGCCATTGAAAATATGTTAAAAAATGTCCATAATCCGAAAAGGGACCATTTTTTTAAATTTTTTATGGCAGCAGGCAGTCAAGGCAGAATCTCGCCCAGGAAAGGTGGATTCTGATTGCTCAGACCGTCTTTCCCGTGTGCAAAGAACAGTTCTTTGCATTCCCTTGGGTCATCAACAAAAGTTCTCTTCAAACTGGTTGTCTTCCTTTTCATGTGTGATTCGGATACCTGGTATACTCTCCTGCCAGGGCTTTTCATATGAAAAAAAAGTGGGAGAGTGGGCAGGAGTTCACATAACATTTTATTGATTTTTACAAAATAATATATTCATTCTCCAGCATGGGGCCTGGCATGGATTCACATGCTCATGAATATTCCCCGTCGTCAGGCCGGGAATCCTCGGTATAGAAAAAATCAGTATCAGTTTCGTTTCTGATCTGTCTTTCTCAGTAGTAACCAATCACTGGTCTCTGGGTCATACTGCCCCCAGCCAATGACTGCCCTCTCCCTAAGCCCCGCCCCTGGCAGCTATCCTCAGATTTTTACCACACGTTCAAGTGTTGGGAGTCCTCGTGCTTAGCGCTCGAGCTTTTGCTACGTTTTTGCGCTTTTTCAGGAGATTTTCTCATTTTTTCGGTTAAATAGAGCCTCAAGCTCCACCGTTTCTACTTCCGATCAACGGGATCCATTTCGGAGTTTCTACGCCCCTCAAGGGTGAAAATTTCATTGAGTTACGCTTTTGCAGAATTCCAGAAGTTCCGAGGCCTACTCCGGACATGTCCCAGCAGAAAGGGAGCTCGACGCCCTGGAAGCTATTCAGGACCCGCCCTGGATGCCAGCTTCAGAATGTTTTCAAGGAGGTCGAGCATTCGTTATGCCTCTACTGTCTCCATGAGGACAAGACGCACAAGGAAAAGGATTGCGCGTTTTGTGGAAACATGTCGGAGCGGACCATGAAGGATCGCCACCTCCGTCTCGCCAACTGGCTGGAAGGTAAGAGTCCGCCAGGTGAGAAGAAGAAGAAGAAGTTCGAGCGGTCTTCTAAGTCCTGTGAGGGTGCTCTGGCGACGGGGCCCAACAAAAGGCTAAGCACCACGAGTCCGCGGGCACTGGGAGCGCCGAACGGTCGGGCTCCTTGGCTGCCAGGCAGGGCGCACCCTCCCCGGCACCATTGACCACGAGCCAACGCTTTGGCTCGGGTAAGAGGAAGTCCGAGAACCTGGCGAAGCTTCTGGAGAGGCCCCGGTCGATCTCGAAGATTCCGGCAAAGGGGGAGCGAGGCTCGGACCCTCCCCCCAAGGTGAAGGCCCCAGGCGTACAGAAGGTGACGGTGGCCTTAATTCACCCTGCTAAGACCTCGATTGAGGATGTCGCCGCGGACCTGGCTCAGCCTGTGGAGGCTACGCCAGTGGAGGCGCCCTCAGGTACCAGAGTCTCCCTGCCACTATGGAGGGAGTCGTCTTTCAGGCCCATCGGGAAGACCCCCACAAAGTCCTCGTTGGAAAGGGGGGCAGGGGGTGGTGGCCGTCGTGGATACGGACATGACCTCTGAAGAGGAGCTCATCCAAGTCGTGGAGGAGACCCAGCCCATCGGGAGGGATCCCGACGAGGGTGACGGTGACGCAGACGAAGCTCCTCAAGAGCCCTCGCTCCCGTCATTTCCGGCGCCGCAGGACACCTCTGTGGCCATTTTGTCAGCCATCCAGAGATAAGGACTAGGGTGCCTCTTCTCCCGACGGGGGTGCCTGAGCCAGACCCGACGGAGGAACCAGAGCAACGACCTTCGGGGAGCCCACCGCTTAAGAGGAGTAGGACACATCCTAGGCCTCCTCTGCGGCCTTCTCTGCCTTCCCCCGGTCCACTACCCACGGGGATGATACAGGCATGGGCACGACTACGACGGGTACGGATGACGACAGAGGCGACGACGGGACGTGTCCTCCGTCGCCCCTGTCTGGGCGTCCCCGCCCGACGAGATTGGATCCTTCCATCCAATGATCTCCAGGGCATCCGAGCTCTTCCAGCTCTGCCCCGAGGAAAAGAAGGAGGGGTTCCTTTACCAGCGGCGCGAGGCTAAAGGAAGACGGTCCTCGCCGTACCGCTTCTTGATGACATCTGGGATGAGGGGCTCGCCCTCCTCAAGAACCCTGCCACGGCTCCTGCGAAGAGGGACCGGTACGAGAAGAAGTACCGGGTCCCCGACGCTGCCCCCTTGTGCCTTAGGGTGCAACCTACCCCGGACTCAGTCGTTTTGGCGGCGGCCAAGAAGAAAGCGGGGGGGCATCGGCCTCGACTTCAACCTCCCCTCCGGACGGCGAGGGTAGGAAGCTGGATGCGATGGGACGACGGGTCATCTCATCTGCAGCGACGACCATCAAGGCGGCCAAGGCCCTGGCCATCGTAGCCCGCTACGACAGGGAGTTGTGGTTCAAGATCGGCCCTCTGTTGGACTTCCTTCCAGATGCCCAGAGGGCTGATGCCCTGGAAATCTTGCAGGAAGGTGAGATTGCCTTGGACCACACCATTACGGTCGCTACGGACATCGCCGACACCGGTTTCCGTCGGTCGGGCAACGGCGTTTGCCTGAGACGACGAGGATGGCTCAAGGCGACGGATTTCCGCCAGGACGTTCAGACCAAGGTTTTGGACATGCCCTTCGATGGCAACAACCTTTTTGGCAAGGCGGTTGATGAATCCCTTCAGGCAATCAAGACGGACACAGAGATAGCCCGTGCACTGGGTGTGCTCCAACAGCGACGGCCGTCCTTTCGGAGCTCCAGAGGCAGACAGGGTGCCTCCAAGGGAGCCAGCAGCAGCTCCTCTACTTACCGTCAATCGGCAAGGTCTTCGTCGCAGGAGGCCTACAGGGGATGCGGCAAGTCAGGTGGATCCCGCCGTCGTCGCCAAGGTGGTTAAGGAGGCAAAGCGGCCTCCAAGCAAGATTGAACCATCTGTCGGGTCGGGCCCTCATCGAAGCACCACGGTGGGAGGCCGGCTGACGAAGTTCGTCGGCGTGTGTGAGTCCATCTCCACCGACCATTGGGTGCTGGACGCCCTGGCCCACGCCCACGAGTTCCAGAAGAGGTGCCCCTGCATTCCTCCCGTGGCCAGGAAGGAAAATCACGTCCCTCAACTGCTGTTGTAAGTACGGGCGATGCTCAGGAAAGATGCCATCGAGCTCGTCCCGAAGAGGCTTCGGGACTCCGGAGTTTACTCAAGATACTTCCTCGTGAGGAAGAAGACAGGGGGATGGCGTCCCATCCTGGACCTGCGACGACTAAACAAATACATCAAGGCACAGAAGTTCTGGATGGTCACCCTCCAGCATGTGCTGGGACAGCTGAGGGTGATTTCCTGTCGTCGTTGGACTTGGAGGATGCTTACGTCCACATCCCTATTCTAAAGAGGCACCGAAAGTTCCTCAGGTTCGTGGTCAAAGGGCAGCACTACCAGTTCAAGGCCCTCCCGTTCGGATTAAGATCGGCGCCCAGGGTGTTCACCAAGTGCCTAGCACCGGTGGCGGTGCGGCTGCGCCTGCAAGGGATCCCCGTCTACCCCTACCTGGACGACTGGCTCATACGGACAAGGACAAGGGAGCTTGCCGTGGAACACACTGCAAAGTCCGTCCAGCTGCTCACGGACCTGGGGTTCTCCATCAACTTTCCAAAATCCCACTTGGTCCCGTCGCAAGTCGCCCTGTTTCTGGGAGCACAGCTCGACACAGTGGCGCGGCGGGCCTCACCGTCGGAGGAAAGGATAAGGACCATCCTAGGGAAGGTGCAACGTCTACTGGCCACAGATGTGGCCAGAGTGAGGTCTATAAAGTCCCTCCTCGGAATGATGTCCTCCTGCATTTATCTGGTGCCCCACTGCAGACTTTGGATGCGGCCCTTGCAAGAATTCCTCGACGCCCACTGGATCCAGACAACGGGCAGATTGGAGGACAGGATCCCTCTCGACGAAGCGTTCCATCAGGCGAAACGATGGTGGGGTGTCCGTGCTTATCTGACAGCGGGAACAGGCTTCCTAGCCCCGGCCCACCAGGTGACGGTGACGACGGATGCCTCCCTGGAAGGTTGGGGAGCGCACACCGGGGGTCTCCACGCGAGAGGCCTTTGGTGCTCGGAGGAGAAGACTCTCCACATCAACATCTTGGAGCTCCGCGCAGTGTTCTGTGTCCTCAGGTCCTTCCTTCCGTCCCTCAAGGGCAAGGTGGTGAGGATCTTCACCGACACCACCACGATGTTTTACATTCGGAAGCAGGGCGGAACCAGAGCCCCTGCCCTGTCCAAGGAAGCCCAGGATCTGTGGCATTGGGCCGTCGCCCAAGGGATGTTTCTGGTACCCTTTCATCTGGCAGGGATAAAAAACACCATCGCCGACTCACTCAGCAGGGAGCTGCGCTCATGCCACGAGTGGGAACTGCGCCAGGATCAAGTGGACCGACTCTTCTGACGATGGGGCGAACCCCAGATCGATCTCTTCGCAACGGCGAACTCCAAGTGCCAGAGGTTCGCCAGCAGGTTTCCCCAACCGAGGAGCATGGGCGATGCTTTCTCGTTCCCCTGGGATGGCCTGTTCCTTTATGCATTCCCGCCGTTGCCGTTGCTACTCCGGCTCGTCAACCAGCTCAAGAGGTCCCGGTGCAGGATGATCCTCATTGCACCGGCGTGGCCGAGGCAGATCTGGTTCCCGGACCTTCTGGACTTGTCAGCGTCCACACCAGTCAAGCTGCCGACGGACGCGGATCTTCTCTCCAGAGAAGGAGGAGCCATTCTTCATCACGAACCAGAGTCGCTGAACTTGCAGGCCTGGCTCCTGCAGCACTAGAGTTTGGAGGATACGACATCCCAGCCGAAGGTTCTTGCAAAGGCCAGGGCATCCTCAACTCTCAAGTGCTACGGACACAAATGGAAGAGGTTCTCTGTCTGGTGCCGTGCACAGAAGATTAACCCTCTGCGGATTACGGCCCCTCAAGTATTGCTGTACCTACTGTCTTTGGCCAAGGCTGGCCTATCTCACGCTTCCATCAAGGTACATCTGGCTGCCGTCTCACGTTACACCAGAACTACAGGACGGGCGTCCTTGTGGTCTCATCGTCTGGTGAAGGAATTTATGAAAGGACTGTTCCGATCATTACCGCCAGTGAAGGCCCCTGCCCCGGCGTGGGAGCTCAACGTGGTGCTAACTAGGCTCATGGGGGGCCCCATTCGAGCCTATGCATTCAGTGCCGTGAAGTTTCTGTGGAAGACAGCATTCCTCGTGGCCATCACCTCTGCACGACGAGTGGGAGAGATCCAGGCCCTATCTTGCAAGCCTCCATATTTGACTTTTCACGACACGAGCGTGGTGCTGAGGACGCACCCCTCTTTCATGCCCAAGGTGGCGTCGGACTTCCACCTCAACGAGCCCTTGGTGTTGCCAGTTTTCTTCCCATCGCCTTTGTCGCCGGCTGAGAGGACTCTGCACTCGCTGGATGTGGCTAGAGCACTGAAGTTCTACGTGGACCGCACAAAGAGTTTTCGGAAGACATCACAGCTGTTTGTGAACTTTGGACCTGTGAATCAAGGGAAGGCTCTCTCCAGATGACTCTCCGGCTGCATCATGCACTGTCACCGCTTGGCAAACCGACCGTTGCCAGGCCGTCCGAGGGCCCATTCGACCAGAGCGATCGCTGCTACTACGGCGTTCCTGTCTGGTGTGCCCCTGCTCGACATCTGCAGGGCTGCTACGTGGAGGTCGGCGCACACTTTCATGAGATTCTACTGCGGCGACCGGGATTCCAGGGAGGAGTCCAGAGTCGGCCAGGCAGTGCTGCGCAACCTGTTCGCCTAAGGTGAGCCTGGTGAGGAGGTAAGAGTTGCTTAATGTTGAGTTGTTGTATTGCTTGATATTGAGCCTTGTGCCAACTCCCGTGGTTGTGCGTGTGTATACTGCTATGTATTCTTATATTCATGAGCATGTGAATCCATGCCAGACCCCAAGCTGGAGAAGGAACAAGTTACTTACCTGTAACTGTTGTTCTCCAGCATGGGTCTGGCATGGATTCACATGCGAACCCTCCCGCCTACCCCTCTGCGGCTCTTCACTTGGTCATACTGCCACTTCACGTGCTACCAAATCTGAGGATGGCTGCCAGGGGCGGGGCTTAGGAAGAGGGCAGTCATTGGCTGGGGGCAGTATGACCCAGAGACCAGTGATTGGTTACTACTGAGAAAGGCAGATCAGAAACGAAACTGATACTGATTTTTTTCTATTACGAGGATTCCCGGCCTGACGACAGGGAATATTCATGAGCATGTGAATCCATGACAGACCCATGCTGGAGAACAACAGTTACAGGTAAGTAACTTGTTCCTTACAACAATGCAATAACATATAAGTTGAATCTTCAAAAGTGTCTCTCGGAGTGATTGTAGGTTGGGAGCGAGGATGATGCTGGTCTCCTGGCCATTGACGGCAGGTCATCTTGGTCACGGATAGGTGTCCGACTTCACTCTGGCGAGTTTAGGGGATCTCCTGGGTTCAGTAAAGTGGGCTGCATTGGAGCCACCTGGTGAGTGGGGGTCTTCTAGTGAGTGCTGGGAATTTGGCCGCATAATCTAAAAATGGGTCCCACATATTCCAGGTTCTATTTAGGGAGACTGTTCCTATTGCCGTGATTTGATTTTTTCAGCTACTGCTATGTCCCAGCATTTGGCCCACCATAGGGCAATCGATGGGCCACTTTAGTCTTTCCATAGTCGGGCCATTGCGATTTTTGCACCTAATAGGTGATTGCATAGGCTAGGTATTTGTCCTGAGATCGGGAATGCTCCGTCTCCGGTTTCGCCTATAAGGACAATTCCTGGGTCCCAGGGAATGGAGAGTCCGGAAATATCTTTGATGTGTTTTAGGACTTCCTTCCACTATACCTCCGCCTTTGGGCAGGACCATAGCCGGTGGAATAGGGATCTGGGCTTTGTGAATTTGAGTAGGGGTGATATAGTATCTGTAGCACAGTTTGCAACCCCCTTCCCTGTTCGTGATGCATTGTGAGCTATTGTGCAATCTAGCCCATATTTTCCCCCATTCTTCCACCGCTATTTCTCACCCAAGATCCTTTTCCCATTCTGTCATGTATCTTTCTTTTTTTGTAGGGTCTGACCTGTCTAGGAGCTGGTAAATGGTGGACGTTCTGCCTCTGCTGGTTGGCGTTGTTAGCGTGAGTTCCAGCGCTGGTAGTTCTCTAGAGCATTTTTCTTGGGTTTTCCTGTGGGACATGCAGTGCCTGATTTGGGTGTAGCGGAATCTTTCTCGCTCTCCCACTCCGAATTTTATTTTTCATCTTTCGAATGTGATGGGCCCCCCTTCGTCTAGAAAGTCGCTAGTTTTTGCCAGGCCCCTACTGTCCAGGCTTGCGGGGGATTTCCTGGTGAGAATTCAGGGTTGTTCCATATGGGGGACAAGGGACCCAGAGCGCATCGTACTCCCCATTTCCGTGCTGCGGATTTCCAGCAATGGGTCGTTACATTCATGGCTGATGGGGGCCCGCTGTTTGCCTGTGGCTTTATGGGTGGTAGGTGCGGGAGATCGGGTAGTGGGACCGGGCACCAGGATTCTTCGATTTGTCGCCATTTCGGAGGGTCTACTTCTTGCACCCAGGAGAATGCATGTGATAATTGGGTGACTAGGGAGTATCTGGCCAAGTCAGGGACTCCCAACCCCCCCCTGTGATTTCCCCTTTAGCATAATTTGTTTGTTAATTCGAGGCCAAAGTGTTGAAGGACCGCTTGGATATAGCCCCAATCTGCCCGATCAAAGGCTTTGTGGGCATCTAGTGAGAGCACCGCCATCCCTATCTTTGTTTTGTGGGCGCACTCAATTAAATTTATCGTTCGCCTGATGTTGTCGTGGGTCCCTCTTCCAGGGATAAACCCTGTCTGATCTTGGTCGATTAAACCTGGGAGGACCGGCCCTAGTCTTCTAGCTAATACTTTGGCGAACATCTTGCCGTCGTTGTTCAAGAGTGATATCAGACGGTAGGAATTGGGGATCCTTCCCCGGTTTGTGTAGTAGGACTGTGATTGATTCGGCCATTGATTTCATGACTGTTCTTGTGGATAGGAAGGAGTTAAATAAAGCGGCTAGCTGTGGAGCCAAAACTCTGGCAAATTTTTTGTAGAAGTTTGCGGAAAGGCCATCTGGGCCAGGGGTGGAAGATTTGAGGGCTTTGATATATTCAATGACTTCTCCATCGTCAATAGGGGCTTCCAGGGGTTCTAGTTGAGATGAGTTGTGGATTGGCAGCGCCCTCAGATATTCTGGTAGATCTTTTAGGACCGTGGGCTCTCCGGCCATTATGATCAATCATGAGTTCATTGATTTTGTCCGACTCGGAGTAAAGCAGCTTTCCATTTAACCCTCGTAGCTTTCGACTTCGGATCGCCCTTAGCCTCTGCACTAGTATCCTTTTTGCTTTGTTACCTTTATTATAATAGAACTGTTTTGTATGTGCTAGGGATTTGGCCGTCCGGTCGGCGCAATGCATTTCCAGGGCGATCTTCGCCTTCCTCAAGACTCGTTCGGATTTTCTAGAGTATCGTGCTTTTAGCTGTGCTTCCTGTTGGAGTACCTCTTTTTCCAGCTTGGTTGTAGCTATGTTTGAAATTCTTCGCTATTCCACTCCTGCCCCAATCAGCACGCCTCTGACCACCGCCTTCATTGCGTTCCAGATTATGTTGATGGGGGATGACTCCATGGTGTTTTCCTTGAAGTAGTTGGATATTGAGTCCTCCACTTCGGCCCTTATGCTAATGTCTAGTAAGAGTGAATTTAGCTTCCAATACCTCTGGATAGGATTTCTTTGTCCTGATATGGCTAGGTTCACGGAGACTGGAGCGTGGTCGGAGGTCATGCATGTGTGGATTTCCGCATTGTTAACGCATGGGAATAGTATTCCAGAGATTAGAATGAAGTCTATTCTTGAATAGCCCTTGTGAACTTTGGAGTAGTGCGTGTAGTCTCGTGAGGTATCTTTCTATAGTCTCCAGACATCTACGGTCTCTGTTTCCCTAAACAGTTTGGCTAGGGCCTGTGTGAAGTCTGCGCTTGTGGGGGGGAAGCGTTTTGTTTAGCTGCGGGTTCGGCATGGAATTGAAATCTCCACCGATAATCAGGTGGCCTTCGTGGAAAGCTGAGATGGTCGGGAGGATTTCTGTGATGAAGCTACCTTGGGAAGTGTTGGGGCTGTAAATTGTCATGATCGTAATGGGGAGCTCCTCGAAGAAACCTTTGAGTTGGAGATATCTGTCCTCTGGGTCTCTCCTTATTGTGATCTTGGACAGTGGGATTTTGTCGCTGAGTAGTATTGCTACTCCCCTTTTCTTCGACCCTGATGAGGCGAAGAAAGCCTGCTTGAATCTCTTGATTTTTATGCAGTGTTCGTCTTCCATTAGTAGATGTGTTTCTTGTAGTAGGACGATGTCTCTGGACAGATGACCCAGGCAGTGTTCAACTGATCTGCGCTTTCTTGGTGAATTCATCCCTTGGATGTTCCAGGAGAGGTTTCTCGTTTCGTTCGTATTAGCCATCCACTGCATTGTTGTGCTGAGTGTACCTCATGGATCTTTCCCCCAACCTAAACTGTGAGTCTTGGAGCGGCTTTTGCGGTTGTATTGAAGTGGTAATATGCTTTCTGTTGTTGCATGTTGCGTTGAAGTACCATAGGACAAAGCCAGAGACGCCTGATGTCCATTGCTTTGGGTTTGTCCTTCTGGATGGAGCTCTGGTGATTGTCCTCTGTGCCCCACCATAGCTGCCGCCGGATATGGAGATGTGAGATCTGGGCGTTGGTGGTAACTGGGTGGTGGCGGGGAGCTTGGGGGGGTGTACATTGGTTTTAGGTATAGGACCGGGGTGGCCTGCTGTTGAGTGTTCCTGGATACCGGGCCGCTGTGTCTGCGGGAGCCATCTCCAGGGGCCCAGCCGGGTCATGGCAGGCAGCTCTACTCTCCCTGACTCCTCACCTCTTATCTCTGGAGTTGGTATGCTGATGTGATGCTGTGCGGGACTGTGGCTGCAGGGTCTTCCCGTTCCTCCGGGGGGAACTTTTTGGGGCGCAGCTTTCTCTTCCTTGGAGCTGCAGGCCGCCTTTCAGAGCTCCCCTGTGAGTGCGGGAGCCAGTTGGGCGATGGAACCCATGACAGGGGACCGCCTGGACAGATGGACGGGTCTGTAGACCCTGCAGGCCCGTGGATCGCCGGTCCCAGGAGCCAGAGTGCCAGAAGGTGCCGAAAAGCATGGCGCAGATAGCTGAAGGGTGGTGCATGTCCGGGGGTCTACCCCCGTAGTTGAAGTAGGAGTCCGTGCCCTCAGCGGGATCAGAGGGTGGGGTCCGCGGCAGAGGTGGCTGGTGGAAAAGCCTTCCGATGGTGCTGGAGGGGAGCGGGCGGCAAGCCCTGCTGCTGTGCTGGAGGATTTGAGATCCGGCGGGAAGTTGCGAGATGGCTGTCAGGCCCGGAAGGTCCAGGGCCCCCAGAGGTTGCTGCTGGAGGTGGTTGCGAGAGGCCGCCTCAGGGGGTAGCTGGGACAACGTTTGCTGGGAACGCTTCCCGGCTGTCTGGCACCCAAAGCTGGGGAGGTGGAGACCTCGGACAGGAGCCCCGGCGGAATCGGAGCTTGTATTGCTTCGCCAAGGGAGACTACGGGGGCTCTCCTGGCGGGCTGGGCTGGAACCAGAGCACCCGGGCTCGATCGGGGTGGGAGGGAGGGTGATGGGTGTCTACGCCGGGTTTGCGTGAGATGAGTCTACTTGGTTGCTCACGATAAGTTGGGCGAGGTAGCCTTTTACCTGATCCGGGAAGAGTGTAGCCGGGCGGGAGACAGCGAGCCAGCCCTGGCAGGTGGGGGATGGTGGAGAACTGGAGATCTTCCTCTGTCCGCAGCAGAGCGCCGCTTCAGCAGGCGATGAGGACGAAAGATGGTCAGTGGATCCGACGCATGTGTAGCTCAAAGGCGGGCAGCGAGCAAGCTGAGGTTGGCTTATTCCACTCGGCGGCTGTTCGGCGACGATATTATGCCTGCTCCGCCCCTCCTGGGAAGCCTCCCGGCCGAGGAGATGCGGTGGCCATTTTACCACTGAATGTGTCCCAGAGCTGGAGAGGGACCGCATCAAGCCGTATGAGATCGGAAACGGGACCCACTCGAGCAGAGGGTGCAGAAGAGGATCCCCCACCGGTGGTTTCAATTCCGGGCTCAAACGGGTTCAGAGAGCGGCATTTATGATGACAGGTGTAATGGGCCAGGCGGGAACTCTCAGGCAGACATGCCAGTCGAAGCAGCTCCAGGCCATGCCCCCACTCTCCCACCTTTTGATGGTTCCGCTTTTTAGCCTCCTTGGCTAATATAATTGGTTTCTTATATATGGTCTTTGTCTCATATGCTTGCAGCATGCATTGACTAACTTGAAAGTCTCTCCTCTTAGAAAACTGCTCTTTCAGTCTTTCTCTGGGTTTAGAAACTGTTCATTTTCTCTCTTTCTTGGTTTTGCTATCGGTAATTTAAGTTTGGTGCAGCCGCCAATACATCCCGGTTTTCTCTGTCCGTTTATGGGTGCACTGTTCTTGATGGCATCTCGTTTCTTCTACGGTCCCCTGTTGATGGTCTCCTGTTGCTTTCTGCTTGCAACCGTTTCTCCACTGTTGTCATGCTTCCTGAAGCTTCTGCTGTGCTTGGCTGCTTCGCATGGGATTCTGGTAAGCAAAACGCTGTGCTCCAACGCCAGCAAGTGCCCAGGAGCCCTGCACTGGCTTTTTGCGTTCTTGCTGTGTGTCATCCACTTCCAGCAGCCTTCTCCCTTCAGGTTCCTAAGCCAGTTAGCTTCACCAACTTCCTGCCAGGCGTCACTTTGCACAGAGACATGTAACTCTCTCCTGCCAGCAGCCTGCTTGCAAAGCTTTAAAAAAGAATTTAGCACTTGAATTAGGGATCTTTGTTTGTTTGATGTTTTTTGATTTCTTTTGCTGTTTACATTTAACTTTTTCAAAATGTTTGGAAGGAGAACGGTGAGGTTCAGGGCCCAACCCTTCCACTTCCGCTCTTTCTTCCACTATAAAAACCTCCTCTGTACTAGGACACCCTAGATCACCCCATGACTGAGACACGCTCAGAGTTGATTGTCCCAGTTTCTAAAACACTCTTGTCCGTCCATGGGGTCTTTTATTAGCAAATCGACATTCATTTTCTGTAAACTTGAGCCAGTGCAATTACATTTTTCCAAAATAAAACCTCAGAACCTTGTTTAATTCCATAGAAATGGAGTCTGATGCCCCTCCCACTAATTGATCAATGTTCCTGATCGTTGTGGACAAATGTTTATGTTGTGCTGGGGCCGGAGTTGAAGAATAAGAGGCTATTGAGGAGTCCGACTCTGTATCTGCAGACTCTGAAAATACTGCCAGGGTATTAAAAATAAAAATCCTCTGTACCGATCGCCTCTTCTTCTCCCTCCTGTACCACAGAGAGTTCCCGGTCTGTCACCAAGGGTAACAAGGGATCACTGTACTCCGATCCTCTCTCCTAGCCAACGTGCTTGGTGGTTGTTGGTCATTCACTTTACTCCTTGGTAATGTAGAGAAATGGGAGGCAATGGGCCTCATTAAGAGTTTGGCGGTAGCCATGCCTGTAAAACAGGCACGGCTGCTGCCAAACTCGTGATTTTACCGGCACCCACAAATGGGCAATTACCGGGTTGTGATGAGTTCGGCGGACCCGGTAATTGCCTATTCGCGGGTGCCTGTAATAAGGGGCTCCCCATCCCCATTCTGTCCCATAGGGCTGAATGGGAATGGAGAGCAGGGATGCACCGGCCCGTGCATTCACAAGTTGTGCTCATGGGTGCCCGCACTTCCCGCCAGGTCAGACCTGGCGGGCAGAGTGAGACCCGCGAGTACAACTCGGAGTATGGCGGTACGGTGACAATGGTGCCAGGAAGCTTACCGGCACCGTTCTCACCATACCGCCATACTCGTAATGAGGCCCACTGTATTTAGAGACCGAGGTCTTATCTCGTGGAATGGGTGTGTCGCCCCCCCCACCCCACCCAGGCATAGCCGGTGGCAATGGTATAGATAGAACAGGGACTTATAAGGCGGGGGCTGTAACTGTAACCAGAGAAATAGGTAAAGGAAGTTCCATTTCGAGAGACATTGCTGCTGAGACATTCATTACTCCTGCTTTGCTCCACTCCTCAATTCATATATGGATTTTATTAGAAAGAATCGCTTGGTCTGCCATATTTTCCTACTTTAGGAACCACGTTTCTAAGATTATAACCCAAAGTGGTCAACTTGAGAATACATTTCAGTCCAGTTTGATGATTGTAAACATAGGTAAAAAGAAGCCTTGATAAAAATGTTTATCCACAACTTTCCAAGCCCTGATGGCTCACCTACCGCTTTAAGAAGAATGCTGCTGACAGGAGAATATTTCAGGGAAAGCGATCCAGCCCTCAAGCCAGCAAAACTGTAACAACTTGACTTTCTCCACGACTTCGCATGCCCATCGTGCTGGGCGGGGTTTTTGTGTTAGCAGTAGGAATTAGAAGAGCGTCTACCTCGCATAGCTCGAGAAGCTCCCAGGCATGATAGGTAGAAATCAGATACAGCGCTGAGGGGTAAAGAGAAAGAGCTGGTAATGGCTTCAGTGGGGGCGGAAAGAGGTGAACATGGAGGGAGCTCGTAGTGACACAGGAGGTGGGGGTAAATATGAGGTGGTAGTTCCAGTGGAAGGGTGGTAAGGAGGTAAAATATGGACCGGGTAGTGGCAGAGGAGGTGGAAATAGGTTTGGTGGAGACGTGGAAAAGAGCTGAAGATGGAGGGAGCTGGTAGTGGGTAAAGAGGTGAACATGGTGGGAGGTGGTAGGGTCAGAAGAGATAGGGTAAAGAGGAGGTGATAATAGGTTCAGTGAGTGGATGGGTGTGATAGGTGAGCATCGAGGGAGGTGGTCATGGTGGAGGAGGTGGGGTAAAGAGAAGGAGGTTGTAATCTTTTCAGTGGAGGGGTGAGAAAGAGGTGAACATGGAGGGAGCTGGTAGTGACAGAGGAGGAGGGATAAAGAGAAGGAGGTGCTAATAGGTTCAGTGGGGAGGTGGGGAAGAGGTAAACATGGAAGGAGCTGGTAGTGACAGAGGGGGTGGGGTAAAGAGGAGCAGGTGGTAATAGGTACAGTGGAGAGGTGGGAGAGAGGTGAGCATGTAGGGAGCTGGTAGTGACATAGGAGGTGGGGTAAAGAGGAGCAGGTGGTAATAGGTACAGTGGAGAGGTGGGAAAGAGGTGAGCATGTAGGGAGCTGGTAGTGACAGAGAAGATAGGGTAAAGAGAAGGAGGTGGTAATAGGTACAGTAGAGAGTTGAGAAAGGTGAGCAGGGAGGGAGCTAGTTGTGACAGAGAAGGTGGGGTAAAGAGAAGGATGTTGTGTTGGTAAAATCTGCAGGGTGTGCCCTTCCATACCTTAACCCTCAGCTAAAGAAGATATGGCATTAAAGAACAAATTGAGGAAATTAAGATAAAAGTGCTCCCAAATCAATGAATTGATAGAAAATGATTAATCAATCCAGTGAATTAAACCCACGTTCTACATTTCCTGTCTTTGTAAGTAGAAAAGGATGATACCTTTAGTCATCAAACTAAGCTTGACAGGTTGCCACGCCCCTTTAACCGGATGTCCCGCCCTAGCGGAGGTCCCGGGGTCGGAAGTACCATCATTGCGGGGCTTCCCCGGAAGTTCCGCCTGAGCAGAATTCCCATCCCGGAAGTGATGTAGGGGTGTTTAACCAGAGCTTAGGTGCTAGCGGGTGTGTTCCACTGGATGTGACATCATAGGTGCTAGCAGGAAGGTCCCCCCAAGGCCTGGAGTCCCTAGGGCCCCCACTGGTGCTGCCACCGGATGACCCCCACAAAGGCTGATGTCCCCCACAGAAGTGTGTTGCAGTGTTTTTACAAGGTGGGGTGCCTGAAGGTGATGTCTGACCGGTGGCCATCTTTAGGGGTGTGGCATGTAGGGTGTATATATACAGCTGGGGTTTGGGCAGGAGGTACAAGCCACTCCTGAAGACCTGGAAAGCGATAGCCATCCCGGGAATTATGAAGCGCTACAGCTACTACTCTAAGAATAATACAGAGGCCGATGATTTGAGCACCCTTCAGAAATACTACAGCCTTGAAAGTCAGCCGGCAACGACAACTGTTCGTCGAAAACGAACCTGATGACGCTGCGGTTATGGATAAGATGTGCGAAAGCCAGCCTGTGATGACTTGTGATTACTTGACAGAGCCTGTTTCTACTATCATGCCCTCTGATGGTGTAGATGACTCCTACACAGATGCCGACTATGCGGATATGGAAGAGTCAGTTAAGGCTCTTAAGGAGCACCCATATGAGAATCGGGATGTTTTAGAGAGCCTGTTTCCAGAGTCCGCAATGATACCTTCGTTGGAACCAGCGTCCACTGAAGACAAGTTGTTTATGGATATAACTATCGCCTCTTTGCTGGAAGATGCTGGCTCTGAAACATGTACTATGGTAAGTAATAAAGTATGCCACGGTGTAGGTGTGTGAAAAAACCTGTGAAAACATGGGCTCAGGAGTTAAACTTCTTTCTTTATTTAATTGCAGAAAACGCCAGATAAACCTGACCAACGCATTCAATCCTGTCAATTATTATTGCGCGTGCTGTCCAAAAACGATTGAAAGTCCAGCATTCCCAAAAGGTGATATGTATAAGAAATGTGACATATTAAAACGCTTTCAAAGCTCTGATGAAGAAGAAAATTCAACTATGACCCCTTTGGAGCTTTTAGCAGTTCAAGCTTTTGCTGCGTGTGTTGTGAAAACATGTTTGAAGCAGGGCTATTACCGATGGTGTGAAGGGCATAAAGGCGAAGACCCCAGCAGGATGCTCATGATTATTTACTCCTGCATCATCATGCAGGAGCAATACGGCGGATATGTTTTATGTTGATTCATATAAAGATTTTCAGATGCTTAAATGTGTTTATAAAGCCATGGGTATGTGTGTACATGCTAGTGTGTGGAGGGGGGAGGGGTCTACTAGCAAAAACAGTCGTGGAAATATACACATGTCGCAAGCATGAGAAAAAAATAAAATCTTTACAACTGGCAGGCCGCATGGTTTTTAGAAACCATGTAGCCCATTTAATGCAGAAAGACTTTTCTAACCTGTACAGTGTTAGGAAGAATATCCACAATATTGGAACCTGGTTGGGGGATCTGTAGCTCAAATCTTCCCTATCATCATATCACAAATTAGTTTGAGTACATTCTATTCAAGTATTGCTTTTTCTTATGGGGGATTCACTCTACAGTGTTAAGTTCCTGTTTTTTCTTTATCCTTCCAGGTTTTTCACATAATATGTTGTTTCCCAAATAAAACTGAACAATTTTATTTCACTTCTTTGGAATGCAACCTTTATTAAAAAACTAGAGGTGTTGATCTAATATCTTTCAGCTACTAAGAAAATTATATAAGTCGAGAGGTAGACTTCATGAAACTGTTTCATAAGTCATATTTGTTAAAAAAACATCATTTGGGCGTGTATAGCATGTTTTATAATGTTTTATAATGCGTCCAATAAAATATCAGTGGTGGTAACACTGCATCACACCCCACTTGTATAAGACCCGTTCTGAAAAATAAAACCTTATATAACAGCTTGGTCTCTGGTTATTTATTTGTAGTGCTTCAATGGATAACAACATTCAAGATTGCATAAAAGCTATTATGATAAGAGTGTTGTTGGGAGTTATGGTGGTGTTGAAGGGCTTTATCGGAAATTACAGCGTGATAAACACACCATCACACGTGGAGATGGCTATCTGGGCAGGAGACATATACCCTTCATAAAAATGCTAGAAAACATTTTAAAAGAAGAATGACCGTTGTATCCTCCAAAGACCATCAGTGGCAGGCTGATCTCATGGATGTTTGTCCTTCTGAAAAGCAGAATGACGGTGCACAGTACATCTTGACGGTGATAGATGTTTTATCAAAATACACCCTTTGCAGAGATCTTGAGGGATAAGACTGGTGCAAGAGTGGCCGCGGCTTTCAAGCATATCTTCAGCAAGGGATGAGTACCGATAAAATTATAAACTGATGCCAGTGAGGAATTTCGGAATAGGACCCTCCAAAACCTTATAAAACAACACGGCGTGCATCATTTTATAACACACATGGAGGTTAAAGCAGCGGTTGTTGAACATTTTAATAGAACCCTGAAATCTAAACTATGGAGATATTTCACAGCCTATAATACACAGCGCTATGTGGATATATTACAGCCTTTTATAAATGTGTATAATGACAGCTATCACCAGTCTATTAGAATGACTCAAAAATCTGTGACGTCTGAAAACTCATTAGACGTGTGGAGAAACCTGTAGGCTGGAAGGTTAACAGAGAAGATCAAGAAAACAACCTTACGCATAGGGGACCACGTCCAAGTATCCAAGTTAAAAGGTGTCTTTACAAAAGTTTACAATCAATCCTTTACCAATTAAATTTTCATTGTGACAAAAGCAACCGTGAAAGAGGGGGTGTACATATACCATCTGATGGATTATGCTGGTGTAGTTGTAAGCAGTAATTTCTATACCGAGGAGTTACAAAAAGTGGTTGACGATCCCGAGCGTCTTTATAGGGTTGAGAAAATGATTCAGAGTAAAGGTAAGGGGTCTAAGAAACAGCACCTGGTAAAATGGGTAATTTGGCCTGAGAAATTCAACAGTTGGGTCAACGCGGCTTCTCTAGAGGATGTAAAAAGCAGAGGAGCTCCGTGAGAAGAAGAAAAAGATGTAAAACACCAGCTTTTATATCACCTTGGCCAGCAACGCCTCTTTAGATATATTCCCCAACAACAAAATAGCAGATTATTCTGTTAAACTGGCTAAGCGTGTTAATTTACAAGGTCAGTGGGAAGTGAGCCTGATGGAGATTCAGTACCCCCATACGTGGGACACCCTAGACAAAAAAGAATCCTGGTATACCATCAAACGTGGAGAACCTGCTGAATTGATAAACATGGGTTTTCCTCATGGCTTCTACCCCACAATACAAGTGCTGCTCGATACTATCATCAAATCGATCGCAAGCATTGAACGCTATGCAGATATACAGCTGTTTCTAAATAGCTCACGGCCGAAAGTATTTGTAAGATTGCCCAATCTTACCGTGGAGTTTATATGTAGCGGAAAACTTGCTATGGTGTTGAGGAACATTCAACATGTAAACAATTATAATAAAAATACGGAATAGGACAAAATTACCGAAATGGAAACGTCCGACCACCAAAAGTCCGACCCCCATTTATTCGCATATGTATATGTGGGGGGGGGGTTAATGGTAATAAAAATGTATAGGTGTAAGGTGGGGAGGGGCTTTGGGAGGTCTCCCCCACATATATATGTGAACAAATTAAGAGAAAAAAATGTTTGGTGGTCAGACTTTTCAACTCAGTAATTTCACGCCCATCCTAAAAATATAGATAGAACACATGCTGATATTGATGGTGGATTTTACAGCCTCATGATCTACAGTGATATAGTAGAATACCAACGGGTTGGCGACTCATATGCCCCCCTGATGGGAACCGCACAAGTCAAGGGTTAAAATAGCAGCATTGTTAATATACAATACATGAAACCTGATTATATTCCTGTTTCTAAGTGTCATTTTGACACCATCAACATACAATAAGGGACGATCAGGGTGAGCTGGTCTCATTTAAATACAGGAAGGTCCTAGTGAAACTACATATGCGCCCTAGACTAGAGAAAGACAGTTAGACCATGGTAATCATGAAGAATTACGAGGAGCCGCATGCTTATAGCAATTATTACTGCAGACAGGCCGTTATGGAGATCACCCATACTTCCAAGGAGCGCTGGTTATGTATGGTGAGAGTCTAGGAAGTAGTTTCAGAAATCTTTTTCAGAGAGCCATGCCCTTCCTGCGCAAAGGGTTTGAATTAGCCAAGCCGCATATGAAAACAGCTGCTACAAATATTGCTAAGGATGTGGTGTCTACGGCAACAACCTCCATCGCAAATCGTTTCAACCAACCAGCACAAGAGGGTTCGGGCCTGGTTTATGTGGGTAAAATCCCAGCAAAATGAAAAAGGCGAGCTTCGCACAGACGGGGGCATCCGAAGCCGCATGAAAAACGAAGATCAACAACTATAGCCCCTCAGAAGAGAAAACGCACGTCAAAGAACAGACAGGGCAAGCGAAATAAAAGCAGGCCAAGCATCAATATTGTCTAAAAGAGGGCCTTTATCCATTGTGCCTCGGGGGAGTGTGTGAAATCTGAACTAGGCCTGTTAGTCGTACCCCTGACACAGACGAGCATCGAAAACAGTTATTTCATGGAATTTGTGCCCCTAGCAGCACTATCTCCTTTAGTGCCCATAGGGTTTTACATATCGGGCTCAACGGAGACGTACCTGGATCTGAATGACACCTTACTCTACCTATCCTGTAGAATAACAAAAGCGGATGGGACAGCTATCGGAGCTGCTGCTAAGGTCACCACGATTGCCTATCCCGTGGCAATCCTTTTCAACCATGTGGATATTATTCCAGGCGATTGACTGATTACACAGTGTGACAATATGTATGCCTATAGAGCGTACATAGAAAGCATTCTGAACTACAGCAATGACACTTTGGACACACAGCTCACTGCAGGGCTTTTTTATAAGGACACTGCGGGGCCTTTGGAGTATTATGCTCTAGATGGAAACAACAAGGGGTTTATAAAGAGCACATCATTTGCGCGCAGTAGCAGAACTTTTGATTTACAAGGGCGTCTACACGCGGATCTGTTTTTCCAGGAGAAACTTATGGTGAATGGTGTTGAACTGAAAATTAAACTCTCTCGAAATAAAGACGCCTTCTGTCTTAACAATGATGTTGCAGAAGCATACAAGCTGGCAATAGTAACAGCTAGTTTATTCATTAAAAGCGCCAACATGTCACCCATGTTCAGACTCGCTCATGCTGACACTCTACAAGTATCTGTCACGCCCCCATCCACGCTCCCCTCTGACACACCCCGAAACCTGACCCCCACCACCACGAAAACACGGCAGGCACATAAAGCACACCAGGTCCCCACACGTGTCAGGACACGCTCTCACCTGCAGGCCTGCCGGCAAGGGGTTGGCCAGGAACGTCAACACTGACTTCTACCTCGTTTCCTGTTTCGGTGTTGGCAGTTGCCATGGAGACGCGCCACAGGTGTCCTGCAACGTCTCCGTTTCCTACGCCTGGGGAGCCCTTCTCAGCACGTTCGGTCACGTGACGGGTGACGGAATCACGGTCACGTGATCGCGGTTCAGCGTTCAAAAGCGACGCGCTGACTGCCATTCAGCGCTTCACAGCTGATTCCTGTTTAGCGTTCTACGGACTACGGACTAACTTTGCTACCTCGACCTCGGATTGATTTTTGGATACTGATTTGGTTCTTCCCCTCATTGAACTTTTGCCTGGAACGTGCTACCTCCTGGATACGACCTCGGCTCCTCTCTCGATTGGTTTGGATTTTCTTTTTTGTACCTCTGGAGGAATTTGCTTTCTCCTGGACACGACCTCGGTTTACTCATCGGACTGCTGTTGGATTTGCCCTTTGTTACAGCTTTTGACTCTGTTCTTTGGATCACGTACTATTCAGGACTCCTCTACCTGATTGGCTCATAGTTTCAAGTTTCCTGCATCAGGTGGTGACTACACCTTCTCAAGTGCCTTGCCAGGCTGCCACCCTGTCGTCAACTTCTGCCGGCTGCCTCAGACAACATTCCCTACACCAACATTGGGTTCCGACCAACTACTCAGGGTAAGCCCACTTGTAGATTCATTAGGTTTTCGGGTCTGGGTTCGTGTTTATTATCTAACCCACTTGTTTGCCTTACAGTGGTCTGGGCGGGCATCTTCCGGCATTCCTGGTTCCGGCTGACGACATTCACCACCTGTGGTGTCAAGGATCGCTCGGGCAGTAACTTATTGTTTGCTCGAGTGGTACTTGGGGACGGAGGTATCATCGTCTACACGACCATCAAGTGTTGACAGAATCTAACTTGAAATACCCAGTGGAGAGGACATCCTTAAAAATCTTCAGTGTACCAGCGGGCATTTGGGTCACCAGTCAAGATAGCTTTTTCCTGGGACAGCTACCTAAAATAATCATTATTGGTTTTGTGAATAATACTGCTTTTTCGGGGGATTACGAGAGCAATCCTTTTAATTTTAAATATTACAACATTAACAATGGGGTCATCATACCTGCCAAGGCCTACAGCCCCAGTTTTGAACACAAAAATACGATTAGGGAGTATCTGGGACTAGTCGCCATCAGCGGCAAGCACATGCGTGATAAAGGATTTGTGATACCTCGTGGTTAAACCTTGTTGGCTTTTGATTTGAGACTCGATAATGCATCATCAGGCCATTATAATCTGATTATGAATGGTAATTTACGCATTGAGGTCTGGTTCGCTGCAAATTTACCAAACACTCTGAATCTTATTATTATGGCTCTATTTGACTCGGTCATAGAACTCAAAAGTTAGCGGCAGGTGCTATATGATATGTAATGGATACATACCAGATCATGTGTTTCCTACGTAAAGACAAACAGGCTATGAAAACATTCCGGGGTGTGTTTTCGTGTGATGACATTCCAAGGGATAAACCTGGTGAGCCGCCCGTCAGCTTTGTGGTGAGCACCAATCCCCAGCATCAAGAAGACACCCAACGGATAGCAATGTTTATAGACAATGGTACAATAACTGTTTCTGATAGTCTGGGGTACTTCCCAAGCCACCGTATATACGGTGGTGCTCTACTGGCCTATGTTAAACATACATCACCCATATTACATTATAATAGAACACAGGTGCAACATTCTGAAGATGTGACATGCGGGCAGCACCCTTGTTACTTTGTATCTAAAATGTCTGAGAAACAGTTGTTGCGTGCCATTATACAGCCCTATTCTCTTGATCTCAGACAAAATGATCGGATTGTGACTGATTTTGTGAACAAGATCAAATATCGCCGTCTCCCTGTAAATGTATATAGCTTTTGTCAGAAATGTACGCTTGTTACTAAACACTAGCAGTGTGCACATGTCTAAATAAAAAAAAACATATTCTACTTTTAAACAATGGCCTCTTTTCTTACTTGTCTAATTTCTAATTAATATTTTAAAATACTAAATGTTGTGATATACATGCTTGAAATAATTAGATGCAAAAATGTTTGGTTGGTATAAATAATCAGTGTATTTTATTACAAGCAGATCCTTTGTTTATACAGTTTGAAGTGGTATACATATAAAAGCATTTACATAAAAACATATTTTATTACAAACAGCGCCTTTGTTTAATCAATCTGGCTGGTTCTACTTATGAAAAACATTTACATAAACATATATATATATATATTTGAAAAAGGGGAACAACAGCCGGACCTCCAGCGCCCCAAAGGATGATCTGCACTCCAATCGATCCGCATGTCTGTGCTGTGCTGAAACTTCAAGAATCAGCCTGAACCAGCCTGACTCGGTTGTTTCCTCTCGCAATGTCAAAATTAATTTTGTTATTAAACCATTAAAAAGGATTATAAAAAGGAGAACGCTCAGTATGACGCGTTTCGAAGCGTGCTCGCTGCTTGTTCACTTACAAATGTTTCAAACACCAAGGTGATACATATACTTGTTCACATTTTTAGTCTCTATGGTTTCCACTCCACAATTGTCCTATGTCTATTTCCTCTTTTCCCCACGTTCAATGCATTCTGTTTGTTATTTTACACACGAATACCATGGCGGCCATTTTAAGCCAGTTTCTAAACCAATAGTGGTACGCTTGTGTGAGCTTAGTTATGGCATGTTTTTTCACTGGCAAATATGATTAGCATGTTTCAGAGGCTACTTTCCTGTGTAGAAAATACAGTTTTTACAAAAAGGGACAATTTTTTGTATGTTGCTAAAATACATCAGAGTTATGACCACAATAATTATTGTGGATCCAATGAAAACATATAACACTTGAGTAGTGCTTTGCTCGTAAATAAAACCAAAGCAGCAGTTTTTTCCGGCATTGTGATCATAAAGTGCTTAATGCATTTAAAGAAGGTGAACAATACTGTTCTTGTTTTCATTAGGATTGTAAAGTGCTTAGTGCATCAGAACCATAACAGCAACAATCGCTGTTTCCTTAATAAAGTGCATAATGCGTAAGAAAGTGCTTAATTTGTTAACGAAAACATAGCAGCAATTATTTTTCCGCTTGCAATTATAAAGTGCTAAGTGCATAAAAATTAAAAACATAGTTGCCTATATTTGTTCTTTTCTGAAAGTAAAAGTGCTCAGTGCCTTCTTTTAAATTATGTATCCACAATACATCATGCATAATCATTATCTCTGCCTTGAAGGTTGGTGTTGAGATGGGATTCTCTGTGTCATTGGTGCCTATCTATAGTAAGTATCATATAGAGTAGACTAAGCTTGCCTTAAAGTTTTCGACAATAGTCTTATATTTGTACTCAGGATCCCAGCTATCATCAGTATTGCATTTCTCAACTGCATGGATATATGTCATGACTCTTATTTAGTAACACTAAAACATTCAAAATAAGAAACCAACACGAGACTGTGCTTTACCACCCGATCACCAATACAAACAAAATATAGCACCAGCCATTTTTGTGAATTCTAAAGTGAAACTACAACCAAACTGTAAACAAAAATTCGGACAATTTCATCAATATCAATTTGCTATATGACGATGGAACACACTTTTTTCCTTTTCTTTTTATAATTCTTTACCATACTATATATTGACGCAGATAAAGACCTGTAGGGAGAAAAGATGTTAAAAACAGCCACACTTGCTTCAGACTTGTATGTCAATTTTAAGTTGCTAAAACGTGTACAATTCTTCGTCCAAATTGTGTCCCTTTGGCTTTTTGGTTTCAAAATCTAGAATTAATCTTGTTTCCATTTGGCGAAAGTCCAATTCTCGGTTACCCCCTCTGGGGTTTTTCTTTCACATGATGTACACCCAAGAATCTAAAAGTTTCAATTTTGCCTCCATGGGCTTCTTTAAAGTGTACTGCCATTGGATATTCAACATCTAAATTCTTGATTGCTCTCATGTGCTGGAGAATTCTCAATTTTAACTTTCCAATGGAGCTTCCAATGAACTATAACTTGCACAAGCACATGAGAGCATATTCTGCGAATTCCGTGTTGCATGTAATTCTTGCCTTTAATTCCACCGTATGGCCCAATACTGGATGTGTGTAGGTGGTACTGTTCATGGCGTATTGGCTGGCTTTAAACTTTGAACACTTAAAGAAACCATTTCTGTTTCCGGTTAGCCATGTACCGGTGTTTGGTGTTTTAATTACAGGTGGCATATAGCTACTAACAAGTAGATCTTTAATGGAACAAGACTTTCTATACGTGATGTTGATCCTTTCTCCTAGGTGTGATGCCAGAACTTCATCCGAACGTAACACATTCCAATGTCGCTGGAGTATCTTGCGTATGGCACCGGAATGTGTGCCATACGTTAAGATGAGCCGAATAGCGTTTTCTTTATCAATTTCTCCCAAAGCTCGATTTGTTGAGAGTAGTTCTGTACGATTCAAGTTTCGAGCCTTTAGATACGCTTTTTCCAATATGGCTTTTGGATATCTTTGTTTCTTAAAGTTTGTTGCAGTTAGTCTACATTCTTTATCGAAGCAGTCCAAATTTGAACAGTTTCATCGGATTCTAACAAACTCGCCATATGGGATACTCCACTTCAAAGTGGTAGGATGGTTACTGCTTGCTAATAGCTGCATATTGGAACTGGTCGGTTTCCGATGGAGTTCAGTAATTATTTCATGTTGATTTACTTTTACTACCACATCAAGGAAGATGATTGACTTCCGACTATGTGTTTCTGTGAAGTGTAAGTTCAGGTTGTTGATGTTTAAAGTTTTCACAAAGTCAAACCAGTCTTTATCATCTCCTTTTCATAGGATAAAAAGATCATCAATAAATCTCAGCCAAAGATCCACCTGGTTGGTGTATTTGCTGCTGATTTCAGCCCATACTGTTGTTTTTTCCCACCAACCCATTGTCAGATTTGCATAGGTCAGAGCAAAGCTAGTTCCCATGGCTGTGCCCCTTAGCTGATTATAGTATGTATTATTGAATAAAAAGACATTATTGGTTAAACATAATTCTATCATTTCCATAATCATCTGGCCATGCGAAAGATAGTTCAGTGATCTGCTGTCAAGGAAAGGTTTGCACGCGATTTTTCCATCGCAGTGTCTCATTGATGTATATAATGACACTACGTATAGTGTTGCAAACATATAATCCTCCTCCCATGTGGTTCCATTGATTTTGCTGACGAAATCCTTTGTGTCCCGTATGTACGATGGTAAGGTGAATAGTAAGGGCAGGAGGGTCTGATCAATGTACTTAGACATGTTTTCCAAAGCTGTGCCATTTAACGTGACAATGGGTCTGCCAGGTGGATGTGAAGGATTTTTGTGCACTTTTGGCAGGAAGTAAATAGTCTGTATTGTGGGGGATTTGTTAAATAGGAAATTGCAATCATCATCGGTGAGAATATCTAAGTCCAGCCATTTGTCAAGTAAACCCTTTACTTTCATAGTGTTTTGTTCAGATGGATTAATGGCCAATTCTTCGTAGCAACTGGAATCTTGTAATTGTCGATAAGCTTCCTTGATATAGTCGTCTTTGTTCTGAATTACTATATTGGTCCCACTTTGGCAGAGGTTTTAATTACAATATCCTTTATATTTTGTAATTCATGTAAGGTCTGTTTTTCTTTAAGTGATACATTTGATTTTACATGTTTTTTCGACCTAGCTTTTTTGAGGTCATGAATTTCCAAATCTTGAAATGCCTCTAGGTGCCCCCCCCGGTTGAAACATAGGGTGGAATTTGGATTTCGATTTCAGATTGCTACTGATTGACCAATCTGTGTCAATGTGCAAGCATTTCCAATGTTACTTCGGTTTCATTTTCATTGGTTTGTGCCTTTAGTTCCAATTGTGCTAAATCTAGTAACCCTTCCAGATCTTCAATGGGTACTGTTGTTTTACTTTGCAGTCGCTTGCCAGATTTTTCTTTGGGTGGATTCATGATGAAAAATGTCTTAAGTCTTATCTTCCGCATGTAGTTGTAAAAGTCTACTCTCGTTTCGGCATAATCATAGCTGGCCATTGGACAAAAGTTAAATCCATGTTTAAGTACTTTAATTTGTTCCTCAGACAATTGATGTCTAGACAAATTAATTATGCTGTTACCTGTGTTCGTATAGTTCATTCTGTGTTCTTCTTGCCAGAGCGAGTTCTTGTGTTCCCGTCCGACTCTGAGCTGCTTATTCCTTTGCCCCCTCCTGGTTTTCTTTTACCTCCACATCCTCGTGCTTTTCCTCTGCCTCTTCCTGAAGCCATTTTGGTGTGGTTGCGTCCGTCTAATCCCAACATTCTCATTTCGTCTAAGAAATTTGTTTTTTTGGGCTGGTTGTCACTCTCACTAGCAGTAGAATCTACGTCAGAGCGAGAGGCTGCATCGCTTGTGGTTGGGGGCGATATTCCGGATTTCTTTTGTGTATTTTGACTTGATATGTTTTTTCTTAAATGGTCGAATCGGCGGGCAAAGGTATAAACTCACCCCCTTTCATAGTCTTCTTTGTCACGAAGGAGTTTCCTTTGTTTCCGCAATTTTATATCCTCTTCGTATGTTTTGAGACTTTCTTCTATACTGGCTCTGATTTTATTTCCTTCTTCAATTGGTGTTATTTGGGAAAGTAGTCCATTTATTTCTTCTATCTTTGCCAGTATCTTCTGCCTATCGATCCGTGCATATCTAATTAAGATGTTAAGAAATTGTCCTGAACATGACTTCGTTGAATCCCCCCATTCCTTAAGCATATTGGGGTCCTATTCTTCAAACTATGGCGAAATCAATATTCTTAAGCCTTTTGGAATTCTCCCGACATCCACGTAGTTTTGCAATGAGTGTTCCTCCCACCACTTGCTGATTTCTTTTTTCTGTTTTTTTTCAAGTTCTTTTAGCAAGTTTGATTCATTTTTTTCTTTTGGCCCAAGGTTAGGTTGTGTGGAACTCCTGTCAATTACATTAACTGTTTATGTTTCACTAAACAGAGATTGTGCTTGCTCTCGGCGAGCGTTCTCCTTATCATATTGTGATGCCATGTCGCACAAATAAGGCTGAACAAATGGTTTGTTTGTAACGGGAGGGTCAGGTGGTTCTTATCTCAAATTGAGGAAAAAAGCACTCTGGTTATCAGCCAGTTAGCAGTGCTGGTGCAAATGATCGTTGGTTATATTTGGATAAAATCATACAACAAAACTGCTGAAGACACGGGTATGGGCGAGAGCCACACAGACAGTCTAGCACGGACACCACTCACAGGTGTTTTGAAGATCCCTGTTCACCCTCCGATGAGCATGGGCTCCTCTTCGATCCCAGCGGGGGCCCGCGGCGTCTGCCTGATTGCTGTGGGTTCCGTTTATCAATCGTCCGTGCCCTGAGCGTGTCAGCAAGGAGCCCAGCAGTAATTTAGCACTCTGCACGCATTAAATTTCCAGTAGGTGCAGCTCCAGCGCCCGTTACCATGGCGTGAAAATATTTGAAAAAGGGGGACAAAGGAGGATCTGCACTCCAATCGATCCGCACGTCTGTGCTGCGCTGAAACTTCAAGAACCAGCCTGACTCGGTTGTTTCCTCTCGCAATGTCCAACATGTATTTAGTTATTAAGCCATTAAAAGGGATTATAATAAGGAGAACGCTCATATGACGCGTTTCGCAGCGTGCTTGCTGCTTGTTCACATACAAATGTTTCAAACACCAAGGTGATACATATAAACGTTCACATTTTTAGTCTCTATGGTTTCCACTCCACAATCGTCCTATGTCTATTTCCTCTTTTCCCCACGTTCAATGCATTCTGTTTGTTATTTTACACGCAAATACCATGGTGGCCATTTTAAGCCAGTTTCTATACCAATAGTGGTATGCTTGTGTGAGCTTAGTTATGGCATGTTTTTCACTAGCAAATATGATTAGCCATGTTTCAGAGGCTATTTTCACAGTTTTACAAAAAGGGACAATTTTTTGTATGTTGCTAAAATACATCAGAGACATGACCACAATAATTATTGTGGATCCAATGAAAACATATTACACTTGAGAAGTGCTTTGCTCATAAAAAAAACCAAAGCAGCAGTTTTTTCCGGCATTGTGATCATAAAGTGCTTAATGCATTTAAAGAAGGTGAACAATACTGTTCTTGTTTTCATTAGGATTGTAAAATGCTTAGTGCATCAGAACCATAACAGCAACAATCGCTGTTTCCTTAATAAAGTGCATAATGAGTAAAAAAGTGCTTAATTTGTTAGCAAAAACATAGCAGCAATTCTTTTTCCGCTTGCAATTATATTATTGAGTATATATATTCACCTGCAAAAAACGTTGTTATGGGATGTTATGGTTAAGTTGCACTACTACAAAGCTATGTAATTCACTGACAAAAAACGTTGTTAAAAGGACAGTATGTTTCAGTTCCCCTAAGAAAAACCTATCAAATTCAGTGCAACAAGTACTTGAAAGGAACATTACACTTACTTTGCACTAATAACAACCTATCCATCTTATGGTTACAAGTAAAATCAAAAAACATTACAAATTCGTCAATTATTGTAACCTAAGCAACCATAACTCGCGCCACCACTTTGCACTGCTAAGACTAACACCCAGGGCATCAAAGATGACATCACATTACAGTAACATTTTAAAAGAGAGTAAACTTAATTACATGAAATAAGACAAATACACATAAAAAGAAACAAGAAGGCCAGGCCAGGGCTAGAAATTATAACTAATCAAAAATAATTAAGATAAAGGACACAGGTCAAAGGACATAAGATACAAGGAGCACAGCAAACGTACATCGCAGGTTCCTTAGGCACGAGTTACACAAGCAATATCGAAACACGTGGTATATATAATAACATAGGGCATAATGCCCAATTGTCAGACATACAATAACCAACCTCCCAGCCAGGTCAAATAAGAAAACATAGTGACCATTAGCATCTTTACTTCTAGGCTAGGTATCTCGATCCATCAGCAATTTGACCTCCTCTTCAAATGTTCGCAGGTGTTCATTAACCACCTTACAAATCAGGGTAATAGCAATGACCAAACTTTTATTCATCCCAGAGAGGCACCTCAGCCAGAAGATTTCACTTTCAATATATACCTGATCATATTCAAATTTGGCAAAATATTTGTCATAGGTCGATCTCATCATCGGACAGCAGGTGAGTACATGCCTAGTAGTTTCCACCACTGTATCATCTAGACAGAGTCTGCAATTCCATCTCTCAACTGGAACACCAGACCAGGCTCCTCGTATCCCTAATACATTCAAGCAGCTAAGTCTAATATCCAGAAATATTATACGATTGGCCTGAGACGGCATCAATTTCAGATTGTTTTGAGGCTTTTTATATGAGAAAGGCATCTTGGCAAACGTAGACAGAGAACTCATAGTAGCTACCTTATCATGGCTGGCAACCCAGTCTCACTGCTCTATCGAATCCTTGAGAGATTTTAACACAGACCCTTCCCCATATTCCCATTTGGGAGACCATCCGATTCTATCAAAGAGTTGGTCATTTAACTCCTGGAATGTGTTCAGGGCATCCGTTTTACCCCCCTCCAAGCCTTCCCGAAGGATATACAACAGGGTTTCAAGGCGGGCATATTTGATTTTTACATATAACTTAGCTCTATTATGCTCTATCTGTGCAGACAGGGAGACAAGCCCTGCTGCAATGCTTCAATGACTTACAATACTAACCCTATTGGTGCTCACAGAATTGTGAAACGTAAATTGTGTAATATATATTGCTTCATGTACACCTAACACATTTTCTTTTTCGTAAGAGAACATATTGGAAAGGAAAGCAAGGCAGCACAAGCGACACCTCTTCAACAGCAGCATACGGGCATAGGAAAGGAACAAAACTCTGTAAATAGCTAAATGGACAGCCTGGAAGCCAAAATGGAAGAATTGGTGTACAGTTTTGCCGCCTTAAAAGATTGCGTACAAGGGTATATTATGGACTAAATAAAACAGCACCGCCAGACCTGCACGTGTACCTCTTCCCCATGTCACAGCCCGCCCTCCCCACAAAATCCGTGTGACGGGAGATGGTACGGTGATACCTCAATCTCTTTGTCCCCTCCCCTCAAAACCAACTTGTGGAAATCCCCAAATCCCCACAATAAGTATCCACTACTGCTAACCCTTCCCTTTCCTAATGGTGTGTATGAATGTGTGGAAGTAAACGTTGATATTTAAATTGTTGCTGAGTGTAAATGTGGTATTGTTTGTTTTTTGAAATGCTGTTCTAACACTGCGGCTCACAGTCCTCGTAGGAATGACCGCAATTTATGAAAGTTTGGGTGTCCTACAGACACCGCACCTGCCCGGTCTATCTGCAATTACAATCGAGGCATCCGTACCACGTGTTAGGCAGAATCCTGTGCAGTTCCCTTAGGGAACACTGCAAAAAGATTATGACTACAGGTGTTGGCAGTAAAGCCACTTGGTAGCAGTCCGCACCACCCAGATTTACCTGGTAGCTGTGGCTGAGCAGTCAGACTTCTCTCAAGGTGAGTAGGGCAGTATATAGAGCATACACAATAGGGCTAAAAACACAGTAGAACAAGCAAACACTGACCAGAGCTTTGGTGTCAAAAGTATATAATTATTTATTTGACACACACTTTAGAAATTACACTAGCACTATATGGCAAAGCAAGTTCAAAAAACACAATCAACAAAGTATACACACCTCCCTTTGTAATTATTAGACAAGTCTAGGTTAAAACACCACTATTTGTCAAAACAGATGTGAGCGCGTAACTTAGATGGCACTACAATAATTAAACTAAAGGGAGAGAAAAAGGCAGGTCACGAATATAAAACAGTTACCAACACTTTTAGGAGATCACAGCAAGTTAGTGAAGGCAGAGTCTATTGTAGAGTCAAAGTTCACAGGCCAGGCCCACTTTGAAGAGAGCAAGGCAGAATGTGTCCAAGATCACACAGTTAAAACGGCACTAAAAGTCTTTGCGAAATGTTCAAAAGAAGTTGGTTCAATACGAGAGGTAAAGTTAGAAGGTCTGGGGCCAACCCAGTTGGAAAGCCCAGGATTTTAGGGTCACCTTTAGCAATCCGTAGAAAGGGAGGCCAGCTGGAACACAGTACCTTGAAAAGTGAGGAAGTTCCAGCGGTGGCAGTTGTTCCTTGCAGCGGGTGCAGTTCATTGTTTCAACCAGGGGAAGAGATGATCTTGTCGAGGAGGAAAACTTGGAGTCGTGCACTGCCCAGGGATGAAACCAGCCGCGGAGTTCTTCGGTTAAAAGGTGTGTTCATTTTATTCGCGGTCACAGTGGTGAAGCTTGGCTATCCGGCCGCCGGGGTGCTTGGCATGGGCGATTCGACCAAGAGACGTCCTGGAAGGCGAATGGCGAACTGGTTGGTCCCACCAGCTCAAAGGAAGAAGACTCTTTCAGCAGAAGATCTTCGCTTGTCGTCGGGAAAGTGGTGAGGTCGTTGCAGCAGGGCTCCACCGGTGGTGTCGTCGTTGCAGATGGCTCAGCTTCTCCCCTCTTCAGATTCTTTAGGTCCTGTGGCGACTTCTGAAGGTCCAGTCCCCAAAGCCCTGCTTTTATGCAGAAAACCCCCCATTCAACAGCCTAGCTGTTACTCAGAATAGAGTGCGACTTGAGTTGCCGAGGCAACGCATTCCAGGGTGCCTATGCCCCCTCCCACACATCCTGTGGACCCCAGACAAAGTGGCACCATTTGGAGGGCTTCTGTGGAGAAGTCCGCCAAAATAGTGGAACAAAGGGCTCGACCTGGGTCAGAGTTACAGAGACAGACACAAACGCCATTTTGGAACCGAGTTCTGGCAAAAAGACCCAACCGGTGATTTGATATTAAATAAATAAACTGGCGGTATCTTTAACATTGCACCAAAAAGTGGTGCATTTAAAATGAATGGGAAAATCCAATAGGAAATATTCTGGTGGAACATTCTGAGTGATAACCACTGCCACCAGCCAGAAACTTGACAAGGGGGGACTGGACAGTGCCCCCTTGAAGACAGACCCAGGGGTAATCTAATTAACCCCTTCCAGCACTTCCACAATATGATGGTTTGTACTGGTTCTGTTCACAATTTAGGACTAATAAAGCCAATGGTGACTTTACATGCCCTGGGAGACAGTAGTCAGTCCCAGGGTATGGAGTCTATGTTTGGGGGTCACTATGACACCCTTGTGTTACTGCACTGAGGGTGCTGTGTAACACACATACAAAAACAGATGATACCCTATGGAGTGAAAGACCCCATAGCCCCCCATAAGCACACAAACAGTCAAGACATACTTCAAATCATGCTTAAGAGTGGGAAGAAAACAGTCTCACTCTTAGCAGGAGAAAAAAACAAACATCAAAAATCCAGCAAAGCTGCTGGGGATCTCACTAGGTTTGGGAAATCAGACTTCTCCCTAGCATTTTACATCAGACCAGAACATTTTTGCCAATGCATTTCGGATTTACAAATCCTTCATCGGGGCAAGTCTGCAATTAACATGTACAATTTCATAACATCCAAAAGACAGTGTATCAAAATGCACATTTGCATAAAAAATGTAAATAACATACCAATCATTGTAGTGGTAGAAGAAGTCGAGATTGATTGATACATAGAATATAAAACATAAAGAGAAAGAGCAATGAGAGGTCTGTTTATAATGAGGTTGGCGGTGACAAGAGATGCAGAAAGCATTTACCCGATGAAGGATTTGTAAATCCGAAATGCATTGGCAAAAATGTTCTGGTCTGATGTAAAATGCTAGTGGCTTTTTTCTTCCTCACTAAGAAGATATTAGTGACGCCTCATATCAAGAGATGCATAATTCTTTTACAAAATCATTTGTTGATAAAAGGCTTTTTGAAAAATCACTGAACTTCTATGATTATCATCATTTTTGAATTTGTAAACATTTTACTTTGGAATTCATCAAGCTTTGGAGAGTTTACACTACTTCTATACCGTGATTGGGTCTTCTAAGAGAACGGCTGTGTGATCTTGCATCCCACTTGGTCTTTGGCTTCCAGTGGGAAAAAGGCGCCACACTGCATTCAGCAACTTACTGAGTCGACGAAACAAATGTAAACAAGCGACGTAACCCATATGCATACTGCCGTAGTGCACGACGACAACATCGACAGTCGCAAAAGTGGCCAGCTCTCTGCAAAGTGCATGCATATTGACGAAACTGCGGTCATAGACCGCTTTCCACAAAGCGTCCACTCCTTCCAAACCGAAATTGCCATCAAAGTGTCTTTCCATGGCATACTTGTGTAGATCTATCACAAAAGCATCACCCAAAATCAAGACGATGTGTTTCGCCTTGTCAGCCACCCTCACTATGCAGAGTAATGTAACACTGTATGACCGTCCCTTTCAGTGAACCACACCCGCAGTATCTGATTGGATAATCCCCACAATAAAATTTCCATTGGGCCGCATGGTGCAGAGCGCACAATGTGGCACGTGCGCTTCCCAAAGTACTGCGAGGGCCGTACCACAGGAAAGCAGGAGCAGTCCTTCCCTTTCTACTATTTTCTGTCCACCCCTACCTCATTGGGTACAGATAAACAGTCACACAGGCATCCACCAGTGCCATTCTAGACGTTAGCATCTAACACTGTCAGTTCTGCACAACACTTCATATGTACCATTATAAAATCAGCCTGCAAGTGTCCTGTCATTAGAAAGCACGTCCAGTAGAAAGTTCAGTAAAAGATTGCCATATTTTAGCATCCACATTCATCCACATGAGCATCCATCACCACAAAATGGAGGTATGCAAACCTTTCCCGCAATATGTTTACAACTCTGTTATAAGTGCCTCTGCGCACGATATGTGGTACTGAGATTACGTTACGTTCTTAGAAAGCATACTGTTTTTTCCCATCCCCTACCATCAAGTGGAACTTCAATTCTATGTGCTTGCAGCGTTTTCATATACCCATATCTTACATTGTAATATGAAAACAGGAACTCTGCTTTCCTTCTGACAATGCTATGATTAGTTTTCCCCACTAATCCATTTCCTACATAAATCGTAAAAATATGCCACCAAAAGCAGTAGTGAATGTATCTTACCAACCTAAAGCAAGTTTCCAAAAGGTCACTGTGTGCACAGCTGTGCTTCTCTCTGGGCTACACTATTGCAACAGGCTCTTTTTTAATGTGCCCGCTTCTTCTCTCCGCCCTCTGCAACCCATCCACAATAGTTCTGTATCCCTAACAGTTCCACCACCACCTGATGTCTGCACTTATCCTTCCACTTGGCACAATCAGGACACATTTTTACTTATTGTCATTTGTTTTTCTTCTCATGTACTGGACTTCCCCCTGCCCCTATCCATGCATTCAGCTGTTCCGAGTGACACCTGGCCAGGTAGGTTTGTTATCTCTGTCTCCCCTCTGTACCCCCTCCCTTGCCTCGTTGCGCCTTGCAAAACTTGTGTATAGGCGCATTATGAATGCCATATCATATGATATCAAACACACATTGCATTCATGACAACAGGATGCCTGCCACTTACCTTGTACACTTCACAGGGTTTTCCCCCCGTACTCCACTTACTACACATATTCAAACATTATTGCCCAAAAGCAGCACTGAATGCATGCTACCAACTTCAAACAAGTACATACAGTTCATGTATCAAACAGGATGCCTGCCCCTTACCTTTCACAGTTCCACCATAGCCATCTGCACTTCTAAGTACAAAGAGACTTCTGCCACAGTATTTGCATACACACCACAAACACAAACCTTATTGAGCAATGTATTTCGCTCCACAGTTCCATTTCCATGGCTCCCATCCTGAAAATGTCCGGATGTGGCATGTGTAATCCTGATCCGTAGAGTTTTCGTGCTACAAAGGAAGGGGGGTGCGTGGGGGAAAGTGTCAAGCAGGTTAGGGGAATGGGTCTTTAGTGGTCCCTCTGAAAAGATTTTTTTTACATGTTTTTTTTGTTACGTGTTTGTCAACAACCTTTTTGTTTTTTTCTTTGTATAACTTTCTGTTTGCTCCTCCTCCTTCAATTTCTACTGAATTATAGTCCACAATCTTGCACAGTGTAAAAGAAACTGGTATTGCCAATGGCGTTCAAAGAAATGCCATTTGCCTTGAAGCACTGTATTTATTGCAACTGCATGCTCTCATAGTGCGTGGAGAACATCCCATCAGTGGACATAAATGCAGACATGCTTCTGTTTATAAGACACCTTCCGAGCTCTGGCTGGGGACAAATTACACCGGCATGGTCCCATGCTCCTCACAGTGAAATGGTTGAGAAAACGACCTTGGCAGTGGTAAAAATCCACATCACTGCATTCATCAACTTCTTCAGGTGACAGAGCAAACGTCCACATGACATGTAACCCAAATGTAAACTTTCATAATGCACCACCACAACTTCAACAGTAACAATAGAGGCCACATATCTGCGAAGGCAAACCATCCCGCCGAAACTGCACGCATAGAGACTGGCTCACAAAGCGTCCACTCCTTCCAACCCGAAATTAGCAGCAACGCCTCTTTGCACGGCATACCTGTGCAGATCTTGCACAAATGTATCACCCACGATCAGCACTGTGCGTCTGTCCATCTCTACCAACCTCATTACACAGAGAGTATAGGAAAAAGTAGTACCACCCCTTTCTGTGAACCACACCCTTCACACGTGATTCCATAATCCCCACAATTGCATTTGCATGCCCACCATGGGAAGAATGGCAGGATGTGGCGCATGCGCATATCCAGCTACAGTGAGGGCTACACCCCTGTAAAGCCGACACAACCCTTCTCCCTTCTGCACTGTTATTCTTCCAGCAGTCCCTCATTGAGTACTGTGAAATATTCACACATGCATGAATCAAAGGCAAGAACTCTGAATCCAACACTATCATTTCTGTACAGCACTGCATATTTACCGTTCAACACTCTGAGTACATGTCGCGTGTTCTCCCAAAACACATTCGGTACAAAGGTCTGCAAAATAATCCACGATTTCAGCATCCAAAATCATCAGGAGCGGCACCCATCATGCCTTTGACAATGCACACAAGAGTCTACTGCTTGCCCACACCCAGCACAACATAATGTAGACATGCATGTGAACATGTGGCCAGAAGCCACAATCCACAAACGTAAATTAGGCAGCAGCACTTGTACCCACATTCCACAAACATACAACTGCCTCCATCACCCGTACCCACTTCCATTCACAAAGTATTATGTCACTGGCAATCAAACCACACAATCTTCACAACATTGGGCCTACTCCCAGGAAGCTACACAAACCAGAATATCCGAGCACATACAATATTCACTTCATCCCTACCCTCTTCTATACAGACAGTGTTCCAACACTGCACCCAGTGGGCACACTGCAAGACCTTTGACTGCACAATCTCCAGCCATACACCGAATACCGTAGTATGTTCGCACAATGACCACACCCATAGAACCAACAATATGTGCATGTCAGCGCACTTCTGGTGCTCTATCAAGAGTAAAATGTGCTCCTCAACCATTCTGTAAAGGTGATCACCCTCTGAGAGATGCAGTCAAAACTGCATTGCTGCAGTGGGTGTAGTGAAGGCCTTGGCTTTTGGGTGCATGCCCTACGGCCTACCGCCTTTGGCAATGCACCCAATAGTCTAGGCCTTGGCCACACCCACCGCAACATAATCCAGCCATGCATGGCAACATGACTCAAACTACTACAATCCACACATGTACCACAACCACCGGCACGCCTACCCAACCTTCACACTGTTATATAGCTATGCATAGAAAGATGCACCGTTTCACAGAATCTACAAGCTTAACACAGCCTCTGGCACCCCTACCCACTTTCATTCACATACAATGGTGTTACTGCCAACTGAACCAACCAACACTATATGCATGTCAGCTGACTTCTGGTGCTGTAGCAAGTCTAAAATGTGCTTCACAACCATTCTGTAAAGGTGAGCACCCTCTGACAGATGCAGTCTAAACAGCATTGCTCCGGTGGGTGTGGGGCAAGGCCTAGACTTTGGCCATGCACCCAATAGTCTAGGTCCTGTGCACACCCACCAGAACGTAGTGCAGCCATACATGACAACATGTGCCCAAGCACCACACTCCACACACATACCACAGCCACCACCACTGCTACCCAACCGCCACACCATAATACAGCTATGTATGGAAACATGCAACAGTTAGCAGAATCTACAAACATACCACAGCCTCCGGCAACCATACCCACTTTCATTCCCATAGTATGGTGTTACTGCCAACCAAACCAAACATTTTTTGCAACACTGTCCCTGCTCCCATCACTCTATTCAGTACACAAAAGCAACAGCTCATAGTGCAGTACAATAGTCAACAGTCTGCGCAATGTACACTACGCAATCCTCTGCGCTATGCAGTTTGCCCTTATCCACTTCTATGAACACACTACTTAACTATTGCATCCACTTCACACACTGCAGTATTCATGCACAACTTCAACCATACCCTCTTCTGTACTGACAGTATTCCAACACTGTACTCAGTGCACACACTGCAGAACTGTTCACTCCATTAGCTACAGCCATAGTGTAAGTAGTGTAGGATGCGCTAAGAAGCGCTACACCCATGGAATGAACAATGTAGGCAATGTTGACGAACCACACGCAGAAGCCAACAATGTGAAACCTAATTGTAACCACGGCACATAGTTGTCGGAGCAAGGCCTCCATCCGTGCATCGAATGGCCTATGGCCTTACCACATGCAACACACTGCAGTAAATGCTATCTTACAATGTGCATGTCATGTGCAATGGACTCCCCTTCTGGAATTGAGCTCACACCAGTCACCACAGAAAGAGGTCTCTGCACCAGCTATCATGATGTGACAAAGCCTGCCTGCATTCAGTGCACACGGTAGGCGGCTATGCAGAGACACGCGAATTGGTGCTGTACGCGCAGATACTGTAGGTACATCAATGTCTTCGTCCACCTATTGACATATCTCAGATGAATCACTTCTCACTCCTCTACCCTTTCCATGCCTTCCTCCCACCACCACATGGCATACTATTTGTTTTGCCATGCACTCCCGTCTGCTATTCAGCTTCCACCAGTCAGCACGGTAAAAGGTTGCAGCACAAGCTATTGTGCCGTAACAAATGCTGCCTACATTCACCACACATGCTAGTCGCCTGTGCAGGGACCGGCGAATTGGCGCAATATGTGTGAATACTGCAAGCTCCACTGTCTTTGTCCACCTTATAATCACCCATCTCAGATGACCCACTTCTCTCTCCCCCACCCTTTCCATCCCCTCTTCCCACCACCTCATGCCGTACATTATGTTTGTCAGTCCCTTTCGGCACCGCACTGTCCTCTGCTACACCATGGCAGTGTTTCCCAAAAAACTTTGACGCAAAACACGCTTCCCTCCATCCAACCACCGGCCATGTCCTAAATTTGTTGCCAGCACAGCGTTCTGCAAGCCAAAGAGAATTCTGTCTGCGGGGCGAACAGGGAAATGGGTCCGCAGTGCGGAGCCAGATATCACTAATTTTAATTTAAATAATTTAAACAAAAGTACTGGTCATTTTCCACCAAACATACAAAAGCACGCTTTCTGAAACAAGCCCCCACTCTTGCCGCAAATTTGGTGCAAATCCATCCAGCCATTCGGGCTTTAGCCATGCGCAAAGTATTTGCCCATTCAGTCTATGGAATAAAAATAAAAACTCGGGACCCCCCTATAACTTTCCCCCCTGCATGCAACCTCACCAAACTTGCCGCATAAATTCAGAGCGGGCCATATACTTTACTTTCAAAGTTTGGTGAGGATTCCTCCAGGGAGAGCACAGTTGTAAGCTGCCAAAAAAGTGGTCTTCCTATGGGTTTAGCAACTTTACCATAACTACACGGCCGTGTAATATATACATATAACAAGGGTTAAACAGGGTTCTTAAAATTAAAAAAAAAAACACACACACCCTGTTACACGCTAAAGCATGTCGAGCGTTTGCATTTCTGTTTTTCTTTTTTCCTTTTTTTCTTTTCTTAAGGGTAATATCTAGGGAATCAGCATCGTCTGACAGGGTTTTAACACCAGAGTCTTTGAATGTCTCGAGCAGTTCCTGATGACCCATATTTCCCACTAAAGCAGCAGGGAGGCTCAAATCGGCAGCGGATTGCATGAACAGATCCCAGCCTCTAGGTTGTTTGTGTCTTCCAAAGGCCTGAGGATTGGTGATACTGAGAACTAAATTGTGGATGTTTGAACCTTTGACAACCACCCTGTTATACACAAACTCTCCCTTTGCGTTCCAGGGTACCCCCTTAGCACCAGTCATCTTGTTAAACAATAGTTTATCATTTTTACGATTGCGGGGGTTAATGGTGTTCAGGACTTCAGCCACCAGGGTGTCTGAAACGGGGGTGTCCGGGGCTTGTGTTGCCGAGACCTAGTTGGCAAAAATAGTCCAAGCAATACTCTATAATGACATGAGCAGACCAGTACAGGGTTTTAAAAAAAGACACACTGAAATATTAACGGGCAGCGCTGTGGAAAAAGGGCTTTTTCGTTAGTAGTCATACAAACGTACAATTTGTATCTCCGGAGGTTGTTTCCACTTTAACAACGGGACATCCAATGAGGTTCTCCAGCGTGTGCATCTGACGGGGCAACCAATGGCATTGATCCTTCAACGTGTGGATCTGAAAAAGTCAAAGAAAACTGTTACCAACATGCTCTACATCGAGCGTCCACACGGCCCCCATATGCTTCAAATGCATAACACTATTTTACACAAAAGACTCAAATCTTGGAAAACAACTGTTACCAAATAAAAAACATACAGGCTTTACATAGATCGACCTTTAACTAACATAGCTAGAGTGACAGCAGTCATTACCTGCTACAATGATTGATGCCTCTCTCCCAGCCTCAGAAGACACCGCATCAAGCGGTTGAGTATCAGCATCATCGGGCCTGTCACTGCAACAAAAAAAAGAAACAGCACACATTATTGTAAAAGTAAAATTATAGTTCAAAATCTAATTACACATATTAATACACACCAAAAGTCTCAACATTAATCCTGATTTCGTTCAAGACGTCAGTCAGGGTTTCGGAATCTAGACAGACTGCCTCCAAACGGGCGATCCATGTAGCATATTCCCCGGCTAGAAAAAGATGGACAAGCACAAGCCTCTGGCCTCACATACTGCAAATGATCAAACCCAGTGGCACCAGACACATGAGCGCACAAGAGACACAACATGCCATGCTTGGGGCCCTTATTCATTGGGGACCATTGGGGGCTGATTGTGGGGTTACTGCACTATGCGGCTAGTAGTTTTGACCAGCATTGCTAAATAAAATTTGATAGTGTACATTTTAAAGAATGTTTATCAAAAACAACCCCCTGGGGGCCTGTTCAAAGAGTGTCACAAAAGGCATGGATTTCAATATGGATCTGGGGCCCCTGGGGGCCTTTTGATCAGTTACTTCACTATGAGGCTTATAGTTTTGACCAGTGTTGCTGATTATTCATTAAAATGGACACTAACACATTTTATCAAAAGCATCCTATTTGGGGTGCGGTTCAAGCTGTGTCACAAGAGGCTTGCATAGATAATTGCTGCCGGGCCCCCTTATTTGCGGGGGTCCTACCCACGGGTGGTGCGGCATCACCCGGCAGAGCCCCTTATTTGGTGGGTTGGCCCCGCACCCTGTGGTGCGGCACCCCCTCGTTGATTGGGCCAGCAGGGGTGAAACGTGAAGACCCAGTCCTGTCACGCTTCACCCTCCAGCCCCAGCCATGAAAATAAAGAGGTAAGAAGTTTGGAATGCCTCACTATCTGCACTGCCAACCTGGATCAATGTGAATATGTGGCAGAGCTAATAGTAATTCCAGGTAATGCAATTGAGTATGAACTTTAACAACTTGAGAATTACCAAATTGGTAAACATACAGTAACATAAATGAAGACTATCATGCATCCAAAGGAGGTTCCAGATGAGATTATTGGAAATACACTGAGCCTACTCAGAATTTCCAAGAAATTGTTTTTAATGTTCCATAAGCTTATTCAGCAAAATCGCCAAACGTAATCATCAAAAACGCCAATAAGTGTTTCAACCCTAACTGGGCCGTCTTTTGAGCGTAAAAAATGTATCGCTGATAGAGTACGTGGTGCTGGCTGTGTGCCAAAGGTTGTGTGGGGTTAGGTAGTTTTGTCATCTAATCTCTGCGAGAATTCTGTGCAGTATTTTGGATCTGTAAGTCACAGGATTTATATGATAACACGTGTTTCAACCCTAACTGGGCCGTCTTCAGGGCGTAAAAAATGTATCGCTACCAACAGAAATAACAGTTTGGACATGTTTCAACACATAAATCATCAACATAATGGTAGGTCAAAAACAACGGTTATGGAATTCCAATGAAGATATAGAAGATATAGAGGCATGAATACAAAAGCGTGGTAAGGGAAAGAGAAGGGAAAACAAAAACAAAAGAAATAGTCAGCGAAAAAATGCACCATCTTAACTGTGTTTTTTCATTAATATTATAGTGCAGTCAAAGGCAGTAGGTGAGCATATCCACATCCCAAAGAGAATAACAGTCGAAACAAGAGGGGTACCTGAGAAATAGAGCACGTGGTGCTGGCTGTGTGCCAAGGGTTGTGTGTTCTTAGGTAGTTTTGTCATCTAATCTCTGCGAGACTTCCATGCGGTATATTGGATCTGTAAAAGCAGACACGGCCTGCTATTATAATACTGAGTCAGTAGTCCCGTTTTCCAATGCTAAATAGGAATGAATAGCGATCTGCCGCTTACCTCTAAGTCACAGGATTTACATGATAAGTGACGCGAAGTCATTGCAATGCAGCTAGATGTCCTATTTTAAACTTGCCAAATCATGTCGTGAGGTCTAGTTGCCAACTCGTATTCTAAATAATAGAATAAGACAAAGAGAGAAGGAGAGAAGACCATAGGTTGTGTCAGCCCGTGTATCTTAAACACCAGGCAGGAAACGCCATGTAAAATGCGGTTTGCAGACAACGCTTCGGAAGCTTACCCATTAACTGCTTGATTACTGCTGTCTGGCCGGTAGCAGCCTTGTGGAATGTGGGTGTTGTCTGGACTGTCCTATAACAGCTCAGCAAGTAAATATGGTAACTGGTCATGTCTGGTTGAGCACTGTTTGCCTAGCAACCCCGTGCTGTGCTCCCACATAACGCCCTTTCAGAACCTCACTCGTCTGTTTGCTGATTCACAAAGGAAGTTTTACTGCCCCAATGAATATAATTGTCCTGAAGTACTGAGCATTTTCACACACGTCTGTTTCCAAGTCGCATGGGTCGTAAAGCTGAAGTAATATGCTGTGGTTAAAAACCTCTGTAATATGTTAGGTAAATGCCTTAACTGTCATTAGGCGAACAGTGTGCATAAATGAGCTGTAATCTGAAGCCACTAAGCTATGTTGGGTTACCGCTGAAAATGTTACTAAGCAGGCGGTGAATTGATAGTTCAGCGGCAACCCGCGCTCGGATCGTGTGACTGGGTGCTGTTCTGATCGCAGCATACCCTCAGCAGTGTAACACATGTGCATGTTAATAAGTGAATTCATGTTAAAAGTGGGCCCCAATGTGTGCAACTGTACTGATATTGTTAGAAAAGTATAATATCAGACGGAAACAAATATCCAATGAAAGTGTAATGGCTACACGCGTACCAAGGCATATAGCTAGATTCCCTTATTTATGCATAGTTCATTATTCTGTCATGAGGTGCCTGGAGATATATTAAAGTATGTATGCCAGTAATAATTAGGTACTGAGTTGATATTCTAATATGAGAGGTATACACGGGTAAGTGAGGTAATAGAGAATGGCAGAGGTTGGTCACTATCCAGAGCAAGGGGCTAAGCTGCTATGGTGCACTAGGTGATGAGAGTTACACACAGTCACTGGCCACATTACTAAGTCAGGTTAGTTCATGACCCCTTTGTTAGCTGCTCTGTCTATTGCGATGTGGTAGCATCACCAAGCCTCATAATTGCAACATTTGCTTAAGTTAGCATAATCCAGTTTGATCATAGTAATACATTCAGTTCATGTTCTTGGTTTAGACCAAGCTGGACACATCGTAACCTACAAATCATACGTTCTTCTGCTTGTCGTAATTTCAATTGTCTGTCACCACCTCTTGTGTGTGGCTTGATGTGTTGTAAACCCACAAATCTTATGTCACTTCGATGTGCCATTTGATGTTCCTTTTGCCAATGTGATGTGAAAGGTAGTCCTGACTATTTAAGTTGGCCAGATGTTCTCTTATCCTTATTCTCAGCTCCCGGGTGGTACTGCCAATATACACTTTAATGTACACAAAGTATGTCAGCGGAAAAATCAAGTTAAGGGAGGAATCCGGCTAAAGGACAGGGAGAGGGACACCCAAATTCGGAACTACGGATCAAACCATACTAAAAGCAACATAATTAGAAAACATGAATATTTTATTTGTATTTCATTGTTTGTTTACAATATACATATTAAATCATGTTCAAGCTCATTATCTAAATGAAAACATTTAATTAGAAAGTAGAATATATAATCAAACATAGTGCTTATCTAAAAACACGGCTGATAATTCAGTCTGTACTGGCTTAATGTAGCCGAGCAATCTGAACATCATGCCGGTTGAAGGGGATCATCCGGCTGGTGGTCAGAGGTTACGGCCAAATTTAATGATATAAGAACAACCACAATTACATAAACAAGGCAATGTTGATTATTTCTGGAGTTGAAACTAAAAGAGAAGGGGGGTGCCGTACGTCAACTACTATACTGTCATGACCTATTGTATACACTGGGTCTGACATGGAAACAAACAGTAGTTTCGATGGTACCGAGCATCTAAGCTGTTTCACGATTGATGCCCATCTTCTTCAAGACGGTGCACTCCCATCAAGGTGTATGTCACTGGAATTTATAATGTGGAAAAATGCATATCTTGTGCGATAATGCATTCAGCTGTAGAGATTTGTGCAGACTGAATCCATAATGTTGCCTAAAACATCAAACAAAATAGAAAAACACAAAACCCTGATCAAACAAATTCATAAATGAATTATGCAATAAATATAAAACTAAAACTAAATTACTAACGCAATAAACTAAAAATGTGGTTTTGATAAGAATGATCTTGTGAATAGCGAACAGGATGAACACCTGCCTCCAAGATAGTCTGGCAGAAAATCCTCCATACTTGTTTAAGGGAGAAAAAGGTTTAGCAAATAAATTCTCAATTCACCATTATCTCAACCTTTAAACTGGTCACCTTTTCCCGAATATAAATCATGAGAAGTGAATGTAGACCAATAGAGACAGTTCTCTACCAAGTAGAACTGCAAAAATCCGAAAACAAGAAACAGGAACATGTTATAATCGGGGAGGGGTAGTGAATGACTACAAACCTCTGCGGAAACCAGTGAAAAACCACTGAATTGCAGTCCTTCCCAATGTGACCATTGGATCAAAAAATGATGCTCACCTGAGTAAGAATAAACAGGGCGAAGAAAAAATCAATCTTGACATTGTATTGCAGGTGACAGATGGCGTTAGGGCATCTGGGAAAAAAATGTCCTACCAAGACAGAATGATATTCGGCATGGTGTAGTAGGCACACCAGGAACTGAAACTGCGTGAAAAAATGAAAAAATAATAAAAAAATAAATAAATAGATAAGCAATGTACCACCAATGCATTGAATTTTCATAACAGATCATGCTTGTATTATGGTGATCACCCTAATGCTAATCAAATTGTATTCCTAAGTGTTTCCAAGTGCTTCAACAGATTGCGCAAACGATGTAATTGCTGCCGTATTCATGGGAGTAACGGCATTGCAGAACAAGAATGAAAGGCATTCCTTGGTGTTTCATGACATTTACGCAACATTTTCGACAAATGGCTAAGGCAGTAAATTTGTTGTAACGCCCATGAAGATAGCGACATTACCGAGCGTAATAGGAAAAAGAGCAGCATAACACTTGATGGCTAGCAGTATCCCAAATGTTGGAAAAAGCGAAAGATGCCGGCTTAGGAACAATGCCCACCATAGTTTAAGGACTCGCGGCAGACAGCCGAAGCTAAAGAGGCCCATACTGATCCCCTTCCTTGCAAACGGCTGACAGCGGGCATAAGTTAGCAATTGCTGCCCATTACCGCAAACGCCGTGCACCAGCTATCAGCATAGGGCTGGCTTACCTGAGTTACATTGGCGTCTGGCACTGCATCCATCCTGAACCCTGGCACCGCAGAGGACCCCCCAAGTATCCAAGCGGGCGGATACTACTAACATGATGCACCATCCGCCTTCAGGAGCTAAACAGCAGCTGGGCACGCAGAAACAGGAGCCCACGCCGGGAAGGAAAACCCCACCTATGGGCCGCGGCCATAAATAAACAGCAGCTGGGCACGGAGAAACAGGAGCCCACGCCGGGAAGGAAAACCCCACCTCTGGGCCGCGGCCATAAATAAACAGCAGCTGGGCACGCAGAAACACGAGCCCAAGCCGGGAAGGAAAACCCCACCTCTGGGCCGCGGCCATGAATAAACAGCAGCTGGGCACGGAGAAACAGGAGCCCACGCCGGGAAGGAAACCCCACCTCAATGCCGCGGCCATAAATAAACAGCAGCTGGGCACGGAGAAACAGGAGCCCACGCCGGGAAGGAAAACCCCACCTCAATGCCGCGGCCATAAATAAACAGCAGCTGGGCACGGAGAAACAGGAGCCCAGGCCGGGAAGGAAAACCCACCTCAATGCCGCGGCCATAAATAAACAGCAGCTGGGCACGCAGAAACAGGAGCCCACGCCGGGAAGGAAAACCCCACCTCTGGGCCACGGCCATAAATAAACAGCAGCTGGGCACGGAGAAACAGGAGCCCAGGCCGGGAAGGAAAACCCACCTCAATGCCGCGGCCATAAATAAACAGCAGCTGGGCACGGAGAAACAGGAGCCCACGCCGGGAAGGAAAACCCCACCTCTGGGCCGCGGCCATAAATAAACAGCAGCTGGGCACGGAGAAACAGGAGCCCAGGCCGGGAAGGAAAATCCCACCTCAATACCGCGGCCATAAATAAACAGCAGCTGGGCACGGAGAAACAGGAGCCCACGCCGGGAAGGAAAACCCCACCTCTGGGCCGCGGCCATAAATAAACAGCAGCTGGGCACGGGGAAACAGGAGCCCACGCCGGGAAGGAAAACCCCACCTCTGGGCCGCGGCCATAAATAAACAGCAGCTGGGCACAGAGAAACAGGAGCCCACGCCGGGAAGGAAACCCCACCTCAATGCCGCGGCCATAAATAAACAGCAGCTGGGCACGGAGAAACAGGAGCCCACGCCGGGAAGGAAAACCCCACCTCTGGGCCGCGGCCATAAATAAACAGCAGCTGGGCACGGAGAAACAGGAGCCCAGGCCGGGAAGGAAAATCCCACCTCAATACCGCGGCCATAAATAAACAGCAGCTGGGCACGGAGAAACAGGAGCCCACGCCGGGAAGGACAACCCACCTCAATGCCGCGGCCATAAATAAACAGCAGCTGGGCACGGAGAAACAGGAGCCCACGCCGGGAAGGAAAACCCCACCTCTGGGCCGCGGCCATAAATAAACAGCAGCTGGGCACGGAGAAACAGGAGCCCACGCCGGGAAGGAAACCCCACCTCAATGCCGCGGCCATAAATAAACAGCAGCTGGGCACGGAGAAACAGGAGCCCACGCCGGAAAGGAAAACCCCACCTCTGGGCCGCGGCCATAAATAAACACGCAGACAAGTCCGAAAAGGCCCAAACGGAGCCGCTTGATGAAAAGTCAGCCCTGCTTAAGGGCGCATTGAAATAAATGCTGAACGTCGTGTTCGAATATATTGTGTCTATAATGTTGTTGATTAGAAAAATGTAAAATGAAAAGATGGGAAATGGAACAGCAACAATATAGAAAAATACAATAGGAATATAAAGTAACATGAAAAAGGGTTTTTTGTCTATATATTTACAAGTTACTGGAGGGAAATGCCCATCCAGAACTTTAAAGAGCATAAACAAAACAAAAGAAACCCTAAAATAGAAACTGAAATAGTTTCTGAATAAAACCCCAGAATAAGATGAAATAAAATAATCTAGGCTACAGGAGACATAATACCTAAAATAGAAACTGCTCTAGTTTCTGAAGAAAAACTGAAACTAGGATGGGATAAAGTAATCTAAGCTGCACACGCATATTATTCCATATATAATGTATTTGGAGCGACAATTATATTATCTTTCAAACTTCCATGGCAAATGAATACTTTGGTGGGTGACAGGGCAAACTGTCAAAATAAAGAGGGCTGCCTCAGCCCGCCTCTAGGCGCACCATCTAGGCACATCAAAGCAAACGCAGTGTTGCCGCCTTTGCTTTAATGCGCCTGCAAGGATTTTTTTTGTAACACGAATGTGGGGAGCTGGTAATTAGATGGCTCAGCCCCCCGCATCCGTTTTACGAGGCTTGCAGTCGCATTAAAATAAACGCGGCGCGGTATTACCGCATTTGCTTTAATACGGCTGCAAGCTTTCTTTTTTTGGGGAAAAACGAAGGCGGGGAGCTGGGTCGTCTGATTGCCAGCTCCCCGCACCAGTTACACCGCAGACAATTAGAGCCTTTAGCAGGGTGCATATGGAAAGGGCTGGGATGCCGTTCATGCACTGGACATCTCCGCCCTTTCAATGGCAGGTCGTTAACGGTTCTTATTGCCCTCTACATGCCAGTGGCGCACAGCAGGCTGCAAGAGCCCTTAAGAACATGTCATTGGAAAGGGCGGGGAGGCCGTTCATGCACTGGACATCTCTGCACTTTCAATGGCAGGTCGTTAACGGTTCTTATTGCCCTCTACATGCCGGCGGCGCACAGCGGGCTGCAAGAGCCCTTAAGAACATGTCGTTGGAAAGGGCGGGGATGCCGTTCATGCACTGGACATCTCCGCCCTTTCAATGGCAGGTCGTTAACGGTTCTTATTGCCCGCTACATTCCGGCGGCGCACAGCTGTCAGGAATGACTGAACGTTCCCCTCCTTCCTCCTCACCTGAATCGTCTGTGAACCTCTCTTGTAGCTCCGGCCTCTTTCCAGGACGTCTTCGGGTCTGAGTCTTGTCAGTCTTCCTTGCTTCTTTCTTTTGACGTAAGTAGGGGCGAGCTCCCTGGGATGCCATACTGTCGGGTAACTAGAGAACACGAACAGCGGGGACTCCTGGGAGCCGGCCTCTGAGCAGGGAAAAAGCCCGAAGGGGCAGAAAAAACCCTGCAGGAGTTGTTCTGATGAATGAGTCAGTGGAAATGCGAGGTCCGGTAGAATGATCTTTCAGCAGAAGGCGGCTCAAAAGGGAGGCTAAACGGAGATTCACCAGTAGACTTGGGGAGACGCCAGAGAACCAGCTGTGATATGTGCACCTTAGGAAGCCGGAAGGGCGCACAAATGACTCCAGATAGTTTGGAACTACCAGCGAGCAGGAGGAAAGTGTTTAGCAGCAAGGGCACGGGCAAGGAAAGGCAGGCTGAAAGTCAGAAGGGCTAGGGAAGAGTGAGACCCGTACAAGACGTACGGAACAAGTCAGCAAAGGGAAACCAACGGGAGACCAGAGGGAGACGGGGAAACAAGGGAAGGAATACAGAAGAATACACACGGAGGAAGGATACACTAGCGTTACCTTCAAGACGCAGAGTACAGTGAAGGTGCAACGCGAGGAACGCCACACTGAGCCGGCAGTAGTAAACGCCGGCGGCCATCTTGGAAAAAACACTAGAGCGGTGCTCCCAGAACGGCCGTCAGACGTGGTGGAACTGTTATTGGCGTCTCCATAAAGAAAAGAAACGCTGCCCGACTGAAGTCATGACAACAGCGGGCTGCAAGAGCCCTTAAGAACATGTCGTTGGAAAGGGCGGGGAGGCCGTTCATGCACTGGACATCTCTGTACTTTCAATGGCAGGTCGTTAACGGTTCTTATTGCCCGCTACATGCCGGCGGCGCACAGCGGGCTGCAAGAGCCCTTAAGAACATGTCGTCAGAAAGGGTGGGGATGCCGTTCATGCATGATTATTGGTCATTGTAAGTGTGACATTTGAAGAACAATTGAATTTGAATACTGTTGTGCAAAAGTGTTATATAAAACGACACAGAATATTGAGGTAATGAGAACTGTGCCCATATAAAACATACTAGAAGAGGCAAGAGAAGGGGTCAGAGGACAGGATGGGTGCAGAGACGCCATTGGCCCATATATGTTAGAGTTTGGCAGGTTATGCAGATAGAATGACCAAATATCATGATCAATGGATCACGGAATTGAAGGGGGAGGGCCTACCCCAGGTATGGCCAAAAGGGGGATTGTTCGATAAGAATGTCCTAGACATGGTGGCCACGTGTCTTCACATGAAATATAAAGGTAGGCAATACCACAGCAGAAGGGAGATACTAGATTTATGGAGACTTTTTCAAGGAGTCCTGCCAATAAAAGTAAAGGAGCTGGTAAAGGAACATAATTCATCTCCCCTGGCAACAAGCAGTGGTGGGAAAGAGGGAGAAGAAAAGGAAGGTCCAATAGAAGTTCACGATTATATCCCCTTTACCAAAACCAGTACCAGCTGAAGGATACAGTGATCCCGTGTATGTGTCAAAGCCCAAATTTTCCAACCACACCTCAACACACAGCGCCTCCCCCATATGAGTGCCCAAGATCAGGTGGACAGGTGAGTACCCCGGCAATAGACATTGAAAGGTTTACACAAGAATTAGACTCAGGGCTAACAATGGCCCGAAGCGTACTATCCAGACTAATAGACATGTGTGAACAAAGTGGATCAGGCACCTCCAGGATAGAACAGACATAAATGTCACAGTCACTCGACAGGTCTACAGAAGAAGGGTGGAAGAAGGGGGAAATACTATTTCGGATAAACGATACACCAACAAGGATAATAGACATAGGGCAAGACATGACCGAGGGGGAAACAATCGGAGGGGGCATGGCATCAGAAAGAGAGGAAGAACTTTGGTGTGACATAGAGGAACAAGAACTAGAAGAAAGGAGAATAGGGATTGCAGCAGGAGGGGCGCCAGCTGGGATGGAACAGACGTTGCTGGGACGAGCAATGGACGAAGAATGGAATGGGAGGTTAAGAAACAAAATGGGGTGGATGGCAGTGCTAGGGAAGAGAGGGACGAAGGTGAGTACGGGGAAAGGGACCAAGGGGAAGATGCAACTACCATTGATACACAGGGGAGGGGGAAGGCCAAATTACATACCCTGGGCCCAGATGGATAAGGCAAATTTATTAAAATTGTTGCCCCCGCTATCAGGAGGGGCAAGTAAATGGATATATGCATTTGAAAAAAACAATGCTGGGATCCCTTTACCAGTAGGTGATGTCAATAGCTTGCTAGTATCTGCAGTAGGTGACCAAGCTGACAGGGTCTGGGTGAAAGCAGGCTTCCCAGGAATAACATTGGATTGTGACTGCCATGATAGTGCCTCCTTTTGAGGGCAAGAATATGGGATGCACTAAGAGATACTTTTCCAGACACACCTGATTTACAGTCAGTAATGTGGTGCACAATGGTTGATGAGGAAGATGCAATGGGCCTCATTACGACCCAGGCGGTAAGTTACCGCCTGGGCCGTGACTTTACCACCATGGCGTAAACTACGTTTACGCCATGGTGGTTGGCGGACTTACCGCCCCATTCCGAGGTTGGCGGGGGCGGTAAGTCCCCAATCCCCATTTACCCTTCCCCATTCCCATTTTTGCCCCATAGGGCATAATGGGAGTGGGGAAGGCGTTAATTACGCCACCGTAAATTACGGTGGCGTAATTAACTCCATGGTCCCTTAGCGCCATGGATTTTAACACCTGCTAAAAGCAGGTGTTAAAAGCGCCATGGCGCTAAGGGACCTCGTACTCAGGCGGTAAGGGTCGGCGCTGTTAACGCTGCCGTAAACCCCTTACCGCCTGGGTCGTAATGAGGCCCAATGACCTTTATTTTACGGTTGCAGGAGATGTGGAGGGCAGAGACGGACACGGCCTGGGATCAATCCACCTTCCTGTTCTACTTCATAATAAAGAGAGGTTTCCTGAAGGAAGTTCATAAAGCCCTCAATAAGATAGATAGATACAGATAGATACAGAGCATCATAGTATACCATTGCAAAAGGATCAAAGAAAGAGAGAAGGAGATAGCACAGAGAAGGCTGGCAGACAAGGCCAAATTAATTCAGACGAAACTAGTGAAGGTCACAGCAGCTGTAGCCGCGCTGCCCCACAGACAGGGAATGAGAGGAGGAGGAAGGGTCAACAGCAATACAAGCTAGAATGGCAGCTAATTGGGCACGAAACGGACAGGAGCAGTGGAATGATGAGGAGCAATACAGAGGGCCACAATGGCAAGCAAGGAATGCCCGTGGAGGACGAGGTGGGTACAGAGGTCAAAGGGGGGGTGGATATGGGTATGGAGGAGGGTCCAGAGGTCCAGGTCCATGTGGGGGACAAGGGAATTGTTGGAATTGCGGGAGGTGGGGACATTTCTGGAGGGAGTGTTGGAGTAGACCCATGAATAATTATCAAAACGAACAGCAGTATGGCCACCCCCACCCAGGGAGCCCACACGGGCTGCCAATGGGTGGTGGAGGGAGAGAAGAACAACATGATCAGAGGTGCACAGACGAGCACAGAGCACCACCGCGTAATGTTCAACAGCACCCAAAATCCCGCAAACACATGACCCATGTACAAGGTAACCTGTTAAATAGAACAGTAAACGGTGCCCCGCACCTTTTGGAGGGGTGGCAGTGGTGTCGGGGAATGTTTTTGACAATGGGGAAAACACAAGATATTCATCATAGGACAGCCCACAGAGAGCACTTGCGTGTCCAGTACTATCAACGACCCTCGATGCAGCTGAGGAACCACTGGTGGGGGCGGAGATAGGAAACAAGCAATTCATTTTTATTGTAGACTCGGGAGCCAAAAAATCATGCCTACGAGAAGGCAGGTTTCCGTTATCTAATCGTAAATTGGAAACAAAGGGGTTCTCTAGAGTAGTGGTCAAGGTTCCATACATAGAGGATTTGGATGTAACGGTGGGCGAGAAGACAGTTCGAGCACCTTTACTGTACTATGAAGAATCGCCCATTAACTTATTGGGGAGGGACCTCCTCAGTAAACTCAATATGACAATATCCTTTACTGAAAGAGGGATAGTTTGCTCAACCCCGGGGATCTGTCCAATGATAGTGATGTTGGTGCGTGGAATACCAGTTGATCCAGACATGTTCATCCAGGGGCTAAAAACACTAGCACGGGTTGTAGCTGAGTTGAAGCGTCAGGAGGGGAGAGTGCCCGCAGAATCTGTTTTTCGCCCTATAGCACGGCCAGAAATAATGCCAGGAACAGTGATGTCCCTAGATTTGCATGGAGTACAGGTGTTCGCGCAAAGAATAGCGGTAATAGGAATGGACATACATGGGTGTCAATGGCGAACAGTATTGTGTATCAATCCAAACATAGCTCTGCGAGACCTATCTGACGAGGACCTCTTCACTGACTCAGACAGAGACCTATCTGACGAGGACCTCTTCACTGACTCAGACAGAGACCTATCTGACGAGGACCTCTTCACTGACTCAGACAGTGATGGGGAGATAGTGATGGAGATAGCAATCCCCTGCAACATCATGATTCAGACAAGGCAAGTGCCAGTACAGCTAATGGCAGTAGTAGGTACGCCACCTCCCTTTTTCGATGATGACATGCAGTTAGTGCCACAGGAGCTATGGACAACAGGCCTGCATGATGTAGGACTGTTGCGCGAGGTGACACCAGTAAAAATAAAACTCAAACCAGGGGCATTGTTACCCCGGGTAAAGCAATAGCCCTTGTCCCCAGAAGCAAAAGAAGGGATAAAAGAAACAATATATTCCTTGCTAGTGCAGGGGATAATAGTGCCCTCAAATTCGCTGTGTAACACTTATATTTACCCTATCAAAAAAGCAAAGGGAAGGACGTGGAGGATGATCCAGGACCTACGCCCACTTAATTACGTCATACAAAAAGAATTCCCTCTGGTTCCAAATCCTGCATCAATAATGTGCAGCATACCCAAGGATGCATCCAGTTTTACAGTGATAGACTTGAAGAATGCATTATTCTCAGTCCCACTGGATCCCGAGTCACAGTATTTGAAAGCATTCCCCCTGGGAGGGAAAAGATATGAGCATTGCAGTTTGCCTCAGGGATACTGTGAGAGCGCAAGCATATTTAACAGGATTTTACATGACGATCTAGGAAATATCGACACAAAGAGCATGATCATTCAATATGTGGATGATCTATTGATCTGTGGGAAGAACGAGTATGAGTGCAGGCAGGACTCTGTTGCACTATTGACATTGTTGGCCCAGAAAGGCTACAAGGTAGATAGAGAGAAGCTACAATACTGTCTGACAGAGGTGTTGTACTTGGGACAGTTAATATCTAAAGATGGAAAAAGAATCATACCAGAAAAGGCTGCTGCAGTACGTGCAACTACTGCCGTGCCTGGATATGTGAATAGGCAGGGTACGCGAAACCACTATTACAGGGACTAAAAGAGGCACAAAGAGAACACACAGCCATCCAATGGACAGCAGAAATGGACACTGCCTTCAGTACACTAAAACACAGCACCAGTACTCGCAAACCCAGATTATGAGCACACATTTTATTTATTCTTGCATTGTGATGGGACCCTCATGACAGCAGTACTGACACAAAAAACATCATTGGGTCACAAGCCTCTGGCGTACTACAGTGGTACATTAGATGCAGTAATGCAGGGACACTTCGCTTGCAAACAATCTCTCGCAGCCGCAGCGTTTGCAATTGAGAAAAGTGCCGCAATTGTGATGGGGTGTTCTGTGACATTGTTCATGGAACATTCATTATTCACAATATTAGAGAGGTCAAAGATCACACTAGCAACACAGAGAGCTACAGCATACGAGATAATATTATCAAGTGCCAACATGCAAATAGTGAGGTGTAAAACAGTAAACCCTGCAACATTTCTCACAAAAGCATGCACAGTGGAAGACATGCAAACACACGCCTGCACCACATACAGAGCACAGGATAAGGATACACCAACAGCTAGTGAAGATGCATTGTCAGAAGGGGAGATATATTTTATAGATGTATCAGCATCCATTAACTCGGAGACAGGAGAAAAGCATGTGGGGGTCGCTGTTGTGCGTTTGGAGGAAGGTGAATATGAAGTAATTGTTCAAAGAAGATTAGAATTACAACAAGGAGTAACCGCTGAGGAGCAAGAGTTGTGGGAAAAAAGAGGGTGTAGCCAGTCATCCACGGATCTCCTCTGGTGTCAAAATAATACAGGTAAAGTAGTGATGCCCCAAAAACTACTAGAAAAAGTGTTCCAACAGCATCACTTCCCAGCTCATAATGCCAAACAACACATAGCAGCAGAAATACAGGGAAATTGGTTTGTACCAGGGTTGCAGGAGCAAATATCAAAAATGGCCATGGAATGTACAACATGTCAGATATATAATTCAGGAATGACATTAAGAACACTGCAGGGAACACTGCCAAAACCAACCGGCCATTCAGAGAGTTACACATAGATTACGCCGACATGGGCGAGAGATGCAACAGATCATGCTACATGATAGTAGTGGTATGCCCCTTTTCAAGGTGGGTGGAAGCAGGCCCCTGTGCCCACCCAGATGCAAAATGTGCAGCGAAGTTCCTAGTGCGGGTAGTATTTCGCACGGAGTATTACGCTCAGACAACAGGACACATTTTGTCAATTATATGTTCAAAGAAGTAACAGCAATGTTGGGAATAGCACATAAATTGTGCATGATTTATCAGCTGCAATCGAACGGCGTGGTTGAGAAAATAAATGTCCTCTTGAAAGGAAGACTCTCTAAACTGTGCTACACGCTAAAGAAAAATTGGGTGTACTGTTTACCACTGCCCTTGTTTGAACTGAGAAATCCACCCAGCAAGGACCGCCATTGTCCCCCCATGAGATAGTGACAGGAAGACGCATGCATACAGCACACTATCCACTGCGCAGACACTCAGATGATCACAGGAGTGTGGCAGTACTCGGAGAAGAATTAAATGAATATCTGACAAAACTCACAAAAGCAGCTCACATGATCGCCAGGTAGCTACACCACCGTTCACAAAAGAAGCAGCAAATTACATGGTAACGCCAGCCGCAGATAGTCCAACAGGTCAGCTCTTGCCAGGGGAGATGGTGTACGTAAGGAGTTTCGTACGTCGGTGGAAAACTTTGAAGATTGCATGGCCCATATGGAGTGGTGTACTGCACACCCACAGCTGTAAAGGTGAAGGGGCTGAGGTACTTGATACATTTGACTGACATCCGAAAAGCTTATGATAGTGTGACACGGGAAACAGAGACAGGAACAACAGAGGAGATAACACAAACCTCGGAGGGAAATGTTGGGGACTGGAGAAAGTGAACGTGGCAGGAAATGAAAAGCAGAAATAAAAGACAAAATTATGTTTATGCCAAATATGATGTGATAAAAGAAATGTCTCTTTCTCCCTATCTCTCTCTCTCTCTCTCTCTCTCTCTCTCTCTCTCTCTCTCTCTCTCTCTCTCTCTCTCTCTCTCTCTCTCTCTCTCTCTCTCTCTCTCTCTCTCTCTTCACTCTCCTTCCATGTATCCCTCCTCTATTAAGATAATAAGAAAGATTACATACATAGCAAACATAGACTGAGTAGTAAAGAGTAATGCACAAGTAGAAAAAGAATGTAAATATGAAAAATTCTTATGTATATGTGTTGCTTAATACACCTTTATGTCTCATTATGTAGGAGAAACCATGGCAACGGAAGGGGCCCCAGACAGCAACAGCATTAGGATAGATAGGAAGGCCAATAGAAACTTTGACTTGCGTAGATATAATTACGAATGTGGACTGTTTATGTGTGCAGTGATATTCTTTTCCATGTTGTTTGGACTGATAGTATACTGTGCAATTGCATTTATATTGGTAGATATAAATGAGGGTGGAGGAAATGGGACCAACATGGTAAGAAGGGGAACCTATCTTATATGGGATGGGTTTAAACTAATTTGGGAGCATGGGACACACAATAGTGGCACACGGCATACAAACAACACAGCCAATATACCTGTATCAGTGCGCCCTACTGCCTTATACAATGCCTCCGCATATAACATATACAGATTAAACAACCCTGGTTCTTCTGAATTGCCCTGGCTATATGATGACACTGATCCAACTATAACACCAGAAACAACCAAAATGGTTATGTCCTCTAAAAATGTAGAACATGAGAATGCGGAAACTGTCAAGAAATCTATTGCCCTGTATAATGTGTGGGAACGGGGGGGCGGGGGGCAAGTGGAATACCCTTAACCCAGTACGGAGAAGGGAAAGACAGAGAGCACTCCAAAAGTAATAAGAGACGGAAAAGAGGGGCAGGGAAGAGAAATGATGATGAATATTATGGGATGGGGCTAGACACAATAGAAGACCCACAACACCAACACCATTCCAATAAATGGTACGTAGACATGAGCTCCACTGCAAAGCAGGCAGCCAATGAGAGCTGTTATGTGTGCTCTCTAATACTTCATGCCTCGGGTACTCCTAAAGTACTGCTGCCACAAGAGTCAACTATCGCTGATGCCCAGTGTCTCCTTCATCTCACGCTATGCATAATAAAGAACACCTTCCAGGCACACACCGTCACTTTTGAAATGTTACAGAATGAAAAAGCATGCCACAAAAAACCTAAAGGAGTGGTGGGCCTGAAAGAGCTGTTTTTAGTGATCAAAGGGACATTGTATTTGGACAATAAATGGCAAGACGAGCAGATCACATGCAAAGCAGAGGCGCTGCGAGGGTTGGCAGCCGTAAAATTGCAATGGATACAGAAAACATGCGTCCCGATATGGACCCACAACATCACAAAGCTCACTTGGGTCACAGCCCTGGAAAAGCCCTTCCAAGTGCAAAAAGAAATCGCCTACGACCTGTGTTTTCTTGGAGAAGGAAAAGTAAATATGGCCACAAACAAGAACTGTAACAAAATGCTCATCATCCCAGACATGAAAAAGGGAACAGCTGCTTTAATGGACACATATTGGGTTTGCGGCCAACAGGCGTACTCCCACAGTCATGGAGGGGCACTTTTTCCCTGGCTACATTGCATTCTGCTCTGATGGTGGTTCCTGAAAGTCACATCCAAAGTGGGAAGGGGCTGTCGGCTGTCCAGGAATCAGGAGCCCACAACCAACTGACGAGGCCCCAGTGTATGCCTTATCCGCCGAAAACATGCAAAGCTCAGTATCACGAAAAAGAAGGTCATCCAATTACATCTCCAAGGCATCTACAGAACTCTTGGCACAAATTCCAGACAGGTTCCGGTTGTTCAATTCTGCTGAAACATTTTTCGCCTCCCTCATCCCCAGCATCCAATCACGAGCCAATGCAAAATGGCTCCAAATCACTCGCTGGAAGCTGATTCAACTGGCCAATGACACAGAGAAAGGATTTAACGTGATTAAGGTGGAGCTAAGGGCCCTACGGCTGATGATAATGGAGAACAGGTATGTCCTAGACCGGTTGACGGCCATGACTGGAGGTGTTTGCTGAAAAATCAGGAGCGCATATTGCACATTCGTACCTTCTGCAGACGCGGACAATGGAACTCTTTCGCACGTGATTGCAGCCATGCACAACCTTGGCGAGCGGATGAAGGAACAAGGAGGGGTGCAGCCCAGCTCATGGTTTGATGACATTTTTTCGTGGGTCCCTTACTGGCTTGGGATGGCCGTCAAACTATTAGTACCCACCATCGTTTTTTTGCTCCTGATTTTTTGTGTGTGCCAGTTGGGTCTTCGGTGCTGCGCTGATGATGCAGTTCCCAACAGTGCTATGATGATGGTGACAATGGGCAATGCAAAAGGAGTGATGCAGATGACACACGAGGCACAAGTACAAACAGGAGACGACCCAGGGCCTAAATATAGATTGGCAGCAATGTATTATGACGGGTACATCATAGACAACTTTATTCACACTACAATAAAAGGACTCTGCACACTAGAGTGGTATGAGGAGGTGTGGGTGGACTTGGAAGGAGATAGGGGGTGTATATATATGACGTGCACTCCTGATGAATACAAGGAGTGTGTAGAGCCTGGATGCCACGAAAGGGAACACCTGCCTGGGACGAAGCCGTGGCTGAGGAGGATGAACGAAAGAGGCTGGGTTAACTGTTGTATCCATTACTTAAGTAATGAAAGGGGGGAATGTATGGAAGGAAGGGTCTTCAAGGCCCCCCCTGCCCTCCATTATCACTAACATGCAGACTATGACTCGTCCAGCAGCCACCCATGCGCCTGTGGCCAGGGATGCAGGATGGCTGCGGGTCAACACATGTGGCTGCAATACTGTTATGCTCACCTGGTATCCGCAGGGACGCCACCCAGCCAGGTGACTCGCTGGTATGCTTCTCAGCTTTGCCCAGATGTGGTCTGCGGGGAAGGTTCTCCCTGAAAATACAGGAGGACTGTGTTCAAGGCTGACTGACCTAGGTAAGTATCCTCCCTCCAACCCGTATGATTTCAGCCCATCTGGGTCCCTCTCCTCACCTTGTGGTAGAATTAGGCGTGCTCTCCGTCCTGCCTTCTTTGCAGGGGCGCGTTGTCTTTCATGGGCGTGTATGGTACAGTTACTTCACTGACGCCGGCCCATTTGATATTGTTCAGATAGGTCTTATTGCTGTCCTTTAGTTTTGTTGCTATCCTGCATGCCTTTCTTTGTTTAAAATGTCTCTTTTTTCTCTCATAGGTATGCAGAGCTTCAGTGCAACAAACTGGCTTGGTTGAGCCCCACTGGTAAATGATGGTGTATTAAGAGTGCTATGATGCGGTAAGTAAGCGCAATGCGCAGCGCTGCAAAGTCTTGCCTTTGCTAACCTGTGTTTTCCTTCCTTGTAGGTTGCGTTGTTCTTCAGCGCGAGTGGAATGTCCGGAGTGGTGCCAGCCGAGAGACGACCAACCAAGTAAGCCTTTTGAGCAGTTCGTAACTTGCAAATGTCTCTACTGCTTTCTTTAATGTTGCCTCTATCTTCCTCTTTCAGGTCGCTCTGTCCGGGAGGCATGCAGATTGGAAGAAGCTGTTCTCAGTAGCTGCGAGTGGCTAAAGATGAAGACTGCAGGTAAGATGCTGCTGCTAATGATGTTACTTTTGCCTCCTTGCAGGTTCTGCTTCTCCGAGGTTCGAGGGAATAGCTGGACACAGTGAGCGTCACGTTCCAAGCTGCAAAGTAACGCAAAGCATGTTGTCTTGCTCGGGTGTGGTTTAAATAGCCCCAACAAAATAGTCCAGGTAAAGTAGTCCCTAGACTACCACACCCAAAACACTAGACCGCATACCTTGGTTCCTTGGAACCAAGCTATGTGGAAGCCTCCATGTTGGCTGATAACCCATTAATTAGTTTCCAAGCACATGTTTTTCATGGTGTGTGAGCCTGGCACCACAGGCACCAGGAGTGGCCCCAAGAGGGTTTTGGAAAAGGATGCCGGGTTCTAGAGGCCCGAATCCTGACTCCACCTGGCCAATGGGTTTGCCGGAGTGGGTTTTGGGCGAGGGTCGTGACAAATACTCAGCCAGCAGCATGATCGCAGACTCCATTTTGTGGCACACTACGAATCCATTTTGAACATAACGACTTAGGCCGCATGAATACAAGCGGTCTGCAGGTCTGGGGTTTGAGAAAAACAAGCCATCTCCATACACTTGTCCCGTCCCATTGCAGACCCTACATTTACGACATATGCAGGGGATAACCCCCCAACCCTGCTCCCGGTTTGAAGTACCAGAGTGTCAATACATACAAAATAAATGCGGAAGATAGATAGAAAACAGGACACTGCGTGGCAGCCAGTGGGGGGAAGAGGGTTAGGGAGAGGTTGTGGACAGGGTGGGGTATTTTAGGAACAACCGATAGAGGGTAAGGGAGAACCTAGTTTGGATAGGACTGGGGAAGCAACAGGGAAAAAACCCTATACTGCCTAGTACCTTGTAACACCATCAACCATGTATTTCCTTGTCTCATAACATACACCTTTGGTACACCTTGATACATGTACCTATTTCACCCTCTGACATGAACAATATACATAGCAAGCAAGATGAGACATACAACTGGGAATGTTCCCTTTATGAAAGACATAACACATGACCCTCTGGGCTGGCATAAGCAACACTTACAAACAATGAACATAACTGGTGGTGAACATGTAAACGTAACGATTTTGCTTTTGCACACTCTACTCATGAATTTTCCCCAAGAAGAACCTAGTTAGCAGCACTGGGTAATCGGGGACATGAGGCACCTCAAGCGTTAACGAACGCGTATTCCCTAAACAAATACAGGCCGAGTTATTTCTTACAGTGGTGTTTTGCCTTGCACAAAGGACCTGCAGAGCTCATGTGGAGTTCTAAAATGCTACTATGATGAAATCACAGAACCACCATGAGAACAACGCCAGTTTGTACAAATAATAATGCTCGTGCTGAGCGCATACACTTTGCCGTTCATTAGAACCCCTCCCGCACTTATCTTAAGTCCGGGAGGCTCCCGAGCCTTCCCGGACGTAGTATGGTGTAGCCCGCAGTAGCCGCAGTGATTTCTTCCCTCAACGCTACAAAACTCATGCCTGCCGCTTCCAACCAACAGCGGGATCCATATGCGGGCGTCTCCTTCGTTCCTCCAACTCAGCTCCATACCGAACACAAAATAAGCCACACCTGCAATGCGCCGTTGGCTCCTCATAAACTGTTGCTAATCAGGGTCAGCTGGCCACACACATGCACGGCTATTGACTACACAGTCTTCCCAAGTACTGCTGGGAAATGTAGTTTTTCATGTCTTTTCAGGCCCTAGCCCTTTCTGGGTCCATGAAACACTCCCCTCTTGCTCCAACCCTTATTCCTGACAAACAGGCAGGGGACAAGCCTGTGTGCCACTCAGTTTCACCCAAGCAGCTAATTCTCCTGGAAGAATTATAAATCCATCTCTTCACTGTGGGTGTGCGTTAGGAGATTGTACATAATGAAAATAAGGCAACCCTCGCCCAGCTTCAACTGCACATAAGGTTATAAATTGTATATTAGGCCTCTCGCCGTTAGCTATATATTAAGTTTTAGGTACATACTACTCGATGCAATGTATGACATCAATATATATGTGTATAATCAGTTCCCAATATTATGTGTGATTCCTAACAAATCACTCGAAAATAGTAGTAGGCCTGAGTAGGGATGATGGACACAGGTAACCATTCTCGGAAGATCAGCGCCTCTCCCGACCACACTGTCTTCTGTGGCCTGGGAGCAGAGAGGATGTTGTAGCCTTCAGGGAGGAGTATGTCAAAGCTTGTGACAGAGCTATCCTTGAACCATGTCTGACTATTGATCCCACCAAGGGCTATTGGCAATTCCAGCAGATAAAGAAAAGATGGCATTCTCCACTCTTAGCCATTTGGGCTCCTGCTTCTTTCAAGAGATTAATGGACCAGATGTTGTGGCTCTAATGCTGCTTTTGTGGTGCATAAATGATATGATATGATATGGCATTTATAACGCGCCAATACACAAGTGTTTCAAGGCGCGACGAGGCAAGGGAGGGGAAAACAGTTGAAGACAGACAACGATCCTACTAGGCCAGGTGTCATTCAGATCGGGCAAGTGCGAGGGTAGGGAGAAAGGGAAGAGTCCAAGGGGAAGGGAGAGGGGAATGTGTAGTGCAGTACATGTAAGAAGAATAAATACGATAAATAAAACAGCCTGATGGTGGCAAGTGCAAGGTAAGAGCAGACATAAATGCAGGTAAGGGGACTGAAGGGATTTCAGAACCAGTCCCCAAGTGCAGGGGGTTGCCAGGGAGGCAGGGCAGGTGAGCAAAAGGCAGGACCTGGCCCCAGGATCAGGAAGGGTGGCCAGGTAACCAGTGCAGAATCGGCAGGGAAATTGAGCAGAGGAGAGAGGCAGAGAAAGCAGAAGCAAAGAGGAAGGTTTTGAGGTGTTTCCGGAACCAGAGATGGTTCTCCTCGAGTTTCAGGAAGGCAGGAAGGCTGTTCCAGAGAGAGGCCCCAGCCGAGGAGAGAGATCGACCACCAACTCGTTGCTTGGAGAAGCAGCTAACCCTGAGGGGGTTTGAGGCAGATGAGCGAAGAACCCAGAAAGGAAGGTATTTAGGAAGAGAGAGTTGAAGGTAGTGAGGTTTCAGGCCCCAGAAGGCCTTGTGGATAATGCAAAGGGTTTTGAACTTATTCCTTGCTGCCACTGGGAGCCAGTGCAGGGATTTCAGTCCTGGAGAGATACGATCCCTGGACTTGAGGCCAAGGACAAGTCTCGTAGTCCTGTTTTGGATAAGTTGCAGAGGGCGGAGAGTAGAAGCAGGCAGATTTAGATAGAGGCTGTTGCAGTAGTCCAGCTTGGAGAGAACCAGGGCTCTGGAGACGGTGAGCTTCTGGGCGAAGGATAGGAGAGGGAGAATACCTCTGAATGGATGATATAGTCATTCATAGCTAATCCTAGGAAGAGCATATGTTCCACCTGTATTAAATAACCAGAGCCCTGTTTCAAGCAAGCTAAACGCCAACCCCAAGAAATGCGACTTGGCCCAGTCAGCAGTCAAATATTAGTTTTTTTTGGTGGGAAATGGATTAGTCCAAACCCAACTAGAAAAGGTCTGTTCCATCCAAGGAACACCAGCCCCAAAGAATGAGCGGGATCTAAGAGCCTTCTTAGGGCTTACCGGATATTACAGGAAGTTAATTCCAACTTATTCAGCCATCACCTCCTGTTTGACCGATAAGTTGAAGAATGTAGAACCACAAAACATAAGATGGAAAAAGAAGACCAAACTAGTTTTAACACTCTAAAATCAACCCTTTGTAGTGAGCCCGTGCTGAAGGTTCCCAACTTTAATAAGGACTTCATACTCTGGACAGATACCAACAAGGTGGGGAAAAGGGCCATTCTCTCACAAGAGTACAGGACATGGAACATCCTGTGCTACAGATCAGCTGGGAACTATTCCCTCAGGAACGGAATTATACCACCCTCGAATTAGAGGCACTAGCGATAGAATGGGAAGTAGATTACTTGAAGTACTACCTGATGGGTAAAAAATGTATTTGAACGGCGCCTGGCAGGATCCTGATATGTCCAGGAGGGTACATATATGAATATCAAAGGAATCAGGATGTGAGATCTCCAAACAGCTGTGGTATTTTGGAGAAATGTATTTAATCTCAAAACAATCTTTTTCACACATAATGCTTAGGTATTTACATTACTTTTGATAAGCACGAAAGTGACACGGACAGGTTTGGTATTCTCAGAAAGGGGGGTACAACTATGTACCAACCTCTGGATTTGTAGAGGTAAAGTTCCCAACAAGGTGCACAAGTAAATACAGCAACTAGGTCAAACAGAACTTGAGGTAGTGCTGCCCTGGACTACTTTTAGTCCAAGGGTATTTAACCGACAGTGTACACAACACTATATGTAAACATACAAAGGGGGTTAAACAGTTGTGTCACAGATCATCGACACTGTAGTGTTTCGGCCAACTGGGGCTTTTTTGAGCTTGTTATTGTGGTGGCCTTCATCAGGAGAGACGTGAAGCGCGGTTCTGTCCGTGAGTGTTATCTAAGGGGGAAAGGATTGCTGTCAGGATCTTGGAATTTTACTGTTTATTCTTTCAAGTTACTTATTAGTGCCTGAGTAGGGCCTAGAATCTATACATTCGTGCGTATAGAAGTACAGCTTACCATCAACTGAGAGTTCGGCGGTGTGGCTGTGCTTGAGAGTCCCTCATGGCATCATGGAGGGCTGTCGTGTAATGAATACACTGAAGCGAGTGGACCTGTGGTTCCTGGATCCAAAGGATTGCAACAGGAGCCAAAATGCCAGTTAATGGTCCTTTTTAGGTCTCGAATCTGTATGAGGTAAGGCAAAATGATGTCTGAATATCGTCTCCCAAATCAGACTGGTGTGATAACATGGCATGGTGCACCGTGGTATACAAGCTAGCTGGTGCCATGGAAAAAAAGGCCATAGCATCAGTTATGCGTGACAGTAAATGTCTAATGCTCTAGATGTGAAAGGGGGGCTGTGAGTTCTAATTTAAAAGCACGTGATGGTGTGTTTGATTAGACGTGGTGGCGCCATTGCAAGTAGTTTTAATGCTTGAGGGCAGCTCGTGAGGCACGTGGTAGTGTTTCTTTACAGTGCACAGGAGAGTGATGATGTCAATAATGATGTGCAATGGTGCTGCCATGGGTGAATTACTGGGCCCCTGGAGCAACACGAAATGGTGAACTAAACCACACGTTATGGTGCTGAAATGAATCGCCACATTATGGTGCTGAAATAAAACGCCACGCCTGGGGTGGGAATGAAATCGGGTCACAAAGGGTGCTAGTCATCCCTCACACCTCCGGTGCGCGTATAATAAACGTGCAGGCCCCTAGTAGTATGATCAACCTATGGGTTTTTTGGCACTTACCAGCGCTGTGGATAAGGCGATCTCGCTGCGGACACGCCGTCTGGAGTATGACAGTTGCCGTGGAGATCAGGTTAAAGATAATGCCAGACCATGCCCACAGAATCGCATGACGTATGAGGAGAGGTCTTGTGGACCCATGGAATTGCAGGTGTGCACGTAGGATGACGTGAGGCACACTAAGAACGGAACCGGGCTACGTGGGCTTAAGGTTCTGCCAATGGGAGAAGCTGTGTCCCGCCCTTGGAGATTGTGGTCCAATCGGGGTGGGGGTGTGCGGCTGGGCAGGCGTACTACCGCAAAACCAAAAGTGAAAGACCGGCTTGCCAGTGATTCCAGCGCTGGGGTGCCCAGGACTGGTTTAACCACCAGGTATCTTTGGAAAGGTGCGCACTGTGATAAGGCGTAAAAGGCCCGAGCAATGGTGACTGCCTATGCGCTCGGTCTAGCTGCTCCTTGTGACTGCTTAAAGTTGCACTCACGGTGTAGTGTTGGATGGAGATAATCTTAGTCTGGTTCATTTACATGATAATTCAGTTGTAATACAGCGAGTACAAATCAAAAGGAACTCTATATGAAGAGTGTTTTTAGTCGCACAATATGCTTAGTATTCTCCTTCTAAACATTTATTGTATTACAATAGGCTAAACCCAAGGTTGGGTAACCCTTGGGACAACTAGGCATCCATTACATAAAACATTTTTGGTGGAGATGGTACCACTATGTGTGTACAATGTTATGGATGTAACATGAAAAATTATATAGTGTAAAACCCCATATAATATCTCTGCAGTTTGATAATTAAGGCAGAAGAATATGGATATTCATTTTATGCACCGTAACTAACAAGGAAGGCTATATGCTTTCATATTTGAGATGAAAGAGCGGGGTTAGTCCCAGAAATGCTTCCACTCGACTGTGATATTCAGTCCGTTTTTTACTGTGTCAAGTTTGTGGATCCATTTCTGTTCGAGTCTGGTTAGGGCTAGGTTGATGTCTCCTCCTCATTTTTGTGGATGGTCCATGAGAATTGCTCATGGGTGTGTCCTTTTTTGGTAAAGTGCTCCACAAGTGGTTTGTCTTGTACGGCATTTTATATGCACGATCTATGTTCATTTATCCTTTGTTTGATGGGCCTGATCGTCTTGCCAATGTATATGAGGTTGCAGGGACATCTGATGACGTAGATGACATGTTTACTCTCACAGTTAGTGTGGTTTCTCATTGTCCAGTTGAAGTCCTTATAGCTGAAGGTTTTGCTGGTTTCAGTGTACCCGCATGCCACACAATGGCCACAGCTATAATGTCCCCGCAACGGGTGGTAAATTCCATAGTGTTGGTTGTGTTTTTTCAGGTTGAAGGAAAGTGTGCACCAGAGTGTCTCTTAAGTTTTTGTTTTTTTCTGAATGCAAAAAGCATTTTTTTGGACAGGCTTCCTTTGTTCTTGATGAGGTGCCAATGTTTGTTGATTGTTGTGTATATCAGGTTGCTGATGGGATTGAAAGTGGTTACACAGACGGTCCTGTCTATGGGATCCTTGGTTTTAGCATTAGACAAATGGTGCGGTCAGTCTTAGCTGCTCTTTTCTTTGCCATTTTAATTGATTTCTTTGGGTAACCTCTTTCTGCCGAGACCTGTTTGCAGTTGTTTTGCGTGGTGTTCATATTTCTCTTTGTCCGTACAGTTTCTACGTATACGGAGAAATTGCCCATAAGGAAGGTTATACTTGAGACCTTGGGGGTGGTAACTGGAGAAATGGAGAAGTCTGTTCCTACCAGTCGGTTTTCTGAAGAGTTTGGTTTTCAGTAGGTTACCAGACCACTATATATGTAGGTCCAGGAAGTTGACGGATTGAAAATCCCGTTCAATGGTGAATTTGATGTGTGTGTTTCATAATCAATGGTGGAATGCTAACAGTAGCTCCTTGCTGACTTGCCAAATGAGGAGAACATCATCGATGTAGCGACACCACAAACTGATGTGGTCTTTGTAGGGGTTGCTGTCGTGGTATATGTGATCTTCCTCATATTGAGCCATGCATAAGTTGGCTACATCTGGCGCAAATGTGGCGCCCATGTTCACACGTTTGATTTGTTGGTAAATTTGGTGTTCGAACAGGAAGAAATTCTCAGACATTGCTAGGCAAATGTTTTCAAGAATGAAATTAGTTGGTGTTGAGGTAACGTCAGCTCTTTTGTTTAGACAGCAGGCAAGTGCTTCTAGTCCTTCTTGTTGTGGAATCGAGGTATATAGGGCCTCTACATTCATGGTGTCCAGGATCGAATTGGAGGTCAAGTTCACGGTTTGCAAGATTTTGATGGTGTCTGCGCTGTCCATGATGTATGATTACATTTGTCCAATGAAGGCTTTCATAAAGTGATTGGTGTAGAGTGAGGGGTTCAAGTAATGAATCACATACTGAAACAATTGACCTGCCCGCTGGTTTTGTTGCACGTTTATGTATCTTGGGCAAGATGTAGAAGGCTGGTGTCCTTGGGTGTGTTTTATTGAGGAACTTGCATTCATCCTACCATATCCATCCCTCGTCCTCTGCATGTCTGGTGAGACTAGTGATCTCTTCTTGTAGTCGTTGGGTAGGGTCTCTGTTCAGCTTCTTGTAGGATGTAGTATCTGCGAGAAGCCGCAGGCATTCGTCGTTGTAATCCGTGGTGTTCATTACCACAATCCCACCGCCCTTATCGGCTGGTTTGATCGTAATGGATCTGTTGGTGTTAAGTGCACTGAGGGATGTCCTTTCTTCTCTGCTCAGGTTTTCTTGGTATACGTTTTTTTGTGCTAATCCAGCGGTAATGGTTTTGATTACTATTTTTTCAAAGGTGTCAAACTCTCCGGGAATGGTGTGTGGAGGTGGCATAAAATTGGACCTTGTTTTGAGGCCCATGGTGTTGTTATCTCATGGTCTTTCTGGTTCCTGCGGAATCACATTTTCAGAGTCCTGTTTCTCCGGTAGATATATTTTGAAGAAGTATTTGAGTCTGAGGTTTCGAAAAAACCTTTTTAGTTCTGCTTCTGTTTGGAAGGAGTCTGCTTTTGTAGCTGGGATGAAGGATAAGCCTCTCTCTAAGAGTGTCTGTTCTGAGTTATTCAACATTCTTGATGATAAATTGAAGATGGGGATTGATGGCACGGCTGGTTGGTATGCCACTGTTTTGTGCGCATGTACTGGCCCGTTTGCTGTGGCCTCCTCTTCGGTCTGCCCCGTTGACCCCTCCTCTGAAACAAGGGGTGTTGTGGTGGTGATCCGGTGGTCCTATTTCCGCCTGGGGGACAGGGGAGGCTGCCACTAGATGAACCCGAGCTTCCAGAAAAATTGACAATTTGGTTACATCTGTTATAGTTGTTGTGCTGCTGTTGTTGTAAATCACTATAGTAGGTGTCTTTTAAGTAGGGGTATGTTTTCTCCTCTACGTAATTAGAGAGATCTTTCCTGAATTTCTGCACCTTCCTATCTATTGTGATCTGTTTGAACTTCGCAACTTCTTCTTCTAGTTTCTCTAGTTTCTTCTTGGCTTCTGTGATGGTGGTATCATAGATTAATTTTTTCTCTAGTGTGGCCAATTCTTCTCCCTGTTTCTTACACTCTTCTTCTGCTGTATCAATGATGAGGATGATCCAGTCCCGGCTGCACTTGTTACCAACCCCACTGAAATTGGTCTTAAATTTGGGGTTGTCTGTGAAGACTCGGGGGATGTTTTTGACCTGTAGTCCTTCTGGTATGATGCCAGATTTTATGTATTCAAGCATGAAGGTGCCATGCATCTCAGTGCGAATGAGTTTCTTTCTGTTTTGATGGATAGTATCTAAATCATCTTTATTTGAACCTTGCACAATGGCTCCTCCTTCTGATCCAAAGGCTGATGTTGTGCCTAATAGTTTCTGAATGTATTCATCAGTGTAAAACACTATGCTTACTTTTTCTATTGTTAGTTGGTTTGAGAGTATGGATGTTAGTTCATGCTCTAAACACAAGTTGCCCTACAACCACGGGTTGTGCTGAGTCAAACATGTATTTAAAGGGCACCTGGCAGGGTCCTGATATGCCCAGGAGGGTACATATATGAATATCAAAGGAATCAGGATGTGAGATCACCAAACAGCTGTGGTATTTTGGAAAAAATTTTACTTGTACACCTTGTTGGGAACTTTACCTCTACAAATCCAGAGGTTGGTACATAGTTGTACCCCCTTTTTTTAGAATACCAAACCTGTCCGTGTCACTTTCGTGCTTATCGAAAGTAATGTAAATACCTAAACATTATGTGTGAAAAAGATTGTTTTGAGATTAAATACATTATTCCAAAATACCACAGCTGTTTGGTGATATCACATCCTGATTCCTACCTGACGGGTAGGAAGTTTGAATTAATCACAGACCATTCACTCCTTACTTGGCTCATTCTTGGAAAGGACACCAAACAGCAGATAAAGTGCTGGTTTTACGATCTGCAGCTCTTTTGCTTTAGTGTGGAACATAGAAATGGAAAAGATCAAGGGAACGTTGATTTTCTATCCTGTTTCCCTTGAGCAAGAGAATGCTGCACGCCAGCATCATTAGGTGAAGGGTATGTGACGAATCCCTAGAGGTCGTCACCTCTCCCTGAGGCCACCTGATAGTGGTATAATGAGGGGGGATCTCATGGGGATGGACTCTCCCTCTGGGAACTGAGATGACTATCTTGGGTATGGTCTGGGACAACACACCAAAACCACACACCCTTACTCTCCTTTTCTATCTCCTGAGAACTCAGTATCTAGTAAAGAGATGTGCTATTGTAATACTCAATACATTGTTTATCTTGAAAGTACTGGGATGAAAAAGGACACACCAGACTTAAGTGGATATAGGACAGGGACGAGTTGGCCCGCTGTTCCATAATCCTTAATGCAGAAAGCCCCATCCTTAGTCTTTTCTGGAGGTGGTGATGAAATGCATGCCTTTCCTTATAACAGATCGACACAATCAAGACCATCCATAAGAACCTTGTATGGGAGAGATTTCCCTTTCATCCCATTGGGCCAGGGTGTTTAGGGGCATCTTTCTGACTTGGGTCCTACTGGCAACTCCCTCAAACTCACCAAACAATCTAGTGGGAGTGGAGATGAGAATCCCAGGATGTCTCTCAGGAGGTGAGTGGGTGGTTCACAAGTACAGTGCACACTCTCCAAAATTACCACCATTAGAGAGAGCGTCCACGCACTATTATTATAAATATAATCTCTATCTAAAAACACACCACACTTACAGGTAAGTAAACTTTGAACAAGAAAGTGCCACAATGTATCAGGCACATAGATACATTCAAGGAGAACGATTCAGTTTGAGAAAAGTCTCTTTACTGGAAGGGAATATTCAGTAATACATTAAAAAAGGGCCTACCTAGGTCTGCATTTCTAAGGTAGGACAAGGGAGGTCACTCGTGTGAATGGGGACAGTCTTTGGCAGGACAGGATTACCTTTAGCAACATTTTTTGAAAAGAGCATTTCTGGAGTGCCAGCGAGCAGGGGTGAGAACTAAAATAGCAGTTCTAAGGAGGGTGTTTCCCAAAGGCTGTTCCTGTGCACGTTGTTTTGGGACTTCCTTAGTCTCCAGTGAAGAAACACTGGAGACGCGCAGGTGAGATGGAACCAGGGTGCTTACCTTGAATGAAGATTCTCAGGTCGGTTCAGAAAGTCAACAGATACCTGGCACCCACTTCTGGTTCAAGTGATATATGCATCAATAGTGTTTGTATGTGTCATTGTAGTTTTTTGTTGCTTTTTGTATACATTTTTTATGTGTGTAATGATGTGTGGTGTAGAGTTTTATACATTTTGTCCTTTTTATTGACCCTGACCTCATGTAATTGCTGATTTATATGTAGCAATTTTCGAAGCATTACACTAATTCTGACCCCCAATTGTGTGGAAAGGTGGTGAAACTGTGAGACCTTATTTATTTTATTTTTTGGATTTGTAAAGCGCACTACAGCCCTCTAGGCAACAAGGCGCTATAAGTAGACTTAAGGAGGCTTGCTTGTGAGTTACAAGAAGTGGCCCAATTTGAAGCTTGACAACATACGGTTATTTATACAGTTGAGTTACTGAGTACAATGTTCTACAATACAGAGTATGTCGAGTTCAAGTTATAGCAGGAGTAGAGACACTATACATGAGGAATAGACACTTTAGACAAAGAGCCTTGTTTTTAGGGCCTTGCGGAAAGCAGCATTGGGACTCGATCAATCTGATCTGGTCTGGGAGTTTGTTCCAGAGAGTGGCGGCAATAGATGGGAAGCTAGGAAGCTAGATCCTCCAGCACACACTCTGCGTGAGTGAGGTACTGTGATGCAGTCAGCATAGGCAGTTCTGGCAGGTGGACCTTGTGGGTCATTATGAGTTGGGCGGTAAGGGATACCGGGCACCGGTAAGGAGACTGGTGCCGGTAATTCCTTACCACCCAATTCCGAGGTCCCTTAGTGGGAGCCTCAAAGAACGTGTTGTCTGACCACATGTCCTTTACGGGTCCTGATACGGGACCAGGGCGCTAATAACGGTACCGCAATTTGCGGCACCGTTATTAGCGCCTTCCCCATTCCCATTGAGCCCTTTGGGGGCTCAAATGGGAATGGGGAATGGTTGGTTGAATGGGGACGTACCGGGTCCTCCAGGGTCGGAATGACCCACTAAGTCCCCATTGAACCAAACCGGACCCGGTTTGGGAGGCAGCCATGGTGCTAATAGCACCATGGCTACTGCCCAACTCGGAATGACCCCCCTCTTGTCTTGTTATATTGCTCACTTTTTCCTCAACTCACAAGTTCCCTCTTAACAAAAAAAAGGACCTTTGTGCTGAAATACTGACTACACTTCAACCACAATCTGACAGTTTAATAAAATAAAAGCTCCCTCTGACTTCCTTGCAGAGCGCTGAGCTTTCCCTAGCCCCCTCTTTGTTGATCCTTAGTTTGGTTCTGGCCATTTCATTCTTCCTTAGCATCCTCGCTAACAGGCAGTCAGCTTTATTAGCTTTGATGTAGTATCTCTGTTTGAGGTAGGCTGGAGAACGATTTAGCGGCCTTCGTTTTCAGGAACGACAACTCCCCGTTATCATCCACCATTGTCTCCTGATCGCTCCTTCCGCCCTTTCCACTATTCTTTTTATTACTTGCTTTAATTTAGCCACCAGTTCCAATTTCAACATCCTTAATTGTCTATCCCTTCGGGCCTTCAAAGCTATTAACGTCACCCGCATGGCAGCTTTGAATACATCCCAAATTGTTATCCTGGCAGTACTCCGATAGTTTGACCCTCATCTCTCCCCTTAGGATCTCATGAGAATGTGAGGTGGTTAGCGCCAACTCCACAAGCTCGGCTGGCTGTTTTCCATATCTACGGTCAGCGTGATGGGAGTATGGTCGGCAAGGGCAATTGCACCTACCTGTAATTCCAGCACCATGCCGAGTAAGGACCTCCACACCCAGGCGTGATTTATCCTTGAAAATCTTCTATGCACGTGGGTGTAAAAAGTACATCCCTGCAAATTCCCCTGCAGTTCTCTCCACATGTCCACTAGTGTTGTCATTTTTCATTTCAACTCCTCTGACAGTTTGCCCTGATTGTGAAAGAGCCTCGCACTCCTGTCCTCACAGGGGTCCCACACCATGTTGAAGTCCCCTACTAGTATTATGCGGCCTTTTGCAAAGAACTCCAGCTTATTTATTGTTGTCCTCAGAAACCTGTCTTGCCCCACGTTGGGAGTATATACCTGTGCCAAAGTGTATGTCCCCCCGCCCCCTTGAAAGGTTATTGCTAGGTACCGACCTTCCCGTAGAGCTATCAGCACCCCTCCCATCTTCCCACTGTGCTAGAATGGAAGATTTGACGGTATCCCCTTAATCACACCTTATGTTTGTCTTGGTTTCAGATGTGAATTGCCTGGACGGCTATCAGCCCTGGCCCCTCCCGCCCCAAGAATTGCTCTACATTTTTCCTTTTCATCACCTGGAAGTTTATCCCCCTGATATTCAGAGAGATTACCCTAAGCTTGTCCCTCTTAGCCATGGTCGTGGTGCACCCCTTGGAATGCATCTGTAGTTGTCGGCCTTAGATTCGGACCCCCCATCTACCTCCCCCACTTCCCTGTTTCCCTTTCCCCTACCCCATACCTCTCCACTGGGCAGGGTCAACCAGCCTCTAGCCCCCCACCGACCCTCCGTCTTGGGAGTTGAGCCTTAGCTCTATCCCAGCGTATTTCTGTGCTGGTCCCCCCAGATCCATGATAAATTCCAAGATAGCCTTTTCTCTTAACCTTTCCACGGTGCCTCCTTCCAAACACCCAACACAGGTGGGCCTTATTCATGATCCCTTGGAACCAAAATCAATCATTGTGTAGAGATCATGGACACCGTCGGGGGGGGGGGGTCCCATCTTCCGCCAACCCTCCGTATGGGCCGTTTGGAACATGTTTATTCTTGGGGCTCATGGATGTGTGTTTACTCCACTCCCACGACTTCCTCTTGACCGGCTCCTTTGCTGATTTCTGGGTACAACCATGGTCTCCTTCCTCTTCGATTCCCAAGAGTCTCATTCCTTCTTGACATGAGGTGATCCTGTGTGCTGCCCTTTCCATTCAAGCAAGAGACCGAATGGAAAGGTCCATCTGTACGATATCTCATTTTTCCTCAGTGCTCTGACCACTGGACCCATCATCTGTCTCTTTGCCAAGGTGATCTGGGCTCGATCCTGATAAAGTTGCAGGCTGGATTTGTTGTACTGATTGCCTTTACTCTTCGTGCTGCTGCCAACACTCTCTCTTTTTGCTTGTAGTTATGCAGTGCGACCAGCACATCCCTGGGTCTTGCACCTAGTCGCTCCACTAAGGTCTGATCCACTTTTATCTCTGTACCATCTTCCAGCACTATTAAGCCTACAAACACTTGTTTGGCCATCAAGCTCAGGTCATTGTCGCGCACTTCTTCCGCCAGGACTTTAATCCTTATGTTAGAGTGTCTTGATCAATTTGCAAGGTCCTCAATTTGGATCTCTAGGTCTGCATAACCCTGGATAGGTGCTCTACAAGTTCATCCATCTTTTGTGTGTCCTCGGCTAGATCCTGCACTGCAGTTTCCATCATGTAAACTCTCTCCTCAAGCTTACTCATGTCCCCCTTAACCTCTTGCAGAGCTGAAGAGAAGTGATAGCTCATCTTGCTCATTTGCGTCAGCAGGTTGTTCGCAATATTGTCCCCAAAGTCCTGGAAGCACTAGTAAAGGACTCCTTGAGTAACTACCTGGTCATTTGCTGCTTGTCTCGGGACCCACCTCCATTGGTCCTTCCTGGTCCCCTGCTTGCCCTCCAACAAATGTCCATCATCTTTACACCAAAGTTTCTGCAAGTTGCCCTCTTGTTTTCTTGTGTGGATTTTGTTAGATTTTGGGCTTATTTTCCTTTATTTTTAGACTTCTTACCCAGCGATGGCAGGGAGAGGTACTGGTGGTCCTAATAGTGGTTAAAGATCGATACGCTAGACCCTGCAGTGTCGGGGGGTGCCAAGGGATGGCCTTCAGTGATCTACGATCCTAGCTTTTGAACCTGTCTTCAGCAGGGTGGGATGTCTATTTCCTTTTGCTGCTTCAGGCCAACCCTGCCGAACCCTGTCCGTGGGTGAGAGGTCTCCCCTAGTCCTCTGCCTACCCGGGTCCCTGCACCCTCGCTGGCACATTCTCCATGCCGGCTACTCGACTCACCAGCGACCAGGGTCTGGATATCCAACATCGTGCGGTGCCCCAGCAGTGCCTTTCCTTGACTCCTCACACTCTGTGGGGGGTTTCCAAACAGCTGTCTCCCCCAGTCTGCCACTCTTCCACAGGTTTCGCCATTGATCTAGGTGTAAGGCTGGGGGTCCTCCTCTCCCCCGAGGCCGGCTCCGCACCCAAGTGCTTCTTAGCTTTCCTGGGGCCCGGTTGGCCACACTGAGATGTGCTCTCCTTAGTGCAGTAATATGTCCCTCAGTTCAATAGCAATTGTTTCGGCAGTTTACTTGTTTACGTAGCATGCACTTTAATGACTTTTTTGTATTCCTTTTGAATCTTTTGATGGGTATTCTATAATGCCTTTTTGTTTTGCAGAGTGCAACGTGTTTAGTGTCCTTTTATACCTTCTGGTGTCCTTTGTACGCAGATTACACATGTCCCCATGTCATTCCTAACTTTTGTTTTGCCGATGACTATAGAATTTGGGGGGCAGCCGAGGGAATTAGGTCTTATAAAGGAGTGCCGTGAAGTTATCTTTAAGTGGCAGCACGATCCGAGAATGATGCTGTATTGTGCAGAGGTAAACGCGGATTGCTCGCTAGTGACTGCGTCGGGTGTTTGCCGGGATGGGAATGAAACTGGTGATCGCGTCAGGTTTATGAGCTGAAAGCAGAGCTGAATGCCGGTGGTCACATAGGATCCTGGAACTGTTATCTTGTCCGTTTGCTCACTGGTGTTCACTTTTTATCCATTGAGATTCTGGGCAAGTGGAGTTTTGATTGTGGTAAACCATGGCAGGCTCCCTGCTGGCGCTGACAACAGGACTTTGGTAAGCCGCAGCTTCCCAGGCTCTTTATGCTCTGTGTGGTGGGTTCCACATGGCTATCTCACTCTTTTTGCCGCACCTCCACAAGTTTCGTCGTAGAATTAGGTGAGGAGATGGGAGTGCACCTGCCTGGCTCAAAACCCGGCAGCTTCCCAGTGACTGTCATATAGGAGCCCTGTGTGCCGTGTCGAGCCCCCCGCCCCCAGTTCCCTCAACAGGGGGCTCACAGTATCTCTGATGCTGCTGGACTGCTGTCCCCACGGGCGTGTCTCTGGGGCTACTCCTCTCCTGCTTCCCTTGTGGATGCGCTGCAACCGCTGGGGGGCCCTGTCCCACAGGCCTCACTCTATTGCTTGCCCGTTCACTGCTGTGTTGCTGGCCCCCTAGCACTCCTCTGAGCAGTTTGCACTCTCTTTCGTGCCAGTGGGGCTGTGGATCACCTGGAGGTGATACCGACCCTAGCCTGGGGAGGGATCAGCTTGTGAAATCCCTATGTATTAGGCCCCAGGGGCAAGGGGGACTCTGTTTACACAGCTCTCCTCATGGCAGCCATCTTGGGAATCCTCTGATAAGAGATTTGAAGCTCACCTCACATGGGTCCCAGATAACAGATTTTAAGGTAATCTTCCCATCCAAACTTCACTGCCAAACTTTCAAAGTTTAAATCCTCACCTTCATGGTATAGTTGTAAAATCCGTTCTGGAAGACGGGGTCTGGTTTGTATTGCAATAAGTTGTTCTAACCCAATTTGTAAGCAGGTTTTGGCCTGTAATAGGTGAGCAGCCAAACAGGTTAGGGCGTTCTCTAGGGAGGCCATGTCAAAACCTGGAGTTAAGGTCTGATCCGACTCGCTTCTGAATTCCGAACAAACTGAAAGAGACTCAAGTTTATCCTCTTCGTCACACTCCAGAATGAATTCTGATTGCGCTATATCCTAATAAGTTTTATGAGGGGAAGATTGATCTTTTACCTCAGAAAAAAATGTTTTAGAATTGGAAGGTAGGTTAATTCCAGAGAGTTTTCCTTGGCAGTACGATCCCTAAAGCGCTGGGTTTTATATAAGCTTGTGGAGCTCTGATTTTTAGAACAATATGGTCCCACTGTTTCAACTGGAAATGGGAAGCAGGAAGAATATCCCACAGTATTAGAGACCAGAAAAATATGTCCTGGTCTCTTACAGGAATATGGGTCTGTAAGAAGATTGATTGTTTGATGGATTGTATCCTGTCTGTTCTCTCTAAATTTACAAGAATTCTTTCCCCAACTAGAGGCAATATAATTAGAAGCATAGATTCCTCAACTTGTTTCAGTTGAGCCGCATCCCACCGCTGACACCATATGTGAGGCATGCATGGTTTCACAAGTGAAGACACAGAAACAAAAGGTTCAACATTTATTAAGTTTGACAGGCGTTGGAGACATCCTATCTGGCCCTAACTCTATAATGGGAGTAGTCTCGACCATCAAAGTAAACCAAATAGTCCAAGTCAGTCAGTCAAAGAAAAAGAATAGTCTGTGTCATAAACATGTACTTGCCCTCATGCTTTACAATAACCAAGTGTGGTGAAATTAATTTAAAAATAAGAGTGTGGGGGGGGCGTGGCTAACCGCGGGATGGAGTAGACGTGCATCTGCTCGGCTCCCGCGGCCGCACTAACATCCTGATATAAAAAAGCCTGTTTTCAGGGGTAATAAGAGCTGGAAATACTCCGATACGATAGCAAACACCCTTGGGCATTCCTGGAGCGAAGATCGAAGAGAACCGCGGTCGGATTCCCCGGAGACGACCTTGTGAAGTCCTCTAGCGATAGCAGCCGGCCCGCTTTCAAAATGGCCGCGGGCGCACGCAGCTGAACCTCCGGTGCACACCCAGCGAGGCCACGCTGAGACGGTTGCTGAACCGCAACGGATTGATTGATCACAGCGAGAGAAAGGTGCGGCCCCGGGGAGGCCCCCACCGGAGACACGCTCCCTGCAGGACAGCACAGACAAGAAGGTAGCGGGAGAGCCTGCCAAAGAGTGGTCCCTAGGCCTCCTGCACCGGATTCCCGCCCCCTCGGGGGTCTGGCTAGAGCACCATCGCTGGCCGGGAAGTCAAGAAGGCCTGCAGGGGGAGAGAAGACCGGTGAGCCCTGCCCTCTGAGCGTGGCGGCCCTGTGAGGCGACCCCAGTATCATATGCTCCCTGCAGGACAGCACAGACAAGAAGGTAGCGGGAGAGCCTGCCAAAGAGTGGATCCTAGGCCTCCTGCGCCGGCTCCCGCCCCCTCGGGAGTCTGGCCAGAGCACCATCACTGGCCGGGAAGTCAAGAAGGCCTGCAGGGGGAGAGAAGACCGGTGAGCCCTGCCCTCCGAGCGGGGCGGCCCTGTGAGGCGAACCCAGTATCATACGCGTGGACCCACAGGCCAGTGTGAGAGCAAAGAGCACGCCTTGCCCCAGGCGGCACGCTACTTCCGTCGCCCTGGAGGGAGGACATATCCCCGGAGCACAGCAGCTACGAAAGGTGCGATCCGCCAACAAGGTAAAAGAGACAAGGGGCACACCTGGCACCGAGGTGCTCGGGCGAGGCCAACCACCTCTGCCCACATAGCATACGCGGTGGACCAGGCGCTATGGGGAAAGACAGGCCGAGGAAGCTTCACGCCCAAAGCAAAATGGATCAATACACCATTCCTCCTCCCCAACCCGCTGAACTCTCAGTCGACATGGAGACGGACCAAGGAATATCACTCAAAGACATCATGGCCGCCATTACCGACTCCCGCACGTCCATGGAGCAGAAAATGGACGGAATTAGCATGGATGGCTCCCTCCTCTGGCACGACCTCCAAAAACTAACGGCACGCACCGGGGAAGCCGAGCAGCGCATTTCTAATACAGAGGACAGAATGAACACCGTGCAACAACAACTCCATAACACAATGTCCAAACTGAAGGTGCTGGAAGACAGAATTGAGGAAGGAGAGGGCAGGTCCAGGCGCAATAATGTACGCATCCTGGGCATACCCGAAAAGGCAGAGGGCCCCTGCATGGAACTCTTTCTAGAACAATGGCTCTCTGACCTATACGAGCCTGATGCCTTTTCCAAGTTCTTTTCCATAGAAAGGGCACATAGGGTGCCCACAGGCAGACCACCGCCTGGAGCCCCTCCAAGAACTGTAATAGCACGATTTTTAAATTACAGAGACCGCGACGCCCTGCTGCAACATGCGCACGCCAAAAGAGCAGTCACTTTCAATGGCTCCAAAATCGCCTTTTTTCCGGACTACACGAGGGAAGTGCAGAGGACCAGGCAATCCTTTGACTCCCTGAAATGACAGCTACACACGATGGGCGTGAAATACGACCTGCTCTTCCCTGCACAACTTAAGATTTACCATAAAGGCACAACAATCCATTTTAGTGACCCTAAGGAGGCTTGGCGTTGGGCCGAGCAAAACATAGAAGGAGACTGGTCGGCCCCCGCGAAAATAGGGGGAGAAACTGAAGACCTCCGCCAGACCAGGGGCGAGAACCCCGCCGACCACCACCGCTGGACCCACCGGAAGACCTAGGGGGGTGTTAACCCCCTCAACAATCCTGTGTCCATACGGAAATACGCAAGTCAGACCATAGATCTTCTCATAATACACGCACACACACAATGATAGGCAGCACACATCCACCTGTAGCGGCCGCGGTACGCCCTAGGCACTATGATAGGAAAAGAGCCCCCCCCTGAGAGCGCAATAAATCCCAGGTGTAGTCTACGCGGGGATTGCCCTTGGGGATCCCCCCTTTTTTAGAGGAGTACTACCTCCCCCCCGGGCTCTCCCTAGAGGGAGACCACTTTTGTTTGATATTAAGTTTGGTGCATGTTAGGTGTCCAGTTGACACCATAGAGTTTTTGTTTGGGCGACCGATGCTTCTAGTTGGGAGGAGTATGGGGTGGGGGGTTTTGGGTTTGTTAAGCACAGCTATATCAGGGTCCTATCAAGCTAATGGAGGAACATGGCCAGGAAGGTCTCCAGCACACCACTGGCACGTCTCCAACAGGTGCATAACGCTGCCGGTGACAAGCAGGGCGGCCACCGACACACACTCAGTATCGTAATAAGGTCGACACTCTCAGAACACTGAGGCTCATGTCGTGGAACGTTAATGGCCTAGGCAATGCAATTAAGCGCTGCTTGGTGCGTCAATTTTTGAACAGACGGGGGGCTGACATAGTGTTCCTGTCCGAGACACATCTTGCAGGCACAGAATGCACCCTATTTAAGCGTACACATTATAAGATGACATTTCACTCAGGCTTTACGATGGGCTCAAGGGGCATTATGATCTTGATACACAAAAACCTGCCCCTCCACCTCTACACAGTGACCCATGATACAGGAGGCAGATACATATATGTGACGGGCGACCTATGGGAGCAGTCCATTGCACTGATCTATGCACCACCGACCCTTCTGGAATTACTGCTCACTGACATTACCCCGCTAATTGCTAATGACACCTCTAACTGCCTGATACTTGCGGTGACTTCAACGAAGTCATGAATGTCACCCTGGATAGATCCCATATACGTAATAGGAACACCAAAGTCCCCACTCGGCTTGCTACGTTCGCCAACGCACTCGGCCTGTGCGATGTGTGGAGGGAACTGCACCCAGATGCTAAAGCGTATTCTTTCCACTTAGGGGCCCATGCCCCGCTCTCTAGACTGGACTATTTCTTCACTCCCGCAACTGATCTACACAGGGCACAGGAAATAAACATACTACCTAGAGGCATCTCTGATCACTCTCCGCTAGAAATGCTACTCATAACGTCCCGGAGGGTCCCACCGCCATGTTGGCGCCTGAACAGTTACTATCTGGGGGACCCAGAGCTGATAGATAAACTACAGGAGACCACCAGCTCATACTTTGAGTTAAACACACCGACCGCAACGAACCCTGAAATGCTATGGGAAGCCTATAAAACAGTGCTGAGGGGCGAACTAATATCCTGGACGGCGGCCAAAAAGAGGCTACATATAAGTAAGATCCTTGAAGCAGAGCTCCAAGTCAAACAGGCAGAGGAGAGGCACGTAGATGAAAACATGTCAGCCTCTATTCGGACGTTGCTACGTGCACAAAAAAGACTGCAAAGCATAGCGATGGACAAGGCGCGCCAAGCGTACACTGCAATGAGAGCAAGGGTCTACGCAACTGGTGACAAGGCGGGTAAGATGCTGGCATGGCTGGAAAGGAAGCAGCAGGGACATAGCCATGTCCGGACACTTGAAGCGGATGGTCCGAACGCAAGGGTGACGGACCAGGAAATAACCCAGGGCTGTGCGGAATACTACGCAGAGCTATACAGTGAATCCACAACCCCAATGGACGCCACGATTATGGATCGAATTAAAACCCGTACCCTGAATGAGGCGCAAAGGCAACGACTGGAGAGGGAGATCACGGAGGATGAGATCCTAGCCGCCATTTCTGGGCTCCAGACCGGTAAGACTCCTGGTCCAAACGGCTTCCCGGTAGAGCTATGGCGAAGGGTGGGCACTAACGTGATAGCCCCCCAGCTCCTGCAAATGTACCTCCATGCTCGTGAGAAGGGCATTCTCCCCCCAGATCTCAGAGAAGCAATAATCATAGTGATCCCTAAGCCGGACAAGCCCCCAGACAGATGTAGCTCATACAGGCCCATCTCACTCATCAACTCTGAAACTAAAATACTGGTGAAGCTTTTAGCGGACCGTTTACAAGAGGTAATTTCCTCCCTGATCCACCCGGACCAGTGCGGTTTCATGCCACAGAGATCAACTCGCATGAACCTCCACAGACTATTCGCGGCTTTGGAAAGAGCCGGCAGCATACAGGGACCACTGGCCCTGTTGGCAATTGACTTTGAAAAAGCCTTCGATTCGGTGAGATGGGAGGCTGTCTGGACCATCATGCGCCTTATGGGCTTTGGTGAGAACTTCATGACTTGGGTGCAGCTACTATACGAATCCCCGGTTGCCAGGACCAGGGTCAACGGTTGGCGATCACAACTCTTCGGTCTGAGAAGGGGTACAAGGCAGGGCCGCCCACTATCCGCCATGATCTTTGCTATTGCGATCGAACCCCTGGCGTTCCTGTTACGAAACCACCCAACATGGGAGGGTTTCCGATGGTCCGATACCTGGGAAGACAGAATATCCATCTACGCAGACGACCTACTCATATACCTGAAGGAACCAAGTACCTCCTGCCCCAGAGTCGTGCAGCTGCTGGGCCAATATGAGGCATTCTGTGGACTATGCGTGAACTGGTCCAAGTCCATCCTTTTTCCTATAGGGAACACTCCATCGTTGTGACTGTCGACCGGCCCCTACCAAATCGAGAAGGAACGATTCAAATACCTGGGGATACACATTACAATGCACCTTACTGAATATACTACCCTGAACCTGTCCCCCTTGATGACAAAATTTGCAGACGACACTCACCACTGGATCTCCTTGCCGCTGACACTGATGGGTAGGGTAGCATTGTTTAAAATGATCGCCCTCCCGAAATTTCTATATGTCCTGCAAAATGCGCCATTACATATCAACCACCGGGAATTCCACAAAATCGAATGCACCCTGCGAAAGCTGTTCTGGAAAGGTGGCCACCCGAGAATTGCCCTTGCGACCCTTCAGAGGTCTGTTTGGGAGGGGGGGGATCGGGCTGCCCAGGATGCAATCATACTACTGGGCCAGTCAGATGGATGTAATAAATGACATGCTTCACGGTGACAGGAGTCTCCCGCATATCATGGGCTTCCATTACAACACTACAATCAAACCAATAGAGCACCTCCACAGAGACTTGGACCGCCCTCCGAAATCTGACAAGGCATCCCACATAACGAGAATTTGGAAGGAAGCGCTTTGATTCTTGGGCTGGGGCGGGAAAACAACACTGGCCCAGCCATTGTGGAACAATTGCAACCTCCCCGAAGTACGGAAACTGCCGAAATGGCCCGAATTGACCCAGCGTGGAATCTCCACTGTTAGAGATGTGGTACAGGAAGACAACCTGGCAACATTTGAAATGATGCAAGAAAGGTTCTCCCTGCCGGACACGGAAAGGTTCCACCACATGCAGCTAAATCATGCCTGGACAGCCCAACGACGGACCATACAAGATCTGCCCGAAAGCTCCCCGCTTGAACGAAACATAGTTCTGGATTGGGTGGAGCGGAAGGTCACCTCCACCATGTACACTGTAATAACCTCCTTCGCAACTTCAGAGCTATCCGACCTGAAAACAAAATGGGAACGAGATGTAGGTCCCCTCCTTCCGGAAGACTGGACGGAGGCCCTGATGTACCCGCGTGAAACCACCATCTCTTCGAGACTCCGACTCGTCCAGCTGAAGATCCTGCACCGCACCTACTACCCGAGAGTAGCACTCTTCCGATGGGGCAGGGCCGTGGACACAAAGTGCCTACGCTGCAAACGAGAGGAAGGTACCTTTTTTCATATTCTGTGGGAGTGTAGCAGTATTCAGTTGCTCTGGCAGAAATGCTGCGATAAACTGTCTAACGTCCTGGGAAAGACGATACAGAGGTGCCCGAAACAATTGCCTCTGGGGGTTTCCGGGGAAACTGACTTATCTCGATATGAGAAACTGCTGTGGTCAACCACGCTCGCAGTCCTTAGGCGGAACATTGCACAACTGTGGGGTTCGGAGCGCACACCCAGCTAAGACCAGTGGGTCACGGACATGGACATATGTGCGGTAATGGAGCACCGGGTGTACAAAGCAAGAGGGTGCCCCCATAAAGCAGAGAAAATATGGAGAAGATGGGAGGAGGACAGCTGATGGCCGAGGCCGACCCTCCATCCACTGCGACTGTGTGAGACCCATTGAAAGGGAAGTACTAACTCTGTTAAGACCACCCTTTGCCATGAAATCATCCTATGAAAAAAACGATGGTCTGTCTGACCAAGGTCCCTGAAGCTGAGTTTGTAACGGTTAATGCTGTTTTCTTTTGATTACATTGCTCTCTCCCCCCACACCCCTGCCTTGACATTTCCCCCCCTTCTCTCCCCTTCTCACCCCCTTCCGTCCCCCCTCCGCCCTCCTTCACCCACTATGCCCCCTCCCTGAAATGTTGAGAGATGTTTGTAATGATGTTTAACCTTGAAAATCAATAAAATCTTTGATCAACAAAAAAAAAAAGAGTGTATTCTAAGTAATGTCAGAATGGTTGACAAATTGGCCCTCCACTGCCTTCCCCAAGTTAAGTTCACTGGGGTATTCACACAGTTCTTCAAGGTAGTTAGAATGCACAATTCACCAGTTTCTCACACGTTCCATAGGATTCGTCTGCCTATGCTGCTTAACAGTTCAATACATGACAATGGTACTTGACCTTTTCCGGCTTCCCTTGCTCACGTGATGTTTCTCAAACAATATATTCCTTTTCTTATTATTCGCTGAGGCGAATTACTTCATTCACAATGGTTCAAAACAAACCCAAACCTGTCAGTGCATCACACTGTTCTTCAGGTTAGCTCGACCTCGTAGAGCTCGGGAAAAAATCCTTTCCCCAACCTTTATACTTGGTACTTTCCGTCTCTTAGAGACCTTCGCAACTCCATGCTACTATCACCCCCATACGTGACCACTCCAACAGCAGGGTACAAATAATGTTCAATATCAACACTTTGTCAGAGACCTTCGCAACCACACAGTATTGTCACCCCTGTGTGTGACCACTCCGACAAAAAGGGTTTCTCTTCATAGTTCAATTACAGGTCACTCAGGTGGGCCCACGGCCCCTCAATCAGAAACAGCTAACAACCTTCTCTGACAATCTTTAGCCTTAAGGATAGCAGCAAATCCCTCTTCACTTTTACGCCTTTTCCATTGAAATATCCTTGACATTCGTTCATTCGTTACTTTCATTTTACTGAGGCATATTTCCAATGTGCCTCCTCTTATAGCACCGATCTGTTGCTTTATATTGCTCTCGGAGTCCCCCACCGGTTTATCACAAAGTCTCTTCTCAATTTCAAAGCACTTTTCCTCTTCTCACGTAGCCTCGCGTGCAACATTGTAATTTTGGGTTCACTCGTGCGTATCACATACCGGGCTCTTCCCTTTACAGACTCAATGGCAGTGAATACAATGTTGCGCTATTTGGTTCTCTCCACGATTGAGGTCCGGGTCTTGGCCACCTGCTCTTCAGATGCTCCCAGGCACTATTGAAGCCTCTGGGTAGCATCAAGCACTGTGGAGTCTCTTGAAGCCAAGGGTCGAGCACACCTACTCGCTGCCCTTGTAGTCAACTCTTTGGTTACTTGGAGACCTGGCTCCCTCGCCACGCGGCTTGCAGCCCTATCCTGCAGCCTACCAGCGTCTCGGCATCCCATTATCCATGACCTGCTTTCTGACTCCTACTTTGCTCCTCTGCTCCGCCATTCAGCTCGCCTTCCCCGGTCTTGCCTCTTTACATTTCTTGTGTTCCACCTATTATAGTCAGTAGTGCAGACCTCAATATTGTTCTGTTGTGTGCGATTGGGAGTAAGTGCCTGACCCCATTAGTGGGACAGGGCCAATGACCAGCACTAGTGGTAATCCTCACAATCTCACTCTTCCTCGTCTCAGTAGTAGGGCTTGCATGGAAAGGGGGGGAGGTATGTGATGTGTAATATCCCATGAAGGCAGAGGGAATATGGGATAGGTGGTTGGCAGGGACAGAGGGATACCATGCCTTTCCTTCTGGTGTTTTTCGTCCACACTCCCCAAGGACCCCTTATCCAGGCGATCCTTCCTCGCTTGTCCACTTCCAGGGTTGGGATCCAAAGCGATGACCACCTGAAAAAGGGATCCCCGGGGACTGGGCCGTGAAACACCCTTAGGTTTTTCACAATAGACAGACTAAGAAGGAGTGAGTTTAGGGTGTCCTGTGGCCGGCAAGGATGGTAGGAGTGAGATTCAATGAGGGTCAAGTAGAATTCCCTTTTTGCTCTAGTAAGAGTGGACTTATTTGTATTTATTTATTTATTTATTTAATTTATTTATAGTTTGCTTGTTAGGGTCTTATACAATAAGAACATACATTTTCAAAGCGCCCACAGGGAAGAGAGGGAGCAAGGCTGGGAAATACATTACAACACAATATTTAAGATCAGTGGGGGGGAAGAGGGAGAGGGACGAACCTACTATGCCTTGTGATTATTCAGAACATGCAAGTGCAGCAAGGAAGAGGGAAGAGGGGGTAAGTGCTGAGAGAATTTACAGCAGAGAGGTAGAGTTGCAGGTCCTCATGTCTGTCCGGAGAGGGCAGATGAATGGGGTGACCCATGTGGAGGATTCTGAGACCTTGTGGTGAAAGTAAGCAGTGGGAAGCGAGAAGAGAGTACGTCATATGGTAGGGATTAGAAGGTGGAGAAGACAGAGTTAGTAGAAGAGGCATCAGGTGTGAAGGAGGAGAGGAAGAACTTTAGGCCCGAGAGAAAGGGAGGACTGGCAGAAGGTTTACATTTCCTTTTAGTAATATGTGAAGCAAGTGATGAGGAAAGGTCAGAGGGTGGAAAGGAGATGGTGGTGGACACAATTATGTGGTCAGATATGGATGGTGTGACAGTAGTATTAGTGGCGGAGAGTGAGGTGTGGATGAATATGAGATCCAGAGAGTTACCCCTTTGTGGGTAGCTAAATTATGGATAGAGTGGAGAGTGTGGTCACTAAGAAAAGACTGAAGTTCAGATTTCTGAGAAGTGGTTGGAGAGGGAAGGTCAAATAGAGGTCATTTACCCATAGACATGCAAGAAGAAAGCACCCTATTAGAACAGCTTTGCCTTTACAGATTTAAAACATACAGTGTTTAACCCAGGGTTGCAGGTGTACAATGTTTATTGTGGTTTAAAGGAATGTTTTTTCAAAAAAGCGCTCTTGTAAACACAATAATCAGAGGATATAACAGCAAACCTAAGGCCCCACCAACATTTATATTTTCCATTCCCTTCCATGTGTGATGGTGCCAATAGGATGCATTGGCACATTTACCCTTATGAACACTGGCAGAGTGCTTAACAATGACATCAGCGCAACATGCTGGCATATAGAAAATTCCACTAAGCTTCTGACTAGTGCAGACAAGGCTCATCATCCCTTCTCAGTGGTGTTAGTGTAACACAAAGCATATAGTGCCCTTTCCCATGGACCATAGAGATCATGGACTGGGTCTCCTAGCAACCCAAAAGCCAAGCAACAGCCATGGGTCCTGGTCCCTGCCTCATTCAGCTAGTAAGCTGCATTGATGCAGACATCGCATGCCCATCACAAGCTTCTTCATGCCACATGCTGATGCAGTTTGGACCAGACCACCTGTTGGACCCAGAGGACCAGCTCACCAATCAGACACCAAATCATCACCTCTGGAAGCTCCTAGAAGGTTGTTTCAAAATTGTTGAGCACTCAAACACAAGACCATACAGTGGCTTTTAAGCAAACCTGTCTTTGACTTTTAAAAAGATATCTTGAACATTGACACTTATGTGAAATCTTTTCCCTGAAACACCAATGTCCTTTATTCTCAAACTATACCTTCTCTGGGTTTTCCTGACTGTTTCAATGTGTTGGATCTATTGATCATTTTTGCTAAAAGTTCCTATTTTCAGAACCTTGATTGATATTCTTTTATTTTGACACCACCGTACTATTATTTTGTGTTGCGACTTTATCTGCTCACAACACTCCTGTAGATAAAGCCCATCTATAGGCCATGTTAGCAAAAGAGGTGAAGGTGATATACCTACAAGGCTCTGCCCGTTTGACCTTTAGGATTTGGATCACTGCCGGATTAGTAGCAATGTCAGGTCGAGTAGATGGTTTAGCCAGTACTCATCCCTGTACTCAGGCAGAGCAGGAGTCATATTTTCGCAACTATGAATAGCCGTGGTACAGTCGGTATGATAAATGCAGCTTGTATGTTAGGTACTATCACCTATTATGAAGTAATATTACTCCCGCTGCTCCCAGCCTTGCAAGTTATCAAGGTCCCCCAGTCCATTCTTGCCACCCCAATTGTCAGTGCTCTACGCCCTTGCCCTTGATGACTGTCTACTACTGCTCTACTAAAGATCAGTGGCATTCTCCCCAACACCCTCACACTCTCTCTTCTCATTTTCTACAATCACTTTTTTACCCACACTCCATTAGCAGAACAGCACTCATCCTTTGGTCGGCTGACACTTTCCATGCTTCTTTCAATCCATTATCACCCAGGATCAGTTAAGGTGCAGACACCGCTGCCTTGCACCTACTTCTCTCATTGTTCAACCTCTTCCAGGTTCACTGCAATCTTCCTAACCTAAAATTGGTTGCCTGCTGTTCTACTCTGTCACTACATCTGATGGAGTGTGGGTAAACATAACAGCTGATGACATCAACACTGCTTAACACGTCACGTATCACTTCTCAACTATTTCAGATTTCATGAGCATATGGTGCCCAGCTGCATCATCATTCATTGGGATGCATGGACGGAAAGCTCACCCAACGCATACCTAAATCCCATTTGAATTCCACAGTGAAACAGCACTCGCCCATGCTTCACCACTCCCACCAGTCTCTCTGATTTCTTCTTCCTATTTGACTGGAGGGCAGTGCCCAAGCCTGTATTGCTACCTACTTACTGAAATGACAGTTTCTCTCCTCCTTGCATGCCACAACATCCTCTTGGCCCACACTATCAGATGATGTCCTCAAGTGTCTCTTCTTTGGCTTCTACAAGTTACACTTTACATCCAGCTCCTAAGCAAGCACATCTCCTGCTGCGAGTTCCCTTACCAGTTCTTCTCCAAATACTCTCCAACACTTTCCCTCCTTTAACCAGAGCTTTCTTCCCACAGCAATGATTATCTGTCTAAAATTCAGCACTGCGCAACAATTTACCACCTGATACTCAATGGGCTTCATTACGACCCTGGCGGAAGACCATGGTGCTACTAGCACCATGGTCCATGCCGGTAAGTTACCGACTCCACCATGGAGAAAGGGGGAATTACCACCCCATTACAAGGTTGGCGGGGCGGAAATTCCCCCTTCCTCCATGGCCCTTCCCTATCCCATTTTTGCCCCATAGGGCTCAATGGGAATGGGGAAGGCGCTAAGTACGGTGCCGCAAATTTCGGCACCGTAATTAGCACCAAAGTCCCTTTGCGGGTCCCTACTTTAACGGCTGGTCCACACCAGCCATTAAGGTCGGGTCCCGCAAAGGGACCTCGTAATTAGGTGCTAATATGTTAACGGCGCCGCAGCCTTTTACGGCGGTTTTAACCCATTACCGGCAGGGTCGTAATGAGGCCCAATTTCTCCAAAACTCAGGTCATTGGCTACCAGTGCCTTTGCTCAAATTCTCGTGTCTTTCCTTCCACCATTACAGGTTCACATTCCCCATGACTCGGAACCCAGAGTGACCTTTCTGACTCCGATATCGAACTACAGGAAGATTCTGGATGGGCACAATGGTTTTCTGCCCTGAATGAGGCAGGGTGAAACATTTTTAGGTATAAGTTCTGTCAGCAGATGGAGCACCTTCAGCGAAACCAAGCGAGAGTAAAGGAATGGTTTCTAAAACCAGAGATAGGCTGAAAGAGCAAGTTTCAAAGAAGAGAGACTTTCAAGTTCGTCAATGCATGCATGACAAAGCGACCATATATAAGAAACCAAGTATATTAGCCAAGGAGGCAAAAAAGCAGAACCATGAAAGGTGGGAGAGTGGGCAGGAGTACACATGTGAAAAGCCCTGACAGGAGAGTATACCAGACTATTACAAAGGTGTAAGATACACCAGGAGAGTTGGAAGTGCATAAGACACAAGACATAGCCAGTAGGATGTGTTGGTTTAAGAGACTTGGGAACAAAATCCCTGGCAGGAGAGTACACCAGGTATTCCCAACCACACATAAAAAAGAAGACAACAAGTTTGAAGATAACTTTTGCTGTTGACCCAAGGGAACATCAAGAACTGTTCTCCGCACCATGAAAGGTGGTCTGACCAATCAGAATCTGAAAAAGGACCTAGTCCTACCCCCCATTCTAATGGCAGCAGCCTTTTTTATTTTTCCAGACAGGAGATGCGCTCATGCAGAGCGCATCTCCCGTTGGGCAAAACAAAAGAACAAAGAAGAAAACTATCTGCACCCCGGGAAATCACATGGTGCAAATTTCTTTCAGGCCCCACCGCCGGGGTGGACATGGCAAGACCAAAGACATCATCTTTTTCACCTTAGAAACCATTTAATTAGAGTGGGAAGTTCAGAATAGTACTTTGACAACATGATGGTTTTGTTTTGGACATTCTGACAGTGACTGATCCTTAGTTTTGAGTTTAGGTTGGGAAAATCTGCTAGTGCAGGGACAGCAAGGCCTTCTCACAACACAGCTTGTGTTATAATAAAAGTCTTCAGCCAAAATCCTGTCTAACTTGTGGACGAGTATCATTCCTGACTCCTCACAGTTATCACAATCCCATGGGAAAAAAACAGTGTAATCACAATCCCATGCAAAAAAAACACAAGAGTAATAAAAATCCCATACAAAAGAAACACCAGAGTAATCAAAATCCTGTGCAAAAAAACACTAGAGCAATCACAATCCCATACAAAAGAAACATAAGAGTAATCACAATCCCATGCAAACAAAAACACCAGAGTAATCACAATCCCATACAAAAGAAACACCAGAGTAATCACAATCCCATACAAAAGAAACATAAGAGTAATCACAATCCCATACAAAGAAAAACACCAGAGTAATCACAATCCCATACAAAAGAAACAACAGAGTAATCACAATCCCATGCAAACGAAACACCAGAGTAATCACAATCCCATGCAAACAAACACCAGAGTAATCACAATCCCATATAAAAGAAACAGTAGAGTAATCACAATCCTGTGCAAAAGAAACACCAGAGTAATCACAATCCCATACAAAGAAAAACACCAGAGTAATCACAATCTCATACAAAGAAAAACACCTGAGTAATCACAATCCCATGCAAAAAAAAAACACCAGAGTAATCACAATCCCATACAAAAGGAACACCAGAGTAATCACAATCCCATACAAAAGAAACACCAGAGTAATCACAATCCCGTGCAAAAGAAACACCAGAGTAATCACAATCCCATACAAAGAAAAACACCAGAGTAATCACAATCTCATACAAAAGGAACACCAGAGTAATCACAATCCTGTGCAAAAAACACTAGAGCAATCACAATCCCATACAAAAGAAACACCAGAGTAATCACAATCCCATACAAAAGAAACACCAGAGTAATCACAATCCCATGTAAAAACAACACCAGGGTAATCACAATCCCATACAAAGAAAAACACCAGAGTAATCACAATCCCATACAAAAGAAACAACAGAGTAATCACAATCCCATGCAAAAAAACACCAGAGTAACCACAATCCTGTGCAAACAAAACACCAGAGTAATCACAATCCTGTGTAAAAGAAACACCAGAGAAATCAAAATCCTGTGCAAAAGAAACACCAGAGTAAACACAATTCCATGCAAACGAAACACCAGAGTAATCACAATCCCATGCAAACAAACACCAGAGTAATCACAATCCTGTGCAAAAGAAACACCAGAGTAATCACAATCCCATACAAAGAAAAACACCAGAGTAATCGCAATCTCATACAAAGAAAAACACCAGAGTAATCACAATCCCATGCAAAAAAAAACACCAGAGTAATCACAATCCCATACAAAAGGAACATCAGAGTAATCACAATCCTGTGCAAAAGAAACACCAGAGTAATCACAATCCCATACAAAGAAAAACAGAGTAATCACAATCCCATACAAAGAAAAACACCAGAGTAATCACAATCCCATGCAAAAAAAACACCAGAGTAATCACAATCTCACACAAAAGGAACACCAGAGTAATAACAATCCTGTGTAAAAGAAACACAAGAGTAATCAAAATCCCAAAGAAAAAACCAGCGTAATCACAATCCCATACAGAAAACACCAGAGTTATCACAATCCCATGCAAAAGAAAACCACCAGAGTAATCACAATCCCATATAAAAGAAACACCAAAGTAATCACAATCCTGTGCAAAAGAAACACCAGAGTAATCACAATCCCATATAAAAGAAACACCAGAGTAATCACAATCCCATGCAAAAAAAAACCCAGAGTAATCACAATCCCATATAAAAGAAACACCAGAGTAATCACATTCCCATACAAAGAAACACACCAGAGTAATCACAATCCCATACAAAGAAAAACACCAGAGTAATCACAATCCCATACAAAGAAAAACACCAGAGTAATCACAATCCCATGCAAAAAAAACACCAGAGTAATGACAATCCCATACAAAGAAAAACACCAGAGTAATCACAATCCCATATAAAAGAAACACCAGAGTAATCACAATCCCATGCAAATAAAACACCAGAGTAATCACAATCCCATATAAAAGAAACACCAGAGTAATCACAATCCCATGCAAATAAAACACCAGAGTAATCACAATCCCATATAAAAGAAACACCAGAGTAATCACAATCCTGTGCAGAAGAAACACCAGAGTAATCACAATCCCATACAAAGAAAAACACCAGAGTAATCACAATCCCATGGAAAAGAAACACAAGAGTAATCACAATACCATGCAAAAAAAACACCAGAGTAATCACAATCCCATATAAAAGAAACACCAGAGTAATCACAATCCTGTGCAAAAGAAACACCAGCGTAATCACAATCCCATACAAAGAAAAACACCAGAGTAATCACAATCCCATACAAAGAAAAACACCAGAGTAATCACAATCCCATGCAAAAGGAACACCAGAGTAATCACAATCTCATACAAAGTAAAACACCAGAGTAATCACAATCCTGTGCAAAAGAAACGCCAGAGTAATCAAAATCCTGTGCAAAAAAACACCAGAGTCATCACAATCCTGTGCAAAAGAAACATCAGAGTAATCACAATCCCATACAAAAGAAACACCAGAGTAATTACATCCAATGCAAAGGAAACACCAGAGTAATCACAATCCCATGCAAAAAAACACCAGAGTAATCACATTCCCATACAAAAGTAACACAAGAGTAATCAAAATCCCATACAAAGAAAAACACGAGTAATCAAAATCCCATACAAAGAAAAACACCAGAGTAATCACAATCCCATGCAAAAAAACACCAGAGTAAACAGAATCCCATGCAAAAATAAAAACAGAGTAATCACAGTCCCATACATAAGGAATGCCAGAGTAATCACAATCCTGTGCAAAAGAAACACCAGAGTAATCACAATCCCATACAACGAAAAACACCAGACTAATCACAATCCCATACAAAAGAAACACCTGAGTAATCACAATCCCATGCAAACAAACACCAGAGTAATCACAATCCCATATAAAAGAAACACCAGAGTAATCACAATCCTGTGCAAAAGAAACACCAGAGTAATCACAATCCCATACAAAGAAAAACACCAGAGTAATCACAATCTCATACAAAGAAAAACACCAGAGTAATCACAATCCCATGCAAAAAAACACCAGAGTAATCACAATCCCATACAAAAGGAACACCAGAGTAATCACAATCCTGTGCAAAAGAAACACCAGAGTAATCACAATCCCATACAATGAAAAACAGAGTAATCACAATCCCATACAAAGAAAAACACCAGAGTAATCACAATCTCATACAAAGAAAAACACCAGAGTAATCACAATCCCATACAAAAAAAAACACCAGAGTAATCACAATCCCATACAAAAGCAACACCAGAGTAATAAGAATCCTGTGTAAAAGAAACACCAGAGTAATCACAATCCCAAAGAAAAACACCAGAGTAATCACAATCCCATACAATAAACACCAGAGTATTCACAATCCCATGCAAAAGAAACACCAGAGTAATCACAATCCCATGCAAAAAAACACCAGAGTAATCACAATCCCATATAAAAGAAACACCAAAGTAATCACAATCCTGTGCAAAAGAAACACCAGAGTAATCACAATCCCATACAAAGAAAAACACCAGAGTAATCACAATCCCATATAAAAGAAACACCAGAGTAATCACAATTCCATGCAAACGAAACACCAGAGTAATCACAATCCCATGAAAAAAAACAGAGTAATCACAATCCCATATAAAAGAAACACCAGATTAATCACAATCCCATACAAAGAAAAACACCAGAGTTATCACAATCCCATACAAAGAAAAACACCAGAGTAATCACAATCCCATATAAAAGAAACACCAGAGTAATCACAATCCCATGCAAAAAAAAGACCAGAGTAATCACAATCCCATACAAAGAAAAACACCAGAGTATTCACAATCCCATACAAAGAAAAACACCCGAGTAATCACAATCCCATACAAAGAAAAACACCAGAGTAATCACAATCCCATATAAAAGAAACACCAGAGTAATCACAATCCCATGCAAAAGAAACACCAGATTAATCACAATACCATACAAATAAAAACACCAGAGTAATCACAATCCCATACAAAAAAACACCAGAGTAATCACAATCCCATGCAAAAGAAACACCAGATTAATCACAATACCATGCAAAAAAACACCAGAGTAATCACAATACCATATAAAAGAAACACCAGAGTAATCACAATCCTGTGCAGAAGAAACACCAGAGTAATCACAATCCCATACAAATAAAAACACCAGAGTAATCACAATCCCATACAAAAAAACACCAGAGTAATCACAATCCCATGCAAAAGAAACACCAGATTAATCACAATACCATGCAAAAAAACACCAGAGTAATCACAATACCATATAAAAGAAACACCAGAGTACTCACAATCCTGTGCAAAAGAAACACCAGAGTAATCACAATCCCATACAAAGAAAAACACCAGAGTAATCACAATCCCATACAAAGAAAAACACCAGAGTAATCACAATCCCATGCAAAAGGAACACCAGAGTAATCACAATCCTGTGCAAAAGAAACACCAGAGTAATCACAATCCCATACAAAGTAAAACACCAGAGTAATCACAATCCCATGCAAAGAAAAACACCAGAGAAATAACAATCCAGTGCAAAAGAAACACCAGAGTAATCAAAATCCTGTGCAAAAAAACACCAGAGTCATCACAATCCTGTGCAAATGAAACACCAGAGTAATCACAATCCCATACAAAGAAAAACACCAGAGTAATCAAAATCCCATACAAAGAAAAACACCAGAGTAATCACAATCCCATGCAAAAAAAACAGAGTAATCACAGTCCCATACATAAGGAATGCCAGAGTAATCACAATCCTGTGCAAAAGAAACACCAGAGTAATCACAATCCCATACAACGAAAAACACCAGACTAATCACAATCCCATACAAAAGAAACACCTGAGTAATCACAATCCCATGCAAACAAACACCAGAGTAATCACAATCCCATATAAAAGAAACACCAGAGTAATCACAATCTTGTGCAAAAGAAACACCTGAGTAATCACAATCCCATACAAAGAAAAACACCAGAGTAATCACAATCTCATACAAAGAAAAACACAAGAGTAATCACAATCCTGTGCAAAAGAAACACCTGAGTAATCACAATCCCATACAAAGAAAAAGACCAGAGTAATCACAATCTCATACAAAGAAAAACACCAGAGTAATCACAATCCCATACAAAGAAAAACACCCGAGTAATCACAATCCCATACAAAGAAAAACACCAGAGTAATCACAATCCCATATAAAAGAAACACCAGAGTAATCACAATCCCATGCAAATAAAACACCAGAGTAATCACAATCCCATATAAAAGAAACACCAGAGTAATCACAATCCTGTGCAGAAGAAACACCAGAGTAATCAAAATCCCATACAAATAAAAACACCAGAGTAATCACAATCCCATACAAAAAAAACACCAGAGTAATCACAATCCCATGCAAAAGAAACACCAGATTAATCACAATACCATGCAAAAAAAACACCAGAGTAATCACAATCCCATATAAAAGAAACACCAGAGTAATCACAATCCTGTGCAAAAGAAACACCAGAGTAATCACAATCCCATACAAAGAAAAACACCAGAGTAATCACAATCCCATACAAAGAAAAACACCAGAGTAATCACAATCCCAGGCAAAAGGAACACCAGAGTAATCACAATCCTGTGCAAAAGAAACACCAGAGTAATCACAATCCCATACAAAGTAAAACACCAGAGTAATCACAATCCCATGCAAAGAAAAATAACAGAGAAATAACAATCCTGTGCAAAAGAAACACCAGAGTAATCAAAATCCTGTGCAAAAAAACACCAGAGTCATCACAATCCCGTGCAAAAGAAACACCAGAGTAATCACAATCCCATACAAAGAAAAACACCAGAGTAATCAAAATCCCATACAAAGAAAAACACCAGAGTAATCACAATCCCATGCAAAAAAAACAGAGTAATCACAGTCCCATACATAAGGAATGCCAGAGTTATCACAATCCTGTGCAAAAGAAACACCAGAGTAATCACAATCCCATACAACGAAAAACACCAGACTAATCACAATCCCATACAAAAGAAACACCTGAGTAATCACAATCCCATGCAAACAAACACCAGAGTAATCACAATCCCATTTAAAAGAAACACCAGAGTAATCACAATCCTGTGCAAAAGAAACACCTGAGTAATCACAATCCCATACAAAGAAAAACACCAGAGTAATCACAATCTCATACAAAGAAAAACACCAGAGTAATCACAATCCTGTGCAAAAGAAACACCTGAGTAATCACAATCCCATACAAAGAAAAACACCAGAGTAATCACAATCTCATACAAAGAAAAACACCAGAGTAATCACAATCCCATACAAAGAAAAACACCCGAGTAATCACAATCCCATACAAAGAAAAACACCAGAGTAATCACAATCCCATTTAAAAGAAACACCAGAGTAATCACAATCCCATGCAAAAAAACACCAGAGTAATCACAATCCCATATAAAAGAAACACCAGAGTAATCACAATCCTGTGCAAAAGAAACACCAGAGTAATCACAATCCCATACAAAGAAAAACACCAGAGTAATCACAATCCCATACAAAGAAAAACACCAGAGTAATCACAATCCCATGCAAAAGGAACACCAGAGTAATCACAATCCTGTGCAAAAGAAACACCAGAGTAATCACAATCCCATACAAAGTAAAACACCAGAGTAATCACAATCCCATGCAAAGAAAAACACCAGAGAAATAACAATCCTGTGCAAAAGAAACACCAGAGTAATCAAAATCCTGTGCAAAAAAACACCAGAGTCATCACAATCCCGTGCAAAAGAAACACCAGAGTAATCACAATCCCATGCAAAAGAAACACCAGATTAATCACAATACCATGCAAAAAAACACCAGAGTAATCACAATCCCATATAAAAGAAACACCAGAGTAATCACAATCCTGTGCAAAAGAAACACCAGAGTAATCACAATCCCATACAAAGAAAAACACCAGAGTAATCACAATCCCATACAAAGAAAAACACCAGAGTAATCACAATCCCATGCAAAAGGAACACCAGAGTAATCACAATCCTGTGCAAAAGAAACACCAGAGTAATCACAATCCCATACAAAGTAAAACACCAGAGTAATCACAATCCCATGCAAAGAAAAACACCAGAGAAATAACAATCCTGTGCAAAAGAAACACCAGAGTAATCAAAATCCTGTGCAAAAAAACACCAGAGTCATCACAATCCTGTGCAAAAGAAACACCAGAGTAATCACAATCCCATACAAAGAAAAACACCAGAGTAATCAAAATCCCATACAAAGAAAAACACCAGAGTAATCACAATCCCATGCAAAAAACAGAGTAATCACAGTCCCATACATAAGGAATGCCAGAGTAATCACAATCCTGTGCAAAAGAAACACCAGAGTAATCACAATCCCTTACAACGAAAAACACCAGACTAATCACAATCCCATACAAAAGAAACACCTGAGTAATCACAATCCCATGCAAACAAACACCAGAGTAATCACAATCCCATATAAAAGAAACACCAGAGTAATCACAATCATGTGCAAAAGAAACACCTGAGTAATCACAATCCCATACAAAGAAAAACACCAGAGTAATCACAATCTCATACAAAGAGAAACACCAGAGTAATCACAATCCCATGCAAAAAAACACCAGAGTAATCACAATCCCATACAAAAGGAACACCAGAGTAATCACAATCCTGTGCAAAAGAAACACCAGAGTAATCACAATCCCATACAAAGAAAAACAGAGTAATCACAATCTCATACAAAGAAAAACACCAGAGTAATCACAATCCCATGCAAAAAAAACACCAGAGTAATCACAATCCCATACAAAAGGAACACCAGAGTAATAACAATCCTGTGTAAAAGAAACACCAGAGTAATCAAAATCCTGAGAAAAATACACCAGAGTAATCAAAATCCTGTGCAAAAGAAACACCAGAGTAATCACAATCCCATACAAAGAAAAACACCAGAGTAATCACAATCCCATACAAAAAAACACCAGAGTAATCACAATCCCATGCAAAAAAAACACCAGAGTAATCACAATCCCATACAAAAGGAACACCAGAGTAATAACAATCCTGTGTAAAAGAAACACCAGAGTAATCAAAATCCTGTGAAAAAACACCAGAGTAATCACAATCCCATATAAAAGAAACACCAGAGTAATCACAATCCCATGCAAGAAAAACACCAGAGTAATCACCATCCCATACAAAGAAAAACACCATAGTAATCACAATCGGATATAAAAGAAACACTAGAGTAATCACAATCCCATGCAAAAAACACCAGAGTAATCACAATCCCATATAAAAGAAACACCAGAGTAATCACAATCCTGTGCAAAAGAAACACCAGAGTAATCACAATCCCATACAAAGAAAAACACCAGAGTAATCACAATCCCATACAAAAAACACCAGAGTAATCACAATCCCATGCAAAAGAAACACCAGAGTAATCACAATCCCATGCAAAAAAAACACCAGAGTAATCACAATCCCATACCAAGAAAAACACCAGAGTAATCACAATCCCATACAAAGAAAAACACCAGAGTAATCACAATCCCATGCAAAAAACACCTGAGTAATCACAATCCCATACAAAAGGAACACCAGAGTAATCACAATCCTGTGCAAAAGAGATACCAGAGTAATCACAATCCCATACAAAGTAAAACACCAGAGTAATCACAATCCCATACAAAGAAAAACACCAGAGAAATAACAATCCTGTGCAAAAGAAACACCAGAGTAATCCAAATCCTGTGCAAAAAACCACCAGAGTAATCACAATCCTGTGCAAAAGAATCACCAGAGTAATCGCAATCCCATACAAAAGAAACACCATAGTAATCACAATCCCATACAAAGAAAAACACCAGAGTATTCACAATTCCATACAAAGAAAAACACCAGAGTAATCACAATCCCATGCAAAAAACACCAGAGTAATCACAATCCCATACAAAAGGAGCACCAGAGTAATCACAATCCTGTGCAAAAGAAACACCAAAGTAATCACAATCCCATACAAAGTAAAACACCAGAGTAATCACAATCCCATACAAAGAAAAACACCAGAGTAATCACAATCCCATGCAAAAAAAACACGAGAGTAATCACATTCCCATACAAAAGTAACACAAGAGTAATCAAAATCCCATACAAAGAAAAACCCCAGAGTGATCAAAATCCCATACAAAGAAAAACACCAGAGTAATCACAATCCCATGCAAAAAACACCAGAGTAATCACAATCCCATGCAAAAAAAAACAGAGTAATCACAGTCCCATACATAAGGAATGCCAGAGTAATCACCATCCTGTGCAAAAGAAACACCAGAGTAATCACAATCCCATACAACGAAAAACACCAGACTAATCACAATCCCATACAAAAGAAACACCTGAGTAATCACAATCCCATGTAAAAAACACCAGAGTAATCACACTCCTGTGCAAAAGAAACACTTGAGTAATCACAATCCCGTGCAAAATAAACACCAGAGTAATCACAATTCTGTGCAGATGAAACACCAGAGTAATCACAATCCCATGCAAAAAAACACCAGAGTAATCACAATCCCATAGAAAAGAAACACCAGTGTAATCACAATCCTGAGCAAAAGAAACACCAGATTAATCACAATTCCATACAAAGAAAAACACCACAGTAATCACTATCCCATACAAAGATAAACACCAGAGTAATCACAATCCCAAACAAAATAAAGTTCATCCATTGCTTTTGTTTAGAGTGTAAGAAAAGTGGCAGGTCATGCTAGCAAATGTTTATACAAAGACAGGAAATGTAGAGGGTGGGTTTAATTCACTGGATCGATTACTCAATTTTATAACAATCCATTGGTTTGTGAGCACTTTTATCTTGATTTCCCTCATTTGTTCTTTAATGCCATATCTTCTTTAGCTGAGGGTTAAGGTATAGAAGGTCACACCCTGGGGATTTGAACACCAGCACCTCCTTCATTTTACCCCACCTCCTCAGTCACGACCAGCGCCCTACATGATCACCTCTTTCTCACCCCCTTGCCCCACCTCCTCTGTCACTACCACCTCCCACCATGTTCACCTCTTTCCCACCCATCCACTGAACCCAGTACGGCCTCCTTCTCACTACCCCACCTCGTCAGTCACGACCTGCTCCTTCCATTTCCATGGCAAAAAATAAAGTTTAATAAGTGGACAATAACATTCATTCCAGCATAAAACTGGAATAGAGGTGGTCACCCCATTAATTAAAACAAATGAATCACCTCTGTTCCAGGAAGCAGTTTACACAAAAGTGAAGCCAGAAAAAAAAGAGATTTAACACATGAATTGAGTTATTACTAACAATTTATATTTGATGTTAACACAGTGACATATTGGCTGAAGTTCAATATTAATTTCGTCAGCATTTCACTCAGTGTATGAATCCAGGTGGGAGAGTTTTACATTATACATGTCAGTTTATCCAATATCAGCTTTATTTTGTATACATTTATGTCCACTATTCAATCTTGGAATTTAAAGAACAGCTGTGAAATCATTACACCCACAACTCTTTCATTCCAGACAGAAAGGCACCATTTTATTTCCAAATTTGCATGAGTTTTATCGTTTCACAACACAGTGGATATTTCTATTCCATTTGCTCTTTGTACTCTATTCACAAAATGGCACTTATCTAAAATGCATGTCCACATAATTTAATGGTACACTTGACACCTTCTCTGTGCCCTTCTCATCAAACCAATTTCTTATAAGATAGTGCTTTAATAGTGGGCATGCACCCTCCATTGTGTAATTGGAACACCACATCTGGATGCCAGGCTATGGAACCATCTACTAATCCTAAATGCTCCAATAGAGATAGGCAATAGTGTAATACACTAGAGGGGATCCAGAGGCGAAAACAAAACTGGAAACTGTAGTGCTGAAGACCATGCTACAAAAAGTGGATGGCACTCAGGTGAGACATGCATTTCTTGGAAACTGACCTCTGGAGTAATATTGGAGATTCCAGTTTTATGGATTCCATTTTCCACATTTTCCCTTTGAAAAGCAGTCTTAGCACATGTGTATCCTAGAAAAATATGCGTTTCTGAGATAGTAAGGCAGAGACGGGGCATTTGTATCGCACCGGCCTGTTCAATAATGGCCACCGCGTTGGTCTGCATGTACAGACCACATTGGTTGTGTACAGCGTGGTATCTTAGAAACCGTGTTCCAGATATCCCGGCTTCTTCTGCATGCCCAGATTCCATCGGTTTGGAGTAGTGTGGTATCTTATCAACAGGAACGAGTGGCTCCAGACATCCCGCAGCACCACGGTTGTCCCCAAGAAAGTTGTTGAAGCTCTTGTATAACTAATCCAAGTTATCAGATGTGGATGGGGCCCTTTTTTTCCTTCCCATCGTGTGGGGAATGATGCCGTTTACCACATATCACATAAGGCCTTAGCAGTGAGATGAAACGGATTGAGGTACAGTTCACATGGCTAACCCTTGGCTGTGTCCTTTACAGGACCCGCAAGAAAGGCACTTTTTGTCTTTTCCATCTCGAACAAGAGAGAGACTGTTCCGAGTGAAGCTCACCCCGACTCAAGCACGGGTAAGCCTCATACTCTCCTGCTTGTGAACTAGAGCAGCTTGAAATGTGGTGTTGTAAACTGGATACATACTGATATACATTTATTTGTAACACATTTTCCAAACTGAGCTATACTGTTTTTTCACATGAGGCCTAGTGATTCCCCTCTGGATATCTGGCTACTACGAAAAGGTAGGATGCCTTGCATTAGTTGAGTAAGCTGAATAATTTCTGACAAATTCTGTCATCCTTTTTAATATACATGTCACACCTTTTTGTCTAATACACACAATTATTTGTTTCCTTTGTAGACACAAAACACATTATTGTGCACCTAATATTTGAATTTGTCCCGATGAAGGCTGCGTAGTGGTGGAACCACATCCCTGGTTCACCTGACGGCCGAAACACACTGTGTCGACTAGAAAATATAGCAACCACTGACACTGCAAAGATAGGGAAGGCCCTATGAAAAAAGAACTACACTTTGTATCCATCGTGGACTACGTCAGGATCTGTAAAAATGTCATTAAGAAGAGGGCTCTATGTGAACAATACATCTCAACTGTATACAATTGCCCTTGTTTGTGTCTGAAATTGAAATGATTTGTTTTTGTTTGGACTATAGATTCGTATGAAGGCCCTTATAAAGGCCATAGAATGTGTGTAGGTGAACTGATGTTTAAGTAACAGTCTTTTTTGGTACACAAAATTATTAACAAAAATGTGTGTTTTATAATAAACAGAAAAGTCTAAATACCAATCAAATATTTTAACAATTGTCGTGTGACATAGATAGCCTTGATCACTGATACGATTTGCTTCAGGTATATCCATCAGAAAAAAAACATTATAGAGATTTAAGTAATTTGTTAATTTACTTAACTCTTTGTAATTCACACTTCTTTACGACTAGCAATTCATGTAGAATAAAATATACATTACTTTATAGTTTCTCTACATATCTGGCAGAAATCCCTGTAGACCACCATCCACTGGTACTGCCCGGCTGGCATCACTGGGCTGAACATATTCATGAACCTGAGTGGGAGAAACCAGAAGGCTGGCACCTCTGTTTTCCATTGCTTCCAATTTTACAGTTGGGAGTTTGGCTTCTTTTTTGAAGGGAGTATTTGCTTATTCTTGGGGAGTACATTGTTAATAAACCGCTTATCTGTAGGGCTGGTATTAAGAACTGCATTTTTTTTATTAAGAAAGTATTTCTCAATGGCACTTATTCACCCAATGGTTTATGGGTTCAAACAGCAGGAGGACTTTAAAACATAGGAACATCCAGCAAAATGAAGGAAAAACAAACCAGTACAGATGGGTCTTCAGCAAGCATCTGAAGGTCATTCGGCCTGTGGTGGCATGCAATCTTAGACAGAGGGCGTTCCAGATATAGGGAGCAAATACCAAAATAAGGTACACCACCTCCTCATCTAGAGGAATATAATTAAAGGTACAGGGAGGGCAAGGGTGGAAGGATCCAATGCAGAAAGGGGGGGAGGCATTTGCGATAAAAGGCGCAATGGGCCAGACAAAGCACCTTAAAGCCAATGTGAGAGGTCACAGAAGGAGTTTGGCAGTTAGTCACATACGCCAGGGAGCAGTTTGAAGTTAGTCACATACGCCAGGGAGCACAGACAAAATGGCATTGCCATAGTCAAATCTGGAAATAATTTGGGTTATAACAACTGACATAAGAGTCTGAAGGTTGAGAAGCATCTATACAGGGGCGGACTGGCTGACTTGCTGAGGTGATGCTATGCTGAGATCCTGTCAGAGGGAGCAAGGGGTGCATGTCTTAAGCTGCCCCTTTGAGTCATGATTGGGATAGTATTGCTATGGGGTTTGCTTGACTGAACACTGTGCTCCAATTGTGATCTTTTTTGGATGATGCAGTGATATTTTGCTTTGCATTTGGACATTGTGATTATATACATTGAAATGTATTGCTTGATATATTGTGATTTGCCATTAGATAGGTTTGACGAGGCTATACAAGTTATTAGTTTAGAGGTTTAAACGTTGTGCTTTGCCTTTAGTAATGCAATGCCATTTTATACATAATGATTCAGTGATATTTGGACTTTGAATTTCCTGAAGCAGAAGGGATAAGGCTGGACAGGACTTGTGTGCCTTTGTCAATGGAAAGGCGATTTAAACCTCAGGTGGAACTGGAGAGGGCTTTATGTGCTTGACATGTTTTTGAATGTCCACGACTAAAGAAGCGATGTAGATTGATTTGATTACAGAATATGAGACTTGATGCTTACCAGACAAACACATGTGTTTGAATTCTACGTGAACGTGGAGAGTTGGAATATTTTGTTATTCTAGAGAGAATGTATGAGGGTTTTTATATGTGTAGATAAATACTTCCTTTTTTAGAACGTTAGTCAGTCTTGGCTCTAAGAGGTTGGTTCAGTGAAATGCTAATGGGTAACACACTTATGTAATGCATATTATGCCTCTCGTCCTGAAGCCTTTCTGTTTTGTGAAAACCTGCTCTATACCTATATATGTGCATTAGATGCGATAGGAACTGTCGTGGACACATTGCAGAACCTGGGAGTGTACATTGATAGAGCTGTGGGAAATGCACTTTGAGCCCCTCTGAATCCACTTTTAGAATCTATGTAGCAAGAGCATAATATCGGTACTGAAAAAGACAAGATTTCCTCGGGGTTCCAGTTCAGTAGCTGGTAGCTTCCCTGTCGCATAAGAAGGGTGCTAGACCTTAGCTAAGCAGAAATCTGGGGGCGGAGCGGCAGCCCTCCCCTTAAGGTCAGAGCCTTTACTAGTTGCCTGGGTCCCAAGGGACACCCCATATATCATATGAGGGCCTATAGTTATTGATTCAACCACTGAGTCTTTAAGCTTTTCCAAAATGTTGGTGCCCATTAATTTGCAAGTTTTCCATAGAATGGTTACCTAAACACAGAAGGTACAGTCTCCCTTCTGAATATTCTAGAAGGGATGCATTTCAAACTGCAGTGATTCAACAATCATAATCAGCCATCATTTGTGTGCCTAAGGAAACCAAAAACAGCTGTGGAGGCAGCCATGCCAAACTCACTAACCTGAAATAGCTGGTCAGATAGCACAGCGAGTAGAGCACTCACTTTGACATCCGTGCAGAGCCTGCTGATGTAGGTTCGAATCCTGGCAGGGCCAAACTCAGCTTTTCATCCTTCCGAGGCCGATAAATGAGCACCTCACACCATGGGTAATAATAAGCGGCGCTCAGATACCTGAGGGTTCGTAGCGCTATATAAATGCTAAATTATTATTATTAAATAGACTCAGGCATGCATGTTTTGTCTGGTGCCTAATAAGGTGACTGTTCCGACTGAAGCATTTTCCATATTCAGAGCACCAATAAAGTTTCTCACCCGTATGTATTCTACGGTGGCAAATAAGATCTCTCTTCCCAAAGAAGTTCTTCCTACATTCACTACATGACCTCTCTCATGGCAGATAAGAACATGCTGTGTGCTGAAGTATTCGCCACATTCACTACCCTTATGAGGCTTCTCACCTGTATGTAAGGACTGATGATAAATAAGACCTCCCTCATGGCTAAACCATTTCCCACTCTAAACACAGGTATGAAGTTTTTTACATATGTGTGTTCTCTGGTGGCTAATGAGACGTCTCTTCTGAGTAATCGCTTTCCCACATTCCATGCACTTGTAAGGTTCCAAACCAGTATGTGTTCTCTGGTGGCGAATTAGATGTCCCATGTAAGCAAACCCTTTACCACATTTAGGGCACTCATAAGGTTTCTCTCCTGTGTGTGTTCTCTGGTGGCCAATAAGATGTCCCATGTAAGCAAACCCTTTCCCACATTCAGAGCACTCATAAGGTTTCCCACCTGTGTGTGTTCTCTGGTGGATAGTAAGCTCTCCTTTTGTAGCAAACCCTTTCCCACATTCAGTGCACTCATAAGGATTCCCACCTGTGTGTGTTCTCTGGTGGATAGTAAGCTCTCCTTTTGTAGCAAACCCTTTCCCACATTCAGTGCACTCATAAGGATTCTAACAGGTATGTGTTCTCAGGTGGAGAGTAATATATTGCTTTTGTGCAAACCCTTTCCCACATTCAATGCACTCATACGGTTTCTCACCTATATGTGTGCCTTGGTGGCTAGTATGATGTTTCTTCTGAGCAAACTCTTTCCCACATTCAATGCACTCATAAGGTTTCACACCTGCATGTTTTCTCTGGTGACTAATAAGATGTCCCTTCTGTGCAAACCCTTTCCCACATTCCGTGCACTGATAGGGTTTCCACCTGTATGTGTTCTCTGGTGGATAGTAAGCTCTCCCTTTGTAGCAAACCCTTTTCCACATTCAATGCAGACACGTGGTTTCTCACCTTTACGCATTTGCTCGTGGCAGAGAAGTGTATCATGCAAATGGACGCCATTATCAAATTCTGTGCACTGATACGTTTTTTCACCTATGTCCTCATGTGGGCAATAAGTATATTCTTGAGATGGCAATTGTTCCCACATTCTGCGCACGTGTACAGTTTCTTGCCAGTTTCTGTTGTCAGGTTCTTAATGACAGGACCCTTTTCACTGAACCTTTTCCAAATTCAGAGCAAATGAGAAATGCTTTTCTTACTGTACATAACACAATGTCATTTTTGTGCTAGATATTCTTATCCACCAGGTTTGACAGAATGAACAGGCTTGGTTACTAAATGTTACCACAAAGGTGTTGCATGGACGGAAGCCAGCATGTATCCAACAAGCTTCTCAATCTCAGTTCCTGAATACTCTGAAAATACAACTGGACCCCAAATCTCCACACTTCTAAGATGCTTGGAAATTGCATATTCTAACAATGAAGCTTTTCACTGCGATAGTCCAGGAAATCTATCACTGCTGTTGCATTTCTTGGGCATCAGTCACCTATTAACATAAAAGGAGATGCACATTATTAGTTTCAACACCTTCACAATCGCAGGCATCACATGTAACAAGAAGACTCTACTCAGAAGTAGTGATGTTAACTCGCGTAGTAACTTATACAACTCTGAAGTGCCATCTATTGGGGAAAGGCACCCCAATAGGTGGCAGAGTAGTGGTGCTCCAATGAGAACATGTAACAGGACTGAGTTAACATGCAGCAGGAATAGTGTGATTCATTTTTATTTAGAAAATGTTAGCATCCAAAAGATCTACTATTTTATTTATTCAGTACATGGAAGCTCCCAATTTCAATATACAAACGATAAAGGAGTTTGATACCAGGTCAGCTTTTTGCCACCAATCGAACACCTGCTTCACCAGTCCATTGTGTAACCACTGATGACTTGTGTATTGGCCCAAACATAAGTAATATAACCAACAGCACCATCAAGGAAAGAAGGACAGCATTGTGATTTAAAGGGAAAGCGCCAATCTCTTGCCACAGTGAGAATGGCACAGGCCACGCTGGTACTACATTCAAACATGGACCTTAAACCTAGATAAACTCCAAACCCATTCCTCTCCCCCATGTGAGAAGCCTGAAGGTGTCTCCCTAGCTAGTCCCCGGTGATCTGTCATCCAGGTGGCCAGGACATGGCTATCGTTATTGGATCCAGTTCCTGGGGTTGGACCAGGGAGGGAGGATCACCTGGATGGGGGTCTTCGGGCAGTGGGACACCGATGGGTGAGAAGCCGTATCACCATTCCTTTGTTACCTTTTCCCCATCCTCTCCCATAGGACATTCCAAACCTCTGCCCCCCCCACCTTTTCCAACAAAAACACGTTTTCACAACACAAAGAACAACGGACTAACACCAGAGCCGTTCATCTGAATTGTTCCAATACAAGTGTCAGGCAATTGATCAGAATCACACACACACCTGACTGCCCTTTCCCTGCCCTACAGGGGTAAACGGTGGAGCTAGAGAGCACAGTACGAGCACGGCACACAGCACAACGAGACAGCTAATCAGGTTCGGCAGTCAGTAATCGAGAGGGTGGTGAGGAGAGAAGTGACCTTGCCCTTTACATCCCAGACCCGTGGAACCTTTGTGGAGGAGAGCTTAAGACTGCGGACAATAGCACAAGTGTATTGCAGCAGATGTCAACGGTACATGGGGCAAGCCTACACCGATAAGCAGGAGCGAGGGAAGCTCCCGTGCCCGTGGTACCAGCCTTGACCCCAGAAAAGCCCAAAGCCACGCAGTTCATCACAGCCAGTGAGCTCAGAATAACCCCACAATACTCCAAATTTGCAAATCTCTCAAAACATGGCTTTTTCAACACCACCTGGCCAACAACCATTTCCAATGGATGCATGTACCAACACACATACCTCAAAGTATGGCACTTTGGCTCTTGAAGAGGCAAGGTAGAAGCCACAGGACGGTTGGTATGGACAGTGGTGCTGGAGAGGTGGAGTCAATGGTAGGGAGATTGCATGCTCTGGTTTGAAGAAAAGTATGCATGGTACTTACAGCACATCTTGATTGGTCTGTACCGATGCATATAGACGTGCACCTGCGGCTGATCTTTTATTTGTGGTTCGTTAAACGCACCAGTGGGCCTTTAGGATGGCAAGAACAGGACTTGGTCCCTGACACATTGATGCCCCATCTGACTGAACATAATAGATGCAATCACCTTGCAGCAGCCATCATTAACTTAGGGGAAGCAGTAGCCAAACACCCTAGTTTAGCTCTTTAGAGATACATGGAGGGGTGGGAAGAGCACCCAGCGGAACCAGAGCCTTACAGGAAGTGGGATTAATTAAGCAAGGTACAACTGGATGCTATTTATGAAAGGCAAATCATCCAATTATTGTGATTTAGCAAGCAACATGCAGTAGTAAGGAGTAAATTGCTTACCTGTAGCCTGTTCTCCAGCATTGGAATCTTTCAAAGATTCACATGCTGTCAATGTTCCCTGGTGTCAAGCTGGGAATCCTCAGTTACCTAATAGATCCCATTTTCTAACGAAAACCTAAGTGCATTTTTGTATGCTATAGCACTCGTTATGGGTGCTTTGGGCCCATCCAATGGGTTATCGAGTATCAGGCTCCTCCTCCCCAGCCTTCCTCAGATTCTGACTAGCCATAGTGGATCTTGTAGTGGATTCTGAGGCTTTTTACCCGGCCGTGGAGGAAGGAGGGCACTTTTGAATCTATGAAAGATACCAATGATGGAGAACAGGAGTTAAAGGTAAGCAACTTGCTCCTTCTACAGCATTGAATCTTTCATAGTTTAACAGGCTGTGAATAGATTGCAGAGCAGTATCGACTAGGCGATTGCAGGCAGGTAAAAAAGGGCTCCTTTATTGAAACAGATGCTGCAGAACTGCTCTACACGTCTGTAAGTCTGCTGCATGCTGCTTTTCCAAACAATAGTGTTTGGTAAATGTGTGGGGCACCTTCCAGGTTGCCGCCTGTTAAATGTCTCCGGGCGGCGCCCCTGACCATAGTGCTGCTGATGCAGCCATGGTTCGTGTAGAATGCGATTGAGGCGCACTTTGGAGCACTTTTCGTGCTTCTGCGTGGAAGAAAGAAATAGTTGACGTAATCCATCTAGACAAACTATACTTGATTATTGCTTTACCCCCATTTCCTGGGCCGAAAGCCACAAAGAGTGCGTGGCCCTCCTAAATGGTTTTGTTCTGTGCAAGTAGTATTTGATTGCCCTTTTGATGTCCAAGCCCTGCAACACCACTTCCGCGGGTTTAGTGGGTTGTGGGAAAAACACAGGTGGTGCTTTGTTGGCATTTTTGTGAAATTCTGTTGGCACTATAAGAATTAATTTTGGATTGGTCATCAGTAGCACTTTATCTTTACAGAAGCGCAGGTATGGTTCGTTGATCGCTAATGCCTGTAACTCATATACCCTACTGGTTGATGTGACCTCTACTAGGAAGGTGACCTTCCAGGATACATGCTTTATGTTCACCAGTGGCCAGTGGCTCGAATGGCTTTTTCATGAGCCCTGTGGTGACTGTAGTTAAGCTTCAATCCGGCAGAGTTGCCGTTGATGGCGGGAAAACTCTAAAAAGTCCTTTTAGGAAGTGCTTGATTAGCCAGTCACGAAATAAGGCTGTTCCAATTATTTTCCTTGTATATCTGTAAATGGCCGCTAAGTGTACCTTGATGGATGAGTGATTGAGACCATCCTTTGCCAATGAGAGAAGTTGCTCGGGATTTAGATAGAGTGGCTCGAGCCCTTCCTGTGTTTGGCGCCAGCCACAGAATATTTACCATTTGAGATGATACGATTGCCTCGTGCCCTAGCTGTCTCTAAGACGTTTCTACAGTCCTGCAAACTCAGGAGCCATGCTGTTAACCATAGGGACTGCAAGTCGTGATGCAGGACCCTTCTGTGATTTTGAGAAATGATGTCTGGTTGCTTGAACAGGCTTATCGGCGGATCGGCTGCCAGCTGGAGTAGGTCAGAGTAGGTCAGAGTATCACGTCTGCCGTGGCCAGTCTGGCGCGATGAAAATTACTTTGCAAGGGTGTGTCATGATCATCTGAATTGTCCAATGTATGATTGGAATAGATGGAAAAGCATAGGCAAAGAAGTCTGTCCATGTGAACGAGAATGCATCTCCCTTGGACCTGTGCTGCAGGGTTCTGCTTGCGTAGATAGGCCGTTTTTGTTGCTGGCGGAGGTCTATAGCCGGCCGGCCTAACGACTTGAACACTCTCTGCAGTTGTTGAAGGTTGATCACCCACTGGTGCGATTGCACTGTTTGAATGCTTAGGCTATCCACTATGCTGTTTTGGACTCCCGGTAGACGTAATGCCTGTAGTGGCATCTGCTTGGATATCGCCCATTTCCAAATGCGCTGTGCTTCGCGGAACAATGTCGGCGACTTTGTAGCCCCTTGTTTTTGGATATAAAACATTGTTGTTGTGTTGTCTGTCAGTATTTTCACTGTGCACCCCTGCAGTACTAGTAAGAAGGTCTTGAAGGCACACTGTACCGCCCTTAGCTATAGCACATTGATGTGCAGTGTGGCTTCTTGCGTCGTCCAAAGTCCCCTCATGTGTAATCGATCGATGTGTGCCCCCAGCCAGTCATCGAGGCCAGTCATCGAGGCCAGTCATCGAGGCGTCTGTGATCATTCTCTTGTGGGGACTCGGCTCTTGGAATGGGTTCTCTCTCGTGAGGTTGCTTCTGTCTGTCCACCATTGTAGTTTGCGTACGATGCTTTGTGTGATGAGAATTTTGTCCTCTCAAGTTCCTGCTACCTAGGATCAGTTTTTGGCTATGAACTCTTGTAGGGGCCGCATGCAGAGCCTGCAGTTTGGTATGAGAAGGATGCACGATGACATTGTGCCTAGTAGACGCATGCACTTGCGTACTGAAACAAAATGCCTTGGCATGAGCGTTGGCACTAGCACACACAACACTGGTATCCTCTGGGATGAGGTCCTCACCCTTTTTTCCTCTGTGCCAAAGTGCGCTCCCAGAAACACCAAGTTCTTGGATGGCTTCAGCAAAGATTGTTTGTAGTTTATTGACAACCCTAGATCCTGGAGCGTTTGTACTGTTTCTCACATGGAGTGTTGGGCCTTGGAGAATGTTGGTGCTCTCACTAACCAATCGTCTAAATAGGGGTAGACGTGGTGACCTTTTCTGCACAGAGCTGCTGCGATGGGTGCCAGGCATTTGGTAAATGTTCACGGAGCTGACGTTAGGCTGAACGGCAGCACCCAGAACTGATAATGGTTGTTGTGCACTATGAACCTTAGGTACTTCCTGTGTTTGGGGTGTATGGAAATGTGGAAGTATGCATCCCGTATATCCAGGGATCCTAGAAGTTGTGCTGCTGAATGGCGTTGCTTACTCGCTGCAGCGTTACCATTTGGAACTTTGTCTTTATGAATTTGTTAAGACTGCATAGATCCAGTATGAGACGCCACTTGCCATCGTTTTGTTTTCATAACGAAGTACCTGGAGTACACTCCGTGCCCTCTTAGCCTTTTTGGCACCCTTTCAAGTTTTTTCTTTTAGCATTTGCTTGACCGCTTGAAGCAGCTCCATTAGGTGACCTTGAGTGTGAGGTGGAGGGAGTGGCAGGGGGCCGCTTCATGAATTCTAGCAGGTGTCCGTGAGTGATTGATTGTAGGACCCACCTGTCTGTAGTTATGCAGCGCCACTGACGAATGTGATTGGATACATTTCCCCCGTCTTGCCCCTGTTTTAGGGCATAGTCACAGCAATTGCTTTACTTGTCTCCCTCTTTGAGTGTTAGTTTGTTTCGAGCTTTGTAACTGATGGAAATCCTTCGATTTCTTGTATCCTTGGAAGGACCTTTTGTATCCTTGGGAGTATTTTTGTATTTTTATCTATTTGTATAGCACACCAAGCCCTCAGGCATCTGGGGGCATTACTTTGGTTACATAGGTGCAAAGTTATAGTGGCTGGGTGCATAAGCAAGGGAGCGATACAGAAACATTGAATACAGTCAAGACATAGGTGCATACAGGCAAGTTGTATCGGCAAACTACAGTAATTACAAACAGTGATGCAGAGGCAGTATATACAAATGGGAGAAAAAGGTTAGTTGCATGTTAGTTTCCTGGGAAGAGAGCCAGTAGTACTTCCCCTTCGAATATGTCGGACCACTTTTGTTGGATGAGGTAGGATAGTTTCTTCCAGATGCCCCTATAAAGGGATGACATTTTTTCCTCTTGTGGAGGCTGGTGAGTAATCGGGCCGCCTCTGTGTCTGTTTTAATTGCCTTCAGTGCCTCATCAATTTTGTGGCCAAAGAGGTCATTACCCTCGAAAGGCATGCACTACTTTGTGTTGAACTTCAGGCCTAAAATATGTGCACCGTAACAAGCTGTGTCGTCTCATTGCCACTCTGGTTTGGATTTGCTTAAAACCGGTTTCGGACAGATCTACCACCATATCTGTGCTTTCGTTGGCCACTTCTTCCCACTCAATTAGTATTGACATTGCTTCTTTTTTCTTATCCTTTTGCAGGTTTTCCAGCAAGGGAGCAATTCTATGCCACATTTCACAGTCGTAGCGAGACATTATCGCCAACGAGTTAGCCGCTTTAACTGTGGTTGCTGCAATTTTAATTACTTTTTTCACGAATGACTAACCTGCAGCCTTTGTTATCCGGTGGCAGGGTGCATTGTTTGCCTGCTAATGTGCCTTGCTACCTGCCACTGCAGACACAACGGATTCTGGCGTGGGCTGTGAAGTCAGGCATTTCGTTGTGGAGTCCGGCGCCTTAAACTTGTTATCCCATCTACCCGTGGCAGCTGGCTCTGTAAAGGGATACTTTTAAAGTACGCATCCCTGTTTCCCAGATATGGTCCAATATCAGGATGGACACCGGTAACTTCCTCTTTTTTCTCCTTGTGGTCAAATAAGAAACATTATTTTTATCCTCCACTGGTACCAGGCTAAACTCCTGACAGGCTTTTGAGATTGTAGCATGAAAAGCTCCTATGTCATCCCGAGGTGAGGAGTTCGGACTTTCGTTCTGTTGGTCATCCACCGAGGTGTCGGTGTCCCAATAGGTGTGTGCGGGGGATGCCATTGTGGTGGAATCCGTGTCTTGAGGACCTTCTGTGTCCATGTCCGGAAGCTCACCTTCCTCCTACTCCCTGAACCTGATCGAGGGGTACTGCCAATGACCTTGGCCACACAGGCTGTGAGGTCTCTTGCTGTGCGGAGACCCTTCTTTTAAACTTGCCCTGCAAGTACTGGCAGTGTTCTGTTGACCTGTGCAATGACCTTGACTCTCCCAGTGAAGGTTGCACAGATTGGTGACCAGAATCCGACTGGTGACGTGTGTCTGGACCTTGGTATATACCAGGCCACTGCTTGATCTGCTTGACAGCATGAGGGTCTGCTATGCCAACTAGCCAGATGACACGCATGTATTGTTGGAATTGTCCGGTGACTACAGCCAGGTATCTATTCTGCCATCTGATATAGAGATATGTACTCTACTCAAAAGAGGCACTTTAGGGGTATATGTAGGGGCATGTACCCTTCCTCCTGACCGTCCCCCTCTCCACACTACTTTTCCTGTCTCCAAACCTTTCCTGAAGGACATGCCATCCCTTTAGGACAATCAAGCACTGCTTATGCCTTCTCCTTTATTCCTTTTCCTCTTGCCTCAGAGGTCCAGGAACACTTCCTATCACAATAGATTCTCCCTCTCTCGTTCGGTTTTCACGTACTGCGCGTACCTTATCTAACCTTATGCATGCAGTCAACTCCTTCCTCTGTTCCACTTTTCTTTCCATCAACCGATAATCTAACCTTAAAGTCAGGTCAACCAAATCAGTACAAGAATGGGGTTGCGGATCTACCTGAGATCTGAGGGTCTAATGGTTGGAGATAAAAGAAACGGGTACCTGGGAGTAGGTCCCAAAGGAGGAGAGCTGGTACAGGGCTGAGCTGGATTGGGGCAAAAGCAGAGGAGGGCTGGAAGTTTAGAAAGGAGCACTATTCTAGAAACTGGTGAGAGAGTCCGACAGGCGCACCTGAAAGTTGGTCTGAAGAAGGAGGCCTGAAGTGGGGCATGGTGGGGGCTAACTGAAGTCAGAGATCTCATTATAAGTGGTTTAATCTAGAGGGTTCTAGAAAGGGCAAGCCTGCAACCACTGCAGGGTGGCTCTGATGGGCGCAACACCTAAGAGAGGGTCTGTCGGGGTGGGGGGCACAACTTAACGTGAGTCTGGGGGAGGGGTCAGATAGGGTGGCTAATGGAGAGGAAGTATGATTAAGAGGGTTCAGGTGAGAATATGAAGAGGCCCAATGATGCAGGGGCCCAGAGGGCACATTTGAAAGTGGGTTTAGCCCAAGCACCCCTCTAAAAACCCCAGGGTGGCTAATGTCTAGTCACAACATGGTAGTCCTGGAGCATAAAATGAGCAAAGAAAGTCAGCTGGGCTGAGGTGTGCAGTGGAGTGTGACCCCGGCATCCGAGTTGCCTGCAGTGAGTGGTGCAAGGGATTTGGATAGTGGGCACCAGTGCTACAGCCTTCCCCATCAGTTCCCCATCAGTTCCCCAGGGGTCGAAATTAAGATTGCAAAAGCAGGAGCTAAAAGCAGCTCCTGGGTATCCAGCATTAGCCAGTGACCAGGAGCAGCCAATGGGGAAGGAGGAGCTAGCTCCACAAATCTTACATACACATACGATGCAAAACCTAACATTTTGGCTTTTATGTATTACCCTTATGCTTTAAATGTTGTATACATGTGTAATAAAGTGCATTTATTAATTGTCCCAAACGCACAGAGTTAAACATAGATGTTGCTTGTTCGGCATCAATCGACCTGGGGAGCTCAAAGTAGCTCCCGGTAGCTGTCGATATCAAGTTAACCTCTTGTACGGTACAAGCAGGAGATAAATAGCTCCCAGCTCCCCTCGATTTGGAACCCTACAGTATGTGTTTCTGCATCCATCCCTCAGTGCTCCTGCGCTGTGGCGTCTGTAGTAGCCGACTCTGGCTATGGAGCCTGCCTTACTGGCGATCTGATAGAAGGTCACTAGTTCAATCATTGAGGCACATTCCATAGAGATTATTAGAGTAGATGCTGCATAGAGCCTGCCTTACTGGCGATCTGATAGAAGGTCACTAGTCCTATCAATGAGGCAGTAGATGCTGCATAGAGCCTGCCTTACTGGCGATCTGATAGAAGGTCACTAGTCCTATCAATGAGGCAGTAGATGCTGCATAGAGCCTGCCTTACTGGCGATCTGATAGAAGGTCACTAGTTCAATCATTGAGGCACATTCCATAGAGATTATTAGAGTAGATGCTGCATAGAGCCTGCCTTACTGGCGATCTGATAGAAGGTCACTAGTTCAATCATTGAGGCACATTCCATAGAGATTATTAGAGTAGATGCTGAATAGAGCCTGCCTTACTGGCGATCTGATAGAAGGTCACTAGTTCAATCATTGAGGCACATTCCATAGAGATTATTAGAGTAGATGCTGAATAGAGCCTGCCTTACTGGCGATCTGATAGAAGGTCACTAGTTCAATCATTGAGGCACATTCCATAGAGATTATTAGAGTAGATGCTGAATAGAGCCTGCCTTACTGGCGATCTGATAGAAGGTCACTAGTTCAATCATTGAGGCACATTCCATAGAGATTATTAGAGTAGATGCTGCATAGAGCCTGCCTTACTGGCGATCTGATAGAAGGTCACTAGTTCAATCATTGAGGCACATTCCATAGAGATTATTAGAGTAGATGCTGCATAGAGCCTGCCTTACTGGCGATCTGATAGAAGGGCACTAGTTCAATCATTGAGGCACATTCCATAGAGATTATTAGAGTAGATGCTGAATAGAGCCTGCCTTACTGGCGATCTGATAGAAGATCACTAGTTCAATCATTGAGGCACATTCCATAGAGATTATTAGAGTAGATGCTGAATAGAGCCTGCCTTACTGGCGATCTGATAGAAGGTCACTAGTTCAATCATTGAGGCACATTCCATAGAGATTATTAGAGTAGATGCTGAATAGAGCCTGCCTTACTGGCGAGTTGATAAAAGGTCACTAGTCCTACCAGGGAGGGACATTCCATAAAGATTATTACAGTAGCTGCTGCATAGAGCCTGCCTTACTGGCGAGTTCACATGGAATGGGGGTAGGGCAGTGATGTGAAGGGGGGAGTGTTAGCATGACAGATGACTGGGAAGTGGTGTCCTTAGACGGGGACATTGGATTGGAGTAGATGTGGAAGGCAATGAGCGAAGCATGAGCTAAGGAGAAGGAACAGGTTGCCATCAGTGGGGGAAGGGCAGCATGGGGAGCAGTGCTTCAAGTGTTAACTCTTCATACTGGCAATTCTCCTTTTTGACATGTTTTAGTAGTTCATCTCCATGGTAAAGCAGACGCTGCCCTCACCAAATAATCATGCATGATCCACGCCACACATGAGAAGCTTTGCTGAAATGGGAAAGCATATTCTGAATGACATGGTCCATGTTGGCATTCATGTGTCATCATGTCCCCATCCTAGATTTCTCCTCCACCCCCGATATGGTGTGTCACTCCACCCTGCTTAGCAGGCTGCCCGGCACCTGAGAGACCAATCCTCTTCACCAGAGTCCGCAGTTAATGTTATGTTACGTTGTCTTCCCATTGGTATGGTCTCCTGACGCTCACGTGGCTCTGCAAGAAAGAGCGTGGGGTGGGTTAGTGAGGGTAGAATGATAGGATGTATTCAGTACCATGTGAAACTGGCATCTGTGTGTGTTGGCATCCAGATGGATTGATTGCATGCACTGGCTTGCGGTATCCTTGAGGGCAAGGCCCAGTGCCTGGGATTGTTTGTTTTATGGGAGTGTTAGTTATGTTGGGTGGGGTGGGGGGGGGTTGTGTGTAGTTTGGCTAGCCTATCGGGCATTTATAACACTTGAGAGGAATGTTGGAGGGGAGCAGGATCAGGGTGGTTAGTACATTGCCTACTCTCAAAGTTCTTACAAGTGTGTACTTAGACCTCATCCAGCTGCAACTCAATGGTACACTCGAATTATTCCAAGTGCTATACACTGGCCGCCCCCACCACCCATTCAAGCTAAACACACTAGCACCTCCCACAAATTCCTCTAAGTGCAATACACTGGCTACTCCCACTAGCCCCTGCGCGCAGCAAGAATGACCAGACACACAGTGTGCTTCTGAGTGCAGCAAGATTAAACAGCTAATCTGACACAGGGCTAATCTTTACAATTCTATCTAATGTGAAGCATGTCTATTATTCACAATTCTTTCTAAGTGAGACGCATGGCTAATCTTCACAATTCTATCTAATGCGATGATTCTATCTAATATGACGTGGATAATATTCACAATTCTATCTAATGTGACGTGGATAATCTTCCCAAATCTATCTAATGTGACGCATGGCTAATCTTCACAATTCTATCTAATGCGATGATTCTATCTAATATGACATGGTTAATATTCACAATTCTATCTAATGTGACGTGGATAATCTTCCCAAATCTATCTAATGTGACGCATGGCTAATCTTCACAATTATATACAATTTGACGCATGTCTAATCTTCACAAATCTATCTAATGTAATGTGGGCTAATCTTCACAATTCTATTTAATTGGGACGCATGGCTAATCTCCACAATTCAATATAATTTGACGCATGTCTAATCTTCACAAATCTATCTAATGTGATGTGGGCTAATCTTCACAATTCTATCTAATGTGACGCATGCCTAATCTTCACAATTCTATATAATGTGATGCATGGCTAATCTTCACAATTCTATCTAATGTGACGCATGGCTAATCTTCACAATTCTATATAATGTGATGCATGGCTAATCTTCACAATTCTTTCTAAGTGAGACACATGGTAAAACGTCACAATTCTATCTAATGTGACGCATGGGTAATCTTTACAATTCTATCTAATGTGTTGCATGGCTAATCTTTACAATTGTATCGTATGTGACACATGGCTAATCTTCACAATTCTATCTAATGTGACGCATGTCTAATCTTCAAAATTCTATATAATGTGATGCATGGCTAATCATCACAATGCTTTCTAAGTGAGACGCATGTCTAATCTTCACAATTCTATATAATGTGATGCATGGCTAATCTTCACGATTCCTTCTAAGTGAGACGCATAACTGATCTTCACAATTCTATCTAATGTGACGCATGGCTAATCTTTACAATTCTATCTAATGTGACACATGGCTAATCTTCACAATTCTATATAAAGTGACGCATGGGTAATCTTTACAATTATATCTAATGTGTTGCATGGCTAATCTTTACAATTGTATCGAATGTGAAGCATGGCTAATCTTCACAATTCTATCTAATGTGACGCATGCCTAATCTTCACAATTCTATATAATGTGACGCATGCCTAATCTTCACAATTCTATCTAATGTGACGCATGTCTAATCTTCACAATTCTATATAATGTGATGCATGGCTAATCTTCACAATTCTTTCTAAGTGAGACACATGGTAAAACGTCACAATTCTATCTAATGTGACGCATGGCTATTGTTCACAATTCTATATAATGTGACGCATGGGTAATCTTCACAATTCTATCTAATGTGACGCATGCCTAATCTTCACAATTCTATATAATGTGATGCATGGCTAATCTTCACAATTATTTCTAAGTGAGACACATGGTAAAACGTCACAATTCTATCTAATGTGACGCATGGCTATTGTTCACAATTCTATATAATGTGACGCATGGCTAATCTTCACAATTCTATCTAATGTGACGCATGCCTAATCTTCACAATTCTATATAATGTGACGCATGGGTAATCTTTATAATTCTATCTAATTTGACGCATGGCTAATCTTCACAAATATATCTAATGTTATGCATGATTTTAAGGGGGTAATTCGTAGAATTCAGCGCACAAGTGGCGCACGCGGCTGGCGCACAGTGTGCGCGTGCGATTCCCTGCGCCATCCGCGTACGCCAAAGTACATTTCCGCGCACAGCGTATTCATGGATTCCAGCCACCAAAACCAGCCGTGGCGCAGCGACCCTGCAGCAGCGCCAGCTACGCCCCCAAGAACGCCCCTTGCGCAGGGAAAAGCCACGGCAAGCAGGCTACGTGTATCACTGGGGTGCGCGGGAAGTACCTCACGTCATTTCAGCTGGGTACGTGTATTTCAGGGGTGCGCTGGAAGTTCCACACGTGATTCCATCAGGGTACGTGTACATTAGGGGTGCACGGGAAGTTCCACACGCGAATGTCCTGGGTACGTGTCTTTCGGGGTGCGCGGGAAGTTTCACACGCGATATCAGCAGGGTACGTGTATTACTGGGGTGCGCTGGAAGTTCCACACGCGAATGTCCTGGCTACGTGTATCTTGGGGTGCGTGGGAAGTTTCACACGTGATATCAGCAGGGTACGTGTATTCCAGGGGTGCGCTGGAAGTTCCACACGCGAATGTCCTGGGTACGTGTATCTTGGGGTGCGTGGGAGGTTTCACACGCGATATCAGCAGGGTACGTGTATTTCAGGGGTGCGCTGGAAGTTCCACACGCGGATGTCCTGGGTACGTGTATCTTGGGGTGTGCGGGAAGTTTCACACGCGATATCAGCAGGGTACGTGTATTTCAGGGGTGCGCTGAAGTTCCACACGCGAATGTCCTAGGTACGTGTATCTTGGGGTGCGCAGGAAGTTTCACACGCGATATCAGCAGGGTACGTGTATTTCAGGGGTGCGCTGGACGTTCCACACGCGAATGTCCTGGGTACGTGCATCTTGGGGTGCGCGGAAAGTTTCGCACGAGATATCAGCAGGGTATGTGTATTTCAGGGGTTCCGTGGAGTACTACACGTGAATTGGCCGTGTGGGTCCTCCCAGGTGTTCGCTCCACAACCTCCACGGCCCCTGCAGGCAGCCCACACGACGGGGGACTAGCCTGCACCCCCACTCATGTCCCCCTGCACCCCCACCCCCCAGCACTGTGGTGCACCCTCCACCAGGCTCCCACTCATGTTCCCCTGCACCCCCACCCCCAAGCACTGTGGGGCACCTGCCAGCAGGCCCCCACACATGTCCAACTCATGTCCTCCTGCACCCCCACCCCCGCCAGCACTGTGGTGCACCCTCCACCAGGCTCCCACTCATGTCTCCCATCACCCCCACCCCCCAACACTGTGGTGCACCCTCCACCAGGCCCCAACTCATGTTCCCCTGCACCTTCACCCCCCAGCACTGTGGGGCACCCTCCACCAGGCCCTAACTCATGTCCAACTCATGTTCCCCTGCACCCCCACCCCCCAGCACTGTGGTGCACCCTCCACCAGGCCTCCATTCATGTCTCCCATCACCGCCACCCCCCAGCACTGTGATGCACCCTCCACCAGGCCCCCACTCATGTCTCCCATCACCCTCACCCCCCCAGCACTGTGGTGCACCCTCCACCAGGCCCCAACTCATGTTCCCCTGCACCCCCACCCCCAGCACTTTGGGGCACCCTCCACCAGGCCCCAACTCATGTCCAACTCATGTTCCCCTGCACCCCCAACCCCCAGCACTCTGGTGCCCCCTCCACCAGGCCCTCACTCATGTCCAACTCATGTCCCCCTGCACCCCCACCCCCCAGCACTGTGGTGCACCCTCCACCAGGCCCCCACTCATGTCTCCCATCACCCCCACCCCCTAGCACTGTGGGGCACCCTTCTCCAGGCCCAAACTCATGTCCAACTCATGTTCCCCTGCACCCCCACCCCCAGCACTGTGGTGCCCCCTCCACCAGGCCCCCACTCATGTCTCCCATCACCCCCACCCCCAGCACTGTGGTGCACCCTCCACCAGTCCCCAACTCATGTTCCCCTGCACCCCCACCCCCCAGCACTGTGGGGCACCTGACAGCAGGCCCCCACTCATGTCCAACTCATGTCCCCCTGCACCCCCACCCCCCAGCACTGTGGTGCACCCTCCACCAGGCCCCCACTCATGTCTTCCATCACCCCCAACCCCCAGCACTGTGGGGCACCCTCCACCAGGCCCCAACTCATGTTCCCCTGCATCCCCACCCCCCAGCACTGTGGGGCACCTGCCAGCAGGCCCCCACTCATGTCCAACTCATGTCCCCCTGCACCCCCACCCCCCAGCACTGTGGTGCACCCTCCACCAGGCCCCCACTCATGTCTCCCATCACCCCCAACCCCCAGCACTGTGGGGCACCCTCCACCAGGCCCCAACTCATGTTCCCCTGCACCCCCATCCACCAGCACTATGGTGCACCCTCCACCAGGCCCCCACTCCTGTCTCCCATCACCCCCACCCCCCAGCACTGTGGGGCACCCTCCACCAGGCCCCAACTCATGTCCAACTCATGTTCGCCTGCACCCCCACCCCCAGCACTGTGGTGCACCCTCCACCAGGCCCCCACTCATGTCTCTCATCACCCCCACCCCCCAGCACTGTGGTGCACCCTCCACCAGGCCCCAACTCATGTCTCCCATCACCCCCACCCCCCAGCACTGTGGGGCACCTGCCAGCAGGCCCCCACTCATGTCCAACTCATGTCCCCCTGCACCCCCACCCCCCAGAACTGTGGTGCACCCTCCACCAGGCCCCCACTCATGTCTCCCATCACCCCCACCCCCCCCAGCACTGTGGGGCACCCTCCACCAGGCCCCAACTCATGTTCCCCTGCACCCCCAGCCCGCAGCACTGTGGGGCACCTGCCAGCAGGCCCCCACTCATGTCCAACTCATGTTCCCCTGCACTCCCACCCCCCAGCACTGTGGTGCACCCTCCACCAGGCCCCCACTCATGTCTCCCATCACCCCCACCCCCCAGCACTGTGGGGCACCCTCCACCAGGCCCCAACTCATGTTCCCCTGCACCCCCACCCCCCAGCACTGTGGGGCACCTGCCAGCAGGCCCCCACTCATGTCCAACTCATGTCCCCCTGCACCCCCACCCCCCAGCACTGTGGTGCACCCTCCACCAGGCCCCCACTCATGTCTCCCATCACCCCCAACCCCCAGCACTGTGGGGCACCCTCCACCAGGCCCCAACTCATGTTCCCCTGCACCCCCATCCCCCAGCACTGTGGTGCACCCTCCACCAGGCCCCCACTCATGTCTCCCATCACCCCCACCCCCCAGCACTGTGGGGCACCCTCCACCAGGCCCCAACTCATGTCCAACTCATGTTCGCCTGCACCCCCACCCCCAGCACTGTGGTACACCCTCCACCAGGCCCCCACTCATGTCTCTCATCACCCCCACCCCCCAGCACTGTGGTGCACCCTCCACCAGGCCCCAACTCATGTTCCCCTGCACCCACACCCCCCAGCACTGTGGGGCACCTGCCAGCAGGCCCCCACTCATGTCCAACTCATGTCCCCCTGCACCCCCACCCCCCAGAACTGTGGTGCACCCTCCACCAGGCCCCCACTCATGTCTCCCATCACCCCCACCCCCCCAGCACTGTGGGGCACCCTCCACCAGGCCCCAACTCATGTCCAACTCATGTTCCTCTGCACCCCCACCCCCCAGCACTGTGGGACACCTGCCAGCAGGCCCCCACTCATGTCCAACGCATATTCCCCTGCACCCCCACCCCCCAGCACTGTGGTGTGCCCTCCACCAGGCCCCCACTCATGTCTCCCATCACTCCCACCCCCCAGCACTGTGGGGCACCCTCCACCAGGCCCCAACTCATGTCCAACTCATGTTCCCCTGCACCCCCACCCCCCAGCACTGTGGGGCACCTGCCAGCAGGCCCCCACTCATGTCCAACTCATGTCCCCCTGCACCCCACCCCCAGCACTGTGGTGCACCCTCCACCAGGCCCCCACTCATGTCTCCCATCACCCCCACCCCCCAGCACTGTGGTGCACCCTCCACCAGGCCCCCACTCATTACTCCCATCACCCCCACCCCCCAGCACTGTGGTGAACCCTCCACCAGGCCCCCACTCATGTCTCCCATCACCCCCACCCCCCAGCACTGTGGTGCACCCTCCACCAGGCCCCAACTCATGTTCCCCTGCACCCCCACACCCCAGCACTGTGGGGCACCTGCCAGCAGGCCTCAACTCATGTCCAACACATGTCCCCCTGCACTCCCAACCCCCAGCACTGTGGTGCACCCTCCACCAGGCCCCCACTCATGTCTCCCATCACCCCCACCCCCCAGCACTGTGGGGCACCCTCCACCAGGCCCCAACTCATGTTCCCCAGCCAACATGTCATCACAGTCTAGATCCCTGGTCCCAATGGTCAGCCTCCAAATGCAAAACACCCACCCGAGTATTGCATCCATCCACTTAGAAATGGCAATAACATGATAGAACCCCAATTGCAAGTTTGGAAACGAACAAATGTCCCTCACATACACCCAATGGGTGTCAGTGAATCTCAAAACCCATATCATGATATGCATGAAACCAATGAGATGATACTACACATTGAAGTTTGAACAAAAAAATTGTATTAAAGGAAACATAAATTGAATCAAAAATAAACAAACAGAAATGGGAATGTAAAAAAATAAAAAGAAGCATGTCCGTGAAAAAATGCAAAACCAAAAATCATAATCCAAAGGAATGGTGTCCAAAGTCACAGTCCACAAAAGAAAATCCAATGGAAAATTATAATTGAAAGCCATTGTTCCATGGGTAAATTGTAAAAAAAAAGAAAATCCAACAGTCAACTATTTACAGATGAACAAGCCAGGGTCCATGATCCCAACAGAAGAAATCAAACCTATCCAATAACACTACCTAATAAAAAAAAAACTATTTCCAAAAATGTGGCCCATTGTCCAAAAGGTCCAAAAAAAATGCAAAACCAAAGGAAACCTAACACTAACTACAGAACTATGTACAAGGGCAGCGGGCTAGTCTGACGGCTCACTTTTGGATGTCCCGGGCCAGGGCATCATCGAACTCCTGCTCAATGTCCCGGAGGCGGTCCTCCTCCATGGCCCTGAGGGTCCGCTGGGCCGTCGACGTGTCTCCAACCCCCTGCAGATTGCCTCGAGGCACTCAGCCTGCCTCAGGGCCCTCCGCATGGAGTTCTCCGCCCTGACCATCGTGAGCCGTGCCTCTTCCGCCCGCTGCCACTCCGCATCTATGACGTGGCCCAACCGCTGCCACACGGAAGACACTTTCTGTCCTGGGTCCTCCTGCCCTCCGGCCAATGCCTGCTCCTCCGATGTCGAAGGCCCCGAGCCTTCATGGCTCCCACCACGTTGCTGCTGCTGCTGTGCCTCTGCCCGTGCACTGCCTCCTGCTGCCTGCACATCCTCCGCTGGCTGGGGTGCAGTCGTTTATGTGGCCACCCCTGCTGGACGTCCGACTCCCGACTGTGGCAGGGATGCCTCCTCCACCAGCCTGGCCGCACCGTCAGAGGCAGCTCCACAGGGCACCCAGGTGACTGATGGGTGAGAAGATGGCACGGAGGACGACTGGCGCATAGGGGGTTCAGTTGAGGAGGGGGTCGTAGCAAGCCCCATCAAATGGAGGAATCCGGCCTGGGTGACCTGTCCCAGTAGGCCGACATGGTCAACGAGCCATTCGAGATGACGTGCAGTCTCCTCATGAAAAGACTGCAGGTCACCTCGCATGGCCCGTTGACGCAACGCCACACCAGTCAGGACAGGCTCAACCCGGACCCGGATAGCCACATCCGCAGGCAGAGGAAGGCCAGTTGTCGTGAGCTCATCCCCTGCCTGAAAACGGGTCTGGACGTAGGCATCCCTGTCGGTGCAAGATGATGCAGGGACAGGATCAGGGACAGGATTGCACACAGGCACCTCCGCGGCGGCCTGTGCTGCCTCCTGTCCCTGGTCCTGCACTGCACCACTAGCACCATTGGAATCCCCACCTCCAGACCCCGTCTCTGTTGCTTGCACGGCCTCCTCCTCCACCAAATCCCCCACCAACCTGCATGACTCCGTGCCATCTTCCCCCGTTGGGCCCTGTGGGGTCCCAGCTGTCCCTTCTGCTGCCGAGGAGTCCAACTCCAACCTCCGCCTCTTGGACCTACCCCCGGCAGCTGCGGCCTGGGACGCGGCACCGGACTCCTCACTCCCCGACGAGATCACAACCTGGGAGGGGAGCCGGGCCTTGCGTCTCCGGCTGGCGGTGGGATCCCCGCCGCTGTGCTCCACAGCACCTTCTCCGCCCTCTTCATCAGTTGACGCTGCAGACAGGGAGAAAATAACACAGGCATCAGGGCACTGTACAATGGACACATACACACATGACAGTTGTACATGAGTGGCATTGGCAAACCTCAGACATGCCATCACAATCCCCAACACACATGTCATTTCAACTCGCACACATGAGCCATACCACAGCCATATCGCAACTGCCAGCACCATCCATACACATACAACAGCATGAGCAGGCAAAGCTGAGCCAGACATCACATGCAACACAGGAAGTGCACTACACATGTACACACACCACCACACTTGCATGCATGTGTACACCTCTGCCAAGTGTCGCAGTGTTCAGATGGGCATCCATGTCACATCTGCCAATCAGGCTTCCACATCCTGCTGTCACATGCATCCATGTTGCATCATTGTTGCACCCTTGTCAAATACACACAAATGCACATGTACACAGTGCTGATACATGCAGCTGAAAACAACATACATGCGTGACATCACGAACATGTCTACTTACATACACATTCGTCCAAACATGTGTGCCCACACAACTGCATTTGGCATGCAAGCCTACACACACAAGCACCATCCATGTCTCACACATTACAGCCCTCGCATGTGTTAGCCTCACGGCCCTGTACACCCCCACCCGTACTCGACCCCATACAAACAGATGTGCAAACTGCACACTACTGAAACATCACCACACGCACAGCTCACAATCAGGATGCATGTACACTTACCGCTCGACTCCACACGGGTCTGCCTCTCAAAGACCTGGACGTGGAGCGCTGGGGATATGCATTCCAGGACCCTCATCTGATCTTCCGAGAAGTGGCCCCGGCACCCCTTAGCATCCACTGCCTTCAAGAGGCGCCGGGCTTTGTTCAGGGTCCTGGACCTGAAGTCCTCCCAGCGCTTCTTGACATGTTGGAAGTCGCGGACTGCCACCCCCTCCGCGTTGATGGCAGTCACGATGTCCGTTCAGATCTGAGTCCGTCCTTCCTTGTCGGCGCGGGAACTTCCGAAGAGGGCATCATACTGCCCCAGGACTTGCTCCACAAGGACACCAACTTCCCTAGCACTGAAGCTGGTGCCCCTCTGCCTCTCTGGCCGGGGGTTGTCAGTGGTGCCAGATGTTGCAGTGCCCGACATGACAACCCCAGAGGCAGGAGTGGGTGGGCAACTGGGTCCTGTGGCTGGGCTGTGGAGTGATGGAATCCCAGTCGGGAGTCTTCGGTTCCAACAGGGGTGGTCACAGCAACAGCACCCCTGGCTGATGTGCAGGTAGCAAATGGCAGGGCACGTGGGCAGCAGGCAGTCAGGCAGCAGCAGATGGCAGGTGGGAGCGTGCTCAGGGCTCTGGGGGGCAGTAATTCGGCCTTCTGGGCAGGAGCGTGGTCTTCCGTGTGCTTACGCGTGGCCAGCTTGATACGGAGTGATTTGGCACGTGAAAATTCTGCACGTCAGCGTGTAATTCGAGGAAAGGCCCTTAGCGCGTAAGCGCGTCTGCACGCATACGCAGTTTCATTGGACAGAAGGCCCCTCAAGCGCAAGCGCCCCTGTGACGTGAAGCACGCAGGTGTGCCTGGGCATTTCAGCACGCGTGGAAAACTGCACGTCCGCGTGTTATCTGAGGAAAGGGGCCATGCGCGTAAGTGACGCGACGCGCACAGGCGTTTCCCTCAGCACGGGTTAAAGGTGAGCAGACCCAGCAGTTAGCTGTACGTGCCTTTCGTGGAGACCGACGTGTGTTGCTGCATCCTGTTGTTTCGCGCGCCATAACAACTTCACACCTATCAAGGACGTATCTCTTCTTTTGGCGGGGGTATTGGCTACACGTGTTTTTCTGCATTGCGCTAGTCAGACGGTGAGTCGCACATGCTCTTTTTCCCACTGCGGGTGCCTCTGTGTATCGCACCCATTTTCAATGTCATAGTAGCCTGCGTGTCCCACGCGTACGCGTTATTCGTGTTACTGGGTGCCACCGTGTACTGCGGGAGTTTGAATCCACGCACGTAGGCTTCCGGGTTGCGTGCACGGTTTTACTGCAGTTTTGGGGTGCCTGAGCGTTGCATGACTCGTCACTACATCACCAGGGTCACATATAGCCTGCAGATGCAGGGGGGCTGTTAACATCTTGCTTCCCTCCCCCTTCACCCCAATTGCCCAGGTCAATTGTGGTGTACACCTCCCATTGGCACCACTCCATCTGTGCCGGCACTACTACATCTGTGCCATGGTTGGGAGGCCACCAAAGGTGAGGGGCGCCTCAGCTGGGCGTCCTCCTCGTGCCGGGCGTGGTCGGGGACGTGGCCATGGTGACCAGGGAGTAGGGAGACTCCAGGGTGTCCAGGGCAGCCACAGAGGGGCAAGAGGCAGGGGTGTGCCACTTGAGCACAATGTTGTGCCATGTGTCGGTGCAGTCATGCCACCACCCCCTGTGGTTCTGGGGGATGCAGCTTCTGCATCTGGCACTGGTGCCCGTGTGACCCAGCAGTCTGTTCCATCGACTGCCACAGGCCCAAGGGTAGTGGTAGCTGCAGGTGCAGCTGTGGACACTGCCACCCAGGCTCAGGGTCTGCCAGCGCAGGCTGCGTTGGCACTTAAGGAGCCCTTGGTAGATCTCCAACAGGCCAGGAGGGAAACCATAGGGGCAGGCCGGGCTTCTCAGACCAAGACACGTGTCCCTGGGGCAGTCATGTCATCTGCTGCCCTGAACAGCCGGGGGTTGGCAAGTGCAGGGGCAGATGCACCCAACAACACCCCTGTTGTGAGTCTGCCAACCAGGACTGTTGCGGTCAATGACCCTGCCACAGCTGATGTTTCTGCGCAGGGTCCATTAGAGGGCACCCAGCTGCCACAGACACAAGTCAGGCCTTTGGTCGTCCCTCCACCTGCCACTCCCTCGGCTCAATCCACCGAACCCACTGGCCATACTAGTCAGGGCGGCATTAGCCAGCCAGGGTCTGCGCCACAGTCCAAGAGGAGGAAGGTTGCACCTGCAGCACAGGCTGGGACCCCACACACAGCCACGACCTCCTGCACGTCGAGGAAGAAGCCTTTCTGCAAGCAGGAACTGGACTTCCTCGTGGACTGCGTGCGGGGCCACAGCTGTGACATGCTAGTGGGTGCCAATAGTCAGACTACAGCTGCACAACGTGACACCCACTGGAAGCATGTTGCGGAACATGTCAGTTCATTCGGCCATGAGGTGCGCACGGCGCAAGAATGCAAAAAGCGTTGGAATGACATCAAACGCAGCACTAAGGCTAAGCGTGCCTCTAATTACAACTTGTCTCTGGTGACTGGCAGTGGGCCTGCACCAGAGGAGGAAGAGCTCACTCCGCATGAGGCACTCGTTGCGGAGTTCATACCACCTGAATTGGTCGAAGGAGTGGGAGAGATGCTAGACTTTGATGCCCAGTCCAGTGAGTGTTGATGCGTGTTTGTTGAGGACGTGTGTGTTTTACTTGTGGGATGTGTTGTGCATGATTGCCACTACATGTGACGTGTACATGGTTCTGATGTGTAAGTAATACAATGCTTCTGTGATGCATGTCTCCTCTGCCTGCATGCGGGGACTCCATGTAGGCATGCTCCCTTGCCCCTCCTCCGCCACTTTGCACCCCAGTTCCACCTTTGCACTGGTCTGCTTCAATCTTGCCAATGTGTACTTTCTTGTTCATGCGTCCTATGTAGATGCTAACTTCCAGCGTGGAATCTGCCAGACATATGCCGTGTGGTACAGCCTTAGTACTTGATGCAGGGTATCTCACTTGTACTGTGCATAGGTCAGATGTCCCGCAGGGACATGAGTGCCCATTCATGCTCCATGTGCATTGCACGCATGCCCCTATGTGTCCTTGACTGGATGATCACTGTAATACAAGTCCTTGGTTACATACATTGCCTGGCATCTCATCAGCCTTCCCATGTCAACTGTGGCTCAGTCCTGCGTTGCACACATGTTTAGGGTCTGACAATCTGTGTGGCTCACAGGCCTCAGCCTGTTCAATGGCCAATGACTCTGTCCAACTGTTGTTGTGTCTTCTTCACACATGGCCGGCATACAGAGTTTTCATCATGTGTCCTGCTTACTGTCCCAGCATCATTTGCAGGTTTGTCACTTGAATCACATTAAGCTGTTGATGCCAGTCAACACTGCCTGTCAATACACAGGTGTATGGTCAGCCTTTTGATACCATGCTAGGCATCCCTGCTTTGGTACTGGGGTAGAGGGGTGCTTGGCTTCTAGATATGATACACATTGAATGCACAATGCACGTGATGTCTGAATTTGACATTGCACTGCCTTCACATTTCCTGGCATACACCATGGAGTCCTTGTACATGTAGGTAGTGAGTGGCGTACACATTTTCTCCACTGCATAGACCCACTTCCATGGAAACTGCCACCTTTCAACAGGTCTGATCACAGAAGCAATTCAAAGTTGACCCAGCATGCATGCCAGGTTATATGTTGTGTGTCACATGTCTGCCTGATGCGTTTGCTGTCGGTGTGTGTGTGTCTGTTGTGTGCTTCTGACATGTGTAGTGACCTTTTTTCTCTCTATTTTTCAGGTGATGACGCAATGAAGGCGGAGGATGGTGTTGTCATGCCAGACACAGGGTTGTTACCACTACATCAACCCGGCACTAGTGGGGGTCGTGGGGTGGTAGGCCACGAAAACCCCCAAGTGCTACAGTCCATCTTGTCTCTGGCTGCCTATGAGTCCAGCCTTGATGATGACTCTGACGTCCATGTTGAGTTGGATGAGCATCAAGTCCAGGTGTCAGGGGTGAGTGATTCTGATGTGGACACTTCTCTGGCCGTGACACCTGCACTGAGGGATCAGACAGTCTTGGTTCCTTCGCCCGTGGTAGATCAGGACGCAGGGTCACCCTCCACACCAGTCACTGATGTGCCTGGGACATCACATCGACGGGGGCATGTAGTCGTGCAGCCGCGGGCGGTGCCAACACAGCGAGGAACCCCAGTCCTTGGGTCCCACAGGGGTCAAGCCCGGCAACGCGGTCGCCGCGTGCAACCACAGTATACTGAGTGGGAGCAAGACATGACTGCCAATTCCGAACGGCAGGGGGCAGCAATGGAGAACATCGCTGAGAGCATGGAGCGTGTGGCCCGATCTGTGCTCCCCCCTGCTAGGCAGGTGCTTCTCCAGCAGCAGGCGGCACGGTCCACGGCCTGCTCGCTCAGGCTGGGCATGGCGGCCTCAGACAGGGCACGCCAGGCTGAAATGTCTCTGCGTCAAGCAATTGCTGCTCATGCAGAGGCACACATGGATGCCCTGAGGGAGGAGTATGCTTCCCTCGAATCCACTCTGGGTGTCCTTAGGATGTCCCAGAGGCAGCGGGCAAAGGGGAGGTTTGCACAGCTTGAGCGTACCATCTCGGCTGAGCTACAGGCTTGCCGGGAGGTGCAGCAGTTGTCCAGCCAGGCCTTGCAGGAGGAACTCCGTGTTACACGTGCTACCTTGCAAGAGGAAGCACGTGTATCACGTGAGGTTCTGCATGCAGACCTACGTCACATCGCCACACAGAACCAGGCTCACCCGTCCGGCAGACTTGCTGCCGACGAGGGGCAAGCTGCGGCTAGGCGTGGCCAGGCTACTGTGCCACGTCCTCCTTTACAGGATGAGCCAGACTCGGACGACCATCTATCTCCCACATAGGTCGGGCTGTGCAGTCGTTGAGCCCATGGAGGTTTTTTTTTTGGCTCAGCATCATCGCATGTGGATGTTGAGCAGCACCCTGTACCTCCCCCCTCCTGGGTGCCTCCCCTCCCCCCCGCGTTGTATGTGGACATTTTTGATTTTTCTTTTAGTTTAGTTAGTTAAGTTTCTGTTTGATAGTTAGTTTAATTAGGTAATGTAGGTTTCCCATAGTTAGTGTAATTAGTTAATATAGTTTAAAATTGCTTGTCTATTGTGCTTTCATGTGACGGTGCGGTGCTTTGTGGCTTTTGAAGGCATCGACTGTCTGTTCCAGCTGGGCCCTTCAGGCTTGTCTTGTGTATGTGTTTGCTGCTTGGGGTCCTTGACTCACATATGCCACTCCTGCCTCCCTTATCCATGGGCTCGCAAGGATGGTTCGGTGTCACAACCTTTTACACAAGGGCTTTGGACTGTCATATCTGTGGCATGTCTGGTGCTGTGTGACTTGTGTTTACACCCCTAGTGGGGATGATTTTGGTGTTATTGTCCACTGTTCAGCTTTCGCTAGATGGGGTGTTTCATGATTAATGTGTACATTAATTGCTATGCATTGTGTAGTATGTTTCTTATCTTTACTGTACACGTGCTTGTTGCAATTCATGCCGTAGATAGTGTTCCACACTTTGGATGTGAAAGACGGACTGATGGTGTGATTTCTGATGTGACTCTCTGACATGGTCAAGTAATGAGATGCCTGAAGAGACACACACAGATGACTTTGAAGCATTAATCATGTGTTTCATGCCCTTTCTGCAGAGGGATGAGCCTCCAGAGCACCTTTGCCAGCAGACATGGCCCATTGGACGTCTGAATTCTGGAGATGTTTGTTGGTGCCCACATGTGTGCACAAGCAGAGGCACAGAAATTGCAGACCTACATCCTAGAACTGCTGACGTGTTCCAAGGAACTCCAGGCAAGGTGAGCAGCACAGGGGGGCCACAACACAGCAAAGCTTGCACCAGGCGAGTTGCACATGCAGGCTTAGTCACAGCACTGAGGGTGAGCTTGGACGAATATTGGTGTTGAAGCACACAATGCAGCTCAGATGTGTTGGTGGACTGATGGCTGTTGATTGTAAGGTTGTCTGGGACACCTGCAGGGGCAGTGGCACATACCCTCCGGTAAACCAAGGTCCATTGAGGCACTTGAATCAACCATGTAGCCTTCCGAGGCATGGAAAGGGGCAGCTCACAGGGACATACAGCAAGGGACATACTCGGGTGCAGTGCATTTCATTTCCATCTACATTTTGATAAATGCACTGCCAACTTTGTTTCGGTCATGGTGGTACACAACTTGCTCTGAAGTCATGGCTTGCTATATGGGTTTGTCTGCTTACCAAGGGAACATTGCATGTTGTGTGACTTGTGACACATTGGTGTTCCATTTGCCACACACCCACCGGCGGCTGACTTACTGCATTGACTGTGTATGACCCATCACAGGGGTAATGTTATATATGGGTACGAAGCATCTACACCAGATTGTCTGTTTGTAGAGTAGTTTGTTGCTATGGGGCATTTTTGGTGGTGTGTTTTTGTGTAATTGGCACGTACAGGTTGTGGACTGTGGCTCTCTTTGCAGCATTGAAGTGCTCCTGTAACCGGACCTGGGAGTGCGCAGGCAGGAGGCCAGCACTCAAAACCAGAGCTAAGTGTCTTGTTGTTTTTCTTTCAAACTGCTCTGCATAGGCTTGCTGGGGGGTGCACTAATGCATGGATGAATGTGTAATTCAATTTGGTATGTTTTTTTCCCCTAATCACCCGGAGTCCCTGTACCCTCTACCCGGTGTTCCTGCTTCCCGTACCTATCCAAGCAACGTTCCCTAACCCTCTTTCCCCGCTGGGGTTGCGGATGCCTGTGTAAGCCCCAAGCTTGCAGGCGCCAAAACCCTAGAGGGGGTGGTTGGTTCGTGCCACTCCTAAGCCTGGACTACAGAAGGCCATGACAATGATGTCCAAGTTTCTTTGGATTGTGTATGTGTTCATGCAGGTAGTACATTTTCGTGCATTCCCTACTTTCATGTGTCATTCCTCCTCCCCTCTCCTGCCACTCATTCCAGTTATCCAGTGTGCCAACACCTGTCCCGACTGCATATCCCTGACCCTCCTTCCCCACCAGGGTCTCAGAGGCCTGTGTGAGTTTGACCTTGTAGGCACCCGGGCAACGGTGGGGGTGGTTGTTTTGTGCCACTCCTGCGCCTGTACACGGGACCTGTGACAGTACACATCCGTTCATGGTGCATCATTCTATGTTATGTACCATACATGGTTCACATCCTGTTGTGACATTGTTTTACTGTGCTACCTTGGTTCTTGCATCATTGTGGTAGTACTTGGCCTTTGTGAGGTACTGCTACGTCAAGTCATCTACTGGAGGGTGTTCTGGTTCGTTTTTCTGGCTTGGATTTTGTGATTTTGGAAATGAGTGTGGATTCTGAGGGTGCAGGCACCTTTTTACACACAAGGTGGGAGATGGTGACGAAGGGGAAAGGTGATCCTGTGGCCAGGTGGAATTGATGGTCGAAGGCTCCATGACCCAGGTGCAGTTGTTCAGTGGGTCATGGTCATTTGTGAGGGGGGGGGGTTGTTGTTGATAGTTGCCTTGCCCTGCAGTGTGATGGGAACCCTGACATTGTAATGGTGGTATCCTATGTACATGTTGTGTTCTGCTGATCAATGCCTGTTCATGTGTTGTGTTTACCTTTCAGGTGCGAGGGGATAGTTGTGGTTTGACATGCTGGGGTGTACACATGGTGAATGTTCACATGTGATGTGTAGAGAACACTGATGGTCACTTGATTGCACATGCATATGTTGAGTGCATGTCCTTGCTGACCCACACACTTGCACTCTGATGCACTACATGTACAACCACCCTTGCATATCCACGTGTACACTGTTTGCGTTCTGGTGCCCACTGTGTCCCTGCAGCACATGTTCTGTGACCAATTATGGATCCTGTACATGCCGAATTTGCTTTTTGATGTGGTCTGTTGCTTAGATGTGATGCTCAGGGTGTGCATCACACACAATGGCTGTTCACTGTGCTGTGCGCTGGGCAGTGTGTAGCAGGAGAAGGACACAGCACACAGAAGCTGCAGTGTTGATGTTGCTATGCACAATGTGCTTGTAGACAGGCATTCATTGTTATGTTATGTCTACAACTCTTGTAATGCATTTGGAAATGACTTATTTTGGGTGGGAGGTTGTTGGTCAGTCATTTCATCTGATTCCAGGTCAGGCATCATTGTCTGAAGCCACTGTACATTTTGGACATGGCAATGTGTATCTTATTGTTACTGTGTTGGTGTATGGGTATTGCTTGCCATGTCATGTTGTGGTTTGGGAGGGTTTGAGTGACATAACAGTGATGGCCATGGCCTGTTTTGCAGGTGTGTGTGATTCACACCTTGCATGTCAGGGTCATCCGCTTCTCAAAGCAACTAGCTGGGGGTAGATCTCTCTCCGCGGCAGGGCCCTCCCTCTGGAACAGCCTTCCTGCCTCACTGGAACTTGAGGAGAACCATCTCCGGTTCGGGAAGCACCTCAAGACCTTCCTCTTTGCTTCTGCTTTCTCTCTGTCTCTCCCTTGCTAAATTCTTCACTGGATCTGCAACTGGGCCACTCTCACCGACCTCGGTCCCTGGCCCAGCCACTCTCCACTTGCACTGCCTCCCTGGCAACCCCTGGACTGCGGGACTGTCTCTCTATCCCTACAGCCCCCCCTTCCCAGCACTTGTCTGCACTTACCTTTGCAGTTGCCACCAGCTGGCCTATGTATTTGTTTTTTGGTCTACTTACCCTGTACTGCACTCCCCCCTCCCCTTCCCTTTGCACTTTTCCCTTCCCCCTACCCCTGCACTTGCACAATCTAAATGACACCTGGCCTAGTAGTACCGTTGTCTGTCTTCCCTTGTTCCCCCCTCCCTGCCTCATCGCACCTTGAAATACTTGTGTATAGGCCATATCATGTCATGTAATATGTGTGCCTTTTGGTCACACAGGATAGCTTGTGTTTAAGTAGCTAGGGATGCAGACAATGTGGCACTTCCATGGCAACTATCTCAGGGTGGTAGGGTTGTGACAGTTGACTGTCTCTTTGTCATCATTGATTGTCACCTGGTATGTGCCAGGCCTGTGTGCACTCCACAGGGGTGGGAGTTTAGGTGAAAAATGTGGCCACAAGCTGGGTCCGGGCTTCCTCGCCACGTGCCCTGTCCCCTCCCATGGGCAGCGCCTGTGCCTGCGGTTGGGGATGTGGGGGCACCACCATATCAACCGGGATGCCCTGCTGTGTTGCAATATTGTGCAGGACACATGCTGCCACAATGATCCTACACACTACTGGTGGTGCATAGAGTAGCTGCCCGCCAGAGCGGTCAAGGGAGCGGAAACGTGACTTAGGCACTCCGAATGTGGGCTCCACTATGGCCCTGGCAATATGGGCGGCGTTGTATCTTACCTGGGGTGGTGTGGCGGGGTTCTGGATTGGCGTCATCATGTGGTTGCTCAGAGGGTAGGCACTGTCCCCTGGGGAGGTGTAAATGGTTGTGATTATTGGGGTTTGTTTATTTGTGTGTGTGTGTGTGACATGCATGCATGTGCAAGGGCATTTGTACTCACCTAGTAGCCAGGTGTCGCCATGCTGCCCAGCTTCCAGGGCCCGTCTAGGGCGGACATTCTGTATATGAAACTGTCATGGGTGGAGACAGGGTAGTTTGCATAGACAGAGGTGATGATTCCCTTTGCATCGCATACCACCTGTACATTGATGGAATGCCAGTGCTTGCGGTTTCGGTAGATGTGCTCAGTGGCCCTAGGTGGACCTAGGGCCACATGGGTGCAATCTATGGCACCGAGCACTTTGGGGAAGTGTGCCACCCTGAAAAAATCCAGGACAATGGCCTGCCTTTCTGCGGGTGTTCTGGGCATGTATATGTGCCTGCGGACTGAGGGGCGCACTGTCATGATTGCCAGTACCTGGTGTAGGCAGTGTGACTGCGTGGCCTGTGAGACCCCCCCCCCACTATGGCAGTAGTCCGCTGAAATGACCCAGTGGCCAAAAAATGCAGGACATTGAGCCGCTTCTCCAAGGGGCTCAATGCTTGGGAGCAAAGGGTGGGGGATGTAAGGTCATCTTCCCACTCCCTGACCAGATCTAGGATGATGTGGGGTGGAAACCTATACCTGCCGTAGACCTGGTCATCAGGCATCCCAAAAAGGCTTGTCCTTGGTGCGAAAATGCGTGCCCTGGCTATTCTCCTCCTCCTGCGGTGTCCCATGATCAGTGCTGCGACAAATGGGGCATTCATCGTAGCTGTATAAACGTGTTTGATGTTTGTGCGCACTTTTATACTGTGCGCGGGGACGCTTCCGCCTGCCTTCGTGTGGCAGACGCGTTGACGCCTGTGTGCGTCTTTTGCCGTGCGTGGGTTTCCCGTATTCGAATCCATGAATACGGGTTGTTGGCGTGCGTGTGGGCGTTCCGTGTAGTTCCCTGCAGTACTTCCCCAGTTGCGCCTTCTTTTTCACGCGTTATTCCCCATTCCGCGTGTTATGCCCACTGTTCCACCCACTTTGGTTGTGTGCGCCGCGCTATGTGCGCTTTTGCTGTGCGCATAGCGCATGGCGTGTGTGCCTGTGTGCGCCATGGCAGGATTGGGTGCACGGACAGCGGGAAACACGCGCAGCGTCTTCCTTGAATCGCACATGTGCGCGTGCGCTGCGTTTCTCACGCTTGCGCTACCTTGCGCCTGCTTGCGCTGGGATTTTCGGCGCACGTTTGCTCCATGAATCGACCCCTTAATTGGGAACGAGAAATCTGATAGGTAGAGGATGCACGGACAGAATGAGGTAGAGGATGCAAGGACAGAATGAGGTAGACGATGCACGGACAGAATGAGGTAGAGGATGCACGGACAGAATGAGGTAGAGGATGCACAGATAGAATAAGGTAGAGGATGCACGGACAGAATGAGGTAGAGGATGCGCAGACAGAATGAGGTAGTGAGTGCATGGACTGAGGTAGAGCGTTCCATCGCTTAGGTGCAAGAAGAGGAATAGGACGGAAGTGAGAAGCACAGTGCAGCTGAGGAACGACAAGAAGGACAATGAGAGAACAGAAAACCGGCGGCCATTTTAAGCAAAGCTCCCAAGAAAGCATATTTTTCAAAATAAAAAAATGGATTTCCCCCTTCTTGGTACAAATAGGTTTACCTATATTTGATGCCCACATTCACATGCAAATGACTACATCATGATTTTACATTGAGGTGAGTGTGGCTATGTGCAAGAGAGAGGGCCTCATTACAAGTCCAGGGGTACTGTGCCGGTAAAACCGGCAGGTTGCCACCGGACTTGCAATATTTACTGGCGCCTGGCTTGCCGGAATCACCGGGGGATTATGACCCTGGCGTTCCGGGAAGTCATGCACCGGTAAATGTAATTTCCCATTCCCATTTGTGTCCCATGGGACTGAATGGTAATGGGGAACACGGAGACACCGGGACCGTAAATAATGGTGCCAGTGCCTCTGTTGCGGTCTGCATGGCAGATCTTCCGGGCACAGCAACCCCGGCAGGCAGACTCATAGTGTGCCAGTCCGGTAACAATGGTGCTGGTAGGCTTACCGGCCCCGTTATTACCGGACCGGCACATTCGTAATGAGTCCCAGAGATTATTCCTGTAAACAAAATATATTGGTTCTAAAATATCCACATTCCTCCCCAGCCGGTGGAACCATAACACCAAGGTCAGGTTACTCTGGCCTAAAACCAAGACTCTTAATGCTATATTTCACATAAAGGCTTTGTCACTTCAGTGATTGAGGCCTTACTGGATGAGGTCCATCCTGCACCCCTCCTGCCAGGATGGGGCAATATCAGGATTTTAGATCCCTCACATAGCACGTCATGCATAGCTTATTACGTGTTATGACTGAATCATGCTGCTGTTAGCAACAATGGGCCTCATTACGAGGCTGGCGGTAGCCGTGCCTGTAGTACAGGCACGGCTAATGCCGGTATCCATTTTTTTCCGGCACCCGCAATTGGGCAATTACCGAGTAATGCCGAGTTTGGCCAACACAGTAATTGCCCATTCGCGGGTGCCGGTAATAGGGGATTCCCCATCCCCATTCAGCCCCAGAGGGCTGAATGGGAATGGGGAAGGTGGTAGCACTGGTACCGTTAATAACGGTACCGGTGCTACAGTCCTGTTCTGCTCGTGGGTGCCGGTACGGCCACCAGATCAGACCTGGTGGCTAAAAAAGGCACCCGTGAGCAGAACTCGTAGTATGGCGGTACGGGTACAACGGTGCCGGTAGCGCTACCGGCACCGTTGAGGCCCAATATCTACAGGGTGTGAGCTGCGAGGACTTGATGAAGATCTAGGCCCAGATGATGGAGACACATTTTGGAGCTTCCCTCCCAGGGTAATGCGTGGGAAAGTGCTTCAAAGTGGGTCTTCATCAGCAATGCACACGGGACGCTAGCCAATAGTGGGTCCCAACACCTAGCAATGCCAGTTGGTCATTTTATCCCATAACTGGGGACAAGAAGTTAATACATAAGGGATGATTTCATGAGCCTGCAATACTCGGATCACCTGACTTGATAACAGATAACAAACGTGTGCAAGTGGGCATGCCACTGTCCTTAGTCTCACCTCCCTTCACGAGCACGAGGGCTTCCTTTTCAATCACCTCATGCTGTGGCCCCTCTAGTGGGTGAGCAGGCAAGGGGAGTGTGGGTCTGTCATACTTCCGCACTCTGTACCATCCTTTTCATCGATTCTACTGCATGCTCTCAATTCCCCTCCAGAACGCTCACTCGTTCATGCCTAAACAGAAAACACCCACCAAAGTGCACATCTGGTGTTCCGCTTCATTCAGCCCCTCCCTATTAAGGCTTTACCATCAATCCTTTGCTCCCCAGGTGATCAGCAAAAAGAACAACAAACACTAGGTGTAGCTAACAATGTGCTTTTTTAACTCACTTTTACAACTCCACTCCTCCACCCCCTATAGAAAAGTGCTGAGATCCACCATACAGGTTCAATAGCAAATTACCAATTGAGTTTAATAGGACAGCACAGAGGAAGCTATTAACATAATGGGTGTAATTGTGGAGTGCACCTCCCTCCCCCCACCCTGATGCATTTTGGTGTTATATTACAGTTGTTAACAGATGTTCATTGTTACACAACTCAGTGGTACTCATTCAGTTGATCTTGGGTGGATGAAGTGCTGGGTGGACCTGCAGGAATTCAACCCAGTGACTATGAGGTCACACTCATGAATCCTTCTAGAGACTGCACTAGTCCACTGGGGCACAGACCTGGACCCTAAACCTGGATCTGGACACCACTTCCAGGAAGAGGCACGAAGGAGGAATGAAGACAAGACAGAAGAGAAGGAGATATGAAGGGTCCAGGAACAAAGGATGGGAGACAGACTATGTCAGAATCCTAGAACAACGTGTGCAGAGAAACAACTACATCAGTTATTTACCTTTCAGTCGCTGTGCTTCTTACGCTTTGCAGAGTAGGATGACACAATAGTGTGTTTAAATCTAGAAATGGAAGACATTATTATGTTATTAAATACTACAAACGCAAGACATCCTATAACGATATATAATCGAAACATCCAAAGAGGAGCTTCCGTTCTCTCCCCGCCCAGGAATGCACCCTCCATCACATACACAGAAGACATTTTGTACATACTCTTGGTTCCCACATGATCGTGCAATGTGCCCTGTCATTCCACATGTCCAACACACAGGAGGGAGTCTTCTAATCTGCCCTCGCTGCATGCCCTGATTATCATTCTGCATATTCCGAAAACCACCTTGCTTATTCTGAAAGCCTCCTTGATTATTCTGAAAGCCTCCTCTTCCTATGAAACATGTTCCCCTGCCTCTCGGAATGAACCTGTTCCCTCCTTGATCCAACTGTCGTTGATTATTCACCTGTGGCACACCTGCTACTTGCTGTGTCCCCAGCCTCTCTCCGCGTATCAACATGGCTCCTTCTATAGCGTATTTCAACAGTTTCTTTTGAACTAAATGGGCTTCCTCAAGATTCCTAGCATCTTCCCTCTTCCGATTTTTCTCTTGCAACAATTGGCGATGGTGCTCAATGGTCAGCTGTATTTCTGCCCATGACTTTGCTTCCATTCCCACCAGCACCAGCTTCTTGAGCTGTCTCTGTACCTACTGTGACAGTCCCTGACACAGAATATGATAGAATACAGGTATTGCTTTCGCCAAGGCTCTCGAGTTTCCAAAGACCATTTTTCCTGAAAATTTGAAATATAAGCAAGCGGATCTTCGCCTTCCTGCATCTTACGTGCCATAATTGCACCCATATCCGATGTATCAGGATATTGTAGTCTAAGTGCTTTCCAGACTGCCGCTCTGCAATTATTAAACAGTGCTCCATCATGCACTGTGTTCTGTGACACTTAAGTATCCTGATCTCGTCCAAATGTCGTCAGCCCTTTCCCCAAGGATAGCTGCTAGAAGACCTTTAATGTCCCCTATAGCTAGGGTATTTCCTCCTGTCATGTTTTCTAATTCATAAATCCATTTCCCCGCCCCTGCCTTTCATACGGGCAATTTGCATCTTAAATTGTCTTTATCCATTTGGAGCCAAGGGATATAATGTGATCTGGCCCCTCCTTTCTCTAACAAAGGGAATTGCAAAATCCCAAAATCACAATCAGCTCCCATCGTCTTCCTATCCATAGTAGGGACAATGGTTCCTGATCGCTTTCTTCCTGGTAACGACCTCAGTCTGCTCACATATAGTGGTGATTCCCCCCCTCTTACTATGAGATCGCCTTTTAGGTCGCTCTGGGTACGCCATAGGCTATGGCGTCCATTCTTTAGGTTGGTCTAATCCGACCACCTTACTTCCTTATCTGTCTGGAAACATCCCTCAGGACCGCATGCACTGACACCCTCCTCCTCACAGAAGGTTTCCTTGTCTTCGTCTGACATATCTTGTCCCCAACTAGTATGGCTATCATCTTTCTCGTCTCTGTTTAGAGTCAGCCTGTCCAAAGGCAAAGCTCGATGCTCGAGACTAAACAGGCTACCTTCCTTGCCTCGTGACTGGGCAATTTCAGATGACTTTCTTTCCTTCTGTTCTTCAATTCACTTTTTGTTCTCATCTCCTGATAAGCTTTTTCGATTCTGTTTCTGATATTTCCTATCTCAAAATTCTCCTCTAGGTTTACCCTGGAGGGTCCTGGTATCCCTTCTTGTGACGGGAGAAACTCCTCTTTGTCTTCCCATAACACTACTGGACTTGGTTCCATTAGCTCTTTCTCAATGCAATCTATATTGCGTGCCCTCTGCCTTCTCTTTCGTTCCATTTCCTCATCAAATTCCCTTTGTTTCTTTGCTTCTCCTCTAACCCTTTCTTCTTCTTGTTTTTTCGCTTCTCTCCTTTTATTTGCCCTACGCACCTCTTTGTCCCTTCATCTTTGCATTCTTTTATCTCTTCATTTCTGTTCTTCCTCCTCTTCTTTCTTCTTTTCTAATCTATCCCATTCTTCGATTGCTCTTTGTCTGTTGTCATGTCTTCTTTGCTCTTCTGCTCTTTCTTGACTGTTCTTCCTGATACATTTGTTCTCGTCTTTGTCTATTCTTTCTTTTATACTCGTCTTCTCTCAAACTTTTTTCTCGTTCCATCTTTTTTTACTCTGCTCATCTTGATCTTACTTCCTTGATGCTCTGCCCGTCAAGTTTGAGAAATATCTGACCACCCATCCATTCATTCTGTTTGAGCACTATCTTGTCAGCTTTGTCTTTTTCTCCTTTCCATATCTTTATTCCCTGTTCTATCTCTAGAGTCACACTCACCCGCTCACTTTTCTCTTTGTCCTGTAAGACTTTAGAGATCACTTCTCTTTCTGGAGTCCTTTCTGGGCTCTCTTACTGCTATAAGCAGGCGGTTCATGAATCGGATTACTATACCCTGTCGCTGCTTTTAATTCCCTTAATGGATACAATCCTTCATCTTTTGCACTACCGCCATTTACTTCAGGTGCGGTTGGGGGAGCAGAATGCTCAACACCCTCTCTTTACACTGGTTAAGCATCCAGTCTTCAGGAGGCATGTTTTACTGTTCCTCCTGATACATCTTCCAAACTTCTAAGCTGGCTAATATTTTATCCAATTTCTTTCCTGTACACACAGTGTGCAAATATGTGGTCATGTGTTGCAAAACCGCTTTTGACAGAGATCCATTTTGTGGCCAAGGCATGAATATTTTATCTGCCGTTCCCTTAACCCATTCTGCACTCTATTTCTTAAGCTTGGGTGCGTGTTTTGGCAGTTGCTTACATAGGTGCATAAGTGGAGTATCATCCCCCATTGTGACAAGTCTCAATCGACTGTCAATACTTACCGTCAATTTTATTCAGAACAACAATAAATATGAGCGTGCACCAATCGTCGCCGCTCCAAACCTCCATGTCTCACATTTCTTCAATCTACCTATTAAATCAATACCATCAATGCTTAAATAAATAAATAATGTACTGTCAACCTCTTAACACAACCTATCGTTTGTCGCTCTTCGACATCTCATTTTTTTTCCTCTATACATAAAATACATATAATGCACAAACAGACAAACTGGCCGGCCCTAACTTATATCTTTCCTCAGCGCTCCTCGCTGCTATTCTTTCCCCTAAATTTACTTTGACGGGAGTGTAAATTATTTCCTTTAGCAAACCTTGTCTGCTTGTCGCCTATTTATCGATTTGGATTTTAAAATAATTTCTCCTAGACATTCCTTGAATGTAGGACTCTGGACGTATCTGTGATGCTCCTCGTCATATACCTCTATGTGACTAACTAACCCACCAACCCTCTGTTACTTTTCCCATTATCACTTCCCATTATCACATTCCCCAATCAATACTCATTGAAGTGCATTTGATTAAGTGGATTTGCTGTCTGGTTGTTGCTGCTATGCTGGTGGAATCCACTCTGCTCGAGTTGGGAACTGTCTCCTGATTGGCGCGGTATGAACTGTTGCTGCATGGGAACATGAATGCTAAGTGACAAGCATTATTCGAGCATTATTTACCGAACATTTTGCAACTACTTACTTTTGTGTTGTTTGTCCCCTCACAGCACTCGCCCCCTCTCCCCTCCCAGTAATCTCTATAAAAACACTGCTCCTGTGCATTTGCACTCTCATTTGTGGAAGTGCATTTGATTAAGTGGATTTGCTTTCTGACTGTCTAGCTGGAATGCGGGTGGTGGAGGCGGCGATCGTAGTAGGTGATGTTTTTGCATTTTTAATTATGTTGTTTGTATTCTCATAAATTAAGTGGGTATTATTTTCGTCATGTCTACAGTTACATATTCTTTAAAATCATGAACTTGGAAATGCTCCAGTAACTGACCTAGACGTTTTACAGTAAAAAAAAATTGACAAGTGAATTCCGTTAATAGAACACGCAGCTCAAAAAAATTACATTGCTCCTTGTCCTTGTCGGCAGATATTCAACACTTTTGTGTAAATGATCAAAAATTGATGGTAACCGCGCCATTAGTTTGTTTGTTTGTTTGTTTGTTTTATTATTTATAATGCGCATCATACCCTAGGGTAACAGGGCGCAACAGTTACAAGTATATTCGAAGCTTAGTTACACAAAAATGTATACAGTTTATGTACAGGTAATAATTACAAAGGTGTATATACAGAGGGTGCTTATTTACAGAAATGGTACACAGGAAAAGAATATGCAGGCAGTTTCTAGACAGCATTATATACAGAATAAGATCAGGTAAGCGGAGATAAGTACAAGGATACAAGCAGAGAAATGAAGATATCATATCATATAGTGGGTACCTTAGCAGTAGCCGATCAATTCTAGCTGTATCCTAAGCATGGGCTATTATTACTGGGTATTAGATTTCAATCATATGATGGCGATGGATCTAAACTTGTGGTAGGATTGGTCTGTTCTCAGACTGGGTGGCAGAGAATTGCATAATTTAGCCATTTTCACCGGGAAGCTGTTGCCTCCAATTGTGGATCGCTTGAAGCATGGTATGGAGAGCCGAACTCTGTTGGCTAGTCTTGCTGGTCTCATGGCGGTCTCTTTGTGGAATCTCTCCACCAAGTAAGTAGCTGCGGCATTGTTGAGAGATTTGTGGGTAAGCAACAGAGTTTTTAGGAGGTCTTTGTCGTAGGTTGGGAGCCAGTTGTTCTGTCGACAGATCTCTAAGATGTGATCTCTTCTGGAGATGCCTAAGGCCACTCTAAGGGCATTATTTTGTAAAGTTTGGATTATTTTGATGGTTGCTTTAGTCGATCCAAGGTAAAGGGCATTACAGTAGTCCAGGCGCGACAGGATGAGGGCTCTGGCCAGGGTGATGCAGCTGCTATCAGAGAGGAATGGCTTGCTGGTGCGTATAAGTTTGCACGTGTAGGCCGTGGAGGATGCTAGGGAATTGACTTGTTTAGTGAATGAGAGGTTTGAGTCAAAGATGCCCAAGATGATGAGTTCAGTTTTATCATCATTCAGACATAGACCATGTTTGGCCATCCATGCCTGGATGATGATATACACTCCATTCACCAAGGCCAAATCCTTTTCATAATCCCCTGAAAACGGGAGGAGGATCTGGGTATCATCTGCATAGTTAGTGTAGCTGATACCAAGATGATCCATATCATCAAAAAGGGGCTTAGAGAAAATGTTATAGAGTGTAGGCAAGACGCATGATCCCTGGGGTACATCGCAAGTGATGGCTATGGGGTCTGCAGCTGCTAGCGGTGAGAAGACCCTCATTGTTCTGCCATTTAAGAAGGATCTGATCCAGGTGACAGCATCATCAGAGAAGTGTGTTTAGATGGTTACAGAGAATAGTATGATCGACTAAATCGAAAGCAGCTGAGAGATCTAGGCGGAGGAGTAATGCTGATTTGCCACTATCTTTGAGCTCATCGATTTGGGTCTTAAGATCGATAAGGGCAGTTTCTGTACCGTGCTGGGGACGGAAACCTGATTGTCTGGCTCCTAACAAATGGTGTAGTTCCAAGTGCTTTTGTATTTGTGTATATGCTACCGGTTGTAGGTCAAAGGTTCGAAAACCAAAATGACTGAAAAAAAGGGTTGAATTTTTACTTAATTTTTAATTATTATTTTTTATGGGGAGGTTGCCCCTCCCAACCCCCCATTTTCTTTTTATGAATAACGTTTTATGTACACTAAACTTAAAAAATATATAAATAAATAAATAAAACAATTTGACCTTTTTTTTCCGGTCATTTTGGATTTGAACAAAAGGTCATTCGGACACCTACGCTACCTTACTCAGGATTTTTAGAAGGAAAGGCACAGTAGTGATTGGTCTGTAGTTGGTCGGTGTGGATGGGTCAAGGGTGTTTTTTTTTAAGAGTGGGAGAACCCAAGATTGTTTCAGGTTAGTGGGGATGATACCAGTAGAGAAGGACGCATTAATGAGTTTGGTAATGAAAGGAGATAGGTCTCGGGCAGCATACTTGATAAGCTGGTCGGGGCATACGTCGCCCTGACAGATAGAGGAATTAAGGGACAGAATAATTCTTTCCACTTCAGGGATGGAAACTTTGGTGAAGTTGAATGGGGTAGATTTGTCAGCGATAGCATGACCAGTTATTTTAGATGCAGGAGGGTCATTTAGGGCAGTTCTTTTACAAGAGATTTTATTTTGTAAAGTGGCTATTTTATTGGCTAGGGCGTGTTGGATATCTTCGCACCAGTTTTTATCTTTCGTGCATGTGTCGGGTAATGCTATCGGGGTCTCTCTTTCTTTGAGAATGGAGAAAAGTTCCTTTATGTTAGATTTGGCATGGGCTATGCGTGTGTCAAAGGATATTCGTTTCGCTAAGCATATTTGTTTTTTATAAAGGAAGGACAATTTGGTGAGTTTGAGCTTATTGGCTTCTGATGGATTTTTTTTCCATGTAGCCTCGCAATTTCTTTTTTGTTGCCTAAGATGTTTTAGAAAAGGTGTAAACCATTTATTCAGGTGGGTTTTCTGCTTGCTTGGTCTCAGTTTGGGGGGGGGCAATCTGGTCCAAGGAGGTGGTCATGATTTTATTACATTCTTCAACCAATCTCTCAGGATTAGTATTGTCTGGGAGTGAGTTGAGAGTGTTAAGTAGTGCCGGGATAAGCCTATCCACAGTAATACTCTTTTTATTTCTAGTTAATGTAGGTGGCGCTCTAAGGGCGGGAGGAGGTGGTGGTCTATTGGTGGAAAGCAAAAAGTACACAAGGTGGTGGTCTGTCCAAGCTAGTGGTGAGATGGACAGGATATTAGCCTGGCAATTATGGTCTGCCACCCAGTCAAGTATTCTGCCTTTGTTGTGGGTGGTGGTATTACTTCTTTGGGTAAATTCAAGTTCTGATAGGGTGTTAGCTGTGGTTGTGGCAAGCTGGTCTGATTGATAATTGAAGCCCATGTTGAAGCCTCCGAGTAGAAGTACTTGCGATGAGCTTTTAAGGTTGTTGGTAAGGATGGTGTTAATATCATCCTTGAAAGTTGCAGGTGGGCCTGAAGGGCGGTGTTACGCTCACCTGGTATCCACAGGGATGCCACCCTGCTGGGTTTCTCACTGGTATGCTTCTCAGCTTTGCCCTGATGTGGTCTGCGGGGAAGCTTCTGCCTGAAAATACAGGAGAACTGTGTTCAAGACTGACTGACTGGGGTAAGTATCCTCCCTCCACCCCCCCCGTATGCTTTCATTCCCTCTGGCACCCTCTCCTCACCTTGTGGTAGAATTTGGCGTGCTCTCCGTCCTGCCCTCTTTGCAGGGACGCGTTGTATTTCATGGGCGAGTGTGGTCCAGTTACTTCACTGATGCTGGCCCGTTTGATATTGTTCAGGTAGGTCTTATTGCTGTTCTTTAGTTTTGTTGCTATCCTGAATGCCTTTCTTTGTTTAAAATGTCTCTTGTTTCTCCCTTAGCTATGCAGAGCTTCAGCGTGGCGAACTGGCTTAGTTGAGCCCCGCTGGTAAATGATGGCGCATTAAGAGCGCTATGATGCGGTAAGTAAGCGCTATGCGCAGCGCTGCAAAGTCTTGCCTTTGCTAACCTGTGTTTTCCTTCCTTGTAGGTCGCAGTGTTCTTCAACGCGAGTGGAATGTTCGAAGTGGTGCCAGCCGAGAGGCAACCAGCCAGGTAAGCCTTTTGAGCAGTTTGTAATTTGTAAATGTCTCTACAGCTTTCTTTAATGTTGCCTCTATCTTCCTCTTTCAGGTCGTTCTGGCCGGGAGGCGTGCAGATTCGAGGAGGCTGTTCTCAGTAGCTGCGAGTGTTTAAAGATGAAGACTGCAGGTAAGATGCTGCTGCTAATGATGTTCCTTTTGTCTCCTTGCAGGTTCTGCTCCTCCGAGGTTCGAGGGAATAACTGGACACGGTGAGCGTCACGTTGCAGGCTGCAAAGTAACACGAAGCATGTTCTGCAGTCAGGGTGTGGTTTATATAGCCCAGGTAAAGTAGTACCAGGGAAAGTAGTTCAAGGCCTGCCACACCCAAAACACTAGACCGCATAGCTTGGTTCTTAGGAACCAAGCTATGTGGATGCCTCCATGTTGGCTGACAATACAATAAAGTAGTTCCCAAGCACATTGTTGTTCATGGTGTATGAGCCTGGAGCCATAGGTGCCAGGACTGGCCCCATGAGGGCCTTTGAAGAGGATGCCAGGCTCTAGAGGCCCGAGTCCTGACTCCACCTGGCCAATGGGTTTGCCAGAGGGGGTTTTGGGTGAGGATCGTGACAGCACTCCCCCCTAAGGCCCCTCCCATGGTGTTCCTTCTCTCTGGCCCAGGTTTGGTTGGGATGTTCCGATGGAATTTCCTGATTAGACGTGGTGCATGGATGTTCTCACTGGGCTCCCAGGATCTACCTTGTGGTCCAAATCCTTTCCAATCGACAAGATACTATAGCTTGGTCCTAGAGTATTTAGAGTCCAAGATATCTTTGACTTCGAATTCGGTTCTCCATCAATAAGTATGGGCTTAGGTGGTGTCCCAATCCGTGTGCTGGGTTGCATTGGTTTCAGGAGGGACACATGGAATACCGGGTGGATGTGTAGATTAGGTGGTAAATCCAGTTTCACGGCTGCTGGGTTGATAATTGCTTTAATGGTATAGGGTCCTAAGAATCTGGGATGAAAGGTCTGGGTTCCCTTGATGGGTACGAAATTAGCGGCTAACCAAACTTTGTCTCCTACTTGATAATCAGGGGCCTTTTTTCGGTGTTGGTCGGCGAATCTCTTTTGTTTTTCTTTGGCATGAATAAGGTGTTCCTTTGCCCTTTGAAATCCTGAGTAATGGTTGTGTGTAGAGTCTTTATCGCTTACATTTCAAAGCTGGCTGGAAGGTCTATTTCAGAGGTACGTGGATGTCTGCCATGAAGGGTATAGAAGGGCATTTGTCCCGTGCTTGAATGCAAAGAATTGTTACATGCATATTCGGCTATCCATAGTAGGCCTTTCCAATTACTTTGTTTGTGGTGCAACATGCACCGTAAATATTGCTCGAGTGTCTGATTGGTTCTCTCGGTTTGGCCGTCCATTTGTGGATGGTGACTGGTAGATAGCTGAACGTCGATCTGCACCATTACACAGCATTTGTTCCAGAAGTTTGAAAAAACTGGCTGCCTCGATCAGAGACCAGAAACGAAGGGAAGCCATGTAGCTTAACCACGCCCCCCAGGAACACTTTTGCTAAAGTGGCTGCGTCTGGGAGGCCTTTGAGAGGAATAAAATGGGCCATCTTCGAGAATAAGTCCACAACTACAAGGATGGTGTTGAACCCTTGGCTTGGAGGTAGATCAGTGATGAAGTCAAGGGAAAGAGTGTGCCATGGAATTGGAGGAATGTCCAATTGATGTAGGAGACCAGATGGTTTTTGTTTCTGTGATTTATTTTGTGCGCAGACACCGCAGGACTGAATATACTGAATGATGTCCTTACGCCAGGTAGGCCACCAAAAGTTCTCTTTCACCTTAGCCTGGGTTTTGACGATCCCAGGATGCCCTTCGATCAGTGAATCATGATAGTTTGAAATAATATGCTGTTGTAATTCCTTCTTGGGTACATATAGGCGATCCCTAAAAAAGGGTAGGTGGTCCTTGATGGTATATTGTTCTCCTTGAGTTTGCCATGCGAGGAAGGCATCAGGATTCATTGTCCATTGGATTTCTTTTCATAGTTCTGCTTGTGTTAAGGCTGTCGTGATACCCAAGAGTTTGTCTTCAGGTATAATAGGTACTGGGTCTGGAGTTGTTTATACTATTTCACCTATGCCCATGCGAGATAAGGCATCTGCCTTTCCGTTTCTGACTCCTGGTCAAAATGTGATTACATAATCATATTCGGCGAAAAAAGGGCCCACCATAATTGGCGCGAGGACTGGGCCTTGGCTGTTTTGAGATATTACAGGTTTCGGTGCTCTGTGATGACTGTAATGGTGTGTCTGGCCCCAGGAAGGTAGTGCCTCCAGACTTTAAAGGCGGATTTGATAGCCAGGAGTTCCTTGTCCGTGATGGCATAATTAATCCCTGGAGGTGAGAACTTTTTCGACCAGAAGGCCACAGGATGTAGCTGGCTGGTTTCCGGGTCTCTCTGTGAAAGGACAGCCCCCATTGCGAGACTGGACGCATCAGTTTCAATGGCATAAGGGAGGTCTGGACGAGGATGTCGCAGGATTGGAGCGGAGGTAAACATTCGTTTAAGTTCCTGAAAGGCTTCTTCTGCTTCTTCGGTCCAAGAAAACTTTTTATTGTTTTTTTGTAATAGTACTGTGATTGGGTTCACAACCTGAGAGAAGTCTGGGATGAACCGGCGGTAGAAGTTCGCAAAGCCCAGCATGCTTTGCACCCCTTTCAGAGACGTCGGTGAAGGCCATTTCAGAATGGCATCTACCCTGTGCACGTCCATTCTGATGCCTCCTGGAGTAAGGATAAAACCAAGAAATTCTACTTCGGTGACGTGAAAAAAGCATTTTTCAAGCTTTGCAAACAAGCAATGTTGACAGAGCTTGGTGAGGACTGAACGAACGTGCCTGACATGATCTTTTTCCGAGGCTGAGTATACTAAGATGTCGTCTATGTACACTAAGGCGCACACATCAATTGACTCCCTTAAGACGTCATTCATGAAATATTGGAATGCCGCAGCAGCGTTGCATAACACGAAGGGCATGACTTGATATTCAAACAAGCCATACATAGTACGGAAGGCGGTTTTCCATTCATCTCCTTTTCTGACTCGGACCAGGTGGTACGTTCCTCGAAGGTCCAATTTGGTATAAATCTGGGCATCTTTAACTTGGTCTAGCATCTCAGGGATAGGTGGCAAGGGGTAGCGGTACTTCACAGTGATTTGGTTCAATGTGCGGTAGTCAATACAGGTTCTCAAGTCTCCTTCCTTTTTCGGTACGAAGAACAAAGGACTGGCTGCGGGGGACTTCGAAGGACAGATAAATCTGTTTGCAAGGTACTGATCTAAATAGGATTTCAAATGAAGGTGTTCTGGTTCTGTGAGAGCGTAGATCCTGCCGCAAGGGATTTGTGCACCAGGAACAAGGTCGATCTGACAGTCATAGGGCCGGTGTGGCGGCAATGTATTGGCTTGGTCCTTTCGGAAAACATCATGGAAATCATGGTATTCACTTGGCAAGGTATTAGTTTCTCCCAGAGTTGATACTGTCGCTCCGGGAGTCATGGGGATACAGACGTCGGGTTTCTCCTCTTGGTAATAGAAGGCAGGGGAGCAGTCACCGGGGAAGGTTAATTTTCGTGCCCACCAGTCTATCAAAGGGTTGTGAGCAACCAACCATGGCATCCCTAGTATTAGGCTGAACTGAGGTGCCTTGATGAGATCGAATTAAATAGACTCCCGATATCCGTCCTGACACAGCAAGGTTACCCTGGCTGTGCACTGGGTTACTGGTCCGGAAGCGATTTCTGTCCCATCCATGGTGGTTACCTTGTCCATAGTTGGCTTAGAACACAAAGGAAGCCCCATCTCTGCTGCCAGTTGTTGATCAATATAATTTCCAACTGCTCTGCTATCGATGTATGCTTCAATGGTATGCATTCTTGACGACTGTTGGTGGTTAATTAAGATCACTGGAATTGCAAAGTGCGAGGTCAGCAACTCTTTCTTCTCACTCGACAAACTGACCTCTACGTTTGTCGAGCTTGGTAGTTTCCCGATTCCTTAGCTTCATCCTTCTCTGTGGCCCTGACTGTTCTTCTTGGGGGTTTTAATGGACAGTCCTTCAGGAAATGTCCTGGTTTCCCACAATACAAACAAAGCTGTTGTTGTCTTCTTTTGTCCCGCTCTTGTTTTGTTAATGGAGGCTGTATCCCTCCAATCTGTATGGGTTCTACAGCATTTTCAGGTACACGGGGTGTGTTTTCCCTTGGTCGAACATACACGGTCCGAGGGTCCGTCTTAGACCGATCTGCCTTTCGGTCCTGCAACCGGTGGTCTAGCTGCACAACCAGATTCATGAATTCTGCACAGTCTCTGGGTGGATCAACCACCTGGGTTAAGACGTCCGTTAATTCGCCTCATAAGCCTCGATGGAATAACGTGGTTCTTTTGTTTTCTGGCCACCTAGCTTCGGCAACCAGTCTGTTGAAGGTAGCAATGTACGTTAACGAGTCCTGATTCCCCTGTCGGAGGCACAAGAGTTCATTGTCTACTGCTTGTTACTGGGTATGGCGAGCAAAACGTATTTCCATTTCTCTCTGGAACCCCCCAAAGTCATGTAATAGAGGATCGTCATGGGTTACCAACGGCACCAACCAATCTGCTGCACTACCACTCAGGTATGATTAGACAAAAGCTACCCGAGATAATTCAGTGTCCTTTATAGCGCCAACACCGAGACGCTCACGATTTAATGATTTGGCACAGGAACATAACTTTTCCATGCGCGATCAGTAGACAAACCGCTTTTCTTTTCCTGAAGCACTGGCTCTGAATAACACACTTAGTGCCATGAACAAGGCGATATTGACTGTAGCAGGACTCTATGCAGTCTTAGAGCAGAAAATTAATAAGCAAACAGACCTATTAACACAAGTATTACATGAATGCAAAGCAATTTGTCCCCTTTGTACCTCGAATAATCAATTAATAGCAGTTGCGACTAAACAGGAAGAAATAGTGGTACCTGTTAATTTGCTTGAAAGTAACGAAAAAGATCAAATAAATGTACATGATAAGAAAATCCCTGATAAGCAATCTGTTCTTAAAAGCAACCCTCTCATGAGTGCTAATGTTGTCCATGTGCACTCTATTGGCCCCAATGACCAAGGTGTTATCAGTGTCACCACTGTGGTGCCTTCCAACGATTTGGACATACATCTTAATAGTAAAGCTTCAAAAACTGCTGATACTAATTCCAGAGAGCAGCTCCTATCAAAATCTTCCAATCCATTTACTGTGTTCGCTAATTTGTCAATAACTGAACCCGCCATCAAGAGAGCATCTGCAAAAGCAGTGAAGACGAAAACAATGCATCCTAAAAAATCACAGACAAAAAAGACAGGTGCTAAAACAAGACGCTTTATAAAAATGTAATCTACATCGATGAAAACAAAAGATATGGCGCAGGGCACAAGTGATTCTTCTATGAATAAAAAAGTCCTTGGTGGCTAAAAACCACAATGTTATAAGCCATTGAACGGTTTAGTCGCTTGAGCCTTGAACACAGACCCAACGAATGTGGCTCAGCAACAGAGTAAGACAGAGTTGCCACTTCAATCGGAACATGGTGAGACAACTAAACCAATATGCCCAAGTATACAAGAACTACGAGATGAGATTTAAAAACTCAATTGCGCAGTACTTCTCACAATCCCAAGACATAACTGTTGTGTAATGCTTTGCTGTGTGTGAGGTGCAATATAAAGGGAGGAGATGTGTTGTGTATGGCTTGGCTATGTAGAAGGAATGTTGTGATGTCATGTGGATTGTTAATGTCTGAGTGATGGAATGCATGGGTGAATGTTCTAACCTGGTCAGTTGGTCAGCCAGAGGCCTGGGTGATGGGCTGCCAGTGTTTTATTGTCATATATGTAACTTTAATGTGACATGATTGACTGCTATAAAGATGCTTATGAAGCTGGAAATAAACTTAGCATGTCAACCTAAGAAAGCTGGGAGCTGCTTCGTTACAATAACGAAATGCGCAGGCAATATCCAGGCAACTTCTGCATTACTGCCATATCTACTCCTGTTATTAAAGGGTGCATCTGTTGCCCAATAAGGGTCATGTACAGGCCCGTCACAGCCAAACATCACGAAGAACATAAAATCCATATATGATAACATGCGGTCAGCAGACACCAATTGATTAAGTAATAATTGGCCAGAGTACAAGAACTTTCATCGACTAATGATAAAATGCAGAGGACACACTTTTACAAAGTATGATCTTAATCTATCAAGTATTTTTAATATATGTGCGGAGGTGCCAACTCTGCAAGATCTAACCTCCACAGACATTGACCTAGCTGAATTCACTGACCATCGTGACCTGACTGAAGCAAGGCTCATCATGCGATCAGGAGTAATATGAAACACACTATGGCAAGCAAGAACGGCCCTATATAATCTATGCTTTGTCTAAACTCAAGATACCACGCAAAACAAGGAGCAAGTCATGCCACAATTGACTGCTAGGCCTAGAATATGTGATAATACTGTCAAAACTCATCAGGATGATATACAGAGTCAAATCTCTTATATACCATGGCATACACAGACGCATGCAACAGAGGAGGACATAGCAATCCCTGATCAGTCAGCACGTGAGTCTGTTGTCATGGAACACGAGCGGCCATAGGCATTTTATTAACACACAATGTGAGGAATTGAATGGACATGAAATCATCATGTTCCAGGAAACATGGCTCACAGTACCCGCCATTGGTAATCCAAGTGGACGACCCATGGCAGGGCTCCAATAGCTATCAAAAAAGCCATGAACTTTAAGATTCAGGCATGCAGATCGCCCTCTCCTACATACAGGTAGTCAAGTTACAGAAACACCCCTATACGATTGTCATCATTAATATTTACTGGGGCAAGCAACAATTAACATCAGAAATGTTTTTTGAACATCTGAATTATGTCCTTGATGACCTATTATTAGACATAACCATCAATTTTACTTTAGTTATGGGAGACCTGAATCTTCATTTACTACCTCGAAATCATACTCAATACACAGTAGATGAATTGCGATGGATTAATGTAATGACTGAAAGAAATTATGCCATGTTGAATGGGGCTATTATGGCAGATAGCCCTCCCCAAACCACCTGGCGAAGAGGTCTTCAATATGCCTTACTAGATTACATCTGTTCCGATATGCATTTTTTCAACATAGTGACATCCATGGTCATCAAGGAGACTAACTTAAGTGATCATAATCAGTTATGCCTCTCATGGACGTGGCTTATAAAACAGAGAGTCAACCTGATCAATGACCATGTGGCACAAACTATCTCAACAATGCATGAAATCGGATAAGATGAACAAACTTCAAATTAGCCCAATTTGAACAAACCCTTCTCAATGACCTTGAAGACCAAACATGTATGAGGTTGGATGTTACATGAAATCAATGCAGAAGTTTATTGGGGGAGGGACTACTAACCAGCAGTGTACACACAAACATCACGGTCTACACAATCCTCCGCCCAATAAACATCAGTTGATCCCAACCTCTCATGTAAACTTTGACATCAACTCTACATCCTTCAAAACTTTGGATCAAAGGAGAAACGAAAAAAAAAAAAGTGTGCGCAGTGTGTTTTGGTGAGCCTGAGACTGCCCAGGCTCTTTCTTCTGCTGCCTTACCTGCTACCTGGAGTCTGTTTACCATCACTGCTACTGCTTCCAGGAGGAAGTAGTTTAAAACCTCTAACACACGCGGAGCGCGCGGTGTGCGCAGTGTGTTTTGGTGAGCCTGAGACTGCCCAGGCTCTTTCTTCTGCTGCCTTACCTGCTACCTGGAGTCTGTTTACCATCACTGCTACTGCTTCCAGGAGGAAGTAGTTTAAAACCTCTAACACACGCGGAGCGCGCGGTGTGCGCAGTGTGTTTTGGTGAGCCTGAGACTGCCCAGGCTCTTTCTTCTGCTGCCTTACCTGCTACCTGGAGTCTGTTTACCATCACTGCTACTGCTTCCAGGAGGAAGTAGTTTAAAACCTCTAACACACGCGGAGCGCGCGGTGTGCGCAGTGTGTTTTGGTGAGCCTGAGACTGCCCAGGCTCTTTCTTCTGCTGCCTTACCTGCTACCTGGAGTCTGTTTACCATCACTGCTACTGCTTCCAGGAGGAAGTAGTTTAAAACCTCTAACACACGCGGTGCGCGCGGTGTGCGCAGTGTGTTTTGGTGTTCTGGTGTGGAGGTGAGGGTGAGGGGCAGGTAGCTCCTTACCGATGGAGGAAACCTTGTCCAGCCACCGTGGGAAAGCTTACATCAACCGTCTGCCCTCCCCCCCCCACACTAGACTACAGCGGCGGCGCGGGAATAGCGTGGCGGTTTACAGCTCCACTGAAGCATTGGCTACATCTCGTGTAAGTACTAAATTAACTCTTTTTAATGACACTGACTCTGTCACTGTCACGAAACCTGCAAAAGACACACAGGTGTGCCCTATTGGAACTCACTCAGATGCAGGCTTACTTGCGATTCAGTCGAGTCAGCCGACTACTAAGAATTACACGGCGAAGAAAAACGCCCTCCAGTCTCTAACCCCATCACTGGTCTCCAAGCCTTCACCTGTAGACATGCTCTCGTGTGCCCACCCTCACCCTCACCCAAAGCATTGTCCATCGCCTGGCCCCCTGCCCACCCCTCTCCCTTGCTCTCCACTACGCAATTCTGTAGATGGCATCAAAGACCCCTCGTTGCGAGTGTTGCTACCGTGTCCAGAGGAGGAGGGGGGGTATGAGAGGAAGGAGGCCGGCGGTCATGAAGACTGCCTCACGGCCGTGAACACAGCAGAAAACCCAGGACCGCCTTATTCCACTCACTTTGGCCCACGTGGCTTGACTCAGAGAGACGTGTGGGCTGTCGGCGGGTGCGGCCCAGTGGCTGGATCGCCGGACGAGGATGGGGTTGTTCCTCGCTGTTGCTTGCCTGACTCTGCCTCTGTTCTGGAGGTGTCTGCGTCTGAATCGGCGGCGGACGCTGGGGGGGGAGCGGAATCTGGAGCGGAGTCCCGCGTGGCCGCACCCGTGCTGGACGTGCGTGGCATGGAGCGGGAAGCCGTGTCCACTCCCAGTGCTCCCTGTTCTAGTCTGAATGTACTCTACTCACCACCCCCTATATCGTACCACGTCGGAAATCTTCCCACAGCTTCTTTGCCCAAACTGATGGTACTAGCTTGGCGTGCCCACACAGCGCAAAACTGCGGAAATACCGACAAAATTAAAGGCACATCTGACCTAAATCGGTCAGAACCTCTTGAATCACGAACGTGCCCCTTACGTTGTGCGCCCTCTAAAGCAGCCTCGAAATCCTGTGATCAAACTGTCCTGGAGAATACCAATGCTGAGATAACCTCTGAAATAGAAGAAGATGTATTTTGTTCCCTGGCCACGCCACAACACCCCTTAAGCACTCCACATGAAGGACACGCCTCCCCGGCTCCCATGAATAACAGGAGAGACTCACTAGAAGTGGTAAACAAAATCCTACAGGGAATTTCACAAATAAATCGAGACCGCAAACTCGCAACTAGAAGAGTCAGCCCTCCAGCAGGTCGAGAAAAACAATGGACACCCTCAGTACCTACTAATAATGTACAACTAGGGGTAAACAGGACCACCCTATACCTAAACCCGATGGTCACTTTGAGCAACACACCGCCCCATCAAGAAAAACCTGTGTGCCCAGCCTCACCCAGCATTTCTTGCTCTCAAGCACGGGCCCCCCAAAGGTACGACACCCTGCAAATGCGACCAACTAACTCTAGATGTGTAAAATACACAAGCACACAAATTGGCGTGGCAAGTGACTCTTCCATTTCCAGTTCAACCTCGTCTGAGACTCGCTCTTCTGTTTCTTCACTCATAGAACGTGAGTACCCAAAAGTCAGAAGATCTAAAGTCCAAGCACACAAAAAAACTCGCTGCTCAAACGTCAAGCTCGACGCGACCTGCATAAAAGATCTTCAATCAATATTAATGTCTTCTACTGGAATTTCGATTGCCCCCTTTCTAAAGCTTTATGAGCAATTAAATGATAACGTGAAGGACTTGTCAACGTTAGTGGCGCTTATGAACTCAAAACTAATTAATATTGAAAAAGATCTGAACACCGAAACAAGGGAAAACGAGACTGTTAAGGCCAAAATAACCGCAGCCCTGCAAACTCTAGCAGATCAGAAAGAAAATAACAAACTGGACAGAAAACTCCTGGCCGAGATCGCCAAAGAAGCCTTAAGCGCGCTCAAACAACAACAGGTCTTACATCAGGACACAAATCTACAAGCGAGACTGGAGCCCCAAGGCCACCTTAAAAACTGCAATGGGCAATCACCCATTGACCCCCCTGTCTCCATATCTGCCAGCAATCTTTATAAGGACACTGGAGCTCGGAGGCCGCAAATCATTATAGAAACATTGGGATCTACAAAGCTCCCTGGTGAGCCAACAGTTGTTCTAACAACAACAGCACCTAATGCTGACTGCTTAGTTCCAAACAAACCGATCAGCCCCTCAGGGAGTTCGATCGACTTAGCATCTGCAATCTGGTGTAATCAGGGCCCTACACCTGATATTACAAAACCCTTGCCGGAGGTCCCTGCCCTCGGTCAAAAAAAATCGACTGATGACGTACTTAAACAAATAAACTTTGCTAGTGTCTTGGAAAGTAGCAAGAGCTCATCCAACCCTGCGACGCTGGACCCACAAACACCTACGACATCAGTATCTACATCGGACACGGGTGTCCCTTGCGTGCCCAGGGCATCCTCAATTCCACAAACAGATGAGCCAAAAAGTCAAATATTTGATATATTTAAAGGAACCACATTTCAGAAAACAGGCCCAAGGGCCTCCAAACCAGCACAGACAAAAAAAACAAAAAATCAAAAAACTAAAAATCAGAGACTTGGAAATAACTCAAGAAAATTTCTCCGGAACTTAAAAACTGTCAACGTCACTGTCAATAATACTCTCACAGATGAACGAGGTTCTGCACCTAAAAAAGATCTTTCCATTGACAGTGTAACTATAAATGGTAAGATCCCGATATTGCCTTCTGAACCTGCAGAGGAAACCTCTATTGACCTCACTAACCTCTCCGTGTATGAGGACTTGGATTCCGAGGTCCTAGCTGCTGACACGGAAGCAGAAGTCCAGGCAGTTGCTCCTGAATTACAAAAAAAATCAAACGACGAATATGATCTGGAAATCACCCAAATACCAACTGGAGTCTCAAGAATATGCACCCTACCTGAAATGTCCACTGTACAGGAGATGCAAAAGGTCGTCCCTGTGAGTCCTACGTTTAAAACTTTGGAAGACAGACGAAAAGCCCTTGTGCACTCACAGCCAACCTCTAAACCGACGACGAAAAGGGTTCTAGATCTGGAAGAGGGCCTAATAAATAATGGCGCCCGAAAAGGACAATCCTATGTTAGGCCTGATCCTAACAATGAGAACAAAATTAGATCAAGACCGGCCGGACACGAGACCAAGGACTTAGTTCATGGCTCATATCTTAATGAAGAGCGTCAAAAAAACAGAATAGACAAAGGATGCAGCGAAAAAGGATTATCACTCCACAAAGTCCGGTTGGAACGCATTGAACATAGTGATAATCTCATCTTAAATCGAACAAACGTTCTATGCTTATTCCAGCATGTACCATCTCTTAGAACGATTCGTTCCGACGACATCAAGACCGTAGAATTTGAGAACGAGGATCAAAATGATAAAGTCATCCTTCACTTCAGATCCAGAATTGTCCTGAACATTGTCACGGATGCTGCATCTGCACTCATGTCCATGGGCTATGACATTTCAGAAGTATCTGAGTACGCCAAAACGGAGCACTCGACAGAAACTCAAAAAATTAAATCGGACAATGTACATCAAGAACTGTCTTCTGTAAAGAGAGACTCTGAAACCACTTTGTTTGACAATTCTAGTGAGAGTGAACTACACCTTGGATCCGATTCCAAGAAATCTCAACCATCCTGTAGCTCTACTGGGAATGTTTTGGGAAAACTCTCAAAAGACGAAAACATCAAGATCACTATTAAAGGTATTGGAAACGAAATACAGCCAATCACATCTAATCTAACTGAGAGATCTACTTCCTCAGTTATTCCTCTTTCGACTTTTCCAAACACAAACTCAGCTCATCATCAGCTAACATCTCAACTTCCACTAGTAAATGAATCTGAATTAACATCTTTTGTGACAATGAGAGCTCTGCCCAAATCTTTGCCGCACCTTCCATTAGATATAATACACAAAGAACATAGACGGGATGTATATTTGCCGAAGTCCTCAATCCTAGAAGATGAGTGCATACGAGTCACAATGCTTGATAGGGTCTCTTCGGACCCATTCCCAAATCGCACAACAATCCTACTAATACTGAACTCGATTCCATTGCTGCGACACATACATTCTAGTGATATAGAATCAGTGTGGCATCCTACCCCAGCACAACAAGACATTAGTGCAATTAATGTCCGTTCAAGAATTGTAAGAAGTTTAATATGGAACGAAAGGCAGGAACTATTCAACAGGGGTTTGCGCTTAGAAGCCTACCTCCCTCCACCTGGGATTAAAGAGACCACTTCTAGGAATACAAATGCCAATCCAAATCAGGATGACAAAAAGGAAGTATCTTGTTCTACTTTCAAGCCAGAGTCTGGTTTAAACAAAATACCCTCCCCATCTAAGTGGGATTGGGTAAAAAAACGAGGCGAAGAACCTTTCATGTCCGATAAACCATTAGTATAAACCTTTAAGCATATTCTGCACTGTTCTTTAATGTCTTGGAACACTAGGGGATTCTCTCATCTTCTTTTCACCAACACATCAAAATTAAATAATTACAACATAGTCCTTTTGCAAGTAACATGGATCCAATCTACTCCTATCTCGGAGGACCATCACATTAATATTGTGGCTGCATCCAAGCCTACGGGAGGGTGTCCGGCTGCTGGTCTTCTAGTTGCTGTCCGCGACGACTGCTAATTGTCTCTGACAGCCTGGCCGTCACCTGATATTGGGATACTAATATTCACCATCCTCTGTTCCCTAGCTGCTTAGTACTAAATATCTATTGGAATCCGGTCTCTCCATCTGAACCTCAGTTTATTGACAAAATTGAAAATCTTCTAAACCAATCCTTAATGAATTCTAACATCAAGACAATAATAATTCCCAGGGAATTCAATCTCAATTGTATTACCTCTAACATTAAATACAATTCTTTTTATTTTTTTGTATGTTTTATTGGTTAAACAGATTAAACCTTTAACATTTCACCGTCTTCACTACTGTCACATCTCAGAGATGTCCATTGTCAATAGGTAAGTGAAAGTCTATTCCTGTGCTGGTTGAAAGCTCGTGGGTACTATATGCCCACAAGGTCTTCATCCTCCTCAAGTTCTTCTTCGTCTATTTCCAATTTCAGGGATTCAACAAATTTTAGGGCATCTAATGTTTTGCCAACTTTTTCGACTGTCAGTAATCTCTCCCAATACTCCTCTTCCGTCTCCTCGGAGATGTTAACATTGTAACTTCCCATAGCTGACTGGCGGTTAGATGTCATGTTTGGTGGTTTCCAAATGGTCTTTGTTTTTACAAAACCTACAGTAAGCTTTTGATTTTTCCATAAGCTTTCTTCTCCATTTAACCTCTCTGGAGTTCCAGGTATTAAGTCTACATCTCAACAGGAGGCCTCTATAGTGGCTTGATGGAAATCTTGCCAGGTAAGGGGGGAGCAGATTTAAGCCTTTTCGCTCCCATATAATGTTATGGCACTGATTCTTGGGCAGTCTGATTGCCTGAGTTTCCTCCCAATCCTTTTCCTGGATGGTTCTTTTTGCCTTGTCTGGATTGGATTTCAGGGTATCGTCAGAGATTCCGAACTGTTCCAGAATGATTTTACATTTCATTTTCCAATGTTGGAGTATCGTATCTCCAGTTAAGGGCCCTGTCCGTGCTAGGATATCATACGGTTTAGGTGGCTTATCCAGGATGCTTTTTCTGTAGAGTGATAGAGTTTTCCACAGCACAGTTGATACCAAGGATTGGAGCCTTAGTTCAGTTCTTATAAGCTCTAATGACAGCGAATTTGGGAGGTGTAGAAATTTCCTCCAAAAGTAGGACTCACACAAGTTCCAGGCTTCCCACCTTAGGGCTATCAGGGCCTCGGCCCCATAAGTGATTACGGCCACAACGTTTTGTTTATAGAAGGTTATTATGGGCGTCATGGAAAACTTTCCATACCTTCGGCGTATAACCAGCCCTTGATTGGTCAGAGTCATTAGCTTTTCCCGGATCAATGCGTAGTGCCCTTCTTCATTGCAGTTTTTATTTATTCTTACCCCAAGGTATAAAGTTGTATCCACCACCTCCAGACTTTCCTTCTCCAGCGACAAAGCAAAATGTTTCCCTGCCGTTTTTTCCCATGACAAGACTTCATTATTAGGACCATTGACTTCTTGATGTTTATTTTCATGTCGTTTTCAACAAGGTACTTGTTGAAAGCCACTATTCGACACTGGAGTCCTATAGGCGTTTGGTCAACCAGTACGGCATCATCCACATACAGCATCCAAGGTACTTCAGTCCCCTTTATCTTTGGAGGGAAGGCACGGACTAGATCTTGCGAGGTCTTCATATCTGCCATATATATGACAAATAGAAAGGGGGCTAAGACGCATCCCTGTTTGATTCCACGGGAAGTTTCAATCTTTCTTGTCAGCCCTCCATTAGCTGTCATTTGAATCTGTATAGTAGTGCCGGTGTACAAGGCTTGGATCACTTCTAGAAGATCTGGCGGCATCCCCAGTTCGTCATTTTGATCCACAGGCGCTCCCGATTTACCCCATCGAAAGCCTTTTCGAGGTCAATAAAAGCTAAATAAGTAGTTTTCTTTCCTTCCAAGGCTTTGGCTTTCAACAGGTTGAACAGGAAGAGGTTTAGACCAGTTCCTACTCCGCTGATGAAGGCTGTTTGTCGCTCATCCATGATGTTCGCCTGGATTGCCCATTTTATTAGATATGAGTTATTTAATTAAGACTACAATGTTGTCTCTATCGAATTCAACGGCCCAAGGAGTTTGTTCGTGGATCTTCTCTGGAGGCATTTTCTTGGTTTTCCCCTCATACAACCGGGTGTAGTGGTTAAGCCAATTCTCCTCCGAAACTTGATTGACACCTAATGCTGATTGATTGTGATCTCTGTTATTAGTCCCACGAGCTTTGTGTATTATTTGTTGAGACTGCAGCTAGCATTTTCTCCGCATCCCTTTGTGTTCTTAGGAATCGGGTAGAGCGTAGCCAGGTTTTATACGATTGCTGATAACTTCTTCCGGAGATCATACTTCTCGACGCAGTTTCCCTTTTGAATCCATGTCAGTTCCGCTCTGTACTGTTTTCTTCTGGCGACTAGTGCTTTGTCATAAGCGTGTTTCTTGTCGATTGCTTTCACTCTGTTCGGGTCAGATTTAACTTCAAATGCTTCAGGCAACCATTTATATTCAACCACCTCTTTATCCTTCCCAATGGCCTTGTTCTAGTCTTGTACCAGCTTTGGTATTGCCTGTTTGTTGAGCTTTAGATGATTTCGACCCCACGACACCTCAGTTTCCGTCAGACCTTTTTTCCTTGGAATTGAACTTATTTTCCAGGCTAGTTCCGTCTCCAGCAGGCTATGGTCGCTATTTGTTTGCCTTTTTATTGTGAAAGAATTTACCCATGCAAGCATGTTTCCTCCTATGAAGCAGTAGTCCAGATAGGCTCCCGATTTGCCGCTATGCCATGTATTCGCTCCATTCAGGTCACCTCTTGTCTTACCATTTAGCAACCTCATGTCTCGGATACGCATTTCCTCCATCCAGAGAGTTTGGGTATATGTTATTTCGTAAACCTCCTGACAATCTCGTTCTCTCAAAGGGCGTCCGTACTTGATCATGACTCCAACCAAAATCGGGTATTTCAGTTGTCAATTCCTGGATGGGGCAGAAGCTATGACTTCCCTCCCTGCCTAGATTTTCATTAGTCTTAGGCATTACATTGAGCTGTTTGCTCACTTGATAGCTTCTACCTCTGTTTCCTTGATTTTGGTGGTCTTCCTTGAATGGCAGAAAAATATCGTACCCTGTTGGATCAGTTCCTGTTGGGGTTATTTGGTGCAACCTTTTCCCCTTGGTGGTCTTACGGCCCTGGAGGGCTTTGTCCAGGTTGCCAAGCTTGGTCGTGTCCCAAGGGTCGGCATTTTCGCATAAGGCCTCTGCAGATGCAGAAGCCCATGGGATATGATTGGATGGTATCTTTATTCTATCGGAATCTGGACTGAGTGTCGCAAATTGCGCCCCTAGCTTACTTCCATTCGTATTGCTCAAAAGACATTCATTCGGTACCTTAACCACTACCTCATAGTCCACCTGGGGGTGGTATAATGAGGGAGGATTTCTCGGGTAGGGGCTCCCCCGTGGGAACAGGGACAACCATCTAGGGTATGGCACAAGACAACACAACACAACCAAACACCATCACTCTCCTCTCTATCGCCTGAGAAATCTGTACCTAGTAAAGAGATGTTATTGTAGTACTGAAGTCCTTGTCTATCTTGAACGTACTGGGATGAAATAAAACATACCAGGCTTAAGTGGATCTACAGATGAGTTGGCCCTGCAGAACCATGCAGATCACACCCACGAGACAGAAGAAGGACTTGCTCTTTAAGCCAAACCAGTACTTCAATCTTGGTATAAGTTGACAAGGGACTAGATCAGTTGTCAAATTCAGCCAAAGGCGGCAGCAGGTGTACGTCATCTCCAACGCTGAAGATCTGCATCCTGTCCAGAAGCCGACGTGGAGCAGGGGACCACAGCGGGGAGCTACGATAGTTCCTGGAGAGCTCGGCATGAGTGGAACCATGTCAAGGGCTCAGGAGCTATTTTGACCAAGTTCCAGCAAATTGAGTCGCAAGTCTCTGTGAACGAAAAGGTGCACACAGAATGCACGAACAACCTGCCAAATGATTTAAATTCCTACAAATTAAACACTGATCTTATATGGGCAGAAATTAAATCTACAATTCTTGTCCAAAATAATTGTGACATCAACTCTCGAGTCCATTCGACACATCCTAATCGGGTGTCATCTTTCAATGATGACAGACCGTTATCTGCATCTGTGATGGAAGAGTTTATTCGTTTGGCTCAGACGGTTGATGAGCAAGCTTTATACCTGAGAACCTGATACCTCAGCCTGCTACACCTAAACCTACCCCTATCCTCCCAAAACCACAACGCTTCAATTTCACATCAGTGTTCACCAAGGAAGTAATTAACATTATTGCCTCACTTAAACTCTCCAACTGCCAAGGAGATTCCTGCCCAGCATCCGTCATCAAATAAGCGGCCAAAGAACTCACCCCATTTATCACCACCCTCACTAATGCCTCCTTTAGCACAAGAACCATTCCAACTAATCTGAAAAACTCATGGGGACTCCCACTCTTAAAAAAAACATATTAGACCCTAGCATCCTCACTAATTTTAGACCCATCACCACTGTCCTCTTTTTTGTTAAAATCATTGATAAGGCTGCCTACAACCAGATTCAAGTGTACCTAGGGGACCCATAAGCTACTTGGACATAGACAATCTGGATTCAGACCCCAACATGGGACAGAAACAGCCCTGATCGATTTGAAGATCCAAATTGATAACCTGAAGGACAAAGGAAAACCTGCTCTCTAGCTTCTGTTGGATCTGTCAGCCGCCTTTGATCTGGAAGATCACAAGGTGCTTTGCAGACACTTATCCACTGCGGCCCACTTTTCAACAGAGACAACAGCGTGGATCCAATCCTTCCTTAACTATAGATCCATGAGAGTCTTTTCAGCCTCAGCAGCAGCAGATCCTATGCCCATCTGATGCAGTGTCCCACAAGGTTCATGCATTTCACCGACCATGTATAAAGTGTTCACCAAACCCTTGTTGGATGATCTGGACCATCTGAGTGTCCCCTACACCAACTATGCAGATGACAGCCAGATCCTCCTTCCCCTAATAGGAGAGTATGACAAGGACCTTGCTCTTGTCAATACATTCTACCTCACCATTCAGGCCTGGATGGCCACTCACGGCTTGTGCCTGAATTATGAGGACTGGATTACTCCTTTTAGCCTCTCATGCCAACATGAAGAAACTGAGTAACCAGTACCTATCTTTTAACATTGATGGAAATGACATAAAGGTGGTTAATGAAGTTAAAACCTTGGGTTTTTACCTAGACTCCTCCCTGAGTCTGCTTAAATAGGTTAGTGCAACAGCCTCTATAACATCATACACTTGCAAGCTTATTCATTCTTGCAAACGCTTTATCTCCTCGAAAAGTTGCATCACCCTAGCTCGAGCACTTGTCTTATAAAAAATGGATTACTGCAATGCACTTTACCTACGTGCCAACAAGTACATCACCAACAAACTACAGATCCTGCAGAATAATTCCCTTAGAACGGCCCTGGGTATCTCCAGACGGCAACATATCTCAACCACTAGAAGCAATAACAATTGGCTTTCAATCCAAGAAAGAATCCAGCTCAAAACAGCATCACTGGCTTATAAATGCCTTAACTTCGCTGCCCCTCAATACCTGGCAGATACATTCTCCAAAAACAACCCCATTAGACCCACAAGGACGTCCAATTCCAGCTGCCTAAGGGTGCCGAGGTACAAATCTAAAAGAGCGGCGGGTAGCAGCTTCCCAGTTATGGCTGCCCAACTATGGAACTCCCTCCCCCACACACTACAAACAGACCAATCCTTTTACAAATTCAGAAAAGACACCAAACAATGGCTGTTCCCCAAAGACACCACGCATCAGACCCCTAGCTCTGTCCATGTATAGTTGCACTATACCTGGTTACTCCCACCCCTGCCTGCAGGGACTAACTGTGCACTCACCTGTGCGCTATATGACAAGGGAAGCTTAGACCCTCTTTTCCTATACCCCATTCCCGCCTTTACACTTGTATTTACTTGTATATATCCATTGTCAGTAATGTTGTATTTCGTATGTACATACCTTGCCTTAGTTCAAGTTGTGTATCGCTATGTATCTACCATGCCTTTTTGTATATATTACAAAAGAGAAGGACGTCTTTCACAAGCGATTCCCACAGTATGTGGAGTAAAACAAGGCTGTAGGCTAGCAGCCACATTGTTTAATCTTTACTTGGCTGATTGTATGAGCGAGAATGGTTAATGCAGTGAAGATGGGTCTGATAGACCTCCCATGGCTAGGATACGCCGATGATTTGGTCCTGCTAGACTACACGCCGGCAGGGCTACAAAACAGGCTAAACTGTTTGACCCAATTCTCAGAAAAGAATGGGCTAATGATTAACATTGCAAAAACAAAGGTGATGACCTTTCTAGGAAATACGAAACCAACCCGGTCTAACAACTTTAAGTGGATGGTGAATTCAGAGATGCTTGAAAAGGTTGAATGCTATCGGTATCTGGGAGTCATAATAGAATCAAAACTGTTGTGGAATCATCATTGGAGGGCAACTAAACTCTTATGTTTAGAAATCTCTGGTGCATTAGTAAATTTATTGGCAAACAAGGGGGAATTTCAGTGAACACCATTTTACTATTATATGCTATTAAAATAATATCTAGCCTACTATATGGAGCAGAGATATGGGGAAGGACATTTGCGAACGAAATGTGTAAATTAGAAGGAAACATTTTTAAATGGTTGTTTCGATTACCAACTGCAGTATCCTGCGAATACATTTTATTAGAAGGTGATTTTAGATTTGCTACAGATATATTGGAATATAAATCAGCAATGCTATTTGCGATGTTAAGCACGTTGTCCACTAGTACATTTGTGGTGGAACTGATGAAAAAATTTTATAAGGAGGGGCACAAAAAGCACCTTAAATCTCTGAACAGATTACACATGGTGTATGTGAAATGGGCTTCTGATAATGAAAAGAGCTGGTTACTTTTAAAGCAAGTTAAGAAAAAAAGACTATTACAAGGAGCAATATACAGCTATGCAAAGGAACATGATATTTTTTTATTTTTTATTTTTTTTATTGTTGCATGAATAGTTTACATAAAACCTTATACAACATAAAGTACATTCCAAACAAATAGCAAAATATATTTCATTTTATGAAGAAAAGAACATTTGTAACATATTTATCAGCTTTTAAAATCATTCCCAGCCGTAAAATCAATATTCCATATGTTTATATACAAATTACATTTCATATATCATGTACCATTGGATCTATCTAGTCTCTACTCTTTGAATTCATTATTTTTAGCTTCCAGTTCCTCCTGAATATTAAGAAGAAGTGAATTCAATGCGAGGATTAGGGAGATATTTGCACCCCACATGCAGCGACTCCAGAACAGATTCTTCGACATTTCCCAGTCCCCCTCAAATCTATCTGTCAGGTAGAGAGATCTTTTATTCCCAAAATGGGTGCATGTCAGAAGAAGGTGCCTAAGAGTTTCTGTCATGTCGGTCGCTCCACAAAATCGACATGCGAGATTTTTAAAATTATCCTTCGATCCTTTTTCTATATGGTTCCAATGGTAAATTCTTTCTAGAGTGGGCATCTGATTAAGTCTGAAACGCATAAATGTATTTCTCGCCTTCTGGCAAGGAAATCTTTGAATATATAGAGGAATTGATTCCCTTGCATGAAGAAATTTAGCGTACTCTTTGTAGGTAACATGGGATTCAATATCATTTACTGTGTCTACCCAGTCTGACCTAAATAAAGATTTTTTGACTAGTCCCGGTCGTTGAATCAGATCGTCCAAGCAGAGTCCCAGCGATTCCAACAACAAGAGCATTCTATCGCTAAAACTCTTAATGGATAGTACCGTCCCTGTTTTGACAACCTTATTCAACAACTCATATAAAGTATTTATCGGAGGATCATATATTTTTCTAAAAGAGGAGAGTTGCCTCCACAAGTATCTGGCTTTAAGTGATATGAGACATAACTTGTGCCGAATAATGGAATTGGGGATAGCCCTCGAAAGGCCCATAGCTTCCTTCCACAATTTCCCCTGGATCACATTAAGGTGAGAGCTCAAGTCTTTTGTACAAATATCCAAACCGTACAAAAGAACCGGTTCACATTTCGCAAGGTAGAATCGTCTAATAGGCAGAAGCGAAAATTTACAGATCTTTCCCCTCAGAAACTTCATCTGATTCTTTAGTTTAGCTGTTTTATTCCCAAGATTCAGTTTCCACATCTTTAAGCTAGATTGGTTGGAAAAATTGTAACCTAGATAGGTTATGGCCTGAACCTGTTCCACCGAGTTATCTCCCATCTTCCAGATACAAGGTTTGGCAACTCTTTTCCTAGAAATTATGATCGTTTGGGATTTCGAAGCGTTGGGGGAGAGATTATTCGCCAGAGCATATTGATAAAAAATATCCATCTTTCTGCGAAGGCCTCTCGGGGTACGATCAAAGAGGATAAAGTCATCTGCGAAGGCCATCCACTCAATAGCCAAGCTACCCAACCTGACCGGAGTAATAGAAGGGCCCTGCCACAGGTCCTCCACATCACTGACGTACAGGTTAAAGAGCGTGGGTGCAATGGAGCAGCCCTGTTTGACCCCAACCTCAGTAACAACTGCCTCGGAAAGGGAGCCTTCTTGAGTTAAGCGTACCCTAACGGTGGTATTCCTGTGTAAGAGAGCTAAGATTTGGACAATCTTGCGTGGAACGTTCATAGCTAACATTTTTGTCCACAATCTAGCTGTAATGACCCCATCAAAGGCATTAGAGAGGTCCAGGGAAGCCATGTATACATCTCCCATATTAGTTTGGTGGACTGTATCCCTTAGATGAGCCAAAATCATCCCATTTAGGTCGGTTCCCAAGCCCTCTCTGAAGCCCACCTGGAATTTACTATAGCAGGCCTTCCCTCTAATAACCTTATTAAGGTCCCTCAAGAGCAAAATGCCAAAGACTTTGCTCGCTGCATCTAGCAGTGCAATCGGCCTGTAGTTCTGTGGATTTAGGACATCCCCTTTTTTGTAGATTGGAATTATAATGCTCTGCGACCAGGTTTTAGGGATAGTGTGATATGTAAATACATCATCAAATATGGGTTTGAGTAACTTAGCCCACATTTCTGGGGCCGCTTTTATAACAAAGGGGGGAATACCATCGGGGCCCGGTGCTCTAGAAGGTTTGAGCTTGTTAATGGCCCATTTGATATCTTCTATATCCCACAAACACTCACATACAACCGGAGGGCCCAAGTTCACATCCTGTTCCCTAGCGAGATTAGCGGGTAGAGCGAACTTTGCTTTATAAAAGAGAGTCCACACATCCGCTTGAATGGGGCAATCTAATTTGTCTTTAGAGGGCGTTAGTATGGAGTTGATGGTGGACCAAAATTTAACCTCTCTGCCCTTACATAGATTATACATCATCAGTTGATGTGTTTGTTGATAGTGATCCATTCTAAGAGACTTGATAAAGTTTTTATATTTCTGAATTATTTTTTTCTTTTTCAGCCTAAATTCCTCGAGAGGAATAGATACTTTTTTCAAGGCTTTATTTTCCCTATATTTAGTATGCTTGGCTTTTTGAATTCTGGGATCAGCCACCCTCACCCTCAGTGTCGGCACCTCCAGATCTCTGGCCCTACTAATTTTGAAAACACATGACAAAATAATATTATAGTAGGAACCTCCCAACTCAATGTCATCCCCCCTGATACTTTGAAGCTGCACCTGTGACAAATTTTCCAACACCATATTATTAAATGTCTTAATTATTTTCTTATTCCAAATAACTCTTCTCCCATTGTTTCCCACCTCTACACCTTGCAACATGGGATTGAGAGAAATACTCCTGACGGGGATCAAGAGAGAAAAACATAAGGGAACGTGGTCGCTAAACTCGACCTCCATATGTGATAGTTTTCCACAAGCTTGCTTCCAGCCATTAGATACATAGAAGAAATCAATTCTAGAGCTCTTATTTCCTCTTTTCCAAGTATGTTTAGGAAGATTCCAATCTAAGGCGTGGTCTAAAAGACCCAAATCCCAGTTATCTAAGTAGTTGTCCCACCTTATACCTCTTTTTGTCGTCGTGCTAAGAAGTCTAGGTAATACCCCTCTTTCATTAAGCACCGAACCATCGGCACAAGCTGAGTTGAAATCTCCTCCCAAAATAATGCGATTTCCTAACCCTTTCTCAAACCAATTTCCCAAGATTATATCTAGAGAATCCTCCACCTCCTCAATGTTTACTTTTAGCGGATTCCAGTAGAGGTTCAAAAGGAGAATCGGCTCTAGATTATTCTCCCTAGATAGCATAAGAGCCAGGAGCCAGTTACTCCTAAATATCACCTCACCTACGAACCCCAAATTGCGATTGATGGCAATAACCAGGCCTCTGCTGGGTCTGCCTAGCTGACCCCTGGTAGCTACTGAAGAAAAAGTATAGAAACCTTCTATGTGCATGTCTGAAAGCATCATAGTTTCCTGTAAGAAATAGATATGGGGGCGTACATAATTTTCCCTTTTATTCAGAAACGTGTTGAGATTGATTCCCCCACAAGAGTTCCAAGAGATCACCTCAATCTCTATATAGTTAGGAACACCTCTTGTCTTGTCTAAATGTTTCCAGGGTTTTGAGTGCCGGTTGTAACCATGACCAATCCTGATTATTATTCAGGAGGCTTGAAATCAATGCCAACCCTGGGCCCAAGTTTTCTAATTTATTATTATCAAGTTGAATAATTTGTTTGATTTGACTGTTATTCGGTTCCTGATATTCAAGAAAATTATTGGCCTCTTTCTTATCTGCTAATGAGAGTAGATCATAGCCCAAAGAATTGAGATTTTTTTCTTGGGCACGCACCATATCTGCCACCATTTCCGAATGAAAGCAATTTACCATTCTGTGGTTGTTGCAGTTGGGAAGAGATATGGCATCTATATCATCTGTTGTTATAGCTCGTAACACAGGGATCTTTTTAAACAGATTTAAAAGATGAGTTCTGTTCAAGTTAACATGTGAGTCTGTTATATTATTGTTAATCCAACCCACTATTTTCCCTGTACAGAGCTTAGTAGTGGCCTGAATCACAGTGGATTGCTTCTTTGTATGATCTACTCTAAAAGGGCTCATAGTATCATCTTCCGGATCTTGTGTTTTAGGGGGTTGTATATTTTGGGGATTTCTTTCCATAATATTAGCGGTAGAACCACTAGCCCCCCCACACGATTCGGTCAACCCCTCAACGGGATTGGCAATATTATTTACAGCTGGCTGAGTTTCTTGGGAGACCGTGGGGAATTTGACCTGTTGTGTGCCTAAAGATGTTCTGGCGTGTTTTGTGCTAATTATTGTGCCAAAAGCTGTCATCTTTGTTTGTTTGGTTTGAATAAGTTCAAATCCGCTTTTCGGCAAGTTATTCTTTTCCTTATTAGCATCTGTAGTAGTTTCCCCACAAGCCACCGGGCCTTTATTTTTCTTGCCCTGGACTGAATTATCTTCCTTATGGGCATTCTTGGGACCCCCCCTCACTTCCGTCTCTTCCAGACTCACGATGTTTCTAATTCCTTTAAGGTTGGCATTTCTACCTTTAATTTTTGTATTGGGCATGTTTTTACTTTTTTTAAGTGTCCTCCCTTGCTTTTTAGATTTATTACGCTTACCCACTGGGGATTGGGGCACCTCATTTATATTGTAGTCAGAAATATTCACAGGCACTTTTCCGTCCTTATTACTCTTTGCCTCCAATTCCATCTCTTGAGTTGGTGATTTATTATCTCTATATTTGGTCTTGTGTTTGCTTTTTAGCCCTTTAATTGGTGTAGTGTATTGAGGGGATCTTGTATCTTCACTACTGATGTTGAATAGTTCTATGTCATTGAGGGATACTCTCGTATGCATCTGTGTACTATGATTATCCAACTCCTGATCTTCGGAGCATCCTTCAGTTGCCATCATTATGACATCTATGAGGGTTGAAGGACTATCGGGAGAAACCATTTTCTTTCCGTAATTATTATTATTGTCCTCGTTATCTTTTTGGCCCTGGGAATCGCGTTCCCCTAGCTCTCTCTTAGACGAAGTGGGGCGGTCTCCTGAAAGCATAACTTCCAACAGAGTGGTAATTTTTGCATCCATGGTAGTTAATCTTATGTCCTGTTCCTTTCTAAATTTGTCACATCGACTCTGTTCTTTAATGATGTGCTCCTTCATGGTCTTGCCCTCTACTATTCCCTCCAAAAATGCCAGAAGAGACACCAGCTGATTGAAAGCCACTTGTTGCCCTATCATAGAGCCCGCCATGGTCTCTTGAGACTCCCCCAGTGTTTTCAAGGCCAGATTGAGACTAATGTGTAGATTCGATAGGAGTGGTAACAAATAATCTCCTTTCTCCTTCCTACTTAAACCAGGTGTTTCTTGTTTGTTTTCCTCTACTACCTGGATTTCTCGTAGGAATTGCTGGGAATCCGTTGCTTTGTCTTCCATTTGCACTATAGTTTCTTCCCCTTTATCTGTTTGAGTAGAGGCTGTTTTGTTGTGTATAGACGAGTTGACTATTTCTAGGGGCAATTTAACCAAAGATTGTTGCGTACCCACTAGTTGATTCCCAGTTATGTAGTTGTTTTCATCACCTGGATTAGAATAAGAAGGTGCTCCCTCCGATAGGCTCCTTGTCCCCTTTCCATTATGCCCAGATCTACCTGCTGGAATCTCTAAATCCACAATTTCTTTAAGCAAAACACCCGTAGCATCTGCCATAGTAAAGAAAGAGTCATCTAAGTCGCTTTCCCCAATAGGTTGATTCGGATTATACTTAGGTCGACTAGAGGTCCCTTTAGGATGGACCCCCCCTCATTTAGTTTAAGGGTTTCTATCCTTGGAGAATTTATGGGAGACTGCACATTATCGTTATTCTCCTTTCCAAAAATGAATGTAGCTGGCGAAATATGTGAAAATGGCATGAATCCGGAAGGGTTTGTACCCTTCCAGGGTAACGATTCTGAACTTTGTCCAGCTTGTGTTTTACTATTCAGAATCTTCCTCTGAAGGGGGGTAGAAGCGTGATAGCGGACTACCTTTTTAATACCAATAAAACTTTGTTGGAGGCATTCTTCATCTGTAAGTTCCTGTCTGAATTCTGGCTTGTCCCTATGGACCCCATTAAATTTGGAATCTACTGACTCCATAACCCCATTACTAGGGGCTACGTTATCGGACACTACGAGGTCGGTAGTAGAGGAGCTCCTTTGACCCCCTTCAATACTTAAAATAGACTTTTCTTTAGTCTTCTCCACAGCTAAAATAGGGTTAGGCATATTGCCAGTGAGATTTGAGTGCACAGATGTGTCGCTAAGCCTCCCTAAGCCGAGTTGAACCTCCATTGTAGGTGCTTGGTTCTCAACAGTTTCAAACCCACTTCTAAGTGCGGGCATGTTGAAAGTAGATGCACAGGTACTAAGTTACTTACAGAGGGGAGCGCAGCTCGCAGCCTCTAGGTATTAAAAATGATCTCTCCGAAAAGGCTCTGAGTAAAAGCAATAAAAACAGTAGCTGGGAACAAAAGATATGCGATTAAGAAAGCATATAATGCTCATCAAATATTTTTAAAATCAATATCACATTCATATAAAAGCATCACCTTGGGAACACCCGATGGCTTGAGGAGCAGCCAGAGTCCGTCTCTCCTCCCCAGTGTCCAGCTAAGAGGAACAGTTGACCCTTGTAAATTATTCTTAGTAGATGAGACCCAGCCGGGCTACATGCGCCAACCAGAGCCAAACAGCAGCAAAACAGTACAGCTAAAGACAGACTGCAACGCCCTTTACTCCGCGAACGGGCTTAACGCCGCAAGGGTGGTTTGGGCTGGTCTATCAGGCTGCACAAAGTCACGTGATTGCCCACGTGATCGCCGGTTGGCTCCGCCTCCTGCGGAAGCGAGCCTGCCTCAGCAAGAGCCCTCCGTGGCTCGCAGTGCCAAGGATACTGTTTCCAAGAGAACGATCGTGCAGGTGTAGTAGCTCTCTCCTCACACAACAAAATACACCGCAAGGGCGGTTTGGGCTGGTCTATCAGGCTGCACAAAGTCAGGTGATTGCCCACGTGATCGCCGGTTGGCTCCGCCTCCTCCCGGAAGCGAGCGTGCCTCAGCAAGAGCCCTCCGTGGCTCGCAGTGCCAAGGATACTGTTTCCAAGAGAACGATCGTGCAGGTGTAGTAGCTCTCTCCTCACACAACAAAATACACCGCAAGGGCGGTTTGGGCTGGTCTATCAGGCTGCACAAAGTCACGTGATTGCCCACGTAATCGCCGGTTGGCTCCGCCTCCTCCCGGAAGCGAGCGTGCCTCAGCAAGAGCCCTCCGTGGCTCGCAGTGCCAAGGATACTGTTTCCAAGAGAACGATCGTGCAGGTGTAGTAGCTCTCTCCTCACACAACAAAATACACCGCAAGGGCGGTTTGGGCTGGTCTATCAGGCTGCACAAAGTCACGTGATTGCCCACGTGATCGCCGGTTGGCTCCGCCTCCTCCCGGAAGCGAGCGTGCCTCAGCAAGAGCCCTCCGTGGCTCGCAGTGCCAAGGATACTGTTTCCAAGAGAACAATCGTGCAGGTGTAGTAGCTCTCGCCTCACACAACAAAATACACCGCAAGGGCGGTTTGGGCTGGTCTATCAGGCTGCACAAAGTCACGTGATTGCCCACGTGATCGCCGGTTGGCTCCGCCTCCTCCCGGAAGCGAGCGTGCCTCAGCAAGAGCCCTCCGTGGCTCGCAGTGCCAAGGATACTGTTTCCAAGAGAACGATCGTGCAGGTGTAGTAGCTTTCTCCTCACACAACAAAATACACCGCAAGGGCGGTTTGGGCTGGTCTATCAGGCTGCACAAAGTCACGTGATTGCCCACGTGATCGCCGGTTGGCTCCGCCTCCTCCCGGAAGCGAGCGTGCCTCAGCAAGAGCCCTCCGTGGCTCGCAGTGCCAAGGATACTGTTTCCAAGAGAACGATCGTGCAGGTGTTGTAGCTCTCTCCTCACACAACAAAAAAGGAACATGATATGATTACCTTGGCCACTAAATCTACAAGCATTGGTCCCTAGTAACTGTGAAAACCAAAATATCAGAATGTCTTTCCTACTGCAGCCACTGTAAGACAGTACTTAATGTTCAAGTTTAACCGATGTGACACGATGGAGATCTTAGGTGCAAAATTGGGTTATGAGAAAAGCATAAGGTTTTGCAGGTTATGTGGCATGGAACAAATTGAGACTGCTAAAGATTTGCTATGTCATTGTGAAAGTCTTGCAAAACTTTGTGAAAAGTATCTCCTAAGATATAAGAATTCTAGTCTAATTGAGGAGAGAGAAACTACATGGCAAAGACTGATGGAAGGGAATGATACGAATCTGATATATCATATGATGACATTTTATGAACTAATTTTAATAATTTTAAAGGATTTATCAGAGGATATGTTTGTATGTTAATTTTAACCAATGAAGAAAGTGTGATAATGTGTTTTAATCTATGTTTGTGTATGCAAAGCCAGTAATGGCTGCGAACATATTATAAATAGATAGATAGATAGATAGATAGATAGATAGATAGATAGATAGATAGATAGATAGATAGATAGATAGATAGATTACTGTATGTGCTGCCTACTCTGTAACCATGAATATGCATATTCTTGTAATGCGTCTTAGGCTGTGGCGCGCACTATCAATAAACAAACAAACATCTAATTTTTGCATTTGGTGGGTTTGAGCTGTTTAATGATAGTATCCAGTTCCATTAGCGAGATTGTCGTAAAGTTAAAAACAGGAATGGTAGAGGATTTCTCATAAACCCACTTTGGTGTTGCATTTTCTTGACTAGAGTTATTGTTTTTCTCAGTAATTGCGTTTATGATTTTCTTCAGTTTATCCTGCAACGCTTGTTGCATCAAGTCACACCGGACAGTGTTATTTTTAATACATTTCTCAAGAGTGGTGTGGTTAGTTCCTGCTCCTTTAGGATGCTAAAAACCGCTTTAGTATCCGACTGGGCATTTCTAATCCTGGTATTAAAGAAAGTTTTCTTTGCTTCCAGAATTGCCAGTTTGTCATTTCTTGCAGCACTCTTATAAGTTCTCAGGGAATCCATCGTGCTGTGGATTTCCCAAGTATGGAAATACTTCAGAGTAAGGGCTTTCATGCATTGTAATGCTGTGAGAACCATGCATTCCGCTTGCGCTCGGCCTTCTGTGTATTTCTTGAATGGTGCTATGGTATTGGAGATATTGATAAGATCGGAAGAGATAGCCCTCTTCGATCGGTTTGCTCTGATGTGTGCTTCTAAATGTGGGTGGTGAGAGAGCACACTGGTGGTCTGCCAAGATAGCTTGTTGTTGCGTGTGCGATGGGCCTATGATTCCCGTCCTGTTCTCCCTTGGCACACATGGGCGCTTGTCATGTGTCCATGTGTGAGGCTGTACATTTTGGCTATGCTGCTTGTGCATGACTAGATCTGCATGTGTGTGTGAGCCTGGGCTATTTGCTGTGACTCATACGTGTTGGACCGGTTACCTGGCCCATTTGGTGTTTCTCTACCTGTGGATGCATGTATTTGGACTCAACATTTGCATTAACATGGTGTTTGATGTACTTGCCACCATCGCCTTGGGTCCCAGCTCCTACCTTGGTTGACCCAACTCCCTCTATGCCCTGCATGTGCGTGATGGCGCTGCATGTCTCCTCCCAGGGCATGTGGTTCCCTCCTCCTGTGGCAGCAGTTTCCCTCCTGTGGGAGGCCAGAGGTTTTGGACCCTCGGCCACAATTCGTCTCACCGCTTATGGCAGTCCTGTGGTGTGTGTGGGACAGTCCCCACAGCTGTGTCTTTGTCTGGCTTTGGTTTGGTCTGCAAACATCCTCCTCTATTGAAGGGAGAGACCGTCTATGCCATTAGTTCCTCATGAAACTAAGTGAGCCGATTCGCCCTAGTTTTGGGAGAATTGTCTGATTTTTGGGGTGCTTTGATTTTAAACTGAACCATTTTGTTTCCAGCCCCACTGTGTTTACTGCCTTGTTCTCTGTTTTTCGCTGCTTGGTTCTTTCGTTTTTCTTTTTTGGAGAGAGGGGCTCAAGTGCAGAACTAGTACGGCCTTCTTTATCCACACTCCTCCTGACTGTGGTACCCCTACTTTGCCGTAACGTTCATTTTGGCATTGAACCCTTCGATGGATGAAACCCTCCAGAAAGGCCAATTTAGAGGACATTGTAGTTAGGAGGGTGCGCTGTTTGTGAAATTCCTCTGAGATCGAGTCGTATGAATTCCCCATCCGGGAAAGGGTAAAGTACAGAGCATATCGGGCAGAGCCCGGCGTGTTGGGTATGTCGTGTATGGTAGTATGCATGTGGATGGATCCCTCTTTGTTTTGAGAGGAATCCCGCAGTGAAAGGTCCAGAGGAGAAAGCATTTGTTTAGGGTCCAAGGACTCGGACGTTAACAACATTGGGGATTGGGACAAGTTTTTATCTGTCACAAATTGAGGCCCTGGGAAAAAAGATTGGCTCAATTTGATGTAGCAAAGCTTTTTTTCTCCAGATGATCACTTCTTGCACTGGCTCTGTGGGGGTCTCTATCATATTTTTGTTTGTAATAATACAAGATCGTTGGAGGAACGCTGTGTCTGTAAAAAAAGGGGGAAGCACTGGCGACGCAGTGAGGCTTTGTTTCTGAAAGTCTGCCTCCTGTAGATTATCCCAATGTGTGCAGTCAGGTTTTAGGTGTGGGAGATCTTTGCACCGCTCCTTAAAGAGTACATACTCATTTGTGACATGCTGGGTGGATTGAACAAGTCCGTATAGAGGGAGAAATAGAAATAAACGCTCCTTTCTGGTTTACAACCATTTAGCAGGCACAGCGTACCCATGTGACTCACTTTTCTCACCAGCAAGCGCTCCTTCTCTGCCCTGGCTTCCGTCCACTGCATCTTTGACAACACTGCCTCAAATGTCCCCTGGGGTGATGTAACCTTTCCGTAGAGCAGGGCTGGGAACATCAGCGAACAAGCAAGTAACACACTTGCAGCAATCCGCTTCACTATAGCTGCAGGTTTTAGCGTGGTTGCTCCGCCTTCACACAGATGGTAACTGTAGAAAGACTCAGTGTAGAGCTACAGTAACAGTAAACACATTTGCAGCACTCCCTGGTCTAACTGTTTTAATTTGTTGTGTCCATTGATCATTGTTACTAAATTTCCTATTTTCAGACCCTTGATTGACATTCTTTTATTTTGACACCATCGCAATAGTGTTTGTGTTGCAACTTTATCAGCTCACACCGCCCCTGAAGATTAAGCCCATCCTCCGGCCACGCTAACAAAAGAGGTGAAGGTTATATACCTATAAGGCTGTGCCTGTTTCATTTGGATCACTGCTGGTTTAGTAGCAATGTTGCGCGCGAGTAGGCAGTTTAGCTGGTACTCATGCAGAGCAGAAGTCATTTTTTCGCAGCTATGAAGAGCCAAGGCACGGTCAGTATGATAAATGCAGCTTGTATGTTAGGCACTGCCACACATTATGAAATATTATATAATAACAACCCTATACACAAGTGTTTCACGCCCTCTGCTCCCAGCCTTGCAAGTTACCACAGTCCCCAATCCATTCTTGCAACCCCAATTGCCTGTGCTCTATTCCCTCCCACTTGATTACTGTCTACTACTACTCTACTAAAACATCAGTGACACTCTCCCCAACACACTTACACACCCCCTTCCCATTTCTGCTAATCTCTTTTTTACCCCCACTACCTTAGCAGGAACAGCACTCGTCCTTTGGTCTGCTGACACTTCCCGTGCTTCTTTTGATCCATTGTCACCCAGGATCAGTTAAGGTGCCGACATCCCTGCCTTGAACCTACTGCTCTCACATGTTCTACATCTTCCGGTTCACTGCAATCTTTCTAACCTACAATAGGTTACCTGCGGTTCTACTCTGTCAATACTTCTGATGGGGGTATGGGGGTAGAGAGGGGTCCGAGTGGAAGGGTAAACACATAACAGCTGATGCCATAAACTCTACTCAACACGTCATGTCTCACTTCTTAACTATTTCAGATTTCATGAGCACAAGGTGCTCAGCTGCATCATCATAAATTGTGATGCATGGACTCAGCAGCACCTTAACACATTAACACCTGAATCCCATTTGAATTCCACAGTGAAACAGCACTCAGACATGCTTCAAACCTCGTCACCACTCCCACCCGTCTCTCGGCTTTCTGATGCCTTCTGCACTGTTGCCACCTTCCTTTTTGACTGCTGCACCACAGCTCGCAGGGCAGTGCCCAAGCCTATATTGGTACCTACTTACTGAAATACCAGTTTTTCTCCTCCTTTATGGTTTCTCCGGCACAAGCTTACAATTCATGTCCACAATATCAGGACTTTCTGTACCCAAGTCTCGCTCATGCAAAGTCTCTTGCTTCAGAGGACCTGATAGTTAGACACAAAACAAAAGTTCCTTCTGTTAATCTTCATGTCGGGCGATTATTTTTCACCCTTTGATCCCTCTCACACAGGCTCCAAACCCTTTCCTCAACATTACCCTCCCTCGATCGGGCTGAGACCATCAGCTCACTGTGAACATCTCTGTCTGGTTGATTGTCATCACAATGTTCACGGGTATCTTACTATTTACCCCAATTCACAGGCATCCCTCAATCGGGTTCACGTTTGACAATTATAACAGATCACTTAGTTTTCAAAACATGCCAAAGAATTTCCACTGTAAGAGGGATTTGACTTGACCCTCGTGTGACCACTTTGACACTTCACACTGACTTCCCCTAGGCCACCTGGTCGCTGTAGTTTCAATAACCAAAAAGTTCTTAGTTCAATGTTTTCTCTTTCTTTTAGGAGAGGGGTACCAGCTTTAGTATTTCGAATGAGCACACACGTGGCACCGGACCACTCTATTGCTGGTACCAATTGGACTAACAAAAGACATCTGTCTATTATCTTCACATACAATGTTGCCACAGCAACCTTGAGCTAAACACAGTCTGTCTACTTTTAGCTTTTTCTCACTCATCGGCTGTGCTGAGCTCGTTGGTGTTTCCTTCCCCGCTGGAGTCAAGGACGGGACCATGATGGCAACCACTTCTCCCCGCCCTGGTCAGTGTGGGAGGTTTCCACCTGCTGCTGACATCAGACACCACTCGCCAGCTGTGATTCCCAGTCTTAAGTTTCCTTTCACAGAGGCTTTGCAGGTCTGTGTTGAAATGTGCAAGGATAATTCCCTCCTAGTCATCCTTTCAGATCTGTAAGCCTTTCTCCTCCGTTCTAACTGCTGTCTCGGAATGGCTGCGTTTGACCTTGCTCAAGTGTGCTTTACCTTTTATCCCAGTCGGGACGGGAAAGGGCAGTCAGGTGTGTGTGTAGCTATCAGCAATTGCCTGACCCTTGTGTTGGGACAGGTCAGGTAAACGGCTCTCGTGTTAGTCAGTTTTCTTTCATAGGGTTTGAAAGTGTTTGAGTTGGACGAGGGGGTGGGGTAGAGCTTCTACATATCCTACGGGGTAGGATGGGAAAAGGTGTCATAAGGAAGGGGATACCGCCTCTCACCCTTCAGTGATCCACTTCCACTCCCTGAAGACCCCTCCCACCCCCATCCAGGTGACCCTCCAGCACTGGTCCACCCCCACTGGAACTGGATCCAATAGCGATGGCTGTGGAAGACAGATACCAGGGGACTAGCGGGTGAGACACCTTCAGGTTTCTCACAGTCTGGGACATTTAAATCACTGAAGCAAGAAACGCAAGAAACCCCAGTTTAACGGCCCATAGCTCGGGCCTACAACGCTCAGCCTGGTGGGCCATAAACGCCACGTCTACCCCAGTGGCACGGTGTGAAAGCTACATCTGTAACCCAAAAAAAGGGATGAAGAATCCAGGGGAAGGGAAGAACCTTCTGGAGCAAGGATGCCCATACTTGAAAGACTTGTTTTTCATGGGAGTTATCCATTTTTCCTTTCTTTTGAACATTTATAAAACACTCAAGGCACAACACATTATCCTTTTCACCTTAGAATTCATTTGTTTAGCGCGCAAGGGTCAGAATAGTACTTTGGACACAGGATGGTTTGGTTTTTGACTTCTGACACAGACAGATCATTAGTTCTGAGTTTAGGAGGGTAAACTCCACTAGTGCAGGGACAGTGAGGCCTTTTCCCAACTTAGTTGGTGTTAAAACAAAAGTCTTCAGCCAAATCCTATCTAACATTTGTCCCAGTATCATTTCTGACTCCTCAGTTATTACAATCCTATGGAAAAGAAAGTTCATCCATCGCTTTTGTCATAAGAAATGTGACAGGTTCATGCTAGCAAATGTTTATACAAAGACAGGAAATGTAGAATGTGGGCTTAATTCACTGGATTGATTACTCAGTGTGTATCAATCCATTGATTTGTGAACACATCTTAATTTCCTCCATTTTTTCTATAATGCCATATCTCATTTAGCTGAGAGTTAAAGTATGGGAGGGACCTCTTTGCAGATTTGAACACCAGAACCTCCTTCTCTTTACCCCACCTCCTCCGTCACTAATACCTCCCAACATGTTCACCCCTTTCCCACCCATCTACTGAACCCATTACTACTTCTTTCTCTTTACCCAAACCTCCTCGGTCACGACAAGCTCCCTCCATGGTCACGCCTTTCCCACCCCTCCTGCCCCACCTCCTCTGTCTCTACCCACTCCCCCTCCATGGACAAGGAAGTTTAAAAAGTGGACAATAACATTCATTCCAGCATAAAACTGGAATAGAGGTGCTCACCCCACTAATTAAAACAAATGAATCGCGTCTGTTCCAGGACGCAGTTTACACAAAAAGTCAGGGAAAAAGATTTAACACAAATGGAGTTACTAACAATGTATTTTTAATGTTAACAAAGTGACATAATGGCTGAAGCTCAATATTCATTTCATCAGCATTTCACTCAGTGTATGAATCCCGTTGAGAGACATTTACATTAGACATGTCAGTTTATCCAAGACCAGCTTTATTTTGTAAACATTTATTCCACTATTCCTTCTTGGAATTTAGAGAACAGCTGTGATATCATTACACCCACAACTCTCATTTCAGACAGAAAGGCACCATTTCATTTCCAGGTTTGCACGACGTTTATCGTCTCACACCACAGAGGATATTTCTATTCCACCTGCTCGTTCGACTATTCACAAAACGTCACTTTTCTAAAGTCTGTATAATTTAACAAACACTTGACATCTTCTCTGGGCTCTTCACATCAAATCCATTTCTTATAAGATAGTGCTTTAATAGTGGGCATGCACCCTCTCTTGTGTAATTGCACCTCCACCTATCGATCCCAGACTAGGGAACCATCTACTAATCCTAAATGCTCCAAAAGAGAAAGGCAATAGTGTAATACAGTACAGGGGATCCTGGGGAGAAAAGGAAACTAGAGCTGTAGAACATGATACACAAAGTCGCAACACTGCAGCATTCAGCGAGGATGGCACTCCTGGTGATGAATGCATTTCTTGGAAACGGACTTCTGGAGTAATATTGTAGATTGCAGTTTTATTGATGCTACTCTCCATGTTTTCACTGTTGAAAAACAGTCTTTGCACATGTGTTGTGCCAAGTTTATATATACTTCTCCATTTTTATTATATATGAGGGCTCCAGAATCTCTATGAGTTGATGTTGAAAGTAAAATTACTGTATGGGGGTGTAGAAATATAATTCCCAGTAGAGGCATTTCTAATGGATTCCTTCCTTCCACAGATTCTTAATCTATGATATCCATATCCTAGCACAGCAGTTCTCTAGAAAAATGTATGCAGTCAGGGGGTTCGGCCCAGCTCTGTGTCGGGTCCGTCCAAAGCCTCAATGCGTTTTGCACCAGTAACAACATTGAGGCTAGTTTAAGTAGTGGAGCCACACTCCATGACCTCAGTTCCTTTTTTCAGAGCATTCACGCCTCAACGACACTGTACCATGGTCGCTGTAGGAATATGTCCCACTTCCCATCGACACTTTCATGTCAAAAAAGTATGACATTTACAACGAGATCCCATGGGTTTGCAGCCCATGGATTCTAGAGAGCAGACACTTCCCGAGGAGTTTTATGAGAGTGGCGACATGCTGGACCTGGCAGTTAACCTGCCTGGGGCAAGCGGTCTGGACAATTCACTGTAGTTGGACATTCTACCAGCACCAACACCAGGTAAAACTCAAGCTGCTTTTTAGTGCCTGATGGCAAAGGTGGGCGATACCCTGGGTTCCTCTGTGCCGCCCAGGTCCAGAGTGCAATACGAACTCCGCGAAATTCTGGACGATGCACCAAAGAGGCACTGCTGCCCTTCAACGTGGTGGTAGAGGAACCAGTGTTGAAAGCATGGGAGAAACCTGCCTCTGTCGACCCCAATGGACACGGATCTAGGATGGAAGCACTGTCCTGCACTTTCTGACCCGCCCTCACCTTACCTGAAAGCCTGGTGGTACAGGTCACTACAGTGAGCCTGAAAACCTCTACCTTTTCCTTCCCTTACACCGGACAGGTAAAGCAAAAGGCTGGACGCATGGGGCAAGGAAGTGTTCGCGTCAGGCAGCCTAGTGGTGAAAGCCAAGAATGCACCTTGTGCCATGGTGAAGTTCTCCTTTGGCTTGTACTGGTTCTGTTCAGAATTTAAGACTAGTAAAGTCAATGGTGACTTTACATGCCGTGGGAGACAGTAGTCAGTCCCAGGGTATGGAGTCTATACTGGGGGGTCACTATGACACCCCTGTGTTACTGCACGGAGGATGCTGTGTAACACACATCACAAAACCTCATGAAGCCCTATGGAGTAAAAGACCCCATAGTCCATTAAACACATCTAGATTCAAAGAAACACACTCAAATCATGCCCAAGAGTGAGGGTAAAATAGTCTCACTCTTGGCAGGAGAAAAAAAATAAACCCCAAAAATCCAGCAAAGCTGCTGGGGGACTCACTAGGTTAGGAAATTCAGTCTAAACAGAGAATTCTCCCTAACAACATTAATAAGCAAATCTTATTAATGTTGGTCTCAAATGTATGTATTTTGACAATTATATGGACCCCATATGCAAAACCTTCTCCGTTGGCTAATTGTTGGCTCTGTTAATCCCAAATTGTCCAATTATTGCATACAAACTATTACTGCTGTGGTTTTATGTTACAAGTATGTAAGATAATACAAATATTTCCTATAAACTAAAAACCCACTTTACCTCCGTGTTTTGTCTAAATCATCCATGTTAATTGTTACACAGTAGAAAAGGTAAACTCAGAACAAAGATCGATAAGTACCTCAACGCCACAGTTCCAACCACTTGTAAAACACAGTCAACACACCTACATTTTCACTGAAACAATTCAATGACCCTTCTTTAATAGAGCAGGCCCAAAAGCCTCCCTTAATCCATCATTCTGGGATGAGCTAGATCCCCCCCTTCAAATACCATGGGTACCTATGTGTGCATCATCGTGCCAACTGTTTAGCATAATGTAAATGTGTAAATCAATGGACACATTTGAGGACACTAATGAGATCTTCCTAAGAGGAGAGAGCTGGTCAATAACTAAAGTTGTATCCATAGTTTGCTAATGAGGTGCTAAACCTTCAAGGTTTGGTTCAGTTGTACACCTATTGAATATTCAAAGATGATCGTTGCACGAGACATGAAGGAGGGCGTGCTATAAAAGGGCAGAGTGACATTCCTGGTGTGCCAACCGTATAGGGAGAAGTACCCCATTATTGATATCACAGTAGCGTTCCTTGCGTAAGCATTTTTTATGTTGCTGGGTGGCACAGCATACCGCTTTTACTTTTCACAGGAGCTACTGAGGGGTCACCTATACGTATTTTTTGATATGTGGGGTGCCTTTGCGCTCCATGTCCTGTTCTTTTTTTCACCAGGGGTCAACTTGAGCCTTGCTGGACCATACTAGTACATTTAACATCACGTACCCTGCCTTCTGACTCCAAATTGCCAAGGACAATTGCTTGCTGTGCCTCCCATTGTACAAATCCATCTGTACCATGAGTGGGGAGGCCACAAGAGGGAAAGGGGCAGAGGAGGCCAGGGTTAGGGGACATGCAGGGTGATGCTGCAGGTGATGCTGCTGTCCCCCACCCACAAGGTCATGGAGCTGCAGGTGATGCTGCTGCCCCCGACCCCCAACCCACTGGGTCATGGTGCTGCAGGTGATCCGACTGTCCCCGACACCCAGGCTCAGGGATCTGCACCCATGGGTGTAGTGGTCACAGCCCAGGTATACAGAGACGGAGGGGCAGATGCTGTCTGTGGATCCAAGAGGAAGGGACGTTCAAGCAAAACCCATGTCCCTCATCACCCAGGGTCCGGGACCTTCAGGGTCATCTGCTCTCCCCACCAGCCAGGGTCATGAAGCTGCAGAGGCAGCTGTGGTCCCTAACACTCAAGTATTTGCAGCCATGGCTGTAGTCGTCCCAGCCCAGGTACACAGACGCAGGGGCAGATGCTGTCCAAGGGGAAGGGACGTTCAGTTAAAGTACCTGTCCCCCAGAAGCCTGGTACGGGGACCTGCAGGGGCAACTACTGTCCCCAGCACCCAGTGGGTGATGGCATGGCCCAGGTCACTAGTGGTCCATCCCCTACTGCCCTGAGTGGTCCCAGCCACAGGGTCTGCATGACCTTCCAAGAAGGCAAAGTGTGCAGTAGTGGAACAGGCTCAATCCCACGACAGCCACGTTGAGGAAGAGGAGCTTCAATGATGGAAGAAATCCAGATACTCGTGGACTACATGCGCGAACACTGCCGTGACATGTTGACATGGTGACATGTGACGCTCGTGAGGTCGTGAAGCGGTGCAATGACCCCCACCGTCGAACCAAACACAAGCTGGGTACCAACTTCGCCTTTTCTCTGGTGACTGGAGGTGGGTCACCACAGGAGGAGCTCCCACCACATGAAGAGGTCATGAGTGAGTTTATTCAAGTGGAGCAGGTGCAAGCCATGGGAGGCCTGCCAGATTATGAGGAAATGTCCGGTGAGTGATGAATCGTGTGCATCCTGAATGTGTATGTAGATTGATTAAATTGGTATGATTGTGTAGCACTTCTGCCTGCATTTCTATGACTATCATGGGTGAACCATGTCATGGAGTACTGACCTGTGCTTAGTGTCCTGCAGAGTGCATACAACCGTTGTGCTGCACACCGAGATTCTCCGCACCGGCACACCTGCTCCCTCCTTTCCTGTCACTCTCTGACCAGCCTCTCTTGGCCCTCTTCCTGCTCCCACCTGTGACGCTTAAAACCTCGGGTCATATTCGACTCCACACTCTCCTTCTCTCCTCACATCTCTGACGTCTCTAAGAATTTGCACTACAAGCTGCACCTCTTCAGAGGTATTCTTCCTTTCCTCTCATTTCCTCAGCAGCTCACTGTATCCAGAGCACTGGTTATCTCTAGGCTGGATTACTGCAACAGCATCTGTCTAAATGTTCCTGTCTCTACTCGCCACCCTCTGCCACTCATCCAAAACAGGACTGCGAGACTTGTCCTTGGCCTCTGGGTATTTACATCAGTGATGTTGCAGACTCAACTATGCCAGTCAAGTGCTGACTGAACTATGCCAGTCAAGTGCTTGTGGTTGAAGTACGTGCTAGACATCATGCACTGCATGTAGTGTTAAGTCCATCCACACATGTCCTTTGGTGCTTTCATGCTACCCATACCTTCCATGAACACTTGCAGCGAGCGGGACATTGTGCCATGAGCGACATAGCATGTAATTGCATTAGGACACCCTTGTGATGTGTATGTAGGTGATGCCATTTACATTAATTTCTTTTTCTGTCCATGTGCCGGCAATGAGCCACTGGATGCAGAGGAGGTGGTTGAGGACGAATGGGATCCCGAGCCGCCACAGAGCACCAGTGGAGGACATGTTGTGGCAGCCCATGAAAATCCACTGGTGCTACAGGAGATCAAGGGCATGACTCAGTATGAGTCCAACTCCAATGAAACCAGTAGCTCTGGTGGTGAACCAGATGTTAGTTTCTCTATGCTGTCAGAGGTGAGTGCATCAAGTGTTGGAGCTGTTGGAGCCTGTGCGTCTGCAGAGGGGTCACGTCCCCTCACAGGCCCAGTCAGTGTTGTCACGTCCGTCTGCGATGGTTACAGCTCCAGGGTCACGCTCCACAGTATTGGTTCCTGCGACAGCTGACCAAGGAAGGAATGCAGTCCTGCAGCCACAGACAGTGGCATCACATCAAGCACCATGCTCCCTGCACACATGGTGGACGTGTGGCAGCTGGGGATCCAGTGTGGGAGCAGTCCATGTATACTGTTGCACAACAACAGGGTGCTTCCTATGAGATGTGGGCTCAGGGCATGGATAGAGTGGCCAATTCCATGATTCCCCCCAGCAACACAGGTAGAGCACCAGCTGCAGGCATTGCGGTTCACATGCCGCTCACACAGGCTGCACATGGAGGCCAGCAACAGGAGCAGACAGGCCAAACAGTGCTCTGCAGGCATCTCTGCTTGCAGAGTGTCGGGCCCACAGAGAAGCCTTGAAGCAAGAGTTTCTGGCACTCAGAGCTTGAATGGAAGTGCTAGAGGCAGCTCGCAGTACACAGTACTAACAGCAGATGCAACTGTTGAGTCATACCATCTCGGAGGAAGTCCATGCATCCCATGAAATGTTGCAGGCGGACCTCCGAGGCTTCATGCTGCAGATGCATTCATCAGTGTCCTGCCTGGCCGCTGCCATGGAGGATCATGCCAGGGATCTACATGGTGAACCTCCCTTACCACTAGCACCTTGTAATGCTACACAGGAAGGTAGACACAGCAGCAACAGCCCTCTCAATCCATGACAACCGTGCAGTCCATGAACCCATGGAGGGATTTGTTTCACCACCCATGTGGGTGTTGACGTGTACCCTGCCTCTCCCACTTCCAGGGTGGACTCCCTCCCCCCCGCACCCTCACTGCAAGATGGACATTTTTATTTCCCACCCCCCTGGCCAGATGTTGGCATTTCGTTTTGTTTTGCCTTTTCCTGGTTGTGGTCTTTGTTAATTTGTTGTATTGAATGCCCTTGATGTGTGCCATTAACTCCTCATGGGCTATACTTGCGCAGTGGTGTGCGTGCAGACATGCCTAGTTAAGTAAACTAGCATGTTTGCATTGGGGTGCACAGGATGGCATGTGCAGGTAATTATAGGTTTGTTGTTCCATGGCATGATAGTGCACAATGGGTGTTTTAATATGTTCTCCCATGTTGTGCCAGTAGTCCGTGAGGTGGCAGTGACTGCTGTCCCGGGTGAGACATCCTGCACCATTCGAAGTCCACACTCCTCATGCCCTCACCAGACACTGTCCTTCCTTTGAAGAATTAGGAAACACAATTACTGGTGGAGGTCATGTGGGATTTACAAGATTCAGACAGTTATTTAGTAAGCATTTGCACTGTCTTGCATGTGGTGCATGCTTCATTGTTGGGTATCTTTTCTGCATGTGTCAGTTGTCTTATGTGTCCTTTGCATGCTCACATGGCATTGTGGTAATTCGATTAGAGCTTGTGTCACTGTGTAAGCAACCTATGTGGTTTCCTCAATAGATGCACCGACTGTGCTGTGCAGCATGTCAATGTACATCGGTAAATCAGGCCATGACTCCTTTATCCGTCTTTTCCTGGTTAGTCACCCTCTGTCACCTCCTCCCTCGTGGGGTACACTGTACTCCTGTGCAAATCATAATCAATGGCCATTCACCCAGTGTTGCTCTTGCACGTTGTTGTAGGCATATATGTTTTACTGTTGCCAATTGTGATTATGTATGTGCATGTACTTTGTGCTATTAATCTGCATTGCATTCCATTTAGGTAAGGCATCTCCTTATGGCGTGCATCGTATGCAAGGCAGGTGAGTTCCAAGTACAGGTGAGTGCATGGCATTTGCTGACACTTGGGTGGTGTTTGCATGGGTGCATGGCACTGTGTGTTCATTCTGGATTTACTTGCCTGTGCCTCAATCCCCAGTGCTGGAGGGTGGCATTCATCACCCAGGAGTGCAATCTTACGCATGATGTGGTACTCTCCAGGCTACAGTACTGCTACTGCCTATTGCAAACTATATGCTTCTAACCCACACTCTGCGTTATTCATTCAGGTCAAGACCGCAAGTATTATGTTGACGTCAAAGCCAGGCACCACATCTGTCTGCCACTGATTGTCCTCCACTGGCTAGCCATGTCAGATAGTGTCGAGTCATAGGAAGTATGCATTGTGCACTGCGATTTGTGAGGCTAACTCCCCATCTGCTAATGTTCTTTCCTCATTGCTGTCCCTCACAAGCCATTTCATCATGTTACTCTGAAGAGGATAAATGGGAGTGTCCCTTCCCTCAGGCCACAACTCCTATTCGTAAAATGACATCACGACTAAAGAACCACTGGCAGCATGAGGCTGCACCTCTGCTCACTGCCCCTAACACCAACACGCACCCCGAACGTGCTACACCATCCATATCATCCCCCCACAACCCTTCAACAGGGCGCATCCTGCCTAAGACACGCAACGGGAACCAAAACACAGCTGGAAACAACCAGATCGACTAAATGCTCCCACAAACCAAAGCTGCCCATCGTTAAAGGTGACATGATGACATAGCCACGTTAGACAGGAAGCACATGTACTGTTGCACACCCGGATCACTCACACACCAACTTACACGAAGAACAAGTACAGTGCTCTGAGTTAGCGGACCGCAACACACACACACACATTATTATTTTCCCACGTAGGCCAGCGACTGCATTGCCGAAACGCAAGATGCCAAAAGAGTTTGTGTATTGTTAAGCAGAATTATATGCAGTACCCTTTGGGAACACCACACACAATTAAGACTACAAGTGACAGTACAAATTCACCTTTGGTACAAGCCTGTACTACACAGTTAAAGTGGTAGCGATGGCTGAGCAGCCAGACTTATCTCAAGAGTAAGTGAGCCATATCAGATAGTTACACAAAGGACAGCAATTATTAGGATTCAGGCAAACACTGACTCAAGGTTATCAAGTAAAAGAATATACATGTATTTCACTCTTCAGGTTGTATAACATTAAACTAAGCAGCCTAAAAATCACACTCTTAATACACCACACCAATTCCCTTAAATTCCAGACAAGTTAAGCTCACAAAATGAAGTGGGAGCAAAATGGCACTCCAGCAATTTAAAAAGGGAGGGAAAGACAAAGTTAACAGAAATTGTACCACACCAACAGGTAAGTACTCAGGGCAAGTGAGCAATCGGAACTACAGTGATAAAATCAGATAGAAAAGGCTTAGGGCCAAAGTCAATGGGTCAAAAGTCTTTTGCTCAAGAAAATACAGTTCAGGGTAGTTTGCGGTAAAGTTTGTGCCACAGATTCCGGACAAGATTGGTTGGTATAAAAGTTAGTTCAAAGAGAAGGTCAAGCCCTCAGTTTGGAGAAAGATTTCAAACACTTTCACTGCGGTTGCCCGAAACACACAACCGGATTTGCACAGTACCTTAAAACGGAGAGGTGCACAGGTACTCCCCTAGTAGAACAGTCCCTGAGCAATGCTCTTGTTATCACCAAAACCCTGGAAAACAGATTCCTGGTGTTGCACACACTAAACTATTGCTACTGTGTTATCCCATGAATCCCCGTCTCCACCCTCTACATCTCCAGAATCAGTAATATGTATTGTGGGCATTACCAAATTTGATTGAATGGTACATCTGACCAAGTGTAGCCAGTACCATTTGATCTGTAAAATTTGATCAGATTTCGTAATAAAAGCCGAAGATGGGCAGCAGTATTTGTCCCCGGCTTCCTGAGTATTGGAGGCAGGGGACGAAGAAAAAGGAAAAAGAAATAAGAAAAGGGGACCCTGTAGCACCTGATCCGATCGGAATTGTACGGTCCAACTGTACAAAGAGCCTGAAAAATGCTACCACCAAAGGTTCTGGTGGTAGCATTGAAGGTAAGAATAAACTGCAGGGGTGATCCACGCAACACCCCTCTCACTATACCACATAGTATAGTGAGTTGGGTGTTGCGGGGGACACCCGCTGCAGCTCCAGAAAAAGAAAAAAAAAAAAAAAGAGAAGGGCCCTGCTGCGCCGGTTCCTGATCACAGAAGTGAAAGGGAACTGGTGTCACAGGGACACAGCGTCTGAAAAGGTAAGTAGGGTTTGGTTATGTTGGAGGTGTGGGTCAGTGGGGGTTTCAATGCGTCTCGCATGGGAAATGTGCAAACCTTTTGTGGGTCACACATTTCTCATGCAAGCTTTTCCGTCGCAGACTTTTCTGCAACGGAAAAATCACGTAGATCCGATCCACTTTGCAGGGATGGAACTGACGCTGCAGGTTCAAGAGAGGCAGCGGCCGGCGGAAAGGTTAAGTGGGGGGATGTATTGGGGGTGAGGGGTTATGGATTTTACCACAGCAAAACTGGTTGACTACGGTCAATTCCTCCACAAACTATTCTGCCACGGCCAAATCACATACATCCATATTGTGCCAGGGCCTAATCATCCTTCATAGGTGCCATAATCGAGTATGCCTGGTGTATCAGGATATGTATTTCTTAAAGCCGCCTACACTCAAGCCTGACAATCATTGAAGTGTGCTCCATCCTGATTGTCATCACCCATCCGTACCCCTGGATATCCTGCCCTTCTCCAAACATCATCTGCTTGGACCCCTAATACTGCGGCAAACAAGCTTTTCATATCTTCCACTGCTAACGCAAGGCCTGTGGTTTGCTTCTCAAATGCATCTATCCATTTGCCGGCCCCAGCGACGAGCAATTGCAGTGCCTTAAGCAAATTGCGTCTATCCTTGTGTGGCCAGGGCACATAATGTGCTCTGCCTGGGCCTTTTTGTAAAAACCGAAACTGTGTTCCCACCTGCTTCTGTGGTAACTTCTTCCCATCGCTTACCTTTTACTGCTGCCATATGACCTGGTCGCGCTCTTAACCATGGGCCCAACAATCTATCTACTCTTGGCGTCACTCTGGGTTGCACCTCTTCTCCCTGCTCATCTGTTCCCCACTCTTCCTCCTGCTCCGTTACTCTGGCAACATCTGATCAGATATTCATAATCTAATCTGAGTGCTCGTGGTCGCCTTCCCCTAAACCCTTCATCATTAGGACCGTCATCCCTCGTTTGAACAAGTACATCTCTAATCACAGAACTGACAATTTTGGGGGGAATAAAAGAGCACGCTCTCCATTAGCCGGTACCAATCAGCGCTCTTCGCCCTTGTCCCCTCTGTGCGTTAGCCGGGAGAGCACTGCTTCTGTCATTTGATGCGCTGTTTCTAAATCTATTTGTGCCCATTTTCTGTTTCAATCACTAATGGGTGGCATGTGGCACTCAATGGGGCTGTGGGACATTCTCATAGATTGAGGGGGTTCATGGTCGTGAGGTTGCATGGCGCACATATTCAGGGTTGGGTTGTGCGGGGGGGATGGTCGCAGGGTTGTGGGCATTGTTGGGTGTTTTCAGGAAACATGTGGTGCACTAGTTACGGGGGTGACACAAGACGCTTGTATTACTATTTGTCCCCGCTTTGTTTACCCAGGGACTTATTACTCTACCATTCTCCAAAGCTAAAGAATCCCATTGCTATTCCATAACTTCTCTTTATATTTTGCCACCAAATAAGTATCCATAGGACTCAGAACCTCTGTTCTTACCTTCTTCGGGCCAGGGAATCCACATCCACCCTACCATATCAACAACCCACTTGTTGTGATACTTCATAATCTATTTCCCCTGGTACAGCCGAAGTGCTTTACAGATTTCCAGGGGTGGGGGAAGGCATCAGGGAATACCCGTTGTACACAAGCCTAAGCTTGTAGCGCTATTTCACCACTTAAGCAATGATCCAGCGGTATCAATCCCTCCCTCATCCTCCCAGCTATTACCCACCCTTCTCGTTACCGCCTCCCTTCCCTCCTCACCCCCACACATCACACTCCAATACCCCAACACAACTTTCCCTACAATTCAACAACACCACCTTCACAACACAACAATTCAATAACCGATCTGATCCAAGACAGGACCTGGTAAGGAGACCTCTTCCCGAGCTACGAGGGACCATCGTGCACTGCTAACCTTTGCCAAAGCGCCCTGAAGCCAGCCTACAAAAGACTGTCAACCGTAGACCGGGACCACCGACGAGAACAAAGAGATGCACTGGACATTCCGCCCACCATCGTCGACCACAGTTCGCAGTTTGCTATAACTGCTGGAGGTCCGTCCAAGCCGTGTTGCCCAGAATCGGGACCACTTGACACTGTGACGCCTATGACTGATTAAGGCATTAGAATCCAAGGAATCTCTTGCCCGCCCTGTCGACTGCTTTGTCCCGTCAGAGAAAGTCGAGGCCGCTGACGAGAAACCGCTGGTGGGTTTCCCACCACCGGACAACTGAACACCCATGCTGGGCCAAAGTTCTTCATAGACTCTTTGCGGTCCCGAACTATCGATGACAAGGTGCCCTGCACGCCTCTTCCTCGAAGGACGTCCACAACCAATTGAGGAGCACCGCTAGGACCAAAGCTGCCGCCTCACTGCCATTGTTCACCCTTTTCTTTGTGGGATCTTGACGATCCATGGCTCCTGCCTTAAAGGGAGCTGCTCAAGAAGGATCCACCGGTGACCAGACGTCGAACTCTGTGGCCTTCTGACCCACATTATCCTATTCAACCAAAACATCAGCATTTGACGACATTGGGCCGGGGTGCCAACCCCCGCAGTCTGCACAGTCCTGGGGGGGGTGCCCTTCCCTGCGTCTCCAGCGGCTACCCTAGCTGCTAACTAGAGTCCCTCCGTTCTGAGCTCCAGTGTGCAGACACCATCCAACCCTCTCTGGCGCATTCCATCAAAGACAGGCCCAGCCTGGTGGACTCACCTCATTGAGTGGAAACTCTGGATTGTGATAATGCAACTCTTGCTCTCCCGCTTCGGTCACCCAGTTACTTTCTTTGGTGAGCATTGGATTTCAAGATTCTGCAGTTGTAGGGCTCTGCTGCATCAGTAAAACATCTTGCACAATTTTGGGGTGAGCTAGTTGGTCTTTAATCGTATCCCTGCCAGTCAAACCTGGCAACGGTTTGCATACTACTATGTCGCTCCCAATTATGGAAAGGTGTCCCCTTTGGCCCGTACCCAGTGGATTTACTTGTCTCTTGTTACAACTACACCAACGATACCCAAATTATTCTAAGAATCCCCAAGACTAATACCAACTCACACCCTGACCTCATGGCTTGTGTCCGTGATATTGACCAATGGATGACGTGTAACACCTCCTTCTGAACCCCGATAAAACCAAAATCATGGTGTGCAGCAATATCGCGCTTCTTCCACAACCACTCCCATGGCCAGCCTCCCTCGGACCATCTCCCCCTCCCTCTGATATAGTCAAAAACCTAGGCTGCACTATGGACTCAGGTCTAACCCTCTCCCATCAGACCAATAATGTTTCAAAATGCTGTCACCATCATCTCAAACTTCTAAGACGCATTTTTCCTTACCTCTCCTACCCCAAGAGACTTGCCGCTGTTATATTGAGAACTGGACTTTGCCAACTCCTTATAACTGGGAGCACCAGAATAACTCAACAAGAGCTCAAAATGCTGCCGCCAAACCCTGGGACACAGAGACCACATCTCTCCCGCTCATCGAACCCACCACTGGCTCCTAGTTGGATGAAGAGCCACCTACAAGGCCCTATGCATCACCCACCAAGTAGTGCACAAGACCAGCCCAACATACCTACAAAAAAAGATAAAACCCTACCTCCCATCACGCACCCTCAAGTCAAGCACTACTCACTTTCTAGAAATTGTACCCTTTAATTCTGCCAGGATCGGAGGATCCGCTTTCGCAACCTTGGCCCCTACTCTGTGGAACACTCTCCCCTCCCATATTAGACACACCCACAAATACATGGCATTTGGCAAAGCTTTAAAAACCTGGCTCTTTCCATAATGCCTAGTATGACCATCTAAGACTGCTGAAACCTTGCTTCCTGATGACAGATGTTCAGAAATCCTGATCACTAACACCACTAGTGGCAGCTAATAAATTATGAATTTTACCCTGAAGGCAGCAATCGGAAACGTAGACCTTAATTCCGGAAGAGCGAGCCAGCTAGATCAAACCTGCTTCACATACACTCATGTCTCATATCGCTACGCTCACCCTCTTCTCTACACCAACACACAATTAGAATGCAGCTGTACCCCTCGATCTCGGCCTAGCTGCACACATAAGCGTCCTAAACAGGCCTAACGCAGCCGGAACCCAGTCCTGGTGACCATCGCCCTGACTGCACACATTCTACTGATATCAAATCCCACCACACCTAATGCTAGGAGGCAGCTACCATCGTGCAGTTGCTTCAGCTGCACCCATGAACCCTTTCCCACCTACTCTCTAAACTGACCTGGACCACGGTCCCCGAGGGCGTTCAACCTACCAGCGCTTTGAGGTCATACCAATGATATATAGAGTGCTATATAAATGCCAAATGACATAACATAACTAGGCCATCTTTAGGATGGTTCTGCAGCATGGGCACATTCACCAGGAAAAAGCAGTTCCAAGAAGGTTTCAAGTTATAGCCAGACATACCATTTCTGCTAGCCATATCAGAACACCCACTCGTCATGACACTGTGCGTCAGCCCCTGGATTACCTCCACCGACCTCCCCTATCTCATGTGCACCCGTGTGGTCCACCAACACCATGCGGGTTTCCCCTCAGTGCCCCCCCCATCCCCTAAATGACCCTTTGGTGGATTGGACTACATGCGGGGCAACTGTTCTTGCCCCCTATAGAAGCTCTACACTCATTAGATCATCAACCACCTTATGCACAGCTTTCAGTTCGAGCCTCAGTATCCTTCCTTAAGTGTGCTACTGTGGACACATCCTAGCTACATCACTACTTCAGGGGGATAAGACAACACTATGTCGAAGCCAGTGGTGTCAGAATAAGCAGCGTTACGTCCCATCTGGGACCTCTCCCATCTGGGACCTCTCACGCGGAGAATGGTTTAGCTCCACGGGATGTATTTTATTTGTGCATTTATAGCAGCACGCAAAGCCCATGGACATCTAGGTGCTAGTTACAGGTAAACAGTCATAGTGGAGAAGTGGTAAGGCTGTAGGCAAAGGAGGTTAGTTGAATAGCAAGTTCAAAGATCTCCTCACCCCTTGTTGTTCTGGCCAATTTGGAACCTTGTACCCCAGTAGAATTTTCTCCACCTCAGCCAGGGCAGTACTCAGCCAGGGCCGCATGTGTAATTTTAGAGGCCCCGTGCTGTCCTGTGCTAGTTTTCGCCTCTCATTCACAGAGAGTTTACAGACAGCTGATTCCCCAGTCATAAGCAGGTCTGGGGCCACATCTCTGCTTGCTATAGACAGAGGGTCATCCGCGTCAATCACCAAACTGTTGGAACCCACCTTCCTTATTCACCACTCACTCCTCCCTCAGCCCGGCCTTGCCATTGGGGTGGGTCCCGGTTCAATATTATGAAATGGAGCAAGCTGGCCATTTCCTCCATCATGGCATTAGCCTCATCTATCCGAGTGATAAAAATTGAGGCTTGCTTGCCTGCCGTGCTATCAATCGGGGAACTCCCAGCTTTTCTTTTAGTCATGCTCCCTTTTTCCTTTGCAGTTCCTTTGGAACTCTAGGACCTCGGGCACACACATAATAAATACAGCTTGTTGTGTATATTGTTAGTGGTACTCAGCTATGCAATCACATGCAATAAAGATACAAGTACATGGACATTGGAAGAATATGCAATCAAAACAGCAGTGATCTTTTCCCAACAGGTGAGCCAGCTTTAGATGTCTAATCAGCCTCAGGTAAAGCCAGGTTAAGCACAGACAGAACAACTGGCTCTAGCTCAGCACATATCCAACAGCAGTACTACTGGGCAGCAGGACGAGGCACTCCTGACAGCTCAAGAGGCTGTCTCCCCTCCAGTGCTCCAATCCTGGTCTAAGCCCTGGTCCGATCGAGACAGTCATGGTCCAAGACCAGCAGACCTACGGACACATGCAAGCAAGGGAAATAAAGAATGAATAGCCCAGGCACACCGCTCTTTCCCCGCCATGGGCTTCATGTGAGGCCGGATGTCAAAAAGTGAGAGTCAGCTGCAGGCGTATCGGCAACACCACACACCGGCCTTCCCTGGGGCCCTGCATTTGGTTTACCTGGTTTTCAATTCCACTTTGGCCCTCCACCCGTTTCCCCTTTATCATGCCCTCCACCAAAAACCTCCTGGAAATAAGACACTGACTCGGGTTGTTGGTGTACAGGCCGCAGTTGCTTTATTAAGCACAAGGCAGCTTACAGGTGCTCCGTTACTTGTTACTTGGTAATACAGCATCAGGTTATTCTGCTCTGCGCTGCACACCCTTACACTCACCACTTGATGGCGAGCAGCCTCCGTTTGTGCGGAGCCGACACCATCAACTTTTTCACTTTATTAACTTGTTAACTTGTACTTTGAACACTCCCCCTTTCGGCACCGGCTTTATTTTGCAGCTGGTTTCACTTGGACTACTTTCCCCAGGTGCAGGATCGTAAACCTTTTCATCCCCTTTCGCCCCCCCCCCCAGATCCCCGTTGCCCAGGTGTACGTGCTCTAAACGTTCCCCTTCACCCCACCCCTTCCTAACCCTGGCCCCCAGCTTCCAGGTCCCCATCTTATTCCTCACCCCCAGGGTCCTACCACTCCCTCGACTCCTCCATCCTTAGGTGCCCATCCTCTGTCCCTTCGAAACGGTCTCCAGGCTTACTACTCGCTCCCTGTCGCTTGTGTGACTCACCCATTGTTGTACCCCCATTAGGTTTCCATTCTCCTTCATTCCCGGTTACACTTGCCCCCTTCCTTTATGCCTGTTTACTCCTCCCCGTTCCCCTGGGGATTGCTCCCCCGCCCCACTCTCTTCCCCCTTTGCTCCCCTATGGTGACCGACCACTAGGCCTCTACCAACTCCCCAAGTTGCTGCACCCCTTTCCGTACCTTTGGCCCCTTCCCCCCTTATCCCGACTAACTGGATTCCCCTGTACCCTGTTACCTTGTGCCTGGCAGCCCCTACCGCCAGTAGTTGACTAGTCCACCGCCATGACTCTTGGGCGGCTTACGGCGCCTGAGACTTCCCTCACCAGCCTCTTCGTATGCTTCTTTGACTGGTTCGGTGCCAATTCTCTCCCCCCTCAGTGATCCGTTAGATTTGATCTGACAAACTTCCTTAGGCACTTTGCACCTTACTTTAAACTTCCATTTACATTATATGACCTTATTTTTTACTTTACTTTTCATTTGCACTAATTCTTCACATTTTCCTTTTCTTTCCCCTTTACCTTGTTATCCCTCCTCTCACCACCCTCCACATGCCCTGTGGCGCATCAGAAGTCATTCCCCTGCCAACATCATATTCAGTGACCACTTAACTTTCCCCAGGTCATAGACCTCACTCTTCCCAAGTCACTTGACCTCTTACATTTTTTCACAGGTCTCTTGATGTCTTCACATCACTCCTCTCGCCACCCTCCACCTGCCCCGTGGCACATCAGAAGTTATGCCTCCGCCATTGACCTTTTACACTTTCCCCAGGTTACTTGACCTCCTACACTTGCCATAGGTCACTTGACCTCCTGCATTTTTCCAGGTCTCTATACCTCATTTTCCCAAAGTCTATGACCTCACCCATTCCCCCCCCTCCTCATCCCCCTGCCATGTTTCACTGTTTTTGCCCTGAGCCAACCATCCCTGTGATGGAGTCCCTTCCAAACCTTGTTTTTCTTGCCGTCTGGAGTCCACCTTCTCCCCTTTGTTAATATCTCATTCAGCATTTGTGACATTCCTTCCATCATTGTTTAACACTGACCCCCTATATCCCCCTCTCTCCCCCCCTTGTTAGCCAGCCAGAGCACCCCTCTCCCTCGCAAATTCTTGCCTTAGGGAGAGGGAGATCCAACTTGCGCGCCCTAACCACCACATTGTTTGCCAGGAACTTGCATGTTTCAGCGGTTTGCTACTGTACGTTCCTTATTGTTGCATTTTGCGTTTCCCACTCTCTTGCTCCTTTTTATGCAATTCTTTTTATCTTGATATGCTTATCAGCCATAGTCCTGTTGTGGGGATTTGTAATCACTGTTACAGGCCTGAGATCATTTATACGCTAAAAGCCAAGCATCCATGCATCCTCATTGGTGCCATTTGTCGCTGATCACCCTGCCTGTGCCAGTACGCCTAGTTTGAGAGTGCTTTCAGTCAAGTCAAACCCTTCCCTAAAGCAGATGCAAAATGCCTTTTTTATTGGTGAATTAAAATTTGTTTCATGAATGCAACTATGCTTACTCTCCCTCAATCCTCTAATGTTATCACAGCGGCTGTGGGGGAGTTGCTTGACCACCCAAATTGCATAGCGCAAATGGCATTTGCCCTTCATGAAATCTCCACACAACAAAAAGTGTTTATTTTCCTTCTAATCGTGCTTTTGAACACAGGTGTGCCTGTTTTCCACTCCAAGAACCACTACAACGTATTTCTCTGACAATTGCATTACCGAAAGGAAACCCCCCTCCCCCGCCCCAAAACAGCCCTCCCAGAGCAAAACCCCAGCATCACGCTCCACCGAATGCGGGAGAATCACAGCACCCTCCCCCAGCAAGCAGCAGGACCAGCACATGCTGACATCTAACCACACTGGAACCCAAAATCAACCTGATCATACTGCACCCGGTGCAGCACAGCAGCATTCTTCCCTACAGCACCCAACCACGCGAAACCTGCAGATCCGAACCCCAATATTTTCCCCTACCCATGGGACACAAAACAATTCGCCATCCACAAATGTTCTCAATTGAAATTCATTATGCCACAGCATTTGGGGCAGAAAAAAGGGTTTAATTTTTCAACATGCAACAATGTTAAATCGTTACCACAATGGCTCTGTGGTTGCATAGAAAACACTGAACCCAACAGATGGTTACCCACGTGGGTACTTTGACAAAATGCACAGTTCGTAATGCTTCATAACAATTTTTTGCTAAGAATTACAATCAAATGTCCCCTCTACACCTACCCTACCTTTGAAACACAGTTACTTGGACACGCGGTCTGGAGACCTCTGTGCAATGTATTTCTCTTCCATTCCGAGTATTATATCCCAATGCATGCTGGTGTCCGTGGTCCTAAACTTACAGCTTACCGCTTGGCGAACCACGTTGCACAATGAAACTCTTTACCGCAATGGTTTGTTGGCCCCCAGTCCATCTCCCTCTCCTTAGCCCCACAGTCCTCACTCAGTTCTCCGCTTCCTGGTCCCTATTGCCCACCTCTCATCCCGCCCACCTGCCCCGATTGGCTCCCTAGCCCCGTGTCTTTGGTCCAGTATCCTGCTCCCCCACTGCAATGGTCATTGTCTTTGCAGCTCCATCCGGTGAGTAATCCGCCCCACGGGCCCCCTGTGCAGTTTTTCTGCCACCCTAAAACTGCAAAATCTAGCCCATATCCCTCTCCGTAGCCCCACAGTCCTCGCTCAGTTCTCCACTTCCTGGTCCCTATTGCCCGCCTCCCGTCCCGCCCACCTGCCCAGATTTGTCCTGACGAGAGGGTCCCCCTTTCTTTGCTAGTCCTCCCAGGGCAGCTCTGCCCGGTAGCCCATCGGCTAAGGACCCGAGGCAAAGGACGGCTCCTACAGAGACGGCTCCAGGTCGTATCTGCAGGTATCCGCAGGAGAAGCAAGAAGCCAACAATAAGTAACTGTGGCAAGGGCAGGGACTGAAGCAATGACTTCACGCCTTACTACCCTACCACTCAACCACAAACGCTATACTGTTGTAAACTCTTCCATCTGTGGTCTAGTTTGCATTTAGAAAGTCCACCTAATTGCATATCTGTGGTATAACTGTATTTAGAATGTCTGCGTAATAGCATATCTGTGGTATAATTGCATTTAGAAAGTCTGCCTCATAGCATATCTGTGGTATAATTGCATTCAGAAAGTCTGCCTAAAAGCATATCTGGGGTATAATTGCATTTAGAAAGTCTGCCTAATAGCATGTCAGTGGTGTAGTTACATTCAGAATATCTGCCTAATAGCATATCCATGGTTTTATTCCATGTAGAAAGTCTGCCTAATAGCATATCCGTGATTAGTTGCATTTAGTAAGTTGGCCTATTAGCATATCTTTGGTCTAGTTGCAATCTGAACGTCTAAATAGAAACTATGAGATAGTTGTACATAGAAACGGTGAATAATCTCACCCTGTGATATAGCTGATCCTAGAAACTGCGAATAATCTCACCCTGTGGCATAGTTGAATTGAGAAACTCTGAATGATATGACACAGTGTTATAGTTGAATTTTAAAACTGTGATTAATCTCACCCTATGGTATAGTTGAATTTAGAAATGTCATTAATATTATCCTATGGTTTTAAAACTGTGATTAATCTCACCCTATGGTATAGTTGAACTTAGAAATGTGTTTAATATCACCCTATGGTTTTAAAACTGTGATTAATCTCACCCTATGGTATAGTTGAACTTAGAAATGTGATTAACATCACCCTAGAATATAGTTGAACTTAGAATAGGTGAATAATATCACCCTGTGGTTTAGTTAAACTTAGCAACTGTGAATAATCTCCCCCTGTGGTAAAGCTGAATTTAGAAGTGCGAATTATTGCTGTGGTACAGCGGTAGTACAGTTAATCATAGAGAGTGTGCACAACTAACTCTGGTGGTATAGTTGATGTGGGAATGTGTGATCGAAATCATCCAACGCCAACAATAACACAGCCCAAACGAACCCAAACCATGAATCCACCCAAACCACCATGGTATGCGAATACGACCCCCTCGCGCCGCCTCCCTTTACGCCCGCCCAACCTCCCGCCCCCCCTTCCGCCCACCATCCTGCCCCCCACCACATCCCCTATCCAAACACCAAGCCAGAGGGGCACGATGGCGAGCCAAACATCCTAAGACCTCTGTTCCTCCCCTCCTGCCACCCGCCTACTATCATCATACCCGCTCCCCCCACTCTCCCGACTAACGACCAGCCCAGCCTCCCAAGAACACCCAACCACGCTACCATCCACCCCCCACATCTACTCCCACCATCATCCCACCCCAACCCCACTCCATCCCGTCCCTAAACATTTCACGCCTCGCCCTGGCAAGAACTCCTAACCTTCATACCCCACCTTCAAATCCTCTGACCCAAATCCATTGAACCCGTCACACCAGTCCAAGTCCCCCCCAATCCCACCAACTCAACCACCCGCCTACTCTTCCCATCAATCACCAAGCACCCCCGCCCCTCTCGCTCCCCCCACTCCAGCCTCTCCCCTCCCACCCCCCACCGCTGCAACTCCCTCATCATCCTCCTATACTGAAGTAAACTGCATCCTCTTTAACGCCCGATCTGTAGCCAAAAACAGACACAGAATCTTTGACCTCCTCACCTCTGACAAACCAGACCTGGTCTTTATTACAGAAACCTGGTTCTCTGACAACTTTGCCCCTATCGCCAATGAGGCCTTCTCCCTCATCCGACTCAACCGTCCCTCTAGAGGAGGAGGAATAGCAATCGCCTTTAAGTCTCACTTCCACGCTTCAATCACAAACAACCTCTGTGACTCTATTGCCACCCTCCAACTAAACCATCCAACCCTCACCCTTCTAGGAGACTTCAACATATGGCTTGACATCCCCACCAACCATATGACCTACTCTCTGCTTGACGGCCTAGACGCGATTAACCTCCATAAACGGGCCGACTCACTATAAAGGACATACACTTGATGCCATCTTCAGCTCCCACAATCTGATACATCTAAACCCCCCCCTCCCCTATCATCTGGTCCGATCACTTCATTGTTTTGTTCGCCATTCGCTCACCCAACCCGCTCCCATTACCCAAACCAGAACCGCTGAATCTATGCAAATGCTGTAAGAAACTAAAAATCCTTCCCGACCTAGCCGATGCACTCCTTCAGTCTCCTTCCCCTACCCGCCTACCCAATGAACTCCTAACCTCCGACGCCTTTGACTCATGGCTCAACACCTCACTAATCCTGCTCACCCCCTCTTGCAAACCATCAGCTCGCCATGGCCTTTTTCCTAGATGGTTCACACCAGAACTGAAGACCACTAAACAGCTAAACGAATCCCTAGAACGCAAATGGCAGGAAGACAAATCAGCCCTGAGCACCATCGTCACTACAAGGCCGAAATCTGGAAAGCGAAAAAAGCACATTACAACTCCTGAATCCTAAACTGTAAAACCCCCAGCAAAGAACTTCACAAAATCATTGCTGAATTCACCAAACCATCATGTACCAACACCCATCCCACCCCCTCACAATCACTGTGCGGCTCACACTCTCTACACTTTTACACCACAGCTCTCAAAAGAACAAACTCTTTAACCAACAAACTAGCTCTCTTACACCCATCACGCAATCCACCCACCCTACCTGCCATCCCACCACCAGCGACCGCTACCCATCCGACTTTCGACACCTTCACCCCAATATCAACTGACCAATTTCTCAAATTTCTCTCTGCACGCAAACCAACGGCTCCCCACTGGACCCCTGCCCACCCACAACCCTCAAAGAAATGTTTGCATATATATGTGCAGAAGAACATGCAAGGGGCATCATAAACGACTCCCTCTCCTCAGGTATATTTCTGCGCATTCAAAACTGCTCACGTCAAGTCTATTCTAAAAAAAAACCTGCCTCGACCCTCTGAACCCAAAAACTACCGCCCCATCTCAAACACCAGGTTCCTTGCCAAACTCATTGACCGAACCGCCTACTCTCAACTAAATGCCTTTGTTGAAGCCAACAACCTCCTAGACCCCACTCAATCAGGTTTCAGAGCCTGACACGGAACCAAAACCACCCTAACCTCAATCTGGGATTAATTTAAAAACACTGCTGACTCTGCAGGGTGCGCCGCACTAATCCTTCTTGACCTATCCGCTGCCTTCTACACAATCAACCACTCAATCCTCCTTGACCACCTCCACTCCCTGGGAATCCGTGGAAACGTTCTCAAATGGTTAGCATCCTTCTTCGACAATAGGAACCAAATAACCCTTCTCCCCACCCATGCTTCCCACGCCCGACCAGTCAACACTGGAGTTCCACAAGGAGCATGCCTATGATCCCTCCTGTTTAACCTCTATTTGTCTACCCTCCCACGAATAATCCGCTTGCACAATATCCTGTGCTATAACTATGCCGATGACAAACAACTAATCCTAAAACTCCTGAATTCAAAACCCAATTGCCAACCCGACCTCACTTCCTGCCTCCTCGACATAGATCACTGGATGGCCACTAACCACCTCCTGCTAAACCCCTCCAAAACTGAAATCATGGTATGTGGCAACAACAAACTTCTGCCGCACCCGCTACCTTGGCCATCTGCCATGGGCCTTGCCCAGACACCCTCAAATTCAGTAAAAACCCTTGGATGCACCCTAGACTCAGACCTAACCCTCTCGCTCCAAGTCAACAACATCTCCAAGTCCTGCCACTACCACCTTAAAACTCTTAGGCGCATTTTTCCATACCTCTCCTTTCCCAAAAGACTCTCCGCGGTCCAATCAATCGTTATGTCAAGGCTGGACTATGCTAACCCCCTCTACCTCGGAGTCCACGCATACCAACTGACTAAACTACAAAGAGCACAAAACGCCACAGCCAAATTGCTACTAGCACTTGGCCCAAGAGATCACATCTCCCCAGCCCTCAAAAATCTGAACTGGCTTCCGGTTGCCCGAAGGGTGACCTTCAAAACCTTATGCATCTCTCACCGAGCAATGCATAAAACTGGACCTCAATATCTTCAAGACAAACTAAAACCCTACCATCCTCCACGCACCCTAAGATCGAGCTCTGCCGGCCTCCTAGTCATACCAAAAACCAACTCAGTCAGGCTAGGCAGATCATCATTCTCAGCCCTGGCCCCCACACTGTGGAACGCACTTCCACTCCACAACCAACTCACCGAGGACCTCTTGTCTTTCCGCAAACTACTGAAATCATGGCTCTTCCCCTGAAATCGACTCTTAACTCAAACTGGATAACAGCAATCAATGACCTTAACCCAAAGCTGCCTTATAATAAATAACAATCCAGCATCCAAAAGTAGATGAAAGGAATAAACTGGATGAAAGCAGTGGAATGGATGAAACTAAGAAAATGGATGAAATCAATGAAATGGAAGAAAGGAACAAAGTGGACGAGAGGAATAAAGTGGACGAGAGGATGGAAAAGAGGAGTACATGATACGGATGAAGTGCACAGAATAGAGGAGCGGATAGATGGCATGGAATGACACCGTGCATGGAATGAACGGAACGAATGGAATAGATGAATCAAGTTCATGACATGGATCGAGTGCGTGTGACGGATGGAGCGCATGTGACGGATGGGGTGCATGGGACGGATGGGGCGCATGGGACGAATGGGATGGATGGGGCGCATGGGACGGATGGGACAGATGAGATGCGGGTGGAACGGATGACGCGGGTGGAACGGATGACGCGGGTGGAACGGGTGAAGAGCATGGAGCGGACGAAGAGCGTGGAGCAGATGAAGAGCGTGGAGCAGACGAAGGGTGCAGAAAAGATGGAGTGTGCGGAGCAGATGGAGTGTGTGGAGCCGACGAAGTGAGTAGAACGAATGAAGAGGATGCAACAGATGAAGTAAGTGGAACGGATGGAATGCATGGAACAAATGAAGTGCTTAGAACTGAGAGAGTACTTGTGATGGATGGAATGCATAGAACAGATAGAGGGCATGGAATGGACACTGTGCAAGAATGGTTAGGATTGCTTGGAACGGTTGGAGTGCATGGAACGGTTGGAGTATATGGAATGCATAGAGCATGAAGGTGCTTGATCTCAAGCGCCCACTGAAAACCACCATATCAAACCACCACGCTTACTCTTTTCTATACTCCACCACTCAACTAGAACACAGCGATACTATGACACATTCGGTATAGCTGTTCTCATACCAAAACCTGCCGCATACTCCCCATCATCCTAACTAAACACAGCTGGCTGTGCACACCCACCAGTCTAGGCGTTCTCCTCAGGCCTAATGCAGCCAGATTCAGTCGGTTATCAACCGGACAGCACAAACACATACTACTGATATCCCAACCGCCACACCTACCGCTAAGAAACCGCTATCATACGACTGCCACACCTGCTGCACACATATCCGGTGCACACACGCACCTTACGACTCTCTCTCTCCCTCTACTGACTTGAACTACGGTTCCTGAGGGCGATCAACCTACCAGCGCCTTGAGATCATACCAATGGTACATAAGGCGCTATATAAATGAAAAGTAACATAACATACATCCAAATTGGCAATTGTCACATCCCAACTACTGACGGTGGTGTGCTCCTAACCTTTCACACCATAGTAACTAGTATGGGTCTACAGTTCGTCTCTGCCCCGTGTGAGGGGTGTTCCCTCAATCACTTATTCTCCCGTCAGCCCCCACTCACACTGAATAAGCAACACTACATGCCCCAGAAGCAACGCTAATTCACCGGCCAAAGCTCATCAACTTATCCCTGAGACCGTACCGTACCTCGCCTCACCATTAACCCATACCCCGCTTTTACAGACTGTACATGCCCTCGCTAAACGCATTAATGGAAATTACTTCGAAATCATAGTTGCCCGTTCCCTCCCTGTCCGCCTGGCTGCAGGAAGCAGTAAATACATGCTTACCCCAGTGTGGCATGGTGAGCCATGCTGCATTCTCCCGATCAGGTTCATCGGCAACCGCACTAAGGGCAGTCTGGGTCCCACAAATCAATCCCGACCATAAAGCACGCTCCAAACCATACCTGCCTACATTTGAATATCAAAAATCCTGAGATGTATGCCCCGCCCACAGCCACACAAGACTCCGCCCATTTGCACACAGCTCCGCTCACACGCCCCGCCCACCTGTGAAACAGGTAAACTCGGTTGTTGAAGCTGTCATTTGAAACTTTTTGCAGTTTGCCCTTCACAGTGGAATGCAATACATGTGAAACCTGCAATACGAAAGCCTGCAAATTTTAATTTAAGATTGGCGGAGAAGTGGGCGAAAAGTGGTCTGTCGTGGTTGTGGCAGTCTGCTTACCACTTCCATTGTTGAGAGGAGGCGGACACTCTGGTCTAGAGAGTCCTACAGAGACTATTTGAACTCATTTGCAGCGCGGAGCGTGCGCGGAGAAGGGGGCAAAAAGTGGTCTGTCGTGGTCCGGCGGGTGACAGAGGAGTGAGGCATCCCCCTGTATAACTGCCGCGAGACAAGGGACTGGTCCATCCAGCGACTGACAAGCACCCACGGTAAGTGGTGAGTGGAACTTGAAAGTGGGTGATCAGAGGCATAACAGCGCTCTGTCGCCCAGTCTACCAACTGTTTTGCCAACGCGCCAAATAAATGGCGTCCAGATTAATGAGAACTTTGTCAGAAAAACACGGGTCTGAGGAAGAGGACGGGCGCTGTCTCAGGAGGCAAATCCCACTGCTTGCCACAGAATGAAAAGAGCGTATGCATATCAAACCCCAAGCCCACTCCCCCAGTCACTAGTAGAATTGGGCGCCATAACAACCAGCTGAGTGGTGTGGAAAAACCGCCGACACTCTTGGAATGCCCAAACATGAACACAAACACCTGCCCATCTATACACGCACCCCTCTCATCTGGAAACCTTGGATCCCAAGAGAGACTGGACACGGGCGGCGTGGCCGTGTCGACACTGAGTTGGGATCCCGCTGTAGAACATTCGCCCCTGCGGCCCGACGGCCTGGCCTCTGCCCCGCTGTTGCCTTCCGGAGGGAGGGCGGAGCGCGGCGGTGCCGTTGTTGCGCCGGGTCGCGAGCGGCCAACAACAGGCCGGTCGCTGAGTGCGAGCAGGGGCCCAGTGACATTGAAGCATGCAGCCCAGGCCCCTGTGAGATCCGACACGAGGGCCATGCAGGCTCATACGAGCGCGTTTGCGTGCACAGACAAGGCGGCAGACGAGGCGGCAGCCGATGCAGCAGCTGCCTTGGCGAGGGAATGGGCGGATCCATCCTCCATGCAGAGCACGGCCGCTCAGGTCCACACGCCGGCTGAGGGCCCGCCTGAACCAAAGAGCGCTGCAGCATCTGACCCAGCTACCACCGAGTCACCACTCATGAAGGACACTCAGATGCCCAACTGCAAAAAGAGAGCCAGAGAGCACAGTGGTCAGTTGGAAGGCATAAAAACTATTAAAAAAAGAAATGGTCCCAGCCAGAAAAAAAACAATGGCTTGAAACAACTGCCATCAGACAGGAAAAAGAAAAATAAGGATAACATCACACCCAGACATGGAATGACAACGAAACAAACCACAATGCAAATACTAACAGATTTCTTCAAAACAAAATTGACAACAAAAAACAGTCTAAGACCTTCTTTATCAATGGCTAGGTTACGTTATGAGCTGGGTCTCCAATCCCTGGAATCCCATGCTGGCTGGAGAAGGATAAAGTACTCAATCTAAGACCTTCTTTATCAATGGCTAGGTTACGTTATGAGATGGGTCTCCCATCTCTGGAACCCCATGCTGGCTGGAAGCTGGATATCCAATCTCTGGAATCCCATGCTGGCTGGAGAAGGATAAAGTACTCAATCTAAGGCCGTCTTATCAATGGCTAGGTTACGTTATGAGATGGGTCTCCAATCTCTGGACTCCCATGCTGGCTGGAGAACGGATACAGTACTCAATCTAACACCCTCTTTATCAATGGCTAGGTCACATTATGAGCTGGGTCTCCAATCCCTGGAATCCCATGCTGGCTGGAGAAGGATACAGTACTCAAGCTAACACCTTCTTTATCAATGGCTAGGTTACATTATGAGCTGGGTCTCCAATCTCGGGAACCCCATGCTGGCTGGAGAACGATCTTGTTAAATAGATCAATCATTAATCCTCAAGATAACACATTGGTGTTCTGATGACAAAAAAAAAACAATGTGTTTTTGTGTGATCTGAAGGAAGAAGCTTCAGCCTTTCTGCGGAAATGCCACTTATCAGAATAAGACCTTGTGGATAATCTAATGAAAGTAAAAAAAAAAAGCAATAGGCCTAAACGACTGGATTGAAACAAGGAAAACGTTTGTGAAAATGGAATGTTTTGAGAATGTTAAAGTCACTGATAAACCATTGGGATTTCTACCCTGCTATCTTAGAAAGATTCCCAATCCAATCTGGAGGGCGAATTTTCTGAGATTTTGAATGAATCTATATATCACCTGTGAGCTATTGAAAGTGAGGAACAAGGGGCCACTGACTGACAGTAGATGTAATTTGTGTGACGAGAATGTCAAACAAAATGTGAAACATCTTCTAATGTCATGCATTGGCACAGACCAAGAAAGAGTAGTCAATTTATCTCGTTTTGTCCATAACATCGACTGGTTAAACTGTGAGGAATTTTGGAACCGACTTTCAGAGGGACATGAGACATTCCTGTCTCTGGAGGTCCTGAGATTCCTGAAGATAATTGAACCTTTCATAAAGAACTAAAAGGAGTTTGGAAATATGTGCTGTGTCTTCTGTGAACTGAAGGATGGACGTTTAGTGTGAAATTTTAGCTTGGATAATATAATAATGGTTTGATTCTTCTGTTCAATTGTATGAATAGTTTTTTTAGTTATATATGAATTGTTCATAATGTCTGTTTGTATTGTGAAAAGACAAATTATGACTAATACGCAAACACATTTAGATTTTTTTAAAGTATGGTATTGGAGAAAATGTACTTGAACAAATACCATAAAATACATACATTCATTCAGTTTACCTCCCCTATATACGAGAGGGCTTGTAGATGTACTGGCAATGTGCAGGTTATTGAAATGCAGACAATGGCATGCTTGTAAATGATTCCTACAGGTTTTGATTCAGCGAATAATGTTCTCAGAATAGTACGCTCTTGTCTGAACATTTGCACAGCTTTCCCTGAACATGTATAGATAACGTTAAATGAATGTGTGTGTGCAGTTTAATCTACATGTTTACGTGCAGCTTTAATCTAAATGTATCTGTGCCACTTTAAATACACGTGTCTGTGCACAGCTTTCAATCTACTCCTATTCATTTGCCTACATCGCAAAAAAGACTGTTTAAAGATGTAATATTCTCCAGTAAAATTACAATTTTACAACAATCTTGCCCTGTCACATTTCACATAGATCTGCTTGTGTAGTTCAACACAAGTGACTGCAGCAGTTTAACAGCAGTTTAACACTTTGCATGATTATCTATGAACAATTCTTATAACCTTGTCTTTTTACTCCTTTATTAAGTATCTGAAGTGCTGTTTTGCTCCCACTTCAGTGGAGCTAAACGTGTTCATTTATTTAGCGGTTGTGTATTTGTGGTTTATTAGTGTGTGATATTGAGCTGCTCTCGCTAGTGAAATGTTTTCAAATGAACTGTTTAAATAAATGTATATTATTTTACCAAGAAACCTCGAGTAAGTGTTTGTTTGAATCACTGTACTGGTTGGTCCTTTGTGTAACTTGTTCTACTGCTCACTTAAACTCTTGCGATAAGTCTGGGTGCTCAGCCATCGCTACCACTTTACTGCGTAGTACAGGTTTGTACCAAAGGTGAAATTGTGCTTACACTTGTAGTCCTAATTGCATGTAGTGTTCCCCAAGGGTACTGCATGTGATTCTGCCTAAAAGCTGTCCTGGTTGAAATGTATACCGCCACGCCCGCACACAGCACTAAAAGTACGCAGACACCCAGTTACTGCCAGGATTCCACGTGTCACAGCCGGCCAATTTTGCAGAATGCCGTCCATGGAAATGGGTGTGTGGAGGCTAAGAGAATGTGCAATAAGGCTTCTGGGTGTGGTGTGCGCAAGAATGTGTTAGAATCGTAACGTTTGCCCAATAGTCACCAATGAAATATTATAGCACTGTATGTAGAGGGGACCCTTGTCTGCTTCCGCTTTGAAGAGAGAAGGTCTGTGAAAACCTTACGTTGACTGTAACTCTAGCTGTCGGGTTTTCATACAACGCCCGAATAGCCTGCTGAATCCCTTTGCCAAACCCACATTTCTGAAGAACCCCAAACAGGAAGCCCCAGTCCACCCGATCAAAAGTATTTTCGGCGTTTATAGCCGCCAGGACCGTGTTGCCCTCCTTTCCCACAGAGGCCGCCATAAAATGCAGGTTCTTGCGCATGTTGTTGGCTCCCTGTCTACCTTCGATGAACCCCACCTGGTCCAAGTGAATGAGTCTCTGCATGAAGCCCTCCATTTGTGTGGCCAAAATTCTGGTGAAGATCTGGGCATCCACATTGAGCAAGGAAATGGGACAATACGATTTACGGCTCTAGGGGTTCTTATCTGCCTTCGGTATAACAGTAATCAATTATTTCCCAAAAGGCAGGGGATTGCTCGTGGCCATAATGTTGGAGAAGAGGTCTGCCAAGTGTCGTGCCAGGCGCCCCGCAAAGGTCTTGTAAAACCCTGCCGTATAACCATCCTCCCCCGTGGCTTTTCCCAGTTTCAACCCCGCTATGGCTTTCAGGACCTCTTCCGTTGTGATTGGCTTGTCTATCTCAAGGCTCTCTCCATCCAGGGTCTCCTCTTTTCTGTGTAAATATTTGTAGAATGCAGCAAATTTGCCGGCGATTTCCCCTGCCTCAGTGCGCTTGTGCCCTTTGTCCCCCTGGACTACCTTCACCCACTTCTCCACCCTCTGGCCACAGAGTTTCGCTGCCAGTTTTGTTTCTGCCTTGTCCCATTGTTCATATTATTTTTGTTTCAGGAACTGCAGGCTAGACAAAACCCTACCCATCTCTATGTCTCTGAGTTCTAGGCATTTTCCCCTCGCCACCCCAAGGTCTTCAGTCGTCCTTACCTTCCAACCAGGTTGCAAATCTTTCCTCAGAGGTTTCGGGCTAGTAGGGTCCTAATTCTCTTTTTGGCGGCGTCCTCCCTAATAAGGAGACCCCGCCATGTCGCCTTTGCCGCGTCCCAGACCATACCATTCTCAACCTCCCCTGTGTCATTGAGACAAATGCCTCCTTCATTTCCTCTGCGAAGACTGGGTCCCTGAGGAGGAGGTCATTGCATCTCCAAAAATATTTCTGTGGTCACAGGCCTGACAGGACCATGTCCAGTCTCACCATGTCGTGGCCTCACCAGCTGATCGGTAGATGCTCGATTTTACTAGCCCTGCTGATTTTCTGTTGTTGCAGGAACTAGTAATCTATCCTCGTTCTAGACCCATGGACTGCCAAGTAAAATGTATAACCCTTCACGGTCGGGTTGGCGTCTCGTCATACATCAACCATCCCCTGGTCCCACATGAAGTCTCCCAGTCCCTCTCCTGTGGTTTCAGACCTGCCCACGGAGGTGCCTTGCCCTCCACTGTGGTCCATTTCCATGCCTGCCCACATGTTGAAGTCTCCCCCCAGGGTAAGACGACCTCCTGTCCTACTCAATATCTTGCCCATGGCTTCCCTCAGAAATTGCATTTGGCTTGTGTTTGGGCAGTAGACTGATACAATGGTTACTTTGGAGTGTTCGAGGAAGCCCGAGACCACCAGGGCTCTCCCGTCTACCCTTGTGTTGGGACATCTCAGGTAAACAGCTTGGTTGTTAGGCCGTTGTCTGTCACAATGTTTAGGAAAGTGTTTGTGTTGGAAAAGGGGAAGGAGGTAGAATTTCTGAGTATCCGACGGGGTAGGATGGGGAAAATGTGTTATAGCGAAGGTGGTATTGCACCTCACCTGTTGGTGTCCCACTTCTACTCCCCGAGGCCCCCTCATCCAGACGATCCTCCCACACCGGTCCACCCCCAGGAACTGGATCCAATAGCGATGGCCATGTCTTGGCCACCTAGATGACAGATCACCGGGGACTAGCGGGTGAAACACCTTCAGGTTTCTCACAGGGCATACATTTGTTTTCGAAAATTGACTAGCAGCCTTTGCTAATTCAAATTTCTCCCGCATGGATTCACATGCTCATGAATATTCCCGGTCGTCAGGCTGGGAATCCTCAGTAACAGAAAAAAATCAGTTTCGGTTCCATTTCTGAACTGTATTTCTCCTAACTAATCACTGAGCTTTGGGTCATAATGCCCCTAGCCAATGACTGTCCTCTACCTAAGTCCCTCATCTGTAAGCCATCTTCAGATTTTTACCGCTCGTTCAAGTGTTGGGGTCCTCATGCTTAGCTCTCGAACTTTTACTGCGTTTTTCGCTTTTTGGAAGAGTGTTCATCTATTTTTTGATCATTCGAGCCCTTATGCTCCATCGATCAACCTTCTGATTAACGGGGACCAGTTTTTTGGATTCTTCAGTGCCCCTCAAAGCGGATTTCATCTAGTTTCTTCGCTGAGGCTTCCAGAAGATTTTTCAAGGCCTACACCGCGTGGATCATGGCGGACGAGAAGAAGGATTCCCCCTCTCTCTTTAAGCTTTGTACCGACTACGGTTTGCGGAATGTTTACATGGACGATAAATATTCCCAGTGCCTCTACTGCCTGCACCCAGTGCACAAGGAGGAAGATTGTGCATTTTGCAGTGAGCTCTCGAAACACACATTGAAGGATCGGCGTAAACGGCTGGAGGAGTGGCTGCATGCCAAGGCCTCTACCCCGGGTGGCACCCAGGGGCATGCCTCTTCCGGATCCGGGAAAGCTGAGCGGGCTTCTAAGTTCTTTGAGGGCACCCCTCCTGTGGGAGTCCAACAAAATGGCAAGCACCGCGAGTCCACTACCTTCAGGAGCGCCGTTGCAGTGGGCTCCTCGGAGGCCAGGGCGCATTCGACATGTCCAGCTGCTTCGGTTGCCAGTCATTGCTCTGGATCTTCATCCAAGAGGAAGTCGGCCCACCCGGGGCAAGCTCAAGGTGGCCCCGGAGGCAACCAAAGGGAAGACCAAACAGGGTACAGCTTCTGGCCTACCCTTGACGGTGAAGGCCAAAGGGGACCGAGTCCTGACCCGTCCCCTAAGGCGAAGGTCAAGAAGGACAAGGTGTCCGGGACGACCACGAAGGACAAGGGACCTGTCCAGACCGTGACGGCCCAGGTGCATCAGATGAAGGTGCCTCCTTACATCGAGGTGGTGGTAGCGTCCCTTTCGAAGGCCGTGGGGGTGGACCCGCAGGGCACCCTTCCTAAAGCAAGAGTGTCCCTCCCTCCCAGGAGGGATGCTGCATTCCAACCCACCCAGAAGACCCGGGACAAGTGGATGCCAATCCTCTCCCCGAGACAGTCCCCTCTGGATGCGAAGAAATGGGGGAGTGCGGAAGTCCTCCAAGGCACAGATATCTCCTCAGAGGAGGAATTAATCTACCTACAGACTGTCCAGGAAGGCTATGCCAATGAAGGAAATGTTAGAGTTGCGCCCTACGACGAGGGTGCCGACGAAGGCGACGATGACGAAAATACCATTGAGGAAGGAGACCGAGGGCCTTGGGACGACGAGGTCCTTGGCTCTGCCCCTGCGCCCCTGCTTCCAATATGCCCTGCACATCAGCTGCCCCCTAGAGACCTCTCAGTGGACATTCTCTCTACTCTGCATACGCTGCTCTCTGAGATACAGAGGAGGATGCCGGTTATGCCGACAACAACCCTGCTCAAGTTTCTCTCATGGAAAACAGCTTTACTCGTGGCTATCACCTTGGCCAGGCAGTTCGGGGAGAGTCAGGCACTGCCTTGCCAGCAGCCTTTCTTGTCTTTCCACGCTTCAAAGGTGGTACTGCGTACATACCCAACCTTTATGCCAAAGGTGCCATCGGAATTCCACCTCAACAAACCTTTGGTGTTACCTGTCTTCTTCCCAAACCCGTCGTCACCAGCAGAAAGGACCTAGCATTCGCTGGACGATGCTCGTGCCTTGAAATTTTATGTGGCACATACAAAGAGTTTTCAGAAGACTTCTCAGTTTTTTGTCAACTATGGACCTGTAAATTAAGGAATGGCCTTCCATCTCCAGGTGGCTCTCTGGCTGCATCATGCACTGGCATCGACTAGCTGGCAGACCGCTGCCTGCCCAGCTGAGAGCCCACCCCACCAGAGCCATTACAGTGACAACAGCATTTCTTTCTGGTGTGCCTCTACCCAACATCTGCTGGGCTCCGACACAGAGGTCCACGCACACCTTCACAAGGTTCTACTGCATTGACAGGGATTCCAGGGAGGAGGTTTGAGTCGGCCAACCGGAGCTATGCAATTTGTTTGCTTGAGGTGAGTCTGTTCCAGATCTGTGTGTTTATTGATTCTGTTGAGCCTTGCCACCACCCGTGGTTGTTTATATGTACTGCTGTGTAATCGTTACTCATGAGCATTTGAATACATGCCAAACCCCATGCTGGAGAAGGTTTAAGTTACTTACCTGTAACTATTGTTCTCCAGTGTGGTTCTGGCTTAGAGGAGAAATACAGTTAAAGGAGCTTAGCTGCTGCACGATTTCCCTCACATCAAGAGGAGGTATGTATTCAATTCACAGATACATTTGAAGCATATAGAAAGATGTATGTAGATATTTTGGGCAACAGAAAACATCCTTATGTGCTGCAGAAACATGGAATGTCAGACATTAGCATAACACTAGTGAATCATGTCGCTAGTGGAAATACATATATATGGTCCAGACATCGATGATAAACCAGTGGTGCCTATGTTTCTTCAAATCCTCAATAGGTATTCATATACGTGTTCTAAACATCAATATAAGTGCAGTAGTGCCAACAAGCTCCGTTAGGAGGCAGTTGCATGCGTTTCGCCCTTGCTCGGGCTTCCTCAAGGCACAAGTATGTTTAGTCATTCAACAATTTGATGTTCCTTTCGAACATTTGTCTTTTAACACATTGTTTTTGTCTGAGCAGCATTCATATTTGACATCTTTTTCTCCTAATTGTTATAGTCTATGATGCTGAGTGGACGAGTGTCTTGTGTTTCTTAGGGTAAGGTAAAAGTATACCATTCGAAGTTAACAGTTTTGTTTGTTCTCATTTTCTTCTAATTTACTCCGGATCCAGGGTCCTTTGAGGTTGCTCAAGTAGTAGACCTTAGTTCAGTGTCTTTCTGGTGTACCCCTGCTCGACATCTGCTGGGCTGCAACGTGGAGGTCCACGCACACCTTCACAAGGTTCTACTGCGTTGACGGATTCCAGGGAGGAGGTCTGAGTCGGATAAGCCATGCTACGCAATCTGTTTGCTTGAGGTGAGTCTACTCCAGAGCTGTGTGTTTATTGCTTCTGTTGAGCCTTGCCACCACCCATGGTTGTTTATATGTACTGCTGTGTAATCGTTATTCATGAGCATTTGAATCCATGCCTGACCCCATGCTGGAGAAGGTTTAAATTACTTACCTGTAACTATTGTTCTCCAGCATAGTTCTGGCATGGATTCACATGCGTACCCTCCCACCTTCCTCTCTGTGGTGCTTCTTGGTTCATACTGCGACTTATCGTGCTTACCAAATCTAAAGATGGCCACCAGGGGTTGAGGTTAGGGAGAGGACTGTCTTTGGCTGGGGGCAGTATGACCCAGAGGACAGTGATTGGTTTAGAGGAGAAATATAATTTAAGGAGCTTAGCTGCTGCAGGATTTCCCTTGCATCAAGAGGAGGTATGTATTAAATTCACAGATCAATTAGAGGCATATAGAAGGATCTATATAGATATTGCAGACACATGCAATTTTCAGACATGAGGACAACACTATTGAATCATGTCACTAGTGGAAATACAAGAAATAATTGCCTGACCTTGAGATTTTTGCAAAGGTTAGTAAAATGTTTGTATTTAAGTGACATTTAGAATGATTAGCACATAACAAATTATTCCAACAGGAATCTGTGATTCTTTCCAAAACACACGTGGGAGGTCAATGTTATGTCACATATTCAATTGTTTGTCCCGATAAAGGTCCCCTACTAGCCAGAGCCATAAGACATTAAGCTTGAAGTGGACCGAAAACCAGTGTGACCACAGATTAGATATCATTGTAACATTGAATATGACAATCTGGAATCCCATGCTGGCTGGTGAGATAAAGTACTCAATCTAACACCTTCTTTATCAATGGCTAGGTTACGTTATGACCTGGGTCGCCAGTCTCTGGTATCCCCCTGCTGGCTGGAGAAGGATAAAGTACTCAATCTAACACCTTCTTTATTAATGGCTAGGTTACGTTATGAGCTGCGTCTCTAATCTCTGGAACCCCATGCTGGCTGGAGAAGGATCAAGTACTCAATCTAAGACCTTCTTTATTAATGGCTAGGTTACGTTATGAGCTGGGTCTCGCATCTCTGGAATCCCAGGCTGGCTGGAAGCTGGGTCTCCAATCTCTGGAATCCCATGCTGGCTGGAGAACGATCTTGTTAAATAGATCAATCATTAATCCTCAAGATAACACTCTTTACGCTGACATTGGTGTTCTGATGACAAAAAAAACAATGTGTTTTTGTGTGATCTGAAGGAAGAAGCTTCAGCCTTTCTGCGGAAATGCCACTTATCAGAATAAGACCTTGTGGATAATCTAATGAAAGTAAAAAAAAAAGCAATAGGCCTAAACGACTGGATTGAAACAAGAAAAACATTTGTGAATATGAAATGTTTTGAGAATGTTAAAGTGACTGATAAACCATTGGGATTTCTACCCTGCTATCTTAGAAAGATTCCCAATCCAATCTGGAGGGCGAATTTTCTGAGATTTTGAATGAATCTATATATCACCTGTGAGCTATTGAAAGTGAGGAACAAGGGGCCACTGACTGACAGTAGATGTAATGTGTGTGATGAGAATGTCAAAAAAAATGTGAAACATCTTCTAATGTCATGCATTGGCACAGACCAACAAAGAGTAGTCAATTTATCTCGTTTTGTCCATAACATTGACTGGTTAAACTGTGAGGAATTTTGGAACCGACTTTCAGAGGGACATGAGACATTCCTGTCTCTGGAGGTCCTGAGATTCCTGAAGATAATTGAACCTCTCATAAAGAACTAAAAGGAGTTTAGAAATGTGTGCTATGTCTTCTGTGAACTAAAGGATGGACGTTTAGTGTGAAATTGTAGCTTGGATAATATAATAATGGTTTGATTCTTCTGTTCAATTGTATGAATAGTTTTTTTTAGTTATATATGAATTGTTCATAATGTCTGTTTGTATTGTGAAAAGACAAATTATGACTAATACGCAAACACATTTAGATTTTTTTAAAGTATGGTATTGGAGAAAATGTACTTGAACAAATACCATAAAATACATACATTCATTCAGCTTAGCTCCCCTATATACGAGAGGGCTTGCAGATGTACTGGCAATGTGCAGGTTATTGAAATGCAGACCATGGCATGCTTGCATATGACTCCTACAGGTTTTGATTCAGCGAATAATGTTCTCAGAATAGTACGCTCTTGTCTGAACATTTGCACAGCTTTCTCTGAACATGTATAGATAATGTTAAATGAATGTGTGTGTGCAGTTTAATCTACATGTTTACGTGCAGCTTTAATCTAAATGTATCTGTGCCAATTAAAATACACATGTGTGCAGCTTTAAATACACGTGTCTGTGCACAGCTTTCAATCTACTCCTATTCATTTGCCTACATCGCAAAATAGACTGTTTAAAGATGTAATATTCTCCAGTAAAATTACAATTTTACAACAATCTTGGCCTGTCACATTTCACATAGATCTGCTTGTGTAGTTCAACACAAGTGACTGCAGCAGTTTAACAGCAGTTTAACACTTTGCATGATTATCTATGAACAAAATTAATTCTCTGTAATAATTGTTGTTGCGCAAATATATAATTTAAGACTCACAATGGCTGCTATTGCATGATATCACATTATACATTAGTGTGTCATGACTTACACTATGCACTTTGCAATTCCACACCGACAGGAACAAAGGATTCTATTTAATTGTGCTTTATTTTACAAACACAGTCTACATTCCAGTTTAAAAAATACTGTCAGTTTTGAACCGTGCCTCTCAATACGAAACAAAAGGCATTGGGTGTTAGGGAAATTACATTTCACTTCATGCTCAGTATTAATGTGAGACACAGAGCATTATATTTAACACTACACCTGCATCTTTGTCAAATCAGGATTTCCCTTTAATTCCCTCCCCTTTTTATTCCTGGGCATTTTCTCTGGATAATACAGGGACATTTTGGATTATCTCACAGCTCGACTTACTTTTGAAATGCAGATTTTTATTTTTGAAAAATCAACAGGCACTTAGTCAGTCTAGAATTACTCCATCAGCAAGCTTTCTTTTCAACTGGCTGCCTGGAAACCAATTCCCAATCTAGGCTGGTTATCCCTCTATCAATGGCTTCCGTCTGCAGCCTGCATGGTGATCAGCCATCCAGACGGGCTCAGTTCTGCTCCCCCTGGCCACCTCTCTCCAGTTGCATCCAGAAAGTCTTGAATGTTCATCTCCCCATATTAGTTCTTCATCCTTCTATTCTGTGTGCAACGGAAGTGGGTTAGGGTTACCGGGGGCTTTGGTAAGTTTGTGGATTCTCCTGTTACATGTTACCATGTATCGCTGGGTCATGGTGTGGGTTTGGGGGTAGAAGTGGCGTTGGCTATGTTACGTTAGTGGATTGTGCTATCTGCCCACATGTTGGCATGCATGGTTGCATTATGGTTTGCTGGGTGTGGCGAAGGCCTAGACTTTTGGGTGAATGGCCAAATTGCTGATGAGTGCCGCTCGGGATGATTGTGCCAGATGAAATTGTGGATTCCTTGTGCAGAAATTCTTACTTGAGGTGCTTTGGAAGGACACACAACGTGCACTCGGAGTGTAGAACGCTAAATATGCAGTGCTGTACAGAAATGATAGTGTTGGATGCAGAGGTCTTGGATGTTCTTGATGCTTGCGTGTGTGAATGTTTTGCAGTATGCAATGAGGGAGTGCTGCAAAAAGAGCTGTGAGTAGTATTGTTCCTGCTTTATTGGGGTACAGTCCTCGCTGTACTTGGGAAAGCGCACGTTCCACATCGTGGCCTTAGGAGCATGCTGGCCAATGGGAATGTGACTGTGGGGATTATCCAATTAGCATCTAAGGTTCTGCTTCACAGGAAGGGGCAGTAACATTTGTTTACATTACTTTGTGTAGTCAGACTGGCAGACATGGAGAGGTGCAGAGTGTTGTTACTGGCTGATACCTTTGTGGTAGATTTGCACAGCTATGCCCAGGAGCGAGACTGTGGTGCGCTGCGGATGTGAGGAGTTTCGGCGTTGTCCTTGACCTTTGCAAAGAAGTGGTCACCTTCACTCCTTTTGATGTTGTCGTCGTACAGTACGGTGGCCAGCATTTGGTTCACGCCCCTTGTTTATATGAGATTGCTGAAAGCAGTGAAGCGTTTCTTTCCCACTGCGAAAATTCTTTTCTCATCTATACTACGAAGAAGACTATGGAACTGTTCTAATGCAGTTTGTTCACAGCCAGAGGGCGGATGGTGTGTCATCAATGCAAGCATGTCTACTTTTGTGTGCGATTCTGCAATGTTCTTCTGCAACAATGACATAATCGATTCTCAAAATGCTGACTTCTATGCCAATGGCATTTCTCTGTCAGACAGTGGCAATGGTATTTTTTTGCTCCATCTAAAAGATGTGTTGAAGAGCTTACTATAACAATGCGCAGAGTACAGAAAAATAAAATGAAAATCTCTATAAGACACAAAATCCTTTTGTCATCCATACTAGCAAGAAGAGTATGGGACTGTTCTAATGCAGTTTGTTCACAGCCCCAGGGTGGAAGGTGTATCATCAATGCAAGCATGTCTACTTTTTTGTGCGATGCTGCGATGTTCTTCTGCAACAATGACATCATTGATTCTCACAATCCTGACTTATCCCATGACCATGGCATTTCTTTGTCCAACATTGGCAATGGTATTTTGTGGTACCATCTACAGGATGCGTTCAACAGCTTACTGTAAGAATGGGCAGAGTACAGAAAAATAAAAGTCCTTTCAAAAACCACAAAAAGAGTGTTTCCTTAAAAGCATCCAAACAAACCCCAACACAAAAGGCTGTTTTCAGAGCTACCAATACTTATGAAATCCACTGTTGTTAGGGAGAATTCTCAAAATGTGCTAATTTCCCTTACCTTTTGAGACCCCCAGCAACTTTGCTGGATTTCTAGGATTTTATTTTTTTACCTGGGAAGAGTGTGAGCCTTTTTTCCCACTCTTCTATGTATTTTTTGTGTCGTTTACTTTTGTGTTCTTTGGTTATGGAGTTTTAAAACAGCTCCATAGGCATCATTTTTTCTGTGTGTCATACAGCACCTTCAGTGCAGTGGCACAGGGATGTCTTTCTAACTTCTCAAGGTTTAAATACCTTCTCTGGGACTGACTACCGTCTCCCAGAGCATGTAAAGTTAAATTGGCTTTACTAGTCTTTTGAAATTTACTGACCCAGCACACACTATCTTCCTATAGAGTGCTGGAGGGGTCGCCTAGCTTCCTCTGAGTCAAAACACTCATGTAACAGTAAAATGTTACCTTTTCCTACTTTGATTGGCTGGTGGCAGTGGTTGAGATCAACTACCGTGGTTTTTCCCGACCGCTAACAACAGTAGCTAAAAATCGAGTCAGCCATGTTTTTCAATATGGCGTCCCAGACCTAGCTGTAAAAACAGACTCCGGTCATCTTTTTTGCCATTTCTTTTAGGAAAAGTGCTTCTTGTGTTTGTCTCTGCGCGCCAAACCAGGTTTGGTCCCTTTGTTTGTTGGCCTTTGGGGGGCTTCAGTGCTGAAGCCCTCCTCTATGCACCTGAATGTCTGGGGTGGACAGGATGTGAGGGAGGTGCCAGAAACTCCCCGTGCTTAGTCTCCTAGGAGACCTGAATGCACTCTGGCGTGATTGGCTGGCTGACTGTCCAGCAAGGACAGCCACCCTGCTGTGTGAGCGACAGCCAGGCTGGAATGAATGGGGAAAACTGTTAAAAAGCAGGTCTCTGGGACTTGGAAAGCAGAGTCGACCACTGGAACGAAAGAACCGAAGACGAGCTGAAGGAAGCGGACTGCTGCAACTCCTGGACGAGCGGTGAAGCCCTGCTGCAGGTCCGAATTGCCTGAAACTCCAATCGACAGAGAAGCCCTTCAAGGTTAACTTCTTTCCTTGAGTTTGGTGGGAACAACCAACTCGTAAGCCACCAGGACACCTTCCCTATCTGGTGAAATTTTCATCAGAGTGCTGTTGAAAACCAGATAGCCAGAGGGAAGGAAACCAGCTTGTGGTCTTTAAGGCACTCAAACCTTAAACCAACGTCTTGCTAAGCTTTTGGCCTCATCCCTGGGCAGTGCAGGAACCTGCCGACATCCTCCTTCTTGTCCCCACGGCTGAAGCCTAGGAACAGCGAGGTCTTCTCGAACTGCCAGGAACAACTGCTTCAGCTACAGCTCTTCTTCACTAACAAGGTACTGGGCAAACGCGGTCCGGAAATCTTTTCGGCCATCGCTAAAGTTCATAGAACTTTGCTCAACTTCGAAGGCTTAATATTCCCTAAACATTCATAAAACTTTTCGCCTAGCCAAATTCTTTTATAATCTGTGGCAAAGACTTAACCGTTACTACCAGAACTGTGCCATCCAATACAAAGACTCAGAACCATTGACCTTGGCCCAGGCCTATGAGATTAATTGCTGGTTGTCGTATACTTAAACCCTTTGCCCTGCCTATGAATGCGTTTGTGCTGTTGATTCTTATAACCTTGTCTTTTTACTCCTTTATTAAGTATCTGAAGTGCTATTTTGCTCCCACTTCAGTGGAGCTAAACGTGCTCATTTATTTAGCGGTTGTGTATTTGTGGTTTATTAGTGTGTGATATTGAGCTGCTCTCGCTAGTGAAATATTTTCAAATGAACTGTTTAAATAAATGTATATTATTTTACCAAGAAACCTCGAGTAAGTGTTTGTTTGAATCACTGTACTGGTTGGTCCTTTTTGTAACTTGTTCTACTGCTCACTTAAACTCTTGCGATAAGTCTGGCTGCTCAGCCATCGCTACCACTTTACTGTGTAGTACAGGTTTGTACCAAAGGTGAAATTGTGCTTACACTTGTAGTCCTAATTGCATGTAGTGTTCCCCAAGGGTACTGCATGTGATTCTGCCTAACAGTTGCCCTGGTCGAAATGTATTCCGCCACGCCCGCACACAGCACTAAAAGTATGCAGACACCCAGTTACTGCCAGGATTCCACGTGTCACAGACGGCCAATTTTGCAGAATGCCGCCCATGGAAATGGGTGTGTGGAGGCTAAGAGAATGTGCAATAAGGCTTCTGGGTGTGCGCAAGAATGTGTTAGAATCGTAACGTTTGCCCAATAGTCAACAATGAAATATTATAGCACTGTATATAGTCTTCGTAGCAGCTACTTGAAATATCGACTACAAAGGGTGGTTAGGGATTTGGACATGCATTGCGAATGAATGCGCTCGACTTGAAGTCGCTGCCAACACCCGCTGTGTTCCTGTCTTGTTGCGTGTGAACAAAGGGACCCTCTACAGGTTGCTATGAACAGTGAAATACCAAAACGCATGTATATATCCAACGTCTGATGGAGTACTCCTCAACAGCTTGTGGAGTGGTGCTGCCTTATGTCTGAATGTCGTACCACAGGTAACAGATTCTAGTAGATATTGATTTGCAGTATATTGTATGCCATGCATTACGCCACAAAAGTGCTATGTGTACGTCTTCAAATATAGCAATGTGTGCCTCGAAGGTAAAGTACCATTACTTGATGGCACAACATTAGGAATATCTGTAGCATTCATGGCGATGAGAACATTTTGCCATATAGGAATGCTTTCCATAAGTAGCCACGCAGTTTCCTTAGGAGGAGCAACAAGATAGTTGCTTAGGCACCTGCATGCGGCCACTGTACCTTTGCAACCTGCACTGATGTTCTTTCAGATGTGCATATTTTGTTGTTTACTTTGTTGTGCTTACATTTAACTGTCTGCGAGTTAACAAGCAGCAACAGTGTTCATATTTTCCAGACTCACTACAGACTGTCATATGTGCAAGGGGATTCTTTTATCCAACTGTACAAACCGCAGTCAACAACTTCGTACTTAACCTCGCGGTGCTCCGTGCAGAGACAATGTGTCAGTTTAACGGGTCATTCAAGGGCAAGCAGCTCATCAATCAAAGCATTGGGCTATTTAACACGCCCTCTGTACAGTAGAGCATGCTGCTTTTTGCCCCCAATGGGCCTCAGGCAGCCAGGCGTGACCGAGCCATAAATCGGTAGCTTTGCACAACGAAGTGCGTAGGCAGCAGGACTGTTTCAAATAGTGTACCCTGTCGCATGAATCGGTAGGGTTGGCGACAGGGGCGGCATTAGCAGGAGACAGAGGATGACATATGCATACGTATAGCTGTGCAACTGACAGACGTCCGGTGCCACGACTAAATAAAAGTGATTTCGAAGATGCGGCCAGTACTGAAGTGCTACAGACATTTCCATTGTGATTGGACATACGCCGGGCAGGTGCACTCTCACTATGAAACCTCCATTTTGCTTAGCCGCACGCATCTCTGCCAGTACTGTACGCTACAGATATACACGTTTCCTTTGTAAGAAACAATGCCATTATTAGGACAGGGTAGGGGTAATACAAAGTGTTTAGCAACTGCTCTATTTTCATGTCCAGGCTGTGTACGTTGCTTTTTGAAGCGTTTGAATCACCTTGTGCGGCTGCTTGCTGTTGTGGAAGAGGTGCCCCTTCTGCTGCATTCCTTCAATGTAAAGTATGTCCTGTTACACACAAACATGTGTGAAGTGTACCTACAGCAATATATATTAACTACATTACTTTTCAGACTGCGCTGCTTGGCAATGCAGTTTCTATCATGCCTCATTTACTGAAGACGGATGTTCTCTGCCAGCTAATCTAGGGTGCTTGTCATTGTTGCATTAAAAAAACAAAAAACATGGTTTGCTATTGTTTTACACTGTAGAAGTTCTGCAATTATAGGAGAGACTATAGTGTAGTTATCACGTTGCAGTTACGTTCTGCTCTCAATACTTTGCATTCCTCACTCTGCTATTTCCTTCTTCGTTTCCATTTACAGCGGCAGTGTGGTACTACTGTTGGCCGCACACGTCACTTCATGTACTGGTGCATTCCATTATGGTGCATACTCTATGCCTTTGGTCCGTTTGTTTTACCAGTACAGAGTTTGCACAATTAACTTACTTTACTTTCCTTGTGATGTATGTACATGGTGCTATTTGTACATGTGTATTCACTTTGGTGAATGGTAGCAGTACGTAAGATAACTCCTGCTGTTTCCATCAGTTTGAATGCTAGCAGCTATATGAACAGACGTACAGTTTGTGGTTACTGTGCTCATCCATATGGGGAGATCAATTTCGTATGCTGTATGCTACATCTACACAAACTAATGGCATTCTGGTAAAAAAACTATGAAATTCAGTGAAAAAACGTTGTTAAAGGGACGTTATAGTTAAGTTGCACTACTAAATGCCTACCGAATTCAGTGAAAAACTGTGCTAAAGGAAGGTTAGGGTTCAGTTGCCCTAAGAAAAACCTGTCCAAATCAGTGAAAAACTTTTCGAAAGGGCCATTACAGGTACTTCGCACTTCCAACAACCTATCCACATTATGGTTACAAGTAAAACCGAAAAAACCGAGAAATTCGCCAGTTATGGTAAGCTCAGCAACCATAACTCGCGCCACCACTCTGCACTCCAACTACCACCCATGACATCAAAGATGACATCACAAATGAAAGCACCCTGCAGCACTAGCTCCGAACCAGGGGTACAGAGAAAAAGGTAAGTGACGGGGAAGCTGGATGGTGGAAAGTGATCTCTATGATCACTGCGCAGCGAGATTGTTATTTCGGATTTTGCAGTTTCCCGATGCGCAGTAATCCCGTAGATCCCCTTCCAACACTACCCAAAAGATGAATGTCGGAAAGGCAAGTGGACGTGGATCATCTGGACTAGAGAGGAGTATGCCTCGTTCCTCACGCATACCCCATGCAGAGCACAGCACAGCACCCCTCCCTGTATATAAAGTACACAGCAGCACTTCACACCTGTGCGCACGCAGGTCACTCACTCCCTGTGTACAGTCCGGGGACCATGCGTGAACACAGCACCCCTCCCTGTTTATGCAGTACACAGCAGCACTTCACATCAGTGCGCACACAGGTCACTCACTCCCTGTGTACAGTCCGGGGACCATGCGTGAACACAGCACCCCTCCCTGTATATACAGTACACAGCAGCACTTCACCCTGTGCGCACGCAGGTCACTCACTCCCTGTGTACAGTCCGGGGACCATGCGTGAACACAGCACCCCTCCCTGTGTATGCAGTACACAGCAGCACTTCACATCTGTGCGCACACAGGTCACTCACTCCCTGTGTACAGTCCGGGGACCATGCGTGAACACAGCACCCCTCCCTGTATATACAGTACACAGCAGCACTTCACATCTGTGTGCACACGGGTCACTCACTCCCTGTGTACAGTCCGGGGCCATGCGTGAACACAGCACCCCTCCCTGTATATACAGTACACAGCAGCACTTCACATCTGTGCTCACACGGGTCACTCACTCCCGGTGTACAGTCCGGGGACCATGAGTGAACAAAGCACCCCTCCCTGTATATACAGAACACAGCACCACTTCACATCTGTGCGCACACGGGTCACTCACTCCCTGTGTACAGTCCGGGGCCATGTGTGAAAATAGCACCCCTCCCTGTATATACAGTACGCAGCACCACTTCACATCTGTGTGCACACGGGTCATTCACTCCCTGTGTACAGTCCGGTGACCATGAGTGAACACATCACCCCTCCCTGTATATAGAGTACACAGCACCACTTCACATCTGTGCGCACACGGGTCACTCACTCCCTGTGTACAGTCCGGGGCCATGTGTGAAAATAGCACCCCTCCCTGTATATACAGTACGCAGCACCACTTCACATCTGTGTGCACACGGGTCATTCACTCCCTGTGTGCAGTCTGGTGACCATGAGTGAACACATCACCCCTCCCTGTATATAGAGTACACAGCACCACTTCACATCTGTGCGCACACGGGTCACTCACTCCCTGTGTACAGTCCGGGTCCATGTGTGAAAACAGCACCCCTCCCTGTATATACAGTACACAGCACCACTTCACATCTGTGTGCACACGGGTCATTCACTCCCTGTGTACAGTCCGGTGACCATGCGTGAACACATCACCCCTCCCTGTATATACAGTACACAGCACCGCTTCACATCTGTGTGCACACGGGTCATTCACTCCCTGTGTACAGTCCGGTGACCATGAGTGAACACAGCACCCCTCCCTGTATATACAGTACACAGCAGCACTTCACATCTGTGCGCACGCGGGTCACTCACTCCCTGTGCACAGTCCAGTGACCATGAGTGAACACAGCACCCCTCCCTGTATATACAGTACATACAGGTCACTCACTCCCTGTGTACAGTCCGGGATCCATGCGTGAACACAGCACCCCTCCCTGTATATACAGTACAAAGCACCAATTCACATCTGTGTGTACACAGGTCACTCACTCCCTGTGCACAGTCCGGGGACCATGCATGAACACAGCACCCTCCCTGTATATACACGACACAGCACCACTTCACATCTGTGTGTACACAGGTCACTCACTCCCTGTGTACAGTCCGGGGACCATGCGTGAACACAGCACCCCTCCCTGTATATACAGGACACAGCACCACTTCATATCTGTGTGTACACAGGTCACTCACTCCCTGTGTACAGTCCGGGACCATGCATGAACACAGCACCCCTCCCTGTATATACAGTACACAGCAGCACTTCGCATCTGTGTGCACAGGTCACTCACTCCCTGTGTCACTCACTCCCTGTGTACAGTCCGGGGACCATGCGTGAACACAGCATCCCTCCCTGTATATACAGGACACAGCACCACTTCACATCAGTGCACACAGGTCACTCACTCCCTGTGTACAGTCCGGGACCATGCGTGAACACAGCACCCCTCCCTGTATATACAGTACACAGCAGCACTTCGCATCTGTGTGCACACAGGTCACTCACTCCATGTGTTCAGTCTGGGGCCATGCGTGAACACAGCACCCTCCCTGTATATACAGTACACAGCACCACTTCACATCAGTGCACACAGGTCACTCACTCCCTGTGTCACTCACTCCCTGTGTACAGTCCGGGGCCATGCGTGAACACTGCGGCCTTCCAGAGAATGAGAGGAAAGAGCAGAATTCCCTCTTCCTACTGGACGGCATTCACACGTGATCTAAGGAGAAAGTAATTAGCTCTCTGTCCCTTCATCCGGGCCCCCTGCGCCAGGACCCTATCCCATCCTCTGCACATGCGCACTGTTAGCCTAGATTGATAGCCAGGCTCGCTTTAGAGATACTACTTTCTTGGACATGCGCACTGTAACCTTACGGATCATCTGCACATGCGCAGTCTTCAGCTACTATCTGGTCCTTGTCCAGGCAGTTTATCTGCACATGCGCGGTGTAACCCTACGGATTACTTGCCAGTCTCTCTGTAAGAGATAGCAATCCTCGGCTTATCTGCACATGCGCGGTGCAATCCACATCCTACTAGCTAGGTTCATTTTCTGCATCCACTCGTGATCTTCCGAGAAAGTAATGCGCATTGTGTGCCTTCAGCCAGGCTTCCTGCTGTAAACTGCTTCTCTGCACATGCGGAGTGTAACCCTACATACTACTATATACACTCACTGCAGCGACACGATCAGAACACTGGCCAGGATCACTTCTAAAACACTGCTTCTCTGCACATGCGCACTGTGCTTCTATAGCTACTTGCCAGGCTCAATGCAGACAGACGGCTTCTCTGCACATGCGCAGTATGAACTCTTACCCGCGCTGTATTTGCGGGCCATCAGATTGAAGACCCAGGGCCATCTTGTTTGCCTCGAGGCCTCTTCTTCGGTTCTCGAGTGTTTCCCGCCTTTGGACCTCGTAGTGACGTGAGAGAGGTGAGAGGTTTTTTATCCCGGACTGTAGCTTGGGTCCTTTAGAACGGAGGACGTGGCAAATGATCCTACACCACGCTCGGCATTTGGCATGGCATTTTTTCTAGCAGTGGCCTCGCAGGCAGTACTGAGAACTGGTGCAGGAGCTTTGCAATCATTAGGTATGGCATTTGGCATGGCAATTGTGCTAGCAGTGGGCTCGCAGGCAGTACTGAGAACTGGTGCAGGAGCTTTGCAATCATTAGGTATGGCATTTGGCATGGCAATTGTGCTAGCAGTGGGCTCGCAGGCAGTACTGCGAACTGGTGCAGGAGCATTGCAATCATTAGGAACAGGAGCATTGCAATCATTAGGTATGGCATTTGGCATGGCAATTGTGCTAGCAGTGGGCTCTAAGACAGTTTTGAGAACTGGTGCAGGAGCATGACAATCATTTGGCACAGGGGCATTACAATCATTGGGTAGGCATTTGGCATGGCATTTGTACTAGCAGTACACACCTCCTTTGTGTGCATGACAGGGACATTGAGTTTGTTGCAGGAGTTGGGGGGGTGGTGGTTTGGAGGTGTGAGGGTTGGGTAGGAAAGATCCTGATGGGGGTATCATTTCTTCGACTGTGGCTATTCGGTTTAGGGGGAGTGAGGTGCCGGAGCATGTGTTTTTGGGGTTAATGCATTTTCGGGTGAAGCCTTATGTCCCAGCCCCCCGGAGCTGCTATAAGTGTCAGGAATATGGTCACGTGGTGCGATCTTGTAGGACGGAGAAGGTGTGGTAAGTGTGGTGGTCCCCATGATATTCAGGATTGTGTCTCTGTATGTACACCAAAGTGTTGCAATTGTGGTGGGGATCATGTTGCTTCCTTTAGGGGGGGTGTTGCACAGGTGGAGGCCTGTAAGGTTGTGAGCGCTAAGGTGAGTCATCCACATCACCTGCAGCAGTTCAGAAGGTGCGGGCGGAGTAGGTGGTTGTGGTGGGTAGTCCTGCTGTAGTGGTGAAGCGACTGGAGGTGGGGGAGGTCTAGTCTTTGGCGGTTGAGAGGGTGATTGGAGCGGGTGTCACTATCAGAATGGAGGATTTGTTGTGTTTTATTATCGCAACTATTAATATGATGGCTGAGTGTCAGTTGATCGGAAGGGTTACAAGCGGTGGTGAAGGCAGCGAAGATGTATTTAAGGATGTACATAGGATGAGTGGTGATGTTTTTGTTCTCCCTTGTCGCGCTCTGGAACACTTGTGTCCGAGTGTGATACAAATAATATCAATATAAAAGAGGACCATAGTTGAAAAATGCAATTAATTCCTTTTGCATCAGGCTGTTTGAATAGTACCCAATTTAGGGGTTGGGGGGGCTTGTTGATCAAATGTAATGCAAATTGTGTGCAATTTAAAGGATATTTATTCAGCAACAATGTTAAAAATGACTATTTGCACAGTGAAGCAACTCATCAAAGTGGCGCACTTGAACTGAAAAAACTCCCACTAGCATTTTGCGTTTTTGCAAAGTTCTTGACTTGCAATGTAATAATACCTGTTTCATTTGAATAGCTGTGATTTATTGATATTGGGTAGGAGTTACTTATCTGTGGGGTGTAGTTTGGGAGTGGCGCGCATGCAGAGCGCAGGGAGCGCATCATAGTGTTTCGCCCTGGGCACCAACTGGACTAGTAACTGTCCTGGGTGGATGAGCTCCTTTTAATCTACCTGGGACCTCAAATGCTACGTTTTTAAATGTAAAATGTGTCTTAAGGAATCATTTGCTGTGGGTGAGAGACCAGCGACTATTCACTCCTCTTTTAGTGAGAAAGTGATCATCTGTTTTGGCCAAGTGTTATTTATGTTGTCTCTGCTTGTTCTTCATAAACCTCCAGTTAATCCTGTATTCTGTGTATGTGATGGAGGGTGCATTCCTGGGCGGGGAGAGAACAGAAACTCCTCTTTGGATGTTTCGATTATATATCGTTATAGGATGTCTTGCATTTGTAGTATTTAATAACGTAATAATGTCTTCCATTTCTAGATCTAAACACAATATTGCATCATCCTACTCTGCAAAACGTAAGAAGCACAAGCACCAAAAGGTAAATAACTGCCGTCGTTTGTTTCTCTGCACAGGTTGTCCTATGCTTCTGAGATAGCCCGTCTCCCACCCTGTGTTCCTGAACCCTTCATGTCTCCTCTCCTGTCTTGTCTCCATTCCTGCCATCTCATAATCACTAGTTTGAATCCTGCAGGTCCACCCAGCCCTTCATCCATCCAATATTGACAGAATGAGCCTCTGAGTTTTGTAACAATGAACATCTGTTACCTTCTGTGTAGAACACCAAAATACATCAGTGTGTGTGGGGGAGCTGGGTACACTCTACAAATACACATAGGGCCTCATTACACGCAGTGCGGTAAACCATGGTGCTATTAGCACCATGGTCCATGCCGGTAATTTACTGGTACCGCCTTGGCGGAAAGGGGAATTACCGCCCTATTCCAAGGGTGGGAAGGCGGTAATTCCCCCTTCCTCCATGGCCCTTCCCCATTCCCATTTTTGGCATAATGGGAATGGGGAAGGTGTCATTATGCCTACCCCCGGGGACCCAGACCAAGTCCAGCAACCCCGGAAGCAGGCATCAAGTTATCCCAAGCAAGCCCACAACCCCTGCTAGGGGCTATTTGGGTCCAGTCCTGGTGCCTATGGCGCCATGCTCATATGGAGAGTCAGTCCTGGCGCCATAGGCGCCAGGCTAATAGATTAAAACTTACCTGATGCAGACCATGCTGCAAAAGCTCCAAGCCAAAAGAGGCTTGGAAGGGACTACTTTACTTGGGGACTATTTTTTACTCGGACGGGGCTGGGGAGGAATACTTACCTGGGACTACTTTGGAGGCTATGTAAACCACGCCCGAAGAGCAGCACACGCTTTGCGTTATTCTGCATCCAGCAGCGTAACGCTCACCGTGCCTGCAAGTCTGCATTCAGCCTTCTGCCACGCCCACCTCCCTGCAAGTCTGCATCCAGCCTTCTGCAACGCCCGCCTCGAGTTTGGAGCTCCTAGAAAAAGGGAGAAAGAAGGAGAAAAGGTTAGAACAAGATCAATACCTTTGATCCTTACCTGAATTCCCGATCCATCGCGCCTTCGAGCTGGAAGAAAGAAGCTATTTATGCGCATCGCCTCGCCTGCTGCAGCGCCGTACTGAACTCACCGGCCTTCGCAGCATCTTCACATTCCACTGCATCCTCCTGCATGTTCCCGCCGCACTCCGGCACCTAAGGAGAAGACAAGAACAACAAGGTGAGCCAAGGGAATACACAGAGGAATATTAGTTACCCCCCATAGACTTACCTGATTTTACCACCATGGGTACTGTTCCACTTCACGGGTCGGCGCAGCTTCCACTGCATCTCCGCCGAACCCCGGCCCCTAAGAGGAAACAAAAGGACAGCAAGGTGAAACAAAGGGACTAACAAGGGGAACCCTCCTCACCACAACAGACTTACTTGATTTTACCGCCGGAGGTATTATTCCCCGAGACTTCATACTTTCTCTCAGCGCCTGAATAAGGGAGAAAGCAACAGGTTACATATTGACATTTATTTTAACGAACTGTGTTGGAAAATACAGATCCTTATCAGAATACTACCGGTTGCCACAAGGAACTCTTCATTAGGGTTAAGCTGCAACCTGCAAGGAATCAGACAAGAGTGAAAGTCAGGCATTTGAACTCTTACGAACTTTATACTTACGGCGTCTTGCTGGGAATCTCGGAGTCAATATTGTTCTGGAACTCACCAGTTCCTTCAAGCCAGTGAAGCAACTGGTTATCAACGTGCCCCTGCGCTCAATGCAGGATGGAGAGCTAATCTTTTCAAACCATCAGGTGAGACTATAAAAGAGGACATCAAAGGTGATCTGTGGGGAGAATAGCAGGTGTGGGGGGGATTTACGCTGAACTCCACGGGTGGTTAATTCCCTTTCTCTATTTGCAGAAGAATATTCCTATGGGCCAAGCAAACAAAGCTAGGTGGGCCAGTCCAGTCCGTCATCTCGGCCCTACGCATCACATTGGTGGAGACCGCAGCAGTCCAGTTCCGATCGACGTCTCTGTGGGAGCCAGGTGAACGTAACAGAACGCAAAGCCTACCCACAAATTCCCACCCGGGCGTTATGGATACCTCAGAGACTGACCAATTGGCCCAGTTACTAGGGCAACTGAGGGCTGAAGTGCATTCCGCCCATCAAGAAACCAACGCTCTTAGGATAGAACTCATTTTGTCAAAAGAGCGAACTGATGACCTTGCTAGGCAACTATTGCAAAGCCAGGCTGGACAAGCACCCCTACCTGGTTCCGGGGGAAATCCAGCTCCTGTGTTATCGAGTAACCCTGTGCAAACAAATAAACCTACCAGGAAATATTCCATTAGCTCCACCCGAACGCTTTGCCGGAGATCCCAAAAGGTTTGCCGTGTTTATGAACCAATGCCACTTGTACTTTTTATGCAGACCTGGAGCCTTTCCAAACTATCAAGCCAAGGTAGCCTTTGTATTGTCATATCTCAGCGGCAGTGCAGCTGATTGGTCAATTCCACTAGTTACTCAGGATGACCCAATTCTTCGGGATTTTCAGGGCTTTCATGGAAAGACTATTTGTCCGGCACTCCCAAGGACAGGCCCTGGATAACTAACTTTTGTCGATACGACAGGGTAACCAGGACCTTCTATCCTACATCGCAACCGTTAATAGGTTGATAGTGCTAAATGGATGGCCTGAGGTAAAACGAATCACGTTATTTCATCGAGGGCTTCGAGGAGAACTCAAGGATGTCTTGGCTCAAGTCGTGAACCCACCTCAAGACTGCGCTGAATATATAGACTTAGTGGTCCAGTTAGATCACAGACTTCAAGACAGAAAGGCTGATCGAGCCAAGTTGGAGAATCAGGTGTTGGTCAAAACCCACGCTAACCCCAAAGGAGCAGATGCTTCAGAGCCCATGCAAATCAGAGGGGTTAAAGGATCCTTAACCCAGAAGGAAAGAGAAAGGAGACGGCAAATGCAATTGTGTCTATATTGTGGAACTTCTGGGCATTTTCTACGGGATTGCCCTGTAAAACCACCCAAGAAGGTGGTAGGAGCTGCTGATAAAAGCCATATGGAGTCAGACTCGGGAAACGACCACGCCCGACAAGCGTAGAGGTCCGCTTGCCGAGCTTGAAGAAGGATACTCAGACCTCGCATTTCATCAAACCAATGGTCCTCATACATTGATAGCGGGGCCATAGGAAACTATGTGGACTATGAATTGGCTTCCCGGAAGAATCTACCTCTCTGCCGAAAAACCACCTCAGATGTCATCACCACAGTCGATGGAACTGAAATTGCCTCTGGGCCTGTAACTCATTCCACCGCAGAGATGACACTATTGGGTCAGTGTTACGCTCACCTGGACCCCACAGGGGTGTCGATCGGACCCGGAGAGCTGCGGTCTCCGTCAACGTGATGCGTAGTGCAGAGATGACTGTCTGGTCTGGCCCGCCTAGTCTTGTCTGCTGGACCCAATGAAGTATTTTCCTGCAAGTGGAGACAGGGATTAGCCATCTGTGGGTTTTAGTGATGGCCTCCCAACTGTTCTCGCTCTCCCCCACTAATCACCTCAGATATCCCCTTAGTAACCCCACCTTATGTTTGTAAAAGATGAGCTCTTCATCCTGCGTGTCTTGCAGGGGCGCGTAGATACCAGTTACTTCACTGGTTTGAAGGCGTTGGGAGAGTTCTGGTAAGCATTGACTCTGATGTCCCGGGCGGGATTGGTAAGTATCAAGTTCAAAGAGTTAAATGTGCCCGATGTTCACTCTTGTCCCCTTCCTTCCTTAAGTTGCAACTGAGTTCGTGAGAAGAAGGTCTCATAGCTGCTGCTGGGGTTCAGTTAAGAGTCTGTGTTACCCAACGCTGTCCGTTAACTATTGCATGCGTTAACATGTTGTTTTTCTCCCTCTTTACAGATGCGGCATGTGAAGATATGGAGAATAAAACCGCTGGTGGTAAATCAGGTAAGTCTATGGTGGTAAGAGGTATTTGTTGATTCCCTTGGCTCACCTTGTTATTCTTGTGCCCCTAGGTGCCGGAGTAATGATGGAGACAGTGCCGGATCGAAAGATGCTGTGAGAACTGGTGAGTATGGCGCCATGCTGGAGCTGGTGAAGCGACGCGTGCAGGACTGATGTACTTTCCAGGTCGGGAGATGAAATGGATCCGGAATCAGGTGAGAAATTTGAAATAAATTTGTTTTCTAACGTTGTCCTTTTCTTCCTCTTTATTCTAGGAGCTCCGGATTCGAGGCGGGTGTGGCAGAAGACTGGATCCTGGCTGTAGGCACGCGGGTGTGGCAGAAGACTGGATTCTGGATGCAGGCATGGTGAGAGTCACGCTGCTGGATGCAGAATAACACAAAGCATGTGCTGCTGTTCGGGCGTGGTTTAAATAGCCTCCAAAGTAGTCCCAGAAAAGAAGTTCCTCAAGACCACACCCGAATAAAAAAATAGTCCCTGTAGTAAAATAGTCCCATCCAGGCCTCACGTTGGCTTGGATTTATTTGCAGCATGGTCTGCATGAGGTAAGTAATGTCTATGAGCCTGGCGCCTATGGCACCAGGACTGATTTTTATTATGAGCCTGGTGCCTACGGCGCCAGGACCGAACCCAGACAGCCCCTAGCTGGGGCTGCTGGAGTTTTTGTAAATGTCTGGATGCCTGCTCCTGGGGCTGATGGGCTTGATCCGGATGCCCGGGCGTAGGCATCATGACAGCACAAACACCGCCCCCCCCTCCCTAAGGCCCCTCGTAAAGTTGTTCTTCCCCTTGGCCCTGGTTTGCCTGGAAAGTTCGGATGGAATTTCTTCACCAACCGAGGTGCATGAACGTGGTCACTAGGCTCCCATGACCTTTCCTGTGGTCCGTAACCTTTCCAGTCGATTAAATAAAAAAGTCTTGATTTAACCAACTTAGAGTCCAGGATATTCTTTACCTCAAATTCAGGTTCTCCATCTATTAGGATGGGGTCATATGGTTTGGCAAGTCTTGTCCCGGGTTGAACTGGTTTCAGAAGTGAAACATGAAAGACAGAATGGATCCGCATATTAGAGGGTAATTCCAACTTGACGGCCACCGAGTTGATAATGGCCTTAATAGTGTAAGGTCCCAAATACCTAGGATTAAAAGTCTGAGTTCCTTTTAGAGGTATGTGTTTTGTAGCCAGCCAAACTTGATCCCCAATCTGATATCGTGGAGCATCGCTTCTATGTTGATCAGCATTTTTCTTATATTTCTCTTTCGCTTGTTTCAAATGTTCTCTTGCCTCCTTAAAGGCTTGTGTAATAGTAGAGTGTAAATGACTAACTGCAGGCATTTCTAAGTGCTGAGGCGAATCGAGTTCTGAGGTTCGAGGGTGATGTCCGTATATGGTATAGAAGGGGCTTTGTCCGGTTCCAGAATGTACTGAGTTATTGTATGCATATTCGGAAATCCATACAATATCCTTCCAATTGCTTTTGGTCTGGTGCAGCATGCAACGTAGGTTCTGTTCAAGGGTCTGGTTGGTCCTCTCCGTCTGACCATCGGTCTGGGGATGGTGACTGGTTGATAACCTCACGTCGATTTGCGCCAATTGACAACATTTCTTCCAAAATTGTGAAATGAATTGACTGCCTCGGTCAGAGACCAATACAGAAGGAAATCCGTTTATTCGAACAATGTTTTCGAGGAACTCCTTGGCCAAAATTGAAGCGGAAGGTAATCCTTTTAAAGGAATAAAGTGGGCCATCTTGGAAAAAAGATCCACAATAACTAGGATGGTGTTAAATCCATTACATGGAGGTAGATCTGTAATAAAGTCTAAAGACAAGGTGTGCCATGGTGTAGGTGGAATATCCAAAGGTTGTAAAAGGCCAGCAGGCTTTTTCTTCTGGCTTTTTTTTTGGGCGCAAATGCCACAAGACATCACAAATGACTTTACGTCTTTTCGCCAAGTGGGCCACCAGAACTGTCTCTTAATTTTCGCTTCAGTTTTTGCGATACCTGGGTGCCCTTCCATCAAGGTGTCATGCTAATTGGAGATGACTAGTTCTTGTATTTCCTTGTGAATAGTTGTCCTTGATAGTAAGGTAGGTCATTGACGACTGAGTAGTCCGGGCCTTTCTTTACCCAGTCCTGCAGGGTTGCTGGATCGAAGAGTTGTTGGATTTTTGAATGAATATCGTCTAGTGTCTGTAGAGTAGTTATGCCAAGAATTCTTTGCTCGGGAATTATTAGCATCGGTTCCGGGTTTGCATATGCTTCTCCTATCCCTATTCGGGATAAGGCATCTGCTTTGCCATTTTTGCGGCCTGGTCGATAAGTGATCACGAAATCGAATCCGGCAAAGAACAATGCCCATCGAAGTTGTCGCGATGATTGGGCTTTGGCTGTTTTTAAATACTGCAGGTTCCGGTGATCAGTGATTACGGTAATGGTATGCCTGGCACCAAGAAGGTAGTGCCGCCAAGCCTTAAAGGCAGATTTGATAGCTAATAGCTCTTCATCGGTAATCGCATAGTTTAGCTCAGGTGCTGAGAACTTTCTGGACCAAAACGCTACTGGGTGAAGTTGACCGGTTTCAGGATCCTTCTGGGACAGGACAGCTCCCATGGCTAAACTGGATGCATCAGTTTCTACTACGTATGGAAGCTCAGGGCGTGGATGCTTTAAGACAGGTGCTGATGTGAATTTCGCTTTCAGCTCTTGGAAGGCCTTTTCAGCCTCTTCGGTCCACAAGAAGCATTTGTTTTTTCGCAAAAGTGCTGTGATGGGGTGTACAACATGGGAGAAGTCCGGAATGAATCTACGGTAGAAATTAGCAAATCCGAGCATGCTTTGTACCCCTTTGACTGAACTGGGTGATGGCCACTTGAGAATTGCGTCCACCTTTCGAGAGTCCATTCGGACTTCCTTTGGAGTCAGGATAAATCCAAGAAATTCAACTACCGTAGCATGAAAAACACATTTTTCCAATTTTGCATATAACTTGTGCTGGCGTAGTTTCGAAAGGACTGCACCCACATGCTTAACATGGTCTGATTCTGAGGAGGAGTACACTAGAATATCATCTATGTATACAACGACACAGACGTCAATGAGTTCACGAAGGACATCGTTCATAAATACTGGAAGGCTGCTGGTGCATTGCACAACCCGAAGGGCATCACCTGATATTCGAATAATCCATACTTGGTGCGAAAGGCAGTCTTCCTTCGTCGCCTTTCTTGACACATACCAGATGATATGCCCCTCGGAAATCTAACTTAGTGTAGATGCAAGCATCTTTTACTTGGTCTAGTAATTCGGGGATCAGAGGCAATGGGTATCGTTTTTTTTTACCATAATCTGATTTAATGCGCGGTAATCTATGCACATTCTAAGGTCACCTTCCTTTTTTGGCACAAAGAATAAAGCTGAGGATGCAGGAGACTTGGAAGGACGAATAAAGCCATTAGCAAGGTATTGGTCCAAGTATTGCCGTAGGTGAAGATTTTCAGGTTCCGTATGGGCATAGATTCTACTGCATGGGGGTTGTGCACCGTGTAGGAGGACGATTTGACAATCGTATGATCTGTGAGGAGGTAATGCATTGGCCTGTTCTTTTTGAAAAACATCCTGAAATTCTTGGTATTCCTGAGGTAACTGCACGATTGGGTTAACGACTGTAGCCAGGCCTTTGTTCAAAGTTTTCTCCGGGTAACAGGTGTGTACACAATCCGGGAAGGTTATTCTCTTCTCTCGCCATTCTATACAAGGATTATGTGTTTCCAACCATGGCATCCCCAGTATTATCTGGAACTGTGGGGCTTTGATTAGATCAAACACAATAGTCTCTCGATGCCCATCTTGACTCAACAGTGTCATCTCTGTAGTGGAATGAGTTACAGGCCCCGAGGCAATCTCAGTTCCATCAACTGTGGTGATGACATCTGAAGTGGTCTTTTTGCAAAGAGGTAGATTCATCCTTGACACCAATTTGTGGTCCATATAGTTTCCTACGGCCCCGCTATCTATGTATGCCCTTACAGCGTGCATACGTGATGGCTGCCTGGGATCAAGTAGGACCATTGGGATGATCAGATGCGAGGTCTGAGTGTCCTTCTTTAAGCTCGGCAAGCAGACCTCTACGCTTGTCGGGCGTGGTCATTTCCCGAATCAGGCTCTATGTGGCTTTTATCAGCAACTCCTACCACCTTCTTGGGTGGTTTTGTAGGGCAATCCCGTAGAAAATGTCCTGAGGTTCCACAGTACAGACACAACTGCATCTGTCGTCTTCTGTCTCTTTCCTTTTGAGTTAAGGGTCCTTTAACCCCCCCGATCTGCATAGGTTCAGATGCATCTGTTCCTTTGGGGGCAACGTTGGGTTTAACCAATACCTGATTCTCGAATTTAGCTCGATCAGTCTTTCGGTTCTGAAGTCGGTGGTCTAGCTGCACAACTAAGTCTGTAAATACTGTGCAATCCTGAGGTGGGTTCACAACTTGAGCCAAGACGTCTTTGAGTTCTCCCCGAAGTCCACGATGAAACAACGTAATTTGTTTTTCCTCCGGCCACCTGGTTTCCACCACCAACCTATTGAAGTTTGCAATATAGGTTAGCAGAGGATTGACCCTGTGAGTGTCTGGTGAATAGTTTTTCCATGCTCCTTTGAAAACCCTGAAAATCCCGGAGAAGAGAATCATCCTGGTTGACTAAAAGAATGGACCAATCCGCTGCGCTGCCACTAAGATATGACAATACAAAGGGTACTTTGGCTTGGTCATTTGGAAAGGCTCCCGGTCTGCATAAAAAGTGCGGCATTGGTTCGTAAACACAGAGAACCTTTTGGGGTCCCCAGCAAAGCATTTGGGTGGAGCTAACGGAATATTTCCTGGTAAAACCACTTGCACAGGATTGCTTGATGAAACGGGGGTTGGGTTTCCCCCATATCCAGGTAGGGGCATTTGCCCAGCTTGGCTTTGCAGTAGTTGCCTAGCCAGATCATCAGTGCGCTCTTTTGAGACAATCGGTTCTCTCCTGAGGGCATTAGTCTCTTGGCGAGCGGCATGTACTTCCACCCTAAATTTCCCCAATAATTCGGCCAGTTGGTCGGTTTCCGAGGTTTCCATAACACCCGGGTGGGTATTTATAGAGAGGCTTCGTGTTCTGTTACGCTCACCTGGACCTCACAGGGGTGTGGATCGGAGCAGAACAGCTGCGGTCTCCGTCAACGTGATGCGTAGTGCAGAGATGACTGTCTGGACTGGCCCGCCTAGTCTTGTCTGCTGGACCCGAAGAAGTATTTTCCTGCAAGTGGAGACAGGACCTGTGGGTTTTAGTGATGGCCTCCCAACTGTTCTCGCTCTCCCCCACTAATCACCTCCGATATCCCCTTAGTAACCTCACCTTATGTTTGTAAAAGATGAGCTCTCCATCCTGCATGTCTTGCAGGGGCGCGTAGATACCAGTTACTTCACTGGTTTGAAGGCGTTGGGAGAGTTCCGGTAAGCTTTGAATCCCGGGCGGGATTGGTAAGTATCAAGTTCAAAGAGTTAAATGTGCCCACTCTTGTCCCCTTCCTTCCTTAAGTTGCAACTGAGTTCGTGAGAAGAAGGTCTCATAGCTGCTGCTGGCGTTCAGTTAAGAGTCTGTGTTACCCAACGCTGTCCGGTAACTATTGCATGCGTTAACGTGTTGTTTTTCTCCCTCTTTACAGATGCGGCATATGAAGATATGGAGAATAATATCGCCGGTGGTAAATCAGGTAAGTCTATGGTGGTAAGAGGTATTTGTTGATTCCCTTGGCTCACCTTGTTATTCTTGTGCCCCTAGGTGCCGGTTTACGGCGGAGAAATGATGGAGACAGTGCCGGATCGAAAGACGCTGTGAGAACTGGTGAGTATGGTGCCGTGCTGGAGCTGGCGAAGCGATGCATGCAGGACTGATGGATGTACTTTCCAGGTCGGGAGATGAAATGGATCTGGAATCAGGTGAGGAATTTGAAATAAATTTGTTTTCTAACCTTGTCCTTTTCTTCCTCTTTATTCTAGGAGCTCCGGATTCGAGGCGGGCGTGGCAGAAGACTGGAAGCTGGCTGCAGGCACGGTGAGAGTCACGCTGCTGGATGCAAAATAACACGAAGCATGTGCTGCTGTTCGGGCGTGGTTTAAATAGCCTCCAAAGTAGTCCCAGGAAAGAAGTTCCCCAGGACCACACCCGAGTAAAAAATAGTCCCTGTAGTAAAATAGTCCCATCCAGGCCTCACGTTGGCTTGGATTTATTTGCAGCATGGTCTGCATGAGGTATGTAATGTCTATGAGCCTGGCGCCTATGGCGCCAGGACTGATTTTTATTATGAACCTGGTGCCTACGGCGCCAGGACCGAACCCAGACAGCCCCTAACTGGGGCTGCTGGTTTTTTTTTTTTTTTTTTTAAATATCTGGATGCCTGCTCCCGGGGCTCATGGGCTTGATCCGGATGCCCGGGGTAGGCATCATGACAGTCAGGATGGGCACCGAGAGACTATTGTGTTTGATCTAATCAAAGCCCCACAGTTCCAAATAATACTGGGGATGCCTTGGTTGGAAACAAATAATCCTTGTATTGATTGGCGAGAGAAGACAATGGGCCTCATTACGACGCAGGCGGTAAGTTACCGCCTGGGTCGTACCTTTACCACCATGGCGTAAACTACGTTTACGCCATGGTGGTTGGCGGACTTACCGCCCCATTCCGAGGTTGGTGGGGCGGTAAGTCCCCAATCCCCATTCCCATTTTTGCCCCATAGGGCATAATGGGAGTGGGGAAGGCGTTAATTACGCCACCGTAAATTACGGTGGAGTAATTAACATCAAGGTCCCTTAGCGCCATGGATTTTAACACCTGCTAAAAGCAGGTGTTAAAACCTCCATGGCGCTAAGGGACCTCAGAATCAGGCGGTAAGGGTCAGCGCTGTTTACGCCGCTGTAAACCCCTTACCGCCTGAGTCGTAATGAGGCCCAATAACCTTCCCAGATTCTGCACAAACCTGTTACCCAAAGACAAATCAAAACGCAGGCCTGGCCACACTAACCACTGCAGTCATGCAACTACCTCCAGAATACCAAGAATTCCAGGATCTCTTCCAAAAAGAACAGGCAAACACCTCACCTCCTCACAGATCATACGATTGTCAAATTGATCTCATACCCAGTGCACAACCCCCTTGTAGCAGGATCTATGCCCTTACGGAACCTGAGAACCTTCACCTATGACAATTCTTAGACCAGTACCTTGCCAATGGCTTTATTCGCTCATCCAAGTCCCCTGCATCTTCAGCTTTGTTCTTCGTGCCCAAAAAGGAAGGTGACATCAGAACGTGCATAGACTACCACGCATTGAACCAGATAACTGTTAAGAACCGATACCCATTCCCTCTGATCCCTGAACTACTAGACCAAGTGAAGGACGCTTGGGGGGCATACCATCTGGTACGTGTAAAAGAAGGCGACGAATGGAAGACTGCTTTCCGCACTAAGTATGGGTTATTCGAATACCAGGTGATGCCTTTCGGGTTGTGCAATGCACCAGCAGCCTTCCAATACTTCATGAACGATGTCCTTCATGAACTCATTGACGTTTGTGTTGTCATATATATCAATGATATTCTAGTATACTCCTCTTCAGAATCTGACCATGTGAAGCACGTCCGAGCACTCCTTGAGAAATTGCGCCAGCACAAACTATATGCAAAACTGGAAAAATGCGTTTTTCATGCCACAGAGGTTGAATTCCTTGGGTTTATCCTGACCCCAAAGGGAGTCGAATGGATTCACGAAAGGTGGACGCAATCCTTAAGTGGCCATCACCAAGTTCAGTTAAAGGAGTGCAAAGCATGCTCGGCTTTGCAAATTTCTACCGCAGATTCATCCCGGATTTTTCACATGTTGTACATCCCATCACAGCACTCTTGCAAAAAAATAAACGCTTTATGTGGACTGAAGAAGCTGAAAATACCTTCCAAGAGCTGAAAGCAAAATTCACGTCTGCACCTGTATTAAAGCACCCGCGCCCTGAACGTCCATACATAGTGGAGACTGATGCATCCAGTCTAGCCATGGGAGCTGTCCTGTCTCAAAAGGACCCTGAAACTGGCCAGCTTCATCCAGTAGCATTTCGGTCCAGAAAGTTCTCGGCACCCGAGTTGAACTATGTGGTTACCGACAAGGAGTTATTAGCCATTAAATCCACCTTCAAGGCTTGGCTGCACTATCTTCTCGGTGCCAGGCATACCATTACTGTGATCACCGATCACCGGAACTTACAGTATTTAAAGACAGTCACGTCAACTCCGATGGGCATTGTTCTTTGCCGAGTTCGATTTCGTAATAACCTATCGACCAGGTTGTAAGAATGGTAAAGCAGATGCCTTATCCCGAATAGGGATGGGAGAGGCAGAAGTGAACCCAGAACCAGTACCTATAATTTCCGAACAAAGAATTCTTGGCATGACTACTCTACAGACACTAGAGGACATACAAGTAAAGATCCAGCAACTCTTTGATCCTATAGACCTGCAGGACTGGGTAAAAAAAGGCCCGGACTACTGTCGCCAATGATCTGCCTTATTACCAAGGGCGGCTATTTCTGCCACACAAGGAACTACAAGAGCTAGTCATTTCCCGTTATCATGATACCCTAATGGAGAGGCACCCAGGTATTGCAAAAACTGAAGCTAAAATTAAAAGACAATTCTGGTGGCCCACCTGGCGAAAGGATATTAAATCATTTGTGTTGTCTTGTGGCATTTGCGCCCAAAACAAAAGTCAAAAGAAAAAAACAGCTGGACTCTAACAACCTTTAGACATTCCGCCTACACCATGGCACACCTTATCACTGGACTTTATTACTGATCTACCCCCATGCAATGGATTTAACACCATTCTAGTTATTGTGGATCTTTTTTCCAAGATGGCTCACTTTATTCCTTTAAAGGAATTACCTTCAGCTTCAATCCTGGCCAAGGAGTTCCTCGAAAACATTGTTAGCATACACGGATTTCAGTCCATATTGGTCTCTGACCGGGGCAGTCAATTCATTTCACATTTTTGGAAAAAATGCTGTCAATTGGCGCAAATCGATGTGAGGTTATCGACCAGTCACCAACTCCAGACCGATGGTCAAACGGAGAGGACCAACCAGACTCAAACAATACCTGCGTTGTATGTTAGATCAGACTGAGAGTAATTGGAAAGACATTCTTTCGATCGCCGAATATGCATACAATAATTCAGTACACTCTGGAACTGGACAAAGCCCCTTTTATACCTTATTTGGGCACCAACCTCGAACCTCAGACCTTGACTCACCCCAACACTTAGAAATGCCCGCAGTGGACCATCTGCACGCTACGATTACACAAGCCTTTAAGGACGCAACTACACATTGAAAACAGGCGAAAGAAAAATACAGGAAAGATGCTGATCGGCATAGAAGTGATACTCCACAATACCAGATAGGGGACCAAGTATGGTTAGCCACAAAACATATACCTCTAAAGGGAACACGGACCTTTAACCCCAGATATTTGGGACCTTACTCTATTAAGGCCATTATCAACCCGGTGGCTGTCAAGTTGGACTTACCTGCTAATATGCGAATTCACCCCGTCTTTCATGTGTCACTTTTGAAGCCAGTGCAACCAGGGACAAGACTAACCAAGCCACCAGACCCTATCCTTGTAGACTGAGAACCCGAATTTGAAGTTAAGAACATCCTGGACTCCAAGCTGATGAAGTCAAAACTCTTTTATTTAATCGACTGGAAAGGTTACGGACCACAGGAAAGGTCATGGGAATCTAGTGACCATGTTCATGCACCCTGATTGGTGAAAAAATTCCACCGAAACTTCCCAGACAAACCGAAACCACAGGGAAGAACGGCTTTAGGAGGGGCCTTGGGAGGGAGTGCTGTCATGATGCCTACCCCCGGGGACCCAGACCAAGTCCAGCAACCCCGGAAGCAGGCATCAAGTTATCCCAAGCAAGCCCAACAACCTCTGGTAGGGGCTATTTGGGTCCAGTCCTGGTGCCTTTGGCGCCAGGCTCATATGGAGAGTCAGTCCTGGCACCACAGGCGCCAGGCTCATAGATTATAACGTACCTGATGCAGACCATGCTGCAAAAGCTCCAAGCCAAAAGAGGCTTGGAAGGGACTACTTTACTTAGGGACTATTTTTTTTACTCGGGCGGGGCTGGGGAGGAATACTTACATGGGACTACTTTGGAGGCTATTTAAACCACGCCCAAAGAGCAGCACACGCTTTGCGTTATTCTGCATCCAGCAGCGTAATGCTCACCGTGCCTGCAAGTCTGCATCCAGCCTTCTGCCACGCCCGCCTCCCTGCAAGTCTGCATCCAGCCTTCTGCCACGCCCGCCTCGAGTTTGGAGCGCCTAGAAAAAGGGAGAAAGAAGGAGAAAAGGTTAGAACAAGAGCAATACCTTTGATCCTTACCTGAATTCCCGATCCATCATGCCTTCGAGCTGGAAGAAAGAAGCTATTTATGCGCATCACCTCGCCTGCTGCAGCACTGCACTGAACTCACCGGCCTTCCCAGCATCTTCACATTCCACTGCATCCTCCTGCATGTTCCTGCCGCACTCCGGCACCTAGGGAGAAGACAAGAACAGCAAGGTGAGCCAAGGGAATACACAGAGGAATATTAGTTACCCCCCATGGACTTACCTGATTTTACCACCAAGGGTACTATTCCACTTCACGGGTCGGCGCAGCTTCCACTGACTCCTTGCCGAACCCCGGCCCCTAAGGGGAAACAAAAGGACAGCAAGTTTGAAACAAAGGGACTAACAAGGGGAACCCTCCTCACCACAATAGACTTACTTGATTTTACAGCCGAAGGTATTATTCCCCGAGACTTCATACTTTTTCTCAGCGCCTGAATAAGGGAGAAAGCAACAGGTTACATATTGACATTTATATTATCGAACTGTGTTGGAAAATACAAATCCTTATCAGAATACTACCGGTTGACACAAGGAACTCTTCATTAGGGTCAAGCTGCAACCTGCAAGGAATCAGAAAAGAGTGAAAGTCAGGCATTTGAACTCTTACGAACTTTATACTTACGGCGTTTTGCCGGGAATCTCAGAGTCAATATTGTTCTGGAACTCACCAATTCCTTCAAGCCAGTGAAGCAACTGGTTATCAACGCGCCCCTGCGCTCAATGCAGGATGGAGAGCTAATCTTTTCAAACCATCAGGTGAGACTATAAGAGGGGACATCAAAGGTGATCTGTGGGTAGAACAGTTGGGGTAGGGGGATTTACACTCAATTCCACGGGTGGTTAATTCCCTTTCTCCATTTGCAGAAGAATATTCCCACCAGCCAAGCAAACGAAGCTAGGTGGGCCAGTCCAGTCCGTCATCTCGGCCCTACGCGTCATATTGGTGGAGACTGCAGCAGTCCAGTTCTGATCGATGCCTCTGTGGGAGCCAGGTGAGCGTAACAGAAGGTGCTAATTAGCACTCCGGTCCCTTTGCAGGTTGGTTTTTTAACGCCTGCTAAAAGCAGGCGTTAAAGTACCAACCTGCAAAGGGACCTCGTAGTAAGGCGGTAAGGGTTAACGGTCACCGGTACCCTTACCGGTGACCGTTAACCCTTACCGGTGACCGTTAACCCTTACCGCCTTCCATGTAATGAGGCTCATAGTATGTTATGTTAATCTTTTCCTCTGTGCCGTCCTATTAAACTCAATTGGTAATTCGCTATTGGACCTGTATGGTGGATCTCAGCACTTTTCTATAGGGGGTAGAGGAGTGGAGTTGTAAAAGTGAGTTAAATAAGCACATTGGTAGCTACACCTAGTGTTGGTTGTCCTCTTTGCTGATCACCTGGGGAGCAAGGGATTGATGGTAAAGCCTTAATCGGGAGGGACTAAATGAAACAGAACACCAGATCTGCACTTTGGTGGGTGTTTTTTTTTGTTTCTAAGAATAAATGAGTGAGCATTCTGGAGGGGAATTGAGGGCATGCGGTAGAGTCAAGGGAAAGGATAGTATGGAGTGCGGAAGTATCACAGACACATACACTCCCCTTGCCTGCCCACCCGCTAGAGCATTGACAACATGAGGTGATTGAAAGGGTCGCCCTCGTGATTGTGAAGGAAGGTGAGTCAAGGACAGTGACATGCCCACTTGCACCCCTTCATGAACGGTTAGCAAGTCGGGTGATCCGAGTATTGCAGGCTCCTGAAATCATCTGCATCCCTTATTTATTAACTTATTTTCACCAGTTGTGGGATAAAAGGACCAAGTGGCATTGTTAGGTGTTGGGATCCCCTATTGGCTAGCAGCCAGTGTGCCTTCCCGATGACCCACTTTGAAGCACTCTCCCACAAATTGACCTGGGAGGGAAGCTCCAAGATGTGGCTCCATCAACTAGGCCTAGGTCTTCATCAAGTCCTCGCAGCTCACACCCTGCAGATCTAAAATCCTGATATTGGACCATCCTGGCAGGAGGGGTGCGGGATGGACCTCATCCATTAAGGCCTTAATCACTGATGTGACAAAGCCAGAGTAACCTGACGTTTGTGTTATGGTACCACCTGCGGGGGTTTTCAGAAATAATTTCTCTTGCTCATACCCACACTCGCCTCACTGTAAAATCTTGATGTAGTAAGTAGTGTAAGTAGTGGGAGATCAAAACAGCAAGATTTTGGATTAATTTATTTAATCTCAAAAGAATAGCATACTGATAAGTATTTACTTTTTTTCACAAAAAGACAGTGAACAGACAGATTTTGCACTTTATCAATGGGGGGTACTTCTGAGTACCAACCTCTTCAATATTGAGGTTATTTTCCTCGTATTAGTGCACATTCTCTAGCGAACAATTGGACATTTCAATACAAACACGAGTAAGTGCTGCCGAGGACTACTAGTGGTCCATGGGTTTTGAAAAACATAACACACAACAATATGTACAAACAGAAAAATGAGACAAGGTGTTGTGTCACAGATCGACACTGTAGTGTTTCGGCCAACTGTAGCGGTTGATTGGAGCTAGCTGTTGTGGTGGCCTTCTTCAGGATTGGGGTGAAGGGTGACTCTGTCCGTATGGTATCTGTCACAGTATAATAAAGATTTGAAAAGGCTGTTATGATCTCTGTGATGTGTAATTTATACTTTTTAATACTTGTTAGTGGCTGGTTGGTGCCGACCAAATACACTAGATTGTGTATTCATGTAGAGCTTACTGTCAAGCAAAGGTGCAGCGGTAGAGCTTCTACAAATGGACCCTCCGTGTTTCATGGTGGAGACTGGTGTAGCGGTGTACTGAATACACTGCTTTAGAGAAACAAGAGTGTAAGAATCACTCTGGAAATCCTGGGTGTTGTGATGATGTTTCTCTTTGGGAGCAGAGAGAGCTAGTGTTGATGACACAGGCAGAGAAGGGTGCCTCTATGATGTCATTGGAACGTTCACTTGCATGTGTTATTTACGTTCTAAAGTTGTCAGTTGATGGAGGTTTTGATGGGGAAGGATCTCGTATGTTCGGGGGTCTTTCTTGCTTTCATTTATCTTAAATAAATGTGAAATCAACTTACCAGTGTCTGTGTGCTGCTTCACAACAATGGCGACGAGGTAAAGTGAAGGCAGGTGAAGTGAAAGCAGACCCAGACCCCCGGGAAGTTGAAGTATCCATCGCCTACACCAGCACGGAGCAACGACCGCAGCTGTGGATCCTTCCAGATCGAGAGACTCTCCAGGCCACGTAGCTGCTGTCTACGTTCCTCACGGCACATATCTTTCCCATCCAGGACTTGTGCGGGTTGTCCGGGCCACTCCGCTGAAGCGTTGAGCAGCCCGCGAGGAACTCACCCCTGTGTCTCCCTGTGCTGCCGTGGAGGGAAACTCGTTTTCTCCTGGATCCCCTGGAAAGGGGGGGGAATGTTCCGCCCAGCTGGGGCGTCGAGCGGAAAAAAAAAGGGAAAGCAAAGCTCCCAGACGCGTTGAGCAGCCGCGGGGGGGGTGCCCCCCCTGTTCCTCCCTGTGTGCGCTGCCTTGGAGAGAAGTTGCACTCTTCCTGGATCCCCTGGAAAGGAGGGGGATTGCTCCGCCCAGCTGCGGCGTCGAGCGGAAAGGAAAAAGAAAGAGAAGATCTGCAGACGCGTTGAGCAGCCCGTGGAATGGGGGGTGGGGGGGTGCCCGCCTCCGTTCCCCTGTGTTTGTGTCTTCGGATTGCTCCACGAGTGACTACCGTAGTGTGCATAACAGATGGTTAGGCAAATCAAATGAGACTGTTTCCTAAATACCGTATATCTTATGGTAATTGGGCAATCAATATTGAGGTTTAAAATACATGCGGTTTCGATTTAAAAGCGATTTAAAAGCAATGCCACACAGCGTCTTAGCGTTACAGACAAATATCTATTGACTATGAAGGAGTTGCGTCTATATACATATATATAAAAGTATATATTATATACATTCAAAAAAAAAAAAAGAGATGGAAGAGGAGTTGTGCTGAGAGCTACTATAAGTAAAAGGCAGATACTTGAGGACACAGCCACCCTAAACCACACCAGCTGTACATTTCGTCATTCAGGCAGCCATGGCAGGTCTACCAGGCATATCAGGTCCTCCCATTTTTATGCCGACTCCAGGAATGGCAAAGATTGCTTGGCAGCAATAGCGCAAAGGTTTTATGCACTATATGAGGGCGGCTGGTGGTATGTCATATTCTGGTGAGAGGAAGCTGGCCTTGTTGTTGCATTTTTTGGGCTTTGAAGGCCAGAGAATTTTTGACACTTTACCACAACCAGAAGGAGACGGTAGTGGAGATAATTTGAATGAATTTGAAAGTGCATTGTTGAAACTTGACAAGCATTTTAATCCAAAAAGGAGCACAATCTTGGAGCGTTACAATTTTCGCATGCGAGTTCAAGCACAGGGGGAGTCTGTTGAAGATTACGTCACTGCTTTGCGGCATCTGGCCTTAACATGTAAATTTCAAGATAGCTTTGATGAACATATTCGAGATCAATTCATGACACATTGTCGATCTAACAAAATACGGGAAGAGTTATGGCTAAAAGATGAACCAAGTTTAGATGAAGTATTGGATTTGGCTAAGAGAGTAGAGCATTGCTTAGCATGTGTAGCTAAGTTATCTAAAAATGAAGGAGAAGATACTAAGGAAGCAAAACCAGAGGTAATGAACATAGCGGAAGGAAAGAACAAAAGAAGAGGAAGAAATAGACAGTCAAGCAGGAACATTCCGGAGGGAAGAAGGAGTCAGAATATTTGTCAGAAAGATGAGAAAAGAGAGGAGAGGAAAGATGATAGACTATGTTATCGTTGCGCTAGTGCAACCCATTTTGCATCCTCCGTAGTCTGCCTAGGTCGAAGGACCGTTTCCACTAAGTGCAGGAGGAGAGGACATTGTCAGGCCGATTCATGGAATAAATGTGCGCCGAAAATCCCGGCGCAGAGGGGCCAATACGTGCGCTGCGCCGAAAATAAGCGAAAAGCGCAGGGAAACCAGCGCACGTCGATTCATGGAAGTCCTTGCGCAAGAAAAGCAGAGGACGTGCGCTGAAAAAGCGCGCGGCGCAGGCCGGCGCACAGGTCAACCAACGTCGTGCGCCACGGCCACTGCGCTATCACTCCGAGCGCAGCGCACAGCTCTAAAGTAGGCGGAACACAGGGCGGGACACTCGGAATGGGGAATAAAATGGGGCACAACACTTGGAATGGGGAAGAATGTGGGCGGCACGGGGAAAGTATAGGAGGCAAGTGCGCGGAACGCCCACACGCTCGCATACAACACGTATTCATGGAATAGAATAGGGCAAAAAAGCGCACGCTCAAAGCAGCGCACAGGCACAAACAGGCACAAACACGACCGCCACAAGAAAGCAGGCGGTAGCGTCTCTGCGCCTGCAAGAAATGTGCGCTAAAAGGTGCGCCAACAAATAGCACCTATATACAGACATGATCAATGTCCAATACTGTGGCCCTCCAGGACAAATGACGTACAAAGGGGTACCCACAAACACAGACACGCGCTGAGAGAAAAAATAAACGTGTGCGTGCATACCGGGGTGCGCGGGAAGTTGCACACGCGATATGGCCGGGTACGTGGATTACAGGGGTGCGCGGGAAGTTCCACACGCGATTAGTCAGGGTACGTGGATTGCAGGGGTGCGCGGGAAGTACCACACGCGATATGGCAGGGTACGTGGATTGCAGGGGTGCGCGGGAAGTTCCACACGCGATATGGCCGGGTACGTGGATTTCAGGGGTGCGCGGGAAGTACCACACGCGATATGGCCGGGTACGTGGATTTCAGGGGTGCGCGGGAAGTTCCACACGCGATATGGCCGGGTACGTGGATTGCAGGGGTGCGCGGGAAGTTCCACACGCGATTAGTCAGGGTACGTGGATTTCAGGGGTGCGCGGGAAGTACCACACGCGATATGGCAGGGTACGTGGATTTCAGGGGTGCGCGGGAAGTTCCACACGCGATATGGCCGGGTACGTGGATTTCAGGGGTGCGCGGGAAGTTCCACACGCGATATGTCCGGGTACGTGGATTGCAGGGGTGCGCGGGAAGTTCCACACGCGATTAGTCAGGGTACGTGGATTTCAGGGGTGCGCGGGAAGTACCACACGCGATATGGCAGGGTACGTGGATTGCAGGGGTGCGCGGGAAGTTCCACACGCGATATGGCCGGGTACGTGGATTACAGGGGTGCCCGGGAAGTTCCACACGCGATTAGTCAGGGTACGTGGATTGCAGGGGTGCGCGGGAAGTACCACACGCGATATGGCAGGGTACGTGGATTGCAGGGGTGCGCGGGAAGTTCCACACGCGATATGGCCGGGTACGTGGATTTCAGGGGTGCGCGGGAAGTACCACACGCGATATGGCCGGGTACGTGGATTTCAGGGGTGCGCGGGAAGTTCCACACGCGATATGGCCGGGTACGTGGATTGCAGGGGTGCGCGGGAAGTTCCACACGCGATTAGTCAGGGTACGTGGATTTCAGGGGTGCGCCGGAAGTACCACACGCGATATGGCAGGGTACGTGGATTTCAGGGGTGCGCGGGAAGTTCCACACGCGATATGGCCGGGTACGTGGATTTCAGGGGTGCGCGGGAAGTACCACACGCGATATGGCAGGGTACGTGGATTGCAGGGGTGCGCGGGAAGTTCCACACGCGATATGGCCGGGTACGTGGATTTCAGGGGTGCGCGGGAAGTACCACACGCGATATGGCCGGGTACGTGGATTTCAGGGGTGCGCGGGAAGTTCCACACGCGATATGGCCGGGTACGTGGATTGCAGGGGTGCGCGGGAAGTTCCACACGCGATTAGTCAGGGTACGTGGATTTCAGGGGTGCGCGGGAAGTACCACACGCGATATGGCAGGGTACGTGGATTGCAGGGGTGCGCGGGAAGTTCCACACGCGATATGGCCGGGTACGTGGATTACAGGGGTGCGCGGGAAGTACCACACGCGATATGGCCGGGTACGTGGATTTCAGGGGTGCGCGGGAAGTTCCACACGCGATATGGCCGGGTACGTGGATTGCAGGGGTGCGCGGGAAGTTCCACACGCGATATGGCCGGGTACGTGGATTGCAGGGGTGCGCGGGAAGTTCCACACGCGATATGGCCGGGTACGTTGATTTCAGGGGTGCGCGGGAAGTTCCACACGCGATATGGCCAGGTACGTGGATTTCAGGGGTGCGCGGGAAGTTCCACACGCGATATGGCTGTGTGCTCCCAGGCATTACCTGTACACCCTCCACGGCCCCTGCAGGCAGCACACACCACAGGGAACTACCCTGCACACCTGCTCATGTCTCCCACCACCCCCACCCCCCATCCACCAGGGACACCCTCCACCAGGCCCCCACCCATGTCTCCCACCACCCCCAGCACTGTGGGGAACCTGCCAGCAGGCCCCCACCCATGTCCAACCCATGTCTCCCACCACCCCCACCCCCAGCACTGTGGGGAACCTGCCAGCAGGCCCCCACCCATGTCCAACCCATGTCTCCCACCACCCCCACCCCCAGCACTGTGGGGAACCTGCCAGCAGGCCCCCACCCATGTCCAACCCATGTCTCCCACCACCCCCACCCCCCATCCACCAGGGACACCCTCCACCAGGCCCCCACCCATGTCTCCCACCACCCCCAGCACTGTGGGGAACCTGCCAGCAGGCCCCCACCCATGTCCAACCCATGTCTCCCACCACCCCCACCCCCCATCCACCAGGGACACCCTCCACCAGGCCCCCACCCATGTCTCCCACCACCCCCAGCACTGTGGGGAACCTGCCAGCAGGCCCCCACCCATGTCCCCCTGGCCCCAGGTCCTGACGATACACAATCATGGCAGTAATGGCCAGCATACCCAGCACAAACACCCAGGCAAGGATTGCATGCACCCACATAGTGAATGCAATCACATGACACAACCCCAAAGGCAAGTATGCAAAAGAACACATGTCTGTCACACACACATACACAATGGGTGCAAGTGAATGTCAAAACCCATATCATGACATGTAAGAAACCAAAGAGAAAATAACACAAGTGTAAGATAATATAAAAATGTATTAAAAACACAAATCAAGTAAACCAATAAAACATACAACTGTGGCAAAGTAAATAAAATGTCCATGTCCGAGAACAAAAATGAAAAACCAAAAAACAAAGGATTAAAAAAACAATATAATTTGTCCAAAGCAAAACCATGTAGTAGGAAATCAAAGAAAAACCATTACGTCATGGTGTAAACAATAAAAAAATTAAAAAAATGTATCTCCCAAAACATAACAATATATACAGGAATGTTCCAGGGTCCATGAGCCCAACAGCACAAATGAAACCTAATACTAACTAATAAAATAAATATGTACAAAAAAGTGGCCATTGTCCGAGCGGTCCAAAATAATAAAAATAAATAAAGGAAACCTAGCACTAACTAACTAAAAAACTATATACAAAGGCAGCGGGCTAGTCCTGCGGCTCACTTGGTGATGCTGGCCAGGGCATCCTCGAACTCCATGTCAATGTCCTGGAGGCGGGACTCTGTCCTGGCCCCGAGGTCTCGCAGGGACAACCCCATGTGCTCACCAAAATCCCTGCGAGCCTCCTCGAGGCACTCAGCCCGCCTCAATGCCCGATGCATGGAGATCTCCGCCCTGGCCATGGCGAGCCGCTCCTCTTCCGCCCGCTGCCGTTCCGCACCTATCCGCTGGCCAAACTCCTCCCACACGGAACACACCGCCATGCCAGGGTTGCCCTGCCCTCCGGCCGATGCCTGCCCCTCTGATCTTGATGGCCCTGAGCCATGATGCCTCCCACGTCGAGCCCGCTGCTGCCTCCGACGCCACTGCCTCTGCCAGCACGACGGCATCCAGGCTGATGGTAACCACCGACGCCGTCGTGCACGTGCCCTGCCCGATGATGCCGGCACATCTTCCATCTGCTGGGGTCCACTTGCTGTGTCGTCCACCCCTGCTGGACCTCCGACTCCCAACTGTGGCAGGGATGGGATCCCCACCGAGCTGGCTGCATTGGTCGGGGCAGGTCCACAGGGGGCCATGGTGGCATCTGGGCCGGAAGACGGCAAGGAGAACGACCGTTGGATAGCCTGCACAGAGGAGGAGAGGGCCGTCAGATTGGCCAACACATGCAGGAACCCCCCGAACATGGCCGATCCCAATTGGGCCACGTCGGCACGGTGCACTTCGTGATGACCTGCGTGCTCCTCCCGGGAAGCACGCACGTCATCACGAATCACAGCCGTGCGCATCGTGACCCCAATCAGGACCTGCTCCACGCGGCCAGGGGTTCCCACGGCCGCAGGTGGAGGGGAGTCAGTTGACATGGACATCCCCAATACCTGCGGACGGGCCTGGGACGGGGCATCCCTGCTGGTGCATGGTGGTGCACTCACAGGGTCAGGGACAGCGACATGCACAGGCACCTCCACGGTGACCTGTGCTGCCTCCTGCCCCTGGCCCTGGACTGCACCACTTGCACCAGCAGGGATGCTCCCACCAGGCCCCATGTGTGCACCAGTGTCGGCCTCCTCCTCCTCTGTGCAAACCACCAACCTGGATGGCTCCTCACCGTCTCCCGCCGTAGCAGGCCCCTGTGGGGGCTCACCCACCCCTTCCGCTGCAGCCGTGGGGGCATCCCCGCCGCCTTGCTCCACAGCGCCGTCTCCGCCCTCTTCTTCACTAGCCGCTGCGTAGAGGGAGACAAAGGACACAAGCATCAGGCTACTGTAAAATGGTCCCCTAGACAGGAAGCAATAGCAGATGAGCACCCCTGTCAAAGTACACTTCCATCATGTCCCTCCACAACACATGGGTCAGTCCAGGCAAAACACACACAGTAACAGGCATGGTGCATGCCATGCACATTTCCATGCATGTCCAATTGACTCTTGAAACATTCAATGATATGTGACTCACATGCATCATGGCTCATGCATATCACATGCACACACTTCACCTCAGTCACATCCATCTGGCCCCAAACACAACGAACACAGGCGAAACAAGGGTTAGTTGGGTGCGTCACAGAATATGTGCATTGTCACACACATGTGTCATGCATCCATGGCATGCACAAGTCACAGACACGCAGGTCAGGCACACAGACATGGCTACCATATATGTACCTGGCATCAGCACCCATCCTTCACCCCCATCCATGTCCAGGTACAGAGACTGGCATGCTCTCATGTCCTAAATCTGCATAGGGCTCCCCATGCCACATTTCAACACATGCAACAACCATGTGGGTCACACATCACTGGTCGCACATGCATTACCATGATGTCCCTGCACACATACATGCATACATGGCCCATGGCACACATACAGGCAAGTATCATAGAACCAGCACACCGCAACATGCCCTGTCTCACACAGTAATGCTTGCACACTTACCGCTCAACTCCAGACGGGCCTCCCTCTCAAGGACCTGGGCGTGGAGCGCTGGGCGTACGCGTTCCAGGACCCTCTTCTGGATGGAACTCATGCGGCCCCGGCCCCCCTCCACGAGGCGCCGGGCCTTCACAAGGGTCCTGGACCTCAAGTCCTCCCAGCGCTTCTTGATCTTCTGGACGTTCCGGGTTGCCACCCCCTCCGCGTTGATGGCAACCACACAGTCGGCCCAGATCCTCTCCCGTCCTTCCTTGCTGGCGCGGGACGATCCAAAGAGGGCATCATACTGCCCCAGGACATGCTCCACCAGGACACCAACTTCGGTGGCAGTGAAGCTGGTGCCCCTCTGCCCCTCTGGCCTGGGGTTGCCACTGGTGCCAGATGTCGAAGTGCCCGACATGGCAACCCCAGAGGCAGGTGTGGGTGGGCAACTGGGTCCTGGGGCTGGGCTGTGGAGCGATGTAATCCCAGTTGGGAGTCTTCAGTTCCAGCAGGGGTGGACACAGCAACTGGACCCCTGCAGATGGCTGATGTGCAGGCACCAAATGGCAGGGCACGGTGGCAGCAGGCAGGCAGGCAGGCAGGCAGGCAGCAGCAGATAGCACGTGGGAGGCTGCTCAGGGCACTGGGGGGGCAGTAACTCGGCCTTCTGGGCAGGAGCGTGGTGTTCCGTGTGTTTTCGGGTGGCCAGCTTGATACGGAGTGATTTGGCACGTGAAATTCCTGCACGTCAGCGTGAAATCCGAGGAAAGGGCCTTAGCGCGTAAGTGCGTCAGCACGCATACGCGATTCTATTGGACCAGAGTCCCTCACCGCCTAAGCGCGTCTGACGTGATCCGCACGGGCGTTCCCCACTCAGCACGTGATGACGGAGCACACGTGGAAATACTGCACGTCAGAGTGTCATCGCGTGTAATTGGCCAAAAGTGCGCGTACACGCGATTGGCCAATGTACGTGTATTACATCGCGTGTAATTGGCCAAAAGTGCGCGTACACGCGATTGGCCAATGTACGTGTATTACATCGCGTGTAATTGGCCAAAAGTGCGCGTACACGCGATTGGCCTATGTACGTGTATTACAGGGGTGCGCGGGCACTTACACACGCAAGTACGTCAGCGCACCTGTATGCCTGCTGCGTGGGAATTTCCACACGCTATTGGAGTGGGAACTAGATTCCAGGGGTGCGAGGGTCACACGCTCGCCTAGAACACGCGCAAGGCATTAATTTGCGCACTTATCAATAAACAAGCCAGATGCCAGGATGAACATACCGTTCCTAGCAGCAGTGGCAGTGGGCTACCAAAGGAGGAGGAGGAGGAGAGTCAGGGCCAGAATATTCACACCCAGAACCAGCCTATTCGGGATGCCTGATGACCAGGTGTATGGGAGGTACAGGTTTCCAGCACACATCATACTGGACCTGGTCAGTGAGTGGGAGGATGACCTCACATCACCCACCCTATGCTCCCAAGCACTCAGCCCCCTGCAGAAGGTCCTGAATGTACTGCACTTCTTGGCCACTGGATCCTTTCAGCGGACAAGTGCCATAGTGGGTGGTGTGTCACAGGCCACGCAGTCACGCTGCCTACACCAGGTCTTGAACATCATCACTGCACGGCCATCAGTCCGCAGGCACATATATCTCCCCAGGACTCATGCAGAAAGGCGGACGTGCATCCAGGAATTCTATGGTGTGGCTCAATTCCCCAAAGTGCTTGGTGCAATTGACTGCACACATGTGGCTCTACGTCCACCCAGGGCAACAGAGCACATCTATAGAAACCGCAAGCACTGGCATTCCATCAACGTGCAAGTTGTATGCAATGCCAAGGGAATAATCACATCAGTATATGCCAACTATCCCGGGTCCACACACGACAGCTTCATCTACAGAATGTCTACACTATGCCGGGACCTGGAGGCTGGCCAGCATGGAGATACATGGCTGCTTGGTGAGCATGAATGCCACTGCACATGCATGCATGTCAGATACTGGGTCATGACACAACACCACTAATGATACCCATCACCACCTCCGCAGGGGACAGTGCCTACCCTATCAGCCCCCACATGATGACCCCAATCCGGAACCCCACCACGCCACCCGAGGTAAGGTACAACACAGCCCACATTGCAACACGGGGCATAGTGGAGCGCACATTCGGAGTGCTGAAGTCACGCTTTCGCTCCCTTGACCGTTCTGGCGGGCAGCTGTTATATGCTCCCCGAATAGTGTGCAGGATCATAGTGGCAGCATGTGTCCTGCACAACGTTGCAACACGCCGGGGCCTGCCCGTGGACATGGTGGTGCCCCCACATCCACAACCACATGCACGCCCGCTGCGCATGGGAGGGGAAAGGGCACGGGGGGTGGCAGCCCGTACGCAACTGGTGGCCAACTTCTTCACCTAGGAATCACAGTGCTGGCTAGTGCACACTGCTCTGGCACATACCATCTGACAATCAATGATGACACTACCTGACAATGTCACAAAATTACTCGACAATAAACTGTCAGATACACATCAGCCTGAGATTGTTAACATGGAAGTGTCACTATGTGTGCACCCCTACCTACACATACACCAGCAATGCATCACAACGAGAAGACACAACTCCATCAATCAAATATGCATTGCCACAGGCGATTCACTACATGACAACATTGCCATGTCACCCATTCCCTTCACAGTCCCGCCACTGAGGACACCATGTCATGGTATGTGAGAGCAAACAAACTGGCCATCACAACATGACACCGGTGTCACAAATAGCAGTGCCCCAAATGGAACATAGCCGCACTTGAACAGCTAACCGCGCTGGAGCCACTACTACACACCTGTGTAAGAGTAATTTCAATCAAATTACACACCAACCCACCCTGAAGCCCACCCAAACAAGACACAATGCATGTAATCAATGGTAGTCTCATTACCTGATTCTGCTGGTATGTCCTCACCGTCCAGATGTACAGTGATGGCGCCACGCAAAAGTGTCAGTGCACATCTACCGACATGTAGTCTGACTCCAGAGAGTATGCCCGTGTGAAGAACTGTGTGAAATACCTGCAAAACATGAGCAACATATGTAAGTAGAGGCACATATCAAACCATCATGCATAGTTAGGTGCAACAACAATGTACACTATGAATGTCTACACAGTATTGACTATGGACTGGCCAACAGCTCATGGGAGTCCAATGTCACCGTGTAATTTGCTGTCACTTGGGCACACCCTTTGCAAGCCCATGGAAACGGAAGCAGGAGGGGTGTGGATGTCTGCTACCCAAGCATCTAAACCAAACTCAGGACAAGCCTGCATGTGCCCAGCCACAATACAGTGTATGCCCAGGTACCCACACAAGGCAACACTCTTGGAAAAGAAAAAAGAAAATTGAGAAAAAATGGCCATGAAAGGGCCGGCGGGGGGGGGGGGGCACCTATGAGGTCCGAGGACAGGATGCACGCCACAATCCACCTGTGTGGATCATGGGAAACTAAAACACCCCATAGGCTCGTGGCCCACACGGCTACTCTGTTGTGGGAGATGAGTCGCTATCGCTCTGGCCAGACCCTGCAGCTGACTCAGGAGGTGGGGGAGCTGCCTCAGAAGATGGTGTGACAATGGGAGGCAGCCCACGCAAAGCACGAGTTTGCTCCTCCATGGCTGCAAGCAGGCGGGTCTGGTAGTTCTGGTTCTGGGTTATAATCATGCGGAGGTCCCCATGCAGTAACTCCCGGGATGACCTGACCTCCGCACGAGTTGCCTGCATCTCGGCCGAGAGCGTCCGTGTCAGACGCTCCAGCTGCTCCTCTGTCCTTCTATGGGATGAAGCCTCAAGCTCTAACAGGGTCGACCTGAGGTGACGGAATTCTTCCCTCAGGCCTTCCCTGTGGCGCTGGGACTCCATGGAAAGTGATTCCCGCAGAGTCGCCAGTGCCGCCCGCCTGTCCTTGTTGGACGCCAACATATCCTCCCTGTGTGCCTGGCTGATGGACTCTGTAGCCTGCTCCAGTCGCTCCATCAGCCTTTCTGGGGGGACAATGGAAGTGGCCACCCTATCCATGGCCTGTGCAATCATCTCGGATGATGCTGCCTGTTGGTTGGCCATACCGTAGATGGATTGCTCCCAAGCGGTATTGCCAGGTGGCATACGGCCACCACGTTGACGGGCACCACACCTGCCTGGGGCAAGGCGGACTGCGCCTTGCTGTGCCGGCAAGGCCTCAGGCTGCAGGACTGCATTCCCTCTCTGATCTGCAGCCCCAGGAACAGGATCAGAGATTGTGTGGTGTGGCCCTGCATCCGTAACCACCGGAGGCTGAGCTGCCGACACTGACATCCCCATTGAGGGCAATGGCCCGGCTGCAGGTGGGTCGGACAGAGGAGATTCTCTCCCAAGAACACTCACCTGCGACTGCACATAGGTGTCATCCTCCGAGTCTACACCTGAATACTGCTCGGGGGAGGAACCCCCAGACACACCCCTCGACAGCACGACCTGCAGCACTTGTGGGTTTTCACCCACAAACACACCACGTCCCTCACTTGTGGAAGGTCGGCCCGGGTTGCCCTCCTGGGACGGCTCAACCACCACATCCCCAGCATCAACAAGTGCTTCGTCCCCTGCAAAGACATGAAAGAGAAAAATGGAAACAGGCATTAGCACCATGGCATGCAATAAGGGCTGATGAACAACAGAGGCAGTAGTTCTACGACACATGTCCCACATGACTGGGAGACCTCCTATGCATTCACCATCACTGGGTCTGTAGGGGAGGCTCAGGGCATACAATGTACAGATTGGAGAGCAACGCCTGCTCACCATGCTGCCTAGCACTGCCATCACACATTGGCCGGTGATTGCCATGTCAAAGGCACATGCCATCACACACATGGCATGTGACATAGCCACCAAGTGAAGAGGGAGAGGAGGGCAACTTTTTTGGATTTCTACCACTCTGGTCCTGACATTGCATCATCACATCAATAAGTTGACATGTTGTACATGGATCTGCTAGTCCAAATTGGCCACGATGCACAGTGCCTTGTCTACATCAACAAAATGCAGTAAACAATGAGATTCCACCTCCCCATCACCTGTAAAGGAATCATATAGCATTCGTGAAGCACCGGTCCAGAAATGTATGAAGGTACAGCGGAGCACTGAGGGGTGGTGGGGCAGTAGGGGATGCCAGTCAACAATCCTACTGGTGCTGGTGTCATTCATGTCACACAAGTGCAGGGGTGGGTGGCACAATGATGTGCAAGGGGAAGTGGCGGCTGGAAGTGCTGTACAAGGTAAGTAGGACTTAACGTCAAGGGCAGATGGTGTTAGGCGCAGACAAGTGCTGGGGGGGGTGGCCTATAGGGGTACAGAGACAATCATGCAGTGCTGTGGGCTCGGAGGGGACAGGGGAGGTACACACTGCATCTGGCTCGGCAAGGTCCTTGCAGATTTCTATCTGTCCTGCAGAGTTGTCACATGCCGCAGATATGTGCCCTTGGATTGGGGATCTCATCTTCGTGAAAAGGGTGAGGCGCTATTGCCTTTGGAGCATGTGGCAGGCCAGTTTGCCAGAGGATGAGCATGATGCAGGACATTCCCTCTCTGCCACCCGGCACCTGTGGTCTGGGTTCACATGATCCGAGTCATGCCAGGACTCTGCATTGGCATGGGGCTTCAGACAGGTGGTCATGACCGTGGCAAAGACATCCAGTGTACCTGACATAGAGTGCAGCATGGAGTGGGCCCTGTCAGGATGGGAGTGAGCCTAAGGGGGAGCTGGATGGGGGGGAGATTTTGGCAGCATGAGCCTCGACTGACACACACTTCATGGGTTGGAATACCAAGAAGGTGTGTGACAGTGGTGAGGGTGGCTTTGCCTGTGGTGTGGTGAGGGTGAGCTGGGAGGAGAGGAGAATGTGATCACTCCAGGAGAGAGGAGTGCAGAGATGGACGGAGAGGGGAAAGTCAGATGAGATCAGAGCATAAAGAGTGTGCCCTGCAGAATGAGTAGGGACAGACGGGAGTCTAGAGGGTGAGAGGGAGTTGCTGAGGTCACAGAAAGGTCACGTGGGGGGGTCAACAAGCATGCAGGTGGATGCGTACAGCAACAAGGAAGAGGATTTCTGTGTCTGGGGACATGAGTGAGGAGGAGAGGTGAGGACACTCAGAAAGGAAGTAGTACATTTGACCAGTTTTCCCAGACACAGTACGCACAGTTTGTGAATGTCAAGGTGTGGTAGAGAGAGACGTCACACAAGCCATTCCAGAGTGGAGTAGGTCTAAGTAGGAGTGACAGTGGCAGGAATACCCTCAGGGAAGCCAAGGGCACACCCCCCCTGCACAGTAGTGGCGGGCAAAGGAGAGGGTCTCCTGAACATCAGGTAGGAGTGTGTGAAGGATGCAGACAGAGCTGGCCGTCAGACATGTTTCCATGAGACCAAGGATGTCAAGGTGCATAACCTCATGTAAGTGACAGATATCGGAGGAATGCCTGATGCAGCCGCAGTGAAAGGAGTGTAATTGTGGAGGAGGTGGGCAGCCTTGGAGGACTTACGGGGAGTGCTAGAGATCAGAGGTGCAGCATGTGTAGGAGTTGGAGTGGGAGGCGGAGAAGGATCATGGGAGGGTGCAGGGAGGCAGTGCAGGATTGATGAGGAGAGAGGAGGGGGGACAGCAGGAGAGGTAAGGAAGTTGATGAGATGTGGCTAGCATTTCTCAAGGAGAATGAGGTTGGCCTAAGGGCCTTGGACTGAGATGCTCCCATTACCATGCACATCAATTGTGGCCTCTGAGGGTTGGAAGGAGGCCAGGAGTACACCCCAACGGGTCCCACCATTGATGGTGGAAGAGGAGCAAGGAGAGAGGACAGGGACCATGTGAAGGGTCTATGGGACAGGCAAAGGCATGTATGAGCAGATGTCAGTGAGAGTTGGCTTTGAGTAGGCTCAGATGCACTTGTCAGCAATAGGGTGGGTCGCATTGGAGGGCAGGGTGCCCTCATTTGACTGTTAGCAAGCAGGTGTCGTGAGTAGGGCACGATGGTCTGAACTGTAGAAGTCAGGGAAGATAGACCATGAAGAGCAGCATGGAGTGTGAGGGAATGGGGCTCGAAACCAGACGGTACCAAAGCACACAGGTAGGAGGTGGATGTCAAGGCAACATCCACAGTATGACAGCATGTTGGTTGGCATTTATATACAGAGGACGCATTAGCATGTGGTATCATTGCATGTCAGGCATGTGAAGATGAAACTTGATTGGCTGGGGGAAAGTATAGGAATGGTATGTAAGACATCAGATGAATAGACAGGGGAGTATGAGCAACAATGTAGTGACAAAATGACAATTCAAGGGCAACTTCCATGGTGTAGGGCCATATGTGCACTGTTGCCAGTTGGGATAGTGCTGTGGGCAGATGGTGTTGCACTGAACATACTGGATGAGGCACATGGGTGCCACTATCTACTCTGCCACACACCCCCTTGACAGGCACCCAACATGAATGCTTCACACACACACCATGCACATGGATAATACACACATGCATGTGCACTCACACGGATGATGCCTCGTAATCAGGGAGATCTCCCACACCTTGGAGTTGTCCCTCGGTGACGTAGGATCCAGCTACGGACTCGTGTGGTGTGAGTTCTATTTCCTGTGCTGGGGACCCACCTCCAGTCACCAAGGTTGCGGCATGACTTGAGGCCAGCTTATCCTTTGCCCTGCGCTTAAGGTCATTCCAGCGCTTCTGGCAATCACTAGCTGTGCGCCTCACTACTCCAAGGGCACTTATTCTGTCAGCAATGGTCTGCCAGTGTGCCTGGCGTCTGACATGTGTGGTCTTGGACCCTGCAACGATGACCATTTCCCCATCATGATCTGACACATACTGAACAAGTGCATTCAGTTCGGCGTCTGTGAAGCTTGGCTTCCTTGATGGGCCGGACTGTGCAGCCGTGCCTGGGGAATCAGCCTGTGCCGGACGTGCACTCTTCCTCTTGCGCTTGGAAGGGGGTGGGGATCCAGAGTGTCCTACGCCGCTGTGGACACTAGGGGCAGGAGCCGTGGTGGACTCAGTACTGGGTGTGTGGGATTGCACACTCAGCATGGGAGTAGGTGCAGGCATTGGGGGTAGTGGGATGGGGTCAGGCCTGATCTGAGGTGCATGAACTAGGACCGACACAGTCTTGGCAGGGTGTATGAGAGGTGGGGTGGATGGAGCCACACCCTGGCTACGGGGGCCAGCAGATGACCTATCTGGCATAGATGCGCGTGCCCTGATGACACCAATGTGCACCGGTGCACGTGCAGTGGACCTGCTGACCTGGATGTCAGCGATGGGATCACCCTCGGACAGGTCTGCTGCCACAATGGGCTGGTCCAACAAGGGCTGATCAGGGTTGGTATCAGCCACATGACCCTCAACTGGGGGGGGGGGGGCATGGGTGTCCCTGACTGGTCCTCCAGACTGGGGGGGACAGGGGCACCCTGCAAGTCACAACCACGTCCCCTAGTGGATCCTCACGGCCACCACGTGTGGCTCGGCCACCTTTGCCACCCTTACGGCTTGCACGCCTCCCAACCATGGCACTGATGTTATTGTGCGTATGGGAGTCGGTGTGCACAATTGTCCTGGGCAATTGGGTGTCAAAGGGGTTGGGTACCAGATGGTATTCGTACCCTAGTGCAGTGGCAAGGCTATATGACACCCCTGGGGAAAGATGACGGGTCACGCAACGCACAGGCACCCCAGAAAAGTTAAGGAACGTGCACAATACCCCTCCTAGACCACGTGTGCTGATGGAAAACCCTGCACTACGCTGTGGCATCCAGTAACACAATGAACGTATGCGTGTCACACGCAGCCTAGAATGACCTCTGAAGGGGTAGGCTACACACGGGGCAAGCACAGAAGTTAGATACGTGCGTGACTCACCGTCTGCCAGGTAAAAGAGCGTGAAAAATGAGCGCGTTTGGTTGGCAACACCCCCGCCAAAAGAAGATGTGTACGCTGTCTGAGGAGACAGGACAACAGTAGAAGGGGACACTGTTTGAGGGAACAGGCCCAGGTAAACCAGTACAAGAGGAAAAAGAGAAAAAGCTGTCAGAGGTAACAGGGAGTACGAACTGGAAACGCCGTGAAGTAAATCGCGTGTGAAACGACAAGAAGTACAGAATTCACCCACTCGCTCTCCACGAAAAGCACGTACAAGGAAATGGTGTTCAACACTACCTTATATACAGGCCCACACGTACAGCGTCACTTACGGCGTGTACGTGCTTGGCCCATGTTCACCAATCACACGCTTTGTCACTTCTGCGTGTGGATCCTTTTTCACCAATCACACGCTTTGACACTCCTGCGTGTAGCTCACTTTTCACCAATCACACGCTTTGTCACTCCTGCGTGTAGATCCATTTTCACCAATCACACGCTTTGTCACTCCTGCGTGTAGATCCATTTTCACCAATCACACGCTTTGACACTGCACGTGCAGGTAACTATAGACGCACATATGCTGGTGACGGGTTTTCGCGCGATTCGCTGAGTGTGGGGTTTTCACGTGCAGATTCACTCCCTATCAGGCTGTCCACGCGTTCAAACACGAAAGACCACGCTCCTGGCCAGGAGGCAAAATTACAGTCCCCCAGAGCCCTGAGCACGCTCCCACCTGCCATCTGCTGCTGCCTGACTGCCTGCTGGCCACGTGCCCCACAGTGCTGGTGGGTGGGGGGGTGGGAGACATGGGTGGGGGCCTGGTGGAGGGTGCCCCTGGTGGATGGGGGGTGGGGGTGGTGGGAGACATGGGTGGGGGCCTGGTGGAGGGTGCCCCTGGTGGATGGGGGTGCAGGGGGACATGATCAGGTGTGCAGGGTAGTCCCCTGTTTTGTGGGCAGCCTGCAGGGGCCGTCGAGAGTGTACAGGGTACACCTGTGAGGGCCCACCCAGCCTAATCGCGTGTGTAACTTCCCACGCACCCCTGTAATACACGTACCAAGCCAATTCGCGTGTGAGAATTCCCACGCACCCCTGAAATACACGTACCCTGCTGAAGTCGCGTGTAAAACTTCCCGCGCACCCCTGTAATACACGCGCCCAGCCTATTCGCGTGTGGAAATTCCCGCGCACCCCTGAAATACACGCGCACAGGCTATTCGCGTGTGATAATTCCCGCGCACCCCTGAAATACACGCGCCCAGGCTATTCGCGTGTGGAAATTCCCGCGCACCCCTGAAATACACGCGCCCAGGCTATTCGCGTGTGGAACTTCCCGCGCACCCCTGAAATACAAGTACCCTGCTGTAATCGCGTGTGGGACTTCCCGCGCACCCCTGAAATACACGCGGACAGGCTATTCGCGTGTGGAACTTCCCGCGCACCCCTGAAATACACGTACCCTGCTGTAATCGCGTGTGGGACTTCCCGCGCACCCCTGAAATACACGCGCCCAGGCTATTCGCGTGTGGGACTTCCCACGCACCCCTGAAATACACGCGGCCAGGCTATTCGCGTGTGGAACTTCCCGCGCACCCCTGAAATACACGTACCCTGCTGTAATCGCGTGTGGGACTTCCCGCGCACCCCTGAAATACACGCGGACAGGCTATTCGCGTGTGGAACTTCCCGCGCACCCCTGAAATACAAGTACCCTGCTGTAATCGCGTGTGGGACTTCCCGCGCACCCCTGAAATACACGCGGACAGGCTATTCGCGTGTGGTACTTCCCGCGCACCCCTGAAATACACGTACCCTGCTGTAATCGCGTGTGGGACTTCCCGCGCACCCCTGAAATACACGCGCCCAGGCTATTCGCGTGTGGGACTTCCCGCGCACCCCTGCAATTCCCGTAGCCTAGCTTTTCGCGTGTGAAACTTCCCGCGCACCCCTGAAATGGACGTAGCCTGGGATTTGACGTGTGAAACTTCCCGCGCACCCTTGAAAATCGCATGGGCTGCTTGCCGTGATGGTCCAGTGTTAGCGCAGCCCCTTGCGCTGGTTTGTGATTTTTATGAGATTTCCCAGCGCAAGGGGCGTTCCTGGGGGCGTAACTGGCGCTGCAGCGAGTCGCTGCGCCACTGTGCACCACGGCTGCCTGGGGAAGCTAAAATCCATGAATACGCTGTGCGCCGGATTCGGTTTTGGCGCACGCGGCTGGCGCAGACTATCGCAGGCGCACGCTGTGCGCCAGCCGCGTGCGCTACTTGTGCGCTGGATTCTATGAATTACCCTGTTTATGTCCTGTTGCAAGAATTTTCAATTTGGGCAAGATAACCAAAGAAAAGTATTTTATGTGAATGAAGAGGAGGATAGGAAATCGTCAGATGACGATGTTGTTGTTGTGCCTTCTCAGAATGTTATTGTCAATACAGTTAATGTTGTTGGTAAGGGGGATGAAGAGGATGACTGTGAGCATCCATATGCTATTGTGAATGTTAATGGTTTCAAGTTGTCATTAATGGCCGACTCCGGGTCAAAAATAACGCTTATTTCTAGAAGTGTATTTGAAGCAGAGATGAGAGGGAATGTATCAGCATTGTCGAAACCGGACATAAGTCCAGGAAGTTACAATCAAGATCGAATTGAGTTGTTAGGGTACGTGTGGAGTAAGTTTGAATTTAAAGGTCGATGTTGTGATGGAAAGGTGTATATCACTAAGAAAGGACAATCTCTACTAGGATGGAGAGAACAAAAGAATTTGGGAATAAGACTTGATCCCAACCATCCAGACCAAGTCCTACAAGTTTCCGAAGAACCCGTGAGTCATGGGAAATATATGTCAGAGTATAAGAAAGTGTTTGATGAGTCTTTGGGAAGAATAAAAGGGTTTCAACACCAGATAATTTTGAAGAAGGATAGCGTACCTGTAGTGGCTAAGCTCAGACCTGTGCCGTTTGCTTTACGAGGCAGTGTAAAAAGGGAATTACAAAAGTTGTTGGCGTCAGGTGTAATTGAGAGAGCTGGGGGAGTAGAGTGGGTTTCCCCAGTTGTAATAGTGAAGAAGAGTTCAGGGGATTTGAGGCTGTGCGTTGATATGCGTAAGCTAAACAAATGTGTGTTGGTGGACAGGCATCCCCTGCCCAACATGGGAGAGTTATTGACCAGGGTGGGCGGGGGAAAGTATTTTTCTAAACTGGATATGGCATCAGCATATCATCAAGTGGAGTTGGAGGAGGCCTGTAGGAAAGTCACTGCATTTATTACACATGAAGGTGTGTTCCAATTTAGAAGGATGCCGTTTTGATTGGCATCCGCCTCTTCTGTTTTCCAGAAGATCATGGATCGTTTGTTGAGAGGGATGAAGGGTGTTTTTTGTTTTCAGGATGATGTATTGGTGAGTGGAGAGACTTTAGAAGAACATGACAAAAATCTGTGCAAGGTGTTGAAGATGTTTGAGGAGATGGGTATCACGGTGAAAGGGGAGAAATGTAAGTTTGCTGTGACGAGAGTGGAATATCTGGGTCATGAAGTGTCGGGAGATGGGATAAGACCCAAAGAAGATATGGTGAATTCTATAAGAAACATAGAAACGCCTAGAAATAAAAGTGAGCTTCGTTCATTTCTAGGGATGACAGAATTCTACCAGAAATTTGTTACGAACTATGCTGATAAGGTTCAGGAACTAAGGAAAATTTTGAGAAAGGGTGCTGACTTCGTGTGGAATAATCGATGTGAGAAAGAGTTCAATAGCATCAAAGAAGATATAGATATGGCTCGTCCGTTAGGATGTTTTGACACTAGGAAGTCTACCATTATTACTGTTGACGCCAGTGAGGGTGGTTTGGGAGCTGTATTGTCTCAGAAACAAGTTGATGGTTCTGAAAACATTATAGCTCATGCATCAAGAGGTCTCAGAGGAGCAGAGATGAGATATTCGGTCATTGAGAAAGAGGCTTTAGCTTGTTTCTGGGCTATTGAACGTTTCAAGAGTTTTGTGTGGGGAGTGGAATTTGCAATTCGCACTGATCATAAGCCTCTAAAAGCAATATTTGAGAATAAGGGCCTTAACAAAGTTTCGCGCCGGGTGGCAGGTTGGGTCACCAGGATGCAGACGCACTGTTTTAAAATAGAAGTCATCCCAGGAAAGGGAAATATTCTAGCAGACAGCCTGTCCAGGATAAGAGTTGCAAACTCTGAGAATGTGAAGAATGAGGATTTAGAATTAGTATTTGTTAATACTGATGGCATAGTCTCCAAACCAGAGTGGTTGGAGGGTATGAAAGAAGACCATGTGATCAACAGAGTAATTCCATATGTTGTGTCTGGATCATGGCCAAATAAGCAGTCATTGGATGAAGATACAAAACCATATTGGGAAGTGAAGGACGAGTTATCTGTAAATGAGGATATTTTGTTCAGGTGGGGTAGGGCTGTTGTCCCCATTGGATTGAGGAAGAAGGTTATAGAATTAGCACACAGCGGTCACATTGGAGTTACTAAGACAAAGGGTGTTTTGAGAGAAGACTATTGGTGGCCAGGATTTGACAAAGAAATAGAGGCAGTGCTGGCAAATTGTCAGTTTTGTATCAGGAGTGGTAAGGGCATTGTAGCAAGGAAACAGCCATTGGTGGATGTTGGTCTACCCTCCAGGATATGGAGCGATATTGCTATGGACATTCTGGGTCCTGTAGAATTAGGCTATGGTCGCGGAAAATATGTTGTGTTGGTTGTGGATTTGTTTTCCAGGTGGACAGACTTTAAAATTGTCAGAGACATCACGGGAGAGAGCATGATAAGGGTTTTACAAGAAATTTTTGCCAATGAAGGTTTACCAGAAACTGTTTTGACAGACAATGGTCCCCAATTTATAGGAGAAGGTTTCACCAACTATTTGAGGAGATGTGGAGTTGGACACAAGAGAACTTCGTTATAACATCCTGAATCAAATGGTGTTGTTGAGAGGATGAATAGATGTGTAATGGAGAGTGTGAGGATGGGAGAAGAACGTGGTTTGGACAAGTTAGCCATGATACAAAACAGGATGTGGGCTCTTAGAATGGCGCCACATGCTGTTACCGGATTATGCCCGTTTGAGCTTATGAGGGGCAGGAAGCCATTTTCTATAACGTGCCCACCTTGGCTTGGTAGGAGTAGGGAGTCTGACCTGGTGGTAGATCAGGTGAGGAAGTCTCTGGTAAAAAAAAAAATCAGAATGTGTCATGCGTGAAAATATAAGAAGAGGAAAGAAAGAATTGCGTGTGGAATGTGGAGATGGGTCAGGATAAGGAAAGGGTTTCTCAAAAAGAAAGGGGATTCCCTTTATTCGGACCCGGTCAGAGTGGTGGCAGTCATGAAGGGTGCAGTACGTGTGACCGGTGGGCAGGTGTGGAACAAGAGTAGGATAGCTACCGTGAAGAGGGGTCATGTGTGAAAGGAGAACGCTTTTGTATAACAGACACTTGGGAAAAGAAATGTTTAATGTAGTTGTTTGAGTGAGTTAAAGAATTCTAAAAAAAAAAAAAAAAATGAAATGAAGGGAGATGTGTTGTGATGATGTTTCTCTTTGGGAGCAGAGAGAGCTAGTGTTGATGACATAGGCAGAGCAGGGTGCCTCCATGATGTCATTGGAACGTTCACTTGCATGTGTTATTTACGTTCTAAAGTTGTCAGTTGATGGAGGTTTTGATGGGGAAGGATCTCGTATGTTCGGGGGTCTTTCTTGCTTTCATTTATCTTAAATAAATGTGAAATCAATTTACCAGCGTCTGTGTGCTGCTTCACAACACTGGGCACAATAAGTTGGCCAGGATGTGGCAGCGCCTGTGAGTGGCAAGCAGAATCCCCAGGTCTGGGAGAGAAAGGACGGAAAAATAACATGTATTCCGTCAATTTAAAATAAATGAAAGATGTCAAAACAAGGGTGATGCTGAATGTTGGAGCATGCGTGATGACAGTGAAATACAAGGTGCCGGGAGGCATGCTGCATGGAATAAACTGTGTGTAGTTATCATGTAGGACTGGTTGACCCATCAGGCGATGGGATCGGGGCACTGTACCGGGTTATTTGTGCGCACCGTATATGGACAGTGCATGCGTTCATGTCTGTGCCCGTGATGTAGTGGGGACGTGGACGTTAAAAATGACTTTTCAAGCGTCTGAAACTCACTAGGTGATACCTACGAGATTGAACGTGCATGGCTTTGGAGGACATGCTCAATGGAGTGCGTGCGGCAGATGGATCGTGCATAAATCCGTGTCCGTACCCGTGGGGTAATCGGGGTGTGAAGGGACCTCTATGATTAAACTTACTTGTAGGATCCGCGAGCGTCTGACTCTCACTGAGTATGCAGCAGTGTGTACTGAGAGTTGCCCTGGAGATAAGTCCCGATGCTGTATGGTATGCCCCGCCCCTAGGCCGATGCCGCCAATAGTGGGGCGCCAGATGGACCAATGGGGACAGGGGTGTGTGTGGGTGACGTGGCACACAGCTCAAGTGAAAGTGAGTCTGATTGGCTAAAGGTACATGCAGCTTGACCAATAATGAATGGACTTAAAGATGGGGATTATCCCGACTTAATTATGTTGGAAAATGTGGTCGGTTTGATACGAGCAAGGTGCACAAAAAACGGCGCCTAATGCCTGAAGCATGATGGGAATTGTAGTCTTGCACAAGCAAGCGTCCATGTCAGGATTTGTGCAAAAAGTCTGTTAATAGAGCCGCTGGGAGGCAGCCGATGAAACTGCCCACACGTGAGCCCTGTTTCTATGCAAGGCTATGTGTATAACTCTCGGTACTGGAAAAGGTGGCATGATTTGCAAGATACAATTAATGACTGGTAAGGACAGTTTGATGATGTAATGAATGCAACTGCGGAAAATATATCTATTATGTTGCACAACTGAGTTAAAAATGTAACAGCAATGATCATATCCATGTGCATAACATCCAACGGAATTAGACCCAAGCAACATTTCATCCATGAGAAGTAATGACGTAGTCTAAGTCGAATGTGTAAGGCGCCAGATGCGTTTTACAGAGAGAACTTTTTCAGACATTGTGTTGGATGCTATTGTTTGTGGAATACAATATAGTACTGTTTCATAATTTCATGCAGGTGCAATGGATGTCTGGTTTTCGATTAGGTACTAGATAGATGTTTCATCAAAGAGGTGTGTCTGTACACAACTAAATTAATTGTGCGGTATCAATGATCAAATCCATGTGCAATAAATCCAACAAAATAAGACCCAAGCAACATTTGTTCTGTGAATCGTAATTGCGTGGTCTATGTCGCAGATCTCGAGAACCAGATGCATTTTTACAAACAAAAACAGTACATTTGCATAATTTCATACAGGTATATACATGGCATGGTACTGATTTGTGTACATCAAAGAATGATGTGTTCCAGGTTTTCAGTAGAATAGACTATGGGCTACATAGGTGGAATATGTTTGGGCACGGTCATGACCTATGACTGAACATACAAAAGTCTATGCTGCTGTGTACTTGCTAATATAAAATGATGGTGGGGCATTAGTAAAGGTGAGAAATGCCCGTGTGGTATGGTATCTGGCAAACATCATGTGCCAGGTGTGGTGGGTTAATTCCAAAAGTGCTTCCATTCGACTGTGATATTCAGTCCATTTTTCAGTGCCTAATCTATGTACCCATTTTTGTTTCAATTGTGTTAGGGATAGATTGATATCTCCACCTCGTTTTTGTGGGGTCAGTTGCTGTACAATTACCCATGTAAATTGCTAATTGGTGTGTCCTTTCTTGGTGAATTGTTCCACAAGTGGTTTATCAGCCACCGCATTTTTGATGCATGACCTGTGTTCATTAATCCGTTGTTTGATGGGCCTGATTGTTTTGCCGATGTAGATTAGGTCACACGGACAACTAATGACATAGATGACGAATTTGCTTTCGCAGTTGGTGTGATTGAAAATCCTTATAGGTGAATGTTTTGCTGGATTTTGTGTATCTACAGGCCACACATCGACCGCAGATGAAGTGTCCAACCACAGGTAGTAATTCCCATAATGTTTGCATTTCTTTTTCCGGTTCGAAGAAGGTGTGTACCAGTGTGTCTCGTAGGTTTTTGTTATTTTTTAACGCAAAAAGAGGTTTTTTTGCCAGGGTCCCCTCATTTTTGATGAGATACCAATGTTTATTGATGGAGGCTTTGGTGAGATTACTGATGGGATTGAAGGTGGCGACACAGACTGGGCTGTCGATGGGATTCTTATCGTTGGGGGTAAGACAGATGGTGTGGCCTGTGTTTGCTGCTCTCTTTTTAGCCATTAGTATCGATTTTCTTGGGAACCCTCTCTCTGTGAGACGTATTTGTAGCTTCATCCCCCTCTCTCCCCATCCCAGCCTCTACCTCTGACTCTGCTCTCAGCATCCTCCATCTGGCCATTACTAACACCCTCGACATTCTTGCCCCAATTATGAGGATCCGCCTGAAACCTGCTTCCCAGGCGCAACACCCGGTATGGCTCTGAACGTGGAGCGCTGAAATGCAAGTGCAGAGCTGAGGAATTGAAGTGGCAAACCTCGGGTTCACCCTCTGACAAACTGTCCTGCCGCCGGCTCCAAAGACGATAAAGACTACCCGTGCCAAGAAAAGGGCCCACATCCAGGCATGGGTATCTGGTGCATCCAACAACACGGCTGAACTCTTTAAAATCTGCAGGGAACTAGCCAAGCCTTCTGCAGTCTCCTCCTCCTCTCTTTCTTCCCAAGGCCCTCTGCAATGCACTGGTCACACACTTCACCACTAAAAGTCTGGACATCCTGAGCACCCGTGCTACCCTCTCCTCCAGCCTCTCTCACTGTTGCTACTGGTAATTTCCCCTCCTCCCTTGTGCACCCCCTCCTGAAAAGAAACTTCAGCAGATCCCTACCTATCCAGCCAACTACCACCCATTTCTGTCACCCCTTCCATGGGAAACTCCTTGAGAAGCTGGCCTTCCCCTAATTTACCTCACATACTGAACTTGTAGGTGGTCTCCACAACCAGCAATCTGGATTCCGAGCATCCAGAGGTGCGGAAACTGCTCTTCTTAACACCTGTGAAGAGCTGCTCCCATCTCTGGACACTCTCTCCTCTGCCTTTGACACGGTCAACCACTCCATCCTCATAAAACTGCTCTATGAAACCCTTCATATCTTGGAGCAGGCACTGGACTGGCTGACCTCCTTCCTAACTGATTGTTCGTCCAAGTTAATCTGAGCACCTTCTCTTCACCTATCTTTCTCCACCTGTGGTGTCCCCCAGGGCTCCAATCTCTTCCCCTTGGCTTTTTAACATTTAACTTTCTCAGCTGGCACTCCTCATTTACTCCTTCTCCCCCAGATTCCAGTATTGCACAGATGAGACACAATTTATTTTCCAACTTCCTGCTGACCCTCTTGCAGACTGCCTATCTGCCACCCAGTCCTGGTGCACTTCCAACAATCTCTGCCTCAATGCTTCTTCATCTGAAGCCGCAAACCTTGGAGTTATCTTTAACTCCTCTTTCCTTCCTCCCGCAAATTCAGGACATTGCCAAGAAGTTCAACTTTCAACTCTTCCTTCTCAAAGGAATTCTCCCATTTCTTAATTTCCCACAAAAGCTCACTGTTACCAAAGCTCTGGTTCTCTCTAGGCTAGACTACTGCAACAGCCTTCTCTTGAATCTACCCTCATCCACTCTATGACCCCTGCAGCTAATCCAGAATAGGGCAGCAAGATGTATCCTTGGCCTCAAGCCCAGGGACCGCATCTCTCCTTCCCTAAAAACTCTTCACTGGCTATGGGTTGCTGCAAAGATCAAGTCCAAATCCCTTTGTATCATCCAATACGGATGTCTGGGGCCACGCTATCTACAACTTGCTCTTACTAAATACTCACCCTCTAGACCTCTGCATTCCACTGGTACCAAGTATCTGCGTGTCATCATTTTGCTAAACAGAGGGCCGGAGGCAAATCTCTTTCCTCAGTTGGCTCCCTCTTATTTAATAGCCTCCCCCTTCTTCTTGAGCCGGATCTCCTCAAATTCTGGAAGCTCCTCAAGACTTTCCTTTTCACCTCATCCATCCCTTCTTCCCTCCTCTACGAATCTCAGTCGCTGTGATTGGTGTTCGGGGCCCTGGCCTTCCACACCTAATCGCCTCCCACACTGCCTGCGCGCTGCACTTGCCTTGACCTTAACAGCCTTCACCACTGTAGGCCTGCACTTTTACACCTGCTACTCACTCACAAGCACTTCAGCACTTACCCTCCCCCACCCCACTCTACCACTCTCCTCTCTGCACTTGCACGCTCTGAATGCTCACAAGGCCTAGTAGGTTTGTCTTTATCCTCCAGTGTATTGTTTTCTCTCCCATGTTCCCTCCCTGTTTCCCTGTGGGCGCTTTGAAACACAATTTACTTCTTGTACAAGCACCTACACATGTTCAATAAATAAAAAATAAACCAATGCTGTGCAATAGGGTGTAATATTTATGAATGTTGAGATTCATTGTATTTTTATTTTATTATTTTTACAATTTGTATTGTATGTGCTTTAATGACATTGTATGTCAAAATAAAGCTTTTATGGTGATGATTTAATCAATCTCCTATACTTGCTTTTATTCAGCAGACTCTGGGCTCAGCCATTCATCATAGTAAACCCTCCAATCATACACAAGCCCTCTAGCGTGGAGCCTTTCCCTGTTACGTTACGTAGACCCAGTGGCCTTTAAGCCCTCTAGCGTGGAGCCTTTCCCTGTTAAGGTACGTAGACCCAGTGGCCTTTAAGCCCTCTAGCATGGAGCCTTTCCCTGTTAAGGTACGTAGACCCAGTGGCCTTTAAGCCCTCTAGCGTGGAGACTTTCCTGTTAAGGTACGTAGACCCAGTGGCCTTTAAGCCCTCTAGCATGGAGCCTTTTCCTGTTAAGGTACGTAGACCCAGTGGCCTTTAAGCCCTCTAGCATGGAGCCTTTCCTGTTAAGGTACGTAGACCCAGTGGCCTTTAAGCCCTCTAGCGTGGAGCCTTTCCTGTTAAGGTACGTAGACCCAGTGGCCTTTAAGCCCTCTAGCGTGGAGCCTTTCCCTGTTAAGGTACGTAGACCCAGTGGCCTTTAAGCCCTCTAGCGTGGAGCCTTTCCCTGTTAAGGTACGTAGACCCAGTGGCCTTTAAGCCCTCTAGCTCGAGTCTTTCCCTGTTAAGGTACGTAGACCAGTGGCCTTTAATTTGAAGAATATTTTTTGTAGTTAGTCAAGAGTCTTTAAAGCCAACAGATGAGTATATTGTTCCAGTGAAGTGTGGGAGATTAGGCGTCCTTTCCCAATCTGATCACAATAGTGCAGTGGTCTCCAAACTTTTTCATACTTACCCCCTTCCCATCCCCACTTTGAGTAAACATATTGTTTCTGGCCCCCACCTACAAGTTGGTCCCCCCACCTTCCCTTTGGTGGGGCCTAAAGGATGTCCAGGGGGGCCCATGCTCTTTACAATGTAAGCAGATGTTCTACTGCTTATATTTTCCATTAAAAGCAGTCACCTTAAGCCTTAAAAAAAAAAAGCATCTGGGGCCTTGGCTAGAACTACACCAATCATGATAGAGCAAGGAAGAGGTAGGGTGACTACCTTCCACCCCTTAATCCCTATAATTCCTATGCAAGCTTGTCCCCCTTATTTCAATTAAGCTAAGAACCACCACTAGGGTTCCTACATTCACTGGGATCCCTTAATTCGGTTGCAGAGGGTCCAGGTGTCGTGGATGCAGTGGTCACTTTCAGTTCCTGGATTGTGTCCCGCTAAGTGGCGGTTCCTAGGACTGATTAACAACATTCACCCACGAATAGGAGGGGATTGTCAGACCAGGGGATGTTACACTTCCTCTTTCTCTCTACCTCACCTTTGCTGATGTCCCGACTGCTGGGCTTACTGGCTTCCTGGCCACCCACTGATATTACGGGTTCAGGCTCCTGCATGATCAGTGGTTCCTGCATGATCAGTTGCCCCTGCACTGCCTCCGGGCTATCCAGCTACTTAAGGGACTGTATCTGCAACCCTACAGTCTCTTGACTACCTGCACATATGAGCCACTTCCTAGCAGCATTTACTAGTTACTTGCACTCTCCTTCCCTCTTGCCCCCCTGTTCCCCCTTTGGCCCTTGTCCCGCTCCCTTCCCTCTGCACTTGCACATTCTGAATGACACTAGTCCTAGTAAGATTGTTGTTTTGTCCTCCCTTCCTTGGCTTTTCATGCCTAGAAACACTTGTGTACAGGTGCGTTATAAATGACTTATATTAGAAAAGGCTGCTCTGCTAATCAATTATGTAAAACTAATTTATACTTTGCAGTTAGGAAAGAGGGTTATTATCAGATGAGAATCCTGTCCCAGTCCTGAGGACAAAATAGTAAAAAGAAGCTAGTTAACAAGAGCAGTGAAAAGAATATATAAAAGGGCATTAGCCAAACCAGTTGGCGGGACACACAGAGAGTGGAAACAAGTCCCCCTAGGAGGTAGGGAAGACACTGTATGAACAGGATAAAAGAGGAGGGAGTTTTAGACCGTCAATTCATAACTAGGAAAGCCTGATAAGAGGTCAAGATACCCCAACTCGCGAAAGCCTGAAATTAGAGACTGGGAAGTGTCTACAAGGGACGACAATGTGAGGAACCACTGCCAGAGAAAACATTCTAAATATAGGACCACAGAAAGCACGAACTGATCTCGGAGACGATTCAAGGAGACTATGTCAAGAAATATCTGTACCACAGAGAAAAGTTATAAAGAGACCATCTGAAGAGAAGACCAGGCAAATATAAGAAACTCTCCTGGCCTATTTAAATTCATTGGCTATAGTGGTAGTTTCAGATAGTTAGTTTGGAAGGAGGACACGTTTACTTTGGACTTCCTGACAACTGACTAGCACGTTCCTTTAGATGGGTAGAGTATTCCCTCTACCAATAGGGAAAGATGGGCCTTTTATTTATAATTTCATTAAAGATATTGAATAATGTCCTCAGTGTTTCCGGCTCCTTCTTCCGACCCACCACACAACTCGGTAGTTATGGTTATGCTGGGTACCATATTTCACTATGTAGTGCCAAGTAACCTTAAGTATAGCGCTAGCAACTCTGTAACATAACCAGTGTATTTATAAAGCTCACGTTCACCCCCGTAGGGGCCTCTTGGCGCTAATAGCAGTTGTTTATTGTTACCCAACTTAATGGTACTCCTATCAATCTCGGAAGGAAGAAGGGCTGAGGGAACCTGCCAGGATTTGAACCTGTGACCATGAGGTCAAACAAAGGCCCCTTTAGTGGATGCATTAGTCCACTGAGCCACAGACCTGGCTGTTCTATTGATGTCGGGGAACCATATTTCCCTACGTAGTTTCATGTAACTGTAAGTATAGCAGTAGCAAATCGGCAGTTCTCGATATTGTTTATTTGTAATGTGCCTATCCACAAGTGTTTCGAGGTGCAACAAGGTTAGGGGGTGGGGTGGAAAAGTGATCTTACTAGGCCATGTGACATTGAGATCATGCAAGTGCAGTAACCAGAAGTGCAGGAGGAGGGGCAAAGTGCTGGAACAGGGCAGTTGGGCCTGTGACGAGGACAGGGCCGGGGAAGAGAAGGGGAACAAAGCTAAGTGCAATGGAGAGGGAAGGAATGGCCATCCAGTCATGTGCAGGCCGGGGGGGGGGACCAGAGAGGGAGGGCGTGGTGGGTCCGGGGAGAACAAGGGCATGGGTGGACTGGACAAGGGGGCTGGTGCCCTGTAAGACTCTGAAGAACTAGGGCAGAGGGGTAAAATTGGCAGGGGAGAGGGAAGGAAAATAGAAAAGGGAAGGTCTTGAGTCACTGTCGTAGGCGAGTAGGAGAGGGAGGGAAGAAGAAAAGGAGGGTCTTGAGAAGCTTCCGGAACTTAAGGCGATCCGGCTCACAAGGCCATTCCAGCGTAAGCCACCTGTGCTGTGGAGGAGAGCTCTTTCCCCTTACTCTCTGCGTGAAGAAACATCTGTTCTGCGGAGAGTTGGAGCACAGTGACCAAAGGGCTCTAGCATGTCGATATTTTGGGAGAGTGAGTTGGATGTGGTGGGGTCACAGGCCCCAGAAAGCCTTGTGGAACATGCAGAGGGTCTTGAATGTAATCCTTGCAGCAACTGGGAGCCAGTGGCAGTGCTTGGGTTCGCGCGAGAAAAAATGGTTTATTCCTGACCCCTCAAGGCCATCCCCTTTCTCAAATCGTCACCCGCCTCTCAGCAATGCCGACCATGACTAGTTAAGGGTGAGAGGCGTCCAAACGTGGGAAGGAGTGTCAAGGCTCCAGCAAGGACAACTCGTGCCATATTGTGCAAGTACCTGGCACATAATAGCAATACCTGATAATGATTTGAGTGCCTTCCATTTGACTTGACCGCCTGTTGTCTTTAACTTTCCATTTGATACCAATACCTGTAAAAAGAATTGTGCTACCCAAAAGCTGTTGGCTTTTCTGTACTTCTCCCGATGCGGTTGGAACACCAAGAATGTCACCCTGCCCTTTTATAGCACGCCCTCCGTCGCGTCTCATGCAACGATCATCTTTGACTATTCAATAGTTGTACAACTGAACAAAACCTTAAAGGTTTAGCACCTCATTAGCAAACTATGGATACCACTTTAATTATTGACTAGCTCTCTCGTCTAAGAAAAATAATGTCTCTTTCTTTACCTAAATTGAACAATCATTTTGTGAAAACCAACCATCTTATTTCCCTTTTATTACTAAAGGAGGGTGACCAGATGATTGCATGTTATCTGTACACCCCTTCTTAGTTTTGGGTATTAGCTGGTGCTAGAAGCCAAATGTTTTGCCTTAGAATATCGATAAGAGGGAGATCAGATAGGAGTGAAGGACACAGAGCTTGTCTGTGTTTGGCATTTTACTGACTCAATTGGCTGCCTATTGCCAGGCCAATCTCTATGGCCATTCCCACTCACTACCTACCCATCCCCACCCAAAACATATCCTTCTGAAACCTATTTGAATTAGCTCTGTCTAGCAGCAAAATCAAACGTTATGCTGTGTATATAGGGCCTGCCAGTGTTATTTTTATCTGAGAATGGCTCAATTGCAGCTGTAAAGGAACCTTTGGTGTAATAAAGATACCGTCACTGATTGTGCCTTCAGCTGCTCGAATTATAAGCAGTACGTCTCCTCACATCTGTTCCTTGCATAGAAGTTTTATTAAAAAAATCACTGGCAAAGCCAACACTTTTGGCTTGTGTATAGACATTTGGCACACACTGACATCATATGGCCAGGTACTCGCACCATTGTCTAGCTGTTATCATCTTATTGCCAGGTACTAGGGCCTGGTAACTCTTGAGCCCTTGTCCATGCAAAAGCCAAAACAAATGGTTTTGCCAATGCTTGTTTTTGTCCTGATAAAGGTCCCCTACTAGCTGTAGCCATAAGACACTACGCTCGAAGGGGACAGAAACACAGCGTGTCGACAGACAACCGATTAGATATAAATGTTACATTAAATATAACAATCTCATTAGTGTCTTCAAATGTGTCCATTGATTTGCAGTGAAGTCTATTATTTGTATTTATAAGGTTTATATAGCGCTTTAATCCAAAGCGCTTTACATTATTACAGCATGATTACAAACAATAATGAAATAGAAGCATATTTACAAACGTGAAACAAACCAAGGAAACAATGTGCAGAACAATTTACCTGGGTAGTAGAAAGGTGAAGGGAGGGGTGAGGAGTAAGGGAGGAGAAGAGGGAGTCAAGATGGGGAATATAGATGAAGTTTCAAGGGGATAGGAGGAGGCATAAGAGGGAAAGGAGAGGGTGGGAAAGGTGGGCAGGAGGGAGAATAGGGAAGTAAGAGAGAAGTGAAGGAGGTCAGGGCGGAGGATGGAGAAGAGATTTCAGGGAGGCGCGGATTTAATCGTGCCAAGAGATTGCCAACTGTTTATGCTAAACAGTTGGCGCGATGATGCACACATGGGTTCCCGTGGTATTTGAATGATATGAATTGTTGAGATTTTTTGTTTACATCGTTTTGTTGTAAAATAAAATATGTAATTTTGTAATGGAGGTTTGCTGACATATTAGGCATTATTTGATTAGCCTTAAGTTTGTGTGTTTTTGAGAAAGTTAGGGTTGATCTAGCTCATCCCAGAGTGATGGATTAATGAAGGCTTTCGGGCCCTCTCTATTAAAGAAAGATCATTGAATAATTCAGTAAAAATGCAGGTGTCTTGACTTTGTGTTTTACAAGTGGTTGGTGGACCTGTGGCTTCGAGGTACTTCGATCTTTGTTCTGAGTTTACCTTTTCTAGTGCATATCAATTAAAATGGATGATTTTAACAAAACACTGAGGTAATGTGGGTTTTTAGGTTATAGGAAATATATGTATTAATTATCTTGCGTACTTCTAACGTAAACACACAACGGTAATAGATTGTAAGTAATAACCAGACAATTTGGGCTTAGCTAACAATTAGCCAATGGAGAAAGATTTGCTTATGACAAATTTATGGAGTCCGTTTGCATAGAATACATTAATTTGAGACCAACATTAATGTGATTTGCCTCACTGATGTCACCCCAGTTTGGTTCTTAGTTTCTCAAGTAACGTTGGTGCTCGCCACTTATTGTATACTATGATAGCTTTGCATATACACGGTCTTAGACTATATGCTTGCCAAAATGGCATCTCATGTGAGCCTACACAGACTCCCAAACCTTCCAACACTACCCAGCAGGGGAATGTCAGAAAGGCAAGTGGACATGGATCATCTGGTCTGGAGAGGTGTATGCCTCATTCCTCATGCATGCAGAGTAGAAGGGCTGTGGAAGGCAACAGCACAATACAACACCTGTGAGGCCGAGGAGAGAACGAATGAGCAATCCATATCTAGGCTTTCCAGAGATCTCCCACCAACCCGTTGCTCAGGCTTCCTGCAGGATTGCACCTACCATGGTGGGATGGTCCATTGGGCAGACGTCCTGGGAAAAGGTAGCATTGATGGTGATAGCCAGGCACTAGAGTACAGAGAGATGGGCATGGCTGAAGGCAGCAGCAAGGTGCGGTTTAATAGACCAAGCACTGGCGGGAAAATTATTCGCAGTATCACGGCAGGCTGGTGCGATATTAATGATGCAGGGAGGCAGAGGGCCTTTACTCCTGCTAGAATTACCTTGCCAACTTGTGATAGTGTTCAGCTGTAGGTTCCCGACAGCCCAGCTGAGAGCAGTTCACCAACTTGTGAAACAATGCAAGGATCTGGGAAAACCTGTGCATCACATTTGTGGTAGAGGAAGATGATAAAGATATGTCTCATGAATGAATCAATGGTCTTTGCTATGTCGGGAGGGGACTGGGTCAAGGGCAGGACTCTGGCTCATTCTGCTTATTAGTAAAGAACCTTAATTATGGAGTTTTTTATTAGTTTCCACTAAGCGAGTTCAGAAGCACGCATGTAGAGACTAGGATGGAGGGTGTTGAGGTACAGCAGGGCATTCTACTTTTTATTGCAATCGCTAATTATAGTACATTGTGGCCAGATAAATGGATCAACATTCGGGGAGCCCAGAAATTGGATTTAAAGGGGACTCAAGATTGGTATGTCTTACACAAGGATATGGTTACAACAAGATTGTTAAATATTGTGGGCCTTGACAGCCTAAAAAAGAGGTGTTACTTCTGGAGGGTGGTTAAGCTCACACAGCCTAAGGTGGTGGCTACACAGATGATGCACCTGACAACAGATGAGGGGGAGCTTGTCTTCTAAGGATTATCCACTCCGAGCATAGAGCACTCCCAAAAAATGACTTCAAAGTGTCACCTCAAACTGGTGTTTGTCCCCCATACTGGAACGCTCAAAGGTTCTCGCATATACTGTTGTGATGGCTACCTACACCAGACGCGCAATGCCTACACCAGACGCGCAATGCCTACACCAGACGCGCAATGCCTACACCAGACCCGCAATGCCTACACCAGACCCGCAATGCCTACACCAGACCCGCAATGCCTACACCAGACCCGCAATGCCTACACCAGACCCGCAATGCCTACACCAGACCCGCAATGCCTACACTAGACCCGCAATACCTACACTAGACTCACAATAAATGTACGTCTGGCAGAGAAACAGGTGGACAGTTGGGGTGACTATGCATACTATTAACACATACATACATCTTATTCCAGGGTCACTGCCATATGGGTTGCAAGAGATGCCGGCTTTAGAATTCTCGTCCCTTTCAGGTCATGGAACTGTGGGATTATGTTCAGTGGATTCCCCTGGAGTAGGTTGAGTAGAATTTCCACAGTAGATCAACAGGAATAATGTGTGTAATCCCTAAATGGTGGCATCCATTTGTGGATATCAATGGTGATGGGGCAACATCCCCATTAGTTACCAGGGATGTGATGAAAGCAGTTTTTGGTCACAGCACAGAGGATACAAGGGCACGATGAAATTGAACCTAATATGCAAGGATCAGAATCTACAAAAAGGGGTCTGGGTCAGGTTAGGGGAGCCTGGTAAGTAACAGACCTATTTACACCCACTCCTTAACAGTAAAACAGAGTGCGTACTACCTCCTGAAAACGACACTGTGTTATTTTGAACAGGGAAATGGACGTGGGATCCCTGTGGCCAGTTAAATTTAGTACTTGGCAAGGGGGCATTTATATAAAATTAGGAAGGCAAATGGGGTGATATTGTGGAGTTCACAATCTTTCATACACTTTTTATTCTTTTGGTCTCTGACACAAACTCCAAATCCATCCCTTATCTCCAGTTTATCTAGGTTTAAAGTCAATGTTTTGAATGTAGTGGCAGCATGGCCTGTGCCATTCTCACCATGGGAAGAGATTGGCGCTTTCCTTTTTTAAATCACAATTCTGTCCTTGTTTCCTCGATAGTGCTGTTTGTTGGGTTATATTATTCATGTTTGGGCCAATACACAAGTCATCAGTGATTACGTAATGGACTGGTCAAGCAGGCGTCCAATTGGTGGCAACTGCCTGCTTTTTATGATTTGTGTATGGAAATTGGGAGCTTCCATGTGCTAAGTTAGTCATTTCTGAATAAATATATAAAATATGCATTTACAATGTTTGTTCACCAAGCCTGTGTTTTTCCCTAGTGTTTTGGATGCAAAACATTTCTAAATAAAAATGTTTCGTATTATTCCTGCTGCATGTTACCTCTGTTCCACTAAATGTTCCCATTGGAGCACCACTTCTCTGCCACCTATTAGGGTGCCTTGCACTTCAAAGTCCAATAAGTTACTACGTGAGGAGTTAACATCACTACTACTGAGTAGAGTCTTATTAAATATGCTGCCTGCGATTGTGAACGTATTGAAACTAATAATGTGCTTCTCCTTTTATGTTAATAGGTGACTGCCCCAGAAATGCAAAAACAGTGATTGTTCGATTCTGTGGACTATTGCGGTGAAAAGCCTCATTGTTGGAATATGCAATTTCCAAGCATCTTAGAAGTGCGCAAATTTGGGGTCCAGTTACCTTTTCAGAGTATTTAGGAACTGGGCTGCTAAGTCTGTTGATACATGATGGCTTCCATCCATGCAACCACTTCGTGGTAACATCCAGTAACCAAGCGTGTTCATTCTGTAAATCCTGGGGGGGGAAGAGGGATATCTATCATGAAAATTACAATGTGTTATGTGCAGTAAGAAAAGGATTTCTCATGTGTTCTCTGAATTTGGAAAAGGTTAATTGAAAAGGCTCCTCTTAAGAGAAGGCACCTGACAAAATAAACTGGCAAGACACGTTACACGGGCACAAAATGTGGGAACAATTGCCATCTCAAGAGCATACTTACTGCCCACATGAGGACATAGGTGAAAAACCTCATCAGTGCACTGAATTTGGTAACTGTATCATGCAAATGGACGTCATTATCGGCCACCAGCAAATGAATAAAGGTGAGAAACCTTATGAGTGCATTGAATGTGGGAAAGGGTTTGTTCAGAAGGGAGCTCTTAGTAGCCACCAGAGAACACATACAGGGGGGAAGCCTTATGGGTGCACTGAATGTGGGAAAGGGTTTACTACAAAGGGAACGCTTACTATCCACCAGAGAATGCATACTGGTGAGAGGCCTTATGAGTGCATTGAATGTGGAAAAGGGTTTACTACAAAGGGAAATCTTACTATCCACCAGAGAATACATACAGGTGAGAAACAGTATGAGTGCATTGAATGTGGAAAATGGTTTGCTCAAAAAGAACATCTTATTAATCACCAGATAACACATACAGGTGAGAAACCTTATGAGTGCACTGAATGTGGGAAAGGGTTTGCTTGGAAGGGAAATCTTGCTATCCACCAGAAAACACATACAGGTGAGAAACCTTATGAGTGCATTGAATGTGGGAAAGGGTTTGCTAGAAAGGAAGTTCTTACTGACCACCAGAGAACGCATACAGGTGAGAAGCCTTATAAGTGCATTGAATGTGGAAAACGGTTTGCTCGGAAAGGACACCTTATTAGGAACCAGAGAACACATACAGGTGTGAAACCTTTTGAGTGCACTGAATGTGGGAAAGGGTTTGCTACAAAGCAAGAGCTTACTATCCACCAGAGAACACATACAGGTGAGAAACCTTATGAGTGCACTGAATGTGGGAAAGGGTTTGCTACAAAGCAAGAGCTTACTGTCCACCAGAGAATGCATACAGGTGAGAAGCCTTATGAGTGCATTGAATGTGGAAAACGGTTTGCTCGGAAAGGACACCTTATTAGGCACCAGAGAACACATACAGGTGTGAGACCTTATGAGTGCACTGAATGTGGGAAAGGGTTTGCTACAAAGCAAGCGCTTCATATCCACCAGAGAACACATACAGGTGAGAAACCTTATGTGTGCTCTGAATGTGGGGAAGGGTTTGCTTGGAGTGGAAATCTTACTACCCACCAGAGAACACATACAGGTGTGAAACCTTATTAATGCACTGAATGTGGGAAAGGGTTTGCTACAAAGGGAGTTATTGGTAAGCACCAGAGAACACATTCAGGCGAGAAACCTTATTAATGCACTGAATGTGGGAATGGCTTTTCTGCAAAGGGAGTTCTTAGTAAGCACCAGAGAACACACACAGGTGTGAAACCTTATGAGTGCATTGAATGTGGTAAAAGGTTTGCTTGGCAGGGACATCTTATTAGCCACCAGAGAACACATGCAGGTAAAGAAAATGCCTAACTGCGTTGAGTGTGGGAACTGGTTTAGTCATAAGGTACATCTTGTTTACCAGCACTGAATCAAAAATGGTCAAATTTGTATACTGCCTTTTTGCAGTGATTCTTAATGGCCCCTCTTCAACTTTTCTCTTTCATGCAAACGCTTGGTAACTCTGCTGTGTAGTAGAATAGGGCCTCATTACAAGGTTGGCGGTAGCTGTCCCTGTATGGCATGCATGGCTACAGCCACCAGCGAATGGGCAATTACTGTCCCATTACGAGTTGAATGGGCCGGTAATTGACCATTCGCGGGTGGCGGTGTTACCGCCCTCCCCATCCCCATTCTGCCCATAGGGCAGAATGGAGATGGGGAGCATGGATGCACCGTTCACACCGTACCGCCAAAGTTATAATGAGGCCCATAGTCTTGATTCTAATATAAATAAATGGGTGTGTCTCTAACTTATAACATTGTTCATGTGCTTACCAATACATTCTAATGACTATGGGCCTCATTACACGGAAGGCGGTGAGCCATGGCGCTAATAGCGCCATGGCTCATGCCGGTAAAATACCGGCACTGCCTTGGCGGAAAGGGGATTTACCGCCCCATTCCAAGGTTGGAGGGGCGGTAAATCCTCCTTCCGCCATTGCCCTTCCCCATTCCCATTTCTGCCCCATAGGGCTCTATGGGAATGGGGAAGGCGCTAATTACGGCACCGCAATTTTGCGGTGCCGTAATTAGCTCCGAGGTCCCTTAGCGGGTTGGTTTTTAACGCCTGCAAAAAGCAGGCGTTAAAGCACCAACCCGCTAAGGGACCTCGTAGTAAGGCGGTAATGGTTAACGGTCACCGTTACCATTAACGGTGGCCGTTAACCATTACCGCCTTCCGTGTAATGAGGCCCTATGAATGGAACTGGATATCTGGTCTCTGCTGTGCTCACGTTTAGTCATGAATGAGGAAAAAGGAACAGAGGTCATGGGATCGTGGCTCCACTACTTAGACTGGCCTGAATGTCTTTTCTGGTGCAAAACACATAGAGGCACAGAGCCGTGCCGAGCTCCCTGGCGGCAGAAATGTTTCTAGAGAACAGCTGCACTAGCATATGGATATCATAAATGAGTAAACTGTGGCAGGAACGAATCCATTAGAAATGCCTCTACTGGGAATTACATTTGTACACCCCCATAAAGTAATTTTACTTTCAACATCAACACATAGGGATTAAAATACTGCAAAGTTAAATTATTTGGAGCCCTCCTGAATAATAAAAATGGAGAAGGCTATATTCTCACATGGCAGTTAGACTAAGCTTGGCAGAACACATGTGCAAAGACTGTTTTGCAAAGGGAAAACATGGATAATGGCATCCATAAAACTGGAATCTCCAATGTTACTCTAGAAGCCCGTTTCCAAGAAATGCATCCCTCACCAGGAGTGCCAAATGCATGCCTCACCAGGAGTGCCAAATGCATGCCTCACCAGGAGTGCCATCCTCATTGAATGCTGCAGTGTTTCCACTGTTTGTAGCATGTTCTACAGTTTTCTATTCTCCTCAGGATCCCCTGTACTGTATTACACTGTTGCCTATCTCTGTTGGAGCATTTAGGATTAGTAGATGATTCCCTAGCCTGGGATTGACATGTGGGGGTGTGATTACACAAGGGAGGGTGCATGCCCACTATTAAAGCACTAACTTAAAAGAAATTGGTTTGATGAGCAGGGCACAGAGAAGATATCAAATTATGTGGACATGTATTTTAGAAAAGTGTCATTTTGTGAATAGAGTAGAAAGGGCAAATGTAATATAAATATGCACTGTGTTGTGAGACAATAAAAGTCATGCACATTTGGAAATGAAATTGTGCCTTTCTGTCTGAAATGAGAGTTGTGGGTTTAATGATATCACAGCTGTTCTCTAAATTCCAAGAAGGAATAGTGTTTATAAAATAAAGCTGGTCTTGAATAAACTGACTGTCTAATGTAAAAGTCTCCCACCGGGATTCATACACTGAGTGAAATGCTGATGAAATGAATATTGAGCTTCAGCCAATATGTCACTGTGTTCACATTAAAAATAAATTGTTAGGAACTCCATTTGTGTTAAATCTTTTTCCCTGACTTTTTGTGTAAACTGCCTCCTGAAACAGAGGCGATTCGTTTGTTTTAATTAGTGGGACCACCTCTATTCCAGATTTATGCTGGAATGTATTTTTTATTTTTGGATTTGTAGAGCAAGCTACATCCCACAAGCATCGAGGCGCTATAAGGACTTGTAAGAGAGCTTGCTTGAGGGTTACAGGAGTGCGGCCCATGGAGAAATGCTTAATACAATTTGCTTAGTTACAGGCTAATAAGTTACTTTACAGAACAAACAGTAAATGAGGGACAGGAAGAACACAGAAGAATGCATAGCATGATGGGATGGGCCATTCAGACAAATAGCCTGGTTATGATGGCCTTCCGGAAAGCTGCATGAGAATCAATCATCCTGATTGGGATTGGGAGGGTTTTCCAAAATGTTGCGGCCATGGTTGGGGAAACTGGAACCCCCAGCACGTGCTCTACGTGTGGAAGGTGCAGTGATATGATTGGCATAGGTAGACCTAGATGGTCTGGAGGAGGTCTGTTTGGTGATCTGTGTGCTAAGTAGGGGGGGCGCCAGGCCATGAAGTCATTTATGTGTGAGGGCCAGTGCTTTGAAGACAATCCTTTCCTTGACAGGTAGCCAGTGTACCTGCCTCCTGACCCCAGAAATGTGGTCCATGCTTGAGATGCCTGTTGCGGCCCTTAAGGCATTGTTCTGAGCTATTTGGAGTTCAACCAGATTCTTCTGGGATGTCCCAACCAAGAGGGCATTGCAATAGTCCAGCCTTGACTCAATGATGGCCCTTGCGATGGTGATGCAGTTCTGTTGGCAGAGGAAGGGCCTAATTGCATTGATCAGTTTAGAGTGATAGGCTGCGGAGGATGCAATGGCATTGACCTGCCTATCCATGGTAAGGCTAGGTTTGAGATGCATGCCCAGAGTCTTGATTACTTGAGACACTGTGATGGAAATGTTGTCTTAAACTTTTTTGTCATTACCATGGAGGGAGTGGGTAGTAACAGAGGAGGTGGGGTAAGGGGGTGGGAAAGAGGTGATCATGTAGGGAGCAGGTAATGACTGAGGAGGTGGGGTAACGTGAAGGAGGTGGTAATGGTATCAGTGGATGTGTGGGAAAGAGGTGATCATGTAGGGAGCTGGTCGTGACTGGAGAGGTGGGGTAACGTGAAGGAGGTGGTAATGGTATCAGTGGATGTGTGGGAAAGAGGTGATCATGTAGGGAGCTGGTCGTGACTGGAGAGGTGGGGTAACGTGAAGGAGGTGGTAATGGTTTCAGTGGATGTGTGGGAAAGAGGTGATCATGTAGGGAGCTGGTCGTGACAGAGGAGGTGTGGTAACGTGAAGGATTTGGTAATGGTTTCAGTGGATGGGTGGGAAAGAGGTGAACATGGTGGGAGGTGGTAGTGATGGAGGAGGTGGGGTTAAGGAGGAGGTGGTGCTTGTCTTCAAATCTGCAGGGTGTGCCCTTCCATGCCTTACACTTCATCAGCATTAAAGAAAAAATTGAGGAAATTAAGAAATGTGTTTACATATCAATGGATTGATACAAATTGTGTAATCAATCCAGTGAATTAAACCCACATTCTACATTTACTGTTTTTGTATAAACATTTGCTACCATGACCTGCCACTTTTCTTACAACAAAAGCAATGGATGAACTTTCTTTTTCATAGAACTGTGAAAACTGAGGAGTATACTGCGATACAAGTTAGCATAGCTCTCAACCATTTGTGTTGAAAAGGCGGGCGAAATCACCCGATTTTGTTTTTGGCGGGTTAGACGCCCATTGGAATTAATGGGTGTGCAAGAGGCTTGGCGGGTGAGTCAGCCCTTTACAAGGCGGGTGACACCTGCCAAAAGTGTGTGTGAGTTGAGAGCTGAGTTAGACAGGATTTTGGCTGAAGACTTTTGTTATAACACCAACTGGTTTGGGGGAAAGGCCTCGCTGTCCCTGCACTAGCAGAGTTTCCCTACCTAAACTCAAAACGAAGGATCTGTCGGTGTCAGAAGTCCAAAACAAAACCATCCTGTGTAGAAGTACTATTCTGACCCTCGCACTCTAAACAAATGCATTCTAAGGTGAAAAGGATGAATTCTGAAGTGAAAAGCTAATGTGCCTCATTATGACTCTGGCGGTAGCCGGCTGCCGCCGGAGTCATTTCTTTTTCTGCCCGGAAAAAAAATATTCCTCATTAGCATCGAGTCCCATAGGACTCAATGGGAATGGGGAGGACGGTAGCACCAGCACCATTAATAACGGAGGGACAGCCAGGGCTGTAATGCCCCGGTGATTCCCCATTGCCAACAAGTCCCATAGGACTCAATGGGAATGGGGAGGACGGTAGCACCAGCAGCATTAATAACAGTGCCAGTGCTACCGTCAAGGTCTGCGAGCGGGTGCCGGTCCTCCCACCAGGTCAGCCCTGGCGGGTAGAAAGGCACCCGCTTGCAGAACTCGTAGTATGGCAGTACGGTAGCAAAGGTGCCAGTAGCTTACCAGCACTGTTTTTACCGTACTGCCATACTTGTAATGAGGCCCAATGTCTTTGGCCTTGAGTGTTGTATAAATGTTAAAAATAAAGGACAAATGTATAACTTCCACAAAAAAATAAGTCTTTCAGGTATGGGCATCCTTGCTCCAGAGGGTTCTTCCCTTCCACTGGACACTTCATCACTTTTTTTGGGTTATAAGAATAGCTTAAACCGCCCCCGCCGCTGAGTCAGACATGGTGTTTAACGGCCCACCAGCCTGAGCTTTGTAGGCCCGAACTGTGGGACGTTAAAATGGGATACGCATAGCATTTTTTGCTTTTGCATGACGGGAGATATACTCTGCGTAAGCGCATCTCCTGAAGAAAACAAAAATGACATAAAATATGGCCGCCACCCTTAAAACGGAAGAGAGACTAAGTCCCTTTCAGATGATGGGAGCTATTGAAAATATGTTCAAAAATGGCTAACATAATCCGAAAAGGGACCAAGGCCTTTTTTTTATGGCAGCGGGCAGTGAAGGCAGAATCTCGCCTGGGAAAGGTGGATTCTGATTGGTCAGACCGTCTTTCCTCGGTGCAAAGAACAGTTCTTTGCGTTCCCTTGGGTCATCAACAAAAGTTCTCTTCAAACTGGTTGTCTTCCTTTTCATGTGTGATTCGGATACCTGGTACACTCTCCTGCCAGGGCTTTTCATATGTGAACTCCTGCCCACTTTCCCACCTTTTGATGGTTCCTCTTTTAAGCCACCTTGGCAAATATAATTGGTTTCTTATATATGGTCTTTGTCTCATATGCTTGCAGCATGCATTGACTAACTTGAAAGTCTCTCCTCTTAGAAAACTGCTCTTTCAGTCTTTCTCTGGGTTTAGAAACTGTTCATTTTCTCTCTTTCTTGGTTTTGCTATCAGTAATTTAATTTTGGTGCAGCCGCCAATACATCCCGGTTTTCTCTGTCCCTTTATGGGTGCACTGTTCTTGATGCCATCTCGTTTCTTCTATGGTCCCCTGTTGTTGTTCTCCTGTTGCTTTCTGCTTGCAAGCGTTTTTCCACTGTTCTCATGCTTCCTCAAGCTTCTGCTGTGCTTGTCTGCTTCGCATGGGATTCCGGTGAGCAAAGCGCTGTGCTCCAACCCCAGCAAGTGCCCAGGAGCCCTGCACTGGCTTTTGGCGTTCTTTCTGTGTGTCATCCACTTCCAGCAGCCTTCTCCCTTCAGGTTCCTAAGCCGGTTAGCTTCACCAACTTCCTTCCAAGCGTCACTTTCACAGAGACATGTAACTCTCTCCTGCAAGCTTGCGTTTCTTGCTTAAGTGATTTAAATGTCCCGGACTGTGAGAAACCTGAAGGTGTCTCACCCACTATTCCCAGAGTATCTGTCATCCAGGTGGCCAGGACACGTCCATCACTATTGGAACCACTTCCTGGGTTGAACCGCTGCGGGAGGTTCCCCTGGATGGGCGTGTCTTTGGGGAGCGGAAGTGGGACACCGAAGGGTGAAATGCGGTATACCCTTCCTTAGGACACCTTTTCCCCCCCCATCCTACCCTGTAGGATACATAGAAGCTCTTCCCCGCCCCCTTTTCCAACCCGACCACTTTCTCACACTGTGAAAGATAATGGACTAACACCAGAGCCGTTTACTTGACATGTCGCAACACAAGGGTCAGGCAGTGCTGATAACTACACACACTTGACTGCCCTTTCCCTTCCCCACTGGGATAAAAGGTGGCGGAGCATGAGAGCACACTTGAGCAAGGCCGGCATGCAGGAGAAAGCAGCCATTCCAGGACGGCAGTTAAAACTGAGGAGAAAGGCGTAGAGATCTGAAAGGACGACCAGGAGGGAATTACCCTTGCGCTTTCCAACTTAGACCTGCAAAGCCTCTATGAAAGGAAACATAACACCGAGAATAACAGCTGGCGAGTGGTGTCGGATGTCAGCAATACATGGACCCCTCCCTCCCGCCCTGCTTGCCAGGGCGGGGAGAAGTGGTTGCCATTGTGGTACTGTCCTTGACTCTGGCGGCGAAGGAAACGCCAACGATTTCAGCACAGCCGGCGAGTCGGAAGAAGCTGATAGTAGACCAGACAGTGTTCGGCTGAAGGTTGCAGTGGCAACATTGTATGTGAAGATAATAGACCAGGTCTTTTGTGAGTGAAATTGGTACCAGCAATAGAGTTGTCCGGTGCCACGTGGGTGCTCATTCGAAAGACTCAAGCTGGTACCACTCTCCTGAAAGAAAGATAAAGTATTGAACTAAGAACTTTTTGGTTAGTGAAACTACAGAGACCAAGAGGCCTAGGGGAGGCCAACTTGAAGTTTCAAAGTGGTCATACAAGGGTCAAGCTAAATCCCTCGTACAGTCGAAAGTCTTTGACACATTGTGAAAACTAAGTGAACACTGATAATTGGCAAACGTGAACCTGACTGAGGGATGCCTGCGAATTGGGGTAAATAGTAAGATACCCGTGAACATTGCGATGACAAGTATGATCCAGGCTGAGGGATGGCCACAGTGAGTTGATGGTCTGAGCCTGATTGTGGCGGGCTAATGTTGATTAAAGGATCAGAGCCCGGCTGAGGGGGATCCAAGGTGAAGAATAGTCGCACGATATGAAGATTAACAGAAGGAACTTTTGTTTTGTGTCTATAACTATGAGGCCCTCTGAAGCAAGAGACTTTGCATGAACGAGACTTTGGTACAGAAGGCCCTTATATTGTGGAAAGGAATTGTAAGCTTGTGCCGGAGAAACCCTAAAGTGTGCTGTGCTCAATCTTCCCGCCTTGCCCCATGCTAAACACGTGGGGAAGGGAGACCCCAGCTTTAGCATCCTGACTTATAATTTTGTGAACACTCTTTTTTTTCATGTGAACATTATCCCACACTATTTTGTAGCATAGCGGTAAAGATGGGCAATATTTTATTTTAGTATGGTCCCTTTTTATGTGACTAGGCTCCACTAGTACTGTATTATTAATGTTTGATGGTTGTAGTTTGCTCCCAACTTAGATTTAGGTTTAGATTAGGGGTTTATTTCACACATTTTTGCAGTTTAATAAACACCCTTGAACTGTAATCACTTGTGTCTGTCTTACTTTGAACCCATGCCTTCCTTACAGGACACAGGTGTGTACTTGCTGCCACTAGAGCGCTGCCTGTGCTCGTGGATACCTGTGCTCTGCATTACTCTGCTCCTCTTCCTCATCCCAGTGTTGTGGGAATAGCGGTGCCTTCCTTACAGGACACAGGTGTGCACTTGCTGCCACTAGCACTGCCTATGCTTGTGGATACCTGTGCTCTGCATTACTCCGCTCCTCTTCCCAGTGTTGTGGGAATAGTGGTGCCTTCCTTACAGGACACAGGTGTGCACTTGCTGCCACTAGAGCGCTGCCTGTGCTTGTGGATTCCTGTGCTCTGCATTACTCTTCTCATCTTCCTCATCCCAGTGTTGTGGGAATAGTGGTGCCTTCCTTACAGGACACAGGTGTGTACTTGCTGCCACTAGAGCGCTGCCTGTGCTCGTGGATACCTGTGCTCTGCATTACTCTGCTCCTCTTCCTCATCCCAGTGTTGTGGGAATAGCGGTGCCTTCCTTACAGGACACAGGTGTGCACTTGCTGCCACTAGCACTGCCTATGCTTGTGGATACCTGTGCTCTGCATTACTCCGCTCCTCTTCCCAGTGTTGTGGGAATAGTGGTGCCTTCCTTACAGGACACAGGTGTGCACTTGCTGCCACTAGAGCGCTGCCTGTGCTTGTGGATACCTGTGCTCTGCATTACTCTGCTACTCTTCCTCACCCCAGTGTTGTGGGAATAGTGGTGCCTTCCTGAATACACTGTATGAATGTTTGCAATGGGTATAAAAGGCAGACTACGTTTGGAAGAAGAGTAGATGGAGCTGGAAAAAGTGTTTTGTAATTTTACAAGGCCCTTTAGATTTTGAGAGTTGGCTTTCGGGGTGTAACATGATTTGTACTACTCTCATGAGGGAAAGAGGGGAGGTTCTACAATAGGCTATGGGGAATTGGAGATGTAGCTTTAGAATGGAAAGGGGATACCATGTCTCACTCGATGATACTATAACCCTCTCCTGGTGGCTATCTCTCCCATGTGATCCTCCCTCATATAACCACCCTCAGGGTCAGGCTCAGATACTGACAGCAGTCCCCTGGCCACATGGGAGGAGGTCACCGCTGGTAAAGGAGTGATGATGCTTTTAGAATAATCACATAACTCTGATGATTTTTCCATAGGATTGTGATTCCTCCTTTTTGTTTTTTGTACGGGATAGTGATTCCTCTGATGTTTTGTGCACAGGAATGTGATTCCTCTGGTGTTTGTTGCACAGGGTTTTGATTCCTCTGCTGTTGTTTCTGCACTGGATAGTGATTCCTATGGTGTTATTTGCACAGGAGTCTGCATTACCTCCATATAGACACCCATGAGCACGGACACCCCAGCACCTACTCCGCTGCCCTCTTCCTGCACTTGCACGGTCTGAATATTCACAAGGCATCGTAGGTTCGACCGTTCCTTCCCCACTATATTTATATTTGTGTTTTTAATGTACATCAGTCCCATGTCCCCCCGCTGTTGCCCCGTGGGCTCTTATACGCCAATTAAATCTGTTTAAAACTGCCTAACACGCAAACAATAAATAAAATAGAAGTTCCTTGTCCCAGAACCTTCTCATGAAGGTGCTCCACCTGCTGACAGAACTCGTACCTAAACATGTTTCAACCTCATGCCTCATTCAGGGCATAAAAACATTGCGCCCACCCAGAATCCACCTGTTTTCCTATTGGAGTCAGAAAGGTCATTATGGGTTCCCCATCAGGGGGAATGTGAACCTGTCAAGGTGGAGGGAAAGAGACGAGAATTTCAGGAAAGGCACTGGTGGTGATGACCCGAGTTTTGGAGAAATTAAATATCAGGTAGTAAATTGTCGCGCAGTGGTGAGTTTTAGACAGGTAATCTGTGCCGTGGGAAGAACGCTCTTGTTAAAGGAGGGAAAGAGAGAAGTATTTAGATAAGAGCTGGTACGGGAACCCACAGCAGAAGATGTGCTTGCTTAGGAGCTGGATGTGAAGAGTAACATGTAGAGGTAAAAAAAACAGGCACTTGAGGAACTCATCTGATAGAGGGGATCAAGAGGATGTTGTGGCATGCAAGGAGGAGAAAAGCGGGCATTTCAGTAAGTAGGCAGCAATACAGGCTTGGGCACTGCCCTGCAAGCCATGGTCCACCAGTCAAAAAGGAAGAAGTTGGCAACAGTGCAGAAGGCATCAGAAATCCGAGAGACTGGTGGGAGTGGTGAGGAGGTTTGAAGCATTGGCTAGTGCTGTTTTACTGTGGACTTCAAATGGGATGTGGGTGTTAATGTGTTGATGTGAGGGTGCTGCTGAGTCCATGCATCCCAATTTATGACGATGCAGCTGAGCACCTTGTGCTCAAGGAATCTGAAATAGTTGAGAAGTGAGACATGACGCGTTAAGCAGAGTTTATTGCATCAGCTGTTCTGGATTTACTCTTATACCCTCCCCATCAGAAGTAGTGACAGAATAGAACAGCAGGCAACCTATTGTAGGTTAGGAAGATTGCAGTGAACCGGAAGATGTTGAACATGTGAGAGCAGTAGGTGCAAGGCAGGGGTGTCGGCTCCTTAACTGATCCTGGGTAACAATGGATCGAAAGAAGCTTGGGAAGTGTCATCAGACCAAAAGACGACTGCTGTTCCTGCTAAGGTAGTGGGGGTAAAAAAGAGATTGGTGAAAATGAGAAGGGGGTGTGTAAGGGTGTTGTTGGGGAGAGTGCCACTGATCTTTAGTAGAGCAGTAGTAGACTGTCATTGAGGGGAGGGGAGTAGAGCGCAGGAAATTGGGGTGGCAAGAATGGACTGGGGGGACCTTGATAACTTGCAAGGCTGGGATCTGACGGAGAAACATTTCATAATAGGGGTCAGTGCCAAACATACAAGCTGCATTTACCATATTGACTGTACCATGGCTCTTCACAGCTGTGAACAAATGACTCCTGGTCTGAATGAGTACAGGAATGAGTACCGGCTAAACTGTCTACTCAGCCCAAAATTGCTACTAAACCAGCAGTGATCCAAATCCTAAGGGTGAAACGGGCACAGCCTTTTAGGTACCTCACCTTCACCTCTTTTGCTAACGTGGCCTGAAGACAGACTATGGGCCTCATTCCGAGGCTGGAGCTATCCATGGAGTAAAGAGCACCATGGTAAGCAACCATGGAGCTATTTACTCCATGGAAATCCGGCATGGTGAATGGAGTAATTACCGGTCCATTCCAAGGTTGGAGGGACCGGTAAGTCCCCATTCACCATACCGGTTCCCCATCCCCATTCCTGCCCCCATAGGGCTCAATGGGAATGGGGAAGGAGTAAATTACGGCACCGTAAATTACGGTGCCGTAATTTACTCCAAGGTCCCTTTGCGGGTTGGATTTTTAACGCCTGCTAAAAGCAGGCGTTAAATGCCAACCCGCGAAAGGGAACTCGGAATATGGTGGTAAGTGTTAACGGTCACCGTTGCCATTAACGGTGACCGTTAACCATTACCGCCTTCCGTGTAATGAGGCCCTATGTCTTCAGGAGGGGTGTGAGCTGATAAAGTGGCAACACAAACAATCGTACGATGGTGTCAAAAGAAAAGAATGTCAATCAAGGTTCTGAAAATAGGAACTTTAGTAACAATGATCAATGGACACAACAAATTAAACCAGTTAGACCAGGGAGTGCTGCGAGTGTGTTTTGTTACTGGAGCTCTACACTGACAGTCCAAACCAGAGTCTTTCTACAGTCTCCATCTGTGTGAAGGTGGAGCATCCACGCTAAAACCTGCAGCTACAGTGAAGCGGATTAGTGCAAGTGTGTTTACTGTGTTTCCTGCTGGTTGCTTGATGTTCCCAGCCCTGCTCTATGGAAAAGTTACATCACCCCAGGGGACATTTGAGCCAGTGTTTTCAAAGAGGCAATGGACGGAAGCCTGGGGAGGGGAGTGCTTGCTGGTGAGTAAAGTGAGTCACACAAGTATGCTGTGCCTGCTAAACGGTTCTTGTACTCTTAGCATAGCCAGCGCTCCTTGCATTGACGTGAAGGTTGTAAACCAGAAGGGGCATTTATTTCTATTTTCTCCCTCTATATAGACTTGCTCAATCCACCCAGCCTGTCACAAATGAGTATATACTCTTTAAGGAGTGGTGTAAAGATCTTCCACCCGAAAACCTGGCGGCACACATTGGGATAACCGATCAGGATATGATATGATAGATTATTTATATAGCGCCTATACACCATGTGTTCCAAAGCGCTTCAAGGCAAGGGAGGGAACAAGGGAAAATACAATGACATTCTTACAGGCCATGAACAGTAAGGATGTGAAATTAACTATCGTACTCGGCCTGACGACATTTCAGATAGTGCAAGAGCTAAGACATAGATAAGGAAGGGAGGGGGAGAGTGGGAAGGAAATGGAAACAGACAGGCGACTACCGTACTAGGCCTGACGACATTTCTGGTAGAGCCGGAGAAAAACAAAAGGTGAGGGAGAGGGGTGCAGAAAGGGAGGGGAGGAACACAACAAGCGACTATCGTACTAGGCCTAACAACATTTCAGATAGTGCTGGAGGGAGGTGGGGAGGAAAAAACAGTAATGGGAGGGTGGAGGAAACAGACGAGGTTGCTATCATATTAGGTCCAGGGACAATTCTGATAGAGTAAGTGCATAGACGAAAGTAAGGGGAGGAGATAGGAAAAGGGAGAAGGGAAAGGAGGAGAGAACAGAGAGTAAGCAGTCAAAAAGAGTGGAGAAGCAAGAGTGGAGAGCGAATACAATTGCAGAAGTCAGTAGTAACACATAATGGTGCAAGCCAGGATACAAGATGAACAGCATGATTCAGGGCCACCATGAGTACAAGATGCAAAGGAAGTCCAGCATGAAAGTTGAGAAAGAGTGACGCACCGTGAATGAATGAAGTCCATAAAAGTCAAATCCAGCATTGGCCACAAGACGGTGATGGTGAAACCAGAATGTATCAGGACAGACTGCTGCAGAAGTAGGCTGTAGGAGGTTGAGGGGGAGCAGGGTAGAAGAATCAAGCAAAACAGGCAACACCTGTGTGCGAGAAAGGGGGGCACAAGGGAACATCACAGGGGGACCAGAGGGGGCGGGGAAGGCCTGTGGGGACAGAGGGGGTTACACATGTTGGTGCATGCTTACCTTCTGTCTGAGCGGGGGTCGGGCCCTGGGTCCTCCTGGTCCGACAGGTGCAAACAGGAATTGCCCTTTTCTTCGTCTGCCCTTCACTGCAGACGCCTGGGCCGAGACAGAAACAAAGCCCCCCCCTGCGTCTCCAGTGCTTCCACCTTGAACAGACACCGTGTTACTACAACTATCTTGTATTATTACGAACAAAAAAATTATAGAGATCCCCGCCGAGCCAGTGCAAGAAGTGATCATCCGAATAAAAAATGCTTTGCCACAACAGATTGAGGCAATCTTGGAAACACAGTATGTTTCTTTTTCTCCACGGCCTCAAATTGTGACAGATGAAAACTTGTCCCAATCCCCACTGTTTTTTTGCCTAAGAGTCCTTGGACCCTAAGCAAATGCCTTCACCTCTGGACCTTCCACTGCAGGATTCCTCTCAAAATGAAGAGGGATCAATCTGCATGCATACTACCATACACAACGTACCCAACAAATCGGGCTCTACCCTTCATGCTCTGATCTTTACCCTTTTCCGGATGGTGAATCCATACGACTCAATCTCTGAGGAATTTTGCAAACAGCACGCCCTCCTAACTACAATGTCCTCCCGATTGGCATTTCTGGAGGGTTTCATCCATGGAAGGGTTCAATGCCAAGATGAACGTTCCGGCAAAGTAGGGGTACCACAGTCAGGAGGGAGGGGGGGGTCAAGAAGCCAGTACTAGTTCTGGCCTTGAGCCCCTCTCTCCAAAAAAGAAAGGAACCAAGCAGTGAAAACGGAGAACATTAAACACAGTAGGGAAGGAAACAAAATGGGTCCGTTTAAAATCAAAGAAACCCAAAAATCAGACTATTCTCCCAAAACGAGGGTGAAGAGGATCACAGAGTTTCATGAGGAGCCTAAGGCGTAGTCATTCTCCCCCCTACAATCGAGGAGGTTGTAACTACCAACCACCACCAAATCTAACCCCTGCAAAACACACAAGCAAAAAGCCAGCATGTGCCCCCTAGGAAGGAAAAGAAGAAGTCAAATAAGCAAACAAAGGGCTCAGCGGAAGGGCTAAAGGGCCTAATTGACAAGTTTGTAAAAACCACCGGAAAACCTGTAAAAAGTTCGGATCACAGCATCCTGGAAGTGTATTCGGACATAGAGAGTGTGTGAGTGAACCAGCGGACTTTAGCTTGGCTCATATGGAAGATTTTTCGCCAACCTCTGCATTGGTAAATGCCTTGACCGCGGTGGAGCAGCAGCAATTGGAACACCCAGTGAAAAGCCAGAACAGATCACAGGAGAGGGCTCTACAAATGGTGCCAATTTTCCAAATATGGGGCCTGGCGCCCAAATATCCACTAGAACCAAGCCCTGGTAAGTTGAGATAGCCTACAAATGACTTTCAGTCTCCTAAACCCAGAGTCCTGTGATGTGCAAAGAGCGGAATCGAGAGGCCGAGGAAATCAAATGAGGACACCGGCCTACTTGGGGAAGTGAAGTGAGGGATAGACCATGATCGCTAAGCAACAGCTTTGAACAACGACTAACCCAAATCTTGGGAGACAAGACCATATTCCTACCATATGAGGCACCTCCTGGGGCAACAACCCACCCCCCCAATCTTTTTTCTTCAATTATACTTGCCTTGATAAGGACCCCTTTGGCTCGAAACACGTGTCAGCTGACCACCATTTAGACCAAGTGTCTACACCACAATAAATAAATAAATAATCTCACTGAGAAATACTGCATTTTAGCATGAGAATCATTTTATGCATAAGATTCACTAAAACCAAAAACTGCAAGGTAACCAGGACTGTCTATAATTTCCTTACTAGAGATGTTGGTTCGCTTCTACCAATGTGGGACCTTGCGTAGATATATCCTGAGCATTAGACTAAATGACTAGCTTAGCACAGGAGTGTTCATATCTAGAGCCCAGCCTTCTCACTACCCTAGCTTTGTACTAATATGGATATGTTATGTAATTATAAGTGTGATACCCATTGGCATATTCTGTGTATTGTAGGCATTAAGATTTGTTAGTGTAGTTTACTGAGAACATTTGGGTGGAAGGAAAATTAAGTAGGCATTAGTTACATTTGCTGGTAAGCTATGTTTTTAAATAACCAAAGTGTTGTTACATTTAAACCAACCACTTCTTTTTTCACAAACGCAGTATAGTGGCCTGAAGTGGTTGTGGCACCAGAGTGGTATATTATGCCAACTGTTGTGAAGGTTTTCTTGCCAAGAGATACTTGGCCAAGTCTAAAGCTGGTGAGCTTACTGTTATTTTTGGTATCATCTGCATTGTACCTTAAAAGCATTAGTATGCCATATTGGCACGTGAGTTTATTTGTATGGTGGAACGATTGTCTCAATTGATTGCAAAAAGAGCATAATATGCCATGCCTTGCATTTTGCAGAAGCTGTTGAAATTGAATAGTTTCAGAATTTGGTATAGATACATACCCAAATCGTTCATTGTGGACGTGCTCTTGTGAAACATCGTTGCACAGAGTGCATCTATGTTTTCAAGTGTATGAAATCTGGAAGATATAATTTATATGGCTGTTCCTTGTTTATAGTACTTTGGAAGGAGGACGGTAAGGTTCAGGGCCCAACCCTTCCACTTCCGCTCTTTCTTCCACTATAGAAACCTCCTCTGTACTAGGACACCCTAGATGACCCCGTGACTGAGACACGCTCAGAGTTAATTGTCCCAGTTTCTAAAACACTCTTGTCCGTCCATGGGGTCTTTTATTGGCAAATCGACATTCATTTTCTGTAAACTTGAGCCAGTGCAATTACATTTTTCCAAAATGAAACCTCAGAACCTGGTTTAATTCCATAGAAATGTAGTCTGTTGCTCCTCCCACTGATTGATCAATGTGCCTGATCGTTGTGGACAAATGTTTATGTTGTTCTGGGGCCAGAGTTGAAGAATAAGAGGTTATTGAGTCCGACTCTGTATCTGCAGAGTCTGAAAATACTGGCAGGGTATTAAAAATAAAAATCCTCTGTACCGATCGCCTCTTCTTCTCCCTCCTGTACCACACAGAGTTCCCGGTCTGTCACCAAGGGTAACAAGGGATCACTGTAGTCAGATCCTCTCTCCTAGCCAACGTGCTTGGTTGTTGTTGGTCATTCACTTTACTCCTTGGTAATGTAGAGAAATAGGAGGAAATGGGCCTCATTAAGAGTTTGGCGATAGCCATGCCTGTATGACAGGCACGGCTGCTGTCAAACTCGTGATTTTACCGGCACCCGCAAATGGGCAATTACCGGGTTGTGCTGAGTTCGGCGGAACCGGTAATTGCCCATTCGCGGGTGCCTGTAATAAGGGGCTCCCCATCCCAATTCTGCCCCATAGGGCTGAACGGAAATGGAGAGCATGGATGCACCGGCACCGTTCATAACAGTGCCCGTGCATTCACGAGTTGTGCTCATGGGCGCCCCGCACTTCCCGCCAGGTCAGACCTGGCGGGCAGAGTGAGACCCCCGAGTACAACTCGGAGTATGGCGGTACAGTGACAACGGTGCCAGGAAGCTTACCGGCACCGTTCTCACCGTACCGCCATACTCGTAATGAGGCCCAATGTATTTAGAGATCGAAGTCTTATCTCGTGGAATGGCTGTGTCGTCCACCCCCACCCAGGCATAACCGGTGGCAATGGTATAGATAGAACAGGGGCTTGTAAGGTGGGGGCTGTCCCTGTAACCGGAGAAATAGGTAAAGGAAGTTCCCTTGTGAGAGACATTGCTGCTGAGACATTCATTACTCCTGCTTTGCTCCACTCCTCAATTCATATATGGATTTTATTAGAAAGAATCGCTTGGTCTGCCATATTTTCCTACTTTAGGAACCACGTTTCTAAGATTATAACCCAAAGTGGTCAACTTGAGAATATATTTCAGTCCAGTTTGATGATTGTAAACATAGGTAAAAAGAAGCCTTGATAAAAATGTTTATCCACAACTTTCCAAGCCCTGATGGGTCACCTACCGCTTTAAGAAGAATGCTGCTGACCCGAGAATATTTCAGGGAAAGCGATCCAGCCCTCAAGCCAGCAAAACTGTAACAACTTGACTTTCTCCACGACTTTGCATGCCCATCGTGCTGGGCGGGGCTTTTGTGTAAGCAGTAGGAATTAGAAGAGCGTCTACCTCGCAGAGCTCGAGAAGCTCCCAGGCATGATAGGTAGAAATCAGATACAGCGCTGAGGGGTAAAGAGAAAGAGCTGGTAATAGGTTCAGTGGGGGCGGAAAGAAGTGAACATGAAGGGAGCTGGTAGTGACAGAGGAGGTGGGGTAAATATGAGGTGGTAGTTCCAGTGGAAGGGTGGTAAGGAGGTAAAATATGGACCAGGTAGTGGCAGAGGAGGTGGGAATAGGTTTGGTGGAGATGTGGAAAAGAGCTGAAGATGGAGGGAGCTGGTAGTGGGTAAAGGGGTGAACATGGTCGGAGGTGGTAGTGACAGAAGAGATGGGGTAAAGAGAAGGAGGTGATAATAGGTTCAGTGGATGTGTGTGATAGGTGAGCATGGAGGGAGGTGGTCATGGTGGAGGAGGTGGGATAAAAAGAAGGAGGTGGTAATCTTTTCAGTGGAGGGGTGAGAAAGAGGTGAAAATGGAGGGAGCTGGTAGTGACAGAGGAGGAGGTGCTAATAGGTTCAGTGGAGAGGTGGGGAAGAGGTAAACATGGAAGGAGCTGGTAGTGAACAAGGAGGTGGTTAAGGAAAAGGAGGTGTTTACCCTTTACACACCCCTCCACTGAAAAGATTAACACTTCCTTCTTTTTACCCCACCTCCTCCATCACAACCAGCTCCCTCCATGTACACATCTTTCCCACCCTCCACTGAACCATTACCACCTCCTTCTCTTTACCCCACTTCCTCGGTCATGACCTGCTCCCTCCATGTTCACCTCTTTCCCACCCCTCCACTGAACCATTACCACCTCCTTCTCTTTACCCTACCTCCTCTGTCCCTACCTGCTCCCTGAGTGTTTACATCTTGCCCACCCCTCCACTGAACATACTACCACCTCCTTCTCTTTACCCCACCTCCTCTTTCACTACCCATACCCTGAGTGTTTACCTTTTACCCACCCCTCCACTGAAAAGATTAACACTCAGGGTATGGGTAGTGATAGAGGAGGTGGGTTAAAGAGAAGGATGTGGTAATAGGTTCAGTGGAGGGGTGGGACAGAGGTGAGCATGGAGGGATCTGGTAGTGACAGAGGAGGTGGGTTAAAGAGGAGCGGGTGGTAATAGGTACAGTGGAGAGGTGGGAAAGAGGTGAACAGGGAGGGAGCTACTTGTGACAGAGGAGGTGGGGTAAAGAGGAGCAGGTGGTAATAGGTACAGTGGAGAGGTGGGAAAGAGGTGAACAGGGAGGGAGCTACTTGTGACAGAGGAGGTAGGGTAAAGAGGAGGAGGAGGTGGTAATAGGTTCCATGAAGGGGTGGGAAGTAGGTAAACAAGGCGGGAGCTGGTAGTGACAGATGAGGTGGGGGTAAAGAGAAGGAGGTGTTAATGGTTTAGTGGAGGGGTGGGAAAGAGGTGAACATGGAGGGGAGCTGGTAGTGACAGAGGAGATAGGGTAAAATAGAGGAGGTGGTGATAGGTACAGTGGAGAGTTGGGAAAAAGGTGAGCATGGAGGGAGCCGCTTGTGACAGAGGAGGTGAGATAAAGAGGAGGAGGTGGTAATAGGTATAATGGAGAGGTGGGAAAGAGGTGAACATGTAGGGAGCTGGTAGTGACAGGAGGTGGGGTAAAGAGGAGCAGGTGGTAATAGGTACAGTGGAGAGGTGGGAAAGAGGTGAACAGGGAGAGAGCTACTTGTGACAGAGGAGGTGGGGTAAAGAGGAGGAGGTGGTAATAGGTACATTGGAGAGGTGGGAAATAGGTGAGAATGTAGGGAGCTGGTAGTGACAGAGGAGGTGGGGTAAAGAGGAGCAGGTGGTAATAGGTACAGTGGAGAGGTGGGAAAGAGGTGAACAGGGAGGGAGCTACTTGTGACAGAGGAGGTGGGGTAAAGAGGAGCAGGTGGTAATAGGTACAGTGGAGAGGTGGGAAAGAGGTGAACATGTAGGGAGCTGGTAGTAACAGAGAAGGTGGGGTAAAGAGAAGGAGGTGGTAATAGGTACAGTGGAGAGGTGGGAAAGGTGAGCAGGGAGGGGGCTGCTTGTGACAGAGGAGGTGGGGTAAAGAGAAAGTGGTGGAAATAGGTACATTGGAGAGGTGGGAAAGAGGTGAGCATGTAGGGAGCTGGTAGTGACAGAGGAGGTGGGGTAAAGATGAGCAGGTGGTAATAGGTACAGTGGAGAGGTGGGAAAGAGGTGAACATGTAGGGAGCTGGTAGTGACAGAGAAGGTGGGGTAAAGAGGAGCAGGTGGTAATAGGTACAGTGGAGAGGTGGGAAAGAGGTGAGCATGTAGGGAGCTGGTAGTGACAGATGAGGTGGGGTAAAGAGAATGAGGTGGTAATAGGTACACTGGAGAGGTGGGAAAGAGGTGAGCATGTAGAGAGCTGGTAGTGACAGATGAGGTGGGGTAAAGAGAAGGAGGTGGTAATAGGTACACTGGAGAGGTGGGAAAGAGGTGAGCATGTAGGGAGCTGGTAGTAACAGAGAAGGTGGGGTAAAGAGAAGGAGGTGGTAATAGGTTCAGTGGAGGGGTGGGGAAGAGGTGAGCATGGAAGGAGCTGCTAGTGACAGAGGAGGTGGGGTAAAGAGTAGGAGGTGGCATTTGGGTAGGTGGAGGGGTGGGAAAGAACTGAACATGGAAGGAGCTAGTTGTGACAGAGGAGGTGGGGTGAAGGGAAGGATGTGGTGGTGGTAAAATCTGCAGGGTGTGCCCTTCCATACCTTAACCCTCAGCTAAAGAAGATATGGCATTAAAGAACAAATTGAGGAAATTAAGATAAAAGTTCTCACAAATCAATGAATTGATAGAAAATGAATTAATCAACCCAATGAATTAAACCCACATTCGACATTTCCTGTCTTTGTAAGTAGAAAAGGATGATACCTTTAGTCATCAAACTAAGCTTGACAGTTTGCCATGCCCCTTTAACCGGATGTCCCGCCCTAGCGGCGGTCCCGGGGTCGGAAGTAACATCATGCAGGAGTGCCCCAGAAGTTCCGCCTGAGCAGAAATCCCATCCCGGAAGTGATGTAGGGGTGTTTAACCAGAGCTCAGGTGCTAGCGGGTGTGTTCCACCAGATGTGACATCATAGGTGCTAGCAGGAAGGTTCCCCCAAGGCCTGGAGTCCCTAGGGCCCCCACTGGTGCTGCCACCGGATGTCCCCCACAAAGACCGATGTCCCCCCACAGAAGTGTGTTGCAGTGTTCTGACACGGTGGGGCACCTGAAGGTGATGTCTGACCGGCGGCCATCTTTAGGGGTGTGGCATGTAGGGTGTATATATACAGCTGGGGTTTGGGCGGGAGGTACAAGCCACTCCTGAAGCTCTGGAAATATCCGATAGCTCAGCGATAGCCATCCCGGGAATTATGAAGCACTACAGCTACTACTCTAAGAATAATACAGAGGCCGATGATTTGAGCACCCTTCAGAAATACTACAGCCTTGAAAGTCAGCCGTCAACGACAACTGTCGGAAACGAACCTGATGACGCTGCGGCTATGGATAAGATGTGTGGAAGCCAGCCTGTCATGACTTGTGATTACTTGACAGAGCCTGTTTCTACTATCATGCCCTCTGATGGTGTAGATGACCCCTACACAGATGCCGACTATGCGGATATGGAAGAGTCAGTTAAGGCTCTTAAGGAGCACCCGTATGAGAATCTGGATGTTTTAGAGAGCCTGCTTCCAGAGTCCGTAATGACACCTTCGTTGGAACCAGCGTCCACTGAAGACAAGTTGTTTATGGATATAACTAGCGCCTCTTTGCTGGAAGATGCTGGCTCTGAAACGTGTACTGTGGTAAGTAATAAAGTATGCCAGGATGTGGGTGTGTGAAAAAACCTGTGAAAACATGGGCTCAGGAGTTAAACTTTTTTCTTTAATTGCAGAAAACGCCAGATAAACTTGACGGCACTGTGGGCCTGACCAACGCATACAATCCTGTCAATTATTATTGCGTGTGCTATTCAAAAAGGATAGAAAGTTCAGCATTCCCAAACGGTGATCTGTATAAGAAATGCGACATTTTAAAACGCTTTGAAAGCTCTGATGAAGAAGAAAATTAAACTATGACCCCTTTGGAGCCTTTAGCAGTTCAAGCTTTTGCTGCGTGTGTTGTGAAAACATGTTTGAAGCAGGGCTATTATCGATGGTGTGAAGACCATAAAGGCGAAGACCCCAGCAGGATGCTCATGATTATTTACTCCTCCTTCGTCATGCAGGAGCAATACGGCGGATATGTTTTATGTTGAATTCGTATAACATTCATATAACAGGGAAATCTGTACAAGGGACATATGTAACATCATCAAGATGCTGGCGTGTGATGAATACAGTTCTGTATTACAATACGATGTGGGATCTTTATACCTGTGTCCTAGAACGGTGTTGCAGCAACACGATGCTGAATGGCATGCAAGATACCTCTGCCTTAAAGGTCATATTTACAAGCCTCTGAACTATCTGAACTGTTAAATGCTATAAGTATCTGGTGTCTGCAGTGTTTTAGACAGGGGGACCAAGTGGGCGTGTATAGCATGTTTTATAATGCGTCCAATAAAATATCAGCGGTGGTAACGCTGCGTCACACCCCACAGATATAAGACCTGTTATGAAAAATAAAACCTTATACAACAGCTTAGTGTCTGGTTATTTTTTTGTAGTGCTTCAATGGATAACAACACGCATTCAAGATTGCATATATGCTATTATGATAAAAGTGGTGTTGGGAGTTATGGTGGTATTGAAGTGCTTTATTGAAAATTACAGCGTGATAAACACACCATCACACGTGGAGATGTTAAGGCTTGGCTATCTGGGCAGGAGACATATACCCTTCATACAAATGCTAGAAAACATTTTAAAAGAAGAATGACCGTTGTATCCTCCAAAGACCATCAGTGGCAGGCTGATCTCGTGGACGTTTGTCCTTCTGAAAAGCAGAACGACGGTGCACGGTACATCTTGACGGTGATAGATGTTTTATCAAAATACACCTTTGCAGAGATCTTGAGGGATAAGACTGGTGCAAGAGTGGCCGCGACTTTCAAGCATATCTTCAGCAAGGGATGAGTACCGATAAAATTACAAACTGATGCCAGTAAGGAATTTCTGAATAGGACCCTCCAAAACCTTCTAAAACAACACGGCGTGCATCATTTTATTACACACATGGAGGTTAAAGCAGCGGTTGTTGAACATTTTAATAGAACCCTGAAATCTAAACTATGGAGATATTTCACAGCCTATAATACACAGCGCTATGTGGCTTTATTACAGCCTTTTATAGATGTGTATAATGACAGCGATCACCAGTCTATTAGAATGACTCAAAAATCTGTGACGTCTGAAAACTCATGAGACGTGTGGAGAAACCTGTATGCTAGAAGGTTAACAGAGAAGATCAAGAAAACAACCTTACGCGTAGGGGACCACGTCCAAGTATCCAAGTTAAAAGGTGTCTTTACAAAAGGTTACAATCAATCCTTTACCAATAAAATTTTCATTGTGACAAAAGCAACCGTGAACGAGGGGGTGTACAAATACCATCTGATGGATTATGCTGGTGTGGTTGTAAGCAGTAATTTCTATACCGTGGAGATACAAAAAGTGGTTGACGATCCCCAGCATCTTTATAGGGTTTAGAAAATTATTCAGAATAAAGGTAAGGGGTCTAAGGAACAGCACCTGGTAAAATGGGTTGGTTGGCCTGAGAAATTCAACAGTTGGGTCAACTCGGCTTCTCTAGAGGATGTAAAAAGCAGAGGAGCTCCGTGAGAAGAAGAAGAACATGGAAAACACCAGCTTTTATATCACCTTGACCAGCAAAGCCTCTTTAGATACATTCCCCAACAACAAAATTGTGGATTGTTCTGTTAAGCTGGCTAAGCCAGTTAATTTACAAGGTCAGTGGGAAGTGGGTCTGATGGAGATTCAGTACCCCTATATGTGGGACAGCCTGGACAAAAAAGAATCCTGGTATACCATCAAACGTGGAGAACCTGCTGAATTGTTAAACATGGGTTTTCCTCATGGCATCTACTCCACAATACAAGTGCTGCTCGATACTATCATCAAATCGATCGCAAGCATTGAGCGCTATGCAGATATACAGCTGTTTCTAAATAGCTCACGGCCAAAAGTATTTGTAAGATCGCCCGATCTTACCATGGAGTTTATATGTAGCGGGAAACTTGCAATGGTGTTGAGGAACATTCAACATATAAAAAATAATAATAAAAATACGGAATAGGACGAAATTACTGAAGTGGAAAAGTCCGGCCACCAAAAGTCCGACCCCCATTTATTTGCATATTTATATGTGGGGGGGGGGGGATCGTCAGACTTTTCAACTCAGTAATTTCACGCCCATCCTAAAAATACAGACAGAACACATGCTGATATTGATGGTGGATTTTACAGTGATATAGTAGAATACCAAAGGGTTTGCGACTCATATGCCCCCCTGATGGGAACCGCACAAGTCAAGGGTGAAAATGACAGCATTGTTAATATACAATACATGAAACCGGATTATATTCCTGTTTCTAAGTGTCATTTTGACACCATCAACATACAATAAGGGACGATCAGGGTGAGCTGGTCTCATTTAAATACAAGGTCCTTGTATTTAAAGGAAGTTCCTAGTTAAACTACACATGCGCCCTAGACTAGAGAAAGACAGTTAGACCATGGTAATCATAAAGAATTACGGGGAGCCGCATGCTTATAGCAATTATTACTGCAGACAGGCCGTTATGGAGATCAACCATACTTCCAAGGAGCGCTGGTTATGTATGGTGAGAGTCTAGGAAGTATTTCCAGAAATCTTTTTCAGAGAGCCATGCCCTTCCTGCGCAAAGGGTTTGAATTAGCCAAGCCGCATATGAAAAGAGCTGCTACAAACATTGCTAAGGTTGTGTTATCTACGGCAACAACCTCCATCGCAAATCGTTTCAACCAACGAGCACAAGAGGGTTCGGGCCTGGTTTACGTGGGTAAAAGCCCATCAAAACGAAAAAGGCGAGCTTCGCACAGACGGGGGCATCTGAAGCCGCATGAGAAACGAAGATCAACAACTAGAGCCTCTCAGAAGAGAAAACGCACGTCAAAGAACAGATGGGGCAAGCGAAATAAAAGCAAACCAAGCATCAATATTTTCTAAAAGATGGCCTTTATCCATTGTGCCTCGGGGGAGTGTGTGAAATCTGAACTAGGCCTGTTAGTCGTACCCCTGACACAGACGAGCATCAAAATCAGTCATTTCATGGAAGTTGTGCCCCTAGCAGCACTATCTCCTTTAGTGCCCATAGAGTTTTACATATCGGGCTCAACGGAGACGTACCTGGATCTGAATGACACCTTACTCTACCTATCCTGTAGAATAACAAAAGCGGATGGGACCGCTATCAGAGCTGCTGCTAAGGTCACTACGATTGCCTATCCCGTGGCAACCCTTTTCAACCATGTGGATATTATTCCAGGCGATCGACTGATTACACAGAGTCACAATATGTACGCCTATAGAGCGTACATAGAAAGCATTCTGAACTACAGCAATGACACTTTGGACACACAGCTCACTGCAGGGCTTTTTTATAAGGACACTGCGGGGCATTTGGAGTCTTATGCTCTAGATGGAAACAACAAGGGCATTATAAAGAGCGCAGCGTATGTGTAACGCTCACCTGATTCCCGTAGAGGCGCCGGTCTTGACTGGGCGTATACCGTATCTTCTAAGGTAATGTGTAACACACGGCTGGCTCTTTGGGCTGGACCCCTGTGCACTGTATGTCTGACTTGAAGGGTAAGGTGTCTGCAGATAGAAAATATGGGATTAATGAACTGGGTTATTGAATGTCTCTCTCTTCTTCCCTTTCTCTTCTCCTGTAGGACCCCAAAGGTTAACGCGCTCACCTTAGGTAAGTGAACGCCGTGCTCTCCATCTGCTTCGGAGCAGGGTGCTGAAACCAGTTTCCTCACTGGATAAGGGAAGCAGGCCTCTTGACTTCAGAGGACTGCTGTCCGTCGTTTTCTTCACGCACGGTAAGTTTCGAGTAATTCAAATGTCTTTAAAAGTCTTTAGTAATGTTGTATCTTGTTTTGCAGGGTTCCGGCGATGGCGAAGATGGAGCCCGTGTGATGAATAGAAGCGCCTTAAAGCACGTAAGTAAGCGCTTGCTGCCTGCTTCACGGCGCGCTCTAACTGTCTTTTTCCTTTGCAGGTATAAGTTCGGAGTGGCTGCAGGGTGCCCGAATACCCACTGGGTTAGATGTGAAAGGAGTAATGGCTCGTGAGTATTTAAGTTCCCCAAAGTCTTTAAACGCACCTTGTTTTATCTTTCAGATGCGGGATGCAGCGCCGAAGGCCTCCGGAGCGTGCGCAGAATTGGTAAGCTTTTGTCTTTCAGATGCCGGAATGCAGTGCGAGGCGTTGATGACAGCCGATGGATCAGGTAAAAGGAGCGCTGTCACTGAAGACCGTAATGCTAACCTGTTCTTTCTTGTCTTTATAGGTGTTGCTGAAGACTGGATTCAGGATGGTAAGCCTTTTTCCTTAGGCCCAGGATCAGATGCAGAAGACACGATGAGCGTTCTGCTGCAGAGGATGCAGAATAACACAAAGCAAGATTCATCCATCGGGTGTGGTTTAAATAGCCTCCTGTAGTGCTTAGGTGTCTCCTTCCACAGCCACGCCTAGGAAAGAAAAGAGTCCCTGCTTTCCAGAAGAGTTCCAGGGTTCTGAACCTAGGGAGTGGCTCCTGCCCCACCCAACAGGAAAAGTAGTCCCGAACAGAAGAGGATCAGAGGCTCAACTGGCAGGTAAGTAAGCAGCATGGTCTGCCGCAGGTAAGTCCACCCAAGCACTATGAGCCCGGCGCTTCCAGCGCTGGGACTGGGCACATTTATGAGCCTGGCGCCACCGGCGCCAGGACAGAGTCCAAAAGGTCCCAATTGGGACCGGCTGGCGCTCGGAACCTGGGTTATGGGTCTGCTTCCAAGGGAGTTGGGCAAGTCCTGACCTCTTGGAAGCAGAGATCATGAAAGTATGCGCGCAGTAGCAGAACTTTTGATTTACTAGGGTGTCTACACGCGGATCTGTTTTTCCAGGAGAAACCTATGGTGAATGGTGTTGAACTGAAAATTAAACTCTCTCGAAATAAAGACGCCTTTTGTCTTAACAATGATGATGCAGAAGCATACAAGCTGGTAATAGTATCAGCTAGTTTATTCATTAAAAGGGTGAACATGTCACCTACGGTCAGACTCGTTCATGCTGACACTCTACAAGTATCTAACTTTAAATACCCAGTGGAGAGGACATCCTTGAAAACCTTCATTGTACCAGCGGGCATTTGGGTCGCCAGTCAAGATAGCTTTTTCCTGGGACAACTACCTAAAATAATCATTATTGGTTTTGTGAATAACACTGCTTTTTCAGGGGATTATGAGAGCAATCCATTTAATTTTAAATATTACAACATTAACAAGGCTGCTCTTTTTAAGGATGGGGTCATCATACCTGCCAAGGCCTACAGCCCCAGTTTTGAACACAAAAATACAATTAGGGAGTATCTGGGACTAGTCGCCATCAGCGGCAAGCACATGCGTGATGAAGGATTTGTGATACCTCATGACGGCTACGACTGCAGTTAAACCTTGTTGCCTTTTGATTTGAGACTTGATAATGTATCATCAGGCCATTATAATCTGATTAGGAATGGTAATTTACGCATTGAGGTCCGGTTTGCAGCAGATTTACCAAACATGTGAATCTTATTATAATGGCTCTATTTGACTCGGTCATAGAACTCAACAGTCAGCGGCAGGTGCTATATGATATGTAATGGATACCTACCAGATCATGTGTTTCCTATGTAAAGACAAACAGGCTATGAAAACATTCCGGGGTGTGTATTCGTGTGATGACATTCCAAGGGATAAACCTGGTGAGCGGCCCGTCTGCTTTGGGATGAGCACCGATCCCCAGCATCAAGAAGGCACCCACTGGATAGCAATGTTTATAGACAATGGTGCAATAACTGTTTCTGATAGTCTGGGGAACTTCCCAAGCCACCCTATATACGGTGCTGCTCTACTGGCCTATGTTAAACATATATCACCCATATTACATTATAATAGAACACAGGTGCAACATTCTGAAGATGTGACATGCGGGCAGCACCCTTGTTACTTTGTATCTAAAATGTCTGAGAAACAGTTGTTGCGGGCCATTATACAGCCCTATTCTCTTAATCTCAGACAAAATGATCGGATTGTGACTGATTTTGTGAACAAGATCAAATATCGCCGTCCCCCTGTAAATGTATATAGCTTTTGTCAGAAATGTACGCTTGTTACTAAACACTAGCAGTGTGTACATGTCTAAATTAAAAAAAAAACATGTTGTACTTTTAAACAATGGCCTCTTTTCTTACTTGTCTAATTTCTAATTAATAATTTAAAATACAAAATGTTGTGATATACATTCTTGAAATAATTAGACGCAATAATGTTTGGTTGGTATAAATAATCAGTGTATTTGATTACAAGCAGATCCTTTGTTTATACAGTTTGAAGTGGTATACATATAAAAGCATTTACATGAAAACTTATTTTATTACAAACAGCGCCTTTGTTTAATCAATCTGGCTGGTTCTACTTATAAAAAACATTTACATAAACATATATATATATTTGAAAAAGGGGGACAACAGCCGGACCTCCGGCACCCCAAAGGAGGATCTGCACTCCAATCGATCCGCACGTCTGTGCTGTGCTGAAACTTCAAGAACCAGCCTGAACCAGCCTGACTTGGTTGTTTCCTCTCGCAATGTCCAAAATTAATTTGGTTATTAAACCATTAAAAAGGATTATAAAAAGGAGAACGCTCAGTATGACACGTTTCGAAGCGTGCTCGCTGCTTGTTCACGTACAGATGTTTCAAACACCAAGGTGATACATATACTCGTTGACATTTTTAGTCTCTATGGTTTCCACTCCACAATTTTCCTATGTCTATTTCCTCTTTTCCCCATGTTCAATGCATTCTGTTTGTTATTTTACACACGAATACCATGGCGGCCATTTTAAGCCACTTTCTAAACCAATAGTGGTACGCTTGTGTGAGCTTAGTTATGGCATGTTTTTTCACTGGCAAATATGATTAGCCATGTTTCAGAGGCTATTTTCCTGTGTAGAAAATACAGTTTTACAAAAAATGACAATTTTTTGTATGTTGCTAAAATACATCAGAGTTATGACCACAAAAATTATTGTGGATCCAATGAAAACATATAACACTTGAGTAGTGCTTTGCTCGTAAATAAAACCAAAGCAGCAGTTTTTTCCGGCATTGTGATCATAAAGTGCTTAATGCATTTAAAGAAGGTGAACATTACTGTTCTTGTTTTCATTAGGATTGTAAAGTGCTTAGTGCATCAGAACCATAACAGCAACAATCGCTGTTTCCTTAATAAAGTGCATAATGCGTAAGAAAGTGCTTAATTTGTTAGCAAAAACATAGCAGCAATTCTTTTTCCGCTTGCAATTATATTATTGAATATACATATTCACTGACAAAAAACGTTGTTATGGGACGTTATGGTTAAGTTGCACTAGTAAAAAACTATGCAATTCACTCACAAAAAAACATTGTTAAAGGGACGTTATGGGTAAGTTGCACTACTACAAAGCTATGTAATTCACTGACAAAAAACATTGTTAAAGGGACGTTATGGTTAAATTGCACTAGTAAAAAACTATGCAATTCACTCACAAAAAACATTGTTACAGGGACATTATGGGTAAGTTGCACTACTACAAAGCTATGTAATTCACTGACAAAAAACGTTGTTAAAGGGACAATATGTTTCAGTTCCCCTAAGAAAAACCTATCAAATTCAGTGCAACAAGTACTTGAAAGGAACGTTACACTTACTTTGCACTAATAACAACCTATCCATCTTATGGTTACAAGTAAGACCAAAAAACATTACAAATTCGCCAGTTATTGTAACCTAAGCAACCATAACTCGCGCCACCACTTTGCACTGCTAAGACTATCACCCAGGGCATCAAAGATGACATCACATTACAGTAACATTTTAAAAGAGATTAAACTTAATTACATAACATAAGACAAACACACATAAAAAGAAACAAAAAGGCCAGGCCAGGGCTAGAAATTATAACTAATCAAAAAGAATTAAGATAAAGGACATAGGTCAAAGGACATAAGATACAATGAGCACAGCAAACTTACATAGCAGGTTCCTTAGGCACGAGTCACACAAGCGATATCAAAACACGTGGTATATATAATAACAAAGGGCATAATGCCCAATTGTCAGACATACAATAACCAACCTCCCAGCCAGGTCAAATAAGAAAACATAGTGACCATTAGCATCTTTACTTCTAGGCTAGGTATCTAGATCCATCATCAATTTGACCTCCTCTTCAAATGTTCGCAGGTGTTCATTAACCACCTTACAAATCAGGGTAATAGCAATGACCAAACTTTTATTCATCCCAGAGAGGCACCTCAGCCAGAAGAATTCACTTTCAATATATACCTGATCATATTCAAATTTGGCAAAATATTTGTCATAGGTCGATCTCATCATCGGACAGCAGGTGAGTACATGCCTAGTAGTTTCCACCACTGTATCATCTAGACAGCGTCTGCAATTCCATCTCTCAACTGGAACACCAGACCAGGCTCCTCGTATCCCTAATACATTCAAGCAGCTAAGTCTAATATCCAGAAATATTATACGATTGGCCTGAGACGGCATCAATTTCAGATAGTTTTGAGGCTTTTTATATGAGAAAGGCATCTTGGCAAACGAAGACAGAGAACTCATAGTAGCTACCTTATCGTGGCTGGCAACTCAGTCCCACTTCTCTATCGAATCCTTGAGAGATTTTAACACAGCCCCTTCCCCATATTCCCATTTGGGAGACCATCCGATTCTATCAAAGAGTTGATAATTTAACTCCTGGAATGTGTTCAGGGCATCCGTTTTACCCCCCTCCAAGGCTTCCCGAAGGATATACAACAGGGTTTCAGGGAGGGCATATTTGATTTTTACATAGAGTTTAGCTCTATTATGCCCTATCTGTCCAGAAGTGTGAAGCGTAAATTATGTAATATATATTGCTTCATGTACACCTAACACATTTTCTTTTCCGTAAGAGAACATATTGGAAAGGAAAGCAAGGCAGCACAAGCGACACCCCTTCCACAACAGTATACGGGCATAGGAAAGGAAATAAACTCTGTAAATAGCTAAATGGACAGCCTGGAAGCCAAAATGGAAGAGTTGGTGTACTATTGTGCTGCCTTAAAAGATTGCGTACGAGGGTATATTATGGACTAAATAAAACAGCACCGCCAGACCTGCACGTGTACCCCTTCCCCATGTCACAGCCCGCCATCCCCTCAAAATCCTTGTGATGGGAGATGGTACGGTGATACCTTAATCTCTTCGTCCCCTCCCCTCACAACCAACTTGTGGAAATCCCCAAAGCCCCACAATAAGTATCCACTACTGCTCACCCTTCCCTTTCCTAATGCTGTGTATGAATGTGTGGAAGTAACGTTGATATTTAAATTGTTGCTGAGTGTAAATGTGGTATTGTTTGTTTTTTGAAATGCCGTTCTGACACTACGGCTCACAGTCCTCGTAGGAATGACCGCAATTTATGAAAGTGTGGGTGTCCTACAGACACCGCACCTGCCCGGTCTATCTGCAATTACAATCTAGGCATCCGTACCACGTGTTAGGCAGAATCCTGTGCAGTTCCCTTAGGGAACACTGCAAAAAGATTAAGACTACAGGAGTAAGCAGTAAACTCAATTGGTAGCAGTCCGCACCACCCAGATTTACCTGGTAGCTGTGGCTGAGCAGTCAGACTTCTCTCAAGGTGAGTAGGGCAGTATGCAGAGTATACACAATAGGGCTAAAAACACAGTAGAACAAGCAAACACTGACCAGAGCTTTGGTATCAAAAGTATATAATTATTTATTTAACACACACTTTAGAAATTACACTAGCACTATATGGCAAAGCAAGTTCAAAAACACAATCAACCAAGTATACACACCTCCTGTAGTAATTATTAGACAAGTCAAGGTTAAAACACCGCTATTTGTCAAAACAGATGTGAGCGCGTAATTTAGATGGCACTCCAATAATTAAACTAAACGGAGAGAAAAAGGCAGGTCACGAATATAAAACAGTTACCAACACTTTTAGGAGATAACAGCAAGTTAGCGAAGGCAGAGTCTACTGTAGAGTCAAAGTTCACAGGCCAGGCCCATTATGAAGAGAGCAAGGCGGAATGTGTCCAAGATCACACAGTTAAAACGGCACTAAAAGTCTTTGCGAAATGTTCAAAAGAAGTTGGTTCAATACGAGAGGTAAAGTTAGAAGGTCTGGGGCCAACCCAATTGGAAAGCCTAGGATTTAAGGGTCACCTTTAGCAATCCGTAGAAAGGGAGGCCAGGCGGAACACAGTACCTTGAAAAGTGAGGAAGCTCCAGCGGTGGCAGTTGTTCCTGGCAGCGGGTGCAGTTCATTGTTTCGACCAGGGGAAGAGATGATCTCGTCGAGGAGAAAAACTTGGAGTCGTGCACTGCCCAGGGATGAAACCAGCCGCGGAGTTCGTCGGTTAAAAGGTGTGTATCTTTTATTCGCGGTCACAGTGGTGAAGCTTGGCTATCCGGCCACCGGGGTGCTTGGCACCGGCGATTCGACCAAGAGACGTCCTGGAAGGCGAATGGCGAACTGGTTGGTCCCACCAGCTCAAAGGAAGAAGACTCTTTCAGCAGAAGATCTTCTCTTGTCGTCGGGAAAGTTGTGAGGTCGTTGCAGCAGGGCTCCACCGGTGGTGTCGTCGTTGCAGATGGCTCACCTTCTCCCCTCTTCAGATTCTTTAGGTCCGGTGGCGACTTCTGAAGTTCCAGTCCCCAAAGCCCTGCTTTTATGCGGAAAAACCCCCATTCAACAGCCTAGCTGTTACTCAGAATAGAGTGCAACTTGAGTTGCCGAGGCAACGCAGTCCAGGGTGCCTATTCCCCCTCCCACACATCCTGTGGACCCCAGACAGAGTGGCACCATTTGGAGGGCTTCTGTGGAGAAGCCCACCAAAATAGTGGAACAAAGGGCTCGACCTGGGTCAGAGTTACAGAGACGGACACAAACGCCATTTTGGAACCGAGTTCTGGCAAAAAGACCCAACCGGTGATTTAATATTAAATAAATAAACCGGCGGTATCTTTAACATTGAACCAAAAAGTGGTGCATTTAAAATGAATGGGAAAATCTAATAGGAAATATTCTGGTGCAATATTTCGAGTGATAACCACTGCCACCAGCCAGAAACTCGACAAGGGGTTACTGGACAGTGCCCCCTTGAAGACAGACCCAGGGGTAATCTTATTAACCCCTTCCAGTACTGGTTCTGTTCACAATTTAGGACTAATAAAGCCAATGGTGACTTTACATGCCCTGGGAGACAGTAGTCAGTCCTAGGGTATGGAGTCTATGTTTGGGGCTCACTATGACACCCTTGTGTTACTGCACTGAGGGTGCTGTGTAACACACATACAAAAAAAGATGATACCCTATGGAGTGAAAGACCCCATAGCCCCCCATAAGCACACAAACAGTCAAGACATACTTCAAATCATGCTTAAGCGTGGGAAGAAAACAGTCTCACTCTTAGCAGGAGAAAAAAACAAACGTCAAAAATCCAGCAAAGCTGCTGGGGAACTCACTAGGTTTGGGAAATCAGCCTTATAAGAGGATTCTCCCTAACACCACGCCAGCACAATCCTCATGTCCGCATGTTGTGCACCACCTATAATTACATGTGGGAGCGGACGTTTGTTTGTTGTGCAAGTAGGCGCATGTGTATGTGTTCCTGTGTGTCCTGGTAACACCGCCACTGTGCAGCATATGGGAACAAACTTTATTTAGCTTGAGGCGCCTGCTCACGTCCTACAAGTAGCTATACAGATAAACATCCCACCTGCTACACCCTGTAAACAACCAGCGTCTCCCAAAATGGCCGGCGCACATGTGTGTCGCACTATTATTCAGTAGACAAGTGGCAACTGTGTGCATCGGACACTTATGCTCATGCGCACAATGTATTCCACCCAAAACAGCCGTCCCAAGGGAGAACAGTGGCGACGTCACAAGGCGAACGCACCCACGCTACGCCTGGGCCCTTATTTTGTGGCACAATCTGGACCCTTGGACAGCGGAAAAGTACAGTGTTGTGCAATGTACAGAGTGTGTTTCAGAAAGTACACACTTGCAAACACACCAGAATGTGCCTTTGCACATGTATGTATGTTTTTGAACAATGTAGGCCTGTTTTCCGGGTGCAGGTTCTCCACAGCAGCGCTATAAAAGGCTGCACCCCGGAGCTGCTCTGCAATGTGTTTGTAGCTTTTCAGAGCACAGTAGCAGGCCACATAGGTTTGCCCTGTAATTGATGTCGGACCGAATGTGCTCTGCTACACTGCCTTTGCAAGCAATGGCAACCATGTCAGCCCGGCTCGCTACGCAGAGTAATGGAGAAAAGTATTAAGGGCCCTTCCGATGAACCACACCCTCTTTTTCGATAGTCCCCACTGTCGCATTCCCATGGGTAGCATACTGAAAACAGTAGTATGTGGCACGTGCGTTTTCTCCAAGTACGGCAAGGGCCGTGCCCCAATGAAGCAGAAACATTCCTTCTTCCCTTTCCTCTTCCTTCTTTCCAGCACGCCGTCATTGGTTGCTGTTAGAAGGTTCCACACACATCCACCAATCACATTGAAGAGCTCTCCATCTAACAGTATCAGTTCTTTACACCAGTCCTCTATGTACACACCACACCCAGAAACGGATTTACGCAATTCCTCAGCCTGCACAGTCCCATTTCCATGGCCATCCTCCAAATACCCGGATGTGGATTTCGTGCTCCGTGCGGGCGTGGGGGTATAAATTGCAACCAGGGTAGGGGAGTTTGTGTGTAAGGGTGGCTCTGAAAAGAGCCTTTTTTTATTTTGTATTGCAGGTGCTTCTAGTGAAACATGCTTTTGTTTTTTCTTGTGCTCACATTGTTACAGTAAAGTCTTCACCGCATCCTGTAGACAGGCAAACAAAACAGCATTACCAATGGGCGACAACGAAATGCCATTTGCTTGGAAAAACTCTGCATTTCCACAACTAATGAGTTCATTGTTGCAGAAGAACATCCCACAAGCGGACAAAAAAGTATACATGCTTCTGTTCAAGAGACACCTTCCAAACTCTTGCTCGGAACAACCTCCATGACCATTGTCCCATACTCTTCTTAGAGTTATGGACAAGCAAAGCACTTTGGCAGTGCGAAAAAGCTGCTTTACGACATTTAGCAACCTCTTCAGTCGACGGAGGAAACCTAAACAAGCCAGGTAAAACATATGCATACCACCGTAGTGCATGACGAGAACATCGACAGTACGAAAAGTTTACAGGTCTCTGCAAAGTGCATGCACGTCAGCAAAACTGCGGTCATACACAGCACACCACAATGCGTCCACTCCTTCGAAACCAAAATTGCCATCGAAGTGTCTTTCCAGGGCATACTTGTGCAGATCTATCACAAAGGCATCACCCAAAGCCAAGTCACCCTCATATTCTCACAAGCCCCTTCTAAAGCTACCTTCACCCCGCCCAACGGCCTTCCTTCCCCATCCCTCCCCAGGTCCATCGCTTGAACAGGGATCCTCCCCAACACTCCCCCCTTGTTCCTCTTAGGCCACTTCCCACTGCATGCCAAGGACCCCCCTCCCAAGCATACCCTGACTTTCAGTTCTCCTTAGCTGTCACTTGCGAAGGCCCCATTCCTCTTACTACCCCCCCTCTCTGACCCATAGGCCCAGGCAGTTCCCCTCCCCCCCAACTTTCCCAAGCTACTTGCCAGAGCCCAGTTTACTCAAAATTCTTTTCCTTCCTTCCCCCCTTTGTTGTCTTCATTGTTCCTCTTAATTTTTCTTTTCCATCGATGCACTCCCCATTTTCCCCCACCCCGTTGGAGTTGGAAGGTCTTCCAAGCCCCCTAACCCTCCCCTTTAACATGGGCCTTCCCTGAGTCTAATACTCCTGGGCGCCGTTCATTCTAAGCTGATGGCGGCGCAGTTCCCTTGTGGTATCCGCCAGTACTTTCTAACGGGACACCATGTAACATTCGCTGGGCGTGTCTGCAAGAGAAAATATGACAATAAACAACACCATGAAAAAGGGCGGGTGGGAGGGCAACGATAACAGGCGAAGTAGAGAAGAGACCCGTAACCTCAAGCCGGCCCCTTTTCTAGGGGTCTCCGGCTATGGCATACTTCCTGTGCGTCGCCTGCTGATGGGGTCACCCCACCCCCCTTCTGGGTGCTAACCTGCGTGGCCCCCACCCCCCCTTGCCTTCGTTCCCGCCATGCCCAAATGAGGGCGTCAGCACTAAGGGGGGGCCCCCACCAAGAAGCCATTCTTTGAATGGCGCGGGAGCCCGTCGGAACACTGGGACTGCAGAGGATCTCCCGAAATGCATCTATAAGTATCCAAGCGGGCGGATACTACTAACATGATGCACCACCCGCCTTCAAGAGCTAAACAGCAGCTGGGCACGGAGAAACAGGAGCCCACGCCGGGAAGGAAAACCCACCTCAATGCCGCGGCTATAAATAAACAGCAGCTGGGCACGGAGAAACAGGAGTCCAAGCCGGGAAGGACAACCCCACCTCAATGCCGCGGCCATAAATAAACAGCAGCTGGGCACGGAGAAACAGGAGCCCACGCCGGGAAGGAAAACCCACCTCAGGGCCGCGGCCATAAATAAACAGCAGCTGGGCACGCAGAAACAGGAGCCCACGCCGGGAAGGAAAACCCACCTCAATGCCGCGGCCATAAATAAACAGCAGCTGGGCACGGAGAAACAGGAGCCCAAGCCGAGAAGGACAACCCCACCTCAATGCCGCGGCCATAAATAAACAGCAGCTGGGCACGGAGAAACAGGAGCCCAAGCCGGGAAGGAAAACCCACCTCAATGCCGCGGCCATAAATAAACAGCAGCTGGGCACGGAGAAACAGGAGCCCAAGCCGGGAAGGAAACCCACCTCAATGCCGCGGCCATAAATAAACAGCAGCTGGGCACGGAGAAACAGGAGCCCACGCCGGGAAGGACAACCCCACCTCAATGCCGCGGCCATAAATAAACAGCAGCTGGGCACGGAGAAACAGGAGCCCAAGCCGGGAAGGAAACCCCACCTCAATGCCGCGGCCATAAATAAACAGCAGCTGGGCACGGAGAAACAGGAGCCCACGCCGGGAAGGAAAACCCACCTCAATGCCGCGGCCATAAATAAACAGCAGCTGGGCACGGAGAAAAACGAGCCCACGCCGGGAAGGAAAACCCACCTCAATGCCGTGGCCATAAATAAACAGCAGCTGGGCACGGAGAAACAGGAGCCCAAGCCGGGAAGGAAACCCACCTCAATGCCGCGGCCATAAATAAACAGCAGCTGGGCACGGAGAAAAACGAGCCCACGCCGGGAAGGAAAACCCACCTCAATGCCGTGGCCATAAATAAACAGCAGCTGGGCACGGAGAAACAGGAGCCCAAGCCGGGAAGGAAACCCACCTCAATGCCGCGGCCATAAATAAACAGCAGCTGGGCACGGAGAAAAACGAGCCCACGCCGGGAAGGAAAACCCCACCTCTGGGCCGCGGCCATAAATAAACAGCAGCTGGGCACGGAGAAAAACGAGCCCACGCCGGGAAGGAAAACCCCACCTCTGGGCCGCGGCCATAAATAAACAGCAGCTGGGCACGGAGAAACAGGAGCCCACGCCGGGAAGGACAACCCCACCTCAATGCCGCGGCCATAAATAAACACGGGGCCAAGTCCGAAAATGCCCAAACGGAGCCGCTTGATGGAAAGTCAGCCTTGCTTAAGGGCACATAGAAATAAATGTTGAACGTCGTGTTCGAATATATTGTGTCTATAATGTTGTTGATTAGAAAAATGTAAAATGAAAAAGATGGGAAAGGGAACAGCAACAATATAGAAAAATACAATAGGAATATAAAGTAACATGAAAACGTTTTTTTTTGTCTATATATTTACAAGTTACTGGAGGGAAACGCCCATCCGGAACTTTAAAGAGCATAAACCAAACAAAAGAAACCCTAAAATAGAAACTGCTCTAGTTTCTGAAGAAAAACTGAAACTAGGATGGGATAAAGTAAAGCGACAATTAATGAAGTCCGTGATATTAACCCCCCAAACTTCCATGACAAGTGAATACTTGGTGGGTGACAGGGCAAACTGTCAACATAAAGAGGGCGGCCTCAGCCCGCCTCTAGGCGCAACATCTAGGCACATCAAAGCAAACGCGGTGTTGCCGCCTTTGCTTTAATGCGCCTGCAAGGCGTTTTTTTTGCAACACAAATGTGGGGAGCTGGTAATTAGATGTCTCAGCCCCCCCCCGCATCCGTTTTACGAGGCTTGCAGTCGCATTAAAATAAACGCGGCGCGGTATTACCGCATTTGCTTTAATGCAGCTGCAAGCTTTCTATTTGTGGGGTAAAACGAATGCGGGGATCTGGTCGTCTAATTACCAGCTCCCCGCCCCAGTCACACTGGGGACAATAAGAGCCTTTAGCAGGCTGCATATGGAAAGGGCTGGGAGGCCGTTCAAGCACTGGACATCTCCGCCCTTTCAGTGGCAGGTCGTTAACGGTTCTTATTGCCCGCCACATGCCGGCGGCGCACAGCGGGCTGTAAGAGCCCTTAAGAACATGCCATTGGAAAGGGCTGGGAGGCCGTTCAAGCACTGGACATCTCCGCCCTTTCAGTGGCAGGTCGTTAACGGTTCTTATTGCCCGCCACATCCCGGCGGCGCACAGCGGCCTGTATGAGCCCTTAAGAACATGTCGTCAGAAAGGGCGGGGATGCCGTTCATGCCCTGGACATCTCCGCCCTTTCAATGGCAGGTCGTTAACGGTAATTATTGCCCGCTACATGCCGGCGGCGCACAGCGGGCTGTAAGAGCCCTTAAGAACATGTCATTGGAAAGGGCGGGGATGCCCCGCGTTTCCTTTTTATTGAGAGACCACAGTGGTCGGCCGTGCCAGCTTTCGGGGATCAGCATTAGAGGAGCAGATGCCCAGCAATAGGTGACATGAGATCCAAGGAATTAGAAACTCGCGCTCAGCTATTAACACTGCAAGATCCCACGGGAAATAAAGAAAGATGGCGCGCTGGCTGTCAATAATCTTTGCTAGTAGGAAAAGGTGATCAGGGGGTAGGAAAAGGGGGCAGAGCCAGTGTTTTTGGAACATTGGGGAGAGGAGGGAGGATGGTAAATGGCAATGGGAGCGAGCACCGGAGGGGCACAAAGGATTGGTAGTCACTGCTACCAACTCTTGTGCCCACCTACCTTTAAATTCACCACCAGCTGCCGCACAGTCGTGCCGGGAGGCACTCCTGCACTGTCCTAGCCAATCAATGAGTGGCTGGGGCGGGACAGGAAGTTAGGCAGCCGCAACAAGGAGCATGTTCTTTTTAAAAACAAAAATAACATTCTTCCGGCGTGGGTTCAGGCGACGGACACTGATGCAAGAGGAGGGTCAGGCCAGAGTCCAAGCTTTGACCCAAGCCGACCCGGGCCCTGCCGGCCTCACCCAGCTCTATGCAATTACAATTCTCAGCATGTCTTCTGCATTGGTAAGTAGTCTCTAAATTCAATTAAAAGGCCTTTGGAATTTTGCAGTCTTTTGAAATTCACTTTTAAAGAATGTTTTGGGTGCATGCGCCGTTATTTGCACCTCGCACCTCGCAGATGCATGTCTATTCATTGTAAGCTACTGGCACCTTACACAGCATGCCAACAAACTGCAGGGCACAGCTTCACATCCATTTCTAACTGGCACCACTTTAAGCATATAAGTTACATGCAGGCTCACAGCATCTGAATACATGGTTACTGAGTCCTCTTTAAGCATCTGCAGGGCTGCAGGAAACCAGTTAAAACTTGCACTAGTACCAGTTCAGCAGCCAGCAAAGCCGCTCCAGCGGCCAGCAAAGGCGCACCAGTGGCACTGGGGGCCACATCATCTTAGGCCCTTGATGCTGGGGCAGGCAGTAAGACACTGGTAGCAGGACGTCTAGGCTGCACCACGTTCAGCCCCCCCGGTGGGAATACCTCTGGATGCTGACAGGGCATGGAGTAGCAGCATGTTACTCATCCCCCTACTTGGCCGCACAAGCACCCTCTTGGTGGAGGGCCATGATACGGTCAGTGCTGGCAGATGGTATGCCGCCCCCAGAGAGGCCGCACCATGCAGCAAGCAGGAGTCACATCCTTGCCAGGGATATGTGGGGCAGCGAGACACTGGTGGCATGGTGTGTGGGCCACACTCCCCCAGGCAGGGGTCATGGGTCTTTCCATGGCAGCAGGAGGCGGGACCTCAGTCTCTCCCTCCCATAGCCAGGAGTCATTGGCAGTACACAGGTGACAAGGTGTCTGGGCCACTTCCTATACTCCTCCAAGTAAGAGCCATTGGCAGGACACAGCCGGCATCAGAGGGCACACAAGCACTCCTGTGGACCTGCAACCCTCAAATGCTTCTGCATTACCCATGCGCTGGGTCTCCTCGCTGAAGTACCACCAGCCACTCTTCTCCCTTCCTCTACCTGCAACCCTCACATGCTTCTGCATTACCCATGCGCTGGGTCTCCTCGCTGAAGTACCACCAGCCACTCTTCTCCCTTCCTCTACCTGCAACCCTCACATGCTTCTGCATTACCCATGCGCTGGGTCTCCTCGCTGGAGTACCACCAGCCACTCTTCTCCCTTCCTCTACCTGCAACCCTCACATGCTTCTGCATTACCCATGCGCCGGGTCTCCTCGCTGGAGTACCACCAGCCACTCTTCTCCCTTCCTCTACCTGCAACCCTCACATGCTTCTGCATTACCCATGCGCCGGGTCTCCTCGCTGGAGTACCACCAGCCACTCTTCTCCCTTCCTCTACCTGCAACCCTCACATGCTTCTGCATTACCCATGCGCCGGGTCTCCTCGCTGGAGTACCACCAGCCACTCTTCTCCCTTCCTCTACCTGCAACCCTCACATGCTTCTGCATTACCCATGCGCCGGGTCTCCTCGCTGGAGTACCACCAGCCACTCTTCTCCCTTCCTCTACCTGCAACCCTCACATGCTTCTGCATTACCCATGCGCCGGGTCTCCTCGCTGGAGTACCACCAGCCACTCTTCTCCCTTCCTCTACCTGCAACCCTCACATGCTTCTGCATTACCCATGCGCCGGGTCTCCTCGCTGGAGTACCACCAGCCACTCTTCTCCCTTCCTCTGGCAGGAATACCCTGGATGTAGAAAGAGTATTGCCACCGGCAATACACATTTCTTCTACATCTCTCGCATCCTCCACAGGATTGGAGGATGCTTGGATACTATCCTGGACAGAGCTCCATCGTTCAAACTTCTTTCTGGCCATCTTTTCTGTCCACGTTCTCATCACCTGAGGTTTGAGCGGAACCCGAGGATAGTGAGAGTCAGAAAACACAGGCAGTTGCGGCACATTGAGCTGTTGTCAGTTGATCGGTACATGGTGGCTTTTCACAACCTGTGTCTTCATAGTCAGAGCATAACATGTGAATGCCTTTGTGCAGCGGCACAGCAAGGTTGTCTCTTCTGCTGTCACACTTGCTCCAAGTACCGGTGCACAACATGTACCTGCTCTCCCCCAGGCAGGGGCTGTTGGTATAACACTGCAAGCGTTGCAGGGCGCACAAGCACTCACACCAGGAGATGCGACCCTCATGCGCTTTTGCATTTGGCAGTTGCCAGTTCAGTTCTTCCATTGCCTATTTCCCACTCCTATCTTGCAGTGCCCATTTCCCACCGCCCACCTGGCCCGGGAACCTTTGTCTGGAGTGCGCAGTATACCTGGAGGTGGTTTGCACGTTTACTGCTGGGTTGAGAATTCTGCATCCGGAATGTATGTTTTATGCCTGAACGCAGCTAAAGCCGAGCTGCTTCTTTTTGGCTCGCCTCAGGCCCGAGGGAAACTCGGCAACTGCTACTCTGGCTTCTTTATAGATAACCACTCTATTCCGACCGTGGCTGAGGTTAAGACACTGGGAGTGATCTTCCAAGCATCCTTGAGCTCAGACGCCCAATAAAACCCAATACCACCTTCGACTGCACGACCCAGGTGAGAGCACTGATCATGCCTAGGATAGGCTACTGCAGTGAACTGCATATTGGCGCTAGCACTGCACGACCCTGGTGAGAGCACTGATCATGCCTGGGATAGGCTGCATCAGTGCACTGCATATTGGCGCTAGCACTGCACGACCCTGGTGAGAGCACTGATCATGCCTGGGATAGACTACTGCAGTGCACTGCATATTGGCGCTAGCACTGCACGACCCTGGTGAGAGCACTGATCATGCCTAGGATACGCTGCTGCAGTGCACTGCATATTGGCGCTAGCACTGCACAACCCTGGTGAGAGCACTGATCATGCCTGGGATAGACTGCTGCAGTGCACTGCATATTGGCGCTAGCACTGCACGACCCAGGTGAGAGCACTGATCATGCCTAGGATAGGCTGCTGCAGTGCACTGCATATTGGCGCTAGCACTGCACGACCCAGGTGAGAGCACTGATCATGCCTAGGATAGGCTGCTGCAGTGCACTGCATATTGGCGCTAGCACTGCACGACCCTGGTGAGAGCACTGATCATGCCTAGGATAGGCTGCTGCAGTGCACTGCATATTGTCGCTAGCACTGCACAACCCTGGTGAGAGCACTGATCATGCCTGGGATAGGCTGCTGCAGTGCACTGCATATTGGCGCTAGCACTGCACGACCCTGGTGAGAGCACTGATCATGCCTGGGACAGACTGCTGCAGTGCACTGCATATTGGCGCTAGCACTGCACGACCCTGGTGAGAGCACTGATCATGCCCGGGACAGACTGCTGCAGTGCACTGCATATTGGCGCTAGCACTGCACGACCCTTGTGAGAGGACTGATCATGTCTAGGATAGACTGCTGCAGTGCACTGCATATTGGCGCTAGCACTGCACGACCCAGGTGAGAGCACTGATCATGCCTGGGATAGACTACTGCAGTGCACTGCATGTTGGCGCTAGCAAGGGAGGCTTAGGACGCCTGCAGGTGCTACAAAACGATGCTGTTCATATTGTAAAAGATGGGCACAGACAAAAACCAATCACAGCACACAGAAAAAGCCTTCATTGGCTCCCATGTGAAGCCAGGATTTGTTTCAAGGCACTCACCATTGTACAAAAGTGTCACTATGGGCAGACCCCAGTCTATTTTAAAACCTGCAAAAAAGCCCACGCTTCCAGGAGAACTACCAGATCTAGCGAGGGCATCTGTATGACGGGTCCTAGAAGTAAGCGGTCTAGAGGCCTGGGAAGATCCTTCCCTGCTCTGGCTACCCGAGCATGGAACAACCTGCCTATAGATCTACGTGCGGATCCTTCCCTGCTCTGGTAACCCGCGCATGCAACAACCTGCCTATAGAACTACGTGCGGATCCTTCCCTGCTCCGGCTACCCGAGCATGGAACAACCTGCCCATAGAACAACGTGCAGATCCTTCCCTGCTCCGGCTACCCGAGTATGGAACAACCTGCCTATAGATCTACGTGCGGATCCTTCCCTGCTCCGGCTACCCGAGCATGGAACAACCTGCCTATAGAACTACGTGTGGATCCTTCCCTGCTCCAGCTACCTGAGCATGGAACAACCTGCCTATGGAACTACGTGTGGATCCTTCCCTGCTCCGGCTACCCGAGCATAGAACAACCTGCCTATAGAACTAGGTGCAGAGACTTCCCTGCTCTGGTTACCTGAGCATGGAACAACCTGCCTATAGATCTACGTGCAGATCCTTCCCTGCTCCAGCTACCCGAGTATGGAACAACCTGCCTATAGATCTACGTGCAGATACTTCCCTGCTCTAGCTACCTGAGCATGGAACCTGCCTATAGAACTACGTGCGGATCCTTCCCTGCTCTGGCTACCCGAGCATGGAACCTGCCTATAGAACTACGTGCGGATCCTTCCCTGCTCTGGCTACCCGTGCATGGAACCTGCCTATAGAACTATGTGCGGATCCTTCCCTGCTCTGGCTACCCGAGCATGGAACCTGCCTATAGAACTACGCGCGGATCCTTCCCTGCTCTGGCTACCCGAGCATGGAACCTGCCTATAGATCTATGCGCGGATCCTTCCCTGCTCTGGCTACCCGAGCATGGAACCTGCCTATAGAACTACGTGCAGATCCTTCCCTGCTCTGGCTACCCGAGCATGGAACCTGCCTATAGATCTATGTGCGGATCCTTCCCTGCTCTGGTAACCCGCACATGCAACAACCTGCCTATAGATGTACGTGTGGATCCTTACTTGCTCTGGCTGCCTGAGCATGGAACCTGCCCATAGATCTACGTGCAGATCCTTCCCTGCTCCGGCTACCCGCGCATGGAATAACCTGCCTATAGAACTACGTGCGGATCCTTCCCTGCTCCGGCTACCCGAGCATGGAACAACCTGCCCATAGAACAACGTGCAGATCCTTCCCTGCTCCGGCTACCCGAGTATGGAACAACCTGCCTATAGATCTACGTGCGGATCCTTCCCTGCTCTGGTTACCCACGCATGGAACAACCTGCCTATAGATCTACGTGCGGATCCTTCCCTGCTCTGGCTACCCGAGCATGGACCTGCCTATAGAACTACGTGCGGATCCTTTCCTGCTCCGGCTACCCGAGCATGGAGCCTGCCTATAGAACTACATATGGATCCTTCCCTGCTCTGGCTACCTGAGCACGGAACAACCTGACTATAGATCTACGTGTGGATCCTTTCCTGCTCTGGCTATGTGCGCATGGAACCTGCCTATAGAACTACGTGCTACCCAAGCATGGAACAACCTGCCTATAGAACTACGTGCAGATCCTTCCCAGCTCCGGCTACCCGAGCATGGAGCCTGCCTATAGAACTACATGCAGATCCTTCCCTGCTCTGGTTACCCGAGCATGGAGCAACCTGCCTATAGAACTACGTGCAGATCCTTCCCTGCTCTGGCTACCCGAGCATGGAACCTGCCTATAGATCTATGCGGGAGATATATATATATATATATATATATATATAGATATATAGGCAGGTTCCATGCTCGGGTAGCTGGAGCAGGGAAGGATCCGCACGTAGATCTATAGGCAGGTTGTTCCATGCTCAGGTAACCAGAGCAGGGAAGTATCTGCACGTAGTTCTATAGGCAGGTTGTTCCATGCTCGGGAAGCCAGAGCAGGGAAGGATCTTCCCAGGCCTCTAGACCGCTTACTTCTAGGACCCGTCATACAGATGCCCTCGCTAGATCTGGTAGTTCTCCTGGAAGCGTGGGCTTTTATGCAGGTTTTAAAATAGACTGGGGTCTGCCCATAGTGACACTTTTGTACAATGGTGAGTGCCTTGAAACAAATCCTGGCTTCACATGGGAGCCAATGAAGGTACCCGAGCATGGAACCTGCCTATAGAACTACGTGCAGATCCTTCCCTGCTCTGGCTACCCGAGCATGGAACCTGCCTATAGATCTATGTGCGGATCCTTCCCTGCTCTGGTAACCCGCGCATGCAACAACCTGCCTATAGATGTACGTGTGGATCCTTACTTGCTCTGGCTGCCTGAGCATGGAACCTGCCCATAGATCTACGTGCAGATCCTTCCCTGCTCAGGCTACCCGCGCATGGAATAACCTGCCTATAGAACTACGTGCGGATCCTTCCCTGCTCCGGCTACCCGAGCATGGAACAACCTGCCCATAGAACAACGTGCAGATCCTTCCCTGCTCCGGCTACCCGAGTATGGAACAACCTGCCTATAGATCTACGTGCGGATCCTTCCCTGCTCTGGTTACCCACGCATGGAACAACCTGCCTATAGATCTACGTGCGGATCCTTCCCTGCTCCGGCTACCCGAGCATGGAACAACCTGCCTATAGAACTACGTGTGGATCCTTCCCTGCTCCGGCTACCCGAGCATGGAACAACCTGCCTATAGAACTACGTGTGGATCCTTCCCTGCTCCGGCTACCCGAGCATGGAACAACCTGCCTATAGAACTAGGTGCAGAGACTTCCCTGCTCTGGTTACCTGAGCATGGAACAACCTGCCTATAGATCTACGTGCAGATCCTTCCCTGCTCCAGCTACCTGAGCATGGAACCTGCCTATAGAACTACGTGCGGATCCTTCCCTGCTCTGGCTACCCGTGCATGGAACCTGCCTATAGAACTATGTGCGGATCCTTCCCGGCTCTGGCTACCCGAGCATGGAACCTGCCTATAGAACTACGCGCGGGTCCTTCCCTGCTCTGGCTATCCGAGCGTGGAACCTGCCTATAGATCTATGCACGGATCCTTCCCTGCTCTGGCTACCCGAGCATGGAACCTGCCTATAGAACTACGTGCAGATCCTTCCCTGCTCTGGCTACCCAAGCATGGAACCTGCCTATAGATCTATGTGCGGATCCTTCCCTGCTCTGGTAACCCGTGCATGCAACAACCTGCCTATAGATGTACGTGTGGATCCTTACTTGCTCTGGCTGCCTGAGCATGGAACCTGCCCATAGATCTACGTGCAGATCCTTCCCTACTCCGGCTACCCGCGCATGGATTAACCAGCCTATAGAACTACGTGCGGATCCTTCCCTGCTCCGGCTACCCGAGCATGGAACAACCTGCCCATAGAACAACGTGCAGATCCTTCTCTGCTCCGGCTACCCGAGTATGGAACAACCTGCCTATAGATCTACGTGCGGATCCTTCCCTGCTCTGGTTACCCACGCATGGAACAACCTGCCTATAGATCTACGTGCGGATCCTTCCCTGCTCTGGCTACCCGAGCATGGACCTGCCTATAGAACTACGTGCGGATCCTTTCCTGCTCCGGCTACCCGAGCATGGAGCCTGCCTATAGAACTACATATGGATCCTTCCCTGCTCTGGCTACCCGAGCACGGAACAACCTGACTATAGATCTACGTGTGGATCCTTTCCTGCTCTGGCTATGTGCGCATGGAACCTGCCTATAGAACTACGTGCAGATCCTTCCCAGCTCCGGCTACCCGAGCAGGGAGCCTGCCTATAGAACTACATGCAGATCCTTCCCTGCTCTGGTTACCCGAGCATGGAGCAACCTGCCTATAGAACTACGTGCAGATCCTTCCCTGCTCTGGCTACCCGAGCATGGAACAACCTGCCTATAGATCTACATGCAGATCCTTCGCTGCTATGGCTACCTGAGCATGGAACAACCTGCCTAGAGAACTACGTGCAGATCCTTCCCTGCTCTGGCTAGCCGAGCCGGAACAACCTGCCTATAGAACTGCGTGCAGATCCTTCCCTGCTCTGGCTACCCGAGCATGGAGCAACCAGCCTATAGAACTACATGCCGATCCTTCCCTGCTCTGGCTACCCGAGCATGGAGCAACCTGCCTATCGAACTACTTGTGGATCCTTCCCAGCTCTTTCTACCTGAGCATGGAACAACCTGCTTATAGAACTACGTGTGGATCCTTCCCTGCTCTGGTTACCCGTGCATGGAACCACCTGCCTATAGATCTATGTGCGGATCCTTCGCTGCTCTGGCTACCCGAGCATGGAACAACCTGCCTACAGAACTACGTGCGAATCCTTCCCTGCTCTGGCTACCCGAGCATGGAACAACCTGCCTACAGAACTACGTGTGGATCCTTCCCTGCTCTGGCTACCCGAGCATGGAACAACCTGCCTATAGATGTACGTGTGGATCCTTACTTGCTCTGGCTACCCGAGCATGGAACAACCTGCCTATAGATTTACGTGCGGATCCTTCGCTGCTCTGGCTACCCGCGCATGGAATAACCTGCCTATAGAACTACGTGCGGATCCTTCCCTGCTCCGGCTACCTGAGCATGGAACAACCTGCCCATAGAACGACGTGCAGATCCTTCCCTGCTCCGGCTACCCGAGTATGGAACAACCTGCCTATAGATCTACGTGCGGATCCTTCCCTGCTCTGGTTACCCACGCATGGAACAACCTGCCTATAGATCTACGTGCGGATCCTTCCCTGCTCTGGCTACCCGAGCATGGACCTGCCTATAGAACTACATATGGATCCTTCCCTGCTCTGGCTACCCGAGCACGGAACAACCTGACTATAGATCTACGTGTGGATCCTTTCCTGCTCTGGCTACGTGCGCATGGAACCTGCCTATAGAACTACGTGTGGACCCTTCCCTGCTCCGGCTACCCAGGCATGGAACAACCTGCCTATAGAACTACGTGCAGATCCTTCCCAGCTCCGGCTACCCGAGCATGGAGCCTGCCTATAGATCTACATGCAGATCATTCCCTGGTCTGGCTACCTGAGCATGGAACAACCTGCCTATAGAACTACATGCAGGTCCTTCCCTGCTCTGGTTACCCGAGCATGGAGCAACCTGCCTATAGAACTACGTGCAGATCCTTCCCTGCTCTGGCTAGCCGAGCCGGAACAACCTGCCTATAGAACTGCGTGCAGATCCTTCCCTGCTCTGGCTACCCGAGCATGGAGCAATCAGCCTATAGAACTACATGCCGATCCTTCCCTGCTCTGGCTACCCAAGCATGGAGCAACCTGCCTATAGAACTACTTGTGGATCCTTCCCAGCTCTTTCTACCTGAGCATGGAACAACCTGCTTATAGAACTACGTGTGGATCCTTCCCTGCTCTGGTTACCCGAGCATGGAACCACCTGCCTATAGATCTACGTGTGGATCCTTCGCTGCTCTGGCTACCCGAGCATGGAACAACCTGCCTACAGAACTACGTGCGGATCCTTCCCTGCTCTGGCTACCCGAGCATGGAACAACCTGCCTATAGAACTACGTGCGGATCCTTCCCTGCTCTGGCTACCCGAGCATGGAACAACCTGCCTATAGATTTACGTGCGGATCCTTCGCTGCTCTGGCTACCCGAGCATGGAACAACCTGCCTACAGAACTACGTGCCGATCCTTCCCTGCTCTGGCTACCCGAGCATGGAACAACCTGCCTATAGAACTACGTGCGGATCCTTCCCTGCTCTGGCTACCCGAGCATGGAACAACCTGCCTATAGATTTACGTGCGGATCCTTCGCTGCTCTGGCTACCCGAGCATGGAACAACCTGCCTACAGAACTACATGCGGATCCTTCCCTGCTCAGGCTACCCGAGCATGGAACAACCTGCCTATAGAACTACGTGTGGATCCTTCCCTGCTCTGGCTACCCGAGCATGGAACAACCTGCCTATAGATTTACGTGCAGATCCTTCGCTGCTCTGGCTACCCGAGCATGGAACAACCTGCCTACAGAACTACGTGCGGATCCTTCTCTGCTCTGGCTACCCGAGCATGGAACAACCTGCCTACAGAACTACGTGCGGATCCTTCCCTGCTCTGGCTACCCGAGCATGGAGCAACCAGCCTATAGAACTACGTGCGGATCCTTCCCTGCTCTGGCTACCCGAGCATGGAGCAACCAGCCTATAGAACTACGTGCGGATCCTTCCCTGCTCTGGCTACCCGAGCATGGAACCTGCCTATAGATCTACGTGCAGATCCAGACCTTCTTAGCTTCAGAAAACGCCTGAAAACCATTCTATTTGAATAACGAGATGTTTTCTGACCAAGCCCCTCCTCTTTCCACTCTTCTTCTCTTCCATTCTGTGCCCTGATGCCTGCGGGCTCCGGCGCTATACAAACAAACAAATACAAATACATTAGGCTCTGACCATGGAGTGCTTTATGTTTCTCCGCCCTCGTCATTCCGGGGGGAGGGGTGGGGGGGCCACTTCAGCTCTGACATCTGTCTGGTCTGAATTGCTGCAGCACTGGTTCTTATAGCATTTGGGGTGCCCAGCTGTATAGATGTTTTCATTTCTGTTAGGTTCACTACAACGGGTCATGGTCTGGGGGTCATGGGCTGAATGGAGGGGGAAACTAGACATGCTTCTGCATGCTGCGCTCACTTTCTCTGTTGGGGGAAACTAGACATGCTCCTGCATGCTGCGCTCACTTTCTCTATTGGGGAAAACTAGACATGCTCCTGCACGCTGCGCTCACTATCTCTATTGGGGAAAACTAGACATGCTCCTGCACTTTCTCTATTGGGGGAAACTAGACATGCTCCTGCATGCTGCGCTCACTTTCTCTATTGGGGGAAACTAGACATGCTCCTGCACGCTGCGCTCACTATCTCTATTGGGGAAAACTAGACATGCTCCTGCACTTTCTCTATTGGGGGAAACTAGACATGCTCCTGCATGCTGCGCTCACTTTCTCTGTTGGGGGAAACTAGACATGCTCCTGCACGCTGCACTCACTTTCTCTGTTGGGGGAAACTAGACATGCTCCTGCATGCTGCGCTCACTTTCTCTGTTGGGGGGAAACTAGACATGCTCCTGCATGCTGCGCTCACTTTCTCTATTGGGGAAAACTAGACATGCTCCTGCACGCTGCGCTCACTATCTCTATTGGGGAAAACTAGACATGCTCCTGCACTTTCTCTATTGGGGGAAACTAGACATGCTCCTGCACGCTGCGCTCACTATCGCTATTGGGGAAACTAGACATGCTCCTGCGTGCTGTGCTCACTTTCTCTGTTGGGGGAAACTAGACATGCTCCTGCATGCTGCGCTCACTTTCTCTATTGGGGGAAACTAGACATGCTCCTGCATGCTGCGCTCACTTTCTCTGTTGGGGGAAACTAGACATGCTCCTGCATGCTGCGCTCACTTTCTCTGTTGGGGGAACTAGACATGCTCCTGCATGCTGCGCTCACTTTCTCTGTTGGGGGAAACTAGACATGCTCCTGCATGCTGCGCTCACTTTCTCGGTTGGGGGAAACTAGACATGCTCCTGCATGCTGCGCTCACTTTCTCTGTTGGAGCCCAGCATAATTCAGCGCTGGGTGGCCCGGGATCGTTAGAGGTCCATATACAGACGGTTGCATTGTGCCAGCATGGAGCACTGCACATTTCACACAACTCACTGCCGGTGGACACGGGATCTGCAGAGGGCCATTCTCAATTTACTGGCATTTCGCCGACATGGCGCACTTCTGGTTATTTCACCGCTGATGGGCCTGGGATATGCAGAGGGCCATTATCAATTTACTGGCATTTCGCCGACATGGCGCACTTCTGGTTATTTCACCGCTGATGGGCCTGGGATATGCAGAGGGCCATTATCAATTTACTGGCATTTCGCCGACATGGCGCACTTCTGGTTATTTCACCGCTGATGGGCCCGGGATCTGCAGAGGGCCATTATCAATTTACTGGCATTTCGCCGACATGGCGCACTTCTGGGTATTTCACCGTGCATCGGGCCCAGGATCTTTCTATTTTTGCTCTGACGCAGAGCACAGCATTTATTTTTTTCCAATGTGCTCTCTTACTGTTAGAATCACTGCCAAAGGCCCGGGGACTCACAGGGAGCAGTGGGGTCTCTGCTTCCTTTACCACAGCTCTGATTACTGATCATTCTCATATTCACCGCCGGGGAAAGGGCACGGGAGGTTTCCTTCTGTGGCCTGCAGGCACAGCAAAAATAGCAGCGGATGCCGTGCTGCAGCTCCCACACTATCAGCAAAAATAGCAGCGGATGCCGTGCTGCAGCTCCCACACTATCAGCAAGAATAGCAGCAGATGCCGCGCTGCAGCTCCCACACTATCAGCAAGAATAGCAGCGGATGCCGCGCTGCAGCTCCCACACTATCAGCAAGAATAGCAGCGGATGCCGTGCTGCAGCTCCCACACTACCAGCAAGAATAGCAGCGGATGCCGTGCTGCAGCTCCCACACTATCAGCAAGAATAGCAGCAGATGCCGTGCTGCAGCTCCCACACTATCAGCAAGAATAGCAGCAGATGCCGTGCTGCAGCTCCCACACTATCAGCAAGAATAGCAGCAGATGCCGCGCTGCAGCTCCCAGACTATCAGCAAGAATAGCAGCGGATGTCGTGCTGCAGCTCCCAAACTATCAGCAAGAATAGCAGCGGATGCCGTGCTGCAAGAATAGCAGCGGAACGGATGCCGTGCTGCACCCCCCACACTATCAGCAAGAATAGCAGCAGATGCCGCGCTGCAGCTCCCACACTATCAGCAAAAATAGCAGCGGATGCCATGCTGCAACTACCACACTATCAGCAAGAATAGCAGAGGATGCCGTGCTGCCGCTCCCACACTACCAGCGAAAATAGCAGCGGATGCCGTGCTGCAGCTCCCACACTATCAGCAAGAATAGCAGCAAATACTGTGCTGCAGCTCCCACACTATCAGCAAGAATAGCAGCGAATGCCATGCTGCATCTCCCACACTATCAGCAAGAATAGCAGCGGATGCCGTGCTGCAGCTCCCACACTATCAGCAAGAATAGCAGCGAATGCCATGCTGCATCTCCCACACTATCAGCAAGAATAGCAGGGGATGCCGTGCTGCAGCTCCCACACTATCAGCAAGAATAGCAGCGGATGCCGTGCTGCATCTCCCACACTATCAGCAAGAATAGCAGGGGATGCTGTGCTGCAGCTCCCACACTATCAGCAAGAATAGCTGAGGATGCTGTGCTGCAGCTCCCACACTATCAGCAAGAATAGCAGCTGATGCCGCCCTGCATCTCTCCTTAGTGAGGAAAGATCCATCCTTTGATGCAGCGATCTCTGCCGCGCTGTTACCTCCCCCAGTCGGGAGCTTTTCAACAGTTGTTGCGGCGGCAATGGCAGTGGGCCGCTTAGACCCACATGGCAGTGGGGGTGCGAGCCTCGTTGTTGTGGTAGTGGCAGCGGGCCGCTTAGACCCACATGGCAGTGGGGGTGCGAGCCTCGTTGTTGTGGTAGTGGCAGCGGGCCGCTTAGACCCACATGGCAGTGGGGGTGCAAGCCTTGTTGATGTGGTAGTGGCAGTGGGCTGCTTAGACCCACATGGCAGCGGGGGTGCAAGCCTTGTTGATGTGGTAATGGCAGTGGGCTGCTTAGACCCACATGGCAGCGGGGGTGCGAGTTGTTGTGGCGGCAGTGGCAGCGGGCCACTTGGCCTCACATTGCAGTGGGGGTGCGAGCCTCGTTGTTGTGGTGGTAGTGGCAGCGGGCCGTTTCGCCTCACATGGCAGTGGGGGTGTGAGCCTCATTTGTTGTGGTGGTAGTGGCAGTGGGCCTCTTGCCCTCACATGGCAGTGGGGGTGCGAGCCTCGTTGTTGTGGCGGCAGTGGCAGTGGGCCTCTTGCCCTCACATGGCAGTGAGGGTGCAAGCCTCGTTGTTGTGGCGTTAGTGACAGCGGGCCGCATGGACTCACATGGCAGTGGGGGTGCGAGCCTCGTTGTTGCGGCAGCAGTGGCAGCGGGCTTCTTGGCCTCACATGGCAGTAGTGGTGAATGCTTAGAGGCTGACCGGCCCCCGCAGGGGGCGCTAGAGGGACAGCCTACATAGCGGGCTGTCCCCTCTGGCCACCCCCTTCCGGTTGCTGGGCATGCCTCTCCTCTTCCTCCCACCTCAGCGAGGCGGAAGAGGTGTCCCCGGGGACCTGGCTTCCGGTCAGATCTCCCCGAGGACACTTATAAGGGCGGGAGCGGCAGGCCATCAGTCTTTGGCCTGCAGCTCCCGCCTGGTGTTAATCTGCATCGATCCAGGCGACACAACGGAGTTGGTAAGTATCGGGGGGAGGGGAGAAGGGTCTGCTCGCTGGCCGCCGCGCCAGCTTGAGCGGACCCGAGGAATGCAGTATCTGCTGAATCATACACCGTTCAGCGCTGGGGCCGACCGCCATCCCCCCCCTTCACAATTTCCTTTGTTTTTAAATTGTGGATTGCGTGGTGGGGACGCGCCGAACTGGGGAGGTCAACCGTGTTGCCTTAGGTAATTCAGGGCCGCCGAGTGCTGCATAGCCGATCGCGTGGCACAGGCTGTAATTGTTGTAGCTTGTATGGAAAGGGTCGCGGGTTCGCGTCTGTCCCCTGACTTTTAAATTAATTAATACCAGGGCCGCCGGGCCTCGTGGGTACACAAAGGAATTTTTACCACAAAGGAATTTGTGGCGTTTTTGGTTGTACTAGGGCCGCAGTTAATATCAGGGCCTCCGTGTGTTCGCAAATGATTTTTACCACGAAGGCAGTTTTATGGCGTGTTCAGTCTGCATTAGGGCCATCGTCCTGCAGTTCTGTGCCTTGTGTACTGGAAGCAGATTTATATGTTCCCAATTTTATGTTTGTTTAGCACAAGCGCAGTTCATGGGTTTCTGTGGTCGCCTGGGCGGCTGTTTGTTTTCATCACCTATTGGCCTTTGTTTCAAGTGAGGGATCGAGAGCGCAGTTGCCCCGGTGCATCTCAGTTGTGGTGATTTTGTAAAGGAGGGGTTATTATGCAACTTTTCACAGCGACTTTCGGTCACAGGCCGTGGTGCAATATGGGCATAATGCAGGCCGTGGTGCAGTATGGGCAGAATGGCACAAGTTTTGCCACTTATGTATTTTTAAACTGTCTACGGTGCAGCCGCGCCACGTGTGATACATGATGTGGCTTAGATGGTTAAGGCACCTGTCTAGTAAACAGGAGATCCTGAGTTCTGTCCTCAGCAGTGCCCGCTTCTTTATTAGCAAAGCCGCCAGTGGCTCAAGCGGTAAGGGTCCGGAACCTAAGGGGCATGTTAAAAAGGTCATATTTTTCATATTGTACAACGCAGCCTCCAGTGGCTCAACAGCTAAGTGCTTGGGGTTGGGAGGCTGGGTGCCAGGGTTCTAATACAATGTCTGGAACATCATGGATATTTGATAGCTGTGGGGCCGCCGCGCCAGTCGTACGCATGTTGTGCAAACCTGTCTCTTTTCATTTGCGAGATTGTAATATTCTGGTACGCATATATCTTAAAATATTTAAGAGGCCGCCGCGCGACGTGCAAGGAAATGTTGGTTGTAGTTAGTCATACGATAGTTGTGGCGGACGCACCACTTAATAAAATGCGGGTGGTAGTTTATATAACATACGATAGTTGGGGCCGCCGTGCCACTGGTAATTATTGCGGTGCAAACCCGTCTGTTTTTCATTGTAGGCCGTGGAGCTTATTTGAATGTTTAGGTGCGTACATATTTTGAACGGTTGGCGCTGCTTCCGCGCCACGTGTCATGGGATGCTGGGTGTGTGTTGAATCTACGATCGTTCGTTAAGGATTGCTGTACAGCCGCGGTGCAAACCTGTCCCTTTAGGGGCGGTAGGAGGTGGTGCAATTTTCAATGTTTTGGCACCACGGGGCCGCCGTGCCACGTGCAATGAAATGGGGGTCATGGTTTATCTGACAATTTATCTTTTATTGGCTGCCGCACCACTTGTAACGCTCGCCGTGGGACATGTCGGTGGGTTTGCATGCGTTTATTATTCCGCGCCATTGTGAAGGATAAAGAGTTTTTAAAGTGGATCCATTTATTTGGCGTATGTTATTGTGGTGAACATTTGCACGCTGCCCGGCCGCCGTGCCAGTTTTAATGTGACAATTAAGGGTAATTACACTCAGAATGACTTCGCCATTGTAATTCGCGGGTCGGATGTGGAGACATGCGCTTTGTTTAAGGGGATTTCATGGCCGTCGCGCCTTTTGCATGTTTTGGGTCCGATGAGCTGCCGAGCATAAGGGTTCACGCTAATTGGAACATGTTGGTCTCAGATGGTGTTGAGGCCATTGTAATTTGGCAAATCCCAGAGTAAATTCCTTTTCTCACATATTCCGATGTTTAAGGCTCATCCTATGTAGCAAGCCGGTTTCGGTGGCTCAGTAAGTGTTGACTTATACCTGAAAGGTTGGGGGTTCTGCGCCCAGCTGCCAACATAAAAAATTCTGAAGTGGGTGTGAAATAGTTGCGTAAGCAGTAGTAAGCGGCGGTAAGGTAATTTTGTCTGTGTGGCACATTTAGCGTTCCTTTTACAGCATCAGTCCGTGGGCGCAGATTATGTTACTTCAGTTGCAAGGGTTATCCATTTTTGCAAGCAGGATGCTATGCCTGGGTTTGCCGACCACATGGAGAGGCTTCAATTACTTGCAGGGGGTATTTCAATTGGTGCAAGTGGTATTCGCTGGCCGCCGCTCCAAATGTAAGGTCATTAGAATGTGACCAGGCGCGGATGACTTCAGATAGGAGGGCGCCAGGTGGGGCAAACGGATGCCGTGTAATGACAAGCCTCGCTAGGCTAGCATTCTCCGGGTCCATCTGTTTCGAGTGATGAATACAGGGTGGGTGCGTAAACGGGGATTACACGATGATGCAAGCCAGAAGGGAAGCTCAGGGGGTGCAGCGCTTGCTGAGGCGACCTGTAGGTTCTCTACAGGTCGCAGATTTGAAACCCGAGCAAGTCCGAGGCTGCCTTTCACCCTTACGAGGTGGGTGAATAAGGACCACCTTCGGTTGGGGGATGTATAAACGAGGCCTCACGCCTCGCGTTTTGCACATGTTTGTTTATGTATGGCTTCATATCAGTGTGCCTTATATTTCAGCCACTTTCCTTGTCTGGCCGCGATTGCGGAAGGTGAACTAGTGTGTGGCGCTGCATTGCTATGTATGCCCACTACCCTCTTTCAACAATGGGACAAGCACCATGCATCGGTATATTTCAACCACGCCGTAAGGGTGAATGGTTGGTTTTTATGCCCTCATGCTGCATCGGTCAGAGACACTGGGTTTATTTCAGCGCAATTTCCTTGTCGGGTCTTGAGTACGCTGTATTGCTAACTATGCCACCCCGCCACCCAGACAATGTAATGGAATGCCTTCTGTCAGGCACAAGTTTACCATGTTGCCCCGTGGTTCCCTGCTCTCCGGGTAAGGCCGCATCGATCGGTGGGGCTCTAACTGCCATTAATGTGGGGTGGATACTGGAAAGGTTTGCTGCATGGGCATAGGTGGGGCAAGTTAGCTTATATTTCCGTCCCTAGTTTTTACTTTCCTTCGTTTTACTTTCGGCCGTAGCCTCAGCTTTCAAAAGAGTGGAAGGGGAGTTTTAATGTAAGGTCGAACGGATTGATCTCAGAGCTGCCGCCTTAAAGCATAAGTTTAAGGTCAAAGATTATGAACCTTTTGTCGGATAATACGGTTTCAGGCTTCAAGGCTAAAAGACAAGGGATCCCGGCAGGGACTAAATCATCCTTTTTATGCTTCCGAGGTTGATAAAGGAGCACCACACACGGCAATAATAAGCAGCGCTCAGATACCGGAGGGTTTGTAGCGCTGTATAAATGCTAAAATTAATCTATTTTTGAGGGTTGCAGCCACAGTGGTTAATGGTGTGGCACAGATTTTCGGGACCATTTGGTGCAGCACCGAGGTTCACAACCTTGTGCGGCAGTCACTGTTGATTTGTTTTAAGGTATGTTCATGGAGCGATTGTTTTGTTAGGAGAAAAGGGACCAGTCAGCAGCCTGTCGCCTAGGACACCATTTAGGTTCGGCGTCCCTTTGGTCTTGGTAAATTCAACGGGTTTACGATTTCACTTTGGCTGGCGGGCCGCTGCCAGGTATTATGGCTGAACAATGTAGTTCAGGCAGGCTGGTCGCCTTACTGGTCGGCTGGTGGGATTAAACAAAGATGGTGTTAGGGGCTCATAAAGGGAGTTGCATACTGTATTTGACACTACTTTGCCGAACAAATTGGGATTGGAAAAGGGTTTTTTGGTCACTGCGAAGCAGTGGTAATTCCTACATGGCTTTGAATCATACAGCCCGGTGCGCTGGCAGGCTTTATCTCCTGACAGGGACCCAGTGGCCACAACATGCCAGGTGGTCAGTAGGTGAATGTGCTATGCGGGTTAGCTGTAGAGGTTCGCATAGTTCCTGCACCACAGGTACACAGCAACCTTGGGGAAGTGGTATGTCCCGCTGGCGGTGCCGCAAGTGGCCCATATGGCCCTAGCTTCAGGCGCATTCAGCTAACTTTCTTTTTCTGCCAAAGTTGTAGCTCAAGGTTTTTATGAGGTGCGGTAAGAATGCGGTTAGGTGTAATCATCAACAATTTGCACCACTTTTGCTGCGGAACGGTTGATCTTGAAGGAGGGATACGAAAGGATGTGACGGCCATCCGCTACGAGGGCCCACTCCACATTGGGCACACCACTTTATGGCTCACCAAAACCATCCAAAGTCAGCCCGGCAGGAAGGGTCTTTGCACGAAGGCCAGCCAGGGCAAAAGCCGGTGTGGCTTAGAAGCAGCACCACATTAGATTAAGCGCTGCCCTCAAAAGAGGACTTGAAGATGTGGTGCAGATTCTTAGATAGCTTCAATGGGGTTCAGTTATGGCGAACCCCGTGGGAAACCAGCGTTGAGCTACAGATGTTTTTCGGATGCTGCAGGAAGCGAAGGTTTAGGGGTGATCTTAGGGCCTGAGAGGTGTGCTCAGAAGTGGCCGCAGCAATGGCACAAGAAGGGCAGAACAAAAAACATAATGGTCCTAGAGATGTTCCCCATTGTAGTCGCATTGTTGTTGTGGCCTAGGATTCTGGCCAACAAGAGGGTTCGTTTTTGGTCCGACAACAATGCGGTAGTCCAAGCCATGAACTGACAGTCTGCTTCTTGCCCGGCAATGTTGAGCTTGCTCAGAAAAATAGTGGAAGTATGTTTATATCATAACATTGAATTTAGGGCTCGACATGTGCCGGGCACTGCAAATGTTGCTGCTGACGCTCTTTCTCGCTTTCAGTGGTACAAGTTCCGGAATGCCCACCCGGAGGGCAAGCTCAAGGGAGCACAGTTCAAAAAGGAATGGTGGCAGTTGGTGGTGTGGACAGGGCACTCGCAGAGTTGAGTGAGCGCTCACTCACGCCCGGATTAAGATGCAGTTACCAGCAGGGTTATGGTAAGTTCAAGAGCGTGATTTCTTATCTACAATGCGAAAAACAGACCGCGGAGGAACAGGTACGCACTTTTGTGGTTTGGGCGCACTCAGAAGGATTGTCAAAGAGTTGGGCTGCGTCGCACCTGGCGGCGGTTGCCTTCCACTCCAAGCGGGAGGTGAGGGGTGATCCCACGAAGGGGTTTTTGGTGCGCTCGGCATTGAAAGGCTGGGCCCGTTCGGAGCCAAGGTCGGAGCCAAGGTGAGGACGTGTGCAAACCAATTGACTTTGGGTTATTGGTGAGGTTGTTGGCCATATCACCTAGCATATGCTTCGGCGAATACGAAACGGCTCTATTCAGGTTGGCGTTCGCATGGGCCTTGTTTGGGGCCTTTAGGATTAGTGAGCTAGTTTCTGCACCCAAGAAAGACACATCTGGGAGGGCCATTGCTTTGGGTGATGTATCCCTGTTCCACAAAACTCAGGTGAAGGGGTCAGTAGATGGTTAAGGAAAAACAAAGCGGACCAGCAAGGAAAAGGTTATAACATAGCTGACATGAGGCCCCCCTTGCGGAATGTTGCCCGGTACACCTTTTTTAGATCTTTATATAGTTGAGAGCTACGAGTGCTGGCCCCCTGCTAACTCAAGCCGACACTTCCCCCGTTTCTGTATTTCAGTTCCGCAAAGTGCTGACTATGGCTTTGAGGGCCTCAGGCATCCAGGGTGAAGGATGGTCCACGCATAGTTTTAGGATAAGGCAGCTATCACAGCCTTTCAGCAGGGCACGTCTCCCCTGGCGGTCATGAAAGTGGGGAGGGGGGAGTCGGGCAGTTATCAACTGTATGTCCGCCCCCAGCACAGTGCATTCTCATAAGAATACTAGATACCGTGAGCACTCAAGGGCCGGGGCTGGGTAGTTGGGCGGTTGGATCCTGGGGGATCAAAAAACGTATGGTGTGGTATGTTTTTCCCCCGCAGATGACGCGGGGTGGTTGATCGGCCACTCATTTGTGACACGTGGGAAAAAGTGTGTGTGGCCGGCACTCCTGGAATGAGGGGGCATTCCTTGCTGCCTGCTATTCACTGGTGACTCCAGGGGAGGGGGGGCAACAATCCGGCCAAGTTAGGTCGCGGACGTTTGCCCACACAAATACAGGTGACATTGCGCATAGTGGCGCACGAGTTACCTGGTGTGAATCCCCACCCACCCACGCCTGATAAGTAAGTCTTGGGGCAGACAAGTCAAAGGTCGGTAAGAGTTTGAGTGTAACGAAAAGCGTTGTCAGCTTATGCCAGTGGTATATATGGGACAGTGTCCTACTAGTAGTAACCAGTGTTCCCGGGTAGTACCCAGAAGTGTTGTCAGCTTGTGCCAGTGGCATACATGGGACAGTGTCCTACTGGTAGTAACCGGTGTTCTCCTGGTAGTAGCCACCTGGGTGAGCTAAGGAGGGCTGGTTGCAGTAAACCAATGGTGAGTATGGTAACAATGTGGATGTTTAGGAAAGTTTTAATGAGAAGTAAGGTCCTAAGGTTTGGGGGCATTGATGGCAGCGGGAGCCACCATCAAAGCGTGGCGGAGTATCGGGGCGGTCCTAGCCAATGAGGGACTTCACGCTGCAGCTGCAGCGGCTCGGGATTGGCCGGGCTCGAGCCGATCCCTCGACGGGCACTGACTCCCTTACTTAGGCCTTTAGGCCAACAATCTCCTGGTCAGTGCCCCTGAGTGTCCTGCTGGTAGTACCAGTGTAGCTGGAATAACCAGCAGTTTTTTGTCAGTTTGGCCAGTGGCTAAAAAGGTGACATGGTTCACCCGTATCTGACTGTTTGGCCAGTGGCTAAAGAGGTGACATGGTTCACCCGTATCTGACTGTTTTTTGTGATGTGGCTGGGACCGTCCCAAGTTGTCTTGCTCCAAATAAACTGTGACCTTGTGTTTTCCAAAGAACTTTAAAAGAGTTGTCTGTGTATTCATTTCAATGTGCTATTATTCTGACCTAAGGAGGTGGGGGTGTCCAATGGGGATCTCCCCGCTAAGAGGCTGACCGGCCCCCGCAGGGGGCGCTAGAGGGACAGCCTACATAGCGGGCTGTCCCCTCTGGCCACCCCCTTCCGGTTGCTGGGCATGCCTCTCCTCTTCCTCCCACCTCAGCGAGGCGGAAGAGGTGTCCCCGGGGACCTGGCTTCCGGTCAGATCTCCCCGAGGACACTTATAAGGGCGGGAGCGGCAGGCCATCAGTCTTTGGCCTGCAGCTCCCGCCTGGTGTTAATCCCCACCCACCCACGCCTGATAGTAAAGTGTTGGGGCAAACAAGTTGAAGGTCAGTAAGATGGAGTGTAACCAAAAGCGCTGTCAGCTTGTGCCAGGGCATATATGGGACAGTGTCCTACTGGTAGTAATCAGTGTTCTCCTGGTGGTAACCAGAAGCATTGTCAGCTTGTGCCAGTGGTATATATGGGACAGTGTCCTACTGGTAGTAACTGGGAGTTAATACGTGCAGACCGGTAGTAGAGTAGGATCAGGGTGAGGCTTTCGCATCATCAATAGGAGTGATAAGGTGAACAGAGTTAATTAGTGATATGATAAGTTTAGTGTGTTGTATGAGTTGTTCCTAATTCTCTTCTCTTGTTACAGGCGGAGTATCGGGGCGGTCCTAGCCAATGAGGGACTTCACGCTGCAGCTGCAGCGGCTCGGGATTGGCCGGGCTCGAGCCGATCCCTCGACGGGCACTGACTCCCTTACTTAGGCCTTTAGGCCAACAATCTCCTGGTCAGTGCCCCTGAGTGTCCTGCTGGTAGTACCAGTGTAGCTGGAATAACCAGCAGTTTTTTGTCAGTTTGGCCAGTGGCTAAAAAGGTGACATGGTTCACCCGTATCTGACTGTTTGGCCAGTGGCTAAAGAGGTGACATGGTTCACCCGTATCTGACTGTTTTTTGTGATGTGGCTGGGACCGTCCCAAGTTGTCTTGCTCCAAATAAACTGTGACCTTGTGTTTTCCAAAGAACTTTAAAAGAGTTGTCTGTGTATTCATTTCAATGTGCTATTATTCTGACCTAAGGAGGTGGGGGTGTCCAATGGGGATCTCCCCGCTATGTTGTTGTGGAGGCAGTGGCAGCGGGCCGCTTGGCCTCACATGGCAGCAGGGGTGTGAGCCTTGTTGTTGTGGTGGCAGCGGGGCGCTTGGCCTCACATGGCAGCAGGGGTGTGAGCCTCGTTGTTGGGGCAGCAGTAGCTGTGCGTTGGGTTTTGCGGCGGCGGCAGTTCTGTCACCTGCTGCGGCCACGGCCTCACACAGGGGGTGATGTGAGCTGCAGCTTTCCCCTCTATAGCCATATGGTTACGGCGATGGACGCTGCTCTTCTTCCTGCCAGCGGGAGACTTGTCTGGGAGGAGGCTCGTGTTGTACTGGTGGCTACGGAGTCCGCTCCAACTCACCCCGCGCGTTATTCCTCACTGGCACCAGACCGGCTGGCAGGGATGTCGCTCATAATCACTCTCTGGTGGGATACTGATGTATATACTGTGGCAGCGTGGTGCATCCCTCAGTGTAGCAGCGGTGCTCGCCGCGCCTCTCCCCCAGGCGGCAGATCTATTTATTTACTGTTTTTGTGGAAACTCTCAGGGGACGGGACACATCGCTGGGTTCTTCCACTCGTCGCCATTGTTGTGGGGCATGACGTGCTCACAGGATCCGGCCCCATCAGTGCAGAATCACTTCACTGCCAATGAAGGAGTTAACTTCCTGCTGCTGCTCTGTGACCCCAGCTGCTAAGTGTCATTAGCAGCAGGGGTCACTGTCGCGCCACAGCCAGCAGTGAAGAGGAAAATCCAGCAATATGCCACAGGAAGTTAGCTCCTATTTCAGGCATGTTCTAGGAGTTAACTTCCCCGTGGATTACTGTTGAAGTATCACTGATTGATATGTTATCAAGGCTATGGAGACAGAAATACTTCTGCCTCATATATATATATAAATAATCAAAGCTGTACTCTGCAAAACTAATGGTCGTGCATGAGAAGTTCTTCATCTTCATTGAGGCTAATGGGGCGATGTGTAAAGTTCAGGAAGTAAAACCATCCGAGGGTTTCACGCTGAAACGGTGATAGACTGCTGCATGTGATAGACTGCTGCATGTGATAGACGGCTGCATGTGATAGACGGCTGCATGTGATAGACTGCTGCATGTGACAGACTGCTGCATGTGATAGACTGCTGCATGTGATAGACTGCTGCACGTGACAGATGGCTGCATGTGACAGACGGCTGCATGTGATAGACGGCTGCATGTGATAGACTGCTGCATGTGATAGAGTGCTGCATGTGATAGACGGCTGCATGTGATAGACGGCTGCATGTGATAGACTGCTGCATGTGATAGACTGCTGCATGTGACAGATGGCTGCATGTGACAGACGGCTGCATGTGATAGACGGCTGCATGTGATAGACGGCTGCATGTGATAGACTGCTGCATGTGATAGAGTGCTGCATGTGATAGACGGCTGCATGTGATAGACGGCTGCATGTGATAGACTGCTGCATGTGATAGAGTGCTGCATGTGATAGACTGCTGCATGTGATAGACTGCTGCAAGTGATAGACTGCTGCATGTGATAGACAGCTGCATGTGATAGACGGCTGCATGTGACAGACTGCTGCATGTGATAGACTGCTGCATGTGATAGACGGCTGCATGTGATAGAGTGCTGCATGTGATAGACTGCTGCATGTGATAGACGGCTGCATGTGACAGACTGCTGCATGTGACAGACTGCTGCATGTGATAGACGGCTACATGTGATAGATGTCTGCATGTGATAGACGGCTGCATGTGATAGACGGCTGCATGTGATAGACGGCTGCATGTGATAGAGTGCTGCATGTGACAGACTGCTGCATGTGATAGACTGCTGCATGTGACAGATGGCTGCATGTGACAGACGGCTGCATGTGATAGACGGCTGCATGTGATAGACGGCTGCATGTGATAGACGGCTGCATGTGATAGAGTGCTGCATGTGACAGAATGCTGCATGTGATAGACGGCTGCAAGTGATAGACTGCTGCATGTGACAGCATGTGACAGACTGCTGCATGTGATAGACGGCTGCATGTGATAGAGTGCTGCATGTGATAGACTGCTGCATGTGATAGACGGCTGCATGTGATAGAGTGCTGCATGTGACAGACTGCTGCATGTGATAGACTGCTGCATGTGACAGATGGCTGCATGTGACAGACGGCTGCATGTGATAGACGGCTGCATGTGATAGACGGCTGCATGTGATAGACGGCTGCATGTGATAGAGTGCTGCATGTGACAGACTGCTGCATGTGATAGACGGCTGCAAGTGATAGACTGCTGCATGTGATAGAGTGCTGCATGTGATAGACGGCTGCATGTGATAGACTGCTGCATGTGATAGAGTGCTGCATGTGACAGACTGCTGCATGTGATAGACTGCTGCATGTGATAGACGGCTGCATGTGACAGACTGCTGCAAGTGATAGACTGCTGCATGTGATAGAGTGCTGCATGTGATAGACGGCTGCATGTGATAGATTGCTGCATGTGATAGATAGACTGCTGCATGTGATAGATAGACTGCTGCATGTGATAGACGGCTGCATGTGATAGACGGCTGCATGTGATAGACATGCCCACATTGCCATTTCTGTTTGCGTTCACCTTTGTTAGAGGGCGCATCTAACCTTAAAGCTAGTAGAATTGTGTTATCTTGCTAGCAATCCGCACTACAGGGTTCCTCACTTCACCACTGCTGCTAACTATATATAAGTGCTATATAATGCCTTATAAATATAATACAGATTACTGCATGCATATTCCATTGCACACAGTGCACTGGGTCAACAGCCGTGTATCCTGGACACATAGGGCCTCATTACGAGTATGGGGGTAGCCATGGTGCTATTAGCGCCATGGCTGCCTCCAAACGGGCCTCCTTTACCGGGTTCCTGCAATGGGGAATTACCAGGTCATTCCGACATAGGAGGACCCGGTAATTCCTCCTGGCATGAACCCATCATCATTCCCATTGGAGCCCCCATAGGGCTCAATGGGAATGGGGAGGGAGGTAACAACGGGCACATTACGTTATTACCTCCCTCTTCCCCTCGCGGGACCCAGAAAAGACGTCTGGTTTTACCAGACATCTGATCCGGGTCCAGCAAAGGGAACCTCGTACTCGGCGCTCCCGTAATGAAGGGGGCCGGTCCCGTACCGGCCCCCTTCATTACGGGAGCGACAGGGTTATAATGAGGCCCATAGTGTCTGATTCATGGGAGCATTTTATAATGGCGCAATCCCATAGGAAAATGTTCTGTGAATCAGGCCCATATATGTTTTGTTTTTTCAGATGACGACAACACCTTTTGCAGTGATTGTATTGAAAAGTTCGATTTGATCCTGTCTTGGCAATGCCAGGCTAAGAATCACTAGGCGGGACAATCTTGCTTTAAAGGAAGAAAAGGAACAAGAACTGAAAAAATTGCAAAAAAAGTACTACCAGACATGCTTATACTCTTCTGATTTTGGGCTTCTATTAGTGCCTCACAAATGCCTTCTATGCACACACAAGCCAAACACTGTTGGCTTTGCCAATGCTCTTTATTTAACAGGACTTCTCTGAAAGACTCGCACAGTACTTATAAATAGATTGACTGAAGGTAGACCTGGTTCGGACATTTTTACTACACCAGTAGCATTTACAGCTCAAATTAAGTCATTAACTCTCAGAAGGCTGCTTCTAAAAAACAGGCACACACTTCAAGTGCATAGTTTGATGTTAAGTCTTGATTAAAAAGAGCTCAAAAGTTCCTATGAGAAGGGGTGATGGCCAGGAACTGGGTGGGAACGTCCATACAGATTAGCATTGCAATGGGAGGTCAATGGGTGGGATATTAACCAAACAACATCTACAAGCTGTTTGTCCGTTATATGCTGTTTCTCCCTATCTGTACTCTAATGCAATAGTTTGGGCATATGTAAGGTGTTTCTCCCCTTTAATCTGTAGGAATGATTGCTGCAACCTGTAAAACACCTGAGCAGAGGGGTTTAACACCTTACTGCACACAGGTGCAACAGAAAAAAAGATAAAACCCAGGGGGACTATGGATGGGTCCCGTGAGAGCCTAGTGTCGGTCAGCCGAGATGATTGACAGGTATACTGGTGCCCCTGGTTAATTAAACAGACATAGCCTTATTTCTTATAACAGTGTGAATCGCTTTCGGTTATGTATCTGTAATCTGTCAACCCATTCCTTGATACACATGAACCAATTTACACTACTGTGCTTCTACCAGAGGCGCCCTCTGCTGGTCAATGAAAGAACCAAATACTTGACAGTTCTCATTCCCTCACTTTCGGGAGCATTTATTACACATGAGCTGCAATAATATTGAAATAGGTCCTGTGGGTTCCCCGGAGGACAAGTGCATTCACATTTGATAAATAAATAAACAACTAACTCAGTGGGGCACCTGAGAATGTGCGCATTCACGTTTGGCAATTGAATAATCAATTATATCAGTGGAGTACCTGAGCACATGCGCATTCACATTTGGTAAATAACTAACGACTTATATCATTGGGAGCACCTGAGAATGTGCACACTCACATTTGGTAAATAACTAACCTCTGTACGTTACAAGAAGCGAGTCTATATTCAAGCCCGTATCTCTGCGGCATCTAACAACTCGGCCAAACTCTTTTAAAATCTGCAAGGAGCTGGCCAACCCTGATGCAGTATCCACCCCTCCTCTCGCCTCTCAGGCTCTTTGCAATGACCTTGCCTCCCACTTTTTCTCTAAAACCCAGGACATCTTGTCCTCACTCTCCTCCTCCCCGGCACCTCTCCCTCTCCCTCTCTGCTTGTTGACTCACACTCAGCTACCCCTCCTCCCTCTTTCTCTGCCTTTACTCTTTTCTCCCCTGATGAGGTCGCTAGACAGCCTCCTCATGACAGGCCCATCCCTGCTCCTCCAAAACTATTAAGGACCACATCGATACACTTGCTCCGGCTCTTGCCGACTTCTGCAACCTCTCCTTTGCCTCTGGATCTTTCCCCTCCCCTCTGAAGCACTCCCTTGTTCATCCTTTCCTCAAGAAACCCACAGCGGATCCCTCTTGTCCAGCTAACTATCGCCCAATTTCCATTACTCCCTTTTTGGGTAAGCTCCAGGAAAAGCTTGCCATCTCTCAGCTTAATCTTCACTCTGACTCAGTTGGCTCTCTCCATGACCACCAATCTGGCTTCAGAGCAAGTACGGAAACTGGCCCCCTCAACATCTGTGAAGACCTGCTCTCAAACCTTGACTCTCACAGTCGCTCTGTCCTCATCCTACTTGATTTCTCCTCTGGTTTTGACACGGTCAACCATACCACTCTGCTCAATCGTCTCCGTGACGACCTAGATATCACTGATCAGGCTCTGGTCTGGCTGACCTCTTTTCTCTCTGATTGGCCCTCCCAGGTACAACTTGAGTCCTTCCTATCCTCTATCTCTCTCTCTATCTGCGATGTTCCCCAGGGGTCTAACCTCTCACCCTGGCTTTTCAATCAATACCTGGCAACTCTCGCCTACAGCATTTCCATTTTCTGCTAAAATTTCCAGTGCTATGCTGACAACACCCAACTCATTTTCAGGCTTCCTTCGGCCACCTCTTCTCCTTCCCTCATCTCTGACTGCCTAATCGCCATTCAAAATAGGTGTGCCGCAAATGATCTTTGTTTAAATGCCAACAAGACTGAGATCCTCCTCATTGGTACACCCCCTCCATACTTTCCCCTCACTCCCTGGCCGGCCTCCCTTGGCCCTCCTCCTGCCCCTACCAGCGAAGCTAAGAACCTTGGGGTCATCTTTGACTCCACACTTTCCTTCTTCGCACTCATATCTGATGTCTCCAAAAAGTATAACTTCTTACTGCACCTCCTTAAAGGCACTCTTCCTTTCCTCTACTTCCCTCAGAAGCTCCTTGTCTCCCAAGCTCTGATTCTCTCTAGGTTGGACAACTGTAATAGCCTCTTTCTAAATCTACCTGCCTCCACTCTGCGCCCTTTACAACTAATCCAGAACAGGACTGCGAGACTTGTCCTTGGCCTCAAGCCCTGGGATCGTATCTCTCCAGCTCTGAAATCCCTTCATTGGCTCCCTGTGGTTGCAAGGATTACATTTAAAACACTTTGCATTGTCCACAAGGCTTTCTGGGGTCTGGGGGACCAAATTACCTTCAACTATCCCTCTGTAAAGACGTCCCCTCTAGAGTCCTTCGCTCCTCTACCTCCAACTCCCTCATGGTCGTCGTTTTTCAAAGAAACGAGCTGGTGGTAGATCTTTGTCTTCTGCGGGGGCCTCCCTCTGGAACTGCCTACCTACCACCTTGAAACTTGAGGAGAACCATCTACGGTTCAGGAAGCTCCACAAGACCTTCCTATTCGCCTCTGTATTTGCCCATCTTCTCCCCTGCTGATCTGCTTTCTCTCTCAGCAATGCTGAATCTGGCCACCCTCTGCTCTTCGAGCCCAGGTACCTGCTCACCCTGCCACCCTCCTGCACTACCCCCTGGCCACCACTGGGGCTTGTATCTGTACCCATACAGCCCCCTGCCCAGTATTTGTCTGCACTGATCAGATACTCCCTATCTGCCTAACCTTGCACTTGGCCCTCACAGGCTGCACTACCACTGTTTTGGATCAGCGTATTTATTTATTTATTTACTTATTATTTATCTTGTCATCTCATATGCTCTGCACTTTCCAATTTCTCCCCCCTTCCATGCACTTTCCCCCTTTTTTTATCTTCCCCATGCACTTGCGCGTTCTCAATGTCACTGGGTCTAGTAAGATCGTTGTGTTTGTTCTCTCCCCTGTTCTCCTCCCTTTGCTTGGTCGCGCTCTGAAACACCTGTGTATGAGCGCGATATAAATAAAATATCATATATCATTATATCATTGGGAGCACTTGAAAACGTGCGCACTCACATTTGATAAATACATAATAACTTATATCAGTGGGAGCAACTGAGCACATGACCATTCAGATTTGGTAAATAAATAACCTCTTATATCATTGGGAGCACCTGAGATCGTGCGCAATCACATTTGATAAATAAATAATCACTTCTATCTGACCAGCGTCCCCGCATTACAGGTAGCTGCAGACTAGCACTGGGACGTACAACACTTATCACAAACAATACACCAATCCCCCAGTCAGGCTACCGAGCTGCAATACAACTAAGCACTGCAATAGGCGAGGCCCCACGGAACTCAATACCAGTGGGAATTCACATATTCCCCACAAAGCTGGCGAAGTGCCAAGCTCTGAGCTGGTTAAATCACTATCCCCTCCAGTGTAGATATAGCCAAAAGAAACGGATCAATTCTAAACATACACCAAAAAAAGGGCCCAAACTGGCCTCCAGATAGAGAAGGGAGGACCCTTCAAACACATTTGTGAACAAACCCCCCTCAGGGCACAACTGGGTCTTACTCTCCTCTTTACTAGGCTAGTTACATCATTCCCACACCCCGCGGATAGACTGACAGTGGCAAGCCTCTCAGTGTCACACGGCACGGGTGTGGATAGTAATTCTTTCCGGCTGATCCTACACTGCCCACATGTTTGCCGGCACACGTAGGGCCCGGTGTCCCTTTCTCACACTTTCCCTTTCCTACCTGAACGAAGATGCAGCGCAGACCCAACTCCGCTCTACTCTCACGAACGGGGCGGGCAGGGGGAAGCACCCGCCAAGTGCTCCTGCAGGTATCGAATCCCGGCGCACTCTCTCGACCCCGGGTGTGGGAGAGAGAAATTGCTGCAAACACGCAGGTGGACGGCCTATGGGTGGAGGCACATCCCGGACACAACCAAGGGCCTGGAAGCCCTCCGTGGGGGTCTGGAGCTCCCTTCACTCCCCTGGTCTCTCCCGGCTCTCTCCCTGTCACAATCCCCTCAGGGCTATTAAGCTCCCCAGGCACTTTCCACTGGTCTTCGCCAGCAGGGGAGAGAGCGCCGGTCCTGAGGTGAAATCATCACACAGACAGCCACTCTCACCCTGCTGGTGGGACCTACCATGTCGGTACTAACAAAGTATGCGTGCCAAAACCCACGCAGAACAATTGAAATGAACATTGAGAAAGAAAAACAAACAAACAGGCCCAACACGCAAACGCGACACATAGCCCATACACACAACAAAAACCCACAGGAAATGCAGGTTTATACTCACCCCCTTCCCATTCAAAAACCCTTGTCCCTAATGGTTTCACGGCACCCGAAGTGCATACAATACAATGTGACATTTTTCATTCCATAGCAACGGCACAGTCTACCATTGTTTAGAATAACCCATTGATTCATTAGCAGAAGCTTCAGTACAGGTAATAGTGTGAACAGGCAGTCCCGTTCTGATAATTTCAGTTTGGGCTCCAGGAGCATCGTAGCTTAATATTCTGACTGGTTTGACCTCTCGTTGAGATCACCAGAGCTCATTGATGGCTTCTGAATGATCCTCAGACGCTGTTTCTGGAGGGTCTATTGATGCAGACGGTCCAACCCTGTTACGCTCACCTGGTCTCTGCAGGGACGATGGGGCACGGTTGCAGCCCTCGCTGGAACTGGCTCCCCTGGGTCAGGCTTCTTCCCCTGCTCCTGTGTTGTGGACTGCGCTGGTTGTAGGTACTGCCCCTGTTTATTTATGATGGTGAGCTCTCCGTCCTGCTTCTCACTGCAGGGGCGACTTAGATAGACCTTGTTTCTTCACTGGTCCATGAGCGTGGCAGCCCAGACCGGCTGTGGCTGAACCACTTCAAAGGTAAGTGTCCTTCAACAATGATTATTGTCCGTATTCTTTTGTAATGTCTTTTTTCTGTGATTATTGTCCCTATCGCTTGTAAGGTCTTTCCTTCTCCCCAACAGGTGATGTGAGGCCCAGTGGAATTGCGGTGCAAGAAGCGAGCCCCAATGGAGGACAGAGGAGCTGTACGATGTTCCAATAGGTGGTAAATTTGGTTCTAAGGTCAAGCACAAAGATTGTGTTGCACGCAACCTTAATGTATGTTTTTATGTTGTTTCTAACCTTGATTGTCCTTTTCTCTTGCAGGGGTGGCCAAGCGAAATCAGACAGGACTGCTGCTATAGATCTGCCGGCGGGTGATGGAGGCCTGGATCCGCGAGGATGCTGGCCGAAGATGGACTCCCGAGTAAGTGATGGAAGCCGGGATCAGGTAAGGATGCGCTCTGACTGCGGTTGCTTTTGGAATCAGGTAAGATGCACTTCAGGCGATGGTATTGCTTTAATCAGGTAAGATGCGCTGCAGGCGATTGTTATTGCTGGAATCGGGTAAGATGCGCTTTAGACAATGGTATTGCTGGACTCAGGTAAGATGCGCTTCAGGCGATGGTATTGCTGGAGTCAGGTAAGATGCGCTTCAGGCGGCGGTGAGCGTCATGCTGCTATAAGCAGACTAACGCAAAGTGCTTACATGTGGGCGGGGCAGGGTTAAATAGCCTGGTTCCATCCACGCCCCTTTGCTCTGCCTTGTGGCCCCACCCTTCCATTCCCAGAAGATGCTGCCCAATGTATTCCTATGGCCACACCCGACCTGGATGCACGTGGAGGCTCTGCAGGGTAGGAAATAACACGTGCACCAGAATAAAAGTGTGCAGACCCTTTATGTGATGGAGCTTGTGGTCCTTGCCCTGTGGCTATGACAAATCTAGTCACAGAGTCTGGCCTTTGCATGCTTTCCCCTTGTGTTGTGAAGAACGTGTTGGAGTCCCCAAAACCCGATACCTCTCCTCTGGCCCCAGGCTGATCTGCAGGCCCTGGAGTTGTATCCTCACTTCCATACCAGTATCCTATGGCTAAGCCTTCAGGGATTGGAGGCTCACTATCCTCCACGTTTCTCTTCTCTCTTGACTTGGAGGCTACAGACGGTACAGTACTTGGGCCTGCAGGTTGTAGAATTTCATCATGGACAGACTCCGGTTGAAGACTTCTGGTGCTCCTCTTACTGGGGGAAAAAGGAACTTCAGCAACATTTTGATCCATTTCCACACCATACCCTATGGGCAGGAGAGGATTCCTGTGGAGGGTCTTCACCTCCCTCAGGAGGCCTTTCCTTCTCTTTCCTTCTCAGTCTGAACACGGGCAACCCTGACAACTGTTGCTCAATCAGATAGGGCTGAGATTCCCAGCGGTCTCCAAGCTTGTTTCGTCCTTTATTCCCTGAACTCCTAATGATCACCCGATCCCCCGGTTGCAAATTGTGGAACCGGACCTTATCATGATACCTCTTCTTGTTTTGCTGCGCATTAAGTTTGGCAGTGGCTCGCGCTAGTTGGAAGGCTTGGGACAATTGGTCTTGAAGGTCCCTCACAAACCTGCAGTAGTTTTCTACCCCTGTCCCATCAGAGGAGACCCCAAAGCTCAAGTCTATGGGTAGCCGGGCATCCCAGCCGAACATTAGCTGATACGGGGTGAATCCAGTGCTGTCATTCTTGATGCAGTTGTAGGCGTGCATGAGAGTGGCCACATGTTGGCTCCACTTCAGTTTTTTCTTTATCACTCAGTGTCCCCAGCATGCCCAACAATGTGTGATTGAAACATTCAGCTTGTGCATCCCCTTGAGGGTGGTAAGGGGGATGTTTTAGTTTTAATTTGCCCAATTAACTGCATGAGTTCTTTGATGAGTCTGGATTCGAAGTCTCTCCCTTGATCGGAATGTAGGAGAACAGGCAAGCCATAATGCAGAAAGAATCTGTCACTACCAAGATGTTCTGTGTCCCTCCGCTGTCAGTTTCAAGGCTCAGGAAGTCCACACATACTAAATCCATGGGTCCAGAGGTCTGTAGATGTTGAAGTGCTGCAGCTGGATGATTGAGGGTTTTTCAGGCGATGCAATGGGCACAGGTGTGGCAATACTCTTGTACTTCAGGGCCTAGGCAAAGCCAGTAAAATCGATTTTGTACCAACTCTAATGTCTGTACACTTCCCAGGTGTTCATGTTGGTCATGCAGAGCACGCAGAGCCAGTGGACGCAATGAGTGTGGCAACACAAGCCGGTGTATAAGGCGCCCTTGGATTTGACCCTCATTGTACAGTACTCCTCCCTTCATCACTAAGGACTTCCATTCTTTGCAATAGATCTGGTGATTGGGCATGTTTCTGTTTTCCAGTGGCCGGACTTGAGGATGTATGTTAGTGGATTGTTGTCTGTTCTCACTGTGAAGGTAGCTCCGTACAGGTAGTCGTGCAGTTTTTCCAGACACTGCACATTTCGGGGCCAAAATCTCCAGTTTATGGGTGGGGTAGTTCAATTAAGAGGGGTCAGTCACCGGCTGGCAAAAGCCACAGGTATGACAGTTCCCTGTTGCTCCTGATAGAGTATGGCGCCCAACCCATCAGAGCTGGCATCCACATGTAGGATATAGGGCAGATGTGGATCAGCGTATGCTAGTACCCGTGCTTCAGTAAGAGGTTTATTTTTTAACTGGGCAAAGGCTTGTTCACACTTCTCAGTCCATCGCAGACCAAGGTTCTCTTTAGGATGATACCGGGTCGTGGACTGCTTCCTACTGCTATCCGCCATTTTCTGTGGGGCTGGATAACCCCTGGTCAATTCCGTGAGTGGTCGGGCTATGTTGGCAAAACCTGGCACAAATCTTCACTAATAATTGCAGAACCCCAGGAAACTTCGCAGTTCTCGCAGGTTCCACAGGCGGGGCCAAGTCTCGAGGGCTTGCATCTTGGCAGGATCCACACTTACGCCTTTGGCAGATACCACATGGCCAATATATTTTACACTGGTGTGGAAAAATTGGCATTTTTCTCGGGTTACTTTCAGACCCTGCTGCTGGAAACAATCCAACACCTTCAGTAACCTTTGGTGATGTTTTTCCAAGGTCCTCCCAAACACCATCACATCATCTAGGTAAACCAGCACCTCAAGTAGGTTCATGTCCCCCACTGTTCGTTCCATCAAGCGAAGAAATGTGGCTGGTGCCCCCGATATCCCCTGTGTCATCTGTGTAAACTAGTAGAATCCTAAGGGGCTGATGAAAGCTGTCTTCTCCTTATCCTTAGGTAACATGGGAATCTGATGACATCCACTCCGGAGATCTAAGACTGAAAACCACTAGCTCCCAACCAGACAGTCAAGGGCCTCATCCACTCGGTGGGTGGTATATTGGTCTGGCACGGTTCTGCTGTTTTGCCACCGGTAGTCGAAGCACAGCCACACATCCTGGTTCTTCTTTCACACCACCACTATGGGGGAGGCAAGGCATAGGGGCTGGCACCTGGATTATACCTGCCTGCAGCAATTCTTCACGATGACGCCAGACGTCCTCCACATCCGCAGGTGCCAGGCTTCGCAATCTTTCTCTAAAGGGGTGTCATCGTTCAGACGGATGTGATGCTGCACTCCCTTGGCTTCACAACAAGTCCCAGTCACTGGTTGAAAACACATCTGCCCTCAGGGCCAGTTGGTCTCGTAGATGATCTTTTACGCGTTCCAACAGCGGTGATTCCCCAAGGTTTATCTTGTCCACATCCAAGGGATGATATGTTCTTCAGGTTCCAGCCGTATGTCCAACCAAGTCAGCAATGTGAAACTGTGCGATTGTCAGGCCTCCGGGTAGATGCACAGTTTTATCAGTGACATTAGTAATAAGGACTCTAATGTGGGTCACTCCTGTGCCAATATCACTTATCAGCGTGCATTGGACCAGCAGGCCTCCAGGCAGTTTTTCACCTTCAGGGGCCTCGTTTACCAATTTCTTGTAACAGTTTTGACCTTTGAGTTGTACATGGCCAGGCACCATTATTGTCTGGCCAGATAGTATGTCAAGTTGACTGTAGTTAGTGGTGGTCACCTCTCCCACGGGCCCATTGGGTTGCGCTGCCTTCTCCATGCTTTTCTTAAGGTAGACCTGTTGGCAAGCTGGGTGCATTGGCAGAGAATGTGCAAATTGCGGTCCTGCCATCTCCATACACATCCTGGCTAGGGTACCAAAGAGGGCCGAGTTGGTGCCCATGACCAGGGGTACCTCCGGATATGGGTTCTTGGTGGTGTATACTAATGCCAGTGCAGACAAAGTGGTGCTTACTCCAGCCAACTCTTTGTTAAGGTGTATCTTCCATGAATACATGTGGTTCGCATGTGTGTGGGCGTTCCGTGTACTTCCCAGTAGTACTTCCCCCGTTACACCTTCATTTTCACGCGTTATTCCCCATTCTGTTTGTTACGCCCCCTGTTCCGCCTACTTTTGTTGTGTGCGCTGCACTATGTGTGCGTTCGATGTGCGCTTAGCGCACGCTGTTTGGAGACGTGTGCGCCAGCGTGCGCCATGCACGATTTGCGCACAACCATTGGGAAAGTAGCGCAGCGCCTTCCTTGAATCACACGCTTTCTCACGCTTGCGCCTCCTTGCGCCTTCTTGCGCTGGGATTCTCGGCGCTCGTTTGTTCCATGAATCGGCCCCTTAATATCTGCCAAAGACCAGTATGTGTGAACTATTTTTTTAAAAGACAGTCATGCAATTCCAATGCATAATTAAAGTTTAAGCTAGTCTATCTAAAACTCAGACTGATCTCTGGGGCATAGACACATGAATACTTTTGTAAACGTACATGATAACACAGCCAAATGCTTTTGATGTCAAATCTAGTTCTGCAATCTGCTGGTTGCATGCCTCTGTGCAACTGGTCCTTCTCCCATACTCGTTGACATTCTATCTTATCACCCTGTTGCTTTATACCAGATACTCAAAGATAGATGGCAGCAAACTACAATATTTGTCCTAATTTGGACAGTTCTATGCCTGCTTCGTCATCTATTCTGCTTAGTCTCTTACTTTCTTTCTGTTTACATAATGAAAACACAAAGCTAACTAGATGTTTACGCATAGGAAGTGACCAATAGTTACATCCAGTCTGTACATCTACAGATCTACTGCAATACCATACGTTGTCTATTATCCTCAGGGGGTCGCTTTGATCTAGGATTATGATTGCATTATATATTAGCACCTGTGCGTAATAGCTGGCCAAACTGGTTTCACACCCTTTCTATCATATGTATTTGTGTCCATTCGTACAGATAACTTTCACTGTTTACAGACCGTCATCCAGGGCTCGCAAAGTCTACCCGCCCACTCCAATAGTCAAGTACATATAATGAAGGGATATTTGAAACTTTTTTGTAACATGCAGTAAATGTTAAATATGTTTCACTGCTGAAGGCTGGCCTCTGGGTGGCAGCAGTGTGTACAACATAAAGTGGGTTTGTGGTGACATGCACCATTTTACAGAAAGCACATTTATATGTGTTGTCATCCGTGGGTCGATTGCATTTCTCTTAGGTCTAGTAGGTAAACTAAGTTACTTGACCTGCAGATTTAGCAGAATTTTAAAGAAATTGCAAGGCCTAGCTCCTTCCACTAACGTCTTACTTCAGTGGTACACAAAAATGCTGTATTGATGCTCATTTTATGCCCTGGGTACAAATAGCTTCTGGTGACCTTAAAAATAGCAGAACATTGCTAATCAAATGGGGCAGTTTGCTAATCAAGAATGTTTTAATTAGAAAATTCTGCTAATCAATTTTAGAAAATGAATTCATGCCTTGCAAGAGGGTCTTTGAAGAACTAAAAGAACTGATCTCGGAGACTATGTTTAGAAATATCTGTACCACAGAGAAGTTATAAATAAAGAGACTATCTGAAGAGAAGACCAGGCAAATATAAGAAACTCTCCTGTCCTATTTAATTCCGTTGGATATAGTGGTAGGGTCAGATAGTTAGTTAGTAAGGAGGACGCATTTACTTTGGACTTCCTGACAACTGACTAGCACATTCCTTTAGATAGGTAGTGCATTCTCTCTAGCAATAGGGAAAGATAGGCCGTTTATAATTTCATAAAAAATATTGAATAATGTCCTCAGCATGTCCGACTCCTTCTTCCGACCCACCACGAAACTCGGTAAGTTCTGGTTATGCTGGGTGCCGTATTTCACTATGTAGTGCCAAGTAACCTTAAGAATAGTGCTAGCAGCTCTGTAACATAACAGGTGTATTTATAAAGTGCACGTTATCCCCGAAGGGGCATTTTGGCACTAATAACAGATGTTTATTGTTACCAAACTTAATGGTACTCCTTTTATTGACCTCGGAAGGAAGAAGGGCTGAGTGAACCTGCCAGGATTCGAACCTGTGACCATGAGGTCAAACAAAGGCCCCTGTAGTGGATGCATTAGTCCACTGAGCCACAGACCTGGCTGTTCTGGTTACGCTGGGGTACCATATTTCCCTATGTAGTTTCATCTAACTGTAAGTATAGCGGTAGCAAATTGGTAGTTCGGGATGTTGTTTATTTGTAATGCGCCCACGGTAGTAAAGGGCGCGAGTTTACGACTGTTGACTGTGCTGTGCTGAACGAACGTTGCCTGCTCTCTCCCCTGATTGCAGCCGGATTGCAGCCTATCTTGTGAAATGAACGCTGTGACACCCCGGCCTGTTTAGAAGAATTACACGCCGGCGCTGCTACAGCTGATTACCGCTGAATACTCGCCTCGCCTGCTGGAAGCCAGTGCTGAAGGTGGTGGACACGCCACCTTGCAGGACACTCAACAAAACTCACTCCCTGACGCCCTTGTGGCGTGAAGCCCGCGGTAGTAAAGGGCGCGAGTTTACGACTGTTGGCTGTGCTGTGCTGAACGAACGTTCCCTGCTCTCTCCCCTGATTGCAGCCGGATTGCAGCCTATCTTGTGAAACGAATGCTGTGACACCCCGGCGTGTTTAGAAGAATTACACGCCAGCGCTGCTACAGCTGATTACAGCTGAATACTTGCCTCGCCTGCTGGAAGCCGGCGCTGAAGGTGGTGGACACGCCCCTTTGCAGGGCACTCAACAAAACTCGGTCCCCGACGCCCTTATGGCGTGAAGCCCGCGGTAGTAAAGGGTGCGCGTTTACGACTGTTGGCTGTTTGCTGTGCGCTGTAAGCCGATGACCCTAACATCAACAATGAAGACACAAACGTCCACCAGTCTACATGCGCTGGAAACGTAGGGATGCCGGCCCACAAACAAGGGGAAAGACTCTACAACAACGTCGCCTCTTGAATCCATGGACACTGGCGAAACTTTCAGGATGTAATGTAAAGGTAAGCCAGCAAATTGAGGGGGAAAATGTCAGTCATGCAAATAACGACACACCCAATACATCGCATTTAACAGGAGACATCACTGTTAACTGCCCGACCACAAAACGGATCAGTCAGATACTCTCGCTCTATACTTTAGCGGTTAAAGCATCTGGGTTATGTGAAGAAATGGTGAAACGTTCAGGTAGAGTCGACTCGAAACAAGTATTTAAACTACTTTCACTACCTGCGCAGATTGGAAAATCAATGCCTGACTGTTGTCAATTAACATATTCTCCGCTTAATGTCGACACAGTAGAAATAAACTCGCAACTGTTTCAATCCCCATTTTAAGTAACCGATCTTGAACGCAAAAAGCCACACTAGCAAATTGTCCGAAAACAATCTCACCATAGACCATGCACCATCTGAGATTAACGTTCCGTGCATCAAAGCTAATAGCAGTAAATCGAGCATAAAGCCTATAATCCCCCAAGCGGAGATCCTGATGAAAAATAAAGTAGAGTCTAGAATTAACAACATAATATACACAAAGAGCGTCGAGGGTCAGTTAAATCATATAAGGGCTCCAACGAGAAATGTTCCCACAACACTCATCTCTCCCTCTGGATTGGCAAACAAGCGTGAAATTACAAGCATAATCAATCCCCAGAGTCAGATAGCTCAAGAAGCCCGAGATAGCCGCCTGTCTGAAAAATTAAAGGCTGACTATCTTGCTGTTGGAGCTAAACTAACAGAAGGTTTTCAAACGGAGTTATATAAAAAGAATGAAGAAAAAAGGATGCATGACGTGGCAAAACAGTCCTTCAGCTCGGAGACCAGACGTCAAGCCAGTACCAGCACACCAATAACAAAACTACCTGATAAGAAAAATTTCGAACCAAAATTAACTGATCAATGGGATTCTACGCTAAATTTATCTACAGCGGCTACTAAAGTGCAGCATGAAAAAAACAAGGACGAAGTTAAAAACACCCACAACAGATATAAAACACAAGAAAATGAAAGCATCATCAATCGTGAGTCAGGAGTCAAACCTAATCTGTCAACGGCAGCGGCAATCCAAATTCACAATAACGTTTTGGCGGCTACAGCCACAGCGCTATGCCCGTTTTTTAACCTTTACCTTTCTCTACAAGAGACCATAAATAACCAAACGTTAATGATGACAAACTTACTTTAAAAAATAACAGCAATTGAGGAGTTTACAAAGCTTCTTCAGTCTAAGATTGCCCACGAAGCAGAACAATCGATGCAGTGGCAGTTAATAGAAAAAGAGCATATGATAAAAGACCAATCCTCTAAAAATGATCTAATGGCAGCGTTACTTGAATGGATGCATCAAAATGAAATTAGAAAGGACTCCCAGGCGTCATACCTAAGCTCGAGCCGACTCAGCAGAGAACCATCATCTCTTCCAAAAGGACATGTAGACTCTGACGCAAACATCGAAGCAATACATAGACCTCTGGCAGGTCTATATCCTACGGTCACCACTGCAATGAAAACGACAAATAACATTGCACAGTGCGCGAGCAATGGTGGCTTACAAATGGAACCTACGCACAATCCTGGTACATTGGATTCAGTTGACAACCAAAAAACTCCAAAATTACCTAGTGATCTTCCACAAGAAAGATCTTTAAAAAGGCTAATAGAAGAAAGCGTAAGTGGTTCTAATGAAGGCCTACCGATTCTGGCTAAAGATATAAACAACAATACTGTTGTTTCAACGGACAATGACAAAACAAATCCTTTTTCCTCTTTTGGAATTTTTTCAGGGACGGCTAAAGTTGGAACATGGAACATGAAAGGAAAATCAAGCATGACTTCAAATTCAAAAAAGAAGCCATTGCCGCTTGAGCACAAAACCAACTCAAAGAAACCATCACGCCAGACAGCAAAAACCTTTAGTCGCAATCTCACTACTCCGAGCAAGCTAGCGCTGTTTGACCGCGCGAAGCCCCAAGATAAAGTAATTGACCTTCAAGAAGTGTTTCCAGTAACGGCAAAGGCTCTTGGTGGCATATCGCTAACAAAAAACACAATCCAAATAAACGCCGGAGAATAGAGTCTGAAGATCAAGTAAGCTCTTCTTCTGCCTCGTCAATCAACGTATGTGATTTATCAACACATTCAGATGAGAAGATTGCCGAAGCAATAAGCCTGCATGAGATAAAAAGCCTTTCGTCACAAAAAGAAATAAGAAAAAGGATGGTCATAGAAGAAAAACCTCAAACAAAAGATAAGTCTTCAAAATTGACCCCTCCGCCAGACGTTAAAAGTTCTAGGCAATTTTTACAACAGAATAAAGGCAACTTCAATTTACGCTGTAAATTAAATCCCAAATCTACACGATTACAACAACACAAAGAATTTACCCAAAGTTCAAATCCGCCACAGAGGCGTGAGCTTACCAAAGACAGTGCACAAATAATTCATTCAGATGATGTTGATGTAAATTTAAATCACAGTAACATCATGAACTAATTCAAATGTATACCAGCGCTGCGTACAGTAACCTCTGGGACATAATGATTGTAGAATATGCTACTGAAAGAACCTCCGATCAAGTGCTGCTACATATCAACTCACAAGCCGTAAGGAGAACGCTCTTTGATGCAAAAGATGACATTCTACTATATGGTTTCGATCTCTCCCTTGAACCACATGACACAACCAATGTCGATTATGTCGCCAAAGAAAAGTTTATTCCAGCGCCACGAATGGAACCAAAGAAGAGAACAATTGAGGCACCATTTTTCTAGGACAAGGCAAGACAAATCGAACACGTCATCACAACAGCAAGAAACACTGCGTAGACATCACACCATCGCCCGGAAATAGCTACAGATCGCATGCCCAGTACAGGCTCAGAACCTAATTTCTTGGAATACAAGAGGATTCGTACACTTCTTAAATAACTTTCCAGTAAACTTAGATGAAAATTTCGCCTTATGTTTACAAGAAACATGGCTGCCAGATCCTCCCACAAGAGACGTTTACACGATCTTACTAAACCCAGCAGGGAAAAATCGAAATGGAAGACCCTTCTCAGGCTTATTGATGATGATAAAACATTCAATACACTGGCAGGCAAAAGAAGTACTTAATCCAAACCTATTTGTTCAAGGAGCGCTAAATGAACATCAAAGTGATTCAAACTCCGAAAAATCTTGGTTGTTGCTGATAAATACTTACTGGAACCCCGCAATGATCAGCCCTGCTAAATTTGTTAAATCTGTAACAACAATGATAGACACCTACTTAACCATTGGAACAAATCTCCAAATCATGATATGCGGATATTTAAACAACACTTGGTTTGAGATTGATAATATCATGACCAAACAAAGGCCCACCACGTTTGAAAAATTGTCAGTGGAGGCCAAAATGTGGCACGCAGCAATGAGTAGCCGAAACTGCATCATGCTGAATGGACAGGTTCCAGGTGACATTCCAGCCAATATACCTGGCACCAAAAACAAACCAAGAAAACGTTAGATTACATCTGGATCTCACATAATTTACTAAAAAAGGTCACAAATCTAAACTTGATACCAGCTTCCAATAGCGATCATTTCCCGCTGAAGTTGACTTGCCAGGAGACTGAGCAGAGCTCACCGACAAAGTATGCCTATGCTGTCTGCTCAAATGCAAGTGGATCTCGCCTCTGAATGAATCAGAAGCAGATTTGCCAGTTGACCTATACATTCGGAGAATCTACAGCGCCACAAGATGCTAATTACGTGCTATTGTAAAGTAAATTTCTAGTAAAGACGAACACAAAAGAGATAGTTGGTCACCAACACAAATTTAGCAGTCAGCTTGCGACTGAAAAAAACTCTTTATGCGAGACATAAGGAAAATTCAGATATTAATTAACATCACGCGAGATGAACAGTTACGACATCGCTGACAACGTTATAGAAATTGGGTTAAAGCATTCACTACTCTAAGAGATCAAGAAAGAGCAGAAACAATGCTAAAACTATTTCAAAAACATAATTCTTGAGAAATCTGGGCTATTTTAAATACTGGTACCACGAAAATTAACCAACTATTGGTCAAGGAACTAGTCCCCCTTTAATGGGAAGCTTACTTTTTCAATTTATTTAACAATGAAGACAATGAGCAAGAAATAATCCAAAGGACACCAACTGAACGATGGAACGTAATAGAATCTAGTTCTGACATCCTGAACGCAATCAAGCAGTTGAAAAATTCGAGAGCTGCAGGCCCTGATAACATCACAAATGTGATGCTCAAAAAGGAAGCAGAAGGGTGGGCACAGTTTATTGCAATACTCTTTGAAAAAATAACAATGAAACAAGAAATACCCTCATCTTGGCGAACAGCCGTGATAGTGCCAATTCACAAAAAGAGTTTGAGGGCGGACCCAGCAAACTATCGTCCTATAGCTTTGTTTGATACAATGATAAAATTGATAAACTATTTGCCTAATTTCTACAAAAAAAAACTGTCAGCATGGGCCAAACACGTCGAGATTGGCGATTGTCGCCAAACAGGCTTTACAAAAGGTGTAGGCACTGAAGTAAACTTATTACTTTTAAATATTCTAAAACTAGCCTTGCTAAAAGGACGAAAATCTCTATTCCTAGCGTTTGTGGATATGAAGCAAGCCTTCGACAAAATAAATCGAAAGCTCCTCTGGCAAAAACTAATAAAGCGGAAATGTCCATCGCCCATATTGGATCCGACTAGAGCTCTTCATGAGGAAACATTGGTTTGAATTTGAACCAATCAGAACGGTGATCTGACTAACTCAATTCCAACGTCAAAAGGAGTCAAACAAGGATGCCCTTTGGCTGCACTGCTATTTAAGTTATTCATCTCCGACTACCTGCTGATCTAAAAGGAGTAAGATGCTTTCCACGGAGAGAATAAATGGCCAAGCGATAAACTGCATTATATATGCAGATGACATAGTCTTGGTTGACCAAACAGCAATAGGGCTACAGCGGTTGTTGAATAAACTAAATATATACCTAACAAAGAACATGATCGAGATCAACACAGTAAAGACCAAAATAATTAAGATGACGAAAATGAAAGGGCAGAAACTCAAGACCTTTAAACGGCACGTTGCAAATGAGGAAATTGAAACAACAACGTCAATACGTTACCTCAGAGTCATCTACAACACCTCAATCCGAGAATGGCCATAGCATGAAGACCTGAGAAATAGAATGGTAACATACGCTCTACAAGGGTTGAAATTACACAATGAATATGGAAAATGTTCCTTTCGACCACTACTAACATTCTATTTAAACAAAGAAATACCTGCAATATCATTTGGGGACGAATGTGCATGGAACCTCAATTTCAAAGTATGAGACATACTTGAAGGGTTGTTTTGGCGCAAAGCATTAAGATTACACAATATGTTTCAATGATGATTTTGCACCACGAACTGGCGAGTAACTCCTTGGACAACTCAACAGTCTGGAAAGCATACGCATTATTACGCTAAATAAGAGAAGAGCCGGGCGAACCAGCATATAAAATATTTAAATAGAAAGTATCTGATTCATCCTTAAACATCAATAAAGAGTGGACTTATAAAGTAGATCAAATTATGGTGGCAGCTGACATTGATAAAGACTCTCTTCAGTGTCACCCGCAATTGGTTAAAAAACGTCTCCAATTGTGGACGTGGATCTTGAATAGTGAAAAAAGAGCATCCGTCAAAACTGCTCTTCCGTCCGGACTGACAATGAACAGACTAAATGTACAACCAAATGACTTATTAAAATGTCCATCCCGCCATCACCGAGATCAATTTTTGCGGATGCGGCTGAATGCGCTACAAACAAATGAGATGAGATGGCTAAGAAAAGATCCTGATATAAAAGACAATTTATGCAGACATTGTAAAAAAGAAACGGAATCGCTTTACCATCTGATTATAAAGTGTGATGCAATATCAATTCAAAGGAACTTTCACTTGGGATTTTGTTTTCCACTAAACAGAAACAGCGAGGAATGGTGGTCGTGTGTGACATCAGGCCATAACATGAAAATAACTTGTGCTATCATTGACTATTTGGATGTAATTTTAAAAGAATCATAGAAGGACTAGAATATAAGAGTTAAACAATTAACAATTAACCTGACTTTGATTACTTGTTATCTACAGATGAATGTGATCATATGGAGTTCTTGTAATAAAAGTTTGTATAAACTAAAGTTCACAATAAACAAAAATAAAAAAATAATAAAAATGGGACTATACACAAATGTTTTGAGGCGCAACAAGGCTAGGAGATTGGGGGGCAGGGGAGACAAAAAGTGAGAGGGAAGAAAGAGGAGAAAAAGGAAGGACTTGAGTCACTGTGGCCATTCCAGAGTGAAGGAGAGCTCTACCCGCCCCCCCAACCCACTCTATGTTTGGAGAAACGCCTCATCTGGAGAGAGTTAGAGTTCAGTGAACAAAGGGCTCTAGCAGGGAGGTATTTCGGGAGAGTAAGTTGGATGTAGTGCGGTCCCAGGCCCCAGAAAGCCTTGTTGACGATGCAGAGGGCCTTAATTTAATCCTTGCAGCAACCGGAGCCAGTGGAGAGATTTTAGGGCTGGAGAGATGCGGTCCATGGACTTGAGGCCAAGGATAAGTCTTGCAGTCCTATTCTGGATTAGGTGAAGGGGGTGGAGGGCAGAGTTGGGCAGATTGAGAAAGAGGCTGTTACAGTAGTCCAGCCTGGAAAGAACCAGAGCTCTGGAGGAGTTTCTGGGGGAAGGTGAGGAAAGGGAGAATGCCTCTGCGAAGGCGCAATTGAAAGTGAGCCTTCTTGGCAAAGTCGGAGATGGAGATGGAAAGGGAGGAGTCGAAGATGACATCAAGGTTTTAACCTTCACAGAGGGTGAGGTAGCCCATGGATGGTGGCCAGAGTGTGGGAGAAAGAGGGAGTAGGGCTCCCAACGAGAAGGATCTCTGTCTTACTGGCACTAAGGCAGAGATCATTGGTAGTGCACCAAGCCTGAATAGCAGAGAGGCATGAGTGAGTGAGTGAGTGAGTGAGTGAGTGAGTGAGTAGTTTGAAGGAGAGCTGTGTGTCCTCTGCAGAACACTGGATGTCAGGAGAAAAGGTGATCAAATGGGCTAGAGAAGCCAAGTAGATATTGAAGAGCCAGGGAGCAAGGATAGAGCCCTGTGGGACACCACAGGTGGAGCGTGAGATGGAGGAGAGAACGGTGCCCATTTGAACCTGGAAAGGTCGGTCAGAGGAATGAGGTCAACCGGTCCTGAGCCAAGTCTGTGATGCCAAGGATGTCATGGAGTCTATCAGTGTGGCAATATTTGACTGTGTTAAATGCAGAGGAAAGATCAAGAAGGATGAGAACAGAAGGAGAGCTGTAATTGAGATTAGTGAGCAAGTCTTCACGGGTGTTCAGGAGAGCAGTTTGCGGAAGCTTAGAACCAAGACGGGTGGTCGTGGAGGCAACCAACAGATCCGGAGTGGTGGATAAAGAAGGGGGTAATCAAGATAGAGTGGTAGTTAGGACGGGTCGCCAGAAGGCTTTTTAAGGAGAATGTGAGCAAAGGAGTGTTTGAAGATTGAGAGGGGGAAAATCCAGTGGCAAAGGAGTGATTGCAGAAATCGGCCAAGGCTGGAGCAAGGGAAACAATGTTGTCCTTGATAGTTCTAGAGAAGCACCTGTTTGGGTGAGACTTTCATAGAGCGGACTTGTCTCATCAGGTGTTATGGGAGAAGAAGATGAGGAGGGGGTGGGGGAGGTAGTTGTGGTGGGGGGGCAGCAAGGGGTGCCTGAAAGAGAGGGTGAGGAGTGTAGAGTAGAGGATGTCCCGAGTTTTGGACATGGATTAAGAGGCCAGAGAAGTGCTGAGGGCCAGGGAAAGGGGGGAGAAGTGGAAACTGCAGTAGGTTGGCAAATTCCTTGCAGATTTTGAAAATCGTTACTGAGTTGTGCGGCTGCAGAGATGCAGGTTTGGGTAAAGGTTCTCTTTTTAGAGCAGCTGGAGAGTCAGTATTGTCTTTGAAGCAGGCAGCAGGCCAGTTTGTCAGAGGATGTGCTAGAAGCCTGCCACTTCCGCTCAACCGCTCTGCACTTGCGTTTCAGATCGGCCAGGCAGGAGTCGTACGTGAAGTTGCACGTAGAGGCCGGCTTCATGCAGATCCTCATGGCAGGGGCAAGGATGGCCAGAGTGTTGGAAATGGAGAGATGAAGGTGAGGGCTGTGTCAGGGTGAGAGTCAGAGGCAGGAGTAGGAGGGGAGTGAAGGTGGCAGCAAGCGCAGCGACTGACACTCGCTTTGAAATGAAGGAGAAGAAGGCTGGCAGTGCAGGGGGGTGTGTGGGTCGGGCGGGGGTCTTGCCTATGTCTGGTACCATATTTTCCTATGTAGTTTCATGTGACGTTAAGTATAGTCATAACACTCTAGTAATGCTCAAGTCGGATATGACATGGGAACAAAACTTTGCTTCATTTATGACTTTGGTGTCATTCATCAAATCTTCACACATCTTTTCCTCAGACATGTAGCCCAAAATCTGAATTGGTTTTCAAACGTATTTATGTCTTCATCAAAAGGCCAGAGGTATAACACTGTCCAAAAGAGGTTTACTCATTAATTGCTGCCTGAACCACTGGATTTGCACAAAACCTTTGTGTGTGTGTGCCCGTGTCCGCCCTGACTTGCAGTCCTTATGTGGTTGGGTGCAAATCCATCCCTTAAGTGCCAAAAGAGCATTCAGTTACTGAACTCTTCTTCGCCCGGTACAGACGCCAATGCATCTGGCATTTGTGGGCTTTGCCTGAGTCCTTATAACATATTCCAGTGGAGCCAGGACCTAGAACTGGGGGAATCGACCAGATCGTGCTGCTTGACGAGGAGGCCATATTGTTAAACAGGGAGTGGGCTTTCATTGTTGCTTTAGAACTCAAGGGGCTCATGGTTGCCCTCATGGGGGTTCCCTAACCGTGGGGAGTGTGAGGATGGCAGGTATGATAGGAGTAGAACATATCCCAGGTACACTAAGTACACAATAAGGAATGTCTTAGCATTACTTCAAGTGAACTGATATTTATTCTTGAAATGTTCAAACGCCCTCCCCGACTTCCTCCTCCCCACAATGTCATCCCCAATACAAACCCCACCTCCCTTGTGCCGATACACACATGTACAGTCACTTGCATGGCCTTTTACCCCTACTGGTATCCTCCAGCACCTTTGGAGCCAGATGGCATGCCAAATTGCACTTTGGGGTGCTGGGGAAAGATCTCTCTGTGGGGGTGATGGAGGACTGGTCTGACTCAGACCCCCGGATGCGTTGCAATGATGAGAGCTGCATTGTTGAGAGCATGCTGGCCTGCATTGCCTCAGCAAAGGCCATGATGCTCCGTCCTCTCCCTCACCCTCTGTCTGATGACAGTCAGGGTGGCAGATGTTACAGGTAACTGTCATCTGTCCCGGTCCCTGGTGCTTGTGATCCTCCGTGAAGTGCACTGAACAGAGACACGGGGGGCCTGAAGGTGTTGGTCCTGTGTGTCCACAAGGGTCTCCAAGCGCACCTGGTGCTGCTCCATAGAGTCCAGCATCCTCCATATGGCATCCTGAGATGCATGGGGTATGGGTTGAGGGCTGTGGGCAGGGCTTGACTGGAAGCAGCTTGAGCCGTATGACCTGCCATTGCTGTTACCTGGCCACAGTGACAATGGGGCTGGGTGTGCCACTCAGGTGACGAGGGAGTATCGTGGGCCAGGTGGGTGGGTGCAGCCCAGTGACTTCTGTGCGACTGCCAGCATATGGCTCCCCTGTCAAGACCGCAGTGGCCAGCTGTTGGTGCAAGGTTGGTGGCGGCCGGTTGCAGGAGCCACACCTTCAGCTGTGTCATGATTGCTGCTCTCTGGTGCTGTGCATGCGCTGGCATGTGCTGCACCGCTGGGCCCTGCTGTCACAATTCTACCCATTCCCTTCCCACCTGGGACTAAACCCGTCCATTGTAACATCGTATGCCACTAAAGCGATTTTCACCGGCAGTTCTTCCCTCAGCCCCGTTCATTTAGCCTGTGCTCACTGTCTGAATGCGGTCTACCACACTCACAGTAAAGTACATCCAACCATAACTCCATACTGTGTACCACCTTGCCTTGCTGCACACAGAGCCCTACCACATTATGCTATCCCAGCCTATTCATATCCCGTGCGCACTGTATCTCTTGTTGCTTATCACGCCACAGAGTCAATAACTAGCCACTTATTATTATTGCTGTACCCTATGATCGCTATCAATGCAATTGTGTTGTGCCTTATGGTCGCTAACTGACCACTGCAATTGTGTTGTGCCTTATGGTCGCTAACTGACCACTGCAATTGTGTTGTGCCCTATGGTCGCTAACTGACTACTGCAATTGTGTTGTGCCTTATGGTCCCTAACTAACCACTGCAATTGTGTTGTGCCTTATGGTCGCTAAATGACCACTGCAATTGTGTTGTGCCTTATGGTCGCTAACTGACCACTGCAATTGTGTTGTGCCCTATGGTCGCTAACTGACTACTGCAATTGTGTTGTGCCTTATGGTCCCTAACTGACCACTGCATTTGTGTTGTGCCCTATTGTCGCTAAATGACCACTGCAATTGTGTTGTGCCTTATGGTCGCTAACTGACCACTGCAATTGTGTTGTGCCCTATGGTCGCTAACTGACTACTGCAATTGTGCTGTGCCTTATGGTCGCTAACTGACCACTGCAATTGTGTTGTGCCCTATGGTCGCTAACTGACTATTGCAATTGTGTTGTGCCTTATGGTCCCTAACTGACCACTGCAATTGCGTTGTGCCTTATGGTCGCTAACCGACCACTGCAATTGTGTTGTGCCCTATGGTCGCTAACTGACTACTGCAATTGTGTTGTGCCCCATGGTCGCTAACTGACCACTGCAATTGTGTTGTGCCCTATGGTCGCCAACTGACTACTGCAATTGTGTTGTGCCTTATGGTCCCTAACTGACCCCTGCAATTGTGTTGTGTCTTTTGGTCGCCCCTCTGGCTACTATCTGACCACTTGATCCTAGATTATACTAGATCAACATGCCCTTCACCAACAACCTAACTGCTATATACTCACCCTTGTACACGTTCAGTGCCCTACCCACTAGATTACTGCTTACCTTCCTCCTCCTTATACTGCACTCTGGTTGGACCGTATCTAACCACACCACCACCCCTGTCCGCCACTCTCACCTGCATCACACTTCAACTATGCCATCCTTCGCTCACCACTCCAACCCTTACCTTAACAACCCAGCCCTCTGGATCCAACACTTCGCTACTAGACCTTTACCAAACATACCCTGCTCCATCACCTTGAGAAATGCTAGACTTGGCACACTACTCACCCACGCCTCACATCACTCTGCGCATCGCAGCAAACCCCTCCAGACCCCCACACCGCCCACACCCACGTCTAGCCCTCCACCATCCCTCTCCAGCTCCCCTAACTTGAGCAATATCAAAGGTGCACTAATCAACGCCAGATCACTCTCAGCTCACGCCCTTGAAATAGCGGACCTCATCCTCAACCTCGACCTTGACTTTATTGCAATCACCGAAACCTGGCTCCATCCAGCCTCAGGTCCTCTACTCTCCCTCGCCATCCCTCCAGGATATAACATTATTAGACATGATCGTAATTCCAATCAATCCAAAGGTGGCGGCATTGCCATCATCCATAAAAATGATCTAAACTTTCACCTCTCTGCCACGTACCACTCTTCCACTCTGGAAGCACTGACAGCCAAACTGGCTGTTACCCCTAATCATTCTATCACCTTCCATCTACTCTACTGACCACCCGGCCCGCTATCCACCTTCGCGGAAGACCTCTCCAACATCATCACTCTCAACACTAAAACCAATTCCCAGGTCACAATATTTGGGGATTTCAACCTAGGTCTTTCTGACCCTAAGGACACTGCTGCCACGACTATTGATAATATCCTCTCGAATGCTGGATTCACACAGTTCATAAACCAACCCACCCATGACAAGGGTAGAACCCTTGATTGGCTAGCCGCCCATAACTGTCCCATCAACATCACCTCTAACCAACAGTGCTCATGGACCGATCACAACCTAATTACATTCAATATAGAGTCCAAACCTGTCAGCCACTCAAGCATTGCACCTGCTACGGCCACCCGCAATAAACGTGATATCACCTGCGACAGACTCCTCCCTCTCCTCCTCCCGGCTCTCAATGACCAGGCTCTTTCATGCTCTGACCCCACGGCCCTGGTCGACGCCTTTAATCGGGTTATAATTAAAGCACTAGACACCATCGCACCCTCTAAACTGAGAAAATCCAAACCTCGAGCCAACCTGAACTCTTGGTTCACACCCCAGCTTAGAACTTTACGCAAAGAAAAACGTATTGCGGAATCTCACTGGAGAAGTAACCACTCTCCAGCCAACAAATCATGCCTACTCCTAGCCACCCTTAACTACAAGGAAGCCATACTCCAGGCAAAAAAAGATACATACAATAAATGCATCGAACAAGCCAATTCCAACACCAAAGAACTGTTTAAAATCCTAAAAGAACTTGAAACTCCTGTTACTACACCTGACACCTGCACCAAAGATAGCACCTGGTGCTCCAAAATCCAAGAGGCCCTCTTAGGCAAGATTGCCACTCTCCAAATTAAAATTAATAACAAACAAACTAGCCTCCAATCCAACTCTCTACCGATTCTTATACCCACCATAAACCACTGCATCCCAGATTCTCTGACTCCTTTTAGCTTCTCTCCTCTCTCCATTCCTGAAGTGGAAAAGATCATCGCTAGCCTTAAACCTTCCAACTGCCATGGTGACCTCTGTCCTGCGCCTATTATTAAGGAAGCAGCGCATGACCTAGCACCCTTCATCACTAAGCTCATCAATTCCTCCTTTAGCTCTGGGATTGTTCCAGACAACCTGAAGGATGCGTGGGTCATCCCGCTCCTGAAAAAACCTACCTTGGATCCCAGCATACCTACAAACTATAGGCCAATCACTACAGTCCCATTTCTACTAAAAATCCTTGACCATGCGGCGTACCTACAAATTCAAGAATACCTTGAATCAAACAAACTTCTGGGACTCAGGCAATCTGGGTTTCGGACACGTCATGGCACTGAAACTGCCCTTATTGATTTAAAAACGCAGATCGAAGATCTCAAAGACAAAGGCAAACTTGCGCTATTACTTCTCCTGGACCTCTCGGCTGCTTTTGATCTTGTTAATCATAAGATTCTCTGTCACCACCTCAAATCAGCTGCTCACTTCTCGGACAAAGCCTCTACTTGGATCAGTTCCTTCCTCAATAATAGATCAATGCGTGTGTTCTCTCCACTAGCAGCTGCCCCACCTGCTCCGGTCTCCTGTGGCGTGCCTCAAGGGTCCAGTGTCTCGCCCACGTTATATAACATGTTTACCAAACCCCTTTTTGATATTCTGGACCATCTGGGTGTCACGTATACCAATTATGCGGACGACACCCAGATACTAATCCCTATCACAGGTGACTACACTACTGATTCCCTCGCCATCTACCAGGTTATCCAAGCCTGGATGGCTCAACACGGACTGTGTCTAAATGATGAAAAGACAGAGCTCCTCATCCTTGGCTCACCTCAAAAAACTCACCAAACTTGACCCGGCTTTTAAGTCCTTCACCATTGATGGGAATACCATCCCTATAGGGAAGGACACGAAAACCTTAGGGATTTACATTGACTCGACCTTATCTCTGACTAGACAAACTAACTCTGTCTCATCAGCAGCAGCTTACACCTGTAAGCTTATTACTGCTTGTCGCCCGTTCCTTTCTACAGCTAACTGTGTGACCTTGGCCAGGACCATCATACTGTCCAAGGTCGACTACTGCAATGCCCTTTACCTAGGCACCAATCGCTGTAACTTAAATAAGTTACAAATTGTCCAAAATAATGCGATTAGAGCTGCCCTCAACATTCCCAGGCGCCAGCACATATCTGACACTAGGCGTAACCTCCATTGGCTCTCTATCCCAGACTGCATTTCATTGAAGTCTCTGGCTCTCACCCATAAATGCCTTCACAACCAAGCACCCTGCTACTTGGCGAACAGATTTGACCTCCATAGCTCCTCTAGACCTCGCAGATCGGCCCAAGCCAATTGCCTTGTCATCCCACGATTCAATCTCCAAAGATCAGGCGGATCCAGCTTCCCTATCCTGGCAGCCAAACTTTGGAACTCACTCCCTAATGAGCTGAGAGCAGAACCTTCCTTCCCGAAATTCAAACACCTTACCAAAGCCTGGCTGTCCTCCCAAGACATCTAACACTGCTCACTGCCCTATTTGCACTCCGACCTACCTTTGTTCATGCATTCGGCTTAGCTTCTTACTGCTACTCCCCTCATTGCAAAATTCTTGTAATTTTACTGTAAAAACATTGTTATACTGCTTTGTTATGCTCTTATCATGTTGTATCCAAGTTATGCGCCCGGTTGCCCCTGGGCCTGGTGCGCTATAGAAATAAATAAAAATACAAAATAAAAAATACTGATTGGCGGTGCAGAGGTGGTGGCTGTTGGCGTTGACCTGGAGGCCTGGCCATGGGATGTTGATGAGCATGCATCTCCTTCCTCCTCCGTCGCCTGTGAACCTGTTGGCTAAACAATAACATGCTGTTAGTCATTGAACAATAACATGCTGTTAGTCATTGTTCAACAACATGCTGTTAGTCATTGAACAATGACATGTTGTTAGTCATTGAACAATAACATGCTGTTAGTCATTGAACAATAACATGCTGTTAGTCATTGTGCGTACTTGTATGTGGGTTTGCTAGTCACACATGCACTACATGGTGGAGGGGCCTCCTACATGTGGTTTGAATGATATGGTTGATTGCAGACCAATGCATATGGCCACAGCAAGGTAGTGCTAGTGTCTGCTGAGGCTGTACACCTCATTGGCATGTGCTCTTTGCCTCTTGTGCTGCCAAGGTGGTCTGTATGTACGGGTGTCCTGGGGGGTCCACTTTGGCACTTGTCCTTTCTCAGAGCACATGGCTGCTCCCATGCACATTCATACTGCTGTGCATTGGTACGTGCACAGTTGACCTCCCATGCACATTCATACTGCTGTGCATCGGTACGTGCACAGTTGACCTCCCATGCACATTCATACTGCTGTGTATTTTTACGTGCACAGTTGACCTCCCATGCACATTCATACTGCTGTGCATCGGTACGTGCACAGTTGACCTCCCATGCACATTCATACTGCTGTGCATTGGTATGTGCACAGTTGACCTCCCATGCACATTCATACTGCTGTGCATCGGTACGTGCACAGTTGACCTCCCATGCACATTCATACTGCTGTGCATCGGTGCGTGCACAGTTGACCTCCCATGCACAGTCATACTGCTGTGCATCGGTACGTGCACAGTTGCCCACCCATGCACATTCATACTGCTGTGCATCGGTACGTGCACAGTTGACCTCCCATGCACAGTCATACTGCTGTGCATTGGTACGTGCACAGTTGCCCACCCATGCACATTCATACTGCTGTGCATCGGTACGTGCACAGTTGACCTCCCATGCACAGTCATACTGCTGTGCATTGGTATGTGCACAGTTGCCCACCCATGCACATTCATACTGCTGTGCATCGGTGCATGCACAGTTCACCTCCCATGCACATTCATACTGCTGTGCATTGGTATGTGCACAGTTGACCTCCCATGCACATTCATACTGCTGCGCATTGGTACGTGCACAGTTGCCCTCCCATGCACATTCATACTGCTGCGCATTGGCACGTGCACAGTTGCTCACCCATGCACATTCATACTGCTGCGCATTGGTACGTGCACAGTTGACCTCCCATGCACATTCATACTGCTGCGCATTGGCACGTGCACAGTTGACCTCCCATGCACAGTCATACTGCTGTGCATTGGTATGTGCACAGTTGCCCACCCATGCACATTCATACTGCTGTGCATTGGCACGTGCACAGTTGACCTCCCATGCAGTCATACTGCTGTGCATTGGTACGTGCACAGTTGCCCACCCATGCCTGCATACAGTGCCAGCATTAAGCCCTGGCACTGCCTGGGGAAAAATATGTGGTGCCCCCTCCCACCATCAAGGGAGGGAGGGGGTCCTGGCACAATTTGTGTTTGCTGTGCCACAACGGCAAGGCAGTCTTGCAGACTCGTGCTGGTGTAGCTTGAGGGCCGTATTCCAGTGGAATGCACCCATCTCATGTGCTGGAGCAGGAAGTTAATGATTTCAACTGAGCACCGCTGCAATACCAGAAGTCTACCCCCATGCTGGTATGGCAGTGGTGCTCAATTGAAATAATCAACTCCCTTCTCCAGCACGGAATATGGGTGCTTTCCATTGCAATTGGATGCCTTCACCACACCAGCAAGGGGGTGCCCTTGTAAGACCACTCCATTCTGTCGTGTTGGGTGGGGGGTGCTAATGTGGTGCACCATGCGAATGCCCAGATCGGCCATGCCTGAACCCGGGTCTGCTTGCAAACGCATGAATGGTGGTTTCTTGCGGAGCATTGCCATGTGGTGACACCTTTACCTGTCCATCAGGCCCATCTATGCCAACAGAGAGCCACATGCTTGTTATGGTCATTTGGCCAGTGCATTGTGAGGAGAAGGGTTGGGGTGCAATTCATCAGATTCAACTTGGCTGATGGCTCTAGGGTTCGGCACTCCCAACTCCCTTGATCCTCTCCATGTGCAGGATGGAGCTGGCCTTCTCCCACGAGGGTCAGGTCAAGGGGGGAGTCCACGGTGCCGCCTCTGGTGTCTAATGATTACTGCTGGTGTTTGGACAGGAGGCTGCAGATGCTGCCCTTTAGGTCATTCTACCGCTTCCTGCCATCCTCACCGTCCTGTGGGACTGTGCACTCGGTTGTGACGTTGTTGCAGATGCCTGACCAGATGGCTGCATTCCAATGCACTGATGTTTTAAGGCGCCGGGAGCCATAGAGCTCCTCAGCATGGGCCATCCCCTCCTCAGCAAGGACCTGCACCTCCACCTTGCAGAATGTTTGCTTCCTCAGCCTCTGGCAGGGCAACTTTCCCTTGGACATGGTTTCTCTCTCTCCTGTGGGTCTAGATGGCTACAGGAAGTGGCGGATTCAGAGCGCATCGAGTTTTTCAAATTGGCCACCACTGTTTACCGTTCTGGCAGTAACGGTAATTCCACCAAATATGGGCAGAATTACCGCCATGGACTTGGTATCAAATTACCATTACCGCCAGTGGTGAGTGGGCGCTCTCACCAGTTTATGATGCAGCAGTGATATGTTGTGATGCAGGGGACACACCTTGTTAACAGGGCATGGTACTGTGCTATTATAATTTATGGTGAAGTTCCGTGAGGGTACAGAACAGTGCTGCGAGGCAGTAAATTCTAGCGCTGTCAGTCGCGTACCTGCGCCCACACCATATTTATGTCCCCAAGACTCTCCCTGATCCGAGCTCTCCCTAAGCTGTACCAGGCCACGCCAGAATCAGTAGGAGGCTGCCCACCATGGGGCCCTCTGCCCCAGGGCACTTTGGCCCGTGGTGGGCCCTCCTTCCAACTTGTAGCACGTGGGTAGCAGCATGCTCCAGCCCGCTGTTGCCATCTTCACGGAAGTGCTTGGGTTCTCGCGAGAAACAAAAACCGGCTTATTCCTGACACCTCAGGGCCATCCCATTCTCGCATCGTGCCCCGCCTCTCAGCACTTGCGACCATGACTAGGTAAAGGGCGAGAGGTGTCGAAACGTGGGAAGGGGTGTGAAGGCGCCAGAGGGGAAAACTTGTGCCAAATTGTGCAAGTACCTTGCACATAATAGCAATACCTGATAATGATTTGAGTGCCTTCCATTTGCATTGACCGCCTGTTGTCTTTAACTTTCCATTTGATACCAATACCTGGAAAAAAAAATTGTACTACCTAAATGCAAAAGCTGTTGGCTTTTGTGTAGTTCTCTCTATGCGGTTGGCACACCAAGAATGTTCCGCTGCCATTTTATAGCACACTCTCCGTTGCGTCTCGTGCAACGATCATCTTTGACTATTCAATAGTTACACAACTGAACCAAACCTTAAAGGTTTAGCACATCATTAGCAACCTATGGATACCACGTTAATTATTGACTAGCTCTCTCCTCTTAAGAAAAAAATATATTTACTCTTTCTTTACCTATATTGAACAATCATGTTGTGAAAACTGACCATCTTATTTCCCTTTATTGCTAAAGGAGGGAGACCATATGATTGCATGTTATCTGTACACCCCTTCTTAGTTTTGGGTATTAGCTGGTGCTAGAAGGCAAATGTTTTGCCTTAGAATATCGATAAGAGGGAGATCAGATAGGAGAGAGGGACACACAGCTTGGCATTTTACAGAACCAATTGACTGCCTATTGCCAGGCCAATCTCCATGGCCATTCCCACTCACTACCTACCCTTCCCCACCCAAAACGCATCCTTCTGGAACCTATTTGAGATAGCATTGTCTAGCCGCAACATCAAACGTTATGCTGTATATAGGGCCTGCCAGTGTTATTTTGTCTGAGAATGGCTCGATTGCAGCTGTAGAGGAACATTTGGTAGCATAAAGATATCACTGAGTGTGCCTTCAGCTGCTTGATTTATAAGCAACATGCCTCCTCACATCTGTTCCTTGCATTGTAGTCCTGTTAAAATAAAAAGCACTGGCCAACTTTTGGTTTGTGTATAGGTGTAGGTTAGACTTTTGGCACACACTGACATCATATGGGCAGGTACTCGCACCATTTTCCAGCTGTTACTATCTTATGGCCAGGTACTAGTCTTCTGGAAGGGCCTGGTAAATGCTGAGCCCTTGTCCACACAAAAGCCAAAACTATTTGCTTTCCCAATGCTTGTTTCTGTCCTAATGAAGGTCCCCTACTAGCTGTAACCATAAGACACTAAGCTCAACCAAAACACAGCGTGTCGACAGACAACCAATTAGATATCAATGTCTCATTAAATATAACAATCTCATTAGTGTCCTCAAATGTGCCCATTGATTTGTGGTGAGGTCTATTATGCTAAACAGTTGGCACGATGATGCACACATAGGTTCCCGTGGTATTTGAAAGATATGAATTGTTGAGATTTTGTATTTTAAAATTTTGTTCTAAATAAAATATGTATTTTTGTAATGGAGGTGTGCTGACATATCGGGCATTATTTGATTAGCCTTAAGTGTGTGTGTTTTTGGGAAAGTTAGAGTTGATTTAACTCATCCCAGAATGATGGATTAAGGGAGGCTTTTGGCCTGCTCTATTAAAGAAGGATCATTGAATCATTTCAGTACAAATGTAGGTGCCTTGACTTTGTGTTTTATAAGTGGTTGGACCTGTGGCGTCGAGGTACTTCATCAATCTTTATTCTGAGTTTACCTTTTCTAGTGTATATCAATTAATATGGATGATTTAAACAAACACTGAGGTAATGTGGGTTTTTAAGTTATAGGAAATACCAACTTTGAAAGTTTTGCTTATAACTATATATATGGAGTGCATATAATTTGCATTAGAAAACATTAAATTGAAACCAGCATTAATAAGATTTGCTTCCCAGATGTCACCCCAGTTTGGTTTTTAGTTTCTCAAGTAACGTTAGTGCTCGCCAATTATTTTATACTATGATAGGTTTGTCTCTTAGATTATATGCTTGCCAAAATGGCATCTGGTGTGTGTCTGCACAGACTCCCACACCTTCCAACACTACCCAGCAGATGAATGTTGGAAAGGCAAGTGAACATGGTTCATCTGGACTCGAGAGGAGTATGCCTCGTTCCTCACACCTACCCCAATGCAGAGGACGAGGGCGTGTGGAAGGCAACTGCACAATACAACACCTTCGAGGCAGAGGAGAGAACTAAGGAGCAATCCATATCCAGGCTTCCCGGAGTCCTCCCACCAACCAGTTGCTTGGGCCGCCTGCAGGTTCAGACCTACCATGGTGGGATGGTCTGTTGGGCAGACCACCAGGGAAAGGGAAGCATTGAGGATGATAGCCTGGCAGTAGAGTACAGAGAAGGGCATGGCTGAAGTCAGCTGGAAGGTGTTGTTTAATAGACCAAGTAATTGCACGTAAAGTCATTCACAGTATCACAGCAGGCTTATGCGATATTAATGATGCAGGGAAGTGGAGGGCCTGGGCCATGCACAGCCTTTACTCCTGCTAGCATTACATTGCCAACTTGTGGTAGTGTTCAGCTGTAGGTTCCTGACAGCCCAACTGAAAGCACTTCACCAACTTGTGAAACAACGCAAGGATCTGGGGGGGGGACTGGGTCAAGGGCAGGACGCTGGCTCATTCTGCTTCTTAGTAAAGAACCTCAATGATGACGTTTTTAATTCTTTTTCACTCAGCAAGTTCAGAAGCATGCATGTAGAGACTAGGATGCAGGGTGTTGAGGTACATCAGGGCATTCTACTTTTTATTCCAATTGCTTATTATAGTACATTGTGGCCAGATAAATGGATTAACATTCTGGGAGCACGGAAATTGGGTTCAAAGGGGACTCGAGATTGATATGCGCCACAGAAGGATATGGTTAGGCCAAGATTGTTCAATATTGTGGGCCTTGACATCCTAAAAATATAGAGTTGTTGCTTCTGGAGGGTGGGTAAGCTCGCACAGCCTAAGGTGTTGGCTGCACAGACGGCATTAACTATACATAAGACAGAGCTCGAGTAACAGGTGGAACCATAGAAATAACTAACAATGGTCAAAAACCACTTTAAAATCAATCATAAAGTTTTAATTAGTTGCTAACAAAGTAAAAAAGTTATTAAATCGTGTAGTTGTCAAAACAAAACAAAATTCACAGTGACAACCATAGAGCATTGGAAATCGTTAATAACGATCAATGATTAATATTCAAAAATCAGCGTGTGTACACCAAAGACAACTCCGATTGTGTACACTTCTCTCATTTGTGTCAGATGAAACATTTATACCTACACTGGACGCACAATAAATGTAGGACTGACAAGCAGGTGGACAGTTAGTGTCTCACGCATTGTGCGGTGACTATGCATACTATTCACATCTACATGCATCTTATTCCAGGGTCGCTGCCATATGGGTTGCAAGAGGTGCTGGCAATGGAATTCTCGTCCCTTTCAGATCATGGATCTGTGGGATTACGTTGAGCGGATTCCCCTGGAGTAGGTTGAGTAGAATATCCACAGTAGATCAACGGGAATCATGTGTGTAATCACTAAATGGTGGCATCAATTTGTGGATATCAACGGTGATGGGGCAACATCCCCATTGGTTACTAGGGATGTGGTGAAAACAGTTCTTGGTCACAGCACAGAGGGCACAGGGGCATGTTGAGATTCAACCTTAGGTGCCAGGATCAGAATCCACAAAAAATAGGGGTCTGTGTCGGGTTATGGGAGCCTGGTAAGTAACAAACCCATACTAAATGTTCCTGTTGGAGCGCCACTTCTCTGCCACTTATTAGGGTGCCTTTTCCCAATAGATGGCACTTCAAAGTCAAATAAGTTACTCCGTGAGGAGTTAACATCACTACTACTGAGTAGAGTCTTGTTACATGTGCTGCCTGCGATTGTGAATGTGTTGAAACTAATAATGTGCATCTCCTTTTATGTTAATAGGTGACTGATGCCCCAGAAATGCAACAGTGATTGTTCGATTCTCTGGACTATCGCGGTGAAAAGCTTTATTGTTGGAATATGCAATTTCCAAGCATATTAGAAGTGCGCAAATTTGTGGCCAAGTTGCCTTGTCACAGTATTTAGGAACTGGGATTGCGAAGCATGTTGATACATGATGGTCTCCATCCATGAAACTCCTTTGTGGTAACATGCAGTAACCAAGCGTGTTCATTCTGTAAATCTTGAGGGAGAGGTATATCTAGCATGAAAATGACAATGTATTATGTGCAGTAAGAAAAGCATTTTTCATTTGTGCTCTGAATTTGGAAAAGGTTCATTGAAAAGGTTCCCCTTAAGTCAAGGCACCTGACAAAATAAACTGGCAAGACACTTTACATATGCACAAAATGTGGGAACAATTGCCATCTCAAGAACATACTTATTGCCCACACGAGGACATAGGTGAAAAACCTTATCAGTGCACTGAATTTGATAATGACGTCCATTTACATGATACAGGGCCTCATTACACGGATGGCAGTAGGGGATTACCGGCACCGGTAAGGGCACTGGTGCCGGTAATCCCCTACCACCATACTACGAGGTCCCTCAGCAGGTCCCGTCCTTAACGTGTGGTCAGACCACACATTAAGGAAGGGATCCGCTGAGGGGCTTCAGAGCAAATAACGGTACCGCTTATAGCGGTACCGTTATTTGCTCCTTCCCCCTTCCCATTGAGCCCTATGGGGGCTCAAATGGGAATGGGGAAGTGCCATGGTGAATGGGGAATTACTGCCCCCTCCAACCTTGGAATGTGGCTGTAATTCCGCCATTCACCATGGCGGACTCGGTACGGTACCGGCAGCAACCATGGCGCTAATAGCGCCATGGTTACCGCCTACTGTGTAATGAGGCCCACAGTTATCAGCCACCAACAAATGAATAAAGGTGAGAAACCTTATGAGTACATTGAATGTTGGAAAGCGTTTGCTACAAAGGGAGAGCTTAGCATGCACCAGAGAAGACATACAGTTCTGAAACCTTATGAGTGCATTGAATGTGGGAATGGGTTTGCTACAAAAGGAGAGCTTAGTATGCACCAGAAAAGACATACAGTTGTGAAACCTTATAAGTGCATTGAATGTGGGAAAGGTTTTGCTCAGAAGGGACACCTTATTAGCCACCAGATAACACATACAAGTGAGAAACCTTATGAGTGCACTGAATGTGGGAAAGGGTTTGCTACAAATGGAGAGCTTACTCTTCACCAGAGAACACATACAGGTGGGAAACCGTATGAGTGCATTGAATGTGGGAAAGGGTTTGCTGCGCCCGGAAATCTTATTAGCCACCAGAGAACACATACAGGTGAGAAAGCTTATGAGTGCATTGAATATGGGAAAGGATTTGGTTGGAAGGGACATCGTATTAGCCACCAGAGAACACATACAGGTGAAAAAACTGCATAACTGTGTTGAGTGTGGGAACTGGTTTCGTCATAAGGTAGGTCTTATTTACAAGCATTGAATCAAAAATGGTCACATTGTTATACTCACATTTTGCAGTGATTCTTAATGGCTCCTCTTCAACTTTTCCCTTTCAAGCAAATGCTTGGTAACTCTGCTGTGTAGTAGATATAGGCATTCATTACAACTTAGGCGTTAAGGGTTAACGCCGTCGTTAACCCTTAACGCCTGATTCCGATTTTAACGGCTGCTTTTAGCAGCCGTTAAAATCAATGGCGCTAAACCGCCTTGGTGCTAATTACGCCACCGTAATTTACGGTGGCGTAATTAGCGCCTTCCCCACTCCCATTATGCCCTATGGGGCAAAAATGGGAATGGGGAAGGGTAAAATGGGAAATGGGGATTTACCGCCCCACTCACCTTGGAATGGGGCGGTAAATCCGCCATCCACCATGGTGTAAACATAGTTTACACCATGGTGGTAAAGTTGGCGTACTTACCGCCTGGGTCGTAATGACCCCCATAGTCTTGATTTTAAAAGAAATAAATGGGTGTGTACCTTTAACTTATAACACTGTTCATGTGCTTACCAATACATACTAATTACTATGAATAGAACTGAATAACCTTTAGTCATGAATGAGGAAAAAGGAACTGATGTCATTGGGCATGGCTCCACTACTTATACTGGCCTCAATGTTGTTTCTGGTGTAAACCGCATAGAGGCTTTGGACAGACCTGACAGAGCCGTGCCGAGCTCCCTGACAGCAGAAATGTTTCTAGAGAACAGCTGTGCTAGGATATGGATTTCATATATGAGGAATCTGTGGCAGGGAGGAATCCATTAGAAATGCCTCTACTGGGAATTACACTTGTACAACCCCATAAAGTAATTTTACTTTCAACATCAACACATAGGGATTAAAATACCCCCAATGTAAATCATCCTGAGCCTTCCTAAATAATAAAAATACAGAAGGCTATATTCTCATATGGCAATTATACTAAGCTTGGTACAACACATGTGCAAATACTGTTTTGCAAAGGGAAAACATTGAGAATGGCATCCATAAAACTGGAATATCCAATATTACTGCAGAAGTCCGTTTCCCAGAAATGCATTCATCACCAGGAGTGCCATCCTCGCTGAATGCTGCAGTGTTGCGACTTTGTGTATCATGTTCTACAGCTCTAGTTTCCTTTTCTCCCCAGGATCCCCTCTAGTGTGTTACACTATTGCCTATCTCTATTGGAGCATTTAGGATTAGTAGATGGTTCCCTAGCCTGGGATCGACAGGTGGAGGTGCAATTACTCAAGGGTGGTGCATGCCCACTATTAAAGCACTATCTTATAAGAAATTAGTTTGATGTGAAGGGCCCAGAGAAGATGTCAAGTGTTCCTTAAATTATGCAGACTTTAGAAAAGTGACGTTTTGTGAATAGTCGAACGAGCCGGTGGAATAGAAATATCCTCTGTGGTGTGAGACGATAAAAGTCGTGCACATCTGGAAATGAAATGGTGCCTTTCTGTCTGAAATGAGAGTTGTGGGTGTAATGATATCACAGCTGTTCTCTAAATTCCAAGAAGGAATAGTGGAATAAATGTTTATAAAATAAAGCTGGTCTTTGATAAACTGACATGTCTAATGTAAATGTCTCCCACCGGGATTAATACACTGAATGAAATGCTGATGAAATTAATATTGAGCTTCAGCCAATATGTCACTGTGTTAACATTAAAAATAAATTGTTATTAACTCCATGTGTGTAAAATCTTTTTCCCTGACTTTTTGTGTAAACTGCTTCCTGGAACAGAGGTGATTCATTTGTTTTAATTAGTGGGGTGACCACCTCTATTCCAGATTTATGCTGGACTTAATGTTTATGTCTACATTTTCTTGTCATGACCATGGAGGGAGTGGGTAGTGACAGAGAAGGTGGGGTAAGGGGGTGGGAAAGACGTGAACATGGAGGGAGCTCGTTGTGACTGAGGAGGTGGGTAAAGAGAAGGAGATGGTAATGGGTTCAGTGGATGGGTGGGAAAGATGTGAACATGGTGCGAGGTGGTAGTGACGGAGGAGGTGGGTAAAGGGGAGGTGGTGCTGGTGTTCAAATCTGCAGGGTGTGCCCCTTAATACCTTAACCCTCAGCTGAATGAGATATGGCATTAAAGAACAAATGGAGGAAATTAAGATAAAAGTGCTCACAAATCAATTGATTGATACAAAATTGAGTAATTAATTCAGTGACGTAAACCCACACTCTACATTTCCTGTTTATATATAAACATTTGCTAGCATGACCTGCCACTTTTCTTACCACAAAAGTGATGAATGAACTTTATTTTCCATAGGATTGTGATAACTGAGGATTCCGGAATGATACTGGGACATAAGTTAGACTGGCTGAAGACTTTTGTTATAACATCAACTGGCAAAAGGCCTCACTGTCCCTGCAATAGCGAAGTATCCCTACCTAAGCTCAAAACTAGGGATCCGCCTGTGTTCGAAGTCCGAAACAAAACCATCCTATGTCCAAAGTACTATTCTGACCCTCGCATTCTAAACAAATGAATTTGAAGGTGAAAAGGATAATGTCTTTGGCCTTCAGTGTTTTATAATTGTTCAAAAGAAAGGAAACCTGTAGAACTCCCATGAAAAGAAGCCTTTCAAGTCTGGGTATCCTTGCTCCAGAGGTTCTTCCCTTCGCCTGGATTCTTCATCACTTTTTTTGGGTTACAGATATAGCGTTCATGCCCTGCCGCTGGGGTGGAGATGGCGTTTATGGCCCGAGCTTTGTAGGCCCAAGCTGTGGGCCTTTAAACCGGGGTACGGATAGCTTTTTTTGTTTTTGCCTGACGGGAGATGCACTCTGCGTGAGTGCATCTCTTGACGGAAAAAAAAGACATACAAAAATGTCAGCCGGCCTTAAAATGGAAGATGGAGTAGGTCCCTTTTCGGATGACAGCGGCCATTGAAAATATGTATTTTAGGAAAATCTCACCTAGGAAAGGTGGATTCTGATTGGTCATAAAGTCTTTCCCTTTTGCGAAGCTATTGTCATTCCCTTGGGTCAACAACACAAGTTCTCTTCAAACTGCTCGTCTTCCTTTTTATGTGTGATACAAAAACCTGGTACACTCTCCTGCCAGGGCTATTCTTATGTGAACTCCTGCCCACCTTTTGATGGTTCCACTTTTTAGCCTCCTTGGAAAATATAATTGGTATCTTATATATGGTCTCTTTGTCTCTTATATGCTTGCATTGATGAACTCTCCTCTTAGAAAACTGTCTTTCAGTCTTTCTCTGGTTTTAGAAACCATTCCTTTTCTCTCTTTCTTGGTTTCACTAATAGTAATTTAAGTTTGGTGCAGCCTGGTTTCCTCTGCCACTTTATGGATGCAGCAGTTCTTGATGGCATCTCGTTTCTTCTACGGTCTGCTGTTGATGGTCTCCTGCTGATTTCTCCATGCAACTGTTTCTCCACTGTTTTCATGCTTCCTGCAGCTTCTGCTGTGCTTGTCTGCATCGCATGGGATCCCGGTGAGCAAAGCGGTGTGCACCAACGCCAGTAGGTGCCCAGGAGTACTCTACTGGCTTTTGGCGTTCAAGCTGTGTCATCTGCTTCCAGCAGCCTTCTCCCTTCAGGTTCCTGATCCGGTTGGCTTAACCAAATTCCTTCCAGACCTCACTTTGCACGGAGACGAGTAACTCTCTCCTGCAAGCAGCTGGTTGCGTTTCTTGCTTGTGTGATTTAAATGTCCCGGACTGTGAGAAATCTGAAGGAGTCTCACCCGCTAGTCCCTGAGTATCTGTCTTCCAGGTGGCCAGGATGCGGCCATCACTCACATGGATGTGGGGGCGGGGAGTCTTCGGGAGTGGAAGTTGGACACAGAAGGGTGAGATGCGATATTCTTTTCCTTATGACATCTTTTCCCCATCCTTCCCCCGTAGGATACCTAGAAGCTCTAGCCCTGCTCCCTTTGCAACACAAACACTTTCTCACACTGACAATGGACTAACATCAGAGCCGTTCACCTGACATGTCCCAACACAAGGGTCAGGCAGAGTCAGGCAATTGCTGATAACTGGACACACCTGACTGCCCTTTACCTTCCCCACTAGGATAAAAGGCGGATCAAAAGAGCACACTTGAGCAAGTCTGAATGCACGAGTAAGCAGCCATTCCAGGACGGCAGTTAAAATGGAGAAAGGTGTAGATATCTGAAAGGACGACCAGGAGGAAACTATCCATGCCCTTTCCAACCCAGACCTGCAAAGCCTCCATGAAAGGAAACATAAGACTGGGAATCACAGCTGGTGAGTGGTGTCGGATGTCAGCGGTACGTGGAACCCTTTCGCACTGATTGCCAGGGCGGGGTGAAGTGGTTGCCATCCTGTTACCATCCTTGACTCCAGAGGTGAAGGAAATGCCAATGAGTTCAGCACAGCCAGTGAGTCGAAAGAAGCGAATAGTAGACCAGTCTGTGTTCGGCTTAAGCTTACAGTGGCAACATTGTATGACAAGTTAATAGAGGTATTTTATGAGTGAAATCGTTACCAGCATGTGGTGGTCCAGTGCCACGTGGGTGCTCATTCGAAAGACTCAAGCTGGTACCCAGCTACTGAAAGAAAGAGGCTTTTGGTTAGTGAAACTACAGAGACCAAGAGGCCTAGCGGAGGTCAGCGTGAAGTGTCAAAGTGGTCATACGGGGGTCAAGCCAAATCCTTTGTACAGCCGAAAGTCTTTGACATGGTGTGAAAACGAAGTGAACTGTTATAATTAGCAAACGTAAACCTGACTGTTGGATGCCTGCGAATTGGGGTAAATAGTAAGATACCCGTGAACTTTGTGATGACAAGCATGAACCCACCTGAAGGATGTCCACAGTGAGTTGATGATTTGAGCCAAATCGAGGGAGGCTAACGTTGAGATAAGGATCGGAGCCCAGCTGAGGGGGATCCATAGGTGAATAATAATTGGCTGATGTGAAGATTAACAGAACAAACTTTTGGTTTTGTGTCTATAACTATCAGGCCCTCTGAAGCAAGAGACTTTGCATGAGCGAGACTTGGGTACAGAAGGCCCTGATATTGTGGAAAGGAACTGTAAGCTTGTGCCGGAGAAACCCTAAAGTGTGCTGTGCTCAAGAGTCCCGACTTGTCCTGTGCTAAAAACGTGGGGAAGGGAGACTCCAGCCGTAGCATCCTGACTTATCAGTTTGTGAACACTTTCTTTTCTTGTGAACATTATCCCACACTATTTTATAGCATAGCAGTAAGGATTGGCAATAGTTTTATTTTTTAGTATAGGCCCTTTTTATTTGACTAGACTCCCTAGGACTGTATTATTATTGTTTGATGTTTGTAGCTTGCTCCCATCTTAGATTTAGGTTTAGATTAAGCATTTATCTCACACATTTTGTACAGTTTAAAAAACACTCTTGAACTGTGATCACTTGTGTCTATCTTACTTTGAACCCTTGCCTTCCTTACAGGACACAGGTGTGTACTTGCTGCCACTAGAGCGCTGCCTGTGCTCGTGGATACCTGTGCTCTGCATTACTCTGCTCCTCTTCCTCATCCCAGTGTTGTGGGAATAGTGGTGCCTTCCTTACAGGACATAGGTGTGCACTTGCTGCCACTAGAGCACTGCCTATGCTTGTGGATACCTGTGCTCTGCATTACTCCTCTCCTCTTCCTCATCCCAGTGTTGTGGGAATAGTGGTGCCTTCCTTGCAGGACACAGGTGTGCACTTGCTGCCACTAGAGCGCTGCCTGTGCTCGTGGATACCTGTGCTCTGCATTACTCTGCTCCTCTTCCTCATCCCAGTGTTGTGGGAATAGTGGTGCCTTCCTTACAGGACACAGGTTTGCACTTGCTGCCACTAGAGCGCTGCCTGTGCTCGTGGATACCTGTGCTCTGCATTACTCCGCTCCTCTTCCTCATCCCAGTGTTGTGGGAATAGTGGTGCCTTCCTTACAGGACACAGGTTTGCACTTGCTGCCACTAGAGAGCTTCCTGTGCTCGTGGATTCCTGTGCTCTGCATTACTCCGCTCCTCTTCCTCATCCCAGTGTTGTGGGAATAGTGGTGCCTTCCTGAATGCACTGTATGAATGTTTGCAATGGGTTTTAAAGGCAGACTACGTTTGGAATTCAAGTAGGTGGAGTTGAAAAAAGTGTTTTGTAATTTTACATGGCCATTTAGAGTTTGAGAGTTGGCCTTCGGGGTGTAACAAGATTGGTACTACTCTCCATGGGGCAAAGAGGCAAGGTGTTACAATAGGCTTTGGGGAATTGGAGAAGTATCTTCAGAAAGGAAATGGGGATACCATGTCTCACCCGCTGACACCATAACCATCTCCTGGAGGCTATCTCCCCCACGTGATCCTCCCTCATATAACCGTCCCCAGGGTCAGGTTCAGGTAGCGACGGCCATCCCCTGACCACATGGGAGGAGGTCACCGCCAGTAAAGGAGTGATGATACCATCAGATTAATCACATAACGGATGCTTTTTGCACGGGATAGCGATTCCCCTGATGTTTTTTGCACAGGAGTCTGCATTACCTCCATATAGACACCCATGAGCAGGGACACCCCAGCACCTACTCCGCTGCCCTCTTCCTGCACTTGCACGGTCTGAATATTCACAAGGCATCGTAGGTTCGACCGTTCCTTCCCCCACTATATTTATATTTGTGTTTTTAATGTTCTTCAATCCCATGTCCCCCTGCTGTTGCCCTGTGGGCTCTTATACAGCCAATTCAATCTGTTTAAAACCGCCTAACATGGAAACAATTAATAAAATAGAAGTTCCTTGTCCCAGCACCTTCTCATGAAGGGGCTCCACCTGCTGACAGAATTCGTACTTAAAAATGTTTCAGCCTCTTGCCTCATTCAGGGCATAAAAAAATGGTGCCAAGCCAGAATCCACCTGTTTTCCTATTGGAGTCAGAAAGGTCACTCTGGGTTCCCAGTCATGGGGAATGTGAACCTGTCATGGTGGAGGGAAAGAGGCGAGAATTTTAGGAATGATGCTGGTGGTGATGACCTGAGTTTTGGAGAAATTGAGTATCGGGTGGTAGATTTTCACACACTGGGGAATTTTAGACAAGGGGACTTCTTGTGGTAATAGGACTTTAGGTGTTCTTGATGCCTGAGGTATCAGGGAACACACGTAGCAACTTTCATTTGTTGCTTGTTTACCCATGGTGCTCATGTCAGAGCACCATTTGTTAGATTGATCTTGGTGACAAGGGTCTTCTACCGCATCCAACCCTAGGCCATGATAAGCATCATATCTTGTTCATTTCATTTCCCTCTTCCTTCTGTTTCTCCCACCCAGGCCATTTTGTAACTTCAAAATTTGTTGATAACTAATAGGAGAAATGCCTAAATTCATGTTTTAATGTTGATTGTAAGTATGTTGCCAATGCTGTGTAGCAGGAGGGGTTTTCCGGGTGGGTGTTGGGGATCTAAAGTGCATGTAACTGTCATTTGAGGTAGGTTCAAAGGTTGTCTGTGGGTAAGCATATGACACCATTAATACATCAGAAATTGGATGGTCTTCATTATAGGCCTACGGTACATTTACATCAATATTCATGGTTGAATACTCAAACTGTGGGACCTTCATTGTACGATTCTTGTTCAGAGAGGTAAGATTTGCAGAGACATTGTGGGCCCACATCAATTTCACCGTATCCCATTTTAACTGGGTTCCCTCTTGCTCCAGTTGTGCCCCATCCCTCCTTCTTGTATGCCTTCTAAAATAAAAGACATGCTCCAGTAAAGCCCTAAACATAATAATATAATTGAAAACATAATGGCCGTAAAATAGAGGCCACATTCAGACGTGTAAGCTCTAGTAGTGCTAACATTTCCCCTACTGCTAACTATTTCTGTCGTATTGTCATTGAGGGCCCTCGTTTCTGCCATGTTTGTACCTACAGAGTGGAATACAAAGGGTTAAGTGCACTTTCAGTTATGCAAAAATATTTGATTGCATATTGAGACAGTAAGAAAGAAAGAGAGAGAGAGAGATACATTCAATCATTATTCAATTCTGTCAACTCATTAATCACTTAGTTCTTATATTTACATTTCTAAATCTTGTCATCATTTTCAAGTATTTCATTTAACACTATTAATCCCATCAGGGTACAGCCACGTCTTGCTCATTTGGCTGTCCCCCTTCTGTTATTAAGCTGCCATGTGCTTTTCTAACATCAGAGAAGTGAATCCAATATCTCAGGCCCTTCACTTTTACTGCGGAAGGTGTGCAATATACCACCTTGTAAGGGCCGTGAAATCTTGGAGAGTTCCATCTCCTTACAAAACTCTGCACGTATACCAACTCCCCAGGCATTAACTGTGTCATGGGCTATCTGTTGCTGCAGTGTTTGTGTCAGTTTTACTTTCCCTAATGAAGGGTGGGTCTGCTTGTTTGGCTATGTTCCTCACTACCTGTGTAAGCTGTATCAAGTATTCATTAAATTCCTCTCCCAGGATTGGGACAGTTCGATGAGCATCTGATGCCCTTCTCATTGGGGACAGAGGGGGTTTGTATGCGTCTCCCTGTTACTATTTTGTGCGGGGACAAGTGGTAGTCCTTGCTTGGTTGTGTTTGTAATAGAAATAATGCTAAGGGCAGGCAATACACCCAATTCTTTTTGAGGGTGTGGCATAACCTAGCCTACTTTTAAGGAGGCCATTGATTTTCTCGACTTTCCCGTTCCCTTGCCGTTGGTAAACGGAACACAGCTTGTTTTTAATTCCTACAAGGGATGTTACTTCTTTAAAAAGGTCATTAACAAAGTGCAATCCGTTGTCGGAGCGTATGACATCACAAATGCCCCAGGGCTCGGCCGCGCTTTGCAAATAAATAAATAAATAAATACAAATGCCCCACTGTGTAAATACTTCTCTCACCAAAAATGTTGCAGCGCATTTCACATCTGGGTGTGCGCAGGGGCCTGCTTCCACCCCCAGCGTGAAAAGGGGCAGAACACCACTATTAGGTATCTTGCTCCATTGCACCGTGCTCCCATGTCTGCGTAGTCGATCTGCAGTTGACGGAATGGTCAGATGGGGCGGGGCAGCCTCCCTCGCAGTGTTCTGGGGGTCATTCCAGAGTTGTATGTCTGATAAGTTACTAATTCAATTGACATTTTGGTAAGGTGCTCTTGGAGATGCGGTACAAACCAGTCTTCCTGAATGTCTGCAGCTATGTGTTTTTTCTTTGTGTGTGCTGGAAAAGGTAGTTTTTGGAATGCAAGCTGTAATAATTCCATTGGCATTATTACTTTTCCTGTTGTTTCTTGCCACCAAACGTGATCAGTGGGTGACTATGTACAACCCCTCTTTGACCACATTTCTTGTTCCTCAATTGGGGCCCTTTTCTGTAAGTCAATTATCTGTGTAATGGGCAGTGAATTATATCCTACCTCTCTTTCCTCTTGTACACTTCCTTTTACCAAATACTCTGTTGCTTGGGGCTTCTGGAAGTATGCTGCCTGCTTTGCAGCGGCGTCTGCAACAACGCTTCCCAATGAGATTATGTCTCTTTTATGGGTATGGGTTTGGCATTTTACCAAAGCCACTACGGATGGTTCTCCTAGAGCTTCTATTAGTTCATTTAAATTTCTGCATGTTGTACTGGGGACCCGTCTGCCCTTCTGAACCCTCTCCTCTTTGACAATCCAGCATGTACCGTTGTGGTTACATAGGCCGAATCTGAATAAATTGTCACTGCGTATCCTTTTTCTGCATGCAATGTTTCAATTAGTGCTACGAGCTCTGCTGCTTGTGCTGAGAAATGCATTGGTGTCAGGATCCGAGTTGCCCACGTAGTGTAGTGGACGAATTCTTCCACCTGATGTGCCCCTCTGGTGTTGCAATCAGACAACCAGAGCAGCTAATCAGAGGAAAGAAGGATACCAGATGAGTATACCAGATTAGATCCGTGTGTTGCACTAGGAGACTGCTTTCAGAGGATCAGTGTCGTAGAAGCCGATGTCGGGAAGGCAAGATGCGTAGGACAGGAACACACAGTGAACCTACAAGCGAAGTGCGAGGTTTGATCACAATGTGCATATGCAGGACAACCACTCTTTTGGGAACCCAGACAGTAGTTTGCAATGGTATACAGTTAGACGGGATGCATAATTGAAAGCACTAGTCAATACAAGTCTAGGCCCCCCTCCCCTTATCCAAGGCTAAATCAAATAGACAAGAAAACCCCTTATGGGCTTACCGGAGTAAAGTCTGTGCAGTCTTTGAAAGTTCCAATCAGAGAGGCAAGGTGGGACAGGTCCGGTCTCCAGAGGAAGAAACACAACCTAACCCGACGGCACGAGGACACCTAAGTACACTGAGGCAGTCTCTAGTCAGTGTACAAAAGTTAGTTGTTCCGAAATATCCCAGAAAACGCCAAAGTATCCAAGTTCATAAATCCCAAAATCCGCAGAAGGAAGACACTGTTCAAAAATGGACAAGATCGAGATCGAAGAGCGGAACAACAAGAGGGCCAGAAGCAAGGCAGTTCTGTTAGCTTTCCATAGTCAAAACACAGATGCAGCAGAGGCGTAGCAAGGGGTAATCCAAGGCGAAAATCCAGTAAACGGTCCGGGTCAAAACACAAGAGTTCCAGAAGCAAGGAGAGGAAAAACCAGGGCAAGGAAACAAGGAAAAACACAAGCAACTTTCGTAACGCTACTAATGCAAATCAGAAGCACTGGGCAACAAGTAGGAGGTGCTTAAATACAGGTCATGTGATGACGCTACGTGCTACTCGACGTTGACGATACCAGAAACAGGAAAGGATGGGACGCCAACGTTGCCATGCCAACTTCCAGGCACCTGGCTGCAGCGTTCTTAAAGGGCTATACGCATATGGTCGTGGACCGATCGTACGCGTGGACATGACAATTGGTAAACGTTTTTGTACGATGACCTCATACTGCCCTTCCTCCAGTCTTAACACTGCTGCTCCCACATGCTTCCCACCTGTCTATGAGCAAATGGATGCTGACCCATCTACAAAGTACACTTCACCTTCTTCTAGGGCATTTTCGTTTGCTTTGGGAATGTCGTCTCCTTCCCCTTCGTATGTGGCACAATCATGATTTTGCATGTCTTCTACCATGCATGGCTCAGTGATGAATGCGGCTGGATTTACTGTTTTAGAGCGCACTATGTGAATGTTAGAGCTAGAAAAATTGTTGCTCTGTGTGTCATTCGTGTAGATTTAGGCCGTTCTAGATTTGCAGACAAAAAATGTTCGACAAACAGTGGGACTGAGCACCCCATCACTATAGTGGTGCTCTTTGCAATCGCAAAGGCGGCTGCGAGAGCTTGTTCGCATGCAAAGTGCCCTTGCATTACAGAGTCATGGGTGCCACTGTAATAGGGCAATGGCTTGTGCCCTAAGGATGTTTTCTGTGTTAGGACCGCTGTCATGAGTTTTCCATTGCAGTGTAAAAACAGGAAGAATTCTCGTTCGTAATCTGGGGTTGCTAGAACGGGGGAAGTGGAAATGAGCTCTTTTAGCTCTGTAAAATCAGTGTGCATCTCTTGTGTCCGTGTAATAGCTGTGCTTTCTTTTTGTTCTTCCTTTAGTGCTTGTAGCAGGGGCCTTGTATATGCTGCATAGTCAAGTATCCATGCTCGGCAATAGTTACATATGCCGAGAAACCTTTGCATGTCTTTTTCTCTGTGGGGCCTAGCTGCAGCACGTACTGCTGCTGCCCTATCTGGGATATTCTTTTGCCATCTTTGGATATTAGCTGTCCCAGATAGAGTACTTCTGCTAGGCAGTACTGCAGCTTCCCTTTGTCCACCTTGTATACTTTGTGTGCCAACAAATTCAGTAAGGTTATAGAGTCTGCTCTGCACTGTCCCTCATTCTCACCACAGATCAAAAGGTCGTCCATGTATTGTATTACTGTGCTTTTAACATCAATATTGCCAAGATCTTCATGCAATATTCTGTTACAAATACTTGGGCTTTCACAGTATCCCTGTGGCAGTCTGCAATGTTCATATCTCATCCCTGCCAGGGTAAATGCAGTAAGGTATTGCGAGCCTGCGCTGAGTGGCACCGAGAAAAAAAGCATTGCTCCAGTCTACCACTGTGAAGTGTGTAGCTGTCTTTGGGATGCTGCACAAAATGGATGCAGGATTTGGGACAAGGGGAAACTCTTTCTGTATGACGTCATTAAGGGGGCGTCAATCCTGTCCATCCTACAAGCCCCTCCCTTTGCTTTCTTAATCAGATAGATTGCCGTATTACAAGGGATATTTGATGGCACCATGATACCCTGCTTTAATAATGCGTGTTTCATTTCTTTTATTCCCTCCTCTGCTTCCCTTGACAGGGGATATTGTCTCACATGGGGTAGCAATGCACCAGGCTTAAGTTTAATCTTAACTGGAGTTACCTCTTGTAAGAGCCCTACTTCATGGGGATTGGTGGTCCATAATTTAGTGGGTACTTGTTGCATGTCCTCATCAAAAAATGATGGTGGTGCACTGACAATGACCATGAGGGGGTTCATTACTCGTCTGTTTAGGACCATTATATCACATGGCATGCATATTTCCATTATTATCTCCCCATCAGTGTCATTGTCAGCGATCACATGTCCGTGGTGATCCAAGAGCCTCCGTTCATGGTCTATCCACAATTGGGGTGCCTCCCCCAATGAAGCTGTCACCGCGCTCAGGCGAGCGGTTGGGTATTCGCATAGTTGGGACATGCGGAACCTGCTCAGGAGCATACGCTTTTTAATACTGGTCAGCCGTAGGTGGGGGTGGTCTTGATGGAGGTGCCCCTGATCTCTTCGCAGAGTATGGGGGTCTTACCGGATCAATCACATCTAAGGGGTCACCAAGTGAAGGTGTTCATTCCCCAAATTCAGATCCCAAACTCAGAATAAATGGGCACACCCCAGTAGGGAATGAGACCAGGAGATAGATTGCAAGTTGAACAAAGTTTATATCAGGTAAGAGATGCACGCAGAGGACTCTGCTGCTCTGAGAGCGCTCTGCCAAATAATACATGAACATTACATTATAAAGCAAAAACATGTCATAACATAGGGCCTCATTACAACTCAGGCGTTAAGGGTTAACGTCGTCATTAACACTTAACGCCTGATTCTGATTTTAACGGCTGCTTTTAGCAGCCGTTAAAATCCATGGCGCTAACCTGCCATGATGCTAATTACGCCACAGTAATTTACGGTGGCGTAATTAGCGCCTTCCCCACTCCCATTATGCCCTATGGGGCAAAAATGGGAATGGGGAAGGGAAAATGGGAAATGGGGATTTACCGCCCCACTCACCTTGGAATGGGGCGGTAAATCCGCCATCCACCATGGTGTAAACATAGTTTACACCATGGTGGTAAAGTTGGCACAATTAGCGGCTGGGTCGTAATGACCCCATACAGTGTAAAATAACAGTGTTCATTGGTGGGCCACTATGGCCCAGTATGTAACAATAAACAGTGCCAGACTCCAATTGGTTGTTGTTGTTAGGGTGGTCTGTGAGCACGTGGATCAGCTGGGTTCATCTCTGCGGGTGAAGGCCAGGCTGGGTCCACAAAATGTAACTGTTCCAGCTAATCTAAACCACACAAAAATGATTGGCATGCAAAGAGTAATGCTGGACATAACACTTGCACCATGAATGAGAAGTCGCCTGTAAATCGTGGGTTAGCGTAGTCACATTCTGACAGGGGTACAGTGGCCCTATTACCTTATCTGGGGGGCTTTGATCAGTGATTAATTTCCCCTGGTACCTCATGATTCAAACAAATGGATTGATGGGTGTTGGTTTAATGGGGAATATATGATCGCACAGGATTAGATATATGGTGGGCGATTTAGGGTGGTCCGTGGGGGAAGGCCTTCCAAACAGTCACATGAAAGGAAAGTAGAGGAGCAAAATGTCATACAGGCAATAATTTCTAAAGGTGGGGGTCAAAGGAGCAGGAGCAGGTTTGTGGAGACGGATGAGTACAAGATTCAGCCCGGTCACACACAGGGCAATGAGCTCAGAGGATGGGAAAAATACTGTATCTGTAAGCAACAATTCGCGCCTGGGCTTCTGTGAAAAAAGGAGCTTGTGCGGCGCAGGCAGGGGAGGAGGTGGTGGGGTGTCCGGGCTGGCAGTGCACAGCGCTGGGTGATGGGAGAGGAGGCTTTCTAGAAATCATTGTGCAGCCTAGTAAAAAGATGGAGTCTGTGGTGGCACAAAATGGAGTCTGAATGTATCATCCAATGGCTTCCATCCGCTGTCGTCAGAGGAAAGACTAGGAGGATGTCTCCCCGCGATGGGATGAGCAATAGATTCCTTTCATGCAGAATGCATAGGGGGGGCAAAAAGACCCTTCCTCCCTTACAACTTTCCTGCCCTTCAAACACCCTCTACCCCCATCAGAAGTAGTGACAGAGTAGAACAGCAGTCAACCTATTGTAGGTTAGGAAGATTGCAGTGAACCTGAAGATGTTGAACATTTGAGAGCAGTAGGTGCAAGGCAGGGGTGTCGGCACCTTAACTGATCCTGGGTGACAATGGATCGAAAGAAGCATGGGAAGTATCAGCAGACCAAAGGACGAATGATGTTCCTGCTAAGGGAGTGGGGTTAAAAAAGAGATTGGCAGAAATGGGAAAGGGGTGTGTAAGGATGTTGGGGAGAGTGCCTTCTCCAAAGTGGACAACTGTGCTAGCATCCTCTTGTGTCTCCCCAACTATGCTTTTTGTCCACTCGATAAGTTCATTAACTTTGCTACCAGGACTCTCTTTGAACTACTTCACACCTACTTCCTCATACCGCCAACAGACTGTATGGCTGTTGATGCAAAACAGGACCAAATTTACATTTCTTCTCCTGGTTCACAAATCTATCCACAGTAAAGCACCACTGTATCTATCCTCCTCTATCCAACTCTACAAGCCTTCTTGCAATCTCTGTTCTGCATCCGTGATTACCCTTGAGGCTCCTCGCCCACCTTTTGCTGCCACTCTGTTTTCTTGTTTCACTTGCATGGAATTCTCTTCCCCAGGGCATCTGAGAAACAGTCCACACGGATTTGTTCAAAAGCAAACTAAAAGCCTACCTCTCTATGTGATGAATCCAGCAGAGTCCTCAGAAATACCCTACCTAAAATCATCTCCCAGGTGGCCAGGGAAAGGCAGCTGCTTCCAGACCCTGGGGGCGGTATTATCTCGGAGGATCATTGGGAGGAGAAGGTCCCCAGAGAAACAGGAGAATCACTGGGAGGAAAAGGGCCCTGGAGAACAGGAGGATTTCACAGGATTAGTATTAGCCCGGAGGATCACTGGGAGGAGAAGTGCCCTGGAGAACAGGAGGATTTCACGGGATTAGTATTAGCCCGAAGGAGAAGGGCCCCAGGGGAACAGGAGGATTTCACAGGATTAGTATTAGCCTGGAGGAGAAGGGCCCCAGGGGAACCAGAGGATTTCACAGGATTAGTATTAGCCCAGAGGATCACTGGGAGGAGAAGGGCCCCAGGGGAACAGGAGGATTTCATGGGATTAGTATTAGCCTGGAGGAGAAGGGCCCCAGGGGAACAGGAGGATGTCATGGGATTAGTATTAGCCTGGAGGAGAAGGGCCCCAGGGGAACAGGAGAAGTTCACAGGATTAGTATTAGCCCGGAGGATCACTGGGAGGAGAAGGGCCCCAGGGGAACAGGAGGATTTTGCGGGATTAGTCTTCCTCAAGGAAGAGAATATCCCTGACACCAAAATATGTAATGGCTTGCTGTCAGAGAGAGCTTTTATTTTCTGAAACTGACTGTCAGAATGGGGGTGAAGACAGTTCTAATCCATCATGTATTAGGAGGAAGAAAACCCCTTTTAAAGTTACTGACATTCATAGAAATGAAAAGCTGTATGAGTCCCAGAGAAATAAGGAAGAGGAGTCTTTAAACTCTGAGAAACCACATTTTTCTGTAAAGCCAAATAATTAAAAGGATCTGTATGATACTCCTTTGGGAAGTATACATATATAAGGAGAGTAATACTTAATGGGATCCTTATGGTACTTCTTTGGGGAGTATACATATATAAGGAGAGTAATGCTTAATGGGGTCCTTATGGTACTTCTTTGGGGGAGTATTCATATGTAAGGAGAGTAATGCTTAATGGGATCCTTATGGTACTCCGTTGGGGAGTATACATATTTAAGGAGAGTAATGCTTAATGGGATCCTTATGGTACATCTTTGGGGTGTATACATATATAAGGAGAGTAATACTTAATGGAATCCTTATGGTACTCCTTTGGGGGAGTATACATATATAAGGAGAGTAATGTTTAATGGAATCCTTATGGTACTCCTTTGGGGAGTGTACATATATAAGGAGAGTAATGCTTAATGGGATCCTTTTGGTACTTCTTCGGGGAGTATACATATATAAGGAGAGTAATGCTTAATGGGATCCTTATGGTACTCCTTCGGGGAGTATACATATGTAAGGAGAGTAATGCTTAATGGGATCCTTATGGTGCTTCTTCCGGGAGTATACATATATAAGGAGAGTAATGCTTAATGGGATCCTAATGGTGCTTCTTCGGGGAGTATACATATATAAGGAGAGTAATACTTAATGGGATCCTTATGGTGCTTCTTCGGGGAGTATTCATATATAAGGAGAGTAATACGTAATCGGATCCTTATGGTACTCCTTCGGGGAGTATACATATATAAGGAGAGTAATGCTTAATGGGATCCTTATGGTGCTTCTTCGGGGAGTATACATATATAAGGAGAGTAATGCTTAATGGGATCCTAATGGTGCTTCTTCGGGGAGTATACATATATAAGGAGAGTAATACTTAATGGGATCCTTATGGTGCTTCTTCGGGGAGTATTCATACATAAGGAGAGTAATACGTAATCGGATCCTTATGGTACTCCTTCGGGGAGTATACATATACAAGGAGAGTAATACTTAATGGGATACTTATGGTACTCCTTCGGGGTGTATACATATACAAGGAGAGTAATGCTTAATGGGATCCTTATGGTACTCCTTCGGGGTGTATACATATATAAGGTGAGTAATGCTTAATGGGATCCTTATAGTACTTCTTTGGGGAGTATACATATATAAGGAGAGTAATGCTTAATGGGATCCTTATGGTACTTCTTCGAGGAGTATACATATATAAGGAGAGTAATGCTTAATGGGATCCTTGTGTTACTTCTTCGGGGAGTATACATATATAAGAAGAGTAATGCTTAAAGGGATCCTTATGGTACTCCTTTGGGGAGTGTACATATATAAGGGGAGTAATACTTAATGGGATCCTTATGGTGCTTCTTTGGGGAGTATATATATATAAGGAGAGTAATGTTTAATGGGATCCTGATGGTACTTCTTTGGGGAGTATACATATACAAGGAGAGTAATTCTTAATGGGATCCTTATGGTACTTCTTTGGGGAGTATACAAATATAAGGAGAGTAATACATAAAGAGATCCTTATGGTACTTCTTTGGGGAGCATACATCTATAAGGAGAGTAATGCTTAATGGGACCCTTATGGTACTTCTTTGGGGAGCATACATATATAAGGAGAGTAATACTTAGAGGGATCCTTATGGTACTTCTTTGGGGAGTATACATCTATAAGGAGAGTAATGCTTAAAGGGATCCTTATGGTACTTCTTTGGGGAGTATACATATATAAGGAAAGTCATTCTTAATGGGATCCTTATGGTACTCCTTTGGGGAGTGTACATATATAAAGAGAGTAATGCTTAATGGGATCCTTATGGTACTCCTTTGTGGAGTATACATATACATGGAGAGTAATTCTTAATGGAATCCTTATGGTACTCCTTCGGGGAGTATACATATATAAGGAGAGTAGTGCTTAATGGGATCCTTTTGTTACTTCTTTGGGGAGTATACATATATAAGGAGAGTAATGTTTAATGGGATTGTTATGGTACTTCTTCGGGGGAGTATACATATGTAAGGAGAGTAATGCTTAATGGGATCCTTATGGTACTCCGTTGGGGAGTATACATATATAAGGAGAGTAATGCTTAATGGGATCCTTTTGTTACTTCTTTGGGGAGTATACATATATAAGGAGAGTAATGTTTAATGGGATCCTTATGGTACTTCTTTGGGGAGTATACATATACACGGAGAGTAATGTTTAATGGGATCCTTATGGTACTTCTTCGGGGAGTATACATATACAAGGAGAGTAATTCTTAAGGGAATCCTTATGGTACTTCTTCGGGGAGAATACATATATATGGAGAGTCATGCTTAATGGGATCCTTATGGTACTTCTTCGGGGAGTATACATATATGAGGATAGTAATGCTTAATGGGATCCTTATGGTACTTCTTCGGGGAAGATACATATATAAGGAGAGTAATGCTTAATGGGATCCTTATGGTACTTCTTCGGGGAGGATACATATATAAGGAGAGTAATGCTTAATGGGATCCTTATGGTACTTCTTCGGGGAGTATACATATATAAGGAGAGTAATGCTTAATGGGATCCTTAAGGTACTTCTTCGGGGAGTATACATATATAAGGAGAGTAATGCTTAATGGGATCCTTATGGTACTCCTTCGGGGAGTATATATATATATATATATATATATATATATATATATATATATATATATATATATATATATATATGGAGAGTAATGCTTAATGGGATCCTTATGGTACGTCTTTGGGGAGTATACATATATAAGGAGAGTAAAACTATTTGGAATCATTATGGTACTTCTTTGGGGGAGTATACATATAGAAGGAGAGTAATGCTTAATGGGATCCTTATGGTACTCCTTTGGGGAGTATACATATCGAAGGAGAGTAATGCTTAATGGGATCGTTATGGTACATCTTTGGGGTGTATACATATATAAGGAGAATAATACTTAATGGGATCCTTATGTTACTTCTTTGGGGAGTATACATCTATAAGGAGAGTAATGCTTAATGGGAACCTTATGGTACTTCTTTGGGGAGTATAGATATACAAGGAGAGTAATTCTTAAGGGAATCCTTATGGTACTTCTTCGGGGAGTATACATATATAAGGAGAGTAATGCTTAATGGGATCCTTATGCTACTTCTTTGCGGAGTATACATATATAAGGAGAGTAATGCTTAATGGGATCCTTATGGTACTTCTTTGGGGAGTATACATATATAAGGAGAGTAATACTTAAAGGGATCCTTATGGTACTTCTTTTGGGAGTATACATCTTTAAGGAGAGTAATGCTTAATGGGATCATTATGGTTCTTGTTTGGGGAGTATACATATATAAGGAGAGTAATACTTAAAGGGATCCTTATGGTACTTCTTCGGGGAGTATATATATATATATATATATATAAGGAGAGTAATGCTTAATGGGATCCTTATGGTACTTCTTCGGGGAGTATACATATATAAGGAGAGTAATGCTTAATGGGATCCTTATGGTACTTCTTTGGGGAGTATACATATATAATGAGAGTAATGCTTAATGGGATCCTTATGGTACGTCTTTGGGGAGTATACATATATAAGGAGAGTAAAACTATTTGGAATCATTATGGTACTTCTTTGGGGGAGTATACATATAGAAGGAGAGTAATGCTTAATGGGATCCTTATGGTACTCCTTTGGGGAGTATACATATCGAAGGAGAGTAATGCTTAATGGGATCCTTATGGTACATCTTTGGGGTGTGTACATATATAAGGAGAGTAATGCTTAATGGGATCCTTATGGTACTTCTTCGGGGAGTATACATATATAAGGAGAGTAATGTTTAATGGGATCCTTATGGTACTCCTTCAGGGAGTATACATATATAAGGATAGTAATGCTTAATGGGATCCTTATGGTACTTCTTCGGGGAGCATACATATATAAGGAGAGTAATGCCTAATGGGATCCTTATGGTACTTCTTCAGGTAGTATACCTATATAAGGAGAGTAATGCTTAATGGGATCCTTATGGTACTTCTTCGGGGAGTATACATATATAAGGAGAGTAATGCTTAATGGGATCCTTATGGTACTTCTTCGGGGAGTATACATATATGAGGAGAGTAATGCTTAATGGGATCCTTATGGTACTTCTTCGGGGAGTATACATATATAAGGAGAGTAATGCTTAATGGGATCCTTATGGTACTTCTTCCGGGAGTATACATATATAAGGAGAACAATGCTTAATGGGATCCTTATGGTACTTCTTCGGGCAGTATACATATATAAGGAGAGTAATACTTAATTGGATCCTTCTGGTACTCCTTCGGGGAGTATACATATATAAGGAGTGTAATGCTTAATGGGATCCTTATGGTACTTCTTCGGGGAGTATGCATATATAAGGAGAGTAATGCTTAATGGGATCCTTGTGTTACTTCTTTGGGAAGTATACATATATAAGGAGAGTAATGTTTAATGGGATCCTTATGGTACTCCTTCAGGGAGTATACATATATAAGGATAGTAATGCTTAATGGGATCCTTATGGTACTTCTTCGGGGAGTATACATATATAAGGAGAGTAATGCTTAATGGGATCCTTATGCTACTTCTTTGGGGATTGTAAACATATAAGGAGAGTAATGCTTAATGGGATCTTTATGGTACTTATTTGGGAAGTATACATATATAAGGAGAGTAATACTTAAATGGATCCTTATGGTACTTCTTTGGGGAGTATACATCTATAAGGAGAGTAATGCTTAAAAAGATCCTTATGGTACTTCTTCGGGGAGTATACATATATAAGGAGAGCCATTCTTAAAGAGATCCTTATGGTACTCCTTTGGGGAGTGTACATATATAAGGGGAGTAATACATAATGGGATCCTTATTGTGCTTCTTTGGGGAGTATACATATATAAGGAGAGTAATACTTAATGTGATCCTTGTGGTACTTCTTCGGGGAGTATACATATATAAGGAGAGTATTGCTTAATGGGATCCTTATGGTACTTCTTCGGGGAGTATACATATATAAGGAGAGTATTGCTTAATATGATCCTTATGGTACTTCTTCGGGGAGTATACATATATAAGGAGAGTAATGCTTAATGGGATCCTTATGGTACTTCTTCAGGGAGTATACATATATACGGAGAGTAATACTTAATGTGATCCTTATGGTACTCCTTTGGGGAGTGTACATATATAAGGAGAGTAATACTTAATGGGATCCTTATGGTGCGTCTTTGGGGAGTATACATATATAAGGAGAGTAATGCTTAATTGGATCCTTATGGTACTCCTTCGGGGAATATACATATATAAGGAGAGTAATGCTTAATGGGATCCTTATGGTACTCCTTTGGGGGTGTATACATATATAAGAAGAGTAATGTTTAATGGAATCCATATGGTACTTCTTTGGGGAGTATACATATATAAGGAGAGTAATGCTTAATGGGATCCTTATGGTACTTCTTCAGGGAAAATACATATAGAAGGAGAGTAATGCTTAATGGGATCCTAATGGTACTTCTTCGGGGAGCATACATATATAAGGAGAGTAATGCTTAATGGGATCCTTATGGTACTTCTTCGGGCAGTATACATATATAAGGAGAGTAATGCTTAATGGGATCCTTATGGTACTTCTTCAGGTAGTATACCTATATAAGGAGAGTAATGCTTAATGGGATCCTTATGGTACTTCTTTGGGGAGTATACATATATAAGGAGAGTAATGCTTAATGGGATCCTTATGGTACTTCTTCGGGGAGTATACATATATGAGGTGAGTAATGCTTAATGGGATCCTTATGGTACTTCTTCGGGGAGTATACATATATAAGGAGAGTAATGCTTAATGGGATCCTTATGGTACTTCTTCCAGGAGTATACATATATAAGGAGAACAATGCTTAATGGGATCCTTATGGTACTTCTTCGGGCAGTATACATATATAAGGAGAGTAATACTTAATGGGATCCTTCTGGTACTCCTTCGGGAAGTATACATATATAAGGAGTGTAATGCTTAATGGGATCCTTATGGTACTTCTTCGGGGAGTATGCATATATAAGGAGAGTAATGCTTAATGGGATCCTTGTGTTACTTCTTCGGGGAGTATACATATATAAGGAGAGTAATGTTTAATGGGATCATTATGGTACTCCTTCAGGGAGTATACATATATAAGGATAGTAATGCTTAATGGGATCCTTATGGTGCGCCTTTGGGGTGTATACATATATAAGGAAAGTAATGCTTAATTGGATCCTTATGGTACTCCTTTGGGGAGTATACATATATAAGGAGAGTAATGCTTAATGGGATCCTTATGGTACTCCTTCGGGGTGTATACATATATAAGGAGAGTAATACTTAATGGAATCCTTATGGTACTTCTTCGGGGAGTATACATATATAAGGAGAGTAATGCTTAATGGGATCCTTATGGTACTTCTTTGAGCAGTATACATATATAAGGAGAGTAATGCTTAATGGGATCCTTATGGTACTTCTTCAGGTAGTATACCTATATAATGAGAGTAATGCTTAAAGGGATCTTTATGGTACTTATTTGGGGAGTATACATATATAAGGAGAGTAATACTTAAATGGATCCTTATGGTACTTCTTTGGGGAGTATACATCTATAAGGAGAGTAATGCTTAAAGGGATCCTTATGGTACTTCTTCGGGGTGTATACATATATAAGGAGAGCCATTCTTAAAGAGATCCTTATGGTACTCCTTTGGGGAGTGTACATATATAAGGGGAGTAATACATAATGGGATCCTTATTGTGCTTCTTTGGGGAGTATACATATATAAGGAGAGTAATACTTAAAGTGATCCTTGTGGTACTTCTTCGGGGAGTATACATATATAAGGAGAGTATTGCTTAATGGGATTCTTATGGTACTTCTTCGGGGAGTATACATATATAAGGAGAGTATTGCTTAATGGGATCCTTATGGTACTTCTTCGGGGAGTATACATATATAAGGAGAGTATTGCTTAATGGGATCCTTATGGTACTTCTTCGGGGAGTATATATATATAAGGAGAGTAATGCTTAATGGGATCCTTATGGTGCTTCTTTGTTGAGTATACCTATATAAGGAGAGTAATGCTTAATGGGATCCTTATGGTACTCCTTTGGGGTGTATACATATATAAGGAGAGTAATACTTAATGTGATCCTTATTGTACTCCTTTGGGGAGTGTACATATATAAGGAGAGTAATACTTAATGGGATCCTTATGGTGCGTCTTTGGGGAGTATACATATACAAGGAGAGTAATGCTTAATTGGATCCTTATGGTACTCCTTTGGGGAGTATACATATATAAGGAGAGTAATGCTTAATGGGATCCTTATGGTACTCCTTCGGGGTGTATACATATATAAGGAGAGTAATACTTAATGGAATCCTTATGGTACTTCTTCGGGGAGTATACATATATAAGGAGAGTAATGCTTAATGGGATCCTTATGGTACTTCTTCGGGGAGTATACATATATAAGGAGAGTAATACTTAATGGGAACCTTATGTTACTCCTTCGGGGAGTATACATATATAAGGAGAGTAATGCTTAATGGGATCCTTATGGTACTTCTTTGGGGAGTATACATATACAAGGAGAGTAATGCTTAATGTGATCCTTATGGTACTCCTTTGTGGAGTATACATATACAAGGAGAGTAATTCTTAAAGGAATCCTTATGGTACTCCTTCGGAGAGTATACATATATAAGGAGAGTAATGCTTAATGGGATCCTTATGGTAGTCTTTGGGGAGTATACATATTTAAGGAGAGTAGTGCTTAATGGGATACTTATGGTACTTCTTCGGGGAGTATACATATATAAGGAGAGTAATGCTTAATGGGATCCTTATGGTACGTCTTTGGGGAGTATACATATATAAGGAGAGTAAAACTATTTGGAATCCTTATGGTACTTCTTTGGGGGAGTATACATATAGAAGGAGAGTAATGCTTAACGGGTTCCTTATGGTACTTCTTTGGGGGAGTATACATATAGAAGGAGAGTAATACTTAATGGGATCCTTATGTTACTTCTTTGGGGAGTATACATCTATAAGGAGAGTAATGCTTAATGGGAACCTTATGGTGCTTCTTTGGGGAGTATACATATATAAGGAGCGTGATACTTAATGGGATCCTTATGGTACTTCTTTGAGGAGTATACATATATAAGGAGAGTAATGTTTAATGGGATCCTTATGGTACTTCTTTGGGGAGTATAGATATACAAGGAGAGTAATTCTTAAGGGAATCCTTATGGTACTTCTTCGGGGAGTATACATATATAAGGAGAGTAATGCTTAATGGGATCCTTATGCTACTTCTTTGGGGAGTATACATATATAAGGAGAGTAATGCTTAATGGGATCCTTATGGTACTTCTTTGGGGAGTATACATATATAAGGAGAGTAATACTTAAAGGGATCCTTATGGTACTTCTTTGGGGAGTATACATCTTTAAGGAGAGTAATGCTTAATGGGATCATTATGGTTTTTGTTTGGGGAGTATACATATATAAGGAGAGTAATACTTAAAGGGATCCTTATGGTACTTCTTTGGGGAGTATACATCTATAAGGAGAGTAATGCTTAAAGGGATCCTTATGGTACTTCTTTGGGGAGTGTACATATATAAGGAGAGTCATTCTTAATGGGATCCTTATGGTACTCCTTTGGGGAGTGTACATATATAAGGGGAGTAATACTTAATGGGATCCTTATGGTGCTTCTTTGGGGAGTATACATATATAAGGAGAGTAATAGTAAATGGGAACATTATGGTGCTTCTTTGGGGAGTATACATATATAAGGAGAGTGATACTTAATGCGATCCTTATGGTGCTTCTTTGGGGAGTATACATATATTTATGAGAGTAATACATAAAGAGATCCTTATGGTACTTCTTTGGGGAGAATACATCTATAAGGAGAGTAATGCTTAATGCGATCCTTATGGTACTTCTTTGGGGAGTATACATATATAAGGAGAGTAATACTTAAAGGGATCCTTATGGTACTTCTTTTGGGAGTATACATCTATAAGGAGAGTAATGCTTAAAGGGATCGTTATGGTACTTCTTTGGGGAGTATACATATATAAGGAGAGTCATTCTTAATGGGATCCTTATGGCACTCCTTTGGGGAGTGTACATATATAAGGGGAGTAATACTTAATGGGATCCTTATGGTGCTTCTTTGGGGAGTATATATATATATATATATATATATATATATATATATATAAGGAGAGTAATACTTAATGCGATCCTTATGGTGCTTCTTTGGGGAGTATACATATATAAGGAGAGTAATGCTTAATGGGATCCTTATGGTGCTTCTTTGTTGAGTATACCTATATAAGGAGAGTAATGCTTAATGGGATCCTTATTGTACATCTTTGTGGTGTATACATATATAAGGAGAGTAATACTTAATGGGATCCTTATGGTACTCCTTTGGGGTGTATACATATATAAGAAGAGTAATGTTTAATGGAATCCTTATGGTACTTCTTTGGGGAGTATACATATATAAGGAGAGTAATGCTTAATGGGATCCTTATGGTACTTCTTCAGGGAAAATACATATAGAAGGAGAGTAATGCTTAATGGGATCCTAATGGTACTTCTTCGGGGAGCATACATATATAAGGAGAGTAATGCTTAATGGGATCCTTATGGTACTTCTTCGGGGAGTATACATATATAAGGAGAGTAATGCTTAATGGGATCCTTATGGTACTTCTTCAGGTAGTATACCTATATAAGGAGAGTAATGCTTAATGGGATCCTTATGGTACTTCTTCGGGGAGTATACATATATAAGGAGAGTAATGCTTAATGGGATCCTTATGGTACTTCTTCGGGGAGTATACATATATAAGGAGAGTAATGCTTAATGGGATCCTTATGGTACTTCTTCCGGGAGTATACATATATAAGGAGAACAATGCTTAATGGGATCCTTATGGTACTTCTTCGGGCAGTATACATATATAAGGAGAGTAATACTTAATGGGATCCTTCTGGTACTCCTTCGGGGAGTATACATATATAAGGAGTGTAATGCTTAATGGGATCCTTATGGTACTTCTTCGGGGAGTATGCATATATAAGGAGAGTAATGCTTAATGGGATCCTTGTGTTACTTCGTTGGGGAGTATACATATATAAGGAGAGTAATGTTTAATGGGATCCTTATGGTACTCCTTCAGGGAGTATACATATATAAGGATAGTAATGCTTAATGGGATCCTTATGGTACTTCTTCGGGGAGCATACATATATAAGGAGAGTAATGCCTAATGGGATCCTTATGGTACTTCTTCGGGGAGCATACATATATAAGGAGAGTAATGCTTAATGGGATCCTTATGGTACTTCTTCAGGTAGTATACCTATATAAGGAGAGTAATGCTTAATGGGATCCTTATGGTACTTCTTCGGGGAGTATACATATATAAGGAGAGTAATGCTTAATGGGATCCTTATCGTACTTCTTCGGGGAGTATACATATATGAGGAGAGTAATGCTTAATGGGATCTTTATGGTACTTCTTCGGGGAGTATACATATATAAGGAGAGTAATGCTTAATGGGATCCTTATGGTACTTCTTCCGGGAGTATACATATATAAGGAGAACAATGCTTAATGTGATCCTTATGGTACTTCTTCGGGCAGTATACATATATAAGGAGAGTAATACTTAATGGGATCCTTCTGGTACTCCTTCGGGGAGTATACATATATAAGGAGTGTAATGCTTAATGGGATCCTTATGGTACTTCTTCGGGGAGTATGCATATATAAGGAGAGTAATGCTTAATGGGATCCTTGTGTTACTTCTTTGGGAGTATACATATATAAGGAGAGTAATGTTTAATGGGATCCTTATGAAACTCCTTCAGGGAGTATACATATATAAGGAGAGTAATGCTTAATGGGATCCTTATGCTACTTCTTTGGGGATTGTAAACATATAAGGAGAGTAATGCTTAATGGGATCTTTATGGTACTTATTTGGGAAGTATACATATATAAGGAGAGTAATACTTAAATGGATCCTTATGGTACTTCTTTGGGGAGTATACATCTATAAGGAGAGTAATGCTTAAAGGGATCCTTATGGTACTTCTTCGGGGAGTATACATATATAAGGAGAGCCATTCTTAAAGAGATCCTTATGGTACTCCTTTGGGGAGTGTACATATATAAGGGGAGTAATACATAATGGGATCCTTATTGTGCTTCTTTGGGGAGTATACATATATAAGGAGAGTAATACTTAATGTGATCCTTGTGGTACTTCTTCGGGGAGTATACATATATAAGGAGAGTATTGCTTAATGGGATCCTTATGGTACTTCTTCGGGGAGTATACATATATAAGGAGAGTATTGCTTAATATGATCCTTATGGTACTTCTTCGGGGAGTATACATATATAAGGAGAGTAATGCTTAATGGGATCCTTATGGTACTTCTTCAGGGAGTATACATATATACGGAGAGTAATACTTAATGGGATCCTTATGGTGCGTCTTTGGGGAGTATACATATATAAGGAGAGTAATGCTTAATTGGATCCTTATGGTACTCCTTCGGGGAATATACATATATAAGGAGAGTAATGCTTAATGGGATCCTTATGGTACTCCTTCGGGGTGTATACATATATAAGGAGAGTAATACTTTATGGAATCCTTATGGTACTTCTTCGGGGAGTATACATATATAAGGAGAGTATTGCTTAATGGGATCCTTTGGTACTTCTTCGGGGAGTATACATATATAAGGAGAGTAATGCTTAATGGGATCCTTATGGTACTTCTTTGGGGAGTATACATATACAAGGAGAGTAATGCTTAATGGGATCCTTACGGTACTTCTTTGGGGAATATACATATATAAGGAGAGTAATACATAAAGAGATCCTTATGGTACTTCTTTGGGGAGAATACATCTATAAGGAGAGTAATGCTTAATGGGATCCTTATGGTACTTCTTTAGGGAGTATACATATATAAGGAGAGTAATACTTAAAGGGATCCTTATGGTACTTCTTTGGGGAGTATACATATATAAGGAGAGTCATTCTTAATGGGATCCTTATGGTACTCCTTTGGGGAGTGTACATATATAGGGGGAGTGATACTTAACAGGATCCTTATGCTGCTTCTTTGGGGAGTATATATATATAAGGAGAGTAATACTTAATGGGATCCTTATGGTGCTTCTTTGGGGAGTATACATATATAAGGAGAGTAATGCTTAATGGGATCCTTATGGTGCTTCTTTGTTGAGTATACCTATATAAGGAGAGTAATTCTTAATGGGATCCTTATGGTACATCTTTGGGGTGTATACTTATATAAGGAGAGTAATACTTAATGGGATCCTTATGGTACTCCTTTGGGGGTGTATACATATATAAGAAGAGTAATGTTTAATGGAATCCATATGGTACTTCTTTGGGGAGTATACATATATAAGGAGAGTAATGCTTAATGGAATCCTTATGGTACTTCTTCGGGCAGTATACATATATAAGGAGAGTAATGCTTAATGGGATCCTTATGGTACTTCTTCAGGTAGTATACCTATATAAGGAGAGTAATGCTTAATGGGATCCTTATGGTACTTCTTTGGGGAGTATACATATATAAGGAGAGTAATGCTTAATGGGATCCTTATGGTACTTCTTCGGGGAGTATACATATATGAGGTGAGTAATGCTTAATGGGATCCTTATGGTACTTCTTCCGGGAGTATACATATATAAGGAGAACAATGCTTAATGGGATCCTTATGGTACTTCTTCGGGCAGTATACACATATAAGGAGAGTAATACTTAATGGGATCCTTCTGGTACTCCTTCGGGAAGTATACATATATAAGGAGTGTAATGCTTAATGGGATCCTTATGGTACTTCTTCGGGGAGTATGCATATATAAGGAGAGTAATGCTTAATGGGATCCTTGTGTTACTTCTTCGGGGAGTATACATATATAAGGAGAGTAATGTTTAATGGGATCCTTATGGTACTCCTTCAGGGAGTATACATATATAAGGATAGTAATGCTTAATGGGATCCTTATGGTACTTCTTCGGGGAGTATACATATATAAGGAGAGTAATGCTTAATGGGATCCTTATGGTACTTCTTCGGGGAGTATACATATATAAGGAGAGTAATGCTTAATGGGATCCTTATGCTACTTCTTTGGGGAGTGTAAACATATAAGGAGAGTAATGCTTAATGGGATCTTTATGGTACTTATTTGGGGAGTATACATATATAAGGAGAGTAATACTTAAATGGATCCTTATGGTACTTCTTTGGGGAGTATACATCTATAAGGAGAGTAATGCTTAAAGGGATCCTTATGGTACTTCTTCGGGGTGTATACATATATAAGGAGAGCCATTCTTAAAGAGATCCTTATGGTACTCCTTTGGGGAGTGTACGTATATAAGGGGAGTAATACATAATGGGATCCTTATTGTGCTTCTTTGGGGAGTATACATATATAAGGAGAGTAATACTTAAAGTGATCCTTGTGGTACTTCTTCGGGGAGTAAACATATATAAGGAGAGTATTGCTTAATGGGATTCTTATGGTACTTCTTCGGGGAGTATACATATATAAGGAGAGTATTGCTTAATGGGATCCTTATGGTACTTCTTCGGGGAGTATACATATATAAGGAGAGTATTGCTTAATGGGATCCTTATGGTACTTCTTCGGGGAGTATATATATATAAGGAGAGTAATGCTTAATGGGATCCTTATGGTGCTTCTTTGTTGAGTATACCTATATAAGGAGAGTAATGCTTAATGGGATCCTTATGGTACTCCTTTGGGGTGTGTACATATATAAGGAGAGTAATACTTAATGGGATCCTTATGGTGCGTCTTTGGGGAGTATACATATATGAGGAGAGTAATGCTTAATTGGATCCTTATGGTACTCCTTTGGGGAGTATACATATATAAGGAGAGTAATGCTTAATGGGATCCTTATGGTACTCCTTCGGGGTGTATACATATATAAGGAGAGTAATACTTAATGGAATCCTTATGGTACTTCTTCGGGGAGTATACATATATAAGGAGAGTATTGCTTAATGGGATCCTTTGGTACTTCTTCGGGGAGTATACATATATAAGGAGAGTAATGCTTAATGGGATCCTTATGGTACTTCTTCGGGGAGTATACATATATAAGGAGAGTAATACTTAATGGGAACCTTATGTTACTCCTTCGGGGAGTATACATATATAAGGAGAGTAATGCTTAATGGGATCCTTATGGTACTTCTTTGGGGAGTATACATATACAAGGAGAGTAATACTTAATGTGATCCTTATGGTACTCCTTTGTGGAGTATACATATACAAGGAGAGTAATTCTTAAAGGAATCCTTATGGTACTCCTTCGGAGAGTATACATATATAAGGAGAGTAATGCTTAATGGGATCCTTATGGTAGTCTTTGGGGAGTATACATATTTAAGGAGAGTAGTGCTTAATGGGATACTTATGGTACTTCTTCGGGGAGTATACATATATAAGGAGAGCCATTCTTAAAGAGATCCTTATGGTACTCTTTTGGGGAGCTTACATATATAAGGAGAGTATTGCTTAATGGGATCCTTATGGTACTTCTTCGGGGAGTATACATATATAAGGAGAGTATTGTTTAATGGGATCCTTATGGTACTTCTTCGGGGAGTATACATCTATAAGGAGAGTAATGCTTAAAGGGATCCTTATGGTACTTCTTTGGGGAGTATACATATATAAGGAGAGTCATTCTTAATGGGATCCTTATGGTACTCGTTTGGGGAGTGTACATATATAAGGGGAGTAATACTTAATGGGATCCTTATGGTGCTTCTTTGGGGAGTATACATATATAAGGATAGTAATGCTTAATGGGATCCTTTTGGTACTTCTTCGGTGAGTATACATATATAAGGAGAGTAATGCTTAATGGGATCCTCATGGTACTTCTTCGGGGAGGATACATATATAAGGAGAGTAATGCTTAATGATATCCTTATGGTACTTCTTTGAGGAGTATACATATATAAGGATAGTAATGCTTAATGGGATCCTTAAGGTACTTCTTCGGGGAGTATACATATATAAGGAAAGTAATGCTTAATGGGATCCTTATGGTACTCCTTCGGGGTGTATATATATATATAAGGAGAGTAAAGCTTATGGGATCCTTATGGTACTTCTTCGGGGAGTATACATATATAAGGAGAGTAATGCTTAATGGGATCCTTATGGTACTTCTTTGGGGAGTATACATATATAATGAGAGTAATGCTTAATGGGATCCTTATGGTACTTCTTTGGGGAGTATACATATATAAGGAGAGTAATGCTTAAAGGGATCCTTAAGGTACTCCTTCGGGGAGTATACATATATAAGGAGAATAATGCTTAATGGAATCCTTATGGTACATCTTTGGGGTGTATACATATATAAAGGTGAGTAATACTTAATGGGATCCTTGTGTTACTTCTTTTGGGAGTATACATATATAAGGAGAATAATGCTTAATGGGATCCTTACGGTACTTCTTTGGGGAGTATACATATATAAGGAGAGTAATACATAAAGAGATCCTTATGGTACTTCTTTGGGGAGAATACATCTATAAGGAGAGTAATGCTTAATGGGATCCTTATGGTACTTCTTTGGGGAGTATACATATATAAGGAGAGTAATACTTAAAGGGATCCTTATGGTACTTCTTTGGGGAGTATACATATATAAGGAGAGTCATTCTTAATGGGATCCTTATGGTACTCCTTTGGGGAGTGTACATATATAGGGGGAGTGATACTTAATGGGATCCTTATGCTGCTTCTTTGGGGAGTATATATATATAAGGAGAGTAATACTTAATGGGATCCTTATGGTGCTTCTTTGGGGAGTATACATATATAAGGAGAGTAATGCTTAATGGGATCCTTATGGTGCTTCTTTGTTGAGTATACCTATATAAGGAGAGTAATGCTTAATGGGATCCTTATGGTACATCTTTGGGGTGTCTACATATATAAGGAGAGTAATACTTAATGGGATCCTTATGGTGCGTCTTTGGGGAGTATACATATATAAGGAGAGTAATGCTTAATTGGATCCTTATGGTACTCCTTCGGGGAATATACATATATAAGGAGAGTAATGCTTAATGGGATCCTTATGGTACTCCTTCGGGGTGTATACATATATAAGGAGAGTAATACTTTATGGAATCCTTATGGTACTTCTTCGGGGAGTATACATATATAAGGAGAGTATTGCTTAATGGGATCCTTTGGTACTTCTTCGGGGAGTATACATATATAAGGAGAGTAATGCTTAATGGGATCCTTATGGTACTTCTTTGGGGAGTATACATATACAAGGAGAGTAATGCTTAATGGGATCCTTACGGTACTTCTTTGGGGGGTATACATATATAAGGAGAGTAATACATAAAGAGATCCTTATGGTACTTCTTTGGGGAGAATACATCTATAAGGAGAGTAATTCTTAATGGGATCCTTATGGTACTTCTTTGGGGAGTATACATATATAAGGAGAGTAATACTTAAAGGGATCCTTATGGTACTTCTTTGGGGAGTATACATATATAAGGAGAGCCATTCTTAATGGGATCCTTATGGTACTCCTTTGGGGAGTGTACATATATAGGGGGAGTGATACTTAATGGGATCCTTATGCTGCTTCTTTGGGGAGTATATATATATATAATGAGAGTAATACTTAATGGGATCCTTATGGTGCTTCTTTGGGGAGTATACATATATAAGGAGAGTAATGCTTAATGGGATCCTTATGGTGCTTCTTTGTTGAGTATACCTATACAAGGAGAGTAATTCTTAATGGGATCCTTATGGTACATCTTTGGGGTGTATACTTATATAAGGAGAGTAATACTTAATGGGATCCTTATGGTACTCCTTTGGGGGTGTATACATATATAAGGAGAGTAATGCTTAATGGGATCCTTATGCTACTTCTTTGGGGAGTGTAAACATATAAGGATAGTAATGCTTAATGGGATCCTTATGGTACTTCTTCGGGGAGTATACATATATAAGGAGAGTAATGCTTAATGGGATCCTTATGCTACTTCTTTGGGGAGTGTAAACATATAAGGAGAGTAATGCTTAATGGGATCTTTATGGTACTTATTTGGGGAGTATACATATATAAGGAGAGTAATACTTAAATGGATCCTTATGGTACTTTTTTGGGGAGTATACATCTATAAGGAGAGTAATGCTTAAAGGGATCCTTATGGTACTTCTTTGGGGTGTATACATATATAAGGAGAGCCATTCTTAAAGAGATCCTTATGGTACTCCTTTGGGGAGTGTACATATATAAGGGGAGTAATACATAATGGGATCCTTATTGTGCTTCTTTGGGGAGTATACATATATAAGGAGAGTATTGCTTAATGGGATTCTTATGGTACTTCTTCGGGGAGTATACATATATAAGGAGAGTATTGCTTAATGGGATCCTTATGGTACTTCTTCGGGGAGTATACATATATAAGGAGAGTATTGCTTAATGGGATCCTTATGGTACTTCTTCGGGGAGTATATATATATAAGGAGAGTAATGCTTAATGGGATCCTTATGGTGCTTCTTTGTTGAGTATACCTATATAAGGAGAGTAATGCTTAATGGGATCCTTATGGTACTCCTTTGGGGTGTATACATATATAAGGAGAGTAATACTTAATGTGATCCTTATGGTACTCCTTTGGGGAGTGTACATATATAAGGAGAGTAATACTTAATGGGATCCTTATGGTGCGTCTTTGGGGAGTATACATATATAAGGAGAGTAATGCTTAATTGGATCCTTATGGTACTCCTTTGGGGAGTATACATATATAAGGAGAGTAATGCTTAATGGGATCCTTATGGTACTCCTTCGGGGTGTATACATATATAAGGAGAGTAATACTTAATGGAATCCTTATGGTACTTCTTCGGGGAGTATACATATATAAGGAGAGTATTGCTTAATGGGATCCTTTGGTACTTCTTCGGGGAGTATACATATATAAGGAGAGTAATGCTTAATGGGATCCTTATGGTACTTCTTCGGGGAGTATACATATATAAGGAGAGTAATACTTAATGGGAACCTTATGTTACTCCTTCGGGGAGTATACATATATAAGGAGAGTAATGCTTAATGGGATCCTTATGGTACTTCTTTGGGGAGTATACATATACAAGGAGAGTAATGCTTAATGTGATCCTTATGGTACTCCTTTGTGGAGTATACATATACAAGGAGAGTAATACTTAATGGAATCCTTATGGTACTTCTTCGGGGAGTATACATATATAAGGAGAGTATTGCTTAATGGGATCCTTTGGTACTTCTTCGGGGAGTATACATATATAAGGAGAGTAATGCTTAATGGGATCCTTATGGTACTCCTTCGGAGAGTATACATATATAAGGAGAGTAATGTTTAATGGGATCCTTATGGTAGTCTTTGGGGAGTATACATATTTAAGGAGAGTAGTGCTTAATGGGATCCTTATGGTACTTCTTCGGGGAGTATACATATATAAGGAGAGCCATTCTTAAAGAGATCCTTATGGTACTCTTTTGGGGAGTTTACATATATAAGGAGAGTATTGCTTAATGGGATCCTTATGGTACTTCTTCGGGGAGTATACATATATAAGGAGAGTATTGTTTAATGGGATCCTTATGGTACTTCTTCGGGGAGTATACATCTATAAGGAGAGTAATGCTTAAAGGGATCCTTATGGTACTTCTTTGGGGAGTATACATATATAAGGAGAGTCATTCTTAATGGGATCCTTATGGTACTCGTTTGGGGAGTGTACATATATAAGGGGAGTAATACTTAATGGGATCCTTATGGTGCTTCTTTGGGGAGTATACATATATAAGGAGAGTAATGCTTAATGGTATCCTTATGGTACTTCTTTGGGGAGTATACATATATAAGGATAGTAATGCTTAATGGGATCCTTTTGGTACTTCTTCGGTGAGTATACATATATAAGGAGAGTAATGCTTAATGGGATCCTCATGGTACTTCTTCGGGGAGGATACATATATAAGGAGAGTAATGCTTAATGGTATCCTTATGGTACTTCTTTGGGGAGTATGCATATATAAGGATAGTAATGCTTAATGGGATCCTTAAGGTACTTCTTCGGGGAGTATACATATATAAGGAAAGTAATGCTTAATGGGATCCTTATGGTACTCCTTCGGGGTGTATATATATATAAGGAGAGGAAAGCTTATGGGATCCTTATGGTACTTCTTCGGGGAGTATACATATATAAGGAGAGTAATGCTTAATGGGATCCTTATGGTACTTCTTTGGGGAGTATACATATATAATGAGAGTAATGCTTAATGGGATCCTTATGGTACTTCTTTGGGGAGTATACATATATAAGGAGAGTAATGCTTAAAGGGATCCTTAAGGTACTCCTTCGGGGAGTATACATATATAAGGAGAATAATGCTTAATGGAATCCTTATGGTACATCTTTGGGGTGTATACATATATAAAGGTGAGTAATACTTAATGGGATCCTTGTGTTACTTCTTTTGGGAGTATACATATATAAGGAGAATAATGCTTAATGGGATCCTTACGGTACTTCTTTGGGGAGTATACATATATAAGGAGAGTAATACATAAAGAGATCCTTATGGTACTTCTTTGGGGAGAATACATCTATAAGGAGAGTAATGCTTAATGGGATCCTTATGGTACTTCTTTGCGGAGTATACATATATAAGGAGAGTAATACTTAAAGGGATCCTTATGGTACTTCTTTGGGGAGTATACATATATAAGGAGAGTCATTCTTAATGGGATCCTTATGGTACTCCTTTGGGGATTGTACATATATAGGGGGAGTGATACTTAATGGGATCCTTATGCTGCTTCTTTGGGGAGTATATATATATAAGGAGAGTAATACTTAATGGGATCCTTATGGTGCTTCTTTGGGGAGTATACATATATAAGGAGAGTAATGCTTAATGGGATCCTTATGGTGCTTCTTTGTTGAGTATACCTATATAAGGAGAGTAATGCTTAATGGGATCCTTATGGTACATCTTTGGGGTGTCTACATATATAAGGAGAGTAATACTTAATGGGATCCTTATGGTACTCCTTTGGGGGTGTATACATATATAAGAAGAGTAATGTTTAATGGAATCCATATGGTACTTCTTTGGGGAGTATACATATATAAGGAGAGTAATGCTTAATGGGATCCTTATGGTACTTCTTCAGGGAAAATACATATAGAAGGAGAGTAATGCTTAATGGGATCCTTATGGTACTTCTTCAGGTAGTATACCTATATAAGGAGAGTAATGCTTAATGGGATCCTTATGGTACTTCTTTGGGGAGTATACATATATAAGGAGAGTAATGCTTAATGGGATCCTTATGGTACTTCTTCGGGGAGTATACATATATGAGGTGAGTAATGCTTAATGGGATCCTTATGGTACTTCTTCGGGGAGTATACATATATAAGGAGAGTAATGCTTAATGGGATCCTTATGGTACTTCTTCCAGGAGTATACATATATAAGGAGAACAATGCTTAATGGGATCCTTATGGTACTTCTTCGGGCAGTATACATATATAAGGAGAGTAATGCTTAATGGGATCCTTGTGTTACTTCTTCGGGGAGTATACATATATAAGGAGAGTAATGTTTAATGGGATCATTATGGTACTCCTTCAGGGAGTATACATATATAAGGATAGTAATGCTTAATGGGATCCTTATGGTACTTCTTTGGGGAGTATACATATATAAGGAGAGTAATGCTTAATGGGATCCTTATGGTACTCCTTTGGGGTGTATACATATATAAGGAGAGTAATACTTAATGTGATCCTTATGGTACTCCTTTGGGGAGTGTACATATATAAGGAGAGTAATACTTAATGGGATCCTTATGGTGCGTCTTTGGGGAGTATACATATATAAGGAGAGTAATGCTTAATTGGATCCTTATGGTACTCCTTTGGGGAGTATACATATATAAGGAGAGTAATGCTTAATGGGATCCTTATGGTACTCCTTCGGGGTGTATACATATATAAGGAGAGTAATACTTAATGGAATCCTTATGGTACTTCTTCGGGGAGTATACATATATAAGGAGAGTAATGCTTAATGGGATCCTTATGGTACTTCTTCGGGCAGTATACATATATAAGGAGAGTAATGCTTAATGGGATCCTTATGGTACTTCTTCAGGTAGTATACCTATATAAGGAGAGTAATGCTTAATGGGATCTTTATGGTACTTATTTGGGGAGTATACATATATAAGGAGAGTAATACTTAAATGGATCCTTATGGTACTTCTTTGGGGAGTATACATCTATAAGAAGAGTAATGCTTAAAGGGATCCTTATGGTACTTCTTCGGGGTGTATACATATATAAGGAGAGCCATTCTTAAAGAGATCCTTATGGTACTCCTTTGGGGAGTGTACATATATAAGGGGAGTAATACATAATGGGATCCTTATTGTGCTTCTTTGGGGAGTATAAATATATAAGGAGAGTAATACTTAAAGTGATCCTTGTGGTACTTCTTCGGGGAGTATACATATATAAGGAGAGTATTGCTTAATGGGATTCTTATGGTACTTCTTCGCGGAGTATACATATATAAGGAGAGTATTGCTTAATGGGATCCTTATGGTACTTCTTCGGGGAGTATACATATATAAGGAGAGTATTGCTTAATGGGATCCTTATGGTACTTCTTCGGGGAGTATATATATATATAAGGAGAGTAATGCTTAATGGGATCCTTATGGTGCTTCTTTGTTGAGTATACCTATATAAGGAGAGTAATGCTTAATGGGATCCTTATGGTACTCCTTTGGGGTGTATACATATATAAGGAGAGTAATACTTAATGTGATCCTTATGGTACTCCTTTGGGGAGTGTACATATATAAGGAGAGTAATACTTAATGGGATCCTTGCGGTGCGTCTTTGGGGAGTATACATATATAAGGAGAGTAATGCTTAATTGGATCCTTATGGTACTCCTTTGGGGAGTATACATATATAAGGAGAGTAATGCTTAATGGGATCCTTATGGTACTCCTTTGGGGTGTATACATATATAAGGAGAGTAATACTTAATGGAATCCTTATGGTACTTCTTCGGGGAGTATACATATATGAGGAGAGTATTGCTTAATGGGATCCTTTGGTACTTCTTCGGGGAGTATACATATATAAGGAGAGTAATGCTTAATGGGATCCTTATGGTACTTCTTCGGGGAGTATACATATATAAGGAGAGTAATACTTAATGGGAACCTTATGTTACTCCTTCGGGGAGTATACATATATAAGGAGAGTAATGCTTAATGGGATCCTTATGGTACTTCTTTGGGGAGTATACATATACAAGGTGAGTAATGCTTAATGTGATCCTTATGGTACTCCTTTGTGGAGTATACATATACAAGGAGAGTAATACTTAATGGAATCCTTATGGTACTTCTTCGGGGAGTATACATATATAAGGAGAGTATTGCTTAATGGGATCCTTTGGTACTTCTTCGGGGAGTATACATATATAAGGAGAGTAATGCTTAATGGGATCCTTATGGTACTCCTTCGGAGAGTATACATATATAAGGAGAGTAATGCTTAATGGGATCCTTATGGTAGTCTTTGGGGAGTATACATATTTAAGGAGAGTAGTGCTTAATGGGATACTTATGGTACTTCTTCGGGGAGTATACATATATAAGGAGAGCCATTCTTAAAGAGATCCTTATGGTACTCTTTTGGGGAGTTTACATATATAAGGAGAGTATTGCTTAATGGGATCCTTATGGTACTTCTTCGGGGAGTATACATATATAAGGAGAGTATTGTTTAATGGGATCCTTATGGTACTTCTTCGGGGAGTATACATCTATAAGGAGAGTAATGCTTAAAGGGATCCTTATGGTACTTCTTTGGGGAGTATACATATATAAGGAGAGTCATTCTTAATGGGATCCTTATGGTACTCGTTTGGGGAGTGTACATATATAAGGGGAGTAATACTTAATGGGATCCTTATGGTGCTTCTTTGGGGAGTATACATATATAAGGAGAGTAATGCTTAATGGTATCCTTATGGTACTTCTTTGGGGAGTATACATATATAAGGATAGTAATGCTTAATGGGATCCTTTTGGTACTTCTTCTGTGAGTATACATATATAAGGAGAGTAATGCTTAATGGGATCCTCATGGTACTTCTTCGGGGAGGATACATATATAAGGAGAGTAATGCTTAATGGTATCCTTATGGTACGTCTTTGGGGAGTATACATATATAAGGATAGTAATGCTTAATGGGATCCTTAAGGTACTTCTTCGGGGAGTATACATATATAAGGAAAGTAATGCTTAATGGGATCCTTATGGTACTCCTTCGGGGTGTATATATATATATAAGGAGAGTAAAGCTTATGGGATCCTTATGGTACTTCTTCGGGGAGTATACATATATAAGGAGAGTAATTCTTAATGGGATCCTTATGGTACTTCTTTGGGGAGTATACATATATAATGAGAGTAATGCTTAATGGGATCCTTATGGTACTTCTTTGGGGAGTATACATATATAAGGAGAGTAATGCTTAAAGGGATCCTTAAGGTACTCCTTCGGGGAGTATACATATATAAGGAGAATAATGCTTAATGGAATCCTTATGGTACATCTTTGGGGTGTATACATATATAAAGGTGAGTAATACTTAATGGGATCCTTGTGTTACTTCTTTTGGGAGTATACATATATAAGGAGAATAATTCTTAATGGGATCCTTACGGTACTTCTTTGGGGAGTATACATATATAAGGAGAGTAATACATAAAGAGATCCTTATGGTACTTCTTTGGGGAGAATACATCTATAAGGAGAGTAATGCTTAATGGGATCCTTATGGTACTTCTTTGGGGAGTATACATATATAAGGAGAGTAATACTTAAAGGGATCCTTATGGTACTTCTTTGGGGAGTATACATATATAAGGAGAGTCATTCTTAATGGGATCCTTATGGTACTCCTTTGGGGATTGTACATATATAGGGGGAGTGATACTTAATGGGATCCTTATGCTGCTTCTTTGGGGAGTATATATATATAAGGAGAGTAATACTTAATGGGATCCTTATGGTGCTTCTTTGGGGAGTATACATATATAAGGAGAGTAATGCTTAATGGGATCCTTATGGTGCTTCTTTGTTGAGTATACCTATATAAGGAGAGTAATGCTTAATGGGATCCTTATGGTACATCTTTGGGGTGTCTACATATATAAGGAGAGTAATACTTAATGGGATCCTTATGGTACTCCTTTGGGGGTGTATACATATATAAGAAGAGTAATGTTTAATGGAATCCATATGGTACTTCTTTGGGGAGTATACATATATAAGGAGAGTAATGCTTAATGGGATCCTTATGGTACTTCTTCAGGGAAAATACATATAGAAGGAGAGTAATGCTTAATGGGATCCTTATGGTACTTCTTCAGGTAGTATACCTATATAAGGAGAGTAATGCTTAATGGGATCCTTATGGTACTTCTTTGGGGAGTATACATATATAAGGAGAGTAATGCTTAATGGGATCCTTATGGTACTTCTTCGGGGAGTATACATATATGAGGTGAGTAATGCTTAATGGGATCCTTATGGTACTTCTTCGGGGAGTATACATATATAAGGAGAGTAATGCTTAATGGGATCCTTATGGTACTTCTTCCAGGAGTATACATATATAAGGAGAACAATGCTTAATGGGATCCTTATGGTACTTCTTCGGGCAGTATACATATATAAGGAGAGTAATGCTTAATGGGATCCTTGTGTTACTTCTTCGGGGAGTATACATATATAAGGAGAGTAATGTTTAATGGGATCATTACGGTACTCCTTCAGGGAGTATACATATATAAGGATAGTAATGCTTAATGGGATCCTTATGGTACTTCTTCGGGGAGTATACATATATAAGGAGAGTAATGCTTAATGGGATCCTTATGGTACTCCTTTGGGGTGTATACATATATAAGGAGAGTAATACTTAATGTGATCCTTATGGTACTCCTTTGGGGAGTGTACATATATAAGGAGAGTAATACTTAATGGGATCCTTATGGTGCGTCTTTGGGGAGTATACATATATAAGGAGAGTAATGCTTAATTGGATCCTTATGGTACTCCTTTGGGGAGTATACATATATAAGGAGAGTAATGCTTAATGGGATCCTTATGGTACTCCTTTGGGGTGTATACATATATAAGGAGAGTAATACTTAATGGAATCCTTATGGTACTTCTTCGGGGAGTATACATATATAAGGAGAGTAATGCTTAATGGGATCCTTATGGTACTTCTTCGGGCAGTATACATATATAAGGAGAGTAATGCTTAATGGGATCCTTATGGTACTTCTTCAGGTAGTATACCTATATAAGGAGAGTAATGCTTAATGGGATCTTTATGGTACTTATTTGGGGAGTATACATATATAAGGAGAGTAATACTTAAATGGATCCTTATGGTACTTCTTTGGGGAGTATACATCTATAAGAAGAGTAATGCTTAAAGGGATCCTTATGGTACTTCTTCGGGGTGTATACATATATAAGGAGAGCCATTCTTAAAGAGATCCTTATGGTACTCCTTTGGGGAGTGTACATATATAAGGGGAGTAATACATAATGGGATCCTTATTGTGCTTCTTTGGGGAGTATAAATATATAAGGAGAGTAATACTTAAAGTGATCCTTGTGGTACTTCTTCGGGGAGTATACATATATAAGGAGAGTATTGCTTAATGGGATTCTTATGGTACTTCTTCGGGGTGTATACATATATAAGGAGAGTAATACTTAATGGAATCCTTATGGTACTTCTTCGGGGAGTATACATATATAAGGAGAGTATTGCTTAATGGGATCCTTTGGTACTTCTTCGGGGAGTATACATATATAAGGAGAGTAATGCTTAATGGGATCCTTATGGTACTTCTTCGGGGAGTATACATATATAAGGAGAGTAATACTTAATGGGAACCTTATGTTACTCCTTCGGGGAGTATACATATATAAGGAGAGTAATGCTTAATGGGATCCTTATGGTACGTCTTTGGGGAGTATACATATATAAGGAGAGTAATACTTAATGGAATCCTTATGGTACTTCTTCGGGGAGTATACATATATAAGGAGAGTATTGCTTAATGGGATCCTTTGGTACTTCTTCGGGGAGTATACATCTATAAGGAGAGTAATGCTTAAAGGGATCTTTTTGGTACTTCTTTGGGGAGTGTACATATATAAGGAGAGTCATTCTTAATGGGATCCTTATGGTACTCCTTCGGGGTGTATACATATATAAGGAGAGTAATACTTAATGGAATCCTTATGGTACTTCTTCGGGGAGTATACATATATAAGGAGAGTATTGCTTAATGGGATCCTTTGGTACTTCTTCGGGGAGTATACATATATAAGGAGAGTAATGCTTAATGGGATCCTTATGGTACTTCTTCGGGGAGTATACATATATAAGGAGAGTAATACTTAATGGGAACCTTATGTTACTCCTTCGGGGAGTATACATATATAAGGAGAGTAATGCTTAATGGGATCCTTATGGTACTTCTTCGGGGAGTATACATATATAAGGAGAGTAATACTTAATGGGAACCTTATGTTACTCCTTCGGGGAGTATACATATATAAGGAGAGTAATGCTTAATGGGATCCTTATGGTACTTCTATGGGGAGTATACATATACAAGGAGAGTAATGCTTAATGTGATCCTTATGGTACTCCTTTGTGGAGTATACATATACAAGGAGAGTAATTCTTAAAGGAATCCTTATGGTACTCCTTCGGAGAGTATACATATATAAGGAGAGTAATGCTTAATGGGATCCTTATGGTAGTCTTTGGGGAGTATACATATTTAAGGAGAGTAGTGCTTAATGGGATACTTATGGTACTTCTTCAGGGAGTATACATATATAAGGAGAGTAATGCTTAATGGGATCCTTATGGTACGTCTTTGGGGAGTATACATATATAAGGAGAGTAAAACTATTTGGAATCCTTATGGTACTTCTTTGGGGGAGTATACATATAGAAGGAGAGTAATGCTTAACGGGTTCCTTATGGTACTTCTTTGGGGGAGTATACATATAGAAGGAGAGTAATACTTAATGGGATCCTTATGTTACTTCTTTGGGGAGTATACATCTATAAGGAGAGTAATGCTTAATGGGAACCTTATGGTGCTTCTTTGGGGAGTATACATATATAAGGAGCGTGATACTTAATGGGATCCTTATGGTACTTCTTTGGGGAGTATAGATATACAAGGAGAGTAATTCTTAAGGGAATCCTTATGGTACTTCTTCGGGGAGTATACATATATAAGGAGAGTAATGCTTAATGGGATCCTTATGCTACTTCTTTGGGGAGTATACATATATAAGGAGAGTAATGCTTAATGGGATCCTTATGGTACTTCTTTGGGGAGTATACATATATAAGGAGAGTAATACTTAAAGGGATCCTTATGGTACTTCTTTGGGGAGTATACATCTTTAAGGAGAGTAATGCTTAATGGGATCATTATGGTTTTTGTTTGGGGAGTATACATATATAAGGAGAGTAATACTTAAAGGGATACTTATGGTACTTCTTTGGGGAGTATACATCTATAAGGAGAGTAATGCTTAAAGGGATCTTTATGGTACTTCTTTGGGGAGTGTACATATATAAGGAGAGTCATTCTTAATGGGATCCTTATGGTACTCCTTTGGGGAGTGTACATATATAAGGGGAGTAATACTTAATGGGATCCTTATGGTGCTTCTTTGGGGAGTATACATATATAAGGAGAGTAATAGTAAATGGGAACATGATGGTGCTTCTTTGGGGAGTATACATATATAAGGAGAGTGATACTTAATGTGATCCTTATGGTGCTTCTTTGGGGAGTATACATATATAAGGAGAGTAATACATAAAGATATCCTTATGGTACTTCTTTGGGGAGAATACATCTATAAGGAGAGTAATGCTTAATGGGATCCTTATGGTACTTCTTTGGGGAGTATACATATATAAGGAGAGTAATACTTAAAGGGATCCTTATGGTACTTCTTTGGGGAGTATACATCTATAAGGAGAGTAATGCTTAAAGGGATCGTTATGGTACTTCTTTGGGGAGTATACATATATAAGGAGAGTCATTCTTAATGGGATCCTTATGGTACTCCTTTGGGAAGTTTACATATATAAGGGGAGTAATACTTAATGGGATCCTTATGGTGCTTCTTTGGGGAGTATATATATATATATATAAGGAGAGTAATACTTAATGCGATCCTTATGGTGCTTCTTTGGGGAGTATACATATATAAGGAGAGTAATGCTTAATGGGATCCTTATGGTGCTTCTTTGTTGAGTATACCTATATAAGGAGAGTAATGCTTAATGGGATCCTTATGGTACATCTTTGGGGTGTCTACATATATAAGGAGAGTAATACTTAATGGGATCCTTATGGTACTCCTTTGGGGGTGTATACATATATAAGAAGAGTAATGTTTAATGGAATCCATATGGTACTTCTTTGGGGAGTATACATATATAAGGAGAGTAATGCTTAATGGGATCCTTATGGTACTTCTTCAGGGAAAATACATATAGAAGGAGAGTAATGCTTAATGGGATCCTTATGGTACTTCTTCAGGTAGTATACCTATATAAGGAGAGTAATGCTTAATGGGATCCTTATGGTACTTCTTTGGGGAGTATACATATATAAGGAGAGTAATGCTTAATGGGATCCTTATGGTACTTCTTCGGGGAGTATACATATATGAGGTGAGTAATGCTTAATGGGATCCTTATGGTACTTCTTCGGGGAGTATACATATATAAGGAGAGTAATGCTTAATGGGATCCTTATGGTACTTCTTCCAGGAGTATACATATATAAGGAGAACAATGCTTAATGGGATCCTTATGGTACTTCTTCGGGCAGTATACATATATAAGGAGAGTAATGCTTAATGGGATCCTTGTGTTACTTCTTCGGGGAGTATACATATATAAGGAGAGTAATGTTTAATGGGATCATTATGGTACTCCTTCAGGGAGTATACATATATAAGGATAGTAATGCTTAATGGGATCCTTATGGTACTTCTTTGGGGAGTATACATATATAAGGAGAGTAATGCTTAATGGGATCCTTATGGTACTCCTTTGGGGTGTATACATATATAAGGAGAGTAATACTTAATGTGATCCTTATGGTACTCCTTTGGGGAGTGTACATATATAAGGAGAGTAATACTTAATGGGATCCTTATGGTGCGTCTTTGGGGAGTATACATATATAAGGAGAGTAATGCTTAATTGGATCCTTATGGTACTCCTTTGGGGAGTATACATATATAAGGAGAGTAATGCTTAATGGGATCCTTATGGTACTCCTTCGGGGTGTATACATATATAAGGAGAGTAATACTTAATGGAATCCTTATGGTACTTCTTCGGGGAGTATACATATATAAGGAGAGTAATGCTTAATGGGATCCTTATGGTACTTCTTCGGGCAGTATACATATATAAGGAGAGTAATGCTTAATGGGATCCTTATGGTACTTCTTCAGGTAGTATACCTATATAAGGAGAGTAATGCTTAATGGGATCTTTATGGTACTTATTTGGGGAGTATACATATATAAGGAGAGTAATACTTAAATGGATCCTTATGGTACTTCTTTGGGGAGTATACATCTATAAGAAGAGTAATGCTTAAAGGGATCCTTATGGTACTTCTTCGGGGTGTATACATATATAAGGAGAGCCATTCTTAAAGAGATCCTTATGGTACTCCTTTGGGGAGTGTACATATATAAGGGGAGTAATACATAATGGGATCCTTATTGTGCTTCTTTGGGGAGTATAAATATATAAGGAGAGTAATACTTAAAGTGATCCTTGTGGTACTTCTTCGGGGAGTATACATATATAAGGAGAGTATTGCTTAATGGGATTCTTATGGTACTTCTTCGCGGAGTATACATATATAAGGAGAGTATTGCTTAATGGGATCCTTATGGTACTTCTTCGGGGAGTATACATATATAAGGAGAGTATTGCTTAATGGGATCCTTATGGTACTTCTTCGGGGAGTATATATATATAAGGAGAGTAATGCTTAATGGGATCCTTATGGTGCTTCTTTGTTTAGTATACCTATATAAGGAGAGTAATGCTTAATGGGATCCTTATGGTACTCCTTTGGGGTGTATACATATATAAGGAGAGTAATACTTAATGTGATCCTTATGGTACTCCTTTGGGGAGTGTACATATATAAGGAGAGTAATACTTAATGGGATCCTTACGGTGCGTCTTTGGGGAGTATACATATATAAGGAGAGTAATGCTTAATTGGATCCTTATGGTACTCCTTTGGGGAGTATACATATATAAGGAGAGTAATGCTTAATGGGATCCTTATGGTACTCCTTCGGGGTGTATACATATATAAGGAGAGTAATACTTAATGGAATCCTTATGGTACTTCTTCGGGGAGTATACATATATGAGGAGAGTATTGCTTAATGGGATCCTTTGGTACTTCTTCGGGGAGTATACATATATAAGGAGAGTAATGCTTAATGGGATCCTTATGGTACTTCTTCGGGGAGTATACATATATAAGGAGAGTAATACTTAATGGGAACCTTATGTTACTCCTTCGGGGAGTATACATATATAAGGAGAGTAATGCTTAATGGGATCCTTATGGTACTTCTTTGGGGAGTATACATATACAAGGTGAGTAATGCTTAATGTGATCCTTATGGTACTCCTTTGTGGAGTATACATATACAAGGAGAGTAATACTTAATGGAATCCTTATGGTACTTCTTCGGGGAGTATACATATATAAGGAGAGTATTGCTTAATGGGATCCTTTGGTACTTCTTCGGGGAGTATACATATATAAGGAGAGTAATGGTTAATGGGATCCTTATGGTACTCCTTCGGAGAGTATACATATATAAGGAGAGTAATGCTTAATGGGATCCTTATGGTAGTCTTTGGGGAGTATACATATTTAAGGAGAGTAGTGCTTAATGGGATACTTATGGTACTTCTTCGGGGAGTATACATATATAAGGAGAGCCATTCTTAAAGAGATCCTTATGGTACTCTTTTGGGGAGTTTACATATATAAGGAGAGTATTGCTTAATGGGATCCTTATGGTACTTCTTCGGGGAGTATACATATATAAGGAGAGTATTGTTTAATGGGATCCTTATGGTACTTCTTCGGGGAGTATACATCTATAAGGAGAGTAATGCTTAAAGGGATCCTTATGGTACTTCTTTGGGGAGTATACATATATAAGGAGAGTCATTCTTAATGGGATCCTTATGGTACTCGTTTGGGGAGTGTACATATATAAGGGGAGTAATACTTAATGGGATCCTTATGGTGCTTCTTTGGGGAGTATACATATATAAGGAGAGTAATGCTTAATGGTATCCTTATGGTACTTCTTTGGGGAGTATACATATATAAGGATAGTAATGCTTAATGGGATCCTTTTGGTACTTCTTCTGTGAGTATACATATATAAGGAGAGTAATGCTTAATGGGATCCTCATGGTACTTCTTCGGGGAGGATACATATATAAGGAGAGTAATGCTTAATGGTATCCTTATGGTACGTCTTTGGGGAGTATACATATATAAGGATAGTAATGCTTAATGGGATCCTTAAGGTACTTCTTCGGGGAGTATACATATATAAGGAAAGTAATGCTTAATGGGATCCTTATGGTACTCCTTCGGGGTGTATATATATATATAAGGAGAGTAAAGCTTATGGGATCCTTATGGTACTTCTTCGGGGAGTATACATATATAAGGAGAGTAATTCTTAATGGGATCCTTATGGTACTTCTTTGGGGAGTATACATATATAATGAGAGTAATGCTTAATGGGATCCTTATGGTACTTCTTTGGGGAGTATACATATATAAGGAGAGTAATGCTTAAAGGGATCCTTAAGGTACTCCTTCGGGGAGTATACATATATAAGGAGAATAATGCTTAATGGAATCCTTATGGTACATCTTTGGGGTGTATACATATATAAAGGTGAGTAATACTTAATGGGATCCTTGTGTTACTTCTTTTGGGAGTATACATATATAAGGAGAATAATTCTTAATGGGATCCTTACGGTACTTCTTTGGGGAGTATACATATATAAGGAGAGTAATACATAAAGAGATCCTTATGGTACTTCTTTGGGGAGAATACATCTATAAGGAGAGTAATGCTTAATGGGATCCTTATGGTACTTCTTTGGGGAGTATACATATATAAGGAGAGTAATACTTAAAGGGATCCTTATGGTACTTCTTTGGGGAGTATACATATATAAGGAGAGTCATTCTTAATGGGATCCTTATGGTACTCCTTTGGGGATTGTACATATATAGGGGGAGTGATACTTAATGGGATCCTTATGCTGCTTCTTTGGGGAGTATATATATATAAGGAGAGTAATACTTAATGGGATCCTTATGGTGCTTCTTTGGGGAGTATACATATATAAGGAGAGTAATGCTTAATGGGATCCTTATGGTGCTTCTTTGTTGAGTATACCTATATAAGGAGAGTAATGCTTAATGGGATCCTTATGGTACATCTTTGGGGTGTCTACATATATAAGGAGAGTAATACTTAATGGGATCCTTATGGTACTCCTTTGGGGGTGTATACATATATAAGAAGAGTAATGTTTAATGGAATCCATATGGTACTTCTTTGGGGAGTATACATATATAAGGAGAGTAATGCTTAATGGGATCCTTATGGTACTTCTTCAGGGAAAATACATATAGAAGGAGAGTAATGCTTAATGGGATCCTTATGGTACTTCTTCAGGTAGTATACCTATATAAGGAGAGTAATGCTTAATGGGATCCTTATGGTACTTCTTTGGGGAGTATACATATATAAGGAGAGTAATGCTTAATGGGATCCTTATGGTACTTCTTCGGGGAGTATACATATATGAGGTGAGTAATGCTTAATGGGATCCTTATGGTACTTCTTCGGGGAGTATACATATATAAGGAGAGTAATGCTTAATGGGATCCTTATGGTACTTCTTCCAGGAGTATACATATATAAGGAGAACAATGCTTAATGGGATCCTTATGGTACTTCTTCGGGGAGTATACATATATAAGGAGAGTAATGTTTAATGGGATCCTTGTGTTACTTCTTCGGGGAGTATACATATATAAGGAGAGTAATGTTTAATGGGATCATTATGGTACTCCTTCAGGGAGTATACATATATAAGGATAGTAATGCTTAATGGGATCCTTATGGTACTTCTTCGGGGAGTATACATATATAAGGAGAGTAATGCTTAATGGGATCCTTATGGTACTCCTTTGGGGTGTATACATATATAAGGAGAGTAATACTTAATGTGATCCTTATGGTACTCCTTTGGGGAGTGTACATATATAAGGAGAGTAATACTTAATGGGATCCTTATGGTGCGTCTTTGGGGAGTATACATATATAAGGAGAGTAATGCTTAATTGGATCCTTATGGTACTCCTTTGGGGAGTATACATATATAAGGAGAGTAATGCTTAATGGGATCCTTATGGTACTCCTTTGGGGTGTATACATATATAAGGAGAGTAATACTTAATGGAATCCTTATGGTACTTCTTCGGGGAGTATACATATATAAGGAGAGTAATGCTTAATGGGATCCTTATGGTACTTCTTCGGGCAGTATACATATATAAGGAGAGTAATGCTTAATGGGATCCTTATGGTACTTCTTCAGGTAGTATACCTATATAAGGAGAGTAATGCTTAATGGGATCTTTATGGTACTTATTTGGGGAGTATACATATATAAGGAGAGTAATACTTAAATGGATCCTTATGGTACTTCTTTGGGGAGTATACATCTATAAGAAGAGTAATGCTTAAAGGGATCCTTATGGTACTTCTTCGGGGTGTATACATATATAAGGAGAGCCATTCTTAAAGAGATCCTTATGGTACTCCTTTGGGGAGTGTACATATATAAGGGGAGTAATACATAATGGGATCCTTATTGTGCTTCTTTGGGGAGTATAAATATATAAGGAGAGTAATACTTAAAGTGATCCTTGTGGTACTTCTTCGGGGAGTATACATATATAAGGAGAGTATTGCTTAATGGGATTCTTATGGTACTTCTTCGGGGTGTATACATATATAAGGAGAGTAATACTTAATGGAATCCTTATGGTACTTCTTCGGGGAGTATACATATATAAGGAGAGTATTGCTTAATGGGATCCTTTGGTACTTCTTCGGGGAGTATACATATATAAGGAGAGTAATGCTTAATGGGATCCTTATGGTACTTCTTCGGGGAGTATACATATATAAGGAGAGTAATACTTAATGGGAACCTTATGTTACTCCTTCGGGGAGTATACATATATAAGGAGAGTAATGCTTAATGGGATCCTTATGGTACTTCTTTGGGGAGTATACATATACAAGGAGAGTAATGCTTAATGTGATCCTTATGGTACTCCTTTGTGGAGTATACATATACAAGGAGAGTAATTCTTAAAGGAATCCTTATGGTACTCCTTCGGAGAGTATACATATATAAGGAGAGTAATGCTTAATGGGATCCTTATGGTAGTCTTTGGGGAGTATACATATTTAAGGAGAGTAGTGCTTAATGGGATACTTATGGTACTTCTTCGGGGAGTATACATATATAAGGAGAGTAATGCTTAATGGGATCCTTATGGTACGTCTTTGGGGAGTATACATATATAAGGAGAGTAATACTTAATGGAATCCTTATGGTACTTCTTCGGGGAGTATACATATATAAGGAGAGTATTGCTTAATGGGATCCTTTGGTACTTCTTCGGGGAGTATACATCTATAAGGAGAGTAATGCTTAAAGGGATCTTTATGGTACTTCTTTGGGGAGTGTACATATATAAGGAGAGTCATTCTTAATGGGATCCTTATGGTACTCCTTCGGGGTGTATACATATATAAGGAGAGTAATACTTAATGGAATCCTTATGGTACTTCTTCGGGGAGTATACATATATAAGGAGAGTATTGCTTAATGGGATCCTTTGGTACTTCTTCGGGGAGTATACATATATAAGGAGAGTAATGCTTAATGGGATCCTTATGGTACTTCTTCGGGGAGTATACATATATAAGGAGAGTAATACTTAATGGGAACCTTATGTTACTCCTTCGGGGAGTATACATATATAAGGAGAGTAATGCTTAATGGGATCCTTATGGTACTTCTTCGGGGAGTATACATATATAAGGAGAGTAATACTTAATGGGAACCTTATGTTACTCCTTCGGGGAGTATACATATATAAGGAGAGTAATGCTTAATGGGATCCTTATGGTACTTCTTTGGGGAGTATACATATACAAGGAGAGTAATGCTTAATGTGATCCTTATGGTACTCCTTTGTGGAGTATACATATACAAGGAGAGTAATTCTTAAAGGAATCCTTATGGTACTCCTTCGGAGAGTATACATATATAAGGAGAGTAATGCTTAATGGGATCCTTATGGTAGTCTTTGGGGAGTATACATATTTAAGGAGAGTAGTGCTTAATGGGATACTTATGGTACTTCTTCGGGGAGTATACATATATAAGGAGAGTAATGCTTAATGGGATCCTTATGGTACGTCTTTGGGGAGTATACATATATAAGGAGAGTAAAACTATTTGGAATCCTTATGGTACTTCTTTGGGGGAGTATACATATAGAAGGAGAGTAATGCTTAACGGGTTCCTTATGGTACTTCTTTGGGGGAGTATACATATAGAAGGAGAGTAATACTTAATGGGATCCTTATGTTACTTCTTTGGGGAGTATACATCTATAAGGAGAGTAATGCTTAATGGGAACCTTATGGTGCTTCTTTGGGGAGTATACATATATAAGGAGCGTGATACTTAATGGGATCCTTATGGTACTTCTTTGGGGAGTATAGATATACAAGGAGAGTAATTCTTAAGGGAATCCTTATGGTACTTCTTCGGGGAGTATACATATATAAGGAGAGTAATGCTTAATGGGATCCTTATGCTACTTCTTTGGGGAGTATACATATATAAGGAGAGTAATGCTTAATGGGATCCTTATGGTACTTCTTTGGGGAGTATACATATATAAGGAGAGTAATACTTAATGGGATCCTTATGTTACTTCTTTGGGGAGTATACATCTATAAGAAGAGTAATGCTTAAAGGGATCCTTATGGTACTTCTTCGGGGTGTATACATATATAAGGAGAGCCATTCTTAAAGAGATCCTTATGGTACTCCTTTGGGGAGTGTACATATATAAGGGGAGTAATACATAATGGGATCCTTATTGTGCTTCTTTGGGGAGTATAAATATATAAGGAGAGTAATACTTAAAGTGATCCTTGTGGTACTTCTTCGGGGAGTATACATATATAAGGAGAGTATTGCTTAATGGGATTCTTATGGTACTTCTTCGCGGAGTATACATATATAAGGAGAGTATTGCTTAATGGGATCCTTATGGTACTTCTTCGGGGAGTATACATATATAAGGAGAGTATTGCTTAATGGGATCCTTATGGTACTTCTTCGGGGAGTATATATATATATAAGGAGAGTAATGCTTAATGGGATCCTTATGGTGCTTCTTTGTTGAGTATACCTATATAAGGAGAGTAATGCTTAATGGGATCCTTATGGTACTCCTTTGGGGTGTATACATATATAAGGAGAGTAATACTTAATGTGATCCTTATGGTACTCCTTTGGGGAGTGTACATATATAAGGAGAGTAATACTTAATGGGATCCTTACGGTGCGTCTTTGGGGAGTATACATATATAAGGAGAGTAATGCTTAATTGGATCCTTATGGTACTCCTTTGGGGAGTATACATATATAAGGAGAGTAATGCTTAATGGGATCCTTATGGTACTCCTTCGGGGTGTATACATATATAAGGAGAGTAATACTTAATGGAATCCTTATGGTACTTCTTCGGGGAGTATACATATATGAGGAGAGTATTGCTTAATGGGATCCTTTGGTACTTCTTCGGGGAGTATACATATATAAGGAGAGTAATGCTTAATGGGATCCTTATGGTACTTCTTCGGGGAGTATACATATATAAGGAGAGTAATACTTAATGGGAACCTTATGTTACTCCTTCGGGGAGTATACATATATAAGGAGAGTAATGCTTAATGGGATCCTTATGGTACTTCTTTGGGGAGTATACATATACAAGGTGAGTAATGCTTAATGTGATCCTTATGGTACTCCTTTGTGGAGTATACATATACAAGGAGAGTAATACTTAATGGAATCCTTATGGTACTTCTTCGGGGAGTATACATATATAAGGAGAGTATTGCTTAATGGGATCCTTTGGTACTTCTTCGGGGAGTATACATATATAAGGAGAGTAATGGTTAATGGGATCCTTATGGTACTCCTTCGGAGAGTATACATATATAAGGAGAGTAATGCTTAATGGGATCCTTATGGTAGTCTTTGGGGAGTATACATATTTAAGGAGAGTAGTGCTTAATGGGATACTTATGGTACTTCTTCGGGGAGTATACATATATAAGGAGAGCCATTCTTAAAGAGATCCTTATGGTACTCTTTTGGGGAGTTTACATATATAAGGAGAGTATTGCTTAATGGGATCCTTATGGTACTTCTTCGGGGAGTATACATATATAAGGAGAGTATTGTTTAATGGGATCCTTATGGTACTTCTTCGGGGAGTATACATCTATAAGGAGAGTAATGCTTAAAGGGATCCTTATGGTACTTCTTTGGGGAGTATACATATATAAGGAGAGTCATTCTTAATGGGATCCTTATGGTACTCGTTTGGGGAGTGTACATATATAAGGGGAGTAATACTTAATGGGATCCTTATGGTGCTTCTTTGGGGAGTATACATATATAAGGAGAGTAATGCTTAATGGTATCCTTATGGTACTTCTTTGGGGAGTATACATATATAAGGATAGTAATGCTTAATGGGATCCTTTTGGTACTTCTTCTGTGAGTATACATATATAAGGAGAGTAATGCTTAATGGGATCCTCATGGTACTTCTTCGGGGAGGATACATATATAAGGAGAGTAATGCTTAATGGTATCCTTATGGTACGTCTTTGGGGAGTATACATATATAAGGATAGTAATGCTTAATGGGATCCTTAAGGTACTTCTTCGGGGAGTATACATATATAAGGAAAGTAATGCTTAATGGGATCCTTATGGTACTCCTTCGGGGTGTATATATATATATAAGGAGAGTAAAGCTTATGGGATCCTTATGGTACTTCTTCGGGGAGTATACATATATAAGGAGAGTAATTCTTAATGGGATCCTTATGGTACTTCTTTGGGGAGTATACATATATAATGAGAGTAATGCTTAATGGGATCCTTATGGTACTTCTTTGGGGAGTATACATATATAAGGAGAGTAATGCTTAAAGGGATCCTTAAGGTACTCCTTCGGGGAGTATACATATATAAGGAGAATAATGCTTAATGGAATCCTTATGGTACATCTTTGGGGTGTATACATATATAAAGGTGAGTAATACTTAATGGGATCCTTGTGTTACTTCTTTTGGGAGTATACATATATAAGGAGAATAATTCTTAATGGGATCCTTACGGTACTTCTTTGGGGAGTATACATATATAAGGAGAGTAATACATAAAGAGATCCTTATGGTACTTCTTTGGGGAGAATACATCTATAAGGAGAGTAATGCTTAATGGGATCCTTATGGTACTTCTTTGGGGAGTATACATATATAAGGAGAGTAATACTTAAAGGGATCCTTATGGTACTTCTTTGGGGAGTATACATATATAAGGAGAGTCATTCTTAATGGGATCCTTATGGTACTCCTTTGGGGATTGTACATATATAGGGGGAGTGATACTTAATGGGATCCTTATGCTGCTTCTTTGGGGAGTATATATATATAAGGAGAGTAATACTTAATGGGATCCTTATGGTGCTTCTTTGGGGAGTATACATATATAAGGAGAGTAATGCTTAATGGGATCCTTATGGTGCTTCTTTGTTGAGTATACCTATATAAGGAGAGTAATGCTTAATGGGATCCTTATGGTACATCTTTGGGGTGTCTACATATATAAGGAGAGTAATACTTAATGGGATCCTTATGGTACTCCTTTGGGGGTGTATACATATATAAGAAGAGTAATGTTTAATGGAATCCATATGGTACTTCTTTGGGGAGTATACATATATAAGGAGAGTAATGCTTAATGGGATCCTTATGGTACTTCTTCAGGGAAAATACATATAGAAGGAGAGTAATGCTTAATGGGATCCTTATGGTACTTCTTCAGGTAGTATACCTATATAAGGAGAGTAATGCTTAATGGGATCCTTATGGTACTTCTTTGGGGAGTATACATATATAAGGAGAGTAATGCTTAATGGGATCCTTATGGTACTTCTTCGGGGAGTATACATATATGAGGTGAGTAATGCTTAATGGGATCCTTATGGTACTTCTTCGGGGAGTATACATATATAAGGAGAGTAATGCTTAATGGGATCCTTATGGTACTTCTTCCAGGAGTATACATATATAAGGAGAACAATGCTTAATGGGATCCTTATGGTACTTCTTCGGGGAGTATACATATATAAGGAGAGTAATGTTTAATGGGATCCTTGTGTTACTTCTTCGGGGAGTATACATATATAAGGAGAGTAATGTTTAATGGGATCATTATGGTACTCCTTCAGGGAGTATACATATATAAGGATAGTAATGCTTAATGGGATCCTTATGGTACTTCTTCGGGGAGTATACATATATAAGGAGAGTAATGCTTAATGGGATCCTTATGGTACTCCTTTGGGGTGTATACATATATAAGGAGAGTAATACTTAATGTGATCCTTATGGTACTCCTTTGGGGAGTGTACATATATAAGGAGAGTAATACTTAATGGGATCCTTATGGTGCGTCTTTGGGGAGTATACATATATAAGGAGAGTAATGCTTAATTGGATCCTTATGGTACTCCTTTGGGGAGTATACATATATAAGGAGAGTAATGCTTAATGGGATCCTTATGGTACTCCTTTGGGGTGTATACATATATAAGGAGAGTAATACTTAATGGAATCCTTATGGTACTTCTTCGGGGAGTATACATATATAAGGAGAGTAATGCTTAATGGGATCCTTATGGTACTTCTTCGGGCAGTATACATATATAAGGAGAGTAATGCTTAATGGGATCCTTATGGTACTTCTTCAGGTAGTATACCTATATAAGGAGAGTAATGCTTAATGGGATCTTTATGGTACTTATTTGGGGAGTATACATATATAAGGAGAGTAATACTTAAATGGATCCTTATGGTACTTCTTTGGGGAGTATACATCTATAAGAAGAGTAATGCTTAAAGGGATCCTTATGGTACTTCTTCGGGGTGTATACATATATAAGGAGAGCCATTCTTAAAGAGATCCTTATGGTACTCCTTTGGGGAGTGTACATATATAAGGGGAGTAATACATAATGGGATCCTTATTGTGCTTCTTTGGGGAGTATAAATATATAAGGAGAGTATTGCTTAATGGGATTCTTATGGTACTTCTTCGGGGTGTATACATATATAAGGAGAGTAATACTTAATGGAATCCTTATGGTACTTCTTCGGGGAGTATACATATATAAGGAGAGTATTGCTTAATGGGATCCTTTGGTACTTCTTCGGGGAGTATACATATATAAGGAGAGTAATGCTTAATGGGATCCTTATGGTACTTCTTCGGGGAGTATACATATATAAGGAGAGTAATACTTAATGGGAACCTTATGTTACTCCTTCGGGGAGTATACATATATAAGGAGAGTAATGCTTAATGGGATCCTTATGGTACTTCTTTGGGGAGTATACATATACAAGGAGAGTAATGCTTAATGTGATCCTTATGGTACTCCTTTGTGGAGTATACATATACAAGGAGAGTAATTCTTAAAGGAATCCTTATGGTACTCCTTCGGAGAGTATACATATATAAGGAGAGTAATGCTTAATGGGATCCTTATGGTAGTCTTTGGGGAGTATACATATTTAAGGAGAGTAGTGCTTAATGGGATACTTATGGTACTTCTTCGGGGAGTATACATATATAAGGAGAGTAATGCTTAATGGGATCCTTATGGTACGTCTTTGGGGAGTATACATATATAAGGAGAGTAATACTTAATGGAATCCTTATGGTACTTCTTCGGGGAGTATACATATATAAGGAGAGTATTGCTTAATGGGATCCTTTGGTACTTCTTCGGGGAGTATACATCTATAAGGAGAGTAATGCTTAAAGGGATCTTTATGGTACTTCTTTGGGGAGTGTACATATATAAGGAGAGTCATTCTTAATGGGATCCTTATGGTACTCCTTCGGGGTGTATACATATATAAGGAGAGTAATACTTAATGGAATCCTTATGGTACTTCTTCGGGGAGTATACATATATAAGGAGAGTATTGCTTAATGGGATCCTTTGGTACTTCTTCGGGGAGTATACATATATAAGGAGAGTAATGCTTAATGGGATCCTTATGGTACTTCTTCGGGGAGTATACATATATAAGGAGAGTAATACTTAATGGGAACCTTATGTTACTCCTTCGGGGAGTATACATATATAAGGAGAGTAATGCTTAATGGGATCCTTATGGTACTTCTTCGGGGAGTATACATATATAAGGAGAGTAATACTTAATGGGAACCTTATGTTACTCCTTCGGGGAGTATACATATATAAGGAGAGTAATGCTTAATGGGATCCTTATGGTACTTCTTTGGGGAGTATACATATACAAGGAGAGTAATGCTTAATGTGATCCTTATGGTACTCCTTTGTGGAGTATACATATACAAGGAGAGTAATTCTTAAAGGAATCCTTATGGTACTCCTTCGGAGAGTATACATATATAAGGAGAGTAATGCTTAATGGGATCCTTATGGTAGTCTTTGGGGAGTATACATATTTAAGGAGAGTAGTGCTTAATGGGATACTTATGGTACTTCTTCGGGGAGTATACATATATAAGGAGAGTAATGCTTAATGGGATCCTTATGGTACGTCTTTGGGGAGTATACATATATAAGGAGAGTAAAACTATTTGGAATCCTTATGGTACTTCTTTGGGGGAGTATACATATAGAAGGAGAGTAATGCTTAACGGGTTCCTTATGGTACTTCTTTGGGGGAGTATACATATAGAAGGAGAGTAATACTTAATGGGATCCTTATGTTACTTCTTTGGGGAGTATACATCTATAAGGAGAGTAATGCTTAATGGGAACCTTATGGTGCTTCTTTGGGGAGTATACATATATAAGGAGCGTGATACTTAATGGGATCCTTATGGTACTTCTTTGGGGAGTATAGATATACAAGGAGAGTAATTCTTAAGGGAATCCTTATGGTACTTCTTCGGGGAGTATACATATATAAGGAGAGTAATGCTTAATGGGATCCTTATGCTACTTCTTTGGGGAGTATACATATATAAGGAGAGTAATGCTTAATGGGATCCTTATGGTACTTCTTTGGGGAGTATACATATATAAGGAGAGTAATACTTAAAGGGATCCTTATGGTACTTCTTTGGGGAGTATACATCTTTAAGGAGAGTAATGCTTAATGGGATCATTATGGTTTTTGTTTGGGGAGTATACATATATAAGGAGAGTAATACTTAAAGGGATACTTATGGTACTTCTTTGGGGAGTATACATCTATAAGGAGAGTAATGCTTAAAGGGATCTTTATGGTACTTCTTTGGGGAGTGTACATATATAAGGAGAGTCATTCTTAATGGGATCCTTATGGTACTCCTTTGGGGAGTGTACATATATAAGGGGAGTAATACTTAATGGGATCCTTATGGTGCTTCTTTGGGGAGTATACATATATAAGGAGAGTAATAGTAAATGGGAACATGATGGTGCTTCTTTGGGGAGTATACATATATAAGGAGAGTGATACTTAATGTGATCCTTATGGTGCTTCTTTGGGGAGTATACATATATAAGGAGAGTAATACATAAAGATATCCTTATGGTACTTCTTTGGGGAGAATACATCTATAAGGAGAGTAATGCTTAATGGGATCCTTATGGTACTTCTTTGGGGAGTATACATATATAAGGAGAGTAATACTTAAAGGGATCCTTATGGTACTTCTTTGGGGAGTATACATCTATAAGGAGAGTAATGCTTAAAGGGATCGTTATGGTACTTCTTTGGGGAGTATACATATATAAGGAGAGTCATTCTTAATGGGATCCTTATGGTACTCCTTTGGGGAGTTTACATATATAAGGGGAGTAATACTTAATGGGATCCTTATGGTGCTTCTTTGGGGAGTATATATATATATATATAAGGAGAGTAATACTTAATGCGATCCTTATGGTGCTTCTTTGGGGAGTATACATATATAAGGAGAGTAATGCTTAATGGGATCCTTATGGTGCTTCTTTGTTGAGTATACCTATATAAGGAGAGTAATGCTTAATGGGATCCTTATTGTACATCTTTGTGGTGTATACATATATAAGGAGAGTAATACTTAATGGGATCCTTATGGTACTCCTTTGGGGTGTATACATATATAAGAAGAGTAATGTTTAATGGAATCCTTATGGTACTTCTTTGGGGAGTATACATATATAAGGAGAGTAATGCTTAATGGGATCCTTATGGTACTTCTTCAGGGAAAATACATATAGAAGGAGAGTAATGCTTAATGGGATCCTAATGGTACTTCTTCGGGGAGCATACATATATAAGGAGAGTAATGCTTAATGGGATCCTTATGGTACTTCTTCGGGGAGTATACATATATAAGGAGAGTAATGCTTAATGGGATCCTTATGGTACTTCTTCAGGTAGTATACCTATATAAGGAGAGTAATGCTTAATGGGATCCTTATGGTACTTCTTCGGGGAGTATACATATATAAGGAGAGTAATGCTTAATGGGATCCTTATGGTACTTCTTCCGGGAGTATACATATATAAGGAGAGTAATGCTTAATGGGATCCTTATGGTACTTCTTCCGGGAGTATACATATATAAGGAGAGTAATACTTAATGGGATCCTTATCGTACTTCTTCGGGCAGTATACATATATAAGGAGAGTAATACTTAATGGGATCCTTCTGGTACTCCTTCGGGGAGTATACATATATAAGGAGTGTAATGCTTAATGGGATCCTTATGGTACTTCTTCGGGGAGTATGCATATATAAGGAGAGTAATGCTTAATGGGATCCTTGTGTTACTTCTTTGGGGAGTATACATATATAAGGAGAGTAATGTTTAATGGGATCCTTATGGTACTCCTTCAGGGAGTATACATATATAAGGATAGTAATGCTTAATGGGATCCTTATGGTACTTCTTCGGGGAGCATACATATATAAGGAGAGTAATGCCTAATGGGATCCTTATGGTACTTCTTCAGGTAGTATACCTATATAAGGAGAGTAATGCTTAATGGGATCCTTATGGTACTTCTTCGGGGAGTATACATATATAAGGAGAGTAATGCTTAATGGGATCCTTATGGTACTTCTTCGGGGAGTATACATATATGAGGAGAGTAATGCTTAATGGGATCCTTATGGTACTTCTTCGGGGAGTATACATATATAAGGAGAGTAATGCTTAATGGGATCCTTATGGTACTTCTTCCGGGAGTATACATATATAAGGAGAACAATGCTTAATGGGATCCTTATGGTACTTCTTCGGGCAGTATACATATATAAGGAGAGTAATACTTAATTGGATCCTTCTGGTACTCCTTCGGGGAGTATACATATATAAGGAGTGTAATGCTTAATGGGATCCTTATGGTACTTCTTCGGGGAGTATGCATATATAAGGAGAGTAATGCTTAATGGGATCCTTGTGTTACTTCTTTGGGAAGTATACATATATAAGGAGAGTAATGTTTAATGGGATCCTTATGGTACTCCTTCAGGGAGTATACATATATAAGGATAGTAATGCTTAATGGGATCCTTATGGTACTTCTTCGGGGAGTATACATATATAAGGAGAGTAATGCTTAATGGGATCCTTATGCTACTTCTTTGGGGATTGTAAACATATAAGGAGAGTAATGCTTAATGGGATCTTTATGGTACTTATTTGGGAAGTATACATATATAAGGAGAGTAATACTTAAATGGATCCTTATGGTACTTCTTTGGGGAGTATACATCTATAAGGAGAGTAATGCTTAAAGGGATCCTTATGGTACTTCTTCGGGGAGTATACATATATAAGGAGAGCCATTCTTAAAGAGATCCTTATGGTACTCCTTTGGGGAGTGTACATATATAAGGGGAGTAATACATAATGGGATCCTTATTGTGCTTCTTTGGGGAGTATACATATATAAGGAGAGTAATACTTAATGTGATCCTTGTGGTACTTCTTCGGGGAGTATACATATATAAGGAGAGTATTGCTTAATGGGATCCTTATGGTACTTCTTCGGGGAGTATACATATATAAGGAGAGTATTGCTTAATATGATCCTTATGGTACTTCTTCGGGGAGTATACATATATAAGGAGAGTAATGCTTAATGGGATCCTTATGGTACTTCTTCAGGGAGTATACATATATACGGAGAGTAATACTTAATGTGATCCTTATGGTACTCCTTTGGGGAGTGTACATATATAAGGAGAGTAATACTTAATGGGATCCTTATGGTGCGTCTTTGGGGAGTATACATATATAAGGAGAGTAATGCTTAATTGGATCCTTATGGTACTCCTTCGGGGAATATACATATATAAGGAGAGTAATGCTTAATGGGATCCTTATGGTACTCCTTCGGGGTGTATACATATATAAGGAGAGTAATACTTTATGGAATCCTTATGGTACTTCTTCGGGGAGTATACATATATAAGGAGAGTATTGCTTAATGGGATCCTTTGGTACTTCTTCGGGGAGTATACATATATAAGGAGAGTAATGCTTAATGGGATCCTTATGGTACTTCTTTGGGGAGTATACATATACAAGGAGAGTAATGCTTAATGTGATCCTTATGGTACTCCTTTGTGGAGTATACATATACAAGGAGAGTAATTCTTAAAGGAATCCTTATGGTACTCCTTCGGAGAGTATACATATATAAGGAGAGTAATGCTTAATGGGATCCTTATGGTACTTCTTCAGGGAGTATACATATATAAGGAGAGTAATGCTTAATGGGATCCTTATGGTACTCTTTGGGGAGTATACATATTTAAGGAGAGTAGTGCTTAATGGGATACTCATGGTACTTCTTCGGGGAGTATACATATATAAGGAGAGTAATGCTTAATGGGATCCTTATGGTACGTCTTTTGGGAATATACATATATAAGGAGAGTAAAACTATTTGGAATCCTTATGGTACTTCTTTGGGGGAGTATACATATAGAAGAAGAGTAATGCTTAATGGGATCCTTATGGTACATCTTTGGGGTAAATACATATATAAGGAGAATAATACTTAATGGGATCCTTATGTTACTTCTTTGGGGAGTATACATCTATAAGGAGAGTAATGCTTAATGGGAACCTTATGGTGCTTCTTTGGGGAGTATACATATATAAGGAGAGTGATACTTAATGGGATCCTTATGGTACTTCTTTGAGGAGTATACATATATAAGGACAGTAATGTTTAATGGGATCCTTATGGTACTTCTTTGGGGAGTATAGATATACAAGGAGAGTAATTCTTAAGGGAATCCTTATGGTACTTCTTCGGGGAGTATACATATATAAGGAGAGTAATGCTTAATGGGATCCTTATGCTACTTCTTTGGGGAGTATACATATATAAGGAGAGTAATGCTTAATGGGATCCTTATGGTACTTCTTAGGGGAGTATACATATATAAGGAGAGTAATTCTTAAAGGGGTCCTTATGGTACTTCTTTGGGGAGTATACATCTTTAAGGAGAGTAATGCTTAATGGGATCATTATGGTTTTTGTTTGGGGAGTGTACATATATAAGGAGAGTGATACTTAATGGGATCCTTATGGTGCTTCTTTGGGGAGTATACATATATAAGGAGAGTAATACTTAATCGGATCCTTATGATACTCCTTCGGGGAGTATACATATATAAGGAGAGTAATGCTTAATGGGATCATTATGGTGCTCCTTTGGAGAGTATACATATATAAGGAGAGTAATGCTTAATGGAATCCTTATGGTACTTCTTTGGGGAGTATATATATAAGGAGAGTAATGAACCTGGTGAAGATGAATTCATTGCAAAAGCTAAATTTGATGTTGTGGGCTTTAAGCCTTTTAATTCCCAAAATGCTGGGACGAAGAAGAGGACCGCAGAGGCATAAGATTGTAAGTTGCAGTCAATTAGGAAAAATGACCCAGACCTGAGTGAGACTGGGAGGCATAAAAACCCCCTCAGGTGCAGGCCATAAGGAAGAAGGTGGAGAACAGCAGTAGCAGAAGGTGGGGTAGTTTTCCCACCTCCATCTACCAGCAGAAGTCGTATGTGAGTCGAGATGCCGGGACCACCATGATGTGTAATTTGAATGCTGGTCCTGAGAGGGTCTCCTATGCTCGAGTTTTCAACTGCAGAGAGTGTGTAGTGGAAAGCGCTCCATTTAGCAGTTTTTCCCTCTGTCAGCTTAGCACCGTTGGCAGACGCGTGCCGACATGCAGTGGGAGCCAGGAGAGCTCTGAGGTTGGCAGACGCGGAGCGGAAGAAACTGCAAAGGAGATATTGCTGGGCCGTGCAGGGAATCTAAAGCAGAAGACCTGGAGGCAGCGAGGTGAAAGGATGTGCATGCCAGACCCGGCGAGTTCACTGTTACATTGTGACCCCAGAGCGCTCTGTGACTGCCCGCTGGCCAAGTCCAGTGATTTGAAGCACAGAAACAAGATAAACACAGTAGCATTAAAGAGGAAGAATCATTTTGAATAATGCAATAATGTAAAGCATTCTTCTGTTCTGACCCAAGGCACAGAGGGCAGAACAAGAACTTGATCATCAAATGAGAAGAGTGGGATTATGGCATTGTGAGGCATAATGAGAACGAGCAACAGAAAAAAGGGCAATATCCATAGAGGAAAATGCAAACTAGGCAATTTAGAAATAATCTGAAGTGCCCAACCCAAAGGAAGGCCTTTGAGAATTTCAATGTTAGTAAAAATGATGAAAAGGAGGTCCTAAACCCCCACATAGCCAAAGCCGGAGAAGTGTGAAAGCGAAACAGAACCCTGATCAGCAATTGATTAGTGTGGAAGGGGAGAAACCACAGTGGCAGGACGGCTGCCCTTCTGGAAGAGCACATTCAGAGGGAGTGGAGCATAACCTGCAGAGAGTGTGAGAATCACAAAGGTATTACAAACAGCACCAGTGTGGTTCTTGTTTGCCTTGAATAGTTTCTTGTATTTGATGTTGTCGAGCAAAAGCACATTGCTAACCTGTTTAAGCTTAACCTTTACCACAGAAGTACTTGCAAGTAGTAGTTTATTCTGGCCTGGCAGGCAAATACATCAGGTCGGAAAACATTGTAGAATTTTGGATCTGTTCTTACAGGAGAGTACACCAGAGCAGAGCATTTTACCTGGTAGGACTACGTAAGGAAATCGTGGTGACAACAAGTAAGACAGATACAAATGATGATAGAAAATGGTGTGCAGGTTGGAAAAATGCCTAATCTAAACCTAAATCTAAGATGGGGACAGGTGTTGACCATCAAATGAAAAATAAGGCAGTCCTACTGGTGTTGTGTCAAACAAGAAGGCCTATACTAAGAAAAACCTATTGCCAATTTCTTACGCTAAATACAAAGGGTGTGGGACGAGTTTTAAGAAAGAAAGAAGTGTTCTCAAATGAGGTAGCCTGGGTTTCCCTTCCCCACGTTTTATCACGGGGTAGTATGGGAGCATGGAGCACAGTACAGTCTCGGGCTTCTCTAGCACGAGACAGTTTAATGGCAGTTCTCAGGAACGTCGATGGCCAAGTCTCATTTCCTTAGAAATTCTCCTGCATTCGGGCCTGAGGTGTTCAAACAATAAAACAAAAGTTCCTTTAACCAAATGAAAGTTCTGCAGGGTGATATTGATTCACCCTTCGGGTCCCCTCCTATGGGCTGCCCCTTCTCAATTGTAATCCACAGTTCAGATAGGGTGACGACTTCACACGTAGGGTCCCCCTCTCCTGGGCTGACGCTTCACGTATTGTTTTCTTCGATTTTATATATTTCAGTTTCTTTCTCACTTGAAGTTTGGATGCTAGCTCCAGCCCTCCTGGATCTCCCTCGTTCTGGCTTGGACCCCTCTTGACGGTTAGTACTTGGGTGATAGCTCCATCTGTTGCATCCCTCCCACGGGTTCACTCTTGCCATTTCTTTACGTCAAAGATTTTACTCTTCTTTTATGTCGAAGGGAAAAGCTGTAATGCAGCCCAGCCACAACTCCAGGACGGTTGGAGGTGAAGTCCCCGGCCTTGGACATCCATTTACCATGTGGCTGTACCGTCCCCTAAGCAGAGCAGCAGATTCAGGGAGCCCCGGCAGGATCCCCATTCCTCCCCGGAAGTGCAGACACTCAATAACGCCCTTCACCCTGCTCATGGGTAAGGGGTACAAAGTGGGCAAAGATAAATTGCAGTACTGATAGACAGAGGTAGTATATTTGTAGCAAGTAATATCACCTGCAGGAAGGAACGTAATGCCAGAGAAGGCCACCGCAGTTCAGAAAACGTCTCAGCCAGTCACAGTGAAACAGATGCAGCAGTTTTTGTGGCTCTGTAACTATTGTAGGTCATGGATCTTCAATTACTCTTGTTATCTGAGGCTCTTACTGCAAGTACTCAAGGAAGCGCAGAAGGTGAAAAGTGCTGAGTGGAGCAGTCTGACAGTGGCTGTTTGAGAGTCTGTCTAAGCTCTCTAATCCTTTGGAGGCAGAGCAAGTGTTCAAAAAAGCATTCCCCTCACGGAGTGAGCCGCAGAGTGCTGCTGAGTGGAGCAGTCTGGAAGTGGCTGTTTAAGAATCTTCCATTCAGGGTGGGATTTTGACGATATATATCCCAGGACACTAAAAACTATCGCTGGTAAGGCCAGTACTGTCAGTACTCTCTGTGGGCCATGGTGAGCTGTCTAACCAGGTTCCAAAACCCAATGGAGCCGAAGCCCATTTGTGTGAGTGGGAAGCTCATTGGTGCCATCTGTGTCTCTGTAGCCCTGGGTACGACCTGGATACGATCTCCCTTTATCTATATTCCACTACCATAGATATTTCACACTTAAATGTCACCGAAAGGTCTGTGCACTCGCAGGCAGGGAAGAAAACGTGAGGAAGCGCCATCTACTACCTCAGAGCTTTAAACCCTACTGCCCAGACTTCACCCGTCCCCCTCCCTCGGTAGTCCTGGCCTGGCTGATTTGACTGTTCTTGAGGGCGCAGGGAATATGCCCAGTGACTCAATAGAGTCGGTCACTAACAATGCCACGGAACCCTATGGCCCCCCCATGAGGCGCCTGACACAATGGGTGCCACAGATAGAACCCTACATCCTGATTTGAACTCGCCCAGTGATGGGAGACTCGAACTTGAGACAAATGATCCTGAGATATGTGGGAGGATAAGGGTTTGCTATACCTCAACGGCTTTTGAAGAAACTCCCATGGGAATGACAAGGCTTCCTCAGTCATTTCTGCCTACCTCAGAGCAGATGAAGATACGCACTGATAACAAGGGCACCAATGAGGGCTCTAATGAACGTGAAGATGAAGAAAACAATGAAGACAACGAACAAGCATTCCCACTGTGGCAGGAGGTTTCTGGTTATGAGGACGATTATACATTTCTGGAGAAGGTGTTTACACGTCCCGACTCCCCAGATTATGCATGAATGTACTCTCCTGCAAATCCAGTAATGCAAGGAGTAGGGTTATCTATAAGTGCAAGTCGATGTAGCCTGGAGAGGCAACACTCTGCTATCGCTGCCAGACATTCGCGTGATATCGCAGATATCCAAACAACAATGGAAGTGCAGAGAAGACTTAGTGAGGTCAACAACAAATTATCTCTGGCGCCAATACTAAAGAATAAAAATATGGAAGATGGAAGCCAAACAGAAAGAAGGTTGGTAGCACCTTGTTTCAAAGACAAGTCACTCTCTATATGAGTAGAACCTAATACTACACTACGATTTAGATTCAACATTTTACCAACAAGCGAAGTTCTTGGCGCTAGAAGGTTGCCTGGGGCCAGAATGTAGATTTTGTGGCCATGTGACCATGATTGAATCTCTAGAGCATGTGGTCTCTGAATATAATGCTCTAAAAATGATGAGGAAGAATATGTGCGATATTACCAAGGGCTGCAAGTCATTGGGCCGCATTACGACTGTGGCGGCCATGGTATGAACGGTGCCGGTAAGGGACCGGCACCGTTCATACCGGGCCGCCATATTACGAGTTCTGCAGCGGGTCCCGCTCTGTACACCTGGTCAGACCAGATGTGCAGAGCAGCACCCGCTAGCAGAACAGGACACTAACAACGACCCCGTTATTAACAGGACTGTTGTTAGCATCCTCCCCATTCCCATTGAGCCCTAGGAGGGCTCAAATGGGAATGGGGACGTACTGGGTCTGGGTCCCGCGAATGGGAATTTACTGGGCCCTCCAAGGTCGAATGGCCCGTCAATTCCCATTTCGCGGGACCCAGACCAGAGTTTGGGGGTAGCCATGCCTCTAAAAACGGCATGGCTATCTCTAAACTCGCAATGAGGCCGATTGTCACCTAAGGAATGGTGGATTATGTTTTTAATAGGGGAGAATAAATCAACTATCATAGGGGTAATGACATTTGTGGAAAAGGTGCCACAGATCCTCCATTAAAACAGAACTGGCTGGAGGATCTGCGACATCTGCTTTAGGATATCCGTAGGCTGATTATGTAATCACCCCTGTGTTTGTCCCTCTTCTTTTTTGTATGGATTGTTTGTTTGAAAAAGAATGTATCATTATTTGGGTGGATGTTAAAGAATAGTAACATGGAAATTCTTGGTTGTGAAGATGATGAAAATAGTTTTAAAGTGTATGGATAATGTATGAAAAGTTTGAAATGAACCATACATAATACAAAAAAAAAAGAATGGTCCGATAGAGTGGTCAGAAGAAACGGGGACTTGTTTTTGGGAACTCAAGGCTGCAATCTGCAATGCTCTGGTTTTAGTGACCCTGAATTACAAGAAGCCATTTGATATATTTTCGCATTCGAACAGGCAGGTGATAAAAGTGGTCCTGGCCCAGCAAACATTGCTAAGCCACAAACCTTTAGCATACTACAGCGGACTCCTAGATCCAGTAATGCAGGGACAGTTCCATTGTGAGCAAGCTGAAGCAGCGGCAGCTTTTGCGATTCAAATGTCTTCAACCATTACTATGGTTGCCGGTGACATTGTACGTGGAACATGCAGTTTTTGTGATTTTTGAAAAGTCTAAATCCACGTAAACGTCTTTAACATGTTTCAGGATATGAGGTAATTTGTCAAATGCATCGATTCATCCCGAATCCTGCAACATTTTTAGCCAAGCCAGTGCAGCCTGAAGACATTGTTCATGGTTGTGCCATGTATGAGGGAGAAGAGGAAGAGAGGGTGAACGTGAAAGAGCATTTCCTGGAGGGGCATGATTCGATTTTTGTTGCTGGGTCTTCACTCATGAACCAGGAGATGGGTGAGAGGCTTATGGGTGCAGCTGTCATGTGTCTTGTGATGAGGAACACATGGTCAGATTGAAGAGATGGTTGCCTTCTCATACTCTATGCAAGCGGCGGAATTAGTGGCATCATAGAGGCACTAGAAATTAGTAAGGGGAAGGCAGTCACTGTTAATCCTGACTCCGAGTATGCCACGTCCACTGTCCATTCTCAGTTATCAAGATTGCAGAGAAGAGGGTTTAGGAGGTGTGACACCTTCCCTGTCCAGCATGCTGCGCTGCTATCCTGATTAATTGAAGCAATAACTTTGCCAGTAGAGATAGGTTTAGTTAAATACACTGCCCATACTAACCGCACTAGTTGAATAGCTCTTGGGAATGATGTCACAGACAAGGCCATGAAGGAAGCAGCATATTTACCTTTTCCAGTACATGGAATCTGTGTGCCAACACATTTGGTTACCAGCCCCATATACTGCAGTCCCGGTGATTTAGATTATAGAAATGTAAGGAAAAGCCCCTATAGAAAAACAGGAGTTCTGGAAAAAGGAAAGATGTGTTCTCTCACCCACGGATTTGCTGTGGAGACAGGGGGTGGCGGGGAAGGTAGTAATGCCTGTAGAGCTGCCTCTTTTGGCTCTGCACTACCCTTTGCATACTTCTCAGCAACACATTGCAGTAGTGATCCAGTAGGACTGGTTTATCCCAAACTTACATGAACAGGTAATTAGATTCATAGGGAATTGTGTAGTGTACAAGGAGTTCAATCGCAGAAATACCATAGGGTCAAAGATGGGGGGCCTTGCCCAGGCTATCTGGTCCATTCAAGGTGCTCCACATCAATATCGTGGACATGATCATGAGGTGCTGTCATTTCAGATATTTAATCATGGTAGCTTGTCCATTCTCCTGGAGGCTGATCCCTGTGTACATCCTGATGCTAAATCTGCAGCGAGTTTTGTGGTGAGAGAGGCGTTTCCGCAGTGGAGAATTTGTGAGGTCTTAAAATCCACCAATGGAACCCACTTCTTTAATGTTTCGTTCATAGAAATGACTTTTCTCAAAGGGATCAAGCAAAGGTTGTTCTCGATTTACCACCCACAGCCCAACGGGATCATGTTTTAAGGGCAATAGCACGGTGCTCGTTGGCACAAATGAGAACTGCAGCTGCTCGTGTCACATTGCAGATCTGGCTGGAGGTGTGGCTGCTCATCTAGATAACTTCTAGACCTGTGGACAAAACGCATACAGGCAGTTGCCTCCAGCCTGGCGAGGTGTGTACAGTTCCTCTACCCTTTATGTGCCCTTTCTCGTAACACCTGAGGAACATCTAATTTTGGTCCATTGTTGGGTGGATGCCGGCACTTGGGGCCACATCTAGGGTCTCCTGTGGCTAGAGCCACCAAGCGCAGGCTGACAAGCCCTGGAGGTGTCTTGCTCTGGGGCCCAGACTGCTCTGGTGGCAAGAAACTACAATCCCCTTAATGCTGTGGGAAGAACGTGCGCATGCAGCTTGTGCACATATCGATTTTCAAAAGGAAGCCGTCCTGCCGTGTCAGGTGCTGTTAATTATTGCTATGAGGCACGGGCGGGACTGCGTGTTGCAGGAAGATGTTTTGTGCATTCCCAGCAGCAGTGATTCCTCTTAGAACAGATAATCCCGGGCAGCGGCTGTAACTGGTACTGGATTAGAATGGGCTACACTTGCGGTCAGTGTGAAGGAAGTCCCCAGTTCCCTGAAGGACTGGGGAGTTGGGATGAAGACTCACAGCTGAATTTCTTCTGCTTGGGGGTTGACGGAGGAAGAATAAGTAATCCAGTAGAAGGTCAACCATCAAGCAGGAAGTAATGGTTTATGGCTTAACAGTTCCGCAAGTAAAAAATGCAATCTTGCCCATTGCATTGAAGTCGTGCAGAGGAGTTTGGGCCAGCAATAAAGATAGAGCCTGAGGCCAGGGTGTCCGGTGTTCAATTGTTTTCTCAGGGTGAGACTAGCGGGTGTACATGTTGGAGTATTAGTTGCATAAATTAGAATGTCTAAAGAGGAACAGGGATGCTGGGGCAGATGGGATCGCATTCAGTAGTTCAAAGAGAACCTCTTTGTTGAGCCCTTCCTCGTATTGCTAAGATATCCGAGTGGACCATGTGCAATCACACTTAAGGTTAAAGGGCTATAGGCCAGTTATTACCAAGTAATGAATAATGTTATATGTGAATGTTTCATTGTGCCATGATGTCACGACCTACCACAGACCAGTCCCCAGTAAAGGCAGATTTCAAACACGATCAAAAGATGGTAGTAAAGATTGTCAATGATCAATGAGAAAGAATGATCTGGGCAAAAGATGGTACTTCTTTGTAAATGTTTTGTCCAATCATGTTTGAGGGGTGGGTGGTCATAAAATATCTTGGAGTGTTTCAACTGTTGCTAAAATATAAACAAATGTATCAACTGATGTAATTTTTTGAGACTTGGGTTAGTTTGGTCCTACAGTACCATCTAAGTGCTCCCTGGATATTTGTACAATAAACCTTGCTTTACGTACAAAATGTGCTCTTATTCCTCAGGTGGACTCAGTTTTGACTGAGGCAATTAGGGGTTTGCCCCCACAGGGGTGCGAAAAAACCCTTCACTCAGAGCTTTTCTCTGTCTAGGACTCGTATGTTGCATAATAGGGGTTTGGGGGGGAACCACACCAGAGCACAGTATGTGAGAAAAGCTTCATTTGCAGCTCTAATCTGTTATTACATCAGAGGATCCATAGAGGCTATATCAATGCACAAAGTGCAGGAAAAGCTTCAATTACAGCTCTAATCTATCCAGGCATCAAAAGCTGCAGACTGGAGAGTGACCGTACAGTGTATGAAGGGTGAGAGAAGCTGCACCGAGCTCTCCACTGTTATCACATGGGTGAAACCATACCAGTGCAAGAAAGGCTTCTGTCCTAGTTCCCATCTGTACAGGCATCACATACTGCAGAGAAACTGTAAAACTGTAACATCATACAACATGCATGCAAAGCTTCACTCTAAGCTCTGACCTCTACAAACAGCTTTTATTAAATGTGTATGTGTGTAACATGAACTTACCCGACTGTACCACGGCCCCCACAAGGGGAGACACATGGAACCTTGAGGCTGAGGGATAATCGGCAGGCCTCCCCGCCAACAGACAGAGACATGGACTAGAATTACCGGAAGAGGGAAGAACCGTTAGAAGGTGACAGTTGAAAGGCAGAGAAACCAAATGCGAATGTAAAAAGGACAGAAAGAAAGGAAAGAGCTGTATCCCTAGGGGGTCAGAACCTTGAGAACCCCTACCCCTGGGACTCCTGAAGGGGTCGAGCTGGGCTGTGGGCTGGGCCAGAGCAGAGAAGGTGAAAGCCCTGGGCTGTGTGTGCGGTGCAGCCTGGGTGAAGAGTAACGCCTGGGCCTGGGGCCGTGGGTGAAGATAATGCCCCAGTCTGGGGCCACGGGTCACTGTGACCCGACCCGCAGCGTGGCCTGTGGGGAATGGGCTACACAGTGGCCAATCCGGGCACACCAGAGAAGGTGAAAGCCCCGAGCCTCATGTGCTGTGTGCCTGGGTGAACAAATGGCAGCAAGGGATCCTCCCAACGGCTCGTGCTTGGCTACCAGGGGCCTGAAAGCAATGTCCCTGCCAGCATTAAGTGGCAGGGTGCCACCAAAGGAAGGAAAGGGCACATCAAGCCCCTTTAGTTATAAAACCACCACCACAGAGGGACGCAGAATGAGGGGCTTTCAAAGCCCTGTAAGCAACACCACCACAGAGGGGAGCAGAATGAGGGGCTTTCAAAGTCCTTGAAACAACAGTTTAAAACCACCACCATGGAGGGGAGCAGAATGAGCGGCTTTCAAAGCCCTGGAAGAAACACCACCACCCCCACAGAGGGGAGCAGAATGAGGGGCTTTTAAAGCCCTTGAAACAACAGTTTAAAGCCACCCACACATAGGGGAGCAGAATGAGGGGCTTTTAAAGCACTGGAAGCAACAGTTTAAAACCACCACCACAGAGGGAAGCAGAATCAGGGTCTTTCAAAGCCCTGGAAGCAACCGTCTAAAGCCACCACCACAGAGGGGAGCAGGTTGAGGGGCTTTCAAAGCCCTGGAAGCAACAATCTAAAGCCACCACCACAGAGGGAAGCAGAATCAGGGTCTTTCAAAGCCCTGGAAGCAACCGTCTAAAGCCACCACCACAGAGGGGAGCAGGTTGAGGGGCTTTCAAAGCCCTGGAAGCAACAATCTAAAGCCACCACCACAGAGGGAAGCAGAATCAGGGTCTTTCAAAGCCCTGGAAGCAACCGTCTAAAGCCACCACCACATAGGGGAGCAGAATGAGGGGCTTTTAAAGCACTGGAAGCAACAGTTTAAAACCACCACCACAGAGGGAAGCAGAATCAGGGTCTTTCAAAGACCTGGAAGCAACCGTCTAAAGCCACCACCACAGAGGGGAGCAGGTTGAGGGGCTTTCAAAGCCCTGGAAGCAACAATCTAAAGCCACCACCACAGAGGGAAGCAGAATCAGGGTCTTTCAAAGCCCTGGAAGCAACAGTCTAAAGCCACCACTACAGAGGGGAGCATACTGTGGGGCTTTCAAAGCCCTGGAAGCAACAATCTAAAGCCACCACCACAGAGGGGAGCAGAATGAGGGGCTTTCAAAGCCCTTGAAGCAACACCGCCACCACAGAGAAAATCAGAGCTCCAGAAGCCCTATAGGGACTCAGGGCTCCCAAAGCACTATGGGGGCACGGGACTCCTAAAGCCCACGAATTGCAGACACGTGTGCCATAACAGCCACCTGCAGCGGGGGTTGGAGATAAACCTCAGAGGCACCCCAGCACGGATGCTGCTGCAAGAAGGTACTGTGCACTATTAAGCTGTTACATTATGTGACTGACTAATACAGACTGACAAGAAGACTGGGATTTACATGTAAGTGATGGCAGTCTGCAGCTGCCAGATTTGTGAAAAAAGGGGAAATGCATGAAATGTTGGCAAGGGGCTAATGGAAGGGTTGGCACGGAGGTGTGAGACCCAGGGTATGTATAATTAGGAACCTGGTCAAAGTTCATATGTTGCAGGGCTGATTCGCATGCTATCTTCTAGCGAGTTGAATGGGAAAATGAAAGAGGCATACTCACATGGGGAAGGAAAGATGGGAAGTGGCGTGTTTTATATAAAAGCCTTTAAGGGCACCAGAACTCCCCTCTGGTGTACATTGCCTTATTTGAGTTTGTGGCCTCTCTCCTGAATTAACATCCTTGTTATTTGCAGGTTGCTCATTGCCTCGCCAGAACAGGTGGACTGGGATGGTTCCAGTGGGGTCCATTTCTGGCCCAGAGCATTTTTAAATACTGTGCGCTCCTAGGATAGGAAATAAATCCATTATTTTCCTTAAGAGAAACAGAGAATGCCAAGGAATTGACCAGTCAAAAATGTGATCAATTATTTCAGTCCCCTTACTTCTCCATCGAGAACTTCCATCATTGCTGAATACGTGGCATGCTGAAGATTTCAAGAAGAGCCGGGCATTTTCCACTTGTGGAGGACACAAAAAATACTTTTGGAGGGATAAAAGGTGCCATTGGTAGGCCCAGGCTTGCCTTGGTAGGGTTGGGCTTGCCTTAATGTGTCTTAGCTTGCCTTAACAGGCCTGAGCTTCCCTTAATAGAGCTGCCCTTGACTTAATAGGACTGGATGTGCCTTGTTAGGGCTGGGCTTGCCTTAATAGGGCTGAGCTTGCCTTGATAAGGCTGGGATTTCCTTGATAAGGCTGGGATTTCCTTGATAAGGCTGGGTTTGTTTGATAGTGCAGAGCTTGACTTAATAGAACTCAGCTTGACTTAATGGGGCTGGGCTTGCATTGTTAGGGATGGAGGCATGGACTTTCCCTGATTAGGATGTGCTTTTCTTGATAGGGATGAGCTTGGATTACATTAATAAGATTGGGCTTGCTTTCATAGGTCTGAGCTGCCATTAATAGGGCTGGGCTTCCCTTGATAGGGCTGTGCTTTTCCTGATAGGGATGGGCTTTTCTGGAAGGAATGTACAGATTGGCTTGACTTAATGGGGTTGGGCTCACCTTGATAGGGCTTGGCTGAGATTGATAGGGATGGCCTTGCCTTGATAGGACTTGACATGCCATAATAGATCAGACCTTGCCTTAATAGGGATGGGTTCACCTTTATATGGCTAGGCTTGCCTTGATATGGCTGGGCCTGCCTTGATAGGGCTGGGCTTGCCTTGATAGGGCTGGGCTTACCTTAGTAGTGCTAGGCTCACCTGGATAATGCTGGGCTTGGCTTAATAGTACTGGGCTCACCATGAATGAGCTGGGCTCGCCTTGATAGGGCTGGGAATGCCTTGATAGGGATTGACCTGCCATAATATGGTTTAGCTTGTCTTGATAGGGCTAAGGTTGCCTTGATTGGGCTGAGCTTGTCTTGTGTGGTAGGTCAGAAGGAGACATGCCAGTATGCTTGATCCATACAAAGGTTTTATTCAAAACCTATCCCTGATCTATGGGTTTCCCTAACTAACCAAATCTATGGGTTTCCCTAACTAACCAAAATTCACTAGTGTGCTCGTCATCTGGTGAAAGCCCAAATAAATAGTCTGTCCTTCATCCAAGAAAACTAATCTATCCTGACCCTACCACTAAGATAGAATAAAATAAAGTCCAGTAGAATGACTTGCTTCTTCTGGATAGGCTTCCCCAGGCTCAGTTTACAATCTTGAGATTGTTTTCTGCTATATTTAGGGCCCGTTGGTTTAGTTCATTTAGGGGATTTTCCCACAATGTTGGCTCCCCTTTTAAGTATGTTGATGAACCTCTTCTCCTCCAGGTTCTAGTATTTGTAATCCTTCTCGCAATCTTTTCACTGTGTCTCTGAAAATCTCTCTGTATCGAATTTCCTTACAGATATTGAATCTTTCTTCTCTTTATTCTTTTGGTTCTTGAGTTCACGACAGAAGACCCAATTCCATATAGATCTTCTTTTCTCCACTGTTTTTCTGCTCGGGACTATTACTGTAGACAAAAGGGGTTCTCTTGTTCTCCCCTTCTCTTCTTATCTTAATTCCCAATACCTATGTCTGTCTTTCTTATTACTGTGATGAATAGACTGATTCCACAAGCATTTATCACTCTCTCAGTTTTCAGACTTTCTACTGGGACGAGTAGGGTGAGTCCCAGAGTGTTTATGGCCTTCTGAATTTCAACCTTTTCACTGGAACGTGTAGGCAGAGTCCCAGAGCTCTGACCACTCTCTTGGAACTTGTTCTTTCCACTAGGATGGGTAGGCTGAATCCAAGAATGTTGACCATCCAGATCTCTCCACTATGATGAGTAGGCTGAGTGCCAGAGTGTTGACCACCCAGATCTGACATTTCCACTAGGACGAGTGGGCTGAGGTTTGAAATGCTGACCACTCTCTTAGATTGTGTTCTTTCCACTGGGATGAGTAGGTTGAGGGTCAGAGGGCTCACCACCCTTCTTAATCACTGCCCCATCCCTGGGACTGGTAGGCTGATAGTATTCTTTATTCTCTGGCTTCCTCCCGGGTCTTCTGCCATCACTGTTACCTTTGTTCCTACAGGTTGGCGTCACTGGGCCTGCTTTCAGGATCAGGGCTTTACTCCTCATCAGGATTGCTTCTGCTTGCGTTTCGGTTTCTTCTTCTTAACCGCATCTCAGCGGGATGAACGATACAACCGTCTTGGCATTGTTAACAGACTGTCAAATCTATCATTAACAGGTCATGCCACCTCTCTTAAAGGATAGTTCCGGGAGTTTTTTTTTATTGTCCCTACGGGTCGGCCATGTGTTTTTAAGCATAAATCGGTAGATCGTAGAAAACTTTCCTATGGACCTTACCCGACTTTTCGTCCATTATCGCACTCAAAATCAGCCTCCATTTTGTGATAATCCTATCATTTCCCCCCATCGACCTGGCTCACCTGCGTTTGCGGCACTAAATCATATCCCCAGCCCCTGAAACAGACTTTATCAAAACATTCATATTCCCCGCCTCTATCCGTGACGTGACTGTGCTGCGTAGGCAAACGCGCCCAGGCGTCTTCTACGTGACTCCACACAGAACCCGGAAACCAACACAGATCAGCTCACAACACAGCGCGCCACAATTCGGAATATGAAACTGTACTTTTAAATCAAATCGCAAGATTGTACATTTGGTAAAGTACATTTATTGGACATCAAATGTTTAGAGAATATTCAGCGATTTGCATTTTTCTTTGCTCTCGATCCAAAATAGTTCTTCTTGAGGCAAGCGATGTTCGTGTGCAGTACACAGGGTGTTGGTTTACAATAAAATAAGCTCTTCGGTCGCACTGTTAATCGCATGGCTGTTCCAACAACGAGGCACTAGGCCACCACAATGGTATGTATGTTGCATCTAGCCGTTAGTACCGCGTAAGGGCATACTTCTACTTGGCGATCGCCTTTTTCAGAGCCACCTGAGCGCCAGTGGACCACTTCGTCACTGATATGATATAATATGGCATTTGCAACGCGCCTATACACAAGTGTTTGAAGGCGTGGCGAGGCAGGGAGGGGAGACAGACAACGATCCTACTAGGCCAGGTGTCATTCAGATCGCGCAAGTGCAGGGGTAGGGGGAAGGTAAAAGTGCAAGGGGAAGGGGAGGGGGGAAGTGGAGTACAAGGTAAGTAGCATAAAATAATAAATACATAGGGCCAGCTGGTGGCAAGTGCAAGGTAAGTGCAGAACAAGTGCTGGGAAGGGGGGGCTGTAGGATACTGAGACAGTCCCCCAGTGCAGGGGTTGACAGGGAGGCAGTGCAGGTGGAGAGTGGAAGGGCCCAGGACCGAGGTCGCATACAGTGGACCAGTTGTAGCAGGGGAGAGGGAGAGAGAAAGCAGAAGCAAAGAGGAAGGTTTGGAGGTGCTTCCGTAAAAGATAGATAGTGTGCGGTACAAAACAATATGCCACATAGAACGAACAAGTACAACTTAACCCGTCTTTAAAGCCACTGTATAGTAATTAAATTGCGGTATAAACTCATCTAAAGAGTTACTTACATTATATTTGCATTTTCCATTGTGTCTGTGCGTAGGGCAGCCCCGAAATACCACTCCTTCTATGCCGACGTTATTTCTTCTAATGAACGTGGCTATCGTTTCTGAAATTTTATTCATTATCGTTTCTTACGTTATTGCACCACACCCCCAAAAAGAAGTCTTTCGGGATGGTCCCGGCCTGTCAAGGTCAAATAACAATGGAACCTTATACTGAGTCGTGGGCCATTCCGGCACCCGAGCAAAAAATCAAAGCAGCTGACCTTCACTTTGAACGAGCACACATTCCTAGTTAGCTACATTCAGTGTAAGGCCATCTCACAGGACTTGAAATTTCCACTCCATCTTTGCATTTTGTCTGCGTGCTTTGCAGCCCCAGAGAACCATAAATACGGAGACATTCTATATTTTTTGAAAAATGATTTATATTACTGTTTGGTTTAATTTAATGCGCAAATGAACAAGGTTGGATAGACACATTGCATGTACACTGAGCAATCACTTTTATTTACACATTACATAGATACACATATTCAATGGGCCTGCGACATGAGGAGACTCGAGAGCAAAGTCACAGGTGACACCCGGGTGGTTCGGACTACTGCACGGTGAAGGGAGTGGCAAGGGTGGAGAGACACATTGCATGTACACTGAGCAATCACTTTTATTTACACATTACATAGATATACATATTCAATGGGCCTGCGACATGAGGAGACTCGAGAGAACAGACAATCAAATTACAATCATTTAAACCGTGATGTGTATTTCTCAATGAGCTCTGCTTTAGGTGGACATGGAACAGAGGCAATGTTGGGTGGCAATGCAGTTGTCCCCTGCATAGGTTCGTTCACAACTCCATGTATGTGCCTATCTATGACATCAACGATAAGTCTCTCAATAAACTCATATTGCATATCCTCAAACACTGGTTTGATCACCCATTGTTTACTTCTTTTAGTGAAGGCCTTATTGTAGCGAAGTGTCCCTAAAGTTCCGGTCGTCCTACTTTGTTGACGGCCAACATTATGGTTATGTGCCAAGACCGCTAGAAGAGTCCGATTTATCATGCCCTCCATGCCAAAATGCAATCGTTTTGGCCTGTACTTTAGGCACATATTGTGGAACACCTCCAAATCTCCTGTGTGGCAGAATTCCGTGAGTCCCCTCAAATCTCTTGTTATAGTTTTATCAAATACAATCTTTTCAATGGCTTTGTGAGTGGGTGATGAACGAATCAACCACTTCTTCTTCCGTGCCTCCTCTGTGGACAAATGGCCATGTTCACAATTGTGGAAATGTTGGTTTGTGGACCAGCGGTGAACGTTGCTACAGTGTAGCATTACTGACCGCCATTTTTCCAGTAGAATTTCCAACGACCCTTCACATGTTTTTGAGCTCCACCAAAGATGGTTGCTGATTGACTTGGACCACTGTGAAATACCTTGCATATCTTTTTTTTTACCTGCAGCCGACATTTTTTTATTGATTGTTTTTGCAAGATGCCATACGTCAAATTGGTGATTTATATTTTTGTACTCTTCTCTCATTGTCTTGGCAATTGAAACGTGTCTGTCCGTGGCTATCAGGTCAATCACCATTCTCCGCGATTGTAGTTCTTGCAATGATGCTACAAAGCCAACTTTCTCCATGGCCACTGAGGATGTACTTTGTGACACCTGCACGACCACCGAACTCACAATTTTCTTACTTTCCATATCCTGAAAGTGGTAGGTGCAGTACTTGGCTGAAAATCCTGGGCTGTCGCACTGTCCATCACCGGCTAGCCTGAACCGTTTGCCCGCGAATGTACTTTCAATAGACATTTTTTCCATTCTCCAAGCTTCGCTAATGGCTGGAAATAGATAATCGGTTTGGTATTTGTAGAACTGAGTTTTCGCAATGAAATGGATTCCCACAAACTGAAAGAAATACTGTAACTTTTTAAAACTTGAACCACTAAAAAGTGCGGCCGCTGCACATAGTAGATTGCCTGCTGGCAGTTGCCCCAGCATGGGTTGTGCAGACCATGAGAACGGATGATATTGTGTACAGGTGGCATGTATTTTAAGGTTAGTGCCTCGAATTGCACGAGTCACATTAATCAATGGCTCCCCACATACTTCCCCACCAACCCAATGCCCACATTTCATCATCATAATAATATCCATCAAACAACTATCGAATACAATGAATTTGGCCTCTTTCCTTATACTGTCACACTCTGCATCCCAGCTGGTTCGGCCTGTAACGTTGAGGACATGTCACTCACATGAAAGGTACAATCTCTGATATCGTCTTCCGCTATGTTCAGTGATATTGATGGTGTTTCATTGTCGTCCATTTCATTCTCTTCCATTGCAACATCTGTTCCTTCTCCGGCGATGGGAGAATAAAACAATTTCTTCAACTTTCTCGCGCTCTTAGTTTTTGCGGGTGTGGATTCTGTGAATTGATCTCCGACTGCATCCGAACTACCAGGAGGACATTCACTATCAATGGCTGGTGGTGGTATAGCTCCGTTGTCAATCACTTCATATTCTTCCCATTGGCACGATGCATCTCCAGTCTCAAGTCCCTGCCAAAAGGTTTGACAAGCAACATCTCTCGTTCGCTTCACTGTCTGTGTAGATCTAGTTCGTACACCCACTTGCAACTAGAGGACAGATTGGAAAAGGGATGTTCAGTTTAAACACAACTTACAGTATTGAACTATTAACAGTGAAAAACAACATAATATAGTGACCAGGACACTAACCTTCTTTTGCTTTCTTTTCTTTGAAACTTTCTTGCCTCGAACTTCAACATCTGGACGCTGTTGCTCCGACTCGTGTGTGCATGTCTCCACTTCCTCTCGCGCTGCAACGACTATATTTTCATGATAAGCACATCCATCACGCACTGACGCTCCATCGACTCCCTGAAACATAGAACTTTCATTAGTATGTATAATAATATTGAAAACACAAAATGTACTTGGGGACCAATACCCATACGTACATCTCAATAGCAAAACACGAATGAACGCATTGTGTAGAACATTCAAACGACAATTATTCACGCATTGTTGATCTAGTTAGATGGAACTGTCAAGATCCATACCTCGGGCTCCGCATAGACTTCCATTGATGATATTTTTGAAGATGACGCTTCAGCAACTCCCTGAAACACAGTAATTGCATTAGTATGGTTTTCTATTTTGTTAAAAAGAACATAAACTTTGTGCAGGCGTCAACGGCTCATCTAAATAGACCTGCACAAATGATCAGTTGTCTAAAATAAATAATGGATATCTAAATATGATTCGATTTGCTCCATCGTTGGAAGTGTCACCACCCAGAGATGTGCATCAACTACTAGGGGTGATGTTCTTGTAGAAGAAGCTCCGTCATCTCCCTGAAACATAGTACTTGCGTTAATAAAGAAGGAAGTATAGCGGATGTAATCACGTCATATGATCTCGCTTGATCGAACTGTCAGTATCCATACCTCGAAATGCATAAGAACATCAAGGGACGCTGTAACTGCGGTGCACACTTCTGCAAGCTGTTGCGCCGACCCGTAACTGCATGCTCCCCCTTCTTCTTGGACTAATGCTCCATCGACTCCCTGAAACATAGGAATTTCATTAGTAATGAACACAATATTGAAAAAAGAAGACACATAGGAGGGCGACGACAGAAGGACATATCAATGGCTAAAAACGAAAGAAACATTGTGTGTAACAGTCACGCTACAAGAATGCAAGATCTGATGATCTCCATCGATGGAACTGTCCGGAAACGTACCTCGAGCATCTGAGTGACATCAACGGTTGTCGTCAATGCGTTGGACTCCTCAGCATCTCCCTGAAAGACAGTACTTGCATTATTTTGGATAACAATAATTATAACTGAAAACAAAGACTAGAGGACGAGTACTATGGTGTACCATTAGGTAAAATAATTACACGATAAATTAAAACTATTGATTTACATGCCTAAAACAAGTCAGTGTCAGAATAGCTAAGTAAGATTACCCGATAGGCGCTTGAAGTGGCTGATGACTGCAATAACGACACGGATGGAGAATCTTCCGCCTTCATATTGAGTGGATACATAAATGGGGAAATTATTGTTAGCTAATGCTACACACTACCGCAAGGCCGAGAGCTAAATCCGTAAACTTGACTCACCAGTGGAGGGATGTGGACGAATAGAGTGGGAAAAGCGGTTGAGAGCAATTTTCGCTTCGCTCGCGGTGTTTTCTTCTTTATTAGCAATGATGTGGAGTACATGTCTGAGCTAAAGTGCCTGCTGCAGATGCGGTATCGATCACCCCTCTTGTCCGCAAAGACTTCTAGGACTCTACTTTCAAGCTCAGACGGTGGATATCCGCAATATCGGACCCATTCTCTTATCTGATCTATTGTCTTAGGGAAAACATGCATTATAGTACCTTCAGATTTGTTATGGGTCTTCGAAGGGCAACCGCCAATGGAACAGGCAGGCATTGTGGAAAGTTCTGAAAAGTAAAGATCAACAATTCTCTATGAATACCAATGTGTTAAAAAAGTTAAATGACACATAAAAGGTTCAATGCAAGGTTCGTTTTGGTTCTTGGAACTATACACGTTATTCACATGCGATTAAGTATTTGAATAACTTTAAAAAAATAGAAAAATACTTTGACTAAACTCAGAACATGTGAATAGTTCCTTGCATGTACTGTCGTGAACGAAAAGAAAACATGGATGCAATTTGATGACTACTAGCAAATAGATATAAATTAAAAAATTGGACGCAAAATGATTATGGTACATGGCCTTACCTTGACGATCAAACAGTTAGATGCAGGGATCAGAGTAGTTTCTTGTCGTAGAACAGGGAGCAGTTCACAGGTTGCAAACTGACGAGTTTGCTCGAAGTGGTCACGGAAGTTCACAGAGACGAGGTGCAGATAACCAGCACCTTCACGGGTTGACTAGCAAAGCGCAAAGAAGTTCTCATTAGAAATATGAAGTGGGTTATAAAGAATTCGAAACAGGGGTGTGTTTGTGAATGAATGACGTGTATATGTCGTGGCATTATGCGGTTTGCAGGGGGGCATCCAGCGTGAGGGGGGATGCTTGGCAGGAGACACGGGGTCTGGAGGTAGACATGGGAACAACAACCCATGCTCTATAGACCACTTTGAAGTGTACATGGTCTTTGGCACCTCTTGGCCTTTATCGCTCCCTGACAGCTCCACTTGCCAGCGCAAGTACCCCGGTGCGAACTGCCTTTGATAGGGCGGGGGGTGGATTGGGGCGGTGGTCGTGCAGACAAGACACAGGAAGACTCGTGAATGGAGACACACTTATGTGGATTGCAGGGGGGCGTCCAGCGTGAGGGGGGATGCTTGGCAGGAGACACGGGGTCTGGAGGTAGACATGGGAACAACAACCCATGCTCTATAGACCACTTTGAAGTGTACATGGTCTTTGGCACCTCTTGGCCTTGATCGCTCCCTGACAGCTCCACTTGCCAGCGCAAGTACCCCAGTGCAAACTGCCTTTGATAGGGCGGGGGGTGGATTGGGGCGGTGGTCGTGCAGACAAGACACAGGAAGACTCGTGAATGGAGACACACTTATGTGGATTGCAGGGGGGCGTCCAGCGTGAGGGGGGATGCTTGGCAGGAGACACGGGGTCTGGAGGTAGACATGGGAACAACAACCCATGCTCTATAGACCACTTTGAAGTGTACATGGTCTTTGGCACCTCTTGGCCTTTATCGCTCCCTGACAGCTCCACTTGCCAGCGCAAGTACCCCGGTGCGAACTGCCTTTGATAGGGCGGGGGGTGGATTGGGGCGGTGGTCGTGCAGACAAGACCCGTTTGCCGCAGGGCCTCACCAAGGAGAGGCCATCTAACTGCATGTAAGAGGCAGGCTGCAGGATCTAGTACATGGAAGGCAGGGGGGTGAGTTTATAAATACCTCACCCTCCCAGGAGAATATATGGGTGCAGTTCTCCCTGGAGACCATGGATGCCTAGGCAGTTAGTCAGCAGCAGGCTGGCCTGTGGTGGCAAGGCGGCACGGGCCAGAGGGGGTCATCTCTGTACCCGGTGCCCAAAAGGATGATTTATTATGATCAACCATATTGATTCTTTACCTATAACCATGTTTTGTATCAATAAAATCCAACGGCCTTTTATTGCCAACGTTTGAACAAAGTGGTGTGGTAAGTATTTTCGGGGGAGGAGGCAAGGCCGGGAGGCTTGATGCCAACCCGCAAAATAATATATGTATGACTGCTGCATTACACATTGTAAAGTTCCGGTTGCAGCACATCCAGGGAAAACCCGCGGTATTGTCCACTGTCGCTGGGGAAATGTTGTCTAATGGCAAGTACCGCACAGGCAGGTATTACTCTCCGAACGCGGTGTCCGAGCCTCCCGTGAAGCCACCAAGTGAAGCAACGATAGGCCACCAGCCTGTACCACCTGTGAAAAAGAAAGATGCAAACTGTATTAAAATGACAAAACTTTCTTATCAATGTCGATTCAGGTAAAAAATGTCATTCTAGAAAATGCACAATATGGAACCAATTTACATGCGTTCGAATGATATGTAGATGTAATTTTATATGTGGGAGACGACCATGAAATAGTAGTGGCATCACTGACATCACAACCAGAGTATACTTACTCGTTACTCGGATTACGCGGACGAACAGTGCCGCGAAGTTCGTGCATAAGCACCATCATCATCCTCAACACGGTCCGTGAGAGGCAGGCTTCCCTGAACTCTGGCAGCTCGGTGATGCATTGCGGACTTTGCTCGCCTTCCTGCGGACTTTGCTCGCCTTCCGAAATGTAGGCCAAGCACCCGGAATTTTCACGGCAGCAGCAGTTCTCCTCCTCAGTTGGCATTAGCTCGCACTGATTACACGTGCACCAGGTGGAGACGCCGTCCATGCGACATGGTCCAGGCTCTTCATCCGTTGACTGGTCCTCCCAACTGCCGTCCGAATCCCCATCGTTTTCGCGTGCTTGCCTTTCCAGTAGTTCCTCCTCGGTGTACTCGGGCTCGTACATATACAGCATTATTGTAGCCGTTGTGTGGTAAAGAAAGTAAAATAATTTACAGAGAAGGTACAGGTGTTCACAAGGCCTAGAAGCGGCGAAGGTAGCTACCAGAGCACAGAAACGAGTCACAGAATATTCAAAGTAACACAGAGAGAGGAATGGAATCGAAAATCTGCTGCTGTGTGTTGTGAAACGGTGTGTTTATACTCATTGAGGAAAGAGGCGTCCTGCCATTTCCATGGCGACACTTCATTAGCTGAGGCGCAGCGATTGTTGACACGAGACGTGCTTTGGCGTTGGGAAATGGGCGGTACGCGTCTGCTGATGTCAGGCTCAGGGGCGGGGGATTTGATTTAGTGCCGCAAAGGCAGGTGAGCCAGGTCGATGGGGGGAAATGATAGGATTATCACAAAATGGAGGCTGATTTCGAGTGCGATAATGGACGAAAAGTCGGGTAAGGTCCATAGGAAAGTTTTCTACGATCTACCGATTTATGCTTAAAAACACATGGCTGAACCGTAGGGACAATAAAAAAAAACTCCCGGAACTATCCTTTAACTGGTTTTGTTTCTAGGGGTTTCCTTCCCCTACAGACTTCAGCCCTCTGCACATTCAGTGTCTTCTTCTAATGACGTTGCCTTGAGAGGGCTGGCATGCCTTGATAGGGCTGGGTTTATCTTGATTAGTTTGGGCTTGCCTTGATAGGGGTGGACTTGCCTTGATAGGGTTGAGCTTGTCTTGATAGGGCTGAGCTTGCCTTGATAGGCATAGACTTACCGTAATTGGGTTGTGCTTTCCTTAATAGTGATAAGCTCTTCTTGATAAGCCTGGACTTGCCTTGATACGGCTGAGCTTGCCTTGATTGGGCCGAGCTTGCCATGATTGGGATGGGGTTGCCGTGAATGGGATGGGCTTGCTGTGATTAGGATGGGCTTGCTGTGATTAGGATGGGCTTGCCTTGATAAGGCTGGGCTGGTGATTTACCCTGCATAGCAGATCTAGGGATCCCTGTGAGAATTATCATTACCCCTCAATAGTATCACAATGAGGATTCTGATTGCACCCAAGGTGGTATATCTGTGAGGATTATCATTGCCCTGTTGAAATGATCACTGTGAGAATTCTGATTGCTCCCACTAGGAAGGCTCCCTGTGAAGAGTAGGATTGCCCGCTGAGAAGAGACGATTGTGATTGCACCAATGGTGGGGCACCTGTGAGGATTATCATTCCCCCCTGAAAGGGAACACTATGAAGATTCTGATTGCACCCAGGGTGGTATACCTGTGAGGATTATCATTGCCCCCTTGAAGAGTTCACTATGAGGATTCTGATAGATCCAACTAGCTACGTGGATGGAATAGGGCCCCCGAGAGGGGGCTTATATAGAAGAGGTGACGGCTTTTTGGCCTTTACTGTAGAAATTAGACAGTAGGGGGGGAAATACACTCTATATACTAACCTGGGGGGAAAGGACGTCTGGGCGAGGGTGGAAATGGCTTCATCATGATGAGAGTGAGTGATGGCCCTAGTGCTGTGCCTGAACATTTAATAAAAACCCTAGAACCTTCTCTGGGAGGTAGAGTGCTCTTTCAGCATCTGTGACAAGTGGGCATTCATCTAGCACTTCTTGTTGCACTGTTGGGACTCCCCAAACATCTTGCACTTCACAATACCAGAATACCATATGGGTCTTTATTTAGATATCAGGATCATCAGCATTTAGGGATGGCCTCTGGTTTCTCAGAATTTAGTATTCGGGTCTCTCCCATCCCGCTGGTTTCCAAGTATTTAGTTTGCAGGTCTCCTCTAGACATCATCTTTGTCAGCATTCACTTGTCGGGTCTCTTCTAGACCACTGGCAGTAGTCACACCCTTGTTTCAGGGCCCAGGATGCGAGTTTGATCTCCAGCAAAGTGGCCTCCTTGTACCATGGGAGCATGTCTCTAACTCACCAGGTGTCAGCTGCCCCTTCCTGGTTTACTGCTGCCACTGCTAGTATCACCCAACCTATTTCATAATGTTTCAGCCATGCATGTATTGTGTTGCCCCTTCTGACAGGCTGAGACTGCCAGGGTGTTGTGTCATTTACTTTGGCTGGGCAATTTCCATGGTTTCCCTTAACTGACCCCCAAAACATGTAACCAGCAACTTCTCTTCAATGGTAAATTGCAGTATTAGTCTCACCTGGCAGCTCCGTGTTATAAGTTCAATGCAATGTCAGCAATGTCATGGATTTCTGCGTGCATCCCTAAATGTTGTCACTGGAACTCCTTTCCCATGATGCCAGGGTAGTGAGGTCACTACCCAATAGTACTCCTGGGGGTGGTATAATGAGGGAGGATTTCATGGGAAGGGGCACCCCCCGTGGGAACAGGGACAACCATCTAGGGTATGGCACGGTACAACACAACACACCCAAACACTATCACTCTCCTCTCTATCGCCTGAGAAATCTGTACCTAGTAAAGAGATGTTATTGTAGTACTCAAGACCTTGTCTATCTTAAATGTACTGGGATGAAAAAGAACATACCAGACTTAAGTGCATCTAGAGATGAGTTGGCCACGCGGAACCATGAAGATCACAGCCACGAGACAGAAGAAGGACTTGCCCTTTAAGCCAAATAAATACTTCAATCTTGGTATAAAGTTGACAAGGGACTAGACCAGTTGTCAAATCCAGCCAAAGGAGGCAGCAGGCGTACGTGATCTCCAATGCAGAAGATCTGCATCCTGTCCAGAAGCCGACGTGGAGCGGGGGGGGCCAGCAGGGAGCCGAGAGAGTTCCTGGAGGGCTCAGCATGAGTGGAGCCATGTCAAGAGCTCAGGAGCTATTTTCACACCGTTCCAGAAAATTGAGTCACAAGTCTGTGCGAATGAAAAGGTGCACACAGAATGCATGAACAACCTGCCAAATGATTTCAATTCCTACAAATTAAACACTGATCTTATATGGGCAGAAATTAAATCTACAATTCTTGCCCAAAATAATTGTAACATCAGCTCTTGAGTCCATTCGACATATCCTCCTCAGGTGGCATCTTTCAATGATGACACACCGTTATCTGCATCTGTGATGGAAGAGTTTATTCGTTTAGCACAGACGGTTGATGAGCAAGCTTTATCTGATGAGGCATGTCCTGATACTGTGATGAAGTCAGAGATTTTGAATTCTTCTTCTCTACCGAAAGATAAAATCAGGCAGTTAAGTACAGATTTATCAAATTCTGTTCCCAACCTGCAATCTGATTTGGCACTTATTGATAATAATAATAATAATAATTAGGCTTTTATATAGCGCTACAAACCCTCAGGTATCTGAGCGCTGCTTATTATTACCCACGGTGTGTGGTGCTCATTTATCGACCTCGGAAGGATGAAAGGCTGAGTTTGGCCCCGCCGGGATTCGAACCTGCATTAGCAGGCTCTGCACGGGTGTCAAAGCGGGCGCTCTACTCGCTGTGCCACTTGACCGGCCACCTGAGATGATCAGCCTTCTCTTCTCACAGCCATTATTTAAAAAGAAAAAGAATAATCTCAAGCCATTATCAGCTATTCATGATGATTTGGATCCTAAACAAAATCCCTAAAGTCAGTTCAAAAATAGCAAACAAAAGAAAGCTGCAAAAAATAACTTTTGTATAGCTCTTGATAACATTTCTCAAGAAGCCGTCAAAAGATCAAAAAGTCTAAAGGTTCAAAAGAGACTGTAAAGAAAGTTAGCCAGCAAGTGGCGAAGGAAGCACAGTCCCCTGTGTTGTCTGACCTGGATATTAGCCTTCCTACAGCATCTGATTCAAGTAACGTAAGAGCGAAACCCACAACAGCTTCCCAGACTGATGTAATCCCACCTCAAGATCCAGCTCCTGTTAAACCTGTGAAAGTAGCTCAATTTATTTGTAGAAAAAAACATTTGAAGTCAACAGACATATTTGTTAAATCTGATTCAATAACTGAGTCCACTGCAATACCGTTCATCTGTTCTCTGCCTGAAGTATCTAATAATAGCTCACAACCGTCTCCCATACAAACTCCTAAACCCACTGATCTATCAATGTGTGAAACGCCATCTGCTGCCCCAAAATTATGGCTCAAACAATGTAAGCAGAAAAAATGGCAGACTGCACTAAATCAAAGTGCTATTCTTTCACATACCAAACAGATGTCAGATTTTTACTTGTTCTCTTCAAATGACATTGACAGACTGTCATTCCACAATGAGAACTATACACAAATTGTGGAACTGAACTTAAAACCGAATGTCGGTGTGCAAGCACGAGTTTCTGCAGCAAAGGATCTGAAAAAAATAGGAATCGAGGTATATCCAACTCTTCCTCACTTGCCGCATAATGGAAATCTCCATGGCACAACAACTTTGCTTGATGACCCGGTAGTCAGATTCCTGTTATAGATACAACTTGTCCTCAAGTCAAAGACAAAGTGGCAGAAAAGAACGATAAGTCCAAGTTAATGTCCTCGTTACCGGACATTATTACTGAGGTTTTCCAACGTCTTATTGTTTCTGACAATATACTCTAGGCAAAAGACCAGATAAAGTTCTTCAGTTGGAACACTCTCGGCCCCCTGTCATTCAGACATGGGGCCACAAGGGAGCTGGTCTTTGCAGACTTCGATTTAGTTTTCTTTCAGGAGACTTGGCTTATAACTGAGATATACCTGGATGGTTTTACTATTTTTTCTCCATTAGCAATCTGTGCTAATAGTGGTCCCCCTTCAGGTGGCCTTATGATCGCTGTTCGCAATTCTCTAGGATCTAACGTTCTGTGCTTGAGTAATGACATCCATGGTATCTTAGTCCGGAGATGTATGGTTGCATGGGGTTCAGTTACTCGCGGCTTACTTTTATGAAATATAAACGGGAATCCTGTAATCTGTGATCTTTCCTCTTTCATGGAATAATTTTTGGCCATTTTGACCGACCTGAAAATCTGTTTCCCTGCCAACCTTTATTTATTTGGGGGTAGACTTTAATACCGGTTGTGTTCCTTCTGTAAGGTGTGTATCTAAATCTAAGCTCAGTAATAGTAATGGAGAAATGTGGGACCACTTGTTTAAGGAATGGGATTTAATCATTGTTAATGGCAACATTCCTTCTGATTGCCCTCCTGCTTGGACTTGGTCCAATTTTAAAAGTTCCTCCACAATAGATTATATCATTGTTTGCAATGACCTGTTTCAGCATTGCCAATAGTTAAATGTTGTTTCTATGTCACACAGTGAACATTTTTATTTGCAATCTGCTTTTTCGATTGACCCTTATGAGCCTATAACATCTTATGATACTAAAGTATCTGAATATGCAAGGGAATCGGGTTGCTTGTCTTATAAAATGTGGTCGGTTGCTGATTGACAAATTGGATTCTATTGTAAATTACAGCCAAGAATGTGATTTGAAAAGGTTGTGTTCCTCAGATAATTTTGTGAACTTCATTTGGCACCTGAATCCACTTAGATGTATTGCAGTGACTGATGTAAAAACTCATATACACACATTTGATGAAATGACCCATATAAAAAAAGCTTTGAAAAATAATCTGTGTCACCTAATAATTGCACAGCATGATAAAAATATCTACTTTTCTGAGAATTCTAAATAATCTAACTACTACAAACATTGGTCACGTGGCCACAGAATATTACGTAATATCCAAGATAGGCAAAATTTGTTAACTTCTCTTTTGCCCATGCATGCAAGGAATTTCTGGGCTCTGATTAATACTAAAAATGAGCTCCAAAGATCACGCCAAACAACGATAATTTCTTCATAGATGTGGGAGACATATTTCACTGATAATACACAGATTCCTCCTCTAAATCACCCATGAGCATAAAACACTGCGGTCCTTAAAGATTGTAGAAGGAGACATAGGAGCATAATTATACATTCATCTCAATCCCGCGCTGCGCATCCCAACGGACTCACAAATGTCACCTTTCGAGCCGATCCAACCATTTGGGCAGTCATTCTTAGTCATCTTTTTTAGACAGATAGTTGAGACCCAGCGATTCCTGACTTCTTGGAAACAAGCTATAATTATCCCTATCTATACGAAGGGCCTTAGAACAGATCCTGCAAACTACCGACCGATTGCCTGAATATTGTCTAAACACCAAGTCGGTTTTCGCAAAGGCCTCTCCACACTGTTTAATGGTACAATAACTAATACCTTAAAAGCTCAGTCCCAAACGAAAAATGCATGACCAACATCCATCGCACTGATTTATCGAAAGCCTTTGATCTGGTCAATAGGTCAAAACATTGGCAAAAATCACGATCTTGGGACATTCCTGATGACCTATTACAAATCATAAGCGCCCTTCATGAGAACACCACAATTAAGATCTTACTAAATCAAAACAGGTCAATTTATCTTCCTCTATCCCCATAGCCAAAGGGGTAAGGCAAGGCTGTCTTTTGGCTGATCTTCTTTTCAATCTATACCAATCTGATCTGGCTACTTTTCTACAAAACTTTACCTTTGTGTTGCCCATCATAGTCAAATGCAAAATCCATTTCTGGGCATTTGCCGATGATATTGCCCTCATTGGTAATACTCCTGTATGGCTGAAACACCTTCTTAATGCACGCAAGGAGTATGTAACTAAAAACAAGCTTGTTGTTAATCCAAACAAATCTGCCATACTTGTGTTTGACAAAGCTCATAAGAAGACACCCAAGTTACCCTGGTCATTAATTCACCAGACAATCTCGATAGAGAAGCACATTAAGTTTTTGGGATTTAACATTCAAGCTAATCATTCTGTGCTGGACCTCTCTAGAGAACTTGAGAGTAAGCTTTTACAATTCACTTGTCAGATGAAGAAATTATTTAAATCCTTCTGTAGATTCACCTTAATGCCTCTTATTAGATTCTACAAGGGCAAAGTCCTCCCCTCGATGTTAAACAGCATGGAATGTAATCCCTGTGCCAATCAAATCAATTGGCATCGGCTAGAAGGCCCTATATTGAAGAACTCTTTATTGCTACTGATGTCTTTACCAATTGCAAAATTAAGATATGAGTTGGGTCTTCACTCCCTGCAATCATATTACCATTGGAAGGTTCTCGCTCTTTATAGACTCATCTTAATTAGTAGGTACATCAGACGCTTTCCAAATCCGGCTTGGTGAGTCGAATTATTACGTTTTCGATTCAATTTGATTAAGACCAACGAAATGCAATGTATTTGGCAAAAATTAGATCCTTCTGCTGCAGAATGCACTCTCTGCTCTGAGGGGTTGATATAGGATTCTCGACATTTGTCAATATCTTGCTCTGCCATCTACCCCCTGAGAGTAAAATACTTTGCACAATTTGAGGCTCAACAAGGCTGAAACACGTGTATGGGGTTGCTGTTGGTACTCTCGTTCAGAGAGGAATTGCCATAGCATTTCGGTGCTGGACTGCCCATGTGGGTGGGACAAAGACTGATATGCAAATGGATATTTCCCATCTGTGAAAGGCACAATGAGCAAAAAGCGTGTGCTGCAAACTCTCATCTCAGAACTGGTTATCATGCCATGTTCTTTCTGGAGAGGAGTGCCATGTTACCTTTTTTGAAACCTTTGCACAATTCGTCCATGACCTGACCTGGCTTATTACTCAAGCTTTTTGGTACAGGATAGCATCTGGGAAAAAGATTCCATTATCTATTGCTTTAGTAAAATTCCTTAATGAACAGAATGTCATCAGTATGTCTGTGTGATTGAAAGTTGGAACTTGAACTTGTTTGTGAACCTATTCTGTTGGATTTGATTTCATTTGCCATACAAGATCGTAATTGTCTATATTTTATCTTTTGTTTTTTGCTTGGTTTTATTTTAAGAATGTGTAAAAAGGCATCTCATGTGACTAATGCACAATAAAACGTCTGTTTTAAAAATGGGAACTGCAGCCCCATGCTTTGCAACACTGATCTGGCTCGAGGTACATTGGCACTCCTTGATGTGTTTTGGTCTTGTGTAGTTTGTATACTCAAGACCTTCCCCTTTGCTTCTGCTTCCTCTCCTCCTCTCCCCTGTTGATGTCCTGGCTTAATCTGAAATTGCAATGGTTACCTGGCTACCCTCTGAACTCGGGCCGAGGTCCCCTCCCCACCAGTTGCACACATGCACTGCCCCCCCAGGCAACCCTTGCACTCAGGGACTCTTTCTGTATCCCTACAGCTCCTACCAGCACTTTCCCCTGATGTTTGCACTTACCCTTGCACTTGTCATCAGCTGGCTGCACTTTATTATTTATTGTATTTAGTTTTTACTGTTATACTATGCACTGCATTGCCCCCTCCACCCTCCCCTGCACTTGCGCAATCTCAATGTCACCTGGCCTAGTAGGATTGTTGTCTCTGGGCCTCATTACAACCCAGGCGTTAAGGGTTAATGCCTGATTACCATTTTAACGCCTGCTTTTAGCAGGCGTTTAAAAGCAAAGGGCTAACCCACCTTGGTGCTAATTACGGCACCGTAATTTACGGTGCCGTGATTAGCGCCTTCCCCACTCCCATTATGCCCTATGGGGCAAAAATGGGGAAGGGTAAATGGGGAATGGGGATTTATCGCCCCACTCACCTTGGAATGGGGCGGTAAATCCGCCATCCACCATGGTGTAAACAGAGTTTACACCATGGTGCTAAAGTAGGGAATTTACCGCCTGGGTTGTAATGAACTCCTCTGTCTTCCCTTTGTTTCCCCTCCCTTGCCTCGTCGCGCCTTGAAACACTTGTGTATAGGCGCGGTATAAATGCCATATATCATATCTCATCATTCAGTGACAATGGAACTCGGGCCACCTGGTAGGGTCGTCTTGAGGCCAGGTAATAAACTCGGTGCAAGGGGTGATTAAGGGCAGAGTTGGTCAATGATTTATGGGTGGCAATCAGGTTCTCAGAAATTACTAAGATGTGACCAGAGGCCATGCGTGCTGAAATGGTAGTCATAATAGATGAGCGTGAAATAGGAGATCCCAGAGACACCAGCAAGTCTGGACAGATGAGATGGCTATCATCAGTTCAAAGGGAACATGTTTGTCTCTCCCAGCCTTTAGAAGTGTCCTTGTCAAGCCATGTGCATTACGACCGGGGTTAGAGGTTCCCAACCAGATTGAACTTGAAATAAATTAGGTTTGTTGTGCGTGAATATCTAACTATGTAATGATGTCCCTGCTGACTAAATAAAGATCCCAAAAAGGGATGTGCTGTTAACATGAGTTCATGCAAATATGTGTTGAAAAGAGTTGAATGTATCATATGGGAATATGGGAACTTGCCGGGGTATTAGATTTCTTTGTATAGGTTTGAACAATCATGTTTGGAGGGATGACTTTGTAATAAAATATGTGAGAGTGTGTTAAATGTTGCAAAATGTATATAATGTGCAACCTTAGTGTGGTTCAGAGAGAATCGGGTTAGTTTGACTACAGCGTCATCTAGCCCCTCCCAGCCGTTTTTACAATAAGCTTGCTTTACAGACAAATGTGCACTTGCTTCTTATGAGGTGGGTCTATTTTGAGCAAGGTGATCGGGGGTTCACCCACACACCCTCCCCAAACACCCAAAGGCACAATGTAAATTTGAGTGTTCAGCCAAATGTCATTTGCGCTGCCTCTTCGGCACATGGTTCTTGGCTGGCCCAGATGTCGATGAAAGCCGATGGGAGTGGTGCCCTGGGCTTCCCTGCTCCAAGCTCCCGGGGGAGTGGTGGTCAATGGCGGGTCAAACTCCTGGGCCCGCAAGTGCGCAAGAGTAACTTGCAGGCAGTGCACGAGGGAGTCAGACACAGCTGAAATCCCCTCATTAACCTCATGGACCCTCTGGGGCAGGATGATTAGGGCAGTGGTTGTACAGCCTTGTGCCCGTGCACTCCTGTGGCTGGAGGCCTGGATGCACTCACACAGCAGCCTCAACTCAGTGAGCTGCTGCTGGGCGAGAGTAGTCATTGCCCCATGCCTGTCCTCCATTGCACATAGTCGCGCATCCATGTCCTGGATGCTGGGCATGGATGGAGGAGGTGGCTGTGCAGTGTTGCCAGGCTGAAAGACTGGGTTGGGTCGGGGGTATGGTGGTCATTGTAAAGACTGGAGGTGGGGGGTGTCTGAGGCACAGAGGACCCCAGCTAAGATTCTCTATTTTTGGTAGCAATGGACGAGCAATCAGGGCCTAGCTTCTCAGGAGGTGATGCAGGCTGGTTCTTAAGTACAATGTAGTCCCTAAGCACCCACAAAAGAATGTCCACACACTGTATTAGTTAAAACACAGTCTTTATATAATTAATCTTCACGGTTATGTACAATATCACGATAACTCACTTTGTACTCGGTTATCTACAATGGCAAATCTATACAGTTCTACGTGTTACCACAATCACTATTCGATCTCTTTAAAGTGCATCGACTGTACGGTTAATTGTCACACAAATCAGTTTGTAAAGGAAACCAACAATAGATATAAGAGGAAAGCAGTTGTTTAGAACAATTGGCAGAATACTGGCCCCTACCACTAGGCACAGTTCTGTGTGGAGACCCCCCACCTGGGCTACCTGTAGAATAAAGATATATCACAAGCCCAGTCCATGTATTGTTCACAAAAGTCTTTCTAATAGTTTGGAAACCCCAAAGTACCTGGTGTTGTAGAGTTCCTCGTCAGGAAATCAACAGCACTTCTTGAGTGCACTCCCTTTAAGGCAGGAGCCACGGGTCGTCGAACGTCCGGCGATGTACAGGGTGAACTACGGTGGTGAAGTGGCAGCTTTGTTCCTAGCAGTGCTTGTCGACGACTGAGTGTAGACGTCCTGCAAGGAAGAGGCGTGCGGGGAACCTCGATGTCGATAGTTCAGGACCACAAAGAGTTGAAGAACTGTGGCCCAGCAAGGGCATCGAGTCGCAGAGTCTCCGTGGTCTATAGGTGGCAGGAACCCCACTGGCAGATGCTCCTCGGCACTTCAGCGTCCTTGATTTTCTCCAGCGGGACAAAGTGATCGACGGTGCAGACGAGAGCGTCCTTGGATCAAATGTTCTTAGGCAACGGGAGCACTGCGGCTCTGGTCGGTGACGGCTGTCGGTGACGTTGGCGGACAACAGTCCGATTGCTTCTCCTTGGGATTCCGCGCCAATCCCCGTCTCCGGTCGGCAGCCTTTCATAGGTCTGTCTACCAGGGATCTTTGGCAAAGATCAGCTGGTGCAGGATGGTCCCGCTTAGCTCGGGAAGAGGTCTCCTTACCAGGTCCTCTCTTGGATGAGTTCTTGGAGACACAACCGCTTTCAGATCGGTGAAGTAGAGCAACAGCAATTCTTCTCTTCCAGCAGGGCTTCAAGGTGAAGCTTCACTTTCAACTCCAGTTTCTCTTCAGATTATGAACGATTTCTAGCAGTGAAAGGCCCCCAGATATACTAGTTGATCTTCCATTCATTCTGCTGGGTCACACTCAGGCACCCAACCACTCAGAAGGGCATTCAGCAGTCAGTCAACCAATCAGGCGCACAGTGCATTCAGGCCATTCATCTCCATCCAGACACTCATAACACAGAATGTGGATTCGGACAAGTACCACGCCATTCAACACTACACACTGCATTCATACCGGTTTCGGGCAGGGCTGTCTCAGTCATTGTGTCAAACACCAGATACCAGACATCCACAACAAGAAGTGTTCATTCGTCACACACTCCATTCACCCAGGTCCCACACACAGGTGTACCCACAACATACGTTCGTTGGGAAGGCTCCAGCCAGTCTGGTCGGCACTTCCCCATACTACCATATTTGGAACTTCCACCCAACAGCCAGCCAGGGGGAACGGACAGAGTCAGGGCTTCCCAGGACTTCGGGAGGATCAAGGTAACAGGCGATGGATGGCAAGAGGCCACGGGGTCATCTTTTCTCCATCAGGAATCTACCGATTCCAACGACAGGGCCTGGGCATCCCAAAATGGAGGGCGCACAGGGCACCAGTCATTTCAGCATGGAGCTGCCACCAGCCCGTACCCTGCTCTGCCGGCCACACACAGGTGCCCAAAAACATACACTAGGGGCACAGGGTTGTACCCAGACCCATGGGTGCCATAAGGGTATCCCATGGGTCTGTACACCAAACCAAAAGAGAGAACTGCACCGCCAGGAGTCTCACATGAACTCCTGCGTGGAAAACACAACAGAACACAGAGCGTCTGGCCGATGTGACATGGTCCCTGCGTTTGACCCCAGTCACTACTCTGACAGTTCCATTCTGACAAACCTAGAGTTTATTCTGGCTAGTTATATCAATACCTATGAGTAAACAGGAGCAGTAATCAATTTTTGCCCTGATGATTGCTCTAGCAATCGTGTCTGCATTCTCTTGGGAGATCAAGGGTCTTAAGTGAGCCAGCAACTTTATATAATATGCGCATGTTGACACCATGCTGCTGACATATGGTCTCATGGTAGGATGCTGATCAAGTACTACGCCAAGAGTTTTCACTTTCTTCAGCGGAGCAATCATTTCTGTCCCTGTGTGAAAACTTCATATGCCATGCCTAGTTTCTGTAGCATACGTTATGTTATGTAAGTGATTCTAATAAAGCGCACGGTCGCCCTAAGACATCATGGAGCTAAGAGATGGAGACAGCCCCATGAAAATTCAAAATAGGTAGGTTTTAACCCGCCTTCTAAAACTCCAGATCGTTAGGGGTTTTCTTTATGATAAGTGGGAGATTATTCCACAGAACCGCTGCAGCAATAGAGAAGGCCCGGCCGCCAACCCGGTCTCTGTTGGACTTTTGAACAACCAGCTGTTCGGAAGTGGCTGAGCAAAGGTGACGAGTAGGATGATAGCGCATAAACTTGGCTTGAAGGCATTCTGCTCCCCGACCATGAAGGGCACGGTGTAAAACACACAAGATCTTAAATTCAACCCGCTGAGCCACACAGGGAAGATGTGCACTCCAAAAGGGGAACGTGTGGCTACCCTTGCAGCCAAAATTTGCAGCCACTGCAGCTGTTTAATTAGGCCCCTGGGTTGGGCTAGATACAAAGAGTTGCAATAGTCTATTCGTGATAGAACCAACGCAGCAACCACAGGAGGGTGCAGTGGGGCCGGGATCAGGAGTAATACTCTTCTCAGAATTTACAGCTGAAAATGGCCAGCCTGACAGACCGCAGAGACTTGTTGGTCCATAGACAAGGATGCAGATAGGACCACACCCAAGTTTTTCACTTTCTTAACCGAAGTCGGTAAGGGTCCCAGGGAGGAGGGCCAGAAGGAGGACACCCAGAGTGTAGGATCAGGGGGATAGCCCACCACCATCACCTCATTCTTGTCCCAGTTCAGTTTGAGCCTGTTGCGGTTCATCCAATCTCCAACAGCAGTAAGGCACCCCCGCAAGCACGACGACACCTCAGTCGGATCAAGGTCTTATCTGATCAGTATCTGGGTGTCGTCGGCATAGGAGTAGCACCTGAAGCCGAAGGAGCGGATGAGACACAAAAGGGCCCATATGTAGATGTTAAACAAAATAGGTGACAAAGAGGAGCCTTGGGGCACTCCACAACTGAGGCGACAAGGAGCAGAGAGAAAGGGAGGCATCGAGAGGGTCTGAGTACGATCCGCAAGGAACAAACTGAACCAAGCTAGTACCTGTCCAGATATACCAAACTGGGAGAGGCGAGATAGCAGGATGGAGTGGTCGACAGTGTCGAAAGCCGCTGATAGGTCTAACAAAATCAGGGCCCCCACTCCACCTGCATCCACCAGCCTGGTCATATCGTCCAAGACGGCGACCAAGACACTCTCCGTGCCACGACCGGGACGGGTCCTGGACTGAACGGGGTCCAGAAAATTAGAAGATTCTAGAAAAGTGGATAGTAGGGGGGTCACCAATGATTCTAAAAGTTTAGCCAGAAAAGGGAGAAGTAAAATAGGATGGAAATTAGATGGAGTAGGAGGGTCCAAGGTCGTTTTTTTCAAAAGAGGGATCACCCTAGCAGACTTCAACTCCTGAGGGACAGATCCTGTTTGAAAGGAGTCATTAATAGCATTGGTAATCTCGGATAGCAGATCAGGGGCAATGTCTTACATGACCCATAAAGGAATAGCATCCGAGGGAGAGCATGACTTGATTTTTCCAATAGCCATTAGGACGGTTTCGTCGGTATAAGTCGGAAAGATATATATCACACTTTTATAATAAATTAATATTTGATAGCACCCTTATGAATATTATGTTGATCAACAATAGATAATCTGACACTTGCACACCTCTTTACAATCAATGAGGAATTAGTATAGGAAGGAAAAGGTAGCATAAAATACTTTTATGGTTTCAAGGAAAAGCAATGAGGGAAAAATTGCAGCACAGAAATAAACTTGATTTCAACAAAAGATAATATGATCACTCTTTCTTTGACAATCCCCCCCCCCCATGCAAGATAAGGAGATGGAAGGAGAGAACACAATTCTCAGGAAATACAAAATGCAATACAAATTTCCAGTTCCCCCAGCGAGCTTAGAGGAAAACAGGTATGATTTTAAAGCAGGCAAGATCCTTTTTAAATGTGGTGGCAATGAAGTGAAAAATATGCTGAAAATGCTTTTAATTCTCTCTAGAGGTTCAGGGTGAGTGAGAGATACTTTAAATCAGTTCAGGTCAGCCCTACCAATGATTCAGGGATGGTTATCAGGTTGAAAACGGGATTCAGTGATGGAAGCAAAAGACAGATATTTTACACGTGGCTGAAATGAAGCAAACTGTCAATTCGCGGCACTTTTTTCGAGTGCGTCGATCGCGATTACAGAGGAACTATAAGGAGTAGCAAGTCAGTGTTAGGCTTGGTGGAAAGCTTAGAATCTTAGCTTTAAGATGAAAGTCAAACCACGTTACTAGCACCTACGATTCCAAAGATATGTTATGAAGGTAGTTTTTCAGAAATGAAATAATGATTCAAAATGGCAAAATGACTTTTACAGGTTTAAAATCGGAGAAGGGACAAATAATTCTATGATGCAGTTCTGGACAGTTTAAAATGGTTTGGATCAGATTATTTTAGACTAAGAGATTGGTTCTGGCACAGTTCTAGCTGAGTACTCACACTCTAAAGTTGAAATAGGTCATCAAGGTCTGATCAGGTTTAGACTGGACTCCTGGCGGGTGGTTCTGAAGTCACATCTCTCTGGGTCAGCTCTGCTCTGCACTTCATAGCGGTCTGGTCTGGGTATCTCTGGTTCTGGTCTCTCTGGATACAGCACTGCTTTCTGGATCTGCTACCGGTTCTGGCAAAAGTTCTTGGCAAAGAATTCAACAGCTCGCCCGGCTGTAGAATAGTTTGGTTGGATTGCTGGATTCTGAAGGCCTGCTGAGAAGAGTTCTCAGCTTGTGGGTTAGGCCTTTGATTTAAGTTCTGTAGTCTATCTGGAGTGTAAGTTCTGGATGTTCCTTCTAGATGTTGTGTGGTCCGGCAAAATGCTCTGCAAGAAAATGGAAAATGAATGTCTCTACCTGGGTTTTGGTGTTCCTTTTATGTCTTTAGAAAATGGGTGTGTGCGTGGCATAACTAAGCCTGCCCCTCACAACTTATCATTGGCCAAGTTTTCCTCTCTCCCTTGATTGGGGGACTGAGTTGTGAGTCAGGATGAGTCAGAGTGATGCTATTTTTATGGCTGGCTGAAATCCCTCCCCTTGTCAAATTGCACACAAATCTATATTTGATCCAAATACACATTTATCTATGTACCATTTTCCTAATATTATATTTCCAGTTAACATATTTTCTGTAGCACCAAACCATCCGATCCCTGTCTTTGTAAGATGTCGTGTCCACTTATGACAGAATTCTGCCCTTTTCATCAAGAACACAACCTCTAAACTTTTCCAGAATTTACACAAACATGCACAAGGAATATGGGCATCAGATGATAAAGTGTCAGATTTTTAACATACAGAATTTCGGAGTAATACCTTATGTTCCGCTACTACCCCCCCAGAACATACCACAGAGTCCTAACACCTCTTAAAATGTGCACAGAAAAATCACAAGAATAATGATATTAATTATATAATTTTGACAAGTCCGTACTATGAATTATCCATCTTTTTAAAATTATGCTCTGGGCCAGAGGGGTGTGGTTTCCCAAAGCACATGGTGGAATTTCTGGTTTGTCCACTTCCTCCAACTCAAGTGGCTCACAGAGGCACTGCCCCTCCCAGTTTCTCTCAAGAGGAAGCCATTTACGACCCCCCCCTAATTTAACATTTGCCTGAGCCAAGGAAGGCTCATTGTTCTGTTTCCCTGCTCCCAGGTGCTACTCCCCGGATTCAATCAGAGAGGTGTAACCTCCTTTTGGTGGGAACAGCAGAAGGTAGCCAGGCCTGAAAATGCAGTGGCTGGGCAAGTTTCAACTCCTGTCGGGGGGTAGTTGCCGGGCAGAATTCAATCTCTTCAAGCCAGGCTTCAGCCAAATGTTACTTTTGTTCCCAGTTTTTCTTCATTCAAAACAAACGTACAATTTCTACACATGCAGCTAGAACGCTGAGTCTAAGTTCAAAACTATGACATGTAAACAGTTGCAACCTATGTGACACTCAAAGTAGGTCACTCATTTATTTTAAACATTTCGATTTTAGTGGCTTGAAGTCCAATTTCACTTCAGCTGTTGACATCCACAGCTCTGCCAGTTTTGTTATAAACATTGTTTTGGGCACTTCATCTTTCCAGATTTTGTATGCACACAAGACTACATTCTGCCAAATGTCCTCTGGTGTTCAGTGAGATTTTTGAATATCTTGCAATGTTTAAAATAGGCATTTTTAGCTTGCATTTCAGAGAAACAAAGGTGATTTCAAAGCGCTTTTTGAGCTAACAGGCACTGCTGTTTTTCCTTTTGCACCACGTTTCACTCATGGCGCTTCTGGCCCACCATGCTCGCACTGGTGGGTGGCAGGTTAGGCAACCATTTTGGTGTGCGCAAAAACTCCACGGTTTTCCTGGATTCTGGCGCAATGTGGGCTTTTTCGGCCATCTTGGATTTTCTGAGCCCACAGCCCCAAATGTTGCAGCATAACAACTCGAACATGGGTCAAAACCCCTGACAGCTTCAGACATAGAGGACAGTGACACTGCTGACTCACTGCTGCATTTGGCTTGGATCAAAGTGCCCACATTTGAGGTGTCCACAGCACGCCAGGAGTGCTGCCAGATTTTCTATGTCAGCGTTTTGACAGGTTTGCCTATAATTTCCAGTCTACAAGAGACCAGGAAATGGTCAGACCAGGGAATGGGTTCGATAAACTGGTGAGTAAGAAGGGATTTATGCGCAAATACCAAATCCAGTATGTTGCCCAATTTATGAGTTAGGTTATCAACATGTTGATGGAGTTGGAGATCATCCATACTTTCAACAAATAGGTCGAGAACAGGGGCGTGGGAGGACAGTATTTTAAATTAAAGTCCCCTAGAACCACCAGATGAGTGTATTGAATTTGCAGATTGGCTACAAGATCAGGACATTTCTCAAGAAAGCTGCCTTGTGAAAGGGCAGGAGGGCGGTATATGAGCAAAAAGTGACAGATGTCAGTGGATTGACTCACACAATGAAATAATAGGACCTCCATCGGGATGTTGTGGGAGCAGTCTATTTGAGTAAGAGTAACCTCTTCCCTGAACATAACAGCAATTCCTCCTCCAATCTGAGATGGCTTGCGATTGACATGCAAGATGCAATATCAGACATGCCAACATTCCGACTCACCTGGGAGGGAGATTTAATCAGAGAAATTGGGAGTGTCACATTTTCCCATAGGGATGCATTGGGATGCATTGGGGCTAGGAGTATTTTAGGCGGGAGCACGTGAAAAATAGCAATATTTTTTCACGAAAAGTCAGGAGTCTCCCGCCTAAATCAGGAGGGTTGGCATGTATGCAATATCCAGGGGGGATAGCTTGAAGGAGATGGGGACCCGAGCTGGCCTGGAGCCATGTCTCTGCAAGAAACAGCATAGTAGGGCATCGATCCTCTAGCAGAATATGAAGTTCCTCAGCATGAGCTGGAAGAGAGCGAGTATTTAACAGAAATACTGAAAAATGCTCAGGTATTTTGCTGGCTGGAGGTATTGGGCAGAAATGATCAATACTAGAAGAGTTCCCAACCCATCCTATAGGGAAAGCAGTGTCTTTCGGTGCTAGATTAATTAGAGCAGCACTGCTCCAAGTGATACCATGGCGGCTCTTCCCAGCCACGACGCGGACGGGCACAGACGGGCTTGCCTTAAGCGCACCTTTGGTGCGCTGCAGGCGTGCCTGCTGCGCCCCATCCGCTGCACCATCCGCTGCGCCTCGGTTAAAGAAGGCACATAAATGCCAGTGGCGAAGGTGAGGTGAAGCTAAGCCCGCCCCCTGCATGAAGTAGAAAGGAGACTGCTCAAGGCAGGAACCCAAACACACGAGCGTAGGGGTAGCAATTAAAAAAAGATATCCTAGCGTTGCTTCAGTCATTACTGTCATGCAAAACACAATAAAAAATGTTTAGCAGCAAATCACAACAAGGAGGCTTTATAATAACAGGCTCATAGGAGCCGTCTCACCACTCCACACGAGTGCTGGAATGAACGGCACTAAATGCTGTGTAGATCCAATTACCATCAGATCGGTTTTGTCCTTATTGAGTCTAATTTATTGTGAATCATCCATGACTCAATGAGGTCAAATACTTAGTTAATTTCCGTTTCATCCAATTCATGATTCCCGGTAAGCGGGACGACACATTGTGTGTCGTCAGCGTAATTCGTAAAAAATTTGCCCTAATGCGCCAGCCTATCGAACAGTGGGACAGTGAAAATATTATAAAAACACAGTGAGGTGCATGCACCTTGAGGGACCCCGCAACCAACATTAAATGGTACTGATTCTGCTTCTCAAAGGCAAACCCTACATTCGCGATTGCCAAGAAAAGAGGACACCCATTGAGTAGCAAGTGGTGAAAAGTTTGCAACTTCCTTTAACCTGGTGGACATGATTGAATAGTCCACCAGGTCAAAAGCAGCCGATAGGTCCAGCAACATTAGTAAGCTTCATTCCTGTCCATACAGTAAGTAGCTTAGATTTAAGCTCACAGAGTGCAGTCTCAGTACCAAACCCCACTCGAATGCCAGATTGGTGGTCATTAAGGAAGGGATGGGTTTTAAGATGGGCTGAGATTTGTTTGTACCCCACACGATCTAGGATTTTCAGTAGAAAGGCGGTATTAGTAATAGGCCAATAACTACTAGGCAAATCAGGTTACAATCCGGGTTTTTTTCAGAATTGGCATTACCCATGCCTTTTTTTAGATCCTGGGGAACCATACCGGTTGTCAAAGAGGTATTGATACATTTACATATTGCTCCTAACAATGTGGGCAGGCATGATTTAATAATCATTTTTGAACCCCCCCTCACAAACTCTCGAACCATAAAAATGCATCTAATTTACAGACCCCCCCTCGACCCTTGGGCTCCTTCGAAGAAGAAATCAATACACTTCTTTCTACAAACACAAAACCTACATCTCAAATCCTGACACGAGGCGATTTTAATTTAGGTCTCAATGACCCCCCTCAGACCAACTTGCAGTGTCAGTAGCCAATTCCTTAGCTGAACTTGGCCTCACTCAAAGAGTCTTACTCACTACCCACAACAAAGGAAGAATCCTTGATTGGATAGCAGACCGTAACTGTATCACAACCATAACTTCTATTGAACCACAACCCTGGCCGACCACTCCCTACTGGCCCTTAACCTTCAAGACTGTACCCTACTGAATAAAGAAACTCTTATTGCCCCTTCCATGCCAACCAGGAATAAAAAAAATATTACAGCACATAAACTTTTGCCTTTCCTCTATCCCCTACTTATGCCCTCCTTAGCCTCCTCTGACCCATTAGAATTGGTGGACCTTTATAACAAAACCTTGACTACAGCGCTAGATAGCATTGCCCCTTTTGAAATGCACAAAAACAAATTTAAATCACACCTGAACTTGTGGTTCACCCCCAAACGCAAAGCTTTAAGAAATGAAAAAAGGAAATGTAAGACATCCTGGAGAAACAACCCCTCCATAGCCAATAAAGACATCCTGCTCAAAATCTCAGCCAGCTACAAAGAAGAAATTCTGCTAGCAAAAAGGGATACTTATAACAATAGGATTGAAACGGCAAGTTCAAGTTCTAGAGAACTATTTACTATTCTAAGAGAACTTGAATCCCCCATCCCTACCATTGACAATTGCATCACATTCAAGAAGCTCTAACCAATCAAATCACTCTGCTTCAAAGGAAAATAGCAGCCAAAAAAGAGAACCTGATACCTCAGCTTGCTACACCTAAACCTACACCTACCCATACCCTCCCGAAACCACAACAACGCTTCAATTTCACATCAGTGTCCACCCAGGAAGTAATTAACATTATTGCCTCACTTAAACCCTGCAACTGCCAAGGAGATTCCTGCCCAGCATCCGTCATCAAAGATGCGGCCAAAGAACTTGCCCCATTTATCCACTCTCATTAATGCCTCCTTTCGCACAGGCACCATTCCAGCTAACATGAAGAACTCATGGGTACTCCCACTCTTAAAAACAAAAAAAAACACATTAGCCCCTAGCATCCTCACTAATTTTAGACCCATCACCACTGCCCCCTTTTTTCTTAAAATCATTGATAAGGCTGCCTACAACCAGATTCAAATTACCTAGAGACCCATAAACTACTTGGACTTAGACAATCTGGATTCAGACCCAAACATGGGACAGAAACGGCCCTGATCGATTTGAAGATCCAAATCAATGACCTGAAGGACAAAGGGAAACCTGCTCTCTAGCTTCTGTTGGATCTGTTGGCCACCTTTGATCTGGAAGATCACAAGGTGCTTTGCAGACACTTATCCACTGCGGCCCACTTTTCAACAGAGGCAACAGCGTGGATCCAATCCTTCCTAAACTATAGATCCATGAGTCTTCTAAGCCTCAGCGGATCCTATCCCCACCTCGTGCGGTGTCCCACAAGGTTCATGCGTTTCACCGACCATGTATAACGTGTTCACCAAACCATTGTTTGATGATCTGGACCATCTGGGTGTCACCTACACCAACTATGCAGATGACAACCAGATCCTCCTTCCCCTAACAGGAGAGTACGACAAGGACCTTGCTCTGGTCAATAACATCTACCTCATCATTCAGGCCTGGATGGCCACTCACGGCCTGTGCCTGAATTATGAGAAGACTGAATTACCCCTTTTAGCCTCTCCTGCCAACATGGAGAAAGTGAGTAACCAGTACTTATCTTTTAACATTGATGGTAATGACATAAATGTGGCTAATGCAGTTAAAACCTTGGGTTTTTACCTAGACTCCTCCCTGAGTCTGCGTAAACAGGTTAATGCAACAGCTTCGATAACATCATACACTTGCAAGCTTATTCATTCTTGCAAACGCTTTCTCTCCTCGAAAAGTTGCATCACCCTAGCTCGGGCGCTTTTCTGATCAAAAATTGATTACTGCAATGCACTTACCTAGGTGCCAGCAAGTACATCACCAACACACTACATATCCTGCAGAATAATGCCCTTAGAATGGCCCTGGGTATCTCCAGACGGCAACATATCTCAACCACTAGACACAATAACAATTGGCTTTCCATCCAAGAAAGAATCCAGCTCAAAACAGCGTCCCTGACTTATAAATGTCTTAACTTCGGTGCCCCTCAATACCTAGCAGATAAATTCTCCAAACACAACCCCATTAGACCCACAAGGTCGTCCAATTCCAGCTGCCTAAGGGTGCCGAGGTACAAATATAAAAGAGCAGGGGGTAGCAGCTTCCCAGTTATGGCTGCACAACTATGGAACTCCCCCCTCCACACATTACAAACAGACCAATCCTTTTACAAATTCAGAAACACCACCAAACAATGGCTGATCCCCAAAGACACCCCACAACAGACCCCTAGCTCTGTCCATGTATAGTCACACTATACCCGGTTACTTCCACACCTGCAAGCAGGGACCGACTGTGCACTCACCTGTGCGCTATATGACAAGGGAAGCTTACACCCTCTTTTCCTATACCCCATTCCCATCTTTACACTTGTATGTACTTGTATATATCCATTGTCAGTAATGTAGTTTTTCGTATGTGCATACCTTGCCTCAGTTCAAGTTGTGTATCGCTATGTATGTACCATGCCTTTTTGTATATATTATTGTATGTACTGCCTACTCTGTAACCATGAAGATGCATATTCTTGTACTGCGCCCAGATACCTTGGGGTGTGGCGTGCCTATAAATAAACAAACATATCATTTTTGCATTTGGTGGGTTTGAGCTGTTTAATGATAGTATCCAGTTCCTTTAGTGAGATTGTCGTAAAGTTAAAAACAGGAATGGTAGAGGATTTCTCATAAAGCCACTTTGGTGTTGCATTTTCGTGACTCTGGTTATTGTTTTTCTCAGTAATTGTGTTTATGATTTTCTTCAGTTTATCCTGCAACGCTTGTTGCATCAAGTCACACCAGACGGTGTTATTTTTAATCAATTTTTCAGGAGTGGTGTAGTTAGTAAGTTCCTGCTCCTTAAGGATGCTAAAAAGCTCTTTAGTATCCGACTGGGCATGTGTGTGCGAGTTTGCTGTGACTCACACGTGTTGGACCGGTTCCCTGGCCCACATGGTGTTTCTCTACCTGTGGATGCATGTATTTTGACTCAACATTTGCATTTACATGGTGTTTGTTATACTTACCACCTTTGCCTTGGGTGCCAGCTCCTACCTTGGTCGTCCCAACTCCCTCTATGCCCTGCATGTGCGTGATGGAGCTGCATGTCTCCTCCCAGGGAATGTGGGTCCCTCCTCCTGTGGCAGAAGATTCCCTCCTGGGGGAGGCCAGGAGGTTTTGGACCCTCTGCCACAATTCGTCTCACTGCTTATGGCAGTCCTGTGGTGTGCGTGGGACAGTCCCCACAGCTGTGTCCCTGTCTGTCAGGGCCTGCCAGATGTCAGTCTTGCTCCTCTGGCTGATCCTTCGGTTGCAAGCCAGAGTATGCTGATTACTGAAACCCTCAACCATTCTAAGCTCAGCAGAGCAATAAATGGTATATGGAGAGGACAACAGGTGTGTCACATGTGCTCATGTGCTTTGTAATAATTGCAGCATTGCTTGGAAATGTAAACCAATACCTAAAGGCCCCTGAGAACACACACCTAGACACTTCCAGAAAGCACTGAGGCAGGAAGGCAGCGGCCATTAATAAAGCTTCTGCAGTCTTCAGTTTAATAAAATGTGTACTAAAGAAATGTCACCAATAGCACTCAAAGTGAGATCATGAATTAAGGCAGATCTTAATTAAGCTTGAGGGATAGTTTTTTAAAAATAAAATGAAAACAAATTGTCAGCCTACTGCGTTATCACGGTTGAGAGAACTGCTTTAAACCTCTAATAGCATTCATCAGGTGCACACCACCAGCAACTTGACATTTTACACATAGGTCCAATCTGCTAGGAAAAACGCTGCTCCATAATCTTAATGCTGAAAAAGCCTTCCTCAGTCTTTTCTGGAGGTGGTGATCAAAAACATGCCTTTCCTTAGAACATATCGACACAATCAAAACCATCCCCAAGGACCTTGTGTTAGACCGATTTCCCTTGCAGCCTATGTGGCCTGGATTTTTAGGGGCATCTTTCTGACGTGGGTACTACTGGGGACTCCCTCAAGCTCACCAAGCTCTCTAAGTGGGGGTGGCGACAGAGAAGCCCAGGATTGGCTATCAGGAGGTGAGTGCGTGGTTTACAAGTGCAGTGCACACTTTTCAAAATTACCACCATGACAGAGCACCAACACACGCTTATTAAAAATAATCTTTATCTAAAAACACATCACACTTACAGGTAAGTAAACTTTGAGAAATAAGGTGCCACAATGTATCAGGCACACAGATAAATTCAAGAAGAGCGATTCAGTTCGAGAAAAGTTCCTTTACCAGAAGGAACAATGTGATAATACGTAAAACAAAGGGCATACCGAGGTCAGCATTGTTAGGCAGAAACCTGTGCAGTTCCCTTAGGGACCACTGCAAAAGATTTAAAACTACAGGTGTTTGGCAGTAAACCCAACTGCTAGCAGTCTGCACCACCCAGATTTACCTGGTAGCTGTGGCTGAGCAGTCAGACTTCTCTCAAGAAGAGTTAGGCAGTATACAGAGCATACACAATAGGTCAAAAGAACACAGTAGAACAAGCAAACACTGACCAGAGCTTGGTGTAAAAGAGATATCATTATTTATTTAAAAACACATCTAGTTAAACACACTGGCACTAATATCAAGAAGTTCAAAAACACAGTTACTAAAGTATATACACTCCCTTAAACGGTTAATAGACAAGTCTTAAGTAAAGCAACACTTATTTTCAGACAGCGGTGAGCGCTTACCGGAGATGGCACTCTAATAACTTGGTTTAAAAGGGAGAGAAAGGCAAAGCATAGATTGAAACAGGTCCCAACACTTTCAGAAGACCACAGCAAGAGAAGAAGGCAGGATACAACCGTGAAGTTAAAGTTCAGAAAACCGGACCCACTTTGAGAGGATCAGGGCGAAATGTGTCCAAGGTCACACGGTTGAAAAGTGCACAAAAGTCTCGAAAAAGGTTCAGAAAGGAGTTGGACCAAAGGAAAGGGACCAGTTAGATGGTCAGGCGGCCAGCCCAGTCCAGAAGGTTAAGGATTTACTGTCACCTTGTAGCAATCTATAGAAAGGGGGGCCTGGCGGACACGGTACCTTAAAATGGTGAGAACGCTCCAGCGGGGGCAGTTGTTCCTGGCAGCGGGTGCAAGTCAGTGCTTCGTTCATGGGAAGAGAGGATCTCGTCGTGGAGGAAAGCAGAGGGTTGTTGCACTGCCAGGGAAGAAACCAGCCGCGGAGTTCTCAATTAAAAGGAGCGGTCCTTTTATTCGCGGTCCAGTGGTAAGTGGCTATCCGGTTGCCGGGGTGCTTGGCACGGGCAATTTGACCACTTGGACGTCCTTGAAGCGAAAAGAAGGTAAAACTGGTTGTTCCCACCAGTCAAGAGAAGAAGACTCTCCAGCAGTGAGATCTCCTCTGTCGTTGGGAAGTGGTGAGTCGGTTCAGCAGGGCTCCACCGGTGATGTCGTCGTAGCAGGTTGGCTCAGCTTTTCCCTCTTCGGATTTTCAGATCCTGTGGCGACTTCTGAAGTTCCAGTCCCAAAAGCCCTGCTTTTATGCAAGCAACCCCCATTCATTCAGCCTAGCTGTCAATCAAACATGCTAAGTGGTGAGCGGGGCGGCTCACCACTTGGGCCAATCACGCAAGAGTGCGAATTGGGTTGGCAAGGCAACTTAGTCCAAGGTGCCTAAACCCCCTCCTACACCCCCTGTGGTACCCAGACAGAGTGGCACCACTTTGGAGGGCCTCTGTGTAGAAGCCCGCCAAAAGTGGAACAAAGGGCTCGACCTTTGGTTTGGAGTTACAGAGGAGAACACAAACACCATTTTAAAACCTTCTTCTGGCAAAATATACCAACCGGTGAATTTATATTAATTTAATAAACCGGCGGTATGTCTGAGGCTATGTTAAAAAGTATTAGCCTCGAACGATGGGAAAATCCCATAGGGATATATTCGCGGTCGAATATAACAAGTAGTATCCACTGCCACCAGCCAAAACTCGAGGAGGGGGGACGGGACAGTGCCCCCTCGAACAACAGACCCAGGGGCAATCGAATGACCCCTACCAGTACGTCCACAATATGATGGTTTGTACTGGTTCTGTTAGTAATTTAGACTAGTAAAGCCAATGGTGACTTTACATGCCCTGGGAGACAGTAGTCAGTCCCAGGGTATGGAGCCTATGTTTGGGGGTCACTGTGACACCCCCGTGTTGCTGCATGCAGGGTGCTGTGTAACACACATAGTAAAAACACATGAGAACCTATGGAGTAAAAGACCCCATAGCCCATAAAACACATAGATCAACAAAGGAATACCTCAAATCATGTCCAAGAGTGTGAGGAAAAGAGTCTCACTCTTGGCAGGAGAAAAAAACAAACTCCAGAAATCCAGCAAAGCTACTGGGGGACTCACTAGGTTAGGAAATTCAGCCTAAACAGAGAATTCTCCCTAACAAGCATTTCTTAGGGAGGACAAGGAAGGTCAATTGTGCGAATAGGGACAGTCTTTGGCAAGACAGGGCTACCTTTTGCAAAATTGTTTTAAAAGAGCATTTCTGGAGTGCCAGTGAGCAGGGCTGGGGGAGGTGTTTTGACCACTCAAGCCATAGGAACCAATTGATGAGAAATAAGAGGCCAGGGAGTCAGTAGAGCAGATGGTGTTTCCCGGAGGCTGTTGCTGCGCATGTTGTTTTGGAACTTCCTTAGGCTCCAGCAAAGATAAATTGGTGCAGGGTGGATCCCGGGCACTTTAAGAGGGATTATTCAATACTGAGATACCCAGGTCCAGGGTCCCGGCCACAGGAGTGGAAATCCAGAACATCTGCGCTCATCCTCTGGCACAGAAGGGGGCTTCTAATGCTGGGGTTGTGGAGAGGAGACCCTGGGGAAAAAGATTAATGAAAACTTGCTTGTAGAGTCACAGGAGAGATGCTCCAGACACAGAGGAAAGACCAGGTGTAGTGCTCACCGGTGTCGCGCAGGCTCAAAGGCAGCACAGGACATTGCAGCATCCCACACATGTGTGAATGAACCAGGGTGCTCCCCCAGTTCTGCTATTACGTGAATACTGACTTTACTCCGCTGCCTGCCTTTTCCCTCCTTGACTCTGTGCCTGTGCCACCCCTGACATTCTCATCACTGGATCTCAGCTGGCACTGCTCTTTACTTCCTGGTCAAAAACTCCTACATGGTCTTCCCTTCCTGATCTCTCACTCCCACTGCTTCCAATCCTGTACTGCTGTCCTGCAATGCATGCGTCTTAAAATTGAATTTAGGTGTGCGCACATCCTGCATTGTTTTTGGTCGGTTAGTTAAAAATAGTATTTAGGTGTGCTCACATTCTGCATTGTTCTCAGGCTGTTACTCTTATCATCTGAGAGTCTGTGCGTTAAGGTCAGGACTGTGCACTGCGGCATCCCCCTCTCGCTTTATATCTCTGCCTTTCACTTCCCTCCTCTTGCTCCGAGAAGGCACTCTCCATCTCTCCAATCTACCCCAACTGCTAGATTATCACCTATACCCCCTCGCTCACAAAAACTGGACGGAAAAAGCATAAAGACATCCTTGCTGCAAATCCTGGTCTCCCAGTTGCAGGTACCTATATATCAATGCATCCTCCAGAGAAATCTTCACTGACATCAATTTCTCTGTCCCATCCCCAGACCTATGGGCTTCCCATCTCATCTCTACTCTCTCCCCTTACTCTTCCTGGGCATTTGCAACAAGGGCTGAAAGCGCTTCCAAAAATGAGTCAATTGCTACAGATTTTGGGTTGCAATATATGTTACAAACATAGCAGCATCAGTTTGACAAAAAACCACAATCTACAACAATTTTTACAATATTTTTGTCCCTGCTATGTGTCTCTATATTAACCATTTTTAGACCTATGCCAGTTTTCACAGCACACAAGAGGCCCCCTGCTGGACGAGCCCATTATCCCCGAGTAGCGTCTACTGTTAAACAACATAGTAATCTATTATGGGGCATATTGTCAACTATGGCTCCTGTAGACATAACAAGGCACATTCTGGCAGTGAGGAACAATCTGATTCCAAGAATGTATGGCCTCTAAAGTTCCACGAGGCCAAGCTGAGGACCACCATGCTCTACTGAAGGGCTGGGGAGTTCCCCCTCCATGTAATGCAGATAAGACGGTGGAACCCTCATACTCGGGCGATGGTCTATCTGGAGGTTCCTTAATGGTTCTTCTCTTCTCATGTGTTTGCGTGTTTATGACTACTGAGAGTGGATTTAAGGCAGTCAATTCTTGAATGAACATTGATGGTCAGAGGGTTGAGATAGCACAGGTTCATTGGGGGCTGGTTTTCGGTTCATCAAGGACTGCACCACATCGTATCCCAAGGATAAAAACAATTCTAGTTCTGACAAAACCAGTGCCCTGGTCATTTCTGATGACAAGTGGAGTTTAGCCAGATTTAAACTACCGCTTACTGGAAATTGGACCCACGCTATGTCGCAGGAGGTGATCAGTCTCAGGCTAGGAATCTCCCAAAACAAGGCCAGGATTTGAAGTTATTTTAATGGCAGTGAGACTCCATTTGGGAACACCTCGGAGAGGATTAATATATGTTCTTCCCGCAGATTTTCCCGAGGCACTTAGTCTCTTTTTTTGCCTTTTTCCAAGAGATTTAGTTTAGGTGTCAACCCTGATCGTATCTGCTGGTATTAGTCTTCCCCTTTTGCTCCTTTTTGTTCGGGGTTTACAGAACCCAAGCGGCTCAGGTGCTCAAGGGGCTGATGCAGAGAATCTACAGAAGCCCAATTTCCTTTAGAAGTGGACTCCAGCATAGTCTGTCCCCTATCCGGGATATAGCACAAATTGAGTCCTCCTTGTTGTTATGGTACGATTTGAGGTACCTCTATTCTAATGTCAAGAAGGGGCTCTGTTTTTGATTTCTTTGAGAGCCCATTCGTTTCCCCAAGTAGGCCGGTGCGCTCATTTGATTTCCTGGGCATCTCGATTCCGCTCTTTGAACATCAGAGCGGTGGCGTTTAGGAGACTGAAAATTGCATGTAGGCTGTCTCAACTAACCAGAGCTTGGTTCCAGTTGCAATTTGGGCCCCAGCTCCCATATTTGGAAAATTGGCACCAGTTGCTGAGCCCTCTTCTGTAATCTGTACAGGCTTTCCACTGGGTGTTGCAATTGCTGCTGCCCTGTGGTGGTCAATTTGTTTACCAATGCAGAGGTTGGCAAAAAATATGCCATATAAGCCAAGCTTAGGTCAGCTGGTTCACCCACACTCTCCATGTCCGAATACACTTCCATGATGCTGTGATCCGAACTTTTGACAGATTTTCCAGTGGGTTTTACCAACTTGTCAATTGGGCCCTTTAGCCCTGTGTTTGCTTGACTTCTTTGCCTTCTTAGGAGGCACATGCTGGCTTTTTGCTTGCATGTTCAGCAGCTGTTTGATTTGGTGGGTTGTTGGTTCCAACCTCCTTGATTGTAAGGGACTGGCTTTGGTTTGGTCTGAAAACATCCTCCTCTATTGCAGGGGGAGACCAACTATGCCATAAATTCCTCATGAAACTCAGTGAGCCGATTCGCCCTCGGTTTGGGAGAATCGTCTGATTTTTGGGATGCTTTGGTTTTAAAGTGAACCATTTTGTTTCCATCCCCACTGTGTTTACTGCCTTGTTCTCCATTTTTCGCTGCTCGGTTCTTTCAGTTTCTTTCTTTTTTGGAGAGAGGGGCACAAGGGCAGAACTAGTACAGGCTTCTTAATCCACACTCCTCACTGTGGTACCCCTACTTTGCCGTAACGTTCATCTTGGCATTGAACCCTTCGATGGATTAAACCCTCCAGAAAGGCCAATTTGGACTGTAGTTAGGAGGACGCGCTGTTTGTGAAATTCCTCTGAGATCGAGTCATATGAATTCCCCATCCGGGAAAGGGTACCGTTCAGAGCATAACGGGCAGAGCCCAGTGTGTTGGGTATGTCGTGTATGGTAGTATGCATGTGGATGGATCGCTCTTCGTTTTGAGAGGAATCCTGCAGTGAAAGGTCCAGAGGAGAAGGCATTTGCTTAGGGTCCGAGGACTCGGACGTAAACAACGTTGGCGATTGGGATACGTTTTCATCTGTCACAAATTGAGGCCCTGGAAAAAAGATTGGCTCAATTTGATGTAGCAAAGCATTGTTTTCTCCAGATGATCACTTCTTGCACTGGCTCTGCGGGGGTCTCTATCATATTTTTATTCGTAATTATACAAGAAAGTTGTAGGAACGCAGTGTCTGTAAAAAATGGGGAAGCACTGGAGATACAGTGGGGCTTTGTTTCTGAAAGTCTGCCTCCTGATCGGTTATCCCAGTGTGTGCAGCCAGGTTTTCGGTGTGGGAGATCTTTGCACCGCTCCAAAGAGTATATACTCATTTGTGACAGGCTGGGCAGATTGAGCTAGTCCGTATAGAGGGAGAACTCAGAAATGAATGCTCCCTTCTGGTTTACAACCTTTATATTCAGGCACAGTGTACCCGTGTGACTCACTTTACTCACCAGCAAGCGCTCCTTCTCTCCCCTGGCTTCCGTCACTGCCTCTTTGACAACACTGGCTTAAACGTACCCTCGGGTGATGTAACCTTTCCGTAGAGCAGGGCTGGGAACATCAGGAAACCAGCAGGTAACACACTTGCAGCAATCCGTTTCACTGTAGCTTCAGGTTTTAGCTTGGTTGCTCCGCCTTCACACAGAGGGCGACTGTAGAAAGACTCCGGTTTGGACTGTCAGTGTAGAGCTACAGTATCGGTAACAATAAACACACTCACAGCACTCCCTGGTCTGTTTTAATTTGTTGTGTCCATTGATCATTGTTACTAATGTTCCTATTTTCAGACCCTTGATTGACATTCTTTTATTTTGACACCATCGTAATATTGTTTGTGTTGCAAATTTATCAGCTCACACCACTCCTGAAGATTAAGCCCATCCTCAGGCCATGTTAACAAAAGAGGTGAAGGTCATATACCTATAAGGCTGTGCTCGTTTCATTTGGATCACTGCTGGTTTAGTAGCAATGTTGGGCCGAGTAGACAGTTTAGCCGGTACTCATGCAGAGCAGGAGTCATTTTTTTCACAGCTATGAAGAGCCATGGTAGTCAGTATGATAAATGCTGCTTGTATGTTAGGCACTGCCACATATTATGAAATATGATATAATAACGGGCCTATACACAAGTGTTTCACACCCTCTGCTCCCAGCCTTGCAAGTTACCAAGGTCCCCAGTCCATTCTTGCCACCCCAATTGCCTGCGCTCTACTCCCCTCGATTACTGTCTACTACTACTCTACTAAAACATCAGTGACACTCTGCACAACACACTTACACACCCCCTTCTAATTTCTGCCAATCTCTTTTTTATCCCCGCTACCTTAGCAGGAACAACACTCGTCCTTTGGTCTGCTGACACTTCCTGTGCTTCTTTTGATCCCTTGTCACCCAGGATCAGTTAAGGTGCCGACACTCCTGCCTTACACCTACTGCTCTCACATGTTCAACATCTTCTGGTTCACTGCTATCTTCCTAACCTAAAATAGGTTGCCTGCTGTTCTATTCTGTCAATACTTCTGATGGGGGTCTATTTGGGGGGGTTGGAAGGGTAAATATATAACAGCTGATGCCATAAACTCGGCTCAACATGTGTCTCACGTCTCAACTATTTCAGATTTCATGAGCACAAGGTGCTCAGCTGCATCGTCATAAATTGTGATGCATGGACTCAGCAGCACATTAACGCCCAAATCCCATTTGAATTCCACAATGAAACAGCACTCGGACACGCTTCAAACCTCCTCACCACTCCCACCAGTCTCTTGGCTTTCTGATGCCTTCTGCACTGTTGCCACCTTCCTTTTTGACTGTTGCACCACAGCTTGCAGGGCAGTGACCAAGCCTATATTGGTACCTACCTATTGAAATGTCAGTTTGTCTCCTCCTTTAGGGTTTCTCCGGCACAAGCTTACAATTAATTTCCACAATATCAGGGCCTTCTGTACCCAAGTCTCGCTCACGCAAAGTCTCTTGCTTCAGAGGGTCTGATAGTTATAGACACAAAACAAAAGTTCCTTCTGTTAATCTTCATGTCGGGCGATTATTTTTCACCCGCTGATCCCTCTCACACAAGCTTCAAAACCTTTCCTCAACGTTAGCCTCCCTCGATCGGACTCAGACCATCAACTCACTGTGGACATCTCTCAGTCGGGTTGATGCTTGTCATCACAATGTTCACGGGTATCTTACTATTTACCCCAATTTGCAGGCATCCCTCAGTCGGGTTCTCGTTTGCCAATTATAACAGATCACTTAGTTTTCAAAACGTGTCAAAGACTTTTGACTGTACAAGGGATTTGGCTTGACCCTCGTATGACCACTTTGACACTTCACGCTGGCCTCCCCTAGGCCACCTGGTCGCTGTAGTTTCAATAACCAAAAAGTTCTTAGTTCAAAATGTTCTCTTTCTTTTAGGAGAGGGGTACCAGCTTGAGTATTTCAAATGAGCACCTACGTGGCACCAGACAACTCTATTGCAAGTACCAATTGGACTCAGAAAAGACATCTGTCTATTATCTTCAGATACAATGTTGCCACTGCAACCTTGAGCCGAACACAGTCTGTCTACTATCAGCATCTTCTGACTCACCGGCTGTGCTGTACTCATTGGCATTTCCTTAACCGCTGGAGTCAAGGACGGTACCACGATGGCAACCACTTCTCCCCGCCGTGGCAATCAGTGCGGGAGGTTTCCACCTACGACTGACATCAGACACCACTCGCCAGCTGTGATTCCCAGTCTTAAGTTTCCTTTCACGGAGGCTTTGCAGGTCTGTGTTGAAAAGTGCAAGGGTAATTCCCTCCTGCTCGTCCTTTCAGATCTGTAAGCCTTTCTCCTCTGTTCTAACTGCTGTCCCGGAATAGCTGCGTTCGACCTTGCTCAAGTATGCTCTGCCTTTTATCCCAGTGAGGAAGGGAAAGGGTAGTCAGGTGTGTGTAGTTATCAGCAATTGCCTGACCCCTGTGTTGGGACAGGTCAGGTAAACAGCTCTGGTGTTAGTTTGTATTCTTTCACATTTTTTAAAAGTGTTTGGGTTGGACGAGGGGGCGGGGTAGAGCTTCTACATATCCTACGGGGTAGGATGCGGAAAAGGTGTTGTAATAAGGGGATACCGCATCTCACCTTTCAGTGACCCACTTCCACTCCCTGAAGACCCCTCAACCATCCAGTTGATCCACCAGCACTGGTCCACCCCCAGGAACTGGATCCAATAGCGATGGCTGTGGAAGACAGATACTAGGGGACTAGCGGGTGAGACACCTTCAGGATTTTCTCAGTCTGGGACATTTGAATCACTGAAGCAAGAAACGCAAGCAGGCTGCTGGCAGGAGAGTGTTGCTCATCTCCGTGCAAAGTGAGGTCTGGAAGGAAGTTGGTGAAGCTAACCTGCTCAGGAGCCTGAAGGGAGACGGCTACTAGAAGCGGATGAGACACAGCAAAAAATGCCAAAAGCCAGTGGAGGGCTACTGGGCACTTGCTGGCGTTGGAGCACATCACTTTGCTCGCCAGAAAGCAGCAGACCACCATCAACAGCGACCTTAGAAGAAATGAGATGCCATCAAGAACTGGTGCGTCCATAAAGGGACAGAGAAAAATGGGGTGTATTGGTGGCTGCATCAAACTTTACTGATAGCAAAAACAAGAAAGAGGGAAAAGGGACGGTTTCTAAAACCAGAGAAAGACTGAAGAGGCAGTTTTCTAAGAGGAGAGACTTTCAAGTTTGTCAATGCATGCTGCAAGCTATATCAGAGACAAAGAGACCATATATAAGAAACCAATTATATTAGCCAAGGAGGCTAAAAAGCAGAACCTTCAAAAGGTTGGAGAGTGGGCAGGAGTTCACATATGAAAAGCCCTGGCAGTAGAGTATACCAGGTATCCGCATACCACATAAAAAGGAAGACAAACAGTTTGAAGAGAACTTTTGTTGTTGACCCAAGGGAACGCCAAGAACTGTTCTTCGCACCCGGGAAAGACTGTCTTACCAATCAGAATCCACCTTTCCCGGGAAAGATTCTGCCCTCAATGCCATTTTTGAACATATTTCCAATGCCCGCCGTCATCCAAAAATGGACCTTATCTATCTTCCATTTTAAGGGCGGCTGCCATTTTTTATTTTCTCTTTCAGGAGAGTGCATCTCCCGTCAGGCAAAAACAAAAAAAGGCTATCCGTACCCCGGTTTAACAGCCCATTGTTTGGGCCTACAAAGCTCGGGCTGGCGGGCCATAAACACCACGTCCGCCCCAGCGGCAAAGTGTAAAAGCTAGATCTGTCACCCAAAAAAAGTGATGAAGAATCCAGGGGAAGGGAAGAACCCTCTGGAGCAAGGATGTCCATACTTGAGACTTCTTTTTTGTGGTAGTTAACCATTTTTCCTTTCTTTTGAACATTTATAAAACACTCAAGGCCAAACACATTATCCTTTTCACCTTAGAATTAATTTGTTTAGAGTGCAAGGCTCAGAATAATACTTTGGACACAGGATGGTTTGGTATTGGACTTCTGACACTGACAGATCATTAGTTCTGAGATTAGGAGGGAAAACCCCACTAGTGCAGGGACAGCGAGGCCTTTTCCCCAACTTAGTTGGTGTTAAAACAATAGTCTTCAGCCAAATCCTATCTAACTTTTGTCCCAGTATCATTCCTGACTCCTCAGTTATTAAAATCCTATGGAAAAGAAAGCTCATCCATCGCTTTTGTCGTAAGAAAAGTGACAGGTCATGCTAGCAAATGTTTATACAAAGACAGGAAATGTAGAAGGTGGGTTTAATTCACTGGATCGATTACTCAATTGTGTATCAATCCATTGATTTGTGAACACATCTTAAGGTATGGGAGGGAACTCTTTGCAGATTTGAACCCCAGAACCTCCTTCTCTTTACCCCACCTCCTTCATCACCAACACCTCCCACCATCTTCACCCCTTTCCCACCCATCTACTGAACCCATCACTACTTCTTTCCCTTTAGCCCCACCTCCTCGGTCATGACGAGCTCCCTCCATGGTCACGTCTTTCCCACCCCTCCTGCCCCACCTCCTCTGTCTCTACCCACTCCCCCTCCATGGACAAGGAAGTTTAAAAAGTGGACAATAACATTCATTCCAGCATAAAACTGGAATAGAGGTGCTCACCCCACTAATTTAAACAAATGAATCACCTCTGTTCCAGGACGCAGTTTACACAAAAGGTCAGGGAAAAAGATTTTACACAAATGGAGTTACTAACACTTCATTTTTAATGTTTACACAGTGACATAATGGCTGAAGCTCAATATTCATTTCATCAGCATTTCACTCAGCGTATGAATCCCGCTGGAGACATTTACATTAGACATGTCAGTTTATCCAAGACCAGCTTTATTTTGTAAACATTAATGTCCACTATTCCTTCTTGGAATTTAGAGAACAGCTGTGATATCATTAAACCCAAAACTCTCATTTCAGACAGAAAGGCACCATTTCATTTCCAAATGTGCACGACTTTTATTGTCTCACACCACAGAGGGTATTTCTATTCCACCTGCTCGTTCGACTCTATTCACAAAACGTCACTTTTCTAAAGTCTGTATAATTTAACAAACACTTGACATCTTCTCTGGGCTTTTCACATCAAACCAATTTTTTATGAGTTAGTGCTTTAATAGTGGGCATGCACCCTCGCTTGTGTAATTGCACCTCCACCTGTCGATCCCAGGCTAGGGAACCATCTACTAATCCTAAATGCTCCAACAGAGATAGGCAATAGCGTAATACACTAGAGGCGATACTGGGGAGAAAAGGAAACTGTAGTGCTGTAGAACATGATACACAAAGTGGAAACACTGCAGCATTCAGGGAGGATGGCACTCCTGGTGAGGCATGCATTTCTTGGAAACGGACTTCTGGAGTAATATTGCAGATTGCAGTTTTATGGCTGCCACCCTCCATGTTTTCACCGTTGCAAGACAGTCTTTGCACATGTGTTGTGCCAAGTGTAGTCCAATTGCCATGTGAGAATATGGACTTCTCCATTTTTAGTATACATAAGGGCTCCAGAATCTCTATGTGTTGATGTTTAAAGTAAAACTACTTTATGAAGGTGTACAAAAATAATTCCCAGTAGAGGCATTTCTAATGGATTCCTTCCTTCCACAGATTCTTAATCTATGATATCCATATCCTAACACAGCAGTTCTCTAGAAAAATGTATGCAGTCAGGGGGTTCGGCCCAGCTCTGTGTCGGGTCTGTCCAAAGCCTCTATGCGCTTTGCACCAGAAAAAACATTGAGGCCAGTAGAAGTAGTGGAGCCACGCCCCATGACCTCAGTTCCTTTTTTCAGAGCATTCACGCCTCAACGTCACTGCACCATGGATTCTAGAGAGCAGACACTTCCCGAGGAGTTTTATGGGAGGGGCAAGCGGTCTTGACAATTCCCTGTAGTTGGACATTCTACAAGCACCAACACCAGGTAAAACTCAAGCTGCTTTTTAGTGCCTGATGGCAAAGGTGGGCGATACCCTGGGTTCCTCTGTGCCGCCCAGGTCCAGAGTGCAATACGATCTCTGCGACATTCTGGACCATGCACCAAAGAGGCACTCCTGCCCTGCAATGTGGTGGTAGAGGCACCAGTGTTGGAAGCATGGGAGAAACCTGCCTCCGTCGCCCCCAATGGACACGGATCTAGCATGGAAGCACTGTCCTGCACTTTCTGACCCGCCCACACCTTACCTGAAAGCATGGTGGTACAGGTCACTACAGTGAGCCTGAAAACCTCTACCTTTTCCCTCCCTTACACCGGACAGGTAAAGCAAAAGGCTGGACGCATGGGGCAAGGAAGTGTTTGCGTCAGGCAGCCTAGTGGTGAAAGCCATGAATGCATCTTGTGCCATGGTGAATTTCTCCTTTGACCTCTGGTCGGCTTTAGTCGGTGCGGCATAGTATGCTCCAGAGGGCAGAGAAGCAAGGAGACTGTGGTTCTGGAGAACTAGGTGTCCCTCACGGCAGCTCATCTGGCCACACGGAAGAGAACATCACAGCAGATGCATTGAGCAGACAGACCTCGGCCTACCACAAATGGGAGCTCCGTCAAGAAGTTCTGGTGGAGATCTCTCTTTACGGGGGTGACTCATCAAGTGGACCTCTTCGCGTCCAGTGTCAACCGGAAGGGAGTTCCACTGCAGGGAATTTCCTCAGTAGGGAGCTATCGGGGGGCGTATTGACTATCGAGTGGACTTTTGATCTCATTTATGGAGTGCCCACTGATCCCAGTCATCCCGCTGGCCCTCAGGAGATCCAGTCTGTTCAAAAGCACACTGATCCTGATTGCCCTGGACTGGGCCAGAAAACGTGGTATCTGGAGTTGTTGGACAGGTCCATCTGCCCTCCCTTGTGCCAATGAGAAGACTCGCTCTCCCAGTCAGAGGGGCGGGTTCTCCACCTGAACCTCAGCAGCCTTAACATACATGCTGGACTACTGAGGTGCTATGATAAAAGGAGTGCTCCTTTCAACTCTGAGGCCAGCTACAAAATCCATTTATGCCTGCAGGCAGCATACATTTTCACTTTGGTGCCATAGAGGGCCCTGGATCCTTTATCCTGTCCTCTGCCCCAATGTGTTGGATTGACTGCTTTCCTTGGCCCAAGCAAGCCTGCAGATTGACACTTGGAAGGTTACCTTGCCACTATTTCTTTGTTCAATAGGTCCCTAGAAAAGGGCTTGTTTTTCACAATCATCACTGTTATGCAGTTCTTGTGGGTTTGGTGTAACCAGTTACCTTCCTGCCAGTTTGTAGTTGCAGTATGGGATTTGAATTTATTTCCAACTTTTCTTATGTGTGCTGCATTTGGACCCTTTCATTCCTGTTAGATTGATCACCCTTATGGGTGATTTTTCAGGTTGCCATCACGTCCGCGAGATGGGCGAGTGAGATCCATGCTTCGTTTCACCTCTGCATTTGTTTTTTCCCCAAAGAGAAGGTGGCCCTCCTTTCTGCCAAAGAGGATCTCGGATTTCCATCTCTCAGATCCATCTTTCTGTGTTCTTCCCTCCACCTCACCCTTCCAATGCAGATTAAAAATTTCATAGATTGGACCCAATACAGGTCCTTAATTTCTATGGGGGTTATTCCGAGTTAGGAGGTAAGGGGAAAACGATGCCGGAAAAGGATTACCGTCATCGTTTCCCGTTACGGACTATTCTGCCCTACCAGACCGTTATTTACGGCGCCGTAAAGTACGAGGTCGTAAATAGCTGTCTAGTGGAGCGCACCCGACACTCCATGCCGAAATTAGCGGCATGGCGTAAACCGGAGCTGATCCCAAGTAATGCGGACATGCAAAAAACGGCCGCCACAAGGCCGCAAAGTACCTTACCGGCATGGAGTAAAATAACGACATCGCCGAGAAGGTGTTAAGAACCATGAGCAGTGTTTCCAAGAGGCACAGGTGCACTCAATCAGCACAGGTGGAGGCAATGGAGTCTGGCACAGCACAAAAAGAGCACACCCACACACCACACCCCCTCCCACACCAAGATGATACAAATTGTAGCAGCATTCCTGGAGCTGGATGCCCTGCTTGCAAGGCAGCAACTACAACAACAACAACAACCACAGCCCCCCCCACAGAGGATACACAGGAGGAGAAGGAGGGTGAGACAGGCCCAGCATGCCCTACCGGTGCAGCCAACATTACCACGCCGCCAGCCCCCAATCTCCTGCATCAGAGCCACCCCCTTCAACCTCACACCAGAACAGATCCACAGCCTGTACCGGCTGGACTGGAACACCATTACTACCATAGTGGACCTGATACATGACGATATAGTGAGCCTCATAGAAATCAGCACTGCCATCCCCCCTCTACTGAAGGTAGTGTCTGTGCTCCACTTCCTTGCCACAGGCACCTACCAGCATACAGTCGGACACATGCATGGCATTTCACAGCCCATATGTTCCCGGATACTCAACCAAGTGCTGGATGCCCTGCTCAACCACACAAGAGACTACATATCCCTACCCCTGACTCCCCAGGAGATATATGATACAAAAGTTGCCTTCCATGCACTGGCAGGCATGCCAAATTGCATAGGTGCCCTCGACTGCACCCACGTTGAATTGGTGGTCCCGCATGCCATGGAGGTGCCGTATCGCAACCGCAAGCAATACCACTCCATCAACGACCAGCTGGTGTGTAATGCCAGTAAAGCCATCACAGATTGCAATGCCCGATAGCCCAGATCAACTCATGACTCCTTGGTCCTGCGGAACTCCACACTACCACGCTACATGGAGCGACATGCCGGACGACGTGCCTGGCTGCTTGGTGAGTAACCTGAATGGGCCATGGCAGTGCATTGGGGCTGTGAGTATGTTGGCTGCCTACTTCACCTGGGTGGGAAAGGGGGGGGATGCCTACTGCACCTGGGTGGGAAAGGGGGGGATGCCTACTTCACCTGGGTGGGAAAGGGGGGGTGATGCCTACTTCACCTGTGTGGGAATGGGGGTGGGGGGGAGATGCCTACTTCACCTGGGTGGGAATGATCACGCCAGTGCACGATGTGCACCTCACAGAACACTATGCCCCAAGGCAAGTGACACGGCACATGACTACCTAACCACACAGTGATGATTTAGAGCCGACACCTAACACAACATGACTAACAGGAAACCTGCCCAAATACCACAACACATGCACCACTCATCAGCGGCCCTTACACACCGTAAGGGCATCATGCACCATGCAGTGCAATAGCACCATGTCTCAGACTCCTGCATCTCACCACACAGGACAGTCATCCCTGGGAGTGCATAGAAGTGAGTCTAAGAGGGATCCCACAGCGTGCGACTGGTCCTGCACACCCATAGGATTGCTGCAAGTCACCATGGCACAGATCAGTGCAGAATGATGCTACTAACTACAGCCAACCCCCCGTCACCAAAACTCGCACAACACATCAATGAATGCAGTCCAACACTGCTGCATGCATATACGATGCACATGCAACAAGACGTGAGTGCACACCATAACCCATCATGAAGAAGCTACCCCCTCCATCATTCCATTGCACAGGACACATAGCCGGGCCAGTAATGGGGTGAATGCATCCTGGGACATGTGTGTATGGCCAGTAATCACCTGCTGCCATGTAAGACTAGTACAGTTCTCCACCATGAATTTACAAACACTTACCTTCATTCCACTCTTATGCAGGGGATGCTGGCTACCATTTGAAGCTGTGGCTCATGACCCCGGCCCGTAACCCACAGAACAGGCACAAGGAGGACTACAATAGATCCCATACCCGTACACGGGTGGTGATAGAGCAGACCTTCGGCCTGTTGAAGGCACGATTTCGTTGCCTCAGCCGGTCGGGTGGGGCACTCATCTACAGCCACGAGAAGGTGTCCAAGATCACCATGTCATGTGTAATGCTGCACAACATGTGCATCCGTCGGAACGTGCCACTGCCCCTGACGTGGAACTGCTACCACCAGATGATGATGAGGGGGAGGAGGAAGGAATGGCAGGACAGCATCACGGTACCGATGCACAGGAGGGACGTGCCGTGCGGCAATCATTGATTGGACAATATTTCTGACTCACTAGTCAGCTGAGGGTGTGAGGATGACAGGACATCAGGCACTGGGTGTGGGGATGCATGTACACCATGCACTGTGGAACATTAAAAGACACATGAACAATGATCAATGTCCACTCTGTTTTTTTTGGACGATCAACCGGTGTATTGAAAAATAAAGTTCTAACGTGTACAACAAAACCTCCACCACAACCCCCCTCCCCCTCCCCCCCCAAGTCCCCCACACACCCTCGGCCCACTCGCCCTCCACCTCAACTCCCACACACACCCTCACCCCCCTCCCCCACAACTCTCACACACACCCTCACCCCCCCTCCACCTCCCCCCACAACAACCCCACAATAGTTCAATTAGGGCAACATAGGCCACGTGCACTCCCAGAGCCAGGGGGATCCATGTCGTGGCGGCGCAATGTACGCAGTGAACGACGGACCAGGCTGGTCTGGGTGGAGGAGCTTTGTGAAGGTGGCTCCTCCCGCTGGGGCTGTGGTGTGGGGTGTGCTACTTCCAGAGCATCTGCGATCCGGCCAAGGACGTCGCAGAGCCGGTTTGTGTTCGCTGTGATCACCTCGCCCAGAGCCTGAAGGTCATTGCGCCACTCCACCCTTGATTCGCGATTGTCCCTGATGAACTCCTCAATGAGGCCTGTGAGATACTGGGAGCGCACTACATCCATGGCCGATGTGGCCGATGTGCTTGGCAGGCTTGGTATTGGGCCTGCAGGCCTTCCCGCAGATTCTGCAGGGGAAGTGGATACAGGACAGGCAGGTTGTACTCCTTGCCCTGTGAGCCCTGGGGTATCACTCTTCCCGGAGTCGCTGTGTGCCACCTGGCTGTATGATGGTGTGTCAGGGGTATGGCCAATGTCAATGGTATCCTCCATGTTGGCTCCCGATTTTTTGATGGGGGGCTGTCTGGCACATCGAGGAGGCACATGGCTGTATTCTCACCAGCCACACTGGACTCCTCAGAGTGCAGCATGGGACATGTGTCCAGCGGCACTGCAGGCATGGGTAGGGGTGCAGGTGGGGGTTGTGCACCCTCCATGGGGGTTGCTGGAGCAGGTGGTGTTGCCTGTGTTGTCTTCCTGCTTGCAGGTATGCGGCGGCCCCCAACTCTGCCCCTGGAGGTACTGGCCCGGGTGCTTTCCTGGTCCTCGCTGTCAAGCTCGCTGCCTGTGGGGGGGGGAAGAGAGAGACGGCATGAGCAATGATTTGGGGATCAGCATTTCTACATGCCTATGGTATCACAATGGGATTGCAGCGGTTTGTTGACATTTGGGTGGTGAGTGAGACAGTGATCTGGGCTTGGATGGTCAATGCATGCAGATGTCTGGGTTACTCATGTTGGCAGAGTACTGTGATGACTCACATTCGCAATGTTTACAATCACTGCCCCGTGTGCCTCACAGATTCGGCCTCTTTGTGTGGTATGGGCCATATGGGTTACAGCCTTGCACCTGACATCAGCCTGGGTCCCACTTGTTACAGCATGATTTCATTGGAGGCTGAGGGGGTTGCCCAACCATGACGTGACACCTTGCCCAGCCCTTGGCAGTGACTTACGTTAGGAATGCATGTTCTCTCTTGACTCAAGACACTCACCTCCATCAGCAGATGACGCTGCACTACACTCCATTTCTCCAACACCTTCTATGGCTTCTGTGCCCATCATGGCTGCGCACGTTTCCTCCCACGGCATCATTTTGATGGGGGACCCTGGCCCTCCTCCTGTCTCCAGGGCCTGACTTCGGTTTGCCGAGAGGATGGCCCGCACCCGGAGACGGATGTCATCCCAACGTTTCCTGCAGTCCTTGGTGGTGCTCACCCTCTGTGCCACCAAGGCCCAGATCTGTTTCTTCCTGACGACGGTGGGCCTCCGCATATCACTGCTGAATACAGTGTCTGCATGTTTGTGCAGAGTGTCGACCAGTACCTGGAGCTCATCCTGGGTAAAGCGCTCCTTTCTTATGCGTGCAGACCCCTTTTTTAATGCTTTGGGCATGATGCTGGTCTCCAATGCCTATTTCTCTGATCACTGTATGGCTCCGGGTCCTGTATGGAGAGGATGGCAATGGATTGTGATTTTAAAGATGGCCGCCTTGCTCCTTCCCGTTACTGTGCGATGACGTTTTTTCCGGTTCTGTTTTTTAACGGTGACAGTTAATTCATCTGTCGGTAATATTATGTGCGCTTGTTGCCCGTAAGGGCTTTTGGGGCCCTTTTACGGCATGCCGCTGAGGGTGCGTTACCGGCATGGCACAAAGCGCGTGCACGCGTAGTCGGAATAGGCCGATGTTTATGGTCTTGTGCCAGCACGGAAATGCTCTTTCGCCATGCCGATAATCGCCTATACTTACCGCCCTACTCGGAATGAGGGCCTACGTCTCTCAAACTCGAGAGGCTAGGAAGGATGACCAGATTTCTGTTGGCTGCACCGGTGCTCGTGCTGGCAGGGCTGTGACGAAACAGACCCTGTCCAGGTGGTTCATTCTCTGCATCTCAGAATGCTATGATCTGGGTGTGAAGGATCTGGCCAAGGGTCTTGGGTTCTCATTCTACCAGGAGGGGCTGCCACCTTTGCCCTGCTGAGGGGGGTCCCTTGTCCTGGACATTTGCCAGGCAGCAACATGGGCATCTCTGCACACGCTCGCTAAGCATTACTGCTTGGATCCCCTTGCGGGCCAGGATGCCTGTTTTGATAGGGCAGTCCTTCCGAGTTTTGTGGTTTAGGTGGTGTGCTTGCTTTCCTCCCTCCTCCAGATTACGTACTGCTTTGGGAGTCCATCAGAGATGAGGAATCCGTGGCAGGAAGGAATCCATTAGTACAAAAAATGACTTTCCTCTCAGTAATGTTCCTTCTGATGGATGTTCCTGCCATGGATTCCTCATTGGACTGCCTACCTGCCCCTCTTCTGGGAAGCTAGTACACCATCAGTTCTACAGTCCCTCAGTGTAAAGAGTACTAGGAAAGAAGGGCGGAACTGAGGTCTGGGGCACAGCCAGGCTACTTATACTGGCCCAGACATCATTTTGGTGCGAGGTGCGAAGAGGGTTGGACCGATACAGAGCTTCTGCAGCGCCCCCTATCGGCAGAAGCATTTTTGGAGAACAGCTGCACAAGGATATGGATATCATAGATGAGGCATCTATGGCAGGTAAATCCATCAGAAAAAAACATTACAGAGAGGCAAGTAATGTGTTCTTTTTACTCAAGTTGAAAGAAATTGCAACTTTTTAATTCACACTTCTTTATGACTAGCAATTCATGTAAAATACAATATACATTACTTTATAGTTTCTCTACATATCAAGCAGAAATCCCTATAAACCACCATCCACTGGTACTGCCTGGCTGGCATCACTGGGCTGAACATATTCATGGACCTTAGTGGGAGGAAGCAGGAAGGTTGGCACCTATTTGTCCATTGCTTCCAAATGTACAGTAGGGAATTTGGCTACTTTTTTTAAGGGAGTGTTTGCCAATTCTTGGGAAGTAAATGTTTAATACACCGCTTATCTGTAGGGTTGGCATTAAAAGTTGCCTTAATATTTCTCTATGGCACTTATTCACCTAAAGGTTAATGTGTTCTAACAGTAGTTGGGCATTCCAGATATAGGGAGCAAAAGTTAAAAAAAAAAGTATACTATCTAGAGGAATGGATTTAAATATACAGGGAGGACAAGGGTGGAAGGATCCAATGCAGAAAGGGGAATTTGCCATAAAAAGCTAAATGAGTTAGACAAAGCACCTTAAACCCAATCTGAGGGGATCACAGGAAGCCAGTGTGTATTGTAATGAAACAGTTATATGGCCACATTTCTTAATGGATGAAAAAAAGCAGGTTGGCACTTTGTGCCACCTGACATTATTCACACATGCCTAGGAGCACAGGAAAAAAGAAATGGCACTGCCATAGTCAAATGTGGAAATAATTAGGGTTATAACAACTGACAGAGTATGAAGGTTGAGAAGCATCTCTGCAAGGGCTGGCTGACTTGCTGAGGTGATGCTACGCTGAGATCCGGTCAGAGGGAGCAGGGGGTGCACGCCTTAAGCTGCCCCTCTGAGTCATGCTAGGGATAGTATTGCAATGGGGTTTGCTTGACTGAATAATGCACTCCAATTTCGCTAAGCATTGGACATTATGATATACATTGAAATGTATTACTTGATATATGGCGATTTGCCATTGTATAGGTTTGACAAGCGTATACAAGCTATTACTTTAGGTTTAAACTTTGTGATTTGCCCTTAGAAATGCAATGCCATTTTATACAGATTGATTCAGTGATAGAGCAGGTCTATTGGGACTATGATTTTCCTGAAGCAGAAGGGATAAAGCTGGACAGGATGTTATGTTAGTGTCTTTGTCAATTTGAATGTCCTTCACTAAAGAAGTGATGTAAATTGATTTGATTAGAGAAGATGAGACATTTTATCAGACAAACAAATGTGTACACGTTCTATGTGAACGTGGAAAGTTAGAATATTGTGTTATTCTAGAGGGAAAGTATGGGAGGATTTGTATATGTGTAAACAAATACTTCCTTTTTACATTCTGCGCTCTAAGACGTTGGTACAGTGAAATGCTAACTGATAACACGGTTATGTAATGCATACTATGCTTCTCTCCCAGAAGCCTTTCTGTTTTGTGAAAACCTTCTCTATCCCTATATATGTGCATGAGATGCAACAGGAACTACCGTGGATGTGTTAAAGAACCAGAGAACCTAGCAGTAAGTTCCAAGGGTTGTACGTTGATAGAGCTGTGCAATGGAGTTGGAAAGGGAAATGCACTCTGAGCCCCTCCAAATCCACTTTTAGAATCTATGTAGCAAGAGGATAATATCAGTCCTGAAAAAGACAAGATGCCGTCTGGGTTCCATTTCAGTAGATGGGAGCTTCCCTGTTGCATGAGGAGGGTGCTAGACCTTAGCTAAGCCGAGAGATGGGGGAGGGGGATCCTCACCTTAAAGTCAGAGCCCTTACTAGCTGCCAGGGTACCAAGGGACACCTCATATATCCTATGAGTCTATAGTTATTGATTCAACCAATGACTCTTTAAGCTTTTCCAAAATGTTGGTGCCCATAAATTTGCATGAGGTCCTTAGGCAAAGTGTTTCATAGGATTGTTACCGTAATACAGAAGGTACAGTCTCCCTTCTGAATATTCCAGAAGGGATGCATTCCAAACAGCAGTGATACCACAATCATAATCAGCCATCATTCGTGTGCCAAAGGAAACCGAGAACCACTGTGGAGGCAGGTTCACAGTATTAGTCAGCAATGCCAAACTCAGTAGAATTGTAGAAGCACCTCCTTCTATCAGCAGCACCTTCAATTGCAGAAGAGATGTCACCACTTCCATGTCCTGTCTCATGGCAGATAAGAACATCCTGTGTACTCAAGTATTCGCCATATCACTAAACTGAAATGGACCGTGGCATGCATGTTTTGTCTGGTGCCTAATAAGGTGACTTTTCCGACTGAAGCATTTTCCACATTCAGTGCACCAATAAGGTTTCTCACCTGTATGTGTTCTTTGGTGGTTAATAAGATTTCCTTTCAGAGCAAACCCTTTGCCACATTCAATGCACACATAAGGTTTCTCACCTGTATGTGTTCTCTGGTGGCTAGTAAGCTCTCCCTTTGTAGCAAACCCTTTCCCACATTCAGTGCACTCATAAGGTTTCTCACCTGTATGTGTTCTTTGGTGGTTAATAAGATTTCCTTTCAGAGCAAACCCTTTCCCACATTCAATGCACACATAAGGTTTCTCTCCTGTATGTGTTCTCTGGTGGCTAGTAAGCTCTCCCTTTGTAGCAAACCCTTTCCCACATTCAATGCACTCATAAGGTTTCACACCTGTATATGTGTTCTCTGGTGGATAGTAAGCTCTCCCTTTGTAGCAAACCCTTTCCCACATTCAATGCACTCATAAGGTTTCACACCTGTATGTGTTCTCTGGTGGATAGTAAGCTCTCCCTTTGTAGCAAACCCTTTCCCACATTCAATGCACTCATAAGGTTTCACACCTGTATGTGTTCTCTGGTGGATAGTAAGCTCTCCCTTTGTAGCAAACCCTTTCCCACATTCAATGCACTCATAAGGTTTCACACCTTTATGTGTTCTCTGGTGGCTAGTAAGCTCTCCCTTTGTAGCAAACCCTTTCCCACATTCAGTGCACTCATAAGGTTTCTCACCTGTATGTGTTCTTTGGTGGTTAATAAGATTTCCTTTCAGAGCAAACCCTTTCCCACATTCAATGCACACATAAGGTTTCTCTCCTGTATGTGTTCTCTGGTGGAGAGTAAGAACTTCCTTTGTAGCAAACCCTTTCCCACATTCAATGCACTCATAAGGTTTCACACCTGTATGTGTTCTCTGGTGGCTAGTAAGACGTCCCTTCTGAGCAAACCAATTCCCACATTCAGTGCACTCATAAGGTTTCTCACCTGTATGTGTTCTTTGGTGGTTAATAAGATTTCCTTTCAGAGCAAACCCTTTCCCACATTCAATGCACACATAAGGTTTCTCTCCTGTATGTGTTCTCTGGTGGAGAGTAAGAACTTCCTTTCTAGCAAACCCTTTCCCACATTCAATGCACTCATAAGGTTTCACACCTGTATGTGTTCTCTGGTGGCTAGTAAGACGTCCCTTCTGAGCAAACCAATTCCCACATTCAGTGCACTCATAAGGTTTCTCACCTGTATGTGTTCTCTGGTGGATAGTAAGCTCTCTCTTTGTAGCAAACCCTTTCCCACATTCAGTGCACTCATACGGTTTCTCACCTGTATGTGTTCTCTGGTGGCTAGTAAGCTCTCCCTTTGTAGCAAACCCTTTCCCACATTCAGTGCACTCATAAGGTTTCTCACCTGTATGTGTTCTTTGGTGGTTAATAAGACGTCCTTTCAGAGCAAACCCTTTCCCACATTCAATGCACACATAAGGTTTCTCTCCTGTATGTGTTCTCTGGTGGAGAGTAAGAACTTCCTTTCTAGCAAACCCTTTCCCACATTCAATGCACTCATAAGGTTTCACACCTGTATGTGTTCTCTGGTGGCTAGTAAGACTTCCTTTCAGAGCAAACCCTTTCCCACATTCAATGCACACATAAGGTTTCTCTCCTGTATGTGTTCTCTGGTGGATAGTAAGCTCTCTCTTTGTAGCAAACCCTTTCCCACATTCAGTGCACTCATACGGTTTCTCACCTGTATGTGTTCTTTGGTGGTTAATAAGACGTCCTTTCAGAGCAAACCCTTTCCCACATTCAATGCACACATAAGGTTTCTCTCCTGTATGTGTTCTCTGGTGGTCAGTAAGTTTTCCTTTCAGAGCAAACCCTTTCCCACATTCAATGCACACATAAGGTTTCTCACCTGTATGTGTTCTCTGGTGGACAGTAAGCTCTCCCTTAGAAGCAAACCTTTTCCCACATTCACTGCACCTATAAGGTTTCTCACCTGTATGTGTTCTCTGGTGGCTAGTAAGCTCTCCCGTGGTAGCAAACCCTTTCCCACATTCAATGCACTCATAAGGCTTCTCACCTGTATGTGTTCTCTGGTGGATAGTAAGCTTTCCCTTCCAAGCAAACCCTTTCCCACATTCACTGCACTCATGAGGCTTCTCACCTGTATGTGCTCTCTGGTGGACAGTAAGCACTCGCTTTGTAGCAAACCCTTTCCCACACTCAGTGCACTCATAAGGTTTGTCACCTGTATTCATTTGGTGGTGGCTGATAAGTGTATCATGCAAATGTACACTATTCTCATATTCAGTGCACTGATAAGGTTTTTCACCTATGTCCTCATGTGGGCAATAAGTATGTTCTTGAAATGGCAATTGTTCCCACATTTTGTGCACGTGTAAAGTGTCTTGCCAGTTTATTTTGTCAGGTGCCTAGATTTAAGAGGAGCCTTTTCAATTTACCTTTTCCAAATTCAGAGCACAAATGAGAAATGCTTTTCTTACTGCACATATCACATTGTCATGGCTGTGCTAGATATCCCTCTCCCCGCCCTCCCCCCTCCCCCAGGATTTACAGAATCAACACACTTGGTTACTGGTTGCTACTACGAAGTGATTGCATGGACAGAAGCCATCATGTATCACCAGGCTTCGCAATCCCAGTTCCTGAATACTCTGAAAAGGCAACTGGACCCCAAACGTTCACTCTTCTAACATGCTTGGAAATTGCATTTTCTAACAATTAAGCTTTTCACTGCGATAGTCCAGAGAATCAAAATCAATGTTGCATTTCTGGGGCATCAGTCACCTATTAAGATAAAAGGAGACACACATTATTAGTTTCAACATGTTCACAATCACAGGCAGCACACGTAATAAGACTACTCAGTAGTAACTCCTCACGTAGTAACTTATTTGACTTTGAAGTGCCATCTATTGGGGAAAGGCACCCTAATAGGTGGCAGAGAAGTGGTGCTCCAATGGGAACAGTTAGTGGAACAGAGGTAACATGCAGAAGGAATAATGTGTTTCATTTTTATTTAGAAATGTTTTGCATCCAAAACACTAGGGGAAAAAAAAACAGCCTGGGTGAACAAACATTTTAAATGCATATTATCAAGAACATGTATATGTTCTAACAATATATTTATTCAGAAATGACTACATTATCACATGGAAGATCCCAATTTCCACACACAAATGATAAAGGAGTTTGCCACCAATCGGACGTCGGCTTGACCAGTCCACTGTGTAATAACTGATGACTTGTGTATTGGCCAAAACATGAATAATGTAACCAACAGCACCATCGAGGAGACTGGGATTGGGATTTAAAGGGAAGGCAACAATGTCTTCCCCTGGTGAGAACAGCACAGGCCGTGCTGCCACTACATTCAAACATTGACTTTAAACATTGACTTTAAACCTTGATAAGCTTGTTTTTCTGGAGATGAGGGATGGTTTTGAGTTTGTGACAGAGACCAAAAGAATAAAGTTTATGAAAGACTCCAAAATATCATCCCATTTGCCTTCCTAATTGTTCAAATAAATTTCCCATTGCCAGGTATTAAATTTAATTGGCCAGAAGGAACCCACGTCTCTTTCCATGTTCAAAATACCACAGTGTAGTTTTCATGAGGTGGTACACACTTGGTTTTACTGTTAAGGAGTGGGTGTAAATGGGTCTGTTACTTACCAAAGCTCCCACAACAAGACCCCTTTTTGTGGATTCTGATCTATGCACCTTAGGTTGAACCTCAGCGCGCCCCTGTGTGCTGTGACCAAGAACTGCTTTCATCACATCCCTAGTAACCAATGGGGATTCTGCCCCATCACTGCTAACATCCAAGAATTGATGCCACCATTTAGTGATTAGACACATAATTGCTATCGATCTACTGTGGAGATTCTACTCGCCCTACTCCAGGGGAATCCGCTCAGCATAATCCCACGGATCCACGATATGAAAGGGTGAGAATTTCATTGCCAGCATCTCTTGCAACCCATATGGCAGCGACCCTGGAATAAGATGCATTTACATGTGTCCACCTGTTTGTCTGTCAGTCCTACATTTATTGTGTGGGTAGCTATCACAACAATATATGCAAGAACCTTTGACTGTCCAGTATGGGGGACAAACACCAGTTTTAGGTGACACAATGAACACATTTTTTTGGTGTGCTCCATGTTCCCAGTGGATAATCCTTAGAAAACAAGCTCCCCCTCATCTGTTCTCAGGTGCGTCGTCTGTGCAGCCACCACCTTAGGCTTTGTGAGCTTAACCACCCTCCAGAAGCAATTACTCTTTTTTAGGATGTCAAGGTCCACAATATTTAACAATATTGGTCTAACCATATCCCTGTGTGGCGAACATCAATCTAGAGTCCCCTTTGAATCCAATTCTGTGCTCCCCAAAAGTTGATCCATTTATTTTGCTACAATAAGCGATTGCAGTAAAACGTTGAATGCCCCGCCGTACCTCAACACCCGCAATCCTAGTCTCTACATCCCTGTTTCTGAACTCGCTGAGTGGAAACTAATTAAAAACTCCATCATTGAGGTTCTTTACTAAGAAGCAGAATGAGCCAGAGTCCTGCCCCTGACCAGTACCCCTCCCGACATAGCAAAGTCCACCGAATCATTCACGAGACATATCTTTATCATCTTCCTGTACCAAAAATGTAATGCACATGTTTTTCCAGATCCTTGCATTGTTTCACACGTTGGTGAACTGCTTTCAGCTGGGTGATCAGGAACCTACAGCTGAACACTACCACAAGTTGGCAATGTAATTCTAGCAGGAGTAAAGGCTGTTTATGGCCCAGGCCCTCTGCCTCCCTGCATCATTAATATCACATCAGCCTGCCGTGATCCTGTGAATGACTTTGCCTGCCAGTGCTTGGTCTATTAAACCACACCTTGCTGCTGCCTTCAGCCATGCCCATCTCTCTGTACTCTAGTACCTGGCTATCATCCTCAATGCTTCCCTTTCCCAGGAGGTCTGCCCAACTGACCATCCCACCATGGTAGGGCTGAACCTGCAGGAGGCCCAAGCAACTGGTTGGTGGGAGGACTCTGGGAAGCCTAGATATAGATTGCTTCTTCTCCTCTGCCTTGAAGGTGTTGTATTGTGCTGTTGCCTTCCACACACCCTCCTCTGCATGGGGTATGCATGAGGAACGAGGCATACTCCTCGAGTCCAGATGATCCATGTCCACTTCCCTTTCTGACATTCATCTGTAGTGTAGTGTTGGAAGAGGTGGGAGTCTTCGCAGGCTCACAGGAGCTGACATTTTGGCAAGCATATAGTTTAAGAGACGGGGTATATGCAGAACCTATCATAGTATGTGAAAAAGAGGGGGGTGGTACCCTTCCTAGTGGACAAGATCAAGGCTATAGAACTTCACAGGTGCAGGAGGGTGGTCCTGCCCACAGATTGATATATAGGTTGGTCTTTTGAATGATAGATCCAAACCTAAGGTTAAAGGTGTATTGCCTTCTCGCTAAGCTAAAGCAAACCAGAGAGTAGAAAGCAAAAGTTTTATTTGCTAGTTGTATAGACAAGTATTTAATACATAAAAGTTGAGAACAAATGTTGAAAAATGTGCAACATACGTAAATGACAGGTTAAGACAACATATAATACAATCAATAAAAATTCTTAACAAAAAACAAAATTACAGTATTTACAACAAGGTGAACAAGGAGTACTGTATTGTCTATATACAGGTCAGTCTTAAGCAGAAGTTTCTTTTCTATTTTCTTGCAATACTTGTAAACCAATTGAAGTGGACACACAGGTCCTTTGTGAAAAAATCCAAGGTTAGAAATTCCTTTATGGGTAACCTAGTAAATGGAAAGTTGCTTAATCGGATATTACTTTCCAGCATATTGTCTTTCCAGGGTCCTATGGAGAATAAGATATCTTGGTGGCCAACGTGACAGAGACTGAATAAACCGGGTCTGATTCAGACGGGAACAGATGAATGTAGCAGTTCCCGGGTGGACACGTTTCGGCGGAAGTGCATTAATGTAGCGTCCGCCTTCATCAGGGCTCCGTAGGGGCGACCCTATCATAGTATACACAAAGTGGCAAGCACTAACGTTAACTAAAAACCAATAAGCAAAATTAATGTTGTTCTCAAATGTATGTATTCTTATGAAAGTTATATGGACCCCATACTTTCTCCATTGGCTAATTGTTGGCTCTGTTAAGCTCAATTTGTATGGTAATTACTTACAATCTATTACTGTTGTGTGTTTACGTAAGAAGTATGCAAGATAACTAATACACATATTTCCTATAACCCAAAAACCCACATTACCTCTGTGTTTTGCCTAAATCATCCATGCTAATTGATACACACTAGAAAAGGTAAACTCGGAACAAAGATAATGAAGAACCTCAACGCCACAGGTCCAACCACTTGTAAAACACAAAGTCAAGACACCTGCATTTTCACCGAAATTATTCCATGACCCTTCTTTAATAGAGCAGGCCCAAAAGACTCCCTTAATCCATAATTCTGGGATGAGCTAGATCAACCCTAACTTTCTCAAACACACACACACACACACACACACACACTTAAGGCTAATCAAATAATGACGACTATGTCAGCACACCTTGATTACAAAAATACATATTTTATTTAAAACAAAACAATGTATAAATACAAATTTTCAACAATATCCTTCAAATACCATGGGAACCTATGTGTGCATCAGACACATTTGAGGACACTAATGAGATCTTCTTAAGAGGAGAGAGCTGGTCAAGTGGTATCCATCGTGTGTTTTTTATTTTTTCTCTCTCAATTTGGCATTCGTTTTCCCCGCTGGTGCCTTGAAACTCATTAACACGTTTGGACTCCACTCACCCTTTACCTAGTCATGTTCACCAGTGCTGAGAGGCGGGGCACGATGCGAGAATAGGATGGCCCTGAGGTGGCAGGAATAAGCAATTCTTTGTTTCTCACGAGAACTCCTGCAACCACCCGCCCCCCAATCCCACACCAACAGACAGCCACTGCGGTCATGACAGGGAGCCAGAGGCTGGCAGTCACACAGAAGTCACTGTGCACGCACCCGTGCACACACCCACCCACCCACTTGGCCCACGATACCCCCTCGTCAACCAAGTATGGCACCCAGCTGCATTGTCACTGTGGCCAAGTGACAGCAATGGCAGGTCATACGGCTCAAGCTGCATACGCCCCAGCACACCCCATAGCCCTCAACCCAAGCATCTCAGGATGCCATATGGAGGAGGCCGTGGCTATGAGCAGCACCAGGTGCGCTTGAAGACCCATGCGGACACACAGGTCCAACACCTTCAGGCCATCCGTGTATGTGTTCAGGGCACCTCATGGAGGATAGCAATTGCAAAGGACCAGGACAGGCAACAGTTAGCTGTAACATCTGCCTCCCTGACTGTCATCGCACAGAGGGTGAGGAAGATGACAGAGCGCCTCGGCTTTTGTAGAGGCAATGCAGGCCAGTATGCTCTCAACAATGCAATGCATCCAGGGGTCTGAGTCAGACCAGTCCTCCGTCTGGGGAGGAGGAAGTTGGGGAGGGTTTTCGCACATTTCAAAATTAAATAATAGTTCACTTGAAGCAATGCTAAGACATTCCTTATTGTGTACAGTGTACCTGCAGTATTTTCTACCCATATCATACCTGCCCTCCTCACACACGTCACGGTTAAGGAAACCCCCATGAGGGCTACCATGAGACATTTAAGTTCTAAAGCAACAATGAAACCCCCCCCTACTCTCTCTCTCTCTCTCTCTCTCTCTCTCTCTCTCTCTCTCTGATTTTGGGCTACATGTCTTAGGGAAAGTTGTGTGAAGATTTGATGAATGACACCGAAGTAATAAATCATCCAACTTGATCAGAACTAGAGTTTTATGACTATACAAACGTTACATGAAACTACATAGGGACATATGGTACTAGACATGGGTAAGATCCCCCCGCCTTTCTTCTCCTTCATTTCAAAGGGCGTGTCAGTTGCCACCACCTTCACTCCGCCTACTACTTCTGCCTCCGACTCTCACCATGACAGAGCCCTCACTAACCCTCATATCTCTCTGTCTCTGTCTCTGTCTCTGTCTCTCGCTCTCTCTCTTCCCTTGAGACCCACCACCCCCTCCCAAAACAACTGATTAGGTTTCTAACCAACTCCGCTCTTAAGTCGCATCCAAACGGTTGCGCCCCAGGTCCTCCAGAATTATGGACAATTTCTACACTCCTTCTATCACTCCTTTGATTTTTCACTCAGCAAGCACTCCTTTTTTCACCTTCTCCTTAAAGCGTATTCTGCCAACCCGTCCTATCCGGCTAATAATTACCACCCTATCTCCATTACCCCCATTTTGAGGAAACTCTAGGAGAAGCTGGCAATCTCTCAGCGTAGCCACCACTCTGAATCTGTTGGTTGCCTCCATGTCCTCCCATCTGAGCTTCTAGAAACTGCTCTCCTGAACACCCGTGAAGACTTCCGTTCTCATCCTTCTTGATCTTTCCTCTGCCTTTACCACAGTCAGTCATGCCACCCTGCTAAATAGACTCCATGACACCCTTGGCATCACAGACTTGGCTCTGGACTGGTTGACCTCATTCCTCTCTGACTGACCTTCTCAAGTTCAACTGGGCTCCTTTCTCTCCTCCATCGCACTCTCCACCTGTGCTGTCCCACAGGGCTCTATACTCTCCCCTGGCTGTTCAATATCTACTTGGCTTCTCTATCCCATTTGATCTCCACCTTCTCTGCTAACATCCAGTGTTCTGCAGATGACACAGCTATCCTTCCAACTATGCTCTTCTACCCCCCCACCCCTAACTCGCCCTCATTCATTCATTTCTTCTACACTATGGCCACCATCCATGGGTCCCCGTCCCCTCACCTCACCCTCCTGTGAAGCTGAAAACCTTGTGTGGTCTTAAACTCCTCCCTTTCTATCTCCGACTTTGCCAAGAAGGCTCACTTTCAACGACGCATTCTCAGAGGCATTCTCCCTTTCCTCACCTTCCCCCAGAAACTCAATGTCTCCAGAGCTCTGGTTCCTTCCAGGCTGGACTACTGTAACAGCCTCTTTCTGAATCTGCACCCTCCGCCCCTTCAACTAATCGAGAACAGGATTGCAAGACTGATCCTTGGCCTCAAGTCTATAGAACGCATCTCTACAGCCCTAAAATCTCTCCACTGGCTCTCGGTTGCTGCAAGGATTAAATTCAAGCCCCCCTGCATCATCCACAAGGTTTTCTGGGGCCTGGGACCCCACTAGGGATGTAAAGATCTCCTCTGCAGGTGCCTTACACTCATGAGTGAGCCAGATCTCCTTAAGTTCCGGAAGCTTCTCAGACCCTCCTGTTCTTCCCTCCCTCTCCCTCTCCCACTCCCACTCCCACTCCCATTCCCATTCCCATTCCCATGCCACAGTGACTCAAGACCTTCCTTTTTCTCCTTTTCCTTCCCTCTCCCCTGCAGTTTTACCCAGCTGCCCTGGACTGGCAGCCTGGTTCCTTCAGAGTCATACAGGGCACCAGCTTCCCCCCACCCCCTCTCATCTCTACGGAAGTTCGTAGAGATGAGCACATTCAGGGTGTGCATGGCTGAGTGAGTCGGGCTAGATGAAAGAATGGTGAGGGCATAGTCAGGTTGCAGAAGATTAATGTGGCCGCTTCAGAAGAATCAAGATGAATATTAATGTCTCTGAGGAAGAGAAGCTTAGAGGTGAGGAAGAGAAGCTTAGAGGTCAGGAGAGAAGAGGCCAGGTTGACACACGCCGCGAGGAAGAGGGAGACCAGCCCAGGGGTCCTGTAGATGGTGGCAAGTGTGGGGGAGACACAATGCTTGATTACAAGGCAATCAAAGGAAGAGAAGGATTGTGTGGCTATAATGGAAGCAGAGGCCCATTCACGGAAAACAAGTGGCCTTCCGCCACCCGACCGGTTAGGCCTGGGCTTGGAGAGGATCTTGTAGCCCTCAGGAAGGAGACTGTCAAAGCAGTGACAGCATTGAACCACTGTTCAGTGAGGGCGAGGAGGTCAAGGCCAAAGTCGTCAAGGAGCTGACGGATGACAGAAGAATGTTTAACAGCAGATCAAGAGTTGATGGTAGCTAAGTGAAGCTGGTTGCTACCTTTAATTTAAAGGTCTTCCGAGGAGGGGTACAGGGACGAAGTACACCCGTCGGTGGGGGCGAAGAGGCCAGCAGGGTGGCAGACGGAGGAGTGGCAGGAGAAGGGAAGAAGTTATTGAAAGATGGGAGGAGCCTGTCAAGAAGGAGGAGGTTGGGCTGATAGCCTTGGACCATGACCATGATTATGCATTTATCATGTGTACCAGATTGGTACTTAGATGAGAAGTGAGCCAAAAGCACTTCCCATCTGGTTCCACCATTAATGATCGAAGAAGAGAAAGGGGAGAGGACTGAGACCATATGGGGAGTCCATAGGTCCAGTAAGAGAACGACAAAGAGGATGTCAGTAATAGTCTGCCTGGAGGAAACATGGACATAGGTGACAGCAATGGGAAGGCCTGGGTTAGAGACCAGGACACCTTTCTTAAACGTTTTCCTTCCAGGCTTCATGAGAGAGGGAGGATAGGCAATAGAGTAGCAATTAGAATAGACAGGGGAGATGGAGAGCACCATGGGGGGCCGGGGCTCTAGAGGCATACCAAAAGGAGAGGGAGCGAGAGAACTGCACAATGCATGAAAGAAGGCACCAGGCGGCTTAACAGCAACAAGTGAATCAGGTGCAGGGAATTTGAACAAGGGAAGCAGATTTAAAAAACATCCAGGTTTGGAATTTCGTAGATGCAGGAAAGATGCCAATATTTAAAAAAGGTTAGCAGAATTAGAAACATCCAGATTTGGGTTACCAAAATACAGGAGAATGCCAACATTAAGTTAAATGTTGAAGATAGATTGGAGATGGCCCAGACCCAAAGAATGCAGCTGAGTAAAATGGACGTTGTAGCAGAACGAGGTATTTTCTTTACGAGACAGAAATTCTGGGAATGCGGGGATAAGAGTGGAAAGTTGCTAGCTAACAGAATAAATGGGATAGCAGAGAGGTTGCTTATTCAGAGCGTTGAGATTGAACAAGGTTGTATGTTATAAAATACAGACATATGTAAATGCTTCAAGAGATTCTAAGAGAAATTGTATACAGAAGAAGTATTTCCATTGGAGTATTTATTTGCAAATTTAGATATCCCTAAGCTAACATTAGAGGAAAAGGCATGTCTGGAAGCGGAAGTGGAGGCTAACGAGATCCTGCTGGCAATTGAACAACTTAGCGTAGGAAAATCCCCAGGAATGGATGGTCTGCCGCTGGAATTTTATAGGAGATTTAAGACTTTTAGCACCTATTTTGTGTAAAATAGTCAATCTTTTTATACAGGAAGTGGAAATATGCCAATCGATGAGTGGAGCAATAATACCTTTGATACCAAAAGATGGAAGAGATTGTAAAAATTGAAGTACAGACCCATTTCATTACTGAATGTGAACGTGAAAATCATTTGCTAACATTATGGCAAATAGATTAGAAACATGTATTGGAACATTGATTTATGAGTCACAGGTAGGATTTATGACCAACAGATTTGGTGTGTATTGTTGGCTGGAACTCTGGGACATGCCTATCCTTCAATAGTGGATGCCTGTCCTCTTCTTCGGCCCAGTACTAGAGTGGAGTTTCATATAGGAAGTGTGCATTACTCCAGTCCCCTTCTTCATCATCTCAGTACTAGGTAGGGGTCAATGTGGAGGTATGGGTTGGGATTGCATAACACCCATAAAGGTTGAGGTAGGGTAGGTCAAGTCTATCCCCAGTCTATCCCAAGGACCCTCCACCCAGATAATCCTCCCTCGCTTGTCCGCTGCCAGGATCAGGACAAGGATCCAAAAGTGATAGCCATTCCCTGGCCATCTGAATAGAAAATCCCAGGGAGTGTTTGAGAGAGTATGATAGGTTATTTATAACGCGCTTAATAAGGTTTCTAATCGCGGACCTGGGGATCGAAACTGTGTTGCTCTGTGTCGTCTTGCTTCCAAGGTGAGCACGTTGCCATTGAGCTATCCTCATGAGTACCTTCAGCTTTCTCACATACCCTTCCCCTATGCAGGGGGGACAGTCATGCTTAACAGGGGAACAGGGAGAGGAAGTCCACATTCCCTTGCACTTTTCCTTCCCAGTGTTCCACTGAGAGGCAGTATGGTTGGTGGTCCCAAAAACACCATATAACCCTAGGGTTCGATTCCCCTCTCTGGTGAATCCAGACTAATGGAGAGTGGTCTGTAATAAGTCTGAATCTTGATCCCAGTAAGTAGTATTTAAGATGTAATATCACCCATGTTATGGGTAGTGCTTCCAGTTCAATAACTGTATATATTTTTTGCCTGAGGAACAACTTCCTACTGATGTACGGGATGGGATGTTCTAGGCCATCAAGATTTTGAGATAAGATGGTACATAGACCTGACGCTAGGCCCGACGGGTGTAAGGAACTCTTGGTGCCAACAGTAAAGACAAACACAAGTGAATATGATTCAATGGTGTTTATTTAAACAGTATGCAGGTTGGAAAAACGCCAAATCTAACCTAAATCTAAGATGGGTGCAAGCTTCGACCATCAAATGAAAAATAAGGCTGTCCTTGAGGCACCTGGTCAAAGTAAAAGGGCCTATACTAAAAAAAAACAATTGCCAGTCCTTACAACTAATATAGAAAGAGTATGGGATAAGGTGTACCATAAAGAAAAGAAGTGTTCACAAATAAGTCAGGATGTGCTAGCCAGGTTTCTCCCTTCCCCAGGTTTTGAGCACAGGACAAGGTGGCACTTCTGAGTACAGGACACACTCAAGCTTTCCCAGCACGAGCGGACAGCTATCAGGTTGCCCGACGGTTAAGTCTCCTTACACAATAAGTCTCTTTCCCTCGAGCACCCAATGTATTGCACAACAAAATAGTTACAGTGATAGTGGTTCACCCCTGGATCCCACTATTCCGGGCACAGCCCCTCTGAATTCTCAGCCTCCCTCAGTCAGGTTGACTATCGCTCTTGTTCACACGATTTCTCCTTTTCTTTCTCCAGTCTTTGGGTGATGTCTTTTCACCCTAAGATCCCCCTCTGATGCGCTCAGACACTTCTTGACTGATCACCTCCCTCCGTCGGGTTCACTACGGCGTCTCACAACAACACTTGGTCTTGTTGTATTCACAAGTCTCAAGGTCTTTTTAAACAACTCCTGTGGACAATTTTCAGCCTCCCTCCATCAGGTTCACTATGCCCTATCACACAGAGACCTTTTTTCGTTCCCACTATTTTGTTGGTCAAAGACTTTTGACTGTACAGAGGATTTTGTATGACCCCTGTATGACCACTTGGACCTTTTGGTGAAGGTCCTCTTAAGGCCTTCTGGTATCGGTAGTTCCAAAATGTGGAATTCACCAGAGTGATTTCAAGTACACACCCACGTGGTGCCAGACCCCTCTGAAGCTGGTTTTGCCTTAAAGCAAACAGTTCTTTGAACTTCCCTTCGTTTGCTACTTTGCAAGTTTCACTCACAGTTCGCTTTCGTATCAGCTCTCCCCTCGACTCACTGAGTGTGATGAACTGTTTGGTTTCTCTGGTATCTGGAGTCAAGGACAGTACCATGGTAGCAAGTGTCTCTCTCGGTCCTGCTTATCAGCGTAGGCATGCTCCGTGTTCCATTGACATCTACTGCTACACACATTAGCTATCGTCCTTGGTCTTATAGTTCCTTGCAGGGAGGTTCCGCGGGTCTGGATCAGAAAGGGCAAGGTTGCATCTCTCCTTTTTGCCCCTTCCGTTCTCGCCACCTTTCGCCTCCTCTTGGATTGCCGTGATGGGTTAGCCATCTCGTTGTGCAGTTGTCCTTGCTCATAGTGTGCTCTCTTGCTTCACCTTTTATCACGGGGGTGGGGAAAGGGCTGTTGGGTGTGCATGGTTTTGGTCAATTGCCTGACCCTCATATTGGGACATATTAGTGTTAGGGAGAATTCTCTCTTTAGGCTGAATTTCCTAACCTAGTGAGTCCCCCAGCAGCTTTGCTGGATTTCTGGAATTTGTTTTTTTTCTACTGCCAAGAGTGAGACTCTTTTTCTCCCACTCTTGGACATGATTTATGGTGTTCCTTTGACTGTTATTGGGCCTCATTAGGACCCAGGCAGTAAGGGGTTTACGGCGGCGGCGTAAACAGCGCAGACCCTTACCGCCTGATTCCGAGGTCCCTTAGCGCCATGGAGGTTTTAACACCTGCTTTTAGCAGGTGTTAAAATCCATGGCGCTAAGGGACCTTGTTGTTAATTACGCCACCGTAATTTACGGTGGCGTAATTAACGCCTTCCCCACTCCCATTATGCCCTATGGGGCAAAAATGGGAATGGGGAAGGGTAAATGGGTTAATGGGGACTTACCGCCCCACTCACCTCGGAATGGGGCGGTAAGTCCGCCAACCACCATGGCGTAAACGTAGTTTACACCATGGTGGTAAAGGTACGACCCAGGCGGTAACTTACCGCCTGGGTCGTAATGAGGCCCAATGTGTTTTATGGGCTATGGGGTCCTTTACTCCATAGGGTCGCATGTGTTTTTACTATGTGTGTTACACAGCACCCTCCGTGCAGTAACACAGGGGTATGATAGTTACCCCCCACCATAGACTCCATACCCTGGGACTGACTACTGTCTCCCAGGGCATGTAAAGTCACCATTGGTTTTACTAGTCCCAAATTATTAACAGACACCAGTACAAACCATCATATTGTGGACGTACTGGTCGGGGCAATTCGATTGCCCCGGGGTCTGTTAGTCGAGGGGGCACGTCTCTGTCCCCCCTGATCGAGTTTTGGCTGGTGGCAGTGGATACTACTTTTTATATTCAGCCGCGAATATATTCCTATGGGATTTTCCCATTGTTCGAGGCTACCAACTTTAATTATTTAATTCTCAGACTTGAACATACCGCCGGTTTATTTAATTAATATTAATTTGACGGTTGGTATTTTTTGCTAGGACTCGATTCTAAAATGGCGTTTGTGTTCTCTTCTGTGACTCCAACCCAAGTCGAGCCCTTTGTTCCACTTTTTGGCGGACTTCTCCACAGAAGCCTCCAAAAGTGGTGCCACTCTGTCTGGGTACCACAGGGGGTGTGGGAGGGGGTTTAGGCACCCTGGACCTAGTTACCTTGGGAACTCAAGTCGCACTCTTGTGTGATTGGCCCAAGTGGTGAGCAGGCCCGGCTCACCACTTAGCATGTTTGATTGACAGCTAGGCTGAGTGAATGGGGGTATGCTGCATAAAAGCAGGGCTTTGGGGACTGGAACTTCAGAAGTCGCCACAGGACATGAGAATCCGACGAGGGAGAAGCTGAGCTGACCTACCACGACGACACCACCGGTGGAGCCCTGTGGAACCGACTCACCACTTCCCGACGACAGAGAAAATCTCCCGGCTGGAGAGGCTTCTTCCCCTGACTGGTGGGCACAACCAGTTTACCTTCTTCTCTTCGCACCCCAGATCGGTCTGTGGTCGAATTGCTCGTGCCAAGCACCCCGGCAGCCGGATAGCCACTTACCACTGGACCGCGAACCAACGGACCGCTCCTTGTACCTGAGAAACTCTGCAGCTGGTTTCTTCCCTGGCAGTGCAATGGACTCCCGTCTTCCTCCCCAACGCAATCCTCTCTTCCCCCAGACGAAGCACCGACTTGCATCCGCTGCCAGGAACAACTGCCCCCGCTGGAGTATTCTCACCACTTTAAGGTACCGTGTCCGCCAGGCCTCCCTTTCTAAAGATTGCTACAAGGTAATAATAACTCCTTAACCTTCTGGACTGGGCTGGCCGCCTTGACCCTCTAACTGGTCCCTTTCTTTGGTCCAACTCCTTTTTGAACCGTTACAAGACTTTTGTGCACTGCAACCGTGTGACCTTGGACACCTTTCGTTTTGATCATCTTAAAGCGGGTCCGGCCGACTGACTCTGAATTCACGGTGTTACTTTGCCTTACTCTCTTGTTGTGTTCGTGAAAAAGTGTTGGGATCTGTTACATTTGATTCTCTGCTTTTCTCTCCCTTTTTAAAAACAAATTATTAGAGTGCCATCTACGTTAAGCGCTCACCGCTGTCTGAAAATAAGTGGGGCTTTACTTAGACTTGTCTAAATATTCTTTTAAGGGAGTGTATATCTTTTAGTGACCGTGTTTTTGAATTGCTTACCATTAGTGCCTGTGTGTTTTTCTAGATGTGGTTTTAAATAAATAATTATATCTCTTTTACACCAAGCTCTGGTCAGTGTGTACTTGTTCTACTGTGTTCTTTTGACCTATTGTGAATACTTTGTATACTGCCTAACTCTTCTTGAGGGAAGTCTGACTGCTCAGCCACAGCTACCAAGTGAATCTGTGTGGTACAGAATGCTACCAAGTGTGTTTACTGCCAAACACCTGTAGTACTAAACATTTTGCAGTGGTCCCAGAGGGAACTGCACAGGTTTCTGCCTGACACTGGTGTACAGAGGTGGGATTTGTATTGAACACTTTAGGACAACTAACCACAGAGTTTAGCACTAAAAAGCTGATTTTCTAACTATGTCTGCTATGGAGAGTTATACCCTAGAATCATTGTCTGCCAAAACTGCTGATTGCTTGAAAGTATTGTGTAGACATAAGAATCTCTCTGAGAAGGGCAAGAAAATGGAACTTATAGAAAGATTGTTAGAAAACCAAAGTCTGGGTGGTACAGAGGAATCTACCTCCCCAGCAAATGTAGAAAACAGTGATGGTATTGATCTGAATCAAAGTCTTGATAATGAGTCAGAAGAGGAAAGTGAACCTAATGAAGTTAGCCACTCTGAGCCTCTGTCTGCCTTACCTACTGTACCTACTGGGCCTATCCCAGGTCCTACATGTAACCCTGCTTATTTTGAACTTGAAACAATGAAGCTTGAATTAGAGTACAAACGTTTTATTGCTCAATCTGAAAGAAACCAAGAGCTAGAGTTCAGAAGAATGAATGCCCAGGCTGAGCAGAAGCAAGCTGAGTGAAGACTCCGAGAAATAGAGCTTAATCATGAATTACAAATGAAAAAGTTGTCTGTGGAAAATGCTTCTCTCCCCTCTGGTTCCTCTAGGAGTTCCAGTCCCAAAAGACCCCGGATGCCTAAGGAATTAGTGGGTATGTATGAACCTAAGTTGGATGTGCTGGATTGGTTGAACATGTTTGAATATAATCATGGGCTCCAGGACATCACAGGGAATGAGTTACTTCCTGGTTGTTCTCTAGGCTTCCCCCTGTTGCAACTGAAATGGTAATGGAGTTGGGGGAGGTGGATAAGAAGGATTATGAATGTGTGAAACTAGCTTTGATAGCTAGATTTGGGAAGACCCCTTCCCAGTACCTTAAGAGGTTTAGGACCCTCAAAAAGCATGATGGTACCCCCTGGGCTACCTGGGTGAGTGAAAGTTTGAAAAACTTAGAGGGATGGATTAAGGGTTACAGAGTTAACACTTATGAAGGAATGAAGAATCTTGTAACGTTGGAGTCAATTTATGATGCCTGCTCTCCTGAGCTCAGACAGCACTTGGCTGATTCAAAGGAATTAGATTCCAGGAAGTTAGCTAAGGCTGCTGACTTGTGGGTTGCTCACAGGGCCACTCACAAGGATTCTGGGGCAACTCAGAAAAAGGATGAGGGAAAACAGCCGAAAAAGGACTCCAAAGAGAACTCTAATAATTCCAATTCCAAAGAGGGCCCTAAACAGAACCAAAACGGTAAGCCACCAGGGAAACCAAATCAGGCTAGTGTACCTCCTGGTGCCAAACCAGAAGGAGGTCAGAACAAGCCACCATTTCAAAAAGCATTTGGTAAATGCTTTGTTTGTGGCTCTACTGACCATGTGAAAGGAGATCCCAGATGTAAGGGTAAACCTTCAGGGGTCCAGCTTGTCTCCTTAGCCTTCGCTCCAGAGGAGGAATTCACTATGGCAAGTGGAAACTTTCTATTACTGGCTGATGAACCCATTGGAGTCTCAGCCAGTGTTTCTTTAGTGTCTCTGGGTCTGTGGGAACAACAGAACTTAGATGTCTATAATTCTATCCCAGATAATACTAAAGAGTATTATAAGGACAGTGTCCAGGTGAATGGTCAGGAGACTCCTGCCATCAGGGACACTGGGGCAAGCATAACTGTGGTGGACAAATCGTTTTTTCAGGCTGAGGATGTTGCTAAGGCACCCAAACGCCTCACCAAGTTAGCTGGAGGGCCGGTGCAGAGGCTTCCCCAATTACTAGTTCTCATCCAGTGTAATGACATGACTGTGAAGATACCTGTCAGCATACAAAGTGAGGTGCCAGGAAGGGTTCTGCTGGGTAATGTCTTGAAAACTCTTGGAGTAGTGTCACACACCCCCAGACCTCATAGTAAAAGGTTACAGGAGCTCACCAGACCTGCAAGGGAGAGAACCATGAGAGGTACTCCCAAGGAGATGATGAAGAAAGAGATCACTCCTGCTCCACTGGAGATGTCAGCTGCTGTCTCTAAGAAAATAGAAGAAAAAGGGAAACCTACAACTTCTAAAAAGAACCTCACAGACAGCACTCCAGTGCAGCCAACAAGGACTTCCCCTAGGTTGTCCAAAGTTACACCAGTAACTCCCCCTCCAGCTGAGGCTGAGAGGGAGGTACAACCCTGTGTGGTTGAACTAGACTCTGAAGAAGAGCTAGTGGAAGGCCAGGAACTCATTGGAGATCTGGATCCTGTTGACCATCCTGAGCTGCAGTCTTTACTGGCAGAAGGTGGACCCAACGGGGCAGACTTAAGTAAGGGACAGAGAGAATGTCCAACTCTGGAAGGTCTTTGCTACCAGGCAGATGCTCAGACTGAAGGGCAAGAGCCTGGGAAGTATAGGTTGCACTGGGAAGATGGCCTCTTCTACAGTGAACCAACAGAGTCTGCATCTGGGGACAACAAACGACTAGTAGTACCCCAAGAGAACAGACCACAGTTCTTGCAGTTAGCCCATGAGATTCCTTTGGCTGGTCACTTGAGTTTCAAGAAGACTAAAGAAAGGCTCTAACTCTATTTTTATTGGCCAAAGATGGGGGCTGAAGTAGATAAATACTGAAGGAGCTGCCACACCTGCCAGACTTCTGGTAAGGTTGGCGCCAAGAATGTGGCACCTTTAGTGCCTCTCCCTGTAGTGGGTGTCCCATTTGAGAGAGTAGGGATTGACATAGTTGGTCCCCTTGATCCTCCAACTTCCTCTCGCAACGGGTTTATCCTTGTTGTAGTAGACCATGCTACTAGGTACCCTGAGGCAATTCCTATGAGGACTGTTACAGCTCCGGCTGTGGCTAAGTAATCTCTGACAGGGGGCGAATTTTATGTCCCACTACATGAAAGCCATGTGGAAAACCTGCAGAGTTACTTACAAGTTCTCAACCACATACCACCCACAGACAAATGGGCTGGTTGAAAGGTTCAACAGAACCATGTAGAGCATGATAGGTGCTTTAGAGGACCCCCTTAAAAGAAAGTGGGACCTTCTACTGCCATGCCTTCTCTTTGCTTATAGAGAAGTCCCTCAGGAGGGAGTAGGTTATTCTCCCTTTGAACTTCTTTATGGTCATCCTGTCAGAGGTCCATTGGCCCTGATCAAGGAGAGGTTGGAGAGTGCTCCTTCCTCCAAGCCAGTCAGAGTGACTGACTACGTGATAGGTCTCCGAAGGAGAATGTCACAAATGATGGCAGAAGCAAGTGATAACTTGAAAGCTGGACAAGCATTGGTCAAGCACTGGCGTGACCAAAAGTCTAACATGGTTGACTTTACTCAGGACCAGCTAGTTCTCGTTATGATCCCCACAAGGCAGAGGGCCTTGCAAGACAAATGGATGGGACCCTTCAAAGTTGTGGGTAAACTTGGAGAGGTCAACTATCTGGTGGACTTGGGCAATCCCAAGGAAGCTTCAACCGTCTTCCACACCAACAGACTAAAAGCGTATGTCTCCAGGCCTGATGTAGGAGCTTTGCTTCTAGCATCATCGGAGGAAGAAGAAGAGAGTGAAGCTCTTCCTGATCTCCTCAGAGGCTTACCTTTAGACAAAAAGATTGAAGGAGTAAATCTCTCTTCAAATCTGACACCTGAGCAACAGGAAGAGTGCAAGTCTATGTTAAATCAGTTTGCCTCTCTGTTCTCACTTTCACCAGGCTTGACCCCTTGGGGACAGCATGACATACTCACTGGTGACTGCCAGTCAAAAGCAGAGGATATCGAATGTCAGAAAATGTAATAACCCACATCAAAGGTGAGGTGAACAATATGCTTGATCTCGGGGTAACAGAGAGCCCTCTACTAGTCCATGGTCTAGCCCAGTTGTGTTAGTACCAAAGGCAGGATCTAAAGAACTTAGATTCTGTGTGGATTACAGAGCTCTTAGTGCAGTCACTAAGACTGATGCCCACCCTTTGCCAAGGACCGATGAGTTGGTGGATAGACTTGGTGCAGCCAAGTTCCTCAGCACATTTGACTTGACGTCAGGTTATTGGCAAATAGCCCTGACAGACCATGCCAAGGAGAAAACTGCATTTTCTACCCCAGTTGGCTTATACCAGTTTAAGGTTATGCCTTTTGGATTGAAAAATGCACCTGCTACTTTTCAAAGGATGGTAAACCAGGTTCTGAATGGGGTGGAGGACTTCTGCATGGCATACTTGGATGACATGGCAGTGTTCAGCAATTCCTGGGAAGAACATGTGGACCACCTGAGATATATTTTGCAGGCTCTTGGAAAGGCCAATCTGACCATAAAGGCAAGTAAATGCCAGATTGGACAGAGTAAAGTGGTCTACCTTGGACATGAGGTAGGAGGTGGAGAAATCAGGCCTTTGCCCAGTAAGATTGAAGCTGTGCAAAATTGGACAACACCTACTACTCAGACCCAGGTGAGAGCCTTCTTAGGCCTCACTGGGTACTAAAGGAATTTCATTGAGAACTATGGGTCCATAGCTTCTCCACTGAATGTCATCTCCTCTCCTAAATTCCCTAAAAAGGTTAGGTGGAATGATGAATGCAATCAGGCCTTTGAAACCCTGAAAAAAGGCTCTTTGCCAAGCCCCAGTACTCAGAGCTCCTGACTATCACCAAACTTTCATTGTGCAAACAGATGCTTCAAATGTAGGAATAGGTGCAGTTCTCAGTCAACTGGATGGGAAAGGTAGGGAGCACCCCATTAGCTTCATCAGTAGAAAACTGAAGGATCCTGAAACAAGGTGGGCAACCATTGAACGAGAGTGTTTTGCTATTGTATGGGCTCTGAAGAAGTGTAGGCCATACTTGTATGGTTCTACTTTTGTCATTCAGACTGACCACCAACCCTTGAGATGGTTAATGCAAATGAAAGGGGAAAACCCAAAACTATTGAGATGGTCAATCTGCCTGCAAGGGTTTGATTTCACCATTGAGCAAAGGTCAGGGTGTCACCACCAAAATGCTGATGGTCTCTCTAGGATGCATGTCATCGACTAGAGGTATGAGATTCATCCAGGAGTGGATTAAATCCTCCTGTCCCTTAGTCTTGGGAGGGTGGGGGCGAGAGTTAGGGAGAATTCTCTCTTTAGGCTGAATTTCCTAACCTAGTGAGTCCCCCAGCAGCTTTGCTGGATTTCTGGAGTTTGTTTTTTTTTCTCCTGCCAAGAGTGAGACTCTTTCTCCCACTCTTGGACATGATTTATGGTATTCCTTTGACTGTTAATGTGTTTTATGGGCTATGGGGTCCTTTACTCCATAGGGTCGCATGTGTTTTTACTATGTGTGTTACACAGCACCCTCCGTGCAGTAACACAGGGGTATGATAGTTACCCCCCACCATAGACTCCATACCCTAGGACTGACTACTGTCTCCCAGGGCATGTAAAGTCACCATTGGCTTTACTAGTCCCAAATTATTAACAGACACCAGTACAAACCATCATATTGTGGACGTACTGGTCGGGGCAATTTGATTGCCCCGGGGTCTGTTAGTCTCCGTCCCCCCTGATCGAGTTTTGGCTGGTGGCAGTGGATACTACCTTTTATATTCAACCGCGAATATATTCCTATGGGATTTTCCCATTGTTCGAGGCTACCACTTTAATTATTTAATTCTCATAGCCTCGAACATACCGCCGGTTTATTTAATTAATATTCATTCGCCGGTTGGTATTTTTTGCCAGGACTCGATTCTAAAATGGCGTTTGTGCTCTCTTCTGTGACTCCAACCCAAGTCGAGTCCTTTGTTCCACTTTTTGGAGGGTTTCTCCACAGAAGCCTCCAAAAGTGGTGCCACTTTGTCTGGGTACCACAGGGGGTGTGGGAGGGGGTTTAGGCACCCTGGATTGAGTTACCCTGGTAACTCAAGTCGCACTCTTGTGTGATTGGCCCAAGTGGTGAGCCGGCCGGCCGGCCGGCTCACCACTTAGCATGTTTGATTGACAGCTAGGCTGAGTGAATGGGGGTATTCTGCATAAAAGCGTCGCCACAGGACCTGAGAATCCGACGAGGGAGAAGCTGAGCCGACCTACCACGACGACACCACCGGTGGAGCCCTGCAGAACCGACTCACCACTTCCCGATGACAGAGAAGATCTCCCGGCTGGAGAGGCTTCTTCCCCTGACTGGTGGGCACAACCAGTTTACCTTCTTCTCTTCGCACCCCAGACCGGTCTGTGGTCGAATTGCCCATGCCAAGCACCCCGGCAGCCGGATAGCCACTTACCACTGGACCGCGAACCAACGGACGGCTCCTTGTACCTGAGAAACTCTGCGGCTGGTTTCTTCCCTGGCAGTGCAACGGACTCCTGTCTTCCTCCCCGACAAGATCGTCTCTTCCCCCGGACGAAGCACCGACTTGCATCCGCTGCCAGGAACAACTGCCCCCGCTGGAGTATTCTCACCACTTTAAGGTACCGTGTCCGCCAGGCCTCCCTTTCTAAAGATTGCTACAAGGTAATAATAACTGCTTAACCTTCTGGACTGGGCTGGCTGCCTTGACCCTCCAACTGGTCCCTTTCTTTGGTCCAACTCCTTTTTGAACCGTTACAAGACTTTTGTGCACTGCAACCGTGTGACCTTGGACACCTTTCATTTTGACCCTCTTAAAGCAGGTCCGGCCTACTGACTCTGAATTCACTGTGTTACTTTGCCTTCCTCTCTTGTTGTGTTTGTGAAAAAGTGTTGGGATCTGTTACATTTGATTCTCTGCTATTTTCTCCCTTTTTAAAAAACGAATTATTAGAGTGCCATCTACGTTAAGCGCTCACCGCTGTCTGAAAATAAGTGGAGCTTTACTTAAGACTTGTCTAATATTCTTCTAAGGGAGTGTATATCTTTTAGTGACCGTGTTTTTGAATTGCTTACTATTAGTGCCTGTGTGCTTTTCTAGATGTGGTTTTAAATAAATAATTATATCTCTTTTACACCAAGCTCTGGTCAGTGTGTAATTGTTCTACTGTGTTCTTTTGACCTATTGTGAATACTCTGTATACTGCCTAACTCTTCTTGAGGGAAGTCTAACTGCTCAGCCACAGCTACCAAGTGAATCTGTGTGGTACAGACTGCTACCAAGTGGGTCTACTGCCAAACACCTGTAGTCCTAAATCTTTTTGCAGTGGTCCCAGAGGGAACTGCACAGGTTTCTGCCTAACAATTAGGTAAATTGCTCTGGTGTTAGTCTGTTGTCTTTTGTGGTGTGTGCTTGTGTCGGAAAAGGATAGGGAAAAGGTGTTGAAAGAATGGGGGGATACCGCATCTCATCCGGTGTCCCACTCCCCGAGAACTCCCCCCCAGCCCCCATTCAGTTGATCCTCCCTCACTGGTCGACCCCCAGGAACTGGATCCAATAGCGATGGCCATGTCCTTGGCCACCTGGATGACAGATCCCCGGGGACTAGCTAGGGAGACACCGTCAGGTTTCTCACATACCCTTCCTCCATGCGATGTAGCCACATTTGTTCACAGGGGAAAATGGGAAAGAAAATCCACATTTCCCTGGTCTTTTCCCTTCCGGTGTTCCACTGTGAAACAATAGGGTTGTAGATCTACAAACCATTGCACGACCCGAGGATTGGACTCTTTGCGTTGGCTAATCCAAACAAGGGGTGAGTGGTTTGTAACAAGTGTGAACTTTCCTCCCAATGGGTAGTACCTAAGATGGATAATGGCCCACTTGATGGCTGGGGCCCCTAATTCCACCACAGAGTCATCTTTTTCACATGGGAACAACTTACCACTGGTATATAGTATGGGATGTTCAAGACCATCGCAAATTTGGGACAGGGCGGCTCCTAACCCTGTGAGGGAGGCATCCATCTGTAACACAAATTCCTTTGAGATGTAGACTACCTTCAGGAGTGGGTTCTGGCATAGAGTTTGCTTTAGGAGGTAATAGGATACTTCATTGTTGCCGTTCCAATAAAGTTTCTGGGGGTACAGCATTTTTAAGTATGTGAGCTGGGCTATTTTGTCTGAAAAGATGGGGATAAATGTATGGTAATATCCTATCAACCCAAGGAAAGCTCCAAGGTGTCTTTTGGTCTTGGGAGTTGGTGTATCTAAGACGGCTTTTACCTTGGGGCTGTACATTCCCATTTCCCTATGAAGAAGCAAAGACTTTCCCGATGGTATAACGATGAAGAGATGGGCCTTGCAGGTCTTACTATAAATGACAATATCATCAATATAAGCTCCAGAGAAATGAGAACAGGGCTGTAGGATTTTATCCATGGGGCGTTGGAACACAGCTGGTGCACATTGTAGTCCAAAAGGGGGGACTTTAAACTGAAATAATCCTAGGGGCGTTGAGAACACAGTTTTTTCCCTTATCTGGCCCATATACAGGAACCTGCCAGTACCCCTTGGTCAAATCTAGGGTGGATAGAAAGGAGGCTGTTCTGAGGTTATCAATTAGGCAATCGATGTGTGGCATGGGATATGCATTGAAGTTCGATATGGCATTAAACGGATGGAGGTATGTGCAGAATCTCCAGGAACTGTCATGTTTATTGACCAGCATGATAGCAGAGGACCATGAACGAGGAGGGCTCAATAATATTGGCTCAACATTTTGTTGACTTCCTCGATCACCATCTGTTTAAGGGCTTCTGGTAGACGATGGGGTTTTAAGTGAACCACTTTATCTTTAGGTGTTTGAATATAAATGGTATGTACCTTTTACGCTTCCTGGTATTCTGAGATCAGGAAATGAGACAACTACATCTTTTAGATCTTCTTGTTGTTGGATAGATAACGTGGAAGAAATGAAGTCAAAGTGATCTATGTCTTCAGGAAACAGGCAGGCTAGTACTTTGGCATAGGTGGCATTCTCTTTCCACTCCTTCAAGAGGTTTGTGATATAAGGGAACCTTCTGTTTTCTGTTTGGTTGGGCTATTGTATATGTGCCTGTTCCTGTTCGTTCTATTATCTCATAAGGACCGTGCCATTTGGAGACAAGTTTATTTTTTGAGGTGGGTAAGAGGGCCAGTACTTTGTCCTATATTAAATCTATTTTTTTTTATCATAACTGGCATCTTGCTAGCTCTGGGCCTTTATATAAGTACAAACCAAGTCCCCAACCAACGTCATGTGTTCTTGCATTCTAATGGCGGTTTGAGAGATTGAATGGGGGCAGTTCTTCCCAGGTTTCCCAGAGCATGTCCAAGACATCTCTCGGCTCTCGGGGTGTTGGGGGGGGGGGTTGTCATTGCAAATAGTGCCCATGCGATCATTCGATCCCAGCCTTTCCCGCCCTTGTCTACCAATTTCCGTAAAATTAGTTTTAGGGTCTTATTGAATCTTTCTACCAGACCATTGGTTTGAGGATGGTACACAGAAGTTCGCAAGATGGTAATTTGGAGTAGCTCTTTGACTTCGGCCATAAACTGAGTGATACAATTCAAACCCTGGTCTCTTAGCATTTCCAAAACCTTGTCTTTTAATAGTGGAGTAGATTAGTCCAATGAACTACCTCCTTGACTAAGAACAGTCTTCTACATCTGTCCTCCCTGCCTTGTTTTTTGTGCACCCTGAGGCCTTCGGGTGTGTTGGCACGTTATACGAAACAAAGTTAAGTAAATGATGCTCCTATTCTTAATGCGACTTGCTTCAGTCAATAACTGACAGTCTCTCCAGTTCATCAATATGACCTTAATGTTCAGCTAAACAAAAACAACAAAAAATACACCACCCTCAGTGTTCAGTCTATAGTGGGATTGCACTACACTAACCAGAACATTCCTAGCATGATCATGAACTGGGGTGCTGCAATTAAACCAAACACTATGCTTTCTTCATGATTAGGGACTCATGCTCACTTATTAGTGCAAGTGGTGATCAGTCCCAATGCAACAAAGACCAATCCATGGATTCCACAGGTTCAATTAGCTTCTTGAGTTGTAATGGTATCAAAGCTTGCACATATTCTACATCAGTAAAATTACCTGTAGCCCCAGAATCAATCATTGCTGAAGCAAGGATGATGATGTCATCAAAGACTAAAGTGACTGATAGAGATATGTACTCTACTCGAGGAGGCATTTTAGGGATATACGTAGGGGTGAGTACCCTTCCTCCCGACATTCCTCCTGCTATGTAAGTTTGCTGTGCTCATTGTATCTTATGTCCTTTGACCTATGTCCTTTATCTTAATTCTTTTTGATTAGTTAATATTTCTAGCCGTGACCTGGCCTTCTTGTTTCTTTTATATGTGTGTTTGTCCTATTTTATGTAATTAAGTTTATTCTCTTGTCAAATGTTACTGTAATGTGATGTCATTTTTGATGCCCTGTGTGTTAGTCTTAGCAGTGCAAAGTGGTGGCACGAGTTATGGTTGCTTAGGTTATACTAACTGGCGAATTTGTAGGGTTTCTTGGTTTTACTTGTAAGCATAAGATGGATAGTTTGTTATTAGTGCAAAGTAAGTGTAATGTTCCTTTCAAGTACTTGTTGCACTGAATTTGATAGGTTTTTCTTAGGGCAACTGAAACAAATTGGCCCTTTTAACAACGTTTTTTGTCAGTGAATTACATAGCTTTGTAGTAGTTCAACTTACCCATAACGTCCCTTCAACAATGTTTTTTGTGAGTGAATGGCATAGGTTTTTACTAGTGCAACTTACCCATAACTTCCCTTTAACAAGGTTTTTTGTCAGTGACATATATATATATATGTGTGTGTGTGTTCATGTAAATGATTTTTTATAAGTATAACCAGCCAGATTGATTAAACAAAGGCGCTGTTTGTAATAAAATATGTCCTTATGTAAATGCTTTTATATGTATACCCCTTCAAACTGTATAAACAAAGGATCTGCTTGTAATAAAATACACTGATTATATATACCAACCAAAGGTTCTTGTGTCTAATTATTTCAAGCATGTATACCATAACATTTTGTATTTTAAAATATTAATAAAAAATTAGACAAGAAAAGAGGCCGTTGTTTAAAAGTACAATATGTTTTTTTTATTTTTTATTTAGACATGTACACACTGCTAGTGTTTAGTAACAAGCGTACATTTCTGACAACAGCTATTTACATTTACAGGGGGCCGGCGATATTTGATCTTGTTCACAAAATCAGTCACCATCCGATCATCTTGTCTGAGAGCAAGAGAACAGGGCTGTATAATGGCCCGCAACAACTGTTTCTCTGACATATTAGATACAAAGTACCAAGCGTGCTGCCCGCATGTCATATCTTCAGAATGTTGCACCTGTGTTCTATTATAATGTATTATGGGTGCTATATGTTTAACATAGGCCAGTAGAGCACTGCCAAATATAGGGTGGCTTGGGAATGGGAAGTACCCCAGACTATCAGAAACAGTTATTGTGCCATTGCTATCCAGTGGGTGCCTTCTTGATGCTGGAGATGGGTGTTCACCACAAAGCTGACAGGCCGCTCACCAGGTTTATCCTTTGGAATGTTATCACACAAATAATACCCCAAAATGTTTTCCTAGCCTGTTTGTCTTCACGTAGTAAACGCATGATCTGGTAGGTAACCATTACATATCATATAGCACCTGCCGCTGACTGTTGAGTTTTAAGACCGAGTCAAATAGAGACATAATAATAATATTCAGATTGTTTGGTACATTTGCTGCATACCGGACCTCAATGTGTACATTACCATTCCTAATCAGATTATAATGGCCTGATGATGCATTATCGAGTCTCAAATCAAAAGCCAACAAGGTGGAACCGCAGTCGTAGTCGTCACGAGGTATCACAAATCCTTTATCGCGCATGTGCTTGCCGCTGATGACGACTAGTCCCAGATACTCCCTAATCATATTTTTGTGTTCAAAACTGGGGCTGTAGGCTTTGGCAGGTATGACAACCCCATCCTTAAAAAGAGCAGCGTTGTTCATGCTGTAATGTTTAAAATTAAAAGGATTTCTCTCGTAATCCCCTGAAAAAGTGGTGTTATTCACAAAACCAATGATGATTATTTTAGGTAGCTGTCCCAGGAATAAGTTATCCTGAATGACGACATGACTGCCCGCTGGTACACTGATGATTTTCAAGGTGTCCTCTCCACTGGGGATTTCAAGTTAGCTACCTGCAGAGCATCAGCATGAGCGAGTCTGACCGTAGGTGACATGGTGACCCTTTTAATGAATACGCTAGCTGATACTATTACCAGCTTTTATGCTTCTGCCTCATCACTGTTAAGACAGAAGGAGTCTTTATTTGGAGAGAGTTTAATTTTCAGATGAACACCATTCACCATAAGTTTCTCCTGGAAAAATAGATCTGCGTGTAGACGGCTAGTAAATCAAACGTTCTGCTACCGCGCACATATGATGCTCTCTTTATAAACCCCTTGTTGTTTCCATCTAGAGCATAAGACGCCATATGCCCCGCCGTGTCCTTATAAAAAAGCCCCACAGTGAGCTGTGTGTCCATAGTGTCATTGCTGTAGTTCAGAATTCTTTCTATGTACGCTCTATAGGCGAAGAAGGAGATATGGGCGGAACCCTCTTTTTTTGGGGGCCTGACTCTAGAGGGTAGAGGAGTACAGTAACAGAGGAGGATAGAGTCAAAGGCTTCCCTGGCCAAAGGTGTGACACGGGGTCAACAGGGCCTTGCAGGAGAGCTAGCTGGCTGCTAGCTTGAAAGAAAATCACTGTGAGGTACAATAACCAAAGAGGTTTATTTTAACAAAGAACATATTTACAGGATAGTACATGTGCCGTAGCACAAGGCATATGCATACTGAAGTATATTTGTGGTCTACATATTGGTGGGTTAGTGCATAAATTGACAGTTTATTCCATGTATTGTTTATGATTGCAATACATTAACATTGTCGACATATAGATTGGTGTTTCTGGTTCGGTGAGTTGATGGCAATGGGCAGTGGCTGGCTAAGGTGGTGCAGCTCTGCAAAATTGTACCGAACTGTCTTCAGGACATAAGGTCGCGTGCAGACTTTGTTAAAGGTGGGCGTCATCCTATAGTTAAGAAAGGAGGCTGCGTTAGGGAACGGTGATAAGACATATTGCCAATTGGCGAAAGGGCTGCAAGGAGTCTGGACCTACCATGTCTAGGTAAGTTGACGCCATGGCTGTGGTCAGGACATAAGGTCGCGTGCAGACTTTGTTAAAGGTGGGCGTCATCCTATAGTTAAGAAAGGAGGCTGCGTTAGGGAACGGTGATAAGACATATTGCCAATTGGCGAAAGGGCTGCAAGGAGTCTGGACCTACCATGTCTAGGTAAGTTGACCCCATGGCTGTGGTCTTTAGTTGCCAGCGGCTGTTTTATGCGGCTGGGGAGGCTGTCTGCAAAAGTCAGGCGCCTGGATCTAATAAATAGGGAGTCAATAGTTGACTGAAGTGATTAGACAAGGGTGATATTTATTCAAAGGACACAGGAGGACATTTTTTGCCGCGCCTATGCGGTGCAAGGGGGTCATAGTATTTGTGTATGAATACGAGGTGCCCCGTGACATGGTGGCAACCATATACATGGTTAGATTGGGAAAGGCGCGAGTGTGCAGAGAGAAGCATAAAAACAATGGCATCATTACTGAAAAACTGCGTGGAGTGACATCCCATAGCAATTTACAAACAAAAAGGGCACTTGCATGTTGGTGATCGTGCGCTTAGTGAAATGGTGATTGGGAGTGCAGTGAGACTATTATAGAAAATGGAGCTCTATCGCGGCCGATTTCCTTACTTCTGCCGATTAGAAAAAGAAAGCTGTGTCACTGCGGGTTTATGTGCACATGTGTGACTATGGGAAGCCGTATTTATTCAGACTCAGGCAGAAGACGTGATGCGGCGACTGCGCATGTGTCACGGGGATAGTGTCACAAAATGCGACGATGCGGATTACATGGATCGATTTTTTAGAGCACACCACTTGTGTCTGGATCATAGATTCTAGCATGTTTGTTATACATGAAAAACTGGCCATGTTGTGGTTTAACCAGAGATCTACAGACATTATTGTACTGCATATGATGTGGAACAACAATCAAGTAACATATCTAGCACACGCTGAGACATCACAGTGATACATGGCATACTTATTATGGCTGCAAAATTAAATCGATAGAGATGATCACAAAAAATGGCATTTTGTTGTTTAAGCAACGGAACATATTTAAGTACATACAATAATTATGATACAAAAAGTACTTTTTCGAACATGTGCGCATGCGTGATGCTCGTAATGAATCTAGGTGGCCAATTGGTTGTGATGTGACATACTGGGATAACAGTTTTTAACACTTTTGACACAAATTGTGTATTACACAATGGGCTAGCCTGTTTCTCAGAGGGGTCGGATAACCCTTAGGTGTGTGCAGGGGGATACAGATCTATTTATTGAAGAACGGATTCCATTGAATGGAAATGTTAAGGCCCTGTCTGACAGAGTCAAGGCGGTAGATCCATTTTTGTTCGAGTTTGCGGAGAGCGAGGTCTCTGTCGCCTCCACAGAAGGGGTTACCCACTGTTTGCAGTATTGTCCAGAAGATGTCATTGTGGGTGTGATTCATGGCCTTAAAATGTGCCACTAAGGGTTTGTCTTCTACTTGATTATGTATGCAGGAACGATGTTCACATATGCGTTGTCTGATCTCTCTCTTGGATTTGCCTACGCAGATGAGGTCACAGGGGCATTTTATAATGTAGACGGGCCATTTGGCTTTACAATTAGTGAAGGAATTTAAGGTCCATAGGTTTCCTTTCAAGTCGATTGTCTTGAGGTTCCTCGTCAAAGGGCAGACAGAACAATTGCCACATTTAAAATGGCCTTTCACTGGTGGAAGGTGCCATAAAGTAGTTTGTGTGCTGTCGGGGGTGTCTACTTCTGTGTACGAGGTGGTCTTTTAGATTGCAACTGCGTTTGAACGCAAATGTAGGTTTATCTGGTTTGAATGAATCGGTGTTGAGCTTGTCCCAATGTTTGAGGATTACTTTCTTGATCGAATTACTCAATGGAGTAAAAGTAGTGACACAGGTCATTTTTGTATTGGATTGTTCTCTTTTAGTTGGAGTAAGGCAAGCATCTCAATAGGTATGTTTTACTTGTTTTCTTGCTTGACAGACAATGTGGCTGGGGTCGCGAGTTCTTTGCTTTTGGTTTCATATTCACTTAGTGTGGAACAATTGCTTCTGATACGTAGGAATTGGCCGTAAGGAAAGTTCATTTTAAGCCCTGAGAGATGGTAGCTGGAATATTCAAGTGAAGTGTTCTTTGATGTAGGTTTGCGGTATAGGGTGGTGCTTAATGCGTTGTTTTAATTTTTGCAGATTTCAAGGTCCAAGAAAGGTGCTTGATCTACAGTGAATTTTATGCAATTGTTCTGTTCTATAGGCGTGCATATTGTCACTCTGTGTAATCAGTCGATCGCCTAGAGTAATATCCACATGGTTGAAAAGGGTTGCCATGGGATAGGCAATCTTGGCCACATTAGCAGCAGCTCCAATAGCTGTCCCATCCTCTTTTGTTATTCTACAGGATAGGTAGAGTAAGCTGCCGTTCAGATCCAGGTACGTCTCAGTTGAGCCAGCTATGTAAAACTCTATGGGCACTAAAGGAGATAGTGCTGCTAGGAGCGCAACTTCCATGACAAAACTGTTTTTGATTCTCGTCTATACCTTATTTCCACCTCCTTCTCTTTACCCCCCCCTCTGTCACAAGCAGTTCCCTCCATGCTCACCTCCATGCTCACCCCTTTCGCACCCCTCCACTGAACCTATTAGCACCTCCTTCTCTTTCCCACCTCTTCTGTCACAAGCAGCTCCCTCTATGCTCATCTCTTTACCACCCCTCCACCAAAGCCAATGCCACCTCCTTCTCTTTACCCCACCTTCTCTGTCACTAGCAGCTCCATCCATGCTCACCTCTTTCCCACCTCTCCACTGTACCCATTACCACCTCCTGCTCCTCCTCCTCTTTACCCCACCTCCTCTGTCACTACCAGCTCCCTCCATGCTCACCTCTTTCCCACCCCTCTACCAAAGCCAATGCCACCTCATTCTCGTTACCCCACCTCCTCTGTCACTACCCATAACCTGAGTGTTAATCTTTTCAGTGGAGGGGTGGGTAAAGGTAAACACTCAGGATATGGATAGTGAAAGAGGTGGGGTAAAGAGAAGGAGGTGGTAATCTTTTCAGTGGAGAAGTGGGACAGAGGTAAACAAGGAGGGAGCTGGTAGTGACAAAGGAGGAGGGGTAACAAGAAGGAGGTTGTAATATTTTCACTAAAGTGGTGGGTAAAAGGTAAACATCTCTTTTTCTTTACCCACCTCCTCTGTCACTACCAGCTCCTTCCATGTTTACTTCTTCCCCACCCCTCCACTGAAAAGATTACCACCTCCTTCTCTTTACCCAACATCCTCCGCCATGACCACCTCCCTCCATGCTCACCTATCACACCCATCCACTGAACCCATTATCACCTCCTTCTCTTTACCCCATCTCTTCTGTCACTACCACCTCCCACCATGTTCACCTCTTTACCCACTACCAGCTGCCTCCATCTTCAGCTCTTTTCCACCTCTCCTCCGAACCTATTCCCACCTCCTCTGCCACTACCCGGTCCCTAGTTTACCTCCTTACCACCCCTCCACTGAACCTAACATCTCATATTTACTCCACCTCCTCTGTCTCTACCAGCTCTCTCCATGTTCACCTCTTTCCGCCCCCACTGAACCTATTACCAGTTCTTTCTCTTTACCCCTCAGCGCTGTATCTGATTTCTACCGATCGAACCTGGGAGCTTCTCGAGCTCTGCGAGGTAGACGCTCTTCTAATTCCTACTGCTTACACAAAAGCCCCACCCAGCACGATGGGCGTGCAAAGTCATGGAGAAAGACAAGTTGTTACAGCTTTGCTGGCTTGAGGACTGAATCGCTTGCCCTGAAATATTCTTCTGTCAGCAGCATTCTTCTTAAAGTGGCAGGTGAGCTATCAGGGCTTGGAAAGTTGTGGATAAACATTTTTATCAAGGCTTATTTTTACCTATGGTTACAATCATCTTAACTGGACTGAAATGTATTCTCAAGTTGACCACTTTGGGTTATACTCCTAGAAATGTTCCTAAAGTAGGAAAATAAGGCAGACCAAGTGATTATTTCTTAAGAATCCATATATGAATTGAGGAGTGGGGCCAAAGCAGGAGCAATGAATGTCTCAGCAAAAATAACTCTCGCAATGGAACTTCCTTTACCTATTTCTCTGGTTACGGTGACAGCCCCTGCCTTACAAGTCCCTGTTCTATCTATCCCATTGCCACCGGCTATGCCTGCGGGAGAGGGGACGACACACCCGTTCCACGAGATAAGACCTTGGTCTCTATTGCCTCCTATTTCTCTACAATACCAAGGAGTAAAGTGAATGACCAGCAACAACCAGGAACGTCGCCTAGGAGAGAGGATCTGAGTACAGTGATCCCTTGTTACCCTTGGTGACGGACAGGGAACTCTCTGTGGTATAGGAGGGAGAAGAAGAGGAGATCGGTACAGAGTATTTTTATTTTTAATACCCTGCCAGTTATTTCAGATGCTGCAGATACAGAGTCGGACTCCTCAATAACCTCTTATTCTTCAACTCTGGCCCCAGCACAACATAAACGTTTGTCCACAACAATCAGCAACATTGATCAATCAGTGTGAGGGGCAACAGACTCCATTTAAAATCGAATTAAACCAGGTTCTGAGGTTTCATTTTGGAAAAATGTAATTGCACTGGCTCAAGTTTACAGAAAATGAATGTTGATTTGCCAATAAAAGACCCCATGGGCAGACAAGTGTGTTTAAGAAACTGGGACAATCAACTCTGAGCTTGGCTCGGTCATGGGTCATCTAGGGTATCCTAGTACAGAGGAGGTTTTTATAGTGGAAGAAAGAGTCTAAGGGTTGGGCCCTGAACCTTACCGTCCTCCTTCCAAACATTTTGAAAAAGTTAAATGTAAACTCCAAAAGAAATCTAAAAACATCAAACAAAGATCCCCAATTCAAGTGCTAAATCCTTTTTTAAAGCTTTGTCTATCCCGGTAAAATAGGTGGGGTTTGGAAGCCAATTGAGAGGCAGGATGAACCGATACATATTGAAGAGGTTTGGAAGCCAATTGAGAGGCAGGATGAACCGATACATATTGAAGAGGTTTGGAAGCCAATTGAGAGGCAGGATGAACCGATACATATTGAAGAGGTTTGGAAGCCAATTGAGAGGCAGGATGAACCGATACATGATGAAGAGGTTTGGAAGCCAATTGAGAGGCAGGATGAACCGATACATATTGAAGAGGTTTGGAAGCCAATTGAGAGGCATTATGAACCGATACATATTGAAGAGGTTTAGAAGCCAATTGAGAGGCAGGATGAACCGATACATATTGAAGAGGTTTGGAAGCCAATTGAGAGGCAAGATGAACCGATACATATTGAAGAGGTTTGGAAGCCAATTGAGAGGCAGGATGAACCGATACATATTGAAGAGGTTTAGAAGCCAATTGAGAGGCAGGATGAACCGGATGAATACATATTGAAGGTGAGGAACAAGATAGAAAGACCTTAACCAAAGATCTTAAGGCCAGGCAATTCGGTACCTCACCTTCAACTCACAGATGTATTTCGAAAAAGGATTCATCAGCCCAAACAATTCCCCTTTGTGAAAACCAAACACAGTGGGCCTCATTACAATTGTGCCGATACGGAAACAATGGTGCCGGTAAGCCTACCGGCACCAGTGTTTCCGGACCGGCACAGTACAACTTTACAGGCGGGTGCCATCCTGCCTGTCAGGATCAGACCATCTGGGCGGGACGGCACCCGCTTGCAGAGTTCTCACTGGAGCACCAGCACCGTTGTTAACGGTGCCGGTGCTCCCATGTGCCCATTCCTTTGGAGTCCTACGGGACTCCATGGGAATGGGGACTAACAATATTACAGGTGCCTGACTTCCTGGCCACCGGACTTAGAATAGACCGGCGGCACTGGGAAGTCAGGCGCCGACAGTTTTTTTACAGGTCCAGCGGCAACCTGCCGGTTTTACCGGCACGGTTACCGCCAAACTCGTAATGAGGCCCGGTCACTGGCCTCATTACATGTGTGCCGGTCCGGAAACAACATGCCAGTAAGGGTTTGCCTGCCGGAGCAGCTGTGCCTGGCAGGGCAGACCCTGCTGGACACAGCGGTCACAGTAGGCAAGCTTTCACGGAAGCACCAGCACCGTTTTTAACGGTGCCGGTGCTTCTGTGGTCCCCACTGCCATGGAATTATACGGGAATGGGGATTGACAGAATTACCGGCGCCTGACTTTGTGGCTGCTGGGGTTGTAATAGCCCGGTTTTACTGGGAATTCAGGTGCCAGTAATTCAGCAGGGTTACTCCCGTACCCGTAATGAGGCTGTGATTTAGATTCTGTAGCTCCTAGTAGGTGAATTGGTGAGAGAGGTTTTGGCGAAAATAATCTGAACACAAATGGCCCTGTTAGTGTAGTGAGAACAGTGAATTTGTGTTCTCTCCTACAGAATTTTGTAGGGGGGTGGAGATACTCATTCTGTAAATGTGGAGAAGGTGCAAGAGAGGCCCAACTGGGTCCAAGAGTTTCCATCACAAGAAAGATACATGCATTTGCAGCCACTGGGCCAGTCCAACTGTTCTTCCGAGACACCTAATCATTTTTTGTCTGCAAGAGAACTGCCCAGGGATGCAGGAAGAAGGGAAATGCTTTCTCTTGCATCCTGCATGGTGCCAAAGGCACGGGCGGGTGGGAATACAAGGCGTATGATAATTTGCCTTTTGTCACGCAGCATAAATGGCAAGAAGGTAGAAAGGAAATAAAAATAAAAATAGTAAGCAGGGGGTCTGGAAGCTGAACATTGAATGTGTTTCATTTGAAAACAGATGTATGGTTCTGAACAGATCTTGTATTCTGAGGTTATGAATGAAAATTCCCTCTCTAAGAGCAATTGCCATGAGATATAATGACAGAACAGATGTGGTATTCTGAGTATTCTGAGGTTATGAATGGAAATTCCTTCTCTAAGAGCAATTGCCATGAGAGATACTGACAGAGCAGATGTGGTATTCTGAGTATTGTGAGGTTATGAATGGAAATTCCTTCTGTGTGGGAGTGAGGGGCCATCAGGCCCCCTGCATCCTGTGCTTCTTAGTACAAAACTCAGACCAAGTGCCTCCAGTGGTGGGTTCGCCCCCTGCCCTTATGCGATGTTAACTGTGGTTGACCTTCGCGTAGATGGGACCACTTAGCAGGACATCCATTTTTGTAACACCTTTCGACTCCATCTTGGTAACCAGGCCTCACTGCGATAGTACGAAAGCGCTTTTCCCTTCCTCACAGCATCCAAACGGACAGGGTACATGGCCCCCACCCTCGCTCGCACTCCGACTGGAAAACTCCACAGCTCCATTCTCATGCTGAGGCCGGTGGTGCTTGCAACAAATAATAAATGTAACACATTACTCTTCCTCTGAGATCACTGTCCTGCATGTTAACCAGCATGAGCTAAGCACATAGCTCGTCCATCTCCACAAACGTGTCCTTGCCCCCAAGCCCTCGCCAGTGGAAACTTACTGCCATTCTGACCCTGTGTCCCTACAAGGAATTCCTTTCATGTGCCAGACCACTGACATGCCATGATGCCCACCCAGCTGATCTTCAACTAACATTAGACCCCTGCTGCAGTATATCGTTGCCTACTATTAACAAATGCCACATACCAGAGATTCTTGGAAACACAGGGCCACACTTCGACCAGTGTATTATAGTGGTCAAGACCTTTAACCTAAGACCTGTATAATCCAATGTAATTGATAGTATAGATATATGTGTGACTTTTATAGAGATGTGATAAACTGCTGAAAGACTTCAAAGCAAGGATAATGTAGTGCATGTAGGTTTTAGAATATATATATATATATATATATATTATAGTTTTGCAAAGGTAGCGGGCGCCCCTCTCCCGAAAGAACAGACCTGATAACCTGTTCAGTGGTTATTAACCACTTGAGAGTTCGCAGCCACTGCTTTTACTCACTGTGCCTTTCACAGATGGGAAATATCCATTTGCATATCAGTCTTTGTCCTGCCCAGGGGCAGTCCAGCACCGAAATGCAATGGCAATTCCAACCTGAACGAGAGTACCACCAGCAACCCCATACACGTGTTTCACCCTTGTTGGGGATCATCAGTGAGGTGAAGCTGATGTCTCTCTAAGCACAGTGAGAGGGAGACCACGTCTGGTTGCCCCCTTGAAATTTCAAGGAACCTGGGATTGGTAACCCTAGGTCTCCTGGGGGCAACCAGACGTGGTCTCCCTCTCACTGTGCTTAGAGAGGCATCAGCTTCACCTCACTGATGATCCCCAACAAGGGTGAAACATGTGTATGGGGTTGCTGGTGGTACTCTCGTTCAGGTTGGAATTGCCATTGCATTTCGGTGCTGGACTGCCCCTGGGCAGGACAAAGACTGATATGCAAATGGATATTTCCCATCTGTGAAAGGCACAGTGAGTAAAAGCAGTGGCTGCGAACTCTCAAGTGGTTAATAACCACTGAACAGGTTATCAGGTCTGTTCTTTCGGGAGAGGGGCGCCCGCTACCTTTGCAAAACTATTTTTCAAGGAACCTGGGATTGGTAACCCTAGGTCTCCTGGGGGCAACCAGACTTGGTCTCCCTCTCACTGTGCTTAGAGAGGCATCAGCTTCACCTCACTGATGATCCCCAACAAGGGTGAAACACGTGTATGGGGTTGCTGGTGGTACTCTCGTTCAGGTTGGAATTGCCATTGCATTTCGGTGCTGGACTGCCCCTGGGCAGGACAAAGACTGATATGCAAATGGATATTTCCCATCTGTGAAAGGCACAGTGAGTAAAAGCAGTGGCTGCGAACTCTCAAGTGGTTAATAACCACTGAACAGGTTATCAGGCCTTGTTCTGTCGAGAGAGGGGCGCCCGCTACCTTTGCAAACTAAATTTCAAGGAACCTGGGATTGGTAACCCTAGGTCTCCTGGGGGCAACCAGACGTGGTCTCCCTCTCACTGTGCTTAGAGAGGCATCAGCTTCACCTCACTGATGATCCCCAACAAGGGTGAAACACGTGTATGGGGTTGCTGGTGGTACTCTCGTTCAGGTTGGAATTGCCATTGCATTTCGGTGCTGGACTGCCCCTGGGCAGGACAAAGACTGATATGCAAATGGATATTTCCCATCTGTGAAAGGCACAGTGAGTAAAAGCAGTGGCTGCGAACTCTCAAGTGGTTAATAACCACTGAACAGGTTATCAGGCCTTGTTCTGTCGAGAGAGGGGCACCCGCTACCTTTGCAAAATATATATATATATATATTATGTTAGCTTAGATAGTGACCATTCTGCTTCACGGTGACCTGACCTTCACCCATTCGAAGCACAGATGTCTGACCTCCATCCTCCCGCCAACTAAACCACCAATCCGGAGGAAGAGATGCCACCCACACCTAAGGCACCATGCAACCTGGCCAATCCGGGCCCAACGTAGTATCCTATGTTAGTTGCGTCATTTAGCCTACAAAAGGTGATGTAACCTTAATTGTGTCAGAGCGCTCTCAGATATCTTTTGAAGGTCCTTCATTAGATAAACTTCTTCTTGAACACTCACAGCCTGCTCTCTTTGCCTTTTTCCACAACAGGGGTGTGTCTGTTTCTATCCTTTTGCACGTGTAAGTCAGGGAGGGCACAAACATTTGGTGACCCCCTGCGACGTGATTTGGAGAGGTGCCTCGAGGCCCGCACCGTGCAGCGAGATCCAGGACGCCCCCCAGCAAAACCATCGCCTCCGCGGCTGACCAGCCTGTGCGCACTACAAGAAAGGGTCAAGGGTTCCCGGTTGACGAATACCCAACTGAAAAGCTGCTCGCCGAGGTGGGCCACGGGTTGGTTGAGGTGCGGGCCTGGCTAGGGTCAGACCGTGAACGGTGACCCTCGGAATACCTAACCGAACACGTGAGTGCCGGTTGCGAAGGTTTCCAAGGAAAGGTAAGGGGGAAGATAAGGGGACAAGGGAACAGATGATAGTGGGTTAAAACCAAGAGTAGGGTCTGTGTGAGTGATGATGAGGCTTTTCTGATCTATCCTTTCTATGGCCATTAGGTTTTGTGAAGAGTAAGAAGAAGAAGAGAAGAGGTATCCTAGCCCGAACGGGGTAGAAGGCGGCGCCGTGTAGCATTGTCTCGTCCAGTGCAGATAAATAAGTGAAGATAAAGAGAAAATAGTAGGGGTCTCGTATACTGAGTAGACTCGGAGTAGTTATTTAGAATATTCTTTTTTCGTATAAGCAAGAATTCTTGAGCAACAGTAAAAGGATGTAAGAGGTGGGGAGTGAGTGAGAAGAGTAGGTAACAAAGGAAAAGGTACAAGGGTTTGGTAACAAGAAACAAGGGGGGAGTAAAAGCACACAGGCAGTGCGTGTGCATGTTATGTATTTTATGTTTTTGCTTTTGTCCATTTTTTTTGTTGCATATGTCAAAGTATTGTAAGTGATTTGTTGGCAAGAGGTTTTACATGCAACGTGAACTTTCGGAGTTAAAAATGCAATAAGTACAAGGTTAACACTGAATATTGATGCACAATAACTGTCAATAATTGAGAACGCTTGACATTTTGGTTATTATACAAGGAGGCGGGTGGTTGGAGGTTGTGATTAAAGAGGAGGATCAGGTGCAAGCACACATACAACCAGGGGAGAAATATCGTCATGGGAGGAATAACATTGTTAGCTCATATTTGCCAGCACCTCCCACTATATAGTGATAAGATACAGAAATACCATGATCAGTGGTTAATGGAGATAAAAGGGGACAGCGTGACACTGGGTTGGCCAGAGGGAGGGTCGTTTGACAAAAGGGTGTTAGATTTAGTGTCCACGCACTTATTAGCAAGATACAAGGGGAAGCAATTGCAGAACAGAAGGGAAGTATTGCATCTGTCGCGAATGTTTGAAGAAGTCGCCCCCACAGCCGAGGTAGGTAAAGAAAAAACAATCGAAAAACAGAAAGCGCAGGAAGAGGTAAGCGGAACGCCAAAGGATGAGTGCACAACGACAACAGCTGAAGGTGATACAACCAAAATATACCCCTTAATGACAAGGCCAGCTGTAGGATATAACGAGCCTCTGTACATATCGCCATGCCCCACCCCCACTCCCTCTAACGAAGTGACAGCCACGGCACCACTGCCATACGACAAAGGAGCCTGTATGGCCCAACAAGTGCGCCCCCTGAGAATTTGGCACACTTAACAGGAGAGTTAGATCGCCAGCTAGCGCATGCACAAATGGAAATAACACGGCTGAGAGCACTGTGCGATGGGGCCAAATGCTGCCGGGGGAGGGGAGGTACCTCCATTGTCCGTAACAGACCTCTCACCCACGCTAAGTGTGACAGGGGAATTGGCACCAGCAACATCAGAGCTAGCGCGACCCACATCATCCCAGGGGACACACATATCACAAGGATGAGAAAAAGAGTGGCGATCAGGAGAGTTCCTGTTCCATCTGAATGATAAACCAGTGAGAATCATACGCCCAGCACCCCAGAAAGTCAGCGAGGGGAGGGACACGAAGAGAATGGCGATCAGGTAGATGAGGTAGAAGCGATATGGAGTGACCTAGATGAGTATGAAGAGGGAGCGGCAGCTGCAGGATCCCCGCTACCATCGCACCTCGATGATTTCGATGAACCATCACCTCCACGATGGCAGGGTAGACTAAGGCAGCGAGTAGGGAATATGCTGGTGAGTAAGACAAAGAAAGGGACGGTAAGTAAAACAGTGAAGAAACTTAAGTTGCAAATGCCGCTGATACACAAGGGAGCGGGTAGACCACACTACATCCCATGGGCCCAGATGAAACAACCTGTTGAAACTCCTCCCCCCACTCACGGGAGGGGCAGGAAAATTGATACATGCATTCGAGAAGAATACAGCAGGGGTACCACTAGTGATAGTTGATGTGAAAAGCCCGTTAGTGTCCGCAGTTGATCAGGCAGATGCAGTGTGGGAAAAGGCAGGATTCCCAGGAGTAACAATGAGTTGTGACCGCCATGATGTATCACCTTTCAATAATGTTCAAGCATAAGTATGGGACACACTGAGACGCACGTTTCCAGACATTCCAGATTTACATTTAGTAATGCAATGCACAATGGAGGAGGACAAGGATCCCACACAATTCATACTACAAGTGCAAGATTTGTGGAGAAGCGAAACTGGCACGGCGTGGAACCAGTCCAACGCCCTGTTCTATTTTATTATCAAGAAAGGGCTCCTGAAGGAGGCACAGAAGGCCTTGGACAAGATAGCTGTTGATAGAAGCCAAGGGTTGGCCTTAAATTCAGAGCATAATTGTGCACCATTGTAGGAGGATCAAAGAGAGGGAAAAAGAGATAGCACAAAAAAGGCTGGCTGATGAAGCAAAATTGGTACAGAATAAATTAGTGAAGGTCGCTGCCATAAACGCAAGCGCGGTAATAGATAGGGAGAATGAGGGGGCAGAAAACACAGGAGGTAGGCCAGTTGGAATAGCAGCAGTGTGTGCAGCGGGAGGACAAAGGCAGTGGGATGGAGAAGAACAAAACAGAGGACCCCAGTGGCAAGAAAGACCGACATGTAAGCGGATTCAATTCAACACTACAGCTAAGTCAATGCCTAGTCTGGGATGCTGAGCGAAACCGTTATTGATATATTTTTATGTCCAGTTTGTTTACTCTGGATGACAACCCTTATATAACACCCCTCTCTTAGAATCCCCCTGACCCCACTCAGCCAAGAAGTAGGTTTGTTTTGCAAATTAAAAGGTTTATTTGAAAATTAAACAATATATATATATATATCTATCACACTTTTATAGTAAATTAATATTGGATAGCACACTTGTGAAGATGATAGTGATCAACAATGGATAATGTTACAGTGGTACACTCCTTTTGATGGCTTAGAAGTGATATAGAGAGGATAAAGTAGCTGAGAATGCTTTTATGGCTTCAAGGACAATGCAATGATGAATGAAAATGCAGTACAGAAAATAAACTTGATATGACTTCAACAAAAGACAATGTAATCACTTTTCTTTGACAATTCACCCTCCCCCCCTCTATGCAAGGTAAAGAGATGGGTGGAAAGCACACAGTTCTCAGGAATGCAATCAAATATAATTCAGTTCCCCCCTAGCAAGCTTAGAGGAAAACAGGTAGGAGTTTTAAACACAGGCAAAATCATTTTAAATGTGGTGGCAATGAAGTAAAAAATATACTCAAATTGCTTTTAATTCCCTATAGGAGGTTCAGGGTGAGTGAGAGATACTTAAATTAATTCAGGATCACTTTAGCAATGCTCTATAAATGATTGTCAGGTTGCACACGAATTTCAGCAAGGAAAGCAAGGACAAATATTTTTACACGTGGCTGAAATTAAGCAAAATGTCAAATCGCGGCAAATTTAGTCGCGTGCGTCGAGCGCAATTGGAAAGCCTAGAATCTTAGCTTTAAGATGACAGTTAAAACTCGCTCCTGGCACAAACTGTTCCCGAGATACGCCCAATTTAGTAAAGGTAGTTTTTCGGATTTGAAATTTCAAAGCTCAGAATGACAGATGACAGTTTTCAGTTTTAAAGATGACAGAATGACACGATTCTAGGAGGCAGTTCTAATAGGCTAAAATAGTTTGGATTAGATTATTTTAAACTAAGAGATTGGTTTTGGCACAGTGCTAGCTGGGTACTCACACTAGATTTTGGACAGGAATGCGACTTGGTCACCGATCGGGTCAGGATTGGCTGGACTTCTGCTAGCAGTTCTTCACAGCGATCTGGTCTCTGGTTCTCTCTGGTTCCAGATACAGCACTGCTTTCTGGATACTGCTACAGGTTCTTGCAAAAGTTCTTGCCAAAGAGTTCAAACAGCTTGCCCGGCTGTTGAATAGTTTGGTTGGTTTTGAGGCCTGCTGAAGAGGATTCAGCTTGTGGATTCAGGCCTCTCTGCTACAAATTCTGGAGTTAATTTCTGGTCTCTGGAGATTGATGGATTTGAAGTCTGGATCTCTGGATGTGAAGTCTGAAGTCTCCCGGCAAAGCATCCCACAAGAAAGTGAAAAGTGAATGTCTCTACCTGGGTTTCAATGTCTCTTTTTATGTGTTTTGAAAATGGGTGTGTGCCTGGGCCTAGCTAAACCTGCCCCTCTCACTTATCATTGGCCAAGCTTTCCTCTCTCCCTTGATTGGGGGAAAGAAATGGAGTGTCAGAGTGATGCTGTAGGTTTTATGGTCAGAGGAACCTCCCCTTGTCAAATTGCACACAAATCTATTTCTGACCCAAATACATATTTATCTATGTACCATTTTTCTAATATTATAGGTCCAGTTAACATATTTTCTGTAGCACCAAACTATCCGATCCCTGCCTTTGTACGATGTCGTGTCCACTCATGACAGAATTCTCCCCTTTTCATCCAGATAACGACCTCTAAACCTTTCCAGATTTTACACAAATGTGCACCAGGGATATGGGTTTCAGATGATAAAGTGTCAGATTTTTAACATGCATACATTTGGAGTAACAACCTTTTTTCCCGCTACTATCCCCAACAACATACCACAGGGTCCTAACACCTCTTAAAATGTGCACAGAAAAATCACAAGAATGATGATGTTATTTATATAATTTTTACAAGTCCACACTATGAATTATCCATCTTTTTAAAATAATGCTCTGGCCCCAAAGGGGTGTGGTTTTCCAAAGCACATGGTGGAATTTCTGGTTTATCCACTTCCCCTAAGCTCAGCTTGCTCTCACAGGCACTGCCCCTCCCAGTTTCTCCCAAGAGGAAGCCGTTTTATGACCCCCCCCAATATAACATTTGCCTGAGCCAGGGACAGTGCTTTGTTTAGTTTCCTGTAGTCCCCAGGTGCCACTCCCCTAATTCAATCAGAGAGGTGTCATCTTTTTTTGGCAGGGGCAGCAGAATGCAGCCAGGCCTGGGAAGAGTTGTTGAGCCAGTTCAACTCCTGCCGGGGGTAGTTGTCAGGCAGAATTCACCTAAATGTCACTTTAGTTCCCAGTTTTCTACATTCAAATCCAACTTACAATGTTTGCACATGCAGCTAGAATGCTGATTCTAAGTTCAAAACTATGACGTTTAAACAATTGCAACCTATGTGACACTCACAAGTAGGTCACTCATTTATTCTAAACATTTTGATTTTAGTGGCTTTAAACCCAAATTCACTTAAGCTGCTGACATCCCCAGCTATTTTTTATATATACATTAAATAATTACTTCCTTCAAGTCATTTCAGAATATAGTTTTACATTTTATCCACCTCTTAGCAAGTCTTTCCTTGGCCTGGTTTGGGTTCATTTGTTCAGTTTTCCACAAAAGTCTGGAGGTTTTTAATCGCTGGCTTTCTGATAGTGGTGAGCACCAGTATTGCATCCATTTTTGACATTAAGAAAATGAATTCCCCACAGTTCTGGGTTGCTTTTGGCAATCAGCATTGCCATTCCCAATGGTTTCAGGCTACTGTGTGTGTAGCCCAATGGTGGTTTTAGGCAGTGCCCTCCTGTGCTCACAACATAGGCAAAAATGGGTGGCAGCCTATTCTTATGTTTTCCCTGTGCACTCTCTGGGGAGTTCTGGCCATCATGATGTTTTCAATGCCAGTAATGCACAGTTTTATGGTAGGGCTTGGATGCATGGGTAAAAACATCCCACAGACAAGAGGACAAAGTGGGTACCGTGGCCAGAGAGGGGGGTTTGGAGTTATGGGAAATAGAGGATTTGGTGGACAAGGGATGAGGGGAGGGCAGCAAGGGTCATGTTGGAACTGTGGAAGATGGGGACACTATTCAAGAGATTGAAGAATGTGGCCTTCAGGGTATTTCCAAGGGCAACCGCCCATGGACAATGAACAAGGATGGGGATGCCCACACCCAGGTAGCCACTACAGATTATCAATGGGAGGGGGGAAGACCACTAGACCTGTGCTATAACGAACCCCAAATACAACAAAGACAGCCACACCCACAACCACATCAAAGTGCAGCACAGCCCATGGCGAGACAAAACACTGTAGGGAACGCAAGCAACAGCAATTTCGCAACAACTGCAAATGGTGCACTTGCACCATTCCGCGGTTGTAGCAGTAGTTGGGGACAATGTCTTTTCAGTGCCAGGACAAGAAAGGTACGCAGATTAGGACAGCTCACAGGGAGCACTTGCGTGTCCAGTCCTATCCACCACCCTACGTGCAGAAGAGGAACCACTAGTGGCGGACATCATGTCTTATGGAAGGGCAGTTTCCGCTCTCAGGCAGGAATTTGGAAACGCAGGGGTTCTCTGGGGCTATTCCTTACACCAAAGAACTTGATATAACAGTGGGAGGAAAAATAGTGTGCGCACCCTTACTGTACTATGAAGACGCGCCAATCAATTTGCTGGGTAGAGATTTGCTAAGTAAATTGAACATGACCATATCCTTTACAGAACGGGGGATAGTGTGTTCCACCCCAGGAGTATGCCCAGTATGGGCAATCTTGATGATTAGTACAGTGATGAACGAAGTTGTAGTGCGAGGGGTGCCCATTGACAGAGACATGTTTATATATGGCATCAAAGTGTTGGCCTGAGTAGTACCAGAGATAACGAGATAAGAATGGAGGACACCATCAGACTTTGTATTCCGCCCAATTGCAAGTACCGATGTCGTGCCAGGCACAATAACGTCCATAGACATTGAGGCAGTTCAGGTATCGAGCAAACGTATTGTGGTCATAGGCTTGGACACGCACGGGTGCGAGTGGAGAACTGTGTCATGCATAGACCCAAACCTAATGCTAAGAGATATAACTGACGATGAGTTGTTTACTGATAACGAAGACGATGGAGAGATAATAATGGAAATAAGCATACCATGTGACAATCATGATCCAGTACAGAGAGGTACACTACCCACTCATGGCTAGTGTTAATGCCCCACCAACGATATTTGAGGAAGACATGACAAAGGTGGCACCGGAAATTTGGACTACAGGACCCCATGATGTAGGGCTACTACACGAAGTGACACCAATAAAAATAAAACTCAAGCCAGGTGCCATACCGGCGGGAGTAAGACAATATCCAATATCAAGAGAAGCAGAAGGGGGAATAAGAGAAATAATAAATGCACTCCTAAACCAAGGTATCATAGTGCCATCAAACTCCCCGTGTAATACAGCAATCTTCCCGATCCAAAAAGCAAACGGTGGGGCATGGAGGATGATCCAATATCTCTGCCCACTTAATGATGTGGTCCAAAAAGAGTTCCCGTTAGTGCCTAACCCGGCATCAATATTGTGCAGTATACCTAAAGAAGCTACATGTTTCACTGTGGTTGACTTGAAGAATGCCTTCTTCGCCATACCACTCGACCCAGAATCACAGTACCTTACAGCATTCACACTGGGAAACATCAGATATGAGCATCGCAGACTCTCCCAAGGGTATTGCGAAACCCTGAGTATTTTTAACAGGGTGCTACATGAAGATATTGGAAACATAGATGTAGAGAGCACCATTATACAATACGTAGACGATTTACTCGTCTGCAGCAAAACAGAAGAAAGGTGCAGAGAAGACTCCATAACACTGTTAAATGTGTTAGCCACTAAAGGGTACAAGGTGGATAAAGGGAAACTGCAATACTGCCTTGCCGAGGTTGTATACCTCGGACAATTAATATCAAAAGATGGAAAATGAATACTCCCAGACAGGGCAGCTGCCATACACAACATAATTATACCCAAAACAGTAAAAGACATGCAAAAATTTCTCAGCATATGTAATTATTGCTGAGCATGGATCCTTGATTACGCAGCGTACACACGTCCATTATTACAGGCACTAAAAGAAGCACAGAAGAACAGAGCCCCAATAAAATGGACACATGACATGATGACCCAGTACTTTAGACTAAAAGACCTTATTGCAGATGCCCCAGTCCTCGCAAACCCAGATTATGAGAGGGAATTTTTCTTGTTCTCACACTGCAACGGTACACTGATGACAGGAGTGCTGACACAAAAAACATCATTAGGCCATAAACCGTTGGCCTATTACAGCGGAACGCTAGATGCAGTGATACAAGGTCACTCTGCGTGTGAACAAGCCCTCGCAGCGGCGTCCTTCGCAATTGAAAAGACTGCCACAATAGTGATGGGATGTTCAGTAACATTATATGCAGAGCATTCATTATTTTCAATTCCTGACCGGTCAAAATCGACATTAACAACACAGAGAGCGACAGCATATGAGATAATAATTTCAAGCCCCAATGTGCATGTAGTAAGGTGTAAAACAGTAAACCCAGCAACATTCATTACAGACCTATGCATAGTGGAGGACATGCAGGAACATGACTGTGCAACTTATGAAGGGGAGGGTGATAATATTCCCAAAGCAAGTGAAAACGCCCTGAAGGAAGGAGAGGTGTATTTCATAGATGGGTCAGCATCAATAAACCCAGAAACAGGGGAAAAGCATGTGGGGATGGCAGTAGTACGTATGGAGGAAGATGAATATGAAACAATTGTCCTAAAGCGCCTCCCGTCCCATTACGCCGCACAAGTGGCTGAACTAACTGCATTAATTGAAACATTGCGCACAGCCAAAGGGTGTACAGTGACCATATATTCAGATTCAGCATATGCAACTAATACAGTACATTCAATACTATCGTGCTGGCGTAGAAGAGGATTCAGAAAAGCGGATGGCTCTCCAGTATAGCACGCCGCGTTGCTGAACAAATTAATAGATGCATTAGCAGAGCCGTCGTTAGTGGCAGTGGTGAAATGCCATGCCCATACTAACAACACAGATGTGATCTCATTGGGAAACGCGGCGGCCGACGCAGCAGCGAAGTAAGCCTCGTATTTCAATGTAACACCAGCAACCAAATGTATTGTAAAAGTAGCCACAATAGAGCCACTAGAAGAAGCCTATAGCAACACACCCATAGCACAGCTGATAGAACTACAGAGGAGAGTACCACTGGAGGAACAGGAGTTGTGGAGCAAGCAGGGGTGCAAACAATCAGCAACAGACCTCATTTGGAGACAAGAGATAACGGGAAAGGTAGTGATGCCCGTGGAATTATTAGAAATAGCATTCCAACAACTGCACTTCCCAGCCCATGTAGCGAAACAACACATTGCCGCAGATATCCAAGAACATTGGTTCGTCCCCAATTTACAGGAACACTTGTCAAAATTTGTCATAGAATGTACAACCTGTCAAACATACAATTTAGGGATGACATTGAGGACCTTGCGAGGTACATTACCACGACCAGCAGGGCCATTCAGAGAACTCCACATAGACTATGCTGATATGGGGAGAGATGTAACGGAGAAAGGTATCTAATTGTGGTGGTGTGTCCCTTCTCAAGGTGGGTGGAAGCGGGTCCATGTCCCCACCCAGACATGAAGTGTGTGGCGAAGTTTCTAGTGAGAGAAGTGTTTTCCCGATGGGGAATATGCGATGTGATACTGTCAGATAACGGCACACACTTTGTGAATGACCTCTTCAAGGAAGTAACTTCACTCTTGGGGGTAAAGCACAAACTGTGTTCCATTTATCATCAGATGGCTAATGGAGTGGTGAAAAAGATCAACGGCCTGCTCAAGAGTAAATTGTCGAAGTTGTGTAACACATTGAAGAAGAATTGGGTATATTGCTTGCCCCTAGCACTGTTCTAACTCAGGACGACACCGTCCAAGGACCACCACTTGAGCCTCCATGAAATTGTAACTGGGAGGTGAATGCACACACCACTCTCCCCGATTAGGAGAGCATCAGACGCACACAGGGCTGCCACAGTGCTGGGGGAAGAATTTAAGGAATATCTGACCCAGCTGACATGTACAGTGCGCAGTATAGCGCGGCAAATAGCACCACCCTTTACTGAGAATGTGGCAACTGATACTACCACACCAGCTGCAGACAGCCCAAGTGGGCCGCTAATGCCAGGAGCACAAGTGTATGTAAGGATTTTTTTGAGAAGATGGAATTCACCCAGGTCTCATGGTCCGTATGAGGTTGTATACAGCACACCTACCGCAATTAAGGTCAAGGGGCTAATATATTGGGTGCACCTCTCAGAAGTGAGAAGGGCACGCGATAGTACACTCCCTCAGAGCGAACGTGAATGTGCAACGGGTACTACAAACGATGTTGAAAAACAATGAAAATATGAGTTAATGAAGAAGACAACACAAAAAGTTACAAGTGCCCTCTCTGATTTGCTATACCTTGTGTCGACATCACTATTAGATCACTCTTTTCATCACTATATTTCTCTCCTCTAATAATTGAAGGAAATGTTTCAGATATATATATATATTAAAAAAAAGAGGAATAATGAATAGAAATAATAAATACATTTGAGATGTAAACATATAAATAAAATGTATATAGTGTGATGACTTAACAAATTTGTATCGCCCTTCCAGGTGACAAATGGCCCAATGAAGAGCAATCAAGGAGAATAAATCAATGTTAGATAGTAATAGGGTCGCCATTAGGGCCAATAGGTTTAGCAATGTCGAATGCGCTCTAAAATGTGCTGCAGTTTTCTTTGCAGTGATGTTTTTATGATCTGGTACTATACTCTTATCGCTGGTTAATGACATGCACCAAGGGGGGAGCGGGCTGGAATGATACGAGAAGGTTCCTACCTAATATGGACTGGAGTAAAGACAATATGGGGGGAAACGTATTACAGTTATACTAATGGTACAAATGTAACGCAACCTTTAGAATACGGTGCTGCAAACACGACAATTGTCTCCTTAACGCATCCAGGCATAAATATGCGCAATGATTATGAATCAAATGTATATGATGGCGATTATTATTGGCCAAACAATGAAGCCAACACAAGTACACATGCACAGACAACCATAGACCCTACCTCCTATTATGCTGCTACTAATGAGTACACACATGCCATATTGAACAACAATGACACTGCCTGGGCTGGAATGTTCCCAATACATTACCAGAGAGTAAAAAGTAACAAAGAGGGACAAAGAAAGAGAAGAAAAAGGGGAGTGGGAAGGAAGAGATATGACATTTATCATGACCTGGGGATAGATGAAATAGAAGACCCCCGCCACCCAGATCAATCTAATAAATGGTATTCAAACATGAGTGCCACTGCAAAGCAAGCAACAAATGAAAGCTGCTATGTCTGTTCACTCATACCCCATTCATCAGGAACACCGAAAATGTTGGTACCACAGGAAGTGCCCTTGTCGGAGGCCCAGTGTTTGATTCATTTAGTTTTGTGCAGGATAAAAAGCACCTTTCAAGCACACACCGTCACCATCAAGAAAATAGAAAATGAGAGAACATGCACAAGCCGAGGCCAAGGAGTAATTTGTCTCAAGGAACCATTTCTCGTCATCAAAGGAACGAGGTATGCAGAGAAAAAGTGAAATTATGAAACTATCCAATGTAACACAGAAGCACTCCGAGGGCTACCTGAGGACAATTTCCAATGGATAAAGGAAGTGTGCTCCCCTGTGTGGTCAAAACATGTTTCAAAGCTAACATGGGTCACAACACTGGAAAGCCTATAAAAATAGAAAAAGAAATTCCACATGAACTATGCTTCCATGGAGCAGGGAAGGTGAACATGGGGGAAGCAAAGAAGTGCAACAAGACAATTATAATACCCGATATGAAAAAAGGTACCGCAGCACTGATGGACATGTACTGGATTTGCGGTAAAAAAGCCTACCTGCATCTCCCTGCATCCTGGAAAGGTACTTGTGCCTTGGCCACACTCCATACAGCCCTGATGGTGATCCCAGATAGCCATGTACAAGGAGCAACAAGAGAATCGGCTGGCAAATCGGCAGCAGGGCAATCGGCTAAGCCATTGACAGCACCCCAACCAACAATAACAGAGCCACCAGCCTACGAACTGTTGTCAGAACATGAATTGAAAACAAAGCTATCACGGAGTAAAAGATCATCCAACTATATCTCATCAGAATCTTCAAAACTCCTTGCTGAGATCCCACAAAAATACAAGCTCTTCCCGCAGAGACATTCTTCGCATCACTCCTAGCCCCAGGCCTCCAAGCACGAGCAAACGCCAAATGGTTACAGATAGTACGCTGGGAGCTCATAAAACTAGCCAACGAAACTGAAGAAGGGTTCAACGTTATAAAAATAGAACTCCGTGCCTTGCGCCCAATGACAATGCAAAACAGATATGTTCTAGACCTCCTCACGGTGATGGACGGTGGTGTTTGCCGAAAAATTGGTGTGGCCTTTTGCACATTCGTGCCATCCGAAGATGCAGATAATGGGACACTCTCGCATGTGATAACAGCAGTACACAACCTAGGAGAAAGAATGAGAACCGAGGGCGGAGCAGAGGAAAGCACATGGTTCGACAACATGTTCAGCTGGATACCATCATGGGTAAAAGTGATGATGAAAATACTCGTCCCCATCATTGTCTTCGTGCTCTTATTATTCTGTGTGTGCCAACTAGGACTCCAGTGTTGTGAAAAGAGTATGCCTACCTCAGCTATGATGATGGTAACAATGGGCCGCCCAACAACGGTAGCAACAATGATAGATGCACAAATGCAAACCGGGGAATATACCACCCCAAAGTACAGAATGACTGCCATCTACAGGCAATATGGGGACAGGGTCGATAATTTATACCACACAAATATCAAGGAGCCTGTTAGGCAGAAACCTGTGCAGTTCCCTTAGGGACCACTGCAAAAGATTTAAGACTACAGGTGGTTGGCAGTAAACCCACTTGGTAGCAGTCTGTACCACACAGATTCACTTGGTAGCTGTGGCTGAGCAGTCAGACTTCCCTCAAGAAGAGTTAGGCAGTATGCAGAGTATACACAATAGGTAAAGAGACACAGTAGCACAAACAACCACTGACCAGAGCTTTGGTGTAAAAACACACTTGTGATTTACACTAGCAAAAACGAGGTAAGTACATTCAGCACACAGTCACTATCATATATATACAACCCTATTCACTTATTAGACAAGTCTTATTGAGAAACACCACTTATTTTCAGACAGAGGTGAGCGCTTAACATAAGATGACACTCTAATAAGTTGTAAAGAAAGGGAGGGAAAAAGGCAGAGTTAAGGAAGCACACACGTTTCAATACTTTTACAAAGAACCACAGTAAGGCAGGATAGGCAGAGTTCTACTGGAGAGCAAGGAAGTTAATTGCCAGGCCCACTCTTGGAGAGAGCAAGCAGAAGGGGCCCAGGTTCACACAGTGGGGTTATGCCCAAAGAGTCTTGTAGATAGTTCGCACAAAAAGGATGAAATTAAAGTCAGGAAAAATTAGCTAGGTTATCCCAGGCTAACCCAGGTTACTGTCACCCCGAACGATCTGTCGCAAGGGAAGCCAGGCGGGACACAGTACCTTAAGTGTGAAGGAAGCTCCAGCGGGGGCAGTTGTTCATGGCAGCAGGTGCAAGTCTGTGTTTTGTCCAGAGGAAGAAGAGGTCTCGCCGTGGAGGAAAGATGAAGGTCGTTGCACTGCCAGAGAAGAAACCAGCTGCAGAGTTCTCTGGTTAAAAGGCACAACCCTTCTCTTCGCGGTAGTGGTAAACCGTGGTATTCCGGTTGCCGGGGTGCTTGGAACGGGCAAGGCAGCAACGAGATGCTCCAGGAAGGTGAAAAGAAGGCAAAACTGGTTATCCACACCAGTCAAAGGAAGAAGACTCTCCGGACTGGAGATCTCCTCTGTCGTCGGGAAAAGTGGTGAGACGGCTCAGCAGGGCTCCACCGGTGGTGTCGTCGTTGCAGGTTGGCTCAGCTTCTCCCTCCTTGGATTCTTAGGTCCTGTGGTGACCTCTGAAGTTCACGTCCCCAAAGCCCTGCTTTTATGCAGCACACCCCCATTCACTCAGCCTAGCTGTCAATCACACATGCTAAGTGGTGAGCCGGGCCTGCTCACCACTTGGGCCAATCACACACGAGTGTGACGTGAGTTACCAAGGTAACCCAGTCCAGGGTGCCTAAACCCCCTCCCACACCCCCTGTGGTACCCAGACAGAGTGGCACCACTTTTGGAGGCTTCTGTGGAGAAGCCCGCCAAAAAGTGGAACAAAGGGCTCGACTTGGGTTGGAGTCACAGAAGAGAACACAAACACCATTTTAGAATCAAGTTCTGGGAAAAAAATACCAACCGGTGAATTGATATTAATTAAATAAACCAGCGGTATGTTCGAGGCTATGAAAATTAAATAATTAAAGTTGGTAGCCTCGAACAATGGGAAAATACCATAGAGATATATTTGCGGTCGAATATAAAAAGTAGTATCCACTGCCACCAGCCAAAACTCGATCAAGGGGGACGGAGACGTGCCCTCTTGAACAACAGACCCCGGGGAAATCGAATTGCCCCGACCAGTACGTCCACAATATGATGGTTTGTACTGGTTTCTGTTCATAATTTGGGACTAGTAAAGCCAATGGTGACTTTACATGCTCTGGGAGACAGTAGTCAGTCCCAGGGTATGGAGTCTATGTTAGGGGGTCGCTACGACACCCCTGGGTTACAGCACGGAGGGTGCTGTGTAACCCACATAAAAAAAACACATGAGACCCTATGGAGTAAAAGACCCCAAGCCCATAAAACACATGGAAAGATAAAGGAACACCTCAAATCATGTCTAAGAGTGGGAGTAAAAGAATCTCGCTCTTAGCAGGAGAGAACAAAATAAACCCCAAAAATCCAGCAAAGCTGCTTGGGGACTCACTAGGTTTGGGAAATTAGTCTTTACAGAGAATTCTCCCTAACAGAAGCCAACATTATCGTTTTACCAAAAAACTATAAGGACCCCGCAGACCGCAAGAGCTACAGACCCATTTTGTTAATGTTGACTGTCAAAATTCGGCTAACATCCTTGCTGTCAGATTAGTGAAACGTCTTCCACTCCGGATAAAAAACGACCAAGTGGGTTTTTATTAAGAGTAGACGTGCCAATGCTAACACTAAACTGGTCACCGACATTCTCACGATTGTTAACCCTACCATGAAACCCAGGCTTTTAATGGCATTAGAGGCAGAGAAGGCCTTTGATCGTTTATCGTGGGATTTCATGTTTAAAGCACTTAGCTGGCACGGTCTTAGCGACTGCTTCATCAAACTTATTATATGTCTGTACAACTCCCCTAAATCCTCCATAACAGTTAACACAATTTTCACGATATTCCCCCTAAACAAAGGCACCAGGCAAGGCTGCCCAGTTTTCCCCTCTCCTATACATTCTTGCACTAGAACCTTTCCAAGTACTAATCAGAAATTACACAGAATTCCCTGGAATTCAAATCCCAATACCAATATCAAGCTTGCAGCATATGCAGATGATAGATTATTCTTTTTTTCTTTCCAACCCTAATAGCTCAGCAAGGAAAATTGTAGCTCACATTGAAAACTATGAGAAAGTCTCAGGGTGCAAACTTAACAAAGAGAAAACCAAACTCCTCCCTCTAACTGTTCACTGTATGAAAAGCGACCGTGATGACCTAGGACTAAGCTGGAATTCAAGCTACATTAAATCTCTCGGACTAGTTTTTACTCCCACCATCGACACAACAATCACTAGGACCAAACACTCCATACTAGAATTGTTAAGAAAAAAAAAAAAAAAACTCTGTGTCTATCCCGGTCAGCGAGACTGGACACAATCAAAATGATGCTCGCACCAGTACTATTATACCCTCTTGCCACAACCCCCATTCCATGCAGCAATGCATTTCACAAGGAGACCAATTCCATCCTCAGCATTTCTCTGGAAAGGGAAATCGCCTAAACCTTCCATGAAAAAACAGCAGATGACTTAGTTCCATAAAGATAGAATCCTCTCTCCATGTCCAGTGCACTACAGGTACCCTAACTATATAACACACACACACACACAATCAATTAATTATTGCCAACGATTTGTTCTTCTGATCATTCCATGCATTTTAATCGTATGTTGTGGTTCCTCCTGCATACCTGTAGCCGTGTCCCTTACTTATGTTTTATGCACTCCTCATCATGTCATTTAATTTGAGACTTTCTGTTTCCCTCTGTGTGGGCTTTGGCAATAGATTTGTAATGTCTACTGAAATCTGTTAAAAATGCAATACAATTATTTGAACTCAGAAAATACACATCATGAAACGCTTTAGTGTGCATGACCTAAAAGAAAGTATTGCAAACCGGAAGGGAGTAATTTCTTTCACATATTTGCAATACATATAAACATTTTGAGGCACCTGGGAGGGATATTTTCCCCAGAAATCAGGAGAATGAATGTTCAATATTGTATTGCATTGGGGTATACAAGGCTTTAAGAGGGCCGGGACCAGCAGGTGCCAAGCCACGGCAGTCTCCAAAAAGTTGTGCTCAGCCAGGGTGCTGCCAGGCCCCCACCCCATGTCCCACAATGCTGCGTTGGGACCTTTTCTCACGCTGCAGCATGCCATGTTGGGAAACTCTGTGAATGATAGCTGTGTCAGCCAGTGTTGTGTAAATTGGAACTTCCTCTCATGACACATGAGAGGAAGTTCCAGTTTGTGCAACGCTGTGGCTGGCACTGTTGTCAGTCACAGCAGTGGCAGGAGAATGCGCCAGTTACTGCAACTTCCTCTGGTGACCCCTCACAAGGAGTCACAAGAGGAAGTTGAAGCCCAAACCCTGGGGTGCCATTTTGGCCTGGCCTTGCCTGCTGCACTTGGAATTGATAAGAGAAGAGAGGATCCCACGCTGCACTGGACGATATACGCCACACCAGGTAAATTACAAAAAAATCCTTTCTTTGCACATTTATCAGTAAGACACTTGATGATAAATGTGCAAAGAAAAGGAAAACAGGTTTTCCACGGTTTGCATGTAAACAAATGATGCATGTTTTGGGGGTGGGGGTTCATCAGTTTTGTATTTGACTGCGGAACGTATGGCATGAGAGGAGACAGCTCTTTGCTTGCTCAGATGGTAAGTGAAGTTCTCTTCTTAATAAGGTAAACAGGTGCCATGGTGGAGTTTTTTGGGGGTGGGAGAGAACTACCAGCGTGAACAGTTATCTGTACCCTAGCTTTCAAAATAATTCCCATCCTCACTATCCAGGGACTAGCAAAACAGTACCAAGGTGAGTGACATTTTGATAACTACATATATCCTCCAATTGAATGACGGGTAGAGACGGATGGCTCGTAAAACAAATGTGCAACCCGTTTAAACAACGCCTGCAATGTTAAAAGAAAAGGGTGGGGAGGGGGCGGCTGGAGGTTTAAAGCACCTTGTACAAATGCTAATTTAATGCAGATTCGGACAGTAGCAGAAAGGTCGGGGGAATCAGACAGGGCAGTTTCTAGCCAACTTGGTGCCCATGGCGAAACATGAGATGTGCCTCCCCCCCAGCCTCCAAATGGCTCACGTCACTCCCAAACTACACCTCTGTCGTGTGACAAAATCCCTCATCAATATGAATAAATATTTGCTATATAAATCAAGCTTGTTTCATTACATTGTAATTCAAGTACTTTACAGAATAATTCTAATGTGAAAACACAGCTGTTGCTGTCCAAGTAAATGGTTTGTCTATCGCCTGCTCTTAGGTAAGGCCTTGCGTGAATGCAGTTTCAAACTGTCTGTACTGGCACACTGCGGTGTGACCGGCCTACCAGGGTCTGAGGGCCCACTGGCCCTGTGTTGCAGGTGTTCTGTTCGAACCACCTCACTTTTATTTTGCAAGGGGCAATACTAGGCTAACCATATGAATTATTTTCTGATAGAAGGTTATCATTCCAAGAGGGACTTCTGGTACACTCTTATTGCACTCTTTCAAAATACCTTTCTGCGAGTGGGACAGGGGACAAATGGCACCAATGAGGATTCTTGTATCCTTTTCATTAAATCACACAGCATTTCAGGACTATAACAGTGACCAGAGAACTCTACATTTGATAAACAAGTCTGTGCTAAAAGGATTGCATGTTTGAATCTCTGAATGCATAACCAACACATGGCTTGGTGCTCCCTTCACGGTTCACAATATTCACGCTAACATTAAAATGTTTGTATCCCTGAACCATACAAGCTCATTTGGACAGCTTAAGTTTTTGGATGCGAGTCTTAAATGGCTGCAACATCAGCCACTCAAATGGGGTACAAGGGCTCTTTTGCTTCTTGTTTCAGAAGAATTTTAGATGAGGAAGGGGTGGGTCTCAGTGTGTGCATGTCCAATCCCAATACAGAAACATCTTTAGGGAATTATATCTACAGACAGGACAGGATACTGCACAAGAGAGGCACAATAAACAATGCACAGAAAGGGTACACAGAAAGGATTGCAGCTCTTTCAAACTTTAGCCTGACCAGTAATAAGTTGATGAAGCGTTTTAAACAAAACTGGCTTCTAATGCATAGTAAAGGGGGTCTACAATTCCTCAGCCACTACCTCCTCACTATTACGCTGGCCTCAGGTTATTTTGGCAAAAAAGAGCAGGTTCGTGCTCTAACTGAGCTGGCATTAGCATCTCTTATTGTGGAGTGGTGTGGCAGTGTAGAAAGGGTGTTTGGCCTAGTGGATGTACAATTTAAGACTACTTCTTTGGTTGCTTTATGTGTTTAAGTATGGGCACAGTATGGCATGTTCGTCAGAGCCACACATACATACCATTCCAGTGTGCTATTGTATGGATATGGGGCACATCAGACAAAAACAGGAATTTGTGCTGTTACATACGGGAGCACCACATAGATGCCATTAACCAACAGGATGATGACTTGTGCAGCACACAAATCATTGCTGCACACCTATTACTGCATTGATTTGCCATGGACTACTGTCTGCATGGTAACACACAGTGAACACTGCTTTCCTAATCAAGGTGCCAAGTGACATTGAGGTGCCATCTGGTGTGTGCACTAGGCAGTGGCTGGCTTGTTTAGAAAATTAAAAAACCTTTAATGCCGAGCGGATGCATTTAGTCCATGTCCCAAAGCAGCCACTAGAATACTTAATCAAGAAAATGACAGTTAACCTTCCCAATGATGAGCCATATGTAACTAAAAAGTAATATACAAAAGAGAATGTTGGTGTGTCAAATAAAGAGACATGGAAATAAAGAAAATAGTTTTAAACTTGTCTGTGTGGCACGTTAATTCTCTTTGCAGAATGCATAGATTTGGTCAGCTAACTGATACTTGTGCTGGCCTGGTGAATACAAATGCCCCATGTTCAGTTCTTAACACTGAAATGTTAAGCACAGACCGTGTAAAAACAATGTCTTGTTAAGTGAGCTATCACTTATACATTTCCCCACTTAAAAGGCTGTTGGCACAAAGAATGATGCTCACATGGTGGGAGCCTCCAGAGCATCCCACACGCTGCATCTGGAATATGCATCGCAGTCATGTACAAGTCGGCAGAGAGCAGCCAGCCGTACTTCGCAGAGGAGCACTCACCGGCACAGTAGACTGCTTAATCGGTTGTCCGGTAAGCTCGGAAGCAGCTTTTTGAGTGGCCCCCTTACTGCGCCCTCCTCCTGAGCTATTTAGCTCTGTGCTCTGGGCTGTCGCCCGCTCGGCCCAGGACAAGTAACGGGGCTGATCATAGAAAGTGTGTGTGCCCTGCCTTGTTGCTGGAGGGTGGGCTGCGCTTAGGAGCACATCTTTCCCTCTGTATAGAGAATGCCCCGGCATGATGCAGGGCCACCGAGCAGGCAGCTGCCCATCCCTGCAAGGACAAATAACCCAGAACGAAGCAGAGGTCTACGTGATTAAATAATATGATAATACAATTACTGCATGAATGAATGAATGGAGGTGTGCCTGGTGTGAATGCATATGCAGAGGTCCCTCACTGAATCGATTAATGAAGGCATGTTTAGCATGTGGAGTGGATTGGAGTGCGTTTGGAGTGTGACGTGGGGCGGACCAGAGTGCGGCATGGGGCGGACCAGAGTGCGGCGCGGGGCGGACCAGAGTGCGGCGCGGGGCGGACCAGAGTGTGTGGAGTGGACCGGAGTGGAGTGCAGAGAATGCTTGAACGAGCATGTAACCCATCATATCACATTACCACGCTTACTCTCTTCCTTACACCACCACTCAATTAGAACACAGAGATACTATGACACCATTCGGTATAACTGTTCTCATACCAACACCTGATGCATACTCCCCATCACTCTAAGTAAACACCGCTGGTTACACACCCCCAGCCAGGCGTTCTCCTCAGACCTAACGCAGCCACTTTCGGTCCGGACAAATCCTGCCAGAACTAACACATACACCTGATCTCTCAACCACCACACCTACCGCTAAGAAGCAGCTATCACACGAATGCCACACCAGCTGCACACATATCCGGTGCACACACGCACCTTTGACTCTCTCTACTCTCTCTACTAATTTGAACTTCGGTTCCCAAGGGCGTTCAACCTACCAGCGCCTTCAGACCATACCAATGGTATATAAGGTGCTATATAAATGCAAAGTAACAACAGCAACGCTGCCATATGTGCTGAACTATGGATGAATGGAAGATTGAATAAACCCAGGGGGATGAAGGAAGATTTTTGCCTAAATTGCGTAATCTGAAAACATAATGACTAGGCAATGAAGCTCTGGAATCTGAGGGTAGAAATGTACATCTATGACATATGGGATGCACTGTGTCAAAAATATGAGAATGCTCCGTTTGACATGTCTATGGTGGTACAACAGTGGAGTTACGTATGGCATTAAGTGGACGTGAGGTGATATATCTGAGCACTAAGAAACATGCCATGGGGTTTAGATATTTCGAAGAATTAATTGTTTGTCATTGGTGATAGAACAATTGATTAAATCGCGGTCGTGGTGGACGGGTGCCTGGCTATCCGGTCTCCTAGTGCTGGGCACTGGTGATTCGACCAAGGCAGGTCCTGGAAGGTGATTGGCGAACTGATTGGCCCCACCAGCACAAGGGAAGAAGACTCTTGCAGGTGAAGATCTTCTCGAGTCATTGGAGAAAAGTGGTGAGGATATGCAACAGGGCTTCACCTGTGGTTCAGTCGTTGCAGATGTCTTCAGCTTCTCTCCTCTTCGGGTTTCTTAGTTCCAGTGGTGACGTCTTGTCCTCCAGTCCTCAGAGCCCTGCTTTTATGCAGAAAAAACCCCATTCATACAGCCTAGCTGTCACTCACACAGTGGGGTGGCTATCCTGGTGGGATAACCCCGCAGCCTATCAGGACAAAGTGCGACTTGGGTTGCCTAGGTAACCCTGTCCAGGGTGCCTATTCCCTCTCCCACACATCCTGTCTACCCCAGACTCAGTGGAGCCAAAAGGAGGGCTTCTGTGCAGAAGCCCGCCAAAAGGACGAACAAAGGATCCCGTCCCGGGTTAGGATTTCAGAGAAAGACACGAGAAAGAAATATCATCAAAGATCTGGCAATAAAAACCTACCGGAGTAAAGTTAATATTAAAATAAACCGGTGGTATGTTAGAGGCTGTCAGTAAAAGTGGTAGCCTTGAACAATGGGAAAATCCCATAGGAAAATATTTGCGGTCAAATTTTTACAGTAGAAACCACTGCCACCAGCCAGAAACTTTGGAGAGAGGGACTGGACGGTACCCCCTCGAAAATTAACATCAGGGAATAACTATTAACCCTTTCCAGTACTTCCATAGTAAGATGGGTTGTACTGGTTTTGTTCATAATTATTGACTAGTAAAGTCAATGGGGACTTTACATGCCCTGGGAGACAGTAGTCAGTCCCAGGGTATGGAGTCTATGTTTGGTGGTCACTATGACACCCCTGTGTTACCGCACTGAGGGTGCTGTGTAACACACATGTAAAAAGATGATACCTATGAGGGTGGGAAAAACCCCATAGACCATAAGCACACGAGATAAAAAAGCCTAAAACACACATCGGCAACATGTCTAAGAGTGGGAAAAAGAGTCTCACTCTTAGCAGGAGAAATAAATAAACCCTTCAAATCCAGCAAAGCTGCTGTGGGACTTTATAGGTAAGGGAAATTAGCCTTAGAAGATAATTCTCCCTAACACGCTTATTCGAAGGGGAGGAAGTGCCCGAGTAATTGTGAATTTATAGGTCAGAATAATGGCCACCAACTATCAGAGGCACTATTTCTAAAAACTAGAGCAGACAACTATTACCAAAGCCAAAAGAGGACGATAAAGAATCTAGTTGAAGAGAACCAATATTGCCAAAGTCAAAAAGAGGCAGTTGAACAACCAGCCGTACATGAACCCTGTTGTAAAAGGAAAAAGAGGCAATAGAAATAACTGACCTGAAGAAGCATTGCCAAAGCCAAACAAGAACGGGAGTGGGAGAATCCCAGCATCAGCACTTGGTTAAAATCAGAGGGGGAGAATAAGAGTGGCAGGAAGGCTGCCCTTCTCACAGAAGGTGTTCAGGAGGAGAGAAGCATAAACTGCATTGCATGTGGCAGTCAAGGGTGTGGAATAAACAACACCAATGTGTCTCATGTTTTCCCAGAAGAAGTAATCAACACTGAGCTTGTGGAAAGTCCAGGACTTTATAAGTTGTACAGAGCAGAATGGTACCAGAGAAGTACTTGTAGTAGTAGTAGTTTCCTATTGTCCTGGCAGGAGAGTACACCAGGTCAAAGGACTTTTCAGTGTAAGCTTGGCAGTTGAGGGGACCAGACAGAACTCATTGAAGTACTGTGGTAATATTAAAGGTATTGAAGAAGTGGCAAGACTATCAAAGCTCATGATTAATTGTTGTGGAATTACCTTGACAAATCAACATTGCTGATCAGAGTGCATTGTGAACTGTTGCAGAATCATCCTGACAGAAGTCATTTTGTTGACATTGATGCGCTGTGGAAGTATACCTTTTTGTTGTTGTTAAGAAGTAGTTGTGTGGAACTCTCTACCACCAGTAGAGCGGCAAAAGACTTACTGAACATTCTGAACTGTTGGTTAATCCTAAGTGGGAGACTTAATTGGCAGAAGAGGAGCTCTATTTGAACTTTGTTACAATACTGGATTTCCTTACTCTTTTGAACTGTTGCTTGACATCCTGATTGAATCTGGGGAAGGGGAACTCACCCAGATTGCAAGGAGCAACAGTTACCAGGTCTTGCAGACAACTGTTCATTTTGTCATGTTTAAGATGCTATGCATATCCCAGAATCCCTGTTTTCCTGTGTTTTACCCGAATACCCCCAGCCAGTCTCCTCTTAGAGCACCAGCTTTTCATCTCCCTTTTTATCATATGTCGTGTTTTTTTCTGGTGCCACGGTATTGACAGTAATAAGCATCCGCTATTGCATCAGCCGTGCATACGTTAGGTAGCTCGTTAAGTGTGGTTTCCAGAAAAGGGGCTAGTGATGAAGCCGTTGTGTATTCCTAAAGGTGATCGTCATATGGTCTGACCATGGACCGGGGGTTATATCTATGCTGTTGATCAACACATTAAGACTGGCCACCCAGTCCAGTGTTCTGCCTTTGATATGGGTTGCCTCAAAGTCATGATGTTGGAAGCCCAATCTGGAGAGTGTTGCCTCTGTGCTAGCTGCCAGATGGCCTGATCCATCATGAACCCCTAAATGAAGGTCCCCCAAGAGAACCATCTTGGATGAAGGCTTCAGGCGTGAGGCCGGAATATCCGCTAAGTACACAGGAAAATCCGCTGTAGAGGTGGACAGGCGATCCATAAGAACAATGTCAGTGTTTGTTTTGGGGTTTACCAATATTTTGGCATAACAAATTATCACAATCATTTTGCACTTCCAATCTCACTGTGTGCATTTTAAAACAAGCTTTGTGTTTCAGTTCAACCCCCCGCCCCTCCGTGCCCAAGGAGCGATCCATTCTGAGTATTTCATAGCCATTGGGAATGGGAAGGGTTAAAGCAGGGAAGAAAATGCTCAGTGAAACGATTACTGAGCCTGGAGATGCCAATTGTCTAGCTAATACTACTTCAAAAAGGTACAGACGTTCAAATTGTAGATTTAAATTATCAAAAAAATAGACCAGTTCTTGGGGTTTCTTTATTGTAACAATCTTCTTTTTCATTTTCAGTTAATTTCATGCAGAAGGCCTGGCCGATGCCTTTCGGACCGATAGTCCTTCTTCAGGGCGGGCTCCAAAGAAATACAACAAATGTAGTCTTATAGAGAGAGTTCCTTATAGCAGCAAATGTGTTGCATATATACCACAATTTACTTATACGCAATGATACTTATCTTCTACTCATACCTGTCCTCTGCATATTGCAGCGCGGTGTCCAGTTAGCTCCACTCATTAGTGTATCATAGCACTACATTTGACTCATAATCATCATGGCACGTAGCCTAGTTGGAAGAAAAATAACAGAATCCATTTTTCAAGCCTCTTGGGTGTATATGTTTGGTGCATTTACAATAGCCACTCTAGAACTTGTATTTACCGTGGGAATTGTCCGGAGGCCATACAGACGTTAATTCTCATGAATGTTTGGCTTTCAATTGAATCTATATGTATGTTCGATCGATCAATGTCGAACTGCATGGGTAAACTCTATGGGCCTCATTACGACCCTGGCGGAGGACCATGGTGCTATTAGCACCATGGTCCTTGCCGCAGAGGGTGCAATTCCGCCATGGCGGATTGCGGACTTACCGCCCCATTCCGAGGTTGGCGGGGCGGTAAGTCCCCAATCCCCATTTTACCCTTCCCCATTCCCATTCTTGCCCCATAGGGCATAATGGGAGTGGGGAAGGCGTTAATTACCCCACCGTAAATTACGGTGGCGTAATTAACACCAAGGTCCCTTAGCGCCATGGATTTTAACGCCTGCAAAAAGCAGGCGTTAAAATCACCATGGCGCTAAGGGACCTCGTAGTAAGGCGGAAGGGGTCGGCGCAGTTAACGCTAGCGCAAACCCCTTACCGCCAGGGTCGTAATGAGGCCCACTGTGTGCAATTATGGCCAATGTACATATACTTAGTCTCTATGGTCGCATACATGAAGTGCTTTATTGCTATATGTATATAGCAAAATGAGTTAACATCTATGGTGTCCAAATCTAGGCTACTAGCTAGAATTCACCATTCAGTCTATATCTTACTACTGATGATCTTGTATGTCTTTCCCCTGTAGTTTGGTCTATTTTTGAGGACCCATCAATAAAGAGTCTCTCCCCTTCTCCCAAAGTGTTTTGTTTAACGTGGGGAATGTTATAATAGAACTCAGTATAATCTGTGCAGTTGTGGACATGATCACCTTCCTCTACGGGTTCAGCTATGAATGTTGCTGCATTCACTACTTTACATCTCACAATTTTAATGGCTGGGTTCAGAATAATCACCTTATATACAGACGTTCTTTGTGTTGTCAATGTACTTTTGGGTTTCTCTAAAATGGCGAACAAAACATGCTCGACATACAAAGTCATTGCACACCCCATACTTATACTTGTAGCCTATTCAATCGCAAAAGTGGCAGTAGCCAATGATTGCTCACAAGGTCAAAGCGCTCGCATTACTGGGTCTAAAATCCCACTGTAGTATGCCAAAGGTTTGTATCCTAACGTCATCCTTTGTGTAAGAACTGCTGTCATCACTTCTCCATTTGTGTGTCAGAATAAATAAAATTCCTCACTATAATTGGGAATCCCTAACACAGGAGCTATGCAAATTGCCATTTTCAGTTCCTCAAATCCATCCTCCATCTCCTCTGTCCATACTATTCCATCCTTGCCCATCTGTGCTTTCTTGAGTGCTTGTAAAAGTGATTTAGTGTATGTGCTGTAGTCAAGCACCCAGGCCCTATAGGAATAAAAACCGCTGCATTTGCTTCACTGTCTTAGTCTTTGGAGTCTTCATTATCGCTTCTGCTCTTTCAGGTGTTACTTTTCTTCCCTTCTTGAGATATTAGCTGGCCTATATAGAACACTAAGAAAAAAGGAGGAACTTAGGCTACCCCACCTGTATCACACTGGCTGGTTATGGATCCAGCACACATTTTTCACAGATCTCTGTTGGTTAGTCTGTACATATGAGAACACCCAAAATTTCAGTGATACAATTTACATTGATTTGAACATTATGGTTTAAAATATAGCTCACACAGCTATTGACAAAAACCTTTTGTTTGCCTGAAAAAACTCCAAACACTACTACTAATATCGCAATCAACTTACATCCCAAACAACGCAGTATTCCCCAAAACCAGGACACTATTCCCCAGCCCCCTTCTTCAGTAGGGAGTTCGGAGCTTAGGACATGCATTTTTTTTATTGCTTCAAAAATCGTAGGGGAGTAGTCATCTACGAATACGCAGCACGCTGATCCCACAATCTTGCAAATTCCCCCACGATCAACCAGGATTACATCGAGAGCCATTCTATTTTGCAGCGTCATTAACCGAATTCCTTTTTCTTCCAACGTCATGTTAAATAGTATATCTATCGTCGTGTTTATGGTATCTTTTAGTATTCTGGACAGCTGCCTTATGTTATAGGAGTTCACTATCTGGGACAAGAATGGTATGAATGATTTTGCTACGTCCTTCGCTATCAAAACACCTTCGCTACTCCTTTGGGTTCTAGATCTGGATAGCATGGCCATGTCTGCTGTTTCTAAGAGGAACACTCCTGGGAACAGTAGACCTAGGTAACATGTACCTCCCCAGTTTCTGGGCAACCAAGGATATGCTTTTTCTCCACTTATAAAATAGACAGGATCTCACACATATACTGGTTCTATTTCCCATTTCAGTACCGCTGTATTCATGCATCCAGTAAATGTTCCTACTGAATAGGAGCCTTTCTTTTTTAGACAGAAAGGGACAGTTCTCGGGTTGTAATTCACCGTGTAAGAAGGGGGAATTGCATCTTTGTTCCCGTCTGTTCTTACACGAAACGTCATCACAGATGTTTTAACTGGCGGGGACAATCTATCTTGTCTATTTTGTCATGTTATTTTTCGCGAACTTCTAAACGTAGGTTCTGGGGTCATCACTTGCGCTTTATGGAATATGGAACAACCCACAGGCCTCAATTATTTCCTCAAACTCGTTCATGTTTGTTCTATCTAATTGACCCGTACGACTCTTATTCCACTTCCCATAAAACATTGAACTTAAAGATGCACTGCATGCAGAACTTAATGGTAATGGTTGTACATACCAGCCTATTCCTTTCCCCGCATGCTGCGGAAAATGGGCGCATAGCCAACAATTATTTTTCTTTAGAATTGCATGCGTCATGTTCATGATGAGTAATAGCGTATTGTTCCCATACCCTTCTCTGTGTCTCTCTTCCATTGGGGACAAGGTATAAGTAATCACCTGAACCGGGCTTTCAGTAGTGAACATATTAACTATTGGTAAAAACATTCCCAATGGGTGTATAGACTCCACATACCATAACACAAAGGCTGTCGTTATTGGTGCTACCACACTCATGAAGCACATGATTATTGTCAAAGCCAGCATACAATTTTTTTTTTATCATGCGTTTTCCCTAAGTTTACAGTCTTTATACCCAACTCATTCTCAGCAGTGGTGCAGGAGGAGGCTGAAACCGGCCCCGACATTTTTCTCACCGTCCTTCTTCTTCATGACAAAGTTCGTCGTCTTCCTCCCATCCACCCGTATTGCCGTCTGCGTTGCCAGAAGCACTTGATAGGGGCCGCGCCACCTGGGTGCTAATGATGATTTTCTCTCAAAGTTCTTAAGCAGCACCCAGTCTCCTGGCTCCAGCGCGTGCCCCGGACCAGTATATCTTACGGGTAGAGCCTCCTGCACCTGCTGATGAATCAAACGCAATTTCTGCATTAAAAGGCCACAATAAGTGCTAAGTACAGGATGTTCCACTTCACTCAGTCGTTTTGGCTGAGGTGCGCACCAAACATTCGCCGGCCTCCCCATCACAATCTCATACGGGGAGAGCCCAGTTCTAGCCTGTACAGATGTACGCATGCACAATAGCGCTATCGGTAATACATCCACCCAACTCAACTTGCTCCCTGCACATATCTTGCACATTTTTGACTTGAGGATTATTACACTATTGCTAGGCGCTTTGAAAACGTGAGTGCAGACAGCAATCGTACAATCAAAGGGCCATGTTGAATTCTGGCCCCATGCGATGTCAAGAAACCCCTCTCAGCCCAGAGTCGACCAAAGTTATGAACCACCCCAAAAGCATACTGACTATCAGTATAGATATTCACGTTCAAATTTTCAGAAATCTCACAGGCTCTCGTCAATGCTATTATTTCTGCGGCTTGTGCCGAGTTGTAGGGAATTCTTTTGCTTTCTACAATGCTCTCTAGGGTAGTGATAGCACAAGCGGCAATTGACGTGCCATCAGGTAGTTTAAAACAAGAGCCGACACAAAATAACTCTCCATCTGGCTCCTTTAGTGGTAAGTCACTTAAATCAACTCTCCCCTTTGTTTCTTCCTCAGTGACCATTAAGCAATCATGGGGTGGTGATTCGTTGTACCAATTTCTTTTATGGGCAGTGGCATTAATTCTGCAGGATTCAAGGCGCTACACCTCATAATTTAAATATGGGGCGCGAATAAGATAATCTCATATCTTGTCAGTCTAGCAGAGGTGAGATGTTGCGTCTGTGTCCTATTTAATAGGACATCTATGGCATGTGGCACCATCAGAAATAAAGTATGCCCCAATACAGTCCGTTCCGTTTGTTTCACCAACGCAGCAGCCGCCGCAACAGATCGCAAACATTGTGGTAGTGTGCGCGCTACAGGTTCCAGCGCAGAAGAAAAATAGCTGCACAGCCCATTTCTTCCACCTTGTTCCTGTGTCAAAACAGCTAATGCACATCCTTCATTCTCGCATACAAACAATCTAAAAACGTTTTCATAATTCGGCGTGCCCAAAACTGGAGCAGAACATAATGCAGTTTTCAATTGATCAAACACTCTCTGACATTCTTCATTCCACTGCAAAGGCATCACCGCATCCTTCTTAGTTAATAGCACCATTGGCTTCACAATTAACGCAAAATTACCGATCCACTGCCGGCAATAAGAAGCCATGCCTATTATGGCTCTGACTCCTTTCTGTGTCTTTGGAATAGGCATACAAGAAATACTTGCTATGCGTTCTGGCATTAGCCTTCTCCCTTCTTTCGAAAGTAGGTAGCCCAAATAAGCTACCTCCTTTCGATTATATTGAAACTTCTTCAAACTAGCTTTATGGCCGTGTGCCGCTAGGTGTGACAGTAGTAATACGGTGCTCTTTTTACAAATCTCTTCTGTATCAGCAGCGATCAACAGATCATCTATGTATTGCAATAGTACACACCCCACTGGTAATTCTAACATGTCTAGCTGCTCTTTTAACGCTGTACTGTAAATACTCAGACTTTCCGTGTATCCTTGTGGAATGCGCGTGAATGTAAATGATCGTCCCCCTAATGTGAATGCGAACAAATATCTACTGTCCTTGTCCACCGGCATGCTAAAGAAAGCGTTTTTTAGATCAATCACGCTAAAGTATTCTGCTGAGGCAGGTATCATTGTCAATATTGTAGTGACGCCTGGGACCAAAGGAAATTGTGGATCTACTACTTTGTTTAGCACGCGCAAATCAATTATGAAATGATATGGTACTTCATTGCCTCCATTCTTAAACACTGGAAGAATCGGGCCGTTACATGTACTGCCTGGAATTTCTTCAATTACCCCTAATTTCACCAAATCTGAAACAATACTTTTCAATCCTTTCTCTCCGTTTGCCGAAATTTTATACTGGGGAATTCTTGGCAGTGTAACTCCTTCTTTCAAAATGATCCTTACTGGCTCTATCTTCAAGCATCCTACATCATTGTCATGCATCGCCCATATACAGAGGGCACTTTTCTTAACTCTCCTGGCAAGGTTTCAGACATGAATTCTGACACAGGGGCATCTTGTGGCCAAATCGTCAGAAACACCCTGTCTGACGTACAATGTATAATTGCACCTAGCTTTTTCTACAAGTTCAATCCCAACAAGTTCTCCCCACAATTTTCTGTTAGGAGAAAGGGACAATGTTCAGTGAATGGTCCTATAGTAACTGGGACTGGTTGGGACACTGGGTTTATGACTGGTGTACCTGCGAACAGTACAGAAACATCCTTTTGCCCCGACAGTGGTATATCCGGAACCAAGTGATGGTCTATTGAACTCTTTTGCGCTCCTGTATCTACAAGAAAGCGGTGGCCCTCATTCCCGACTCCCATTTTTACGTAGGGTCCTCTCTGAAATAGACACTGGTTCCGACCGCTGCCCTGGGCTGTCCTATTGGGGAAATAACACATCATCCGATGTGTAGTCACTACTATTCCTGTAATACGTATTTGGCTGCGTATTGAAAATGTTCCTATTCTTTCCTCTATTTCCCCCACTCTGATTCCCATATTGTTGGTTTTGCTGACCCTGACTCTGGTTAGGAGCACTTTGGTTTTGGGCTTGGTTTTGATTACCTTCATTATTGCGGTGCTGCTGCATACTATTCCTATTTGGTCCATTCGCACCTTGGTGCCCTCTGTGCGGTCTTCTCTGACCAGGTCCATTTCTATTCTGTAAATGTGGACATTGCGCTCGCCAGTGTCCTTCCTCCTTACAGTATGCACACTGATTTGGTCCCAATGGCCCCCCGTGCATATTCAAATTACTCCTCCCTTGTGCGTTCCCTCTTCCTCTATTATGTCCTGCTACTTGCTGCAGTAACACCCTTGTTTTCAGATTTACTCTATCTTCCTCCTCCTGGTCCTTTCCTGCATTCACTCTCGTCTCATAATATTGGGCCATGTGCAATACTTCACCCAGCGTTTTTGCTTGCCATGCACTTTCTGATGTCATTATTAGGTTCTGAATTGGAAGTCTCAACCCCCTCACACATTTATCAACAAATAGCCTCTTCCCCGCTTCCGAGCTCACATCCTGCCCACTGATGTCTGTGAATACTTCTTCGAATTTATTGAAATAATCTGTTGCTAACTCATCCTTGCCTTGCACAAATGCAGTCAACTTGTCCCATTGAATTCATTTCTCTGGGACAATTTCTTTTAATTTCGGTATTATGCGTGCTGGTAATGCTACCATGTTCGTTCCTGGTGTCCCTCCAACCGCTTTATTCCTGTCTTCTATTACCAAGTCCGCCCATGTGGCGCCATAGGCCGTTACGTCATCCACCTTTCTTATTTTCTTCCATATGTCTGTTGGCAGGATCACTGGGAATATTAGGTCTATGTCACCCACGGTAATCACGGATGATTGCAGGCAGGACTCTACTTCTTTGTAAAATCCTGCAGGATTCTTTCTTATATCGGGAATCGTCTGCTTTATGTTGTTCTTGTCTGGAAAAGGGGACATGTACACACTGGGCGGTATAATGGGCTGGCGTTACCTGCGCCGTTACGGTGCCCGTTGCGGGAACCTCTGTTTTTGGCACAAAGGTAGGTGGGACCTCTCTCATAGGGAATGCCCCACTTACTGTCCCTCCCCCTTCTCTCATGTGTAATAATATTCCCAGATCAAGCGATAGGGCTGTTTCTCCTGTCCCTCGCTCTAGTGCTCTCTTATATACTGCCATTATTTCGGGTGGGCTGGCCTTGCCGTTTTTTATATCTTTGTCTATTAAATGTTCAGCCATCGACTGCAGTGCTTTTCTTTTCATGGGCATGGAATATTCATCAAATATCTCATGTATCTCCATTGTGGGGGTACTGGGATCCGACATCCATCTGAACGCCTCTCATATACATACTTTCAATTTGTCGCCCCTCTGTACTGACAACATTGAATGTTGTCGCTGTATATATGGCTCTACCGCTTCCTTCCTTTCTCTCCCGATATCCTTACCCCTGTACCCAGGTGCAGTAAACATTTCAGCATAATCATTATCCAATTCATTTTTAAGCTCAAAAAGTCCATACACATGTTCCCTCACTTCTTGATCGTCTACAGCGTTGAAGTCTAACAATCGATGCGGTGGTAATTTCCCAATGAACGGTTTCAATCTCTCCACCAAATATTCACCCATGCATTCCAACACTACCTGTCTTTCGTTGCTTCTTCGGAAGTCATACATCGAAGCCAATGCTGCCGTCCCGTCATTCCCGTCTATATACATTTCTGCCTTTTGCTGCAATTCCACCTTCCTTTCTTTGCTGATCGCACTGCGAGTTACCCTCGTGCATGCACCTTGTTCAGTCCCACCTCTTGCCCCCGTGGTTTCAACTTCAACCCCTGGAGGGACGAACAGTACCGAGTCTGTATCCAAGGCGGGAGGTGCGGATGGGAAAATTGGAACGGGGAGTGTCTGCTGCGGGCCTTGTTGGCTAATAGGAAGTGTTACGTGCACGGTCTGTGGCTGTGGGAGGGCTTGAGCTACGGGAGGGAGAGTTTGAACTACGGGAGGGGCTTGAGCAATAGTTACTGACGTGTTTGGCCTCGCTTCTGATCTTGGGCCTTGTTTTGTATGGATCAATATGTTTTTCATCACTTCATCTGCTATGTTCAATTCTCGTGGGTATATTTTTTCTATATTCAACTGGTCACGTCTACCTGACCACCTTAGACTCTCAGTCCACTCCTCCTCCTCCTTTTCTTCCGCTACTTCACCTTTCGATTTATGCCTGCGCACATGCTTCGCTCTACTTCGAATTCGGAGCATTGCTTCCCTTCTCCAGTCCTTAACGATATCAAATGCTGCGGGACGTGCTTTCTTTCTTATCAATTCCCTTTCCAAATGATCTATTCTCGCTATCTCAAAACTACCATTTATCGGCCACTGATGGTCTTGTTGCTTTCTGGTTTGCCTATGCCAAGTCTCACAGAATATTATCGCGCCCACACCATACATACTTCACATACATCTCATACGCCGGTGTTCCCCCAGGTGGTGCAATTTGGCCATCTTCCAAAGATTGTCTACCGCAGCGGAAAAACCCCACTAGGGTGGACAATACCCCAGGCAGGTTTGAACCTCCCCTTGGTTAATCAACCTTACCTAGAGCATTTGATCTTGCAATGGCAACTCTCAAACAAAATCAGGATTATTTTGATTCGCGGTATGACTCACCTGATAAATCAATTTGTCCGCCAGGGCACAATTCGTCTGTATACTGACGCAACCAATGACGTTGTGTCTGCGTTTCTTGGGTTATGCCTCGTTTCGGGACCCTCGCCTCCTTGTTCTCTGGCCAGATACGTCGATCAGAGATCAGTAGTGTGCAGATCTGCAAAGGAATCTCTCACCACTTCTACAGGGCGCCCCGAACACCTCTTGATCCCGGCTCGATCGTCCCGTCGTCGTCGTCCTCCGCCTTTACTCAATTACAACGTACACGATGGAACAAGTGGGGCAGGGTCCCTATTTGGGCGCCATCTTGAAAGGGGCCCCTAGGGGTCCCTCGCGTTAGGAAAACAAGGAGAGTCACCACACACGATAGATACGCCAGACACGAGGTTGTATTCCCAAAGCTAGGGTTTATTGCAAAGCAAATAGTCTCAGTTGGCCAACTCGGTCTCACGCCCCGCAACATGCATCTCTAGACCTCAAGGGATGCAAGAGAGTGAATTACGTACATCAGTTACATATATACAAAATGCATATCATACAATCAGCTGTGACATGTTTAACACCCCCTTGTATTGTGTTTCTTTGAACTCGGTTTGATGATGGATAATTTCGACGAATAGGACACCTTCAAATATCTATTCTAGCAACAGTACGCAACCTTGCAAGTGTGGAGACATCTTTTCATTGTTGAACAGAACACAGTGCGTCTGTTCTTTTAAGGGAGCTACATATAGGGGAAGAGTCACATTCCAGACCTTGCTATCTATGAGGTGCTATTCGTGTCCTGGGAGCCGACACGTTCTACAGGGCTCGGAAAAGGGGGGCCGTAAGAAGAGCATAATTCAAGCCTTTACCTGCTTTATTCTAACATATTCTACCATATAATGAGACTGCCTGGCATCTGTGAAATGATTAAATGCCCTGCGTCTCTGCTTCAAGGCTACATTCGGGAGGGAGCCGGGCATTCCTCTCCGGATCTGCCTACGTTGTGTTTCAACGAACTCTTATTAGCCTTTCACGTTCAGACAACAATGTTAACAGTCGAGCAGTGTAAGTAGAAATGTGCTGCGAAGCAATTTGAACAGAAAGCAATGAGCAATCGTTAGAAAACAAAATGGCGATTCTTGTTACATCAAAATGGCCGTTCATTGGTCAAACTCGGAAACCTGTATTTCTATCGTTACGTACATGAGACGGTTGGCCTTCGACCACCAAAATGCATTTGCCGTCCATCGTGAGAGGTGTCAATTTTTCCTAGACCGACACCTTTTGCCACACCTTGTTACAGCTTGCAAAACTGTTCCCCATCTCCATATATACAAAATAAGGATACATGTGCTCGTGGTCATGGGGGGCCTGTAGGCACCAGATGCCTGCCTCCAGCATTTCAATTTATGTTTTCAAAAGGGGTCGTGCTGCTCCCAATTATGGGGCTCCCTTTTTTTGTTGTCCTAGTGAGGCAACATGTTACCTATCAACATTCTGCTGCAACGCTCCCCAAACAAATGCCACCCCTCTCAGCAGCCCACTAGATGATGCAGGCAAGCTGCTAATCACTTCCTTTCTTAAAGGGGAGCATCCAAAGTGGGAGTTATATTTACAAGTGATGGCGCATAAAAGTGACCGTTGTTTTGGACAAGACGATGGTAACGTTTCCTTGTTAAGAAGTGCAAAGGGACATTTTTATTTTGAATGCACACACAAAGCACCAGTTAGCTGCCTAAATCTATGCCCTCCTCCAGGACAATTGCACACACAAAACAGTTTAAAACTATCTGCCTTATTTTCACATGTTCATATTCAACACATCCAAAAAAAATATTTTAGGTAGAATGTGGCATTTGCATCACATTAATGTAGCATGTCCTTTTCAAACATCGAAACAAACAGGTAAGCTTTTCACACATTAGCTTTTATTAGGAGTCCAAGGGCCTCATTACGAGGAAGGCGGTAGAAGGATAATGGCGCCGGTAGAGCTGCCGGTACCGTTACCCCTCTACTGCCTCATTACAAGGTCTGCTTGCTGGACCCGCTAAGGACGTCTGGTAAAACCAGGCATCCTTAGTGGGTCCCGCGAGCATACCAGGATGCTAACAACGGGCACATCATTAACGGGCCTGTTGTTAGCATCCTCCCCATTCTCATTGAGCACTATGTGGGCTCAAATGGGGATGTACCAGGTCTGGATTCCTTGAATGGGGAAAAACCGGGCCCTCCAAGGTCGGAATGGCCCCATTCAAGGAACTCGGACCCGCTAAAAGCGGCATGGCTACCTCCATACTCGTAATGAGGCCTTAAGTCTTGAAGTGCATTTTCAAAATACACAGGCCATTTTGTGCCTTCTGGTGAGTTGCATTCTGGTATTTGTAGTCTTCCATTCAAGGTGGGGGAATAATGAGACAATTGTAAACTTTTAGCATAGCATATTTCTATAAGGATTTATATATTTGTGTGAGTACTTTACTATATTTCGTGTAAAGGGATGTAATTTCACCGAAATGACTGGGGTAGCGGAAGTGACATCGCATGAACATTGACTTGTGATAATACCACAGGAAGTGATGTCATATGACCCCACCCCCAAGTGGAATCACAGAAAGTGATGGTACACAACCTTTCACCCCTTGACAAAACAGGAACTGGCATTAAGCACGGTTCGTCAGTACACTAAGACAAATATGGTTACGATATCACTGTAATATGATAAAAATGTCATGCAAGAATGGATCACCATATGTAGCATTCATATTATCAGTGTGTGTATGCCAAATTGCTGTGAACGTAAGCATTCCTTGGCCATACCTTGGCTAGCCTGTAGTTATGGTCATCTTGAGCTTACGGACAAGGCAATACAAGCTGCTCCTGCTTGGTGTTTGTGTGCTCCGGCCAGAATGGCCATCCGGCTCCCAGTCCTGTGCCACAGGATGTGGAAACCTGGCATAGAAGGAAATGTCAATGCGTGCTCTGTGGTCAGGGTGCACAAATACACAAAAACACAATTGCAACATGCGCCTAATGAAAAAAATGAGGCAAAGCACCATGCAGCAAAAGCGACAGCAACACTTGACTTACAGCGGCACTCAGTTGTGTTGGGAAGGGGACAGCAGAAATGCATGCACTAGGCCTAAAATCACAAGTCAAGAGAAATCTCCAGCCATGCCCGAGCTCCACTGAGGACAGCCCACATCCCCAATCACCACAACGCCTCTTCATTGTTCTAATAGTGTTGCAAAGATGTTCGGGAGGAATGTGTTCTACAAGGCCGTGATCACAGACCGGCACCTGGTGTGCATGTTATCTCACACTGGCTAAAGCATGACCCGGCCCTTCCTCAGGCGACCAAACGTTATAGCCCACATAACTGATTAAACCTTAAGATCCCTGAATTCCATGGCACCAAGTGCCCGTTGACCACCAACCCCAAATTAACAAGTCCTGAAATGTTCCAAGAGGACGGACAGGGCACATCATTGAGCGACAATTGTGTGATTTATGTTGTGAGGTGCTGGGAGGGATACATTATAGGTCAAAACGAGGGTGGAGAGCTTGGAGACGGATGGGAGTGAGTGAAATGTGTGTGTGAATGTTAGAGTGCCCCAGAACCTCCTTTGTGCTTGTCTTAAGACCTGCCAAGTGCACAGTATGAGTGATAAAATAGTTGTATGGTAGGAGTATAATATGTTTTCTGACCTTCGATGTCAGAAGATGCTCACCGTAGCACCCACGTGATGAAAGACGGACGGTCTGGGCTGGGCTGGAACCAAGAGCCTGCCATCCCTTATGGGGTCGGCAGATTCTGTATAGGCACACACCAACCGCCGTGCAGTATTTTACCCTACTTAAGTGTGTTATATAGGTGTGTTGCTTTATAAGATTCTGCTTGTACTACTTTCCAGTAGAACGTTCTTAGCAGCAGAGTTCTTTGCTTTTGCTCTCATCTGCGTGTGAGATTAAAACGTATTATCCTTACAAGATCGACTTTGGCCTTTCTTCCCTAGTGGGTTGTATTCTCTCTGGTGTGAGCGTTCAGGGGTGTGAATTCAATTGATGACCCTCAACGTGATCCCAGTGCCCTGGTACCTGCAGAGGCTTCCAGGCCACTTCTCCAGAAGGAGCTGTGTCCACCTACAGAGACAGGTCCCGAAAAAACACGTTTCCGAGTGGTTTAGCAGGCGCCATTTTAAGAGAAGTCCTCTCTGTTCTTTGAAGTGGGGTGTGGCTCAGAGGAGAGTGCAGGCCGGTGTTGGAACCCTGTTGAGGAGTTTGGGTGAGCCACACGTGAGTAGACTCTTGTAAGAGATAACAAATAGTGGACAGATGCATGGGGAAGTGTGAAAGGCCTGAGTACATAGAGAGCGAGGTCGTCGATGTGACATGGGTGAGGTCAGAGTTATTTGTTATTAAAATATGTACTATGAAGAGAGTGTTCGGTAAGGCAAAGGTAAGGCAGGGAGCCCCTCCTCGGAAGCGGAGAGAAGGTGGAACCACAAGACATTATATTATTTAGAGGAGGAATACAGAAATAAAACCAGTGGTCTCATAATAGGCCTGGAAGTAGTGTTCATCCTGTTAGCTTATTTTATTGTATTTGTGTTGTATTGAATAAAGAGTAGGCCCTAGAAGGGGCGGTAAGTGTGTGCATCGCGGTGTGGTATGGTATGGTATGGTATTGGATGGTTTTGTGGAGTGGTGCATGTGTGTAAGGAAGGGGGATAGAAAAAGGTTGAAGCTGATTTTCTTTGTTTTTGTTGTTATAAGCAAGCGGCAGCGTGTGTGGTGCCTTAGTACGTCTTTGCAGGGTCAGTAAGAGATAGACACCACTAGCATGGGGAGCTGGAACAGCAATAGAACATATGTATAAAGCCTGCCACTGTATCATGACAGGGTGGAAAAATATAAGCAGTGGATTGCAGAGACATGGGGTTTGCGGGGATGCCCTGCCCATGGCCAGGGTAGGGCTCACACAACAGCAGCATCATCATCATCTTGGAACACAGGTCCACATTTTTATTAGCAAAATATAAGGGAAAGCAGCTACAGAATAGAAAATAAAATGTAGATCTCTGGCGTATGTTTGAAGACGCAGAAGATCAAGGGAACGGAGTAGAGGCGGAGAGACAAAGATGGAAAGTGCAAGAAGTGAGAAGGAGAAGGCGTGGCGCCATTGGTGTGTGGGGGATTATATCCCTTGACAGCATATCCCGGAGAAGGGTGCACCACTCCAAGCTATGTACCCATTGCAATAGGGACCCCTTCTGCTGTGGTAGGGTCCTCTGCAGCACCAGCAACAATGCTGGGTACCGCTCCCCACCTCTGTATATTCACCCGCCTGAAGTACTGGAATCAGTGGGTTACAGGGCAAGGGAGTTTGAGGACAGACTGACAGGATTGCTAACATAACTAAGAAGGATATAAACACCCCTAAGAGCAGTAAGGGAAATAGGGGCTTGAGAAAGGAAGAAGCCCGGGTGGGTGGATAATCTTGGGAGAGGAAAATACAGTGTTGGGAGAGAATGTGGAGGAAGAGGACGATGATACATTTGCGGAGGGTCAGAGCAAAGGAGAAGGAAGGGGTGCAGGGGCAGGTGAGAAAAACCCTCAAGTAGAATGTCTGTGGGCTGGGGACAGGTTGAGGAACACGGCTGGCCGGATGGCGTTGGTAAAGAGGAGAAGGGGAGTTGTGAAGAAGGGTGTGGGAAGTAGGGAAAAGATGCAGATGACCCTCATACATAAGGGGGCAGGGAGAACACAGTATGTGCCCTCGCACAAAATGGATACGAATAATGTAATTAAGGCCCTCCCGCAGCTTACAGCAGTGGCGAGCAAGTGGATATATGAATTAGAAAAAGCAAGCAGCAGGAGGGGTGCCACTGGCAATAGGGAATTTTAATAGCTTGATGGTTGCTATAATTGGTGACCAGGCTGGGGATACGTAGGTTAAGGCCAGATACCCAGGAGTAACCCTGGGGAAGATGCACATTATGGAGCAGCGTTCAATGGAGTAAGAGCACAGGTATGGGATGCACTACGGAGGGCCATCCCAGATACCCAATGTACAGTCCCTGATGCAGAATACTATGGGTGATGATGAGGACCCAGCTAGATTTATTCTTAAAATGCAAGACATGTGTAGAGCTGAAAAGGGAGGGCCGTGGGATCAGTCAATACCTTGTTTCCATTTTATCGTAAAGAGGGGCTTGTCAAAGGAAGTGCAGAAGGCCTTGGATATGATCGTGGGTATTGAGGCAATTTGACAGCGGGATTGGCTACAACAGAGTTTAAAATACTGTCATAAGTACTTTTTGACGCATGGTCTTAAACCAAATCTTCTTAAAACAAAGGAAAGTCAAACTTTTAATGGATCCTGGATAACTCATTAATTGGGGTGGTGGATGAATACAGGTATTTGGGTTTGGCCTTTTATCACGAATCACGAGGGGGGCTGCAGATGTGGTGGCAAAGCAAGCAACCAGGGGTTAAAAGTGCTTTCTCAGTTTTATCATCAATTTGGGAAAACTCCTGGATAAGTGTGTCCAGGTGATGGAGTCCAAAATTAACATGGCTATCCTCTATGGTTTGGGGGCATCTCCCTGTGGATGCTTGGAAAGCCTCCAAAACTCAGGGCTTTGGAGGGTCACAGGTCCCCCCCCCCCAACTAGTTCCCCGGGTGATGGGTTGCAACATGAATTGAGGCTTATCAGTAGAACCATCCAGGTCCAGAAAAGGCTTTTGAAATGTTTCCTGAATACCCATCTTGGCACCCCTACAAATCCAAACATCACTATTGCACTAGGAGTATACCTGTGTTTTGCCAGCAAAGATTATTAGAGGTGCTATAACAGCGGGATAACTCTAATGAAACAATGAGGTTTGTGGGATGCAATAGCCCTTGCAGATCTATCGCATAATCAGTGCGAGGTTATGCTTAAAAAAAAAATTTTAAAAAAAGGGAGCCGATTTGGAATCCGGCGCATTACAGGATAGAATCACAAAACTGCCCTTACTGCAACATTATCTCCACATGTGCAGTTACGTTTAAACCCTCCTCAATCTTCTTTCACAAGCTCTGACAGTCTTCCATGAGAGCCGGTGCAGTATGAGAAGCAACCATGAGGTTCTGTCTTCTGATTCGAGGAAACAACTTTCCTGAAGTGAGAAAGATCAGCCACCAACCACCTTAGCTAGTGAACTCCCCAGCATTTCTGAGGACAAGGAAGACCTTGAGACCAGGAGGGCTCCATTTAAGGTACATACTATCTAAGGAATGCAGCCTTGCTTAAGGATACGAGGAAGGTGCTGTTTATGCTACCTAAATCTTGGAGAAGAAGAAACATCACAGTAGGCCTGTCCTATACACCATGGAGCACCTTTGATATGGATATTCTTTTTCTAATGTATATGCAGTTTTTCCTTTGTAACAGCAAATATTTATGCATTCAGCTAAACGTCTGTTAGACACAAATAAGATGACATTTATGATAATCACCTTGTTATGCATGTCCGTAATCATGGTAGAACTGCAATTGTGTCTGCTGTAATACACAAGAATTGTACCTACGGCCAGTGCAGTATCTGGATGTCTAAAGCAGGTATTGGGTCAGAGATCCACGACTAGAGGAGATTTCCTGGGGACCCTTAGAGACACTGCATTCCAGTAAAAAAACCTAAGAAAGCCGAGGCTGGTTATGAAGGGGTCAGATACATCAAGTGACCCCTGACCAACTAGGTTCTTGAAAATTCCAGGTGACATCCAAAAATTACTGGCTCCAGTTGTGGCATGTGTAGTATCGATCATATGCACAAAATATGTACTTTGTGGTAGTTTTAGTGAGGCAGGAGTCATATAATCAGAAACTAGATATGGAGGAATACTTTCCACGACGTCTCTTGCTGTGTGGCATGTAGTACTGATGATGGACACAAAGTTCATCAAATCTTCTATATCTCTGTTACTTATGGACATATTTTAATTAATTCTCAAAGGAAACTATTTTCAACCCCAAGGCACGACTCGGAATATAAGGCAGACATTTAGCCGTAGGGTATTCCGCCCTGGCCATAAAAAGCCTGGTGGACCAGGCAAAGGGCCTTGAACTGAACATGTTTGGCATCCGGCAGCCAACTGAGTTTACGGATTAATGGGACAGCCGCGTGGCAAAATTCTGAAGAATTTGCAAACGATCCAGTACATAGGCGCACTGGAATATAGGGAATGACCCATTGCAGGAGCCTGAGCTGGAAGTGGCCGTGCCAACCTGTGCCTCCATGGACAAAGATAAGGTAAGTTTAAACCCCAGGTCCTTAACCATGGAAACTGGCTGAGGAAAGTGGCCCAGAGAAGACGGCCAGTTACTTACATGTACAGTCAACATATTAAACTTCCACACACCAAGTGACTGTTAGCATGCACCACACTTAGAATTCTGAACCCTAGCTTGCGTCGCATCCAGATGGAAGTGTGACTGTAAGCATGTGCCACACTCGTATGGAATTCTGAAGTTTAGCTCGTGCCGCACCTAGATGGAAATGGTATTCTTAACATGCACCACACTTAGAATTGGAAACTTTGGCTCGCGTTGCATTTGGATAGAAATGTCAATGTCAGCATGTACTGCACCTAGATGGAATCCCATAATTGCAATGGACAGCAATGCCAACTAACCAACCAACTAACAATTCCATCCCTCTGCATACACCTCTCAAACTCTAGCCAAACACAACCACAAGCCTAAAACGCAGCAATCCGCACAAACTTCACAACAATGCAACAACAAACCACACAGACTTGCACAACAGCACACAACGACTACGGACCTTAAAACACCCCAAGCCCAGCCAATGGACCAACCGGGCTGAGGCTGCCAACAGCACATCCCTGCTCTCTTGCACTTTTCCAGCTTATTCCCACTAACCCACCTCCTCTCCTCCCCTTTTTCAGAGCCGTCAGAGCGCCAGGGGACCATTTCAGTGGCGATAGTTGGCGGTACAAATGTCCTTTAACATTAACCAAGTGCCACTGCTTTATCTTTTTTAGAAAAAGGTTAGACACAGTGCGCTGTAAATGCACATATGCACTTTTCCTTTTTCAGTCCATATAAAACGTCATACTTTCCAAGCTTTCTCATTGCACCTCTTACAGTGCCACCATTCCCACCTGCTCACACGTGTGTATACTGGCAAAGTGTCTATATAGAACACTTCACCTTACATATAAAGAACTGTTCTTTCCCAACCACTACTACTAGACACCAAACACTGCTCCAACTACAATCTGCCATTGCATTACCACTAGGCCAGTTTACCTCTTCTTTAAAAACACATTACAAACACATTGCACCACAAACAGAGCATTTCTCTTATTTTTTTTTTTATTGTATTGTGCATTTTAGCCAAAACAATTTTCGACTTTTTACACAGAATACAAAGAGCATAAAACCATGTAATATTAAATTATATAATTGAAGACAAATGAAGAAGTTAAATAACTACATAGAACTTGCTCAACTGCATAAAAAGGAAAGAGAAAAATAAAACAAAACAATGTTGATAAAAAGTATAAAAGTTTCCATACTCTCGACAGATAAACATCAGACTATATGCCAAAGGATATAGAAGAAACTAAAGAAGATAAAAATACAAGGATATGGACTCCTTGTGCAAGTACCAAGCATTAACGTACAACACCAATTTAAATAAGAACATGTTCAACCAGTTTTAAATCACTGAGAAGTTTTACCACTTCCATTGTCAAGAAAACTTTAACTGAGATAATTCTCTCCCACAGGTGATTGTAATGCTCCTGTGCTGAATAATTGCCATGCTCCTGCACCAATTCTCAGTACTGCCTGCGAGCCCACTGCTAGCACAGTTGCCATGCCAAATGCCATACCTAATGATTGCAAGGCTCATGCACCAGTTCTCAGTACTGCCTCTGAGCCCACTGCTAGTACAATTGCCATGCCAAATGCCATACCTAATGATTGCAAAGCTCCTGCACCAATTCTCAGTACTGCCCACGAGCCCACTTCTAGTACAGTTGCCATGCCAAATGCCGTACCTAATGATTGCCATGCTCCTGCACCAGTTCTCAGTACTGCCTCTGAGCCCACTGCTAGTACAGTTGCCATGACAAATGCCATACCTAATGATTGCAATGCTCCTGCACCAGTTCTCAGTACTGCCTCTGAGCCCACTGCTAGCACAGTTGCCATCCCAAATGCCATACCTAATGATTGTTATGCTCCTGTGCCTAATGATTGCCATGCTCCTGCACCAGTTCTCAGTACTGCCTCTGAGCCCACTGCTAGCACAGTTGCCATCCCAAATGCCATACCTAATGATTGTTATGCTCCTGTGCGTAATGATTGCCATGCTCCTGCACCAGTTCTCAGTACTGCCTCTGAGCCCACTGCTAGCACAATTGCCTTGCCAAATGCTGTGCCTAATGATTGCAAGGCTCCTGAACCAGTTCTCAGTACTGCCTGCGTGCCCACTGCTAGCACAGTTGCCATGCCAAATGCCATACCTAATGATTGGAATGCTTGTGTGCCTAATGATTGCAAGGCTCCTGCACCAGTTCTCAGTACTGCCTCTGAGCCCACTGCTAGCACAGTTGCCATGCCAAATGCCATACCTAATGATTGCAATGCTCCTGCACCAGTTCTCAGTACTGCCTCTGAGCCCACTGCTAGCACAGTTGCCATGCCAAATGCCATACCTAATGATTGCAAGGCTCCTGCACCAGTTCTCAGTACTGCCTACGAGCCCAATGCTAGCACAATTGCCATGCCAAATGTCGAGCGTGGTGTAGGATCATTTGCCACATCCTCCGTTCTAAAGGACCCAAGCTAGTCCGGGATAAAAAAAAAACTCTCACCTCTCTCACTACGAGGTCCAAAGGCGGGAAAAACTCCAGAAACGAAGAAGAGGGCTCGAGGCAAAAAAGATGGCCCTGGGTCTTCAATCTGATGGCCCGCAAATACAGCGCGGGTAAGAGTTCATACTGCGCATGTGTAGAGAAGCAGTCTATCTGCAGGGAGCCTGGCAAGTAGCTATAGAAGCACAGTGCGCATGTGCACATAAGCGAAGGAATCAAGGCAAGTAGCTATTGAAGCACAGTGCGCATGTGCATAGAAGTTATATTTTAATAGCGAGCCTGACAAGTAGCTATAGAAGCACAGTGCGCATGTGCACTGAAGCCGTGTTTCAGAAGTGAGCTTGGCAAGTAGCTGTTGAAGCACAGTGCGCATGTGCAGAGAAGCAGTATTTTAGAAGTGAGCCTGGCAATAGATCGTTCTGATCGTGTCTCTGCAGTGAGTGTGTTAAGTAGTCTGTAGGGTTACAGTATGCATGTGCAGAGAAGCATTTTACTACAGGAAGGCTGGCTGAAGGTACACAATGCGCATTACTTTCTCGGAAGATGATGAGTGGATGCAGAAAATGAACCTGGCTAGTAGGATGTGGGTTGCACCGCACATGTGCAGATAAACCAAGGATTGCTATCTCTACAGAGAGCCTGGCTAGAAATCCGTAGGGTTACACCGTGCATGTGCAGATAAGCTGTCTGCCTGAATCCGGCCTAGATAGTAGCTGAATACACTGCGCATGTCCAAGAAAGTAGTATCTCTAGCGAGCCTGGCTATCAATCCATTACAGTGCGCATGTGCAGAGGATGGGATACATCCTGGCTAGAAATCTCTAGGGTTACAGTGCGCATGTCCGTGAAAGCGGGAGCCGGCTCTGGAGTCAAAATGCACACTGCGCGTGTGCAGAGAAGCCGTGTCCTGCAGGGGGCCGGATGAAGGGACACAGAGCTAATTACTTTCTCCAAAGATCACGTGTGAATGTCGTCCAGTAGGAAGAGTGAATTCTGCTCTTTCCTCTCACTCTCCAGAAGGCCACCTTGTCACAGGGAGTGAGTGACCTGTGTGCATACAGATGTGAAGTGGTGCTGGAGTTCTGTGTTCACGCATGGTCCCCAGACTGTACACAGGGACTGAGTGACCCGCGTGCGCCCAGGTGTGAAGTGCTGCTGTGTTCTGCATATACAGGGAGGGGTGCTGTGTTCACGCATGGTCCCCGGACTGTACACAGGGACTGAGTGACCCGCGTGCGCCCAGGTGTGAAGTGCTGCTGTGTTCTGCATATACAGGGAGGGGTGCTGTGTTCACGCATGGTCCCCGGACTGTACACAGGGACTGAGTGATCCGCGTGCGCCCAGGTGAGAAGTGCTGCCGTGTACTGCATATACATGGAGGGGTGCTGTTTTCACGCGAAGTCCAAGGACTTTACACAGGGAGTGAGTGACCCGCGTGCGCACATGTGTGAAGTGCTGCTGCGCACTTTATATACAGGGAGGGGTGCTGTGCACTGTATATACAGGGAGGGGTGCTGTGTTCACGCATGGTCCCCAGACTGTACACAGGGAGTGAGTGACCCGCGTGCATACAGATGCAAAGTGCTGCTGTGTACTGTATATACAGGGAGGAGTGCTGTGTTCACGCATGGTCCCCGGACTGTACACAGGGAGTAAGTGACCCGTGTGCACACAGATTTGAAGTGCTACAGTACTGTATATACAGGGAGGGGTACCGTGTTCTTGTTTGTTCCCCAGCAGGGGCAGTGCTAGGCATGTGTGGCAGCACTTAGCTCCGTGCCTGCTAGGGCCCCGTGCTGAGGGTGCTGTTGACTTCCTCCCCATGCATGCAGCAGTGTGGGTCATGTTCTCCCCATGCATGCTGCAGTGTGGCTCATGTTCTCAGAGTGCCTAAACTTGCTGCAGTCCACTCCGAGCACACACCTAGATGCCATCCTCTCTGTGACCCACCAAGTGAGTGCAACTGCCTCCTCTGCTGCCTACACATCCAAACTGATAAATGCTTCCAGACCCTTTCTATCCACTGACAGCCACAGGTACTCATTTGGGCACGGCTAGATTACTGCAATGTCCTATTTGCTGGGACCTCCTTACAAAACGTACGACAGCTCCAAATCTTTCAGAATAACGCTCTCCGAACAGCTCTCAACATTTCCAAATGGGAACGCATCTCTGCCGCTAGAAAAGCAGCTCACAGGCTGCCAAGCCGAGAACAGGCAATTTTGAAAAGTATGCCCTTTAATCACAGATGCCTGTCCAACACTGTGCTCCTCCGCCACTCTCAGAAAATCAGCAACACTCAGTCATCAAAGCCTACCATGACCGCCTCTGCAATCCAAAGTCAGACGTGCAAAAGCCGGAGGTCCAAACGTCCCATCGATTGCAGCCAAACAAAGGAATTCACTTCCTCCCACTCTGAGCGCAGAACCCTCTTACTAAGTATTTCCAGAAATACCTCAAAACCTGGTTGTTCGCCTAATTGCCTTGCCTACTAAAGACATGCTGCATTGTGTTCTGATTCAAGCTGCTCACCTGTCTGTTTATCTCTTATGCAAGTAACTGGTTTGTAACAGCACCTCAATGCCTACGAGTTTCTGCAAGATTTGTTAATGAAATAAAATAAATATACAATTAGACAATTATCCAAAAGTCAGAATTTAATTTGTGATATCCAAAAAGTAGTAAATAATGATGAACAAAAATCATGCGCTCTATGTGTTTCGGGATCACAGTGCCTTCATCAGGAGCAATACTTCTTAAATAAAGTGACAATGTATCTTCAAGCTTCTACCAAAAGGCCAAGGAGGAAAAAAATGCTTTACGTCCAAGGATCTTTTAGCAGAGTCAATATTTTATGTTTAAGTATGTTAATTTCGACTGTGATGTGGGATAAGTGCAATATAACGTCCCCTTGGTCATTACTTGCGACTCAATAAACTTGTCAATTCTTCCAAGGAAAGGTACTCTGAATGAGTTTCAACATAAGGAGAAGGATGTTGCTCCACCTTTTGTAAAATATGTGGATGGTACAATGTACAAAATGTATACTTAAACTGGTAGGATAGAGTTGTCTGACTAGAGTAATGCCTACCTTATAATAGAGGTAGCCACTTCACAAGTAGGTAGAAGGCAGTGGGGCCCCTCATGGGCATCTTATAACTGCTGTGCTGATTCACCATAGATATTCTGAAAACATATATGCATTCACCATAGATATTCTGAAAACATATATGCATACTGTAATCAGAAAAGAATCTTAACAATATATAATCATGCATATAAAAACACATATCAATGCTAGAGCAGTGAGACATACTCACATGGTGAAGGATTCAACTAATCATGGATGTAGAGGTCAATTAGAGGATCTGGATGTGGTCGATGTAAATTTAACTCAAATTAGTGAATGGCTGGATTCAGCTCAATTGACTCTGTAAATATGAGGTATATAGTGATCAGTATCATGAGTATAGCCATAGGTATTGCTATTCCATGTATGTAATAAGTTCCAAATAAACAATACCAGGTTTTACCTTTGCACACTGTGGTCAAAATGGCTGCTTTAAGAACCGGCGTGTTTTCCCATCAATGTGGGCAGGAGAACATCACATCAGTGACGTTATGTAAACAAAGGTCTACCACTACTTTTGTCAGAACAAACCATAAATGAATAGATTGTCTAATTGTATAGAAACATGCTTGAACCTTGACTGAGTTCTCCCAGACAGTTTTGATGTACACAGGACTGGAATGTGCATTAATTGGGACACTAGTTGTTTCTTGTTGCATAGTAGCAGCTTTTAGTGCCAGAGCTGCCTGTTCTCCCCCGCATCCACAACATACTCTGTCAGAATTAACAACACACATTCAGCATCTTTTGTAAAAACTCAATATTAGGTGTGTGTATCGCTAGATCTGGACTTTATCATGGATAGGCAGCCAGTGGGGAGCTGACAAACGAAATGCCCACCAAAATGCTATTAATCACTCTTTGACAGAAGGGATGCAACAAGGTCATAAGAAGGTTGCTGGATACTTCTTCAGGCCTGAGCGAGGTGATGGCTTGATAGTGCCAGCAAAGGCAGCCTATAGCGTATGCATTGAAAGGCACACATTTAATTTCACAAATCAAATTAAAAGGATCATGTTGCAGTGCAATACAACTTTCAACATGGAGCAGCTGCTTGCCCCCACACCCTCTCGAGGCTCATGGATAATTTCAATTGAAAATGGTGAAAGGCCCTGACACATACCTGGCAAACTGAAACGAATCTCTACCCATCAAAGTTAGTGATTAATTGGCATTTTCTCAGCCCTGTTAGTAGTAGGGCCTCAGAGAGGACTTGCCCTTCAGAAGGTCAATAATTCTGCTACACCAGTTGGAGCGTGGCAAATCCCTTCCTGGATCCTTGCGGCATACCTTTTGTGACTCAGGGTTTTGTCTGTGTGTAAATGTCTGGCAACACATTTCTTTTACAATTCCTGCATCCGCCCATTGTTAGGAAAGATTTCCATGTCATGTGTAATTTTCTCTCCAGTTGTGAACCCCCCAACTTTTTGCTGCTGTTTAAACACCATAGTCTGACTTTGCCAGTGAAGTACAGCCTAATGCTGCACTCCAATGGGCTTTTTGCTCACTTAGTTATGGGGAAACTGACATGCCCTTAAAGACAATCAGTACTGGGAGACTTTGTTTCCTTTAATCTTTTAATACTTTTTCTGCAATATGTTACAAGTGCACAGAGTAGCTTACAGTACAGTGTGCTTGGGTTCTTTAGTCATTTCACAGGGCCATAGACAATCTCAAATTGATTTTTTGAAGAAGTGCAGATGTACTACGGACGTGTTTTTCCCGCCCCCATCCCGCCTTCCCTAACCAAAGACGAGGACAGGTGTAACAAGATTCAGAATGCCATGCTCGACAAACTGAACACCCTACAAGACAAAATCATCAGTCACCAAAATGCACTAAAACATAACTATGCAACCTACACCTGGATCCCGCTTGCGAAATCCCAGCCTTCTCATTCGAAGAGATGAAGGAACAGGACGTACTAGCAATCCTCTACTCTATGAAGACATCAAACTGTAAGGGTGAATCCTGGCCAGCACAGCTCATTAAAGACAGTGCACCCACCATGGCACCTTTTATCACAGCGTTTATTAACGCCTCCTTCAAAACCAACTGTGTCCCATCATGCCTCAAAGAAGCCTGGGTGCATCCACTGCCGAAAAAACCTACACTGGACCCTAAACTCCCGGGAAACTACAGACATACTTGGAGACTCATCACCTACTAGGCTTCCGTCCAAAACACAGAAAGGAAACAGCATTATTGGACTTAAAAAAAAAATATATAGGCAAACCCGCCCTCCTGCTACTCCTCGTCTTATCTGCGGCTTTTGACCTTGACCACCATAATACTCTTTGCCACCACCTCTCCACAGCCGCCACATTTTCGCCAGATACCACTGCCTGGATTTCATCCTTCCTCAAGGAAAGAGCAATGAAGGTCTTCTCAGACCAAGCCAGTGCAAGGTCCGAACTATCTTGTATCTCGCCCACTCTTTGCAACCTTCATGAGATCGCTATTTAATTATCTGGACTCCCTAGGCATCACATATACTAATTATGCTGATGATACTCAGGTCCTCATACCCCTGACAGGAGACTATGAGGCTGACCAGAAATCCCTTGACTCCATCTGCGTCACTATCCAAACCTGGATGGCCGAAAATTGGCTGTGCCTCAACAGTGAAAAAACAGAACTCTTACTCATTTCATTGGCTCACCGGAAACACTCAAGAAACTGGATGCAAAATACAACTCCTTCTGCATCAACAACACCCTCAAATCCTTGTATCTCAGGCAGTAAAAACTCTGGAAGTCTACTTAGACTCGAACCTCACTATGGTCAGGCAGGTTAACACCATATCTTCAGCATCGGCCTATCTCTCAAAACTAATCACAGCAGCCAGACCATTCCTGAAGCAACAAAACTGCCTCACCATCTCCAGAGCAATAATTGGGTCCCAACTGGACTATTTTAACGCACTGCTGCTAGGTACCTCTGCGCGAAACATCAGGAAACTCCAAACGGTACAAAACAATGCCCTCAGAGCCGCCACTGGCATCTCAAGAAGAGACCACATCTCGGCCACTAGAAAATCTGTTCACTGGCTCCCCGTCAAGGAGCGTATTATTTTTAAGACTCTGGCACTCACTCACAAATGTCTCCATGACGCAGCACCCCTCTACTTCGCTCAGAGATTCAACCCTCCACACACCGACAAACCCACAAGAACAGCCTACACTAACCATTTGGCCATCCCCAAAAGCATCAGGGCACGGGCAGGGGGTGCAAGTTTCCCAGTCAACGCGGCCACCAACTGAAAACTTCTACCCCCCTCACTCAGGAGCATCGAGTTTCACACAGCGTTCAGGAAAGCAATCAAAACACTCTTGTTTGTGTAGGCTCCTAAACACCTGCGGTCTTATATGTATAATATATGTAGAACGGTACTCCTTAAAACAGAGGGGCTCATTACACGGTAGGCGGTAAGGGTTTACCGGTACCAGGAAATCCTTACCGCCTTACTATGAGATCCCTTTGCGGGTTGGGGAATTTAACGCCTGCTTTTTGCAGGCGTTAAAAACCAACCGGCAAAGGGACCAGTGGAGCTAATTACTGTACCGTAATTAGCGCCTTCTCCATTCCCATAGAGCCCTATGGGGCAAAAATGGGAATGGGGAAGGGCAATGGTGGAAGGGGGAATTACCGCCCCGCCAACCTTGGAATGGGGCAGTAATTCCCCTTTCCACCAAGGCGGTGCCGGTATTTTACCGGCATGAACCATGGCGCTAATAGCGCCATGGTTCACCGCCTTCCGTGTAATGAGGCCCAGAGGCTCTTCACACAACTAAGACATCCCTTGTATGTATCATATGAATATGACTGTATTCTCCAATGCACTTGCTCCCTGTAACCTTTGCAATGCCTCTTGTTCACGTAACTAAGACATCGGGCCTCATTACACGGTAGGTGCTAAACCATGGTGCTATTAGCACCATGGTTCATGCCGGTAATTTACTGATTCCGCCATGGCGGAATGGGGAATTACCACCCCATTCCGAGGTTGGCAGGGCGGTAATTCCCCATGCCGCCATGGCCCTTCCCCATTCCCATTTTTGCCCCATAGGGCATAATGGGAATGGGGAAGGCGCTAATTACCGTACCGCAAATTGCAGTACCGTAATTAGCCCCAAGGTCCCCACAGCTGGTCCCTACTTTAATGGCTGGTCTAAACCAGCCGTTAAGGTCGGGTCCCGCAAAGGGACCTCGTAGTAAGGCGGAAAGGGTTAACGGTCACCGGTAGCATTACCAGTGACCGTTAACCCTTACCACCTTATGTGTAATGAGGCCCATCTTCTTGAAACAGCACCTCGATGTTGCAGGCGCTTTACAAATACAAAAAATAAATAAATAAATAGGCGCAATAAGACAAGGAGGGGGAACAAGGGAGGACAAAATACCAATCTTACTAGGCCTTGTGTCATTCAGATCGCGCAAGTGCGGGGAGGGGGAGAAGTGCCTGGGAAGGGGGAAGTGCAGTTAACTTACAAGTGCAGTGAGCGGGTGGCTCATAAGTGTAGACAGAAGGGACTGTAGAGTTGCAGATACAGACCCTTAAGTGCTGGGGAGCCCTGAAGCAGTGCGAGGGCAACTGGACATGGAGGAGCCTGGGCCCGAGTTCAGGGGTGACCAGGTGACCAGTGCATGGAACAGTCAGGTGCACCAGCAGGGGAGAGGAAGAGAAAGCGGAAGCGAAAAAGAAGGTCTGAAGTTGGTTCCGGAACCGGATGTGGTTCCGCTCAAGTTTGAGAGAGGCAGGGAGGCTGTTCCAGAAGGAGGCCGCAGCCGAGGAGATAGATCTGCCCCCAACTCTCTGCTTAGAGAAGTGTCTGCCCCTCAGAGAGTTGGAGGTGGATGAGCGGAGAGCTCGAGAAGGAAGTTGTTTTGGAAGAAATATTTGGAAGTAGAGCAGTCCCAGGCCCCAGAAAGCCTTTTGGACAATGCAGAGGGTATTGTAGTTGATCCTTGCAGCCACAGGGAGCAAGCAAAGAGATTTTAAAGCTGGAGAGATACAATCCCTGGGCTTGAGGCCAAGGACAAGTCTCGGAGCCCTGTTCTGGATACTTTGTAAAGGTCGAAGAGTAGAGGCAGGAAGATTTAGAAAGAGAGGACCAGAGCTCTGGAGACAGTGAACATCTGGGGGAAAGTGAGAAAAGGAAGAATACATCTGAGGAGGTGTAGCTGATAGTTTGACTTCTTAGAGACGTCAGAGATGTGAGGAGAGAGCAGAGAGTGGAGTCGAAGATGACACCAAGGTTCGTAACCTCACAGGAAGAAGCAGGTAGAAGGCCCAGAGTGGGCGGCCAGAGAGAGGGGAAAGGAGGGAGCAAGTGTCCCATTGAAGAGGATCTCAGTCTTACTGGCATTAAGGCAGAGATCACTGGCGGCACACCATTCCTGAATTGCGGCCAGACAGTCTGATATGAGAGAAGAAACAGAGGTGGCTGAGGGGAGCCTGAAAGAGAGAGGAGTGTCATCCACATAACATTAAAAATTGGAGCAGAAAGTAGCGATGCGGTGGGCAAGAGGTGCCAAAAAGAGAGAGAGAGAGAGAGAGAGAGAAAGAGAGAGAAAAAGAAAGAGAGAGAAAAAGAAAGAGAGAGAGAGAGAGAACCCCAGTTGGACCCGAGAGGGTCGGTTGGTTTGATAGGAGGTCAACCAGGCCAGGGCCTGATCAGTAATATCAAGGTTGTCCCAGAGACGATTGAGCAGGATGGCATGGTTGACTGTGTCAAAAGCAAAGGACAGATCAAGGAGAATGAGGACAGAAGGGAGATTAGAGTCAAGATTGGAGAGCGAGTCTTCACAGGTGTTCAGGAGAACAGTTTCTGTGCTTCTGGCAGCTCTGAAGCCAGACTGGTGGTCATAGAGGCAACCAACAGATTCAGCATGTAGGTTAAGCTGGGAGATAGCCAGCTTTTCCAAGAGTTTGTCCAGAGTGATGGAGATCGGGCGATGGTTAACCGGAGAGGAAGGATCGGCCGAGGACTTCTTTAGAATGGGGTGCACAAGAGAAAGCTTAAGGGGGCAGGGGAAAGTACCAGTGGCAATGAAGTGATTGCAGAAATCGGACAAGGCTGGAGCAAGAGTGTCGATGTGGTCCTTGATAGTTCTAGATGAGCAGGGGAGAACCTGCTTTGATTAAACTTTCCTAGATCGGACATGTCTAGAAACATCATCAGGGGTGAACAGGAGACAGGAGGAGTAGAGACTGCCTCAGACAGGCCAGGAGTGGTAGAGGAGGAGGAAGAGGAGGAAGCGAGGGTGGGCAGATCCCTCACATAGCACATCTTGCAGAGTTCGAGAGGTGTTATGACCGAATCATGCTGCTGTTAGCAACAGTATCTGCAGGGTGTGAGCTGTGAGGACATGATGAGCACCTAGGCTGAGTTGATGGAGCCACATCTTGGAGATTCCCTCTCAGGGCAATGTATGAGAGAGTGCTTCAAAGTGGGTCTTTGTCAGGAATGTGCATGGGGTGCTAGCCAATAGGGGGCCCTACCACCTAACAATGCCAATTGATCTTTATTTCCCATAACTGGAGACAAGCAGTTAATAAACAAGGGATACAGATGATTTCCGGAGCCTGTAATACTCTGATCAACTGAATTGCTAACCGTTCACGAACGGGTGCAAGCGGGCACGTCACTGTCCTTGACTCACCTTCCTTCACAAGCATGAGAAAGGGGCTTCCTTTTAAATCACCTCATGTTGTGCCCCTCTAGCGGGTGGGAAGGCAAGGGGAGTGTGGGTCTGTCATACTTCCAGCCGATAGTTAGGGGAAAGTATGTTTTTAAAGATTTGATTACAATTTACTGGAGTAGTTTTAATAATAATTGAATGAAAAGAAGATTAAACGTATTTGTACCTTTTTCTTTTATTATTTCAAAGCAATGTAAGCTATTTATATAATGTTTTATGAGAAATTAGCGCTTCTTTTTTAACTCAGTGCTTTTAGGAATCATGTTTATTCATAGTAATGTAATGAAATGCTTCCTCTTTTTCCCCCCACTATTTTATCTATTGTCGTTGGTGCAACTGGGTGAATAGTTTTTAACCAATAATAAACCTAAATAATTGTTTTAAACGTCAGCATCCCATACCATCCTTTCCACCTCATGCTCTCAATACCCCTCCAGGCCACCCACGCGTTCATGTCTACACACATAACAGCACCAAGATGGACAAGATGCTGTAGTCACCCATCAAAGTGCAGATCTGGTGCTCTGTTTCATTCAGCCCCTCCTCAATCCCTTGCTCCCCAGGTGATCTGGAAGGAGAACAACCAATACTGCTTGTAGCTACCAATGTGCGTATTTAATCCACTTGTAGAACTCCAGTCCTCCACCCCCTATAGCAGTGTACTGTGATCCACCATAGAGGTCCAATAGCGAATTACCAATTGTGTTTAATAGGATGGCACAGAGGAAAGGATTAACATAACATAATATGTGTAGTTGTAGAGTGCATCCCACTCCCCCCCCCCACACACACTGATGTATTTTGGTGTCCTAGACATAAGGTAACAGATTTTCATTCTTCCAAAACTCAGAGGCTCATTCTGTCAATCTTGGATGGATGAAGGGCTGGGTGTACCTGCAGGTTTCAAACGAGTGACTATGAGATGACACAACCATGGATCCTACCAGAGAATACACTAGTCCACTGAGCCACAGACCTGGATGCTAAACCTGGATCTGGACACCAGTTTCAGGAAGAGGCAGGAATGGAGACAAGACAGGAGAGAAGGAGACATGAAGGGTACAGGAACACAGGGCGGGAGACCGGCTAGCTCAGAAGCATAGAACAACCTGTGCAGACAAAAACTACAGCAGTTATTTACCTTTTGGTGCCTGTGCTTCTTACGCTTTGCAGAGAAGGATGATGCAATATTGTGTTTAGATCTAGAAATGGAAGACAATATGTTATTAAATACTACACATGCAAGACATCCTATACCGATATATAATCGAAACGTCCAAAATGGAGCTGCCGTTCCCCTCTCCCCGCCCAGGAATGCACCCTCCATCACATACACAGAAGACAGGATTAACTGGAGGTCTATGAAGAACTTTACACTTGGCCTAAAAAGATGATCACTTTCTCACCAAAGGAGGGGTGAATAGTCGCCGGTCTCTCACCCACAGCAAATTATCCCCCAATGATTCCTTAGAATATTGTGATGTATTTCACATTTTAAATGGCAGTATTTGAGGTCCCAGGGAGACAATAAGGAGCGCTCAGGATCCCTGTGAGTGACTGCAGATCGGGCAGACTTAAGATCGGACATGCGCACTGCTGAGACACTAATATACAGAGCATGCGCAGTAAAAGGATGCCGGGTCAGGCACGAGTACAACAAGCACACACACACACAGCGCATGCTCAGTGATTACCCTACTGGGTACGATGATGAACAGTCGGGGCACTGAGACACCGATCACCTGAGCATGCGTAGAATCAGAATGATGAGCTATGTACATTTTGGAACGTCGTGCACATGCTCAGTGTTTTTGCGTAATGCGCAGGACAGGATGAGAACACGGTGGGGCAGGCATGCTCATGGGTGTTGGGGGCTGTCCCGGTCCACCGGGCAGCCCCATATTCGTGTCGGGCAGCACCCGACGACACACGCTGCCGTGCGGCGATCACGCCGCTTGATGAAGGGTGGGGGTTCGTCCCACCCGCTCCGGGACACCGGAGCTCCACACACGTGGCCAGGTCCACCTGGCCACCGCGGCCCCGGCTCTGGGGGCACCCAGGCCGGGGTCGCACCCCAACCCGCCTCACATGGTTGGGGGACCCACAGGGACGGCGTTGCCCGGCAGGGGCACCGTCCGGACGGCGTTGCCCGGCAGGGGCACCGTCCTCCAGCTGGGCCCCGACCTTGGGCCCAGCACACGTGGCGAGGCACCCCCCCAGGCACCAACACAACACACCACGCGGAGTCAGGTTCACTCGTGACTGCCGAGCCGGAAGCGGCTCGGACCTTTTATTAGGTTGGTCACATGGGTAACCATGTGACCACACAAGGCCATGGAATGTACCATGGCCCCTCACAGGGGTGCCATGCAACACTCCTCCTTTTTCATATCGACAAAACAAAAAACCCCAAAATCCCCATCTAGCCACAACTACTATTTGAGCCACTCTACTACTTTGCACACCCTTTATTAACCTGGGTGAGTGGCTCTCATATCACTAAACGGCACCAGTGAGGGCTACTGGCACCACATAAAGCACTCGGAGCCTACAGGTGCGCACCACACGACATTGCCCACTAACTGGACCATTTTAAGCACGTCCATGTCTGCCGGCTCACAGTCTTCCGGGGAATGTCACTCCTGATGTCCACCTTCAGTATGGAGTCGCCGGAAACCAGCTCGCACCCTCACCAGAGTTCATTTAGGACAGTCCCAGCACCGTCACACAACACCGGCAAAGCCGCACCTGGGTAGGCCCAGGGGCCACATCGGCCAAGTCCACAGTCTTCGGAGGAGGCCCCCTCCGCACGCCTCCTTTCCTCTCCTTCATGCCTGCCGTTGGGGGAAGACCGGTAGCCCCCCTTCGTTGTTGCAGCTTCAGCCGCCACCACTCCTCTTTTCCTTGCTCCTCGGAGTGGGCACACACACACCCTCGCGGGCCGTCCCCCTTCAGATGGGAGTGGGGACAGCGGAGGGGCAGCTGAATTCCCCTATCTTTCTCATCGCGGGCCCAGCTGATGATGGGCCCGCCTCATTTTTTTTTTTTTTTTTTTTTTCCGGCGGCGATGTTTGCCGCGGCCTGCGGGTGGGGGGGCAGGCAGCTCTCAGCCCGCTCCTCAGGGCGAGCACTCTAATGTGCTTGCGAGCCCAGCTGGTGCTGGGCCCGCCTCCTTTGTTTCCTTTGCAGGCCCTGTTGGATACGGGCCTGCAACACACATTTTTTTTTTTTTTTTCCACGCGGGCCCAGCTGGTTTTGGGCCCGCCTCATGTCTCCCTCCACCGCGGGTCGATGGGGCAGCCGCGCGGTGGTGGGCGGCCAGCTGGCATGCTGGGGGAGGGGCCGCTCACCTCTCCATGTTTTCCTTGCGGGCCCAGCTGGTGATGGGCCCGCCTTTTTCATGCGGCGTCCCTCGCCGCTCACACTTCGGCCCGCGGATCGCGGGCGTGGCGTCGCCTCCTCACTGTGGCCGACGCCGGGACAGCTTTCCTCCTGGTGGTGGTGGGGGCCGATCCCCTCCCACATGCGGGCAGGCAGCACCTTTGCGGGCCCAGTTGGAGATGGGCCCGCATCACTTCATTTCTAGCGGCCGACGCCGCAGATCATACCTCCCCCAGATGGGAGGGGGGGCAGCCCGCGCGGCCACCGCCGCACCCATCTGCATTGTGGGCCCAGTTGATGATGGGCCCACCCGTGCACTCGATCCTCGGGGCACGCAGGGCCATCCTCGTCGCCATTGTTGGGGGCTGTCCCGGTCCACCGGGCAGCCCCATATTCGTGTCGGGCAGCACCCGACGACACACGCTGCCGTGCGGCGATCACGCCGCTTGATGAAGGGTGGGGGTTCGTCCCACCCGCTCCGGGACACCGGAGCTCCACACACGTGGCCAGGTCCACCTGGCCACCGCGGCCCCGGCTCTGGGGGCACCCAGGCCGGGGTCGCACCCCAACCCGCCTCACATGGTTGGGGGACCCACAGGGACGGCGTTGCCCGGCAGGGGCACCGTCCGGACGGCGTTGCCCGGCAGGGGCACCGTCCTCCAGCTGGGCCCCGACCTTGGGCCCAGCACACGTGGCGAGGCACCCCCCCAGGCACCAACACAACACACCACGCGGAGTCAGGTTCACTCGTGACTGCCGAGCCGGAAGCGGCTCGGACCTTTTATTAGGTTGGTCACATGGGTAACCATGTGACCACACAAGGCCATGGAATGTACCATGGCCCCTCACAGGGGTGCCATGCAACAATGGGTATCATACGCAAAAATAGAAATTACGAATCCCGAAGGGCAGGGCATGCTAGAAGGAAAGAACTATCTGGATTACTTACCGGTAATCTTCATTACTCCTCGTTGTGTTCTTCCTCGTCTCAGTGCGTACCTTTGAGTATGTCCATGCTCACTGGAACTCTGTTTTACAAGCTAGCTCATTCTGGCCCCTCCTACCCCAGTTGGTATAACCTCCTGATAAATTCATGCGTGCAGGGAACCAGTAATCAAAATAATCATGTTGAAGTCTAAATATGATATGATATGATATGATATGGTATTTGTAACGCGCCTATACACAGGTGTTTCAAGGCGCGACGAGGCAGGGAGGGGGGGGACAAGGGGAGACAGACAACGATCTTACTAGGCCAGGTGTCATTCAGATCGCGCAAGTGCAGGGGTGCGGGAGGTGGAAAAGTGCAAGGGGAAGGGGAGGGGGGGAAGTGCAGTACAAGGTAAGTGGCGTAACGTAATAAATAAATCAATAGGGCCAGCTGCTGGCAAGTGCGAGGTAAGTGCAGAACAAGTGCTGGGGGAGGGGGGGCTGTAGGGATACAGAGACAGTCCCGCAGTGCAAAGGGGTTCCAGGGCATCAGTGCAAGTGGAGAGTGGCAGGGCCCAGGACCGAGGCCGTTTAGAGTGGTCCAGTTGCAGGATCAGTGCAGTTTCAGTGAAGAATTAATTAGCTGTTCAGCAGGGGAGAGGGAGAGAGAAAGCAGAAGCAAAGAGGAAGGTTTTGAGGTGCTTCCGGAACCGGAGATGGTTCTCCTCAAGTTTCAGGGAGGCAGGAAGGCTGTTCCAGAGGGAGGCCACTGCCGCGGAGAGAGATCTACCCCAGCTCGTTGCTTCGAGAAACGGCTAACCCTGAGGGAATTGGAGGCGGATGAGCGAAGGGCTCGGGAAGGAAGATATTTGGGAAGAGAGAGTTGAAGGTATTTAGGACCCAGGCCCCAGAAGGCCTTGTGGACAATGCAGAGGGTTTTGAACTTTATCCTCGGAGCCACTGGGAGCCAGTGTAGAGATTTCAGTCCTGGAGAGATACGGTCCCTGGGCTTGAGGCCAAGGACAAGTCTCGCAGTTCTGTTCTGGATGAGTTGCAGAGGGCGGAGAGTGGAGGCAGGCAGATTAAGATAGAGGCTGTTACAGTAGTCCAGCTTCGAGAGAACCAGGGCTCGGGAGACAGTGAGCTTCTGGGGGAAGGAGAGGAAGGGAAGAATACCTCTGAGGAGATGCAGCTGGTAGTGTGACCTCTTGGCGACGTCAGAAATATGAGGAGAGAAGGAGAGTGTGGAGTCGAAGATGACCCCAAGGTTTTTTGCCTTGCAGGTAGGAGCAGGGAGGGGGCCAAGGGAGGCAGGCCAGAGAGCTACAGGGAAGGAGGGAGTGGGAGTACCGATGAGTAGAATCTCAGTCTTACTGGCATTAAGGCAGAGGTCATTGGCGGCACACCATTCTTGGATAGCAGACAGACAGTCAGAGATGAGGGAAGGAGAGGGGGAGGCTGAGGGTAGCCTGAAAATGAGCTGGGTATCGTCCGCATAGCACTGGAAATTAGGGCAGAGAGCGGCGATGCGGTGGGCAAGGAGTACCAGATACTGGTTGAACAGCCAGGGAGAGAGATTAGATCCCTGGGGGACACCACAGGTGGAGAAAAAGATGTCGGAGAGGAAGGACCCCAGTTGGACCTGGGAGGGTCGATTTGAAAGGAAAGAGGTCAACCACGCCAGAGCCTGACCAGTGATACCCAGGTTTTCCCAGAGACGGTTGAGCAGGATGGCATGGTTGACAGTGTCAAAGGCAGAGGAGAGATCGAGCAGAATGAGAACACACGGAGTGTTGGAATCGAGGTTCAAGAGCAGGTCTTCATGGATGTTCAGGAGAGCAGTTTCCGTGCTTCTGGCAGCTCTGAAGCCAGATTGATGGTCATGAAGACTACCAACAGATTCAGCATGGAGGTTAAGCTGGGAGATGGCCAGTTTCTCCAGGAGCTTGCCCAGGAAGGGAGTGATGGAGATAGGGCGATAGTTAGCCGGGCAGGAGGGGTTGGAAGAGGGTTTCTTGAGAAGAGGGTGCACAAGGGAGTGCTTGAGGGGGGAAGGGAAGACTCCAGAGGCGAAGGAGTGGTTGCAAAAGTCAGCCAGGGCAGGAGCCAGGGAGTCGATGTGGTCCTTGATAGTTTTGGAGGAACAGGGGTGAACCTGTTTAGACGAGACTTTCATTGATCGGACTTGTCTGGAAACCTCGTCAGCAGAGAAAGGTGGAAAGGCAGAGAAAGAGGGAGGAGGGGTGACCGCAGAAGGGCCAGAGGAAGGGCAGGGTAGGGAGGGAGGGAGGTGAAAGGAGGAGAGCGAGGACAGGATGTCCTGAGTTTTAGAGATGAAGTGAGAGGCCAGTGCAGTGCAGAGGGCCTGGGAGGGGACAGGAGAGGTAGAGACTGCAACAGGGTTGGCCAGCTCCTTGCAGATTTTAAAGAGTTCGGCGGAGTTGTTTGATGCCGCAGAGATGCGGGCTTGGATAAGGGCTCTCTTCTTGGTGAGAACGGAGAGCCGGTACTGCCTTTGGAGCAGGCGGCAGGCCAGTTTGTCAGAGGATGAACATGAAGCACGCCATTTCCTCTCTGCAACCCTGCACTTGCGTTTTAGGGTGGCGAGATCCGAGTCATACCAGGAGTTACATTTGGCTTTGGGCTTCAGGCGGATTCTCATGACGGGGGCAAGGATATCAAGAGTAACAGATATAGCAGAGTGGAGCATGGAGAGGGCTGTGTCAGGGTGGGAGTCAGCCGAAGGGGCAGGGGGGGGCGAGAAGGTAGCAGCGAAAGCCTCAACTGACACACGCTTCATGGGTCGGATGACCGAGAAGGTGGGTGGCAGTGAAGAGGGTGGCTTTGCCTGTGGGGTAGGCAGGGTGAGGTGGGAGGATAGGAGAAAGTGATCACTCCAGGAGAGAGGAGTGGAGAGAGGGACGGAGAGGGGAAGGTCAGAAGAGATCAGAGCATCAAGAGTGTGCCCAGCAGAGTGAGTAGGCCCAGATGGGAGAATACAGAGTGAGAGAGAGTCGCAGAGGTCACGAAAGAGACCAGTGGGGGGACTGGAGGCATCAAGGTGGATGTTAAAGTCGCCAAGAAAGAGGAGTTGAGTGGTTGAGGACAGGAGTGCGGAGGAGAGGTCAGCCCACTCAGAGAGGAAGGAGGAAATTTGACCAGGTGGCCGATAGATAGTAGCCACGGTAAGGGAATGGCTAGGAGAGAGAGAGAGTCGGCAGACAAGGCATTCAAAAGAGGAGTAGGTCTGCGTAGGAGTGACAGTGGCAGGAATCCACTCAGGGAAGATAAGGGCAACACCACCCCCTGCACGGTTGGGCCTGGGCACGGAGAGGATCTTGTAACCGTCAGGTAGGAGTGTGTCAAAGCTGGTGGCAGAGCTGGCTGTGAACCATGTCTCAGTGAGACAAAGGACGTCGAGGTCCAGTTCCTCAAGAAGGTGACAGATATTGGAGGAGTGCTTGATGGCAGAGCGAGTGTTTAGTGTGGCAATGTGGAGAAGGCTGCCATCCTTGAAGAACTTCCGGGGAGGGGTACAGATCAGAGGTACGCCCTGCGGAGGTATTGAAGAAGGAGGTGAAGAAGGAGCACGAGAGGGGGCAGGGAGGGAGGGTAGAGGCAAGGTAGCCAATGATAGAGGAGGGGGGACAGCAGGAGAGGAGAGGAAGTTGATGAGGTGTGGGAAGCGTCTATCGAAGAGGTGAAGGTTGGCCTGAGGGCCTTGGACCAAGACGGTCCCATTAGCGTAGACATTAATGATGGCCTTAGAGGAGCGGAAGGGGGCCAAGAGGACATCCCAACGGGTGCCACCATTAATGGGAGAGGAGGAGAAAGGAGAGAGCACAGAGACCATATGAAGGGTCCATAGGTCAGGCGAAGGCACGAAAAAGAGGATGTCAGTGAGAGTTTCCTTAGAGCAGGCATTAGTGTAGGTGTCAGCGATAGGGAGGCCTGGGTTGGAGACCAGGATGTCCTTTTTAAACTTTTTCCTACCAGATTTAGTGAGGAGAGCAGGATAGTCAATCGAGAAGCAGTTAGAGAAGATGGGCGAGACGGAGAGCACCATGGAGTAGGAGGGAGGGAGGGGGGGGAGACAGACGAAACGAGAGCACGCAGACAGGAAGTGAGCGGCAAGCACAAGTTACCACAATTAGAGCAAACAAACAGTAATGCGTATTAGGTACCGGGCCACCTAAGTTTGAGAATCCTGCGAGGGGAGAAAAAGCACCCTAGTATACCACAACTGTGAATACAGTGAGGCAAGCCCCCATGCGGATGTTACCAGGAGTAGGAGGGGTGGGCCGGGGAACGGAGAACAGGTGGAACTGGCGCCTGGCGTCCCCTGCGGACACCTGCAGACACACAGGGAGCCGCACTGTAGGAGTCGCCCTTGGCCTGGGGCCCTTAGCCGCGGGGGGCTGCCGGGCAGAGGGCTGCCCAGGAGGGGGGAGGTTATAGGCAGAGGGAGAGGAGGGGGGGGGTTGTGCGGGCAGGGAGGCAGGGAGGGAGAGGAAGACCAGGAAGTGGGAGGGGGGAGCAGGAGCAGGCACAAACACCGCGCTAGGAGCGCGAAGAACAATTCAACTTTTTTTTTTTTTTTAAAAACACAAAACACTCACGGAGGCCCAGGCAGGGCTTCCCAGGCCTGCTGATCCCCTCAGGCCACCGGCGACCGCTCTCCACGCTCAGCTGGAGAAAAAAAGCGAGCGTGGGGAACGGCCGTCGAGTAGGCCAGAGGGGAGGCAGGCACACAGCCAATCAGAGGGGGGGGTGGGCGGGCAGGGAGGCGGGGAGGGAGAGGAAGACCAGGAAGTGGGAGGGGGGAGCAGGAGCAGGCACAAACACTGCGCTAGGAGCGCGAAGAACAATTCAACTTTTTTTTTTTTTAAAACACAAAAACACTCACGGAGGCCCAGGCAGGGCTTCCCAGGCCTGCTGATCCCCTCAGGCCACCGGCGACCGCTCTCCACGCTCAGCTGGAGAAAAGAAGCGAGCGTGGGGAACGGCCGTCGAGTAGGCCAGAGGGGAGGCAGGCACACAGCCAATCAGAGGGGGGGGCGGGCGGGCAGGGAGGCGGGGAGGGAGAGGAAGACCAGGAAGTGGGAGGGGGGAGCAGGAGCAGGCACAAACACCGCGCTAGGAGCGCGAAGAACAATTCAACTTTTTTTTTTTTTTTAAAACACAAAACACTCACAGAGGCCCAGGCAGCGCTTGCCAGGCCTGCTGATCCCCTCAGGCCACCGGCGACCGCTCTCCACGCTCAGCTGGAGAAAAGAAGCGAGCGTGGGGAACGGCCGTCGAGTAGGCCAGAGGGGAGGCAGGCACACAGCCAATCAGAGGGGGGGGCGGAGGGCGGGCAGGGTGGCGGGGAGGGAGAGGAAGACCAGGAAGTGGGAGGGGGGAGCAGGAGCAGGCACAAACACCGCGCTAGGAGCGTGAAGAACAATTCAACTTTTTTTTTTTAAAAAAAAAAACACAAAACACTCACGGAGGCCCAGGCAGGGCTTCCCAGGCCTGCTGATCCCCTCAGGCCACCGGCGACCGCTCTCCACGCTCAGCTGGAGAAAAAAAGCGAGCGTGGGGAACGGCCGTCGAGTAGGCCAGAGGGGAGGCAGGCACACAGCCAATCAGAGGGGGGGGGTGGGCGGGCAGGGAGGCGGGGAGGGAGAGGAAGACCAGGAAGTGGGAGGGGGGAGCAGGAGCAGGCACAAACACTGCGCTAGGAGCGCGAAGAACAATTCAACTTTTTTTTTTTTTTAAAACACAAAAACACTCACGGAGGCCCAGGCAGGGCTTCCCAGGCCTGCTGATCCCCTCAGGCCACCGGCGACCGCTCTCCACGCTCAGCTGGAGAAAAGAAGCGAGCGTGGGGAATGGCCGTCGAGTAGGCCAGAGGGGAGGCAGGCACACAGCCAATCAGAGGGGGGGTGGGCGGTCAGGGAGACGGGGAGGGAGAGGAAGACCAGGAAGTGGGAGGGGGGAGCAGGAGCAGGCACAAACACCACGCTAGGAGCGTGAAGAACAATTCAACTTTTAAAAAAAAAAAAAAACACAAAACACTCACGGAGGCCCAGGCAGGGCTTCCCAGGCCTGCTGATCCCCTCAGGCCACCGGCGACCGCTCTCCACGCTCAGCTGGAGAAAAGAAGCGAGCATGGGGAACGGCCGTCGAGTAGGCCAGAGGGGAGGCAGGCACACAGCCAATCAGAGGGGGGGTGGGCAGGCAGGGAGGTGGGGAGGGAGAGGAAGACCAGGAAGTGGGAGGGGGGAGCAGGAGCAGGCACAAACACCGCGCTAGGAGCGCGAAGAACAATTCAATTTTTTTTTTTTTTTAAAACACAAAACACTCACGGAGGCCCAGGCAGGGCTTCCCAGGCCTGCTGATCCCCTCAGGCCACCGGCGACCGCTCTCCACGCTCAGCTGGAGAAAAGAAGCGAGCGTGGGGAACGGCCGTCGAGTAGGCCAGAGGGGAGGCAGGCACACAGCCAATCAGAGGGGGGGGGGGGCGGGCAGGGAGGCGGGGAGGGAGAGGAAGACCAGGAAGTGGGAGGGGGGAGCAGGAGCAGGCACAAACACCGCGCTAGGAGCGCGAAGAACAATTCAACTTTTTATTTTTTTAAAACACAAAACACTCACGGAGGCCCAGGCAGGGCTTCCCAGGCCTGCTGATCCCCTCAGACCACCGGCGACCGCTCTCCACGCTCAGCTGGAGAAAAGAAGCGAGCGTGGGGAACGGCCGTCCAGTAGGCCAGAGGGGAGGCAGGCACACAGCCAATAATGCACAGCGCTAAAGGTGTAGCTTCTTTATTCACTGGCTTGTAACTGCCAATTTAGCGGTAACTCCGCCCACAACACGTGATCGGCTGGCACCCGATCTAGATAGTGAAATGGGGCAAGCTAAACGCTTGTCCCCATAGACATAAACATAGGACATTACACCTCCCCATAGCTCTCAACCATTTATGTCGCAAAGGCGGGTGAAAACACCCGATTTTATTTTTGGCGGGTGAGAGGCCCATTGAAACGAATGGGCGTGCAGGAGGCTTGGCGAGTGAGTCAGCTGTTAACAAGGCGTGTGACACCCGCCAAAAGCGTGTGAGTTGAGAGCTATGCCTCCCACTTAATCCAAGGCAGTAAATCCAACCTTCCTCAATGGGCGGGCGGGAATAGTAGTGCGTACTGGGATGAGTAAGAGTAGGACTAGGAGTAATAAAGAAAGTAATCCGGCTTTACCTCTGTGTCCCTCTTCCTTGTTCAGTACTTACCTTTGAGTCGCACCAAAGCAAAACAGGAAGGATGCCCATGCACACCACAAAAGACACAAACACCAAGGGTAATGCAAAAGCAACCCAACACCTATTTATTAAAGGAAGAAAAAACAGCAGGAAGACAAAGTCCCCTGCCCCCTCCTAAATCAGACACAGCCCCCAGAACCGCACGCCAAAGGAAGTGCACGGTGCCCCCTCAACGTTGAGCTGGTAATAAATGTCTAGTAAGGGCACCCCCGCAAATTAGCCCAGGAGGCCCACCCCCCCTTGTGTACCGGCTCTGGCCCCGGTCCGCCGGGCAGATTCCAGAAGAATCATAGGCAAGGAGAATCAAGGACTTAATCCACAGGCTGATAGTAGTATTGGAAGCCCTGTGGCCACTTTCCCCTGCCCCAAAGGTAACCAAGAGATGGTCAGAAAGATGAAAGGACTTGGTCCAGGAAAGACAGTGCAGAACGAGCATCTTGACATCCAGGCAATGCAAAGCCTCCTCAGGAGAGGACGGATCAGGGAAAAAGGCAGGAAGGACAACCTCCTGACACCGATGGAACCAAGAGGAGACCTTTGATACAAAGGAAGGTTCACATTGCAGTAACAAAGGTAGTCTTGAGAGTCAACCACTTCAGCTCGACATCCTCCAGCAGTTCTAAGGGAGGCTTCTGTAACATAGCCAGGACCTTAAGGGCAGGTCCCAAGGAGGATCCCTAACCGGGCCCAAAGAACGAGAGTTCGCCCACCCCCTTCAAGAGCCTCGAAACCAGAGCCTCCCCTCCAGTTGGAGGAGACCAGGAAACACAAAAGGCCTGAATGGCCACCCACTGAGAACGGAGAGCAGAAACAGCCAACCCTTTTTCAGCACCCTCCTGGAGAAAAGGCACAATGTCAGGAAGCCCACAGACCAGAGCCTGAACACACCTCGGAGAACACCAGGACAGAAAATTGGTCCAATAACGGATGTAAGAATTAAGGGTAGAGGACCGATGTGCCCTCTGGACCATCCCAGCAACATCTGCAGAAAGGCCTAACGCTTCCAGACCCCTCCTCTCAGTTTCCAGGCCCCCAACGGATGAGACAAAAGGGGGAACCGCCCACCCTCATGGGAGATGGCCAACTGGGCAAGATCCACATACTTGCCAACCCTACCGATTTAGGCGGTAGGATCCGCTTTTTAAGCAGTCCTACCAACTACCGATTTAGTGGCAACAAATACCAATTTTTGTAAAAAAAATAAATAAAAAAACATTTTTTTTTATGGGTTTTAAATATTTTATTAGCCAATATGTGGAAATTGGGTCCTTGTGAGTCCAAGCTCTCCAACATTTGAATTCCCATATTACAAACCATTCACAACGCAATCTATTTTGCTCAATATTCCATCTCTGTACACACCCCGGATGACAGCTGAAAGCACCCAAATTATCATTTTGCCAAACCAATCAAAATGAAAAGCTAGAATTGGCGTGTTAAAAGTGGCATCCGTCTGGACACGTATGAACCAGCTGCAACTTGTATGTTATGGTCCAAAGATACCAAAGCCAGCGGTTGCACCAGCTTGGATAGCACCAACAGTAATGTTTTAGACTGCTATATAGTATCTCGAGGTGACCCTTTTCCTAGCGGAGGTCCAAAAGACAGACAGGAGTAGGAATGACTTGTCAAAGAGTTAACATCTGCAGCTGCAGACAAGAGCAACATTTCAGCATGGTTTAACCGGCCAATACGGAGTCACCTTCACACTAACCAGTAGAGCAACAAGCCCTTTCAAGTAGCATGTTCAATACACAGGGTAATGCACTAGTGTCTTTACAGTGCCACAGAACCAGAACATAAATTAAAACAAACAGAAAACAGTACTGGTGGTTCCACAAGGACTGCATCCTTAAAAGAAGTACTTACAGTGTATAAAAGTTCACTTGATTAGGTATTTGAAATACAACTTTATTATGGTCTAAACGAAAAAAGGAACGGGAATGACAGTAACAAACAGGGTTCACCACTGAAGTGATGTGACTGTAGCAGTCTTTAAATTAGATTTGAAACTTGAGGGCTAAAGTAATTGCAGTCCAAACGAGCTAAATACGCAGGTCCAAAATATGAAGGAATACATTTTACTGCCACATTCACTCCGAAGCCCATTCATCTCCTTCAGCATCCCAAAGATTAGGCAGATGTTCTGCTCAGCTAGATAATAAAGTGGCAAACACGCTGCACCCCCGACATCACAGGACAGTTGCCTGTAAAACTAGACTTCTGACGCTGGGCTCCAGCGCTCTCCCTCACAGATTGTCGTCTTCATCTGGCAGTGTGTAACAAGGTGAACCTGTCATCAACACACCTGAGCCCGCAGGTAAGTTATAAGGGTTTATTTGTTACATTCATAGTAGGAAACACCGGCACATCCTTACCAGCCAGCTCTCTATCTCCAACTGTCACCCATGGAACATACACTCAGATTACAACACTCTCAGCACAGTGACCTCACCACATTCCACTGACATCACCACTGCAGGGAAGACACATGAGAGGAAACTCTCATTATAACACAGTGCAGTGGTTTGGGCAATCTGTAAATCTTGTTCATACTGTGCTGCCAATGCTGGGTCCATAACAACTTCAGGGGGTGTGAGGGCAGGCATTGCTACAAACCCCACGTTGGGATCACCAATTAGCTTTCTTGCAAGCCACAGAAAGGGTTTTTCAAAGTTGTAGTTACTCTTGGTAGAAATACCGTAGTACTGGAGATTCTTCTTCCTGTGAAAGACTATGGATTTCGCCTTCACCATCATGTCTTTAATATCCACTTTGTTGCCACAGAGCACAATGGGGATGTTTTCACAGACTTGTATGAGATCTCGATGCCAGTTGGGGACATTCTCATATGTGACTCTTGATATGACGTCAAACATGATTATTAATTTTTTTGGCCTGTTCAGCCATGGTTGCAGGGTGTGCAAGTACACAGAATCCGAGGAACGTTCTTCAGTGGGGATGTGCCCAAGCTGCTGCTTTTATAATGGTGTGTTCTTACTGGCAGCAGGTAGCAGACCAATGCGCCAGTGCAACCTCCCCAGACTGTCAGAGGTGCCCGTGAGAGCTGCTCCAGCACCTCAGGATAACAACAGCCACATGGTTCACTGTACCTCAGCTCCCTGGTGCCAGTCATCTACATGCTGGGGCGAGCCGCTGAAGCAATGGTGAGCCACTCCTCCTAATGAGTTCTGGCAGGTGTGAGCTTGTGCCAGGAGCCGGGGGAAACCACCTGCGCGAGTCTCGCCACTTCCACCCGCCTGCAAGTGCAATATGCTATTTCTTCAGCGTAGCTGCACAACGCAGCGCCACTCTCACCGGCACCTGCTACATACTTGCCAACCCTACCGATTTAGGCAGTAGGATACTGCTTTTTAAGCAGTCCTACCGCCTACCGATTTAGTGGCAACAAATGCAGATTTTTTTCAATATTTTTGAAACTTTAAGATTCCTACAGATTTTTGGTCACAGAATGTTGGCATGTATGGATCCACAGAGGAGCCAATTGCCACTCCAGAAGACAACATAACCACCCCCACCAAGCCCAGTAAGGGACCACCAGGATAAACATCCCCTAACACATCTTGATCCTGCTGATGACCCTCAGAACCAGAGAGATAGGTGGAAAGGCACAAAGAAGCCCCGGATGCTAGGCCAAGGAAAGAGCATCCACCCCCCAGGCCCCTGTAGATGGAGTCTGGGAACAAAACCGGGGAAGCTCAGCATTGCAGGGGGAGGCAAAGAGCTACAACCAGGGATGACCGAAACTCTGACACACCTGCAGACAATCCTCGGCCAAAGGGACAACTCTCCCAAGACCAGAAAACACCCAGCTGAGATGGTCCGCAGTCACATTATCCACTCCCGGATATGTATAGCCCACAAGGAGACCAGGTGTCCTGATGAACAAGGCCAGGTCCTCCTTGGAGCGAGACCCCGTGCCTCCCTGATTTTTTATATAAGCCAGAGCAGCGGTATTGTCTGCCCGAACCAGAACATCGTGCTCCTGGACCGAAACCCGGAAGATCACCAAGTCCCGCTGAACAGCAGCCAACTCCTTCCAATTGGAGTACCCCCCCACATCCAGAAGAGACCATTGTGCCTGATGAGTCAATTCCAGTAGAATCCCCCCAGCCCAGGCCACTGGCGTCAGTGGTAAGAATGATCGGCAAGGCAGGGCCAAGGGCACATGCGAATCCACAGGAAGCCATGTGACCCCAGAGACACAAACACTCCCTCGACGTAGCCCGAGTCCTGCGGAAGATATGCCTGAGAAGAGTCTGGAGCCGGTAGATGCTGGCCATCGGGAGCAGGATGACGGACTGCATGGTTTCCATCTTGAGGCATCGAGACCGCACAAAGGTATTCAGGCCCCAAAGGTGGATGATGAGGCAAAAGGGGTCCCCCCCTCTGGCTTGGGCACCATAGATAACCGGGAATAGAAGCCTGACCCCGCCGGCTCGATGGAACCATGAAAGTGGCCGTTTCATGGAGAGTCCTGGAGAGCAGAGTGGAAGGCCAACTGGCGACAAACGTCTCTGGGCAAAGGAGTCACACGGAGAAAGACTCCGGATGAGGAGAAACAAAGTTCAGCTGGTACCCCAGGTGAACCCGTGCAACAGGCCCAGGAGTCAGAGGTCAATCAGTCCCAGATCCGAGAAAAGTGAGACAAACATTACAGTGCCCCCAACTGCGGAGAGGGCAGGAGCCCCCACATCTACTGAGGAGCCCAGCCGCCCCACTGCCTCATGTGCCGCACCATCCAGGAACCGTGTGACCATCTGCAGCGACCCGAGGAAAGCATCAGGGATTCGCCCCCTGCCCTGCCTGGGCCTCACCCTGCACCGTCCTGTGCAGATCACCGCTGCTATTGCCCATATTCCTCACCAGGACCGCACGTGCTGACATTTCACAAATTCAAAATGTCGGGCGCGATGCGGCCTGAAAACGAGGCTTAGCATCTGCCTCGTTGCCAGGTAACGTGTGTTTGTTGCTATTTAAACAAACACTTCTGCCGGCAGGCGGAACAGCCGGCGGCCCCCCCCAAGGCCACTATAAGGCCAAGCAACCCTGTTTGCCCCTGTTTGCACCGGGAGCATCTAAGAAATCCAGCCCCTCATCCAGACTCACTTCTCCCACCAGTCTCACCTTCAGCCAGCCTGCAGTTCATGTCGATTGCCCCAGGTCCGGCAAAACTAACTATCAATGGACTAACCTATGTGAGTACGTAATCTAACTGCACCTTTGCTATCCAACCCCCACTATGTAAGATGATTACTATTGCATGTAGCTTATTGTATACCATAAGGATTCATGTTCAGTGAGCCTAGTAAACTGTCTCACTTGAATGTACTCCATTCACCTATTACACTGCAAGCACTCTCTTGTAGCGTCTCGGCACCTCCGCTCCTCCACAAGTGCAGAACCCCACTCAGCCAGCATCTAGCGTGGGCTCATATCAAAACACCCAACTGCCCTACCCCACCGGGTCACGTATTATGTGCCTATTAGTCACCAAATGCTCTTCTATTATTGCTAGCCAAGTATTTAAACGGCCCCTGCCTACCTGTAACTATTGCATCTGCGAATGCGCTACTGTTTACTTCATCTAGTCAAAACCAGAACTAGCCTACTTTATCCAGTTGTATTAACTGCAACAGTGATTATTGTGCCCATTTTGAATTCTGCTTTAGCAGGCCTACTATTTGCTTTCTGCTACTTTGAACTGTGCTAACTGTGATTTAAGCCCACTTATTGCCTACTGTGTCTATTTTGAACTGTGCTAACTGTGATTCAAGCCCACTTATTGCCTACTGTATCTATTTTGAACTGCCCAGTCTCTAGCCAACTTTGACTATACTCGTGGACACAAACCGATTGTTCATGGCAATCCTTTTCTTACCCACTCTCACCCTCTCAGTAACTCTCTCCCTACTTCACCAGTGTTGCCAGGTCCACTTATTATAAGCGACCTTGGGCTTGTTTTTGCCCAAAGTCGCTTATAATATTTGGAGGTCGCTTGTCGCGGTTTTCGTCCGCTTGTTGGACCGTCTGTGCGCGTGTAATTGGGCTTGTTTATATTGCTGTTAAGCCCATTACACGTCGCACAGAGCGTCCTGCACTGGGCTGCTGGCAGCACTTAACGGCAATTGCTGCTTTGTCTTGCTCTCGGGTGCGCCCTGTATTTTGAATATGCTTAAGTGTTTGGCACTGATGGGATCGTTACTTGCCCACCAGGTGGCCCATCAATGCCAAATGCCTAAACATATGCAAAAAAAGCGCACTTTAAAAGTTTTGTCATGCAGGCCGACACACTGACATGTAAAGAAGGGGATTGGTTTAGTTTAGCAAGCATCACTCTATAGCAATATTATCCTGGTGATATCCCCAGTGCTGACGCATTATCCACTAACATCCTTTATTTATTTATTTATTTATTTTTTAAAAACTTTTTTTTGCAAGACTGGGTTAGAGGATTATTGGAATCTATATACAACATTTTCTCAGAAAGATGTATTCAGGAAGGCCATATTTCTTTTCAGCTTCCAATTGGCCATGTTACAATATTATATAGCGCCTTGGATTAAGGCGCTATATAAAACAATAAATACAAATATTTCAGGGCCGTATTATTTTGAAATCTGGGACTTCTAGTCACCATGCAATAAAATATTGTTGTTCTAACACACTATGTCAGTGTTCTGTCTATGTATGTTTTTCTTGTTGTGTTATGTTTCTTACTTTTGAGACCTTTCCACAACTTTTTAGGTGCACGCTTGTTTTTTCCGCTTATTTGGATGGGAGTCAGCTTGTTTTGGGCTTGTTTTTGAAGGGCATTCAGCTTATTTTTTCCTTCCGACCTGGCAACACTGTACTTCACCCTAACAACACCCCCCTCCCCTCAACCCCGCCTCCCCAATCACCCCCACCCCACCATCCTACATACTCCACAACTATGGGGTACGCCGATACTAAAAAAAATTAACCAGCAAACTTGTGCCTGCAGCCCATTAGAAGGGATCCGCCGATTTGCTGCTCTTCCCACACCCTGGAAGCCCTGCCCAGTGAAGGACAGAAACCTAAGACTTGGCTCACGGTTCGTACCTCCCAGATCGCTCACTAAAAAACAGCCCCCTCACCCTCGTCACAACCAAGCTCAAGCCAGTACCACACAAAGTCTGGATAACGCCCATAAAACCCCCATCAACATAACTGAACCTCCCACGATCAAAAGTGCTCTCATCAATGCCCGCTCATTGGTCGCACATGCGCTTCACATTGCAGAACTCATCACTGCTAACAATCTGGATCTCCTAGCTATCCCCGAAACTTGGCTGCATCAGGCAGCAGGCCCAGCTCTATCCCTCGCTATTCCAGAATGCTACTCAATTCTAAGGAACGACAGGGACTCAGGCAAAGGAGGAGGAGTAGCCTTTATCGCCAAAACAATCCCTTGGCCTCAGAATGGCCCCTCCATCCAGCCTCCTGTCTGCTGAACTCCTGTCTGCTAAGCTCCAACTCACGGCCACACAAACTGTTCTTCTGCATCTCATCTATAGACCCCCAGACCCCCTCTCCTCATTCGAGGAAGAGATATCCAACCTCCTGTCCACCAATACCAAAATAGGATCTCAAATCATCCTACTGGGAGACCTTAACATGGGCCTTGGGGATCCCAATGACGCCGATGCGCTCTCCAAGGAATATACTTTCTCCCAACTAGGGTTCCAGCTCAGGATCATAGCTCCAACTCACAACAAGGGCAGAACCCTGGACTGGCTAGCGGACCACAACTGTTCCACAACCATCCTTAAAAATGAGCCAATTGCCTGGTCAGACCACCACGCCATCCACTTCGCCATCCAAGGGATGACTCAACCAAACATCCCTCCAGCTACTATCCAGCAGACCCTCACCAGGAATAACCGCAACATCACCTTACAAAGCCTTCGTCCACTAATCCACAACATCCTCACTCCCGAAAACTATGCCAACCTAGATGCGGATAAACTTGCTGACCTCTACAATAAAACACTCAAATCAGCAGTTGGTATCATCGCCCCTATCAAACTCACAAAAGCTAAACCAGCAGCCCACTTGAACAAATGGTTCACCCTTAAAACCCTTCAGAACACCAAACGGGCGGCAGAAGCCACTTGGAGAAAAACTCCTAATCAGGCCAATAAAACACTACTCACGATACCTGCCACCACCTACATAACCTCTATCCTCAAAGCCAAAAAAGAGACCTATGACAACAGAATTGAAAGCGCCAAATCTAAAACAAAAGAGCTCTTCACCATCCTTAGGGAACTCGAGTCCCCTTCCACACCTTCTGAAACATGCATGAAAGATGCAGACTGGTGTGAGAGGATTCAAAAATCCTTGGCAGACAAAATCGCCATGCTTTAATCCAGAATCGAGCAGAAAAAGCTCAGCCTAGCCAAAAAAACAACCCTCCACCTCCACCCACTTCTGAAATTCCCACATGCCCCCCTTCTCCTTTACCCCAGTATCAACAAAAGAAGTGGAACGCATCATCAAAGGCCTCAAGCCCTCCAGATGCCAAGGGGACTCCTGCCCAGCTCCCATCATCCAGAAAGGTGCCAACAATCTGGTCCCTTTCACAACAGCCCTTATTAACGCTTCCTTCAAATCAAGCTCAGTCCCTAGCAGCCTAAAGGAGGCTTGGGTCATGCCCGTTCTAAAAAACAACCTAGACCCTAATAACCCAACCAACTACAGGCCAATTACCACTGTCCCCTACATCCTAAAGATCTTAGATGGAGTGGCCTATTTACAAATCCAGAAGCACCTGGAAGAGAACAACCTCCTGGGCCTTAGACAATCTGGCTTCAGACCAAGGCACGGAACAGAGACAACCCTCCTGGACTTAAAAATCCAGATAGACGAGGCAAAGGATAAGGGCAAATTAGCCATTCTCCTGCTGTTTGACCTCTCAGCAGACTTTGACCTCGTCAACCATCAGATCATCACGGAACATCTGACGACTTCAGCTGCTTTCTCTAACCAGGCGACTGCCTGGGTTCAATCCTTCCTAGCTGACCGATCCACCTGGGTCTTCTCTCTGGGGGCGTCAGCCCACCCCATCCCCATCCTCTGTGGCGTCCCACAAGGGTTGTGCGTCTCGCCGACCCTATACAATATCTTCACCATGCTATTGTTCGACCGCCTTGTCAACCTGGGTGTCACATACACCAACTATGCTGACGAAACCCAGGTTCTCATCACCCTATCAGGCTGCTATGAAGAGGATTCCATGCGGATCAACAACCTATACCTGGAGATCCAAGCCTGGATGGCAGAACATGGCTTATGCCTCAATGACGAGAAAACCGAGCTCCTTCTTGTCGGCTCCCAACCTCGGCTAAACAAACTGGACCCCCGTTATGCATCTATCAACATAGACGGTAACCTAATCACTGTGGCCAAAGAAATGAAACCTCTAGGAGTCTATCTAGATTCCACACTATCACTCAAAAAACAGGTGAATGCCACAGCCTCCTCCACAGCCTATACAAATAAGCTCATCAATGCCTGCAAACCCTTCCTCTCGCCCTCCAGTTGCATTACTTTAGCCAGAGCACTAGTGCTCTCAAAAATGGACTACCGCAATACTCTCTTTTTTGGATCCTCTGAACGCAATTTGAATAAACTTCAGGTGCTACAGAATAATGCACTCAGAGCCGCTCTCAGCATCCCACAACACGTACACATCTCAAGCTTCAGACAAAATGCCCATTGGCTCCCTGTACGAGATAGAATCACCCTAAGATCCCTCGTCATCGTCCACAAAAGCCTCTCCAATGACGCCCCCAAATACCTTGCAGACAAGTTCACCAAACACACTTCCTCCAGACCAACTAGAACGGTGTACTCTCACTGTCTCTCCATCCCCAAATTCTCCCTAAAAAAAGCAGGTGGATCCAGCTTCCCTGTCCTGGCCGCTTAACAATGGAACGCTATACCGCTGAACCTCAGAGCAGAACCTTCCTTCTGGACCTTCAGAGCAGAACCCTCCTGCTGGACCTTCAGAGCAAAAACAAAGTCCTGACTCGCCAACAAGAATTCCACTGCTATCTGACATGCTAGCCTTCTCTCCCGACCACCATGTAACCCGGTGAAATGCACTTACTGTTATCATCTTGTATGTATGTATATACTCTGCTGTAACCTCATCTATGTCTCCGGCGCCCAGTTACCCCAGGGGCACGCAGTATAAATAAAGAAACTAAACTAAACTAAACTAAAAGCCCATACCCCCACCAGCCAAGGTTGGCCATCAGGACTTCTGAGGTTTGGTGGGGGGGACATGGGATGACAGAAAGGACCACAGAAACCCTGCCTCTTACGATCTGTCTGGGGACAAGGGACATAAGACTTGTGAGGAGGTCGGAAAGCACAAGAAGAGGCAGGAGCCACCTTCTTCTTCAATTTGTCTGCATGTTTATCTGCCTTAAAGACCCGGTGAACCTTCGACTCCAGTGTATCGCCAAACACATTTCGACCCTCAAAGGGAAGATTCAAGGCAGCAGGCTTCTGGGACCCCTCTGTTAGGCAGAATCCTGTGCAGTGCCCTTAGCGACCACTACACACAATTAAGACTACAGGTGGTAATACTAGTTTTACCTTTGGTACAAGCCTGTACTACTATGTTAGAGTGGTAGCAGTAGCGGAGCAGCCAGGCTTATCTCAAGAGTATATGAGCAGTACCAGAGATTACACAAAGGGACCACAATTACTGTGACTCAAGCAAACACTGACTCAAGTTTATAGGTAAAAAATATAAGTACCTTTATTTTTACACCATTTGTTATCAACACGACACTTCTATAAATTCAAAAACCACACGTAAAATATACTACAACTAACCAATTCACTTTGTACAGTATTATTCGAGGTAAGAAACCGGTGTTACGAAACAGAACACGTTACCGTGAATACAATTGCGATCACTTTTGACAGTTCGGTCTACTAGATAAACGCATATCTGCGGTAAGAAATGCTACCGGGGTAAAAAACACACTTAGGACCCGAAGTACCCAGAGAGAGTTGGGGCAAATATCACAGGCAATATGTTGGTTAGGCAGACAGAATCGATGAACACACATAGACAGGAATTCAAGAATCAAAAGGGTGGAGCCAAAGTCAAGTGACACCGGGTGCCTGTTGTCGAGGATCACACAGTCGGACAGTTCGCGATTCAACGTTGCCAAGAGTACTTTGATATTGTCAATGTTCAGAAGCAAAAGTTATAAGAAGGAGGGAAAAGTAAGGACAAGCCTTAAAGTAGAGAAATTGGGATTTCACCCAAAATTCCTCGAACAGGACACAGTACCTTTCTCAAAGAACGAAGCTGGTGCCACGGCAGTTGTTCCTGTTGGTTTCCTGCAGACCCACGCTTTCCTGCAGCTTCAGCACGAAGAAGGACGATGAGGGGGTCCGCACCCCACAGGGATGAGGCCAGCAGCAGCGACAATGAATAAAAGTTGCGCTCCTTAAAAACAGGAGAGGGTCTTCAGGTGGCTATCCATACCACTACAGCAGTGTGCAACGATTTCGACCACGAAGGCGACCTCGGCCTGAAGAAGGTGAGCTGGTAGAAGACGACTCTGGACTGGATCTCCTCTCAGTCGTTGAAGGGTAGATAGCTCAGGACTGCAGCAGGGCTTCACCGGTACGTGGTAGTTGCAGCAGTCGACCTCTCCTTCACTTCTCGTCGGTTCCTTGTAGTTCCAGTGGCGACTCTCTGACTTCCAGCCCAAGAGACCTGCCTTTTATGCGAAAAACCTCAATTCACACAGCCTGGCTGTCAATCACCCAGCAGGGGGGTTGTCCAGTCCGGACAACCACCCTGGTCAATCATGACAAAGTGCGACTTGAGTTTCCTAGGATACCCTGTGCAGGGGGTGACTACACCCCTCCCTCACACTCAGCCCACCTAGACACCCAGGTGCCTTGAGGAGGGCTTCTAGGTAGAAGCCTGCCAAAAGACAGTGAACAAAGAAGGCAAACCTAGTTTGCCGCGCAAAGTAAAACACAAGAAGGAGTTTAACAAAAAGAAATGGCGAATAAACTGCACCAGAGCCAAACGAAAAAGGATTTGGTCAAGCGGGTTTAAGTTTGAGGCTAACACAATAGCCTACAATATTACCACGGTTATATAAGATAACCGCGGTAGAAATTTAGGGTAGATACCACTGCCACCAGCCATGTCTAAATGTTAAAAGAGTGAAACAATGCTCTAGGAGGTACAGATAAAAAGAGTTAAGAGTTCACCCTTCCAGTACTCCATGTAGGATGGTGCGTACTGGATCTGTGGTTAAATTCGACTAAATAAAGTTAATGGAAACTTTACCCTTTTCTGGGGCACAGTAGTCACCTCAGAAATGGAGTCGGTAGGAAGTCTGCACGACAACCCTGTGCCACTGCACAGAAGATGCGGCTGCCAAATTGCTACTTGCGCTCGGCCCAAGAGACCACATCTCCCCAGCCCTTAAAATGCTGCACTGGCTCCCAGTAGCCCAAAGGGTGACCTTCAAAACCTTATGCATCTCCCATCGAGCACTGCATAAAACCGAGCCTCAATATCTTCAAGACAAGCTAAAACCCTATCACCCCCCTCGTACCCTGAGATCAAGCTCAGCCGGCCTCCTAGTCATACCAAAGACAAACTCAGTCAGGTTAGGTGGATCATCATTCTCAGCCTTGGCGCCCTCGTTATGGAACTCACTCCCACCCCACATCCGCCTAACCGAGGATTTAACGTCTTTCCGCAAACTGCTGAAAACCTGGCTCTTCCCCTAAAAAACAACCTGTACCAAATAACCCAAACAGAGTAACAGCAACCCAATGATACCAATCCAACAAACTACCTGATGCAAGAAATTGACAGCCAATAATCGGTTCTAGGTCATTTGGTGGAAAATAAATGGTCGACAGGACAAATGGACGACACCAAAAGGTTGACAGGTCAAATGGTCGAATTTATTTTCTGTTGGTTTTTTCACATTTTTTTTTTTTTGGGGGGAGTCCCCCCAAACCCCTTTTTTTGGCTAAAAACCCCTTTTTTTTCCCCTAAACGAAAACCTAAAAAACATATATATAAATTTTAAAAAAATTCGACCATCTGACCTGTCGACCAAATTGTGTCGACCATTTGTCCTGTCGACCATTTGTATGTCGACCATTTGACTGGATACCCCAATAATCCCCAATATAATCTAGAAGGACAACCAGATTTAACGAATAAAGTAGATCAAAGCAGTGAAATGGTTAATAAGAGTAAACCTTACGGAATCAGTAACGAGATTTAAACTCCTGAAATAGACAGAATGCATGACGAGTGAACAAAGTGAATGGCGTGGATGAAATAATTAGAATAAATGAAGCAGGCGAAGCAGATGCACTGAGTGGATGAATGCATGAATGGAAGAACAGATAACTATATAGTTCGAAAGGAATGTGGAAATTGAATAAAAATGTAGATCGGATGAGTGTATAGAATGGATAAACATATTTAGCGGATGAGTGTGTTGAGCGGACGAGCGTGTAGCATGGATGAGTGCGTAAACACAGTGAAGCGAGTAGAACGCAGAAATACGTAAGCCTGATGAATGTGCAGAACGGATGAGCATAAACCGGATGAGTGTGTAGAACAAATGAGTATGTGGAGCGGATGAGTATGTAGAGCGCACATTTGTGGATAGCGGATGAATATGGAAAAGCAGAGAGTGTGTAGATAGCCGGAGCAGATGAATGTATAGAACGGTTGGGTCTGTAGAGCTTATGAGTGTATGGAGCGAAATGAGGATATAGAGCGAAATAAGTGGATAGAGCAGAATGAGTGTATAAGGCGGAAGAGTGTATATGATGGATGTGTGTATAGGAATGATGAGTGTATGTGTCGGATGTGTGTATGGGGCGGATGTGTGTATGGAGCGGATGGGTGTATGGAGCGGATGATGTATCGAGCGGATGGTGTATGGAGCGGATCGGTGTATGGAGCGGATCGGTGTATGGAGCGGATCGGTGTATGGAGCGGATCAGTGTATGGAGCGGATTGGTGTACAGAGCGGATCGGTGTATGGAGCGGATGGGTGTATGGAGCGGATGGGTGCATGGAGCGGATGGGTGTATCGAGTGGATGGGTGTATGGAGCGGATGGGCGTAGGGAGCGGATGGGTGTATGGAGCAGATGGGTGTATGGAGCGCATGCGTATATGCAGCGCATGGGTGTATGGAGTGACTGGATGTATGGACCAAATGAGTATATAGAGAAGATGACCGTGCAGAGCAGATGAAGGTATAGAACAGATGAGTGTATGAGATGAATATATAGAAAAGGATATTGCTGCTGGATGCGTGAAAAACACGAATACTTAAAGCAGATGAGTGCAGAGAGGGAATGAGTGCATGGAGCGGACGAGTGCGTGAAGCGGATGAGCGTGCAGAGGAGATGAGTGTGCAGAGGGAATGAGTGTGCAGAGGGAATGAGTGTGCAGAGGGAATGAGTGTGCAGAGGGAAAGAGTGTGCATAGGGAATGAGTATGCAGAGGGAATGAGTGTGCAGAGGGAATGAGTGTGCAGAGGGGATGAGTATGCATAGGGAATGAGTGTGCAGAGGGAATGAGTGTGCAGAGGGGTTGAGTGTGCAAAGGGAATGAGTGTGCAGAGGGAATGAGTGTGCAGAGGGAATGAGTGTGCAGAGGGGATGAGTGCACAGAGGGGGATGAGTGCACAGAGGGGATGAGTACGCAGAGGGGGATGAGTGCGCAGAGGAGATGAGTGCGCAGAGGGGGATGATTGCACAGAGGGGATGAGTGCACAGAAGGGGTGGATGCCTAGAGGGGTGGGTGCGTAGAAGAGGTGAGTGCGTAGAGAAGGTGAGTGCGTAGAGAGGGTGAGTGCATAGAGAGGGTGAGTGCGTAGGGAGGGTGAATGTGTAGAGAGAGGGTAGAAAGGGGGAGTGCGTAGCGCGGATGAGTGCGTAAACCTCAGAGAAGCCAGTAGAATGCAGGAATGCGCAAACCAGACGAATATGCAGAACGGATGAGCGTAAACTGGATGAGTGTGTAGAACAGATGAATATGTGGAGCGGACAAGTATGTAGAGCCCACGAGTGTGGATAGTGGATTAATGCGGAAGTGCAGAGAGTGTGTAGATCGCCAGAGCAGATAAATGTACAGACCTGGCAAATGTATAGAGCACATGAGTGCATAGAGCACATGAGCGTATGGAGTAGATGAGCGTATGGAGTGGATGAGCTTATGGATTGGAGGAGTGGATGAGCTTATGGAGTGGATGAGTGTATGAAGTGGATGAGTACATGGAGTGGATGAGTGTATGGAGTGGATGAGTGTAGGGAGCGGATGAGAGTAGGGAGCGGATGAGAGTAGGGAACTGATGAGAGTAGGGAGTGGATGAGGGCAGGGAGCGGATGAGTGTAGGGAGCGGATGAGTGTAGGGAGCGGATGGAGCGGATGTGTTGATGGAGCGGATGAGTGTATGGAGTTGGATGAGTGCATGGAGCAGATGAGTGTATGGAGCGGATTGGTGTGCACAAGAGTAAAAGCGTGGGGCGGACAAAAGGGCATGCATGGAATGGACAAGAGGGCACGCGTGGGGCGGACAAGAGGGCACGCGTGGGGCAGACAAGAGGGCATGCGTGGGGCGGACAAGAGGGCACGTGTGGGGCGGACAAGAGGGCATGCGTGGGGCGGTACAAGAGTGCATGTGCAGGACAGACTAGAGCGCATGGGGTAGACAGGAGTATTGGACCGACTGGAGCGCATAGAATTGCATAACATATATAGTATGGCTTACAATGCAGAGAGCATTTAAAGAGCATATAACCCATCATATCACACCACCACGCTTACTCTCTCCTTTACATCACCACTCAACTAGAACACAGAGATACTATGACACCATTCGGTATAACTGTTCTCATACCAACATCCGCTGCTCACTGCATATCATTCTAAGTAAACACTGCCGGTTTCACACCCACCAGCCAGGCGTTCTCCTCAGGCCTAACGCAGCCACAGCCGTTCTGGATAAAACCAGCCAGAAAGAACACATTCTCCTGATCTCTCAACCACCACACCTACCGCTAACAAGCAGCTATTACATGAATACCGCACGAGCTGCACACATACCCGGTGCTCACATGCACCTTTGACTCTCTCTACTCTCTCTACTGATCTGAACTTCGGTCCCCAAGGGTGTTCCACCTACCAGCGCTTTCAGACCATACCAATGGTATATAAGGCGCTATATAAGTGCTAAATAACATAACATAACATAACATAACATAACACAACATATAAGGCTGTGGCAGTTAAACGGTCAGTGGCTTTGTAGCTGCCACATTCTCTATGGGAGAGCATTTTTTTCCTAAGCTGTACAATTTATGTGATAGTCTTTTGTCAGAGGATATGTCATCCCAGAGGTCTTTGAGCTCTGCTTTCTCTGCTGTCTCAGCTTTGGTTAGTAGGTGGTGACATATCAGGCAACAGTAGTGGAATTGTCTGCAATGTACTGTACATCAACATTGGCATTCCATAAGAGGGCAATAATTGCATGCTAATCATTGATGTACCTGGATGCTTCACTCCTTTTTATATAGTATGAGTTTGTAGGAGATTTTCCTTTGACACTGTGACGAACCGGAGACATGAAGCTGTTTACTTGGCCTGTTGTTGAAACTGGTCTAGGGAAACCAAAGCAGCATTTGGTGTAGTATTAGCCTCTGTTCTTGTATTTGCACCGACAATACTTGCCACACTTGTGTCTTTGGAATTGCAGAATCTGTGCTCGTAGGTCACTATGTGTACTTTCCGGAGGGATTTCTAAAGTGACATATTTGTGAATGAACTGCAAAACTGTTTCATCACTCTCCTCGCCAAATTTATCAGCATTTTTAATCCACAAAAGCATGTGAATGTGTGGTGCTCCTCTGGCTTGATGTTCCTTTCTCCAAAATAAGTGTTCTTCTTCTCCGAGGGAGCAAGTCTTTTATTGCAAATGAAGATCCGCATCGCAAGGAAGCAATGATAAAAGTAGCGTGAAACATTTACTGGATCGAGAGAGCACAGCTCTCCTGTTGTTTTCATGTCTATACCTGTTTTGTGTTTTCTATGCGTAGGAAAGTGTGCAAGTCTTCCCATGCATACTCAGCACAACTTAAAGTGACAAACCATGTGGGTGGGCCAAAGTTGTGTAGAATACACTGTACAGCTGCGTGCCGTCGGAACCAGTACTCTTTCGTACCAGGCATGTTTGCCAAGATATTTGTAACACTAGTTTGGAATTCTTTGTCCTTTTCTTGCACATTTTGAAGTAGTTGTGTAGCAGACATGTTTTGGAAATGGGGACCTGTTTTAATGTGTGGGCAACTCCATAACATAGGGTTGCTAGTTCACTTTCAAAGAGCAGGTGGAATATGTACTCCACGTTCTGTCTAAATCTTGGGTCTTCAGAATACATTTGTAAACAGCGGTATTCGGATGCTGTTAATTGTGTGCTTCTTACATCATATCTTCCCCCTTTTCCAGTGGGAAAGAGTAGAGGAAAGGCTGGTGCTTCCACACTTTTTTCCCATATACTTATTGGGGCTCCTTTGGCTTGCCGCATTTGATATGTTTCCAGTGTATCGTCTGTGGTGTCTCTGGAGTGCAGTGGGTGAATTGTATAGTGGTCTAAAATACTGGAGGCTGCACAAGGAACTAGGCATTCAAATTGATCCACTTGTTGATGAGTCCTGAATTATTTTGGTTGTTTTTCTCAGGTTTTCTTGAATGTTTATTTCCTTGTAATATTCATTGTTTTTCTTTAAGGTACTGTAACACCTCTCTAACTTTAGTTAAGTCCACTAGGTCTTGTCATATTATTGTGTCTTTTGTAGACACACCATTTACCAGGATAATCAAAGATTTGTGTATTGGCCTTTGCACTCGTAGTGTCTACATTTTCTTTCAGATCTAACAGTAAATAAACTACTTTACCAAGAATGCCTTTCAGTAATTTGGTGGGAGGTAATATTGCAGTTTTTGGTTGAAGACATATTATTGCTTGTAATGGGTGGACTGTTTGTATTATAATGCTCTCATACAAATTAAACTGCTGCAGTGCGTTTGGCAGTGGAAACAGTTCCAAATTATTACTAATTGCCTGTGAAGGCCTTTGGTTATTGTCAAGTTTTGCAGTGCAGTATGTGCACAGTGTGGAGGTGTTGGCAATGTCGTACTTGTTTTCTGCTAGAAGGTACAGAGCTAATTGAAACCATTGAGTTTCCTCATTGCTTTCTATTTTCTAAATGATATCAACAGTTTTGGTGCTCTTTTTATAGAAAGTTCTACGACAACACACACATACTGGGTTTGGCATTTCAGCAGAGGTGCTTTTGAACTTTTGTATTTCTTTTGTGTATGTGTGATGTAAAAAAGTGATAGCTGCACTGTTGTCAGTATTGTTGGCTGACAATGTTGGAGTGGGTAAGTGCTCTTCAGTTTCACAGTATTTCCATACAATGTGTTCAATTTCATCGTGCACTTGTTTGACTGTACCGTGTAGGAAAATATCATTTAAATGTTGGAGTGCTAAAGCTGGAGTTTTTGCATAGTACAGCTTGTACACTAGATTTCTGATTGTTGAATGGTGGGTTGCTAACATTTTAATATGGTGGAAGTTGCTTTTTCAAGCTGCTCGAGAAGTGCAGGCTCAGGAATGTCCTCGTATTCCAGTGTAGTTGCGCACTGGACACAAGTCCATACTTTGTAGTATTTTCATTTTTCTTTTGTCAGTGGCTTTGACATACTGATTGAGGAATTGCTGCTAATTTTTTGAATAGGCATGGGCGAACATTGCACATTCGTGTGCAAGGCCATTTGTAGGTGAGGTATGTTGGTTTGGTGGATTGGCGAGTGCCATCTAAGTTTGATGGGGATATTTCTGAAAGAAGTGTTTCCTCTTCTATTATGGCATTGGCTATCTGTTCATACCCTGGTACACTCTGATGTAAGGCAATTTGGTTAGTTAGTTGTTGTTTGTAGGATTCTTCATTGAAGTATGGCTCTGTGTTGGTGGTGTGACTCCACTCACCTGTAGATATGTGGCCAAAGGTATCTATGGTGGCATTGCATTTGTTTTGAAGTAGTGCTTGCAATTTACCTTTTAATCTTGTTAGTGGTTTCATTCTCTTGAAAGTTACTATAAACAATGTCCGCTTCACACTTATAGCACTGTCTACAAGAGCTTCTAGGAAGACTTTGCTGTGGTAGATTTAGAGGGTTGAGCATGGTTTCTGTCCTCTACTTGTAAGGTTCTGAAGGACTGTGTGGTGGAACATTTTATGTAAAATTAGGTTTTTTGAATGCTTGCTTGTGATTACACAACCATTTGTATGTGCTCTTTTAGGAGTAGTCAGTGTTGGACTGTATTTTGTGATTTCCTGTACATTCTCACATTTTGCCAGATCACCTACACTGTCTTTACTGGTAGATGGATTTGTTTTCCATAATGACTGAATTAACTCTTCTCCTGCACCTTTCTGTTTAGGTTGAGATTGTAGTGGATGGCTACTTTCTGTGTGTGTAGGTTGCGTGGCTCTCTTTCTGTGTTGCTTTCTACGGAATTGCCGTTTGGTAGGCATTGTGTAGTAGCTGTTGGTGAAGAAAGGAAAGTGTGGGTGTTCACATTTTGACATGCATATGTGTGCAATGTGCGTCAGTGGGTGAATGGGAGGGTAGGCAGCTATTTAAGTGCAAGTGTGTGGCTGTGCAGTGGTGTGTAAGGATAGGTTGGGGACACTATGTTAGTATGTGGGTATTATTGTAATGGTGGCGACATAGGAAACACTTAGCACTTAGCACCTGTAGAGATGTGATAAGTAACAATGAAGTACATACTGCTGGATGGGCACACATGTATAAGCTACAGTACAACATTAGTGCACTGGTTTAGTAAGACATACAAGAGTATGCTGGTATTGGACTTACTTTGTTGATTGCAGAGAGTAGGTGTCTTCTAGGCTGTATTTTGAAGTGTACACTCCTGTAGCTTCCCAGAGAAAGGTGGGTACTGCTCCTATATAAGAAGAAGGTAAGAAAATAGGTTGGCTAATGACATAGCGCTTACATTTGTAAATTACATTCTTGAGAACTGTAGAGGAATGTCTTGGCAGGAAGACAAAGTGTGTTTGTATAAATGGAAGGTGTACAATATGAAGGGTGGTTGGGAGTATAAGCATGTTTGTTAAGGGAGTAAGTGGGCTACTTGAGAGTTTAGTGTATCACAGGTTATGAAAAACGTGTTTATATTAGTGTAGGCCTAGTTACTTGACAAATACAGTACTGTGCAATGTGGGAGGATGAGACAAAGGTGCGGAAAGATGTACAGAGTGGAAAGTACAATGTTTTTGGACATCCATTTGCATGCAGTTCTGTGCATATGTATGCTTAGTACCTGAGTGCAGGCATTGCTTATGGATTTTCATTTAATTATGCACATTTACATATGTTACTGTTTTGAACGTGGCGATAACTTTTTTTATTGCTTAACTGCTGTTGTTATGTATGATGTACGGGTGGAAACTGTTGTTATGCTTGAAATGTATGCACTTTGCCTAGTTTGGTCAGAAAGGCTGCCTGATAGTTGTGTTTGCGATTTGTAAAAATTTGCTAGAAGGTGGTGTAATGGGGCAAACAATTGTAAAAAGGATGGAACAAAAGAACACAGCATCCTTTTTTCGTCTACCAATGCATGTTGTGGTCAAATGGAACCTTTGCCACCACCTACCACTGTAGGAGCAATTTAATGGTATGTGATGGGAGGCACAACAATACAATACAAATTATGAGTACGTCATGGAGATTTACACCTAGGTACTCTGTTGCTATGCATCATGCATAGTTCTCAACCTTTCATGGCCCTTGGGCAGGTGAAAACAACTGATTTTGTAATTGGCGTGTGAAAGCCCATTGACTGTTATGGGCATTTAGGGAGCTTGGCGGGTGAGACAAGTGCATACGTGGTGGGTGACACCCGCCAAAAGCGTGTGATTTGAGAGGTATGCGGACGTATAACAAAGTTGGCACTGTACTATAGAAAAAATTGTAATACCTACTGGGTGTGCTGATGAGTAGTGATGTTGATGTTTGTGGGTGCAGAACGTGTAGATCGTTGACCCGTACTTTCTCGTGGAGGTGCTTTTGATTTATAAGATATGTCACCTCTGCGTGAGTAACGGCTGTTATGCACTGTTCATAAGATGTGATAGAATTAAATGCACAGTTCTTGGTTGTAATTGGTGTATGCGTGTGTAATACTTTAACAGTAGCCAGTCAGGGAGTGCTGCTGAAAGACTACTTGAAAGGGAAGAAGGACTTGACCTGCTCTACTGGGCCGCGGTCCTCACGGTAATAGGGGAAATTGCACGAGCTAAATGCTGTTTTTCATATTGTGCTTGGTATGGAAATGGGACTACGGTTGAGTGATTCACTTGTATGTATGCTTTTGTGTTCCATGGTAGGATGTTGTTTTGTGGCCATGATAATGTTAGTGCTTGTAGTGTGATGTTTGTTATTGGCAGTGAATTTTTGTTTCCTCTATTGCAATTAGTAATCTGTTGCTGTTTATACTATGTACGCTGCAGACACACATGTAGTAATATACGGAGCACAAGCCGAGAGCAACCCATAACAAGGAGCACAGAAGAAGGTGTTTCTTGACACGTCCCTTTAGCAAAATTAGAAATAAACACTTTCCATAACTTCTACAAAGACGCCGATTTTTTATTACGATTAAAATGTGTTTGTTTAGCTGCGTAAACCTGGCAATATGATGGGAAAATCAACGCCTTTTGGGGGCCTGCACGTGCTACATGCGGGTATTGTGAGGGTGGCTGCAATGGAAATGGGACTATGCAGGAGTTGGGATTGGTCAATATGAATTTGTGGGTGTGGTGTGTAGGAACAGATTGTGCCAGAGCGTTTGTTTGCCAATAGGAGTGGACATGGCTATGGGGACGGTGTGCCGTTAAGTAGGCAGACTATATGGCTGTTGGGCAACTCGTGGATACATTAGGTACAACTTTACGCAGAGAGTTGTGCAGTAGCAGCACACCTTGGTTTCGATAATGTTGCTGTGCACTGGTCAGGAATACGTGGAATGCAGTGGGTCGATGTGGGTCCTTTTTGTGCTAGTTTGGTGACGCTTCCTCATCCAGAAATTATTATTGTTCATTGTGGATTGAACAGCTTAGGGCGGCAGATGTGGCTGCGTTCTTCCTTCTGTGGCCCACAAATGGAGAAAGCGCAGCGCAATGTGAACAAGGCTGTGTCCGCTTTTCTGCGTGACGTTGGCATGTTCTCCTTCCACAATTAAAACATTACCTTTCATAGTAGGAACATTTTTCGTTCAGATGGAGTTCATCTGACTGATGCTGGCAATGAGATCTTTCTGTGTAATATCCAAAATGCCGTACAGCGCTTCCTGCAAGTGTAGGATGCATTTTCCCAGTGCTCGTTCACCAAGTGTAACGCTTAAAAATACAAATAGTACCCAAAAGGCTCTTTTCAGAGCCACTACATTTTTTGTGGAAATGCGTACAATGCTTTTGACGGCATTCCACCGCTAATTGTTGCCATCTCTGTACGCGGCACTTATAGGCAGCATCCCCGCCTGCATGCTTCAATTGACGTTCTATTTCTGAACAATGCAAGGTGGCTCTGAAAAGAGTCTTTTTGTTCCCCCCACTTTCTGGCTGTGTAGCATGTTTCCTGTTGTTATAAGAGATGCCAGAAAAGACAGCAATGGAAGGGAGATTTGAAAGAGCGTACCAACCACAGGGATAAGAAATTGTACGTGGAGAGCAGAAGATGTAAGGTGCACCTTACTTGGGTAGGGGGCAGTGTTTGCCATGGTCCCAGGTGCAGCCTCAAAAGCACTTTGCAAATGTTCTCCCCTAGACAGTACCGCGTTGCAGTATATGCACAATAAAGTGACCTTTGAAAGGTAGGGGTCTGTTGTATTGCGTATGTCCTCCAAGGTTGCTTGCGGGACGCGGTGGCCCACTGGAGTGTCCCTAGTGGTGGTAGGAGCAGATGCGGAGGATGTGGTAGTGGACAATAACATTGTCTGTGCCAATAGTGTCTGTCCCTGTCCGGGCCTGGATTTCCCTCACAAAATATGCCTCGGCCTCTAGACTTGATCCTTGGACATTACACTCCCCGCATTACTAGAAGTGAGTGATGGCTGAACTCCATCATTACCACCTCCACCAATCCTACTGAACCTTTTTACTCTGCATTGTACTCTGCCCGCTTTGCCTCTACTGGTCTACTTCTCATCACACTGCCTCTGTACCTCTTTAAAAAAAATCGATTTTAGGCTGTGTGAACTTTTTACATCTGTGCACCTCTTATTTATTCCTTTCTGGATGGCATTCATGGCTTTGTGACTTTCACTCTGCTACCTGGTGAGTTAAGCTAGAACTGTGCGGTGCAGCCATTCTCCTTTCATTCCTCTACTAACCTCTCCCCCTCCTACGGCTCTCTCCATCTCTCCTATTTTGTCTAACTGCTACACTATCACCCATTCCCTCTCTGTTTTATGAAGTCCGGTAGACAACACACAAAAAATACATCTTGAGTGCAAACCCTTGACTTCCCATCGCAGACACCCATGTCAGCCCTTACCCCAGAGAGGTTTTCACTGATATCCGTTTCTCTATTCCCTCTCCAGGTCTATGGACCACTCATCTCATCTCCACTCTCTCTCCTTCCAAATCCTCTACCATTTACGGTGGCACCAAGTGGGAAGTCAACTTGGCTGGCATCTCATCCTCACGTTGCTTCGTTAATGTCCATCACACAGGCACTATCCTGGTTCAGGGCTTACAACCCAACCTCCTTCTCTTTGACCAGATCCTGCCTCTCTCTAACTTCCTTCCCTCTCCTGCTTCTCCCCCTCCCTCTCTCCCTCCTCTGACTGGTGTATCACACCCCTGTACACCACCTCAGAAAACCATCAAAAGCAGAGACCTACTCCATCTGGCGATTCTTAATGCCCGCTCAGCCAACAATTACTCCGCCGACATCTGCCTCCTTCTTGAAGACATTGAAGACATTGACCTAGACATTCTCGCTCTTACCGAGACATGATTCAATGCCAGCTCAGTCGCTACTTTCGACTCCCTCCTCCCCGACAGCTTCAAAATCATCTCCAAGCCTCGAGCTCACTGCACTGGCGGGGTTTGCCTTAATTTTCCCTAAGTGGGTTCCTGCTTTCATCTTACCCAACTCTTCCTTTGAAAGCCTGGTTTGCAGGTTGGTCATCTCTACCATCTCCACCCTGACCATTGCTACCATTTACCGGCCTCCAGACGCCACCACCCTGTTCCTCTCTGAATGGGCTGATTTCTGCTCTTCATTACTTGGCACCACATCCAACCTCCTGCTCGTGGGTGATTTCAACATCCACTCGGTTCACAGACCTCTGCCCCTCCTTTTCCCCCTCCATTCTCCCTTCTGGGCCAACCCACTCAGCTGGACATACTCTGAATGTCTCCATACACTCTGACCCCTCTCTCTCCCATCACTATTCACTCCTCTCTCCTGGTTAGACCATTTTCTCCTCTCCTCCCACCTGGGACCCTTGGGCACTCTGATCGACCCTCAAAAAGCACCACCAACCTTGTTCACTAACATCCGCCTGATGAAACGAGTGTCAGATGCTGCTGTTGTTTACACCTTCATCCCGCTTTACCTCAGATTCTACCTCTGACTTTGTTCTCAGCAACCTCCACCTTTCCATCACCAATATTCTTCACATTCTTGCCCCAGTCATGATGATATGCCTGAAACCTGCCTCTAAGCGTAACACCTGGCATGACTCTGAAAAGCGGCAGACTTCAGGCTCATCCTCTGACAAACTGGCCTGCCGCCTGCTCCAAAGGCAATACAGACTCTCCATCCGTGCCAAGAAAAGAGCCCACATTAAGGCACAGGTTTTTGGTGTATCCAACAACACGGCTGAACTCCTGAGAAAACCTTCAGCAGACCCTACCTGCCCTGCCTACTACTGCCTTATTCCATCTCCCCCTTACTGGGGAAGCTGCTGGAGAAATTGGCATTGCATTGCCCCAACTCAACTCACACACCGAGCTTGTTGATGGTCTCCACGACCATCAATCTGGATTCTGAGCATCCAGAGGCACGGAAACTGCTCTTCTGAACACCCGTGAACTGTTCGCATCTTGGGATTCCATCTCCCCAGCTGTTGATAGCCTTCTCGATCTTTCCTTTGCATTTCACACAGTCAACCATTCCATCCTCAAACAAAAGCTCCACAATACTTTTGGTATCTCAGAACGGGTACTGGACTGGCTGACATCCTTCCTTACAGACCGCTCTTCCAAAGTCATCCTGGGCACCTTCTCCTCTCCTACGTCCTTCTCCATCTCTGGTGTCCCCCAGGGTTCTATCCTCTCCACTTGGCTCTTTGACATCTACCTTTCTCTGCTTCATTGCTTCATCTCTTCCTTCTCCTCCAACCTCCAGTGTTATGCAGATGACAGACAGCTCTTTTTCAACTTTTCTACTGACCTTCTTACACCCTCCATCATCCTTGACTGCCTACCTGCCATCCAGTCCTGCTGCACCTGCAACAATCTCTGTCTCAACACCTGAAAAACTGGGATCTTTCCCCATCGGGACCCCTGCTCCCTCCTTCCCTTCTCTCTGGCCTTCCTCCTTGGGTTCTCCCCCTGCTCCTCCTTCTGAAACCACAAACCTTGGCATCATCTTCGACTCCTCTCTCTGCTTCCTCCTTCACACTCAGCACATTGCCAAGAAGTCCCACTTTCAGCTCTTCCTTCTCAAAGGAATTCTCCCCTTTCTCACTTTCCCACAGAGGCTCAATGTTACCCGAGCCCTGGTTCTATCTAGGCTTGACTATTGCAATAGCCTCCTCCTGAATATAACTTCTTCCACTCTGCAAACCCTCCAGCTAATCCATAATAGGGCAGCAAGACTTATCTTCAGCCTTAAGCCCAAGGGCTGCATCTCTCCTGCCCTAAAAAGTCTTCATTGGCTCACAGTTGCTGCACAGATGAAGTTCGAATCCCTCTGCATTATCCACTAGGCTTTCTGGGCCCAGGGACCACACTATCTCCAACTTTATCTCACTAAATACTCTCCCTCTAGACAACTAGGTTCCTCTGGTACCAACTCTGTGTGTAAAGCGTTTTGATAAACAGAAGTTAGGTGGTCGATCGCTTTCCTCAGCTGGCTCCCTCCTATGGAACAGCCTCCCCCTGCACCTGCACCTGGTTTTGTCTTGTAGAGTTTAACTTGGCAATGTCCTGGGCTAGCCGCGCCGCTAGAGCTCAGAGCTGGCACTCCAGAGTGTGAGCTGGCAAAAAGGATGAGGCAGAGGGAGGCGATTTCATTGCAAATTCTGGGAGCCACAATCCGGCATACTTCTGGGAATCTAAGTAAGCGGTATCTTCCTGGAAGTCTAAGTCCTCCATGACCCCATTTCCCAAGGGATCCCCCCTCGCCTATGGGGTATCCTGCCGATCTTGCTGAGAAATGGGTGAGGGATTCAGGGCATGAGGAAGGGAACTAGTTTTCTCCGGTTCAATTGAAACTGTCGCAGTCGGGGGGTCCTGCGGACAAGACGGCTTTGCCCTTTCACCCCCCCAACCCTCGACAGGACTCTTCTCCAAGCCCCCTGTATCAACCTTCTGGGTCATTTGAGTGGTGGGCCGGTAGGTTACCTCTTGTTCTCCAACACTGCTGCTTAGCGGATTGACTTGAGGTAGCGATTCATTCACTTTAGCATTAGGGGTCAGGGACCCTGTTTGCACACTTAGCATAGAGGTTGCCGTTTCCTCTCGTAGCTTCCCCAGCCGTCTAGTGCACAGACCGGCTGGTAGCATACTGCTTCACTACTTCACCACTAGTACAAACTCGAGGCGGCACTTCAGATATATCGAAGTAAAAATGCTATACAGGCACAGGACAGTACTTTAGTCGCACGATGGCCGTGTTCTTACTTTTAGGCCAAAATCCATCCATTTGTGCAAGAGCTGCAGACCAGAGCTGAAAACCAGAAGCCTCACCAGGCAAGCCTTTCTCCCAGCTTCCTGTCTGAACAGCTCCGCGCCATGCTCCACGCTGCCTCCCAGTAGATGTAGGAAAACACTCCCATTCCAGTGATAGATAGCAAGATTCTCTCCTCAAAACTACTGCACACCTCAGCAGCACAGCTCTGATTATAGCCTACTGTAACAACTTCTCTCTTCCCCCTCCCCATGGAGAGTAGTACACATTTTTTGTTACACCCCGAAGGCCAACTCTCAAAATCTAAATGGCAGTGTAAAATTATGAAACACTTTTTCCAACTCCACCTACTCTTCTTCCAAACCTAGTTTGCCTTTAAAACCCATTGCAAATATTTTTACAGTGTTTCCAGGAAGGGACTACTATTCGCACAACACTGGGATGAGGAAGAAGAGCAGAGTAATGCACAGCACAGGAATCCACGAGCAAAGGCAGTGCTCTAGTGGCAGCAAGTGCACACCTGTGTCCTGTAAGGAAGGCACCACTATTCCCACAACACTGGGATGAGGAAGAGGAGCGGAGTAATGCAGAGCACAGGAATCCATGAGCATAGGCAGCGCTCTAGTGGCAGCAAGTGCACACCTGTGTCCTGTAAGGAAGGCACCACTATTTCCACAATACTGGGATGAGTAAGAGGAGTGGAGTAATGCAGAGCACAGGTATCCACAAGCACAGGCAGTGCTCTAGTGGCAGCAATTGCACACCTGTGTCGGGGACATTTAAATCACTGAAGCAAGAAATACAAGCATGGTGCTGGCAGGAGGGAGTTGCTCGTCTCTGTGCAAAGGGACATCTGGAAGGAAGTTGTTGGAGCTCACCAGGTCAGGAACCTGAAGGGAGAAGGCTGTTGGAAGTGGATAACACAGAGAGGGAGAGATCACCAGAATCCAGTGGAGGGCTTTTGGGCACTTGCCGGTGTTGGAGCACAGCGCTTTGCTCATCAGATTCCCATGCAACAACAAGAAAACAGTGGAGAAACTGTTGCGAAGCAGAAAGCAGGAGAGAACCGGGGTGTATTGGCAGCCGCACCAAGCTTAAATTACTCATAGTGAAACCAATTGAGAAAAGGAATGGTTTCTAAAACCAGAGAAAGACTGAAAGAGCAGTTTTCTAAGAGAGACTTTCAAGTTCGTAAATGTATGCTGTAAGCATATTAGAGATAAAACGACCATATATAAGAAACCAAGTATATTAGCCAAGGAGGCTAAAAAGCAGAACCATCAAAAGGTGGGAGAGTGGGCAGGAGTTCACATATGAAAAGCCCTGGCAGGAGAGTATACCAGACTGTTGCAAAAGGTGTAAAAGAAATCCTGACAGGGAAATACACCAGGAGAGCTGGAAGTGAATAAGATACGACATAGCCAGGAGGCTGTGTTGGTTTAAGAGACTGGCAGGAGAGTACACCAGGTATGCCAACAACACATAACAAGACAACAAATTTGAAGATAAATGTTGCTGTTAACCCAGGGGAACGTCAAGAACTGTTCTTTTGCACCTGGGAAAGGTGGTCTGACTAATCAGAATCTGCCTTTCCTGGTTGGGATTCTGCCTTCACCGCTTGCAGCCGCGCAAAAAAATAAATAAGCAAAAGGAAATGGTCGCCATCAAAATAGAAAAGGGACTTGGTCCCTTTTCGGATGACAGTGGCCATTTTGAGCATATTTTCAACGGCAGCCATCATCTGAAAGGGGAGCTAGTCCTTCTTCCATTTTAATGGCAGCAGCCATTCTTTTGTCGTCAGTTTCCACCCTCCAACCTCTGCCCGACAGGGGATGCGTTCACACAGAATGCATCTCTGGTAGGGCAACCCCCACCAAGAAAACTATCCACACTTTTCCACAATCCTCTCAAACAACCTAAAAACTTCATCCCAAGCTATCCTTCTGGGAGACCTAAACCTAGGCTACAATGACCCTAAAGACCTGCAAGCAACTAATATCACTAATGTCATCTCAGAACTAGGCTTCTCCCAAAAAATCCTACAACCCACACACGAAAAAGGCCGTATACTTGACTGGGTTGCTGACTATAACTGCAATACAACGATTGTCGATATCACCCCACAAATCTGGACTGATCATGCACTGATAACTTTCCTCCTAAATGTTAACTTGGCCCTACCTATTGAAAATGCTCTGGCTCCCCCCTTGCCAACCAGAAACAAAAAACTTATAACTACAGAAAAACTGCTACCACTCATCCTCCCTAGATTAAACTCTCAACCTGACTCATTGGACACCTCATCACTAGTAAATGAATTCAACTCTTCTATGGCTACAGCTCTAGATACTATTGCCCCACTGAAACTGAGAAAGAGCAAGCCCAGAGCCCACCTAAACACCTGGTTTACTCCTCACCTTAAATCTCTAAGACTTGAAAAACGTAAATGCGAATCTGCTTGGCGACTAACCCCAACAGAGACAAATAAAATTACACTCATCAATGCCTCCAAGATCTACAAAAATGAAATAAAGAAAGCAAAAAGAGATAACTTCAACAACAGAATACTGCAGGCCAAATCTGGAACGAAAGAACTATTCCTTATACTAAAGGAATTAGAAAACCCCATTCCTGTCCAAGATAATTGCGACAAAAATAAAATATGGTGCTCGAACATCCAAAAAGCGCTAAATGACAAAATTGCCACACTCCAAACAAAAATTGAGATAAAGAAACAGAATATCCCACCCTCAACTAACCCAAGAGGCAAACCACCAATCAGCACTAAACTAGACTATAAATTTAACTTCTCGAAAGTAACTATACTCGAGACTGAAAAGATAATACTTTCACTCAAGCCATCCAATTGCCGAGGTGACCTATGCCCAGCCCAACTAATAAAGGACGCGGCCAGAGACCTCTCCCCATTCATTTCTAAGCTTATTAATGCCTCCTTTGCTTCAGGCATAATACCAGATAACCTCAAGCAATCCTGGGTCCTCCCCCTCCTAAAAAAACAAACACTGGACCCATCCATCCCGACTAACTACAGGCCTATCACAACGGTACCCTTCCTATTAAAAATCCTAGACAGGGTAGCCTACCTACAGATCCAAAAACATCTGGAGCTGCACCACCTTTTAGGCACAAGACAATCAGGCTTCAGACCCCAGCACGGAACTGAAACCGCGCTCATCGATCTTAAAACTCAGGTTGATGAGCTAAGAGACTCTGGAAAGATGGCCCTACTCCTCTTACTGGACCTCTCTGCAGCCTTCGACCTGGTGGATCATGATGTGCTCTGCACCCACCTAGAAACAGCTGCCCATTTCTCCACACATGCCATCGCATGGATCAAATCATTCCTAACCGGTAGAACTATGAGAGTCTTCTCTACTTCTGCTGCTGCTGACCCTGTATCCATCACATGTGGAGTCCCACAAGGTTCTTGTGTCTCCCCCACTATGTACAACATCTTCACGAAGCCCTTGTTCGATGATCTAGATGATCTGGGTGTTACCTACACTAACTATGCGGATGACACTCAGATTCTCATACCACTTTCAGGGGATTATGAACTAGATTTGGCCTTGGTGAACAAGATTTATCTCATCATTCAGGCATGGATGGCCACCCACGGGCTATGCCTGAATGATGACAAAACGGAACTTATCATACTGGGGAACAAACAAAACATCAATAGATTAAAAGAAGAATACTCCTCCTTCATCATAGACGGCAATATTATCAAGGTAGCAAAAGAAGTAAAAACATTAGGGTTTTACCTTGATTCCCACCTCTCCCTAACCAAACAGGTGAGCGCAATGGCATCCAGCACCGCATATACCTGCAAGCTGATTAGAGCCGCAAAACCATACCTATCCACTGCCAACTGCCTAACCCTTGCTCGAGCATTAGTGCTGTCGAAATTGGACTATTGCAACGCACTATACTTAGGAGCCAATAAACATACGTTGCAAAAAATTCAAACACTACAGAACAATGCTCTTAGAGCTGCCTTAGGAATTCCAAGAAGGGAGCATATTTCAGAAGCTAGAAGACAATCCAACTGGCTCTCCACAGTGGACAAAATCAAACTCAAGACAGCTTCTCTAACTTTCAAAAGTATCAACCATCTAGCACCCAAATACCTAGCCGCTAGATTCAACAGAAAAATCTCCACTAGACCCACTAGAGAAGCATACTCCAACCAGTTAGTGATCCCCCCATTCAAACTAAGTACGGCCGGAGGAAACAGCTTCCCGGTCAAAGCTGCCCAGCTTTGGAACTCCCTCCCGCCCGGCCTGAGATCTACCCAATCCTACGCCCTCTTCAGATCTAACTGCATCAACTGGATCAAAGAAAATGACCGATAGTCCCGCCCTACACCAATATAACTACTGTCCTACAGTCGTACTATGTACATAATTAAATACTCTCTATCTTCCTACTGCATATTTCCTGTATATATTATGTTATATGTTTATATTATGCACAATGTATATTCTCCCTATTGTCCTGCATTATGTAATTTCTACTATGTATAACCACCATTTGTAAGCATGCGTAACCTGTAAAGTTTAAAGTATCCTTGAACAACGCGCCCGGTTACCCTCGGGTTTGGTGCGCGCTATAAATAATAAACAAACAAACAAACAAACACTCCGGGAAATTCCAGGGTGCAAATAGCTTTCACGCCCCTCAGCCAGAGCGGACATGGCATTTGACAGCCTGCAGCTGAACATTTATAAAACACTCTAGGCCAAAGACATTGGGCCTCATTACGAGGTTGGGGGTAGCCATGCCCTTATTAAGGGCATGGCTACCCCAAAACTTGTGTCCAGCTCCGGATCCTGCGAAAGTGGAATTATTGGGCCATTCTGACCTTTGCTGGGCCCGGCAATTCCCGTTGTGCGGGACCCACACCGGTACGTCCCCATTCCCATTTGAGCCCCCATAGGGCAGAACTAGTAATGTGGCGGCATGGTACCAACGGCGCCGGTAGCACTACCGGCGCCGTTGTTGCCATACCGCCACTATTGTAATGAGGCCCATTATCCTTTTCATCTTAGAATTCGTTTGTTTAGAGTGTGAGGGTCAGAATAGTACTTTGGACACAGGATGGTTTTGTTTTGGACACTCTGACACTGACAGATCCTTAGTTTTGAGTTTAGGTAAGGAAACTCTGCTAGTGCAGGGACAGCAAGGCCTTTTCCCAGCCCTCCACTGACCCTATTACCAGCAGCTCTGTGGTGGGTCCATCCAAAGCCTCCTTGCGCCAGAAATAACATTGCGGCCAGTATAAGTAGTCGAGCCACGTCCCATGACCTCAGTTCTCCTTCCACGCATTTACGCTTCAACACCGTCATGCCATGGACTCTGTGGGAATATGTCCCGCTTCCCATCAACACTTTTATGTTGAAAAGTATGACACAATGAGGAAGGCGACCAGATCCCATTTGGGTTGGAGCCCATGAGTTCCAGAGAGGAGAGGGACTGAGTTCTGTGGTAGTGGCGACATGCTGGACACTTCCTTGGAGTTGGACATTCTACCAACACCAGGTAAACCTCCAGCTGCTTCTTAGTGCCTGATGGGAAAGGGGGCCGATACCCTGGGTTTCTCTGCACCACCCAGGTCCAGAGTGCAACACAAACTCTGCGACATTCTGGACGATGCACCACAGAGGCACCCCCTAGCGACGGAAAGGTTTCTGGAGAACAGCTGCACGAGGATATGGATATCATAGATGAGGAAACCGTGGCAGGTATATCCATCAGAAAAAAACATTACCGAGAGGCAAGTCATTTGATAGTTTACTTCCGTAGAAACAATTGTAACTGTTTAATTCACACTTCTTTATGACTAGAAATTCATGTAAAATAAAATATAAATTTTTTACTTCATACTTTCTCTACATATCAGGCAGAAATCCCTGTAGGCTGGCATCACTGGGCTGAACATACCACTATTGTTTGGAGGATTTACCTCAAAATGTCCCCCTAACTCGTAATGAGGCCCCCTGTGTAGTTTTCAGGAGGGGCTACATTCCATTTTATTGTTGTGTGGCTATAAATGGGCCTTTTACTCACCAGGCTCCCACAACACAATCCAGACCCCTTTTTGTGGATTCTGATCATTGCCACCTAGGTTGTATCTCAGCATGCCCACGCACCCTCTGTGCTGTGACCAGGAACTGCTTAACTCACATCCCTAATAACCAGTGGGGATGCTGGCCCATCACTGCTAACATCCAAGAATTGATTGCTGCCATTTAGTGATTACACACGCTGATCTACGGTGGAAATTCTAGTCATCCTACTCCAGGGGTATCTGTGCAACACAATCCCACATAATTCCATTGCCAGCATCTGTTGCAACCCATATGGCATCAACCCTGGAATAAGACCTTATGTACGTGTGAATAGTACGCATAGTTAGTCACCCCAGGATGCGTGAGACACCAACCATCCACCTGTCAGTCCTACCTTACTGCATTTATTGTACGTCTAGTGCAGGTAGCTATCACAACAGTATATGCGAGAACCTTTGAGCCTTCCAGTATGGAGGACAAACGCCAGGTTGCTGTGAGCCGATAACGTCATTGTTTGTGCGTGAATCATGTTCCAAGTGGATAATCCCTAGAAGGCCCCCATCTGTTCTCAGGTGTGTCTACTGTGCAGCCACAACCTTAGGCTGTGTGTGCTAAAGCACCCTCCACTTTCACTGTATTCTTAAAATGTGGCTATTCCAGGCCTTCCTGTGGCTCCAGTCTGTGTTCCTCTTTGCACCATGAGGCCTCCTGGTGACCGTACCGCTATAAATATTGTTAACATAACAGAACTTTTTTAGGATGTCAAGGCCCACAATATTTAACAATCTTGGCCTAACCATATCCCTGTGTGGCACGTATCAATCTCAAGTCCCCTTTGAATCCCCTTTGAATCCAATTCCGGTGATCCATTTATCTGTGCCACAATGTAATATAATTGTAATCAAAAAAGCCCTGCTGTACTTCAACACCCTCCATCCTCGTCTCTCGTCTCTACATGTGTGATTCTGAACTCGCTGAGTGAAAACAAATTAAGAACTCCATCAGTGAGGTTCCTCACTAGGAAGTAGAAAGAGCCAGATTCCTGCCCTTGACGCAGTACCCCTCCAACAGAGCCAAGTGCATTGGTTCATTCAAGAGGCACTTATATCTTTGCCATCACCTTCCTCTACCAAAAACGTAATGCACATGTTTTCCCACATCCTTGCATTGCTCCACAAGTTGGTGTACTGCTTTCAGCAGGACTTTCAGGATCCCATGGCTGAACACTTCCACAGGTTCGCAATGTATCGATATTGATATTTTATTTGTATCACGCTCATACACAAGTGTTACAGAGTGGGACGGGGCAAGGGAGGGGAAACAAGGGAGGACAAAACAACGATCTTACCAGGCCCAGTGACAGTGAGAACACGCAAGTGCAGGGGAGAGGGAAGTGGGAAAGTGCATGCGGGGATAAAGGAAAGTGCTAAGGAAGGGATAAAACAACAACTGGTAGTGCAGCCAGTAGGGTGGCAAGTGCAAGGTTAACAAGCCGACAAGGGGTGTCTGCAGGTAAGGGGGCTGTAGGGTTGCAGATACAGACCCAAGTGCAAGGGTTGCCAAGAGGCAGTGCGGGTGAGTGGATTGGTCGGCAGGGACCTGGGCCCGAGGTCAGAGGGGAGCCAGGTGCAGGGTACTGAGGCAAATAGATCAGCAGGGTAGAGGAAGATCGAAGGCAGAAGCAAAGAGGAAGGTCTTGGGATTGCTTCCGGTACAGGAGGTGGTTCTCCAAGTTTTAGAGTGGCAGGGAGGCTGTTCCAGGGCGAGGCCCCATCCGAGGAAAGAGTTCTACCCCCAACTCGTTTCTTGTAGAAGCGACGGACCCTCAGGGAGTTTGAGGTGAAGGAGCAAAGAACTCGAGTGGGAAGGAATTTACGGAGGTGGAGTTGGAGAAGACGGGAACACCATTCAGGTTCCCTACACTCAAGGGGTGTCTTTTGAATATAGTACACACCACTTTGGCTCCCTCCCTTGAGGTCTAAGTGTCATGACAGTGGTACTTGGGCACCATCTTTATGGCGGCAGTGTCTTACGTACCGCATACCACCCTGCCTTCTTTATTGTTTTACCCCAACTAATGTTGTGTGGTGTAACTGAAATGTCTTCTGTAGGAATGACTTGGATACGATTAGTGAGTGAGGTAAAGCTACGTAGAACATGCAGATGTCATTTCTGTGAATGCACTTTCCCAGCACTGCAGAAACGATTAGCATGTTAGAGGGAGTGTGTTTAGTGTGGGTAAGGTTGCACATATGAATGTTTCAACATACTTGCTATGGGCATAGTCGGAAGTTGGTGTGAAAGACGGCGCCTCTAGGCCAGGTAGCCAAGGGAGCCAATGTGCACTTGCTATCAGTGTGCAGATACGATTGCAGATGCATGAAATTTGAATGCCGACACAGTTGATATGCAAGGGCTGGAAAATGATGTGCAAGATATTGCTAGAGACACGGTTGCATTGTGAGCAGATGTCCACTTGCTGTGAGTGTGCAGATACGACTGGTGGCACATCAGATTTGAATTCAGACAGTGTTGATAAGCAATTGCTGGAAAATGATGTGAAAGATATTGGAAGAGACACAGTTGCATTGTGAGCAGATGTCCACTTGCTGTGAGTGTGCAGATACCAGGGGAGCCGATTTATGAATTTCCCGGGGGGTGCCCAAATGTAGGAAGTGACATCACAGGCAGTTATATGACCGCATTTGCACGTAGTTGCCAACTTGGTGTAAGGGGGTGGGGTACAGAACAGTGGAAACATTGGCTAACTTGTACTGCATATACTAAAGTCAAGTAAGAAGGAGGTTTAAACCATCCAGTTGCATTCCAGTAGGCAATCACTGCCCCAACTCCACTCCTCTATAATAATCCAGGTTGTAGTAGCCCTCAAAAGGCAGAACAACACAAGCAGGATGGGAGAATGAAATGCCATCCCATCCTGTGAGTGTGTCAAACCTCAGGGCAAAGACTGTGCGTGTGCGTCCTAGCTTGGAGCACAATCTCACTAATTTGGTGCAAATCTCGCAAGTGGGAGCATGGGAATTCCATGCGTGTGTGTGGGCTGCAGACCTCGGATCATATGCTCACTTTTTCAGTGTGAAATTCTGGCCAAGGCTCTTTGGGCAATCATTCAGGATGGGTCTCACACATTTAAACAGTGTGATATATTGAGTGGGCACCTCACTCCTTGGATAGTATCACCTGTTGCTGGTAATCTCACAACTGAATGTACAGTTTCACTCTTGGTCATCTCAGCAACCCAATGTATATTAATGGAGTGAGTCTCCCATCTGGGAAGACAATTATATATGCTGATATCTTACAGCCACAAGCCTTCTATCTCTTGACCCATGACGGCTACCAACATCCTGAGTGGCAGCGTATGGACAGTAGGCAGCTCGGGACATGCCTGTTGCCAATTGAATGTAGCCAGATCTACTATTAAGACACTGGGAGAGTGCCATGAATCCACATTCGTGGTGAAGAAGTACTCAACATACAGAACACAATGGTATAGTGTTGCAGTCCTGCTGAGAAATGACAGTTCGGTCTGTTTAAATGTAAAGCAGAGTGGCTGAGAAGTACACGCACTGTGCCATTTAAAAATAAAGCAACTGTGGTGGGTGGAAGTGCTGCTTCGGTGGCATCAAGAGTATGAATTCCTTGCGGGGTAGTGTTGATCATTTCATATTGAAGTATAGCAGCCCTATTGAGAAGTGCCATTAAAAGTGAAGCTGTCCAGTAGGCTGGATCAGTGCTGCCCCATAAAAGGTGTAGAAGCCTCTTTGAGAAGTGCCAGTACTGTCCCAACAGTGAGAAGTGTAGTATTTTCACATTAACTATGCTTAAGCACTTTGGGTTATTGAATAGTGCTGCTAGATTCTGAGTAATTCCATCCCTTTAAATATATTAGCTCTTGTATAACCACGACAGTGTTGAGTTATTCTGATGATGATGAAGATGATATCAGACTTGCTCAATAGTTCTGGTTCTGTATCATTAAATGTACTTCAGATCTTCAGGAGGATAGCTCAGGGGCAACATGCTCGCCTTGGAAGCAAGATGACACGGAGCAACATAGGTTTGATCCCTCAGTCCGCGCAACACAGGTTCGATCCCTCGGTTCGCGCAACACAGGCTCGATGCCTCGGTCCACGCTTAGAAACCTCTGGGTATTACGCGCATTATAATTAACCAATACAAATTCGCCAACTTTTAACCAAATGAACCAATAATTAACCAATTTTCGCCAGCACCGGATACACACAGTAGGTTGGGCCAGCCTCCAGACTTCGGATTGGCTGCCTACCTGCACTTCTGTGCCTCCCCCACTGACAGGCGGAAGCCGGAGGGCGGAAGAAGTGCCCGACACAGAAGGGCCCAGCAAAAGGGCCCCGTCTGCGCCGCTGCCCTGGCCCCAGTTATGCTACAAGTCTTCACCTCTATTTGTATTTATTTTGTATTTGTTTATTTATAATGCGCACCATCTGGCCCAAGGGCATCCGGGCACAACTTGTGCAAGGTATACATTTTATCTACCATCATATGTACAGACAGGTTATATACAGAAATCGTGATCAGCTTATATACATGCATAGAATGCAGACAGAGATATACACGTGAATTACAGAAGACGGACACCAGTGAGGAGTAGGAAAACATGAACTGTACAGTGAATGGAGCTACTGGGTAACTGTATAGTGAGAAGGTTCAGTTCTGCTCGAAGAGCCAAGATTTAGTTTTCAGCTTGAATGTATTGAAAGAGTCTTCGGCTCTAATGGAGACCGGGAGGGTGTTCCATAGTTTGGAACACCCTGCTGTCGCGCCGCAAGACTACCGGATCACCATTGCAAACCCTCAGCTAGCTATCATTTGCAAGTAAGACCTTTCATACACCTCTGACTGTCTATCCTTGAAACACCTTTGCGTTTTCAGGCTAGCATTCCAATTGACAGCCGACTCATCGCAAACATTCCAACTCTTCCAGCCTCATCCCGAAACTCAAAACAATCTATTTATTCGTGCCAGAACAGCGCTACGTACCAAAATTCCTGTTAGGCCACTATTGACTCCCCTCTTAGACTCTCCGCACACCTGCCTATGCCGGACTACGTCTCTAACTCTTTGTTAGAGACGGCCTTGTGCCCTCCCAGTGCCTTGTGCCCTCCCAGTGCCGCTCACTGTTTCATACTCACCCGCTATTCCCGCTGCTGACCGCAGCGAAACCGTGTGAAAAGACTGCCTCTGCATCCAACCAGATTACTGAACCGATTACGTGTACCCATATACTTGTACACTCAGACAGCCAAGTGGCATTCAGCCTGCATATGCATCTTCACTACTGACCTAATTTTGCTTTAGCAAATCTGCATTTAGGCTGCCCTTACATCTGTTTCAGCGAATTTGCATTTAAGTCGCCTGTACATGTACCTATTTTTGCCTATGTTAGCAAATTCATATTTAGGTTGCCTGCCCATGTCCAACAGCTATCCGCCAGTACTTACCTATTTTTGCCTATTTCAGCAAATTCGTATCTAGGTTGCCCGTACATGCCCAATAGCTACCAGCCAGTCAGTGCCCACCCACTCTCGCCTGCTTTAGAAAATCTGTATTTAGGTTGCCTGTACATCTGTTTTAGCAAATTTACATTTAAGTTGCCTGTATATGTCCACTAGCTACTTGCCTGTTCTAGCATATCTGCATCTAAGTTGCCTGTACATGCCCAACAGCTATCCGCCAGTGTTTACCCATTTTTACCTGTAATATCAAAGTTGTATTTAGGTTGCCAGCACTCTAAGCCACTTAAACTAACACACTATGTATCTTCCACTCTTCTACATGGTCCTACTTAGAACCATCCTCAATCTGACCACCCTTCACAACATGAATATGTCCCAGCCACAGAACCAGCTACCTCTAGGAAGTGCACCCTCGGAGTCAGCCAACATGGCCTCTAAACCTTGTAGCCTCCAACAGCGAAACCTTAAACTTTGCGCTAGACTCCCAAGATTTTATGACCCTCTAACGAATGTCCAATCCGCTACTAACCACCCCAGGTGCACTATGCATACCTCCAACACCCCACCACACACAGATAACAATGGCCAACACCCACTACAACTCAACAGTCGAATCTTTAGAGATTCCACTTCCCCAAAGTGCCAACAAAAAGTCCAGTTGCCCTCTGCCCCACCTAGCACACCTGGAATAAAAGGCGCCTTAATAAACGCCCGCTCTATGGTAGCCCATGCCACTGAAATAGCGGCCATAATCCATAATGAAAACATAGATCTCTTGAGCATTACTGAATCCTGGCTCCACCCAGCAGCAGCACAAGCTATCATGCTAGCCATCCCAAATAATTACACCGTCATACGCTTGGATCGCACCACGTCCAGAGATGGCGGCCTTGCTATAATTGTTAAAAACAACATAATGCTAAGACTCTCCTCACCTCACAACACCAAGTCCTGTGAATCCCTCACAGCCAAACTCACCATAGCTAACAACCAAACTATGACCATTTACTTGATATACCGACCACCAGGCCCCCTAGGTTCCTTTGAGGAAGACCTCATGAACCTACTATCTGACAATTTAAAAAATTCGACTCAATGCCTCATCCTAGGCGACTTCAACCTTGGACTTAATGACCCACGTGACCCCAATGCCCTACAAATTAACAATTCCCTTGAGGAACTAGGATTTACCCAAAAGATTACAGAACCCGCACATATCAAAGGAAGGACCCTTGATTGGATTGGCGAACACAACTGCCCAACCACTATCACCTCTATAATGCCTCAGCTATGGTCCGACCACCATCTGGTATCCTTCACCATAGAAGCCACCCCACCTATGAAGAATAATATCCTAGCTCCTACCGCACCTACTAGAAATAAAAAAAAACAACATTACCCCTGAAAATCTTATCCCCCTCATTCTCCCACCTTAAATTCAATTTCAGATCAGTCCGACCCAGCCTCCATGGTAGTAAAGTACAACAAAGTGATGCTCGCCTCCCTGGACGCGATTGCATCACTGAAGATTAGAAAGAGCAAACCCCGCAAACACCTCAATACCTGGTTCACACCCCTTCTGAAAGATATCAGACAAAAGAAATGCCTAAGCGAAAAAATCTGGAGATCAAACCCTTCAGACATCAATAAAAATAACTTGAAGAAACTAGCTTCCCATACAAAAAAGAAATCATCCTTGCTAAACAAACTTCCTACAACAAGAACTGGTGCACAGGCATACAAAATTCCCTTGCCAACAATATAACAATGCTCCAGGCAAAGATTAACAACAAAAAAGCTGCCATAACTATTCCAAATACTGCTAACACCTGCACCACTTTCAAAACCACTACAAACACATTACCTATTCCACAATCTACTCCGTCTCCACTCACACCAGACACCCCTCCCTTCTACTTTCGCAAAGTTTCCACCAAAGAAGTCGAGAAAGTCATCCTCACTCTCAAACCCTCCAACTGGCAAGGCGACCCATCTCCAGCCCAAATGATAAAAGACGCTTCCCGTGAAATCTCACCCTTCATTACTAAACTTTTAAACACCTCTTTTACATCAGGCATCATACCTAGTAACCTAAAACACTCCTGGGTCCTCCCTCTCCTCAAAAAGCAAACCTTGGACCCCTCCGTCCCAACTAATTACCGTCCCATAACTACTGTGCCATTCCTATTTAAAATCCTAGACAAAGTATCTTACTTAAAAATCCAGCACCATTTGGAACTAAACCACCTCCTAGGAGTTCGCCAGTCCAGCTTCAGACCTCAGCATTGTACTGAGACTGCACTCCTAGACCTTAATGCACAAATAGACTCCCTAAGAGATAAAGGTACGACATCACTCCTACTACTCCTCGACCTCTCTGCCGCATTCGATCTGGTAGACCACGCAATACTATGCAATCACTTGGTCACAGCAGCCTGCTTCTCTCATGAAGCAGTCGCATGGATCCCGTCCTTCCTAGATAATAGGACAATGCGAGGTTTCTCTCCTCTAGCTGCCACAGACCCTGCACTTATATCATGCAGTGTACCCCAAGGTGTCATGTATCGACGATATCGACCCTTCTGGTCTGCCTGGTCCCTCAGTCAATAGACTTTATTGCAGTCACATTCAAAATGGCCGACGCTATGTTCAGAAGCGGTCTAGTTGGTCTAGTTGTTCGTGCAGACCTCATGCTTCCTTGAAAACAGTCACGCCCCCGTGCTTCTGCACGTCTCAACGCTCTGCTTGCCTGCCCTTCGCCCGGCAAGTTGTGTACTCGCGTTAGCCTTTTCCCTTCATAAGCCCTGGTTTCCAATTACTTTAATTCCTGGTTACCCCTTTCCCCAGTGCTCTCTCAGAACCCCTTTTCCCTGTATTCTTATCCTGATTCCATCCTGGTTTCTTCCTGGACTCTTCCTGGAACAACTGAACGTACCCGAGCCTCAGCGTCTCCGCGCCCGGGAGCCGCGAACCTCAGCGTCTCTCCGAATTCCAGCAGACTGGATTCAGAAGACTCCAGAGCCTACCTTTACAAGGCACGCTCATCCAGGAAAAAGAAACCCACACACTCAAAGAAGAAAACCACAAGAAGCAAACAGGTGAGTCACGAATCCGAGGACCCAGATTCTGACACAAGGCTCATGCGTATCTCCTACCCTATACAATATTTTCACAAAGCCCCTTTTCGATGATCTAGATGGCCTAGGTACCACCTGCACTAACTATGCAGATGATACACAGATCCTCATCCCGTTGACGGGAGATTATGACAAGGATTTGGCCTTTGTGAACAGAGTCTACCTCATCATCCAGGCATGGATGGCCTCCCATGGTCTATGCCTGAATGATGACAAAACTGAACTCCTCATTCGAGTGGATTGTGTCCTCGAACATATTCCTAATCTTTGCTGCTCTTCGGAAATGTTTTCGGCACAGGGCACCGTGCGTCGATGTCGTCGAGTCGATGGTCCCACGAAGGCCTCCGTCGAGTGTGACATCATCGTGTGTATAAGTAGCACGCACGGCGCCCGTTGGCCTCAGTTCCGATTTTCCGCAGTTACGCTGCTTCGGACATTCGGCACGCCTCGAGTTCTGTGAAGAATATATATACAAACAAGAAGAAATATGTCCCCATCATCGACACCGACCACAACCCCGAGATCGGGTTTCAAGAAATGCAAGTCGTGCGGCTCAAAAATGTCAAACACGGACCGGCACCGCAAGTGTTTGTGGTGCCTCGGAGAAGGCCACGACATGGAGGCCTGTTCAAAGTGTCAGGCGATGACGGGGAAGGCCTTGCGAGAAAGGAGAGGAAAGCTACAGGTAGGTCGGAAGGATCGAAAAGCCTCTAGCGTCGAGTCGAGACCCCATGAGGAGAAATCTCCTAGACGTGAAAGGCATTTATCTAGATCCCGAAACAATTCTCATCGCTCGCCGTCTTGGTCAAAAAAATCGAAGAAACGACGGCACAGGTCTCCCTCCACCTCGTCAGATGAGTCTCTGAAAAAAATTCAATGCCCCACGAAACATTCGTCTTCCGAAGAGTGGGAAGCATTCAGGGTCAAAATGATGGAGGTGTTTGTCCACACCTTCTTCGGAAGCCGGACGGGAGCGTCATCACTCCGACACTCGCGCGCCCTCGAGCCCGGGTGATCATAAAAGGAAGGATAGGGAACCTTCCAGGACGCCGAGCGATAAACGCTTGAGTCGAGTCGACCGCTCGAGGTCACTGACGCCGTCCGAGACCTGTCACACCTCGAAGGGAAAATCGTCGAAGACTGCCTCGACCCCCTCGAAGCAGACCCTGTCGACGACCACTATGTCGTCGACGCCGTTGACGCCTTTATCGACGTCGATGCCGAAACCCTCGGCGCCAAAGGTTCCAACCAAGCCAGGGCAGGCAGAAAAGGAGAAGGAGAAAGTTACAAAACATGTAATTTCTTCAGAGCCTAGTACTACACCTCTTCCTCCTCCTCTCCCAGAGAAGGTTTTCAAGCCTCTCCGTAAGAAGGAGTTTTTCAAATACTTGACCTCAATTTTTAAGGAACAGGAGAGATCCGACGAGGAAAATGTACCTTTTGGATTGGAACATTGCACCCCAAATGTCCCAGAATGCTTAATCTCAGAGGAAAGCAGAATGAGGGATTTGGTGGAGTCTTTACATAATGCAAGTGGCATTGACACTTCTCCTGAGAATGACTTTGGTAGACCAGATCCAGGAGAGCATGCCAGTCCATCTTACCGTCAGTTAATGACCAAGGTGGTAAATTACTTGGGATGGGCTAGACCACCAGCCCAATTTGTTCAAGACGATTTAACGGACATATTGGACCATGGTCCCACTGAAGACCCAGTACTACCTTTTCATGTAGCCTTACAAAACAGGGTGGCCAAGAATTGGGAAACTCCGGATTCTATTCCTCTGGTAAATAAGTCCCTCACGTCAAAATACCGCCCAGCCAGTAGCGACCCCGGTTATCTGTAAAAACATCCAACTCCTGAGAGTCTGGTCATACAGGCAGCCACAGCTTCCAACAAACTTGCATACCCGTCTATCCATCCAGACAGGGACGATAAGCGTGTGGATGGTTGGGCACGGAAGGTATTTTCAGCCGGGAGCATGGCATTAAAATCTGCCAACTCCACATGTGCCTTGGCAACATTTTCATACACTCTGTGGGAGTGCATCGCAATGGCAGCAGAGCATATACCAGAAGGGGAAGAAAGGGAATGTTTCCTAGCCATCGTTAGAGATGGAAAGGAGGCCATGCAGGAATCCCTTCAATCTGGATTGGACACTGTGGATAGTGTAAGCAGGTCCATGGGCACTAGCACGGTAATGCGCAGGTTTGCGTGGTTACGGAAGTCGGGTTTTGCACCGGACGTACAGAACCGCCTTCTGAACATGCCTTTTGACGGGTCTCACCTTTTTGGCAACAAGGCTGACGAGAGCCTTGAGAGGTTGCAGACCTCAAAAGCAGCGGCCAAATCTTTAGGAGCTGCTATTAGGCAACCTCAGCCTTTTCGTGCACAAAGGCAATCATGGAGGGGACAATCCTATCGTTATTACAACTCATATGGAAAGACGAGAGGAATGGCCAGTCAAAGGGGCCAAAGAAAGGCCGCTCGTGGTGGACGAGGAAAATGTGCTAAACCAGCTCCAGCTGCAGCTTCTTTGCCATCAGCGGCTGCAACATCCGTCACAAAACACCAGTAGGAGGCAGGCTGTCGCAGCATCTGCAAGACTGGCGAGCCATTACTTCAGATGTTTGGGCTCTAGAAATAATAGCCCAAGGCTACTACCTTCCTTTTCTAAAGCAACCTCAAAGCAATCCACCAGGGACACACCCATTGAAAGTTTCAAACCTGCTCCTACAGCAGGAAGTTCTAACCCTGCTGGAAAAAGGTGCTATAGAACCAGTACCTGCAGCGGAGAGGAACAAGGGATGGTACTCCCCGTATTTTTTGATCCGCAAAAAGGACAGAGTACTGAGACCCATCTTGGACTTAAGAAACCTGAACAAGTTCCTCAGGAAAGGCAAATTCAAGATGGTTACCCTTTCTCAGATCCTTCAGGCCCTTCAACTCCAGGACTGGTTGGTGTCATTGGACCTCCAGGATGCTTATTTTCATGTGCCGATTCATCTCAAACACAGAAAATACCTGAGGTTCGTAGTTGGCGACTCACACTATCAGTTTTGAGTCCTGCCATTCTGGTTGACCTCTGCCCCGAGGGTCTTCACCAAGTTAATGGTAGTGGTGGCAGCGCACCTCAGGAGAGGGGGATTCATGTCTACCCATACCTGGACGATTGGTTGATCAGAGCGCGCTCTGCTGAGCAAGCACTGGATCATCTGAAAGTCACCTGCCACTTCCTCCACAAACTGTGCTTCTCCCTCAATTTCAAGAAGTCTCAAATGACACCTTCCCAACAGCTTCAGTACATAGTAGCTGTACTAGACACATCCTTGGGAAAGAGCTTGCCTCCCAAGACGAGGGCTCAAGACATTCTTCAGATGGTTTATTCCAAATTCCAAAATGCCCAAAATCTCCAGGCTTACAACTTTTTAAGGTTGCTTGGCCTCATGGCATCCTGCATCTTTCTGGTGCCAGAGGCACGCTTGAGGATGAGATCCCTTCAATGAGCCCTAAAGACTCAGTGGTCCCAGTTCTCGGGTCAAATAACAGATCTTCTTCAGATTCCGAACAAGGTCAGACAAGACCATCTATGGTGGACCTGTACAGAGAACATCCTAAAAGGAGAACCTTTTTGGCAACCATGGCCGGAGATCACAGTAGTGACAGACGCCTCACTCCTGGGGTGGGGAGCTCATGCCAATGATTTGACAATCAACGGTCGTTGGTCTCCATCGGAGTCCAAACTACATATCAACCTTTTAGAGCTGAGGGCAATCAGACTAGCGCTGAAGGCCTTCCTGCCATCTGTCAGGGGAAAGAATGTCCTGATAATGATGGACAAAACAGCGGCCATGTACTACCTAAACAAAAGAGGAGGTGTGGGGTCACTACCCCTGTGCAGAGAGGCAATGCAGCTCTGGTATTGGGCAATTCAGGAGGGAATCTCTAACGGCAATTCATCTAGCCGGGGAAGAGAATATGATGGCAGATGCTCTGAGCAGGCAGAGCACGGTGTCCCACGAATGGGAACTGGCTCAGGAAGTCATTCAAGAGATCTTCGCCCTTTGGGGAACCCCTCAGGTAGACCTATTCGCAACCAGTACCAACCGAAAATGCGAAAGGTATTGCTCAAGGGAATTTCCCCCAAGAGGAGCCCTGGGGGACGCGTTTGTGGTGGATTGGAATTTCCCACTATTGTACGCGTTCCCTCGGATTCCTGTCATTCCTCAGGTCATCAGGAGGCTGAGACGCTTCAGGAACCGCATGATTCTAATAGCCCCGGATTGGCCCAGGAGAACGTGGTATCCGGACCTTCTAGAAATGTCCATCTGTTCTCCAGTACGTCTTCCTCAGAGAGAGAACCTTCTCTCTCAAATGGAAGGTCAAGTTCTCCACCCAGAGGTCAGAACACTCAACCTTCATGCTTGGTATCTGAAAGGCTGAGATACAGGGATTGGAACCTTCCAGATGATGTTATGGAGGTGTTGCTTTCGGCAAGAAGGCCAGCAACAAAGTCTCTATACTGTTGCCATTGGAAAAGGTTTTGCAACTGGTGCAGGGAAAAGAATGTCGATCCTTTTCTATGTTCTATTCCGGAAGTACTACCTTTCCTTCTGACCCTAGCACATAGAGGTCTGAATATCGGAACAATAAAAGGTTACCTTGCAGTGCTTTCCATTTTCAAGCGCTCATTGGAAGAATGCTCCTACTTCAAAATTCCTTTGATAACACAATTCTTTAAAGGTCTTACTAATGTGTTTCCTCCTCACCCATTTCAAGTACTGATTTGGGATCTAAATTTAGTCCTAAAATTTCCACATCAGATCTCAGGAGATCTACCAACTGGCTCTCCACAAAAGACAAATTCCTCCTCAAAACTGCATCCCTCACACACAAATGCCTTAACCATGCAACCCCGAAATACCTCATAGACAGATTCACCAGACAAACAGCCTCTCGCCCTCTAAGAAAAGCCAACTCTAACCTCCTGCTAGTACCCAGATTTAAACTCACTAAATCTGGTGGGAGCAGCTTCACTGTTAAAGCAGCACAATATTGGAACTCCCTTCCCCCTGCTTTAAGGGAAGATCTCCCCTACCTCCAATTCAGATCCAACCTTATTCAATGGCTAAAGGAACATGATGTCTAGCCCCACCCTACTCTACTAACCTCTTGGATCTCTTGTATATTGTGTATATCTTGTTCTGCCTTATTTATGTGTCACATGCATACTTGTAAACTTACTGTGTATACATCCTGCTTCTTTGACAGCACATGCATACAGCATTGTAACCATAGCTGCATCCCCTTTCCATGTATAATCTGTAACCTGTAACCAAGCTTAACAATCCTCATTATGCCTTCGCGCCCGAATACCCCTGGGTCTGGTGCGCAATATAAACATTAAACACAACATAAAAATAAATACATTGGCTGAGAGGTGCTAAGCCTTGTAAGAGTGTAGCCGCTCAACTGAGAAGTGCTATTGTTGTCCCATCAGAAGTATAGCAGCCCCACTAAGATGAACTAGCATTGCCTCAACAAAAGCATAGTATTACCGCTGAGAAGATTCAACAATGATAGAAGTCCTATTGGGAAACAGCAGTACTACCCCATCAAGAGTATAGCGAGCTAACTGAGGAGTACCAGCATTGCCCCATTTCAAATATGGCTAGCTCTACTAGAAAGTGCTGGCTCATATAGATTACACATCCCTGCTGAGAAGTGCTGTTACTGTCTCTATCGAAGCCCAATAGCTCTGCACCATTGAGTTACAGCAGCCCTACAAGTACTGTCCCATTGAATGCTATTACAATGAACAAGGTCAACAGTATGGCAAGATTCATACTGAGTTCTATGTGATAATTCTTGATTTTGAAGAACAAATACAAAAAAGACCGATTTATTTCGGCCAATTTGTGTGGTCTTCAAAATGCTGAATTATCACATTCTACTGCCCCCCCACCTTGCCACCCCCCCCAAGATGGTGATCCCACCAACCCCCCCCCCACTCTGTTTCCTTCCTTAGAATTCAGGGGAGTTCCCTCCCTCAATGCCTCCGTTCCCTGCCCATAGCATTCACCCTCACCACGTGCACACTCAGAGACATGCAAACAGTCTAATTTGCCCTCTCCCTGCCCCCTCCCTCCGCAGATGCAATGCAAGAGGTGTGCACAGATGTAGAGGTACACCCAACGCAAAAGAGGGACAGAAGCTCTTGCTTTGCATCTGTGCCTCCATTTCTAAATATCTTCCAAAGAGGGGTGCACAGATGTACAAACACACCCAACCCAAACGATTTTTAGAAATTGAGGGACAGACTTGCTTTGCATCTGTGCCACTTTCACCAGCTTTTGCCTGCCGTACATGTTCCCGGCTTAGCACGTCTTTTGTGGCACGCAGGTTTCCCCTGTTTGATTCCATGAATATGTGTTGTTAGCGCGCGTGTGGGCGTTGCGAGTATTTGGCAGCGGTACTTCACCCGTAACGTCCACATTTTCACATGTTGTTCCCCATTTCGTGTGTTCTGCCCCCTTTTTAGGTGTGTGCGCTGGGCTATGTGCGCCTTCACTGGCCGTCTCGCGCACAGCCTTCGGGATGTTGCAATGACGTGTGCGCCACACGCAGATTCAGCGCAGATCACAGGTAACCCACACACACCGCCTTCCATTAATCGACAAACGGGTGCTTGCAGGTCTTTTGCACACGTTTGCTGCGATTTTTACGCTTGCGCCCCCGTTTTCAGCACACATTAATTACATGAATTACCCTGAATGTGAATGTTGAAGACATCAAGTTTGATAATGGAAAATCTCAAACATGGGATTGGCTAGCTGCGGCACTGGCAAACCAAAATCAAAATTAATGCCAGATTAAACAGAATAAAGAAATACTGTCCTTAGGCACATGGAATACTCATGGGTTCATGCATCTATTCAACATAAATGGAGACTGGGCAAAGTGTCTGGACCTGGTGTGCCTTCAAGAAACCTGGCTGGACAATTGCCCAGTTTCGGACAGGTTTGAAGTAGCAATACATCCAGCGATTAAAAAAGCTAAAGGACGCCAATGTGCAGGTTTATTAATCCTAGTACATAAAGAATCTACTATTTCAATATGTGAATGCATAAATATTTCTTCATACATTCAAGTTGCCACCATAAATTGTACCACTGTTAAGAAGAAAGACGATCAATGGTTTTACATCATAAATCTGTCCTGGCACCATCAAGAGGCGGGTACACTGGTGTTCATTGATCAAGTGACCAAAATAATTGGTGACATTATGATTGCTGATACAAACATGCATATTGTTGTCTGTGGAGCCCTAAATCTTAATTGCATAGATGTAAATGCTAAATCTTTTTTTTTTTCAAATTTGATTTTATTAAGTTTGGACATAACATGTAAAAGCAACACACCAGGGCCTTTAATAAGAACATTGTTCTTCATCTAAGTTATAGAACCATGTCGCAATACCAATGCCCCCCTCTGCCTCTCCCCACTCCCTAATACAGTGGGCCTCATTACGAGGTGGGCACAAAGGGATTACCAGCAACGGTAAGGACACCGGTGCTGGTAATCCCTTCGCGCCCTCTTCCGAGGTCCCTTAACGGGTCCCTCCCTTAATGCCTGGTTTTATCTGGCGTTATGGACGTGACCCGTTAAGGGATTCCGGGTTCAATAACGGTACCGCAATTTGCAGTACCGTTATTGCCCCCTTCCCCCTTCCCATTGAGCCCTATGGGGGCTCAAATGGGAATGGGGAATGGTTTTCGAAATGGGGACTTACCGGTCCCGCCAAGGTCGGACTGGGCCGGTAAGTCCCCATACTACCAAGTTGGTGGCGTTCCCGTTATTGGTGCTAGTCATGGCGCTAATAGCGCATGACTAGAACCAACCTTGGAATGAGGGCCAGTGTTTGTTACAATGAGTCCCTCTATAAATCTTTATTCACGAAATACTTCATGCGGTCATATCTGTGTCCATACAGTACATTAATGTGCAACGGCCAAGATGCTTTCGAGGGGACTCTCCCACATTTGGTAACCAGGGTCAAGGCCCTGTCTTGTGGCGGACATACATCTACGTTTATCTGTGTCACGATGTTTCAGCACCCAGGTCAACATCGCTTTGTGGTCTAGTGGTTGGTTACATACTTGTCAACAAAGTCTTGCCATTTTCCATCACGCAAATTCTAGTGGCCACATTTACCCATTCCTTTTGGACGGGATCACATCTGCTTTCCATTTTATAACTATACATGCTCAACTATACATACTCAGCCAGGAGTAATGGGGCAATTAGTCTTGTTGCCCTCATGTATACATCCTCATTCCTCTCCAGCCCAAATAGTATCAGAAGGGGCGTTTGGTCACGTTGAATCCCTTCTATGTCTTTGATCCAGCCTAGCACTTCATCCCAGAACACTCTCACTTTGGGGCATCCCCACCACATATGCCATAGCCTGCATTTTGACCACACTGCTGCCAACATTGCAGACCCATTTGGTACATTTTGGACAACCTATGGGGGTCATATTGCCACCTATGGAGAAGTTTGATGGCATGTAGCTTATACTGTGAAGCGATTGATACCTTTGAGGTTCCCCCACATATCTCAGACCATAGCACGGGGGTAATTTCTATGTTCATATCCGTCTCACATCTTTTTCTGAGGTTGGTTGTGGAACCCTTTCCTGCCTGTATCACGGTTCTATAAATGGCTGCGATTAAACCCTTAGTGTTGGTGAAAGTATCTAGAAGCTTTTCAAAGGGGGTGGGGTCTCTTTGTATCTTCTCTTTCCATGGCTCCATCATTAGTGCGCCCTTGAGATGGAGAAAGTGGAAAACCGAACGTTTTCCTATGCCTAGCGCACTTTCGAGGTCAGAGATTTTGATAAATGACCCCTCCCTTCCAGAGTTGACCAACCCTCTCTAAGCCCGCTTCAAGCCATGATTGGAGCCGTGCATGATCCTGGATTTCCTCCCTGATTCCTGGTGCCCTAATGTGGCTCAATGGGAATGGCCATGTCGTTACACCTTGCATGTCCAGACTCTCCCTCCAAATTTCCCAAATAGTGCTCATAATGGGATGCTGCTGTATTGTACGTGTCAGTTTGTCCTTCGGGACCCAGAGCCACTCCGAAAGGGTGGCGGGGGTGAAGTAAAGGTTTTCGAGGCCTAGCCATTGTAAGTGTGTCTGATTCTTCAGGTGTGGTATTGATATTCTTAGTTGTGTCCCCATATAATATCTTCCAAGGTCTGGCAAACCACCCCCCACCCCCTTTTCTTTGGGTAGTGTTAAAACATTATAGAATTCAGCGCACAAGTAGCGCACGCGGCTGGCGCACAGCGTGCGCGTGCGATAGTCTGCGTCAGCCGCGTGCGCCAAAACCGAATCCGGCGCACAGCGTATTCATGGATTTTCGCTTCCCCAGGCAGCCGTGGCGCACAGTGGCGCAGCGACTCGCTGCAGCGCCAGTTACGCCCCCAGGAACGCCCCTTGCGCTGGGAAATCACATCAAAATCCCAAACCAGCGCAAGGGGCTGCGCTAACCCTGGACCATCACGGCAAGTGGCCCATGCGATTTTCAAGGGTGCGCGTGAAGTTTCACATGGCAAAATCCAGGCTACGTCCATTTCATGGGTGCGCGGGAAGTGTCACACGCGAAAAGCTAGGCTACGGGAATTCCAGGGGTGCGCGGGAAGTCCCACACGCGAAAAGCCAGGCTACGTCCATTACAGGGGTGCGCGGGAAGTCACACACGTGAAAAGCTAGGCTACGGGAATTCCAGGGGTGCGCGGGAAGTCCCACACGCGAAAAGCCAGGCTACGTCCATTACAGGGGTGCGCGGGAAGTTACACACGCGAAAAGCTAGGCTACGGGAATTCCAGGGGTGCGCGGGAAGTCCCACACGCGAAAAGCCAGGCTACGTCCATTACAGGGGTGCGCGGGAAGTCACACACGCGAAAAGCTAGGCTACTGGAATCCCAGGGGTGCGCGGGAAGTCCCACACGCGAAAAGCCAGGCTACGTCCATTACAGGGGTGCGCGGGGAAGTCTCACACGCGAAATCCCAGGCTACTTCCATTGCAGGGGTGCGCGGGAACGTTACACATGCGAAATCCCAGGCTACCTCCATTTCAGGGGGGCGTGGATAGTTCAACACGCTACTCGGATCGTTGGGTCTTCACAGGTCTTCCCTGTACAGCCTCCACGTCCCCTGCATGCAGTCCACACCACAGGGGATTACCCTGCACACCTGCTCATGACTCCCACCCCCCAGCAGTCATGGGGCACCCTCCACCAGGCCCCCACCCATGTCCCACTCATGCCTCCCACCACCCCCACCACCCCAGCAGTCAGGGGCACCTGCCAGCAGGCCCCCACCCATGTCCCACTCATGCCTCCCACCACCCACACCCCCCAGCAGTCAGGGGCATCTGCAAGAAGGCCCCCACCCATGTCAACCACCACCCCCACCCCCCAGCACTGTGGCCCACCTGCCAGCAGGCCCCCACCCATGTCCCACTCATGCCTCCCACCACCCCCACCCCCCAGCACTGCGGGGCACCTGCCAGCAGGCCCCCACTTATGTCACACTCATGCCTCCCACCACCCCCACCCCCCAGCACTGTGGGGCACCTGCCAGCAGGCTCCCACTTATGTCCCACTCATGCCTCCCACCACCCCCACCCCCCAGCACTGTGGGGCACCTGCCAGCAGGCCCCCACTTATGTCCCACTCATGCCTCACACCACACCCACCCCCCAGCACTGTGGGGCACCTGCCAGCAGGCCCCCACCCATGTCTACCACCACCCCCACCCCCCCAGCAGTCAGGGGCATCTGCAAGAAGGCCCCCACCCATGTCTACCCCCACCCCCACCCCCCAGCACTGTGGCCCACCTGCCAGCATGCCCCCACCCATGTACCATCCATGTCCACCTTCACCTGGGTCACAACCCCACACAATCATGACCGTAATGGACAGTCTGCCCTGCAAGAATTCCCAAACAACTATCCCATCCACCCACATATCAAACACAATGACATGTGACACACCCAATGTAAATCATATGAATGAACACATGTCTGTCACACACAGATGTTGCAAGTGAATGTCCAAACACCCCACATGTCATGCATGAAAGCAATGAGATGATACAACAAATTGAAGGATCAAATGAAAATTTATTCAAAATAAACAAGGATGGTAAAAATAAAAAATAACAATAAACATGCAATGCAAACTAAAGAATAAAAAAGTACAACCAAAAAAATCACGAACACCAATTAACAAAAAACAACAAAATAGGGGTCCAAAGTCAAAGTCCAAAATTAAATCCAAGTACAAATGAAAGAAGAAACACATTGCCTCATGTGAAAAAATAAAACAAATATTAACATCCCTCAAACTCTCAACATGATGATCCGGGTCCATGAGCCCTAATAAATGAAACCTAACTATTCACACTAACTAAGAAAATGTCTATATACAAAAATGTGGTGCATTGTCCTTTGGCAACCAAATAATAACAATCAAACAAAGGAAACCTAACTACAACTAAACTACAGAACTATATACAAAGGCGGCGGGCAAGTCCTGCGGCTCACTGATTGTTGTTCCGGGCCAGGGCATCATCGAACTCCCGCTCGATGTCCCGGAGGCGGCCCCGTTCCACAGCCCTGAGGGTCCGCAGGGACGCCGACGTACCCACCTCCAACTCCCTGCGGATGCCCTCGAGGCACTTGGCCCGCCTCAGGGCCCTCCGCATGGAGTTCTCCGCCCTGACCATAGCGAGCCGCGCCACTTCCGCCCGCCGCCGCTCCACATCTATGGCATGGCCCAACCGCTGCCACACGGAAGACACTTGACGTCCAGGGTCTTCCTGCCCTCCGGCCGATGCCTGCCCCTCTGATGGTGATGGCCCCGAGCCATCAAGGCTCCCACCTTCTTCCTCCTGCTGCTGACGTGCTGGTGCCGGTGCCCTGACACCTGCTGCCTGCACATCCTCCATTGGTTGGGGTGCTGTTGTTGCGGTGCCCACCCCTGCTGGACTCACGACTCCCGACTGGGGCAGGGATGTGTCCTCCACCAGCCTGGCCCCATCGTCAGAGGCAGCTCCACAGGGCACCTAGGTGACAGGTGGGTAGGAAGATGGCACGGAGGACGACTGGTGCATAGGGGGCTCAGGTGAGGAGGGGGTCGGAACAAGGCCCAGTGTATGGAGGAATACAGCCTGGTCTCCCTGAGAATGGGTCCGGACGTGGGCAACCCTGCTGGTGCAAGATGATGCAGACACAGGACCGGGGACAGGAGTACACACAGGCACCTCCGTGGCGGCCTGTGCTGCCTCCTGTCCCTGCCCCTGTGCTGCACCACTAGCACCAGTGGAATGCCCACCTCCAGACCCCATCTCACTCCCTTGCACGGCCTCCTCCTCCACCAAACCCACCACCAACCTGGATGACTCCCTGCCATCTTCCGCCGCGGAACCCTGTGGGGTCTCAGCTGCCCCTTCTGCTGCCGAGGAGTCCAACTTCCTCCTGCGCCTCCTGGACCTCCCCTCGGCAGCTGCGACCTGGGACTCAGCACCGGACTCCTCACTCCCCGACGAGATGACAACAGGGGAGGGGAGCCGGGCCTTGCGTCTCCGGCTGGCGGTGGCATCCCTGCCGCTGTGCTCCACAGCACCTTCTCCGCCCTCCACATCAGATGACGCTGCAGGCAGGGAGAGACAGCAGACAGGCATCAGGACACTGTACAATTGACTCACACACATAACAGTTGTACAAGAGTGGCATTGTCATACTCCAGACCTGGCATCACAATCCCCAACACACTTGTCTCCTCAACGCACACACACGAGTCATTCAACAGCCATATTGCTACAGGCCGCTACATACATTCACATACAGCAGCATGAGCAGACAAAGGTGACCCACACATCACATGATACACACGGACTCAAATACACATGCAAAGCACACATCCAAGCATGCGTACCACTCCGCAAACAGTCAGTCATGAGATGAACATCCATGTCACATTTGCAATTCACTATCCAACATGACAGTGTTACCTGCATCCATGTTGCAACACTGTTGCACCCTTCACAACTACACAAATGCACACGCTGCAGACTAATGCACCTGGAATCAACATCCATGTGTCACACCACAAGCATGCCAACTCACATGCACAGTCAAAAACATTTGCCCACACACAAGCATTTGCACTGCAAGTACACACACACACACATGCACCATCCTTGTCTCACACATCACAGGCACACATCTGCTTGTCTCACAGCCCTGCGCACACACATTTATACATGGCCACACAAAGACATGTGCAACATGCACACTCCTGGCACACCACCACACACACAGCTTACAATCAGCATGCATGTACACTCACCGCTCGACTCCAGACGGGTCTGCCTCCCAAGGACCTGGACATGGAGCGCTGGGGATATGCGTTCCAGGACCCGAAGTTGATCTTGCGACAAGTGGCCCCGCTGCCCCTTGGCATCCACTGCCTTCACGAGGCGCCGGGCCTTGTTCAGGGTCCTGGACCTGTAGTCCTCCCAGCGCTTCTTCACTTGATGAAATTCTCGGACTGCCACCCCCTCCGCGTTGATGGCAGTCACAATGTCCGTCCAGATCCTGGTCCGTCCTTCCTTGTCGAGGCGCATCCGTCCGTAAAGGGCATCCAACTGCCCCAGGACTCGCTCCACCAGGACACCAACTTCGGTGGCACTGAAGCTGGTGCCCCTCTGCCTCCCTGCCCGGGGGTTGCCAGTTGTGCCAGATGTTGTGCTCCCTGACATGGCAACCCCAGAGGCAGGAGTGGGTGGGCAACTGGGTCCTGGGGCTGGGCTGTGGAGTGATGGTACGGCTGTCGGGAGTCTTTGGTTCCAGCAGGGGTGGACACAGCAACTGCACCCCTGGCTGATGTGCAGGCAGCAAACACCAGGGCACGTGGGCAGCAGGCAGTCAGGCAGCAGCAGATGGCAGGTGGGAGCGTGCTCGGGGGTCTGGGGGGCAGGAATCCGGCCTTCGGGGCAGGAGCGTGGTCTTCCGTGTGTGAACGCGTGGCCAGCTTGATACGGAGTGAATTGGCACGTGAAAATCATGCACGTCTGCGTGGATTCCGAGGAAAGGCCGCGTAAGCACGTCAGCACGCGTACGCGATTTCATTGGTCCAAAGGGCCAGGCGCGTAAGCGCGTCTTTAACGCACGGCCGTTTCCCAACCCGCGTGAAGAAAAATACACCTCCCGCGCGAGCGCGTCAGCACGCGTACGCGATCTCATTGGTCCAAAGGGCCAGGCGCGTAAGCGCGTCTTTAACGCACGGCCGTTTCCCAACCCGCGTGAAGAAAAATACACCTCCCGCGCGAGCGCGTCAGCACGCGTACGCGATCTCATTGGTCCAAAGGGCCAGGTGCGTAAGCGTGCCTATGACGCACGGGTGTTCCCCAACCCACGTGAAAATAACACACGTGCCGCGCGAGCGCATCAGCACGCGTATGCGATTTCATTGGTCCAAAGGGCCAGGCGCGTAAGCGCGAACCCGCGTGAAAGAAATACAAGCCAGTGTCAATGTGTGTGATTGGAGGATGGCCCTTCAGCGCCTACACGCGGAAGTGACGCAGGACCTGTGGGCCTGCATAAAAGGTACATGTAGAACGCCATTTCCTTGTACGTGCTTTTCGTGGAGAGCGAGTTGGTGTATTCTGTGCTACTTGTCAGTTGACACGCGATTTTCTTCACGCCGTTCAAAGGTCGTACTCCCTGTTACCTCTGACAGCTTTTTCTCTTTTGCTATTTTTCCTGGGCCTGTTTCCTCACACAGCGTTCCCTTCTACTGTTGTCCTGTCTCCTCAGACAGCGTACCATTCTTCTTTTGGCGGGGGTGTTGCCAACGCGCACACGCGCGTCTTTTTGACGCTTTTCTCCCTGGCAGACGGTGAGTTGCGCACGCATCTATCATCTGTGCTTGCCCCGTGTGTCACATACCTCTTCAGAGGTCAATCTAGGCTGCGTGTGACACGCATACGTTCATTTTTGTGTTACTGGATGCCACAGCGTAGTGCAGGGTTTTTCATCCGCACACGTGGTCTAGGAGGGGTATTGTGCACGTTCCTTAACTTTTTTGGGGTGCCTGTGCGTTGCGTGACCCGTCATCTTACCCCAGGGGTGTCATATAGCCTTGCCACTGCACTAGGGTACGAATACCATCTGGTACCCAACCCCTTTGACACCCAATTGCCCAGGACAATTGTGCACACCGACTCCCATACGCACAATAACATCAGTGCCATGGTTGGGAGGCGTGCAAGCCGTAAGGGTGGCAAAGGTGGCCGAGCCACACGTGGTGGCCGTGGAGGATCCACTAGGGGACGTGGTTGTGACTTGCAGGGTGCCCCTGTCCCCCCCAGTCTGGAGGACCAGTCAGGGACACCCATGTCCCCCCCCCACCCCCCAGGTTGAGGGTCATGTGGCTGATACCAACCCTGATCAGCCCTTGTCGGACCAGCCCATTGTGGCACCAGACCTGTCCGAGGGTGACTCCATCGCTGACAGCCAGGTCAGCAGGTCCACTGCACGTGCACCGGTGCACATTGGTGTCATCAGGGCACGCGCATCTATGCCAGATAGGTCATCTGCTGCCCCCCGTGGGCAGGGTGTGGCTCCATCCACCCCACCTCTCATACACCCTGCCAAGACTGTGTCGGTCCTAGTTCATGCACCTCAGATCAGGCCTGACCCTATCCCTCTACCCCCAATGCCTGCACCTACTCCCATGCTGAGTGTGCAATCCCACACACCCAGTACTGAGTCCACCACGGCTCCTGCCCCTAGTGTCCACAGCGGCGTAGGACACTCTGGATCCCCACCCCCTTCCAAGCGGAAGAGGAAGAGTGCACGTCCGGCACAGGCTGATGCCCCAGGCACGGCTGCACAGTCCGGCCCATCAAGGAAGCCCAGCTTCACAGACGCCGAACTGAATGCACTTGTTCAGTATGTGTCAGACCATGATAGGGAAATGGTCATCGTTGCAGGGTCCAAGACCACACATGCCAGGCACACTGGCAGACCATTGCTGACAAAATAAGTGCCCTTGGAGTAGTGAGGCGCACAGCTAGTGATTGCCAGAAGCGCTGGAATGACCTTAAGCGCAGGGCAAAGGATAAGCTGGCCTCAAGTCATGCCGCAACCTTGGTGACTGGAGGTGGGTCCCCAGCACAGGAAATAGAACTCACACCACACGAGTCCGTAGCTGGATCCTACGTCACCGAGGGACAACTCCAAGGTGTGGGAGATCTCCCTGATTACGAGGCATCATCCGGTGAGTGCACATGCATGTGTGTAATATCCATGTGCATGGTGTGTGTGCAAAGCATTCATGTTGGGTGCCTGTCAAGGGGGTGTGTGGCAGAGTTGATAGTGGCACCCATGTGCCTCATCCAGTATGTTCAGTGCAACACCATGTGCCCACAGCACTATCCCTACTGGCAACAGTGCACATATGGCCCTACACCATGGAAGTTCCCCTTGAATTGTCATTTTGTCACGACATTGTTGCTCATTCTCCCCTGTCTATTCATCTGATGTCTTACATACCATTCCTACACTTTCCCACAGCCATTCAAGTTTCATCTTCACATGCCTGACATGCAATGATACCACATGCTAATGCGTCCTCTGTATATACATGGCACTCAACATGCTGTCATACTGTGGATGTTGCCTTGACACCCACCTCCTACCTGTGTGCTTTGGTTCCGTCTGGTTTCAAGCCCCATTCCCTCACACTCCATGCTGCTCTTCATGGTCTATATTCCCTGACTTCTACTGTTCAGACCATCGTGCCCTACTCACGACACCTGCTTGCTAACAGTCAAATGAGGGCACCCTGCCCTCCAATGCGACCCACCCTATTGCTGACAAGTACATCTGAGCCTACTCAAAGTTAACTCTCACTGACATCTGCTCATACATGCCTTTGCCTGTCCCATGGACCCTTCACATGGTCCCTGTCCTCTCTCCTTGCTCCTCTTCCACCATCAATGGTGGGACCCGTTGGGGTGTACTCTTGGCCTCCTTCCAATCCTCAGAGGCCACAATTGATGTGTATGGTAATGGGAGCATCTCAGTCCAAGGCCCTTAGGCCAACCTCATTCTCCTTGAGAAATGCTACCCACATCTCATCAACTTCCTTTCCTCTCCTGCTGTCCCCCCTCCTCTCTCCTCATCTATCCTGCACTGCCTCCCTGCACCCTCCCATGATCCTTCTCCGCCTCCCACTCCAACTCCTACACATGCTGCACCTCTGATCTCTAGCACTCCCCGTAAGTCCTACAAGGCTGTCAACCTCCTCCACATTTACACTCCTTTCTCTGCCGCTGCATCAGGCATTCCTCCGATATCTGTCACTTACATGAGGTAATGCACCTTGACATCCTTGGTCTCATGGAAACATGTCTGACGGCCAGCTCTGTCTGCATCCTTGACACACTCCTACCTGACGTTCAGGAGATCCTCTCCTTGGCCCGCCACTACTGTGCAGGGGGGGGTGTGCCCTTGCCTTCCCTGAGGGTATTCCTGCCACTGTCACTCCTACGTAGACCTACTCCCCTCTGGAATGGCTTGTGTGACGTCTCTCTCTACCTCACCTTGACATTCACAAACTGTGCATACTGTGTCTCGGAAAACTGGTCAAATGTACTACTTCCTTTCTGAGTGTCCTCACCTCTCCTCCTCACTCATGTCCCCAGACACAGAAATCCTCTTCCTTGGTGCTGTACGCATCCACCTGCATGCTTGTTGTCCCCCCCACGTGACTTTTCCTTGACCTCAGCAACTCCCTATCACCCTCTAAACTCCCGTCTGTCCCTACTCATTCTGCAGGGCACACTCTTGATGCTCTGATCTCATCTGACTTTCCCCTCTCCGTCCATCTCTGCACTCCTCTCTCCTGGAGTGATCACATTCTCCACTCCTCCCACCTCACCCTCACCACCCCACAGGCAAAGCCACCCTCACCACTGTCACACACCTTCTTGGTATTCCAACCCATGAAGTGTGTGTCAGTCGAGGCTTATGCTGCCAAAATCTCCCCCCCATCCAGCTCCCCCTTAGGCTCACTCCCATCCTGACAGGGCCCACTCCATGCTCCACTCTATGTCAGGTACACTGGATGTCTTTGCCACGGTCATGACAACCCGCCTGAAGCCCCATGCCAATGCTGACTCCTGGCATGACTCGGATCTTGTGAACCCAAACCACAGGTGCCGGGTGGCAGAGAGGGAATGGCCTGCATCATGCTCATCCTCTGGCAAACTGGCCTGCCGCATGCTCCAAAGGCAATAGCGTCTCACCCTTTTCACCAAGATGAGAGCCCCAATCCAAGGGCACATATCTGCGGCATGTGACAACTCTGCAGGACACATTGAAATCTGCAAGGACCTTGCCGAGCCAGATGCAGTGTGTACCTCCCCTGTCCCCTCCGAGCCCACAGCACTGCATGACTGTCTCTGTACCCCTATAGGCCACCCCCCCAGCACTTGTCTGCGCCTACCACCATCTGCCCTTGACGTTAAGTCCTACTTACCTTGTACAGCACTTCCAGCCGCCACTTCCCCTTGCACTTCATTGTGCCACCCACCCCTGCACTTGCGTGACATGAATGACACCAGCACCAGTAGGATTGTTGAATGGCATCCCCTTCTGCCCCACCACCCCTCAGTGCTCCGCTGTACCTTCATACATTTCTGGACAGGTGCTTCACGAATGCTATATGAATCCATTACAGGTGATGGGGAGGTGGAATCTCATTGTTTACTGCATTTTGTTGATGTAGACAAGGCACCGTGCATCATGGCCAATTGGGACTAGCAGATCCATGTCCAACATGTTAACTTCTTGATGTGATGATGCAATGTCAGGACCAGAGTGGCCAAAATCCAAATTAGTTGCCCTCCTCTCCCTCTTCACTTGGTGGATATGTCACATGCCATGTGTGTGATGGCATGTGCCTTTGACATGGCAATCACCGGCCAATGTGTGATGCCAGTGCTAGGCAGCATGGTGAGCAGGCGTTGCTCTCCAATCTCTGTGTCAACATTGAGTGCCCTGAGCCTCCCCTCCAGACCCAGTGATGGTGAATGCATAGGAGGTCTCCCAGTCATGTGGGACATGTGTCATTGAACTACTGCCTCTGTTGTTTATCAGCCCTTGTTGTATGCCATGGTGCTAATGCCTGTTTCCATTTCTCTCTTTCATGTCTTTGCAGGGGACGAAGCACTTGTTGATGCTGGGGATGTGGTGGTTGAGCCGTCCCAGGAGGGCAACCCGGGCCGACCTTCCACAAGTGAGGGACGTGGTGTGTTTTTGGGTGAAAACCCACAAGTGCTGCAGGTCGTGCTGTCGAGGGGTGTCTCTGGGGGTTCCTCCCCCGAGCAGTATTCAGGTGTAGACTCGGAGGATGACACCTATGTGCAGTCGCAGGTGAGTGTTCTTGGGAGAGAATCTCCTCTGTCCGACCCACCTGCAGCCGGGTCATTGCCCTCAATGGGGATGTCAGTGTCGGCAGCTCAGCCTCCGGTGGTTACGGATGCAGGGCCACACCACACAATCTCTGATCCTGTTCCTGGGGCTGCAGATCAGAGAGGGAATGCAGTCCTGCAGCCTGAGGCTTTGCCGGCACAGCAAGGCGCAGTCCGCCTTGCCCCAGGCAGGTGTGGTGCCCGCCAACGTGGTGGCCGTATGCCACCTGGCAATACCGCTTGGGAGCAATCCATCTACGGTATGGCCACCCAACAGGCAGCATCATCCGAGATGATTGCACAGGCCATGGATAGGGTGGCCACTTCCATTGTCCCCCCAGAAAGGCTGATGGAGCGACTGGAGCAGGCTACAGAGTCCATCTGCCAGGCACACAGGGAGGACATGTTGGCGTCCAACATGGACAGGCGGGCGGCACTGGCGACTCTGCGGGAATCACTTTCCATGGAGTCCCAGCGCCACAGGGAAGGCCTGAGGGAAGAATTCCATCACCTCAGGTCGACCCTGTTAGAGCTTGAGGCTTCATCCCATAGAAGGACAGAGGAGCAGCTGGAGCGTCTGACACGGACGCTCTCGGCCGAGATGCAGGCAACTCGTGCGGAGGTCAGGTCATCCCGGAAGTTACTGCATGGGGACCTCCGCATGATTATAACCCAGAACCAGAACTACCAGACCCGCCTGCTTGCAGCCATGGAGGAGCAAACTCGGGCTTTGCGTGGGCTGCCTCCCATTGTCACACCATCTTCTGAGGCAGCTCCCCCACCTCCTGAGTCAGCTGCAGGGTCTGGCCAGAGCGATAGCGACTCATCTCCCACAACAGAGTAGCCGTGTGGGCCACGAGCCTATGGGGTGTTTTTTTTTCCCATGATCCACACAGGTGGATTGTGGCGTGCATCCTGTCCTCGGACCTCATAGGTGGCCCCCCCCTCCCCGCCGGCCCTTTCATGGCCATTTTTTCTCATCATATTTTTCTTTTTCAAGAGTGTTGCCTTGTGTGGGTACCTGGGCATACACTGTATTGTGGCTGGGCACATGCAGGCTTGTCCTGAGTTTGGTTTCGATGCTTGGGTACCTGACATCCACACCCCTCCTGCTTCCGTTTCCATGGGCTTGCAAAGGGTGTGCCCAAGTGACAGCAAATTACACGGTGACATTGGACTCCCATGAGCTGTTGGCCAGTCCATAGTCAATACTGTGTAGACATTCATAGTGTACATTGTTGTTGCACCTAACTATGCATGATGGTTTGATATGTGCCTCAACTTACATATGTTACTCATGTTTTGCAGGTATTTCACACAGTTCTTCACACGGGCATACTCTCTGGAGTCAGACTACATGTCGGTAGATGTGCACTGACACTTTTGCGTGGCGCCATCACTGTACATCTGGACGGTGAGGACATACCAGCAGAATCAGGTATTGAGACTACCATTGATTACATGCATTGTGTCTTGTTTGGGTGGGCTTCAGGGTGGGTTGGTGTGTAATTTGATTGAAATGACTCTTACACAGGTGTGTAGTAGTGGCTCCATCACGGTTAGCTGTTCAAGTGCGGCTATGTTCCATTTGGGGCACTGCAATTTGTGACACCGGTGTCATGTTGTGATGGCCAGTTTGTTTGCTCTCACATACCATGACATGGTGTCCTCTGTGGCGGGACTGTGAAGGGATTGGGTGACATGGCAATGTTGTCATGTAGCAAATCGCCTGTGCCAATGCATATTTGATGGATGGAGTTGTGTCTTTTCGTTGTTATGCATTGCTGGTGTATGTGTAGGTAGGGGTGCACACATAGTGACACTTCCATGTTAACAATCTCAGGCTGATGTGTTTCTGACAGTTTTTTGTCAAGTAAATTTGTGACATTGTCAGGTAGTGTCATCATTGATTGTCAGATGGTATGTGTCAGAGCAGTGTGCACTAGCCAGCACTGTGATTCCTAGGTGAAGAAGTTGGCCACCAGTTGCGTACGGGCTGCCTCCCCCCGTGCCCTTTCCCCTCCCATGCGCAGCGGGCGTGCATGTGGTTGTGGATGTGGGGGCACCACCATGTCCACGGGCAGGCCCCGGCGTGTTGCAACGTTGTGCAGGACACATGCTGCCACTATGATCCTGCACACTAGTGGGGGAGCATATAACAGCTGCCCGCCAGAACGGTCAAGGGAGCGAAAGCGTGACTTCAGCACTCCGAATGTGCGCTCCACTATGCCCCGTGTTGCAATGTGGGCTGTGTTGTACCTTACCTCGGGTGGCGTGGTGGGGTTCCGGATTGGGGTCATCATGTGGGGGCTGATAGGGTAGGCACTGTCCCCTGCGGAGGTGGTGATGGGTATCATTAGTGGTGTTGTGACATGACCCAGTATCTGACATGCATGCATGTGCAGTGGCATTCATGCTCACCAAGCAGCCATGTATCTCCATGCCGGCCAGCCTCTAGGTCCCGGCATAGGGTAGACATTCTGTAGATGAAGCTGTCGTGGGTGGACCCGGGATAGTTGGCATATACTGATGTGATGATTCCCTTGGCATTGCATACAACTTGCACGTTGATGGAATGCCAGTGCTTGCGGTTTCTATAGATGTGCTCTGTTGCCCTGGGGGGACCTAGAGCCACATGGGTGCAGTCAATTGCACCAAGCACTTTGGGGAATTGAGCCACACCATAGAATTCCTGGATGCACGCCCGCCTTTCTGCAGGAGTCCTGGGGAGATATATGTGCCTGCGGACTGATGGCCGTGCAGTGATGATGTTCAAGACCTGGTGTAGACAGCGTGACTGCCTGGCCTGTGACACACCACCCACTATGGCACTTGTCCGCTGAAAGGATCCAGTGGCCAAGAAGTGCAGTACATTCAGGACCTTCTGCAGGGGGCTGAGTGCTTGGGAGCACAGGGTGGGTGATGTGAGGTCATCCTCCCACTCACTGACCAGGTCCAGTATGATGTGTGCTGGAAACCTGTACCTCCCATACACCTGGTCATCAGGCATCCCGAATAGGCTGGTTCTGGGTGAGAAAATTCTGGCCCTGACTCTCCTCCTCCTCCTCCTTTGGTGACCCACAGCCACTGCTGCTAGGAACGGTATGTTCATCTTTGCACTGAGCTTGTAGGATGTTTTCACGTGAATATTTAGACGTGCCGGGTCACGTACGCCTGCTTCCTGCAGGCGTACGTCTTTCCGTATTGCCTGTTGTAATTTTGCACGTGTGGGTTGGGAAACACCCGTGCGTCATAGGCGCGCTTACGCGCCTGGCCCTTTGGACCAATGAAATCGTGTACGCGTGCTGACGCGCTCGCGCGGCACGTGTGTTTTTTTCACGTGGGTTGGGAAACACCCGTGCGTCATAGGCGCGCTTACGCGCCTGGCCCTTTGGACCAATGAAATCGCATACGCGTGCTGACGTGCTTACGCGCTGAGGGCCTTTCCTCGGATTCCACGCAGACGTGCATGATTTTCACGTGCCAATTCACTCCGTATCAAGCTGGCCACGCGTTCACACACGGAAGACCGCGCTCCTGCCCAGAAGGCCGAGTTACTGCCCCCCAGTGCCCCGAGCAGCCTCCCACGTGCCATCTGCTGCTGCCTGCCTGCCTGCTGCCACCGTGCCCTGCCATTTGGTGCCTGCACATCAGCCATCTGCAGGCGTACAGTTGCTGTGTCCACCCCTGCTGGAACTGAAGACCCCCGACTGGAAGAACACCACTCCACAGCCCAGCCCCAGGACCAAGTTGCCCACCCACTCCTGCCTCTGGGGTTGCCATGTCGGGCACTGAAACATCTGGCACCACTGGCAACCCCCAGCCAGAGAGGCAGAGGGGCCCCAGCTTCAGTGTCACCGAGGTTGGGGTCCTGGTGGAGCGAGTCCTGGGGCAGTATGATGCCCTCTTCGGGACTAGCCGCGCCAACTCTGAAGGACGGACTCGGATCTGGGACGACATCGTGACTGCCATCAACGCAGAGGGGGTGGCAGTCCGCGACAACCGACATGTCAGGAAGCGTTGGGAGGACTGCAGGTCCAGGACCCTCTCAAAGGCCCGGCGCCTCGTAGAGGGGGGCTGGGGCCACATGAGTTCAATCCAAATGAGGGTCCTGGCACGCATACACCCAGCGCTCCACTCCCAGGTCCTTGAGAGGGAGACCCATCTGGAGTTGAGCGGTAAGTGTGCAGGCATTGCTGTGTGAAACAGTGCATGTTGCAGTGTGCTGGTTGTGTGATGCTGTATGTGTGGAATGGGCCTTGTAGGCATGTATGTGTGCAGTGTTGTCATGGCGATGCTTGTGCAACCAGTAATTTGTGGATCACATGGTTGTTGTATGTGTTGCTCTGCGACCTGAGGAGGCCTATGCAGATTGGACACATGTGAGCATGCAAGTGTATGTTCGTGGACATGGGTGTGGGTGAGGGATGGATGCTGATGCCAGGTACATGTATGGTGTCGAGGTCGGTGTGCTTGACCTGCATGTCTGTGACTTTTGAATGGCATGGATGCATGACACATGTCTGTGACACTGTACAGATTCACGGATGCTGCCTAATAATCCTTGTATCCACTCTGTTGGTGATGTACGAAGCCACATGGATGTGACAGAGGTGAAGTGTGTGCGTGTGATTTGCATGATCAATGATGCATGTGAGTTCCATGACATCGTACTTCCGAAGAGTGCAGTGGACATGTATGTTGATGTGCATGCCATGGGCCATGGGTGTTGCGTGTGTGTATTGGCTGACCCATGTGTTGTGGAGGGACATGATAGAAGTGTACTTTACCATTGCCAGTCATCTGATGTTGCTTCCTGTGTAGGGGACCATTGTACAGTGCCCTGATGCTTGTGTTCTATGTCTCCCTCTATGCAGCGGCTAGTGATGGAGAGGGCGGAGACGGCGCTGTGGAGGTAGACGGCGGGGATGCCCCCACGGCTGCGGAGGAAGGGGTGGGTGAGCCCCCACAGGGGCCAGCTACAGCGGAAGAGGGCAAGGAGCCATCCAGGTTGGTGGTTTGTACAGAGGAGGAGGCGGCCGAGACTGAGGCGCACCTGAGGCCTGGTGGGGGCATCCCTGCTGGTGCAAGTGGTGCAGTCCAGGGCCAGGGGCAGGAGGCAGCACAGGTCGCCGTGGAGGTGCCTGTGCATGTCGCTGTCCCTGACCCTGTGAGTGCACCACCATGCACCAGCATGGATGCCCCGTCCCAGGCCCGTACGCAGGTGGAGGGGGTGTCTATGTCATCTGACTCCCCTCCACCTGCGGACGAGGGGACCCATGGCCGCATGGAAAAGGTCCTGATTGGGGTCGCGTTGCGCACGGGGGTCATTCGTGATGACGTGCGTGCTTCCCGAGAGGAGCACGCACATCATCACGAAGAGCACCGTGCCGACGTGGCCCAGTTGGGATCTGCCATTGCCACGGGTTTTCTGCAGGTGATGGCCAATTTGTTGGCCATCTCCTCCTCTGTGGAAAGTATGCGCCGGTCGTTCTCCTTGCCGTCTTCCGGCCCAGTTGACACCAGGGCCCCCTGTGGACCTGCCCCGACCAATGCAGCCGGCTCAGTGGGGATTCCATCCCTGCCACAGTCGGGAGTCGGTGGTCCAGCAGGTGTGGACACCATGGCAACTGGACCCCTGCAGGTGGAGGATGCGCCGGCATCATCAGGCAGGGCACGTGCACGACGGCGTCAGTGGATACCATCAGCCTGGATGCCGTCGTGCTGGCAGAGGCAGTGGCTGCAGAGGCAGCGGCAGCGACATGGGAGGCGTCATGGCTCGGGGCCATCAACATCGGAGGGGCAGCCATCGGCTGGAGGGCAGGAGGACCCTGGACAGAATGTGTCTTCCGTGTGGCAGCGGTTAGGCCACGCAATAGATGCGGAGAGGCGGCGGGCAGAAGAGGGGCGGCTCGCTATGGTCAGGGCGGTGGACTCCATGCAGAGGGCCCTGAGGCGTGCCGAGTGCCTCGAGGAGATCCGCAGGCGCTTGGAGGTGGACACTGCGTCAGCCCTGCGGTACCTCGGGGCCATTGAGGAGGAACGCCTCGGGGAGATAGGAAGGGAGTCCGATGATGCCCTGGCCCATAACATCTCTCAGTGAGCCGCAGGACTGGCCCGCCGCCTATTGTATATAGTTATGTAGATTGTAGGTTTCCTTTATATTTATTTATTATTTGGGTTGATTGGACAATGGCCCACGTTTTTTGTATATAGTTGGCATTAGTTAGGTTTTGGGTAGGTTTCATTTTATGCTTTTTAGGGACATTGGACCTGGACACTCATCTTTTTACATTGTTTGTGGATATTTTTGATTGTATTATTTGGACCATGGGGCAATGTGTTTGATTTTGATTTCCATTTTGATTGACTTTGCACCCGTTCTTTTGGATTTCAACTTTCATTTGATTTTTTTTGTTTTTAACCTGTTACTTTGTGTATTCATTTGGGTGTTTATTTATTTTTGCCTTCTTACATTTTAATACATTGTTATTTTGATTCTATTGTGTGGACTTCTCTCATTGGTTTATTGACTGTCACAATCTGGGTTTTCACAGTCATGTGTTGGCATTGTGTGAGTCTGACGGACTTGGACTCATGCGCATACTGCTCATTGGTTATGTATCATGTAATGGGTATTTGATTTTTGAATGGATGTGTACCTTGGATGTGTGTATGGACTGGGGTGACATGGGGTGGGATGTGGTTGGCCATGGGATCCTGGAATCTGTATAGTGATTTCCTATTGGCAGGGGATCATCTGTGTGGGCCTGGTGGAGGGTGCCCCTGACTGCTGGGGGGGTGGGGGTGGTGGTAGACATGGGTGGGGGACTTCTTGCAGATGCCCCTGACTGCTGGGGGGGTGGGGTGGTGGTTGAAATGGGTGGGGGCCTTCTTGCAGATGCCCCTGACTGCTGGGGGGGTGGGGGTGGTGGTAGACATGGGTGGGGGCCTGCTGGCAGGTGCCCCACAGTGCTGGTTGGTGGGTGTGGTGGTAGGCATGAGTGGGACATAAGTGGGGGCCTGCTGGCAGGTGCCCCACAGTGCTGTGGGGTGGGGGTGGTGGGAGGCATGAGTGGGACATAAGTGGGGGCCTGCTGGCAGGTGTCCCTGACTGCTGGGGGGTGGGTGTGGTGTGAGGCATGAGTGGGACATAAGTGGGGGCCTGCTGGCAGGTGCCCCACAGTGCTGGGGGGTGGGGTGGTGGGAGGCATGAGTGGGACATAAGTGGGGGCCTGCTGGCAGGTGCCCCACAGTGCTGGGGGGTGGGTGTGGTGGGAGGCATGAGTGGGACATAAGTGGGGGCCTGCTGGCAGGTGCCCCACAGTGCTGGGGGGTGGGGGTGGTGGGAGGCATGAGTGGGACATAAGTGGGGGCCTGCTGGCAGGTGCCCCACAGTGCTGGGGGGTGGGGGTGGTGGGAGGCATGAGTGGGACATAAGTGGGGGCCTGCTGGCAGGTGTCCCTGACTGCTGGGGGTGGGGGTGGTGTGAGGCATGAGTGGGACATAAGTGGGGGCCTGCTGGCAGGTGCCCCACAGTGCTGGGGGGTGGGGGTGGTGGGAGGCATGAGTGGGACATAAGTGGGGGCCTGCTGGCAGGTGCCCCACAGTGCTGGGGGGTGGGGTGGTGGGAGGCATGAGTGGGACATAAGTGGGGGCCTGCTGGCAGGTGTCCCCGACTGCTGGGGGGTGGGTGTGGTGTGAGGCATGAGTGGGACATAAGTGGGGGCCTGCTGGCAGGTGCCCCACAGTGCTGGGGGGTGGGGGTGGTGTGAGGCATGAGTGGGACATAAGTGGGGGCCTGCTGGCAGGTGCCCCACAGTGCTGGGGGGTGGGGGTGGTGGGAGGCATGAGTGGGACATAAGTGGGGGCCTGCTGGCAGGTGCCCCACAGTGCTGGGGGGTGGGTGTGGTGGGAGGCATGAGTGGGACATAAGTGGGGGCCTGCTGGAAGGTGCCCCTGACTGCTGGGTGGTGGGGGTGGTAGGAGGCATGAGCAGGTGTGCAGGGTAGTCCCCTCTGGTGTGGGTTGCATGCAGGGGACGTGGAGGGTGTGAATGGTACACCTGTGAGGACCCACCCAGCAGAGCCGCGTGTGAAACTTCCCGCGCACCCTTGTAAATGACGTACCCTAGTTTTTCGCGTGTAGAATTTCACGCGCACCCCTGGAATTCCCGTGGCCTAGCTTTTTGCGTGTGAAACTTCCCGCGCGCGCACCCCTGTAATTGATGTACCCTGGCTTTTCGCGTGTGGAACTTCACACTCGCACCCCTGAAATCGACGTGGCCAGGGCAATCGCGTGTGGGACTTCCCCGCACCCCGGGATACACGTACCCAGGGCAATCGCGCGAGTGACTCCTCGCGCAAGCCGTTGTACACACACGCGCGATTTTTGAACAGTGGGTGTCCGTGTTAATGGCGTACACCTTTGCACCTCATTTGTCCTTTGGGGTCACGGTATGGCCCTTTGCTGTATGTGGGTGGTATTTGTTGGCGCAGGTTTTGGCGCACTTTCGTTAAGTGCGTCTGGACGCTACCGCCTACTTACTTGTTGCGTACGTTTTTGGGCCTGTGCGCTGGTTTGATCGGGCGCTGTTTTGCCCTGTTCGAATCCATGAATACGTGTTGCCGGAGAGCGTGTGGGCGTTCCGCGCACTTGCCTCCTGTACTTTCCCCGTGCCGCCCACATTCTTCCCCATTCCGAGTGTTGTGCCCCATTTTATTCCCCATTCCGAGTGTCCCGCCCTGTGTTCCGCCTACTTTAGAGCTGTGCGCTGCGCTCGGAGTGATAGCGCAGTGGCCGTGGCGCACGCCGTTGGTTGACCTGTGCGCCAGCCTGCGCCGCGCACTTTTTCAGCGCACGTCCTATGCTTTTCTTGCGCACGGACTTCCATGAATCGACGTGCGCTGGTTTCCCTCCGCTTTTCGCTATTTTTCGGCGCACGTATAGGCCCCTCTGCGCCGGGATTTTCGGCGCACATTTATTCCATGAATCGTCCTGTATATATGCGATTCTCGTTTTTTTCCTTTGCCAAAGGAAATGTAAAATTGCCCTTTTCACCTCACCAAAGAACAATTTCGGCATCTTGATTGGAAGCATCTGGAAAGGATATAGGAATCGTGGGAGACACACCATCTTCATTGCATTCACCCTCCCCATCATGAAACCGTGAGTTTCTGCCATTTAATTAGATTGGTCCGAAAGTTCTCGAGCAGGTGGGGGAAGTTGGCTTCGTAATGGGTATCTAAGTGTCTGACCAAGTTAATCCCCAAGTATCTCAAAGTGGTTTCCCCAATGGTTAGTCCCAAGATTGCATATCTCTCCTTGTCACTCTGTGTGGGTTCATGAAGAGGGAACAGTATGGACTTGCTCTTAATTTTGAAGCCGGAGAGAAGGCCATAGCGTTCTGTCAATTGTATTACTCTGGGGATAGATGTTAGCAGGTTTGTGATATGTAACAATAGGTCATCAGCATATAGTGCTATCTTAAATTTGTTTCCATTGACTGAGATCCCTTTGACCAACCAATCAGCTCTGATTTCCTGTGCTAGTAGTTCAAGCGACATGGCGAATAATATGGCCGACAGGGTACAGGCCTGCCTTGTCCCTCTGCTCAGGGAGAACCATCTCGACTAAACGGAATTAACCGACACTGAGGCCTTGGGAGATGTATAGATTGCTTTTATCCCTCTCCTATATCTCTCACCGAGTCGCACTTTGGTCAAGACCGCTTCTAAGAATCCCCACTCGGCCCTGTCAAATGCCTTCTCTGCATCAATAGATAGGAGAACTGGGCCTCCTGCCCCTTTCCTAGATTCATGTATCAGGTGCAGGGTCTTCTGCATAGTGTCCGATCCTGGCCTTCCCAAGATAAATCCCACTTGGTCCGGCTGTATAAGCCGGGGCATATATATCTTTAGTCGTGCTGCCAGTATTCCCGCATAGATCTTTGCGTCTGTATTGAGCAACGAAATCGGACGATACGATCCACAATATTTGGGATCTCTCCCCTCCTTCGGTATACCGAGATCAGAGCCTCGGAAAAGGAGTATGGTGCTACACCCGTCTCCAGAATATCATTAAACAACTTCACTAAGAAGGGGAGAAGGGGAGATCGGAATGTCTTGTAAAAGCGGGCCGTCTAGCCGTCATTTCCGGGGGCTTTTCCCAGTGGCAGCCTCTTTACCGCAGCTTCAACCTCCTCTGCCGTGATTGGGGCGTCCATTTCATCTGCCTCAACACTTGCTACTCCATGCATCTCAATGCCTGCTAGGTAGTTGTCTATATCTGGTTTATCTTGACACATTTTGGATTTATACAGGTGCCGATAAAAACACGCAAATGTCTCTGGGATATTGTTTCATTGCTCTTCCTGGGAGTCTTTCACACCATCGTGTATGGATGCCAACCACCTTTCCTCCCTGTGTCGACGCAGGCCAGCCGCTAATAAGGCATCAGCGTTATCCCCTTTCTCGTAATATTTTTGTTTGAGGAGCTGAAGCCTCCTGACGACTTGAGCCTCCTCAAGGAGACAAAGCTCATCTCTTTTCTGCCTGGATAGATCGTTCTTCTCCACCCGTCCTTCTGTGGCTGTTCTGGTCGTCCAGTCTAAGTTTGTTATCTCAGCTCTCAGTTTCGTTTCTATCATAGTCCTCTCTCTTTTCTTGCTAGCACCTTCTCTAATTAATACCCCTCGCCAGGTCGCTTTCCTTGTGTCCCAAACAGTTTTAATGGGTACCTCGCCTGTATCGTTCATCTTAATGTATTCTTCTAGTTCAGTTGTCATTCTGCCCGGAAGACGGGGACTTTCCATAACGACTCATTACAGCGCCATTCTGTCCCTCTGCATGGTAGTGCAACCAGATCTAATTCCATAGAGACCATATCATTTTCTGACCGTCACCGCCTTTAATTCTTCCGAGATGTAAATGTAGTCAATTCTCGTCTATGTGCCGTGAGGTGCAGAATAGAAGGTATAGCCCATAATGTCTGGGTATAGGGCCCATCATATCTCACGTAGTCTATATGTTTGCATCATCTCTGCTACCGCCTTTCTGCCGGCATCCGCTGGTTCTGAGGGGTCAGGAGCTGCCGATTGTCTGTCTCTTTTGGTGTCACCCCATAGATCGAAATCACCTCCAATTATCACATGGCCTTCAGCCTCGAGCATTATGTTTGATACTGCGCGTTGTATGAACCCAGCCTGTCTCATATTTGGAGCATACAATGTCGCCAATATAACCTTTAGACCTCTCATGGTCCCCACCAACATTAGGTCCCTCTCCTCCACATCCATCCAGGTCTTGGAGACCTTAAATTCGATCCCTTTTTTTCTAACCAATATCCCAGCTCCCGCCTTCTTCAGAGACCCAATATTCCATCCCCAATCTGTGCTGTATCACCTTTCGTTCCTCACCGCGGGCATACTCCTGCAGGAGAAGCACGTCTCCTCTGTAATTCCTTCTGCACCATAGAACTTTTCATGGGGGAGTTAAGCCCCTTGACATTAATCGTGCAGATTCTTGTGAGAGCACCCTCAGATATATTGGAAGCCACTGCCTTCACCTATCTGAGAATTGTCACATGCATATTTGGGACTTTAGCAGATCTGTTTTTCCCTTATGACTATAAAGATCATCTCTAGCATATTCGCACAACACTGTGTACCTGCCCTTCCCCGCCCCAATCTCCCAACGTCGTCCGAGCTAGCCCAGTCAGTTTTCCCGGCTGGATTCGGACCACCAGTGAGGACCCTGGTCCCATCCCTAAGACATCATTTAAGCATTGAGCCCCCTTTGTCGCTCCCCCTTACCCCCTTCACCTCTTTGGATCTCTTCATCACCTCCTTTCTACAGCTTGACAGAGTGATTCTGATCCATCTCTGAGAACCTTTTGTTCACCAGCAGCTAGTCAAGTGTTCACCGCCTCGGATGTCCAATTGTCTGGCCACCATCACTAAATGTTTGATGCCTTGTGTGTCCCCACTCGAGACTCACCCCTCGGCATCCGGCGACACGTTCATTTGTCTGTACTTCCTGGAGCCCAGGATCCTCCTCTGCCTCTGTCTTTTGATGCGTCGTTGGGCATTTTCTTCACCCCTTTCTCCTTGGTTCGATTCCTCCTCGTGTTCTCCTAGTAGATCGGCTGTACAGCTTTGAATGTCTTTCTCAGTTTTCAGTTGGAGTGTATTGCCTTCCCACTCGAAGGTAAGAGAAAAAGGATATCTCCATCTATATTGCACTCCCTTGTCTTTCAACCACTTAGTGAGCGGGATGCATTTCCTTCTCATGGCCAGTGTGTCCGGTGAGACTTGCCCTCCTTTTGGCGTCTTGCACAGAGTTGAGGAGGGTAGGGGCCCAACCTTCTTGATTGATTTTAATGAGTTCAATCTGATAACTGGCCTCTGTAGTCTAGGCACAACTTCTCAGGAGAGGTGAATAAAGTGACACATCAACACGGATGTTCTTTAGCCTAGACTGTGTACAGGTATGAATAGGATCGAGAGAATATGTCACTCCGTAGGTGGATTACCACAAGGATGGAAGCACCCAGTCACCCTTCATGGGACCTTACCGTTGACACAGAGGTGCAGCTCTCAAGTGACCGCTTTCAGTTGTTCGCCTCTTGTGGCAGAAGTGGTGTGCGGGGTCCGCTCATTAACGTAAAATGACAGCTTCCCTCTCTCGTGTGATAGCTCGTCCTTTGAAGACCCTCCCAAGGTTTGGCGGTCTCCGCCACACCCTTGAGGGGATGAGGCATTACTCCTCGGCCTTCAGGATCTCACCTATGGCAACAACCACCGCTATAAAAGAGTGTGGGGGTGATGGTGACCTGCAAGGCAGCTCTTTTTGGTGGAGGTATGGGTTGGTTCACACGGTTATAGCTTGCCAAGGACAGTGTATCCCAGAGGTGACGTCACTCACTTGCTCTGCTTAAATGCCTGGTGTTGAGGAGGGCACACACCCTGGTACGCAGGGGCCCCAACCCTCTGGTGTCTGCTTCGAGGTACCAGCCACTTTCGCCGGTAGTAGTGCGTGGGATCTGTTTACTGCGCTCAGGATACTGCTTCTCGTCTTCGTACGGTGGGTTATCACACGCAGCCCTCAGTGGGGTGGAATGGGTATTGCCATACTCTCGAGGGACTGAGATGCTGCACTTCATTCAGGGAGGACACACCTCTGACCTCCACCACTGTTGAAGAGTGTTGGGACCGGTATTTGGGCTGCAGGGGAAGTCCTATCCGGTGCGCTCTGCTTCCAACTGTCAGTCACTGGGAAGTTCTAAGTTCTGCGGATCTTTGCATTACCTTTGCACTAAGTACCGCATATTAAGTTCAAACTATGTTTCAGGGCACGATTAATTCTCACTGTGGATGATATCAGGATGCTTCCAGGCACTGGAGGTGGATCCACATTTTCTCGCTCCACATAGGGCTCACCATACAGCCGTGCTAGTCCCCCCTGCATACGTAACTCAATATGGGTGGGGAGTTCTTAATCCATCTAGTGCAGATTTACTCCTGTTGCGTGCTTCAGGGCTCCGAATGAGTGGCACAGCTGCTCTGTGTTCGGGCGTAGGGCCAGCTGAGCGACAACAAAACCCGTTCGTGATATATTGAGCCAAGGGCTGGGAGGAGGCGACCGATTGGGAGTGAACTGTGGTCAGTGGGAGGGAACAATGATGTAACAGCAGGGCCGGCGTACCTTATTGTTCTTGTTCCTTCTGGATCGAATTTGGAATTTTGGTGAATTTTGGAAAGTCATAAACAATGAATGCAGCACACAAAAAGCTATGCAATGTAATATGGTGACTGAGTCGCAATGGGAGCCATACTAGCTGAAATTATTTTCGAAGAAGGGCCGAATCCATCATTGCCTGAGCTACAACGATGGAACCTTGCATTTGACCAAGATGATATTTTGGTAAACATCAAAAAATTATCATCATCGCAGGCCCCTGGCCCGAATGGGCTATCAAATGAAATATTAAAGTCCGATTCAGAGGTCTGAGCAGGATTCTGCAAAGTATTGTTTGATAAGATAACAATTGAATGTGCGACTCCGCCTTCGTGGAAGAAAGCTACAGTTGTGCCCATCTTCAAGAAAGGTAACAGAACAAATCCAACAGATTATTAACCGATTGCCTTGCTTGGCGTCATTGGTAAGATCTATGCAACACAACTTCAACATAAACTGCTAAAATGGCTCTCTGCAAGCGGACACATCGATTGTCGGCAGACCAGGTTTGTCAAGGGGGTTGGCTGTAGTTTAAATCTTCTGCTAATCAACTTCATGAAATTGGATGTCATCAGGAAAGGAGGCAAAGTATTCTTAGCCTTTGTGGTCTTGTCTCACATGCTTGACAGCGTAGTCAGAGAAATACTCTGGACTAAATTGAAAGCGTGGGATTGTCCAGATAGTTTACTTATAGCAATAAAGGATCTGCATACAAATACAGATTTCAATATACAATTAGACTCCAACGGGACGCTATCTGCCCCAATACAAACTTTTTGTGGAGTCAAAAAGGCTGCCCCCTTGCTTCAATAATCTTCAATGCATTCATCTCAGATTTTGGAGAGGCTTTTAAAAACATCAATGGCTTTAATCCAAAAATATGAGTCTACTCTGAGCTGGATATTATATGCTGATGATCTCGTGTTGATGGATCAAATGCCCATTGGATTACAGTGCAAACTCTTTGCTTTAGGACCATATGTGGCAAAAAATTGATTAGTCATCAAGTCGCGCAAATCAGTAATATTAACACTGCAGGATCTGAGTAAAAATCGTAAAAATAAAAATAAAAAGTTTAAATGGGTATTGGAAGGCGAAACCTTGAAAAATGTTACACACACTAAATGTTTGGCAATGTGGCTCAACTCAAGCATAAATGATAATATCTGGGTCATAAAAACCAAGGCAAAATGTCATCAACTTGGGGTGCAAGCTGCAGTGATTAATACAAAATATAGAAAATTCTCCTTAAGACCAATCATCGACTTTTATATCCAGAAGGCCGTATCGGCAATCATTTTTGGGCCGAAAACACCTTAGGTTGTCCTGCTGCATTATGGGACACCCTTGAGAACATCTTTTGGACAAGAGTTTTTTGTATAACCAGAGGAATACCAGCTGCAGTGGTTCAATCCAAATTTGGCCTATTATCAATTAATGCTAAGATTGTTTGGAACACATTGGCAATTTCTGGGAAAATTATTATGATAAATGGTCTCCCACAGTTCAAGATTTTACATGATCATGTACAAAATGTTTCTAATTCTGTCATGTCAGCATGGTTAACGCAATGTCAAAAGATTCTGGAGGACTTAAATACAAGGATACGTTGATTAATAATCCAGATGCTGTCAAGAGAAAGCTGTGGGCACAGGATTGGGCCAGCACAGGAACACAGAGATGTATATATTCCCTTATGAAGACTGTGCCAGCAGAAGGAAAGGCGTACAATACTTTGCATAAATATCTAATAAACAAAAAAGAAATCTATCGTTGAAATTCAGGTTGAACCAGTTTACGACCAAAGAAGTAATCCTGCGATGGCCAAAGTTTGAACATGTGAGTCCTAAGTGTAGATTCTGTGATAATTATGAAGAGAACATCACACATTTAGTTCTGTTCTGCAAGGCATTTACAGTCAAGAGAACAAATATCCCGGGTCCCGTCTTTGATTGTGGACCCTCACTAAGCGCAGGGGAGTAGTGGCAGGAATGCTTTAATGAATCCAATAAGAAATGGTTTAACTTTCCTTCTAGAGACCATTGATAAGGAACTTTCCAAAAATAATGTGGATGAAATGTGTGTCATTGGACAAGTATCTCGATGAGGGACATGAGAATAATTTAACTTTTCTGATGTTATTGCTGTTTTTCTCCTTTCTATCTAATTATTTCAACAACAACAAACATACTTTCCCTGCATTCTAGCCAATTGCACCATATTCCCTGACTTCCTCTTTAGGGGTACCCCTCGCCCTGCAAGTTAGGGGCTTGCTCCAGGCATCTGTGTTCACCTTGCATGACCAAGGGTCAACTCTCAGTGGTGCTGACTCAGCATTTCATACTTCCCGGTTTCATTCAATTGGGCACCTTTACATTGTGAAATTACAGCACTTGGAATCTGGCATGAACTGCTATATGAAATGTGAAAGCAATATTATTTTTTTATATTCCACCTTTCTAAGATTGGGCTGACAGTCTGAAAGCCCCCCCTTCTTAATTCATGCACTCACTGGTAATTATTTCTCATTTACAGGTGCATAGCAGCCAGCGATAATTGCAACAGCTCTTGCAGCAAAGTACAGCACTAGGAGTCGACGGCCGGAGAGTGATGAAACATCACTCTGATGTTCGATGCATTGGAGCATCTGTACAGCATCTTTGCTCTGAGCCTGCATCTGTGATCCCATCAGAGGATCTTTACAGAGAGACACAGAACCAATAGAAGAGCGTTGAGTTCAAAAAGGCATCACCCAAAGCTCACACTTCTACAAATATCACACCATCCTGCTGGGTAAACTATGCAATATACTGAGTGTGAGAAAACCTTGATTCATGGCTCCCACCTGGGCCGAAACCACACCAGTGCACGGAGTGTGAGAAAAGCTTCAGTCATAGCTCTGATCTGTCCAAACATCTGATGCTGCAGACTGTGGGGAAACCACACCAGTGTACAGAGTGCAAGAAAAGCTTCAGTCATAGCTCTGATCTGTCCAAACATCTGATGCTGCACACTGTGGAGAAACCACACCAGTGCACGGAGTGCGGGAAAAGCTTCAGTCATAGCTCTGATCTGTCCAAACATCTGATGTTGCATACAGGAGAGAAACCGTACCAGTGCACGGAGTGTGGGAAAATCTTCACTCGGACCTCTCATCTGTTATCACATCAGAGGATCCATACTGGGGTGAAGCCATACCAGTGCACAGAGTGCAAAAGAAGCTTCACTCAGAGCTCCAATCTGTCCACGCATCAGAGGATCCATACTGGAGAAAAAGCATACCAGTGCACAGAGTGCAAGAAAAGCTTCAGTCAGAGCTCTACACTGTCCAGGCATCTGATGCTGCATACCTGGGAGAAACCATACCAGTGCACAGAGTGCAATGAAAGCTTCACTCGGACCTTTCAACTGTTATCACATAAGAGGATCGATACTGGAGTGAAGCCATATCAGTGCATGGAGTGCAAGAAAAGCTTCACTCACAAGTCCAATCTGTCCATGCATCAGAGGATCCATACTGGGGTAAAACCATACCAGTGCACGGAGTGCAAGAAAAGCTTCACTCACAAGTCCAATCTGTCCATGCATCAGAGGATCCATACTGGGGTGAAACCCTACCAGTGCACCGAGTGCGAGAAAAGCTTCAGTCAGATCTCTCATCTGTTATCACACCAGTGGATCCATACTGGAGTGAAGCCATACCAGTGCACAGAGTGCAAGAAAAGCTTCACTCAGAGTTCCTATCTGTCCACGCATCAGAGGATTCATACTGGAGTGAAGCCATACAAGTGCACAGAGTGCGAGAAAAGCTTCAGTCAGATCTCTCATCTGTTATCACATCAGAGGATTCATACTGGAGCGAAACTAAACCAGTGAATGGTGTGAAAGGAAATCTTCACTCTGAGCTCTGGCCTTCACAGGTTCTATATTGGCAAGAGACCGTTGTTCTGACTTGAGTGTCGTGTAGACCGTTGATACCTCCGTCCTTAAGTGACGCACAGGGGAACTAAAAGAAACCCGCTGTGCAACCTTTGGGGCCACAGGTGGGAGATGTTACTTCCCGGATCCACAGAACCTCTGGAACACTGATGCTGCTGTTAAAAAGAACGAGGTTAAGTACCAGGCAATTACAATATATCACATTAACCAAAGGATCTAAATAGCCTTACCTATCTGGTGTTAGGAAAACCCAGGAAACCTAGGAGGGAGGTTCGAGACTCAGATGAGGCGGTCCCTAGAACAAGAGGACCGCAGAAAAGCGTGGATGCAGGATAAGCCACCTGTAGGACTGTAGGCGTGACTTGAATCCCAAAAGGGAAATGGCGTAGAAGTTCAGCAAGGTACCAAGGGATGATCCAAAGGCAAGTCAGGGTCGTGTCCAAAATCCAACAACAGGTAATCAGTTTCAAGCAAAGGTACAAAAGGGTAATCCAAAGGAGTCCAAAATAGAGTTCCGAGATCAAGGTAAACAGCAAAGCAAAACGTAACGCCAAACAGGGTCTGAAGACAGCTGAGAAGCAATGAGTGTTCCGTGTCTCAAGCCTTATATACTGAGCGTTTTCGGGGTCATGTGATGTCCACCAAGGTCACGTGAGGAACGCCACTCTGGATCACGTGAGTCAGTGAACGAGTGGCATGGAGATGTAACGCCGCCTCTTCTGCTGTAAGTTCTCCATGGCAATTGCCAGTGCAGGAAGGGTTGCAATCGAGCCCGTAAATGTTTCCATTGACTGAGATCCCTTTGACCAACCAATCAGCTCTGATTTCCTGTGCTAGTGGTTCAAGCGACATGGCGAATAATATGGCCGACAGGGTACAGGCCTGCCTTGTCCCTCTGCTCAGGGAGAACCATCTCGACTAAACGGAATTAACCGACACTGAGGCCTTGGGAGATGTATAGATTGCTTTTATCCCTCTCCTATATCTCTCACCGAGTCGCACTTTGGTCAAGACCGCTTCTAAGAATCCCCACTCGGCCCTGTCAAATGCCTTCTCTGCATCAATAGATAGGAGAACTGGGCCTCCTGCCCCTTTCCTAGATTCATGTATCAGGTGCAGGGTCTTCTGCATAGTGTCCGATCCTGGCCTTCCCAAGATAAATCCCACTTGGTCCGGCTGTATAAGCCGGGGCATATATATCTTTAGTCGTGCTGCCAGTATTCCCGCATAGATCTTTGCGTCTGTATTGAGCAACGAAATCGGACGATACGATCCACAATATTTGGGATCTCTCCCCTCCTTCGGTATACCGAGATCAGAGCCTCGGAAAAGGAGTATGGTGCTACACCCGTCTCCAGAATATCATTAAACAACTTCACTAAGAAGGGGAGAAGGGGAGATCGGAATGTCTTGTAAAAGCGGGCCGTCTAGCCGTCATTTCCGGGGGCTTTTCCCAGTGGCAGCCTCTTTACCGCAGCTTCAACCTCCTCTGCCGTGATTGGGGCGTCCATTTCATCTGCCTCAACACTTGCTACTCCATGCATCTCAATGCCTGCTAGGTAGTTGTCTATATCTGGTTTATCTTGACACATTTTGGATTTATACAGGTGCCGATAAAAACACGCAAATGTCTCTGGGATATTGTTTCATTGCTCTTCCTGGGAGTCTTTCACACCATCGTGTATGGATGCCAACCACCTTTCCTCCCTGTGTCGACGCAGGCCAGCCGCTAATAAGGCATCAGCGTTATCCCCTTTCTCGTAATATTTTTGTTTGAGGAGCTGAAGCCTCCTGACGACTTGAGCCTCCTCAAGGAGACAAAGCTCATCTCTTTTCTGCCTGGATAGATCGATCTTCTCCACCCGTCCTTCTGTGGCTGTTCTGGTCGTCCAGTCTAAGTTTGTTATCTCAGCTCTCAGTTTCGTTTCTATCATAGTCCTCTCTCTTTTCTTGCTAGCACCTTCTCTAATTAATACCCCTCGCCAGGTCGCTTTCCTTGTGTCCCAAACAGTTTTAATGGGTACCTCGCCTGTATCGTTCATCTTAATGTATTCTTCTAGTTCAGTTGTCATTCTGCCCGGAAGACGGGGACTTTCCATAACGACTCATTACAGCGCCATTCTGTCCCTCTGCATGGTAGTGCAACCAGATCTAATTCCATAGAGACCATATCATTTTCTGACCGTCACCGCCATTAATTCTTCCGAGATGTAAATGTAGTCAATTCTCGTCTATGTGCCGTGAGGTGCAGAATAGAAGGTATAGCCCATAATGTCTGGGTATAGGGCCCATCATATCTCACGTAGTCTATATGTTTGCATCATCTCTGCTACCGCCTTTCTGCCGGCATCCGCTGGTTCTGAGGGGTCAGGAGCTGCCGATTGTCTGTCTCTTTTGGTGTCATCCCATAGATCGAAATCACCTCCAATTATCACATGGCCTTCAGCCTCGAGCATTATGTTTGATACTGCGCGTTGTATGAACCCAGCCTGTCTCATATTTGGAGCATACAATGTCGCCAATATAACCTTTAGACCTCTCATGGTCCCCACCAACATTAGGTCCCTCTCCTCCACATCCATCCAGGTCTTGGAGACCTTAAATTCGATCCCTTTTTTTCTAACCAATATCCCAGCTCCCGCCTTCTTCAGAGACCCAATATTCCATCCCCAATCTGTGCTGTATCACCATTCGTTCCTCACCGCGGGCATACTCCTGCAGGAGAAGCACGTCTCCTCTGTAATTCCTTCTGCACCATAGAACTTTTCATGGGGGAGTTAAGCCCCTTGACATTAATCGTACAGATTCTTGTGAGAGCACCCTCAGATATATTGGAAGCCACTGCCTTCACCTATCTGAGAATTGTCACATGCATATTTGGGACTTTAGCAGATCTGTTTTTCCCTTATGACTATAAAGATCATCTCTAGCATATTCGCACAACACTGTGTACCTGCCCTTCCCCGCCCCAATCTCCCAACGTCGTCCGAGCTAGCCCAGTCAGTTTTCCCGGCTGGATTCGGACCACCAGTGAGGACCCTGGTCCCATCCCTAAGACATCATTTAAGCATTGAGCCCCCTTTGTCGCTCCCCCTTACCCCCTTCACCTCTTTGGATCTCTTCATCACCTCCTTTCTACAGCTTGACAGAGTGATTCTGATCCATCTCTGAGAACCGTTTGTTCACCAGCAGCTAGTCAAGTGTTCACCGCCTCGGATGTCCAATTGTCTGGCCACCATCACTAAATGTTTGATGCCTTGTGTGTCCCCACTCGAGACTCACCCCTCGGCATCCGGCGACACGTTCATTTGTCTGTACTTCCTGGAGCCCAGGATCCTCCTCTGCCTCGGTCTTTTGATGCGTCGTTGGGCATTTTCTTCACCCCTTTCTCCTTGGTTCGATTCCTCCTCATGTTCTCCTAGTAGATCGGCTGTACAGCTTTGAATGTCTTTCTCAGTTTTCAGTTGGAGTGTATTGCCTTCCCACTCGAAGGTAAGAGAAAAAGGATATCTCCATCTATATTGCACTCCCTTGTCTTTCAACCACTTAGTGAGCGGGATGCATTTCCTTCTCATGGCCAGTGTGTCCGGTGAGACTTGCCCTCCTTTTGGCGTCTTGCACAGAGTTGAAGAGGGTAGGGGCCCAACCTTCTTGATTGATTTTAATGAGTTCAATCTGATAACTGGCCTCTGTAGTCTAGGCACAACTTCTCAGGAGAGGTGAATGAAGTGACACATCAACACGGATGTTCTTTAGCCTAGACTGTGTACAGGTATGAATAGGATCGAGAGAATATGTCACTCCGTAGGTGGATTACCACAAGGATGGAAGCACCCAGTCACCCTTCATGGGACCTTACCGTTGACACAGAGGTGCAGCTCTCAAGTGACCGCTTTCAGTTGTTCGCCTCTTGTGGCAGAAGTGGTGTGCGGGGTCCGCTCATTAACGTAAAATGACAGCTTCCCTCTCTCGTGTGATAGCTCGTCCTTTGAAGACCCTCCCAAGGTTTGGCGGTCTCCGCCGCACCCTTGAGGGGATGAGGCATTACTCCTCGGCCTTCAGGATCTCACCTATGGCAACAACAACCGCTATAAAAGAGTGTGGGGGTGATGGTGACCTGCAAGGCAGCTCTTTTTGGTGGAGGTATGGGTTGGTTCACACGGTTATAGCTTGCCAAGGACAGTGTATCCCAGAGGTGACGTCACTCACTTGCTCTGCTTAAATGCCTGGTGTTGAGGAGGGCACACACCCTGGTACGCAGGGGCCCCAACCCTCTGGTGTCTGCTTCGAGGTACCAGCCACTTTCGCCGGTAGTAGTGCGTGGGATCTGTTTACTGCGCTCAGGATACTGCTTCTCGTCTTCGTACGGTGGGTTATCACACGCAGCCCTCAGTGGGGTGGAATGGGTATTGCCGTACTCTCGAGGGACTGAGATGCTGCACTTCATTCAGGGAGGACACACCTCTGACCTCCACCACTGTTGAAGAGTGTTGGGACCGGTATTTGGGCTGCAGGGGAAGTCCTATCCGGTGCGCTCTGCTTCCAACTGTCAGTCACTGGGAAGTTCTAAGTTCTGCGGATCTTTGCATTACCTTTGCACTAAGTACCGCATATTAAGTTCAAACTATGTTTCAGGGCACGATTAATTCTCACTGTGGATGATATCAGGATGCTTCCAGGCACTGGAGGTGGATCCACATTTTCTCGCTCCACATAGGGCTCACCATACAGCCGTGCTAGTCCCCCCTGCATACGTAACTCAATATGGGTGGGGAGTTCTTAATCCATCTAGTGCAGATTTACTCCTGTTGCGTGCTTCAGGGCTCCGAATGAGTGGCACAGCTGCTCTGTGTTCGGGCATAGGGCCAGCTGAGCGACAACAAAACCCGTTCGTGATATATTGAGCCAAGGGCTGGGAGGAGGCGACCGATTGGGAGTGAACTGTGGTCAGTGGGAGGGAACAATGATGTAACAGCAGGGCCGGCGTACCTTATTGTTCTTGTTCCTTCTGGATCGAATTTGGAATTTTGGTGAATTTTGGAAAGTCATAAACAATGAATGCAGCACACAAAAAGCTATGCAATGTAATATGGTGACTGAGTCGCAATGGGAGCCATACTAGCTGAAATTATTTTCGAAGAAGGGCCGAATCCATCATTGCCTGAGCTACAACGATGGAACCTTGCATTTGACCAAGATGATATTTTGGTAAACATCAAAAAATTATCATCATCGCAGGCCCCTGGCCCGAATGGGCTGTCAAATGAAATATTAAAGTCCGATTCAGAGGTCTGAGCAGGATTCTGCAAAGTATTGTTTGATAAGATAACAATTGAATGTGCGACTCCGCCTTCGTGGAAGAAAGCTACAGTTGTGCCCATCTTCAAGAAAGGTAACAGAACAAATCCAACAGAGTATTAACCGATTGCCTTGCTTGGCGTCATTGGTAAGATCTATGCAACACAACTTCAACATAAACTGCTAAAATGGCTCTCTGCAAGCGGACACATCGATTGTCGGCAGACCAGGTTTGTCAAGGGGGTTGGCTGTAGTTTAAATCTTCTGCTAATCAACTTCATGAAATTGGATGTCATCAGGAAAGGAGGCAAAGTATTCTTAGCCTTTGTGGTCTTGTCTCACATGCTTGACAGCGTAGTCAGAGAAATACTCTGGACTAAATTGAAAGCGTGGGATTGTCCAGATAGTTTACTTATAGCAATAAAGGATCTGCATACAAATACAGATTTCAATATACAATTAGACTCCAACGGGACGCTATCTGCCCCAATACAAACTTTTTGTGGAGTCAAAAAGGCTGCCCCCTTGCTTCAATAATCTTCAATGCATTCATCTCAGATTTTGGAGAGGCTTTTAAAAACATCAATGGCTTTAATCCAAAAATATGAGTCTACTCTGAGCTGGATATTATATGCTGATGATCTCGTGTTGATGGATCAAATGCCCATTGGATTACATTGCAAACTCTTTGCTTTAGGACCATATGTGGCAAAAAATTGATTAGTCATCAAGTCGCGCAAATCAGTAATATTAACACTGCAGGATCTGAGTAAAAATCGTAAAAATAAAAATAAAAAGTTTAAATGGGTATTGGAAGGCGAAACCTTGAAAAATGTTACACACACTAAATGTTTGGCAATGTGGCTCAACTCAAGCATAAATGATAATATCTGGGTCATAAAAACCAAGGCAAAATGTCATCAACTTGGGGTGCAAGCTGCAGTGATTAATACAAAATATAGAAAATTCTCCTTAAGACCAATCATCGACTTTTATATCCAGAAGGCCGTACCGGCAATCATTTTTGGGCCGAAAACACCTTAGGTTGTCCTGCTGCATTATGGGACACCCTTGAGAACATCTTTTGGACAAGAGTTTTTTGTATAACCAGAGGAATACCAGCTGCAGTGGTTCAATCCAAATTTGGCCTATTATCAATTAATGCTAAGATTGTTTGGAACACATTGGCAATTTCTGGGAAAATTATTATGATAAATGGTCTCCCACAGTTCAAGATTTTACATGATCATGTACAAAATGTTTCTAATTCTGTCATGTCAGCATGGTTAACGCAATGTCAAAAGATTCTGGAGGACTTAAATACAAGGATACGTTGATTAATAATCCAGATGCTGTCAAGAGAAAGCTGTGGGCACAGGATTGGGCCAGCACAGGAACACAGAGACGTATATATTCCCTTATGAAGACTGTGCCAGCAGAAGGAAAGGCGTACAATACTTTGCATAAATATCTAATAAACAAAAAAGAAATCTATCGTTGAAATTCAGGTTGAACCAGTTTACGACCAAAGAAGTAATCCTGCGATGGCCAAAGTTTGAACATGTGAGTCCTAAGTGTAGATTCTGTGATAATTATGAAGAGAACATCACACATTTAGTTCTGTTCTGCAAGGCATTTACAGTCAAGAGAACAAATATCCCGGGTCCCGTCTTTGATTGTGGACCCTCACTAAGCGCAGGGGAGTAGTGGCAGGAATGCTTTAATGAATCCAATAAGAAATGGTTTAACTTTCCTTCTAGAGACCATTGATAAGGAACTTTCCAAAAATAATGTGGATGAAATGTGTGTCATTGGACAAGTATCTCGATGAGGGACATGAGAATAATTTAACTTTTCTGATGTTATTGCTGTTTTTCTCCTTTCTATCTAATTATTTCAACAACAACAAACATACTTTCCCTGCATTCTAGCCAATTGCACCATATTCCCTGACTTCCTCTTTAGGGGTACCCCTCGCCCTGCAAGTTAGGGGCTTGCTCCAGGCATCTGTGTTCACCTTGCATGACCAAGGGTCAACTCTCAGTGGTGCTGACTCAGCATTTCATACTTCCCGGTTTCATTCAATTGGGCACCTTTACATTGTGAAATTACAGCACTTGGAATCTGGCATGAACTGCTATATGAAATGTGAAAGCAATATTATTTTTTTATATTCCACCTTTCTAAGATTGGGCTGACAGTCTGAAAGCCCCCCCTTCTTAATTCATGCACTCACTGGTAATTATTTCTCATTTACAGGTGCATAGCAGCCAGCGATAATTGCAACAGCTCTTGCAGCAAAGTACAGCACTAGGAGTCGACGGCCGGAGAGTGATGAAACATCACTCTGATGTTCGATGCATTGGAGCATCTGTACAGCATCTTTGCTCTGAGCCTGCATCTGTGATCCCATCAGAGGATCTTTACAGAGAGACACAGAACCAATAGAAGAGCGCTGAGTTCAAAAAGGCATCACCCAAAGCTCACACTTCTACAAATATCACACCATCCTGCTGGGTAAACTATGCAATATACTGAGTGTGAGAAAACCTTGATTCATGGCTCCCACCTGGGCCGAAACCACACCAGTGCACGGAGTGTGAGAAAAGCTTCAGTCATAGCTCTGATCTGTCCAAACATCTGATGCTGCAGACTGTGGGGAAACCACACCAGTGTACAGAGTGCAAGAAAAGCTTCAGTCATAGCTCTGATCTGTCCAAACATCTGATGCTGCACACTGTGGAGAAACCACACCAGTGCACGGAGTGCGGGAAAAGCTTCAGTCATAGCTCTGATCTGTCCAAACATCTGATGTTGCATACAGGAGAGAAACCGTACCAGTGCACGGAGTGTGGGAAAATCTTCACTCGGACCTCTCATCTGTTATCACATCAGAGGATCCATACTGGGGTGAAGCCATACCAGTGCACAGAGTGCAAAAGAAGCTTCACTCAGAGCTCCAATCTGTCCACGCATCAGAGGATCCATACTGGAGAAAAAGCATACCAGTGCACAGAGTGCAAGAAAAGCTTCAGTCAGAGCTCTACACTGTCCAGGCATCTGATGCTGCATACCTGGGAGAAACCATACCAGTGCACAGAGTGCAATGAAAGCTTCACTCGGACCTTTCAACTGTTATCACATAAGAGGATCGATACTGGAGTGAAGCCATATCAGTGCATGGAGTGCAAGAAAAGCTTCACTCACAAGTCCAATCTGTCCATGCATCAGAGGATCCATACTGGGGTAAAACCATACCAGTGCACGGAGTGCAAGAAAAGCTTCACTCACAAGTCCAAACTGTCCATGCATCAGAGGATCCATACTGGGGTGAAACCCTACCAGTGCACGGAGTGCGAGAAAAGCTTCAGTCAGATCTCTCATCTGTTATCACACCAGTGGATCCATACTGGAGTGAAGCCATACCAGTGCACAGAGTGCAAGAAAAGCTTCACTCAGAGTTCCTATCTGTCCACGCATCAGAGGATTCATACTGGAGTGAAGCCATACAAGTGCACAGAGTGCGAGAAAAGCTTCAGTCAGATCTCTCATCTGTTATCACATCAGAGCATTCATACTGGAGCGAAACTAAACCAGTGAATGGTGTGAAAGGAAATCTTCACTCTGAGCTCTGGCCTTCACAGGTTCTATATTGGCAAGAGACCGTTGTTCTGACTTGAGTGTCGTGTAGACCGTTGATACCTCCGTCCTTAAGTGACGCACAGGGGAACTAAAAGAAACCCGCTGTGCAACCTTTGGGGCCACAGGTGGGAGATGTTACTTCCCGGATCCACAGAACCTCTGGAACACTGATGCTGCTGTTAAAAAGAACGAGGTTAAGTACCAGGCAATTACAATATATCACATTAACCAAAGGATCTAAATAGCCTTACCTATCTGGTGTTAGGAAAACCCAGGAAACCTAGGAGGGAGGTTCGAGACTCAGATGAGGCGGTCCCTAGAACAAGAGGACCGCAGAAAAGCGTGGATGCAGGATAAGCCACCTGTAGGACTGTAGGCGTGACTTGAATCCCAAAAGGGAAATGGCGTAGAAGTTCAGCAAGGTACCAAGGGATGATCCAAAGGCAAGTCAGGGTCGTGTCCAAAATCCAACAACAGGTAATCAGTTCCAAGCAAAGGTACAAAAGGGTAATCCAAAGGAGTCCAAAATAGAGTTCCGAGATCAAGGTAAACAGCAAAGCAAAACGTAACGCCAAACAGGGTCTGAAGACAGCTGAGAAGCAATGAGTGTTCCGTGTCTCAAGCCTTATATACTGAGCGTTTTCGGGGTCATGTGACGTCCACCAAGGTCACGTGAGGAACGCCACTCTGGATCACGTGAGTCAGTGAACGAGTGGCATGGAGATGTAACGCCGCCTCTTCTGCTGTAAGTTCTCCATGGCAATTGCCAGTGCAGGAAGGGTTGCAATCGAGCCCGTAAATCATACCTGGTACGGAGCTTTCGGTCCTTTGGGAAAACCGAATCACATGAGCCTCGAACCCTGGAGGGAGGTGTTGGGGAAATGTGAGCAGTGTTCTGGTGTGCAGTGGATCGGTGTGCAGCGGATCGCCCAACAACCGTACCCGTGCATGAAGTGTGAGGAATGCTTCAGTACTAGTTCTCCTCTCTCCAGGCATCAGATGCAGCATACTGGGGGAGAAACTGTAACAGCACACAAAATGCATGCAGCGCTTCACTCCGGCCTCTGTTCTGCAAAAACATCATATGCTCTACATTGGCAGGAAACTGAACCAGTGCACAAGAAAAACTTTGCTCAGAAGTCTGATTTGTACGCCATTAGATGATCCATTCAAGTGAGAAATTCTGAGCTGTGGCTTCTACAAACATTAGCAAACAAGCCTCTGAGGTGGGATATAGGCCGTCATCAGAAGATCCATTCAGGAGTGAGACATACGTCACCTGTAAACACAGAGGTCCCAGGTGTAAAGACTGGAGGGGTTATATGTACTTCAGCCCTCTATATGGCAGAGCAGAGGCACAGAGCACCTCAGCCAAAGTTCTCTATATGGTAGCTATGGATGAGCAACCAAGGCTTAAGCTCTCAGGAGGTGATGCAGGCTGGTACTTAAGTAGAGTGAGTCCCCAAGCCCCCACAAAGGAATGTCCACACACTGTGTTATGGGCTAACACAGTTCATTATATAAAAATAAGGTTCAGAGATATATACACAATTCAATAACACACTTTGTACTTTGGTAATTCTAAAATGACAAATATGTACAGTTTAGGCTTTAGATTCCTTTAAAATGCATCAAGCGCTGGCAGTTATAATGGAGCTTATAAATCATGCAGCAAGGTGTATCAACATAGATAATAAGGAAGGAAGGAAGGCAGCTTAAGCAATGGCAGAATGCTTGGTTTAGATATAGAGACACAATTCTGAGTGAGGATCCCCCCACCTTGACAACCTGTAATAAAAGTATTGACTAAGTGCTTAATAAGTCTTGCTTCCTTGTCAAAAAAGTTGAACCACCCCAATGTACCTGCAGTGGAAGAGTCACTCCGACGGTTTGTTGATGGTGTCCCTCGAGGGTGGACTCCCTTTAAAACAGGAGCCACGGGACATTGAGATCCTCGAAGAAAAGTGATGCTGCAGCTTCGACCTTCCCAGTGCTCTTCGAAGATCGATCGTGGAAGTCCTGGGAAGATGGGGCGTGTGGTCATCCTCGATGCAAAGTGTTTGGTGCCGCAAATCAGACTCGGTGATGGCTGCAGCCCCGGGTGTCGGCGTTGCGCTCGGCGGTCCTCTGGCCTGTCTGTGCTGCAGCCGCAGCACGTACTTCGGGATAGCTCCAGCAATCGGGATTCGACCACGGCTGGACCTCGGATCTTCACTCTGCCAGTGTCCTTGGGATGTGTTAGTCGGCTTCAGGTAGCGGGAAACCCACTGGCTGATTTTCTGCGGCGGCCGACGACCTTGACTTTCTCCAGCAGGACGTGGTCAACTGTGATGGCAAAGGAGCCCTCTGTCAAATGTTCTTAGGCAAAGTGGAACTTTCGGCTCTGGGCGTCGAGCAGCACAGCATCAAGGTTTCCCCACTTCTGGATGACATGCTTCGACTGGCTTCCAGCAGTCAGAGCGTTCTTTTGCACCCCGGTTGACGTCAGTGGACTTCAATGGCCTCGATGTACAGGCGCTCTCTTTGGGATTCACGGCAGACCCCTACTCCAGACGTCAGACTGACAGAACTGGCTTCCACGGTGCCTCGATGAAGAACAGCAGTATTGCAAGATGGTCCCTCATAGCTTGGGAAGAGCTCCACAAGATAGGTTATCTCTTGGTCAGTCTTCAACAGACTCAACAGCTTTTAGTTGTCGTAGGAAATGCAGCAGCAATCTTCTTCTTCCAGCTGGGCCTCAAGTATGAGCTTCAAGTTTCGACTTGAGCTTCTGAACAAATTGGTAAGTGAGAGGCCCCCAGATATACACACCTGTCCCTCATTCACTCTGCCTGAGCCAGGCTCAGTCAGCCAGTCACAAAGAAGGACATTCATGCAGGCAGGCAGCCAATCAGGCTCACATGCATTCAGGCCATTCATTTCCACCCATACACCCATAACAAGGAATGTGGATTGGGGCAAGCACCCAGCCTTTCAGCACACCACACTGCATTCATGTCAGTTTCAGGCAGGGCTGTCTCATTCACACTCAGAAACCAGACACCCATAACATAGAATGCATATTGGTCACACACTCTATTCACACAGGTTCCACCAAGGGTGTACCCACCACATACAGTCACTGGGAAGGCTCCAGCCAGTCTGGCCTGGACTTCCCCACAATACCATATATGGTTCATCCACCCAATAGCCAGTCAGGGGAAGGGACAGAGCCAGAGCTTCCCTGGACATTGGGAAAACAAGGTAACAGACAATAGAAACAAAGAGGCCCCAGGGACCATCTTGCCCTCTATCAGGAATCCACTGATTACTATGGCATGGCCGGGGTATCCCCAAATGGAGGACACTCAGAGCTCCTTGTCACATCAGCATGAAGCTGCCACCAGACAATACCCTGTTCTATTTGCAACACACAGATACCCAAAAACATACACTAGGGGTACAGGGTTGTACCCCCACCCATGGGTGCCATACGGGTATCCCAGGGGTCATTCTTCACCCCAACCAAAAAGAGGAAGAGCTGCACTGCCAGGGGTCGCAACTGGACTCCTGTGCAGAAAACAATACAGAACACCCATGATAAGGGAGTACAGGACAAGGACAGGGAGGCCCTGTCCCTCCAATGCATTTCCAGCATCACACCAGGATGCTCATGAGGAAAGCAATGAGGAGAACACACACAGATAACCTGAACGATTACAATGCAAATAAATCCCTGGTTTGGAAAGCAGGCCGACCTCTGACATGGATCTTGGTTGCTGCAGTGTATGTGTTAAACTATGTATTTATGTATATTATCAATTCATATATAAAGCTTTGTGTCCTGAACAACCTTCTCTCCTGTCATTAAATTGAGTTGCCAATTACTGCTGATTGCCCAGTCTCATTCTGCATAGAAAGGTCCATGTTAAGTGTGTAACATGTTTCTCGAGTACAGAAATAACTTTAAAAAATGAATTCATTATTTTGGGTTTGTTTAAAAGATTTAGGATAACAAAAGTCCAACATCACTAAAAAGATGTGTTTAATAATTTTCTAATTTGATACATATATAAAGAGAGTAACAAGGAATGGACAAATCATTAATATATGATCAATTCTTTGTTGAACTATAACTCACAGTCGAACTTCCATAATTCCTGAATACGCCAGTGATGTGCCTTAGATTTCAGGAAAGGCCGGGCATGTTCCACTTCTGGAGGGCAACAAAAGGACTTTGGAAGGACAAACAAACCACATTAAAAAAAGAAACAGACCTCAACTGGTTTGGACTTGCCTTACAGCTGCGCTAGCCTAGTAGTGGACTTGACAGGGCTAGACTTGACTTTATATGGCTGGACTTGGAATGGTTAGGATTACCATGCCTTGATATGGCTGGACTCGCCGTAATGGGGCTGATCTTCACTTAATATGGCTGAGCTTCTCTTAATAGGGATGGGTTTGCCTTAATATGATATGGCATTTATACCGCACCTGTACACGTGTTTCTAGGCGCGACATAAAAAGGAGGGGGAAACAAAGTAAGGACAAAATAATGATCTTACTAGGCCTTGTATCATTCAGATCGTTCAAGTGTGGGGAAGAGGGAAGGCAAGAAGTGCCAGGGGGAGCGGAAGAGGGAAGTACAGTTAACTCACAAGTGCAGCTAGCGGGTGGCTCATAAGTGTAGACAGAAGGGACTGTAGGGTTGCAGATACAGACCCTTAAGTGCTGGGGAGCCCGGAGGCAGTGCAAGGGCAACTGCACATGCAGGAACCTGGGCCCGAGTTCAGAGGGTGACCAGTGCGTGGAGCAGTCAGGTGCATCAGCAGGGGAGTGGAAGAGAGAAATCGGAAATGAAAAGGAAGGTCTTGAGTTGCTTTCGAAACCAGAGGTGGTGGTGCTCAAGTTTGAGAGAGGCAGGGAGGCTGTTTCAATGGAAGGCCCAAGATGAGGAGATAGATCTGCCCCCAACTTTCTGCTTGGAGAAGCATCTGACCCTCAAAGAGTTGGAGGTGGATGATCGGAAACCTCGAGAAGGATGATGTTTTGGAAGAGAACGTTGGGGGTAAAGAGGTTCCTGGCCCCAGAAAGCCTCGCCTTGGCAGTGCCTCCCTTGATAAGGCTAGGGTTTGCCTTGATAGGGCTAAGCTAACTGTAATAAGGCTCAGCCTGCCTTAATAGAACAGTGATGCCTCAATATGGCTGAGCTTGCCTTGATAGGGCGGGCTTGCCTTTATTTGGTTGGATTCACTTTATTAAAGCTGGGCTCACCTTGCTAGGGCTGGGCTTGTCTGGATAGTGCTGAGCTTGCCCTGATTTGGCTGGGCCTGCCTTGATAGGGATAAGCTTGCTGTGATATGACTTGTCTTACTGTACTTGGGCAGAGGGTGACTTAATAGGGGAAGGCTTGTCTTAATAGGGTTGAACTTGGTTTGATAGGGCTGGGCTCACCTTGTCAGGGCTGAGCTTCCTTTAATTGGAATGGGCTTGCCTTGTCCTGATAGATCACGACTTGCCTTCTGATCCCACATGGTGCACGTCGCAACATTGGAGCCTATTACATTTTTGGCTCATGCATGGTGATATCCGGGTCGGTGGCTGCATGCATCCATCCTACATCACTGACAGAAACTCTGCCTCATGGCCCCTGAGTAGTTTGTGCCAGTCGGCCTCCTCCATTCCACAATGGCTGCCAGCACCTTTGCTCCCCAGGCACCAGAGAGCCTTTTTGTTTACTTGAACTGTGGCGGTGCTGATTGGCCCACTTCCAGAATATCTGACAAGCCGTCAAATGTGTGTGCCGTCAAATGTGTGGGCCGGCCCATCCACCTAAGGCCCTCACGGAAGGCCCCTGTCCAGCACAGCAAGATGCTGCTGTCACATCTCATATTATACGTCTGCTCCTCACACCTAGGACCATGAACTATTGTGGCACCTTCTGGGCCCGGTAAGCACACCGGCTCAGCTATGCAGACTATGACTCTGCCCTGTTGTCTGTCTCCACACTTGGCCCATTGCCTCTTTCCTAGCAGTGTCACTCCACCATCTTGCACTAGTGACCCACTTGGTTGTGTTTTAAACTGTGCATTCTCCCATTTGTACTGTTTCTATTGCTTCTGGCAGATTCAAATTTGATGTGTTCCCCACTGTGCATTATTTCATTTTGTACTAGTGCTTACTGGCTTGGTGTTCCCACATCCATGCACCTTACTTCGCTGTGTGCCTCTGATAAATCTGAATTTTAGGTTTTGCTCTACACCAGTGCATCCACCTGCCTCTTTCTTGCCTCTTAACTTCTCCTTCTCGGCATCTTGTCTGTCCCTTCTCCCCCGCTTCACCCTCACCTTCTCTCCCTCTTGTTGTCACAGCACTTGCACTCTCTGAAATTCCATTGGGCATAGTACAATAGTTTTAATTCTTATCTGGCCCTCTTCCTCTCTTCCCCCCACCCTCCCTGTTGCTGCCTCTTTTTTCCACAGCACTTGCAGTCTCTGAAGTGACGTAAGGCCTAGTACGATAGTTTTGTTCATGTTCTCGTATAACCATCTCTTGTTCTTTGTCTGTGCCATTTAACGTTTATAGCACTTGCACATTCTGAATGACTCAAGGCCCTGTAAGACTGTTTTTCACTGCATTTACCCCTTGTTCCCTCCCTTGCCTTGAAGCACTTTGAAACACTGTTTCTTGTGTATAAGCGCTTTACAAATGACAAATGCATATAAGGGCTTGCCTTGCCCTATTAGGGCCTGGCTTGCCTTGCATGGATACGACTGGGCTCGCTGTGGCAGGGCCAGGCTTGCCTTGATGGGGCTGGTAATTCACTCTGCACAAGAGCTCCAGGGATCCCTGTGAGGATTATGATTGCCCCTGAAAATAATTATTGGTTTGATAGAGCTGGGCTCTCCTTGATAAGGCTGGGCTCTCCTTGATAAGGCTGGGCTCACCTTGATAGGGCTGGGCTCGCCTTGATAGGACTAAGCTTGCTGTGATATGACTTGACTCACAATAATAGGGCAGAGTATGACTTGATGGGGTAGGGTTTGCCTTGATGGAGCTGGGCTCGCCTTGATGGGGCTGGGCACCCCTTGATGGGTCTGGGTTCACATTGATGGATCTGGGCTCGCCCTGATGGATCTGGGCTTGCCATAAGAGGGATTGGCTTGCCTTGACTTGCCTTGATATGGTTCAGCTTGCCTTGATACGGTTCGGCTTGCCTTGATATGGTTCGGCTTGCCTTGATACCTTTTGGCTTGTCTGCTATGACTCCGACCTAGCTACACTTAAACATAAGTGTAGGGTAGCTGAGAGGAAATGGAGGGCTTCTTGTTCATCCTCTGACAAACTGGCCTGTCACCTTCTCCAAAGGCAATACCGACTCTCTGTCCTCACCAAAAAGAGAGTCCACATTCAAGCCTGTGTCTCTGCGGCGTCTAACAACTCGGCTGAACTCTTTAAAATCTGCAATTAGCTGGCCAACCCTGCTGCAGTCTCTCCCCCTCCTGTTGCCTCCTAGGCTCTTTGCAATGCCCTTGCCTCTCACTTTCCCCTCTCCGTCTGTGCTTGCTGCCACTCCTTCAGCCACCCCACCCTCCTTCTCATCCTTTCCTGTTTTCTCCCCTGATGAGGTCACTAGACAAGTCTGATCTATGAAAGCCTCATCAAAACACGTTCATCCCTGTTCCTCTAAAACCATCTCGGACCACATTGGTACCTAAGCTCCGGCCCTTGACGATTTTTGCAACCACTTATTTGCCTCAGGATCCTTCCCCTCTCCTGTGAAGCACTCCCATGTGCATCCTCTTATCAAGAAACTCACAGCTGATCCTTTTTGTCCGGCTAACTATCACCCAATTTCCATTACTCCCTTTCTGGCAAACTCCTGGAAAAGCTGGCCATCTCTCAGCTTAACCTTCATTCCTATTCTGTTGGCTGACTCCAATGCCACCAGTCTGGCTTCAGAGCTGGCAGAAGAACGAAAACTGCTCTCCTGAACATCCGTGAATATCTGCTCTCCAACCTTGACTCTAACATTCCCTCATCTCTCTTCTGCCTTTGACACGGTCAACCATACCACCCTGCTCAACTGTTTGTGATAACCTGGATATCACCGATCAGGCTCTGACCTGGCTGACCTCTTTCCTCTCTGATCAATCCTCCAAGGTCCAAATTGGGTTCTTCCTATCATCTGTCTCCCGCTCTACCTGTGGTGTTCCCCAGGGGTCTAACCATTCGCCCTGGCTTTTCAACCAATTCCTGGCAACTCTCACCCACTGCATTGCAATTTTCTGCTCAAATTTCCACTGCTACGCTGACGACATTCAACTGATTTTCAGGCTGCCCTGTTCCACAACCTCTCCCTCTCTCTGATTGCCTAACTGCCATTCAAGATTGGTTTGCTGCCAACGATCTTTGTCTGAATGCCAGAAAGATGGAGATCCTGCTCATCGGCACACCCGCCCTTGCGAGTCTGAGAACCTCAGGGTCATCTTTGACTCCACACTTTCCTTCTCCGCCCACATCTCTGATGTCTCTAAAAAGTCAAACTTCCTACTGCACCTCCTCAGAGGTACTGTGCCTTTCCTCTCCTTCCCCCAGAAGCTCACTGTCTCCCAAGCTCTGGTTCTCTCGAGGTTGGACTATTGTAACAGCCTCTTTCTAAATCTACCTGCCTCTACTCTCCGCCCTCTGCAACTAATGCGGAACAGGAATGCGAGATTTGTCCTTGGCCTCAAGCCCTGGGATCGTTTCTCTCCAGCTCTGAAATCTCTCATTGGCTCCTAGTGGATACAAGGATTAAATTCAAAACCCTCTGCATTGTCCACAAGGCGTTCTGGGGCCTGGGTCCAAAATACCTTCAGCTATCCCTCCGCAAATACCTCCCATCTCAAGGTCTTCACTCCTTTACCTCTAACTCCCTCAGTATCGGTCGTTTTTCAAAGAAACGAGCTGGGGGTAGATCTCTGTCTTCGCTGGGGCCTCCCTCTGGTACAGCTTCCCTGCCACTCTAAAACTTCAGGAGAACCATCTCTGGTTCTGGAAGCACCTAATGTCCTTCCTCTTTGCTTCTGCCTTTGCCCCTCCTCCCCTGCTGATCTGTTCTCTCGGCACCGTGGACCTGGCCACCCTCAGTCCTCCAGGCCCAGGTAGCTGCTCACCCTGCCACCCTTCCGCATGTCGTCCAGGCCACCCCTTGCACTGGGGTCTGTATCTGTACCCATGCAGTCCCCCCCAACCCTTTTTCTTCTTGAACTTATCTATCAGACCTACTCTGTCTGCTGCCTTAAAGGAATAGTGCGCTCTAAAATGTTATTGTCCCGAACGTTCGGGCATGTGGTTTTAAGCAAATTGTGATCGGTCGTAAAAACATTTCCTATGCACCTTACCTTAGTTTTCCTCACATTTCCACATGTGAAATCAAGCAGCGGGCGTGGCCATCTTGTGCTAATCTTATCCATTGCCGCATCGCCCTAAGTTCAAGTGCCCTGGCAGCACTAATTCATATCCCCCGCCCGGAAGCTGACGTCACTAGACGCATACGGCCCATTTCACAATGCGAATGCACATCTCGTGTCAATGTTCTCTTTGCGCCTGCTAATGCTGTGTCTCCATGGAAACAGCAGATGCCTCTTTCCTCAATAAGTATAAACAGACCCCTTGTCATCAGACAACAACAGAGTTGCTTTTTAAAATATTTCACTGTGTTTTGTGTGTATCCTGTGACTCCTTTCTGCTCTGTTCAGCTATCTTCGTTGCTCGTAGCCCGTGCGAACCTAGTACTAGCATTACTATCGATTTTAATGTTGTCGTATAATGGCAATAATACCAGCCGAGTATTCTGAGGCAGAATTAGTTGATAGAGAAAGATGCAGAAACTATGGGGCATCGGACGACAGTTGGGTAGATGAATCTTGAGCCTGAGCCTATTCGCAGGGAAGACGTTTCCACCTGGTGTACCTGCAATCGGAGCAAGGTCATGCCAACCGAGCAGGAGAACTGCTGCTGCAAAAAAAACTCTGGATGCTCGGCCTACATATTGGAAGAAGACACACCACCACTATGCGTTACCGGGCTGCATGACTTAAGGGCAGCCTGCCTCACAAGGTCTGTGTTGCGGATTATGATGGTGGTTATGCACAAACTTTGCACAACAGTTCACCCTCACAATGCAATCAACGTGTAAGTGTACTCCAGATTTGATGTCACCTTGACCACTGAGGCCACTAACATTTCATGTTTGTCTCCTATATTGTCGCAACTCTGATCTATCAATGCCAAGTGAATGTAGTTTGGCAATTCAATATATTTCTCGCGCTTCGGGAAATCATAGTGGTCATTTTATGTGTCTTTCACGTGCAACCAAGAAACAATATTTCCCTGTGCCCCAAACGCTATGGCTTGCATGGGTGTTCACTTTTGTTATGTGTCTGCACTTCAACGCCCAAGTTCATTGATCCATGAAGTAACTTTTGTACGGGCAACTATGCCGTAGGATACAGGGTGAATTTTCAAATAAGGTTTGTACACTTATCGTGTTCATTTAAATACAGCATGTATGTTTCTCTTCCACAGGTGGTACAGGCTGGTGGCCTATCATGTGTTTACATGGTGACTTCATGCGAGGCTTGGATACATCGTTCGATGAGTAATACCGCCCTGTGTCGTTGGAGCCATTTGCGCCAAATTCCCCAGCGACAGCGGTCGGTACAGGGGATTTTCCCACACTGTGCTGCAACCCGAAGTATACCATGTGTAGTACATTTGTGCCATCAATATCCGCAACAAAATAAAGTACAATTCAACTTTTATAAATAGTTGTTTCAATTTTTCAGTGAATCAAGGACACGCTCACTTGCAGAAGATAGACATGAAAGAATGGTTGATGCCCTTTTACGCTCAGCTCCTCTACAACAATCCATCCCCCCTCCATTAAAACCCACTCCAGTACTGGGTGGGTGGGAACGGCCAAGGTGCCAAACACCATGTACACTTCAACGTTATATTCCGCACCGGGGCCATTGTACACATGGCCTCCCCAGACCCAGTGTCTCCAGGATCCCCTCTTCCAGACCCTGCCCCTGCAATCAACATAAGTGTGTCTCCCTTCAGCAGTGTTCCGGCCCTATTTTGCATGCCTCATGGTACGAGATACCTCATCCTTTTTGGCACTTCACTTAGTGCGATTGCTGAAAAGCAGCGATCGCACAAAAGTGTAATCCAACCACCGGGCATTTCCTTCAGTTTCACATCAGCGTGCGTAATGCATGCTAATGTGAAACTGAGAGTAAATTTCACAGCAGCATCCATTTATGGCTGCTGCTGTGAAAAGAGAAGGTGAGTGTCCACCTTCCTCTCCCTTGATCTCCAACATTATTGAACCGTTGAGATCGAGGGAGGTGTTGTTGGAAAGGGGAGGCCCTCCCATTTCCAACAACACCGTCTTTGGAGCATTGCTGGGCATGGGTCGGGGCAGATTGCTCTATCCGCACCCAGCAATACCACTAGACAACGAGGGATATGTTTTTGAAGTGGGGTGAGGGGGCCACTTATTATGTAAGTGGCCCTCTCCCCCTAGGCCCCCAAAGCACGGGGCAGCCCATTTTGCCCACTCTGGGGGCAGATGGGCACAGTAATGTGCTAATCTGAATGGCTGGGTACTTGTCCCAATCCACATTCCTTGTTGCGAGTGTCTGAGAGGGAGGAGTATGGCCTGAATGCACTGTATGCCTGATTGGCTGACTGACTGCTGAATGCCCTTCTGAGTGATTGGTTGCCTGAGTGTGACCCAGCAGAATGAATGGGAGATCTGGTGTATCTGAGGGCCTCTCACTGCTAGAATGCGTTCAGAAGCTGGAGTTGAAACTAACATTGAAACTGAAGCTGAATCTCGAAGCCGAGCCTGAAGAAGAAGGTTGGCTGTTGTCTCCCTTAGCTGAAATCCGAAAGCCGTAAAGACTGACCCAAGAGAGGACCTGGTTAGGCACCCTCTTACTGTGCTCCGAGGGACCATCGAACACTGCTAACCTTCGCCGAAGCTCGCTGGAAGTCAGACCCTCGAAAGGCTGCCGACCGGAGACGGGGACTGCCGAGGAGAATGAAGATAAGCACTGGACATTTCGTCCACCGTCGTTGACCAGGGTTCGCAGGTTTGCATAACCGCTGGAGGCTCGTCGAAGCCGTGTTGCCCAGAAGAGGGGACAAAGTGACGCTGTGCTATCGACGACCGTAGCCGCACGCTCCATTGCCTAATACTTTTTATTCACAGATGCGCTCATCCGCACTGCCGCCCGCCTTATCCCGCCAGAGAAGGCCAGGCCGTTGACGCGCTGAGGAGCATCTGCCGGTGGGTTTCCCGCCACCCAAAGACCGTAGAGACGCCGGACGACTCAACGCTCTTGCTGGGCTACAGTTCTTCACAAACTCTTTGCGGTCCTGAACTATCGACATCAAGGTGCTCCGCACGCCTCTTCCTTGCCAGATGTCTTTGAATTGTCGCTGACGAGCACTGCTGGGACCGAAGCTGCCGCCTCGATGGCGAGTTCACTTTCTTCGAGGGATCTCGACGATACGTGGCTCCTGCTTTTAAGGGAGCCGCTCAAGAAGAATCCATCGATGACTCGTCGTCGAACTCTGCTATTCCAGGTACATTGGGGTGGTAGAAATATTATAGAAGGAAATAAGAATTATAGAACTATATATGGACAGGGCTTATATCTTTATTTTACAGGTTTCCTAGGTCGGGGGATCGCCACACAGAGCTGTGTCTAACGGTAGAGGCTAGTATTCTGCCAATTGTTCTAACCAACTGCTTTCCCTCCTATATCTATTGTTGGTTACCTTTTATTAAGTGATTTGTGTGACATTTAACCAGAGTACAGTTGATGCACTTTAATGAAATCTAATAATAATTGTGGTACCACTTAGAACTGTATATATTTGCCATTATAGATTAACTGAGCACAAAGTGAGTTATTGTGATTGTGTATATAACTTTGAACCTTAATTATATAAAGACTGCGTTTTATCTAATATAGTGTGTGGACATTCCTTTGTGGGTGCTTGGGGATTACACTGTACTTAAGAACCAGCCTGCATCACCTCCTGAGAAGCTAGGCCTTGATTGCTCGTCCATTGCTACCAACAATAGAGAATCTTGCCTCGGGTCCTTTGTGCCTCTCCTCCACCATAAAGAGAGCGGAAGTACAGACCACCCTCCAGTCTTTACAATGAGGTTGAGGGGTGCCCTATTACTTCAAAAAGAAATGGTTTCTTTTTCAAGCCACTCTGTTTTCATAAAGAAATTATTTCTGATATGCTCTAATAGAAATAATTTCTTTATAAAGGCTGCGTGCCTACAAAAACCCAGTGTTTTTTAAAGTCTAAGGGGGCTCCTGCACTGCCGGGGCTCTGGGGGCCCCCGATACACCAGTGAAAGGACCATAATGCTGGAGAGAGCCACTGCAGTCCAGAATATGCCTCAGGCAGTCACAGTGAAACAGATGCAGCAGTTTTCGGGGCTCTGTAACTATCGTGGATCTTCGATTACTCTAGTTATTTGAGGCCCTTACTGCAAATACTCAAGGAAGCAGAGAAATTGAAAGGTCCGATAGAGTGGTCTGAGGAAATGTGGACATGTTTTTGGGAACTCAATGCTGCAATCAGCAATGCTCCAGTCTTGGCGACCCCGAATTACAGGAAGCCATTTTATCTTTTTTCGCATTCGAATGGGCAGGTGATGACAGCGGTCCTGACCCAACAAACATTGCTAAGCCACAAATCTTTAGCTTTCTAAAGCAGACTCCGGTTGCCCGGTGACATTGTATGTGGAGCATGCAGTTTTTTGCAATTTTAGAAAAGTCAAAGTACACGTTAACCACTCAGTGAGTTTCAGGGTATGAGGTAATTTGTCAAATGCATCGATTCATCCCGAATCCTGCAACATTTGTAGCCGAGCCATTGCAGCCTGAAGATATTGTTCATGATTGTGCAAATATGAGGGAGAAGAGGAAGGGGGGGTGATGCTGGAAATGCATCGTAGGGACAGGACCTCCGTATCCTTGTCCTTTACTGCTTTTTACTGTGTTCTGTTGTGTTTTCCGCACAGGAGTTCATGTGGGACTCCTGGTGGTGCAGCTCTCTCTCTTTTGGTTTGGTGAACGGACCCGTGGGATATCCTTATGGCACCCATGGGTGGCGGTACAACCCTGTGCCCCTAGTGTATGTTTTTGGGCACCTGTGGGTGGCCCACAGAGCAGGGTATGGGCTGGTGGCAGCTCCATGCTGAAATCGACAGGTGCGCGTAGTATCCTCCATTTTGGGATACCCCAGCCCGGCCATTGGGATCAGTTGATTCCTGATGGAAAACAAGATGGCCCCTGTGGCCTCTTGCTTTCTATTACCCATTACCTTGTTTTCCCAAAGTCCTGGGAAGCCCTGACTTTGTCCCTTCCCCCTGACTGGCTGTTGGATGGAAGTGCCATATATGGTGTTGTTGTGAAGGTCCGGCCAGACTAGCTGGAGCCTTCCCGGTGATGTATGTTGTGGGTACCTCCTGTGGGTGGGACCCGGGTGAATAGAGTGTGTGACGAATATGCATTCTGTGTTATGGGTGTCTAGTATCTGGTGGTTGACACAATGACTGAGACAACCCTGCCCGAAACCGGTATGAATGCAGCTTGGAGTGTTGAATTGCTCGGTACTTGTCCCAATACACATAACTTGTTGTGAGTGTCTGGAGAGAAGTGAATGGCCTTAATACCTTGTGTGCCTGATTGGCTGCCTGCCTGCATGAATGCCCGTAGTCGTGATTGGATGCTTGAGTGTGACCCAGCGGAATGAATGGGAGATCAACAGTATATCTGGGGACCTTTCACTGCTAGGAATCGTGTTCAGAAGCTGAAGTCCACTACGACGAGTAACTGGAGTAACTGACGCTTGACCTTGAAGCCCTGCTAGACGAGAAGAATTGCTGTTGCTCTCCTTCACAATCTGAAAGCTGTTGTGCCTCCAAGGACTGACCCAGAGAGGACCTGGTAAGGCGCCCTCTTCCCGAGCTACGAGGGACCATCGTGCACAGCTGATCTTTGCCAATGCTCCCTGGTAGACAGACCTTCGCCAGGCTGCCAACCCGATCCGGGGACTGCTGAGGAACTCCATGGAGAAGCACTCGGACTGTTGTCCGCCACTGTCGACGACCGCCGTCGCCGACCGGAGCCACCGTGCTCCCGTTTGCCTAAGAACTTCCCTTGATCATTGGACGCTCTCGTCTGCATCGTCACCCGCTTGTCTCCCGCTGGAGAAGGCCCGACCGTCGACGCGCCGAGGAGCTTCCACCGGTGGGTTTCCCGCCACCTAAAGACCACAAAGACGCTGACGACTCGACGCCCTTGCTGGGCCACAGTTCTTCATCATCTCTTTGCGGTCCAGAACTATCATCACCGAGGGGCCTCGCACGCCTCTTCCTTGCAGGACACCAACGCTCTGTCATCGACAAGCACCGCTAGGAACGAAGCTGTCACTTCCCTGCCGTAGTTCGACCTGTTCACCATCGGACGTTCGCCGACCCGTGACTCCTGCCTTAAAGGGAGGGCACTCAAGAAGGGGCGTCGATTCCCCGATACCGAACGCCAAGTTCCCCGACACCTCTCGACAATCCGTGGCTCCCGCCTGAAAGGGAGGCACTCAAGAAGGATCGGTCAACGCATCGTCGGAGAACTCTACTCCACCAGGTACATTGGGGGGGTAAAACCTTAATAGGAGGAAGTAAGACTATCGGACAATATATGGACTGGGCTTGTGCTATATATTTATTTACAGGTTGCCCAGGTGGGGGGATCTCCACACAGAACTGTGCCTAGTGGTAGGGGTCAGCATTCTGCCTATTGTTTCAACAATCTTACGTTCCTGCCTATCTCTATTGCTGGTTTCCTCATTATTAATTTGTGTGACATTTTAACCGTACAGTTGATGCACTTTAATGAGATTTGATAACATTAGTGGTACCACTTTAGAATTGTATATATTTATCATTATTGACTTCTGAGTACAAAGTGCGTTATTGTGATCATGTACATACCTTTGAATATTAATTATATAAAGACTGTGTTTTCAGTAATACAGTGTGTGGACATTCCTTTGTGGGGGTTCGGGGACTACACTGTACTTAAGAACCAGCCTTCATCACCTCCTGAGAAGCTAGGCCTTGATTGCTCGTCCATTGCTACCGTAATAGAGAATCTTGGCTGGGGTCCTCTGTGCCTCTCCTCTACCATATAGAAAGCAGAAGTACAGACATCCCCTACCAGTTTTTACAGGGGGTGACTGTGAAAGAGGATGCCCTAGGGGGGGTGAGTTGATTTTTGTTGATGGGAGTTCAACTAGCAACCAGGAGACGGGTGAGAGGCATATAGGTGCAGCTGTTGTGGGACTTGTGGATGGGGAATACAGGGTCAGACTGAAGAGACGGTTGCCTTCTCATTACTCTGCGCAAGCAAACTAGTGACAATCATAGAAGTGCTATAAATTAGTGGAAGGCAGTCACTGTTTATTCTGACTACGCGTATGTCACCGCCACCGTCCATTCTTGGCTATCAAGATGACAGAGAAGAGGGTTTAGGAGGCGTGAAGGGTCCACTTTCCAGCATGCTGTGCTTCTATCCTGACTAACTGAAGCAATAACTTTGTCAGCAGAGATAGGTTTAGTTACATGCGCTGCCCATACTAACCACACTATATCAATAGCTCTCAGGAATGATGCATCAGACAATGCCGCGAAGGAAGAAGCATATTTACCTTTTACAGATTCCCAGAACATGGAAACCATAACCCAAAACGTTCAATTACCAGCCCCTTTGTTAAAGACTCCAATCAAGCAGTCCCACTAAGTCAGTGCCTTGTCTGGGATTGCTCAAGGGAAGCCCTTATTTATTTATTTTTATGTCCAGTTCGTGTACTCTGGATGACCACCCTTATATAACACCCCTCTCTTAGAATCCCCCTGACCCCACTGAGCCAAGAAGTAAGTTTGTTTTGCAAATTTAAAAGGTTTATTTGAGAATTAAACAATATATATATATATCACACTTTTATAATAAATTAATAATTGATATCACACTTGTGAATATGAGCAGTAATCAGCAATAGGTAATCCAACAATAGCACAGTTCTGGTGACTTATGACTAGGAACAGGAGAATAAGGTATCAGAGAATGCCTTATGGTTTCAAGGAGATGCAAAGATGAATAAAAGACAGTACAGATATAAACTTGATATGATTTCAGCAAAAGATAATGTGATCACTTTTTCTTCGACAATTCACTCCCCCCCTATGCAATGTAAGGAGATGGAAGTAACACACACAATTCTCAGGAATACACACAAATGCAATAAAAAGTTCCAGTTCCCCCCAGCGAGCTTAGAGGAAAACAGGTATGATTTTAAACACAGGCAAAATCCTTTAAATGTGATATGCAATGAAGTGAAAAATATGCTAAAAGGATTTTAATTCCTTCTAGAGGTTCAGGGTGGGTGACAGCTACTTTGTATTTGTTCAGGATCACTTTAGCAATGCTCTATGAATGATTGTCAGGTTGCAAACGAATTTCAGCAAAGGAAAGCAAGACACCGCTATTTTGGCAAGTGAAGAAATTGAGCCAAATCGCAAATCGCAAATCGCTGCAATTTTTCCGAGTGCGTCGAGCGCGATTACGGAAAAAGTATAATGAATAGAAAGTGGGTTCTGTGTTCGTTGGAAATCCCAGAATCTTAGCTTTATGATGAAAGTTAAATTCTGTTCCTAGGACAAACGGTTCCCGAGATAGGGACGATTTTGTGAAGGTAGATTCTCAAAATAAAAGTAAAGCTCAGAATGACATAGGACAATTTTCCAGCTTTGAATCAAAAGGAAGGGACACGATTTCTATGATGCAGTTCTCAATAGGTTAAAATAGTTTGAATTAGATTATTTTAAACTAAGAGATTGGTTTTGCAGAGTCCTGGCTGAGTACTCACACTATATGTTGGACAGGAATGCGACTTTATCACGGATCGGGTCAGGATTGGCTGCGGTTCTCTGGTACTGGTTCCGCGTACAGCGATCTGGGTCAGCTCTCAGCACTGCACAGAGATCTGGTCTGGGTCTGGTCTCTCTGGATAATTCTGCCTTCTGGGTCTCTGGTTCTGGCAAAAGTTCTTGGCAAAAATTCAAACAGCTCGCCCGGCTGTTGAATAGTTTGCAAATGATTTGGAGGCCTGATGAAAAAGGATTCAGCTTGTGGATTTAGGCCTCTCTGCTACAAGTTCTGGAGTTAATTTCTAGTCTCTGGAGATTGATGGATTTGAAGTCTGAAGTCTGGATGTGAAGTTGTCTGTCAAAATGCTCTGCAGAAAGTGTAAAAGAAAAGTCCCTGTCTGGCTTCCAGTGGCTCTTTTTATGTGTTTTGAAAATGGGTGGGTCAGCTAATTCTGCATGCCCAACCCTCTCAAGATTTGATAGGCCAAATGATTCTTTGGTCCCTGATTTGAGAAAGGATAGTGTGTCAGAGTGATGTCTGCCATTTACGATCTATTGAAGAAACACCCCTTTGCTTTTACCTTAGAAATCATTTTTCATAACTACACATATTTCCCAGATACACAGTTGTTTGACATTACATGTACCTTTACAGATTACTTAAGGTACATTCTGGCCCAACTCTGATCTTCCTGTGGGCTTGCATTAAAAAATGACAACTTATTTTCATTTTTAGTTGATTTACCAATATCAGACGTTTACCAAAAATGGCACACATGTACACCGCCTTTCTACCCATATTCTAGTAATTTACTAAGTCTCTAGCACAAACACAGTGTCTGTAGTATTAATAATTAGCAGGGTTTTGGCTCAGAACATCACAGAGCGACCAGCCAAGTTTTGAACTGGGAGTGAATGTGTCAATTTAAAGATCCCAAAGTTGTACATTTCTGTCATCTGGTTACAATTAGTCATCAGTGTTTTTATAAAACATATATTTGCCTTCAATTCAATTCACAAAAAGTGTCTGGGTCTGCCCCCAGAAACTTGGGAGTCAGGGATCACATGTCTCTTCTGCCAGGCAGAGCTCTGTTTACAGTCCACACCAAAATTAACATACCCCATTCAATTGCAAGAGTCTATTGTGTCGGCTGAGGTCAGCAGGCCATTGGGCCACTCTGCATTTGGTTAGCATGTCCATGTGATCTCCTGGCTTCTTGTGTGTAGTTCTGAGGTGAGAAGGTTTCCCAGCCTCTTGCAATGTTAATTGAATCAGCCTGTCTTCAGGGAACAGCAGGTGTTTAAATGTTCAATTAACCAAAAAGGTTTTGAAGTTTCCAGCTGTCTCAGGAGGCTGGCAACTCCTGAAGTACAGTTTGACTGTCAGAGTTTAGACTGCTAGCGCCGGCTTGTGTCCAAAGCTGGTACTGCACCTATTTTTTTTTAGGAGTTGTCTTGAATTTGACAGGAGGATTTTGCTTGACAGCTCTAATCCTTGCTGCCATTGTTTTGATGGACATCCTTACAGTAGAATGGTGATGTGGAACCCCCCTCAAGAAGGTTGAATCTTTACAGTGGTCTTGTGCCCCTGATTTTAGCAACTTGTTGACATCAATTAAAAACGGATTTTGAACAAATTGAAATGGACATTTTGAGCTTGCACTTCAGAGAAACAGCAGTGATTTCAAGGCGCTTTTGATCTAACAGGCACTGCTATTTTTCCTTTGGCACCACCTTTCACCCCTGTCGCTTCCGGTCCATCACGCTTGCACTGGTGGTTGGCAGGTTAGGCGACCATTTTGGTGTGCGCAAAACTGCGCGGTTCTCCTGGTTCTGGGATAGAATGATGGGCGGCGACAGCTCAATCCCCACATCTACCCAATCTTTTGATTTAGTTTTGTTCTGGGATAGAATGATGGGCGGCGACAGCTCATCCCCACATCTACCCAGTCTATTGATTCAGTTTTGTTCTCGCCTAATAATTCAACATGGGTCAAAACCCTTGACACCATACACCACAGTCTCGGTGCTTCATATTATAGAAATGCAAGAGAAAACCCCTATAGAAGAACAGGAGCTCTGTAAAAAGAGAAGATGTGTTCTCTCACCCACGGATTTGCTGGGAAGACAGGACTCACGGAGAAGGTAGTAATGCCTGTAGTTGCTTCATTTGGCTCTACAGCAACTACACTACCCGGCACATACTTATCAGCAACAAATCGCAGCAGAGCTGAAGGAGGACTGGTTTATCCCTAACTTACAAGAACAGGTTAGTAGATTGATAGGGAATTGTGTAGTGTGCAAGGAGTTCAATCCCAGAAATATCATGAAGTTGGTGAGGTGGGTCTTTGCATATATCATGATGCTAAATCGGCAGTTAGTGGAAATTGGGAGACGGATAGGGTTTCAATGTGCATGTGGAGGGAGGGCCTGTCCTAAAATCCCAATGAAGGAATAATATTTATAAGACATACACACGGGTGAACATATAAAAAGAGTGTTAATAAGGAGTTTATATAAATCTGTATGTGGTTGGGTTTTGTGAGTTTATTCATACTTTGCAGTACGCAGTTTCACAATGAGTTTTAGGTAGTTGGGAGATTATGTTTTTGCGGTCTTGGGGGGTTGACAGAGGAAGAATAAGTAATTCAGTAGAAGGTCAGCTATCAAGCAGGACATAGTGATTTATGGCTTAACAGTTCCTCAAGGAACAGATATAATTTTGCCCATTGCATTGAAGTCATGCAGAGGGGTTTGACCAATTGTTTGGAACAGCAATAAAGATAGGGCCCGAGGCAAGGGTGTGCAGTGTTCAATTGTTTTCTCAGGGTGAAACTAGAGGCTGTATGTGTTGGAGTGGTGGTTGCATCAATTAGAATGTCTAATGAGGAGCCAGGAGGTTGGGCAGATGAGATCGCAATAGGCCGCTCAAAGAAAACCTGTTTGTTCAGCCCTTCCTCGTATTGCTAAGATATCCAAGCTGACCATGTGCAATCACACTTAAGGTTAAAGGGCTCTAGGCCAGTTGTTACTAAGTAAGGAATTAAGTTGTATGTGAATGTTTCATTGCCATGATGTCACAACTTACCACAGACCAATCCCGAGTAAAGGCGGACTTCGACCACAATCCGAAGATGGTAGTAAAGATTTTCGATGAACAATGAGAAAGAATTAATTGTGAAAAGATAGTACTTTTTTGTAAATCCAATCATGTTTGAGGGGTGGGTGGCAATAAAATATCGAAGAGTGTTTTAACTGTTGCTAAAATGTATTAATTGATGTAGTTTGTTGAGACTTTGGTTAGTTTGGTCCTACAGTACCATTTTGCTTTAATCTACAAAACGTGCACTTGTTCTTCAGGTGGTGAACCCAGTTTTGACTGAGTTCATTAGGGCTCTATCTCAAAAAGGAGTGTGAGGAAACCTTCACTCAGAGCTCTTCTCTCTCTCTCAAAGTGCAGGAAAAGCGTTAATTACAGCTCTAATCTATCCAGGCATCAACATCTGCATACCGGGGAGTGACCGTACCTGTGCATGAAGGGTGAGAGAAGCTGCACTCAGAGCCCTCCCCCCCTGTCCTCACATCAGATGCTGTATACATGGGTGAAACCATACCTGTGCAAGAAAGGCTTCAGTCCTAGTTCCCATCTGTACAGGCATCACATCCTGAAGAGAAACTGTAACGACATACAACATACATGCAAAGCTTCACTCTGGGCTCTGACCTGTACAAACATCAAATGGTCCACATTGGCAAGCAACTGAACCAGAGCACAAAGTGCAAGAAAAGCTTTGCTTAGAAGTCTGCTCCGTGCCGCTGTCAGATAATCATTCCAAGTGAGAAACTCTAATAGCATATGAAATGGAAGACAAGTTGCTCTCCAAGCTGAGACTTGAACGAACATATTTTTATTTATTTTTTATTTTTAAGGATATAGTTTAGTTACAAACTTTTTCATTCATCATCCTCTAAAATGTTCCATAATATTTCAATTATTTCATCTGCGTTCATCTGCGTTCTTGTTATTTGTTTCAATTTCTATTAGTCTGTCCAAGTCTGTATCAAATAGACCCTGTTCATATATAATGTTATAATGCTTTGCTATCTGTAGGTGAAATGTTCATTCTGCATTCACTTTTTCAGCTACTTTTTCCTTTCTCTTGTTCTTATTACTGCTTTACACTCCATTACATTGACCCATAATTGAATCACTCTGAAAACAAGGGCTTTCTTATTTCCTAGTACTATCTGTACCCATTGCTTTTGAGTCTTCTCTTGAGGGAGCATATCTGCAAACAGTTGTCTGTTATCATTCAAGGCTAGACATTTCATTATAGTGTGGTTTGAGCCTATTTTGATGTCATTAGACAAAATGGGTTCAAAAGCCAATGGAAGGTCTGCAAGATACATGTTAAAAAGGGTGGCAGCCAAGATGCAGCCCTGTTTGACCCCTCGACAGGTTGGAATCAATTCTGAGACTTTATCTTCACCGTCAAGCCTTACTCTGACAGAGATGTTCGTATACAACAATCTAATCATAGCAAGCAGACCAGCCGGGATACCCCATTGAACAAGTTTGGTCCACAGTTTGTATCTCAATATCGTGTCAAAGGCGGCACTAAAGTCGAGGAACGTGCCGTATACTGGTAACTGTCGCCTGTGCCCGGCGTATTATATGGTTGACACTAAGATGGTAATATTATGGACGGTGGATGATGTATCTCAAAAGCCACATTGGTTAGGGGGAGAATCTGGTTGTTTGCAATCCATTGGTTAAACTCTTGGAATATGATTTTTAGCAACTATTTTGGCAGAATAGCCAACATCGTTAACATGCGATAGTTGGGTGGGTCCTTCAAACACCTTTTTTTGTGAATTGGTAAAATAGAGCTTTCTTGCCAAGATTTCGGGACCTGGCCATATTTGCCTATCCAACGGAATAGTAAATACAGGGCAGGAGCCCATTTCTCAGGGGACAATCTGACTAGAGCATTACAGGTGCCGTCAGGCCCTATTGCTCGTGATTACGGTAGAGTTTTGATCAATAATTTAAGATCTTCAACAGTATAACTTGATTTTCATTCGACTACATTACTGTCTACTGGTTTGTCAGTTATATTTTGTGCCCTTAAGATCTTGTTCACATGAGATATCCAGTCATGTTCAGAGACACTATTAATGGGCAAGGATTTCTGTTTTGTTCCATTAACTACAGCCCACATTCCTTGGTTGTTCTTAGTTCTGGCAAAATAGGCCATAGTTTGCCACACTTCATTAGCCGCATGCGCTCTATGAATAGATAGCCACTTACGATGTTCCGCCTTCACCTTTCTAATATTTAAGGGGCATCAACTAGATCGCTATTTTTAATATGGTTGATAGCGAGTCTTATTCTTTTTTTGCATCATGAATAGATTTGTCAAACCCTGGTTTCTGCTAGTGGGTCATGTTCCATCTCTCACTGGTGCTAGTATATACACGTTTTTGACATGGACCAGCTTTGATGGTTACAAGGACATGTTCCTAGGTTTCAATCGAAAGAGGGGCCCTATTTTCTGACCGTTCCCACATGATATCTGTGAAAATCGTGAGCTCTTGTTCTGATATAATTCGTCCCTTTTCTAGGTTATTCGAGCTCCATTTTATTCGATTACCTCAGTTGCTTAAAAAGATGTTGCCATTGAGTTCATAGCTACTAATATCTTTATCTTTAGTAAACAGAGGTATAGAGGAAGATGATCACTTTCGTCTCAGATGCCTATGGCAACGTCTCGCAGATATATACTTGCCCTATCATTAGTTATGACGTAATCAATAGTGGACATACTTTTCCCGCTGACTCTGGTCGCACTTCTACTTGTGTCACTTGCCCAGTTTCCAGTCAGCATGTTCAAATGATGGACTTGGAATAGGTTGGCCCATCCTTTACCTTGTCTGTTGGAGGAGTTAGGCAGAATAGTGTCACGCCACCCAACCCGGTCCTGTCCCAGCCCACTCGTGCGATGCGGCGTGCCACGCCTTGGAGGGGTTACCCTCGCTTTCGCCTGGGAGGTACGGGGCGTGTCGTCCCGCGCAGGTGCGGCCGACCTCTTCCTGCTTTCCGCGCATGCGCGGTGTACGATGCTCTCGGCTCCCTGCCGATTTGCGGCCCAAGCCTCGCTTTGGGTCTCCAGCACCTGGGAGACTACACGGCTTGCGTTTCAAGCCTCCCGGCTGTGGGAGGTCCTATTTAAGGAGCCCGGTGGTTTGGCAAATCGCGTCTCAACGTGGTTTGACCGGATCGTTGTTTTGCTCCTTGCCCCTGTCCTGAATACCGTTCTGTCCTGCTTGCTGGTTTCCCTTCCTTTCCGGTCTGTCCCTTCCTTAGCCGGTTAGGGAATCCCTTCCTGTTCCCAGTTCCTTGCTCCTTCCCTCCTGGGGTGGTTCCCCTCTCTAGTGGTTCTCTGTTCCTTCTCTGGGTTCTTTGTCCTCCCTGAGCTCCTTGCCTTCCCGCCTTCCCTTGCATTCAGTGGCTTCCTGATTCCTGCTTCTGGATCCGACATTTCTCATCTCGCTCCAGTTGTCTTCAGAGAACCTCCAGCTAAAGACCATCAGGCTCCCCCTGTCAGTGCTTGCACTGTCCTGATGCCACATTAATCAGGGGTGAGTGAACCTGTGGCATCGGGAGCTGGTTCACCTCCAGTCCAGTACCTATTTGGACGAGAGTTGGGCTGGTTCCTGGTGTCACTCTCACTTCACTACAGAACTACTGGCAATCTGGCATCATCTACTAAACAGACTTCTGGACGAACAGGTACGCTGCGCCCTAGTGACGCCATCTTTAACAGATTGAGACGCCAGACTTCAAATTCTTCGGAATCAGAGATGGATGAGAACACCAGTCTTCGTGATGAGATGCAGGCCTTACGTGCTGAGATGATTGCACTCCGCCAGGAGAACCAGACCCTACGCCAGATGGTAACCCAAAGCAATAATGCTGTTCCTCCGCCCGAGAGTGCTATGGCTCATACCACTCCAATCAAGTTTGATGGAGACCCCAGACGTGTGGGGGAATTCTGCAATCATTGCCGGATACACTTCCTGTACCGTTCAGCCCACTTTAACAACGATAGAGCCAAGATTGGATATATTTTGGGCAATTTGTCTGGCAACGCGCTTGCTTGGGTAACACCACTTGTGGTTTCTAACAGTCCCATTTTAGGTGATTTTGTGGCCTTTGAAAAGGCATTTTTGGAAGTATTTCAGTCCCCCAATCTGGCTTCAACAGCACAGAACCAGTTAATGGATTTAAAACAAGCCAACACAGACATAATCTCTTATATAGGCCGTTTTCGCCAACTTGCAACAGATTCTCAATGGCCTGAAATAACACAAAAGACCTTGTTTCGCCGAGGATTAAGAGAAGAGTACAAGGACGAGTTGTTACACATTCCTGAACCCGAAGATCTACAGAAGCTCATTGAACAGGTGCTAAAGATCGATCAGAGACTGGCAGAGAGAAGAGGCGAAAGACGCCGTTTTGAGAGATCGGACCTCAGACCTCCAATTCCGCCCGCTGGGACACCAGTGTCCCCGAACACCACTCAAGAACCCATGCAGTTAGGTGCCGTAAGGGGCCCTTTGTCTGAGGAAGAGAAGAAGAGGAGGAGGAGCCAACGTTTATGTTTATACTGTGGAGCCGCAGGTCATTTTCTAGGTACCTGTCCTCTAAGACCAATCAAGAAAGGGGGAAACTAGGTGACCTGTCCTGCTCTGGAAAGGCCCCGACAGGTCTGATCAAGCCACCAGTCCTTTCCTGCTCTGAATCGGTATTTCCACCCATGTTGCCTGCAGTCCTCATGATTTTGAAGGTCAGTCTCAAGTGGCTGAATAGAACAGTCGAGATCCATGGATTATTGGATTGTGGGGCATCTGGGAACTACATCGATGAGCGCTTTGCCATCAACAACGGCATACCTTTGCTTACCAAGAAAGAAGTGATTCCAGTTGAAGTAATTGATGGAACACCATTGGCTTCCGGCCCCATACGATTACATACTATAGGTATGTTGTTATGCATCAAGGGACACGAGGAGAAAATCGCGCTGGATGTTATAAAGACACCTTCATATCAAGTGGTCTTGGGGTTACCTTGGCTTCAGCGACACAACCCCACTATAAACTGGGAAACACGTACTTTGGAGTTCGCTTCCCCTTTTTGCCTTCAAGAATGCTGTAACTCAAACACATCCTCTAAGACGTCAGTCTCGACGGCCTTAGTCCCAGCTAAAGAATCATCTGGTTTATGTTCCTTGTCGATGATACCATCTGAATATGCTGATTGGATGTCGGTATTCTCCGAACCAAGGGACATAGCTCTGCCGCCTCATAGGCCTTTTGACTGCTCCATAGACTTGGTTCCCGGAGCCGTAATGCCACATGGTAAGGTGTATGCCCTCACCCAGTCCGAAAAACAGGTCCTCCGGGATTATCTCGATGAGTGCATCAAGAAAGGGTACATCGTCCCTTCCAAGTCACCTGCAGGTTTCCCATTGTTTTTTGTGAAGAAAAAGGAGGGTTCTTTACGGCCTTGCATTGACTACCGCCAATTGAACGACATCACCCTTAAGGACAGGTACCCGTTACCATTGATCCGGAATATCATGGAGTCCTTACGTTCAGCCAGGGTCTTTACTAAATTAGACCTCCGCGGAGCCTATCATCTCGTCAGAATCAAACAGGGAGATGAGTGGAAGACGGCTTTCAAGACACCTTTCGGGCATAATGAATACAAGGTCATGCCCTTTGGGCTGTGTAACGCCCCGGCTGTCTTCCAACGGTTTATGGACTATGTTTTCAGCGACTTAATTGGCATCTCTGTCTGGGTGTATTTAGATGACATCTTGATCTACTCCGACAATATAAAGGAACATATCTCCCACGTTCGCGTAGTTCTTCAACGATTGTTACAACATAATCTGTTTGCCAAGGCTGAGAAATGTTCTTTTCATCAGGATGAGATGGAATTCCTGGGATATGTAATCACGGCTACAGGAATTAGTATGGATTCCGGTAAGGTCCGGGCTATTCAGAACTGGAAACAACCACAGGACGTGAGATCACTTCAGCGATTCCTGGGATTCGCAAACTTCTATCGGCGTTTCATTCCACATTTTTCACGACTCACAGCTCCATTGACACGTCTGACCAGTGTGAAGATACCCTATCTCTGGGATACTGAGGCATCAGTAGCATTCGATGCTTTGAAGTCTGCATTCTGTACAGCACCCGTACTTTGTCACCCCAATGACGAGATGCCTTACATCGTCGAAACCGACGCTTCCAGCTTTGCTGTCGGTGCAGTCCTGTTGCAGAAACATCCCTCTACGGGTGACGAACATCCTGTGGCCTATTACTCACGGAAACTCACTCCCTGCGAACAAAACTACTCAGTCATAGAAAGGGAGTTATTGGCAATCAAGACAGCGTTTGAAGAATGGAGGCATCATTTACTTGGTGGCCGCTTTTCAGTTGAAGTCCGCACCGACCACCGCAACCTGCAGTATTTGCGATCTTTGCAGTGTCATACCGCCCGTCAAGCTCGATGGGCCTTTTTCTTCTCCCATTACGATTTTAACATCACGTATATTCCGAGTGCCCGGAATCTAAAAGCTGATGCTTTATCTCGCTCCTTGGAAAGAGAGGTGGAGGGGATCAACCAACCCATTCCGTTAATTTCCCCCAAACACTTTCTTCTCACGATCTCTCCCCATTTGCAGAAGATCCTCCAGGAAACCCAGACAGACCCAGACCGCACCAATCTACTGAAACGTCCTCAAATCTCAGAACGTGAAGGATTTCTCTTCTTCCTACACCGGTTGTACATAGCATCTAGAGCACGGCGTTTGGACATTCTCCATGGGTTCCATGACTCACTAGTAGGAGGTCATCGGGGCATCAAGGCAACTCAGGAGTTGATTTCCAGACAGTTCTGGTGGCCAGGTTGGGCTAAGGAAACTAAACTATATGTGGAGAGCTGCCCAGTTTGCGCCCAGACCAAGACACCCAGAAGAAGACCTTTGGGGTTGCTCCGACCCACAGAACTACCACCCTATCCCTGGCATACCATTGCCACTGATTTCATTGTTGAGCTTCCACCATCAGAGGGACACACCTGCATCATGGTAGTGGTGGATTGTTTCACTAAGTCTGCACATTTTATTCCCTTTACCAGGATTCCTACTTCCTCTCAAATGGCTTTGGCTTTTCTGCATAACATCTACCGCTTACATGGTTTACCAGAAAAGATCATTTCAGATCGTGGATCTCAGTTTCTCTCCTCCTTTTGGCATCAGTTATGCAGTCACCTTGGAATACGCAGAGCTTTGAGTTCGGGTTATCACCCGCAGACTAATGGGCAGACTGAAAGAACAAATCAGACCTTGGAGCAATACTTGCGTTGCTACACTAATGCCACCCAATCCAACTGGATGAAATACCTGGATTTGGCGGAAGTTTCTTACAACAATGCGACTCACGCAGCCACTGGTGTCAGTCCTTATATGTGCTCTACCGGACAGCATCCTAAGCTGATCCCCTTCTGTCCTATGCCACCCAGCGCTGTTCCATCGGCTGACCAGATGATCCGCGATATCCAAAAGCAGCATGATTTGGCTCGGAGTGCCCTGGCAGATGCACAACTGCGCATGAGGGAGCAGGCCAATCGGGGAAGGACCATTGAACCCAGATTTCAGGTGGGAGATCAAGTTTGGTTATCATCCAAGAACTTACCTGTACGTAATCTGCCCACTAAACTAGCACCACGGTTTTTTGGGCCTTTCAAGATTTCCAAATGCATATCGGAAGTAGCATTTCGATTGATATTGCCCCAATCTTGGCAGGTACACCCTGTCTTTCACGTTTCCCTGTTAAAACCCTTTGTGAAAGACACATTTGGATGTGCCAGCCCTTGTCCAGCCTCAATTCAGGTTCAGGGGGTACCGGAATTTGAAGTACAGGAAATTTGTGACTCCCGAATTCGTCGAGGTGTGCTCCAGTTTCTGGTTGATTGGAAGGGTTATCCTGCTTGTGACCGTACCTGGGAACCGCACAATTTCGTGCATGCACCTCGCCTTGTCCGTGACTTTTTTCTCCGTTTTCCCTGGAAGCCTGGGGCCCCGGGTCTTTCTGGGAGGGGGCATGGTGTCACGCCACCCAACCCGGTCCTGTCCCAGCCCACTCGTGCGATGCGGCGTGCCACGCCTTGGAGGGTTTACCCTCGCTTTCGCCTGGGAGGTACGGGGCGTGTCGTCCCGCGCAGGTGCGGTCGACCTCTTCCTGCTTTCCGCGCATGCGCGGTGTACGATGCTCTCGGCTCCCGGCCGATTTGCGGCCCAAGCCTCGCTTTGGGTCTCCAGCACCTGGGAGACTACACGGCTTGCGTTTCAAGCCTCCCGGCTGTGGGAGGTCCTATTTAAGGAGCCCGGTGGTTTGGCAAATCGCGTCTCAACGTGGTTTGACCGGATCGTTGTTTTGCTCCTTGCCCCTGTCCTGAATACCGTTCTGTCCTGCTTGCTGGTTTCCCTTCCTTTCCGGTCTGTCCCTTCCTTAGCCGGTTAGGGAATCCCTTCCTGTTCCCAGTTCCTTGCTCCTTCCCTCCTGGGGTGGTTCCCCTCTCTAGTGGTTCTCTGTTCCTTCTCTGGGTTCTTTGTCCTCTTTGAGCTCCTTGCCTTCCCGCCTTCCCTTGCATTCAGTGGCTTCCTGATTCCTGCTTCTGGATCCGACATTTCTCATCTCGCTCCAGTTGTCTTCAGAGAACCTCCAGCTAAAGACCATCAGGCTCCCCCTGTCAGTGCTTGCACTGTCCTGATGCCACATTAATCAGGGGTGAGCGAACCTGTGGCATCGGGAGCTGGTTCACCTCCAGTCCAGTACCTATTTGGACGAGAGTTGGGCTGGTTCCTGGTGTCACTCTCACTTCACTACAGAACTACTGGCAATCTGGCATCATCTACTAAACAGACTTCTGGACGAACAGGTACGCTGCGCCCTAGTGACGCCATCTTTAACAAATAGGTCCTGATTCATTTGTCTCATCACCACACGTGGAGCTACTGTGAATATTGGCATTGAAATCTCCTAACAGTATAATGGGTATGCTCACATCGCATTCGTCTAAAATGCTTTCCACCGTCAGAATGTTGATTTTATTGTGGACTCTGTTCGGCGGATTGTATATATTAACCACTAGGACAGGCAAAGTCTTAGCCAGATCACAACAAATGAAAACTGCCATGACCATATCTGTGGACCACATGGTATCCAAACCCACCCAGGGGTGTCGGATTGATGTCAGAAGTCCTCCCTTCGTGCGGCACAGAGGTCCTTTACTGGCTAATCTTTTCACAGTACTGCAGCCATCTATGTCGCAGTGCTCCCAAAGCCAGGTTTCTTGTAACGCCACCACAATGAAAAGTTCATATTTACCAGAAGGCCATCATCAGGAGTAAAGTGAGAGTTGCCTCTAGTGTTCCAACACATAATGATGTCATTGTCATCGATGTTGCTTGCCAAACTGTGATTTGAAGGCTACCCGTAGCCATTGCCAGTAGCCTTCAAAAGAATTGGAGGGGATTTCTACTCTTGGATCACCAGCTACATTCCTATTGTTTAATGGTCGCATGCTCTTGAATCGAGGTCTCATCAGGCACGGCCTGCTGGGTCAAGCATGTGTTGGAGCCATCGTCACAATGTTCATATTTGTTCGTGTTGATATGTATTTCTTCACATGAATAACCCAGTTTCCTGAATTCACTAGGAAGTTGTAAGTTGTATTCTAATATGGGCAGAGACACGCACCATACATTTGTAATAACACTCGAGGAGCATACCAATTTCTCGACTATTCTAAAATCTTTAGAGGTCCCCATTCTTAAGGCGACAATCGAATGGCACAGATCAATTATACGCGATCTATTCAATAACATGCCTTCATTTATACGATCGATCACTTAGAATTGTAGTGCATGCGCTGTCTTTTTTAATAGATTTTCTAGGGGTACAATCTTCTTATTTTCTTGGTGACAATTAGCCGACCTTGGTTTGACTAATTCTGTCTGTATGGTGTCTGGGTTGGTGCTAGTATTACCAATGTAGTTGTTCAGAGTGGAAACAGTGCTCGTAGCAGCACCATCCACCCCGGGTATTTCTATAAACATACTCTGGATATCAACCAATATATTATCTGGAATACCATTGTTTTTTAAAGCTTTCTTCTTTCGTTTTGCTGCAGGTTTGCGCCCTCCTTGCCAAACCGGGATGGAGCGGGACTGCTCATGCGCAATTCAGATAGACAGAGGGTTTCTGTGATGTCACGTGCCCAGGAGAGCCCGGTCACCTGTCAGGGGGCGGAGTCAACTAAATAAAGGTATGACCGGAACTGATGTGTGAGTTCCAGTCCGGGTTTATGCAGTTATGCAGTGGTCCTGTCATCTTTGCCGTGGCCTCCACCGTGAAGGAGCGCCCGCCATCACACTGGCGACGAGGAGGAGGCGCCCTCCCAAAGAGCCCATTCACACCTGACCTGCAAAGTAGTGTGCACCGCAGGTCAGCCACGCCAATTTGCCCAAACATTCCGGGCACTGGCCAACATCAACCCCTCACCGTTAAGTAGCTCACGCAGAAGAGAGAGCCTCACTTCCACACCCCCAATGTTCCGAAAGGGTGTTTATCACAGAGACTAACATCGCGTTTGAAGAGCGAGCCTCGCTCTCACACCCCCACCATTCCAAATGAGTGTTCCTTGCAGTTGAGTGACACGCGTATAAACGCACGTGTAAGGGGAGCCTTGTGTTCACACCCCCAATGTTCTAGGACTATCGAAACAAGAAACTACTCACGCATATTGCGATTTCAGTACTTAGGAAGCAGGCTGTTGCCCAGTCTGTTCCTAGGCCGTCAATCTGTTCCGAGGCCTTCAGTCACAGCACTTCCAACGATCTTTGGACCAAATTCATTGGGAAGAAGTGAGATTCAAACATTCAATCGACCATAAACATTCGGTGAGTGACTATAATGCCCCATCATTGGAATATGAGTCCCCAAAAAACCATGCGGACAAGGGCGGCACCGCAAAAAAGCAGGTGCTCATGCCTGCACACGTGAAGTCCAACACTTCCCGCGCACGGCCTTGGCCACAGCACCAGTCCTGTCCAGCACAAACTCTAGCCCCTCTAGGGCAAGTGCAAGCCCATCAACAAGCAGGAGCACCAACCCAGAACACCCAGCCCCAGCGCTCACCACCCTCATGCCACTTTTTCATCCATTCTCCACAATGGCAGCAATCCGCTGGGGCATCTGGCTATAACAATTCGTGATGCACTGCGATGCCAGGGAGATCACAGCAAACAGGAAAAAATGCACCTTCCTTCTACTCAACATAGGAGCAGCAGCTCCAAGGCTGTTCAACTCCATCCCAAACAACGGCGATTCAAACAACTATGACGCCGCCAAATATGCGCTTACAAACAATTTCAAATCGGACCTCAACCCAGACTATGAACAATTCCATTTCTGTATGGCCAGACAGCGGTAGAGTGAGACAGTGGATAACTTCCACGCTCACCTATGAGAAATGGCGGTCGGTTGCGAGTTCCCCGATGAGGAATTTGCCATCCGATTCCAAATCATCAATGGGATTTCTTCAGAGAAACTGAGGAGAGCCATCCTAACAGAGAAAAACATGTCTCTATCCCGCATCCTTGAAATGGGGAGTCTTCGAGAACGCAGGGACGACCAGGTGGCATTCATCGAAGCCGTTATCCAACGACTTCCACTTGACAACCCCAGGAAATCAGAAGAAGTTGCAGCAGTATCGCGACGCCAAAACACCAGAAAACAGGGAGATAGAGGAACAAACCCCTCCAAGCCTCACATACCTCAAGGGAGGGAAAGCACATGCAAGTGGTGCGGAGGCCCATGGCACAGAGGAGAAACATGCCCAGCGTGGGGGGCGACCTGTCGCAAGTGCAACTGCCTTAACCACTACTCAGGTCACTACTCAGCAGTCTGCCTACACCCACCAAGCAGAAATGACCGTGAGCACCCAACACGAAGGCCGCAAGAGCACCGAAGAAAGTTTGCCCCTTGAGAAACCTCTCACCAACCAAGCAGGAAAGGGAAAGCGAGAGCTGTCAACTACTCGCAGAGCTTAACGGGCACGAGTGAAAGCGAAGAAAGCAAAGACAGCGCATCCCCTGACAGAAATGACAAGGAAAGTCGAAGGAGGCACAGCAAGAGGGTACACAGAGTACACCTAATCTCAACAGTAGATCCCAAGAGATACAAACAGCGGAAAAGACCATCATGCAGATGGAAAACCTCTAAAAGTAGTCTTTGACACCGTTGCAACCGTCAATGTCATGCCAGTAGCAGCATTTGGAAAACTCCAACCAAGACCAAAGCTCCAAGACAGAAAAGTCAGCCTGTATGCATATGGCTGTAAGAGGGTTCTGCCCGTACAAGGGTCCTTCAGATCAGACTTTTCACACAACACCATGTGCCGAGCCCGCATCTACGTTGTTGACGCTGACTGCAAAACGCTGTTAAATTGCAAAACAGCAGAAAAACTGCAACTAGTAAAATTCACATTCCGCATCCAACACACTGAAATCAATGACCTGATTGAGAAACACCAGAAAGTGTTCCAGGGCATCGGCTACCTCACTACATATGGATCCGACCATCGAGCCAAAAGTGGTACGCCATCGCCGAGTACCATTTCACATGAGAGATGCCATTGAACAAGAACTTGACAAACTGGAACAAGCAAGCATAATATTGAAGACATCAGTGCATACTCCCTGGGTGTCCCCCATGGTGGTAGCGCAAAAGCCCAAACAACCCAATGCAGTACGAATCTGCATTGATATGCGGCTCCCGAACGCTGCGATCGGAAGAGAATGCCACATCACGCCGACCATAGACATGCCCCACATGCAGCAGCGAGTGATGAACCTTATTGAGTCGTGCGCAGCGTGACAAGCCACCAGGAGGCCCGAGAACCCAGAACCCATCATCAACGCACCAAGGAGCAACCTGCGGTGGGAAGCAGTCAGCATAGACTACTGCACCATTGCAAGAGAAGGCTACCTACTAGTCCTGGTGGACAAGTTCAGCAGATACCCGGAGGTTGAGCAGATGGCGTCCACCAACGCTGAGACTCTAGCCCTAGAGAAGATATTCGCAATGCACAGCATCCCGTTGTCAAAAATGACAACGGACCACCTTTCACCAGCCAAGAACTACGCCAATTTTTCCAGGTCCTTAACATAAGACACAAGCGGATCACACCAGGATGGCCACAAGCAAACGGGGACGCCGAACGGTTCATGGGGTCACTTAACAAAGTTATCTGTATCGCGAAAGATCGAGGCCACCCCTGGCTGAAGACAGTATACCACTTCCTAAAGACACACCGCCAGACCCTGCACTCATTGACAGGGATCAGCCCAGCTGCCCTCATGTTCGGGGTACCGATACAAGCCGAACTCCCCATCCACCCGAACTGGATAACACCTGACCCAGACATTCCCGCCATAGAGGCAAGACGCGTCAAGCGGAACGAACAAGAAAGCCGCACAAGCCACCGGGAACTACAACCAGGGGACACAGTAATAGTCAAGAACCAGGCTCCGCCCAAGTAGATGTCCCTAAGCTTCGAGTTCTGACTCTGGACAGTCAGTGCTGCGAACCACAGCATGATCACAGCCACCAGAGGGAACGAGACAGTCACCAGGAACATTTCACACTTCCGGAAGGTCCCGGCAGCACTATGGGAAGAGAGCCCGAGGACCCCACAGACAGAAACCAAATCACACAGTCAGCAAAGCAACCCTGAGTCATCCGGAACCCATGACACCCCCCAAGAGCCGAGGAGACCGGCCCCAGGCAACAGCAAAACCAGGCCAGAAAAACTCACCGCCGGAACCAGAGAGGAGTCACCCTCGATGCAGCTTGAGAGAAAAGCCACGACCATCATCCCGCTTACAAGGGTACATCATACAAGGTGTTTACCATCGAGCGAACTCTCACAGTACAACGTCATAAGAGACTAGAATATACTGTTCCTGTTTGAAATTTTATTATTCACGACCGAGAAAAGCATTCCAAGTTTGGGAGGAATGTGATGTCATGTGCCCAGGAGAGCTCGGTCACATGTCAGGGGGCGGGGTCAACTAAATAAAGGAATCACCGGAACTGATACGTGAGCACCAGTCCGGGTTTATGCAGCACACTCAGTGGTCTTGTCATCGTTGCCGCGCTGCGCCGTTAGGCTCAAGCCGACCTCACCGCTCTGCTGGGTCTCCTCAGCGACGGAGCGCCTGCCATAACAGTTTCGAATGTCATAGTTCTTTGGTTTATCCAATGGGCTCTCATGGGTTGCGTGTATCGCTGCCACATATTTGTTACTATTGGCATTCTCCCTTACTAAGAGGATATTTCTCAGAGGGAGATTATTAGAGTGATTTACTTCTAGGCTTGCGTTTGCGGAATCACCCTCTATGGATGATGTATGTGGATCAAGAACAATACAACCATTGTTAGCCCTTATGGTTCTTTTATCTTGATACATGACAGCCTGGGAAACTTTCTTGCAAATTTTTTCTAGATTTTTGTAGGCTGGGATCGATCACAAAACTTGATCTGGCGCTGTTTATATCTCAGTTGCGTCCTTTTGCCACTCTGACTAGTATTGTTAGTCTCTCTCACTTCATTCAATGGAACCTCTCCTAGGCTACTTGTATTGGTTACCTTCTGGGGTACAACACCCGTAAGCGTATTTGTCACATCTGTATTAGTACTACACTCTCTCAACCGCTTTCCACCTTTATTAATACTTTTATGCAGTAGCACTGATTGCACATCTAACTTGCGTTCTATCTTTTCACCTTTGCTCATCTACATTGCGTGATAGTACCTCTTGTATAGTGCTAGTATCATGTTCATTGAGGCCTTGCACCTCCTCAGTATTCAGCCCTTCCAAACTATTACTAGTCTCATTGCTGTTCTTTAGAGGAGCGACAGGTTCCTCACCATCATAATTTACTATTTCACCATGTTCATTCAAAGCCTGTATGGGGGCAAGGTCATCTCCTGAGTGCTCACGGGGAACTGCATCCGCCAAGGGGTGAGAGCTGGCAGGAAAGCACACATTCGGCCGAGGGAGGGCAACAGCCACTCCCTCAGCCGAGCCCACAAAACTAATAGAGCCGCAATCGTGAGGTGCGGATGGAGACATCACCTGATTGAACATATGTATTTTCTACAATTTCTATGTCACTAGATCGATTCAGCACCTGGAAAATCAGTTTGGATCCTAGACACGGGAGAGCAGAGCTGAGGTCCTCTACTATTGAACAGAGAACATTCTCTTCCTCAAAACAACTGAGTTTAGTTAGCACTCGACTCTCAAGACAGTCCCTTTGCAAAAAAGCATGTCATGTTTACTAGATTAGAGTCATTGAGGTGGCCTGGTTTATGAATTGTTTTGCGAGCGCATGCTCGTCTGGCTCGTTTAGGCCGCTCAATAACCATAGTGCCACCACGCTTTTTTGTAAATACAGGATCTCTGGAGTTCTTCATCAAGGGTTTTAAAGCACATTGAACTACAGTCTCGGACAGTGTGCAATCAATTTCTGGAAACATGTAGGGCCGCTGAGCTTAGAGAAATCTAGACACCCGGGGGTGGGTAGTGCACAGGGAAACAGAGAATAGCACTGTCAAGACTGGAGGGGGGTTATCTGTACTCCTGCTCTCTATATGGCAGACTAGAAGCACAGTTCACCCCAGCCGAGGTTCTCTATTGTAGCAATGGACGAGCTACCAATGCTTAAGCTCTCAGGAGGTGATGCAGGCTGGTTCTTAAGTACAGTGTACTACAAAGGAATGTCCACACACTAGGTTATGTGTTCACACAGTTTTTTTTATATATAATTAAGTTTCAAGGTATATACACAATTAAGAACACACTTTGTACTTTGGCAAATCTAATATGGCAAATATATAATGTCTATGTGGTACCACTGTTAACTATTAACTCCTTTAAGATGCACCGACTGCCTACAGTTTCTAATGGCATACAAATCAAACAGTAATGTGTGTCAGCATAGGACACAGGAAGAAGGCAAGTTGGGTTAAACAATGGCAGAATAGTACTTTAGCTACTAAGACACAGTTCTGTGTGAGGATCCCCCCACCTGGGCAACCTTTAATAAAGTGTGTTAACACGCCCAGTCCATTTATGTTTAAATAGTCTTGTTTCCTGGTAAAAAAATGTTTCACTACCCCAATGTACCTGAGTTAGCAGAGTTTCTTCTACGGTTCGTCGATGGATCCCTCGAGGGTGGACTCCCTTTAAAGCAGGAGCCACGGGGCATCAAGAATCCTCGAAGAAATGTGAACCTCTGCGTCAAGAGTCCTCAAAGAAGAGAGTTCAGTACCGCAAAGAAGACTCAATGAAGAACGTAGGCCCAGCAGCGGGCGTCGCGTGTTGGCATCAGCGATCGGGACTCGACCACAGCTGGATATCGGATCTTCACTTGTCACCGTCTTTGTGGACTTCGGGTGGCAGGAAACCCACAAGCGGATTCTCCTCAGTCATCGGCGACTTTGACTTTCTGCGGAGGGACAAAGCAATCAACGGTTATGGCAAGGTAGCCCTTCGTTTAAAATGTTCTTAAGCAAAAGGTGGAGCATTGTGGCTCCGGTCATCAAGCAGCACAGCGTCCCGCTGTCCCCACTTCTGGGCAACACGACTCGACAAATCCTCCGAACCCCGGTCGACGGCAATGCACTTTTTGACAGCCTCTATGTCCTGGTGCTTTACTTCAAGTTTCTCAGCAGACCCTGTCTCTGATCGACAGCCCTTCGCGACTGGCTTCCAGGGTGCCTTGATGAAGATCTGCTTCTGCACGATGTTCCCTCCTAGCTCGGGGAGAGGTCTCCTAGCCAGGTCCTCCCTCGGATCAGTCCTCGACAGACTCAACAGCTTTCGGATCGGGTCGAAGGAAAGTAGCAGCAATTCTTCTTCTTCCAGCTTGGCTTCAAGGATAAGCAGCTTCAAGTTTCCACTTAAGCTTCTGAACAATTCTGGTAAGTGAGAGGTCCCCAGATATACAGATCTGTCCCTCATTCACACTGCTGAGCTAAGCTCAGTCAGCCAATCAGTCAGAAGGGCATTCATTTAGGCAGGCCGCCAATCAGGCTCACAGTGCATTCAGGCCATTCACTTCTACCCAGACACGCATAACAAGGAATGTGCATTGGGGCAAGCACCCAGTCTTTCAGCACACCACACTGTATTCATGTCAGTTTCAGGCAGGGCTGTCTCATTCATTGTGTCACACACATAAACCAGAAACCCATAACATGGAATGCATATTGGTCACACACTCCATTCACCTAAGTCCACCCCAAGGGTGTACCCACAACATACAGTCATTTGGAAGGCTCTCGCCAGTCTGGCCTGGACTTTCCCACAATACCATATATGGTTCTTCCACCCAACAGCCAGTCAGGGGATGAGACAGAGCCAGAGCTTCCCAGGACTTTGGGAAAACAAGGTAACAGGTCATAGAAACCAAGAGGCCACAGGGGCCATCTTGTCTCCTATCAGGAGTCCACTGATTTCTATGGCAGGGCCTGGGTATCCCAAAATGTAGGATACTCGGAGCACCTGTCAAATTCAGCATGGAGCTGCCACCAGCCCATATCCTGCTATGTGTGCCACTCACATGTGCTCAAAAACATACACTAGGGGTACAGGGTTGTACCCCCACCCATGGGGGCCATAAGGGTATCCCAAGGGTCTCTGTTCACCACAACCAAAAAGAAGAACTGCACTGCCAGCATTCATGTTCTCCTGTGCAGAAAACAACACAGAACACACATATGGGAGTAGAGGACAAAGACATGGAGGCCCTGTCCCTCCAATGCATTTCCAGCATCACACGCACAGATATCACCAACTAAACTGAAAAACCTGGGCGGAGGAATGGTGTGGTAAGTGGGTAATGTCAACAGCTGCCATAGCAGGGAAAGCAGGAGAGGGACAACCAAGCATGCTCGCGTACAGAGAGGGCGTGGAACAGACTAACCTCCAAGAGAGCATAGCCAATGGCAGCCGGGTCAAGAATATATTCTGCTGCACAAGTAATCCACACGTTGCTTGTAAAGTGAAGTGCTGTCTCCGTCGTGAGCCAGTGAACAGCACTTCAAGGGCACTTCCAAGTGTGAGCGCGTGCGCCTGTGCTTTTGTAGTCCTGCCGGGTCAGGGGGGCGGGGCTACCAGGGTAAACAGCAGGGTGCTGTGATAACAATTAAATCTGCCGACAAGGGGGAGAAAACAGAGTTAGAAGTCGGCTGGGCAAGCAACTCAATAACAAAGTCTGTGTAAAGTAAAAATAGAAGTGTCCATTGCTAGTTGATATCATTCACCTTGGACCACAAGAGGTTTCCACACAGCTAAAAGCACTTCACAGGCACTTCCACGTGTGTGCATGTGCGGGTGCACGTGCGCCCGTGCTTTTGTAGTCATGCCGGGTCAGAGGGGCGGTGCTACCAGGGTAAACAGCAGGGTGCTGTGATAACAATTAAATCTTGGACCACAAGAGATTTCCAAACAGCAAACAGCACTTCACAGGCACTTCCACCATTTTTTAATACTGTGACCCCACGGCCAGCAATTTCATACATTTGTAAATGCTCTAAGAAATAAATCCTTTATTTTCCTGAAAGTGCCTTTCATCTTTAGGAGGAACAGAGAATGCCAAGGAATTGTTCAGTCAATAATATGATCAATTATTTTAGTTGCTTTACCTCTCTGTCAAGCACTTCCACCATTGCTGAATATGTGGTGTGTCTAGGATTTCAAGAAGGGATGGGGATTTTTCAGTTGTGGAGGACACAAAAAATACTTTTGGAGGGCAAAGAGGTGCCATTGGTAGGCCCTTGTTTGCCTAGGTAGAGTTGGGCTTGCCTTAATTAGTTTTAGCTTGCCTTAACAGGCCTGGTCTTCCCTTAATAGGGCTGACCTTGACTTAATAGGACTGGGTTTGCCTTGATAGGGCTGGGCTTGCCCCGATAGGGCATGGCTTCCCTTAACAGGTCTGACCCTACTACTAAGCTAGAATAACAAAAGGTCCAGGAGAATGACTTGCTTCTCCTGGATAGGCTTACCCAGCCTCAGTATACAATCTTGAGATAGACTTCCACTATGTTTAGGACCAGTCGGTTTAGTTCCTTTAAGGGATTTTCCCACAAGGGTGGCTCCCCATTTAAGTCTATTGATAAACCTCTTCTCCAGGTTCTAGTATTTATAATTCTTCTTGCTATCTTTTCACTAAGTGTTTCTGAAAATCTCTCTTTATTGAATGTCCTTACAGACATTCAATCTTCTCTTTTGGTTCTTGAGTTAATGACAGAAGACCCAATTTTTATATAGATTTTCTTTTCTCATCAGGAATATCACAGGAGACAAAAGGGATTCTCTTGTTCTCCCCTTCTCATCTTATTTTAATTCCCAATACCTATCCCTTTCTTGGCTTTCTTTCTTATAACCGTGATGAAGAGACTGATTCCCAGTGCATTTATCACTCTCTCGGTTTTCAGACTTTTACTGGGACGAGTAGGGTGAATCCCAGAGCTCTGACCACTCTCTTGGATCTTGGTCCTCCCAATGGGATGAGTAGACCGATTCCCAGAGTGTTGACCACACTCTTGGATTTTATTTTTCCACTAGGCGTATTGGGCTGAGGGTCATAGTGTTCATCACCCTTCTTAATCACTGCCGCATATTCTTTATTCTCTGGCTTCCTCCCGGGTCTTCTGCCATCCCTGTTACCTTTGTTGCTACAGGTTGGCATCAACAGGCCTGCTCACAGGATCGGGGATCCACTCCTCATCAGGATTGCTTCTGCTTGCATTTCGGTTTCTTCTTCTTGCCCGTGGCTCTGCGGGATCAATGATAAAAGCATCTCAGCATTGTTAACAGACTGTCCTATCCACTACTCATGGGTCATGATGAGGCCCTCTTTGTTTTCGGCCTAAACGCAGTAAGAGACCACTGTTTGAACTCTTAGATGCTTACATAGGCAAGAATGTGGAAGCTGCTGAAACATATTGGTTGTCTTACACTGTAGAACCTTGAAGCTATACATTTAGGTGCCACCCTGTCCCGACAAAGCTTTCCTCAGTAAGCAGTAAATTAGAGTTACTGTGCTCCTCCACAGAAACCCTTATTTTCTCTGCTTTAGAACTGTCTGACCTTAGGCTGAGAAAAGCCATAGCAGATAACATTCACTGGTAGAGCAAAGAATGTTACCTTGTGGAAGAGAACGCGATATGCCCCCACATGCAGTCCCGCCTTGTTCCCAGACAGTAAATTGTCTAGTGTTACGCTCACCTGGTTCCCACAGGGGCGTCGACCGGAACTGGGCCGCTGTTGTTTCCACCAGCGTGACGTGTAGCGCCGAGATGACTGACTGGACTGGCCCGCTCAGCCTAGTTCGTCTGGCTCGCAGGAATATTCTTCTGCAAAGGAGAAGGGGAATTAACCACCCGTGGAATTGAGTGTCAACCCACCTTACCCACTCCCGTTGTCTTCCCACAGATCACTCTTGATGTCCCCTCCTTAGTCTCACCTGATGGTTTGGAAGGATGAGCTCTCCATCCTGCGTCGACTGCAGGGGCGCGTTGATGACCAGTTACTTCACTGGCGTAGAGGAATTGGTGAGTTCCAGTATTGACTCTAAAGTCCAATTGTTCATAAGAGTTCAAATGTCTGATCTTCACTCTGTCCGATTCCTTGCAGGTTGCTGATTAATCCACTCGAAGATTTCCAAATGGCAATTGGTAAGATTCAGGTAAGTCTATTGTGGTTTTCCACTTAGGGGCCGGGGTACGGCGATGAAGCAGAGTTGACTGCGCCGACCCGAGATGAGGTGAGACCCCCGTGGTAAATCAGGTAAGTTTTGTGGGGGGTAACTTGTATTGTCTTTGCTTTCTCCCCTTAGGGGCCGGGGCACGGCGATGAAGCAGATTTGACTGCGCCGACCCGAGATGAGGTGAGTACCCCCGTGGTAAATCAGGTAAGTCCTTGGGGGTAGCTTGTATAGCCTTAGAGAGTCCCCTTGCTCACCTTGCTGTCTTTGTCTCCTTATGTGTCGGAGGGCGGCCGCGAGATGGAGAGAGCGTGATGGAATGCTGAAGTACCGCCAAGCAGGTGAGATCAGCGCGGCGCCGTAGGAATGCGAAGCGATGCTTCAAAGACTTCTGTCTTTCAGCTCCGTGGCGAGATGGATCAGGATTCAGGTAAGGATTAAAGTTAAAACTCCTGTTCTAACCTTTATCCTTCTTTTCTTCTTGTTTCAGGAGTCCCAGGACTAAAGCAGGCATGGCTGAAGACTGGAGCTTCTGAAAACACGGTGAGCGTTACGCTGCAGCAAGCAGAATAACGCGAAGCACGTGTGGCTGTCCGGGCGTGGTTTAAATAGCCTTGGAAGAAGTTCCAGGTAAGTATTCTTCCACAGCCCCACCCAAGTAACAAAATAGTCCCTTCAGTAAAATAGTCCCTCCTAAGCCTCATTTGGCTTGAGTCTTCATGCAGCATGGTCTGTCTCAGGTGATTATGCAGCATGGTTTGCTTCAGGAAAGTTATCAATAATGAGCCTGGCGCCCATGGCGCCAGGACTGACTGTATCTTTATGAGCCTGGCACCATAGGCGCCAGGACTGCACCCAAACAGCCCCTAACTGGGGCTTTTGGGCATGCTCCAAGTGGCATGATGCCTGTTTCCGGAACTGCTGGGCCTGGTCTGGTCTTCCGGGGGCAGGCATCATGACATCTAGGGAGAAGCGGTAAAGAATGTCCGATGTATAGGTCAAATGAATTACGTAGGTAGAATGTGAACCCTAGCTCATGAGTTACGTGCAGGGGGGCTGGACAATGCTTTCCAATACTGGGAATCAAGCTATATATGCTGGTACTTTGCTGATGCTCGCTCTCTCTCCCCTCACGGTGTTTGTGTGCCCACATCGTGGGGTGCTGGGACCCATTTGGCCTACTGTGATTGTTGAATAAAATACATTTCTGTCTTTGAACTTCGTGACTGGCGTATCTCTGTTGTCTGGTAATAGGCCTTATTCTATTTTTTTTGGTCTTTCAGATGGCGCCTGAATATGCACCCTCACAATTAATGCCCCATCGCAGAGTCAGGGACGAACCCATCGGACTGGGATTGGACAATGGCGGGTCGCCCCTGCAAAGTGAGACGTGATTCCTCCGCAGATCTACACAACCGATCCCTGGACAATGATCAGCATCTAGTGGGCATCACGACGGGGGTCCCGGAATCAAGGCCTCTTTTCCGAATACGCCAGCCACGACGATAGTTTCCGTAGGACCGATTTGATTGAAGTGAGTCATTCCCTGATTCGTAAATATCCTGATATTTGTTTGTTTGACAGGGTTGTGCTTGCACAAACACAAACGTAACCAGGTAGGAGAGCGATTTAGCTATGCCTGGGAAATTGTCATCCTGCTTTGCGAGATTTTTCCACTGCAGAAGCCAATCTCTGGAACATGGCCAGCCGGCACCACCCAAAGCGTCATCTGCATATGAGATGCACGTTAAATATTGTCTAGAGGCAATTGTATTCAATGCGATTTGGCACAGACAAACCAGACCATGTACCCGAACTTCAATGGCCAGATTTTGGCACTTTTGAGCTTACCCGCATAGAACATTTAGAGTCTGTATTGTTACAGAAAAAGGCTAGGCCTGCATCATTTGACGCTGTTAGAGATTGGAGGAAGGAAGCAATGCAGCACTTGAGAAGTACAGAGAAGCATGCACGCAATAATATGACAAATGCTGAGAAAGCACTAGTCCATGACCAACAGAAACAGTTTGAATCAATCAGGAATGGACAGGGCTTTCCAACTATACATACAAAAGATATATCCATCTCAGGATTTGCATGCATCAGATGAGTTAATAAACAAAATATTGAATGAACGTAGGTCTGAATCAGGTACTGACCCCACTGCTTGACTCCCTATGTGCTTCTGCCCGTTGTTATTCTTCCCGTTCTTGTTCATCCGCCCGCACCAGCACCCATGCCGATCATTACAGCTGCCATTCCCATGATTCCATCTGCGCAGACAGTGTCATTTCCTCCACCGCCCACTGAGCATGATCTGTATCTACTCTCTTTGCCAGGTGGTTCTGTTCCACCGGTAATAGTTGACGAAAGAGATGCTGATTCTAGAATAGTGACACGTAGTGCGATCAGCAAAGAAAGGCAGAAGGAATTGAAAGTGTGGGCTGAAACGTATATAGAAGGGGATGATGAAGCTGCTGCTCTGAGTGCAATGTCCGACAATGGGGGTATCCCAGAACAGAATCTACTGGTAGAAAGGATGGGATCGTACCTTGCTGAAATATGGGGTGATTTAACACAAACAGTCGTGCCACAAGGTTTGCGAGATTTGTTTTTTCTGGCCCGTTCAAGAGATACAGCAGCGAACATACAAGAGCATGTTGCACGAATATTTGTGTTTAAGAGGGAACTTGATCGTTTGCATGAGGGTGTAATGGATAAAGATGACCAGCAGGCATCGTATGTACAGAAGCAATTCCTTCCCCCATTGAAAGCTGTTAGTGAAGAGATGCGTATTTGCACGAGGGACGCTCTTAGATGGATTTCTGATATTGCTATTTCTCCCATTGAAGTTCCTGACACGTTGATAGGCAGAATCACCTGCAGTAACCTTGGGGAACACTACAGGCAATTAAGACTACAAGTGTCAGTACAATTTCACCTTTGGTACAAGCCTGTACTACACAGTTATGTGGTAGCAGTGGCTGAGCAGCCAGGCCTATCTCAAGAGTTGAGTGAGCAGTAGAACAAGTTACACATAGGGCCAACAAATACAGTGATTCAAATAGACACTTACTGAAGGTTTCTTGGTAAAGGAATATACATTTATTTACTCAGTCAGTTAGAAAACATTACACTAGCATCAGCAGCTCAATATCACACACTTATAAACCACAAAAATCCAACCGGTAAGTAAATGAACAAGTTTAGCTCCAAAATAAAGTGGGAGCAAAATGGCACTTCAGATACATGGAACGCTATGCCGGACAAAGCACATGACTATTGGGTGAGTACAGCTGACAATGCTACAACCCTGTCGAAGTGGTGTGTGTGTCCAGGCCAATGAGCATTGTGAGTGTGCTGCTGTGCCCGCACATGCATCACCCCCTTCCATCTACCAAATACACAGCGGATGCCAAACATCATGAAGGAAGACATGACAGGGCACCACAATGGGCCCGTGCACACGCTGGCACAGCCAATCCCGTCACTGTCCCATGAACCTTGTGCCACTGCAGACACCCACCCTCAATTGAAACACTGCCTCAAAAGGCATTTGAGGCGTGTAAATGAGACGACATGTATTTACTACTTCCGTACAGTGGAGTCACTCTGCCATGTGTGGACAGCACTGCACCGTGACATGCACACAATCAAATGTCACCCGCAGGGCACAGTAAACATGCAAGTTAATGTGTAGGCCCATATCCAGTTAGCGACATACATCGTGATGCCCAAAACATACCTCCATACACTGCATGGTACATATGCATGAATGAATGATGATACAAGATTGCACAGCAGCAGATGAGGACATGATGCCACAAACACTGACATGTTCCCCCATCTACATCCCATGTAGGTGATGCAGGATATGCACTCACGCCATGGATGATGACACCTGTACGGAGACCAAGGAACAGGCATGAAGAGGCATACAATAGGGCACATATCCGCACACTGGATTGAGAGGACATTTGGACTGCTGAAGGCCCGTTTCTGCTGTCTGAGCAGATCTGCTGTCTGAGCAGATCTGGTGGATCACTGCTGTACAGCCCAGTGAAGACGGGTAAATTCACGCTCGTATGTGCCATGCTGCACAATATATGCCTGCGCAGGAACATCCCAATGCCACCAGACGCAGATGAGGAAGATGGGGATGGGAATGGGGATGGGGATGGGGATGGGGATGGAGATGGGGATGGGGATGGGGATGGAGATGGGGATGGGATGGCACCGCCTCCCCCTGGGGGTCCACATGATGGCCAGAGAGCACGGGATGCCCTGATTCGCATTTACTTTTGAGTCACAGCACATTCACAGAAATGCACGAACATGGTGACGACAATGAATTAATAGTTGCACTGCAAAATAAATGATCAATGTCCACACATGTATGTCTTGATTCGAAATGGTGATGTATTGATGTAATAACAACAGGGAAGGAGGTGCATTGGTTAGGGAAGCTGTACACCCGGGGCCACCCACCACCCAAACGTGCCCACCCCCACCCAGGCCCCATTGTTCAATCCCCCAAAACTACCTACCCCACCACCCAAACGTGCCCACCCCCACCCAGGCCCCATTGTTCAAACCCCCAAAACTACCTACCCCACCACCCAAACGTGCCCACCCCTCTCACACCCTTGTAGTCCACATGTGTCCTGCACTGCCCCACACACATGCCATCACTTCCGTGTGCGCTACTGTACCTGTGCAACCTTGCCCGAGGGACCCGTTAGCCTACTCGAGCGCCTCCTTGGACTGGCAGTAGTGGAGCTGGATGGGGTGGTTGTGTTTGATTGCGCAGAATCTGGGATTGAGGGCATCCGTGCCAGATTTGCCTGTTGGCCAACCAACATGGCCTCTACAAGCCTGGAGGTATGGTCGTTGCCCTCCCGCACATGGCATGCAAGGGTAACTATAGTGCTTGCAAAGCGTCCGATGGACCTCGACAGGCGACGCACTGAGGCGCTGTAGCTCTCCCTCTGCAGCCTGGATTCCTCTAGCTGCCTCTCCACCAGCTGGGTGAGGGTAGCCTGCTGCTCCTCCATCCGCTGCATGCGGGCATTCAGTTCGGCCATGGATGGGGTGGGCGACCTCATGGGACTCCTCAGTGATGTGGGGCTGAACTCCAGCTCATGGAAGGAGCCCAGGTCTTCCAATGTGGGCATCTCCCCCTGTGGCCCCGTTTCCGAGTGCTCTTGCGGGGCACTGTAATCACTGCAGGCCGCCCCCTCTGCAGTGCTGCTGCCTTCAGTGTTGTGTTGGGTGTCTATGATAGGTTCCCGTGGCACCTGTCTAGACTCAGGCAGTGTGGAGACGGTGGGGATGTCGGTGGTGGTGGTGGGCGGCACATCTGTAGTGGCTGAGGTGCACAACTGCCGGCAGCATCCTCCTCTGCGGTGGCAGTGGCTTGTGTACTTGCCGGTGCAGATTGGCTGGCCTGTTGTGCAGTATCACTGTCACTTGAAATGGCTGTGGGGACACAAAGGGCATGCAATTAGTGTTGTTGTGGTGGCAGATGGGTGCATCACATGCGTCATTAAGATTGTACATTGAATAGTGTTAGTCACATGCATCTGATTGCTGGTGTATGCATTCTTGATATTGGTTGCCATACGGATCATGATGGGTCCTTTGGCCCACACATGCACTGCCTGGAGGGGGGGGGGTTGTTAATGGGTCCTTTGGCCCACCCATCACTGCCGGGGGGGGGTTGTTAATGGGTCCTTTGCCCCACACATGCACTGCCTGGGGGGGGTTGTTAAGGGTCCTTTGGCCCACACATGCACTGCCTGGGGGGGTTGTTAATGGGTCCTTTGGCCCACACATGCACTGCCTGGGGGGGGGTTGTTAATGGGTCCTTTGGCCCACACATGCACTGCCTGGGGGGGGGGTTGTTAATGGGTCCTTTGGCCCACACATGCACTGCCTGGGGGGGTTGTTAATGGGTCCTTTGGCCCACACATGCACTGCCTGGGGGGGGGTTGTTAATGGGTCCTTGGTCCCACAAATGCACTGCCTGGGGGGGTTGTTAATGGGTCCTTTGGCCCACACATGCACTGCCTCGGGGGCGGGTTGTTAATGGGTCCTTTGGCCCAGTACTCACAACTGCATATTTTCATGTGGCATTCATGTTTGGGCACTTACCGGCATCTGCAGGTGGGCTCACTCCTGCCTCAGCCTCCCCGATCCCATGGATTCCCTCAAGGTGGAGGACGCTGCTGCAACGCTCCTCCCATGCTTGCAGCCTCACTGGGGAAGGGGGTCCTCCGCCTGTCCCACTGCTGTGTTGGTGGTGCGTGGAAATGAGGTTGAGTACCCTCAGCCTCAGGTCGTCCCACCGCTTGTGGCAGACCTTCACGCTCCTCACTGTCACGCCCACAGCGGTGCACTTGCGTGCAGCTTCGGCCCACACCTCCTTCCTCTGCTGCTGTGTGGCACGCCGTTGGTCGGCGCTGAACAGCATCTCCGCATTGTCCACAATGTGCTCCACCAAGATGGTTAGCTCTGCCTCGCTGAAGCGCTGTTTGGGCTGCCTCTGAGCAGGAATCCAGGCAGACATGCTGGTGGTCCCTTTTGGCTTGTCAGAGTTAGGATTAAGCTTGTGCTGACTCTGGATGGCAATGGATTGTGCTTTTATATGATGGCCGCCTCTCTGTTTCCTGTTTTGGGCTCATGGTATTTCCGGTTCCGTGTCCGTGGCGGCGGAGGCGGACACAGGTTTTGCGCCACTTGTGGCTGTGTTATTTCCATTTCCGTGGTGTTTTCCGTGACGGCGGTAACAACATTTCCGAGTCCGTGTGGTGCGCGGGACCGACTGCGTGTAATCGGACGGTTTTTCCGCAACCTTGCGGACACGGAAACGTTTTTACCGCCGTCACGGATTTTGCACGGTCCCGGACTGGCAGGTTGTAATGAGGCCCTGTGTGCCTGAAAGGAAGTTGGTTAGCCTTTGTAATTTAATTGTGCATTTTATTTTGTGAAATAAGAGTTTTTAGCCAGGTTCGTTTTTAAATTACTTTTAAAATTATTTGTATTGTATTGTGCTATAGTGTGAAGCCTCTGCTCCACTGAAGTAAGGTATAGCCAGATTCAGAGCCTTAGTGGTAGAAGTAAAACAAATTGCAGCATTTGTAAATAGTAGCATTTGCATTGCTAGGAAGCGAGCCACAGCACACGCTCCCTGCTCTAAGAACTACAATCCTCAGAAGGATTGTAGTCCTAGAGCACTACTTACTCACAAACCCGGCGCGAACGCGTCAGCGCGCACGGACACACACAGTCTGTTACAGTCTGTGCAAGGAGGTGCACAGGGGCCACAGACCCTATCACTACTCTGTCCTCCACCCAATACGTGCCAGTGAGCGGCGGCGGCGGGAAAAAAAACTGAAAGTAGACCTTGACTGGGTGATGAGATAGACCAATGGTAGCTAGAGAGAGCAAGGGGGAAGAAATGAAGATTGCATCCTCCAGTAGCTTAACAAGAAAGAGGAACCAAGCACAGAACAACAACCCTTCTAGACAAACAGAACGGGAAGGCAGTGGAAAGAAAACAGATCGCCTTGACAAGTTGAAGAGTCTCAAAGTGGGACTACTTAACACACGATCTTTGAACAAACATGCACATAACGTAAATGATCTGATAAAGGAGAAAGCTCTAGATATTTTATGTTTATCAGAAACATGGTTAAGATCCTATCGGCCCAGTATGCGCAGCTGCGGTTCCCGAAGGGTACATCATGCATAACACTGTGTATAGTCAAAGGATCAAAAACAAAAGGATCGAATTCAACAGGTGAGAGTCAAAAGGACTGAAAAAAAAGGTTGAATACCTTTTTTTAAATGTATTTTTTTTTGGTTTCTGTTTAGGAATAAAAAGTGGTCTTCATACCAAAAACAGGGGATTGGGGGGACCCCCACAAAATAAATAAATAAATAAATGCAACCTTTTTTTCTGGTCCTTTTGACTCGAAACGTTTACATTTTGATCCTTTGTATTCGATCCTTTCACCTCTAACCGTATAACACAAATAGAGAGACTGGAACGGGAGGAGGTGTTGCTGTTATAGCTTGTGAAACATTGAACCTCTTTAGAGCCAATTTTGAATGCACAGGCTGTGAAACCATTCAAGTAAAACTCACATATACCCCAAATGATAGTTTAAACATTATTGTTATATACGGACCACATTCCTTAATTAGTGATTTTGAGAACAAAGTTACATCTCAAGCCTCTCGACTTATATCTAATAAAACATCCACCTTGATAGTTGGTGACATGAATAGGTAGAGAGGGAATAAAGGAGACAAGGAGGCCATAATGATGCAAAAAGCAATGAATAACTAGGATTTCCCTGTATTAAACAACAAACCTACAACCCCCCAAGGTAACCAGTTAGACTGGGTGTTTACCAACAACCTGAAATTATATAATGTCTTCACGGAACCATGTATCTGGTCAGACCATCACTTTGTTACCATTGTAGTGCAATTGAATCAACCGGCATCTTAGATTGAAAATCCCCATACTAAAGTATGGAGCAGTATTGGTCCCGAGATTCTGAAACCATGCCTACAGAGCATCACTGACTCCTTCGCAGAAAAGGACAACTGCGAGACCTTGTTGGAAATATATAATAAACACATGCAAGAACTGGTAGAGGGGAAAGCCCCACTTAAACACAAACGGGTGAGAAAAAATAGTAATCACCAGATTTGGTATAGCGAAGGACTAAATAAACTAAAACAGGAGAAGAGGGCCAAAGAAAGATCATGGCGCCAAAATCCGACTTTAGCAAACAAAGATGATTGTAAAAAGGCAGATTACAGGTATAGGAAAGGTATCAGGGAAGCAAAGAAGAACCATTTCAACAGAGAAATAGAGGCGGTGACCAACACATCCAGTAAAATCTTTGAAATAATTAAAGGGATTGAAAAGCCGAAATCACTCTCCCCTCCACATACTCCCACTAGGGAAGAATGTGATAGGGTACAAGAAGCTTTCGCTGCCAAGATCTCTAAGGCTTGAAATAACATCATTACAGCCCCTTATCCTTCCAGAGGAAATAAGTAACCAGGAAGGAAGAGAGAATTTCAGCTTCCTCCCTATATCCGAGGAGGAGCTATGTAGAGTGTTGGCTAAAATGAAACCCACCTCCTGCGCAGAGAATATTCTGCCTTCCAAAATCATACTGGACAATAGAGACATTTTTATTCCAGTACTGACAAAGATAGTTAATGCCTTCTTTAGGGAGAGGGTAGTACCAAAGAAAATCAAGAAGGTGACTATTACCCCATTAGTGAAGAAACCAGGGCTGGATCCGAAGGACCCCAGTAATCTGAGGCCCATAACAAATTCAAATTTTATCCTGAAGGTCCTAGATAAAGTTGCCACGAACCAAAAACAAAAGCATGTAGAAGACTGAAACCTACTGCATGAACAGCAATCGGGCTTTCGAGCCTCCCACAGCACAGAATCAGCTATGCTTGATCTTCAGACCTACATGTTAGACCTGATAGACAAGAGCAGCACTGGTATCCTTATGTTGTTGGCTCTCAGCGCGGCTTTCGACTTGGTAGATCACCAACTCCTGCAGGAAGCACTGGCTAAAACAGCTGGTTGCACATCTAAGGCGTTGGAGTGGTTAGCATCATTTTTAAAAGACAGGAGTGCTAAGATCCACTGGGGTGACACATTCTCTGAGGCTGCCCCTATCTTGTTTGGTGTCCCCCAGGGTGCTAGCCTGTCACTGCTGCTATTTAATTTATATATGAGAAGTCTATGCGAGCTCCTGGAACAAATCGGCGTGTTCTTTACTAACTACGCCGATGACACGCAGCTCATTTTTGAACTCAAGGGAGAATACAGCATCGACAGCACGAAAATATCAGAGGTTTATCGCATTATTGACATTTGGATGCAACGTCATTGGATGTGTCATAATAATGCAAAAACCGAACTGATGATTTTTGGGACGCAACAGGCCAGATCCAAGTTAGGGACAGAATACCAGACCTTTACTATCAAACAGGCTAAAATCCCAGTGGTGCCCCATGTAAAAACCCTAGGGATGGTTGTGAAAGCATCAGTACGATCCAAGGCTCAGGTTAACTACCTGCAGAAAAACCATGCCTACTACATGCGTCTCATGAGAGCCATAAGGCCATTTATTAATGAAGCGAATGCAGCAACTATAGCAAGAGCGGTCATTCCGTCACGCCTTGACTACGGTAACGCCTTACTGATAGGAACCACAAAGAGGGATATCCAAAAGTGTCAGGTCATGGAAAATGATGCAGTTCGAGCTACCAAGAGAATAAAAAAAGGGAGCATTTGACTATGGGGTGAAGATCCCTTCACTGGCTAAGAGTGGAATAGAGAGTGCACCTTAAGGCGATGACCATAGTTCACAGATGTCTGTATGTAGAAGCCCCGAGATATTTTAAGAAGCAATTTTCTTTGTACCTGCCTCAAAGACACCTTAGATCAGAGGATAAGATTTATCTGAATATTCCTAGAGCTAAACGTGTGCAAGGGTGCAGGAAATCTTTCCCAATGAAGGCAGCAAAATGCTGGAACGAATTGCCACTAACTCTACGAACTCTAGAAGAGAACTACCGGAGTTTCAGGAAATTGTTGAAAACCCACCTCTTCCAATGATAATCTCATTATCTTTCCGCAGACCACTCTCTACAGCATATAATATTATGCACACTGAATTACCCCGGTCACTGCCGCGCCCTGATGCCTGCGTGCTAACGGCGCATTGTAAACAAACACATAACATAACATGGAGAATGTGTTGGAACTTGTGATTGTAAAATGAAATCTTCTGATGTTTATGTTGTAAAAGCGAGCCAATGGTAAAAAATTTAAAGACTGGTTTTAAAATTATATTTTGTGATGGAATATAAGAGATTGCTTTTATGAAAGTTTTTAAATAAACCAACAAGAATAAAAAAGAAATAAAAGAAGATGGGCGCGGATAGCGACAGCCGTCCCCTGGTTACATGGGAGGAGGTCACAGCCAGGAAAGGAGTGATGATGCCATTGGATTCATCACAGAACCCTGTTGCCTTTTGCTTAGGATTTTGAATCCCCTTGTGTTTTTTGCACAGGATTGTGATTCTTCTGGTGTTTTTTTGTACAGGATTGTGATTCCTCTGGTGTTTTTTTGCGCACAGGATGGTGATTCCTCTGGTGCTTTATGCACAGGATTGTGATTCCTCTGGTGTTTTTTTTGCATGTGATAGTGATTCCTCTGCTGTTTTTTTGTACAGGATTGTGATTCCTCTGGTGTTTTTTTGCATGTGATAGTGATTCCTCTGCTGTTTTTTTGTACAGGATTGTGATTCCTCTGGTGTTTTTTTTTGCACAGGATTGTGATTCCTCTGGTGTTTATTTGCATGTGATAGTGATTCCTCTGCTGTTTTTTTGTACAGGATTGTGATTCCTCTGGTGTTTTTTTGCACAGGATTGTGATTCCTCTGGTGCTTTATGCACAGGATTGTGATTCCTCTGGTGTTTTATTGCATGTGATAGTGATTCCTCTGCTGTTTTTTTGCACAGGATTGTGATTCCTCTGGTGCTTTATGCACAGTATTGTGATTCCTCTGGTGTTTTTTTGCATGTGATAGTGATTCCTCTGCTGTTTTTTTGTACAGGATTGTGATTCCTCTGGTGTTTTTTTGCATGTGATAGTGATTTCTCTGGTGTTTTTTTGTACAGGATTGTGATTCCTCTGGTGTTTTTTTTGCACAGGATTGTGATTCCTCTGGTGCTTTATGCACAGGATTGTGATTCTATTGTTTCTTTGATTGGGAGTCTGCATTACCTCCATATGGCAGTTCCTTGTCCCAGTGCTTTCTCGTGAAGGTGCTCCACCTACCGACAGAACCCATATCTAAAAATGTTTCAACCTCCTGCCTCATTCAGGGCATAAACACATTGTGCCCACCCAGAATCCACCTGTCTTCCTGTAATCTGATATTGGAGTCAGAAAGATCACTCTGGGTTCCGAGTCATGAGGAATGTGAACCTGTCATGGTGGAGGGAAAGAGACGAGAATTTGAGGAAAGGCACTGGTGGCCGATGACCTGTGTTTTGGAGAAATTGAGTATCAGGTGGTAAACTTTTGCACAGTAGTGAGTGGTAGACAGGTAGTCGGTGCTGTGGGGTAGAAAGCTCTGGGTAAAGGAGGGAAAAGGAAGGATTTGGGAGTGTTTGGATAAGAGCTAGTAAGGGAACTTGCAGCAGGAGATGTGCTTGCTTAGGAGCTGGAAGTGACGAGTAACTTGTAGAGGGCAAAGAAGAGACCCTTGAGGAACTCATCGGATGGAGGGGGTCAAGAGGATGTTGTGGCATGCAAGGAGGAGAGAAACTGGCATTTCAGTAAGCAGGTAGCAAAGCATGCTTGGGCACTGCCCTGCAAGCCGAGGTGCTACAGTCAAAAAGGTACTGTGGGAGTGGTGAGGAGGTTTGAAGCATGGGCGAGCGCTGTTTCACTGTGGAATTCAAATGGGATTTAGGTATCTGTTAATATGTTGGTGTGAGGTTGCCTCTGAGTCCATGAATCCCAATTCATGATGATGCAGCTGAGCACCATGTGCTCATCGCCCCGGGAGGATAGCGCAGCGGCAACGTGCTCGCCTTGGAAACAAGACGACACTAAGCAACACAGGTTCGATCCCTGGGTCCGCTCTTAGAAACCTCCGGGTATTAAGCGCATTATAAATACGCAACTAAGAGACATATTCCTGTAACAGTGCCTCAATGCCCCAGGGCTGTGTGAGTGCTTTAAAAATACAAATAAATAAATAAATAGTTGAGAAGTAAGACATGACGTCTTAAGCAGCGTTGATGACATCAGCTGCTATGTATTTCCCCCGTTCCCCATCAGAAGTAGTGACAGAATGGAACAGCAGCCAACCTATTGTAAGTTCGGAAGATTGCAGTGAACCTGGAGGATGTTGAACATGTGAGAGCAGTACATGCAAGGCAGGGGTGTCGGCACCTTAACTGATCTTGGGTGAAAATGGATTGAAAGAAGCATGGGAAGTGTCAGCAGGCAAAGGATGAGTGCTGTTCCTGCTAAGGTAGTGAGGGTTAGGGGGGAAAGTGATTGGAGGGAATGAGAAGGGAAGTGTAAGGGTGTTGGGGGGAGAGCCACTGATTCTTTGGTAGAGTAGTTGTAGACAGTCATCAAGCAGAGGTGATGGGATGGAGAGGGGGTTAGAACGTAGGCATTTGGGGTGGCAAGAATGGACTGGTGGAACCTGATAGCTTGCAAGGCTGGGAGTTGAGGGAGTAACATTATTCATCGAAACACGTGTGTACAGGCATGTTATAAATGACATATATCATTTCATGGTATGTGGCAGCACCTAAGATACAAGCTGCATTTATCATACCGACTGTATCATGGCTCCTCATGGCTGTGAAGAATTGACTCCTGCTCTTTGTTAGGCCGAATCACCTGCAGTACCCTTTGGGAACACTACAGGCAATTAGGACTGCAGATGTAAGGACAATTTCATCTTTGCTACACGCCTGTACTACACAGTAAAGTGGTAGCGATGGCTGAGCAGCCAGACTTATCTCAACAGTTTAAGTGAGCAGCAGAACAAGTTACACAAAGGACGAACAAATACAGTGATTCAAATAGACACTTACTCAAAGTTTCTTGGTAAGAGAATATACATTTATTTACACATTGACTTAGAAAACATTACACTAGCCCAAGCATCTCAATATCACACACTAATACTCCACAAAAATCCAACCGGAAAGTAACTGAACAAGTTTAGCTAAAAAATGATGTGGGAGCAAAATGGCACTTCAGATACTTATAAAAGGGAGGAAAAGACAAGGGGGGTCATTACGACCCTGGTGCTAAGGGGTTAACAGCGCCATAAAAGGCTGCGGCGCCGTTAACCCCTTAGCGCCTTATTATGAGGTCCCTTTGCGGGACCCGACCTTAACATTCCCATTGAGCCCTATGGGGCAAAAATGGGAATGGGGAAGGGCCATTGATGAATGGGGAAGTACCGCCCTGCCAACCTCGGAATAGGGCGGTATTTCCCCATTCACCAATGGCGGACTCGTTACAACACCAGCACCAACCATGGTGCTAATAGCGCCATGGTTTAGCGCCGGTGTTGTAATGAGGGCCAAGGTTATGAGAAGAGACAGCCCAAATACATTCATAGGCAGGGCAAAGGGTTTCAGTTAAATACAACCAGCAATTCTTCTCAACAGGCGTGGGCCAAAGTCAATGGTTCACAGTCTTTTTTATAGGATAGCACAGTCCTGGTAAATAAAGGTAAAGTCTTTGCCACAGATTTTTAAAGGATTTGGCTAGGTGAAAAGTTTGACGAATGTTTAGAGAAGGACAAGCCTTCGCAGTTGAGGTTGGAGTGCCTTAAAGTCCCCCTGGTTTCCTTCACTCTGGTTATCCGGTTTTCAACAGCACTCTGATGAAATTTCGACCAGAATATGACGGTGTCCAGGTGGCTTGCGAGTTGGTTGTTCCCACCAAGGGCTTCTCTGTCGATTGGACTTTCAGGCAATTCGAACCTGCAGCAGGGCTTCACCGGTCGTCCAGGAGTTGCAGCAGTCCTCTTCCTTCAGCTCGTCTTCGGTTCTTTCGTTCCAGTGGTCGACTCTGCTTTCCAAGTCCCAGAGACCTGCTTTTAAACAGTTTTCCCCCACTCATTCAGCCTAGCTGTCACTCACCCAGCAGGGTGGCTGTCCTTGCAGCCAGTCACACCAGAGTGCATTCAGGTCTCCTAGGAGACTAAGCACAGGGAGGTTCGGGCACCTCCCTCACATCCCGTCCACCCCAGACACTCTGACACCAGAGGAGGGCTTCAGCACAGAAGCCCGCAAAGGGCACGAACAAAGGATCCAAACCTGGTTTGGCGCGCAGAGTTAAACACAAGAAGGACTTTTCCTAAAAGAAATGGTGAAAAAAGTTGACCGAAGTCTGTTTAAACAGATAGGTCAGGCCGCCATATTGAAAAACATGGCTAACCTTGATTTTGGGCTACCGTTGTTAGCGGGCGCGAAAAATCACGGTAGTTGATCTAAACCACGGCCACCAGCCATTTAAAATAGGAAAAGGTAACATTTTACTGTTACATGAGTGTTTTGACTCAGGGGAAGCTAAGCAACCCCCCAGCACCCTATAGTAAGATAGGGTGTGCTGGGTCAGTAAATTTAAAGAGACTAGTAAAGTCATTTTAAATGTACATGTCCTGGGAGACAGTAGTCTTTCTCAGGGAAGGTATTTAAACTTTTGGGGAGTCTGAAAAGACACCCCTGTGTCACTGTGTCACTGCACTGAAGGTGCTGTGTGACACACAGAAAAAGATGATGCCACTGGAGTTGTTTTTAAAACTCCATAACCAAAGAACACTAAAGTAAAACACACACAAAATACATGGAAGAGTGAGAAAAAAGGCTCACACTCTTCCCAGGTACAAAATTAAATCCCAGAAATCCAGCAAAGTTGCTGGGGGTCTCAAAAGGTAAGGGAAATTAGCACATTTGGAGAATTCTCCCTAACACTCTGCATGAGTAAATGGATGAGTATCGGCTAAACCGCTTACTCGGCCCGACATTGCTACTAAAACAGGAGTGATCCAAATCCTAAAGGTGAAACAGGCACAGCCTTATAGGTATATCACCTTCGCCTCTTTTACTAAGGTGTGCTGAGGACAGGCTATATCTTCAGGAGGGGCGTTAGCTGATAAAGTTGCAACACAAACAGGACAGTGGTGTCAAAATAAAAGAATATCAATCAAGGTTCTGAAAATAGGAACTTTAGTGGCAATGATCAATAGACACAACAAACTAAAACAATCAGACCCACCCATGTAAACGGGAAACACAGAGAATGTAGAGTTTGAGAATAAAGGACACTGGGGTTTCAGTGAATTTCTTTTAGCATAAGTGCCAATGTTCAAGATATTTCTTTAAAAGGCAAAGAAGTGTTTGCTTAAAAGCCACCAGGGTCTTTTTTAAGGTGAACTAAGAGGACATGGCCTCTTCAAACACTGTATGGTCTTGTGTTTGGGTGCTCAACAGTATTGAGACAACCTTCTAGGAGCTTCCAGAGGTGTTGATTGTGCGTCTGGTTGGTGAGCTGGTCCACTGGGTCCAAAACATGGTGGGGTCCAAGTAGCATCGGCACGTGGCATGAAGAAGCTTGGGATGGGCAGACCATGTCTGCATCAATCCAGCTCACTGGCTGAATGAGGCGGGCACCAATACCCATGGCTGTTCCTTGGCTTGTGGTTTGCCAAGCAGCATTGGCACATGGCATGAAGAAGCTTGGGATGGGCAGGCAATGGCTGCATCAATGCAGCTCACTAGCCGAATGCGGAAGGCACCAGGACCCATGGCTGTTCCTTGGCTTGTGGGTTGCCAAGCAGCATTGGCATGTGGCATGAAGAAGCAGGCGATGTCTGCATAAATGCAGCTCACTAGGACCCATGGCTGTTCCTTGACTTTTGGGTTGCGAGGAGACCCTCTCCATGATCGCTATGGTCCATGGGAAAGAGCACTATATCCTTTGTATTACACAAACACTGCTGATAATAACAGAATCAATCGATAGGACAGAAAAGGTTTCTCCGTGTTCTCTCTGACCTACAGTTCTCACTCTCCTCCTTCACACCTGATGCCTCTTTTACTAACTCTGCCTTCTCCAGCTTCCAATCCCTACCATATAACTCATTCTCCTCTCACTTCCCACTGCTTACTTTCACCCCAAAGTCTCAGAATCCTCAACCATGGGTCACCCCATTGTTCTGCTCTCTCCGAACAGACCTGCATTGGCTACTGAGCTAATGGAGGTGTACGCACATGCATGAGGACCTGCAACTCTACCTCTCAGCCCTGAACTCTCTCAAGTCCACTCTTGATAGAGTGAAAAGGCAATTCTATCTAACCCTCATTGAATATCACACAACCATCCTTGCTGGCCACAGGGCACCCTACACTCACTTCTAATTCTGACTATCAACTTCACACCACACCCACAGTTAATGAATACCTTGCTGCAAAAAATGTCCATAATTAGAGACTCTCCTGACCTTCATCACAGACCCTCCTACATTGTACACTCCTCCTACTCTACCATCATCCTCTCCCAATTTAGTCACACTAATATTGACAAAGCACTCTCTACCGATGATGGAGAACCCTTCTTTTGCCTCATCAGACCCTCTTGCTCTTCAGCTAGTCAAGCCTACTGCCCCTTCAGTGGCCTCTCACCTCACTGAAATCTTTACCCTGTACTTCCACTCTGCTTGCTTTCCCTGTGTTTTCAAAACAGCCACGGTCATCTGACTCCTAAAAAGCAAGCGGCTGACCCGAACTTACTGGTTAACTTTCGCCCTGTGTCTATTCTTCCGCACTACTCTAAAGTGCTTGAAAGCGTTGTCATCAACTGTCTTACCAATTCCTCAGGCATACATAACCTTTGATACCCCCTACAAGCAGGTTTCTACTCCTGTCTCTCCACAGAAACTGCTCCTGTGTTATACCTGTGCTCCAGCCATGATCTGTTCACTCTAGCTCACATCGGCCTTGCCGTCGTAAGAATCGGGTGCATTCCTTGTTTTCCCCATTCTGGCAGCGTTGGCGGTTGCTGGGGAAACCAAGCTGCAGGTCTATTCGTCATTTCTCACATCACCTGACACAGTCACGCTGCGGCAAGCCAACGCGTGTGTGTGTAAACATAAAAGGTCACGTGATCCAAGGCTCAGCGCTTCTAATTAGCGTTCTCTCAGTCCCTTGCGATCCTTGTGTTTTGATTCTCTCCTGCTTGACTTCGGAATTGTATTTGGACAACGCTATCTGCGCGCCCCTCAACTGTTTTGTTTGAACCTACCTGCTCGATCCTGATCTTGGACCGAATCGTTCTATTTTTCCTGCTGCCCACGGTGGACGCCTCTTGAAATCTATCCGAGACGGCTCTCTCTGAATCCCACTGTGCAGCCTGCATTTTCCTGTACGTTCGTGCGTAAGAACTCCTCCTAAAACATGGAGAGAGTCACCTAGCGGCCAGTAACATCCACACTACTCCTCCTCCTTCTTCCACTCCTGAACCCATGCAGATCGGGACTATCAGGGGTCCTCTGACCCCCGGACAAAGGGAATATTGCAGAAAAAACAATCTATGTATGTATTGCGGCTCAGCCGATCATTTGCTACCCGATTGTACTAAGAGACGCAAGAAAAAGGCGGGAAACACCAGGTCCCGACAATAGAGTCCCTTTGTCGGGAAAATCTGCTTTGGACTCAATTATAGCCAGTCCTCTGTCACTGTTCCATCTAGCAGTAGCTTTTTCTAGCGCTTCAGGCTTGTCTTTATGTGGCTGCTGATGTCATCCTCAATCATGGCAGTGATGTACAGGATTGTTGGGCAGTCCAGCCGGTATAGTGTGTGGATCTGTCCTGGGGTAAGGTTCCAGGGTGAGGCCCTGATGCATGGTATTGCAGGCTGCCTGCGGGGTAGTGGCGGCTGCACAATGGGGTTTGCCATAGGTGCAGGGTTGGCTGGTTGGCGCCTGCACCTCCTCCGCCTCCGCCTCCTCCTCTGCACTATTACTGCCATCATGTGCAGTGCTGCCTGTTGGTTGAGTATGCCCAGTCCAAGTGCTACTAGAGCTGCTGCCTGCATGGTTCTGTGTTGTGTTGGGCTGGGTGTGGCCCTTTTGTGGGCTCCCAGTGTGCTGCTGGGTCCAGCTGGGCTGATTTGGTGCACCTGTGCCCTGATTCTGTTCATCTGCCACTGTTTAACGTCATGTTCGCGGTGGCGGCGGTACCGCACCATGATCACAGTTTTAACGCCATTTTTCTGGCGGTGTTTCCATGTCCGCACTAGTTGTGATGCTCGCTGTGTTTCGTGTTGCCGGTAATGGAGGGGTTTCCTTGCAGGTGGACTTTACGGGACCCGACCCTTAACTCCGTGGTGGCAGTTTGAGGAGGTGCTATTTCCGGGGCCGCGGGTCATGATTGGGCGGACGTGGAAACGGTGCCGGTATGGTTTTACCACCGGCGTTAACTCCGGACTGGTGTACTTGTAATGAGGCCCATTGTCTCTTAAAGAAGATAAGGTGCTTAAGAGTACTTGGACAAGGCATTGTCCATGGGGTTCATTCGCCCATCTACTACCCCAGCTGCCTCACCTCTGTTCTTTGTGCCAAAAGAAGAGGGGGACCTTAGGCCTTGTATTGATTACAGGGGCCTTAACTCTGTGACCATCAAGAATCAATATACTCTTCCATTGATATCGGTTCTGCTTGATCAACTGGGACGGCCGAAAATGTTCACCAAATTGGACTTACGTGGGGCGTACAATTTAGTACGAAGTGGTGACGAATGGGAGACCACTTTCAAAACCCAGTTTGGTCTCTACGAGTGCCTTGTAATGCCCTTCGGTCTTTGCAACGCTCCAGCTACATTCCAAGCGTTTATGAATTCCATGATATCCTTGATCCGTTTGTGGTGATATATTTGGATGACTATTCACCATCTTTTACGGAACACATACAACATGTCTCTACGGTGCTCCAATGACTCCAGGAGAACCAGCTTTTCATTAAACTTGAAAAGTGCGTGTTTGACTCCTCTGAAGTTGAATTCCTGGGGTTCGATCTCACCAGTCAGGGTATTCGAATGAGTTCCACTAAAATCAAGGCAGTATTGCAATGGCCGATTCCCACTTCGGTCAAGACTTTACAATCCTTTTTAGGATTTGCTATTTTTTACCGGCACTTTATCCACTCCTTTTCTTCTCTTGCGGCTCCTCTTACGGCCCTGACCAGCGCAAAAGTCCCTTTTGTGTGGTTGGATAAAGGCCAGGAGGCTTTTGAGGGGCTAAAAGCTGCTTTCAGGCTGCCTGTGAGGGGGCGCATGGACGATGAGCACCGCCGTGTGAGCTCTGCACCCTCGGGTCCCAAAAGTGCTTTGAGCCCCTGCTTTTGACCCCCCCCGTGGAGAAGCAACTGCTGCCCGTGCCACCCGAATTGGCCCCACACCCACAGAGCGAAATTTGGGTGAAAAACGGACGTCCCATCTCGGAGTAAAGTCCATCTGACAGCACTGCCCCTCCCCGCCGCATACGCAGCAGCCGGATAGCGGGACACGACTATGCGCCACATCAAGGAACCCGGCTCCCTCTACGAGCCGACTGCGAGCGGCACAGGCCCTGCTGCGAACCCCCGGCAGCCGCAGCCCTTCCGCCTGTCCCGCTTCGCCTGCGGAGCGGATGACCATCTGGGGCAGGCGAGTGTGTCCGCACTCCCCGCGTGGCTGCCGGAGCGGCTCTGGGCTACGGGCAAAAGGAACCTGTGGAGAGGGTAAGTGCCCCCCCTCGGAGCACTCAGCGGTGCTTCGCCTGGCTTGGGGCCCTCCCACTCCCCCCCCACCCCGGCATTCTCATCAAGGACCTGGGGCCGGAGATAACGCTTGGGGCACAGAGAGGAACCACCCCCCACCATAACCGGGCCCCTGCAACAGGCGGCATGCGGCCTCAAGAGGGCCCCCACATCAAGGCCAGACACACAGGCCACTGAGGCGGCCCACGCATACATTGAACGCTGCCTACGCCTTTGGCCCAGCAGCTCTGAAGGACAAGCGCAGTACCCTGAAAGATTTTGACACTACAGTCAGCCACGGAAACCAGGGCAAGGGACTTGCGCCCGAAGTGAGGACAGTGCAAAGGGTTGGGTCCCCATCTATGGGGCGTGTGCCCTCCTCTGCACAACCACAAGTCTTTCGCCCCCCCCGGGCCTGAACCTTCATTTAAATTAAAAGCTACTGGTCAGGAGATCTCCCCCACGCCATCTTACCTGGGCCTACACCCAAGACCACGCCGACAACGGAGCACCCCTCCCACTGGAAAGGCTCACCCGTGCTGAGAGCTGGGCCCCTCTGCGCTGCGGGGGGTGTGCCCTTCTAAGAGCCAACGTCCATAAGATGCCCGCCTCCACTGGACCTCAACACTGTTAAACGGGTGCCCCCCAATAAACCAAGGCGCAGCACACACCCTGCCCCTCCTCAACTGCCCGACTCCTCTACCAGAGGTCACCCTCCAACCTTGAGCCATATTCAGTCGGGTGGCTGTGGAACCAGGGACAAGCTTTGATTTCCACTCTTTGGCTGTACCCTTACTGGGATCTCTTTCCCAAACACCGCCAAACCCAACGTATGAATGCCAAGGAGAGACTGGCGGCATACCAGTTCTCACCCTCGCAACACAGTTATTGCGCACCTGGAGTTGCCACTATGTCATCACCAAGACCCGAGGCAGCCTCCACCAAAGCGGACATCACAGATATCCTCAACAAAATGCAGAGTATGAGAGCTGGACATTGGCAGCAAAATTGATAAAATAACCCAAAGGATGGACAAAATGGAGGACAGGCTTGAAGAAGTTGAGCACAACCAGACCTCGCTGAACACCCTAGAGACCCAAATGGACTTGCGACTCGACCAACTCGAAGCCAGGGAAGAGGAATTTCGCCTAAAAATCGATGACTTGGAAAACAGAGAGCGGCGCAATAACATACACATCTTCGGAATTCCGGAGAATGAAGGCGAGACTGAGTCAGACCTGAAAAGAACATTGCATAGCATAATGAAATCGCTTTTCAATGATGACTCAATTGACAAACCCAAAATTGATCCTGTCCACTGGGCTGGGGGAAAACCAGGAGGCCCGCGATCAGTGCTTGCCTGATTCCATTACTACGCAGACAAGGCCAGGGTCTTGGACAAGGCCAGAAACACTCCGCCAGTCACTACTTCCTCTAGCCCCATACCCATCTTCATCTCTGTTTCCCCTACTCTGTCTCATCTCTTCTTCTTCTCATCTCTTTGCGTCTCATCTTGCTTTCTCTTCTTCCTTTCTCCTTGTCTTCCTTCTCACTACTTCCCTTCTCTTCTTCTCTGTAATCTCTTATTCAGTCTTTGCACTTTTTCTTCCTCCCCATCCCTATTTTCTTTCTCCTTCAGCTGACTTTCATATCTCCTTTGTTCTTCCAGTTGCTTCCTTTCTTTTTCCTGATCTTCTTCTTCTCTCGTTCCTTGTCTTTCCTTTCCTGTTCGTCTCTACATCCCCTTTCTCGTTCTTTATCTGCCCTCTCTTGTTTATCCTTATCCTCCCTTTGGCTGATTTCATCAATGCCCTTTCCATCTGACTTGAGTAATATCTGACCTCCCATCCATTCATTCTGTATGAGCGGTGCATCACTGGCCCTATCTTTATCTTCCTTCCTCCTCTCAATTTCTTGTTCTATTTCTGTCGATATATTGTCTCTCGCTACGTTCCTCAAGTTTATCGCGTTCACACCTATAGGTGCTTTGCTTGATCTTACTTTCTTCTTGGCTATCATCACTAGTGTAAGCGGGGGTGCATATACTGGATCAGTATACCCGATTGCTGCTTTTAGTTATTTAAGGAGATAAAAACCTTGCTCTCCTTCGGCTGCACTTTTGTGTTCAGGCAGAGTAAGAGGAGCCAAGGGTTCTGTGCCCTCCCCTTTATGCTGATTAAGCATCCATTCCTCCTGTGGCGGGTCCTCTTTCTCATCCAAATACATTTTCCAATGTTCTAAAACAGCTAACCTCTTGTCTAGCTTCTACCCTGTGTACGCAGCATGTATATATGTGGTCATATGTTGTACACTGTTTGTGACAGTGACCCTCCTTGAGGCCATGGCATGAACATTTTATCCACCGTGCCCTTCACCCACTCCACACTATATTGTTTGTGCTTGGGTGCATGTCGTGGTAATGATTTGCACTGATACATAAGAGGAGTGACCTCCATAATGACAAGTCGTTTTTGACTTTTAATACTTACCAATTTGTTGCTTTATCACTTATCTTTAGATGGATCACTATTATATAAGTTTTTATTCTTTTCCACCTTTACCATTTGAGATACAAAAAACGAAATATGAGCAAGAACCATCAATCGGCGCTCAGGCTGCTTAACACTTTCCGTTTCAACTATCGATATTCTATGACTGGCGCCAATCGTTTAGGAAATGTTCTAATCAACCTTTTACCATCATTCTATATTTTTCAACCTACAACTTAATTCACAACTAAAACCTATGTCGACAAAAACAAAACCCCAAAACAGTGCACAACAAATACTTCACAGTCGTCTTTTCCGTACTTTAACCCTGTAGTTAGAGGTAACCTTATCTCGCCTCTACATGTTTTACTTCAACTTCAAGTTTAAAAGTCAACCTTTTATGGTCCTGACCGTACGTGTACTCTTATCTCACTATTCTGATTGAATTTGCGCTTTCTTCTATCTCCTTGAGTATAGGTTATCCAGGTGTCCTTTTTCTTCACAAAATCCTGTTACGCATGTATCTTACACATATATCACAATCCCACCCATTTACTTACATCCATTTAATCAGCTTTAGGACATTGACTCCTCCCGCACCCGACCACTTCACCGTCCATCCGCAGAGCACCCATGGAAACCGGCAGGGATTTCTTCAAAGAGGGACCTGCCCAGCATCTCGAATTCTTGCACGTGCTGCATCGGCCGCTCTTCACAGGAAACCCTGAGGTCTTCTGGCAGATGGTAAAGGATACTCGATTGTTCAAAAGTCTAAAGCTAAACTGGTTTGGATCTTTAAACCACCCCCACCACCACCACATGAGCACTAACCATCAGAAGCACACTTATGTGGTGGATGGATTACCATAGAATAACTGAGTCCAAATAACTGGACAGACTCAAGAAGGTGGCAAAACACTGTTTTATTAACAATTATCTGACACAGGGAGATATAACGGACATTGATGGACGTTCCATCATTCTTAATGATCTTTATTTCTGAAACATCCTTTATATTCTTGCTTCACCATCAGAGTCATCTGTATTTGCTTGTATCGCATCCTCTCGTGACGTCACTGGGCCTTTTGCTTGGCTCTTTCTTATATTCCTTCAGGCATTGGTTCTTGGAGGCATTCATCAACTTGGGTATACATTCGATATGGTTGTCTCAATGGGAACTGCCACCCAAAAGCTTGCTGCAGTAATGGCATTATAGCAGGTGTCAGGCACAGTATAGTCTCTTGTCTCCAGTACATCGGAGGTAAGCAGGTGGAGTCTCCTGATGATGTATATATCTTCACCTCCACAACTATTTCCCACTTTGGAACATAAAATGCTGCCTCTCTAGCATAGCCCCTGAGGTATTAGAAAGAAGTGGCCTGTGTAACTGTCGGATTGCACGACCCGATAGAAGGCTTAAGACACAGATATTGACTTCCTCTGTGGTCATGGCCAGCTTGTTGTCAGAGAAAGACAGAAATAGCTTGGTACCCTCAGACCTTCCCTTGCACCAACAAGAAGACATCCAAGACCTCTTGGAACAATTTTCCAATGTCTTCTATAGCAAACCCGGGAGAATCTAAGGAATGTTCCACCATATCAGCACGCCCTCTAGTTAAAAAGTTAATTTGAAACGATATAGGATCCCAGAGATCCGAAAAGAAAAGAAATAGTCCTCCAAGATATGGAGAAAATGTTGGCCGCCGATATTACAGAAACATCACAAAGTCGCTGTTCATTGCCCGTAGTCCTGGTAGCCAAACCCCATTAATCGTGGAGTTTTTGCATAGACTTTAGGGAAGCTCAATATAACATGCCAGTTTGATAACTACTCGATGCCTTGGTTAGACGACCTCATTGATCAACTGCTATTGGCTGTCTATCTCTCCACTATTGATCTGACCAAGGGCTATTGGCAGGTTCCCTTAAATCCAACAGAACATGAAAAGCCGGCATTCTCCAACTATTCCACTTTAAAGTCCTTCCATTTGGGCTTCATGGTGCTCCTGCTACTTTCCAGAGATTCATTAACCAGATTTTGCGGCCCTACTCCAGCTTTAGCGGCGCATATCTGGATGATATACTCATTCATAGCCAATGCTGGCAAGAGCATATGTTCCACCTGTATTAAATAACCAGAGCCCTGTTACAAGCAGGCCTAACCGCCAACATCAAGAAATGCCACGTGGCCCAGTCAGCAGTAAAATATATGTTTTTTTGGTTGGGAAATGGATCAGTCCAATCCCAACTAGAAAAGGTCTGTTCCGTCCAAGAAACACCAGCCCCAAAGACAAAGTGGGATCTGGGAGCCTTCTTAGGGCTTACTGGATATTACAGGAAGATAATTCCAACGTATTCAGCCATCAGCTCCTGTTTGACAGATAAGTTAAAGAACGCAGAACAACAAAAATGATGATGGAAAAGAGAAGGCCAAGCTAGTTTTGACACTGTAAAATCAACCTTTTTTAGTGTGCCCGTGTTGAAGGGTTCCAACTTTAATAAGGACTTCACTTCAGAAGGATGCCTCCAAGGTGGGGACAGTGGCTGTTCTCTCACAAGAGTACGACGGCATGGAACATCCAGAGCTATAGATCAGCCAGGAACCATTCCCTCAGGAACAGAATTATGCTACTATCGAATTAGAGGCACTAGCCATAAAATAGGATGTAGATTGCTTGAAGTACTACATGACGGGTAGGAAGTTTAAAATAATCACAGACCATTCACTTCTTACTTGGCTCACTCTTAGAAAGGACACCAAACCGCAGATAAAGCAATGGTTTTTAGGCTTCCAGCTCTTTTGCTTTAGTGTGGAACATAGAAAGGGAAAATATCAAGGGAACATTGATTTCCTATCCCGTTTCCCTAGAGCAAGAGATGGGGATGCCAGCAGCATTAGGGGAAGGGTATGTGACGAATAGGGGTCGTCACTTCGCCCGAGGGGGCGCCCCTTCCAATTAGGCTAGGGTGGTGAGGCCTCTATCTGATAGTCCCCCCCTGGGGTGGTATAATGAGGATGAGGATGGACTCGACCTCTGGGAAAAGAGATGACTTTATAGGGTATGGCCCGGGACAGCACACCAAAACCACACACCCTTACTCTCCTTTTCTATCTCCTGAGAACTCAGTATCTAGTAAAGAGATGTGTTATTGTAATACCGAAGACATTGTTTATCTTGAAAGTATTGTGATGAAAATGAACATACCAGACTTAAGTAGATCTAGGACTGAGAAAAGTTGGCCCTGCGGAACCATGAAGGGAATGAGGGGATTATCCAAAGAAGGGGTGGCACAGACCAACAAAGATTGTGGAAATAACTAAAATGTCTGACGTGACTCAGGGAGCCAGTGAAACCTGTTAAGCTCCAGTTACTTGCACATTTTTCTCTGTGTTTTAAGGGTGATGGCACAGGACCTGTTGGCACAAATGGGAACAGCAGCCGTACACTTCGCCTCGCTGATATGGCTCGAGGTACATAAGCACTCCTTTATGTGTTCTGGTCTTGTGGACAGTTTGCATATCAAAAATGACCTCCAGCCTGGCGAGGGGTGTGTAATCTCACTACATTACACATGCCTGTCCTTATTGTTCCCTCCGAACACCTGACACTTGCCCGCCTGACACCTAAAACTACATTTGTGCCCGTTCTGTCCCCTGTGCCCCTTGCGTCACCAGACATGACACGTTGTTGACTTTGCCTGAACGTGGAGGAGTGAAATTGTTAACTAGAACTAAGAGATCAAATTACATATCCCCAGTATCTACAAAAGCTCTGATGAACATTCTTGAGCAGCATCGATTTGAGCCTTAGAGCCCTTTTTGGTAACATGCATGCAGTGAATCGGAGACAGAATAACTCTGATGCCAAATAATCGAAACAACTCAGGGAGATGGCAAAGTATTTCTGTTTTAATATCAATTATCTAAAACAGGGATTTACAACGGACATCAATGGACGTTCAATCAAGCTCTCAGCTCACAGCACATAAAAACACATGTATGTACTAAAAATTCATCATAAGTGACATCATACTACGTGGCAATTAAGAAAAACATATGGGGGTTGTGATAGGACTAAGAGGAACATCTAAGTAGACTTATATAAGGGATTGGGTTGTGATTGGGTCTCTACTACTAGGTGGACAACTTGTACCCTCCTCTAGTGCAAGTCATCTTCAACACTATAAAGAATGCAATTTATCATTGGCTCTCAAACTATAAGGCTCTTCGTTATATGGGCCTCTACAATTGGTTGGCACGCTTGTGCCAGATCTGGAACATTCGGTTAATTTAGCAACACGTAAGCTCATACCCAGGTGCTGGGAGGTGGACATGACTTCACCTCCCCATCCAATTAGCCCAACCTCTCTCTTCACCCCTGTCTTCTGCTATGACGATTGTCTTTGAACTTGGCCTTGCAGTGTATTCTCACCTGTGGGAATATAAGGGAGTATGGGCACGCACTTATCTTAGTTCTGGAACTGTATGCCCATCTCTATTTTCATCCTTGGCTCACATGACAGGAGACCACGATTTTGTCAATTTTGCAGTAATTAAATGTCTTTGAACGAATAAACTTGTCCCGCATGGTGTTCTGTCTTGCATCTTAATAGAGAATGAACCAGCTCACATGCACGTTTCACTGCCTTGAGAACAGATAACCGGCCTTGGCTTGCTCCAACTTTGACACCAGGCCAGGCAGCTTCATCATCCACAACTCTCGATCCTCCTTTCTCTATGGGTTTGAGTTTACGAATGTATGACACTGATGTCCAGTTTCTATACAATGGCGGCTTTGCCTGCAGCCTATTTACTATGTATAGCCAGCTTCTATGATCACTTAGTCTACTCGCATTACTACATCTTTACAATTGTCTAACAGCTTGCATTTTATTCAGTGTGTCACACACATGTACACAATCTTCTTTCTCCATATGGAAGTTTCCTCGATTCTTGACTTTGTCATCAGTTTGGATATGTTCCATACATTCTCTTCAGCTGACCTTCTTAGGGCATCACTGGTCGTCCCTCATGACGTCACTAACTCCTCTTTCGCTCCTTCTCATATTCCTTCACGGAGTTCCTCTCTTAGATTGTCATCTCTTCAGGCATACATCTGGTAGCCTTTCCTTATGTACAAACATGCACTTGCTTCTTATGAGGTGGGTCTATTTTGAGCAAGGAGATTGGAGGTCCACCCACACAACCTCCCCAAACACCCCATAAGAAAGTTTAATTTGCGCTGCCTTTTCGGCACGTGGCTCTTGGCTAGCCCAGTTGTCGATGAAAACAGATGGGAGTGGTTCCCTGGGCTTACCTGCTACGAGCTTGCGGGGGAGTGGTGGTCAATGGCGGGTCAAACCCCTGGGCTTATAAGTGCGCAAGAGTAACTTGCAGGGAATTCATGAGGGACTCAGACATAGCTGAAATCCCTTCATTTCCCTGTGCACTCCTACGTTTGCTGTCCTGGATGCACTCACGCAGCAACCTCAACTCAGTGAGCTGCTGCTGGGCGAGAGTGGTCATTGCCACATGCCTGTCCTCCATTGCACGTAGTCACGCAACCATTTCCTGGATGCTGGCCATGGGTAGAGGAGGGGGCTGTGCAGTGTTCCCGGGCTGAAAGACAGGATCGGGTATGGGGTGGCATGGTCATCCTCCATGCCGTACCTGCCACAACGGCCTGGTGGCTGGTGTGCCCATGGTGGTTTGAGGGCACAGGAGGTACGGTGGAATCACTGACCACAGGCGGTATGCTGGTGACAGCTGGCAGTGGTGCTGGCACAGCTGACAGTGGGGCCTTCCCAGGCCTGCCTGCACATGCTGAGCCTAACATTAACCGCCAGGTGCACCGCTGTCAGAGGATGTGCCTGTTGGGGTGAGAGGAGTATGCTGTTAGTCTTCTGGGAGTCACATCTGTGGCCTTGCATTACCCTTGCACTACATTGAGTGTGTCCCTCTATTGTCATGCTGTTTCTTTGGTCTGTTTGCTCCAATGTGTGCTTCTACATGTGTGTGGTGGGAGTGCACATTGACGATCTGCCAAGATAGCTTGTTGTTACGTATGCGGTGGGCCTATGATTCCCGTCCTGTTCTCCCTTGGCACACATGGACGCTTGTCATGTGTCCATGTGTGAAGCTGTACATTTTGGCTATGCTGCTTGTGCATGGCTATATCTGTATGTGTGATAATGGGCCATTTGCTGTAACTCACACGTGTTGGACCTGTTCCCTTGCCCATTTGGTGTTTCTCTGCCTGCGGATGGATTCAATTTACATGGTGTTAATGACAGTCCTGTGGTGTGCGTGAGACAGTCCCCACAGCTGTGACCTTGTCTGCCAGCGCCTGCCAGATGTCAGTCTTCCTCATGTGGCTGATCCTTGAGTTGCAAGCTCCATAGAAGGCGTCGGCATGCATCACGGATGTGTCTTTGAGTTCAGCCAGCTCTCGCTCAGCGAACTTCAGCTTCCTTAGCCCATAGCTCTCAACTCACCTGCTTTTAGTGGGTGTCACCCGCCTTGCAAGCAGCTGAATCACCTGCCAAGTCTTTCATACACCCATTCTCTTCTATAGGCTCTCACCCACCAAAAAGAAAATTGGGTGTTTTCACCCACCTTGGGGACATAAAAGGTTGGGAGCTATGTTAGCCAGACCTCAGGGGCCCACGATTTGCCACTCGCAGGCATGTCTGCACTTCCAGTTCTGGTGGATGGCAGCAGGAAGTGGGGTATTAAAAGTGGATTGTGTTCTCAAAATGGCCACCATCGAGCATCCTGTTCCTGCAGTGATGCCATTTCCAGTGTTGGAAATACCAGCGCCAGTGATTCCAGCAGTTTGGGTGCCAGTATTGCCATTTCTGGCACATTTCTGCTGTAAACACCAGCGTGTTCCTGTCATCGCCAGTAATTCTGGCGTGCCGGTATAACAGTTTCCAGCAAGTGGGTCCACATGCCTGAAGGCTTGTAATGTACGGGTAATTCCAGAGGTCGGCCATCCGGAAACAGTAATGCCAGTACGCCGGAATTGGCAGCATATTTGCAGGAAAGTTGAAATGAGGGCCCTACTTTCCAAATGAACAGTAAGAACAGTAAGATCTCTAAAGAGCACTTGATCTAAACAGTTGCTCTTTAGATGTGATGGTTAATTTGATAAACTATGAAGACATTCTAGGGCACATATTTTAGGTTGTGTTTCACCAGAACACACCCTTCCCACAAACCCTCCACCTCCCCCCACTGTCCATCTCTCCACACACGAATAGCAGCCTGTCACCTTCAATGCTTCAGTCCCCAGCGCCAGACCATTCCACCATGGTAGGCCTGACCTGGCAGGGAGCCTGAGCAACTGGTTGGTGGGAGGACTCAGCAAGGCCTGGTACCGACCGATTGATCCAGAGTTCTCCCGTCAGCATCACTGGTGTTCCACTCTACTGGTCTAGTAATAGAGGAGGCACGAGTATGCCAATTGCTGAAACCCTCAACCATTCTAGGCTCAGCAGTGAAATAAATGGGATATGGAGCGTCCAACAGGTGTGTCACATGTGCTCATGTGTTTTGTAATAATTGCAGCATTGCTTGGAAATGTAAACCAATTTCTAAAGGCCTCTTGGGGCACACACCTGGACACTTCTCAAGAGATGCTGCTGTCTTCAGTTATATAAAATGTGTCCTAATGAAATGGCACCAATAGCACTCAAAGTGAGATCCTCAGGTAAGGCAGATCTTCCTTAATCTTCAGGGAAGATGGTGGTTTTCTCAAAATAAAATGAAAACAAATTGGCAGCCTACTGCTTTATCATGGTTGAGAGATGCCTAAACATCTAATAGCATTCATCAGGTGCACACCACCAGCAACTTGACATTTTGCACATAGGTCCAATATGCTAGGAAAAAACGCTGCTCCATAATCCTTAATGCTGAAAAAGCCTTCCTCAGTCTTTTCTGGAGGTTATGATCAAAAACATAACTTTCCTTATAAGATATCGACACAATCAAAACCATCCATAAGACCTTGTGTGTGAGAGATTTCCCTTGCAGCCCATGGGGGCAGGGTGTTTAGAGGCATCTTTTTGGATTGGGTACTACTGGCGACTCCCTCAATCTCACCAAGCTCTCTAAGTGGGAGTGGCGACAGAGAAGCCCAGGATTGGTCTCAGGAGGTGAGTGAGTGGTTCACAGGTACAAATTACCAGCATGAGAGAGAGCGTTCACACAAAATTATAAAAATATAATCTTTATCTAAAAACACCACATTTACAGGTAACTAAATTTCGAAAAAAAAGTGCACATGAATAAATTCAAGAAGAGCGATTCAGTTTGAGAAAAGTCTCTTTCCTGGAAGGAAAAATGTGGTAATTTGTAAAACAAAGGGCCTACCTAGGTCAGCATTTCTAAGGGAGGACAAGGGAGGTCACGTGTGCGAATAGAGACAGTCTTTGACAAGACAGGGCAACCTTTAGCAAAATAGTTTCAAAAGAGCATTTCTGGAGTGCCAGTGAGCAGGGGCGAGAGGTGTTTTGACCAGTCAAATCATAGGAACCCATTGATGAGAAATAAGAGTCCAAGAGGTAAGAGAAAAGAAAAGTAAATGCTTGCCAGTAAAGCCAGAGAGTCAGTAGAGCAATCCCCTGCGACTGAGAAAGCAGTTCTGCGGATGGTGTTTCCCAGAGGCTGTTGCTGTGCACGTTGTTCTGGGACTTCCTTAGTAAGAAAGCGAAGAAGAAACTCTGGTGCAGGGCGGATCCCAGGCACTTAGAAGTGGGATTATTGAATACTGAGATACCCAGGTCCAGGGTCCCAGCCACAGGAGTGGAAATCCAGAACATCTGCGGTCATCCTCTAGCAAAGACGGGGGCTTCTAATGCTGGGGTTGTGGAGAGGAGACCACGGGAAGAAAGATTATTGAAAACATGCTTGTAGAGTCACAGGAGAGATGTAGCAGAAACAGAGCAAAGACCAGGTGGAGTGCTCACTGGTGTCGTGCAGGCTCAAAGGCAGCACAGGACATTACAGAATCCCACACAGGTGAGAATGAACCAGGGTGTATCTCAGCTGGCACTTCTTTTTACTTGATGGTCAAAAACTCCTACATGGTCTTCCCTTCCTGATCTCTCACTCCCACTGCTTACACTCCTGTACTGCTGTGCTGAAATTCATGTGTCTTAAAATCTAATTTCACATCATGCATTGTTTGTGTCTATTAGTCTAAAACTCAAATTTAGGTGTGCTCACATCCTGCATTGTCTTTTGTCCGTTAGTTAAAAATAGAATTTAAGGTGCTCACGCCCTGCACTGTTCTGCGGCGGTTACTCTTACCATCCAGTTGCTGCCTGTGTGTTAAGGTCAGAACTGTGCACTGCGGCACACCCCCTTCTTTGCCTCTCGCTTCCTTCCTCTTGCTCCGAGAAGGCATTCTCCATCTCTCCAATCTACTCAAACTGCTACACTTTCACCTATACTCCCTCTCTCACAAAATCTGGACAGAAAAAAAAATAAAGACATCCTTGCAACAAATCCTGGTCTCACAATTGCAGACACCTATGTCAGTGCATCCTCCAGGGAAATCTTAACTGACATCCTTTCCTCTGTCCAATCCCCAGACCTATGGACTTCCAATCTCATCTCTACTCTCTCTCCTTACTCTTCCACTTGCATTAATAGCGGAACCAAGTGGGAAGTCCTCTTGGCGGGCTTCTTCTCTTCTATCTACTGCATTAATGTCTACTTCATGGGCACCATCCTAGTTCAAGGGCACCAGGACAACCACCTTCTCTTTGACCGGATCCTGCCATCTCTCATCAACTTCCTTCCTTCTACTGCTTCTCCCCCCAGCTCTGCCACCTCTTACTTTAGAACCACGCCCCTCTACCCCACCTCAAAACATGTTCAAAGGCAGCGATGGTCTCCAGCTGGCGACCCTCAACACAGGCTCAGCCAACAAACACTCTGCTGACATCTGCCTTCTCCTTGAGGACACTGACCTTGACATACTCGCACTCACAGAGAATTGGTTCAATGCCAGCTCTGTCACTTTCTTTGACTCTCTCTTACCCAACGGCTTTAAGATCATCTCCAAGCCTTGACCTCACCGGGCTGGCAGTGGGGTAGCCTTAATCTTCCCTGAGTGGATTCATTCTTCTATCCTTCCCACTCAGCCCTATTCATCCTTCGAGAGCCTAGTATGCAAATTGGTCATCTTTCCCTCCTCCACCCTGACCATTGCCACAATTTACCCACCTCCAGGCCCTTCCTCTCTGTTTCTCTCAGAGTGGGCTGATTTCTGTTCCTCCTTACTCTCAATTATCTTCAACCCTCTACTCCTAGACTCCCCTTGCACAGCATCCACCCTCTTCATTGACCTCTGCACGCCCCTATCTCTCTCCATTCTTCCTTATGGGCCAACCCACTCTGCCGGACACAAATTGGACGCCATCATCCATTTCAACCTCCCTCTATCATGCTCTGATCACGCTCTTCTCTCCTCCCGTCCTGGGTTCCTATGGCCTTGTGACAACTCCTCCAAAAGCCCTGGCAACCTCGTTCACAGAAATCCGTCTAATGAAACGAGTGTCAGCTGCTGCCTCCACTTCCACTTTCATTCCCCCTTTGCCCCCCAACTCAGACTCTACCTCTTCTCTCAGAAACCTCTATCTTTCAATCACCAGCACTCTTGACCTCCTTGCCCCAGTCATGAGGATCCGCCTGAAACCTGCCTCCAAGCGTAACACCTAGTACAACTCATAATTTGCAGACATGAATCTTAAGTGCAAGGCTGCAGAACGGAAGTGGCAAACTTCGGGTTCACTCTCTGACAAACTGGCCTGACGCCTGCTCCAAAGGCATAACAGATTCTCTATCCGTGCCAAGAAAAGGGCCCACATTCAGGCAAGAGTATATGGACCGTCCAACAACACGGCTGAACTATAAATGAAAATATGCAGGGAACTTGCCAACTAGTCCACAGTAACCCCTGCCCCTACTCCTTCCCAGGCTCTCTGCAATACACTCGCCACTCACTTCACCTTGTAAAGGATTCCAATCGGTCGTCACACATCAGGCCAGGACTCTTGCACTTAGCCTAGGATGTAGCGCACAATTAAAATACTTTTTCTTTATTTCCTACGAATTTGGATTGAGCTGGCACCCAACTCGTCTCACACCCCCTTTTTACAAATACCCTCAAACTCAAAGAAAATCTCACACATTTTATATTGGGCAGCAATCACGAATGGGGAGATAATTACAGAATAAATGATGAAATACTCTTCGTTTGACCTTCTACTATAACATATTCAAAGCACAAATGAATAGGAGCAATTTTACTGTTCGGGTAGATGGCAATGTACCCACAAAGGGCATACAGTTCAAAAAGCAACTTTGCAATGAAACCACAGTGTAGCCAAAATCAAACACACAGAATTTGCATTTGCTAAATTACACAGGTTAAAATGTCAAAAAGGTTTGAAAAACTGGTGAAATAGAGAGAATCAGAATGCAGTTTTTATGCTGGATGATAGATGCACATCATAGGGACACTATGAATGTGAAAGAGTGACTCTAGCTGAAGAACTGGATGAGATTTTCAATGTGAAAGAAAATTCAGATTTAAAAATAACAGCAGTAATCAGAGAATATCGGTTTGGAAAAAATGACAAATTCACTTAAATTAGATTTTAATGACTAGATCGTTAAAGAAAGACATGGTACGCTCCAAGTTTCATTTGCAAGGTTAACCTTTTCAGAATCGCGTTCAGCTCTATGTGGGAATTAATTAAATTATTCAAAATGACTAAGGATTTATGCAAGACAGAAATGAGTGGAAGAATAGCGCTAACGCTTGGAGGTCAAGGACAGGAAATTAACAAGGGGGGTCCTGGGAGTCCCTCTGCCAGACATTAGTCCTGGTTACGAGAGACTTACCCAGAGTCTTTAGCTCACTATCTTTCACAGAGAAGAAATATCCTAAACATATCAGTCTTTGTCCTGCCCTGGGGCAGTCCAGCACCGAAATGCTAGGCAATTCTCCTTTGAACAAGAGTACCAACAGAAACCCCAGACACGTGTTTCGGTCTGGTTGGACCTCATCAGTAGGGTGGATCTGTGCCTCTCTAAGAATAGTGAGCAAGGGGTCCAAGTCTGGATTCCCCTAGTAACTTAGGGTGAGACCCAAAGTCACTTAAACATGCAAATTAACAAGGGGGGGTCCTGGGAGTCCCTCTGCCAGACATTAGTCCTGGTTACGAGAGACTTACCCAGAGTCTTTAGCTCACTATCTTTCACAGAGAAGAAATATCCTAAACATATCAGTCTTTGTCCTGCCTTGGGGCAGTCCAGCACCGAAATGCTAGGCAATTCTCCTTTGAACAAGAGTACCAACAGAAACCCCAGACACGTGTTTCGGTCTGGTTGGACCTCATCAGTAGGGTGGATCTGTGCCTCTCTAAGAATAGTGAGCAAGGGGTCCACGTCTGGATTCCCCTAGTAACTTAGGGTGAGACCCAAAGTCACTTAAACATGCAAATTAACAAGGGGGGGTCCTGGGAGTCCCTCTGCTAGACATTAGTCCTGGTTACGAGAGACTTACCCAGAGTCTTTAGCTCACTATCTTTCACAGAGAAGAAATATCCTAAACATATCAGTCTTTGTCCTGCCCTGGGGCAGTCCAGCACCGAAATGCTAGGCAATTCTCCTTTGAACAAGAGTACCAACAGAAACCCCAGACACGTGTTTCGGTCTGGTTGGACCTCATCAGTAGGGTGGATCTGTGCCTCTCTAAGAATAGTGAGCAAGGGGTCCACGTCTGGATTCCCCTAGTAACTTAGGGTGAGACCCAAAGTCACTTAAACATGCAAATTAACAAGGGGGGGTCCTGGGAGTCCCTCTGCCAGACTTTAGTCCTGGTTACGAGAGACTTACCCAGAGTCTTTAGCTCACTATCTTTCACAGAGAAGAAATATCCTAAACATATCAGTCTTTGTCCTGCTCTGGGGCAGTCCAGCACCGAAATGCTAGGCAATTCTCCTTTGAACAAGAGTACCAACAGAAACCCCAGACACGTGTTTCGGTCTGGTTGGACCTCATCAGTAGGGTGGATCTGTGCCTCTCTAAGAATAGTGAGCAAGGGGTCCACGTCTGGATTCCCCTAGTAACTTAGGGTGAGACCCAAAGTCACTTAAACATGCAAATTAACAAGGGGGGGTCCTGGGAGTCCCTCTGCCAGACTTTAGTCCTGGTTACGAGAGACTTACCCAGAGTCTTTAGCTCACTATCTTTCACAGAGAAGAAATATCCTAAACATATCAGTCTTTGTCCTGCTCTGGGGCAGTCCAGCACCGAAATGCTAGGCAATTCTCCTTTGAACAAGAGTACCAACAGAAACCCCAGACACGTGTTTCGGTCTGGTTGGACCTCATCAGTAGGGTGGATCTGTGCCTCTCTAAGAATAGTGAGCAATGGGTCCACGTCTGGATTCCCCTAGTAATTTAGGGTGAGACCCAAAGTCACTTAAACATGCAAATTAACAAGGGGGGGTCCTGAGTGTGACTGATATGTTTAGGATATTTCTTCTCTGTGAAAGATAGTGAGCTAAAGACTCTGGGTAAGTCCCTCATAACCAGGACTAATGTCTGGCAGAGGGACTCCCAGGACCCCCCTTGTCAATTTGCATATTTAAGTAACTTTGGGTCTCACCCTAAGTTACTAGGGGAATCCAGACGTGGACCCCTTGCTCACTATTCTTAGAGAGGCACAGCTCCTCCCTACTGATGAGGTCCAACCAGACTGAAACACGTGTCTGGGGATGCTGTTGGTACTCTTGTTCAGAGAAGAATTGCCTAGCATTTCGGTGCTGGACTGCCCCAGGGCAGGACAAAGACTGATATGTTTAGGATATTTCTTCTCTGTGAAAGATAGTGAGCTAAAGACTCTGGGTAAGTCCCTCATAACCAGGACTAATTTCTGGCAGAGGGACTCCCAGGACCCCCCTTGTCAATTTGGTCAAGGACAGGATGCACAGAGAATTCTTGACGGTTTGAACAAGTTATCAGGGTATTGATGGGATTACTTAGAGAGTGGAACCAAGACAAGGTATCAAGATGGGGTCTGCTATGTGTTGCTGTGGGATGGGGAAATATTCACAATCAGCGCTTGAGTTTGGGATAGTGTAGTGGGGCAAAAAGCCGATCTGGTCACAGGATACTATCAAAAAGCACTCCACTTCCAATAATTAGACATGAACTAGGTATTACATCGCTAGAATCTCAAACTAAATGGAAGATGTGCGCTTTATTAAGGAAAGCTACCTTGGGCCTGACCTCTGGCGGCCTGCTAACCATTTTAGCTCAACATCTGTTAGCACAAGATCATGTCTTTTCTAAAACGTGGTGCAATATTGTTTTCAACGCACTTGCAGACGCAAGCATCACACTTGATCTATTGTTAACAAATCCAATTTGAGCAAAACAAAAGCTGTTTGAATATGAATGGATTCAGAATCGCAACTTGTGCCTCCAGTATAAAGATTTTGATACACGCGTCTTTGGCATAAAAGCCTTAAACATAACAGAACCCTATTTATTAAAGTGCCCGAGCCCATACATACGCCAACAATTCCTAAGGTTTCGTTTTAACCTCTGGCCCACAACACAAATTCTAGCCAGACGTAAGCTTATTCCAAAATGTGCAGCTTTCTGTCGTTTTTGTTTAGACAAATCTCAAATCGAATCCTTGGAACATTGTATTCTATTCTGTCCAATGCTGGTATCCCAAAGATCGAAATACTTTAAAAAATGCAACTTGACCAAGTTTATGTTTATGTCTACAAGCGACATTTGATCAAATATAAATAATTTCCCGAACCTGGACATGCGTGTGGCAATCATTCGTTTTCTCGATTCGATTTTTCCCGAGATCGAATGATTTCCATTTGGGAGAATATGTACGTTAGTCTCTTATTTCTGATTTCTGTATTTCTGTATTTAACCTCATATTGCTTTTTTTTTTAAATGTAATGTCGCTAAATTGTATTGAAAAATTGTTAAATGTTTTGTATTTTTTACCTGTATATTTGAAACGATGATTTTATTATCCATATCAAATAAAAGAAAAAAAAAAGGTACTACAGATTTTCCCCCTTTCTCCCTGAGTATTGGGATTTTTAGTGGGGTTCCTGGATCAATGACCCTGCCTGGATATGGGGAGCTATGCTCTGGCCTGGTAGTAGAATCTGGAATCTTGCTGAGTGAATGTGGAATATCAGGATACACAGGAGCCGGCAAATTCAGAAGAGTGTGTCCCTTGTCTCTGTGAGCTTCCCCCTTCTATCAGGTGGGTGACATCACAGGATCTATTGTTGGGCAGAACTAAGCTAGACCTACCCCATAAAACCGGATAGGTCAGCATATATAGTTTGCCTCCTCCCTAGAAACAGATTGGGCTGAAGGAGGGGACTCAGTTTATGGGGTTGTGTTTTATGAGGTACAAAGACATCCCCCAGTCATCTTTGCCAAAAATCAATTATGACATAAATCACACATTTATACAGTTGTGGCACTATTGCAAAGGACACAGGCAAATTACATATTTCATACAGAGCATGGTATTCCAATTCCGAGGTCTGTACGACATTGTTTCGCCCTTCTATTAATTTTTTGCGATTTTTAGTGGGAACCGCGTCACCTAAAATTCCACAATTATAGATATGTGTACATGTTATCAATCAATCTCCAAGTGGCACCTTGGGCCTCATTACGGGTTTGGCGGCAGCCATGCCCTTAATAAGGGCTTGGCTGCCTCCAAAACCGGGTCCGGGTTCCCTGAATGGAGAATAACCAGGCCAATCCGAGTTCGGCGGGCTCGGTAATTCCTCCCTCAGGGAACCCGGGCCCGGACCTTCCCCATTCCCATTTGAGCCCTCATAGGGCTCAATGGGAATGGGAGCGGGAGCTAACAATGGCCCGATTACGACCGGCCCGTTGTTATCTCCCTGGTCCCCTCGCGGGACCCGGTAAGGACGCCTGGGGACCTCGTAATCTTTTGCGGAAAGGGTTTAATGAGTCCGCCTCCATTAGCAGAGCCCGTTAACCCATTCCGCATAGGTTGTAATAAGGCCCCATGTCTTCTTTACCCATGATTTACATTTTTCTGCCGTTTCCGTCCCCAACATGCTAGTGAAATCTACCACGTCTTAATTTAATGCCACAAGAATCACCCTAAAACTGTTAAAATGTCACTTTCCTGCATTGTCTGGTTGCAAAAATAAAAGTCTTAAAGTTATTAAATAAGAACAGACTTTTGCCCCAGAGGGAGATGCTTTGTTTTCCATATAAGGGCATTTTCCTTTCAACCCACAACCAACTGTCATCTCTAGTCCTGTGTTGACATGGAGGTGTCTTTGAAACTCCTCAGTTTGAGTGTATGGGAAGTGCTATTCAAAAAGTAACATGTAGGTGTCCCAGAACTATATTGTATCAGTCAGGAGCCCAGCCACAAAGTCTGACGAGTGTGTGAGATGCTTCCTCTTGGTCCCTTCATAGTTTTAAAGGGGCTGGCCCCTTTGGGGGTAGGGAAGTGAGATCCTTTTGCCAGGACATGCAGGGTCATCGGCAGCAGGGACCTGTCAAACCTGTTTCTGGTGGCTTCACAGTCATTTTTTTATTTATTTTTCTTTCCTGAACCAAAAAGCAAATCTTTGAGAAAGAGACATCATATATATGTTTTAAACAAGCCCCTATCACATTTCTATGCAAGCAGAAGGCCTTAACTCCACATTTCAATTTTAAGCAGCATTTCCTCTGTTTGTCAAAGCACATTTTACACGTGGGTTAGGTCTTCTGGGATGTTACTTTCAAATGCGGTCTTCTCTTACACCTAGATTCTAAACATTATTTGCAGCCCTAGTCAATTTCTCAAACACAGCAATCTGTTCAAGGCAAAGGTCCACTGACACTAACATAAGCACAGAGAAATAGGGCTTCTAGTTGAAGAGTTTATCTGTGATATTTTGTAGCCAAGTAAGCGTTTTGCGTGTGGCTTGAAGTGAAGTTTCTGGTGATTTCCCAGATCTTGCCCGACACAGCCAGTCCTTCAGTGAGAAATGCTTTCTTTTGCTGGAGAACAACCTGAATATGGATGGGCATAGCTGGGTCTCACTGGATCAGAACTGTGTAATGTTGAACAGATGAAAGAGCATCAGGGCGCCATCATTTTAAATGCCAAATATTTCCTTTTTCAATGGGAAATTTTGAGCTAGCAGCAAAGCAGCGCTGCTTTTCAATTGTCTTCTTTGGTGCACATAATAAAACACACGGGCAGCCTTTCTCTGTGTGTTCCCTGTTCCATCTTGCCCAATAGGTGCTTGGCAAGACAGTGCACTCATCATTTTGTAGCTGAGAAATGCAGTTTTGATGCAAGGGAGTGGTGCTGTGTAGAGGCAGCACAGCCATTTTTCTGGTTACTGCTGAAGTGCAGATTGGTGATGGAGGGGAATTCTGCTTGGTGGGTAAATGTACCCCACAACCACCAAAACCCATGACATACTGAACAGCGTGTCAAAGACTCTTCCAACCCATCCCTCCCCCCTGCCTCCCCAACCACTCACCCTCCTCCTTTTTCTCTATCTCTCCGGAAGAAGTCACCATAGTTGTCAATTCCACGAAGGTCTCTTCCAAACAGATTTCCCCTTGCTCATCCAGAACCATCAAGGACAACATTTCCTCTCTCGCTGATCTTTGTCATCCACTCCTTTCATCTTCCCTAAGCACTTCCTTGTGTGCCCCTCCTTAAAAGAACATCAACAGACCCTTCATGCCCAGACAACTATTGCCCCATCTCCATCACCATTTTCCTGGGAAACTGCTTGAGAAGTTGGGCCTGCCCCAACCTAATCTCCACACTGAACTTGTTGGCAGTCTCCATGAACATCAATCTGGGTACCGAGCAGCCAGAGGCATGAAAACTGCTCTTCAGGACACCTGTGAAGAACTCTTTGCATCCCTCGATTCCAACTCCCCTGCTGTCCTCATCCTCCTTGATCTCTCTTCTGCATTTGACACAGTGAACCACCCATAAAAGGCTCCATGACACCCTTGGTATCTCGTTGTTGGCACGGGACTGGCTGACTTCCTTCCTACTGACCGCTCTTCCAAAGTCATACTGGGCACCTCCTCCCATACATCCATCTCCACCTGTGGCATCCCCAATGGCTCTGTTCTGTCGCCATGGCTCTATAACATATATCTTACTCTGTTAGCACACCTCATTTCCTTGTTCTCCCCCAACTTCCAGTGCTATGCCGATGACACACAACTCTTCTTCAAACTTCCTGCAGACGCCCATGCACACTCCATCATCCCTGATTTGCCTGTCAGCCATCTAGGCCTGGTGTACCTCAAATAATCTCTGTCTCAATGCCAGCAAAACATAGATCCTCCATATTGGGATCATGGAACCAAACTTCTTCCCTTCACTCTGGCCTTTTTCCTTGGGCTCTCTTTCAGCTCTCTCTTTGGAAGCCAGAAACCTTGGAGTAATCTTCGACTCCTCTCTCTCCTTCCTCCCTCATACTCAGGACATTGCCAAGAAGTCACGCTTTCAGCTTTTCCTTCTGAAAGGAATTCTACCTTTCCTCACCTTCCACCAGAGACTCAACGTTACCTGGGCTCCGATTCTCTCTAAGCTTAACTATTGCAATAGCCACCACCTTAATCTACCTTCGTCCACTCTGCAACCCCTCCAACTAATCCAGAATAGGGCAGTGAGACGTATCCTTGGCCTCAAGCCAAGGGACCACATCTCTCCTGCCCTTCAAAGTCTTCACTGGCTCCCGATCGCAGCACAGATTAAATTCAAATCCCTCTGCATCATCCACAAAGCTGTCTGGGGCCGGGGGAACACTCTACCTGCAACTCTTTCTGACTAAATATTCCCCCTCCAGACACCTGCGTTCCTCTGGCACCAACTCCTTGTCTGTAAAGCAGTTTGGTTAACAGAGGTCGGGAAGTCGGTCACTTTCCTCTGTGGGCTCCCTTCTTTGGAACAGCCTCCACGTTCTTCTCCCCCTCTCCATCCCTCTTCCTCTCGAGCAGGCCCCCCTTAAGTTCCGGAAAAGCCTCAAGACCTTCCTCTTTACCCCTTCTTCCCTCCCTCCCTCTCTCCCCTGCTAATCGCACAGTAGTTCGATTGATGTACAGGGCCCTTACGCATCCTCTGAGCCCTGACCTCCCACATCTTATCATCCCAGCTGCTGTCTATCATCTGCACTTGCCTTGGCTAACTCTCCTCCACTGGAGGTTGCACTTGCCTTTCTTCATAGCACTTCACGTGCTGCTCTCTGTGAGCACCACAGCACCTCTCCCATTCCCCTCTCCCCTCTGCACTTGCACGTTCTGAACACTCACAAGGCATAGTAGGTTTGTCTTCCCCTCCCCATTGTCTCTTCTTATATCTCTGTATTTAATTATTTAACATTGTGTAATTACATAGTCTTTCGTCCCCTCTCTGTTACCCTGTGGGCACTTTGAAACAGTATTTGATTCCTGTATAAGCGCCTAACAAGTGAACAATAAAATAAAAATGCAATAAATGCAGGCATGGTCAGGTAATTCAGGGAGACAATGGGCCTCATTACATGGACGGCGGTAACCATGGCGCTAGTAGCGCCATGGTTGCTGCCGGTATTTTATCGATTCCGCCTTGTTGAATGGGGGAATTACCGCCCCATTTCAAGGTTGGTGGGGCGGTAATTCCCCATTCACCAAGGCCCTTCCCCATTCCTATTTGAGCCCCATAGCGGTACCGTTATTTGCCCTGAAGTCCCTCAGCGGGTCCCTTCCTTAACGTGTGGTCTGACCACACGTTAAGGACGGGACCCGCTGAGGGACCTCGTAGTATGGCGCTAAGGGATTACCAGCATCGGTGCCCTTACCGGTGCCGGTAATCCCTTAGCGCCACAAGTGTAATGAGGCCCAATGTCTTTGAGCAGGATGTCACCACTGGATCTTAAGGAAAGGAGCTCTGCTGTGGGTTTCTTCTGGTCTTCTGAAGTAGACCTGCAAAACAATACAGGTGCAGAGCTTTGGTCCTTCTTCGAGCAACAGGCCTTCCAGAGTGCAGGTATAGCTCCTGCTATTGACAAGGTGATAGGTAATGAGGACAGCTTTTATCCTCCCTCGGGAGGCAATGAGAAAGCACAGCACCCCGTCACACACCAAGTATACATTCAAAAAGTGGGATGTTTTAGCCATTTTTCCAAGCACACCCATGCAAATGAACACTTGCACAAAAAGGTGAATCCACACTTTCCCAGGCAGACATATGCTTATGCCAACGAGAACTGGTTTCAGGCCAATTACAGCCCCCAATCATGGGATACAAGGATCCAGTAGCCATTGTTTGTTGTTTTAAAAAAAATCAAAAAGAAAGAGCTAAAACCCACATTTCATGGGTGTGGATGTCTGCAGTAATGCTGTGGGGATATTATGGACACTTCTGTGGGTTGAGGGGTGGGGGGTCGAGGTCAGATTTTATTTGTTTTAATTCATCTTATTTATATACAGGAGGAACAATGCACTTTTGATCACAAACGAACGCACAATAGATCCCAAATCAGATTTTTCTAGAAACAGTGAGCTTCTTACAATGGGGTGAGTTTTAGGGGCATTCCGACCAGGTTGTGGAGGGGAGAAAATGGAGCAGTCACCGGGGCCAATGCATGTGTATACTTACATAGATTAAGGTCAACCAACATTGGACATGTTTAGGTTATGTTGATCAATACCACATACCACTACCACCCAAGGCCCAGTCTCCAGACACTCAAGGGCAGATAGGCAGTATGGCCAGCTGAGCTCGGGACGTGACCATGATGGGTGAAGTGCTAGAGTGCAGGAAGAGGAAGTGAGGTACATAGGTGAGGGAAAAATGTTAGCTTGAAGCAGATGAGAGGTAGGTTAAGAGGATAACTTGGAGGCGAGTGTGAGGGGTCATAAATGTGAGGCAGACAGCTTTGTGAAGGTTTTGCAAAAGATGCCATTTCATTAACTCAAATGGTTTGATAAACGCCTCACTAACCCTAACCTGATGAGGATTTCCCTGCCTAAAATAAACTAAAGGAAACCCTCTAACAAAAGGATTCTATCCCTCACACTTGAACATGCGTAACTTAACAAGGCAATATATGGCGGTTCAACAGCAACAAATATAACAGTTAAATTCACATCATAACACATGTTTCTCCTTCTAATCTGGGTGAATTCCCCTTCCCCAGATTCAAGCAGCATGGATTTTAGCAAACAGTTCCAAAAAAGGTTAAGAAAATCCTGTCTCGTAACAAAGTTCCACTTGTTCTCCTTTTGGTTCCAACTTGATAACAAAGTTCCAACTTGTATTCACAAACGTTCAACAAAAATGTCTTACTCAGGATATTTCTTTACCAGTTCTACCCCTTGTTTGACAATATTAAATACTTCTGCAGTAGTTCACACAACACATGTTTCAATGATATTAATTTGTCATGATGTTTCAGCATTAATCCACAAAACAACATTTTTGTGGTTTTTTCAGCTTCTACTTCAAGATTTCTAACCACACAATAGTACTTCAGTGGCTTCCACCTGGTCCAATCACATGACAGGTGTGAGAAACCCGAGGGTATTCTCCCAGTAAGATCTCGAGAATCCTGTATTCAGGTGGCCAGGACACAGTCATCGCTGTCGGATCCAGTTCCCTGAGGTAGACCAGTGGGGTGTATCACCTGGGTAGGGGAACCCAGGGTTATGAAGGGGGAATACCCAAGGTGAAACGCGGTATTCTACCAAGGAGGAAGAAGAGGGGGATGAACCATCTGCGGTTTTCTTTGGTTTTTCCATTTCCACCCACCGAAGATCCCTTAGTAAAATCCTATCAACCCTAGACCTCTGGTAAACTAACTAGAAGTCCATACCCCGTAGCATCTCAAAACCACATCTCCCAGAACCTCAGTTTTCCTGTTTCCTACCTGCATACTCCCGGCCATTCTTTTCCACGTCCCTCTAGTCAGTATTCCATGCACTTCCCATTTGTGAAGGAGAAACACTACTGTTGCTACAACTCGCCTTGTTTATTTTGTGAACCCTATCAATCCCATCCCTTTAATTGTCATTTTCCTAACACCCAATTTGCTCAGATGAATTACAAGTCCCACAATCCCCCATGCTCTATGCTCCATCCCGGTCATTCTCGTCCATTTCACAAACCCTACCCATTCCGTTTGTCTCAGTCTACCATTCGACCCCCTTTTTACAACAGCACTGTTTCCCAATCCTATCCCGTAGGACATTATGAGATGTACACTGCTTTACGGACTGGTAATAAAGCTGTTTACCTGACATGTCCCGACAAGAAGGTCAGGCAAAGTCAGGCAATTACTTTTAATCACACACACCTGATGGCCCTTCCTTTTCCCCACAGGAATAAAAGGTGGAATAAGAAAGCACAGGACGAGCAAGGCGAGTACAGCAGAATGCACAACGAGACGGCTAACACGCAGCAGTTCAAGAGAATGAGAAAGACTGCAAGGAGCGAGAGGGTGCCGAGGAGAGAAGTGACCTTGCCCTTTTCATCCCAGGCCCGCGGAACCTTCTTAGACGAGAGCCTAAGACCGCAAACAATAGCGCAAGTTTCCTGCACCAGCTGTCACCGGTACAAGGGGCAAGCCTATGCAGATGGGCAGGAGTGAGGGAAGCGCCCTCGGCCGTGGAACCAGCCTTGACTCCAGAGAGAAAAGCCAAACGGTTCATTACAACCGGTGAGTCAAAGAGGGAACCGATAAGAACCGGGCTGTGTTTAGTGAGCACCGCCGGAGTGGCAAATTTGAACTGTTTTCCAAGAAACTTTGAGTGAAATGTAAAGCATTAAAGGGGGAGACCAGCTACATAGGGGAAACCTGCACCGCGTGGATGCTAAATCAGGAAACTCTGGTCGATATCCCCATATGAAAGGACTACAGAAAACAGAACGCCATCGGAAGGATACCAAGAGAATCAAAGTGGGCATACGTGAGGGTCTAGTAAAATCCCTGTGCAAGCGAAAGACTTTGATCTACAAGTTGGTTGAATGCAAGGGAAGTGAATCCCATAAATATTGACATGTGTAAAAAGGAAAGAGGGGTGAACCACTATCGCCCTGCTCAAGAGCCACAGAAAATCTGGTGAGGAGAGGCTAAAAATCGAAAGGGGTAAGAGCCCAGCGTAGGGAGATCCAGGGGTGGAACCATCACCTGAGAACGGACAGCCAAGAGGGGTCCGAGCCCGAACAAGGGAGATCCAGGAGGGGTGAAGCTAGCATCCAAACTTCAAGTGAGAAAGAAACTGAAATATATAAAAAATAAAATCAAATAAAACAATACCTGAAGCGTCAGCCCAGGAGGGGGGAACCCACGGGTGAAGTCGTCACCCTATCTGAACTGTGGATTACAATTGAGAAGGGTCAGCCCCAAGGAGGGCGACCCAAAGGGTGAATCAATATCACCCTGCAGAATTTTCATTTGGTTAAAGGAACTTTTGTTTTATTGTTTGAACACCACAGGCCCGAAGGCAAGAGAATTTCTAAGGAAATGAGAATTGGCCATCAACGGTCCTGAGAACTGCCATTGGAACTGTCGTCTCTTGCTAGAGAAGTCCGACACTGTACTGTGCTCCAAGCTCCCATCCTACCCAGTGCTAAATGTGGGGAAGGAAGACCAAGGCTACCGCCTGCTGACTTATCATTTGAGAACACTTCTTTCTTTCTTAAAACTTGTCCCACACCCTTTGTATTTAGCTTAAGGAATTGGCAATAGGTTTTTCTTAGTATAGGCCCTCTTGTTTGAGACAACAGCACTAGGTCTGTCTTATTTTTCATTTGATGGTCTACACCTGTCCTCATTTTAGATTTAGTTTTAGATTAGGCATTTTTTCAACCTGCACACCATTTTCTTTGTTCAATAAACACCCTTGAACTGTGATCATTTATATCTGTCTTACTTGTTTTCACCATGAGTTCCTTCCATAATCCTAATGGGTAAAACGCTCTGCTCTGGTGTACTCTCCTGTCAGAACAGATCCAAAACACTACAATAGTGTAGGGTATAAGTGACCTGGAAAGAGACTGCGCCTGATTCTTGCAAAATATTTTTATTTCTCAGAAAAATTGCCCTTAAAGTTGATGACACGTGTTTCGGTCCTACCAAGGACCTTTTTCAAATCAGGGCTATTGATTAGTCTTGTAGTCATGTAAGATGCCCCTGTCATATAATGTGAAAAATGAGCTTCCATATGTCATTGGGGTAACTCCCTGCTGTTCAGAATGAGCGCGTACGATCGCAAAGTTGCTACAAGTCTCGAGGGGGCCCCTTATATGACAGGGGCATCTTACATGACTACAAGACTAATCAATAGCCCTGATTTGAAAAAGGTCCTTGGTAGGACTGAAACACGTGTCATCAACTTTAAGGGCAATTTTTCTGAGAAATAAAAATATTTTGCAAGAATCAGGCGCAGTCTCTTTCCAGGTCACTTATACCCTACACTATTTAGCAATGGGTCTTGTACTTGGCTAAACCCCCGACCTGGTGAGACGCGACTCTAAGGACTTAGTGTACTGTTTGCATCAACTATTTTCATTTTTTCACCACTATCAGATGTCGCCAGTTTAGACCAAACCTTCCAAGCCAAGGGTTTTTATAAACAAAATACTACAATGTTTTCCAACCTGGTGTATTCCCCTGCCAGGCCAGAATAAACTACTACTTACTTCTGTGTTAAAGGTTAAGCTTAACCAGGATAGCAATGTAATCTATACATATTCAAATATAAGAAACTCTTCAAGGGAAACAAGAACCACACTGGTGCTGTATGTTATACCTTTGTGATTTTCACACTCTCTGCAGGTTATGATCCACTCCCTCTGAATGTGCTCTTCCAGAAGGGCCGCCTTCCTGCCACTCTGGTTTCTCCCCTTCCACACTAATCAATTGCTGATAATGATTCTGTTTCACTTTCACACTTCTGTGGCTTTGGCAATGTGGGGTTTTAGGACCTCCTTTTCATCGTTTTTACTGATATTGTAATTCTCAAAGCCCTTCCTTTGGCTTGGGCACTTCAGATTCTTTCTTAATTGTCCAGGAATATTCCTCTTTTGGCTTTGGCAATGATGGTTTGCATTTTCTTCTATGGATATTGCCCTTTCTTGTTGCTGGTTCTTATTATGCCTCACAATGTCATAATCACACTCTTCTCGTATGATGATCAAGTTATTTTTCTGCTGTCTGTGCCTTTTTAAATCAACTTGGTTCACAACAGAAGAATGGTTTGCTTTATTTCAGTATTCAAAATAATTCTTCCTCTTTAATGCTAATATGTTTATCTCGTTTCTGTGGTTCAAATCGGTGGACTTGGCCAGCGGGCAGTTACATAGCGCTCTGGGGTCACAATGTAATAGTGAACTCACCGGGTCTGGCGTCCACATCTGTTCCCCTCACTGCCTCCAGGTCTTCTGCTTTGGTTTCCCTGGGTGGCCAGGCAATCTCTCCTTTGCAGCTTTGTGCAGCCCGTGTCTGTCAACCTCAGAGCTCTCCTGGCTCCCACGGCTTACCGCCCCTCGTCTGCCAATGGTGCTTATCTGACAGAAGAAAAACTGCTAAATGGAGCACTTTCCGCTGCACAATCTCTTCAGTTGAAAACTCGAGCATAGGAGACCCTCTCAGGACCAGCATTCAAATTACACACCACGGTGGTCCCGGCATCTCGACTCACATACGACTTCTGCTGCTAGATGGAGGTGGGAAAACTACCTCACCTTCTGCTACTGCTCCTCTCAACCTTCTTCCTTATGGCCTGCACCTGAGGGGGCTTTTTATGCCTCCCAGTCTCCATCAGGTCTGGGTAACTTTTCCTAATTGACTGCAACTTGCAATCTTATGCCTCTGCAGTCCTCTTCTTCATCCCAGTATTTTGGGAGTTATAAGGCTTAAAGCCCACAACGTCAAATTCAGCTTTTCCAATGAATTTATCACCAGGTTCATTACTCTCCTTATATATGTGTACTCCCCAAAGAAATACCATAAGGATCCCATTCCGTATTACTCTCCTTATTTATGTATACTCCTGAAGAAGTACCATAAGGATTCCATTAAGCATTACTCTTTTTATATATGTATACTCCCCAAAGAAGTACCATAAGGATTCCATTCCGTATTACTCTCCTTATTTATGTATACTCCCGAAGAAGTACCATAAGGATTCCATTAAGCATTACTCTTCTTATATATGTATACTCCCCAAAGAAGTACCATAAGGATTCCATTCCGTATTACTCTCCTTATTTATGTATACTCCCGAAGAAGTACCATAAGGATTCCATTCCGTATTACTCTCCTTATTTATGTATACGCCCCGAAGAAGTACCATAAGGATCCCATTAAGTATTACTCTTCTTATATATGTATACTCCCCAAAGAAGTACCATAAGGATTCCATTAAGCATTACTCTCCTTATATATGTATACTCCCCAAAGAAGTACCATAAGGATTCCATTAAGCATTACTCTTCTTATATATGTATACTCCCCAAAGAAGTACCATAAGGATTCCATTAAGCATTACTCTCCTTATATATGTATACTCCCCAAAGAAGTACCATAAGGATCCCATTAAGTATTACTCTCCTTATATATCTATACTCCCCAAAGAAGTACCATAAGGATCCCATTATGTATTTGGCTTTACAGAAAAATTGGGTTTCTCAGAGTTTAAATTGGTAACATTTAAAGACTCCTCTTCCTTATTTCTCTGGCATTCATACAGCTTTTCATTTCTATGTATGTCAGTAACTTTAAAAGGGTTTTGCTTCCTCCTAATACATGACAGATTAGGACTGTCTTCACCCCAATTCTGAAAGTCAGTTTGAGAAATTAAAAGCTCTCTCTGACAGCAAGCCATTACATGTTTTGGCATCAGGGATATTCTCTTCCTTGAGGAAGACTAATACTGTGAAATCCTCCTGTTCCACTAGGGCCCTTCTCCTCCTAGTGATCCTCCGGGCTAATATCGCCCCCAGGGTCAGGAAGCAGCTGCCTTTCCCTGGCCTCTTGGGAGGATATTTTAGGTAGGGTTTTGTGAGGACTCTGCAGGATTCATCACATGAGGAGGTAGGTTTTTTTATTTATTGCTGTGTATTTTGTCGACAAACCTTTAGCAATGTTCGGGGTAGTAGCTGTTGTTGGAGTAGCTGATAATGGTTGCTAAGCAGACGTGGCCAAATCAGGTGTGTGAGCACTGTTAGATTCTGTTTTTAGGAGATGTTGGAACCATGTTCGTTATTTTCTCCCAGATTTGCATGGTTCTGAAGATGAGTGGAAAAGAATGACCACTTCTGATCTGTTCCCATCTCTCAGATTGGTCGAGGTTGACATGTTCTCTCAGAAGCATCTGGGAAAAAATGTTTCTCATCTCAGAAAGAGAGGCGCATTCCATGAAGAGGTGGAATAGTGTTTCAGGTGCGGTGTTGTTTTTGCAGAATCTGCAGTGCTTTTCATCCGAAGGGATTTGCCGGGTGTGTGCGAGGTATTCTCTTGTAGGCAGGATGTTCAATCAGAAGCGTAAGAAGATGTCTCGTATGCTTTTGCAAGGACATTTTGTCAGGTACCGTGGAAGTTCGTTGAGCCTTATTGTCTCGTAGAATGTAGGCAGTGAGAGTTTGTATTTGTTCTTGTTCTCACATGTCTGGATCCAACTGAGTTCCTGGCGTCTTTTCTTTGCTTTGGAGTCGCGATTTGTCAGCATATCGTTATCATTTCATAGTGTTTTAGAATTTGTTGGCAGAATTCTTTCCATCTTTTGATGGTAGGATTTTGGATGGTAGTTGGAGCGCTCTTCGAGGGGATGTTGTCATCAATGATAGTCTTTCTATAGAATGAGATGTGTTTCCAGAGGTTGCAGGAGTCAAGTGACTGTAGTCCTAGTTCGAAGTGGATTCTGGTTGCCGGGAAGGATTTTGGCAGTGCCAGTACTTTTCTCCAGTAGATACCCTCCATTGCTTCCAATATTTGTTGTGGGAGGTTGAGGGGGCTCTCGTTTCCATAGATGAGTATTAGGGTCACTTTTTGCTTGTAGAATGTGAGAGTTGCAGTCAAGGAGAACTGACCGTATTTTTTATGTATCATGGTGCCTTGTCGTGCTAGAGCAAGGCATTTGATTTTAAGATACTCCATCCAGTATGTTTCTGTTTTGGACTGGTTTAAGTAGATTCCAAGATATTTCGTTGTTTTAACTGTTTCGAGGCGTTTTTTGTCAAGCGTCAGACAGTAGGTTGATGTTTTTTTTTTCTTAGCAGTTAGCGACATTACTTGGGTTTTTGAGGTATTGATCTTCATGTCGTTGTCTTTGTCATATTTCTCTAATGCGTTAAGTCTTCTTTGCAAGCCTATGCACGTTTTGTCCAGTAATACCAAGTCGTCTGCGTAGAGAATGTACCGCATCTTAGTGTCGTTGATTTTGGGGGGAAATGCACCAACACTTGCTTGGTTAGTCATGTTGAAGAGTGTTGCGGCTAGTGGGCAGCCTTGTTTGATGCCTCTGCTTGTTGATATGGAGTCAGATACTATGCCATTAGATGTAAGACAGACCTTTATTAAGGTGATGCTGTAGAGGGCCTTGATAGGTTCCAGTACCTAATGGGTCATTTGCAAGTGTGTAGCTTGTTCCATAGTTTATTATGGTTGATACTGTCAAAGGCCATCTGGAGGTCAATAAAGGTGGCATGTATGTGGGTTCCCATTCGATATGCTTCTTGTTTTAGGATGTTCAAGATTGTCAGGTTGCTGTTCGTCCCAGTGTATTTGACAAATCCAGTCTGTCGTGGGTCGAAGATATTGTTTCGAGTTCCCCAAGCATTCAGTTGCTTAAGTAGAGTTGAGGCAAATATTTTGCCGAGGGGGTTGAGCATGGCAAGTGGTCTATAGTTTGAAGGTAGGTCTTTTTCCCCTTGTTTGTATATGGGCACGAGTGTGGCAGTTTGCCAGGTACAGGGAATGTATTGTTCTTTAGATATCAGGTTGAATAGTTCAAGCACAGATCGGTCCATGCCTCAGGATCTTGTTTGATGGTGTGGTTGCTGAGGCCGTCTGGCCCAGGCGCTCTCGAGGTGTTGAGGTGTTTGATGAGGTAAAGTATCTTGTCGTGTTCCCAGCGATTGTACCATTCAGCAGACGTGGGGCTGACATCTGGGGTCTTAATTGCATCTTTGTAGAGGTTGGTGAAATGAATTGTCCATGCTTTTTCCGAAACCTCAGAGTGTAGACGTACTTGTATCAAGTTGTTGTTGTTCAGTGTTTTCCATAGGTCTGTGGTATTTCTGTTTCCCAGTATTTTTAGTGTGTTTTCAGCATCATTCTGTAGTATGACTGCTTTCGTTGATTTCATCCTATTCCGGTGGTTTTGTTTCAGGTCCTGGATCCTTTGCAGAGCATGGGTGGGTTCTGTTTTGTGGAAACTTCAAATCTGTTTGTACAAGGTTCTTTTTTTTATAGCGATCAGTTCGCTGTAAGCGTGGTTATGTTTGAAGTGAGTCTTGGTTGGGGCTTTCTTAGTGATTCAGTAGGGTAGCAGCAGCCACTCGTAGTCAATTTAGTTTTTGGTGGGCTTTAGGGAGACATTTGAGTTTTTCTTTTATTATTTTTTTTTATTTTTTATTTGTGTTTAATCAAAAGATTTTTACAAAATTTGAGGTTTCTATCTCTTGTCTGCGGTCGTGGAGAAGAAAAAGAAAAAGAGAACAGCTCTCTAAAAATGTGCCTTTGTCGGCCAGTTTATGGCTTCCAGGATTTTATAAGTAGCTATTTGCCATTGTGTTTTGTCGCCTCCAATCAGACGAGAACAACATATTTCTTCGTCCTCTATGATGAAGTCTGTGAAGGTTGATTTTAAATATCGGCTTCTTATATGTTGGTTTGAGGCACATTTTAGGAGCAAATGTCGGATTGTTTCCTTTTCTTGTGTCTCACAAAATCGACAACAATTGTTTTCCGACTGGCCTCTAATTGACAAGATCTCGTTTGTCTGCAGAACATTTAAACGGGCCCTCATCAGCATGTCTCTCCCTTTCCTGGATGGGAACTTCTTTATATACTCCTGGAGTTCATTGAGTTTTTTCGTGTTTGGAGGCAGGTGTAAAGTTAGTTTATTTTTTCCTGCTGTCTCCAAGGTGTTTATCCAGTCGAATTCTTTGATTTTGGTGAAGGTCCTCTTTGGGTACTTTATTAGTTGTTCTTCATCTGCCTTGACCTGTTCTAGCAAGCTGATGTTTTCTTCTTTCCATTTATTGAGGGATTTGCTTGTGTTCCTTTCCATTTCGAGGTTGATGAGAAAGTATATTGACGGTGGCTCGGCCATCCGGCATTTCCTGAACAGCCTTAGAGACGATTGTGAGACTGAACTTCTGAGAGAAGGTAAGCTGAGCTCTCGTCGAATTGAGGCTATTGGGGTCGAGTTTGGGAGTCTAAGTACTTTTCGCCAAAACTTTGCCTCAATTTTTGTCCAGATGGATGGTGGTAGGTTCAACATTGCATCCCCCCATATGTTAATGTCGGCATCACCTTTTTCTTGTAGTGTTCTAGCGCAGGTATCAGCGAGAATCTCCCGAACTTTTTATCTATGGCCCTAGCTTGAGCTGCCAATTTGTTGACTTTAGTCATCAGGGCCAATTGCATGGCTTTGTCTTGCGAAGAGGAGTCCAGGGTTACTCCTAGGTATTTGAAATCGAACACTCGCTCGATCAGTGATCCTTCCAGTTTTAGTTTCAGTTTTTCTGTTTTCCTGGTCGCTTTTTCTAGTACTAGGAATTTTGTTTTCTTTGCATTTATTTCCAGTTTGTTTTCTTGCATATACCCTTGGAGCTTTGTCAATTGGCGCTGCAGACCTATTGGTGTGTGATCCATTAGGACCAAGTCGTCTGCGTAGAGCAATCGTGTTATCGGCGTTTTGCAGATTTTTGGAGGAAATGCTCGAATTTCTGGATCCTCTTCTTGGATGTCGCCATTGAATGCCAGAAATAAGGCCGGGGCAAGCGGGCACCCTTGCTTCACTCCCTGCGCTGTTGGAATGGGTGATGATAAGAGGCCGTTTTGGTCAAGTCGAATGCGTATTGAAGTGTCGGTGTACAGTGCCTTAATCGGATTTAGTAGAGAAGGTGGACAGTCCCAGGCTTCAAGTTTGGACCACAGGCGGGCCCTGTCTATCCGGTCGAATGCTTGGGTCAGATCGATGAACGCCACGAAAATTCTCGTTCCCCCTTCCAGTACTCTGTTTTTCAGCACGTTTAGCATTAGAATGTTAGCTGTCGTGCCCAGTTTTTTTTTTAATCCAGTTTGGAGTGGGTCGTTGCAGGGTGATTCCTCCGCCCAGATCTTAAAGCGGTCAAGAAGCATTGAGCCAAAGACTTTACCTATAACATCCAGGAGCGCAATGGGTCTGTAATTTATCGGGTCCTTTTTGTCTCCTTTCTTGAATATTGGTACCATTGTTGCTTGTTTCCATGAGGGTGGTATCATTTTCAAGTTGCAGCATCTGTCAAGGATTTTACTTAGCAGACTTGCCCACTCATTTTGATTTATTTTTAAATCAGTGTTCATAATCCCATCGGGTCCTGGGGCATCAGAGTTTTTTAAGACTCTGATCTTTAATCGGATTTCCTGGGGGTCATCTATGTTTATCCATGGCTCTGGAGACATTTCGCCCTGTAATTTTAAGTTGATACTTGGTGCCAGGTACATGGTGGTGTAATATTTTGTCCATGTAGTTTCTCCAATCTCGGTTATGATTGTGTTTTCTTGGGTTTCATTAACCGCTCTCAAGATTTTCCAAAATTCTTTTATGTTTTTGCCACTTATCGCTTTTAGGATATTTTCGGCATCTTGTTGATAGAGGGACAGTCTGTGGCCTATTACCCATGCTTTGTAGAGTTTGGTTTCCGCTTCCGCTGCTCTCACAGCCCCTGGAGATCCTGAAGCTTTTGCTTTGCGTTGTATTTTAAGCAGTGCCCGGCGTTTATCCACCAGTGTTCGGTCATACACGTGTCTTGGGGGATTTCCACTGTTTGTTTTTATTTTACGGGTCTTCTTGAACTTCGTCAGAAGTGGCGTATAGTCTGTTTTATTTTTGCCCAAATGGTTTGACGTTGAGCTGAATCCTTTTTCTATTTCCACGATGGCATCTGTTGTAAGATGTAGACGGTTTCCCTTCGTGTTGACTATGACTTGGTGCTCAGCGTAATCATTCCGGGGCCTTATTGACATCCAAGTTGTTGACAGGGGGTTGTGGTCGCTTACTGATACTCGTGTAATTTCAAAGTCTTTTGTTATTGCCAGTAATGGTTTGGTAACGAAGATGTAGTCTATGGTACCTGTCGATTCATTTCTTTCCCATAATGGCGGGCGATTTAAGTCTGGGAATGCTTCGTGCAAATTGTGAAGGTTTCTTGAATTCATCAATTTGACCCATAGGTTGCCACGTTGTTTGCCTGTTGAGTTGTGACCTAGGTCTGCCTCTCTTTCGTCCGAGCTCACGCACGTAGCGTTCAGGTCTCCGCAAATGAGGAAGTATTTTACCAGATGTTCAGATAGTGCCTCATCTATCGCGTCCTCCATTTTTTCTATGTAGGCGGTAGGCTCTATGCTTGCCGGGTTCCAGTAGGTGTTTGCTACGATTAAGGTGACTTTCTCATAGGCATTTTTGTCGGTATTCCAACGGGTCCATGCCGCCTTGACCATCAGAATCATTTGGTTGCTGATCAGTGTTTCTTCTAATTTGATCCCTGAGTCTTTTTTAGATGCAATCAATAAACCCGGCGAAGGTCTTCCTCGACGTCCTTGTTTGGCTGGTGCAAGAATGACTTTGAACCCCCTTATTGCAGGGGGTTCAGTCAGCCAGGTCTCTTGGAGGCATAATAGGTCATATGACCCCAGATCCATGTCATTTGAAGACAGTAGGTGGATGTGTCCTCTCGTGTTCCATGAGCACATTTTTAGTTCGCACTTTTGGGGGGTTGAGCGATGTCTGTCTTGAAAAATGTGCTCATCTCTCGCGAGTTGCTATATTTGCTTTTTTTCCCTCAGAGTTTTAGGCAGCCAGGACCATATGCCTTTCATGGGTTCACATCTTTTTTGTGGAACTTTTTCTGTTGAAAGTTTGGCCGCTGTTCCTGGGATTGCCCTGGCTTTGTTAAGTTTTTTTGTATCTTTGGTTGTTGTAGAACTTTCATAGTTTTTGTTTTCTTTGGAGGCTTGTCGGGTTTCCCTCAGTTTCTCTTCAGGTTCCAGGGCTCTTGCTCTTTCCTTGTTTTTTACAGGAGATTTCTTACGGCCGGTTGTTCCTGTGGCGCTTTTTAGGTGTCTGCCTACTTGCTTTCTGCTGGGCGTATTGCCCCCTTTGTTTTCAGCCTCCCTTTTATTGTTTTCTTCGCTTGTGGTTGATTGCACTTTGACTTCATAGCCCATTTCGTCCAGCTCTTCACTACAGTCGAGAATCCGGTTTTTCAACGTTGTTGATATTACGTAGAGTACCGTTTTTGCTTTTGCGTTTACATGGCTTGGCTCTACCACAAGCAGATCTTCTAATTTTATTTGGTTCAGCCTTTGAATGTATTTAAAAAGTTTTAGCACCGAGTTTCGGTTCAAGATTATTTCATCTCTGTTTTCTTTCACTTGAGTCAGCTTTATGCGCCATTTAGCTTTGTCCACTTTTCTCGGTTTTAAGTTATATTTCTGTGTTCTGGATCTATACCGAAAGATCGTTTCTCCTTTATCTTGTGATGGGCTGAGTCGCTTTTCAGCGTTGGTTTTGTTGTGGGCGTTCCTGGATTGAGAACGAGGTCTGCCTGGTGACATATTTCTGTACGACTTTCTTTAGTGTTTTTGTTCGTCCCATCTATCTTCTGATCTCCTTCTTGATTTACCGCGTTCACCATCTTTCTGTTTGAAGGAGTTATGTCTTTGTTCTTTCTTCCGATTTCTTGGGGTCTGATTGTCTCTGGGTCTCGATTTCATCCTTTCGTTTTCTTTTTTTGTTTCTTTCATCATCCTTTTTAGCTTTGTCTGTCTGTCTGTTTCAGTTGAACTGACGCCCTTGTTCTTTGTGTTCTTCGCGTTTTCCTTAGAATTATTTGCTGCTTTTTCTCCAGTCACTTCTTCGAGTCTTCCTGCGAATTCTGTGTTTTCCTTTTCTTTGTGTGATTGTGAAGTTGAAGCTTCGCTGGGGCTATGTGCCTTTAGACTCGTAGGTGAGTTTTCTGCCAGGTGTTGGCTCAGGTTCATCAATTCTTCGTTTTCAATGCGATCAATTATTCATGGTGATAGGCTGAAGGTTCTTTTTTCTGATGCTTCAGGGTTTTTTGTTTGCCTCGACTCTGGTTCTTTGACTTTCATTAGTGCTGTTTCCTTGTGTTTTACTGGTCGTGTGAAAAGTTGGAAAATACCTTCTGCGGTTTGGTTTCCAATTGTGGGTTGTCTAGGTGGTGGTCTCTTTATTGGTTGGTTCCCAGTTTGTTTTAAATTCGCCTCTTTGTTTGCACCCTCTGTTGGTAAGTTATTTGTTGTGAGGTCTATTATAGCTATAGTTTGAGTCCCCATGGTTTTGTTCACCGCTCTTTGTTCTTTTTCTCCATACTGCTCTTGTTGTCGGGAAGACGAACCCTCGTCGTTTGTTATAACTGTGTTTGATTTTCTGGCTTCCAAAGCCATGACGTATGCTTCTAGGAAGATAACTTTGCTATGAATCATCGCTTGGATGCTTGTATGGTCTTTCAAGGAGTCAGCAATAGTTTCGTAAAGCTTCATGAATGGTGCCAGTGCAATATTCACTGATGACATTATTGACAATAAGTCAATTTTTTTTTTATTTGAGGAATCCGTCGGGCTGGTCAATTGATGTGGAGAGGTTCTTCTTGAGGGTGATTCGGTTAACATTGTTGTCTGATTTGTCCAGCTCCCTCGAGTTGGCCTTGTTGTTTCTGATGAGGCTCTTCCTTTTCGATTTTTGTCGATATGGGAACTTTGATTGTCAATTCCCCCCATATTCATATTTTGATTGATGTGGGGTCTCGTAAGATTTTCTTGACTTAGCTCGTCTATGCCTGCTGTGGATGGCCTTTCTGTTGTCATGCTCTCTTTTTGGGCTTTGGAGAGCCCTAGTTGGTTGAGTTTTTTAGGCACCAGCATTTTATTTGGGGTTTTGTGAACTTTGTCTCTCTCTGTTCCTGTGCAGTTGTCTACGTTCGGGGCTGTACCCTCAAGGAGTGAGGGTGTAGTCGGATTTAGCTTGCAGGAGTCTTCCTCTGTTTCTGTTGTTAAATCGTTTGGGCCTTCCGTGTCAACTCTAATGAGGCTCTCCTCTTGGATGGTATGGGGGTTTCCTTTGCACTGGGACATGACGGTCCCCATTTCTGACTCTTTGCCCGCATTTCTCTTCAGTTCCCCCTTCTCTGTGTCTTTTTGTCGGCTCCAGATTTAACTGGCCTCTTGGTGAATTCATGGGACTATTTTGGGGTAGTAACGAACTCAGTGATTCCCCCTCAGCTATCTCTTTGACACTCAGCTGTCCTTGTGCCTTATTACTGCCTTCTGAGGCCCGTCTTTTACTGTATGACAGGTTGTCACTAACATAGTGCTCAACTCTGCGTAGTTTTGCTACCGGTAAGCAATCATTTAAAGCTTCCAGTATTTCGAGATCTGTAAGTTCCCTCTGTGAGTACTCTTTTGATGCTTTTTGCCTTATGTTTGCATAAAAGTAATCCTTTATAGAGTTTTTAAATGCCCCTCCTTCTCCTCTCTGTGGCTCGTTTTCGTTTATTTTGTCCATCAATTGTTCTGGTGTTTTTTGTTGCTGTTCGAGCTTCTGGGGCATTTTTTTCGTTCTGATGCTGATCTTATTTTTCGTTGTTTTGCGGTTCTTGAGTTTCTTGAGAGGCAAAGAACTTGTTCTCTGTATTTTCTTTTTGTTAGGGTTGGATGGCCCTTGTTCGTTGATTTTTTCTGAGACCAGACAGGACTCTGCACTTTCCTCCGCCTCTTTGTGAATGAGAGCCACCACTTTCACTTTCTCTTCCGCTAGTGAACGCGGCGGTGATGCCCCTGTAGTGTGCAGCTCTCTGTCGGGCTCCCCCTGCCCGTTCTCCTCAGGTGGGGTGTCCGCCAACTCCTCCGGCTCTGCCTCTCCTGAGGCTGTCACACCGTCCATCTCTTTTCCCCTCCCTCCATCAGCAACTTCCACACCCGGCAGCCCTCCTCCGAGAGCTCCCGCCGTGGGGCGGGGAGCGCCCTGCGGCGCTCCGAGGGGGGAGGGAGGTATGGAGGGCTGCGCCAGACCGTAGAGACTGGCTCCCACTCCGAGGCTCGCTCTCCCGGCGGCTCCAGCCTCCTCAGCCATGTATTCCCTCTCCTTCAGCCCCTCCTCGCCGTCCCACGCGGCAGCTCAGAGTGGCGACAGGGCATCTTTCCGGCCGGCAGAAGCCTCGACTGTCCTGACTTCCAGGCTCTTTGCCCACAACACATCAGTTGCCCCTCCAGGTAAGGATGGTCGTTGCTGGGGGGCGTGGTGGGCTGATTTGGGGTCTTCTAAGACTGGTGGCTGGAAGACTTTGGTTTTGGTTGGTTGTACCTTTGTGGTGGTCGCTTACTCTTGCTGAATCGTCGGTTTTGGGGAGCCCATTTGAAGCAATCCCGCGTTTGCCACCAGATGATCCTTGGATGTTAATGTTTGTTGTTGTTTTTGACCCTGCTGTTTCTGGTTTAGTTTGGCGCTCCTCAGGCGTCTACCCTATTCTTCCATTTCTTCCTCTCTCGGGGGGTCATTCTGCTCCGATTTAATATCAATTTCCCGCATTTCTCTGTTTGCCCTTGCAGCCCTGACAGTCATGACTGCAGGACTGCCACTCTCCGTCCACGCCACGTCCGCTCCGCGGATGGAAGGGATTTATGTAAGGGTCCTCCCCCACACTGAAAACAGTAGAAACGGGCAACAGACTCTCCTGCAGGACTGCCACTCTCCGTCCAAACTAATTAATAATGTTCAGACAAGCTTGCGGGATTGGATCCAACCATAAGAGACCATCTGCTGCTGGCAGTGATATCTGCAACATTTGCAGACAGGCGATGATAGGGACTACTAACTACTTGGTTATTCGGGATTTGCAGTCGGTTCGTTCCCTGGCTGATTTCAATTTTGTCATGTTTTTCTTTACGTAGAAGAAGGTGGTATTGGGACCAGGTCAGAGCTATTTTGGAGTGGTCACTGTGCATCGTATGGATGATGTTGTCTTTTTGTGGCCGCTGCAATCATGGGTGAGGCATAGATGTAGTCGATGTAAGCTATCAAGCTTCCTCTCGACCAAGTGTGGTGGGGAGGTTGGTCTCCTTTAGTTTTCCCATTGAGTAGGGTCAGATTGCGATTGACCCTCTCTTTGCTCCAAGTTCTTGTTTTGTGATTCATTTTGGAGAGGTGGGTTCTTTCTCCTTGTGCGTTGAAGAGGTGTATATTCATATCGCCACAAAGGATTAGATTTGTCTTGGGATATTTTATTCTGGTGTTGTCTATGTTGGTTAAAAGGTCATCAATAAATGTGTCATCAGGGATTGCTTTGGAGTTCCAGTATATGTTGACTATGGCAATTTATTGAATAGAATTAGGTTTCCTGGAGTCTGTGGAGTCTTTGAGTTCTAATACAGTTATTTGTATCCAGTGGTTGGGGTTAAAGGCTTCTAACATCCGTATATTGGCTTCTATTTTCCACATAGTTAAGAGGCCAGCTTTTTGTCTCCCTTTTAGTCCGAATAGGGCTGGGTTGAAAGAATTTAAATAACCATCGCAGGAGGGTTTCTGTGAAAGCCAGGTTTCTTGTAGGCAGATGATGTCGTAGTTGTTTAGGTCTTCTTTTCCTGGTTTATGTAGATGAGAAAATCATCTAGTGTTCCAAGAGCATAATTTAAGTTTCTGCGAGTGTTTTCTCGGGGATAATTATAGTTGGGTTTGTTTTGTTGGTTGGCGGTCCGTTGTTGTGTGAGCTTCGTTAGTTGGAGTGTACAAGCGGTGGATATCTCTCTCGTGTCTGGCACTCCTTCCTGAGTTTTACAGATGTTCTTTACGCTTAGCATTTTGTTCAGAAAGGGTACTTAAGTGTTTTGGTGCTTCTTCGGCGTGTATAGGTCTTTTTTCATTTGTATTGCGGTCTGAAGAATTATTTGTTTTGGACATCGTGCAACTGAATCCTAGCTGGTGGAAATAATCTTTAGATTCAAGAAGTTTGTCTAGTGTGGATTGTTCGTACAGGCATATCTCAATTGTGCCCATTTTGCTTTTGTTAGGAAATTTCATCAGTTTTATTTCATCAGATCTCATCTTTCCTAGAGTGGGGATGTCATGGAGCAGGCGAAGGAGGTTTATTCGGTTCATGATAAGGCCGTTGTCAGGACCTTGTATTCTTTTTAGTTCAGCCGTGGGGTCTCTGTGCTGATGGCGGGGGTCAAGAAAAATGGGGAGCGAGATCTGTTTCGGTGGTTTGGGGGCAGCATTTATCGGTTGTGTGCTTCTGGCTAAGGTCTTTGGGGTGGAATTGCTTAGGGAAGAGTCGTCAGTGTTCCAATTTCCTTCAGAGTCTGTTATTTCCTCACATAATAGAATATCGCCAGTAATTGAGATGGTTTTGCCTTTGTGATATTCATCAACTATGTATAATGATGAACTTTCTTTAGATGACAAAGAATTGTTGGTATTCAGCAGGTGGTTATCCTCGTTGGTCGTCAGGTTCATCAAGGTTTCCATTATTTGTTTGTCTTTAGTTGCTTGTTCTTCAGTGGGTTTAGATTTCAGTTTTTTTAAAATTTTCAGTGGGTTTTAAATCAGGATTGGTTGTCACTTTCTAGTTCTCTTTCTGATGTTGTAAGTGAGTAAACTTGGGTGGGAAAGTTAGGTTTAGTTGTTGTTTCTTTTTTTGGCCAGCTGTTCTTTTGTTTTTTTTGGTTTTTCTATTATCTTCCTTGAAGTGTCAAAGATTGCAAAGGATCTGGTTTCATTGTTTTGTGGGGGTGGAGGGGCCGGGGTGGGCGGGGTATTTTCTGCTTTCTTTGTTGTAGATGAATCCAGGTGTGGTTGTTTTTTTTCGTCGGCTTGATTGTTTCATCTCTTTCCTTGTTGTGTTGCTTTAGCTGGTTCTCGTTTGTGGTATGTCTTGGTGAGGTGTGTGAAGGATTTTCACCTTAGAGCAGTTAGGCGATGTGTGGTTGATCGTTTTTTTGAGGTGTTTGGTAGATAGTAGTTTGTTCAATGTTGCTGTGAGTTCCTTCTCCACGTGGTCTGCTTTTGCTAAGTTGAAGAGTCTGGCCTGCCATTGGGCAGATGTTTCTGCTTCTTGACCGAGTCGTAGTTGGAGTTTGGCAATAAATGACTCAGTGGGATTAGTTTTGTGTGTGATAAGGCGATGAGTGTTGCCAGATCCTGTATGGTGTCTTTTAGGGTTTCATATAGTTTGATAAAAGGGATCAGTGCTTGGCTAGAAGCTGTGAATAGAGAGTTCTGGAGTTCAGCCATTGTGGTCAGTATAGGAATTTCTGGTTGTTTGCAGATGTGATTGCATTTGCATTTTGATTCTTCAGTGTAGTTGGAGATGCTAGGGGTCGTAGGTTCTCATGTTGCTGGTCCTTTGTTGTGTTTTGTTTGGTGTGGAACCTGTTCGCATAGGTTAGTTGACTTGGATTTCTCATCGAGTTCAGTGTAGGATTCTTCTTGTTTGGGGGTGGAGGTTCTATCAGGATGGTGTAGGTTGAGCCTAGCAGGGGTGAAGCTTCCGAAGATTGAGGGCCTCATTACACGGAAGGCGGTAAGGGTTAACGGTCACCGGTAATGGTACCGGTGACCGTTAACCCTTACCGCCTTACTACGAGGTCCCTTTGCGGGTTGGTGCTTTAACGCCTGCTTTTTAGCAGGCGTTAAAAACAAACCCGCAAAGGGACCATGATGCTAATTACGGTACCGCAATTTGCGGTACCGTAATTAGCACCTTCCCCATTCCCATTATGCCCTATGGGGCAAAAATGGGAATGGGGAAGGGCAATGGGGGAAGGGGGAATTACCGCCCCGCCAACCTTGGAATAGGGCGGTAATTCCCCTTTCCTCCAAGGCGGTGCCGGTATTTTACCGGCATGGACCAAGGTGCTAATAGCACCTTGGTCCACCGCCTACCATGTAATGAGGCCCTGGGCCTCATTACAACTCAGGCGTTAAGGGTTAACGCCACCGTTAACCCTTAACGCCTGATTCTGATTTTAACGCCTGCTTTTAGCAGGCGTTAAAATCCATGGCGCTAACCTGCCATGGTGCTAATTACGCCGCCGTAATTTACGGCGGCGTAATTAGCGCCTTCCCCACTCCCATTATGCCCTATGGGGCAAAAATGGGAATGGGGAAGGGAAAATGGGAAATGGGGATTTACCGCCCCACTCACCTTGGAATGGGGCGGTAAATCCGCCATCCACCATGGTGTAAACGGAGTTTACACCATGGTGGTAAAGTTGGTGCACTTAGCACCAAGGTTGTAATGAGGCCCCCTGAGTCTCATTTTTCCTGGTTAGATATTATTGACTCTACTTCTTCGATGTCTAGGGAAAGTCTCGCTAGACTTTTTTTTTTATCTATGGCTTCCGATATTAGTATGATTTTGTGATTTTGAGAGGCTCAGAGCATATGTTTTTTGCCATTGTTTTTTTGCAAGTATTGCTTTTGTCTTTGCTGCATTACCGTTGGCTCTTGGGTGTTTATATCATTGTTTTTTAGGTCGGGTTGATGGTGAACAGGTATTTTGAATTTGATGCTTGATTTGAATTCTGTATGTCTTTCTGTTTTAATTTTCTCGTTAGTGAGCTTGTTGTTGGGAAGGGGGGAGTTTCGTGTGTGTGCGATCACAGGTGTAGTGTTGCAACTCGATGTCATTTCTGTCTCCAGCGTTTGTCTTGTGTTAGGTGATATTCTGAGCTCTTCAGTTGTCATATTAGGGTTTTGTTTGTTAATGGGTTGGAGTTCCTCGTTTCTAGTTCTTTGGGGTTGCACTTGAGATCTTGGTGTTTTTGTTGAGGTTTGTCTAGGGGGAGGGAATGTGATCATGTCGCAGAGGGGTGGTCCGTTTGTTGATGGGGATCTTTGCTGTGTTTTCCATTGTGCAGTCGTGGAGTGATTGAGGGTAGAGCTGTAGCTCTTGATATTCATACTTTTCCCGACTTCTACGGTGGATTGAAGGCGTGCTCGGTGTCTCGTGAGTGGTCCAGTTGAGGCAACAATGTCTTGTAGTAGAGGGGAAGTATTTCTTTCAGTGCAGATTGTTAGTTGATGGATGTGAATCCGGAAGGGTTGAACGGGTCAAAGGCACGGGGCCCGGAGTCCCTGTTATCCTTGCAATCGTTGCAGCAGTTAATGCCGTGGAAGGGGGATCGTTGCGTGTATCCACTGTAGATTTGACTTCCTAGGTGTCTTGAGGTCTCTAGCGGTTTGCGGTTCGGGAGTTTAGATGCTGAAGGATATATACGGGTCAAAGGCACGAGGCCTGCAGTTATCCTCGCTACACTGATGCACGTTATTCTTTGTTGCAGAGTGGCTGCAATGAGTGTCCGCTCTAATTGTGGAATGTGCTGTTATTTTCCTGAGATTGGAATTGAGGCCCCGCAGGGGCGGTAGCTAAATGGAAATCAGGTCAAAGGCAGAAGACCCGCAGTCCCTGATTTTGGTGTCAGATGATTGGATGGCAGATTGGATGGCAGATGAGATGGCTATGACAGCGGCCGTGGTGTGACCTCTGTTGACTAGATGCAGAGTGTGCAGGCCACTAGGGCTGTGGAAAGAGAGAGGGGGGAGGTACGTGCACAAGGGATCAGAGCAAAGAAATAGTGAAGGTAAAAAGTGTTTCATATTCAAGATTGAGGATTCAATCTTACCGCAGTGCCTGACTCAAGAGGCAGGGGGTGGTGAACACAGCAACTCAGCAAAACAGCGAAAACAGTGCGCGCGCCCTTCACTAGTGCGGACTTCGTCAGCTGATGTAGAACTCCTTCCTGGAGTGGGCAGAGCCTAGTTGGGGGCTCGTTCTCTTAAAGTAGCAGGCAGTGCTACCGAGGATGACGTTCAGGCGGCAGATGCCGTGCTCAATGCGAGAGTGTCACTGGTTGCAGGCACCGGCCTGGGAGAATCAGGAGTCGCAGTGTTGCGAGGTAAAGTTCACTCAAGTCACGGGGGACGCAGAGGATCAGCGAAAACAGTGTACACGCCCAGGTAGGCTTTTAGTTTGCTTCTGAACAAATCTGTGTGGACCGTTTCTTAGATGTCCTGGGGAAGAGAATTCCATGCAAGTGAAACAAGAAAAGAGAGGGGAAGCAAAGGGTGGGCGTGGAGCCAGAAGGATAGTCAAGGATGCAGAACAGAGATTGCAAGAAGGCGTGTAGTGTTGGATAGATACAGTGTTGCTTTACTGTGGATAGATTTGTGAACCAGGAAAAGAAATGTAAATATGGTCCTGATTAGCATCAGCAGCCATACAGCCTGGGGACGGTATAAGGAAGTAGGTGTGAAGTAGCTCAAAGAGTCCTGGTAGCAAAGTTAATGATCTTGTAGAGTGGACAAAAAGCATAGTTGGGGAGACACAAGAGGATGCTAGCACAGTTGTCCATTTTGGAGAAGGCAAGAGTGGTTAAGAGATGCTTGGCGGAGTTGAAAGGAAGAGGTGCCCAATTTCCCTAATTTTTGGGAAGTTGAGGCACGCTGCTGTTCCAGTTTTGGAGATGAAAGAAAAGAAGTTGTGAGAAGGGTGATAGATGACGCCGATGTTTCTAGCTGAAGAAGAGTAGGAAAGAGTGTCAGGTGGGAACTGGATAGACAGAGGAAGAGATATGAGAGAGCTTTTAGCAGGGAAGAAGAGCACCTCTGTTTTGGTAGAGTTTAACATCAAAGTGTGCAAAGCCATCCAATTTTTAATGGCAGAGAGATAGTTGACAATTTTGATAGAGAGACCAGAGGAGAGTTCAGGAAAAGAGAAGGTTTGGTTGTCGTCTGCGAAGAGTTGGTATGAGAACCCAAAGGAGGAGATAAGTGTCCCAAGAGACGAAGTGTAGAGTGTAAAGAAAGCCTTATGAAACACCAACGTTAGATGAGTGAGTTGTGAGGTGTTGTTGCTCCAGGACACAGAATTGGTGAGGTGCAAGGTAGGGTTCAATCCAGGCAAGCGCTCAATCACAAATCCCAAGAAAGAGAATTAAGGATATCAGACTGATCGACAGTGTCAAAGGCAGCATACAGGTCAAGGAGAATTAGGATAGATGATAGGTTGAAGTGCTTAGCAGAGACATAGTTGGACACCTAAACAAGAGCAGTTTCTGTGGAGTGACAGGAGCGGAAACCTGCTTGTATGGGGTATCAAAGATTGTGTATGTCTAGAAAATTGGTAAGATGGTTGATCACAACCCTTTCAAGCACTTTAGAGTACCGCAGAAGGAAAGACAGGGCGAAAATTAGCCGGTAGGTTCGGGTCAGCCCCTTGAATTTTTAGGAGAGGGATGACTGTGTCTGTTTTTAAAACACTGGGAAGGCAAGCAGAGTCGAAGGACAGGTTAAAGAGTTTAGTGAGGTGAGAGGCCACTGAAGGAGTAGTAGCCTTGACTTGCTGAGGCACAAGGAGGGTTAGCCTTCATCAGTAGAGTAGTTTGTCAGTATTAGTGTGACTAAATTGGGAGATGAAGGCATAGGATAACGGTAGAGTAGTCGGAGTATAAAACGTAGGAGCAGGTGCTGTGAGGCAAGTCCGGAGAGAGTCTCTAATTTTGGAAATTTCTGCTGCAAAGTATTCAGATAGGTAAATAGCTGTGGGTGTGAAGTTGATAGACTTAGGAGTGAGTTTAGGCTGCCCTGAGGCTGGCGAGGATGGTTGGAGTGAGAGTCTATGAGGGTTAGGTAGAATTCCCTTTTAGTTGTATCAAGAGTGGACTTGCGAGCATTCAGGGCAGAGAGGTAGAGTTGCAGGTCCTCCTGCGAGTGGGTACACATCTATTTGCGCAGCAGCTGAATCATGTCTGTTCAGAGAGAGCAGATGAATGGGGTGACCCATGGTGGAGGATTCTGAGACTTGGGCTGAAAGTAAGCAGTGGGAAGCGAGAGGAGAGTGAGTCATATGGTAGTGATTGGAAGCTGGAGAAGGCAGAGTTAGTAGAAGAGGCATCGGGTGTGAAGGAGGAGAGAACTAAAGGGCCCGAGAGAAAGGTAGGACTGGCAGAAGGTTTACATTTCCTTTTAGTAATATGTGAAGCAAGTGGTGAGGAAAGGTCAGAGGGTGGAAAGGAGATGGTGGTGGACACAATTGAGTGGTAAGATGTGGATGGTGTGACAGTAATATTAGTGGCTGAGGGAGGTGGAGATGAATAAGAGATCCAAAGAGTGTGGATGGGTGGGCAGGTAGGTAGGTTGTGGAGAATGTGGTCACTAAGACTGAAGTTCAGATTTCTGAGAAGTGGTTGGTGGGGGAAGTAATAATAATAAGGTGGTTTTTATTTTCAAATGTTTTTATTGACATTTCAAAAGAACATTTAAACTTGTCAAGATTGGTGTTTAACACATACCAGTGAAGAGGAGTAAAAGAAAAAAAAAAGAAAAGAAAAAAGGAAAGGTAAGAAAACAAAAATGCATATAACTAATAATGTAACTTTAACTAAACAGGAAGGTAATCGCGATCATGTGTCCACTGTCGAGGTTAGTTCAGCGACGGGGCAAGGCAGATGGAGGGACTTTATCAGGGGAGTGTCAGGTTTTCTGGATGGGGCTGGTCAGTATCTTGGGGTTTAGCACCAAAAATAAGTACAAAACTGTGGGTTAGTGGCTCTGCTCATGGGGGTTTGTTGTCGGACGGGTGGAACATGTCCCATATCAGCGCTTTCCAGGCTTCGTAGGTCATGATCGGATCTTCCCCGGTCTTAGCTATTCCTTCTCCCCATATTCTAGTTTCCGCCTCAGACCAGTGTTCAAGTTCCTTGAGCCATTTGGCGTATCTGGGGCCGGTCGGTGCTTTCCACGTCATAGTGATGGCTCTTTTGGCCAGCACACAGGCCATGTCCATGAGTTTGACGTTGTGCTTGATTTTGCTTATCCGTGGGTAGGCCCCTAGCAAGCATTCCTTCGGCGACCATTCGTATACGGGTCAGACCTGCTCTTCTGCAGGCCTGTTCAATTTTGGCCCAGATGTGTTGTATCTTTCGGCACCTCCAGAACATATGTGTCATTCCTGCGGTATCTGAATTACATCGGGGGCATAGCTGGGTCGGTGGTCTGCAAATCTTAGCATTCTGCCCGGGGTCATGTATGTTCTATGAAGGATATTCAGTTGGATTTCGCATTTCTTGAAACTTTATCTGGGGTAGTGTAATATTCTTTCCCATTCTTTCTCGGTTATGCTCACTCCCAGGTCTTTTTCCCATGAGCCCTTTAGGGTGTTGCTTTTGGGTTTGGGCCTGTCCGTGATTTGAGCATATATCCTAGAGGTTTGTTTCCAATTGTCTCCCAGGTTGTGCATTAGGGTTAGGGTCGGGTCTGTCTCGGGTTCCTGTGGCCATTCGTTCCACTTCTGTTTTGCCACTTCCCTGATTTTCCCATAGCGTAGGTATTGGCCTTTGCGGAGCCCCTCGCTAATTTCCAGGGATTCAAACTCTCTGAAGGAGTTTTCCTCGTGCATATCTCCCCAGGTGTAGATGCCATGTCTTTCCCAATGTCTTATGAGTGCCAGTTCAACTCCGTTGGAGCATGCGTCGGCGATCAGTGGTGTGTCTGGGGAGTACGGATTAACTATCTTCAGTAACTTCAGTGTCCTGTCCCATATTTTCCGACCCAGTTGGACAAGTAGGGGAATCCTCTCTGGATGTTTCCAACAGACCCAGAGGATTTCCTTCAGGTGCACCGGGGCTATCAGCTGGCTTAAGAGATCAGTCTCTGCAGTGGAATCGTCTGCCAGACATTTGGCCACAAAAGTGAGCTGTGCCGCCAAGAAATATCTCAACAGGTCTGGGAGCTGGACTCCGCCGGCCCTGTACGGTAACATCAGTGTATCTAGGGAGAGCTTGTGTCTGGAGTTGCCCCAAACCAGATTCAGTAGTGAGCACAGCAGCCAGAAAAAGGAGGCGGGTATATAGTAGTGGATGTTTTGGAAGAAGTACAGGAAGCGTGGTAGCACTATCATTTTGGTGATGGCCACTAGGCTCATCATGGACAGTGGGAGTCTGGACCACAATTTAGTGGATTTCTTGAGCCTTTGTATTGCAGGGAGGGTGTTACCCCCGTGAGTCTGTTCAGGGATGTGCCAAATGTTAATACCCAGGTATCTGAATGTGTGTGGTTCCCATCTTATCCCTACGTCTGGGAGTGCTGTCTTTATGGACCCGGCCAGCCCAGCTAATGGGAATATGCAAGTCTTCTCTGGGTTGAATGATATCCTTGATATGTTTGCAAAGTTTTGTAGTACCTCCAGGATTGTGGGGATGTTGAGTTGCGGGTCCCTAGGGTATAGTAGGACGTCATCCGCATATAGCGAGATCACGTGGTATGAACCCCCCATTTCTAGCCCAAGGATGTATAGCATTGGGGAGAGGGGGCATCCTTGGCTGGTGCCTCTCTGTATATTCCATAGTGCCGACACCATTTTCCCAGTTTTGACCCTGGCCACCGGTGTCTTGTAGAGGATCTTAATCCAGTGGATGAAGTGTTCGCCTAGGCCGAATTGTTTCAGGGTTGCTAGGAGCCACTCCCAGTATATGGAGTGGAATGCTTTAATAGCATCTAGGGAGACTACTGCGTAGGGTTCCTGTGAGCCTGCTGTTTGTGCTATGATGTGTTGCAGTCTACGTAGGTTTGCCGTTGTGCTGCGCCCTGGGACAAATCCGTTCTTATCTCTATGTACTAGGGTCCCAAGGACTCTTGCTAGCCTGTTAGCGAGTACGGTCGTCAGGATTTTTATGTCGTAGTTGAGGATGGCTATTGGCCGATATGCACCACACTCAGCTGGGGGGTTTCCCTGGTTTAAGTATGGGGATCACTAGTGTCTCGTTCATACTGTTGGGTAGTGCTCCAGTCTCGAAGGCTTCCTTGAAGACCTCATACAAGGTTGGGGCTAACTCTGCAGTAAATGTTTTATTGAACTCTGGTGGTAGCCCATCGCTCCCAGGGGTTTTGCAAGTGGATAGTGTTTTAATCACCTCCTGTATGCCTTCAACTGTTAGTTCTTGATTTAGTGTGTCTCTGTGGGCTTCTTCTTGTTTGGGGTGGCCTACCTCCTTGAGTGTGTCATATATGTTACTCCGGGGTACGGTGGAGTTGTGGCTGTATAGGTGGGAGTAGAAGTGCTTAAAGGAGTCGTTGATCCCTGTTTGTGTAGTGTGTGCTGCACCTGTCTGATCGGTGATTTCGAGAATTGGCAGTTTCGGGTTTTCCTTTTTACATAGCCATGAGAGTAGCCTGCCTGGTTTGTCCCCCTCTGAGTGGGCTCTGGTAGTTTTTGCGATATAGTCAAATTTAGTTAGTCTGGCCCAGGCTTCCTGATAATCTTTCCTCGTTGTGGCCATTTCCTCTTCGAGTTCTTTAGACGTGTTGGTCGTAGCCTCCCGTTGTCTGATCTTCTCCTCGGCAGCCTCCAGTTCTACTTTTAGCGTTTTCCGGATTCCCCCGGCACTGGCTATGACCTCCCCCCTTACTACTACTTTCAGGGCCTCCCAAATGGTACTCCATTTGCTCACACTCCCCACGTTGTTGTCCATATATTCTGTTATTTTATCTCAAAGCTCCTCTTTGAATGCCCTGTCGGTTAGTGCTTCCGTTGGCATCTGCCACATTGGTATGGGCAGTCTGGGGCCTTTTAGTTTCCAAACCATGAGGAGCGGCAAGTGGTCAGATATGGTTCTGCCCAGGTAGGAATCAGATTCTATTTGAGGTAAGAGTGCTTTGTCTGTCAATAGGTAGTCTATACTGGTGTATACCTTGTGTGGGCATGAATAGTATGAAAATTCCCTACCTTTGGGGTGCAGTTCCCTCCACACTTCCGACAGGTGTAGCCCTTGTAGGACTCTCTGTAGGGCGGAGGAGGATGGGCTGGCCGGCTACGTCGGACGGGCGGATCTGTCGAGGGTGAGGTCCCTTACGCTGTTAAAATCGCCACCCCATATGAAGAGGCAGTCTCTATAGGATGCCAGCTTCAGTTGCAATTTGGCCAGATACGCTGAGGTTCCATGATTGGGGAGGTATGTGTTGACTAGGCAAACTTCACACTGTTCGATGCTCCCACGGAGTATAAGGTATCTGCCCTCGGGGTCGGCCTCCTTGGACAAGAGTTTGAAGGGCACGGTATCACTTATCCATGTGTGCACTCCCCGGACAATCTTAGAGTATGTTGCTCCAAAGCCCTGTCGACCCCACCAGTCTGGGATCCGAGAGTCGACTTCTGCGATGAGGTGCGTTTCTTGAAGCAGTGCTATGGAGATGCGTTTTCTCCTTAAGAAAGACTTCATCCTGTTTCTGCGCATATAGGTGCCCATCTCTCTGACATTCCAAGTTAGTACCTTAATTTCGGCTGACATCTCTGTTGGGCTGGCCCTCGGGCCATTTGTGATATGGCCCTCGGTTCCGTGTGGTGGATACTTTAAAGATTGCATGACCTTTCAACCAGAAACTAAAAATAATAGAAACAAAACTAGTCCAAGTGGACCAACTGCACCCAGCAGTTGCACAGGTTCTGCAATGCTCCGGTGTCCCCGCTCCGTCAGAGCCCTTCCAGGTCATCATGAGTGGGTGTGATGCGACAGCATAGTGCTGTCACAAGTCCATTCACAGGGGGGTGGTTTAGATCGGTCTGGTGGGCTGATACCCAACTGCCTTTTATGCTGTTCATAGGTCGATCCATATGATCGGTTTGTCGTTGGGTGGTCCGGTCGTGTAGTTTCGGGGTGTGAGTTACGGGGGCCTTCTCTTCACCATCCGCCATGTTATTGTGTTCTAGCCACATGGTGGCTGCGGCTGGAGATTCCAGGAAAATTGCCCTGCCTTTATAAATTATTTTGAGCCTTGAGGGGAACATTAGCATGTATTTGATGTTTAGCTGGTGTAGTCTGGCCTTGATTGGAACAAAAGAGTCCCTCGACTTTTGTACTAGTGGAGTGTAGTCTGGGTAAATAGCGATCCTTGCGTTATCTCTCTTAATTTCCCCTTCTTCATGCGAGAAACGCAAAATGATTTCTCTGTCTTGAAAGTTCAGGATTCTGGCTATAATTGGGCGAGGGTGGGATCCGGGTGGCGGTTTCTTCTGTAAGGATCTGTGGGCCTGGTCGACTGTGAAGCCTTGTGAGAGGTGGGCAGCGCCTATTTCTTGTTGTATGAGGGTTTCTATGAAGTTGGTGGGGTTGGGGCCCTCCATTCCTTCAGGAATTCTGAGTAGGCGCACATTGTTGCATCTGGAGTGCCCTTCAGCGTCTTCAGCCCTTTCCTCTAGGAACTTGTCACGTTTCTCGAGTTCTGGAACCCTGCATTGCATGTCTTTTAGGGCTTCTGTCGACTCCTGCTGTGCCACTTCTGTGGATGTCACATGATCCATGAGGTTGCACAAGTCCTGGCTCATCAACATCAGGTCTGATTTCACTTCTTCGATTTTGGTGTTTATAAAAGAGCATAGTCCATTGATGGCCTCCAGAATTTGGTTGTCTTTATCATTCCCTTCTGGTATTGGTGGCTCTGAGTGGAGATCTTGGGACTTTTGATCTGGTTCTTTGGGTTTGCCAGCGGTGAAGGACCCCATGATAGTGTTTTTGGTTTTGCCTTTGGAGTTCGGCATAGCTGCTTGTGGTGTACCGCTCGGCTTGCGGGGCGGAGGAGCATAGCATGTCACCCGGGGTCCAATCGGGGCCACGGCTAGTGGGCGAGGGTCTTAGGCTGCGGCTTCAGGGATAAGTCTCCTGGGCTACTGGAGGCTATCCCCGGATAGTTGTGGGGTTTGGGGCTGTAGGTGTCCGGTGTACAGGGCAGTTATTGTCTATATTCTGCATTACCAGCGTGGGGCCCAGTTCATTTGTGCGATGGTGTCCGTTGTGGCGACTTCACCTCTGATGGTGCTATTTAGGGGGCAGCTTGCTGTTGCGTGAGTGTATGGGCGCCTGCAGGACAGGCCTTGAACCACTCTTGGAGTCGCCTTTAAGGGACAGTTGCTTGGGTGCCAGGGTTTGATATTGTCCCGCACTCCGGCGTTTGTGTGGGAATTGGGGTTGTGCGGCCCCGGGTGCGAGACTCCGAGCTGCAGTCTTTAGAGCAGGAGCTTTGGGGTACCATGTGGCTCCCGGCGATGAGTCTTAAATGAGTGCCAGGTCCCTCTTGATGGCCCAGGGTTGGTGAATGGGGCTCTTCCCTTATATATGCTCCGATCAGGTTCTGGGTGTTGTTTGAGGCAGGGTGTAGGCCCTTTCTCCCTCCCCCTCCTGGGAATGTTCCACCTTACTTGAGTTCACAGGCACTCACACAAGGTCAGGGCCACCCAGCACTGGGTGTTCGCTGGCCCCCTGTGTGGCAGTTCAGCGAGCAGAGGCAGCCAGGCATCGGGGGGGGGGGGGGGCAATGTGGCTGTAGGTGGGGTGGTCCCAGGACTTCCTTGTGTGCCCTCCGTTTCTCAGAGGATGGCGCGCTGCAGGCTAGCCGTTCCGATGAGGCCATTGGAACGGGTTCCGGAATGTCTTGGCTGCTGGATTCCAGCTGGGGTGACAGGAGCCTGCCCGCTTAATGCGCACCACATTGCAGGGCTGTCAGGGGCCCGGGCACGTCAGGCAGCCCCCCTCATCCCTCGGGGGCTCGGTGCATCCACCCTCATCTCTTCACCCGCCAGGGGGCCGCAGGAGGTTCGGGCCCACAGCTCCGCCCCCCGCCGCACGCCGCCCGGCACCAGCCGAGTTTGTGTAGATGGTACTCCGTGGCGAGGGAGCGCAAGGGGATGTTGAGCAGAGGGCTCTGGGGGCAAGGGTGCTGGGTCCTCGCTGCTGCCATGCACCGCGAGCCGCATGCCGCCCGGCACCAGCTCAGGGTGTGCAGGAGAAACTCCACGGCGGGGGGGCACCAAGGGGGTGTTAAGTGGAGGGCTCCGGGGGCAAGGGCGGTGGGTCCTCGCTGCCGCCCCGAACTGCGAGCCTCAGGGTAGCGTTCAGATCTGTACGCGGCCCCTCCTCCTTCGCGGGGTTAGAGCACTGCTGCGGTCCTGGTTTCAAAGGCTGCGTTTTCGGTGATGCCGGTTCTGATTTTTGTCGGAATTGGTGTCCGGGTGTGTGAAAACGGATGCTTCAGGCAGGCACCTAAGCAACGCCCCCCGGTTAAATAGGGTGTATGCTTCTTGTACGTGTATGGATAAATGACCTCTATTAGTACAGTTTAGCCTGAAGAGATTTGAAACGTACAACATTTTGTTAATTTGTGTGGTGGTAGTCCAGGGTTTCAGGTGTACCATCATTATTGTGCTTTAAAGGATTTTTTTTTCAAAAAAGCACTCTTTGCAAACACAATAATCAGAGGATAACAGCAAACCTAGGGCTCCATTACCACAAATCTGCAACACTTATATTTTCCATTCCCTTCCATGTGGGCTGGTGCTAATCAGTGGTGTCGCCAGGAATCAAAATTAGGAGGGGCACAGAGGGGCCAAAGACAAATGTAGAGGGGCACAGACAAAAGTAAGGGAGAACATGGTCACTGCTCGTCTTAGGTAGGGGGGGCACATAGGGGGCACAGGGTTTCACAGGGGTGGCCCTGGCCCCCCAGGCCCCACCCTAGTGAGCCACTGGTGCTAATAGGATGTATTCTCACATGTTTACCCTAACAAACACTGGCAGAGTGCTTAACAATTACATCAGCATAACATGCTGCCATCTAGAAAATTCCACTAAGCTTCTGACTAGTGTAGACAAGGCTCATCAGCCCTGCTCGTCTCATGCTATCACTTACCCATTAACCTGTTTTTCTGTCCTATGGGTCGATTCTGTTATCGTCAGCGGTGTTAGTGTAATACAAAGGATATAGTGCCCTTTCACATGGACCATAGAGATCATGGACTGGGTCTCCTAGCAACCCAAAAGTCAATTTCCTTTTCCCCACTTGCTTTGTGGACTGCAATGTGGAAGGATCTGGTAGGGAAACCACTTTGGAAGCAGCTTTAGGGGCTGTTTGATGCTGAGTGAGTAGTTGCACAATGATTGTAATCCGTTTTTGACCTGTTTTATGTACTCTATTGGAGTGGTGTGAGTGTTTTTTCAATCGTTTTTGGTGAGCACTGTGTGCTAATGAGGTGGGTTTGTCTAGTGTTTTTGTGGCTTCTGATCCTGTTTTTTTGTGCTGGCTTGCATCTAGAGGGTGCAGTCCGTGGGGTGTAGTCATTTGTTTGTGTCTGGCCTTTTCCCAGTCCCGCCCACCCACTCCCGCCTCCCAACCCACCCACCACCCCTGATTGGTATGTCCACCTGGTCATAAGTGACCTTCCCAGGGCAAAGGGTGGCTTCGACAGACGCGGCTCCAGATTGTGTCTGCAGGTGTCAGCAGGGGAGGCCAGCCATCAACCAGCAGCAACTCCCAAAGTAAATGTGGCACAGGTGGGGAGTAGAGAAATCACTCTACTCCAGCAAGCCCTGCCACTCTACATTACCTCACATCATAACATAGAACATAGAATTGTGAACATTATCCTGCGCCGGACCAATGTGAATGTTACGTAAATGCCACACTTGGATGGACTTGTGAATGCTAAATAAGGGCCTCATTTAAAATTTTGAATTTTAAGCTAGGTACAACCTCCCCTTTGTCTATTGTATGGTGAAACGTGGTGTATTGTGGGACCTGGGCCTCTCTCCCACCGTACAGAATTCTCAAAATCCTGTGATAGTACTGTGAATTTACTAGTTTCATCAGTCAGAAAATTGCTAGAAATGATTAGAATTACATTGACTCACACTTCGAAAATTGTTAGGAACTATTAGCATTGCACTGAACCAAACCTAGAAAGTGCCCAATGTGATAGTACTTTGACTCTACTAGTCTGCATCGCCTGCCTGTGCCGTTCTCCTAGAACCGGTCTTACTACGATTGAGTGCATGCTATGATAATGTGATTTATTTACACGCTTAGGAATTGTTCTTGCAAGATTGATTCACATCTAGTAAGCTACTTTATCTCACATCTTGAAAGTACCCCCTCTGATAGCACTATGACTCAGGTGCATGCACTGCACAATTAGAATTGCTCTCACCCGCTCGACTCACAACTAGAAAATTCCGCCTGAGACAGTTCTGTAATTTACTTACCTATGTTTTAGATAATAACTCAACCCACACTCTCGGCCCCTATATCACTACGCTTACTCTCTTCTCTACACCATGACACAATTAGAGTGCAGCTATACCCCTCAATCAATTTCGTCCTAGCTGCTCACATACGAACATTAACACAAACCGGCTGCAAAGATAAAACAAGATTGTCCTTACTGTTTCTTACAGTGGATGGAGCGGATGGAACAGATGGAAAAGGTGGATGGAGCGGATGGAAAGGATAGAGTGAATGGAAAGAACAGAGTAGATGGATTGGAGGGAGATATATCTCTGTATCTCCTATTTATGCTATGTATATGCTATGGACCTGTATCCCCATGTTATCTGTATCACGTTACCCTATCCATCCTGTCGCTTTATATACGTGTGCCGCTATGTATGGCCCCTGTCCTGCTCTTGTGCCTGGTCGCAGGCCCTTTGGTATAACCACCATATCACATTACTACGCATACTCTCTCCTCTACACGATCATTCCACTAGAACACAGCGAATGCTATGAAATATTCGGCCTAGCGGTTCTCATACTGACATGACCCCACAAACATCTCATCATCCTAATAAAACACAGCTAGCAGGGCACATACTGGCTAGTTTAGGCGTCTCCTCAGGCCTAACGCAGCCAGAACTCCGTCTGTGTGTCCACCCTCCAGACTGAACCCATCCAACTGATTTTTTTTTTTTTTCTTTTCTTTCTCTCTCTCTCTCTCTCTCTCTCTCTCTCTCTCTCTCTCTCTCTCTCTCTCTCTCTCTCTCTCTCTCTCTCTCTCTCTCTCTCTCTCTCTCTCTCTCTCTCATAAGGCGCTATATAAATGCCAAGTAACATAAACATAACATAACAAACACCTCATCATTCTATAAAATTCAGCTATACCCCATGACAAACCTGCCAAGCTGCACACACAAGCGTCCTACAGGCCCAACGCAGCCAGAACCCAGTCTTGGTTGTCACCCGCCAGAAGGCACACATTCAACTGATATCAATTCCACCACACCTAATGATAGGATGCAGCTACCATCAGGCAATTGTATCAGCTGCATACATAACTGGTGCACCCAAGCACTTTGCAACACCTTATTCTCTCAACTGACCTGGGCGTTCAACCTACTAGCGCGTTGAGGTCATACCAATGATATATAGAGCGCTATATAAATGTCAAATAACATAACATGGGTTCTGGACCCACCTCATTCAGCTAGTGAGCTGCATTGATGGAGACATCGCCTGCCCATTACAAGCTTCTTCATGTCACGTGACGATGCTGCTGGGCCACACCACATGTTGGACGCAGTGGACCAGTTCACCAACAGACACCAAATCATCACCTCTGGAAGTTCCAAGAAAGTGGTCTCAATACTGTTGAACACCCAAACACAAGACCATACAGTGTTTGAAGAGGCCATGTCCTCTTGGTCCGCCTTAAAAAGGACCTTGGTGGCTTTTAAGCAAACCCTTCTTTGCCTTTTAAAAAGATCTTGAACATTGAAACTTATGTTAAAAACTTTTCCCTGAAAACCAAGTGTCCTTTATTCTCAAACTATACATTCTCTGGGTTTTCCTTTACATGGGTGGTCTGACTGTTTTCATTTTTTATATTTTTGCATTTTGGTTAATACAAACCTTGGCAAAGCAACACATTTGCTAAAATTGCATTACATACAGTTTTGGACACTGAATACGAAATGCGAAGGAGCGACTGCGGGCACCAGCCTTTGAGCTCGGACGCGTGCAAGCGCTGGGGTGACTGCGAGCTACCTCTGCTTTTGAGCCCGAGTGCTAGAGGAAAGCCTGAAGTGACCCTTAAATTGCAAGCCACTACCACATGAAATATGCTACATCGCACATAAACGCTGGGGTGATTGTGGGCGCCATTGGCCTTGAGCCCCAGCGTCGTTGCAAACCCGGGAGCGTCACAGAGTAACTTGCAGGCAACTGCCCTTGAGCTCTGCCGCAAGCAAGCACTGGGTTGACTGCCGAGCTCCAGTAGTGGATGATAGCTGGAAGTGAGCTCTCATCCTCAATACGACCTCGTTGTCCAGGGGCCCCTCCTTGTCTCCTCCGTGGACGGTAGCTCCATCGTCGTCCTCGCTGTAGTCATCACCCCCGTCATGGGGACAGCTTCCAGAGTTACATTTGTCATCATCGCCCTCCTGGACGGTATGGACAGAGTTGACCTCATCATCCTTGTTAAGAAGGATTTCTGAACTCTGACCTGGAGGGGCAGAGGTTCAGAAGGCCAGCCTAGTTTCTTGGAACAGGATAACCTCTGGACAAGCCAGACCAATCAGGGTAGCTATGGCAGGCGGTCAAGACTAAGGGCCTCATCATGAGTTTGGCGATAACACTTAAATCCGGCAGTCGCGCTATTACCGCTGGATTTAAAGGTCCGCCAAATCAGGGCTTCGGCAGATTTCTCCCCAGCTCTGAGCTGGGGGGAAATCCGCCGATAATTTCCGCTATTAATGCTGGCGGAAAATCCGCTGGCGGTAAGAGCGCGAAAATTCCCATTGAGCCGAATGGGGAATGGGGCATTCCCGAATGGGCTCAGTGGGGAATGGGGAATTCCATTACCGCCAAACCCGTGATCGGTGCTAATAACGCCGGGGGGTTTGGCAGAAGGGCTAATACCACCGGCGTTACCACCCAACTCGTGATGAGGCCCTAAGTCTCAAGTGGGGTGAGGGTGACTGAAAGACCTCAATGAGCACACAAAGCAAGGACACTTACAAATTACTCCAGACAGGTGTTATATCAAAAATATATACACATTTATTACAAGGCCTTTGTAACATAGACCATAGCAAAGAATCACAGTAACACTAGATTAAACCGACACATCACAATCAATACAATATATATACAAGACCATTTGGGTCTAAGGGGTTAAAAGCACAAAATATGTAGACCACCTTGATGGGGAGGAAAACAGGCAGTGCAAATAATCTTTAGACCCAGTTCCACATCGAGGATACACCTAACTTAAGAGGTAGTCCAAGCCCTACGAAGAGAGGAGCCTTATGCTCAATAGTGCATGCACGCGCTTGTGCCAATGGAAAAAATAGGGTCACTTCAAGGGTCTCTAGTAGCTCAGGAAGGTGGATAAGGCGATGAAGAACAAGTTCACACTATTCGAACAGGACCTCCACTTGAGGGTTGAGGGCAGAGGCTGTTGGAGAGTGCGGGATGGAGTCACTATTTCACAAATTGCTGTGGAAAGTGAAGGGGCCTTGGGGGCCACTTTGTGCATAAAAATGGGCTCCTGCGCTAGGGGCCACCGGTTGGGGTAAGGATTCCTCACCGGTCCCCAACGCAGGCAGACCCAAACTTTACCAGTACTGTCCACTTCGCTGGCAGGTTCGAATGCGACAATCAGGACGTCTCGACACTGTGTAGTTCCTGAGATGCAGCGAGGATTCCCAAACGGGGCAATGGTGATTTCTCCGCTCAGGGTGGAAGAATCGGCCCAGTTCCACTGCAGCAGGCTTCAGGGGCACTGGGGTCACAAATGCAGCAAACTTGCACAGCTAGTTGCCTCAGCAGGACAACACGGCAACCGCATTTACTCCGGTCCAGTTACACTCGTCTCACTTCAGACCTGGGAACGCCAAGTGTACGAATTTTGGTGTGATGGTGTCGTGGACACAGAGCTAGCAGTATGACACGTTTCGAGGGTCTACTCGAAACGGCGGCGGTGACAGAGCAAATGTCCTGCGTAAGCTGGTCATCCCACTGGTTTGCCCAGGGACACTTCCGAAGAGGCTTACTTGCAGGGTTTGGTGAAAGTGCCGAGAATAGTTAGTCCCACTATTCCAATGGGTCGAAGCGTCTTCGCAGACCTTCTAGGACGACCAGATGCAGAGGGGTCTCACGGGACGACAGCGGGCTCAGGGTGCCAAACTTTCCAGCGGGTCACCAGCGGTTCCTCGACTCGGTTTCTTGTTGCAGGATACTTGGCTCCTTATCCTTTGTTCGTGTGAACTCAGGAGATCGACAAGGTAGTGGTGTTTTCAGCCTCCTCTTATCCAAAGTTCCCTTCGTGCCAAAACGGAGAGGACCCAATGGGAGATCTGCTCACAAACACTCACTCCATACGTGGCCCAATCATGGACCACAGTGGTCCCAGGCATTCAGGACCCTTTAGACTCTCTGGCACCCAGGATGTGTATTGGGAACAGACATCCCAGCCCACATTCTGGAGGGGCACACACACACCGGGCATGCAGAAGCCTGCAAAAGCATTGGGTTTTGCGGGAAAGTGCATGACCAAATACGGACTAACCCGGGTCGACTCGACCTGGGGGAGGTGAAGGGGCAAGATGGCCAAAGGACAGGACAAAGAACACTGTGGCATGGCCATTTTGGGAGACAGGCCACCTATTTGTGCCAAGTGCATTTAACGCGGTTAACATGGCAAGAAAGGGTCAAAAATACATGTAAACGATAGCTGCCACCAGTCCTGTCCCTGACACATCTGCAAAGTTCGTAATAAGTCCAGTAAGAGTTTCTAGGGCTTTAGGAAAGACTAGAGACCCAAGTGTACTGTAAGGTAAGTTACATTGTACACTTGTTACGTGTTGCACAAAAGTTGCAACATGAGGAAAGGACTAAGGGAAACAAAGTCTCCCAGTACTGACTGTCTTAAGGGCATGTCAGTTACCCCATAAAAAGTAAGCGAATGCCCAGAGGAGTGCAGCTGAGGGCTGTGCTTCTCTGGCAAAGTTTAGTTAAAGGTGTTTAAACAGCAGCAAAATGTTTGGGGGTTGACACATGGAGGGAAAATTACATTCAAATATGAAATCTTTCCTAACACTCGCCCTCCCCAGGCTAAGGACAGGGGGAACTAATCCACCCCTGGATGAGTTTCTTGCTCAGGTCGGTTACACATTCTGGACAACCCATCAGCATTGCTATGTTGGACACCTAGCCTATGCTCAATAGTGAAGCCAAAGCCTTGCAGAGTTATTGACCACCTAAGCAACTTTGGATTCTCTCCCTTCATGTTCATTAGCCACTTTAAGGGCTTATGGTCAGTTTTCACAGTGAAGTGGGTCCCATCGAGGTAGGGCCTCAGCTTCCTAAGGACACACACAACAGAGAAACATTCTTTCTCTACTGTGAACCATCTGAGCTCTCTGTCCTTAAACTGGCGACTAATGAAGCCAATAGGGTGTTCCTTACCCTTCTCATCTACTTGTGATAGTACAGCTCCTATCCCAGTGTCAGAGGCATCTGTCTGCACAATAAAAGGTCTTTGGTAATCAGGGGCCCTGAGGACAGGGGCCTGGCACTAGGAATATTTCAAGCCATTGAAGGCCTTCTCACACTCTTCAGACCTTACCTTCTTGGGTTTCTTTGGAGTAGTGAGAGCAGTCAGAGGGGCAGCTAGGGTACCATAGTCTGCCGTGAAATTTCGGTAGTACCCAGTGAGTCCTAAGAAGGCTCTCACTTGGGTCTGTGTAGTGGGGGTAGGCCAGTCTTGTACTGCTTGTACTTTACTGGGTAGAGGCTGCATCCTCCCTCCACCTACTTCATGTCCAAGGTAGACCACAGATCTTTGTCCAATCTGGCACTTACTGGCCTTGATGGTCAAGTGGGCATTCTAAAGAGCCTGTAACACAATCCCAAGGTGTTTCACATGGTCTTCCCAGGTGGCACTGAAAACTGCTATATCATCCAGATATGCAAGACAGAATGTACCCAACCCATTCAACACATGATTCACAAGCCTCTGGAAAGTGGCAGGTGCATTCTTCAACCCAAAAGGCATTACCCTGAACTGGTAAAGACCCTCTGGAGTTGAGAAATCTGTCTTTTCCTTGGCATGTTCTGCAAGGGCTATTTGCCAATAGCCTGCAGTGAGGTCAAACGTGCTGAGGTACTTGGAGGCACCCAAGGTATCCACCAGCTCATCTGTTCTAGGCAAGGGGTGTGCATCTGTCTTGGTGACAGCATTCAGAGCCCTGTAATCCACACAAAACCTCAATTCAGAAGTACCTGGTTTTGGAACCAAAACCACAGGGCTGGACCAAAGAATGCTTTAGGGTTCAATCACCCCAAGATCCAACATTTTGTTGACCTCTCTCTTAATGTAAGACCTTACTTTGTCCGACATTCTGTATCGCCTACTTTTGGTAGGTACACTGTCTCCTGTGTCTATGTTAGGTTTGCACCAAGGTGTCAAACCAGGGGACTGTGAAAACAAGGGGGAAAATTGCCTAAGCAAACTTTCACCTCAGCCTGTTGATCAGAAGTCAGATAAGGGGCCACTCGGACACCCTCAATGGAGCTATCTGAAGGACTACTTCGGAACAGGTCAGGGAAGAGGTTCAGACTCCTCTTCCTCAACATCTGAAGCCAATAGTAGTGCGGCCATTTCAACTCTTGGGATGAAAGCCTTCAGCCTATTCACATGGAACACTTTTGGAGCCAGGCCTTCCAAGGTCCACTAAATAGTTGACCTCATCCCAGTGACTCCACCACTGTGTAAGGGCCTGACCATTTGTCCTGTAAAGCTCGAGGCCTTATGGGATTCATGATCAGGACTTTCTGACCAGGCGTGAAGTTGATGAGGGAAGCTTTCTGGTCATACCAATGTTTCACCAGAGCTTCTCCTGCCTTCAACTTGTCACTAGCCAGACCCATCTGGAGTACCATCCTTTTTCTGAACCCTAGCACATAATCTACTACATTGGTAGTAATGGGGTGAGTGGGCATCTCCCATCCCTCCTTGACTATGGCTAAGGGTCCTCTTACAGGGTGACCAAACAGAAGTTCAAAGGGGCTGAACCCAACACCTTCTTGTGGTACCTCTCTGTAGGCAAACAGTAAGCATGGCAATAGAAGATCCCATTTACTTCTTTGAGGCTCTTCCAGAGCCCCAATCATGCTTTTTAAGGTCCTGTTAAATCTTTCCACCAGACCATTGGTCTGGAGGTGGTATGCGGAGGAAAACTTATACGTGACCCCACATTCTTTCCACATAGCCTGTAAATACTTAGACATGAAGTTGCTGCCTCTGTCAGACACAACTTCTTTAGGGAAGCCAACCCTAGTAAAGATGCCAAGTAAAGCTTTTGCAACTGACTTGGCAGTCACAGTTTTCAATGGGATGGCCTCAGGATATCTGGTGGCATGGTCGACCAGCACCAGGATAAACCTTTTGCCTGAAGAGGTCTGGGGGTCAAGGGAACCAACAATGTCGATTCGTACCCTTTAAAATGGTACTCCCACAACTGGGAGTGGTACCAATGGAGCTTGGATTGTTGAACCACTCTTACCAGCTAACTGGCAGGAGGCACAACTCCTGCAGTGACTTTCTACTTGCACCCCCATGTTGGGCCAGTAGACGTGCATGGATAACCTTTGCTTGGTCCTCTTAATTCCAAGGTGACCAGCAAGGGGCACTTCATGTGCCAACTGCAGGAGGAAGGGTCTTACAGCAAGGGGAACCACCAACCATGTATTACTTTGAACATGAAGGTGGGCCATCAGCCAATTTAGTGGGCATCAGAGTAGCTCTGGCAACTTCCTCTGTGTCTACCAAGGTAGAATCCACTACAGTTCGACTGCACCCAGTATCCCTAAGAGCTGGAGTATCTACTCCATTGATCAGCACACTGTCTTTAAAGTAGTGCTTGGTGTTATCTGGAATCCTAGCATAAGCCTCTGAGACCTTAGGCTCCCAGGAACCCAGGAAAACTAAAACTACCTCAGCTTCTATCCCACTGGGGAAGGAGTCTGAAGAGAAGGATGCTCCAGTAATCTCTTCTTCCTCGTAGGAGGAGAAGGCCAGATTAGCAGAGTCGATCCCCAAGGTTTTGACCTTACATCTGGGATCCCCCTTCACGTGGTCAGTTGCTCCACAAGCAAAACAAGATCCATTGGGTCTGTTACCATAGGGAGGCTTATTATAACCAGCGTTCCGTTTTGGAGGCTGACCTCCACTACCCTGTGAGTTCTCTTGTGTCTTACCCTTATTTTTCTTTTTGTGGCCCTTATGGGAGGAAGATTTATTAGTTTCCCACCTTCCTTATCTTTGGACTTTTTCCCTTCCTCCTGCTTACCAGGATGAGTCTTGTCCTTATGGGACACTCTATGTGACACCCACAAATCTGCTGCAATGGCAAGCTTCTTAGGATCTATCTCATTTGAATCTGCCAAATGCTGCCTAAGCTCAGGGGAAGAAGAGGCAAAAATATGTTCCAGCATGACAAGACTTATCATGCCTTCAAAAGGTGTAAACCTTATACCCTTCAACCCAGCCAGTCAAGTTTTTTAAGGATTCGGTTACATAAGATACCCAAGTACCACCTTCTTTCTTCTTATACTCTCTGATTCTCTTTAAGTATTGGGCAGGAGTCTTTCCAAACTTTAAGATTAGAGTCTGCTTCAACATTGCAAAATCTGCTCTCTCAGCTTTTGACATTTTCATAATGGCACTGCAGCCAGAATGGGGCAGTCTGCTAAGTAACCAGTCAATCTTATCAGCATTGTCAACTTGTTGAACTTCACATGCATACTCAAATGTATTCAGCCAGTCCATAATGCCATTCCTCTCCTCATACACACTGAGCAGATCTTTTGGAAACTTTGGATGTGAGAAGGCCCCAGACCCATGTCCAGGACCATTGGATCCATTGGCAACTTGAAGCTTGGCCAGTTCCAACTGGTGATCCCTGTCTTTTTGTTTTTCTGCCTGCTCTATCTTTAGTTTGGCCATATTGAACTCAAGCTCCTTCTGCCTAAACAGCAGCTCTTGCTTCTTGAATTCAAGTATGGCCTCCCCATCAGCACTGGCAGAGGAAACATTGGACATTACATCCTCCATGTCCTCATGGTTGCTGTGGATCAGTGCAGCGGCAGAACTATCAGTTCCACCAGTGAGAACAGCCCCACCACCTTCTACACTGTCCTCAGAAGCTATAGCTCTCAGCTGAGCTTCTTGCCAGTCCATGATTCGTTGGATCATTTCCATTTTTGTGCCTTTAGAGGAAACACCTCTTTCAGCACACATCTTTTTCAATGGGCCTCATTGAGAGGTGGGCACTCTAACCAGGGAGAGGTGGGCACTCTAACCATGGAGAGACAGGCACTTGAACCAGGTAGAGGGGGGCACTCTAACTGGGGAGAGGTGGGTACTCTAACCAGGGAGAGGTGGGCACTCTAACCATGGAGAGGCAGGCACTTGAACCAGGTAGAGGGGGGCACTCTAACTAGGGAGAGGTGGGCACTCTAACGGCACTCTAACCGACCGCAGATGAGATCTAACTGGAAAAAAGAGCAAAGAGAAGCATGGTTAAGAAAATGAATTCCTCCTCCAAGATAGAAGACATCACTAAAAGGTGCCTAATAAAAAAAAAGTAAATCAAAGATATAAAAATTGGCTGAAATGCAACAAATACTTGATGTTGCAACGAGATGGTGAAGTAATGTTAAAAGAAGTACTGACTAAAAATAGTAAAAACCTTTGGACCCTGATAAATCAACAAACGAGGAAGCAAGACCAACCCATGTCACACCCTATCTAGGACGAGGTTTGGCTAAACCATTTTTCTAATTTGTATGGAGGTACACAATCGAGAGGGAGTAAACAGATACATATAGAATGGCATTTAGACATCTCGGTGGAGAACCTTGTAGCCATCATCAAAGCGGGATTGAATTCTCGTGCTCCTGGCCCAAATGGTCTGTGTAATGTAATTCTGAAATATGAGGCACGAGTATGGGCAAAGGTTCTCGACATTTTGTTCCAAAATGTCTTCCATTATAAAATCATACCTCCAGCCTGGACCTTATCAATAATTGTCCCAACATACAAAAATGGAACGTGATCCAACAAACTACCGCCCAATAGCCTTGAAGGATATTGAGAGTAAAATCTTTGCAAGATGTATCTTCATAGAGTTAGAGGCATCGTGTAAAGACAAGGAAATACTCTCAAAATTCCAGACAGGCTTTAGGTGCGGCACAGGAACGGATGCGAGTGGGCTCCTTATCCAATCCTTAATCGATCAGGTGTGCAAGGTATGTCAAGATCCCTGGTATGTGGTCTGTAAAGATCTGAGTCTGGCATTTAACTCTGTGGACTGATTAAGACTTTGGAATAAACTATGGGATTGGAGTATACCTCAATACATGTTGGACATATTCATTTAAATGCACAGACGTACTGTGGTTAAAGTAAGGTTAAATCAAAATGGTGAAGTACATACTCTGGGCTGAGGCAAGGTTGTGTCCTGGCCACTTGCCCTTTTAATATGTATATGGCCGACTTGTGGGATTTCTTGAAGAGAGTAGCTTTTATTCCACCAAAGTTGAATGGCAAGAGATGCCTCTGTGTGACCTACGCTGATGATATGTTGTTATTAGATAAAACTCCAGTGGGTCTCCAGAGGCTACTGTCTGAGATTTGAGGCATATGCAAAACGAAATGGCCTGACAATCAACCCAAAGAAATCAAATATTATGTGCTACATAGGAGCCAGAGACAAAATAACAGGAAATAAGTGGTTATTGGATGGGCAGAACATTCAGGAAGTGGCTAATACTAAATATTTGGGTTTTCTTCTAACAAGACCAAAAGAGGTGAAAACTCTTTCATCGCGAACAAATCCTGCTGGTTCTTAAGCCTCTTGAGCAGTTCTACAAAGGAAAGGTGATTCCAGTTCTAGTTTATGGCCTAGATATATTTTTGGCCATAAATAAATGGAAGCTAGACAAATTAGAAGGCCTAATATGGATAAAAGCTTTAAGATTACCAAATTCTGTCCCCCTGATGTTTGTTAATTTCGAACTAGGGTTGAATTCTCTCCCGGCAATTGTACAGTTGTCAAATATCCTATTATTTTGTAAATTGTTGGTAGGTGGAAGGATCTCAATCTACGCTATATTGGCAAAGCAGATGACAAACTGTGCAGTGGGAGGTAATCAAGGAGAAATGTGAGTCGATTATGGAGAATTATGAGGTGCCTATAGAATTACTGTTGCAAAATCCAGGCCAAGTAAAGATGCAAATGATGGAAAAAGACTGTATATGGATTGGAGATAAGTGCTGAGTGCACAAAGAGGGGAACACTCCAGAAGTACTTTACATAGTGCCCTGATCGCCGATATAGGGAAACATTTGTAAGTTTTGATTTAATCTGTTATCGACTGGAGAGGTCAGGCTGGCACGTGGCCTTAGAGAAACAGCATTGTGTCGGTTCTGTGGCTCCCAGAAGGAACTCTTAAGCACATATTCGTTGCTTGTGAGGCTAAACAGAAGCAACTCCTAAGCACTGACTCATTGCTTGTGAGGCTCTACAGAAGTCGAGAGAAGAGCTTTTTGGTGGATTTGTTCATGCAACCGCGCCACTGAATTCAGAACATTATTGGGAATATATAAAGCAAGTGTCAGACGACGAGTCTTTGGGAGTCTCAGTCTGCTGTTTGAACCCTGTGAAGAAAGTGCTTGGCAACAGTTCTCTTTTGCTGACTATTAACCTTCAATTACCGACCCCCGCTGCAGAGCAGCCGCAGAGTGGGATGACGAGTCTTTGGGAGTCTCAGTCTGCTGTTTGAACCCTGTGAAGCGAGTGCTTGGCAACAGTCCTCTTTTGCTGACTAGTAACTTTTAAATATTGCCGCCCGCCGTGGAGCGGCCACAGCATGGGACAACAAATCTTTGGGTCTTCGAGTCTGCAGGAGCGCAGCTACAAGGAAAACTACCAGCCTTAATTAAGCATTTCAGGACGTTTAAGAAAATGCCTGATGTTGCAGATCCACATACCCGGCAGAAACTACATCAGCGTCTTCGCTTGGAACCTGACACAGTTACACCCCCCGTAACACGCATCAATAGAAGGGAGTGTGAATTGGAATCTGAACTCGAACTGATTAACCGAGATGGCGAGTCCGTGCCAACCCCCGCCGCCTTTGTGTTTCCCCCTTCCTCATTGCCCACCTTGGCACCCTGTATTAAGTCCAATCTAGTTCCTTCACAAATCACTTTGCTCATACAAGAATAGAAGTTGTTTAATCCATCATACGACAACAGAAATGAGATTCTTCTTGTAGAAACAAACTCAAGATTCAATATCACCGATTTAGAATGAATGGAAATGGGTGAGCCTGCTGAGTCAAATCAAAGCAGAGGGGGGCGAACAGGGGCCATGAAGTGAATAGCAAATGCTGAGGTGATGGTGTTTTCCTCAATTTCACAATTAGCAAACGCTTCAAGGACTGATCGAGATGTCGATACATTGGATATGGATACAGCTATTTGACCTACTATAACAAATCTAATTAATAAAGCCTCGATTGATGTCCTGACAAAAGATCAAGAAAACAATCAAGTCATTGAAGTGGTTAAAACGATTCAAAATATTGATAATGAGAAACCCAGTCATGAATTGTCACAGAAAGAAAGGAGAAGGTTAGTTGAGTCTAAAATGAGCGACTAGCTGCAGAATGGAATGGACAGAAATGCCAGGCATCGGCAAAGTGATAGGTTCATTGAGAGAGATGCTACCTCTGCTGTAATTACAAAGGCAAAAGTCAGACTTGATTCGACATCTCCTCGTCACAATTATTCCGATCTGGCTGCAAGAGAAGCCTCAAGTCCGACTTCCTGAATTTAAAGGAGAAGCTCAATGCCAGTTGCGAGATTTCAGCTGCTGCAAGATAACGCAGTGCTTTTGCTTGCAGTATCTCACTCTCATCAGGCATAAAAATACCAGAGCTAGAAATGCTGAATAGGAATAAGCCAGAGTTATCACAGCCACATAAGGACTTGACAAGTACGCCGCAGCCAGGGAAATTCATTCATGCGGCTAAAACGTGTAGACAGGCGTCATCGCCTCAAAAAATTACAAAAGCAAATGTAAACATCGGAAAAGGCAGATCTCAGAGAGAGGAGTGTCCTTGTGCCGAAAATTGTCTATGCAATTCAAACACACAATTGCCAATTGAAGACGACAGCGAACCAAATAACAAACCCCATTTGTCGATGGCAGCTGGTCACCAAATTCACAACAACGTGTTGGCAGCCACATCAACCTCTATGATACCATTGGTTAAACTATATGAGTCGCTCAATGAAACACTGAAGGATCAGGGTTCATTGCTCGTGACGATCACCTCCAAACTTAGTGCGTTGGAGACATTTACCGAACACATCCACAAAAGGCTTGACTGCGAAGCCGAAACTTCTTCTAAAGGGCAGAACAGATTAAGCGACCTAGTGAATGAGACAGTCAAAAAATTCAAGCTAACGGAAGCTGTAATTGACTGTACAAAGTGGATGAGGCATAACTTCCACAAAATGTTGCCAAATGTTGAGACAATTTCCTGTAATTACAGAAAGGCGGCAAGTCTAGAAGTGGCCGAATGTAATAAGCCCCCCAATGAATTATCCAAAATGTTTTCATCTGACAAATTGGTCTTGGAGGAGCCGCGAGACAAAGAAAAATGTAAAGCTGAGATACACTCCACAAAGGACATTTTTGGAAGTTTATGTCAACCAATGCCGGAGATGGTAGAAAATGCAATAAAACTTGCTGGATTGCATCCAGCCAGAACATCAAAGGTTTCTTCACAAACACAAGGCAATTAAACCACCCAAAAAGTCAACATATTTTACCTCGGAAACCTCGGAAAGAGCCTCAAACGAAGTCCAGAAGTCCTTTGCCGTCAAATGTGACAACAAAAACAACTGCGTTTGGAATTTATACTGTATCAAAAAAGCCACCTGCGATTCAAGGCATTCAAGGTACTCATATCAAGATTCCCTCGCAAACTAAAGGTCCAACTAAGGCCAGGACCGGGAAAATAGATGCAAGAGCAAAGTGCAAGTCCAACAGCTCAAAAATATTCATTAGAAACCTAACGACCACTCCACCAACGTCAATATTTGAACGAGCTACTCAGAAAATGAAAAAAAAAAACAAAAACAAGCCTCCTTAGGACATAGAGATAACGTCAAAAGTGTCACAAAATCTGACTAGTAATGCCAATAAACATCCAAGAGTAGACATCAATGAGCCAGAACATAGTGACACGATTACATCAGCCGACTTGGTCAACTTGTCTACATGTTTCATCGAAGACGATGAGTGGAACACCTCTGTTTATGAGTTGCGAGATGGCCTTGAGAAAAGTCCTACATCCTTGGAAGCCTCACTTGACTTTGGGAAGGACAAGGAGGTGGATAGTCCTCCACAAACCAAGTTTGGGATTGGAATCCGTAAACTTGACATTAAAGTCTTCAACGGTAAGACCTCACCCGAAAACAAAAGAAAAGCCCCAAGATCACCAAAGGAAGCTCAAACGATTAATCTCATCTCAAAGCAGAACCCTAAATTTACCTCAGCGTAGGCGCAGAAGAAAGGAGTAAAAAACATCCACATGAATTCTTCAAGAAGAGACAAACCATATTCTTGCAGGAAATTACAACTGGAAAATGTCCTGCGTGAAAACAATGAGGTAAATCTTAAAAGAAGAGACACCATGAGACTTCTCCATTGCGTGTCTTCATTGGGTACAATCAAAATGGAAGACATCGACATAGCGGAATACGCGTCTGTAAATCGGTCTGACTGGGTGATCTTGCATATACACTCTCAATTGATTGGGAATGCATTAAGAGCTGCCAGAAAAGAACTGCTAACATTCGGTTATGAGCGAAGTGGCTATATTGAGCCTGAAAAGCAACAAACAATAACATTTCCGAGCACCAGAGCATTAAATGGGAACAAGTCGACTGAGAATGAACAAAGAAGGCAAAATCTCAAGGATAGGTATGAGAGTAAAAGGACTGAGCACATTGTTGACAGCTTCTATGATGATAAGCTGCAAAGATAAACTGTCTTGAATCAAAGATGATTAGACCAACATAAGCCAAAAACATCTATATTTCATGATGTGTGTTCGCTAATATCCTGTAACAAGCAAGGTGTCTTGCATTTATTTCATGATGATGAATTAAAGAAAGAAAACTATTCACTAATATGCCTCCAGGAAACTTGGTTGTGCAAAACTCCTGTCTGTGATGGTTACACAGTCCTCCTTAATGCAGCAATGAAAAACATGACCGGCCATCCCTTATCTGGTCTCTTGACCATGACAGAAAATAACGTGAATAGGGTAGTCATCTAATTGTCAAACCCAAACATATTATTCCAAGGAACGACCATATAAATCACCCATCAGGGTAATATCAAAATTGAACAGATTCTGGTGGTGAACACTTATTGGAATCCAGCTAAAATATCATCTGGGAAGTTCATCTCTGCAGTCATGTCATTGATCGACGATTGCATGCTGGAATTCCACAATCCACATATTATTGTATGCAGAAACTTTTCATGGGTCGACAATAACAGGCTTCTAAAAGATATGAATAGAAACCAGTAAGATGGTTGTGGTAAACGTTGGATGCATGCATTGGCCACAAGGAGCTGTGAAATGTTGAACAGCCAGACCAGAGGCGATATTCCGGCAAGGCACACTTGGCACAGGAATAGAAGCCATAAAACACTTGATTACCTTTGGTCTTCAAATGTAATTGAAACTTTGGAAACTTTTCTCACGAAATTTAAAAGTTGGTAATAATTGAGATGAAAAACAGCGACCAAAACACCGTAAAATTGACTTGGGAAATAAAGCAAACTCTAGCTGGAGACCGTCACGAGTGCGACTTGACAGCAAAACTATCAGTCGGCAATCCCCATGGCGTACAAATTCTTGACTATGGTCCGTTACTCTCACTATTCAAAAGAGCAAGAAGTGGCTTTAGAGCCGACCATCAAAAGAACAGATATCCCTATAACAAAAAAGTCACTGATGAGAGGAACAAAATGCAGCATGACAAAAGTCACACAACTCTATGCCGTCAAATCTTGAAATAAAGAAGCGCCACCAAAAATATTGTAATTGGCTCATTTCATTTAAAATTATCTGAGACCAAGAGCGAGCAGAAGACATGTTAAAATTGATATGTGCCCGATGGAGCAGAGAAACCTGGGCAATAATAAACAAGGGCTCCTTAACACAGAAAGCAAACATGAGTAGCGGAGTGAATGCAGACGTGTGGGTGAAACATTTCATGATCGTGTTTAAAAATGTAACACCCTTAGACGTCGATGAATGTTTGGAGGAGAAAGTTGCCTGGGACGCCTGTGTCACCAAAGACAAAATAAAGCAAGCAATTTTAAAACTAAAAAATTCAGGGGCTGCTGGCCCGGATGGATTATCTAATATAATGCTAAAGAAGAACAAAGACCATTGTGCCATTTTTATAGAAACTCTATTCCGACATATCTCTACGGCGATGAAAATTCCCTTGTCCTGGCAATCGGTGGTAGTTGTACCGATCTTCAAAAAAATAGATCATATAGATCCAAACAACTACCGTCTGATTGCCCTGCTCGACATCACCAGCAAGATTTTCACCTCATTCTTATAAAATAGATTAGCAAAATGGGCTAATGAGGTTGGAATTATAGACGCCAGACAAATAGGATTCACTAAGGGAGTTGGGGTTGAGTTGAACTTGACTCTGTTGAATATTCTGAAACTTGAAACGATCAAAGGGGGCAGAAATCTATTCATGGCATTCTTTGATCTACGTCAGGCCTTCGACAGTGTGAACAGAACCATTATGTGGCAAAAACTAAAGAAGTGGCACTGTCCCTTGGACCTATCACAAGCATTAAATTACTCCACTCTGACACATCAATTCGAGTGAGAATTAACACCAAAGGTGAATATAACAGATAAAATAACAACCAAAAAATGTGTTAAGCAGGGATGCCCACTGGCAGCATTCATTTTCAAATTGTATACTGCGGATCTGCCAGCAGCACTACTGGAGTGTAACTTCGTTCCTCCAGAGAAAATGGACACCAGATAAGCTGGGCAACATACACCAACGATTTGGTGCTTGTCGACACCACACACGTAGGCCTTCAGCGACTGTTGAACAACTTCGAGGCATATTTGCAAAAAATTGATGTGGTCGAAAAGTCTAAAATTATCACCTTGGAAAGAAAGATAAAAACTATAAATGGTATACAGCTGGCAAACAACTAGAAAGCACAGATATCGTTAGATATCTGGCCATTCTCTTTAATAAATCAATAAGAGAATGCCAGTGGACTGAAGACCTGAAAAGAAGAATGAAGACCCTAATGTTACACGGTGCACAATTACATGCAGAGTTTTGCAAATTCACACTTAAACCGGTGATAATGTTCTACCGGCAAAAGGTAGTGGCTGCGATAACCTTTGGGGGTGAAGCTGGCTTTTACATCAGTAGAGCCACCTGGAATGAGTTAGAAGGGCAATTCTGGTGTAATGTTCTTCTCTTGCCAAAAAATATATCGATCTTTGCCGTCCGCTACAAACTCGGGTTGCAGTTCTTGTTCGCCACAGTAGTTTGGAAATCAGTGGCAATGATGAGGAGAATGACATTGAAGCCATCAGCTAGTCCTTATCAAATCCTGAACACAACTCCCGGAAAGCCTTATCAAGGCCTTCTGATGGAATAGTCAGAAAAGATTTCCACTTACTTGGCGTATGCCGGAACCAATATAGAGACACTCTGTACTAATCCATGTGCTGTAAAGAAATGGTTCACATACAATGACTGCATCAACACGGTCAACAGCAGATTTAAACTTGCCTCCAGTTTAGATCTTGCTGGCGAAGCCCATGGAGTAAATCATATCTCCAAATATCTGACTAAGTTCGCATCGAGATACCATTGAGATCAATTTTTGCGACTGCGTTGAAACTACCAATTAAGGAGATGTTATTCCAGAAACAGGATGAGAACACCTTAGACAACCATTACCGGTTTTGTAACATCTTAGTTGAGACTTTAAAACATTTGAAACTACCAATTAAGGAGATGTTATTCCAGAAACAGGATGAGAACACCTTAGACAACCATTACCGGTTTTGTAACATCTTAGTTGAGACTTTAAAACATTTGGTTATGGAATGTGTGGTCTTAAAAACCCAAAGAAGTGTCTTTTTGGGGAAGTTTTCACCCCTTAAATGGAAACATGGAAGAGTGGTGTTATGCTCTCTTGACTGGCAAGAACTTTATATTGATTTGTGCAGTAGATGATTATTTGTATACACTTTTAAAAAGATAAAATGAAATTGAAACAGGTGGAAGTAAGGAAACAAATGTATGGAAATGTAAAATAAAGTTTGGAATACACTGAAATTTACAATAATTTTTTTTTTTTTAAAAGCAAGGGTCAATCTCAACACTTGTCATTACGGTAGTTCATTTTTTGAAGATTATCGAAATCTCATGAACACAAAGAATGTTTGGGAGGCAACTGAACTGAATGAGTGTCTGAGAATGAAAGTGACAATGTTCTCTTTTGATTTTTTATGGTTGTATTATAAACTTGTATTTAAAAGGATGACATTATCATTAGGTGGGTGGTTACAATTATGAATTATGAACTATAAATTTAAAATGTAAACACTATTTTATGAGATTAGATAATGAATTATGTGTTTTATCATGGATCGAGTTGTATAAGGTTTAAAAAAAAATGTTTACAATACATTTAAAAATAAAATAACTATTACTTCTACTACTAATGAATCAAGGGCATAAGGTAAGTGAAGACCACAATGTTCTTGTAAAAGGGAATTTTGTTTTCATGGTAATAAGGAATTTAGTGACCTAACCAGTCTCTAGGGCCCAAACCGAAGAGTCAATAGTACTTTCTAAGGTTTATTGTCTGTCTTTTCGATAGCATCAAGCCAGGTTTTGTGTGCTGTTCCAGCAGTTCAACCTGTGTTCGACTGATTCGGCGGTTTTGTTCCAGTCCGGCCGTAGGTGTCATCTGCTTATGAAGATCTGCAGTGAAAATGCTCGCAGTTGAAGGAGGAGGTTTTAAGAAAGTGGGTACAACAAGGCGCTCCATGTTCTAGCCGGGCCGTGACACCCTCAACCAGCGAAGTACGATGGTGAACTGGTTCGAGGACGCAGTTCAGAAGTTCAGTAGCAGCAGTCACATTGTTCTAGGCAAGGAGCGGTGTTCAGCTGGAGTTGAACAGGGGCGCTCTGCATTTCGGACACAATGCTTGAGAAGGGCGAATCGGAAGTGCCACCAGGGCAGGTTCAACAGTTGGTTCTATTGCAAAGATGCTAGGGACTGGATCCGCATTTCTGCTTGATCAGTTTGATCAAGCACTTGAGGAGCTGTGGATGGTAAGGGCCATCAGGGTTAGTTTGATGGCTGGTTTGTTGGCAAAGATGCTGGAGACTGGATTCACAGTACTTTTTGAGCAGCGTACAATGGTCATGACTCGATGAGCCACCAGGGTCGGATCCATGATGATGGCAATTGGCAGCGAAGATGCTTATGGTTTGATCAGTGGTTCAAAGGCGGCAGATGCAATTACGGGCAAAAGACACACTTGGCTAACTTGGTGTGGCACCTAACAGATTCGAACATGTGGGACAGTGGTTCAATGAGGTAGAGTGCCAACAGCAGCTTGATGGGTTGTATGGATTTGAGGGAATAGAACGGTCTTGAGTCACAGCTCTAATTGGTTCAACGTTATGAATGCAGGTTTCCTGGCTGTCTTGTTCCACTGGTTTCTGTGAGTCCATGGCTCACGGATAAGGTTAGGACCTTGTTTTTGTACATCCAAGCACTAGGGATACTGGTCAACAACTTCAGGAGTCCTGCAATGCAGTGAGGTCATGGGTACTGTCTTGGCTGGAAGAGATGCCGGTCTTATCCCAGCAGCATATCATCCCCAATGGTTCTTTGTTTTGGTTAGAGGGCAGCGCTCACCTCTGCATTGGATGCTCAATCCTCAACTCACTGACAGAAGACTTTGGAGAGATCAACTCTCCCAACAGATGTCAAATTAATTCTATGTCAGGTTTATGTTCAAAAGTGAATCAAAGATGTGGCGAGAAACCCCTTCTCTTAAAGGTAAATATCTGCAGGTGATTGGATTAAAGCTAGCCCTCCTTAGTGGTCCAAACTCTGTTTGTGAAATCAGTTGACTTTGCCTTTGTAACATCAAACCCAAAGTGCTTTGCTCTACAAGAAGAGGAAGGTACAAGAAGGAGAGAGGGAGAGGGAGAGGAAAACAAGATGGTGGAAGTATTACACCACTGTACACAGCCATCCTGTCTACTCTAACCCCACCCTCTTCGAGCTCACTAGGATGAAAATACCTTTAGAAAGGAAGGAAGCAGCCTGTTGTGAGGATACTCCCTTTGAATGGGTGTGCTCCTTTGATGGCTTTGTCCAGCATAGCTGACTGGGGTGCAGCTAACTCTGGGTGAGGGTGTTACCTACCCTCAGCAAGAGCGGAAAGAAGAGTCATGGCCATTTGTCCCCTACTGACACAGTCCCACACTGAGTCCCCAGACCAGTCCTGTGTGTCCCCTACTGACACAGTCCCACATTGAGTCCCCAGACCAGTCCTGTCGACTGCTGACACAGTCCCAAATTGAGTCCCCAGAGCAGTCATGTGTGTCCCCTACTGACATAGTCCCACATTGAGTCCCCAGACCAGTCCTGTGTGCCTCCTGATGACACAGTCCCACATTGAGTCCCCAGACCAGTCCTGTGTGTCTCCACAGTCCCACATCGTGTCCCCAGACCAGTCATGTGTATCCCCTACTGACACAGTCCTGTATGGAGTCCCCAGACCAGTCCTGTGTGTCCCCTACTGACACAGTCCCACATTGAGTCCCCAGATCAGTCCTGTGTGTCCCCTACTGACTCAGTCCCACATTGAGTCCCCAGACCAGTCCTGTGTGTCTCCTGCTGACAGAGTCCCACATTGAGTCCCCAGACCAGTCCTGTGTGTCCCCTACTGACGCAGTCCCACATTGAGTCCCCAGACCAATCCTGTGTGTCTCCTGCTGACACAGTCCTACATTGAGTCCCCAGAGCAGTCCTGTGTGTCCCCTTCTGACACAGTCCCACATTGAGTCCTCGGACCAGTCCTGTGTGTCCCCAGTCCCACACTGAGTCCCCAGACCAGTCCTGTATGTCCCCTACTGACACAGTCCCTCATTGAGTCCCCAGAGCAGTCATGTGTGTCCCCTACTGACCCAGTCCCACATTGAGTCCCCAGACCAGTCCTGTGTCTCCTGCTGACACAGTCCCACATTGAGTCCCCAGACCAGTCCTGTGTGTCTCCTGCCGACACAGCCCCACACTGAGTCCCCAGAGCGGTTCTGTGTGTCCCCTATTGACACAGTCCCACATTGGACCTCATTACAAGGTGGGCGCAAAGGGATTACCGGCGCCGGGTCCCTCCCTTAACGCCTGGTTTTACCAGGCATTAAGGACGGGACCCGCAAAGGGATACCGGGGTCAATAACGGTACCGCAATTTACGGTACCGTTATTGACGCTTTCCCCCTTCCCATTGAGCCCTATGGGGGCTCAAATGGGAATGGGGAATGGCTTTTCAAATGGGGACTTACCGGTCCCGCAATGGTCAGAATGGACCGGTAAATCACCATACGGGTATTGGTGCTAGTCATGGCACCAATAGCATCATGACTAGCACCAACCTCGGAATGAGGGCCATTGAGTCCCCAGACCAGTCCTGTGTATCCCCTACTGATACAGTCCCACATTGAGTCCCCAGACCAGTCCTGTGTATCCCCTATTGGACTCACTAAAACACATGTGGAGCTCTTTGCAGGGCCACATTTTAATTTAAACCTCAATAACTTAAAATTATGCAAAACTCACCTTAAAAAATGCACCGTAGATGGCTCCACACTACAATACTGCTCGACCATATATTGTATCCCATAATGTTGGGCTCCCAGTTCTATTTTGTCCATCTCAATGGTTGCGTTTCATTTAATTTCACGTATGTATAAAATAAAGCCCTGTATTATTGCCCCACAGTAAAATTACATTTGGTTTTGGGACATTTTGTATCTGCTGCTTTTACTCTTCTAGTCCTTCCAGTGCGCCTACTGCTGCTGTGTCTTAGATGACTGCCATCTCTGTCCGCATTCTAGTCAGCTGTGACGTCCTCAATTATAAAACGGACTTGGGAAACTAGTGTGCGGCACCGGCCAAGCAGCAAGATACGCGTACTTTATTTTTTAATAACACACTCTTAGCACCCGCATAGGAAACTACACAGGTGCTAAGAGGTGAGGGGGCGGGGAAGCAAAGGAGTATAGCCAGTGTATTAATATCAGCTGGATTTTTCAGTATAGCACTGAATTTATCTGCATCTCGGAGTATAGTGTGATGAATCTCTCAATGTCGTCACTTCTCCTCGGGAGGGGGACCCTTCCCATGGGTCCAGGGAGGTGAGGCCACTACCGGATAGTCCCCCTGGGGGTGGTACTCAGTGGGAGGATCCCATGGGTGGGGACCACCACTCTGGGAGAGGTGAGGACTGTTGAGGGAGAATGCGGTATACACACCATCATGCTGTTAGACATGATTCATCCAGCCCAATAGGTTGGACTCGGATACCCCCATCCTCTCTTTCTCCTCCTGCTTCCACTAAGTTCCTTATACATAGTAATTGTGCTTATCAGGCAAATAACACTATGACGAAGAAGAGTGAAGGAAGAGTGAATATGGATAACTTCAAAAGTACAGTCATGAGGGAGAGCAGGGCGTTACAGAGCCCAGCGCAGAACAGATACAAGCTTGCTAGCTATTGGAAGATAGAAAGCAGTCAGGACATAAGCACTGACAAGGGACTCCCCCAGAGTCTATCCTGCCACAGAGTAGCTTCCCACCAGTGAGTGGAACGCAGAGGAGAGGACCCTTGGCAGACCCGGACGCCCGGAACAGAGAGGCGTAGAACGGCGAGGCAGTGAAAACACCATGAGTGACCTCATTGTGGGAACCTGGGTCAGGTGGCAGAAGCAAAGCTGCATGAGCGGTCCAGGAGAGAGCCGACGCGCAGAGAGAAACCAGTGTTGCACAGCTGGCGAACACCGAACGAAGACCGCAAGAGCCCAGGGGAAGCCACAGAAGCTGTCTGGGTTTGCTGAGGACTGGAACCCTCGCAGAACAAGTATTATGGTATGTGGAGGGGGGCCGGGAAGGCACAGGGATACCCCAGAGGATGTGGTTGGGAAGAAGTGCAGAGCCATCTTCCCAATCCCAGTGGGCCCAAAGAGAGACACAGGTTTATAACAGAGGAGGTGAAAGAGCGCCCCAATGAGACTGAAAGAGAGGCCTGGCACGATAGTGAACTGGGCCTAGCGAAAAGAGATTGCAAAACTGACTGAGAGGTCAAGGACCCAAATATCGAGAAAACCAAGTTGAGAACGATGGGGTGACAGAGCACCCCAGAGAGGCTGAAAGAGAGGCTTGGCAGGTTAGTGAACTGGGCCAAATTAAGAATAAATCACAGAGTTGAAAAGGGTGTCTGGGACCCACAGAATGAGACGAGAAGTCCAGGGGAAGAGAACCTTTGGCATAAAGCAGGAGAAGTCCAGGGGAAGAGAACCTTCGGCATGAAGCATGATAACTCCAGATGAAGAAAACCTTTGGCATATGTTATGAGAAGACCTGGGGCAATGAACCTTTGGCACAAGTTGCGAGAAGTCCAAGGGAAGATACTCTTTCCCACAAGTCACGGAAAGCCCAAGGGGGAAAGAAAGGCACTTTTGGCACAAATCCTGAGAAAACCAGAGGAAGGGAGCCATATCCTTTGGCAGAAGACAGAACTGTGATAAAGAGACTATTGATAAAGAGAACCAGTGGAACGGTTGGGGAAGGGAGACGCCTTCCCAATATTGTTTTGGAACTTTTGAACTGCCTAAAGCATCCTGAAGAAGGGAGTCATCCTGTTCTAAGCAGGATGTAGTTTAGTTTTAGGTTTTCTGTTGAAGTGTAAGGGTTGGCAATAGGTTTAGGACACAGGACAGTGGACTTTATACTTTGAGAAGGACATTCTGACATTTTCCTTAGTTTGGCTGAGGCATGGACAACCCTCTTAGTCATAGGGACAGGTAGGGCTCTTCCTTATTTTATTTCCAATAAAAATCTTTTTTTCTTTTTATTTGCATTTTAGTTTGTTAAAACCTTTAGCAAAATTATGATCACATTTCGTTTCCATTCATCTGATCCTTCAAATCTGGCCCAAATTAATCATCAAGTTAAAATGTAACGTTTCTCCTGGTCCTCTTTTTCCCAGACATTCTTTTAGGTATTTAATTGAGGCGATCACCAAGGAGGTGTTCTCTCCCCTCATCAGATACTTCCACCATTCCTCAGTGGACAGAGTAGGCGCAGCCTCCAGAAAATGGGAGAAGAATCTACTCCTTGTCTCTGTCAATCCCTTACAGATCGTGAACATACGCTGCACATGTTCCAGTACACGTCACGTTTACAAAAACTACACATAATGTTTCCGGGTCCATTTTAGTTTCTCACTGATAGCACCTCCTTCGTTTCATGCATATTTAGTCTTAACCTCATAAATGGTGTCCTGTAATGAGGCTCCAGGAATATTCTTATATAGGAAGGTATGTTTCCCAAGGCTTTTATTTCTGTTGCTAATTTCCGAAACATTTTGTATCGGTTCACTTTGTCGCAGGTTTGTATCCAGTCAGGCTCTATTTTTCACTTTAGTTGGGTTGTTGTGCATCTCTTCTTATGTAGCGTTAGACTGATCTAATAGGGCTCTGCAGCTCTTTACCCAGTTTTGCACTGCTTTTTCTGGTCCTTGTTCCAGTTCTGTTTCTATTATTGCCAAGGTTGGCGCCACGTCATCTTTCATACATTTTCCTAAGAAAGTCAAGGGGGGGGGGTCATTACGAGTGTGGCGGTAAGGGGTTAACGGCGCTGGTAAAGGTGCCAGAGCCGCCAACCCCTTACCGCCGCATTACGAGTCTGCTCGCGGGAACCCACTAAGGACACCTGGTTTTAATAATAACGGGCCCGTTGTTAGCACCCTCCCCATTCCCATTGAGCCCTATGGGGGCTCGAATGGGAATGGGGAATGGGTTCCTTGAATCAGGAATTACCAGGCCCTCCAAGGTTGGAATGGCCCAGTAATTCCTCATTCAAGGAACCCGGACACGGTACACAGTAAGGGGGTAGCCATGCCGCATAGCGGCATGGTTACCTCCTACCTCGTAATGACTCCCAAGGACTTCCAGTTTGCCATTGCTCTTAATGAGATGAGACCAAGTTCTCCTCCATAGGGGTGGATTTTGGGAGTCCCAATACCGTTTCCAAAACACACCTTGCAAGACTGCCCCTTGTTTGTTGGGGAACTGTGTCAAGCAGTCTGTCATGGTTGCCACTACCTTGCCTTTATAAAAATCTCAACAGTGGCAACCGGGAATGAGATGAGGTCATGGAAACATAGGGCTTCCCTCAGGCAGTTCAATTGGTTCCTTCTACAAAGAAATTACCCATCAAGATAGGGGGCAGAGAGCTGTGGGCCCCTTTGCTGTACTCTACGGCAACTCCAATCAACTTGTTAGGGCAGTACATTTTGAGTAAATATTGGTGGGTACCTTCCGAGTTTCTGTTCAGGCCCACCCACCCCAAAGAGATTGTCTCAGTACCCATTATTGAGCTTGATATAGAGGGAGTGCTAGTGGCAGAAGACAGGATTGTGCTGATAGCAGTTAATTCAAATAAAGGAGAGTGACATACAGTTCTGTGTATTGACACGACGATTTCAATGAAAACATTTTCAGAAGAAGGCTTATTTGAAAATAGAGAGAACAAACAGGAAATAATTTTGGAAGTGTGTGTTCCATGTAAAATTATGATACAATACAGACATGTCACGTGCCCATGTTACTGGTAGGGAATGTTCCCTCTTTCGCTTCCGCAGATTGGTCTCAAGTACCTGATAAGTTGTGGATGAGTAACAACAAACACACCAGGTGCACAAATATCCGGGCTCCCACGCACTATACTACGCTCTCTCTCTCTCTCTACTGACTTGAACTGCTGTTCCCGAGGGCGTTCAACCTACCAGCGCTTTGAGGTCATACCAATGATACAAAAGGCGCTATATAAATGCCAAGTAACATAACATAACATGATGTGGGCCTTTTATGAAGTGTCAAAATAATACGTATCACTCTGAAACCTGGCGTTGTGCTGCCTCGAGTAATGCAATATCCTTTAACAAAAGCAGCAGAAGAGGAAATCCATGACACTATCATGGCTCTTTTGCATCAGGGTATACTAGTACCATCTAATGCCACTCACTTCAGTGTAGTGGACTTGAGGAATATCTTCTTCCCAGTGCCCCTGCATCTTCATTCACAGTATCTTACTATGTATACTTTTGCCGGGAGCGGATTTCAAAACACTAGACATCCTCAAGGGTACTGTGAGTCCCAGAGTATTTTTAATAGAGTGCTAAAGGAAGATTTGGGCAATATTGTTGTTCCCAATACTATAAGTCAATGGGCCTTATTACGACTATGGAGGTAGCCATGCTGCTTTTAGCGGCATGGCTACCCCCATACTGGGTCCGGGTTCCCTGAATGGGGAAATACCGGGCCATTCCGACCTTGGAGAGTCTGGTATTTCCCCATTCAAGGAACCCGGACCTGGTACATCCCCATTCCCATTTGAGTCCTGATAGGGCTCAATGGGAATGGGGAGGATGCTAACAACGGGCCTGTTAATGACGGGCCTGTTGTTAGCATCCTGGTCTGCTCGCGGGACCCACTAAGGACGCCTGGTTTTACCAGGCGTCCTTAGTGGGACCCGCGAGCAGACCTCGTATTGAGGCGGTAGGGAGTTTACTGCAGCGGCAGCTCTACCAGCGCTGTTGACCCCCCTACCGCCAGGGTCGTAATGAGGCCCAATATGTGGAGGATTTGTTGGTATGCAGCACTACAGAACAGCAGTGTAGGAGGATTATGTTACCCTGTTGCGATTGTTGGATGACAAGGGGTATAAGGTGGATAGAGCAAAATTGCAATATTCTCAGCAAGAGGAGTTGTATTTGGGGCAATTCAGTGAACGGTAATAGAGTAACCCCCGAGCATGCAGTAGCAGTACACGCTACCCCTCAACCAGTGACAGATAAGGATAAGTAGACATTTCTGGGCTTGTGTAACTACAGCAGAGCATGGATACTTGACTGTACGTCATACACTAAACCACTGCTCCAGGCCCTCAAGGAAGCACAACGAACAAAGAATACTATTATTTGGACCAATGAGATGGTCGCAAATTTCAGGTGTTAAAAGATGTCATTTCTGCCCCTGTATTGGCCACACCTGATTACACTAAAGAATTGTACCTATTTTCAAATTCTGATGGACAGATATTGACTGCTGTATTTACAAAGCCCAGTACAATGGGTCACAAACCCAGAGGGCTTCTGCATATGAAATGATTCTTTCAAGTCTGTTCGTCAGATAGTTACATGGAACTCCCTGTTTAAGTTCACCTATTCCAGCATCTAATGTTGAGGCCATCTTTCTCCTTTGTTCGTTATTCTGAATCCACTTCACAGTCTCAAACTTTTTTTTTGCAGATTGTGGTCTCATTATTAGTTCGTCGGTATTTAAATCGGCACCAGTTAATAACTGTGTCGAACGTTGTTTCCATTCTTCAAGTAAATTGGAGTGACCAGGTCCAGCACTCTTGGAAAAAATCTGATAAGCAGGAGTCGTGGGCGATGCAATCATTTTCCGGAATGCCATTAAAGATTTCCACAAGACAGTAGTGTCTAACGAGTTTAAAGAAAGCTCATGTCTTAGCTGAGTCATTGAAATGTATGTTGGTAGCTTCAGGACTCGCCGCCGAAAAATGCCCTTGAGTTTCTGCCAAAAAGCCACGTCTATGCACCAGCCTGCTTCCGAGCCAAAAGTAATAGCCGTAACTACTTTTTGAGAATAAAATTTCAATATGGGTGTAAGAGTGAATTTCCCATATGATTTGCTCAAGAGCTGTGCTTGTATGCTGAATTGAGCCATTCGAGCTATTAGGTCGGTTTTCCAGTGATGTTCGCAGAGGGAATTATTAAAAGAGATTCCTAGGTATCTTATTGAGTCCACTACATCAAGTGGATTCTTATCGATGTACCAAGTGAAGGCCCTTTGTCTTTTAAGGTTTGTTCTACCAATGACAACGATCTTAGTCTTGTCAGTGTTTATCTCCAGATCGTTTTTGATGAAATATTCGTGTAAGTTTGTCAATTGCCGCTGTAGGCCTATCTGGGTCTTGTCTAAAAGGACCACGTCATCCGCGTAAATGAGACATCCAATTTCGGTGTTATTTAGAATTGGTGGAAAACATCTCACATTTGTACGATGGGCTGGGATGTCGGCAATGAAGAGTTTGAACAGCTCGGCAACTAGTGGGCAGCCTTGTTTCACGCCCATGTTCGTAGGTATTTGATCAGATAAGGCGCCTTGATTGTTTAAGCGTATGCTGATGGCTGTGTCAGAATGAAGCGCTTTTATTGGGTCGATCAAGTTACTTGGACAGTTCCAGTTTTCCAATTTTTGCCATAGCTTAGAGCGATTGATACTATCAAAGGCGCCACGTAGATCGATAAAGGCGACGTACAGATGTGTTTTAGCCCTTATACTTTCAAGTTTTAAGATGGTCATTAGCAGCAAGTTCACTTCGACGCTGACTCCTTTTGTGAATCCTGTTTGTCGCATGTCTGGGATTTGTTCCACGACTGACCATTGAGAAAGCTGCTGACGTAGAAAAGAGGCAAACATTTTTCCAATGGTGTCCGAGAGGGCAATCGGGCGATAGTTGGAAGGATCTGCCCGATTGCCCTTCTTATGGATGGGAACTATTATAGCATCCCGCCAAGAAACAGGTATTTTCTTCGTTGAAGATATTCTAGCAAATAGGGATTCTATGAAGATAGCCCATTCCGCCTCATTGTTTTTTAACATTACATTCGTTATGAGGTCCGGACCAGCGGCGTTAGAGTTCTTCAAAGACCGAATTGCGAGTTTTATGTCTTCGGCTGGAATACGCAAGTCCCATGAAGACGGATTTTGCTTAGAGCCGCTTGCGACTTCATGTTGTGGATTACTGAAAATGTTTGCGTAGTGACGCATCCATTGCGCTGAGTCAATCTCATTTGACGCCGTGGGCTGATGTTTGGTATTCCCAGAATTGAGGATTGCCCATATTTCCCGTGAGTTTTTCTGGACTAGTTGTTTCATTAATAGCTCAGCTTTGTCCTGCTCTATTATTATTTTCTGAGATTTTAACCAGTTACGATATACTTTACGTCGTCTATGGATTGCAGAGATGATGGAGCTCGTATCGTTGGTAATCTTGAGCAACTTCTTAAGCTTCCTCACGTCATGTCGCATCGTTTTTTTGGCTTACGTCAGAATTGTCGATGATATATGTTTGTGTTTATGCCCCATGGTAGAATTTGCCACTCGAACAGTTACGAAATCGGAGAGCAAGGGGAGATAATCGACCGCTGTTGCTTCTTCGTTGCTGAGGTTTTGGCTGATCTTTTGGATTTTTGCTTTGTCGATCCTTAGACGGTTGCCACCTGCATTCACTGAGATAGGAATGTCGTAGCGTCGATTTTTTGTTGGCCATTCCACCGGACAGGTGAGCCGCATAAGATTGTGGTCACTGTTAGTCATGGGTACGATTGTTAATGACAATTCTTTTTCAAACAGGTTTTGCGATACCCAGAAATAATCAATGATTGAATGAACCTTATTGTTTGACCACGTTTGCTGTGGAGGGCGGTCACCTGTCACATGCCCGTTGACCATTTGGCAATTCCTCATGTGGAGTGCTTGACTCCATTGACGACCCCGAAACGCTATTTCTTTGGCAGGAGCTGGCTTGTAACTCTGGGTTCCTTCATCGTACTTGAACCAATTGTAGTTCAAGTCTCCTGCACACATTATTGAGAGATTCTTATACTTCAATATGACGTCATCAAGTATGTAGATTATAGACTCGGTGAAGGATTTCGTAGTGATTTTCCCCGGGTTCCAGTACCCATTTAAAATGAGCAAATGCTTCCTCGCGCCTATGTTTGGATGATTTGAATGTAGTAAGGCGCTTTGTACAAACGGATTGGGGATGTATACATCCTTGAGCTGCCACCATGTATTAATCCTAATCATCATTAGAAGGCCTGATGAAGGACGCCCTGTTTTGTTTTTGATTGCAGGATTTAATAAGATCATAAACCCGTCTCTTGTTGGAGGCACACTTAGCCATGTCTCTTGCAAACATATGACAAAAACTTTTCCCACATCCACATCAAAATGATTAAATAAATGGGAGAACCCTCTGGTGTTCCAAGAGATGAAATCATGCGGACATTCGTTTCCGGGAATTAATGGCTAATGCCAGTCTGTTTTGCCATTTCTCGTATTGCTTTTAATAGTCTGATCAGTATGCGATCTTTGGCAGTCGGTAATGTGGTCAATCTGCCGTGGGTCCGAACGTCTTTGGTCCTTTTGATTGAGATTGGCCTGTTCTGGACTTAACTTTAGATGGGCATGACTTGGGCTTGTTGGTTCGAGAGAAATATCGAATCCATAGCTCAGTAATTCGTCCGCAGCGTTCAAGATGGTGTTGCGGACTAAGGCAGACGAGATATGCAAGAGAACTTGATCGCAGCTACGTTCAGTTGCATACTCCACGATTTTTATGTCGTCAGATGTAATTGTTCGTAGTGATGGAATACAGGTGAATAATTTCATCACATTACGCCGATTCAAGTTCAAGTCATCCTCATCTTGATGAAGATATTGCAATCGTAATTTGCAAATTGAAAGATTGGTTCGAGAACTCAATGATGTGGAAGCCTTTGAGATGTAACGTGCAGACTTATTTCCTTGAGAGCTGGTGTATTTTGGATTCAGGCGAGATGACTTTTGTTCCTTGTTTTTCTCAGACATCTTTGACTTGTTATTAGGTTTCACGTTGCTGCTTGATGCTGACACTCTATTCGAAAAACGCCCCACTTGTGGAACTTCCAAAGCCACGCCAAGATTGGCGGTGGGTTGAACGTCCGACGTGTCATCAGAATATGTGGATAGATCGCAAATATCGATCATGGATTTAGAGATATTCCCTGCAGAGCTTTCAGGATCGGAGTCCATTCTTTGACGCTTACTGGAGTGGACTTCCGATGGCCCTACAGCGTGTGTTGATCTGACTTGATCTTTTGCGGTGTTAGCCACAGCCTGTTTAGTTGTATCAGCACGCTTAAAAAGCCCTGGGTTCGCATCTATAGGTAGATTGCGAATCAGGTTTCGTGTGTTTAGAGACGGTACACCTTTCCTGGTTGCCTGCCTCGATTTTCTTGCTCGTGTTTGTGTCGATGGCCCCTTTAAAAAGCTTTCAGTGGTTATTGGTTGAGCTTCTTGTTGTTTTGACGGTCCTTGGAAGATTCCAAATGACACTATTGGCATCGTGTCAATGTGTATCACTGGTGGATCAAGCTGTGATTGGCACGTAAGTTGAACGGTCGCTGCGGCATTGCCAGTTGAATCAGACTTGTGCTTGCTTGGAACCGAAGCTTGATTCAGTTGAGACACTATTGCGGGGATGGCCTTGGGTATTGAGTTGGCTGTAGAGCTGGGAGATGGCCGCTCTTTTAATTTGTTAGAGCCTTGGCTCGAGGACTCTGATGAAGGAATTGAGCTTGCGTCGGCTGTGCTTACTGATGATAATCCAGTTGTTTGGGTGTTCACTCTGGATATTAACTCAGCAGTAGAGTGCCGCATCCACTTCACTGCCTCAAGTAGACCGTCTGCAAGAGAGTCGTTTTGGCAATGATGGCGTGCGGCGAGGTCGCTTAAGCGCTCTTACCAGCGCAAGGTTCGCTCAGCTTCCTGGATGAGCTGGCTTTGTAGAAAGTTTGTAACTGAGTTGAAGCTATCCATCTTTTCTTTTAGAGAAATGATGAGAGAAGACTGGTCTTTGTGGGCCTCGTGGAGTGATTCATACATCTTCAAGAAGGGCAGAAGTGCGGCTGACGAGGCGGCCAAGACGTTGTTGTAGATCTGCATGGCAGCTGCCGACGAGAGGCTAGGCTTAGACTCGGCACTAGTTTTGTCGGCCCTATTTGAATGGGAGCTATTTACTGAGTCAGACTGGGGATCAGATGTTAGAGATGAGTCTCCATTTACATTTATAACGGCACCCTTTGGGGCATGTGGTGGATTTAAGAGCGTTCTCCCGTGTCTCGAAGAATGCACTGGCGACATCCTGTGCTGCTGGATGCAAGAATTGTGTGACCGACGACTTAGAGCATGGATTTCTCTATCATCAAAGCTACTGCGGCTATGTACTAGGTTTCCACAGTGTGGGACGAGCCCCGACGAAAGGTCAATTTGCGCATCACAAGGAGGTTTTGGCAGCGCGTTACTTGACTTGTGGGCCCGGTCGGGCAAAGTCTCCTGGACTCGTTTGATCTGGCCAGCGAACGGGAAACTATACGTTCGCGACGTGGCATCATCAGTCTCAAAAAATTGAGCCCGTGGGTAAATAAAGGAGGCACAAGGGAGTGTTTTTTTGAGAGATTTTACTTCAGTTTCTCGACAGGGGGAGGCTCTTTGTCCTGTGTTTTTAGGGTCGATGTGATTCTTATTGTTTGAATTGATTGCTGTGGTGCCGCCGGCCAGAATGGTGTCGTCATGATCGTTGACGCAAGTAGCAGGATCTTTCAAAAGTTTTGAAGATGGTACATCCAGATCGGTTTGTGATATGGTGTCCTCCTCGTCTTGCGAGGCTTCCATAAGCTCGGCGTCTGTCAAGTCGAATGCCGTAAAAAACTCATCTCCTTTGTCAGAGTGAATTTGAGTGACCACGGCTGGTGACACAACATTTCGTTGAAGGAAAGGCAGATCAAGTAAGGATAGTAAAGGTCTTTGTGGGAGGTAAGCATCTTCTATGTTTACATCCATGATTGCAATTGGGTTTTCGACCTCGTTTACTGGGTCAGGCTCGGTCACGCCTGTGGCCGCAAAGTCTGTTGCCGGGCTCGATGGTCTCATTTCAGTGAGACACTCATCGACAACAGTTACAGTTTCGTTTAGGTCAACGTGACCAGATGATAGTAGGCAAGTTGTACTATCGGGGTTGTCGAAAGGGATGGTCACGCTCAATGGGCCTGCAATTTCTGCCCCGTTCTCAACAATAGAGGTGTTTGTACTGGCAGGAAATAGGTCAGTTGATAAAAGCTTATTCTTTAATATAGGTAAAGGACTGTCGCGGTGGCAGGATACTGTTTGTGCTGAACGTAAGTCCAAGCAGTTCTCAGGCACGCGTTTCCGTGGCACTGTGCTTACCTTCGAGGACTCGAGCGACGAGTCGGCTTTCAGGGCGGTCCATGGGTTTTGCATCCGACGTTGTTGGATTGTCTTTCGTCGGGTGAGGGGGCCAGTGCCTGGAACCGCCAGGCCACTCGTGCCTGATTGCGCCGTCATTGCGGTCGCGCTGTTCGTTAGGAGCCTCACAGCCTTGACCAGCCGTAGACTGACTCCGCGCGCGCTCCGCGCTTGGGGTGAGTTTAAGTAGAGTACGCCCACCGGCACCAGCACCAGCAAGTTCCTTAAAGGCACAGTGCGGGAGGACTCCAAACGGCAGCACAACCACGTCGCTGCAGCTCCTCTCAGGAAAGAAAAAAAGATAGTCGACTGCCGTAGACTGACTCTACGCTCGACTCCTTGACATTTTGAGTAGATCTTATGGAAGGCTAGATGTTTTTCTAAATCAAAAATGACCAAAATAGAGAAAACCTTTGCTGCTGCATCTGTCAAAGAGATGGGTCTGTAATTCTCAGGTAAACTGGAATCACCTTTTTTGTAGAGAGGTATTAGGATAGAAGTGACCCACAACATCGGAATGTTACCCTTTTGGAGAATGCTATCAAATTTGATCTTTAAGATCTTGCTCCAAAAATAGGGTCAGATTTGTAAACACAAGATGGAATCCCGTCAGGGCCTGGAGCACGGGAGTTGGACAATTGTTTAATGGCCCACATGATGTCGAGTGTGGACCAAACAAAATGAATGAGAGGAGGAGGGGGATCTGTATCAACATCTACTTTGACAAAACGGGCGGGTAGCATATATTTTTTCTTAACATAGGAAATCCATGTTTCGGCATTTATTTCACACTTGTTTAATCTGTCTGGCGCAATTCCTTTTTTGAGCACTGTCCAGATGTCGCGTGAATTGCGACAACAAATAGCTTTGATCATTTTGCAGTTTTGCTCGTTGTATTGCTCTAGATGAACTCTTTTAATTTTATATTCTTGAACAATAAGTTTCTTTTTTAACATATATTGCAAAACCGGTAGATACTCTAATTCAAGCCTTCTAATATCACGATTTTTAGATCTTTTCAGCATTTTAATTTTGTAATTGAATCTATGATTGTGAATGGTCTCCGAAGGGGGTAATTTGGTTCTAAATTGATTGAGAGCGTCTTCAATGCAATCATTAATAAGCAGATTTAAGATGATATTGCACATGCTCTGCTAGTTTCCTACATAAGGTAGGATTCCATCACAAGGAAATGTTATCCCTTTTGATTTCAATCGGGAGTAGACAATGGTTAAAGTGCCATTGGTCAGTATCAAGAGAAGTATAAAGAGCAATGGCGGTGTGATCACTGTAATCAATAACCCCAATGTTGGCAGAGTCAAGGCTAGTCAACAAAGAATCAGAGACACAAACAAAATCAATCACTGAGACAATTTTACCTCTTTTCCAGGTATGTATGTTGGAAGACTTACTGAATTTGACAAAGGACATACCCCAATTCTCAAAGTAATCACACAATTCCGCTCCTCTTTTCCGGCTATTTGTTTTAGCTCGATTACAGGCATGATGATATACAAGCGGTTCATTACATTGAGAATTAAAATCACCACCTACAATAGTATCATAATTAGAGTAGAGGGTTGAGACTTGACCAAAACAACAATCTAGATCATCGAGGATTTGAAATATAGAGTATTTCAAGGGATTACAATACAAATTAATGATTAGGATTACATTTGCCTCATGCTTATTTAGACACAAAGTTACAGCTAAAACATGAATAGATGAACACACCAAAGTTATCCTACAAGCAACAGCATTGTTAATTGCAATGGCTAGGCCACCGAACGGCCTACCTCCAACACCTTTTGAGGCAAGAGAGCTATATGAATGGTAATCTGATATAACTAGTGGATCCACTTTCATTGTTTCTTGTAGCAATAGAATTGATGGTAATTTTGCAAGAGTAGAAAGCCAAATCGGAATATTACTAAAGCCGCAAGAGTTCCATGACAGTACAGTAAGAACTGTCTTCTCCTTGACTTATGATGAAAGTAAGTCACGATTAGCCGCGAATATTGTTTTTAGCAGTGGTTCTAACCATGCCATTTCACTATTGGTGCGAGCAATCGTCAATAGTTGGGATATACACAATTTTTCAGTTTTTGCACTAGTTGTCAAATCACCACCTTTTTTTGCTCCTTTGAATCAGATCGCTGATTAGCAGTTACAAATTCATCAGCCAATTTTTCATCGTTGATTGATTGATTGATCGTTAAATGTAAATAATGAAAATCCCATTTCATGAAGCTCCCTTCTAAATGATAATATGAGTTTCAATACATGTTCAGAAAACAGATGACATGTCATTCGGAAATTTTTGGTTGGAGCTAATGCAATGCGATCAATTTCACTAGATGCTATAATTCTCAGTGACAGAATTACATAAAGAAGATCTAAAACATATTTTCTGCTGATTCGAGCCCCACATAATATTTCCTGCTTGCCTTCAAGGCCTATCATGTTAATGCATTTATTATCATTAGCATTAGAATGTGAAGGCAGAGTGTCAGCAGTTTTTTCTTGTGTCAACCGTGTACTACCTGCAGGGAAAACATTGGCAAGGCCCTTTTCTCCAAGCATGTGATCATTGAGGTTTAGAATGATTTTCAAATCAGTTAGATTTTCACTCAAAGATCTAGCATCAGATTCTGAGGACATATGTTGAGTATCTGAAGGGGCATTTACAAGTGGTGCATGAGTTGGGTCGTGTAGAAAATTGGTTTCTCTCCCAAAAGCTTGAGTATTTAAAAGCTGATTGATTATATCAAGAGGAAGAATTCCTGCTTTGAGAGTGTTACACATAGATTCTTGCATATCTGAAACAACAGTATTCCTGCACTGCAATGGTTGTTTGTCTAATTCATGTACAACACAAACAGAAGCACCAGATCCGAACACATTCTGTGAAGGAGGCTTACCATTAGATGAATCATTAGGTAGTATGGTAATTTTTCCTCTTCCATTTTCAATAATAGGTACATTGATAGAATTCGTAGCTGGAACAATCGCAGGATTTTTTAGTAATATTTCCGAATAAAGCAAGGAAGCCTTTTTAGTTGATACAACAGTAGGCTGTTTAAATACTTCATTTGGATCAGTCAGATGGTTAGGATAAAGACTAGATATATTAGAGGTTTTTTTCCTTCCAGCACTTTCTTACGGTCAGCACCTAGTTGTGACTGACATTCCACAGAAAGCTGTGCTACGTCAATCAGATCCTCACCGCCCCTGTCCGGGATCACCAAATTTTCTTTTTTAGAATTTTTTATTTTTTCATTGGCAGATCTGCGTTCTTTTTCAGCACGTTTGACACAGCGTTTTTGATTTTTGTGGAATCTTCTAGATGAGTAGCCTTTATAGTCAGATTCGCATTCCACGGAGCCTATGATCTGTTTCTGTTCATCCATAAGTTTAATAAGGACTGAGGGACTATCATCAGGTGTCACCCTTTTTTCTGGCGAAGAGATAGGGATTGGTAAATCAAGCTTATTCTTAAGATCAATTAAGAAAGAGTTGATGGTCCCTAGTTCACATCGTAGCAAATCAAATTAATTTGATGGTTCAGAAGCAGAGCCCAGTATGTTAACAGGACAGGATTCTATAGATTGCGTACTTTGTTCGTGAAAGATCTTAGTTTTTGCCTCTATGGGAGACTTAGAATTTAAGAAAAACCCATTTAGTGCAAGAATGAAACCTTCCATCCTGGTTACTTTGGAAACAATCTCGCTCATAGTATGTTTAATGTCTCTCAGTTCTAAATGGGTGACATTGTGCCCTTTATCTAATAGAGCAAGTATTCTTATTATTACAGGAAAAGTGAAGGGTTCTTGATCTTTAGGGGTATGAGGTATACTGGTGTCATGCCCCGCATTCCTGCTTACACTCGTCCGGGGGCATCTATTTCCAGGTGGAAGCTGCCCTGGCGACTGTTTTCAGTTCGCGGAATACGCCGCACTACATCATCCAGCATTCCTTCTTCCCGCGGTCACCTGAAGCGCACGCAACGTGCCTTGCGTCCTGAAAATGATACCGGTATTTAGTACGGCGTATCCCTGCAACAAGTGCTCCTAAACTAAGTAATTAGTTCGAGTGCCCGAATTATTGACTTTCTGATTCCTGTGTTTCCTGGACCCGGCTTATGCTTTAAGGATTTCTCTTGAACGTTTTGTCCCTACGATTTCTGGCGCCATTTCCCTCGGCTGTTTTCCATTGGTAAACAAACTCACGGCTTTTCTTAACGGACTGCTTCCCTCTTGCCCTTGATTGTTGCGACGCCTTGGAACCTGTTAACCTCAAGTTTAACGCGATACAGAACACTAGGAAAATCTGAACAAACCCTCTTTTCAAGTTTCTTTTCCCTCTTCTGGCTGCTAACCCCACTGGCTTTCTGAACCCTTCAACCTCACGTGTGTCACAAGCCCACAAAAACACTCTTTTTCTGGATCTACCATCAACGCTGCTCTCATCACCAAACAGTTCTCTACACATCGAAGTGACCGATTGAACGCTCTCCTGATTTGGTGGTCACTACTTGGATTGGATATTTCCACTTTGGGGACGCTTTGCTGAATTCCTTGGGGATTATTTTTGGACTCTAGTTGCGCCCTCGTGCCGTTCGGGTTAGGTGGATTATTGCACAGACTTCCTTCAACTGAGACTTCCTTCCTTCTTCACCTTGTCATCACTTTGCTGAACTCACATAGGTTGCGGGACTTCCTTTTGGCTCAGCAGGTAAGAGAGGGTAATTGCGATTGATGTTGCAATACCCACAACTATATTAGAGACACTAAGAACCTGATTACCATCTTGCAAGGTCACCTTACGGAGCAATCCACTTAATTGAAGATCAGAAAAAGGAAAGCAAGACCAAAAGGCAATTAAGAGCGGTATCATAGCCTGGGCTGAACACCAGCTCAACCCAACATGCCTGGAGTAGATGTACTCAGAGATGTTAAATGATGGCTTCTTGTTTTATTTATTTCCCTTGTAGGGAACCTGGAAAATGAGACGCCTGTAAAAAGAAATAAGAGACGCTCGCCCGAAAAAGAAAATCAAGAACAAGACACAAAGCAAAATGTTGTCTTTTTTAGACAGAAACTTAAACTCTGACATTAATTATCAAGTCCTGAAGAAAGCGGATAGTAATATAGATCCCGCGGAAACCGGTTGACACAAAACAAATTTAAGGTGATGACCTGACCCCCAAGACAGGCTAATCAAAGAGCATGCTTGGGTGAATGATATCATTTTAAAAGCACAGTGTGATTGTGTAAGACTAGAAGTGTGAATAGATATACACACTATCCTATCAATCTGCAAATTAGATTGTGCATGGTCTTTAATGAAAACTATTAATGATAATTGATAAGTCACACGACTAGGAAGCAATACGAATAAAGAGGAATTGATTGACTTTAGAGTGTGCCACTAATTTTAGAGGTTAGCGAGAGAGGATAGGGCGAGTCTCTTATCTATCCCCTCACCTAGATAGGCGATACATCAGTGCTTACTAGGTGAAGAGCACCATCTGGAGGGATATCTATACTCTGCTATTAGGGATATTTAGCTAGTCATAGGTGACTTTAGATTGAGTAGTTAAATTAAGAGTGCCTGTCTGTGTTGTGGTACTAAGAACTGGCCGTAAACCATGTCTCGTGAGACCAAGAGCATCAAGGTCAAGTTCTTCCAGGAGGAGGCAGATGTCAGAGGAGTGTTTGGCAGCAGAGCGAGAGTTGAGAGTGGCAATATGGAGAAGGTTGCCGTATTTGAAAGACTTCCATGGAGGGGTACAAATCAAAGGTACGCCCTGCGGAGGTGTAGAAGAAGCCTGAGGGTGTCAGAAGAGGAAGGAGGAGAGGGCAAGGTAGCTAAGGAGGAGACAGCGGGGTAGCCAAGGAGGCCGTGTGGGGGAGACAACAGCAGGAGAGGAAAGGAAATTGATGAGGCGCGGGAAGCATCTGTCAAAGAGGAGAAGCTTTGCCTGATGGCCTTGGTTCACAGCATTTAACTGTTACACAAGTGAAAGGGATGAAATTCATTTATACGTGAGTGCTACTTTTCAGACTTCTCATTCTCCGACAATCAACAGTTTAGGCAGATGGGGGCACTTGGGCCACATCTAGGGTCTCCTGTGGCCAGAGCCACCAAGCACAGGCTAACAAGCCCTGGAGGTGTCTTGCGCTGGGGTCCAGACTGCTCTGGTGGCGAGAAACTACAATCCCCTAATGCTGTGGGAAGAACGTGCGTACGCAGCTTGTGTACATACCGGCTTTCATAAGGGAGAAGTCGTGCCGTGTCAGGTGCTGGTAATTATTGCTATGAGGCATGGGCGGGACCGCGTGTTTTCAAGAAGACGTTTCATGCATTCCCAGGCAGCAGCAGTGATTCCTCTTAGAACGGATAATCCCGGGCAGCGGCTGTAACTGGTACTGCATTAGAATGTGCTACACTTGCGGTCAGTGTGGAGGAAGTCCCCAGTTCCCTGAAGGACTGGGGAGTTGGGATGAATTTCTTCTGCTTGGGGGTTGACGGAGCAAGAATAAGTAATCCAGTAGAAGGTCAACCATCAAGCAGGATGTAATGGTTTAGCAAGTAACAGATGCAATCTTGCCCATTGCATTGAAGTTGTGCAGAGGAGTTTGTGCCAGCAACAAAGATAGGGCCTGATGCCAGGGTGTCCGGTGTTCAATTGTTTTCTCAGGGTAAAACTAGCGGGTGTACATGTTGGAGTATTAGTCACATAAATTAGAATGTCTAAAGAGGAACAGGGATGCGGGGGCAGATGGGATCGCATTCAGTAGTTCAAAGAGAACCTGTTTGTTGAGCCCTTCTTCGTATTGCTAAGATATCCGAGTGGACCATGTGCAATCACACTTAAGGTTAAAGGGCTTTAGGCCAGTTGTTACCAAGTAATGAATAATGTTGTATGTGAATGTTTCATTGTGCCATGCATGAGGTCACGACCTATCACAGACCAATCCCAGTAAAGGCAGACTTCGAACACGATCAGAAGATGGTAGTAAAGATTGTCAATGATCAATGAGAAAGAATGATTTGAGCAAAAGATGGTACTTCTTTATAAATGTTTTTTCCAATCATGTTTGAGGGGTGGGTGGTCATAAATTATCTTGAAGTGATTCAACTGTTGCTAAAATGTATACAAATGTATCAATTGATGTAATTTTTTGAGATTTGGGTTAGTTTGGTCCTACAGTACCATCTAAGTGTTCTCTGGATATTTGTACAATAAACCTTACTTTACGTACAAAACGTGCACTTGTACCTCAGGTGGTGAACTCAGTTTTGACTGAGGCAATTAGGGGTCTGCCCCAACACGAGTGCGAAAAAACCTTCACTCAGAGCTCTTCTCTGTCCAGGACTCGTATGTTGCATACGGGGGGAGGGAGTTCACACCAGTGCACAGTGTGTGAGAACAATTTCACTTGGAGCTCAAATCTGTCATTACATCAGAGGATGCATACTGGGGAGAGGCCATACCAATGCACAAAGTGCAGGGAAAACTTCAATTACAGCTGTAATCTATGCAGGCATCAAAAGCTGCAGACCGGAGAGTGACCATCCCAGTGCATGGGTGAGAGAAGCTGCACTCGGAGCTCTCCGCTGTCATCACATCAGATGCTGTATACAAGGGTGAAACCATACGAGTGCAAGAAAGACCTCAGTCCCAGTTCTCATCTGTACAGGCATCACATACTGCATACTGAAGAGAAACTAACAGCATACAACATGCATGCAAAGCTTCACTCTGGGCTCTGACCTGTACAAACATCAAATGGTCCACACTGGCCAGCAACTGAACCAGAGCACACAGTGCAAGTAAAACTTTGCCTAGAGGTCTGCTTCGTGCCACTGTCAGACAATCACTCCTAGTGAGAAATGTGTATAGCGTATGAAATGGAAGACAAGTTCCTCTCCAAGCTGTGACTTTTATGAACATTAGAAAAGCCTCTGAGGTGGGATTTTGGGCGTCATCAGAAGATCCATTCAAAAGGGGAAACATACCCCACCATTCCCATGTGGCTCATGGAGTAAGCAGTGAGGAGACATGTACAGATAACCTGAAAATTAGAATGCAAATAAAACCAGGACTGGATGAGCGGCCCACCCCTGACATGGATCACGAGTGCTGCAGTGTATTAAACAGTGTCAATGTATGTTCACATAATGCATCCATCAATTGCTTCATTCTGTCATGCAAAGCCTTCTATCGTGTCATTAAATTGATATGCCAGTTACAGCTGGTATTTCAGTGCCATTCTGCAGAGAAATAGCAAGTGCGCAATACTCTCTCCAGTACAGAAATGCCAACTTTGACAAATTACATTTTCATTTTGTGCTTCTTTAAAAGGATTTCAAAATAATGCAAAAATTAGATGATTGTATCCCTTGGCCCAAATGGGGCCCTTAGATATAGGGGGTTATGGAAAAATATATAAATACATATATAAGAAAAGACAAGCCACAAGAAGGAGTTTTAAAGCTTTTATTAAATGTGTATGTTTGTAACATGAATTTACCTGACTGTACCATGTTCCCCACCATGGGAGACACATGGAACCTTGAGGCTGAGGGATAATCGGCAGGCCTCCCCTGCCAACAGACAGAGACGGGGACTAGAATTTCCTGAAGAGGGAAGAACCATTAGAAGGTGACAGTTGAAAGGCAGAGAAACCAAAGATGAATGTAAAAAGGACAGAAAGAAAGAAAAGAGCTGTATGTTTGTTTTGTTTGTTTATTGAATTTATAAAGCGCACCAGACCCAGGAGTAACAGGGCGCGGCAGGGTTATGTACAGCTTACAAGGTTACATAGTGTATCAAGTACAATATACAGATAGTCAAGATTTCACAATAGATATAACAATAAACAATATACAAATGGTCAAATTTCACAGCAAAGACGGGGTTATTTACATCGTAGTTTTGTGGGGAGTGACAAACTTTTTGGACTGGAAGGCGCTGGTTGGATTTTATAATCCAATACTTGTTCGTAGGCAGTTTTCAAAAGAACATTTTTTAGATGGTCCAGGTTGTTGGTGTGTCACACATGAGGTTTAATAAGGTTTATTTCTTATTGTAATCAGCACCAATGAGAGACATCATTGGATGTACAGGTGATAATTAAAACATGATGATATGTTACACAGCCGACGCGCGTTTCAACCTAAGTCTTTTTCAAGGCTGTGTTTTTGGTGAGATAGTGAAGCGGTGTACCCAGTGTGGTGACATTCCAAGCCAATTAGTATGAAGGATATTTCATTCACATTCATTATGCATACATTAATAGGCAGTATCATGAAATATAGAAAAGCCAATTGCAATTAGAACAAAAAGGTACAATGTGACACCCAGGAGAGGTGATTTACCATGTCGAGTGATTGCAGGTGATAGTGACAGAGAATTTTTTTTGTTTGGTTGGACAGAACAAATTCACAGTTTAGGAAAATCAGGTGCCAAATTGCGGTTTGGTTAGTAACATGAAGAGAGAACAGTGTACCAAGGGAGAAAAAGGAACAAAAGAGGATAATACATTAGGGTTGGGTAAGTAGGGAGCTGAATAGACTTCCCAAATAGCCTCACAGAATTGGAAGAGTTAGAATCTTACCCAATTGGGTTTGAGGGTTGAGCTTCCAGGTGGAATGGGCTGGTCCTCCCAAGTGTGGGTGCCAGAGGGCTGGTTAGCCGTGCTGAAATGCAAAATATTTGGAGTGAGTGTTGATACCCTGGAGTCTTATACATTGGGCATTGGTGTGGTGGTGGCGTATTGTCCTGAACATTGGTGGTATAGGGGTGCTAAGGCCTGTTATGTGGTAGAAGGTTTACCAAGTCTGATAGTGTGACTGTGCCCACGTCCGGACATCATTAGTTAAGTTAGTATGGTCATGCGAGGCCTCTGCGGCTGCTGAGACAGTTTGTTTTTGTTGAAGCTATTGCCGTTTACCAGGCTCAATGGAAATCATATCCATGAACAATGAACTAGAAGGAGCTGCCATGTGGTTTTATGGCCTCCTCCACAAGATAATTCAACTATATGTGAGTGCCTGGTTAGTAAGGAGGGAGCTATAGTTAAGGGGAAACCGGTGTGCCCGATTGGGGTGTTTGTCGTATTATCGGCACGGTGCGTTGGAAATACGTGCTTATGTTAAGCGCATTGGGTTAGTCAAGGACTAAAAAGTTTTTCTAGGGCTGTGATCGACTCCTCAGTGCTGGCGGCAGCTAAGATAATTTAAGTGATTGTATTCACGTTGCAGCATGGCAACAGTCAGTGCGAACACGAATGTACAGGGGGGGCTAAGGTTATAGACAGGACGGCGAGAGTTACGCGTCCGTAGTGGCGCTGTGATTATCCCGCGTTGGTGCTTACCTTGGCCGGGTTCGGCAGTGCTGGTGTGTGGAGTCGTGTATCGGCTGCCACGAAATCGCACTCCTCCTGAACATATGGAAGTAGCGCTGTGATCATGTTTGGAGGGATGACTTTGTCATAAAATATGTTAATGTTAAAGGATATTTTTACCGCACACTATCACCACCGGAGTGGTCCCCTGGCGCTCTGGCGGCTCTGAAAAAGGGGAGCAGGAGGGGGTGGATTAGTGGGGAATAAGCTGGAAAAGTGCAAGAGAGCAGTGGTGTGCTGTTGGCAGCCTCAGCCCAGTGGGTATGTTGGCTGGGCTTGGGGTGTTTTACGGTCGGTAGTCATTGTGTGCTGTTGTGCAAGTCTATGTGTGGTTTGTTTTGTTGTTGCAGTGTTGTGAAGTTTGTGCAGATTGCTGCGTTTTAGGTTTGTGTTTGGTTAGAGTCAGAGGTGTATGCAGAAGGATGAAATTGTTGGTTGGTTAGTTGGCATTGCTGTCCTTGCAATTATGGGATTACATCTAGGTGCGGTACATGCTGACATTCACATTTCTATCTAGATGCGGTGCAAACTAAAGTTAAGAATTCCATACAAGTGTGGTGCATGCTAACCATCACATTTGTATCTAGATGCGACGCAAGCTAACGTTAAGGATCCTGAGTGTGGCACATGCTAACAATCACATTTCTATCTAGATGCGACGCAAGCTAAAGTTAAGAATCCTGAGTGTGGCACATGCTAACAATCACATTTCTATCTAGATGCGACGCAAGCTAAAGTTAAGAATCCTGAGTGTGGCACATGCTAACAATCACATTTCTATCTAGATGCGACGCAAGCTAAAGTTAAGAATCCTGAGTGTGGCACATGCTAACAATCACATTTCTATCTAGTTGTGACGCAAGCTAAAGTTCAGAATTCTAAGTTTGTGAGAAATATGTGAGAGTGTGTTAAATGTTGCAAAATGTATATAATGTGCAACATTTGTGTGGCTCAGAGAGAATCGGGTTAGTTTGACTACAGCGTCATTTAGCCCCTCCCAGCCGTTTTTACAATAAACTTGCTTTACGGAAAAATTTGCACTTGCTTCTTATGAGGTGGGTCTATTTTGAGCAAGAAGATCGGAGGTTCACCCCCACAACCTGCCCAAACACCCCATAGGCACAATGTGAATTTGAGTGTTCGGCCAAGTGTCATTTGCGCTGTCTCTTTGGCACATGGTTCTTGGCTGACCCAGATGTTGATGAAAGCCGATGGGAGCGGTGCCCTAGGCTTCCATGCTCCGAGCTCCCAGGGGAGTGGTGGTCAATGGTGGGTCAAACTCCTGGGCCCGCAAGTGTGCAAGAGTAACTTGCAGGGAGTGCACGAGGGACTCAGACATAGCTGAAAGCCCCTCATTTCCCTCATGGACCCTTTGTGGAAGGATGATTAGGGCAGAGGTGGTACGGCCTTGTGCCTGTGCACCCATGCGGCTGCTGGCCTGGGTGCACTCACGCAGCAGCCTCAACTCAGTGAGCTGCTGCTGGGAGAGAGTAGTCATTGCCCCATGCCTGTCCTCCATTGCACATAGTCATGCATCCATGTCGTGGATGCTGGGCATGGGTGGAGGAGGGGGCTGTTGTGCAGTGTTGCATGGCTGAAAGACTGGGTTGGGTAGGGGGTGTGGTGGTAATCCTCCATGCTGTACCTTCCACAATGGCCTGGTGGCTGGTGTGCCCATGGTGGTGTGGAGGTCACAGGAGGTACGGTGGAGCCACTGACCACAGCTGGTATGCTGGTGGCATCTGGCAGTGGTGCTGGCAGGGAGGCCTTCCCAGGCCCGCATGCACATGCTGAGCCTAACATTGACTGCCAGGTGCACCACTGTCAGAGGCTGTGCTTGCTGGGGTGAGAGGAATATGCCGTTAGTCTTCTGGGAGTCACTTCTGTGGCATCGCATTACACTTGCGCTACATCGTGTGTGTTGTCATGCTGTTTCTTCTTTACTTTACATTAATAGATTTATTATGTGCCTCCATGGACCCTGGGGCTTGAGGGCGCGACGAGACATACAACATAAAAACAAGTAGGCCCTGGGGAATACTATATTCAGCTGGTGAAAAAGGCTGCCTACGTGAACAGATGAGCTTTTAGTTTCTTTTTAAATGTTTCAGTGCATTCCAGGGATCTCATCTCTGGAGGAAGATTATTCCATACTTTTGGGGCAATTGCAGAGAAGGCTGTGTTAACAGTACAGTATTTGGGAGTGGTGAGAAGATTCTGATTATTAGATCTTAAAAATCTGTCATAGGATCTTGTGACCAGTAGCTGTTGTAGATATTCTGGCATTTTACCCGATCTACACCTCTGAACAATGGTTAGGATTCGGAAACGGATCCTCGCTTCAATCGGTAGCCAGTGTAGAGAGCGTCTGGCCGATGTGACATGGTCCCTGCGTTTGAGCCCGGTCACTACTCTGACAGCTCCATTCTGACAAACCTGGAGTTCTGGCTAGTTTTATCAATACCTACGAGTAAACTGGAGCAGTAATCAATTTTTGCCCCGATGATTGCTCTAGCAATCGTGTCTGCATTCTCTTGGGAGATCAAGGGTCTTAAGTGAGCCAGCAACTTTATATAATATGCGCATGATGACACCATGCTGCTTACATATGGTCTTATGGTAGGATGCTGATCAAGTACTACTCCAAGAGTTTTCACTTTCTTCAGTGGAGCAATCATTTCTGTCCCTATGTGAAAACTTCATATGCCATGCCTAGTTTCTGTAGAATACGAGTAGACCCAATTACCATCAGCTCGGTTTTGTCCTTATTGGGTGCTAATTTATTGTGAATCATTCATGACTCAATGAGGTCAAATAGTTTATTTCCATTTCATCCAATTCATGATTCCCGGTAAGGAGTACGACACATTGCGTGTCATCAGCGCAATTCGTAAATACTATGCACTCATGCACCAGCCTAGTGAAAAGTGGGAGAGTGAAAATATAAAAACACAGTGAGGTACATGCAACTTGAGAGACCCCACAACCAACATTAAATGGTACTGATTCTGTTTCTCCAAGGTAAACCCTACTTTCGCGATTGCCAATAAAAGAGGACACCCATTGAGTAGCAAGTGGTGAAAAGTTTGCAACTTCCTTTAACCTGGTGGACATGATTGAATAGTCCACCAGGTAAAAAACGGCCGATAGGTCCAGCAACATTAGTAATGAGGCTTCATTCCTGTCCATACGAGTAAGTAGCTTAGATTTCAGCTCAAGGAGTGCAGTCTCAATACCAAACCCCACTCGAGAGCCCGATTGGTGGTCATTAAGGAAGGGATGGGTTTTAAGATGGGCTGAGATTTGTTTGTACCCCACATGATCTAGGATTTTCAGTAGAAAGGCAGTATTAGTAATAGGCCAATAACTACTAGGCAAATCGGTTGACAATCCAGTTTTTTTCAGAATTGGCATCACCCATGCCTTTTTTAGATCCTGGGGAGCCATACCACTTATCAAAGAGGTATTAATACATTTTCCTATTGCTCCTAACAATGTGGTTGGGCATGATTTAATAATCATTGTTGAAACTCCTCCTCATGAACTCTTGAACCATAAAAATGCATCTAAATTACAGACCCCCTGGACCCTTGGGCTCCTTTCGAAGAAGAAATCAATACGCTTCTTTCTACAAACACAAAACCCTAATCACAAATCCTGACACAAGGCGATTTTAACTTAGGCCTCAATGACCCCTCAGACCAACTTGCAGTGTCGGTAGCCAATTCCTTAGCTGACTTGGGCTCACTCAAAGAGTCTTACTACCTACCCACAACAAAGGAAGAATCCTTGATTGGATAGCAGACCGTAACTGTATCACAACCATAACTTCTATTGAACCACAACCCTGGGCCGACCACTCCCTACTGGCCTTTAACCTTCAAGATTGTACCCTACCGAATAGAGAAAATCTTATTGCCCCTTCCATGTCAACCAGGAATAAAAAGATTATTACAGTGGATAAACGTTTGCCTTTCCTCCATCCCCTACTTAAGTCCTCCTTAGCCTCCTCTGACCCATCAGAATTATTGGACCTTGTATGGGAGCGAGGGGCCCCCAGGCCCCTCACACCGTACACTCCTCAGTACAAGGCTTGGACCACGTACCTCCAGTAGTGGGTTCGCCCCCTGCCCTTATGTAATGTTAACCACGGTTGACAGCTGCATAGATGGGAACACTGAGCAGGACGCGGGGCATCCATCTTTTGTGCCCCCTTTTGACTCCATCTTGGTAAACAGGCCTCACTGCGATAGTACAGCAAGGCTCAGCTCCCCTTCGATCTCTGCAGCCAAGGACACAGACACACATGGCGCGCAGGCAGCTGGCAGGCCCCCACCCTTGCTCCCCCTCTGCAAAGGAAAGCTTTGTGATCCCATTCTCACGCCGAAACTGAAGACATTTGCAACAACTAACAAATACGATACAAGTCACCTTCCTCTGAGATCATGGCCCTGCATGAGAATCGGCGCGTGTGAACCAGCATGAGCTAAGCACTTTGCTCGTCCATCTCCTTAAACGTACAGTCACCCACCCCCACCTAGAGTAACTTACTGCCATCCTGACCCTGTGTCCCCGCGAGGTATCCCTTTCATGTGCCAGACTGTTGCCTGCGCTGCGAAACCCACCCAGCACACACACAACTAACCGTAGAATTTTACCACAGTATGTTTTTACTTAACAAAAGTCCAAAGCTTGAGACTTGTGTGCAACACAGCCTAACCCTTTTTAATAAATGCATAATAAAGGTCAAGGCCTCCAATTAAAGCCATGAATGACCCAAGTGTACCGACAATAAGGTTCTATGAGTGATTTATGTAAGAAATGTAATAGTAGCATAAAATGTTCATATATTTTGTTATTTAGAAAATGCAACATATTAGCTTAGGTAGTGACCACAGCAACACAACCTTCACCCCTGTGAAGTACAAGATGCCTGACGTCCATCATCTCATCAGCCGATCAGCCAACCAGGAGAAAGAGATGCCACCCACACCTACAGCACCATACCGCCTGGCCAATCGCGTCTACTTAGCATTTCTTGTTAGATTTATTTTGAATAATATAAAAGCATGTACTAATGTTTATGATGCAGTGTGTTTTTGGGATATTTCTGAGCCTAGAAATAAATCCTACCTTGAACTCTCGCAGCCGGTTCTCTGTGCCTCATTCCCCGACAGGGGTTTTGTTGGTTATTTATTTTTATTACACGTGCAAGTCAGTGTAGGCACTAACATTTTGGTGACCCCCGCGACGTGATTTAGAGAGGTGCCTCGAGGCCTGCACCACACGGCAGCGAGATCCAGGATGCCCCCAGCAAAACCATCACCTCCACGGTTGACCAGACTGTGCACACCACGAAGAAGGGTCAAGGGTTCCCGGTTGACGAATACCCGATCGAAAAAAGCTGCTCACTGAGGTGGGCCACGGCTTGGTTGGGGGACAGACCTGAGCGGGGTCCGGCCGTGAGTGGTGACCCTCAGAGTACCTGACTGAACACGTGAAGTGCCAGTTGCGAAGACCTCAAGGGAAGGTAAGGGGGAAATACGGGAAGGAGGGAATTAGCAACAAAGGGAAGGTAGATAAGAATAGGGTCTGTGTGAGTGACGGCGAGGCTTTTCTGATCTATCCTTTATATGGCCATTAGGTTTTTGTGAGAAGTGAGAAGAACAAGAGAAGTGGTATCCTAGCCCGAACGGGGTAGAATGCGGCGCCGCGTAGCATTTGTCCCGACCAAGTGCAGAATAGAGATAAAGAGAAAATAGTAGGGGTCTCGTATATTGAGTAGACTCATAGTAGTTTTTTACAACATTCTTTTTCTGTGGAAGTAAGAAATCTTGAGGTAGAATAAAGGTGAAAGAGGTGGGGAGTGAGTGAATGAGAAATAGCAAGCAGAGTAGGGAAGAACAATAAAAGGGGGTGGTAACGGGAACAGGGGGAGAACAAACGCGCGCAGGCAGTACATGTGCATGTTGCATGATTATATGTTTTGTCGGTCTGCTTTGTGTATATGTCTTGTTGAACACGCCAAAGTATTTCAGTGCAACAATTTGTTGATTAATGAATTATATGCAAATAAATAAATTGTAAAAGGTGACCAGGTAACACCTCTCAGAAAGTCCAGTGGATATGATATTCAATAACTGCTAGTATTGATAAAAGCGTATTTTACATATTGTAACTGGCATACCAACTGAAGGGTGGGAGGAGACTCAAGGGTACTAGAACATAAAAGAAAGGAAGAACAAATCGCCATGGGGAGAGTGACACCATTGGCACACATCTGCCAGCACCTTCCACTATATAGCGACAGGATACAGAAGTATCATGAACAGTGGATTACTGAGATCAAAGGAGACAGTGTTATACCGATTTGGCCAGAGGGAGGGTCATTCGATAAAAGAGTATTGGATCTAGTATCAACACATTTGCTAGCGCGATACAAAGGGAAACAGTTGCAGAACCGAAGGGAAGTATTAGACCTGTGGCGAATGTTTGAAGAAATTACCCCCACGGCAGAGGTAGGTACAAGCCGATTGATAGAAAAACAAAGAATGCCGGAAGAGTAAGTGGAACACCAAAAGACGAGTGCTCAACAACTACAGCTGAGAATGAGGTAACAAAAATCTATCCCTTAATGACAAGGCCAGCAGTAGGGTTTAGCAAACCCCTATATATACAGCCCACCCCCCACTCCTCAGTGCGGGGCAACAGCCCCTGCACCCCCACCATACGACAAAGGGGCCTGCCTGTACGGCCCGACAAGCGCACCTCCTGTGAACTTAGCACAATTAACAGGCGATTTAGACCGCCAGCTAGCATACGCACAAATGAAAATAACCCGGTTAAGAGAAATATGCGACAGAGGACAAATGCTGCCAGGGGGAGGGGAGACACCCCCACTGACAATGGCAGATCACACACCTCCGGTAAGGACAACAAACAACACAACCCCAGCAGCCTCAGAATCAGGACAATCTATAGCGTCACAAGGAACGTCAGCACAGCAAAGACGGGAACAAGAGTGGCGGTCGGGGCAGTTCCTGTTCCAGTTGAATGACAAACCAGTGAGAATTATACGCCCGGCTTCCCCAGGTAGCCAACAAAGTGAAGGCCAGGGTGGCGGACAAGGAAGTGAGCACGAAGAAAACTGGGAAGATAACAATGAGCAATAATCAGAAATAGAGGAAGTATAGGATGATTTAGATGAATATGAAGAGGCAGCTGCTGCGAGAGGATCCCCATTGCCAAACTGCCATTACCCAGACACACCGGCACCACCATTATGGCAGGGTAGATTAAGACAGCGAACAGGGAACATCCTGGTAAGTAAAACCAAGAGACGGACAGCCAGTAAAACAGGAAAGAAACAGAAGATGCCATTGATACAAAAAGGGGCAGGTAGGCCAAACTATATCCCGTGGGCCCAAATGGACAAAAACAACCTATTGCAACTCCTCCCCCCGCTTACGGGAGGGGCGGGTAAATGGATACATGCATTTGAGAAAAACACGGCAGGAGTGCCGTTAGCGATAGGTGATGTAAAAAGCTTGTTAGTATCAGCAATCGGGGACCAAACAGACACAATATGGGAAAGAGCAGGGTTCCCCGGGGTAACAATGAGCTGTGATCGTCACGATGGATCACCATTCAACAATGTTCGAGCACAAGTATGGGACGCATTGCGGCGTGCATTTCCGGACATTCCAGATTTACATTCAGTGATGCAGTGCATGATGGAGGATAGCGAGGATCCTGCGCAATTCATATTGCGGGTGCAAGACTTGTGGAGAAGCGAAACGGGAACGGCGTGGAATCAATCCACAGCCTTGTTCTATTTTATCATCAAAAAGGGGCTGCCGAAAGAGGTGCAGAAGGCCTTGGACAAAATAGCTGGGATAGAAGCCAAGGGGTGGCCTAAAATTCAGAGCATAATTGTACATCATTGGAGGAGGATCAAGGAGAAGGAAAAGGAGATTACACAAAAGAGGTTGGCCGATGAAGCGAAACTGGTGCAGAAAAAGTTAGTGAAGGTCGCCGCCATTAATGCCAGTGGAACAGCAGATAGAGAGAACGAGGAGGAGGAAAATGTAGGAGAAAGGACGGTTGGGATAGCAGCGCTGTGGGCAGGAGAGGAACAAGGACAGTGGAACGGAGAGGAGCAGCCATGCCAAGGATCACAGTGGCCGGACAGACCGGCCCGAGGAAGAGGTGGGTACCGTGGTCAGAGTGGAGGATTCAAAGGAATGGGAAACAGAGGGTATGGTGGGCAAGGACCGAGAGGAGGACAACAGGGGTCATGTTGGAATTGCGGGAGGTGGGGACATTACTCACGAGATTGTACAATTCGACTGTCAGGGTATTTTCAGGGGCAGCAACCCATGAACAATGAGCAGAGGTGGGGCTGCCCACACCCAGGCAGCCCTCATGGAGCTCCAATGGGGAGAGGGGGACCGCAGGATCAGTATTGCTATGAACCCCCAATGCAACAGAGACAGCAGCCCCACAATAGCAGCAGCCACAACAGCACAATGCACCACAGCCCATGGCAAGACAGAACTCGGTAGGGAATGTAAACTATAACCCTTTTGCAGCAGCCGCAAACGGTGCACTCGCGCCGTTTCAAGGTGTAAGAGTGGTGGGTGATAACGTTTTCTTAGCACCGGGGCAGCAAAAATACCAAGATTAGGACAGCCCACAGGGAGCACTTGCGTGTCCAGTCCTATCCACCACCCTATGTGCAGAAGAGGAACCACTAGTGGCGGCAGAGATAGGAAACAAACAGTTTATCTTTATGGTAGACTCTGGAGCAGAAAAATCATGCCTTACTGAAGGGCAATTTCAGCTCTCGGGCAGGAATTTGGAAACGCAGGGGTTCTCTGGGGCTATTTTAAAAGTTCCTTACACAAAAGATCTTGATATAACAGTGGGGGGAAAAACAGTGCGCGCACCCTTACTGTACTACGAAGACACGCCAATCAACCTGCTGGGACGAGACTTGCTCAGCAGATTAAACAGGACCATAGCCTTTACCGAACGAGGGATAGTATGCTCGACGCCAGGGGTATGCCCAGTACGAGCACTCCTGATGATAAGCACGACCATGAACGAAGTTGCAGTGTGAGGGATCCCCATTGACATGGACATGTTTGTCTATGGAATCCAGGTGCTAGCCCGAGTGGTACCTGAAATAACACAAAAGGAGTGGAGACTACCATCAGATTTCATATTCCGCCCAATCACACCCACAGATGTAGTGCCAGGCACAATTATATCTATAGACATTGAGGCAGTTCAAGTATCAAACAAACGCATTGTGGTCATAGGTCTGGACACGCAAGGACGCGAGTGAAGAATTGTGCTATGCATAGAACCCAACATAATGCTAAAAGAGTTAACTGATGAAGAATTGTTCACTGATAACGAGGGGGATGGAGAGATAATAATGGAAATAAGCATACCATGTGACATTATGATCCAGTACAGAGAAATACACAACTCACTCATGGCTAACATAAAGGCCCCGCTGACAATATTTGAGGAAGACATGGCCAAGGTAGCACCTGAAATTTGGACTACAGGGCCACACGATGTGGGACTGTTACATGAGGTGACTCCCATAAAAATAAAATTAAAACCAGGTACCCTCCCACCCAGAGAGAAGCAGTACCCCATATCCAAAGAAGCAGAGGAAGGTATCAGAGAAACAATAAATGCACTTCCGAGTCAAGGTATCATAGAACCATCAACTTCCCCATGTAACACAGCGATTTTTCCGATCAAAAAAGCAAAAGGAGGGGCGTGGAGAATGATTCAAGATCTTCGCCCACTCAATGACGTCATCCAAAAAGAGTTCCTGTTAGTGCCTAACCCGGCATCAATCTTGTACAGTATACCCAAAGACACAACCTGCTTTACTGTAATTGATTTGAAAAATGCCTTCTTCTCTGTGCCACTTGCCCCAGAGTCGCAGTACCTTACAGCCTTCACATTAGGGAACAACAGATATGAACACCGCAGACTCCCACAAGGGTACTGTGAAAGCCCAAGTATTTTCAATAGAGTACTACGAGAAGACATCGGAAACATAGATGTAGAGAGCACCATTATACAATACGTAGACGATTTACTCGTCTGCAGCAAGACAGAAGAGGAGTGCAGAGAAGACTCGGTAACACTGCTTAACGTATTGCCTGCCAAGGGATACAAAGTAGACAAAGGAAAGGTACAATACTGCCTCGCAGATGTTGTATACCTCGGCCAGCAAATATCTAAAGATGGAAAAAGAATACTACCAGACAGAGCAGCTGCCATTCGACACCTTATCATACCAAAACAGTGAAGGACATGCAGAAATTTCTTGGCATATGTAACTATTGCCGAGCATGGATCCTTGATTACGCAGCATATACACGACTAATGCTCCAAGCACTGAAGGAGGCACAAAAAAGCAGGGCCCCAATAAAATAGACGCAGGACATGATTGCCCAATTTTCCAGATTAAAAGAGCTCATTGCAGACACTCCAGTCCTATCAAATCCAGATTATGAACGAGAATTCTTCTTATTTTCACACAGCAATGGAACGCTGATGACAGCAGTACTGACACAAAAAACATCACTAGGCCACAAGCCATTAGCGTACTACAGTGGAACTCTAGATCCAGTAATGCAGGGACACTTCGCTTGCGAACAGGCCCTCGCTGCAGCGGCCTTCGCTATTGAAAAAAGCGCTACAATTGTGATGGGATGTTCGGTGACACTATATGCAGAACATTCATTATTTGCAATCCTTGAACGATCAAAATCGACCCTCCCAACAGAGAGAGCATCTGCTTATGAAATAATAACATCTAGCCCAAACGTGCACGTGGTCAGATGCAAAACAGTGAACCCAGCCACGTTCATTACAGAGCCATGCACAACAGAAGACATACAGGAACACGATTGCAGCACATATGAGGGAGAGGGCGATGACATTCCCAAAGCAAGTGAAAATGCCCTTACAGAAGGAGAAATCTACTTCATAGATGGGTCAGCCTCAATAAACCCAGAGACAGGAAAACACGTGGGGATGGTGGTGGTGCGCATGAAAGAAGATACTTATGAAATAATTGTTCAAAAGCGGCTCCCCTCACATTACTCTGCACAAGCAGCTGAACTGACTGCACTAATTGACGCATTACACACAGCCAAAGGCTGTGCAGTAACCATATATTCAGACTCAGCTTACGCCACCACCACAGTTCATTCAGGGCTATCACGATGGCGGAGAAGGGGGTTCAGGAGAGCAGATGGGTCCCCCGTACAACATGCCACATTACTAAACGAACTAATAGAAGCTTTAGCAGAGCCATCGGTAGTGGCAGTGGTTAAATGCCAAGCCCATACCAACAACACAGATGCTATCTCATTGGGGAACGCGGCAGCCGACGGTGCAGCGAAGGAGGCCTCGTACTTCAAAACCTTGACTACAGCGCTTGATAGCATTGCCCCTTTAAAAATGCGCAAAAGCAAACCTAAAGCACACCTGAACTCGTGGTTCACCCCCAAACTCAAAGCTTTAAGAAATGAAAAAAGGAACTGCAAGACATCCTGGAGAAACAACCCCTCCATAGCCAATAAAGACATCCTGCTCAAAATCGCAGCCAGCTACAAAGAAGAAATTCTGCTAGCAAAAAGGGATACTTACAACAATAGGATTGAAAAGGTAAGTTCAAGTTCTAAAGAACTATTTAGTATTCTAAGAGAATTTGAATCCCCCATCCCTACCATTGAGTACTGCATCAAGGACAAGACCTGGTGCACCAAAATTTAAGAAGCTCTAACCAATAAAATCACTCTGCTTCAAAAGAAAATAGTAGCCAAAAAGCAGAACCTGATACCTCAGCCTGCTACACCTAAACCTACCCATATCCTTCCGAAACCACAGCAACGCTTCAATCAGTGTCCACCCAGGAAGTAATTAACATTATTGCCTCACTTAAACCCTCCAACTGCCAAGGAGATTCCTGCCCAGCATCCATCATCAAAGATGCGGCCAAAGAACTCGCCCCATTTATCACCACTCTCATGAATGCCTCCTTTCGCACAGGCACCATTCCAACTAACATGAAGAACTCATGAGTACTCCCACTCTTAAAAAAAAAAAAAAAACACATTAGACCCTAGCATCCTCACTAATTTTAGACCCATTACCACTGTCCCCTTTTTTCCTAAAATCATTGATAAGGCTGCCTACAACCAGACTCAAATGTACCTAGAGACCCATAAGCTACTCGGACTAAGACAATCTGGATTCAGACCCCAACATGGGACAGAAACGGCCCTGATCGATTTGAAGATCCAAATCAATGACCTGAAGGTCAAAGGGAAACCTGCTCTCTAGCTTCTGTTGGATCTGTCGGCCGCCTTTGATCTGGAAGATCACAAGGTGCTTTGTAGACACTTATCCACTGCGGCCCACTTTTCAACAGAGACAACAGCGTGGATCCAATCCTTCCTAAACTATAGATCCATGAGAGTCTTCTCAGCCTCAGCAGCAGCGGATCCTATCCCCATCTCATGAGGTGTCCCACAAGGTTCATGTGTTTCACCGACTGTGTATAACGTGTTCACCAAACCATTATTTGATGATCTGGACCATTGTGTCACCTACACGAACTATGCAGATGACAGCCAGATCCTCCTTCCCCTAACAGGAGATTAGGACAAGGACCTTGCTCTGGTCAATAACATCTACCTCATCATTCAGGCCTGGATGGCCACTCACGGCCTGTGCCTGAATTATGAGAAGACTGAATTACCCCTTTTAGCCTCTCCTGCCAACATGGAGAAAGTGAGTAACCAGTACCTATCTTTTAACATTGATGGTAATGGCATAAAGGTGGCTAATGCAGTTAAAACCTTGGGTTTTTACCTAGACTCCTCCCTGAGTCTGCGTAAACAGGTTAGTGCAACAGCCTCGATAATATCATACACTTGCAAGCTTATTCATTCTTGCAAAGGCTTTCTCTCCTCGAAAAGTTGCATCACCCTAGCTCGAGCGCTTGTCTGATCAAAAATTGATTACTGCAATGCACTTTACCTAGGTGTCAGCAAGTACATCACCAACAAACTACAGATCCTGCAGAATAATGCCCTTAACACAGCCCTGGGTATCTCCACACGGCAACATATCTCAACCACTAAACGCAATAACAATTGGCTTTCCATCCAAGAAAGAATCCAGCTCAAAACAGCGTCGCTGACTTAAAATTGCCTTAACTTTGCTACCCCTCAATACCTGGCAGATACATTCTCCAAAAACAACCCCATTAGACCCACAATGATGTCCAATTCTGTCTAGCTAAGGGTGCCGAGGTACAAATCTAAAAGAGCGGGGGGTAGCAGCTCCCAGTTATGGCTGCCCAACTATGGAACTCCCTCCTCCACCCACTACAAACAGACAAATCCTTTTAGAAATTCAGAAAAGACACCATACAATGGCTGATCCCCAAAGACACCCCGCAACAGGCCCCTAGCTCTGTCCATGTATAGTCACACTATACCTGGTAACTCCCACCCCTGCCTGCACGGACCGACTGTGCACTCACCTGTGCGCTATATAACGAGGGAAGCTTACACCCTCTTTTCCTATACCCCATGCCCGCCTTTACACTTGTATTTAATTGTATATATCCATCGTCAGTAATGTTGTATTTCGTATGTACATATCTTGCCTCAGTTCAAGTTGTGTATCACTATGTATGTACCATGTCTTTTTGTATATATAACTCTATGTACTGCCTACTCTGTAACCATGATTATGCATATTCTTGTAATCCGCCCAGATACCTTAGGGTGTGGCGCGCACTATCAATAAACAAACAAACATCTAATTTTTGCATTTGGTGGGTTTGAGCTGTTTAATGATAGTATCCAGTTCCATTAGTGAGATTGTCGTAAAGTTAAAAACAGGAATGGAAGAGGATTTCTCATAAATCCACTTTGGTGTTGCATTTTCTTGACTCGAGATATTGTTTTTCTCAGTAATTGTGTTTATGATTTTCTTCAGTTTATCCTGCAACGCTTGTTGCATCAAGTCACACCAGACAGTGTTATTTTTTATACATTTTTCAGGAGGGTGTGGTTAGTTAGTGCCTGCTCCTTAAGGATGCTAAAAAGCGCTTTAGTATCTGACTGGGCATTTCTAATCCTGGTATTAAAGAAAGTTTTCTTTGCTTCCAGAATTGCCAGTTTGTAATTTTTAAGTTCCAAGGGAATCCATCGTTCTGTGGATTTTCCAAGTATGGAAATACTTCAGACTAAGGGCTTTCATGCATTGTAATGCTGGTGAGAACCGTGCATTCCACTTGCGCTCTGCCTTCGGTGTCTTTTTCTTGAATGGTGCTATGGTATCAGCGATATTGATGATCAGTCTTGCTCCTCTGGCCGATCCTTTGGTTGCAAGCCTGAGTATGCTGTCCTGTGGTCTGCGTGGGACAGTCCCCACAGCTGTGTCTTGTCTGCCAGGGCCTGCAAGATGTCAGTCTTGCTCCTCTGGCTGATCCTTCGGTTGCAAGCCTGAGTATGCTGTCCTGTGGTGTGCGTGGGACATTCCCCACAGCTGTGACCTTGTCTGCCAGGGCCTGCCAGATGTCAGTCTTGCTCCTCTGGCTGATCCTTCGGTTGCAAGCCTGAGTATGCTGTCCTGTGGTGTGCGTGGGACATTCCCCACAGCTGTGACCTTGTCTGCCAGGGCCTGCCAGATGTCAGTCTTGCTCCTCTGGCTGATCCTTCGGTTGCAAGCCTGAGTATGCTGTCCTGTGGTCTGCGTGGGACAGTCCCCACAGCTGTGACCTTGTCTGCCAGGGCCTGCCAGATGTCAGTCTTGCTCCTCTGGCTGATCCTTCGGTTGCAAGCCTGAGTATGCTGTCCTGTGGTCTGCGTGGGACAGTCCCCACAGCTGTGACCTTGTCTGCCAGGGCCTGCTCGATGTCAGTCTTGCTCCTCTGGCTGATCCTTCGGTTGCAAGCCTGAGTATGCTGTCCTGTGGTCTGCGTGGGACAGTCCCCACAGCTGTTACCTTGTCTGCCAGGGCCTGCTCGATGTCAGTCTTGCTCCTCTGGCTGATCCTTCGGTTGCAAGCCTGAGTATGCTGTCCTGTGGTGTGCGTGGGACAGTCCCCACAGCTGTGACCTTGTCTGCCAGGGCCTGCCAGATGTCAGTCTTGCTCCTCTGGCTGATCCTTCGGTTGCAAGCCCGAGTATGCTGTCCTGTGGTCTGCGTGGGACATTCCCCACAGCTGTGACCTTGTCTGCCAGGGCCTGCCAGATGTCAGTCTTGCTCCTCTGGCTGATCCCTCGGTTGCAAGCCCGAGTATGCTGTCCTGTGGTCTGCGTGGGACATTCCCCACAGCTGTGACCTTGTCTGCCAGGGCCTGCTAGATGTCAGTCTTGCTCCTCTGGCTGATCCCTCGGTTGCAAGCCCGAGTATGCTGTCCTGTGGTCTGCGTGGGACATTCCCCACAGCTGTGACCTTGTCTGCCAGGGCCTGCCAGATGTCAGTCTTGCTCCTCTGGCTGATCCTTCGGTTGCAAGCCTGAGTATGCTGTCCTGTGGTCTGCGTGGGACAGTCCCCACAGCTGTGACCTTGTCTGCCAGGGCCTGCTAGATGTCAGTCTTGCTCCTCTGGCTGATCCCTCGGTTGCAAGCCCGAGTATGCTGTCCTGTGGTCTGCGTGGGACATTCCCCACAGCTGTGTCCTTGTCTGCCAGGGCCTGCCAGATGTCAGTCTTGCTCCTCTGGCTGATCCCTCGGTTGCAAGCCCGAGTATGCGGATTATTGAAACCCTCAACCATTCTAGGCTCAGCAGAGAAATAAATGGGATATGGAGAGTCCAACAGGTGCGTCATATGTGCTCATGTGTTTTGTAATAATTGCAGCATTGCTTGGAAATGTAAACCAATATCTAAAGGCCCCTGAGAACACACACCTGGACACTTCCAGAAAGCACTGAGGCAGGAAGGCAGCGGCCATTAATAAAGCTTCTGCAGTCTTCAGTTTAATAAAATGTGTACTAAAGAAATGTCACCAATAGCACTCAAAGTGAATCATGAATTAAGGCAGACCTTAATTAAGCTTGAGGGGAGATTGTTTTTTTTTTTTAAATAAAATGAACAAAATTGGCAGCCTACTGCTTTATCACAGTTGAGAAAACTGCTTTAAACCTCTAATAGCATTCATCAGGTGCACACCACCAGCAACTTGACATTTTACACATAGGTCCAATCTGCTAGGAAAAACGCTGCTCCATAATCCTTAATGCTGAAAAAGCCTTCCTTAGTCTTTTCTGGAAGTGGTGATCAAAAAGATGCCTTCGTTATAACATATTGGGCCTCATTACAACTCAGGCGGTAAGGGGTTTACGGCGCCGTAAACAGCGCCGACCCTTACCGCCTGAGTACGAGGTCCCTTAGCGCCATGGAGATCTTAACGGCTGCTTTTTGCAGCCGTTAAGATCCATGGCGCTAAGGGACCATGGAGTTAATTACGCCACCGTAATTTACGGTGGCGTAATTAACGCCTTCCCCACTCCCATTATGCCCTATGGGGCAAAAATGGGAATGGGGAAGGGTAAATGGGGATTGGGGACTTACCGCCCCGCCAAACTCGGAATGGGGCGGTAAGTCCGCCAACCACCATGGCGTAAACGTAGTTTACGCCATGGTGGTAAAGGTACGACCCAAGCGGTAACTTACCGCCTGGGTCGTAATGAGGCCCATTGACACAATCAAAACCATCCATAAGAACCTTGTGTATGCGAGATTTCCCTTGCAGCCCATGGGGCCAGGGCGTTTAGGGGCATCTTTTTCGCTTGGGTACTACTGGCGACTCCCTCAAGCTCACCAAGCTCTCAAGGTGGGAGTGGCGACAGACAAGCCCAGGATTGGCTATCAGGGGGCGAGTGGGTGGTTCACATGTGCAGTGCACACTTTTCAAAATGACCACCATATGAGAGAGCACCCACACACTATTATTAACAATAATCTTTATCTAAAAACACACCACACTTACAGGTAAGTAAACTTTGAAAAATAAGGTGCCACAATGTATCAGGCATACAGATAAATTCAAGAGCGATTCAGTTCCAGAAAAGTCCCTTTACCAGAAGGAACAATGTGATAATATTGATATTTTATTTCTATCGCGCTCGTACACAAGTGATTCAGAGCGCGACAAGGCAAGGGAGGGAAACAGGGGAGAACAAAACAGCGATCTTACTAGGCCCAGTGACACTGAGAACGTGCAAGTGCCTGGGAGAGGGGGAGGGGGAAAAGTGCATAGACTGGGGGAGAAGCGGAAAGTGCGAGGCAGAGGAGAAACAGATAAATAACAATAAATAAATACCTGTTTCTATAGCAAAAGATGTAAGACAGGGATGTGCCCTGGCACCTACCTTATATAATTTATTTATGGCTGATTTTGGTGGTATCTTTGAAGAAAAAAAAATAATGCTTCCCTAGAATAGGCTCACACAAAATTGGGTGGTTCTACTATGCAGATATTATCTTTGATAATACCTATAGTGGTATCTGTAATAGCGCTAGTGCCATTTGTGATTATGCCAAGAATAATGGCCTAGAAATCAATCTTAATAAAACTCAATTCATGGCGGTGGGTCGAAATTGTTTTAAAAAACGAAATATTATATGCTCATTAGGCCTGATAAAAAGAGTAAACTGCTATAAGTATCTGGGCCATGAGGTATATGGTGGGGAGAGAGGAGACATGAATCCAATGGTGCAAGAGAGTAAAAGATCTAAAGTTATGGCCACCCTCACAGCAGTCCTGTCCTTCTCTAAAAAGACGGCAGGCTTTAGCCTGTTGGGAATAACCAATATATATTAGCAGTAGTTGACGTCTATGTTCCTATATGCCCTGGAGACATCTTTTTCCGACTGGGCGGATGTGACGGAAGGAATAATATGGCGCAGACTGCTTGGCCTGACTAATTACACTCCGGTCCAGGCGATACGTCTTGAAATGGGGCTTATCTCTTGGTCTACCCAAATTGATCATAATAGAGCTAAGATATATGAGAAAATCAAATTTGCCCGCCCAGGTACTCTGATGTACATACTTCATGAAGGTCTGGAGGGAGGGAAAATGGAGGCCCTGAATAAATTTAAGGAGAACAATTACCATCTTTTTGACAAAATTGGCTGGTCACCTAAATGGGATCATGGTTTAGTTTATTATTTGTATAGCGCCATCTGGCCCTGGAGCATCCAGGCACTTGACAAGGTTACATAGTTGGACAGTAAGGTAGAAGTAGTCAATGCAGTAATCGATACAAGTACAGTTGGTTTTACAGATAGGCATATTTGAATAGACAACAAAGATATATATACAGAAAGTAGAGCATGGTTACTCAGGAATTACTTTTTTGAACATGGATTTAGCTTTCTTTGGCAAGAATCCAAGCTTTGGCTCTGTGTCTGAAGCGGTGAAAGGAGGGTTCAGCTTTGAGGTTGGTGGGGAGGGAGTTCCAGAGTTTGGATGCAAGTACGGTGAAGCTTGTACCACCTTCTTTTTGGAGCTTAAATCTGGGGATGTTTAGGGTCTGTGCTTGGGCTGATCTGGTTAGGCGGGATGGGGTGTGGATTGAGAAGTTGTCTGAGAGGTATGGGTGCTTGGTTGTGTAGACACTTGTGTGTGAGAGAGAGTGTTTTGTATTCGATTCTTTGAGGTATGGACAGCCATTGGGTGGAACGTCTAGCGTTAGAGATGTGCTCGTGTTTGGGTAGGTTCAGAGCTGATCGATCTAAGTGCGTTGTTTTGAATTACTTGAAGTTTGTTGATGTTCTTTTGGCTAGTGCCCAGGTATAGCCTGTTACAGTAGTCGACTTTTGAGAGTGCTCGTGCTCTAGCTAGCATATTACAATTAGGGGTCGAGAAGTAAGGTCTGCTTGCGTTGATGAGTTTACATGTGTAAGCAGTGGCGGAGTATATGGCGTTGATTTGTCTGGTCTGAGTGAGGGAGGAATCAAGCTAAATCCCCAAAGTTTTGACGCTGTTGGAGACCGGGATGTTATTACCGTCAATTGTGAATGTCTGGTATAGATTGTTAAGGTTGTTGAGTCTAGCTTGGGAGCCTAGGAGAAGAAGTTAAGTCTTGTCATCGTTGAGGCATAGTCTGTGTTTGGCCATCCATTCCTGTATAATGGAATAAATGTTGTTGAGTACAGAATTGTCAGCGGAATAATCACCAGTTAGTGGGATGAGTATTTGGGTGTCGTCTGCATAATTCATGTAGATGACACCCAAATGGTCCAGTATGTCAAAAAGAGGTTTTGAAAACACATTGTAAAGTGTGGGGGAAACACCGGAGGCCTGGGGGACGCCACAGGTGACAGGGGCCGGATCAGCGGCTGCCGTGGGAGCGAAGACCCTCATGAATCGGTTGTTCAGGAAGGACTGGATCCATGCGTTTGCCTCGTCGGAGAAATTGGCTGCTGAGGTTAGGTGTTGGCATAGAATATCGTGATTTACCAGGTCAAAGGCGGCAGAGAGGTCGAGGAGTAGGAGAAGGGCTAGTTTGCCTTTGAGGTTGTCCATTTGTGTCTTGAGGCCGATAAGGGCTGTCTCTGTACCGTGTTTGGGTCGGAAGCCCGATTGTCTTAGTCCTAGTAAGTTGTTTTTCTCAAGGTGGTCCTGGATCTGCAGGTAGGCAGCTCTATCAAGGATTTCTAACAAGAAGGGGACGGTAGTAATGGGTCTGTAGTTGGTAGGTATGTTAGGGTCTAGAGTGGGTTTCTTGAGGAGAGGTAAAACCCAGGAGGGGGGCAAGGGTCTTCAGGAGAGCCCGATTTGTTGGTTTGGTTTACCAGTTTGACGAAAGCCTCAACTGATATTTCTGGGAAGTTTCGTAGCTTGTTTGCGTGTTCCTCGTCTGTGTTGGTGGGGTTTGAGCTGTGAACCCTTGGTCTGTTTTGTATGGTGTGTTGGATGGAGGTTATTTTGTTTTTAAAGTGGTCTCCGATGTCCTCGCAAAGTTTTGTCGATGGGATTGGTGTGTTATTGCAGGCCGGTGGGTTTTTTAATTTCGTTTATGATTTTGAATAGTTCTTTTTGAACGTTTGGTGCTCTGAAGATTCGGTATACGTAATGTTTCTCGGTTGTCGTAAGGTTTCTTCTTCGCTTTTTGTATTTCCTTTTTATATGCGCGGATCTGTTGTAGGAATTTCAGTTTGTTTGCTGTGGTGTTGTTGGTCCTCCATTCAGATTCTAGTTTTCCGTTTTTCCTTTTCATGGCGTTGAGTAGTGGGGTGAACCATTTTGCTGTAGTTTTCTTGCGTGATGGGGTGGAGGGCTTTTCTTTGGCGATGTCGTCAAGAGTTGTTGCGATCCAGGTATGAAGTAGGGCAACTTTTGTGTCTAGGTCTGCTTCTTCCATGGTTGATGCTTGTGGTTTGCTGAGTTCTAGGAGTTTGGTTAGGTTGGAGTTTTTTATGGTTCTCCAATTTCTTTTCATCATAATGGGTTGTTTCTTTGTTGTTTTTTTGTTGGGGCAAAATATACATGACTTTATAGTTTCTCTACATAGCAAGCAGAAATCCCTGTAAACCACCATCCACTGGTACTGCCTGGCTGGTATCACTGGGATGAACATATTCATGAACCTGAGTGGAAGAAAGCAGGGAGGTTGGCACCAATTTGTCCATTGCTTCCAATTTTACAGTTGGGAGTTTGGCTACTTTTTTGAAGGGAGTGTTTGCTAATTCTTGGGGAGTAAATGGTTAATACACTGCTTATCTGTAGGGTTGCATTAAAAGTTGCCTTTTATTTTTTTTATTAAGAATATTTCCCTATGGCACCTATTCACCTAAAGGTTTATGGGTTCTAACAGCAAGTGGGCATTGAAACATAAGAATCTAGAAAAATGAAGGAAAGACAAACCAGTGAGCTTAGGCAGAGGGTGTTCCAGGTATGTATTTTATTTATATAGCACGCAAACAGCCCAGGGGCATTGAGGCGCTGTTACTTGCAGGAACTTAGTTACATGGGTACAGGAATGGTAGCAGTCGTTGGCACATTATGATTGCTACAAACATAGTTGTCATTACAGCTTAAGCATTTGATCATTACAATGCAGCTTATGCAGTGGGACGTTTCATTAGTATTCATGGTGCTGCGAGGAACCTTATGAGAAGAGGATGGTTGTCATAGCTTTACGGAAAGCATGTATGTGTGCTCCGGTGGCTAGTAAGATCTTGCTTTGTAGAAAAGCCTTTCCCACACTCCGTGCACTCATAAGGTTTCTCACCTGTATGTGTTCTCTGGTGGATAATAAGACCTCGCCTTCTAGCAAACCCTTTCCCACACTCCGTGCACTCATACGGTTTCTCACCTGTATGTGTTCTCTGGTGGATAATAAGACCTCCCCTTCTAGCAAACCCTTTCCCACACTCCATGCACTCATACGGTTTCTCACCTGTATGTTTTCTCTGGTGGATAGCAAGCTCCCCCTTTGTAGCAAACCCTTTCCCACATTCAGTACACGCATAAGGTTTCTCACCTGTATGTGTTCTCTGGTGGCGTGTAAGATGTCCCTTCTGAACAAACCCTTTCCCACATTCAGTGCACTCATAAGGTTTCTCGCCTGTATGTGTTCTCTGGTGGCTAGTAAGCTTTTGCTTTGTAGACAACCCTTTCCCACACTCAGTGCACTCATAAGGTTTCTCACCTGTATGTTTTCTCTGGTGGCGAATAAGTCGTCCCTTCAGAGCAAACCCTTTCCCGCACTCAGTGCACTCATAAGGTTTCTCACCTGTATGTGTGCTCTGGTGGATAATAAGAGGTCCCTTCTGAACAAACCCTCTCCCACATTCAGTGCACTCATAAGGTTTCTCACCTGTATGTTTTCTCTGGTGGTGTGTAAGATGTCCCTTCTGAACAAACCCTTTCCCACACTCAGTGCACTCATAAGGTTTCTCACCTGTATGTGTTCTTTGGTGGATAATAAGAACTCCCTTTCTAACAAACCCTTTCCCACATTCAATGCACTCATAAGGCTTCTCACCGGTATGTCTTCTCCTGTGGATAGTAAGCCCTCTCTTTGTAGCAAACCCATTCCCACATTCAATGCACTCATAAGGTTTCTCACCTGTATGTGTTCTCTGGTGGCTAGTAAGCTCTCCCTTTGTAGCAAACCCTTTCCCACATTCAGTGCACTCATAAGGTTTTTCACCTGTATGTGTGCGCTGGTGGATAATAAGAGCTCCCTTCTGAACAAACCCTTTCCCACATTCAGTGCACTCATAAGGCGTCTCACCTGTATGTGTTCTCTGGTGGTGGATAGTACGCTCTTTCTTTGTAGCAAACCCTTTGCCACACTCAGTACACTCATAAGGCTTCTCACCTGTATGTCTTCTCCTGTGGATAGTAAGCTCGCGCTTTGTAGCAAACCCATTTCCACATTCAGTGCACTCATACGGTTTCTCACCTGTATGTGTTCTCTGGTGGCTAGTAAGCTCTCCCTTTGTAGCAAACCCTTTCCCACATTCAGTGCACTCATAAGGTTTTTCACCTGTATGTGTGCGCTGGTGGATAATAAGAGCTCCCTTCTGAACAAACCCCTTCCCACATTCAGTGCACTCATAAGGCGTCTCACTTGTATGTGTCCTCTGGTGGTGGATAGTAAGCTCTTGCTTTGTAGCAAACCCTTTGCCACACTCAGTACACTCATAAGGTTTCTCACCTGAATGTGTTCTCTGGTGGCGAATAAGAAGTCCCTTCCGAGCAAACCCTTTCCCACATTCAGTGCACTCATAAGGTTTCTCACCTTTATTCATTTGCTGGTGGCTGATAACTTTATCATGCAAATGGATGACATCAAATTCAGTGCACTGATATGGGTTGTCACCCATGTCCGCATGTGGGCAAGAAGTATAATCGTGAGATGGCAATTGTTCCCACATTTTGTGCACGTGTAAAGTCTCTTGCCAGTTTATTGTTGGTGCCTTGACTGAAGAGAAGCCTTTTCAATTAACCTTTTCCCAAATTCAGAGCACAAACGAGAAATGCTCTTCTTACTCCACATAAAACATTGTCATGTCGTGCTAGATATCCCCCTGACCCAGGATTTACAGCATCAACATGCTTGGTTACTGGATGCTACCACAAAGAGGTTGCATGGACGGAAGGCATCGTGTATCAACAGGCTTCACAATCCCAGTTCCTGAATCTCTGAAAAGGCAACTGGACACCAAACTTGCACTCTTCTAGGATGCTTGGAAATTGCACATTCTAACAATGAAGCTTTTCCCTGCGATAGTCCAGGGAATCTAAATCACTGTTGCATTTCTGGGGCATCAGTCACCTATTAAGATAAAAGGGGACGCACATTATTAGTTTCAACGTGTTCACAATCACAGGCAGCACACGTAATAAGACTACTCAGTAGTAACTCCTCACGTAGTAACTTATTTGACTTTGAAGTGCCATCTATTGGGAAAAGGCACCCTAATAGGTGGCAGAGAAGTGGTGCTCCAATGGGAACATTTAGTGGAACAGAGGTAACATGCAGCAGGAATAATGAGTTCCATTTTTATTTAGAAATGTTTTGCATCCAAAACACTAGGAACAAACATTTTAAATGCATATTTTAATCATAAGGAACATGTATATGTTCTACCAACATATTTATTAAGAAAAGACTAAATTAGCACATGGATGCTCCCAATTTCCATACACAACTGATAAAGGCAGGAGTTTGCCACCAATCGGATGCCTGCTTGACCAGTCCATTGTGTAATCACTGATGACTTGTGTATTGGCCAAAACATGAATAATATAATCAACAGCACCATCGAGGAAACCGGGACAGAACTGTGATTTAAAGGTAAAGCACCAATCTCTTCCCATGGTGAGAACGGCACAGGCCATGCTGCCACTACATTCAAACATCGACTTTAAACCTAGATCAGCTTGTTTTTCTGTTAATACTGGAGATGAAGGATGAGTTTGGAATTTGTGTCAGAGACCAAAAGAATAAAGTGTAAGAGAGACTCCACAAACCCGACATCACCCCATTTGCCTTCCTAATTTTTTTTTTATATAATTGCCTCATCTCCAGTTACTAAATTTAATTGGCCAGAGGGATCCCACTTCACTTCGGTTTCCCTGTTCAAAATACCACAGTGCAATTTTCAGGAGGTGGCACACCCTATGTTTTACTGTTAAGGAGTGGGTGTAAATGGGTCTGTTACTTACTAAACTCCCATAACATGACACCTTTTAGAGGATTCTGATCCTTGCACCTTAGGTTCAATCTCAGCATGCCCTTGTACCCTCTGTGCTGTGACCAAGAACTACTTTCATCACATCCCTAGTAACCAATGGGGAGGTTGCCCCATCACTGTTGATATCCAAAATTTGATGCCACCATTTAGTGATTACACACATTATTCCTGTTGATCTACTGTGGAGATTCTACTCACCCTACACTAGGGGAATCCGCTCATCATAATTCTGCATATCCACGATCTGAAAGGGTGAGAATTTCATTGCCAGCATCTCTTGCAACACCTATGGCAGCAACCCTGGAATAAGATGCATTTACGCGTGAATAGTATGCATAGACCCACCACAATGCGCAACTGTCCACCTGTTTGTCAGTCCTACATTTATTGTGTGTCTAGTGTAGGTAGCTATCGCAACAGTATATGCAAGTACCTTTGATCAGTCCAGTATGGGGGACAAACACCAGTTTGAGGTGACACAATTAACACATTTTTTGGGAGTACTCCATGTTCTGAGGGGATAATCCTTAGAAGACAAGCTCCCCTCATATCAGGTGGGTCGTCTGTGCAGCCACCACCTTAGGCTGTGTGAGCTTTACCACCCTCCAGAAGCAACAACTCTTTAGGATTTCAAGGCCCACAATATTTAACAATCTTGGTCTAACCATATCGTTGTGCGATGCATATCGATCTTGAGTCCCCCTTGAATCCAATGTCCATGCTCCCCAAAAGTTGATCCATTTATTTTGCCACAATGTACTACAATAAGTGATTGCAATGAAAAGTAGAATGCCCCGCCGTACCTCAACACCCGCCATCCTAGTCTCTACATCCGTGCTTCTGAACTCGCCAAGTGGAATCTAAAAACTCCATCATTGAGGTTCTTTACTAAGACGCAGAATGAGCCAGATTCCTGCCCTTGACCCAGTCCCCACCCAACATAGCAAAGACCATTGATTCATTCATGAGACACATCTTTATCATCTCCGTTGGCTAACTGTTGGCTCTGTTAAGACCAAATTGTCGGGTGATTGCATACAATCTATTACTGTTGTGTGTTTACATTCGAAGTATGTAAATCAACAAATACATATATTTCCTATAACCTGAAAACCCACATTACCTCAGTGTTTTGTCTAAATCATCAATGTTAATTGATATACACTAGAAAAGGTAAACTCAGAACAAAGCTCGATGAAGTACCTCGAAGCCACAGGTCCAACCACTCGTAAAACACAAAGTCAAGACACCTGCATTTTTTTACTGAATGATTCAATGATCTTTCTTTAATAGAGCAGGCCCAAAAGCCTCCCTTAATCCATAATTCTGGAATGAGCTAGATCAACCCTAACTTTCCCAAAAACACACACACACTTCAGGCTAATCAAATAATGCCCAATATGTCAGCACACCTCTATTACAAAAATACATATTTTGTAAAAATACAAAATCCCAACAATATCATTTAAATACCATGGGAATCTATGTGTGCATCATCGTGCCAACACTTTGGCATAATGGATTTCAGTCGCTGCAAGGTCCGATCGTCACACGCTGAACATCAGCGTATCCAAGCGTGTCATTCACCGCCGCAGTGGCCAATTGTATCCATTTTTGAACACCCGGACCTATACGCAGTAACGCGCATCCTGTGCTGAGAACCTGTGCTCACACAGACATTTTGACTGGATTGAACCCTGTACAGAACCACACCGTACCCATTACCATCAGTGTACGCTGACACTTAGCTGATGAATGCCAATGTGCCTCTTTGATTACGATCACATAGGATTCCTCACACACAAGAATTTATCTGTACGGATGAAGGCCTACTAAACCACTGCTTCACAAGTTTAGCTAAAATGGCCAAAATACTGTTGTGTTGACCTGTTTGTTATGTTGTCTTTCAACGTTTGTTTCACATTTTTGTACTGTCTACTAGACAATTACAAACACTGATGTCTCATGTCCCATAATTTAGGAGATTTAGAGGATGTAATTGTCAAAATTTGAACTTCAAATATTGTCTATTTGAATTTTTCGACCCATGTACTATATCATGTATACTTTTTATGTTGAATATCCTATGGCTTAATATGTATATGTATTTTTAGACCTACTGCACACAAATTAAATAAGAACTGCAGTTTTTGCTCCAAGAATTGTGTCAATTCAGATCTTTTTGACATTCAGAAGTGGGAAATTCTAATTATTAGTTGGATATCTATGACCTTGCTGAATTGTGTTGTTATATAGTCTACTTATTTGGGTAGAGCAAGGCATCAACCAGGTGCCCTTTGTATACTTGATTATGGACTTCAGTTCAAATCAATGGACACATTTGAGGACACTAATCAGATTGTTATATTTAATGTGACAATGATACATAATCGGCTACCTGTCGACATGATGTGTTTCGGTCCACTTCGAGCTTAGTGTTTTATGGCTCTGGCTAGTAGGGGAACCTTCATCAGGACAATAACAAGCATGGGCAAAGCCAATAGGTTTGGCTTTTGTGTGGACTAGGGATCAGCATTTACGAGGCCCTTCCATAAGACTAGAACCTGGCCATAAAATGTTACAGCTGGAAAATGGTGCGAGTACATGGCCATATCATGTCAGTGTGTGCCAAATGTCTATCCTATACACAAGTGTTGGCTTTGCCAGAGCTCTTTCTTTTTGCCAGAGCTTTTTCTTTTTATTTTTTAACAGGACTCCAATGCAGGGAACAGATGTGAGGAGACATATTGTTTATAAATCAAACAGCTGAAGGCACACTCTGTCATAATATCTTTATTACACCAACGTTTCCTTTACAGCTGCACCTGAGACATTCTGAGACAAAATAACACTAGCAGGCTCTATACAGCTGCTAGACAGGGCCATCTCAAATAGGTTTCAGAAGGATGTGTTTTTGGGGGGGAAGGGTAGTTAGTAAATGATAATGGCCATAGAGATTGACCTGGAAATAGGCAGTCAATTGGGTCGGTAAAATGCTAAACACAGACAAGCTGCCTGTCCCCTCTCTCCTATCTGATCTCCCTCTTATCGATATTCTAAGGCAAAACATTGGACTTCTAGCACCAGCTAATCCCCAAATCTAAGAAGGGGTGTGCAGATAATATGCAATAATCTGGTCACCCTCCTTTAGTAAAAGGGAAATTAGATGGTCGGTTATCACAACATGATTGTTCAATATAGGTAAAGAAAGAGAAATTAGATATTGTTCTTAAGAGGAGAGAGCTAGTCAATAATTAAAGCGGTATCCATAGTTTGCTAATGAGATGCTAAACCTTTAATGTTTGGTTCAGTTGTACAACTATCGAATAGTCAAAGATGATCGTTGCACGAGATGTGACGGAGGCGGGCTATAAAAGGACAGGGTGACATTATTGGTGTGCCAACCGCATAGGGAGACGTACGGAAAAGCCAACAGCTTTTGCGTAGTACAATTCTTTTTCCAGCTATTGTTATCAAATGGAAAGTTAAAGACATCAGGCGGTCAATTCAAATGGAAGGCACTGAAATCATTATCAGGTATTGCTAGTATGTGTGAGGAATGCGTTTCGCTCGCTGGTGCCTTGAACCTCCTTCCTCACCCTTTACCTAGTCATGTTCACCAGTGCTGAGCAGCGGGGCACGATGCGAGAATGGGATGGCCCTGAGGTGTCAGGAATAAGCAATATTTTGTTTCTCGCAAGAACTCATAAAACGCGCGTGAAGATGGCAACAACAGGCTGGAGAGTGCTGGTACCCACATGCCACAAGTTGGCATGAGGGTATACCAGGGCCAAAGTGCACAAAGGCAGAGGGCCCCCACCACCCCCCTCCCTCGGGCCCCCACCACCCCCCTCCCTCAGCCCCCCCCACCCCCCTGGTGGGCAGCCTTCCGTGGGGACATAACTACAGTGTGTGTGCAGGTAAGCGACTGACAGTGCTACAAGATACTGCCTTACAGCACTGCTCTATACATTCACAGAACATCACCATAAATAATAGAACAGCACAGTACCATACCATGTTAACAAGGTGTGTCTGTTGCATCACAACATAACAGATCACTGCTGCATTAAATCTTGGTGGGAGCGCCCACTCACCATTGGCAGCAACGGTAATTCCGCCCGCCGGAATTACCGCCGAAACCGAGTCCATGGCAGTAATGCTGCCGATATTTGGTGGAATTACTGTTACTGCCAAAACGGGAAGCACGGCGGTGGCCATTTTGAAAAACTCAATCCGCTCCAAATCCAACACTTCCTGTAGCCATCTAGACACACACAAGAGAGAGAAACCATGTCCAAGGGGAAGGTGCCTGGTCAGAGGCTGAGGAAGCAAATATTTTGTGAGGTGGGAGCTACAGGTCCATGATGGCGAGGTGAAGGCCCATGCCGACGAGCTATATGGCTCCCGGCACCTTAAAACATCAGTGCAATGGAATGCCGCCATCTGGTCAGTTATCTGAAACAATGTCACAGCTGAGGGCACGTCCCACTGGGCCCCGAGGATTGTAGGAAGTGGTAGAATGACCTAAAGGGCAGCGTCTGCAGCCTCCTGTCCAAACACCAGCAGTAATCATTAGACACCAGAGGCGGCACTGTGGACCCCCCTTGACCTGACCCTTGTGGGAGAAGGCCAGCTCCATCATCAACCTGGAGTGGATCAAGGGAGTGCTGAACCCTAGAGCCAGCAGCCAAGTTAAATCTGATGAGTTTGAATGCATTCCCCCGCCCCAACCCTTTCCCCCACCGCACTGGCCAAATGACCAAAACAAGCATGTGGCTCTAGGCATAGATGGGCCTGATGACAGGTAAAGCTGTCACCACATGGCAATGCTCCCAAAGGAACCACTATCCAATGTGTTTTCAAGCAGACCTGGGTTCAAGCTTGGGCGATCTGGCCAGTCGCATGGTGCAACACATCCGCACCAAACACGACAGATTGGAGTGACACCACCCTGCAGGCAGCCCCCTACACATGGCAGAACCCTGCCCCCATTACCCCTGACCCCCACCCTGCAGGTAGCCCCCCTCCACATGGTAGAACCTAGCCCCCCCTATTACCCATGACACCACCCTGCAGGCAGCCCCCTCAACATGGGAGAACCCATCAACCATGACCCCCACCCTGCAGGCAGCCCCATCCACATGGGAGAGCCCAGCCCTCCTCACCCCCCCACACCCTACCCTACAGACAGCCCTCTACACATGGCAGAACCCTGCCCTCATCACCCCTGACCCCCACCCTGCAGGCAGCCACACCCTCCACATGGGAGAACCCAGCCCCCCCCATTACCCATGACACCACCCTGCAGGCAGCCCCTCAACATGGGAGAACCCATCAACCGTGACCCCCACCCTGCAGGCAGCCCCATCAACATGGGAGAGCCCAGCCCTCCTCACCCCCCCACACCCTACCCTACAGACAGCCCTCTACACATGGCAGAACCCTGCCCCATCACCCCTGACCCTCACCCTGCAGGCAGCCCCCCTCCACATGGGAGAACCCAGCCCCCCCCCCCATTACCCTTGACACCACCCTGCAGGCAGCCTCCTCCACACATTGATGTCCTGGGCGTTAGTCTAAGCAGTGCACGGTGGTGGCGCGAGTTATGGTTGCTTAGCTTACCATAACTGGCGAATGTCAAGGTTTTTCGGTTTTACTTGGAACCATAATGTCCCTTTGACAAAGTTTTTTCACTGAATTTCATAGGTTTTTAGTAGCGCAACTTAACCATAATGCCTTTAACAAAGTTTTTTCACTGATATATATATATATATATATATATATATGATACATTACTCGCCATAATTGTATTTCTGATGCTTGGATCTGCTTAGATGCACATGCTTTCCATAGGCCGACATCTAGTGGAAGCTGTGGGGTAATGCACATGAAGTTTTTCAAAGTTCGAAAAGGGTCATCGGCAGGGCATGACTAATACCATCCCTAGTACCCATGATTCCCCCACGCGAAAGTCCCTCAGATTGTTCCCGACAAGAGGGAAGTGCAAGAGCCATGAGGTGTGAAGGATCCATGGTTCTAATACCCAGGCGCCTTCTACTCCAAGTGGGGAGGAAGGGTGGGTGCATGTGAATCCAAGCATCAGAAATATGATTACTCTGTATCCCTTCTGAGGCTTGTAGATCTGCTTAGAATCACATGCTTTGCGTAGATTAGCAAGCACTACTAAAAGGAGGATGTTTCAGCACCGCTTGTCCCACCTGTGTGTCACCACTAGACTGTGTCCAGACAGTAGTGTTGGGTGAAGGTGTGTATTGAACTCCAAGTGGCAGCCTTGCAAATGGCATCTAGAGGCACGTCTGCTATGAAGGCTAAAGTTGCCCCGGTGCCTCGATTGGAGTGTGGTCTCGGCTTAAAGGGCAATGTTCTCTTGGCAAGAGTGTAACAGAGTTGGATGAAGTTGACAATCCATTTAGAAATTGCTGCTTCAGAGATGGGGTCTGCTTCTCTTCCAGTGGCTACTGATACAAACAAACGATCTTTCTTCCTGATCAACCTTGTCTTTTGAAGGTAGAACATGACAGCTCTGCGTACATCCAGTGTACATAGACTTCTTTCTGCTGTGTTTGTTGGGTATTTGAAAAATGCAGGAAGCTCCATCGTTTGATGGACATGCAATTTTGATATAGGTGAGAAGCTAGGGTTTGTGCGTAGCATTACCTTGTCTTTGTGTAGGACTAGGAAAGGACATTGTTCTGGCAGAGCTCGTAGTTTGCTAACCCTTCTGATAGAGTAACAGCTATGAGGCAGGCTGTCTTGTATTTAAGGTGCTTAAGGCTGGCTTTGTGCATAGGCTCAAAGGCCCGCCCCCGCCCCCTTCACCATGAGCCTTGCGAGTACGACACTGAGGTCCCAGCCGGGAGTAGGATTAGAAATTGGAGAGAGTGAGGGGGCGCTAGAGAGCTCAGCCAAGATGAGCTCCCGGTACCTCTTATAATCCGGACAAGATCCGGTTGACCTACTGGCAAAGTGACCCATTCTAAGGCGGTATCAGGCAAATCAAAGGTCTTCCCGACAATCGAGTAAAATTTGGTGACCAATGGACCCCGGGAAAAGGAGCAACTACCAACTCCCCTTTCCCCCACTTCGCGACCTCGGCGCTGAGTCGCGTGACTCTCCTGAAGTGGATGGAGACTCATAGGGACAAAAGCCGGCAAACGGCAGAGTGCAAATAGCGGGAAGAATGAGCGGGGCGTTGGCTCACCACGGGGTGCGAGCCGCAAAGTGACCCCTGAGGAAGCAAGCGACCACTGTGTGGGGGCATGCCGCATTCCCCAGGGCGGAGGATACAACCACCCGGAGTGGTGCCGATCCAGACAGGGATTGATAGGTGTGGCCAAGGAGAGATTGTGCGCCATGAGCAGCTACCAACCTGTCCGTGCGAGAAGCGCCAGAAGAGCAAGGTAAGTCACTTGACCCTGCAGGGATAATCAAAGCACGAACGCAACGGAGACAGTGGGCCAAGCTGTGCAGCCTGGCCAGGGGCTTATTAGATTTGGTGAGGGAGGGGCGCAAGCGAGATCTGCCAGCGAACCTAGGAGCACAACCACAGCAACAGGCTGCAAATGATCGGGAGGTGCAGCACCTCTAGCCCATTCAAGATGGAGAGCCACTGACCCTGGTGTGCATTGAGAACGTGTGCCCCACCGATTAAAATGGGGACAGGAGAAGGGGATGCAGATCATGGATGCTAACTCCACCCCCCCACACCCCCCAAGGCAATGCATTGGAGCAGTATTGACCTGCGAGACTAGGCACTGGCTACAAGAGGAACCAACCGGAACCTGCTTGGGAGGCAGAGCACCTCTACCCTGTAAAATATCCAAGCAAGGGGTGAAGTGGAGGGCCACCGACCCCTGGTGTGCTTCGAGAATGCACAACCTGCCAATCCCAATAGGGAGTGAAGGATGAGAAACTGATCATGAATATTAATCCTTGCCCCCAAAAAGGTGATAAATCGGAGCTGTATTGACACATCCCACATGCGACAATGCACTGGTCACCTCTCTGTGGCCCAATGCACCAAGTGTCTGAGCAGTACGACGTCATAGTGATCGGGGGTGGGAAGGCGAGAAAAGGACACACCAAACTGTGGTACTCAAAACCGCTGGAGGGAGGGTAGCAGACTGAGCAGTTGAAACCAGTAATACCGACACTTCAGCAGGGGGCTGGGGTGGGGGGGCAGGCATGTAATAGGAAACATTGGGCTGGACAGCTGCATCCATATTTGGAAATTGTCCCAGAGGCTGAACCAAAATGACTACAGAGTGGGAAACGGCCAGATCCCGGACGCCCGGCAAGATGTAAAAAGCTAACAAAGGGCGGAAAACTACAACAATCAAAGCTTCAAATCAACACCCCCTCCCTAGCGAAAAACCATAACACCATGGAAGACTTACAGGATGGGAGTACTCAACCTATGACCCGCGATACTTCGTTCCGTGACATCAAGGAGATGTTCAATCAGCTGCAAAACAGCATACAACCGCTTGATGGTAAGATGGAAACTAACATGCAAGTCCATCTTGACAAGCATGAAGAGAGTGAAAGAGCGAGCGAGATTGGACAAAGCTGAAGGGTGAATCTCTACAGTAGAGGATGAATCAGCACTGACATCTAGAGAAACGACACGGGTGAGACGGGCAACTCAAGAACTTGCCAAAAAACTGGAGGCTCTCGAATCCAGAACCAGGAGGAACAATCTACGAATAATAGGAGAACCTGAAACGGTGGAGCCAAGATTCATAGAACCACTAGTCGAAGAGATCCTGAGAAAAGCATTGGGAGGAGACGGATTCTTAGCGGCATTTATAGTGGAAAGAGCCCACCAGATTCCAAGTGGGAAGAAACCAATACCTGGGGACCCTCCACACCCAATCATAGCCCAGATGATGCACTACCAGGATAGAGATTTAGCTCCTCGCAAAGCAAGGGAGAAGGGAATTGTGACATACCAAGGGGACACCATCAAATTCTTCACAGACTTTTCTGATAAGGTGCAAGCATCTTGAAGAATCTACATGGATGTGAAGAAAGAAAGAAAATAAATAAATAAAAAAAAAAAAAGACTGCGGGAGAGAGGCATACGCTCTGCTATGATGTTTCTGGCCAAATTAATAGCCCATGAAGAGCGCACATTATTTTTTCCATACCCGGGAAGAAGCCAACATGTGCCTTGAAAAACTACAATGGAACCCCCAGGCACGGGGGGGCGGGAGAGGGGAACAATGGGTGACACTGCATCCAGTATAACCTGTCCTTACTCGCGACCGGTTGGCACGGGGTAGAGGACAGAACTCTGATAATAGGTGAAAACTAAAGTTCTAGCTGCCCCTCAAGCGGAAGCACCTGTTGAGGGGAGAAATGGTGATGCCGATTAGTTGGGGTTGTCAGCTGGGGGTGGAGATCAGAGTACTGACATGTTGGGGTTGTCAGTGGGGGCGGGGGAGGAGGAGAGGTGGAGTTCAGCGTTTCTTGCATTGGGTTCACATTCTGGACAGCCTCTGTAAATGACACAGGGCAGTCGGGCTACAGCCCAACCAGACAATCCTGGACTCAAGAAGAGGGGAAGACTAGGAGAGTCGGAGAGAATAGACTGCTTGGGTAAGGGTTCATCCCAAAACTTATGGGGTTAGGGAAACAAAGATGTCAGTTAATATTGTATCCTATAAACTCAAGGAGTATTAAGTTGTGCTATGCAATGCAAACTGTACAATTCATGGTTGAAATATTGATATGGACATGCAATACCTGGGGCACTTAGAAACATTACATGGATCTTGAGGGGTTTGAACTGCCCATCTAAATGCCGTAGGGTGCTACTTTATATGCAAAGACATCAAGTGGTGGTAGCGTTTCTGCAAGAGACACATTTGACACCAAACAAAGAAGCGGGATTTGGGAACGGCTGGGCATGCCACCACCATTTCTCCTTGTACTCATCTTATTCACGGGGGGGTATGTATCCTAATGCATAATTCTGTTGGGTTCTGTCTGACCAGAGTGATTAAGAACCAGGAGGTAAGGTGCCTGGTGGTAGAGGTCACCATACAGGGCAGACAATCTTATTTGTTGTAATTATAACTTTTCAAATAATAAAACGGATATAAATACAGATCATATTGAACATTGTTAAAAAAACATTTCTCGAGTGCATTTTCATTGTTTTCTTGTTATGGAAGAGCATGCTTGTTCATATAGTACAATTTATTACCCCAAGATGATTAGCAACATATTCATTATGAATTTAAAAATTAAAGTTAGGTTTTGCTATATACATAGTGTGACAAAATCATTTGTTCTTTAGTTCATGCTGGACATCTGTACATCATACTGTGCATCAGTGTCACAAGCTTAGTCGTTGAGGGACGTTAATTGTGGCAATGCTTAAAGAGATACGTTGTGCATTCACAATCATGGACCACAGTGCACTAGGGTGCGATAGTCGCAAAGAAATTCATAGAAAGCTTCTTTCTTTACTATGGATAGCGCGTTGCAGTGCACCAGTTTCAGGTTGGGTCTCTAGGTTGCAAAATCTACAAGTAGTTGCACGCTCACGCCCTTTAGATCTTGTTGCTATTAGCACTCTTGTGGGCCATAGATTAAATCGAAGTCTCATTATTTCCATGCAATATGTTTGGTCAAGAAATCTTTTTAGGTATTTAGGGGTTTGATTGAACATTTTTGGAGTGAAGATACCAGATTAAAAATGTTGTATTGATTACATTTTTCCTCTGTGTTAACCAGAACTCGCTTTCCACGTTCAGGGTTCGATATTGTGGTTTTATCAATATCAGCTTTCTCCAAATTTACGACGCAATCTTCCTTCCAGGTATTAACAGATTTTTGACAATGGTGTATGCAATGAAATGTACAACAGTGCAAGCCCTTCCTATCAAGTAGTAATGGATTCCAGCATACAACCACCCTTAGTGAGATCCGTCCTAACTCATAGCGAATGACAAGGATTGGAAAGCTTTTAGGCAATGGTAGTATGGTTTTCTAGAACAAACCTTCTAGGTCAACCCAGTTCGGTGGATTTGGATTGGGCGCCATGTGTTTATGCAGGAATTATGTTTTGCTTCTAACAGGTCAGCAGATGGAGACAGGAAAATGTACCATATGTATGATGAAGCATAGGCATCGAAATGTGTATTTCATCTCAGCTTTGTTGGGTGCTCAGATTTATTATCATTGATGTTCAATCCTAAATATTTGTATTCATGTATGATCGCACGTGAGATTGTACTGATAGACCATGTAAAGCTTGAATGTCTATTTTTCACTTTGGTATTCTGGATTTTTAAGAGGTTAGATTTAGCTGTGTTAATCCTTAGACTGTTCGCCAATGCTTAGGACTCGAGCTCACCAAGTAGTCTTCTGAGGCCAATAAGGGGGGTTTGATCTGCCAGGGCAGACTATATACTATTATGGTCCTAACCAAGAGACAACGGAAACATTAGAATGGATTGACCGTCAAATAGGGCAGCTGATGATACCCGGGTAGGTGATCTGGGCAGTCATGGAGCAGAGCCGGGACTGCACAGTGGGCGCTCATCACCCATCGCTTAAGATGACCAGCAAACTCCAGGACGTGCTCTGGGTGGGAAATCACAGCGTTTGGAGGATTAGGCACCAGGACATACAACAGTGCACATTCCACTCCTCTGTACACAACTCGGCCTCCCAGCTGGACTACTGCCTGATCTCTCAAACACTTAGAGGATCAGTAACTGAGGCATCTATCCTGGCACGTACACCGTCAGACCATGCCCCAATGCTATTGTCTATAGAACAATCGGATCGAGGAATGGGAAGGGCCCCCTGGGGCTTCAAAAGTGAGGGGCTGATGGACATGGTGTTCTGGGAGGGTCTGGACGCGGGGTAATAGATACATTCTTTGAAATAAATGAAGGATCAGTGGAATCAGCCGCGATCCTCTGGGAGAGATTTAAATGTGTGGTTAGAGGTGAATGCATCTCGTGAGAATATGGGGTAATGAAACAGATCAGAAGGGAAATAACCGATGCTGAAGATCACATTCAGCAATTACAAACGGGAACACCCACACCAACGCCGCCAGAGCATGCTGAGATCAATAAACAAATGCACCTGTTTAACGAACTAGCACATAGAGAGGTCATATTTCTATTAGGGAAAACCGCAGTGTGGCAATATGGAGGAAGGACAGAGACATGGGAGGCTATTGGACAGAGCTGCAAGAATAGACAATGCCACGAACCAAGTGTTAACCATTAAGGATGCACAAGGGATGGAGAGGTTCGCTGACCTGGAGATAGTTCAAGAATGTTGTCCATTTTACAGGTGGCTATACTCCTTCCAGACACAGGCCTCCCAAAGGGTGATGGAGGACTATCTGCAGCGAGTGGCCTTGTACTGGTGTCCAGATGAGGAGCGGGAGTGGCTGGTCGTCCACGGTTATTAAAGGAAGTGCTAGGGGCTATTAGATTTCAGCCATCCGGGAAATTCCCCGGGCAGGATGGGTTTACAGCAGAGATTTATAAGCAGTATGCCGGGAAACTGGGGCCCTACCTGTTACAAATGTTTAACCAAAGCCTAAAGGACGGTCAACTGCCAGCATCCCTGCGAGATGCAGTGGTAGTGGTGCTACTTAAACCGGACAAGGCCTTGAAAGACCGATTGACCCATATACCTCATTAACTTAGACCAAAAAATCCTAGCCAAGGTGCTGGCATCCAGACTGGCACCATTGATGTAGAGGATGGTGAAAGCAGATCAGTCAGTGTTCATACCCAGTCGCTGCACATTTCATGGTCTCTGTAGAATATTCGGTCTACTGGCTGCGGTACAACAGTTTGAACCTATAATACCACAAAGGCATTTGACATGGCCCTTACTATTCACTGTGCTCCGGAAGATGGGCGGGGGGAGCAATTCACCTGAATGGTGTCGCTATTGTACTAATTACCTAAGGTCAGAGTGAATGGTCAACTAACCCCTGATATCAGGCTAGAGAGGCACCCAACAGGGTTGCCCCCCCCCCTGTCACCACTGCTGTTCGCATTGGCGAAAGAACCGTTGGCAGAGGCGATCAGGGAAAGTCACCTACACAGGGGAATCCAACTATGCAAACACAGGGTGGTGAAATCCTTGAATATCGACATGGATATTTGCATCCCGGAGCACAACCTTAATCCAATAAGGCGGGATTTACTTACATTCGGGGAGGTGTCGGGGCTTAAAATAAATCGGACAATCCGTCACCACTGCTGTTCGCATTGGCGAAAGAACCGTTGGCAGAGGCGATCAGGGAAAGTCACCTACACAGGGTAATCCAACTATGCAAACACAGGGTGGTGAAATCCTTGAATATCGACATGGGGATATTTGCATCCCGGAGCACAACCTTAATCCAATAAGGCGGGATTTTCTTACATTCGGGGAGGTGTCGGGGCTTAAAATAAATCGGACAATCCATCCTCTTCCCAATGACGGAAGGTGTAGTTCAATTTGCAAATGAGTGGCGGGTTCCAATGGCACATGGATCATACTAGATACCTAGCGGTCAACATATCCCGTAATCCGGCAACCCTGAACATCTGAATTTCTACACCCTCTAACACAGAGTTCTGATATTTCAACCAAACCACCTAGGCCCAACATTAAGTCATTGGTGCACATGCCAATGTTTCGCCCAATTCGGGCTATCTCTAGGCATCCACACATGTTGTACATTTGAAGAAACACCATTTAATTGTTCAAAGTCCACCTGTGTATAGTGAATCTATCGAATGATGCAACATCATCTGTGGCAAATTGTATTTGTGCTTATTGGCAAGAAAGGAACCTACAATACTACCATGTTGTGTATATTCCCTCTTAGTAATCAGGCATTCTATTGTGCAAGCTATGCGTGGTCACCCACCTTTAAATAGTTTGAATGAATGGGTTGTTGAGATTCAGATGAACAAATAAAATCCATTAGGTTTTCATGTCAAACTTTGAATTTTTATTAAACTGAGCGCACTAACATTGTTGGGTGTTTTATTATTGAAAATACCAAAGTCCCGGATCTTTGGCAGATATAGAGGGAGAGAGTTCCAAAGTTTTGGTCCAGCTACAGAAAAAAGAACTCTTTCCAGCCGATAGGATGGAATTTTCAAAAGATATTGGGAGGCCGAAGATAACGGGCAATTTGGCCAATACGGAGTAATTGTCACCTGTAAAGCCAGGCACCCTCTGCCCTGAAGTGCTTAATAAATAATACACAATTTAAATTTAATCCGGGCCCGACCAGAAGCCAATAGAGGCTTTGTCAAGCTGATGAAATAGAGGTTCAACATAAATATTAAATATAAGGGGGTTGGGGGGAGAGCAGACCGCTGATGGACCCAACAAGAACTCTATAGTGGGATTTCACTCCACTAACCAGGACATTCCTAGTATTATCGTAAACTGGGGTGCTGCAATTAAACCAAGCAATATGCTTTCTTCACGATTAGGGAATCATGCTCACTTATTAGTCCGTGGATTGCACAGGTTGAATGAGCTTCTTGGGTTGTAATGGTACCAAAGCTTGCACATATTCTACAGCAGTAAAATTACCTGTAACCCCAGAATCAATCATTGCTGAAGCAGTGACGATGATGTTCTCAAAGACTAAAAGTGACTGATACAGAGATATGTACTCTACTCAAAGAGGCACATTAGGGATATATGTAGGGGCGAGTTCGCTTACTCCCGACACTCCCCATCCCTACACTACACGGACTCCAAACTTTTCCTGAAGGACATGGCATCGCCCCCCGCCTTAGGACAGTGAAGCATTGCTTATTCCTTCTCCTTTAATCCTTTTCCTCTGGACTAGGAGGTCCAGGAATACTTCCAATCTGGATAGGTTCTCCCTCACTCGTTCGGTTTTTACATACCTTATCTAACCTTATGCAAGCAGTCACCTCCTTCCTCTGTTCCCCTTTTCTTTCCATAAACCTTAAAGTCAGGTCAACCAAATCAGCACAAGACAGCATCCTTCAGATCATCCTCAGTCTTTTCTTCACAATGTACGGTCTGCCCATCTGAAGAGCTATATGGCAGATCAACGCGGTGGGGAATCATTGGATGCACGAGGAGCCCTGTTGACAGAGATGTGGGCCTTTGCTCAGCACAGGCCAGCGACCACGCAGAGGCCACCAGTACGCTGTGAGATCTGAGGCGAGGCGCTGCAGTACAACAAAGGGACGATTTACAGCAGCACACAGCACAATAACCATACCGGTCTGCGAGGCACTGAGAGAAGTGTCTCAGAGCAGCCGGGCAGCCCCTGCAGCGTTGTTACAGCAACACGCTGTGTTAAGAAAGCTTCAGATAAGAGCCGGTGAGTCCAGAAATCTGAAAAGCTTTCAAACAGAAGACTAAACACAATGCATCAAGTGCGGTGGAGGTAAAAGGAGAATGCCTGCTAGTGGAGCTCCGTACGTTTGAAAATGAAACCGACATTTTGGAAAGCAGAGCACAATGGATACAATGTGACCAGGGTTCCGGCATTCTCTTACTCAGATGCATAGAAAGATCGCGGGTGGAAACAAAAGTAGCCAGAGGATGTTTGCTGATGAAGGGAAGTGATTTAAAGGCACAATTACGTTGTACAAGAAGAAAGGAATTGTGGAACTTGCAGTGCAAATTAAACACACAAGCAGAGGATAAGGGAAGGGGAGTGTCCCCCTGGCAAACAACTATTTGCCCCACCCCTCCTCCTGCGCAAAGTGAGTGATGGCTGACCAGTCCTATTGCCTCATCCAGCTATTTCCTTGAATCATAAATGTGCCAAGCCTATTCTGCCTTTCTCCCTTGAACACCTCTTTTTTTCACTGCACTCTGTGTTCTACAAGTGGCAAATTCATTCTAGTTGCGATTCTGCCTTTCCTCTCGCGTACCTGTGTGCACTGCACTGTGATTGTGCTTAACATCTTGCATCCATTTTGTGCATTGCAATCTTTTTTTAAAATCAAATCTAGGTGGGTGTGCATCCAGTCTGTGCACTGCATTGTGATTGTGCTTAACATATTGCATTCATTTTGTGCATTGCAATCCTTTTTAAAATTGAATCCTGCACCCCACCTATTGCTCTGCATTTGTATTTACGCCCCCTCTTTGCTACTAGGCCGCCTAATAGCATGAGCCAGGAGTGCAGTGCCCCAAACCTAACTCCCCCCTCTTCTCTCATCTATCCTATGCCACTGAGATGCCACTCACCATCTCTCTAATCTACTCTAACTGCTACACTATCACCTATCCTCCCTCGCTCATGAAATCTGGATGTTAAGTGGACACACAAAAAGACACGTTGGGTGAAAATCCTGGCCTTCCAATCGCAGACACCTACGTTGGTGCATCTTCCAGAGAGATCTTCACTGAAATCCTCTTCTCCGTCCCCTCTCCAGACCTATGGACTTCTCATCTCTACTCTCCCCACTTGCACATCCTTTCCCATTAATTGTGGCACCAACACCAAGTGGGAAGCCTTCTTGGCGGGCTTCTTCTCATCACGCTGCATCGCAAATGTATACCAAACTGGCACTATCCTGGTTCAGGGTCCTCAGGCCAATCTCCTTATCTTTGACCGGATCCTGCTATCCCTCATTAACTTCTTCCTTTTCCTGCCTCTCCCCCTACCACTCTCTCTGCCGGGTTCCACCTGTCTGAATTACCACACACATGTGATCCAATTCAGAAAACCTTCAAAGGCAGAGACTGTCTCCAACTGGTGACCTGTCCGCTCAGCCAACAAATACTCTGCTGACATGTAATCCTAGAAGACAATGACTTGGACATTCTCGCTCTTACTGAGACATGGTTCAATGCCAGCTCATTCACTGCATTTGACTCCCTCCTACGCGATTTCCAAGCCGCGGTGGGGTTGCCATAATCTTCCCTGAGGGGGATCCTTTTTCCATCTTACCCATTCAGCTCTACTCTTGAGAGCCTGGTATGCAAGTTGGTAATCTCTCCCTCCTCTAACCTGACCATTGCTACCATTTACCGGCCTCAGTCACTACCTCCCTGTATGGGCTGATTTCTGTTCCTCCCTACTTTCAATCTGCTTCTATAAGGTGACTAACATCCAATTGGACTCCCCTGGCACAGCATCCACTCTTAATTGACCTCTGCACCTCTCGATCCCTCTCCATTCTCCCTTCTGGTCTAACCCACTCTGCTGGACACACTCTGGATGTCCTCACCCACTCTGACCGACCACTCACATCTCCTCTGGTAACCCCTGTTTCTTGTTCAAACCACTCTTCTCTCCTCCCACCTGGGTACCTGTGGCCCTGTTTCCACACTTCCAAAAGCCCCAACATCCGCTCGATGAAACGAGTGTCAGCTGCTGCCTTCACTTTCATGTTTATCCTCTGCTTGCCCACCCCCAACTCAAACCTCTGCCACTGACACTGCTCTCAGCAACTTTCTCCTGTCCATCACCAACACCCATGACATTATTGCCAAGTGCAACACCTGGTACGAAGGTTATTCATATTCCAGCACATAGAGTCATTCGAGGTCAGTAATAACAGTAATTTGGATCACCATTACAATATTGAGTTTTAAAGAGGAAGTGGCTGGCTAAGTGGGAGAAGTTACTGCAGGATAACACTTTGCTTCATTTGGTGAAACTGACTGTGTCCATTGTATTCTGTTTACTACAGCGAGACCTGGCAAAAAGAATGGTATCGCTTTAAGAGGGGAAAGAAGCAAAGGGACGCTGTGTTGACCAGACGTGCTCCACCCCCCACCTCCCATACTTATCTTCAGCCGCTCCTCAAAGCGGCCGAGAATTGGCTGGCTAAGTGGGAGCAGTTACTGCAGTTAAATCAGTAAAATTAAAGAACACTACAGAAAGAGAGAAGTTACTCTTCCGGCCCCCGCCTTGTACAAGGTCTGTATCAGTCCTTGCTGGCGAATGTGTTCGCAAGCCCCAGGTTGCCTTCAGGTCACCACTAACAGGCGTTGGCGTGAGGAGCCATCTAGGAAGCTGGTTTCTGGTCTATTGTTACACACGGAGTTGGGGAAAGTCACGCAGCTGGAAGACTGTTGGAGTTGTTCGTTTGATGCTAGCTGCATTTGAATCCGACGCTGGGGTCGGGACAGAAGCGTATACTTACACAGGATATCTAAACAACCTGGCATAATTTTACCGTTAGGAAGGGGTTTCAATTGTTGCCTCTGTCTGCAACCTTCATTTGTGCTATGTGAACCGAGGACGCTGAGAAGCCTTGGCTACAACTATGGCAAAAACTGATGTAAGCATTGGGGAAATCCTATCAGCAGAGGGAGCGGCGGACATACATATTACATCATTCGGTGACGGGGAGGCTGATACAAATCAGAAGCTTATAGGCTCGGACTGCACAATTGAGGGAGCACTGTCCTGATACAAATCAGAAGCTTATAGGCTCGGACTGCACAATTGAGGGAACACTGTCGATTGGATGGTCGTTGCACGTAATGGAGGCAGCGATTCCTAATTTACCTATAGTTGTGGAAATATGTTGTTCTACGACCTCCGCCGACAATATAATGCAGTTGGAAAGCAATCTCAACTCGCCCGCTGCTCGTCTCCTCTTGAGGAACGAGGAGCCAACTGCCTCTGTAACCCTGAAATGGGTGCAGGGGCAAGTCCAGGTGCGGAGAAGACGTGGAGGGAAGGGGTTTGGGGGCAGAAAACCTTTCAATCATTAGGGGGAGGCACGCAGCCCTCCCACACTAAACCTCACACTATCTATAGGTTTGGTAAACCACACAATGACTGGTCTACTAAAAAAGGCGAATCAACCCCCCCATGAAATCAATCTGGAAGCTCCCATGCCTCACTCAAGCCTCCTTGGTCTCCAAACAAAGGTTTTACTGGAGGCCCGATTATACTATAGAGTCCTTCAGAAGACATGATTGAGAGACGAGAGGCAACTGCTAGGTCAACGGGAAGACCACCGAAAGAGGTTTGGATACCGTTACTAACAACCCCAGTAAGGAGATAAAATGGAACTTCTCTCATGTCGGGAGGGCAATGATAATTGTAGACAGAGGATCATATGATAAGAGCCCAAAACAAGAGCAACCAGCGAGCTCGATTTGCCCAAAGAAACAGAAATCTGCGAAATCCAACGTTTCCGTCTCTAGTCGATCAGCGAGGAAAAACCCTTAACCGCTGAAGATCTTCTAATAGATATGGCAGCGGCACAAATGGAGGACCAGGCATTGACTAAGGTGCAGGTAGATACTAACTTAACAGCGACTCTTACTCTAACACTTCTGCCATATATGAAATTGCACGTGTCCCTAACAATCAAATCAGGGACCATTCAATGATTCTAGCAATGATCAATTCCAAGATGGTGATTTTAGAAGGCTTTGTAACTGCAATACAATCCAATTTAGATAAAACACAGAAAACATCACAGAGATTCTTCATAGCATCATAGACCCGATTATCCAAGATGAAGAGACAGGCCGACTAAAGGCGGCAGATGTGGTAACTGGTCGCCTCGCTGATCCCACTATACCGGCGAAGGAGCTATCAAGTACTAAAGGAGCAAGGATCCAAAACGCCCAAGAAAAGAAAGGGCAATTGTCCACAGATGCACAAACAGGGGGAGAAGCTACACTGCCACTGTACTACTGTCTAGGTGGGGCACTGCGCACATAAGGATACACCGGTCCTTCCATTATCTGTCTCTAATAACAATTAATTGGTGATGGCTGTGAGTAATAAGGTTATGTGTTCACGTGACCCCTTGAAGAAATATGACATTTTCTCTAAATTAGGCCCGGAGGCAAACAAGGGACATTCACCCCAAACAAGACTTTGACGGAGCACTCTGAGTAACACAAAACAGCTAAACCGCCCTGTAAAAGAGGACAGATTAAAAGTGCAGGTATTCAAAAACGGGCAATTAGAAACATCATGGTTCCAAATACAAGTGATCTGCTGATGCAAGCTAAAGGTCCAGATAAAGGCCCTCCCGAACAATGCGACACAGAGGAGGTCCTTCAACCCCAACTCAGACGTGGATAGATCATACCAATGCTGAAGGCGACATGGAAGACCTGATCTCTGCCTGCGCTCAAGAGACGGGAACAACATGTGTTTGTACAACTGAGATAAACAGCCTAGTTTATCAAAGCATGGAGTGCCGGTCAGGGGTCCTTGTGTATCCTGGACAAAGGATCTATTCTTGTATAGTTCCATAAAATGATCGACCCACACAGATTCAGGAACACAGCCCTGCTGATTACTACCGGTATTCTCACAGCATAAGCGCATGATTACCCAGAAAACTCAATGTGGCCCCATACGCAGCCTGATCCACCAACTCATTACCTAGGACCCCACAATGACTAAGGGCCCAAGCCAACTCCACCACCGTACCCCCTGCAACACACTCCTCTAATCACTGTCTAATGAGCACAACTATATCCCTCCCATCACAATTCCGCTCCTTAATAGCCAACAACGCACTCATCGAATCCACAAACAAAACCACCATAGCCAACTGTTTCTCCATAATCCGAAGCACTGCCATATTAACAGCCATCAACTGCGCCGTGCAGATGGATACATCATCTGACAACCTAGCCACCCAAAACCCCTCACCCGCATAAAAATAGCAGGCCATACCAAACCTGTTCCTCTCCGGATCCCTGGAACCATCCGTATATACCTGAGCGCCAACTTCCCCCTCCACATACTGCACCGCCAATCTCCGACCACCACCCTTCTTGATCACCGGAATGTACTTGAGATCCAAACTGACACCACTCGCCTGTTAAACAGCATACACACCGTTTTGGAGGATACCTTAAAACCCCCCAGCCTGACAACACCGTTCCATTACCTCCAAAGCCTCCTGCAACCTTCCTTGAATCACTCCACCCACCTTACCCACAACCCAAATCACTCCATCATCTGCACAGAATCCCACCCGATAACCACACTGCCGAACGTTCTCTATAAGGCCATCCACCGCTACAAGAAACAAAATAGAGATGACAACACTACCCTGGGGTGTCACATTTTCCATCAAAAACTCGGGACGACAAATCCCCAACATGCACCCGAAACACCCTGTTCATCAGAAAAGCTTTAATCCAAGAAAACATCTTCCCCTTAAAACCTTTCTCGCAGCACAAAAACCATGTCTCCTGCACACATACACACACACAGCATCAACATCACCCACCCTCAACAACTCCTTCTTCAACCCTTGCCCATTCGCCAACAAACTCCTCGCATTCCATTGCCACAACCTCAGACCCCTGAACCCTCACAGGGAACGTCACCACCACTCACCAACCTATGAACATCCGTATCTGCGATATTTCCAATCCTTAAATACATCTTTGCTGCCTTCACCACCGCCTGCAACCTGTCCGATTTTGACTGACACTCGGCCATCATATTAATAGTTGCGATAATAAAACACAACAAATCCAGCATTCTGATAGTGACACCCGTGCCAATCACCCCCTCAACCCCCAAAGACTGAACCTCCACCTGCTTCACCATTCCAGCAGGACTATCCAATACAACCACCTGATCCGCCCGCACCTTCTGAACTGCTGCAGCATAACTGATGTTATGGGCCGCCTTCGTACTCACAAACGTACAGGCCTGCACCTGCACAACACATCCCCCAAAGGAAGCAACATGATCCCCACCACAATTACAAAACTTCGGTATACATACAGAGACACAATCCTTAATATCATGGGGACCACCACACTTACCACACCTTCTCTCCTTCATACAAGATTGCGCCACGTGACCAGACTCCTGACACTTATAGCATCGAAAAGGGGCTGGAACATAAGGCTTCAGCCTAAAATGATGAAACAGCAAAAACACGTGCTCCGGCACTTCACTCCGCCTAAACCGAATAGCCATCATTGTAGAAATTAAGCCCCCATCGGGACTTTTCCTACCCAACCGTCACACCTCCAACTCCTGCAAGGAACTCACAATATCCTTGTCATGCACACAGAGGTACCCCAAAAATCACCCCCTTAGACACTGCACTGCCCTGTTCCAACACAGAAACAGGATGTCTCCCAAGACAACCCAAATCTAATGCCTTGTTCCTGGTCACCTCACCCACACCTTTAACCAACAAACGCCCCCCACTGATAACCTTGAAAGACTGCACAGCACCCGCCCCTTTCCGGACCCACTCGGACACCACAAAAGGGCTAACCCCACTGAGATGCTGATCGGGCTTTGTCAACTTGATAACCACCTGCCAACCCAACTCTGCCTCCATGGGTGCAACCCCAAACTCACACACTGCTGTCCACCACCAGAACCCCCACCGCCATCCACCCTCCGATCCACAGGGGAGGACATGAACACCGGCTCCCACCAAACCCTCCGCCAAATATGATATGATATTGTATTTATATGGCACTCAATACACAAGTGTTTCAGAGCGCGACCAAGCAAAGGGAGGGCAACAGGGGAGAACGAAAATAGCAATCTTACTATGCCCAGTGACATTAAGAGCGCACACGTCCATGGAAAAGGGAGTGAGGGAAAGTGCGGAACAGAGGCGAGAAAAGAATAATAAGTGAAATAAATTTCAGTGAAAAAGGTAGTGCAGCCAGCAAGTGCATGATTAGTCAGGGTATATCTGATAAGTGCAGAAGAAGAGTGGGGGGCTGTATGGGTACAGATACAGATCCCAGTGCCAGGGGTTGATCAGCAGCAGTTCAGAAGGGAGGCAGGGTGAGCGGTATCTGTGCCCGAAGGACAGAGGGTGGCAAGGTGCACGGTGCCACGAGAGATAAGCAGAACAACAGGGGAGAAGAGGGGCAAAGGCAGAAGCGAAGAAGAAGGTCTTGAGGGGCTCCCGGAACCAGAGATGGTGCACCTCAAGTTTGAAGATGGTCGGGAGGCTGTTCCAAAGGGAGGCCCCAGCCAACAACAGATATGTGCCCCCTGCTCGTTTCTTTGAAAAAGGACCGACCCTGAGGCAGTTAGAAGTAGAGGAGCGAAGGGCTCGAGAGGGGAGGTATTTACAGAGGGATAGTTGAAGGTATTTTGGACCCAGGCCCCAGAGAGCCTTGTGGACAATGCAGAGAGTTTTAAATGTAATACCTGCATCCACTGGGAGGCAACAAAGGGATTTCAAAGCTGCAAAGGTCGGTGAGGTGACCAGGGCTTGAGGCCAAGGACAGGCCTTGCAGTTTTGTTCTGGATTAGATGTAGAGGTTGGAGAGTGGAGGCAGGTAGATTTAGGAAGAGGCTGTTACAGTAGCCCACCCTAGAGGGAACCAGATCTTAGTAGAAAGTGAGCTTCTGAGGGAAGGAGAGGAAAGGCAGAGTACCTCTAAGGAGGTGCAGTAGGAAGTTTGACTTTTTAGAGACGTCAGAGATGTGAGCAGAGAAGTAAAGTGTGGAGTCAAAGATGACCCTGAGATTCTTAGCCTCGCTGGTAGGAGTAGGAGGAGGGCCAAGGGAGGCCAGCCAGAGAGTGAGGGGAAAGGATGGTGAAGGTGTACCAACGAGGAGGATCTCAGTCTTATTGGCATTTAGACAAAGATCATTGGCAGCACCACAATTTTGAATGACGATTAGGCAGTCTTAGATAAGGGGTTGGCAGTGGAGGTGCCTGAGGGAAGCCTGAAAATGAGTTGGGTGTCATCAGCATAGCATTGGAAGTTGGAACAGAAAATGGAAATGCAGTAGGCGAGAGTTGCCAAGCATTGGTTGAAAAGCCAGGGCTTGAGGTTAGACCCCTGGGGAACACCACAGGTAGAGAGAGAGAGATAGAGGATAGGAAGGACCCAAGTGTTACCTGGGAAGGTCGATCAGAAAGGAAAGAGGTCAGCCAGGCCAGAGCCTGATCTGTGAAACCCAGGTTGTCACAGAGACGATTGCGCAGGATGGTATGGTTGTCAAGAGGAGAGATCAAGTAGGATGAGGATGGAGGGAATGTTAGAGTCAAGATTAGAAAGCAGGTCTTCACAGATGTTCAGGAGAGCAGTTTCTGTGCTTCTGGCAGCTCTGAATCCAGATTGGTGGTCATGGAGAGAGCCAACAGCGTCAGAACGAAGGTTAAGCTGGGAGATGGCCAGCTTTTCCAGGAGCTTCTCCAAAAAGGGAGTAATGGAAATAGGGCTGTAGTTAGCCAGACAGGAGGGATCAGCTGTGGGTTTCTTGAGGAGAGGATGCACAAGGGAGTACTTCGGAGGGGCCGGTGGGAGATTCAGATGCCGGAGCGAGGGCATCGATGTGGTCCTTAGTGGTTTTAGAGGTTTTCATAGATCGGTTTCATTAATCGTTAGGACAGTATCAGAGATGAGTTTCTGGCAGCACTGCTTGAAAACCGAGAAGAAGGCACTACACGTTGCTTTACACTGTGTATGGAAGTTGATGATTTAGTAAGAGAACATAATGACTTATCGTCTTGCTCAGAATTATCCTGAATCAATGGAAAAACAAATGTTATGGTCATAATGATGTTTTATGAGCTCAGGTAGGAGCGATTGTGAATATTGCGGAAAGTTATGCTACATCTTTAGTGATGAATTGCTATTTAGTTTTGATGGAAATTACTGTATACATTAGTGATTTGTAGTTTTATGATGAATTGTATTACATATGTTTTGTAACCGTGTTCATATGTGTATGTGTAAAGTGTAATATGAACTGATCACATGAATACATTATTTCATAAGAAGGGTACAATTGTTTACAAAAATTCTAAATACAATTGCACAATAAACATGAAGCACAATAAATCTAATGATCAAAGCTGATTAGAGGAAAGAGAAAGAAGAGAAGTTTTTAATTAGGAACGAAAAATATGATAGGTGACCTGAAATGCACGGATAGAATGAGGTACAGGATGCACGGATAGAATGTGGAAGCGCATTCCAATGGTCAGGTGCAAGAAGAAGAAAAGAACAGCATCGAGAAGCACAGGGCGGCCGAGGAACGACAGGACAATGAGATGACAGAAAACCAGCGTCCATTTGAAGCAAAGATCTCAAGATAGCAACATATTTTCCAAAATAAAAAAATGGGTCCTTGGAAGGAGTAGGTTTACCTATATTTGCTGCCCACTTTCATGTAATTTAACACATCATGATTTTACAGTGAGGCGAGTGTGGGTATGAGCAAGAGAGATTATTTCTGAAAACCCCTGCAGGTGGTACCATAACACAAACGTCAGGAGTGATGCGTCCCAGTGTTGTCTGGGAGTCATTGAAATGTACGATACAGGGCCATTTAATTGGTGTATCGATTGGGCTGAGGAAAAAGAGCGTTGAAAGGGAGGCATTGTTGGAGACTAAACTTACCGAATTGTCAAGGAGGGTGATGGTGGATCCCGTTTGTGGAGAGGCGGTGGGTGAACTTAAAAGGGTAAGGAGAGAATTGAACTCACTCATTGATGAACGTAATGATCGGAGTAACTTCTATTTGAAATGTGCGTATTATAAGAAGGGTGAAAAATGCAACAGGTGGTTGGCTTATAGGCTGAGGAAGCGGGAGGCGGAGCGGTCTATTCCGTCGATTTGTACGCATGACGTCAGTATAATTTATCATCCGGGTGAGATAAACAACATTTTCAGAGACTTTTATGAAGAACTTTACAAGAATGAGCTGGAGGTATCAGGTGAGGGTACAGAATTTCTGGATAAGGTGGGCCTATCTAGGATTAATGTGGATGATTCAGAGTTGTTGGAGGAGGATTTTTTGTTGGATGAGTGGATGATTCAGAGTTGTTGGAGGAGGATTTTTTGTTGGATGAGGTTAGGATGGCGATTGGTAAGTTGAATGCTGGGAAGGCCCCAGGACCGGATGGGTTCCCGGCAGAGTTTTATAAGATGCTGCCGGATTCGGCTTTACGATTGTTGCTAGATATGTATGTGGAGTTGATGGATGTTATGGCAGAGTTTCATGATTGTTCTGGATACCAAATTATTTGGATGAAATCAGATATTATGCCTTTGACACATTCTGTTGATAGGAGGTTTGTGGTGGACTTGGGCTTCAGGTTGTGTCCAGATAAATTGCTGTACTTGGGGGTTTGGTTTACTCAGGAGATAGGGGACATGGTTAAGGAAAATGCGCGGGTCATGTGTAGTGGTTTGCGGACGGACCTTGAGAGATGGAGTCTTTTGAATCTTTCTTTGTGGGGTAAGGTGAATGCCTTAAAGATGATATCTACCCCGAGAATTACTTATGTTTTGAGTGTGGTCCCTTTGATGTTCCCTGAGACTTTTTGGAGAGAGTTGGACAGGATGCTGCAGGAGTTCCTGTGGGATAGGAAGCCCCCGAGGTTGAAGTTGTGGAAGTTACAATTGCCATTGCATAGGGGTGGTCTTGGGGTGCCAAATTTCATACCACCTGGCTTTCTTTTCAGAATTTTTGGTTCCATTTGTGGAGGACTTGCAGGATGTCTGGGTAGAGGCTGAAACCAGTTTCCATGGGCCTCTTACTCCAAGAGCTGTGTTGACTTCGGTCTCTAGACAGAGTTGTGGACATGATTTGCTGATGGATAACGTGAGGAGCGCCTGGAAGGGCTTGTGTCGTTATTTGAAGGTGGACGCTTTGAGGGAGCCTGATGCCTCGGTGTGGCTAAATCCTGCTATCAAAATAGATGGCAAGGTGGTCTTTTGGGCAGATTGGTTTCTGGGTGGGGTGAGGTGGGTTGCTGATCTGTTTACAAATGGTCGTTGGATGAATGCAAGGTATTGCAGCAACAATATGGTATTGAAAACTTTAGACCCTCTGATTTTGTGAAGCTTAAACGTGTGATTGGAGTTGTGGATTTGGAGAGGAAAATTGCATTGGATCTGTTTGCAAGGAATTTGGTGGGATCGGGTGGGGACTGGCCAGTTGCCTGTATAAAGCATTTGTGTCGTGTTATCAGGGGAATGATTCTCTAAGAGAGGAATGGGGCAGGAGAATCGGATTGGATATCACAGAGGGCTTACGGCAAAACATGTGTATGAATGTGAAGTTGAGCTCGCTGGGACTCACGGAAAGATCGAGACAGATTAAAATTCTTAATCAAATTTATTGGACGCCTGAGAGAATGTGTAAAAGAGGGTTGTTGGAGAGTGCAGATTGTTGGAGATGTTCATGTGAGATTGGTACGACGGAACATCTGCTATGGGATTGTAGGCTGGTGAGACTGTTTTGGGGTGAGATTGGACGTGTCTGTGATGAAGTGATTGTTGGTCTCCCGGTCTTGGATTTTAGTGTGATCATATTTGGGAGTGATGAGTCTTTGGATGATCTCACTCAAAGTGAGAAGAAGTGGTTGTTCAGAGGGGCAATGACTGGTAAAAGAATTATATTGAGGAACTGGAAAAATGCTTTGACATTGAATGTGGAGACGTGGTTGTCTGAGATGCATGAATTGGCAAATATGGAGAGAGTGATGTATAGGAGACTTGGTAAATTGGCTTTGTTTGAGAAAATATGGGGTAGATTTTTGCAGTTGTTTTAAATTGACATTATAGTTGTTGGTTGGGGGGGTAATTGAGAGATGTATTTGAGATGTTGGGGATTTAGGGTATTGTATATCTCGCTGTGTACATAGTACTGTGTAAAATGTTGTGCTTTTTTTCATGTGTTATTTGAAATACGCTGATTGTATTGGGATTTGCTATGGATGTTGTGTAAATAAAATTTCAAAAAAGAAAATAAAACGTCAGGCTACTCTGGCCTAAAACTACGACTCTTAATGCTATATTTCACATAAAGGCTTTGTCACATCAGTGATTGAGGTATTAACGGATGAGCTCCATCCCTCACCCCTCCTGCCAGGATGGTCCAATATCAGGATTTTAGATCCCTCACATAGCACGTCATGCAGAGCTCGGCACGCGTCGTGACTGAATCATGCTGCTGTTTGGAACAGTATCTGCAGGGTGTGAGATGCGAGGACTTGATGAAGACCTAGACACAGTTGATGGAGCCACATCTTGGAGCTTCCCTCCCAGGTCAATTTGTGGGAAGAGTGCTTCAAAGTGGGTCATCAGGAATGCACACGGGCTGCTAGCCAATAGGGGATCCCAACACCTAACAATGCCAGTTGGTCATTTTATCCAACAACTGGTGAAAATAAGTTAATAAATAAGGGATACAGATGATTTCAGGAGCCTGCAATACTTGGGTCACCTGACTTGCTAACAGTTAACAAGCGTGTGCAAGTGGGCATGTCACTGTCCTTTACTCAGCTTCCTTCATTATCATGAGGGCGAAGGTTTCAATCACCTCATGTTGTGACTGCTCTAGCGGGTGGGCAGGCAAGGGGAGTGTGTGTGTGTCTGGGATACTTCCGCACTCCATATTATCCTTTCCATTGACTCTACCGCATGCCCTCAATTCCCCTCCAGAACGCTCACTCATTCATGAATAGCAACATAAAAACACCCACCAAAGTGTAGATCTGGTGTTCCGCTTCATTCAGCCCTTCCCGATAAAGGTTTTACCATCAATCCCTTGCTCCCCAGGTGATCAGCAAAGAGGACAACCAACACTAGGTGTAGCTACCAATGTGCTTATTTAACTCACTTTTACAATTCCACTCCTCCGCCCCCTATAGAAAAGTGCTGAGATACACCATACAGGTCCAAAAGCGAATTACCAATTGAGTTTAATAGAACAGCATAGAGGAAAGGATTAACATGACATGCTATGTGTATTTGTAGAGTGCACCTCGCTCCCCCCCCACACACACACTGATGCATTTTGGTGTCCTAGACAAAAGGCAATACATTTTCATTGTTACAAAACTCAGAGGCTCATTCTGTCAATCTTGGATGGATGAAGGGCTGGGTGGACCTGCAGGATTCAAACTAGTGACTATGAGATCGCACAACCATGGATCCTACCAGCGAATGCCCTAGTCCACTGAGCCACAGACCTGGATGCTAAACTTGGATCTGGACACCAGTTTTAGGAAGAGGCAGGAATGGATACAAGACAGGAGAGAAGGAGACATGAAGGGTACAGGAACGCAGGGTGGGAGACTGGCTATCTCAGAAGCATAGAACAACCTGTGCAGACAAAATCTACAGCAGTTATTTACCTTTTGGTGCCTGTGCTTCTTACGTTTTGCAGAGTAGGAGGATGCAATATTGAGTTTAGATCTATTAATTGAAGACATTATTACGTTATTAAATATTATAAACGCAAGACATCCCATAACGATAAATAATCGAAACATCCAAAGAGGAGCTTTCCGTTCTCTCCCCGCCCAGAAATGCACGCTCGATCACATACACAGAAGACAGGATTAACTGGAGGTTTATGAAGAACAAGCAGGTCAAACGTAAATAACACTTGGCCAAAACAGAAGATCACTTTCTCACTAAAAGAGGAGTGAATAGTCGCTGGTCTCACCCACAGCAAATGATTGCCCAATGATTCCTTAAGACATATTTCACATTTAAAAACATAGCATTTGAGGTCCCAGGGAGATTAAAAGGAGCCCATCCACCCAAGACAGTTACTAGTCCAGTTGGTGCCCAGGGCGAAACACTACCATGCACCCCCTGCACTCGGTATGTGCGCCACTCCCAAACTACACCCCACAGATAAGTGACTCCTACCCAATATCAATAAATCACTGCTATTCAAATGAAACAGGTTTTATTACATTGCGAATCAAGAACTTTGCAAAAACTGGAAAATGCTACACACAGATTTGGTGATCAACTGCTTTTGAGTTCAGAGCAGCTTTTGGCTTCTGTCTCATAGCTGTGCTAATAGTGGTTGTTAACTTTAGGAGACTAGAGTCTATAAAAAAAGAGTCGAGTTTGGGAGCCAGAAGAGATGTTGCTGTAGGCTGGCAAGAAAACAGAAGGCTGGAAGAGAAAGCACTGGATCAGGTGGGAGGGGTCAAAGTCCCTCCTAATTCCTGGCTGGATTTTAATGCCACTAAACTGGACTTTTGGCTTTTCTGAGACATTGGAGTCCCCAGAGGACTGTCTATTGACTTTTGAGCAGAACTATTGATTTTGATTGAGCAGTATGGGGAATATGTTGTACTTTTACACCCAAGGCACGAGAGCTCACACCCTCAATTTTAATTGACTACATGCTGGCACTATGCTCAAACTCAAATTGGCATCAACTCCTTTTGAATCATTTTATCTCTGTTATGCTTTTTTGATGAAGTGGCTAGTGATTTGTATTGATGATTGATATGTTAGGCATATTGCTTGGATTGTGTAAACCATTTCAGGCTTCAAGCTCCTCCAGCTCTCATCTACCTGTTGTGAGGCAGCATGGTATCAAAAGACACAAAGAATCAAGATTAAAAACCTTTAAGCTATGGAATCATCCGAAATTGGGGGTGCTGTGGTCCATTTGGAAAGAGGGGACCCAAACCAACCATTTGACAACATGGCCTTCTCCACTTCACTTTGGGGTCCTCCACTTGGATTGGGCAACAAGGGATTCAAAAATGCTCAGGTTTGGTCGGATATGGGCATGGAATGGGCGGGCCAATTGTTTATAGAGGGAGTATTTCTAACATAGGAGGAAATGAGGGAGACTCTGAGACAGGGTACAATCTCCATATTTGAAAATATTAGGCTGAAAGGCATTTTGGGCACACAAACCTGGGGGCAAAAGTTCAAGAGATCCCTGACCCCCTTTGAGAAAATGCTGGATTCAGCAGACTCGAGACGAGGGATGGTATTTAAGATATACAAATTATTGAACACCATTAACCTAACGGAAAGGAGAGGGTTTTGTAACTACTGGAATAAATTGGCAGGGGAGGAGCTATCGGAAGAAGCATGTAGTAAGATTTTCAAAATAGCCTTCCACAGCAACCTTTTTACATCAGACATGGAGCACAACTTAAAGATCATACAGGGTTGGCATAGGGACCCGCTGAAGTTATCAAAAATGTTCACGGGGGTCTCTCCCAAATGTCCAAGAGGTTGCGGTTTGGTGGGTATGAGGGCACACCTGTGATGGCAGTGCCCGCAGGTTCAGACATATTTGGAGAGCATGAGAGGATGGATTACTGAAGTCACCGGGGAACCTCTACCGCAAGACCCACTGACGATCCTCCTGGGCCTTCCCCCAAGAGACTCGGAAGTATACAGATACCCCAGAATATGGGAAAAGATTCTGAGGGTGGGGAGGGTTGCCCTGGTGCAAAAGTGGAAGAGCCCGGTACCCCCCTCCAAGGAGGACTGGCAGAGGAAATTAAAGAACATGTTTCTCATGGATAAACTTACTGCTATGGTTAATGATGCCTCCAGCACGTTTCAACTGAACTGGGAGGGAGTGAGGCAAGCGTGGGGATGGGAAGTACACTGAAGCATGAGGGACGACCAGGTCACGAGAAATGAGGAGGAGAGCCTCAGAGAATGGATTGGAATGCAGAGTCTGGGCTGAAAGTACAGCACATGAGGGGTCCACTGTCTGGCATACAGTGATTGATTTACAGACCATGAAAAGACCTATTTACGGCCAAGTCCTCATCCGCAGATGAAGAACTTTCCGTGAATATCTTAACACCAGTTCATGTTTGTAGAGCACTCATTCGGGGTTTCAGTTTGAGGAAAATCTAGTGGGGGTGTTGGGTTAGGGTGAGGGGAACGGGGGTGGGGGAAATGTTGTTGTTTGATAAAAATGCCAATAGAACCAAAGTTTTTTTTAAAAAAAAAACTTTATTAACTTGAGGAGTTTAGACTTTTTAACTGGCCCTATTTCTAAATGTGAGCAGAACTGCCTGCGAGCCGACTCCTAATACAATTGCCATGTCAAATGCCGACCCAATAATTGTAATGTTCCTGCTCCTAATGATTGCAATGCTCCTGCACCAGTTCTCAGTACTGCCTGCGTGCCCACTGCTAGTACAACTGCCATGCCAAATGGCATACCTAATGATTGCAATGCTCCTGAAACAGTTCTCAGTACTGCCTGCGAGCCCACTGCTAATACAACTGCAATGCCAAATGCCTACCCAAAGATTGTAATGCTCCTGTGCCTAATGATTCCAAGGCTCCTACGACAGTTCTCAGTACAGCCTGCAAGCCCACTGCTAGTACAATTGCCATGCCAAATGCCATACCTAATGATTGTAATGCTCCTGTGCCTAATGATTGCAATGCTACTGCACCAATTCTCAGTAGTGCCTACAAGCCCACTGATAACACGATTGCCATGCCAAATGCCATACCTAATGATTGCAAAACTCCTGCATCAGTTCTCAATACTGCCTCTGAACCCACTGCTAGTACAACTGCCATGCCAAATGCCATAACTAATGATTATAATGTTCCTGCACCAGTTCTCAGTACTGCCTGCGAGCCCAATGCTAGCACAATTGCCATGCCAAATGGCGTACCTAATTATTGTAATGTTCCTGCACCAGTTCTCAGTACTGCCTGTGAGCCCACTGCTAGCACAATTGCCACGCCAAATGCCTACCCAATGAGTGTAATGCTCCTGTGCCTAATGATTGCGAGGCTTCTGCACCAGTTCTCATTACTGCCTGCGTGCCCACTGCTAGTACAACTGCCATGCCAAATGGCATACCTAATGATTGCAAGGCTTCTGCACCAGTTCTCAGTACTGCCTGCGAGCCCACTGCTAGTACAATTGCCATGCCAAATGCCATACCTAACGATTGGAATGCTTGTGTGCCTAATGATTGCAAGGCTTCTGCACCAGTTCTCAGTACTGCCTGCGAGCCCACTGCTAGTACAAATGCCATGCCATGCCAAAAGCCATACCTAATGATTGCAAGGCCCCTGCACCTGGTCAGTACTGCCTCCGAACCCACTGCTAGTACAATTGCCAGGCCAAAGGCCTACCTAATGATTGCAAAGCTCCTGCACTAGTTCTCAGTACTGCCTCTGAGCCCACTGCTTGCACAATTGCCATGCCAAATGCTGTGCCTAATGATTGCAATGCTCCTGCACCAGTTCTCAGTACTGCCTGCAAGCCTACTGCTAGCACAATTGCCATGACAAATGCCATACCTAATGATTGTAATGCTCCTGTGCCTAATGATTGCAAGGCTCCTGCACCAGTTCTCAGTACTGCCTCTGAGCCCACTGCTTGCACAATTGCCATGCCAAATGCTGTGCCTAATGATTGTACTGCTCCCGCACCAGTTCTCAGTGCTGCCTGCGAGTCCACTGCTAGTACAATTGCCATGCCAAATGCCTTCCTAATGATTGCAAAGCTCCTGCACCAGTTCCCAGTACTGCCTGCGGGCCCACTGCTAGCACAATTGCCATGCCAAATGCCATACCTAACGATTGTAATGCTCCTGTGCCTAATGATTGCAAGGCTCCTGCACCAGTTATCAGTACTGCCTGCGAGCCCACTGCAAGTACAATTGCCATGCCAAATGCCTACCTAAAGATTGCAAAGCTCCTGCACCAGTTCTCAGTACTGCCTGCGAGCCCACTGCTAGTACAATTGCCATGCCAAATGCCTACCCAATGATTGCCATGCTCCTGTACCAGTTCTCAGTACTGCCTGCGAGCCCACTGCTAGCACAAATGCCATGACAAATGCCTACCTAATGACTGTAATGCTTCTGGTGCCTAATGATTGTAAGGCTACTGCACCAGTTCTCAGTACTTCCTGCGAGCCCACTGCTAGTACAATTGCCATGCCAAATGCCTACCCAATGACTGCAAGGCTCCTGCACCAGTTCTCAGTACTGCCTCTGCGCCTACTGCTAGCACAATTGCCATGCCAAATGCCTACCTAATGATTGTAATGCTTCTGGTGCCTAATGATTGTAATGCTTCTGGTGCCTAATGATTGCAAGGCTCCTGCACCAGTTCTCAGTACTGCCTCTGAGCCCACTGCTAGCACAATTGCCATGCCAAATGCCATACCTAATGATTGTAATGCTCCTGTGCCTAATGATTGCAATGCTACTGCACCAATTCTCAGTAGTGCCTACAAGCCCACTGCTAACACGATTGCCATGCCAAATGCCATACCTAATGATTGCAAAGCTCCTGCACCAGTTCTCAATACTGCCTCCGAACCCACTGCTAGTACAATTGCCATGCCAAATGCCATACCTAATGATTATAATGTTCCTCCACCAGTTCTCAGTACTGCCTGCGAGCCCACTGCTAGCACAATTGCCATGCCAAATGCCATACCCAATGATTGTAATGCTCCTGTGCCTAATGATTGCAAGGCTCCTGCACCAGTTCCCAGTACTGCCTGCGAGCCCACTGCTAGTACAAATGCCATGACAAATACCAAATGCCGAGCTGGTGGAGGATCATTTGCCACGTCCTCCGTTTTAAAGGACCCAAGCTACAGTCAGGGATAAACCTCTCACCTCTCTCATGTCACCACGAGGTCCACAGGCGGGAAAAATTCCAAAACCGAAGAAGAGGTCTCGAGGCAAACAAAAGAGACTGGCAAGTAGGTGAAGAAACACAGTGCGCATGCGCACAGAAGCAGTGTTTTAGAAGTGAGCTTGACAAGTAGCCGTGGAAGCACAGTGCGCATGCGCATAAAAGAAGTGTTTTAAAAGTGAGCCTGGCAAGAGCCACAGAAGCACAGTGCGCATGTTGAGAGAATCTGTGTATTAGCATGAGCACAAAAGCAGTAGTTTAGAAATGAGCCTGGCAAGGAGCTATAGAGGCACAGTGCGCATGTGCAGAGAAGCAGTGTTTTAGAAGTGAGCCTGGCAAGTAGATTGTTATGATCGTGTATCTGCAGTGAGTGTGTTTATAATCTGTAGGGTTACAGTATGCATGTGCAGAGAAGCAGTTTACTGCAGGAAGGCTGGCTGAAGGTACACAATGCACATTACCTTCTCGGAAGATCATGAATGAATGCAGAAAATGAACCTGGCTAGTATGATGTGGGTTGCACCGTGCATGTGCAGATAAGTCGTTTCTCTGCATCCGGCCTGGTTAGTTGCTGAAGACACTCTGTGCATGTGCAGAGGATTCTATCTCCACAGAGAGCCTGGCTAGTAATCTGTAGGGTTACAATGCGTATGTCGGTGTGTGCTCAGCCGTGAAGTGCTGCTGTGTATTGTATATACAGGGAGGGGTGCTGTGTTCACGCATGCCCCGGACTGTACACAGGGAGTGAGTGACCCGTGTGATCACAGATGCGAAGTGGTGCTGTGTACTGTATTTACAGAGAGGGGTGCTGTGTTCACGCATGGTCCCCGGACTGTACACAGGGAGTGAGTGACCCGTGTGCGCACAGATGCAAAGTGGTGCTGTGTACTGTATTTACAGGGAGGGGTGCTGTGTTCACGCATGGTCCTCGGACTGTACACAGGGAGTGAGTGAAATGTGTGCACACAGATGTGAAGTACTGCTGTGTGCTGTATATACAGGGAGGGGTGCTGTGTTCACGCATGGCCCCGGACTGTACACAGGGAGTTAGTGACCCGTGTGCGCACAGATGTGAAGTGGTGCTGTGTACTGTATATACAGGGAGGGGTGCTGTGTTCACGCATGGTCCCCGGACTCTACACAGGGAGTGAGTGACCTGTGTGCGCACAGATGTGAAGTGCTGCTCTGTACTGTATATATAGGGAGGGGTGCTGTGTTCACGCATGGCCCTGGACTGTACACAGGGAGTGAGTGACCTGTGTGCACACAGATGCGAAGTGCTGCTGTGTACTGTATATACAGGGAGAGGTGCTGTGTTCACGCATGGCCCCGGACTGTACACAGGGAGTGACTGACCTGTGTGCACACAGATGCAAAGTGGTGCTGTGTACTGTATATACAGGGAGGGGTGCCGTGTTCACGCATGGTCGCCGGACTGTACACAGGGAGTGAGTGGCCCGTGTGCACACAGACGCGAAGTGGTGCTGTTTACTGTATATACAGGGAGGGGTGCTGTGTTTACGCATGGCCCCGGACTGTACACAGGGAGTGAGTGACCTGTGTGCACACAGATGCAAAGTGCTGCTGTGTACTGTATATACAGAGAGAGGTGCTGTGTTCACGCATGGTCCCCGGACTCTACACAGGGAGTGAGTGACCTGTGTGCGCACAGATGTGAAGTGCTGCTCTGTACTGTATATACAGGGAGGGGTGCCGTGTTCACGCATGGTCCCCGGACTGTGCACAGTGACCTGTGTGCACACAGATGCAAAGTGGTGCTGTGTACTGTATATACATGGAGGGGTGCTGTGTTCACGCATGGTCCCCGGACTGTACACAGGGAGTGAGTGACCCATAGTGCACAGATGCGAAGTGGTGCTGTGTACTGTATATACAGGGAGGGGTGACGTGTTCACGCATGGTCCCCGGACTGTACACAGTGAGTGAGTGACCTGTGTGCGCATAGATGTGAAGTGGTGCTGTGTACTGTATATACAGGGAGGGGTGCTGTGTTCACGCATGGTTCCCAGACTGTACACAATGAGTGAGTGACCTGTGTCCACACAGATGTGAAGTGCTGCTGTGTACTGTATATACAGGGAGGGGTGCTGTGTTCACGCATGGCCCCGGACTGTACACAGGGAGTGACTGACCTGTGTGCACACAGATGCAAAGTGCTGCTGTGTACTGTATATACAGGGAGGGGTGCTGTGTTCACACATGGTACCCGGACTGTACACAGGGAGTGAGTGACCTGTGTGCACACAGATGCAAAGTGCTGCTGTGTACTGTATATACAGGGAGGGGTGCTGTGTTCACGCATGGTCCCCGGACTGTGAGTGTCCTGTGTGCGCACAGATGCGAAGTGGTGCTGTGTACTGTATATACAGGGAGGGGTGCTGTGTTCACACATGGTACCCGGACTGTACACAGGGAGTGAGTGACTTGTGTGCACACAGATGAGAAGTGGTGCTGTGTACTGTATATACGGGGAGGGGTGCTGTGTTCACGCATGGTTCCCGGACTGTACACAGGGAGTGAGTGAAATGTGTGCACACAGATGTGAAGTACTGCTGTGTGCTGTATATACAGGGAGGGGTGCTGTGTTCACGCATGGCCGCGGACTGTACACAGGGAGTGACTGACCCGTGTGCACACAGATGCGAAGTGGTGCTGTGTACTGTATACACAGGGAGGGGTGCTGTGTTCACGCATGGTTCCCGGACTGAACACAGTGAGTGAGTGACCTATGTGAAGTACTGCTGTGTACTGTATATACAGGGAGGGGTGCTGTGTTCACGCATGGCCGCGGACTGTACCATAGACAACATCGCCAAAGAAAAAACCCTTTGCTTCTTCTAATAAACGGTCAATGGCAAAATGGTTCACCCCACTACTTAGCACCATGAAAAGAAAAAACCGAAGACTAGAACTTGATTGGAGAAAACAAAACGACGCGGCGAACAAACTGAAATTCCTACAAGACTACCGGGCTTACAAAAAGGAAATACAAAAAGCAAAGAGGAAACACAATGACAACCGAATCTTCGAAGCACCAAACACCCAAAAAGAGCACTTCAAAATCATAAACGAAATCAAAAACCCTCCGGGATGCAACAACACACCAACTCTGTCCACAAAACTCTGCAACGACCTTGCATACCACTTCAAAAACAAAATCACCGACATCTAACAAACCATACAAAGCAGACCGTCTGATCTGACCACGACCCCAACCTACACCCGGGAGGAGCACCCAAACAAACTACAAAGCTTTCCAGAAATATCAGTGGAGACATTTGTCAAACTGGTGAATGAAAGTAATAACTCAGGGTCCCCCAAAGACCCCTGCCCACCAGACATATACAAATTGATCCTCAAACAAGGAAGGCCCATGGAATACCACAGGAATGTCCGCAACCATTCCATCGCAACGGGCAAAGTGCCACAAGCCTTCAAAACTGCATACATCAGGCCACTACTCAAAGATACAGCGGGAAACGTAGAGGACCTCTCTAACTACAGACCCATCTCCAATATCCCATATACAGGCAAGCTGCTCGAAACGTACATATACAAAGCAACCCAAGAGCACGGCCTACTAGACCAGGTACAAGTTGGCTTCAGACCATTGAGAGGAACGGAATCAGCTCTACTTTCAATATGGGATGATCTAAAAATCAATGCAGACTCGGTCAACAGCGCTGCCTTGATACTCCTAGACCTATCGGCAGCATTTGACACAGTCAACCATGACACTCTCATAACGAGCAGGCCTCCAGATAAGGTGTGTACCAGGCAGTTTTACATATGAAAATCTTGTAAATACGACAGCTTTATTATTTTCTTGTGTACTTTTACACACAAGATTAGAGCAGAGGGCAGTGCAAAGGTCAGGTTACTTGACAGAAACCAGATCGCTTCTTTTGATTTTTATCTGCATGGAGGTAATTGCAAGCCATGTATAAAAGTCTCTGAAACAGAAAGTATTTATCCGAAGCCTTTCAAAAAAAGAAACTGCACACTGTGACAAAAGGAATGGTTTCTTTCCATTCTGCTTCTGCTGTGTTGTTTGTTGCAAATGGAAGCACTGTGCATATTTATTTTCCTAGCATTTTAGTATTGTAAAATTAATCAAATGGAAAACTTGCAATTGAGAGTTAATATTTTTTAACAAATTATGCTTTTTCCAGTGAAAGCAAACCAGTATTGCACACTTGTATTTTTCTGAGTTCCGGTGCTGTGTGCATAATCATGCGGAGGCAGATCATTTTTACTCTTATAATTTAATGAACACTCTAATTATAAAAACAGTGTGTAAAATGATGTCTATGCATGTCTAGTTTACATCCATTCAACATTGTAGTCAATCGGGTACATTACTATAAATGGTCAGTGGCAGCAGAGTCATTGTTCAAGGGTGAGTGATTGTCATTACACCAATCACATGTGTTCTAACCTTGCAAATCTTCATGACTACAATTAAAACATCCAAAGCCTGACTCTCCAGGAAGTGGAAGCGCTGTTAAAAAAAAATAACAAATGAAAATTACATTTGTAATTAAAATAGAAACTCAGCAAAACCTGTCCCTGTGATAATCCAGATCGGTATTTAACTTTATACAGCGCTTCATACATGGTTCGTCCAACATCTAGGCACTGTGATTATTATACCTCATTCGATATTCAGTTACCCGACTTCTGAAGGATGTTAGCCAATAAGTTAGCTCAGCTGGTTGAGCACTCGTTGCTGCGATCTGTGCGTGATCTATAGATTGCAGGTTCGAATCCTGGCTAGGCCAACTCAGCCTTTCATGGTCGATAAAGGAGTACCAACTTAAGTTTGATGATAATTGTGATAAATATGTTCTACGTACAGCGCTTTGCAGAAAGTGCTATATAAATAACCATTTGACCATGAGATTAGATATATGATGTATGTTATTTATAATACACTTAATACCCAGAGGTTTCTAAGCACGGACCCGGGGATCGAACCTGTGTTGGTCCATGTCGTCTTGCTTCCAAGACCCTGAGCTATCCTCCAGAGACAATAAATATAGAATTTAGCATTGAGCCCTTGCCTCTCTGCACTGTTTGTTGTATCATAACATTGGGATACCATTAGGTGGTAATAGCTCCAGGAAACAAGGACTAATTAACCATCAAAAGACAATTCTGTTATCGAACCTCAAAACGCCAAATATAATTCATGCTTGCTTTACTATGTAATTGGCCAGGTTTCGGTGTTTTCAACATTTAAATATATACAGGAGAGATCAAATGGCCAGACCTTAGAGAAATAATTAAAGGTCTATTCTTTCACAATGCAGAAAGCTGCTGCATGGTAATGATTTCCATACAGTTTTTGCACACGTCGGCTGTAGGTCACATACATTTTACGCTCTTGCAAAGGAGAAAAGTAATTTTTACTCTCTTGAAATCACATTTACTCTCAAAGTTTAAAAATAGGGAGTACAATACTCCCACCTAAAAATCTTATCTGGAGCACTGATAACGAGATTAGAAGGACTTGGAATAACCGACACCGCCCTACTATGGATCAAATCTTTCCTAACAAACAGAACAGAAACCATATGGATGAAACCCTTCAAATCCAGCCCGAGAGATTCCACCTGTGGAGTACCACAAGGATCCGCCTTCTCCCCGCTACTATTCAACATATACCTGTATCTACTGATCAGAATCATCAAAAGCCACGGCCTCACCTGCTACAACTATGCTGATGATAGACAAATAATCTTCAAAATACAAGACAACCCGGAAAGAAACTCAACGCTAGAAAACTGCCTCCACAATGTATTCTTCTGGATGAACTCTAACTCCCTCAAAATCAACCCAGGCAAAACTGAAATAATGATTGTCACAAAAAATGGAGGAGAAAACCAATTAATCCCTTGGCCAAGGGAACTCGGGACAACCCCAGCACCCTCACCGATTGTAAAAAACCTGGGGGTTCTGATGGACAGTAATCTCACGCTAGAGCCACAAGTAAACGCTCTCCTCAAGAAATGCTTCTTCCTCCTGTGAGCGGCTAAGAGAATCTTACCGTTTCTATCGTTCACCAACAAAACAACCACCATCATCGCCCTCGTCATGTCCAAAGTAGACTATGCCAATAGCCTATACCTAGGCATGCCTGAACGACTCCTAAAAAAACTACAACGCATTCAAAACGTGGCAGCCAGACTACTTCTGAAACTACCCCGAAGAGAACACACCACACCAGCACTGAAAACACTACATTGGCTACCAATAAAACAACGAATAAAATTCCAAACAATGTGCATTACACACAGAGCAGTACACAATGAAGGCGCTGAGTTCCTAAGAGACAAATTGCACCTACATCAACCAACAAGAACGCTCAGATCAAGCATGTACATCCGCCTGGAACCAAAGCCCTACAACAAAAGAAAACTAGGAGGATCCTCCTTCTCTCACCTAGCCCCGAAAACATGGAATGACCTTCCAAAGTACATACGTAACACAAGAAACCACCTATTATTCAGGAAATTACTCAAAACATGGTTCTTCATGTCATAACTAGAAAGACTGGCCACAGGGGCACCGAGATAACGAAAAACATCAATGAGTTTAGAGCGACTGCGATACACACCAATCAATCAATGGGAAAAGCCAAGGTAAATATACCAGGACATACCAAAGAACCAAACGGGAGACAGTCGCAATACGACCAAGGATAGCAAACACAGCAAACTAAGACAAAGACTAGAACGAATCATCAAGAGGACCATGACCTTAACTATTACCTACCCCAACAGCCCTAAGGACAAAACATAGAGAGGGAAAGGAAACACTGCATCATGGGCCCCAATGCAATGGGTGAGAAACAGAATGTTTCATCACTACACACGGTCCACCAATACAAAGCAGGAAACAATGCCCCACCACGCAAACTACAAATAAAAAATAGTCCCGAGGATGTTCACCCCACGGAAACCAAAGAACCAGTCAGGACAGAAGGATACGAATGTCTGAATACACAAGCTCACCAAGACGGATCCACTAGGACAACACATCAACACAACCCCGACCCTGAACCATTCAAAGCCTCAACCGACCAAGGTCACACTAGATCACCTGAGAATAGATATCACCCACCCGGTCCCACACCTGAAGATCAGGTTCAGACGCACCCACCAATCCAAACTACACTCAATAGGATACAGTTGGATCAGCGCAACTCCACCATAGCGAGTCGGCCCACGAGGAACCAGCAACATCCCAACCAACAGGTATACAACTCTAACGGAACCATAAGTACCTAAATCAGGATACTGATCCCACTAACCCAACCCTCAATCTTCTGCATACTTAAACCCACACAAAACAACACAACCATCTCTTTGCCAGCAATCCGCACGCACTTTACCACACAGCACCAACAACACATAAACTTCACCAACAGCATTCGCCCGATCCGATACTAGCACCAAAGCCCAGCACTCGGTGTATACCGAGCTGATGCTGCCAACAGACTATGCCTGAATGACTATGCCTGAATGATGAGAAAACAGAGCTTATCATCATGGGCACAACACACAGTCTAAGGAAACTCAGCCCGGCCTACAACTCTTTCAAGATAGATGGGAACAACATTAAAGTTGGACAGGAGGTTAAAACTTTGGGCTTCTACTTAGACTCTACCCTCTCCTTCAAAAGACAATTGAGTTCACTGGCATCCTCATCTGCATACACGTGCAAACTTATCCGCTCAGCTAAACCATTTCTGTCAGATACCAGCTGTCTTACAATCGCTAGAGCCCTTATACTATCCCGCCTTGACTACTGTAATGCCCTTTACCTGGGATCCTCCATGGCTACCACTAGCAAGATACAAACTCTCCAGAATAATGCCCTGAGAGCAGCTCTAGGTATCCCCAGAAGAGAGCATATATCAGGACTCAGTCAACAGAACAATTGGCTCTCCACCAGAGATAAAATTCTCCTAAAAACGGCTTCACTCACCTACAAATCCCTTAACAATGCCGCCCCGATCTACCTGATCAACAGGTTCCAGAGACAAATTTCCGCGAGACCCCTCAGAACGGCTTACAAAGACTGCCTCTCTATCCCAAATTATAAACTTGCCACCATAGGAGGTAACAGCTTCCCGGTAAAAGCAGCCAAACTTTGGAACTCTTTGCCCCCTAACTTTAGAGCAGACATGCCCTACCTGAACTTCCGCTCTAAGGTCATCTCATGGCTGAAAATGAAGGACCTCCCAGACAACTAAATGCCAAGGTTACTCCCCATGTGATCCGCACTTGTATGCTTGCCACTCCTATTGTGTATATATTGTATATATTGATTGTTTTCTCTGCTGTTCTGTACATTCTCCCTACGCCAATTTGTACTTTTTACACCTTGTAACCAAGTTTCGCATATTCTTGTACATGCTGCGCCCTGATACCCCTGGGTATAACAGCGCATTATAAATAATAAACTAAACTAAACTAAACTAAACTTATCCCACTCTCCTTCTCCCCTCTTCCTGACTAACCCTACCCACCCTTTCTGTTTACAGATCCGCCAGAGCGCCTGGGGACCAATTCCATTGGTGACGGTGCGCTATACAAGTACCGCTAACATAACATAACATCTCCCCAAGAGTGCTCTCACAACCCTGCTGTGCTCCTAGATCAAGGCAGAGCAAAGAGAGAGAAAAGAAACCCCAGCAAATTTGCAGACTTTGTCATGGAATGACCATCCATCGTTTTCTCATCAAAGGAGGTGTGTGGAGACGTCGCGAGATCTCAGGAGCGTGGTCTTGCGAGATCTTGGGGCCAACGAGATCGCGAGGACCCGCGCTCCGAGTAGAACATTGGCGGAGCACCAGGGAAGCGGTCCGCTCCAGCGCTGCTCCTGATAAGGAGACGTCTAAATAACAGATCACAAAGGCTATGGAGCCTGGCTTCCAGGAGCGTAAGTCCAATGCCATAGGAGGCCTCATGAGTGCCCTGGAAGCCTACAGCATGCTATCCATGTACACACCCTGCCGCCAGTGAAGTAACTGGGAGGCCCCTGACTGCAACTGTGATTACTGCTCCTGCCCTATACATGGACAACAATTATCCACCTTTTGTATTCCTTCAATAAATACAGTTACAACCTCTCCAGGCATCCTGTTGTCCTTCAAGGTCACCACACATGTGCTAGTGCTGTATAGCTCTCAACCGTTTGTGTCACAAAGGCGGGTGAAAACACACGGTTTTATTTTTGGCGGGTGAGAGGCCAATTGCAACGAATGGGCGTGCTGGAGGCTTGGCGGGTGAGTAGCTTGTGATTTGGGAGCTAGGTTCCTTTTCCCGAGCATACAACGCTCTCAGCGCTCAGCACGTTTATGACTGATCTTTGAGCATGCGCAGTATGTGCCTTTTCCCGAGCATACTTTGGGGATTCTCTCAGCACTCAGCACCTGCTATTGCTATTGCTGGCTCAGCGCGCGGCACGTTTACTCCTCTGCGTGATCCTGATCATGCGCAATTTGTTCCGCGATGTACGCAGGCACGGCTCTGCGTGCGTTTACTGCGCATGCACAAAAGATCAGTATCTCGGCTCAACGCACGCTCTGAGGATCAGTATCTGACCAGTGCGCATGTCTGTTCTTCGGGTTTGCGGCTCGGCTTGGCCGATCTTTATCTCGGCCAATCAGCAGTCACTCCTCGAGGTCCCGAGCGGGGGGATGGGCTCCTTTTCGTCTTCCTGGGACATCAAACACTAGTTTCAAATGTGAAATATATCCAGCAGTCAAAGTGGGCGGGAACTAAAGGGTACGCCGTTACCTTTTTTAAAGGATACTTTGTTTATAAATGCATCCCTACTGGAGACTCGAACCTGGGCCTTCCCGGTATCAAGCCAGTGTTGCATTACACTGCTCTATCTCATCTCTCACGTGTTTAAAAGGGATAATTTATTTCGATAGACTGGGATGTAAACCCATTGCCAAACAGCTAAGAAGCCCAGTTTGACAGTGATCTGGATCTGCCTATGAATGATTGTGGGATCCTGTTTGCAGGCAATGGGAAGGGTGTGCGTGTGTGTGTGTTTTCTTAAGAGGTGTGACCGGTGAAGGGGATGCTGCATGAAGGTGCAGGCTGAATGGGATAATGACACACTAATGGTGGTCATTTAAATCCATTTTCTTTCATTTTCCTCACTTTTAATAGAACTGTTGTAAAACACAATGTTGCAGGGTTCAGTGGAGGACAGGAAGGACCCATGAGTATGGAGGAGTTGGCAGAAATGGGGGCAGGGTGAGGGAACATAGTTCCACACATATTTTTAAAACATGTTGACCACTGAATCCCTCACAATCTTTTAAGGAATAATTGGGGAATAATTTGCTGTAGGTCAGTGACCAGCGACTATTCACTTCTCTTGGTGAGAAAGCAATCATCTTTTTTGGCTGTGTTAAGTTGTCTCTACTTGTTCTTCATAAACCTCCAGTTAATCCTGTCTTCTGTGTATGTGTTGGAGGATGCATTACTTGTGGGGAGTGGAGATGTCTTGTGTTTGTAGTATTTAATTACTAACGTAAGAATGTCTTCCATTTCTAGATCTAAACACACTATTGTGTCATCCTACTCTGCACAACGTAAGAAGCACAGGCACTGAAAAGGTAAATAACTCCTGTAGTTTGTTTCTCTGCACAGGTTGTTCTATGCTTCTGTGATAGCCTGTCTCCCACCCTGCGTTCCTGGACCCTTCATGTGCCCTTCTCTCCTGTCTTGTCTCTATTTCTCTTTCCTGCCTCATCCTGGAAGTGGTGTCCAGGTCCAGGTTTAGGGTCCATATATGTGGCTCAGTGGACTAAGGCATTCTCTAGAAGGATCCATGTGTGTGTCCTCATAGTCACTGGTCCACTCAGCCCTTCATCCATCCAAGATTAACAGAACGAGTACCGCTGAGTTGTGTAACAATGAACATCGGTTAGCATCTGTCTATAACACCAAAATGCACCAGTGGGGAGGGGCAGGGGGTTGCACTCTACAAATGCACCTATTATTTTATGTTAATACATTCCTATGCTTTCCTGTTAATTAGTAATTCGCTATTGAACCTGTATGGTGGATCACAGCACTTTGCTATAGATGTGGAGGAGTGGAGCTCTATAAGTGAATTAAATAGGCACATTGGTAGCTACAAGTAGTGTTGGTTGTTCTCCTGCCAGATCACCTGGGGAGCAACGGAACGCCGGATCTGCACTTGGACATCTATTTGGGTGTTGTTTCGTGTCTAGACATGAATGAGGGAGCATTCTGGAGTGGAATTGAGAGCATGAGGTAGAGTCGATGGAAAGGATGGTATGGAGTGCGGAAGTATGACCAACCCACACTCCCCTTGCCTGTACAGCTTGAGGTGATTGAAAAGGAAGCCGTTTTTCACACTTTCACACTTGTGAAGGGAGGTGTGTCAAGGACAGTGAAATGCAAACTTACACGCTATCATATTCAACAATGTCATAATGTTATCATATCCATGTCTGTTGTCCATAAACCCCACTTATGAACCACCAATTAAGTCTCCTGTATATTTTTGTAACCTCTTAGCCATGACTTTTGCTAAAACATTTACATCTATGTTTAACAAAGAAATAGGACGATAATTAGCACATTTTGAAGAATCTTTCCCCTGTTTTGGAATTAATGTAATAATCGCCTCCTGCATCGAGGTACATAACACCCCATCCGAGAGAAACCGATTAAATAAAACACACAACTTGGGCGCTAGAACTGAATCAAAGGACTTATAAAACTCCACGGGCGATCTGTCTGAACCCGGAGACCTACCCAAATTGAGTTGACAAATAGCATCCCCTACTTCCATTTCTGAAATCTGAGCATCAAGTGCCTCCCTACCTTCCTCAGACAAACAAGGAATGTCAATTTTAGCAAAAAACTCTGTCAATGTGTCTTCCTGAACCTGTGACGCATCCGAGTAAAGAGAAACATAGAAAAGTCTGAAGCATTCACAAATATCAACGCTTTTAATCTCCAACCTTCCCGTTTCATCCTCAATCTTTTGTATGAACGATTTCTCTGACAAACTCTTCAGCTTTCTAGCCAATAGTCGTCCTCCCCTATCCCCCTCCTCCCAAAACATCTGCCGCATAAAATATAACCCTTTCTCAGTTTGTTCATCCAAGGTTTTCTTTAATCTATCCCTAACGCACTCCATCTTTAACCTATCCGCACCTTTACCAGATAAGGCATACAACGGCTGCAATTTCTTTAGGTCAAGTTCCAGATCTTTAACTTTCATCTCACCCTCCCTCCTCGCTCTGGCTGTCCAGTTAATCAATTCTCCACGTATAGTTGCTTTAAAGGCATCCCACACCACCAAACAATCAGCATAGTCCACATTATCCTCAAAGAAATGGACAATGGAAGCATTGATTGCATCACATATTTTCTCCTCTTGTAATATAAACGTTTTAAGCCTCCATTTAATATTAGTAGGTCTGAACATACTCCGATTCATGATCAATTTCACCGATGAATGATCAGAGATGCACCGTTCCCCTATTACCACATCAGTTACCACATCAACCAATCTTTCCGAAATCAATAAGTAATCCAACCTAGAATGGGAGTTATGAACCGAAGATAAAAAGGAGAATCCTTTCTCGGCTGGGTGCAACAATCTCCAACTGTCTACCAAGGCAAAAGTATCAATAAATTCACGAAAAGCACGACTTAACCCATAACCTGTAAACCTGCACAAAGATAGCCTATCTAAAGTGGCTTCTAGAATACAATTAAAATCACCTCCAAGACCATTGTGTTCACCACTCATGTTTTTCAGAGAATCCTTCAGCTCCTCAAAAAAACTAATGCCATTAGAGCATGAACTATATATCGACCCCAACGTCAATACTTTCCCTTCATGTTTAACGTCTGATAATAAAAAACGACCATCCGCATCCATAATCACATTCTCAACATCCATACATAGGCCCGCATTACGAGTCGGGCGGTACGGGTCAACCTGTACCGCCCGATTACGAGTTCCCCTCGCGGGACCCGTTCTGCACGTCTGGTTTTACCAGACGTGCAGAGCGGGTCCCGCGGGGGAAAGAGGTAGCAAACAACGGGCCCTCTCGTAATGGCCCGTTGTTTGCTCCCTCTCCCATTCCCATTCAGCCCTATGGGGGCTGAAATGGGAATGGGGAAGGACCGTGTCCGGGTCCTTGGAGGGAGGAATTACAGGGCCTTCCGAACTCTGAATGGCCCGGTAAGTCCTCATTCTGAGGACCTGGACACAGACGCGATTTCGGCGGCAGCCATGCCGCCAATAGCGGCATGGCTACCGCCGAACTCGTAATGAGGCCCATAGTCTTTTCCCAATAAATAAACCCACTCCTCTCGAACTTCCTGAATAACAATTTAACAGAACCTTCATGGATGCCTCATAAAATGTATCTGGATTATCTGTCAAATGAGTTTCTTTCAAAAGAATTACATCTGCTTTCTCACGGCGTAATCTAGCCATTACATTTCAACCTTTCTTAGGGCAATTTAGCCCGTTTACATTCCACGTAATAAACTTCAAAGAACCAATCCATAAAAAATAATAAAAGAGTAAAATAAAATAAAGCCCATTGAATGCAATCCAATTAATGAATCATTGGAATTTAAATCTTGCATCCTCAAATTCCCAAATATCGTAAGAAAGGAGAATCTCACAATAACAATTCTGTAGGATACTGAGGTCACCCCCCACACATATAAAACACCACACACATATACACAACATTTTACAATTTCCAACCCCTTTTATTTTATTTCAGTTCCGGCTGGCTTTATTTGCAATTTCTTTTTGTAAAGGTCTTTCTCGTGTTTTACTCCAGGTTTGGTTCATTTGTTTGCCGTCCTTTGGCGGGCTTCTGCACAGAATCCCTCCTTAGGTGCCTGAATGTCTGAGAGGGACAGGATGTGAGGAAGGGGTTTGAGACTCCCTGCACAGGGTCTCCTTGGAGACCCATGTCGCACTCTGTATGATTGGCTTAGGTGACTGTACCACCAGGACAGCCACCCTGCTGTGTGATTGACAGCCAGGCTGTGTGAATGGGGGAAAACTGCATAAAAAGCAGGTCTCAGTGGCTTGAAAGGCAGAGTCACCACTGGATCGAGAGAACCGAAGAGAAGCTGAAAGAAGAGAACCACTACCACGACTGAACCTCACGGTGAAGCCCTGCTGCGGGTCCGAATCTCCAAACTTCGACAACAGGGAAGATCTGCAAGGAATCTTCTCCCCTTGAGCTGGTGGGACCAACCAGTTCACCAAACTCCAAGCCAGGCCTCCCTCTTCTGGTCGAATTTGCTGTGCACAGCTACAGTGAACCGGATAGCCAGGGGGACCGGACCCTGCTTGGGTTTTGAGGAGCGCACCTTTTATTTGTCGCTTTGCTCCGCTGCTGGTTTCTTCCCTGGGCAGTGTAGGACCCTCCAGTCTTCCTCCTTCGTGTCAGTCTGGCAGTCGCTTCAGGAACCGTGAACCTGCAGGATCTGCCAGGAACGTCTACCTCAGCTACAGCATTCTTCTGCTCTAAAGGTACTGTGCTAGCCGGTTGTTCGTTGCGTCCAACCACGGTGAAAGTGTTTGAAATCTTTCACCAATCCGAGGGCTTGTCCTTCTCTACTCTTTAAAGTAACTTTTCTTCCAATCAACTTCATTTCAAACTCTTGGCAAAGACTTAACCGCAAACTACTCTGAACTGTGTGATCCTCTGCAAAGACTCTGGCCCATTGACTTTGGCTCAGGCCTCTTGTTTGTATTTCCTCACCGTAGTTGCCTTTTCTAGATTGCCCTGCTTACTTACTTGTTGGTGCTGCTTACCTTTTGTCTAACCTTCTCTTTCCCCCCCTTTTAAATTGCTGGAGTGCCATTTTGCTCTCACTTCATTTTGAGCTTAACTTGTCCAGAATCTATCGGGTGGTGTGTATTATATTAAGAGTGTGATTTCTCAACTGCTTTACTTTAGTGAATTGTTTTATAAATGTTGTGTAAATAAATGTATTTTCTTTTACTCAGAAACATTGAGTCAGTGTTTGTTTGAACCATAGTAATTGCTGTCCTTTTTGTAACTACTGGTACTGCTCACTTTACTCTTGAGATAAGTCTGGCTGCTCAGCCATCGCTACCACTTTACTGGGTAATACAGGCTTGTACCAAAGGTGGATTTGTAATGTCACTTGTAATCTTAATTGTGTGTGGTGTTTCCAAAGGGTACTGCATGTGATTCTGCCTAACACTGGTGTACAGCAGTGAGGATCAAGTATAGTGATTACACTTAGAGTGCTGCTATTACCTTGGATCAACTAACCACAACGCTAAACATCACTAAAAAGCAATTTTAATCATGTCTGATATGGAAAGCTACAGTCAGGAGACCCTCCTTAGTTACACTGTGGATTATTGAAAAATCTGTGTAGAGATAGGAATCTCTCTGCTAAAGGCAAAAAGTCAGAGTTAATTGAAAGGTTGTTAGAGAAACAAAGTCTGGAGAGTGGGTCTGAAATACCTAACCCAGTACCTTAAGAGGTTTAGGACCCTCAAAAAGCATGACAGTACCCCTTGGGATACCTGGGTATGTGAATGTTTGAAAAACATAGATGGTTGGGTTAAGGGTTACAGAGTAAACACCTATGAAGGTATGTATGAGAAATCTTATGCTGGAGTCAATGTATGATGCCTGCTCTCCTGAGCTCAGACTGCACTTGGCTGATTCTAAGGAGATAGATCCAAAAAAGTTAGCTAAGGCTGCTGACTTGTGGTTTGCCAACAGGGCCACTCACAAGGATTCTGGGGCAACTCAGAAAAAGGATGAGGGAAAGCAGCCAAAGAAAGATAGCAAGGAGAATTCTAATACCTCCAATCCAAAAGAGCGCCACAAACAGCAACATAAGGGTAAACAACAAGGGCAACTGAATCAGGCTAGTACACCATCTGGACCCAAACCAGATGGAGGTCAGAACAAACCCCCATTCATCAAAACATTTGGGAAATGTTATGTTTGTGGTTCAACAGACCATGTGAAAGGGGATCCCAGATGTAAGGATAAACCTTCAGGGTTCCACACTGTCTCCTTAGCCTTCTCCCCAGAGGAAGAAGTACCTATGGCAAGTGGAAACTTTCACCTACTGGCTGATGAACCCATGAGAGTCTCAGCTAGTGTTTCTTTAGTGTCCCTGGGTTTGTGGGAACAACAGAATTTAGATGTCTATAATTCCATCCCAGATAATACTAAAGAGTATTATAAAGATAGTGTTCTTGTGAATGGCCAGGAGACTCCTGCCATCAGAGACAGTGGAGCCAGCATAACTGTGGTTGATGAAACATTTTTCAAGGTGGAGGATGTTGCTAAGACACCCACATGCCTAACCAAGTTAGCTGGAGGCCCTGTGCAAATGCTTCCCCAGTTACCAGCTCTCATACAGTGTGATGATATGACTGTCAAAATACCTGTTAGTGTGCAGAGTGAAGTGCCTGGGAGAGTCCTGGTGGGTAGTGACCTGAAAACTCTTGGAGTTGTGTCAGTACCCCCAGGCCTCCCAATAAAAGGTAACATGAGCTCACTAGGCCTGCTAGGGAGAGGACCTTGAGAGGCTCTCGAGGGGAAGAGATAGAGGAAGCTATCACCCCCACTCCACAGGAGTTGCTCACTGCTATCTCTGGAAAGAAAGAGGAAAAGGGGAAACCAAAGACCTCCAAGAAGAAGACAGATGGCATCCCTGTGCTTCCAACAAGCACATCCCCAAGATTGTCCAAAGTCACACCTGTGACTCCTCCACCTGCTGAGGCAGAGTGTGAGGTACAACCCTGTGTGGTTGATCCAGTTTCTAAAGAGTCAGATCGGGAAGAAGACTTTGGCTTAGTTGGAGATTGTCACAACCCTTACCGCAAACCCACCACTGGCAAGTCCACTTGCCAGGTAGGATCAGGGCTCTGGGCTCCATTAAGGCCTTGAAGGCCTGGCACCCACTCCCAAGACTCTCTTGGAGCCAGTCCTGGCTCCTCAGGGGCCAGGCTCATACTCTTTGAAGAACCTGTGTAAAAGGGGACTACTTTTTTCATTTGGGCCTGCAGCTAACATGGAGGGACCAACATAGCTTGGTTCCTAGGAACTAAGCTATGCGGTATATTTTTTTGGGTGTGGCAAACCTGCAGAGGAGACAAAAGGGACATCGTTAGCAGCATCTTACCTGCAATCTCCATCCTGTCAACCCCTCCCAGCTCCAGTGAACAGCTTCTTCTGGACACCGCATAACTTCTGAAAAACCTGAAAGAGAAAAGGAGAAGACAATATTAGAAAAGGCATACTCTGGCATTGCTAAGCTACGAACAGTACAAGAAACTTACCTGGCTGGTCGCCTCCTGGCCGCACCGCTCAGGAGTTCCACACACGCTGGAGAAGCACCGCGACCTGTAGGGAAGAAAGAAAACAGGTTAGCAAAGGCAAGACAAAGCAGTGCTGCGCATTGCACTTACTTACCTCATTACAGTGCTCATCACACGCCATCATTTATCAGCGAGGCCCAACTGGACCAGTTTGTCACGCTGAAGCTCAGCACACCTAGGGAGAAAGAAAAACATTATTAATCAAAAGAAAGGCATGCAAGTATAACAACGCTATACCGAACTGCTGCAATAAGACCAACCTGAGAGACACTTGAACGGGCACGCGCCAGTGAAGTAACTTGGTCGCCCACGCCCGCTGAAGACAACGCCGGCAGGCGGAAGAGCCGGCCAGCATCAAAGGCCATTCTAAGGCCCTGTTTGCCCCTGTTCGCTGCGTTCGGCGCGTGGCGAGTTGTCTAGGATGCCCACAAACGAACTTTGCATCATCATGGACAAACACCGCTGTGAGTACCATTATGCCATTCTACGATGCATTACAGAGCATCCATATGCGCATTCAAATGTACGCTGCTCCTTAGATTGACATTCGTATCTGCTCTCCCGATTGACTCAGCGCTGGCGTAACTCCTAGACGCTGCCCAGAAATGTTAGTGATTTGCTGTATTGCATTGCCACTACTGTAAGGCACACCCCTGTGCCCCACACTGCTAGTAAACTGCTGCATTGTGTCTGTGCCCTACACTGCTAGTGAACCGCAGCATTGTGCCCAAACCTCTGTTACCGGATTGCCACACTGTGCCCTAACTGACTGCTCCCACGGATGACTGCTACCCTGTGCTCACCCATCATGGCCAACATCACACCCGCACCATCCGCACTCATCCCCCCTACGCCTTTCCTCCCATCATTTTTCACCAAACCCACAGAACACAAACCCAACCATCTCTCAACACGCCCCAGAACCACGAACTCTAGAAATCTAAGATTAGGCCTCCGCTCCAGACATTCACAGGAAACCCCTCAAAGCAGATTTGAAAACAAAGCTACACCTGAACACAAGAAACTGTCCACTCCCAAGAAAGTAGCCAAAAGGCCCAATACCACACCCACGCCCTGCCCAGACTTACAGTGTGCATTAATTAATGCCAGATCCCTCCCCGCCCACGCCACCGAAATCCATGACCTTCTCACCAACCTTGACCTCGACATTCTCGCCATCACCGAAACCTGGCTACACATCGCCGCCGGCCCAGCAATCTCACTAGCCATCCCACCTGGATACTCCATCCTCAGACAGGACAGAACATCATCCACAGGTGGAGGAGTGGCAGTCATAGTGAAAGACCACCTTGAATTAAGACAAAGTCCCGCCAAACTAGGGGACAACATTGAATCGCTATCAGCCAAGATCGCACTATCTCCCAACACCACTATCACTCTTAATCTAGTATATCGCCCACCAGGCCCGTTACTGGACTTCCAGGACAACCTCACACACCTGCTAGGTGAAAACCTTAAAACCACCACCAAAACCATTCTCCTAGGAGACCTTAACCTGGGGCTCCACGACCAGAAAGATAAACCATCCACCAAGCTAGCACAAGCTCTCCAAGAAATGGGCTTTGTACAAAAAGTTCTCCATCCTACCCACAGTAAAGGGCGCACTCTTGACTGGGTAGCTGACCACAACTGCGGCATTGACATCAGCTCCACCACGCCTACCCCATGGTCCGACCACTTTCTCATTCACTTCTTCATCCCCTTACCTAACAACTCGGAAAGAAAACTTACGCCCGCACCCCCAGCCATGGCCAGGAGCGCCAAGAACCTCACCAAAGAAAGCATCTCACCCTATCTAGTCCCTCTCACGAACAACCTCCCTGCCTCATCTGACCCAGCTGCACTGGCATATATCTACAAAACTACCATTAGCACTGCCATAGACATCATCGCCCCCCCTACAAAAGAAAAAATCCAAAAACTCCAAACACTCCAATACCTGGTTCTCAGCAGAACTAAAAGAACTACGAACCAAAAAACGCAAAGCCCTAAACTTATGGCAAAAAGCGCCCAATGCCTCCTCACTATCGTCCTAAAAATCACTGGCCACCCAATACAAAAAAAGCATTATAGCAGCCAAATCTGCATCATATAATGATAGAATCTCCAACGCCACCTCAGAATCCAAAGAGCTCTTTGCTATATTCAAGGAACTCTCCACACCGGCCACCAAGTCCCAAGAGATTATCAAAGACCAAGCCTGGTGTAACACCATACAATCAGCCCTTCTAAAACAAATCAAACTCCTCCAAGCTAAAATCTTAAACCATCACAAAAATCTCACTCAGGAAATCTTAGCTGCATCCCTAAAGGAAACAGTGATTGAGAACAAAAAGATAAGTCACATTACACCCTTCAAATTTAGAGAAGTCTCAGATAAAGAGGTAATCGATATCGTCAACAGAAACAAACCCTCAAATTGCAAAGGCGACGCCTGCCCCGCCAAACTAGTCAAAGACTGCGTTGAAACACTAGCACCATTCCTCAAATCCTTCATCAATGCTTCCTTCAACTCAAACTCAGTCTCTACCAGCCTAAAAGAAGCCTGGGTGCGCCCTCTTCTAAAGAAACCTACTCTAGATCCAGAAAACGCCAACAACTATAGACCCATCACAACAGTTCCCTTCCTGCTCAAGATCCTCGACAAAGTCGCCTACTCACAAATTCAGCACTACCTCAAAAAAAATCGCATCTTAGGCAAAAGGCAATCGGGCTTCCGCCCGGGGCATGGGACCGAATCGGCCCTATTAGACCTTAAAATCCAACTTAACGACATCATGGACAAAGGCAAACCGGCTCTCCTCCTTCTATTAGACCTATCTGCTGCCTTCGACCTGGTCAACCATGACATCCTAGGCACGCAACTCAAAAATGAAGCTCACTTCTCGCCTGAAGCCGTCTCCTGGGTCAAATCCTTCCTCGAGGGTCGACTTATGAAAGTCTTTTCTGATTCGGCAAACGCTACCCCAACCACTGTCCATTGTGGCGTCCCACAGGGATCCTGCACTGCACCCACCTTATACAACATTTTCACCCTCCCACTGTTCAATGACCTCGACCATCGCCACATAGCCTACACCAACTATGCTGACGACACACAAGTCCTGCTCCCCCTTACTGGGGTATATGAACAAGACGCCGCAGCACTAACAAAAATATACACAGCCATTCAAACCTGGATGGCAGCCAATGGACTTTGCCTTAACGGGGACAAAACAGAGATCCTACTAGTTGGCACCAAAGAAACACTAAACAAACTCCCGCCTCTATACAAATCCTTTAACGTTGATAACTCCACCATCACAGTCTCCACTGCAGTAAAAACACTAGGAGTATATCTTGACTCCACTCTCTCTATGACACGGCAAGTCAATGCCGTAGCCTCCTCTGCTGCACTCACCACTAAGATAATCAACGCCGTTAAACCCTTCCTATCCTCGAAAAACTGCTTGAATGTAGCCAGAGCCACAGTAGGTACCAAACTGGACTACTGCAACGCCCTCTTCCTGGGCACGTCTGCACAAAACATTAAAAAAATGCAAGTCACACAAAACAATGCCCTAAGAGCAGCCCTAAGCATTCCAAAAAGGGAGCACATCTCCCAAGCCAGAAAAGAAGCACACTGGTTACCTATAAAAGAGCGCATACTATTCAAATCCATGGCCATCACCCACAGATGCCTCTCTGCCAATGCCCCACCCTATCTTTCTGAAAGGATCACCCCCCATACTTCCACTAGACCCACCAGGTCACACATGACCAACCAGACCTATGTACCCACCTTTAAAAGAAGCAAAGCCGGAGGGTCCAGCTTTCAACATCCAGCACCCAAAAACTGGAACGCACTCCCCACCGCCTTAAGGAACGAAAAATCATACCATGCCTTCCGTAGACTACTCAAAACCACGCTGTTCAACTAACCCTGCCTCACCTGTATTCTCACCACTGTATATTTGGAAATAACAGCAAATGTATGAAAATATTCTTCTATGCAAATCTGTCTATTTGTGTGTTCACTATGTATGCCTGTAACAAGTAAGACTTCTTTAGCGCCACGATGCCCCCGGGCAGATGTGCGCTCTACAAATCCAAATAAATAAATAAATAAAATAAATAACGTGCCCCTGCCAAGAAGGCAGGATGGAGAGCATGCCTAATTCCACAACAAAGTGAGGAGAGGGCCCAGAAGGGCTGAAGCCACAAGGGGTGGTGGGAGGATACTTACCTCAGTTGGCCAGTCTTGAACACAGCCCTCCTGTATCTTCAGGCTGAACATCCTCCGTAGACAACATCCAGGGAAACTGGGGAGAAGGTTCCAGCAACCAACCCGGGCTGAGTGGCGTCCCCGTGGATACCAGGTGAGCGTAACAGAACACAAAGCCTGCCATAACTAATCCACCTGGGTGCCATAAAGACATCCGAAATCGACCACTTGGCTCAATTGTTAGGACAACTACGTGCCGAAGTTCATTCTGCCAGGCAAGAGACTAATGCTCTCCGGAGGGACCTAGTAGTAACCAAGGATCGCACTGAAGAGATCGGTAGGCAGTTCTTGCAATCACAGGCAGGGCAGACTCCTCTGCCCGGAAACAACCCATTGGCACAAGATCCCACCTTATCATCCACTCCCACTCCAGTACAAACTACGCTACACGGAACAGTTCCCCTAGCACCACCAGAACGGTTCTCAGGCGACCCAAGGAAGTATGTGGCATTCATGAATCAGTGTCGCCTTCACTTTCTTTGTAGGCATGGGGCATTTCCAAACGACCAAGCTTGGGTAGCTTTTGTTTTGTCATACCTGAGTGGTAGCGCAGCGGACTGGTCGGTGCCACTGGTAATCCATGATGATCCTTTGTTACATGACTTTGGGGGGTTCCAGAGGGAAATGGAAAAACATTTTGCTCGCCATACCCAAGAACAAGCAGTAGACAACAAACTCTTGTCACTCGAACAGGGGAATCAAGACTTGTTAACGTACATTACCACCTTCAATAGACTGGTTGCTGAAGCTAGGTGGCCTGAAAACAAAAGAACCACGTTATTTCACCGGGGCCTACGAGGTGAATTGAAGGACGTTCTAGCCCAGGTGGTTGACCCACCCAGAGACTGTACCGAATTTATCAATTTGGTTGTGCAACTAGATCACCGATTGCAGGATCGAAAAGCAGATCAGTCTAGGACGGACACTCGGGCCGTGTATGTTCAGGGAGTGATGGCAGGTGTGTTTGATCTGTTAAATGGTGTGATATAAAGGGAGGAGAGGGGTTAGGTGTGAGTGTGGTGTGTCCCTGGGGTAGATTGTGTTTAGTAGAGATGTGGTGATGTGAGAGCAGATATTTGTGGCAGAATCTTGAGCCTAATCTGCTATTCCTAAGCGTGAGAGAACATGGTTGGTTAGGTGTTGGCTTGGTGGTGAAGTGTTTCAACCAGAAGGCAGGTGAGTTCAAGTAAGGGCTGGTAAGGGGCAATGTGCAATGCTTTTGAAGAAGTGGGTGCTGTGTGGAGGCAAGTATGGTAAGAACTGGGGTGTGGCTGTAGTTGGCAGTCACATTCGTAGTGTTACGGTGGCGTAACGTGGTATATTGTGTGATGTCTGAGTAAACTAGTGTCACATGCTTATGGCTATTGGATGTGGCCAGTGGGAGAAATATGCTGCAGAATGTCTTAAGTAGCAATACATATTTAGTATTTGGCTAAATGCAGGTTACAGCGAAGGCGCTGGTATGATAAGGTGACTGCCAATTCTTGTAGTGTGCAACCGATGCCTACTTTGATCTGAGTAGTGGGTAGAGAGTGGCATTAATACACAACGAAGATCACGTTGTGTTTGTTTTGCGAGAGTTGGCTTAGTGTTCTTACAAGGTGCTTGTTAAGCATAGGCTAGGCTAACGTGATGAGCAAAGGCAAAGGGGTGGGCGTTAGATGATGTGCCTATTGTGCGCTAGACAGTGGCAACAGTTAGCAGTAATGTGTGATCAAAGAAGGGCATAGACAATGCAACAATAAATGCAGTAGTCCCGAGATGATAGTTGTAATCACATAGGAAAATCTACACATGAAAGGAAGGAGCACGATACCATGCAGACAGTTGCAATTAATTGACGTAAATATGGGTGTGCCAAGTAATCATGGGCAGATGCGCAGGACTGAGTACTGTGAACGTACGGCACGAGTTGCAATGGCAGTGTTAGTGCTCAGCAGTACTAACAAGTATTAGCGGTTTACAAATATAAACATAAGCTTTCAGTCACTGCAAAAAACTTGGGAGGTGAGCTAGCATGGTCAGTGTAATTACAGAAAATGGAAAGAAGCCAAAGTAAATAACTTCAATGATTGCTCAGTAGGAATCATATGGTGAAAAGCCTGAGGTAGTACATGGCGGTTGGTAGCAAGTAAGTTTGAGAGGCAGTTCGTACCTTAATAGCTGGCTGGTGGCAAAGTCAGTTTTCATGAGCTCATTAGCGAATGTCTTTTGGTGTGCACACCATCGCACAACAGGTGCAAAACAGGGCCTTTTCCGTGGACCTTCCCCGGATGGGCCGCAGCCGGCGACTTCCGCCTGCCGGCGTGTAGGCGTGGCAAAGTAGAGATTGGTTGCTAGGCAACGTGGTTGTACACCATAGGGGCCGCAATTTTGAGATCAGGCCATGCGGGCTGCGTGAAAAGGAAACAAAATGGCAATGATACAGGGCTAGCAGGCAGCAGCAAAGGCGGATGGCAGGGGTGCTGTGCCACGATCGTGTTGGAGGCACACGGTGGGTGTAGATGTGAGGCAAGTGCTCACCTTCGAAGTGATTGCAGCGGAATGGCAATCAGAGACTGCTGCTGAAGTGGATCAGCTGGTGTGGATGTCTCTGCAGCTGGGGAGTAGGGCTCCTGCCCTCTCCAGGCATCTAGCATGACTGCAGTGGGGGCGCAAAACAGGGCCTTATCCCGAGACCAGAAGTTAGAGCTTTGCTTCTAGCTTCAGCTCAAGAGGAGGAGGAGAGTGAACCTCTACCTGACCTTCTCAGAGGCCAACCTTTAGATGAGAACATAGAAGGAGTTAATCTATTTTCTAACTTGACATCTGAACACCAGGATGAGTTCAAGTTTTTGTTAAATCAGTTTGCCTCCCTGTTTTCACTTTCACCAGGCTTGACCCCTTGGGGCCATCATGCTATTCTCACTGGTGACTGTTTACCTGTGAAAAGCAGAGGTTACAGAATTTCAGAACATGTAAGATCCCAAATAAAGGAAGAGGTCAACAAGATGCTTGATCTCGGGGTTATAGAGCCATCTACAAGTCCATGATCTAGTCCAGTTGTTCTAGTACCAAAGGCAGGATCCAAAGAGTTGAGATTCTGTGTGGACTATAGAGCACTAAATGCAGTCACTAAGACGTTCCTTTACCAAGGACAGATGAACTGGTGTTAGGAAGAATTATATGCAGTACTCTTTGGGAACACCACACACAATTAAGACTACAAGTGACAGTACAATTTCACCTTTGGTACAAGCCTGTACTACACAGTTAGAGTGGTAGCAGTAGCAGAGCGGACAGACTTCTCTCAAGAGTAAGTGAGCAGTATCAAATAGTTACACAAAGGACAGCAATTACTATGATTCAGGCAAACGCTGACTCAAGGTTTTCAAGCAAAAGAATATACATTTATTTCACTCTTCAGTTGTATAACATTACACTATTATAAGCAGTCTAAAAATCACACTCTTAATACACCACACCACTTCCCTTAAATTCCAGACAAGTTAAGCTCACAAAATGAAGTGGGAGCAAAATGGCACTCCAGCAATTTAAAAGGGAGGGAAAGACAGAAGTTAACAGAAATTGAATCACACCAACAGTAAGTACTCGGGGCAATTGAACAAGAGAGACTGCAATGATAAAATCAGAGAGAAAAGGCTTAGGGCCAAAGTCAATAGGTCAAAAGTCTTTTGCTCAAGATAATACAGTTCAGTGTAGTTTGCGGTAAAGTTCGTGCCACAGATTCCGGACAAGGTTGGTTGGTAGAAAAGTTAGTTCAAAGAGAAGAGAAGGACAAGCCCTCGGATTGGAAAAAGATTTCAAACACTTTCACCGCGGCTGAACAAAACAAACAACCGGATTTGCACAGTACCTTAAAACGGCGAGGGAGCTGTAGTAGAGGCAGACGATCCTGGTAGTTCCTGCAGGCTCACGGTTCCTGAAGCGACTGTCGGACTGATCAGAAGTAGGAAGAGTGGAGGGTCCTGCACTACCCAGGGAAGAAACCAGCAGCAGAGCAAAGCAACGAATAAAAGGTGCGCTCTGTAAAACACAAGCAGGGTTCGACCTAACTGGCTATCCGGCCCACTGTAGCTCAGTACAGCGAATTCGACCAGAGGAGGAGTACTGGCTTGCAGTTTGGGCAAACTGGTTGGTCCCACCAGCTCAAGGGAAGACGTTTCCTGGAGGATCTTCTCTGTCGTAGGATTCTGAAGATTCGGACCTGCAGCAGGGCTTTGTAGGGGTCCTCTTCCATCAGTTCCTCGTAGGTTCTTTCGTTCCATTGACGACTCTGCCTTTCCAGTCCCAGAGACCTGCTGTTTATGCAGTTTTCCCCCATTCATACAGCCACACAGCAGGGTGGCTGTCCTGGCAAGGACAGGCCCCTCACCCAATCAAACAGGAGTGCGACTTGGGTTACCAAGGGAACCCATGGCAGGGGTCCGAAGATCCCTCCCTCACTTCCTGCCTAGACTTTCAGGTGCCTTAAGGAGGGCTTCTGTGCACAAGCCCGCGAAAAGACGGCGAACAAAGGGATCAAACCTGGTTTGGCGTGCAGAGTAAAACACGAGAAAGACATTTACAAAAAGAAATGGCGAAGAAACCCAGCTGGAACCGTAATAAAACATATACGGCTAAGCAGGTTTATGTTTGAGGCTAATATAATAGCCTACAACAATACCATGGTTATTTAAGATAACCGCGGTATATAAAATAGGGTAGATACGACTGCCATCAGCCAAGTCTTAGTGTAAAGGGAGCGAAACAATGCTCCAAGAGACACTGACAAAAAGGGATAAGAATTAACCCTTTCCAATACTCCATGTAAGCTGGGGTGTACTGGGTCTGTGGTTAAAGTGACTAAATAAAGTTAATGGCAACTTTATCTTTTCTGGGGGACAGTAGTCAGCCCCAGAAAATGGAGTCACGGGGAAGTCTAAAAGAAAAATGGTGCCATAGAGTAGGTGAGGCTCCAGTGCCCAAGATCACCCATGAAGTAGAAATACGCACAGCAAAATGCATGTAAGAATGGGAAAAAGGCTCACACTCTTACCGGGTGAAACAAATAAACCCTAGAAATCCAGCAAAGCTGCTGAGGGACTCAGTAGGTAAGGGAAATTAGCCAATTTTGAGAATTCTCCCTAACAACTTTTGGATAAACTTGGTGTAGCCAAGTACCTAAGTACATTTGATCTGACATCAGGCTATTGGCAAATAGCCCTGACAGACCATGTCAAGGAGAAAACTGCAGTTTCAACCCCAGCAAGCCTCTACCAGTTTAAGGTTATGCCTTTTGGATTAAAGAATGCACCTAGTACATTCCAAAGGATGGTTAATCAAGTTCTGAATGGGATGGAGGACTTCTGCATGGCATACTTGGATGACATTGCAGTGTTCAGCCCTACTTGGAAATAACATGTTGATCACTTAGGATATGTTTTGCAGGCTCTTGAGCAGGCCCATCTGACCATAAAGGCAAGCAAATGTCAAATCGATCAGAGTAAAGTGGTCTACCTTGGTCATGAGGTAGAAGGAGGTGAAATAATTGCCTAGCAAAGTACAAGCTGTACAAAGCTGAGCCACCCCTACTACTCAAACCCAAGTGAGAGCCTTCCTAGGCTCACTGGGTACTAAAGGAATTTCATCGAGAACTATGGGACCATAACTTCTCCTTTGAATATAGTCTCCTCTCCAAAATTCCCTAAAAAGGTTAGATGGAAGGAGGAGTGCACTCAAGCCTTTGAAAACCTGAATAAAGCCCTTTGTCAAGCTCCAGTCCTAAGAGCTCCTAATAATCACCAACCCTTCATTGTGCCGACAGATGCATCCAATACAGGTATAGGTGCAGTCCTTAGTCAACTGGATGAGAAAGGTAGGGAGCACCCCATTTGCTTCATCAGCGGGAAACTGAAGGAACCAGAAACAAGGTGGGCAACCATAGAGCGGGAATGTTTTGCCATTGTGTGGTCTCTGAAGAAGTTTAGACCATACTTGCATGGATCTACTTTTGTGATTCAGACTGACCACCAACCCTTGAGAAGGTTAATGTAAATGAAAGGGGAGAACCCACAACTCCTAAGATGGTCAATCTGCCTGCAAGGGTTTGATTTCACCATTGAGCACAGGTCATGATGTCACCACCAAAATGCTGATGGTCTCTCTAGGATGTTTATAACCGACTAGAGTGAAGAGATTCATCCAGGAGTGGATTAAATCATCCTATCCCTTAGTCTGGGGGGGGGAGTGTTAGGGAGAATTCTCCAGAATGGCTTATTTCCCTTACCTACTGAGACCCTCAGCAGCTTTGCTGGATTTCTAGGATTTATTTTTTTCACCTGCTAAGAGTGTGAGCCTTTTTTCCCACTCTTACATGTGTTTTTGGCTATGTGTTGTAAATTTGTATGTGTTCATGGACTGTGCAGTGACACATGGTTGTCTTTTTTAGACTTCCGAACTCAGACTCCATTTTCTGGGACTGACTATTATCTCCCAGAACATGTAAAGTTGCCATTGACTTTTTAAATTCACAGACCCAGTACAAACTATCTTACATAGAGTACTGGAAAGGGTTAATAGTTATACCTTTTTGTCTGTCTCTCAAGGAACATTATTTTGTTCCCCTCTCTTTAAGATTTGGCTGGTGGCAGTGGTATCTACCCTATTTTTCCTACTGCTGTCTATTTGAATAGCCTTGGTACTGTTTTAGGCTAAGTTAGTAGCCTCAAACATAAACCCGCTGGACCCCTTTTATTTTATTTTGGTTCCGGCTGGGTTTATTCGCCATTTCTTTTTGTAAAGGTCTTTCCTGTGTTTTACTCTGTGCGCCAAACCAGATTTGGTTCCTTTGTTCACCGTCCTTTGGCAGGCTTCTGCACAGAAGCCCTCCTTAGGCGCCTGAATGTCTGAGGGGGACAGGATGTGAGGGAGGGGTTTGAGACTCCCTGCACATGTTCTCCTTGCAGACCCATGTCGCACTCTGTATGATTGGCTGAGGTGACTGTCCCGCCAGGACAACCACCATGCTGTGTGATTGACAGCCAGGCTATGTGAATGGGGGAAAACTACATAAAAAGCAGGTCTCTGGGGCTTGGAAGGCAGAGTCGCCACTGGATCGTGAGAACCGAAGAGAAGCTGAAAGAAGTGGACCACTGCTACGAATGAACCTCCCGGTGAAGCCCTGCTGCGGTCCGAATCTCCAACCTTCGACCACAGGGAAGATCTGCAAGGAATCTTCTCCCCTTTAGCTGGTGGGACCAACCAGTTCACCAAACTCCAAGCCAGGCCTCCCTCTTCTGGTCGAATTTGCTGTGCACAGCTACAGTGAACCAGATAGCCAGCAGGACTGGAACCTGCTTGCATTTTAAGGAGAACACATTTTATTTGTCGCTTTGCTCTGCTGCTGGTTTCTTCCCTGGGCAGTGCAGGACTCTCCAGTCTTCCTCCTTCATGTTAGTCAGACAGTCGCTTCAGGAACCATGAGCCTGCAGGATCTGCCAGGAACGTCTGCCTCAGCTACAGCATTCTTCTGCTCTAAAGGTACCTTGATTCAGTGTTTGTTTGAACCATAGTAATTGCTGTCCTTTGTGTAACTACTAGTACTGCTCACTTTACTCTTGAGATAAGTCTGGCTGATCAGCCATCGCTACCACTTTACTGTGTAGTACAGGCTTGTACCAAAGGTGAATTTGTACTGTCACGTAGTAGTCTTAATTGTGTGTGGTGTTCCCAAAGGGCACTGCATATGATTCTGCCTAACACAGAGTGATATTGAAAATGGGTAAAACTATCTCTAATACTCATTACAGTCCACTGATAGTAGGGAGAAGTGAGCGGGAGGCCTGGAGCCTGGGTCCTTGTTGAAGGTGTTGGGATGGTGTTGAATGCACGTACAGAATCCCAAGCAGGCAAAAAGGTTCCGGTTGAGAAAAATATATCAGTGATCCACCTTGTGGGAGCAGAGTGAAGGGTGTGCCATGGACAGAGTATACATTGTCTTAGTTCGGTCCGATACATTTAGATGCCGACATATAGCAACACAGTAAGAGCAACAAATGTATTAATGTTGCAGTTGCAGAGGTTATAGATAGGGCACCTTTATAGGCCGGTGTTTAGTTGTTGTATTATTAGTATGTATTGATGTGCAATATGGGGGAAGAAGCAGACGTAGGTGGAAGATGGAGTCAGTAGGGTAGTGTGGTAGAAACGAGGTCAGTGTGGTAAAAGTGACAGGAGTAACGCCATTTTGGATGTTAATGCCCAGCACACGATGAACAGATGAGAATGCTGGATTTAGTGTGGATCTGCTGCTCGGTAAGTCCAGCTCCAAAAACAAAGCCCTTTTTCCATTCCCCCAGCAGAGAAGCCGAGGTCAGAGGCATTCATTGTACGCAGATAAACACTATTTGTATCCAGCTGCGGAGCCTGGATGTCATGGGAACGGAATGTTAGTTGGTAAAAGAGCAGTCCGGGATGTGCCCTTTGAAGGACAAATTAATGAGACTAGTGCACGTGGCTGTGTAATGCCAACGAGCCAGCCGATGATTTAGAACACTACTGCCCTCACCCTGGGATGGACACCCCATATGAATTGCACCTAGACGCACAACTTAAGCAAACAAATCCTTGAAATTCAGACTGGTGGAGAATGGTGCCCTTGTCATATCATCCATGGGCACCTGGGGTTGTGAGATAAGTGCAGGGAGCTGTGTCTAGAAAGTCTTGTGATTCGGGACAGGGGTCGCAGAGTTGATGCCAATACATTTTGTTCAGATTGGGGGCGCAGCTCACATGCGCCAATGCATCTGGTTTCATGAGAAAGCCTACTGTCTCATCAAAAGCAGAGTTTGGCCTTGCAAAGTTTCTTTGTGCCTGGAACAGGAGAGTGAACATCACGTGATGGACCCAAATTTACGAGCTTATCGATAAGGACACACCAATCACACATTTGGGTTCGTCAGTGACTATGTAGGGGACCAGGTGTCTATGGAAATGGGGGCAGCGTAGATGTGGCCAATCGGTCATGGGACTACAGGGTGGGCGATTAGCATGTTCTATAGATGGTAGCCAATGAGGGTGGTGGGATTATGTTGTACTCATTAAGCATAGTATTGTTAATTTGCGCTTTTTCTTCTATATAAGGTGTAACGTCTTGAGATGAGACCTGTGTCATGTTCGGTTTATAGTCAAAAAATCGAAAACAAAAAGGTTGAAAGTCAAAATATCAAAAAAAAGTGGAAAAAAAGTCACATTTCTTTTTTATTACATTTTTTATTCGAAATGGGGAGGTTCCCCCCAACCTCCCTTTTATTATTATTTTTACGTTTTTTTTTACATGCGAGAGCCAAAAAAAAAAAATAAATAAAAAATAAATTATTCAACCTTTTTTTTGTCGTTATGTTTTCGGTTTGTCTTTCGACATTTATTTTCTCGATATTTTGACTGGACACCGTCATGTTCGTTATATGGAACTGTCTGAGACCCTTTTGCATATAATAGACCTTGTTGTCACTTGCAAAGAGGTGTAGTGATTGTATTGGTCATTTGGATTGGTTTTATTCTACGTTTTCTGTCTGCCATCCTTTCAAAGGCATGTGGTTTGTACATACAAACATTCCAAAATATTAAATCCAGTTGGATAAACCGCCTATCCAAACATCATGGTCGCTTTGCAAAATGCATCAAAAAGGTGCCTTAAAAAATGTAGTGTCAATTGGAATAGACCATGATGCAAACATAAGCCAAATATGAATAAAATGGTTCCATGGGTAGTGAGCTGATTACCATAGGTAGGATTACTTCCCTATGCAGCTAAGTCAAATATAGTAGTTCTTGCAAAAAGAAAAGTGTTGAGTCTCTAGAGCCCAAACATCCAGTTCCAAAAGCTTCAACATCCAAGCAGAATAAAGGTGTGCCAATTAATCCCTCCCCTATGGCCATAATGGAGGAAGTTGTCCCTGCTCAATGCTCGTCCTCCAGCTCTGCTCTCCAGTCAAATGGCATTCCTTCAGGATTCACAAACAGCACTGTGTGACTCCTCCTAGAAACAGGCTTTTTATAGCTTTAGCACAGTTGTTTATCAAAAGCCTGAAGATTTTTATCTATAAAAGCCGAAGGTTTTATATGTCTAAAAGCCTGATGCTCTTTTTCTCTCCATGCCCGTCAGTTGTAACACCTTACCTGAGGTCCTGCGGGGTTGTCATGGATTTCCCAGGGAAAGCAGAGGCACAAGTGATGATAGCACACAGACTCCAAAGCGGGACTGGATAGCAGCACTGGAATGAAACAGCCCCTCCACCCAGGTCCCCCAAAAGAAATGGGTTTCTATGTGCTGAACCTTCTTGTGGCGGAATCAACCCGTCATGTAGTCTGTAATCCCTGGTTGTGAATTGCACTGCATGCATGGTGGAGAGAGAGCGGTAAAAGCAATGAGCATGTAACTTAGGCTCCAACCCTTGTCTTCCCCTCCTTTCCCTGGTTTCTTTCCCCTCCCATCACTGATCTTTACCTGGTGTTTTTGCAAGGGGCTTACAGCGTGGTTGGATAGGTTATTGATGAAAAGTTCTCTGGTTGCGTACAAACGGGGCTGCCGCGATGTTAGTGCCACTCTTCATTAGCTTTGCTATATCGGCACCCTTCCATAAGCACACTGTTACTTCACACCGAGCATTTTTTAACAGACAAAGTATTAGCGCAATGATCAAATGCACTTCTGGCAGTCAACAGGTCTCCAGCATAGTTTTACAGATAAGAAGGTACTGCCCAAGTGCCCGACATACTACTGCATTCAACAGGTCTTTCAGATATTACAATGGATTCAACTTGCATGCACATGCTGCTCCGTAACACCTAGCTGCTACTTTTCTTCTTTCAGGTCCAGCACCTGTGCAGAGGGCAGGGGTTCATCCTGAAGCCAGATGGTAGCCCAACAAATGAAAAACATCCAGGAAGAAACAAGGAGGCAATGACGTAGGAAGAAAACACGCCACCCCGACCGTGTTGCTAACAGGTAAACATTACTCACTTGAACTGCGAACGCTGAGCATGGATTGCAGAGTGGCATGACCTTTTATAGGCTTTGTTTCCCAAGATGATGGCACGGCTGGACATTCTGGAAAAGGTAGTTTTTTGTCTGCACAGAACGCAGCCTTCCAGGACAAACCAAGCACACAGAGCCCAGGTGTGATATTGCTAAATACATATACAATAGGGCTTCCTTTGTGGGTAAGGAGTGTACTGTGCTTCCCCTTCCTGGTGTTTTTATGTTGGCTTGGGGTCAGTGTTACTGAGAACCTGCCCCTCTTTTGCTGCTCAATCCTGACATCAGTCAACAATCTCCCTCATATCCGGCCTAGCCCAGAAGCCTGGTAGTCCATTGTAGTCTTTCAGGACTTAATTATTGTTATCAGAACATTGGATACTATTAACCAAAACAAAAAGAACTATTGAACTATTGGAACACATCCCAGACCATTGCGTTGCAGCCCAGAAGCTACACTAGCCATAGTGTTCCTGGTTGTTCCAAAACTACTGATTAGCCTGGCACACAACCCAGACTTCCACAGTAAATAATAATGGGTCTCATCACGAGTTGGGCAGTAGCCCTTAAATGGAGTGGTAACGGAATTAGCACAGGCAATACCACTCCGCTGGATCACAAGTCAGAGGTAATTCTTTCAGCCACAAAACAAATTGGTGCTATTGTCACTAGTGCTAATAGCCCTGACAACACAAATCGCAATTACAGCCATATCAAGTCCATGTATGGCGGTATTAGCGCCGGAAACAGCCTAGATTTATTTCCAGCCTCGAGCTGGAGGTAAATGAACACAGGTGCTAGAAATAAAACCACAGGTGCATCCAATGTACTCCAGAGGGCTACATAAGGCACACCCCTACCCCAAACTTTGTTTCCAACACCATGCTTCCATTATTTTCTGCAAGCTGGAACAGCCAGCTGCTTGGTGCTGCGTCTGAATCTTGAGAAGTTTGACAACCAGGCTAGGGCACAGTGAGTGCAGGGTGGCATAGGTGGAGGAGAATTTTTCAAGCTAGGCGAGCACCCATCCCTAGGGGTAAGCCATTACCCTGGGCCCTCACTGACACCCAGTTGGTCACCCTGTACCGCATGACAGGGAGATCATCACCAAACTGCTGGCCTCAATCCAGGAGGACATTGGGAGCAGTATTAACATCTGCACAGCTGTGCCCCCACTGGTCAAGCTGGTTCCATGGTCCTACACTACAGCACACTGCTGGGATACATGGAGAGGTACAGAGGACAGCAGACTTGGATATTGGGTGAGTCCAATCGGCTCCACATATGCACAGTGAAGCCCCTGACAAAAAACTGGGGGTGGGTTAACACTGAAACAAAGCATGGCATGGCAAGTGAATGCACTAGCAGCACCCGACAAGCACCCACACCAACAACAGGGGAGAGCAAAGGGTGCATGCACATGTTGGACACACCTGGGCGCACAAGCTGACGTACACATACTGCAGCAATTACAACACACATGACCACATGTACCACAACCACACTACAGCACCCAATAGCAGGCTATCCATCCCAGCATGTCCCATGCACGACCCCATCACACAAAGCAGACATTAACCCTCATTGTGCATAGCAGAGTGCATGGAACACAGCAGAACAGGTTAGATTAATTCATAGTAACTCAAAAAAGGAATTGTGTGCACCAAATCCACAACACTGAGATGGGGCCTTTTCTCGTCTTTGTGAAACACCAGACAAGGCACACAGCCACCAGGGACACACCACTAAACAATCGCCACAACGATACAGGGTGCATGTACAGGCAAAGGAATGCATGACACAATTGACAAAGGCTGCACAGACATCACACTTGAACCAGTGTAAGTTGCCTTTATGTGTTGACCACACCCACCTACGGAGGAATGAAACCCATTTCAATTCAGGCCACCTTGCTCTTTTCTTCTGATATTAGTCACATCATACACCCAGTCATTGATTCTGGTGCCACAGGAAATTACATATACATCTCCCTCACAGCCTCCTTGAACCTGTCCTTACAGAACAAGAGCCGGCCCGAACCAGTTCAGGTAGTTGATGGAACATTGTTAATTTCTGGTCCCATAAAACAACAAACGGCCCCTTTGACACTGTTACTTCAGGACACACACAAAGAGACTATATCCTTCGATTTGATCACAACACCCAATTCGGACTCATCCTTGGTATTCCATGTTTACGGGTTCACAATCCTGTCGTGGACTGGGCCTCCGGTCGCTTGTACTTCGAGTCCACGTATTGACAATCCTCTTGCCTTGCCCAGTCTGCTGTACCTGACTCTCCGTCGCAGTTATTAGGGGCCGTCGCTCAACTCACACCGAATGACACCCTCCCCATGGAGCTTGATCCACCCCGGCACATAGTGGGTTCCATAGCTTCAGGCATTCCTCCGGAATATCAGGACTTCCAGGAAGTGTTTGATAAGGGTTGTGCAGAATCCCTTCGTCCACACAGGCTTTATGATTGTCCCATTGACCTCTTACCTAATGTTAGCATACCTTCCGGGAGGATGTATTCCTTGTCTCCCTCAGAAGACCTGGCTCTCAAGGAATATATACAGAATGCCTTACGCCTGGGCCATATCCGGCAATCCACGTCATATTTTAGACCATTATACAAATCATCCTTTACACTTTAAAGACAATATAGATGATGCCCTGGAAACGTACTAAATGCGACAAGCCAAAGGATCTCCAATCAGCATATGGGAAAAAAGTATAGAAGCACAGACCTTTCCTCTACTCTTTCCTACTGGAAAAGGAGGACGGTACGATGATAGACCCACACAGATAACAGCATCAGAATATCGCTCTTTACGAATGTATTCAGATGACCCCAGATTCAGACAAAACGTGATATACATATTCCACCTTCTCTCTGAAAGTGAACTAGCAACTCTATGCTACGGAGTTGCACACACATTAAAATCAAGTACCCATTTTCAAAATATGTCAGCTATGCAATTATTACAAAAAGTGCAAGAAAAAGATGAGGTTTTACAGTCAAGTATTACAAATCTTTTAGCAAACATGCGTGGTACAAAAGAATACTGGTTCCGACGTCACAGAGATGTACGCTGTATGATAAGAAACCTTAGCCCACCCACTTGGTTTGTTACATTAAGTTGTGCAGAATATGCATGGGAAGATTTACATGATTTCCTACGCCTAGCAAACAAAAAAAAACATAGATATAAAAACACCAGGAGAACTCTGCTCTCTAGATTCTGTAAATGTATCAAGATATTTCCATCATCGCTTCATTGCTATGCTACACTTTATTTGTAATACGACGGTTCCTCCCCTCGGAGAAGTTCAACACTTCTCCTAAATTTGGTCAGGACAGTGATGCCACTGTTTTGCAGTTCATCCAAAAATATGTCACTTGTGAAATCTCTTCACAAACAACCCATAGGGCCTCATTACGACCCAGGCGGTAAGTTACCGCCTGGGCCGTGACTTTACCACCATGGTGTAAACTGTGTTTACATACATTTGAGACCAACATTAATAAGATTTGCTTATTGGTTTTTAGTTAACGTTAGTGCTTGCCACTTCTTATATACTATGATAGGTTCTGCATATACACTGTCTCTTAGACTATATGCTTGCCAAAATGGCATCTCGTGTGAGCCTGCGCAGACTCCCACATCTTCGAACACTACCCTGCAGATGAATGTCAGAAAGGGAAGTGGACATGGATCATCTGGACTCGAGAGGAGTATGCCTCGTTCCTCACACATACCCCATGCAGAGGAGGAGGGTGGGTGGAAGGCAACAGCAAAATACAACACCTTCAAGGCAGAGGAGAGAACCAAGAAGCAATCCATATCTAGGCTTCCCAGAGTCATCCCACCAACCAGTTGCTTGGGTCTCCTGCAGGTTCAGCCCTACCAATGTTCGATGGTCAGTTGGGCAGACCTCCTGGGAAAGGGAAGCATTGAGGATGATAGCCAGGTACTAGAGTACAGAGAGATGGGCATGGCTGAAGGCAGCAGCAAGGTGTGGTTTAATAGATCAAGCACTGGCAGGCAAAGTCATTCACAGGATCATGGCAGGCTGATGTGATATTAATGATGCAGGGAGGCAGAGGGCCAGGGCCATGCACAGCCTTTACTACTGCTAGAATTACATTGCCAACTTGTGGTAGTGTTCAGCTGTAGGTTCCTGCAAGGATCTGGGAAAACATGTGCATTACATTTTTGGTACATGAAGATGATAAAGATATGTCTCGTGAATGAATCGATGGACTTTGCTATGTCGGGAGGGGTACTGGTCAAGGGCAGGACTCTGGCTCATTCTGTGTCTTAGTAAAGAACCTCAATGATGGAATGTTTTATTAGTTTTGACACAGCGAGTTCAGAAGCACGGATGTAGAGACTAGGATTGCGGGTGTTGAAGTACGGCGAGGCATTCTACTTTTTATTGCAATCGCTTATTGTAGCAAAATAAATGGATAAACTTTCGGGGAGCACGGAAATTGGGTTCAAAGGGGACTCTAGATTGATATGCGCCACACAAGGATATGGTTAGACCAAGATTGTTAAATATTGTGGACCGTGACATCCTAAAAAAGAGTAGTTGCTTCTGGAGGATGGTTAAACTCACACAGCCTAAGGTGGTGGCTGCACAGACGACGCACCTGAGAACAGATGAGGGGGAGGTTGTCTTCTAAGGATTATCCACTGGGAACAAGGAGCACGCCAAAACAAATGTGCTCATTGTGTCACCTAAAACTGGTGTTTGTCCCCCATACTGGACAGCTCAAAGGTTCTCGCATATATTGTTGTGCTAGCTACCCACACAATAAATGTAGGACTGACAGACAGGTGGACACTTGCCCATTGTGGGGGGGGGTTGGAGGGGGAGTATGCATACTATTCACGTGTAAATACATCTTATTCCAGGGTCGCTGCCATATGGGTTGCAAGAGATGCTGGTAATGAAATTCTCACCCTATCATGGATCCGCAGGATTATGCTGAGCGGATTCCCCTGGAGTAGGGCGAGTAGAATCTCCACAGTAGATCAACGGCAATCATGTGTGTAATCACTAAATGGCATCAATTTGTGGATATTGGCAGTGATTGGGCAACATCTCCATTGGTTCCTAGGGATGTGATGGTAACAGCACACAGGTGCGCACTGAGATTCAACCTAAGGTGCATAGATCAGAAACCACAAAAAGGGGTCTTGTTATGGTAGCTTGGTAACAGACCTATTTACACCCACTCCCTAACAGTAAAACCGAGTGTGTACCACCTCATGAAAACGACACTGTGGTATTTTGAACAGGGAAAGAGAAGTGGATCCTTCTGGCCAATTCAATTTAGTACCTGGCAATGGGACATTTATGTGAACAATTAAGAAGGCAAATGGGATGATATTGTGGAGTCTTTCATACACGTTATTCTTTTGGTCTCTGACACAAACTCCAAACCATCCCTCATCTCCAGAAAAACAAGCTTATCTAGGTTTAAATTCAATGGTTGAATGTAGTGGCAGCCCGGCCTGTGCTGTTCTCACCATGGGAAGAGATTGTTGCTTTCCCTTTAAATCACAATCCCAGTCTCCTCGATGGTGCTGTTGGTTACATTATTCATGTTTTGGCCAATACACAAGTCATCAGTTATTACACAGTGGACTGGTGAAGCTGGCGTCCGATTGGTGGCAAACTCCTGCCTTTATCATTTGTGTGTAGAAATTGGGAGTTTCCGTGTGATAATGTAGTCATTTCTGAATAAATATATTGTTAGAACATATACATGTTCTTGATAATATGCATTTAAAATGTTTGTTCACCCAGGCTGGTTTTTTCCCCCTAGTGTTTTGGATGCAAAACATTTCTAAATAAAAACACATTATTCCTGCTGCATGTTACATGTTCCACTAAATGTTCCCATTGAAGCACAACTTCTTTGCCACCTGTTGGAGCGCCTTTCCCCAATAGATGGCACTTCAAAGTCAAATAAATTACTATGTGAGGAGTTACTACTGAGTAGTTTTATGTGTGCTGCCTGTGATTGTGAACATGTTGAAACTAATAATGTGTGTCTCCTTTTATCTTAATAGGTGAAATGCCCCAGAAATGCACCAGTGATTTTGATTCTCTGGACTATCGCAGGGAAAAGCTTCATTGTTAGAATATGCACTTTCCAAGCATGTTAGAAGAGTGAACGTTTGGGGTCCAGTTGCCTTTTCAGAGTATTCAGGAACTGGGATTGCAAAGTCTGTTGATACACGATGGCTTCAATCCATGCAACCACTTTGTGGTAGCATCCAGTAACCAAGTGTGTTGATTCTGTATATCCTGGGGGAGTGAGGGATATCTAGCACGACCATGACAATGTGTTATGTGCATTAAGAAAAGCATTTCTCATTTGTGCTCTGAATTTGGGAAAAGGTTAATTGAAAAGGCTCCACTTAAGTCAAGGCACCTGAAAAAATAAACTGGCAAGACACTTTACACGTGCACAAAATGTGGGAACAATTGCCATTTCAAGAACATACATATTGCCCACATGAGGACATAGGCGAAAAACCTTATCAGCGCACTGACTATGAGAATAGTGTCCATTTGCATGATACACTTATCAGCCACCACCAAATGAATAAAGGTGACAAACCTTATGAGTGCACTGAGTGTGGGAAAGGGTTTGCTACAAAGCGAGTGTTTACTGTCCACCAGAGAACACATACAGGTGAGAAGCCTTATGAGTGCAGTGAATGTGGGAAAGGGTTTGCTTGGAAGGGAAAGCTTACTATCCACCAGAGAACACATACAGGTGAGAAGCCTTATGAGTGCAGTGAATGTAGGAAAGGGTTTGCTACAAAAGGAGGACTTACTCTCCACCAGAGAAAACATACAGGTGAGAAACCACATGAGTGCACTGAGTGTGGGAATGGGTTTGCTACAACGGGAGAGCTTACTAGCCACCTGAGGACACATACAGGTGGGAAACCGTATGTGTGCACTGAATGTGGGAAAGGGTTTGTTCAGAAGCAACAGCTTATTAGTCACCAGAGAACACATACGGGTGAGAAAGCTTATAGGTGCGCTGAATGTGGGAAAAGGTTTGCCTCAAAGGGAGAGATTACTGTCCACCAGAGAACACATACAGGTGAGAAACCTTATGAGTGCACTGAATGTGGGAAAGGGTTTGCTACAAAGGGAGAGCTTACTAACCACCAGAGAACACATACAGGTGAGAAACCTTATGAGTGCACTGAATGTGGGAATGGGTTTGCTACAAAGAGAGGGCTTACTAGCCACCACAGAACACATACAGGTGAGAAACCTTATGAGTGCACTGAATGTGGGAAAGGGTTTGCTTGGAAGGCAAAGCTTACTATCCACCAGAGAATACATACAGGTGATATACCTTATGAGTGCACTGAATGTGGGAAAGGGTTTGCTACAAAGAGAGAGCTTATTATCCACCAGAGAACACATACAGGTGAGAAACCTTATGAGTGCACTGAATGTGGGAAAGGGTTTGCTCAGAAAGGACGTCTTACTATCCACAAGAGAACACATACGGGTGAGAAACCTTATGAGTGCCCTGAATGTGGGAAAGGGTTTGCTCAGAAGGAACATCTTACTATCCACCAGAGAACACATACATCGGAGAAACCTTATGAGTGCACCGTATGTGGGAATGGGTTTGCTTCAAAGGGACGTCTTACTATCCACAAGAGAACACATACAGGTGAAAAACCTTACAAGTGCATTGAATGTGGAAAAGGGTTTGCTCAGAAGGGACGTCTTACTATCCACAAGAGAACACATACGGGTGTGAAACCTTATGAGTGCACTGAATGTGGGAATTGGTTTGCTCAGAAGGGAGATCTTACTAGCCACCAGAGAACACATACAGGTGAGAAACCTTATGAGTGTATTGAATGTGGGAAAGGGTTTGCTCGGAAGGGACATCTTATTAAACACCATAGAACACATACAGGTGAGAAACCTTATGAGTGCCCTGAATGTGGGAATCGGTTTGCAACAAAGGAAGTTCTTAATACCCACCAGAGTACACATACAGGTGAGAAACCTTATGAGTGCATTGAATGTGGGAAAGGGTTTGCTAGAAAGGAAGTTCTTACTATCCACCAGAGAACACATACAGGTGAGAAACCTTATGAGTGCATTGAATGTGGGAAAAAGTTTTCGTATAAGGTAAATCTTGTTGACCACCAGAAAACACATACGGGAGAGAAACCTTATTGGTGCACTGAATGTGGAAAATGCTTCAGTCGGAACAGTCACCTTATTAGGCACCAGACAAAACATGCATGCCTTGGTCCATTTCAGTTTAGTGAATGTGGCGAATACTTCAGTACACAGGATGTTCTTATCTGCCATGAGACAGGACATGGAGGTGGAGACATCTCTTCTGCAACTGAAGCTGCTTCTGATAGAAGGAGATGCTTCTACAATGCTACTGAGTTTGGTATAGCTGTCTAATACTGCGAAGAACCTGCCTCCACAGTGGTTCTCGGTTTCCTTTGGCACACAAATGATGACTGATTATGATTGTTGAATCACTGCTGTTTGAAATGCATCCCTTCTAGAATATTCAGAAGGGAGACTGTACCTTCTGTATTAAGGTAACCATCCTATGGAACACTTTGCCTAAGGACCTCATGCAAATTGATGGGCACCAACGTTTTGGAAAAGCTTAAAGAGTCAGTGGTTGAATCAATAACTATAGACTCTCATAGGATATATGAGGTGGCCTTTGGGACCCCGGCAGCTAGGAAGGGCTCTGATCTTAAGTGGAGGTCTCCCCCTATCTCTTGGTTCAGCTAAGGTCTAGCGCCCTCCACATGCAACAGGGAGGCTCCCATCTACTGAAATGGAACCCAGAGGGCATCTTGTCTTTTTCAGTACTGATAGTATGCTCTTGCTACATAGATTCTAAAAGTGGATTTGGAGGGACTCAGAGTGCATTTCCCTTCCCAACTGCATCGCACAGCTCTATCAACGTACATCTCTTACAACTTACTCCCAGGTTCTGTAACACAACCGCTGCAGTTCCTGTTGCATCTCATGCACATATATAGGGATAGAGAAGGTTTTCACAAAACAGAAAGGCTTCCGGGAGAGAGGCATTATATGCATTACATAACAGTGTTCTCAATAAGCATTTCACTGTACCAACGTCTTAGAGTCAAGAATGTAAAAAGGAAGTATTTATTTACACATATTCAAACTCCCTCATGCTCCCTATTTATGGAATGCCCACCTGCTGTTAGAACCCATTAACCTTTAGGTGAGTAAGTGCCATAGAGAAATATTAAGGCAACTCTTAATGCCAACCCTACAGATAAGCGATGTATTAACCATTTACTCCCCAAGAATTGGCAAACACTCCCTTAAACAAAGTAGCCAAATTCCCTACTGTAACTTTGGAAACAATGGACAAATTGGTGCCAACCTTCCTGCTTTCTCCCACTCGGGTTCATGAATATGTTCATCCCAGTGATGCCAGCCAGGCAGTACCAGTGGATGGTGGTTTACAGGGATTTCTGCTTGATATGTAGAGAAGCTATAAAGTAATGTTTATTTTATTTTACATGAATTGCTAGTCATAAAGAAGTGTGAATTAAAAAGTTGCAATTTCTTTCTACTTAAAAAGAACAAATGACTTGCCTATCTGTAATGTTTTTTCTGATGGATATACCTGCCATAGATTCCTCATCTATGATATCCATAACCTCATGCAGGTGTTTTCCAGAAACTCTTCTGCCGATAGGGGGTGCTGCACAAGCTCTATATCGGTCCAACCCTTTTCACACCTCGCACCAAAATGATGTCTGGGCCAGTATAAGTAGCGTTGCTGTGCCCCAGACCTCAGTTCCACCCTCCTTCCCTAGCACTCTTGATGCTGAGGGACTGTAGAACTGATGGTGTACTAGCTTCCCAGAAGAGGGGCAGGTAGGAAGTGCAATGAGGAATCCGTGGCAGGAACATCCATCAGAAGGAGCATTACTGAAAGGAAAGTCATTTTTTCTACTAATGGATTCCTTCCTGCCATGGATTCCTCATCTATGATGGACTCCCAAAGCAGTACGTAATCTGGAGGAGGGAGAAAAGCAAGCACACCCCCTAAACCACAAAACCCAGAATTACTGCCCTATCAAAACGGGCATCCTGACCCGCAAGGGAATCCAAGCAGTAATGCTTAGCGAGCGTGTGCAGAGATGCCCATGTTGCTGCCTGGCAAATGTCCAGGACAGGCGAACCCCCTCTCTGCAGGGCAGAGGTGGCAGCCCCTCCTGGTAGAATGTGCCCAGATACCCTTACCCCACATCCTTCACACCCAGATCATAGCATTCTGAGATGCAGAGAATGATCCACCTGGACAGGGTCTGTTTGGTCACAGCCCTGCCAGCACGAGCACCAGCGTACCTAACAGAAATCTGGTCATCCTTCCTAGCCTCTCGAGTTTGAGAGACATAGAAATTAAGGACCTGTATTGGGTCCAATCAATGAAATCTTTAATCTGCATTGGAAGGGTGAGGTGGAGGGAAGAACACAGGAAGATGGATCTGAGAGATGGAAATCCGAGTTCCTTTTTGGCAGAAAAGAGGGTCTCGCTCCCAGTCACCTTCTCCTTGGGAAGTAACAAATGCAGAAGTGAAACGACACATGGAGCTCACTCACTCCTCTCGCAGATGTGATGGCAACCTGAAAAACCACCCATAAGGGTGACCAATCTAACAAGAATTAAAGGTCCTAAATGGAGCTCACATAAGAAAAGTTGAAAATAAATGCAAATCCCACACTGCAACTATAGACTGGCAGGGAGGTAACTGGTTACACCAACCCCACAAAAACTGCATAACAATGTTGATTGTAAAAAACAAGCCCTTTTCTAGGGACCTCTTGAACTCAGAAATAGTGGGAAGGTAACCTTCCAAGTGTCAATCTGCAGGCTTGCTTGGGCCAAGGAAAGTATAAAATCCAACACATGAGGCAGAGGACAGGATAAAGGATCCAGGACCCTCTATGGCATCAAAGTGAAAATGTATGCTGCCTGCAGGCATAAATAGATTTTTAGCCAGTCCAGGGCGATCAGGATCAGTGTGGTTTTGAACAGACTGGATCTCCTGAGGGCCAGCGGGATGACTGGGATCGGTGGGCACTCCATAAAGGGGGTCAAAAGTCCACTCGATGGTCAATGCGCCCCCCGATAGCTCCCTACTGAGAAAATTCCCTGCAGTGGAACTGCCTTCTGGTTGAAACTGGACGCAAAGAGGTCCACTTCATGAGTCACCCCCGTAAAGAGAGATCTCCACCAGAACTTCTTGACAGAGCTCCCATTTGTGGTAGGCCGAGGTCTGGCTGCTCAATGCATCTGCTGTGATGTTCTCCCGTGTGGCCTGATGACCCGCTGTCGGGGACACCTAGTTCTCCAGAACTACATTCTCTTTGCTTCTCTGCCCTCTGGAGCATGCTCTGCCGCACCGACTACAGCCGACCATAGGCCAAAGGAGAACTTCACCATGGCACAAGATGCATTCTTGGCTTTCACCACTAGGCTGCCTGACACGAACACTTCCTTGCCCCATTAGTCCAGCCTTTTGCTTTACCTGTCCGGTGTAAGGGAGGGAAAAGGTAGAGGTTTTCAGGCTCACTGTAGTGGCCAGTACCACCATGCTTTCAGGTAAGATGTTGGCGGGTCAGAAAGTGCAGGACAGTGCTTCCATCCTAGATCTGTGTCCATTGGGGTCGACGGAGGCAGGTTTCTCCCACGCTTTCAACACTGGTTCCTCTACCACCACGTTGAAGGGCAGCAGTGCCTCTTTGGTGCATCGTCCAGAATTTCGCAGAGTTTGTATTGCACTCTGGACCTGGGCGGCACAGAGGAACCCAGGGTATCGCCCACCTTTGCCATCAGGCACTAAAAAGCAGCTTGAGTTTTACCTGGTGTTGGTGCCGGTAGAATGTCCAACTACAGGGAATTGTCCAGACCGCTTGCCCCTGGCAGGTTAACTGCCAGGTCCAGCATGTCGCCACTCTCATAAAACTCCTCGGGAAGTGTCTGCTCTCTAGAATCCATGGGCTCCAAACCCATGGGATCTCGTTGTAAATGTCATACTTTTTCGACATGAAAGTGTCGATGGGAAGTGGGACATATTCCTACAGAGACCATGGTGCAGTGTCATTGAGGCATCAATGCTCTGAAAAAAGGAACTGAGGTCATGGGGCGTGGCTCCACTACTTATACTGGCCTCAATGTTGTTACTGGTGCAAAACGCATTGAGGCTTTGGACGGACCCGACACAGAGCTGGCCGAACCCCCTGACTGCATACATTTTTCTAGAGAACTGCTGTGCTAGGATATGGATATCATAGATTAAGAATCTGTGGAAGGAAGGAATCCATTAGAAATGCCTCTACTGGGAATTATATTTCTACACCCCCATACAGTAATTTTACTTTCAACATCAACTCATAGAGATTCTGGAGACCTCATGTATAATAAAAATGGAGAAGTATATATAAACTTGGCACAACACATGTGCAAAGACTGTTTTGCAACAGTGAAAACATGGAGAGTGGTAGTCATAAAACTGCAATCTACAATATTACTCCAGAAGTCAGTTTCCAAGAAATGCATGCCTCACCAGGAGTGCCATCCTCGCTGAATGCTGCAGTGTTTCCACTTTATGTTGCATGTTCTACAGCACTACCGTTTCCTTTTCTCCTCAGGATCCCCTCTAATGTATTACACTATTTCCTATCTCTATTGGAGCATTTAGGATTAGTAGATGGTTCCCTAGCCTGGGATCGACAGGTGGAGGTGCAATTGCACAAGGGAGGGTGCATGCCCACTATTAAAGCACTATATTATAAGAAATTAGTTTGATGTGAAGGGCCCAGAGAAGATGTCAAGTGTTTGTTAAATTATACAGACTTTAGAAAAGTGACGTTTTGTGAATAGTCGAACGAGCAAGTGAAATAGAAATATCCTCTGTGGTGTGAGACGATAAACGTCATGCACATCTGGAAATGAAAAGGCGCCTTTCTGTCTGAAATGAGAGTTGTGGGTGTAATGATATCACAGCTGTTCTGTAAATTCCAAGAAGGAATAGTGGAATCAATGTTTATAAAATAAAGCTGGTCTTGGATAAACTGACATGTCTAATGTAAAAGTCTCTCACCGGGATTCATACACTGAGTGAAATGCTGATGAAATGAATATTGAGCTTCAGCCATTATGTCACTTTGTTAACATTAAAAATACATTGTTAGTAACTCCATTTGTGTTAAATCTTTTCCCCTGACATTTAGTGTAAACTGTGTCCTGGAACAATTAATTTGTTTTAATTAGTGGGGTGAGCACCTCTATTCCAGTTTTATGCTGGAATTAATGTTATTGTCCACTTTTTAAACTTCCTTGTCCATGGAGGAGGTGTGGGTAGAGACAGAGGAGGTGGGGCAGGAGGGATGGGAAAGAGGTGAACCTGGAGGGAGCTTGTCATGACCGAGGAGGTTTGGGTAAAGAGAAAGAAGTAGTAATGAGTTCAGTAGATGGGTGGGAAAGGGGTGAACATGGTGGGAGGTATTAGTGACAGAGGAGGTGGGGTAAAGAGAAGGAGGTTCTGGTGTTCTAATCTGCAAAGAGTTCCCTCCCATACTTTAACTCTCAGCTAAATGAGATATGGCATTAAAGAAAAAATGGAGGAAATTAAGATGTGTTCACAAATCAATGGATTGATACAAAATTGAGTAATCGATCCAGTGAATTAAACCCACCTTCTACATTTCCTGTCTTTGTATAAATATTGGCTAGCATGAACCTGTCACTTTCCTTATGACAAAAGCGATGGATGAACTTTCTTTTCCATAGGATTGTAATAACTGAGGTTCAGAAATTATACTGGGACAAATGTTAGATAGGATTTGGCTGAAGACTTTTGTTTTAACACCAACTAAGTTGGGAAAAGGCCTCGCTGTCCCTGCACTAGTGGAGTTTTCCCTCCTAAACTCAGAACTAATGATCTGTCTGTGTCAGAAGTCCAAAACCAAACCATCCTGTGTCCAAAGTACTATTCTGACCCTTGCACTCAAAACAAATGAATTCTAAGGTGAAAATGAAAATGTGTTTGGCCTTGAGTGTTTTATAAATGTTCAAAAGAAAGGAAAATGTTTAACTCCCACACAAAAGAAGTATTTCAAGTATGGACATCCTTGCTCCAGAAGGTTCTTCCCTTCCCTGGATTCTTCATCACTTTTTTGGGTTATAGATATAGCTTTTACGCCCTGCCGCTGGTGCGGACGTGGCACTTATGGCCCACCAACCCGAGCTTTTTAGGCCCAAACAATGGGCCATTAAACCAGGGTACGGATACCATTTTTTTGTTTTTGTTTTTGCCTGACGCGAGATGCACTCTGCGTGAGCGCATCTCCTGAAAGAGAAAATAAAAAATGTCAGCCGGCCTTAAAATCGAAGATAGATTAGGTACATTTTTGGATGACGGCGGCCATTGAAAATATGTTCAAAATGGCAATGAGGGCATAATCTCGCCCGGGAAAGGTGGATTCTGATTGGTCAGACAGTCTTTCCCAGGTGCGAAGAACAGTTCTTGGCATTTCCTTGGGTCAACAACAGAGGTTCTCTTCAAACTGGTTGTCTTCCTTTTTATGTGGGATTCGGATACCTGGTGTACTCTCCTGCCAGGGCTTTTCATATGTGAACTCCTGCCCACTCTCCCACCTTTTGATGGTTCCGCTTTTTAGCCTCCTTGGCTAATATCATTGGTTTCTTATTTATGGTCTCCTTGTCTCTGATATGCTTGCAGCATGCATTGACAAACTTGAAAGTCTCTTCTCTTAGAAAACTGCCTCTTCAATCTTTCTCAGGTTTTAGAAACTGTTCCTTTTCTCTCTTTCTTGTTTTTGCTATCAGTAAAGCTTGGAGCGGCTGCCAATACACCCCATTTTTATCTGTCCCTTTATGGACGCACCAGTACTTGATGCCATCTCATTTCTTCTAAGGTCCGCTGTTGATGGTGGTCTGCTGCTTTCTGCTTGCAACCGCAACCGTTTCTCGACTGTTCTCATGCTTCCTGGGGCTTCTGCTGGGCTTGTCTGCTTCGCATGGGATTCTGTAGAGCAAAGCGATGTGCTCCGACGCCAGCAAGTGCCCAGTAGCCCTCCCCTGGCTTTTGGCATTTTTTGCTGTGTTTCATCCACTTCCAGCAGCCTTCTCCCTTCAGGTTCCTCTGAGCAGGTTAGCTTCACCAACTTCCTTCCAGACCTCACTTTGCACGGAGATGAGCAACTCTCTCCTGCCAGCAGCCTGCTTGCATTTCTTGCTTCAGTGATTTAAATGTCCCGGACTAAGAAAATCCTGAAGGTGTCTCACCTGCTAGTCCCTGAGTATCTGTCTTCCACAGCCATTGCTATTGGAACCAGTTCCTGGGGGTGGACCAGTGAGGGAGGATCACCTGTATGGGTGGGGGGTCTTCAGGGAGTGGAAGTGGGTCACTGAGGGTGAGATGCAGTATCCCCTTATTATGACACCTTTTCCCCATCCTACCCCGTAGGATATGTAGAAGCTCTACCCTGCCCCCTCATCCAACACTAACACTTTCAAACCCTGTGAAAGAAAACGGACTAACACCAGAGCCGTTTACCTGACTTGTCCCAACACTAGGGTCAGACAATTGCTAATAACAACACACACCTGATTCCCCTTTCCCTTCCCCACTGGGATAAAAGGCAGAGCATACTTGAGCAAGGTCGAACGCAGCCATTCCGGGACAGCAGTTAGAACTGAGGAGAAAGGCTTACAGATCTGACAAGCAGGAGGGAATTACCCTTGCACTTTTCAACACAGATCGGCGAAGCCTCCGCGAAAGGAAATTTAAGACTGGGAATCACAGCTGGTGAGTGGTGTCTGATGTCAGTCCTAGGTGGAAACCTCCTGCACTGATTGCCACAGCGGGGAGAAGTGGTTGCCATCGTGGTACCGTCCTTGACTCCAGCGGGTAAGGAACTGCCAACGAGTTCAGCACAGCCGGTGAATCAGAAGAAGCTGATAGTAGACAGACTGTGTTCTGAAGATAATAGACATGTCTTTTGTGGGTCCAATTGGTACCAGCAATACGGTGGTCCGGTGCCACGTGGGTGCTCAATCGAAATACTCAAGCTGGTACCCCTCTCCTAAAAGAAAGAGAACGTATTGAACTAAGAACTTTTTGCTTATTGAAACTACAGCGACCAGGTGGCCTAGGGGAGGCCAGCATGAAGTGTCAAAGTGGTCATACGAGGGACAAGCCAAATCCCTCGTACAGTCAAAAGTCTTTGACGCGTTTTGAAAACTAAGTGATCTGTTATAATTGGCAAACGTGAACCCGACTTAGGGATGCATGCAAATTGGGGTAAATAGTAATATACCTGTGAACATTGTGATGACAAGCATCAACCCGACTGAGAGATGTGCACAGTGAGTTGATGGTCTGAGCCCTATATAGGGAGGCTAATGTTGAGGACAGGTTTTGAAGCTTGTGTGAGAGGCATCAAAGGGTGAAAAATAATCGTCCCACATGAAGATTAGCAGAAGGAACTTTTGTGTCTAACTATCAGACCATCTGAAGCAAGAGACTTTGCATGAGCGAGACTTGGGTACAGAAGGCCCTGATATTATGGAAATGAATTGTAAGCTTGTGCCGGAGAAACCCTAAAGGCGGAGAAAAACTGGCATTTCAGTAAGTAGGTACCAATATAGGCTTGGGCACTGCCCTGCAAGCTGTGGTGCAACAGTCAAAAAGGAAGGTGGCAACAGTGCAAAAGGCATCAGAAAGCCGAGGGATGGTGGGAGTGGTGAGGAGCTTTGAAGCATGGCTGAGTGCTGTTTCACTGTGGAATTCAAATGGGATTCGGGTGTTAATGTGTTAAGGTGCTGTAAGTCCATGCATCACAATTTATGACGATGCAGCTGAGCACCTTGTGCTCATGAAATCTGAAATAGTTGAGAAGTGAGACATGACGTGTTGAGCAGAGTTTATGGCATCAGCTGTTATTTACCCTTCCACACACCCCGACCCCCCAAACTAGACCCCCATAAGAAGTATTGACAGAGTAGAACAGCAGGCAACCTATTTTAGGTTAGGAAGATTGCACTGAACCGGAAGATGTTGAACATGTGATAGCAATAGGTGCATGGCAGGGGTGTCGGCACCTTAACCGATCCTGGTTGACAATGGATTGAAGGAAGCATGGGAAGTGTCAGTAGACTAAAGGACGAGTGCTGTTCCTTTAATAGATTAAAGGAAAAATAGATTACTGCTCCAGTTCACTCGTAGGTATTGATAAAACTAGCCAGGATAAACTCTAGGTATGTCAGAATGGAGCTGTCAGAGTAGTGACGGGGCTCAAACGCAGGGACCATCTCACATCGGCCAGATGCTCTCAACACTGGCTACCGATTGAAGCAAGGATCCGTTTCCGAATCCTAACCATTGTTCAGAGGTGTAGATCGGGTAAGATGCATGGATATCTACAACGACTGGTCACAAGATCCTATGACAGCTTTTTAAGATCTAATAATCAGAATCTTCTCACCACTCCCAAATGCTGTACTGTTAACACAGCCTTCTCTGCAATTGCTCCAAAAGTATGGAATAATCTTCCTCCAGAGCTGAGATCCCTGGAATGCACTGAAACGTTTATAAAGAAACTGAAAACTCATCTGTTCACATAGGCAGCCTTTTTCGCCAGCTGAATATAGGATTCCCCAGGGCCTACTTGTTTTTATGTTGTATATGTCTTGTCGCGCCCTCAAGCCCCAGGGTCCATGGAGGCGCATAATAAATCTCTTAAAGTAAAAGTAAAGAAGAAACAGCATGACAAGAGCAAAACACACAAGATGTAGCGCAAGTGTAATGCAATGCCACAGATGATACTCCCAGAAGACTAACAGCATACTCCTCTCACCCCAGCAGGCACAGCCTCTGACAGCGGTGCGCCTGGCAATCAATGTGCATCTCAGCATGTGCTAGAGGAAGGCCTCACTGCCAGCACCACTGCCGGATGCCACCAGCATACCACATGTGGTCAGTGGCACCACCGTGCCGCCTGTGCCCTCCACACCACCACGGGTACACTAGCCACCAGGCCATTGTGGAAGATACAGCATGGAGGATGACCACCACACCACCTACCCAATCCAGTCTTTCAGCCTGGCAACACTGCACAGCCCCCTCCTCCACCCATGCCCAGCATCCACGACATGGATGCACGACTATGTGCAATGGAAGACAGGCATGGGGCAATGATTACTCCTGCCCAGCAGCAGCTCACTGAGTTGCGTGAGTGCATCCAGGTCAACAGCCGCAGGAGTGCACAGGCACAAGGCTGTACCACCACTGCCCTAATCATCCTGCCCCAAAGGATCCATGAGGCAAATGAGGGGATTTCAGCTTTGTCTGAGTCCCTCCCTGGAAGTTACTCTTGCACACTTGCAGGCCCACAAGTTTGACCCTCCATTGACAACCACTCACATCGGCTTTCATCGACATCTGGGCCAGCCAAGAACCATGTGCCCAAGAGGCAGCGCAAATGACACTTGGCCGAACACTCAAATTCATATTGTGCCTATGGGGTGTTTGGGGCGGGTGTGTGGGTGAACCTCCGATTTCCTTGCTCAAAATTGACCCACCTCATAAGAAGCAAGTGCACATTTGTCCGTAAAGCAAGCTTATCGTAAAAATGGCTGGGAGGGGCTAGATGACGCTGTAGTCAAACTAACCCGATTCTCTGTGAACCACACAAAGGTTGCACATTATATACATTTTGCAACATTAACACACTCTCACATATTTTATTACAAAGTCATCCCTCCAAACCTGACTGTTCAAACCTATACAAAGAAATCTAATCCCCCGGCAAGTTCCCGTATTCCCATATGATACATTCAACTCTTTTCAATACATATTTGCATGAACTCCTGTTAAAAGCACACCCCTTTTTGGGATCTTTCTGTAGTCAGCAGGGACATCATTACATATTTACATATTCACGCACAGCAAATCTAATTTATTACAAGTTTCATCTGGTTGGGGCCCTCTAACTTCGGTCGTAAAGCACACGGCTTGACATGGACACTTCTAAAATATGAGACGGGCAGAGAAAAACCTGTTCCCTTTGAACTGTTGGTAGCCATCTTATCTGCCCAGACTTGCTGGCTTCCCTAGGATCTCCTATTTCACACTAATCTATTATGACTACCGTTTCAGTACGCATGGCCTCTGGCCACATCCTAGTAATTTCTGAGAACCTGATTGCCACCCATAAACCATTGACCAACTCTGCCCTCAAGCACCACTTGCACCGGGTTTATTACCTGGCCTCAAGACGACCCTACTAGGTGGCCTGACTTCCAATGTCACTGAACGATAAGATATGATATGGCATTAATAATGCGCCTATACACAAGTGTGTCAAGGCGCGATGAGGCAAGGGAGGGGAACAAAGGGAAGAAAGAGACAACAATCCTACTAGGCTAGGTGACATTGAGATTATGCAAGTGCAGGGGAGGGGGAAAGGGAAAAGTGTGGGTGGGAAGGGTAGGGGGCAGTGCAGTGCATAGGATAACAGTAAAAAATAAATACAATAAATAAAAGTGCGGCCAGCTGGTGACAAGTGCAAGTGCAGACATCAGGGGCAAGTGTGGGGCTGTAAGGATACAGAAACAGTCCCAGAGAGCAAGAGTTGCCTGGGGGGGCAGTGCAGGTGTGCAACTGTCAGCGAGGGGACATGGGCCCGAGTTCAGAGGGTAGCCAGGTAACCAGTGCAATTTCAGAATCAGCCGGGAGATCAACAGGGGAGAGGAGGAGAGAAAGCAGAAGCACAGAGGAAGGTCTTGAGGTGCTTCCAGATCCAGAGATGGTTCTCCTCAAGTTTCAAAGAGGCTATTCCAGATGGAGGCCCCAACAAAAGAAAGAGATCGACCACCAACTTGCTGCTTCGAGAAGCGACTGACCATGAGGGAGTTGAAGGCGGATGAGCGAAGAGCTCGAGATGGAAGATATTTAGGAAGATCGAGTTGACGGTATTGAGGCCTCAGGCCCCAGAAAGCCTCGTGGACAATCCAGAGGATCTTGAACTTTATCCTCGCCGCCACTGGGAGCCAGTGCAGGGATTTCAGTCCTGAAGAGTATAACAAACTCCAATGTACTCAGGAAGATTACATCTCCTCTCCACAATAGCACCAAGTCATTAACCCTTGCATCGCTGCAAGTGACCATTGTTCTCACAAATGCCTGAATGCAGTTTGCCCCCTCTCCCCAACCTTCGTACTCTATCAACTAGCATCCCAGGTCACACAGAGTTTATCTCGCCACTACAGGTTTCTGTGGCCTACACCAAATCCAATTATGGGGCAGTATACAGATTCATGCATTCCCTATGTGCCCTTTTTCCCCCAACGGTCCCAAACTCTTCGCATATGAAGTTCCGTGCTTCTGATCTTTTAGGTTTTGCATTGCACGCCACACAATTACATTATGTTGACATTGTCTCAGTAGACTTGTCATTATGTTGCTATGTGCGGGTGATTCTAAAATGTATCAAGTATACACAAAATAACACTAATAGTAGCACTCCTTTAATTCCCATTTAATACACTAGATATGTGCCGCTAACATCGTGTCTACCCCAGTCGTCAATATGGCATGCACATCGCAAACCCTTCTTCCCTATTGAAACCTTTATCAACCACCCCAACATTTTCCCCTTTAGTTAATTCATTAACCAACACAACACACCAATCGCTTGCACTTCTAAAACATCTTCTTGGGGGAAACAAGACCCTACAAACATCTCTCATACTAGTCCCCCTATGGACATACTTCTCCACTGACCAAACCCAGAACATCCCCTCCACTCTACCAGTTCCATAATCTACACGCTGCTCATGCCAATTTGGTGGAGGACATAAGGCTGCTCCTGGAGTCCCAACCAACCCTGGATCCATCTCTGACTCTGAGTACCCATGTGATATGAATTGGCAGTGGTCCTAGCCTTCCTCCTATCCTTGGACAGGCAGCTGCTGTTGGCATTTTACAGAACAGCATTGTAAGAGCATCTAACAGGTATAAAAGATAATCAATAAAATTTCAAAAACTGGCATGAGGATCTTTACAGCTATGCTCATCCATAAAGGCATCCAAGCGAAAAGAGAGTCCAACGAAGGGCAATGTGTGATTTCCGCTTCCTTCTGCATGACCCCCCCTTAGATGCTGTAATGCAGCGATTGTCTATGTCAGTCCTATTTTCTGAATCGTTGGGAGACATGAAGGTGCAGCATGTGCTACCAATATCTGGCACACCCCCCCCCCTCCATAGCTGTGAGGAGGTCGTAGGTGTACCTGTTTAAAAGAGCCAAGAGCCATGAGCCTCAGGGCACACAGTTCTTCTTTTATTGCACTGAAGCTTATTCCAAAGAATTTACAAACCGTAAAAGCTTGTAGCGGGTCACCTAAAGCCACTTTATATTTGCAATTGCTTGAACACCAAGAAAAGAACAGCTCAGTTCTGCTGAATAGTCGCCTCTTAGATGATACTGCTCTGGAATGTCCATCAGAGCTTCTGTAGATGCTGGGGGATATGTAATTTGATCTCTTGTTTTAGTCAAGAATTTCACTCCTCCACATTCAGGTAAAGTCAACAAAGTGTCCATGTCTGGTGATGCAAGAAGCACAGGGGACAAAACAGGCACAGACGTAGCATTAGTGGTTGGGTGGGCAAGTGACAGATGTTCGGAGGGAACAATAAGGACATGCACGTGTAATGTAGCGAGACTGCTCACCCCTTACCAGGCTGGAGGTAATTGTTGATATGCAAACTGTACACAAGGCCAAAACACATCAAGGAGTGCTGATGTACCTCGAGCTAGATCAGTGATGCAAAGCGTGTGGCTGCAATTCCCATTTTTAAAAAAGATGTTTTTATTGTGCATTAGTCACATGCAAGGACTTTTTACACATTCTTAAAACAAAACCAAGCATAAAACAAAAGATAAAACCTAGACAATTGTCCTGTATAGCAAATGAAATCAAATCCAACTAAATAGGTACACAAAGAAGTTCAAGTTCCAACTTTCAATCACCCAGATATTTTGATCAAATTCTGTTCATTAAGGAATTTGAGTAAAGCAATAGATAATGGAATTTTTTCCCAGATGATATCCTGTACCAAAAAGCTTGGGTAATAAGCCATGTTGGGTCATGGACAAATAATGCAAAGTATTTTACTCTCAGGGGGTAGGCGGCAGAGCAGGATATTGACAAATGTCGAGAATCCTGTAACAATCCCTCAGAGCAGCGAGTGCATTCTGCAGCAGAAGGATCTATTTTTTGCCAAATACATTGCATTTTGTTGGTCTTAATCGGATTGAGTTGAAAACGTAATAATTCGACTCGCTAAACTGGATTTGGAAAGCGTCTGATGTACGGGAGGACATATTTACTAGGTTTTTCACAGGGTGTGTATTTTTTAGTGAACTTCAGAATGTTGATTAGTGCTCTATTATGAATCCAATCAGCACGCAGCAAGGCGTGCCTCACCTTATCCGGATTTTCTGACAGTGTCATGGTTACAATCGCAGTTGTGAAGAATCATTTTGGCATCATTGCGTAAGGTTATCCAATAAGAATTCTGATGTGTGAAAAGTTCCCCATGAATATCTGCATACAGAGAGCAGTCTCTGCGAATTAAGATGAGTCTATAAAGAGCGAGAACCTTCCAATGGTAATATGATTGCAGCGAATGAAGACCCAACTCATATCTTAATTTTGCAATTGGTAAAGACATCGGTAGCAATAAAGAGTTCTTCCATATACGGCCTTCTAGCCGATCCCAATTGATTTGATTGGCACAGGGATTACATTCCATGCCGTTTAACATCGTGGGGAGCATCTTGCCATTGTAGAATCTAATAAGAGGCATTAAAGAAAATCTACAGAAAGAATGAAATAATGTCTTCATCTGACAAGTGAATTGGAAAACCTTACTCTCAGGTTCGATAGTGAGGTCCAGCACAGAATGATTAGCTCAAATCTTAAATCCCAAATACTTAATGTGCTTCTCCATCGATATTGTCTGGTTAATTGATGACCAGGGTAACTTGGGTGTCTTCTTCCGAGCTTTGTCAAACACAAGTATGGCAGATTTGTTTGGATTAACACCAAGCTCGTTTTTAGTTGCTTACTCCTCGAGTGCATTAAGAAGATGTTGCAGCCATACAGGAGCATTATCAATGAGGGCAATATCATCGGCATATGCCAAGAAATGGATTTTCCATTTGACTATGATTGGGAACACAAAGGTGAAGTTTTGTAGAAAAGAAGCCAGATCAGATAGGTATAGATTGAAAAGAAGAGCAGCCAAAAGACAGCCTTGCCTTACCCCTATTGCTATGGGGATAGAGGAAGATAAATCGACCCATTTTGATTTAGTCAGATCTTAATTGTGGTGTTCTCATGAAGGGCGCTTATGATTTGCAATAGGTCCTTAGGAATGTCCCAAGATCGTGATTTTTGCCCAAATTTTGACCTATTGACCAGATCAAAGGCTTTCAATAAATCAGTGCGATGTATGTTGGTTGTGCATTTTTCTTTTGGCACTGAGCCTTTAAGGTATTAGTTATTGCACCATTAAGCAGTGTGGAGAGGCCTTTGAGAAAACCGACTTGGTGTTTAGACAATATTCAGGCAATTGGTCGCTAGTTTGCAGGAACTGTTCTAAGGCCTTCTTATAGATAGGGATAATTATAGCTTGTTTCCAAGAAGTCAGGAATTGCTGGGTCTCAACTATCTGTCTAAAAAGATGACTAAGTATGACTGCCCAAATGGTTGGATGGCTCGAAAGATGACATTTGTGAGTCCATTGGGACGCGCAGTGCGGGATTCAGATGAATGAATAATTATGCTCCTTATGTCTTCTTCTACAATCTTTAAGGACCACAGTGTTTTATGCACATGGGTGATTTCAGAGGAGGAATCTGTTTGTGTGATACGTGAAATACGTCTTCCACGTATATGAAGAAATTATTGTTGTTTGGCATGAACGTTGGGGCTCATTTTTAGTATTAATCAGAGCCCAGAAATGTCTTGCATGCATGGGCAAAAGAGAAGTTAACATATGTTGCCCATCTTTGATATTACGTAATATTCTGTGGCCACGTGACCAATGTTTGTAGTAGTTAGAACACTTAGACTGCTCAGAAAAGTACAATAATTTTATCATGCTGTGCAATTTTTAGGTCACACAGATTCTTTTCCAACCTTTTTTCATATGGATCATTTCATCAAATGAAGCCAGAGAATAAAAAATACTATCAGCCTACCAGTCCCATGGTTGGGGCAGTGATAAAGAAGGGGTGTGAGCACTCTGACTCTCAACCTACTCATCCCAGTGGAAAGAACACAATCCAAGAGAGTGGTCAGCATTTCAAACCTCAGGCCACTCATCCTAGTGGAAATATCAGAGTGGTCAACACTCTGGCACTCAGCCTACTCATCCTAGTGGAGAGATCTGGGTGGTCAACACTCTGGGATTCAGCCTACTCGTCCCAATGGAAAGAACAAGTTCCAAGAGAGTGGTCAGCGCTCTGGGACTCAGCCCACATGTCCTAGTGGAAAGATCAGAGTGGTCAATGGGTGGGCAACACTCTGGGACTCAGCCTACTCGTCCCAGTAGAAAGAACAACTTCCAAGAGAGTGGTCAGAGCTCTGGGACTCTGCATACTCGTTCCAGTGAAAGGGTTGAAATTCAGAAAGCCATAAAGACTCTGCGACTCACCCTACTCGTCCCAGTAGAAAGTCTGATAACTGAGAGAGTGATAAATGGTTGGGGAATCAGTCTATTCATCACACTAATAAGAAAGAAAGCCAAGAAAGACATAGGTGTTGGGAATTAAAATAAGAAGAGAAGGAGAGAAAAAGAGAACCCCTTTTATCTACCGTAATAGTCCCAAGCAGAAAAAAAGTGGAGAAAAGAAAATCTAAATGAAATCGGGTCTTCTGTTGTGAACTCAAGAACCAAAAGAATAAAGAGAAGAACGATTCAATATCTGTAAGGACATTGGATACAGAGAGGTTTTCAGAGACACAGTGAAAAGATTGCAAGAAGGATTACAAATACTAAAACCTGGAGGAGAAGAGGTTCATCAACAGACTTAGAAGGGAGCCAACGTTGTGGGGAAATCCCCTAAAGGAACTAAACCGACTGGCTCTAATGATAGCAGAAAATGATCTCAAGATTCTAAACTGAGCCTGGGGAAGCCTGTCCAGGAGAAGCGAGTCATTCTCCAGCACTTTATTTTATTCTATCTTAGTGGTAGGGTCAGGATAGATTAGTTTTCTTGGATGGAGGACAGACTATTTATTTGGTCTTTCACTAGACGACAAGCACACTAGTGAATTTTGGTTAGTTCGGGAAACCCATAGATTTGGTTAGTTAGGGAAACCCATAGATTAGGGATAGGTTTTGAATAAACCCTTGGTATGGATCAAGCATACTAGTCTGCCTCCTTCTTCTGACCTACCACACAAGGCAAGCTCAGCCCTATCAAGGCAACCTTAGCCCTATCAAGACAAGCCCAACCATATTATGGCAGTCTATCCCTATCAAGGCAGTCCCAGCCCAATCAAGGTGAGCCAAGCTCATTCAAGGTGTGTCCACTGCTATTAAGCCAAGCCCAGCATTATCCAGGTGAGCCTAGCATTACTAAGGTAAGCCCAGCCATATCAAGGCAAGCCTAGCCATATAAAGGCGAGCCCAGCCCTGTCAAGGTAGGCCCAGCCATATCAAGGCAAGCCTAGCCATATAAAGTTGAGCCCATCCCTATTAAGGCAAGGTCTGCTCTATTATGGCATGTCAAGTCATATCAAGGCAAGGCCAACCCTATCAATCTCAGCCAAGCCCTATCTAGGTGAGTCGTCCCCTATTAAGTCAAGCCAATCCGTACATCCCTTCCACAAAAGCACAGCCCTATCAAGGGAAGCCCAGCCCTATAAATGGCAGCTCAGACCTATGAAAGCAAGCCCGATCTTATTTATGCAATCCAAGCTCATCCCTTTCAATAGAAGCACAGCCCAATCAGGGCAAGCCCATCCCTCCATCCCTAACAATGCAAGCCCAGCCCCAGTAAGTCAAGCTGAGTCCTATTAAGTCAAGCTTGGTTCTATTAAGTCATGCTCAGCCCTATCAATGAAATCCCAGCCTTATCAAGGCATGTTCAGCCTTACCAAGGCAAGCTTAGCCCTATTAAGGCAAGCTCAGCCCTATAAGGCAAGTCCAGCCCTAACAAGGCACAACCAGTCCTATTAAGTCAAGGGCAGCCCTATTAAGGGAAGTTTAGGCCAGTTAATGCAAGCTAAGACAAATTAAGGCATGCCCAACCCTACCAAGGCAAGCCTTGGCCTACCAATGGCACCTATTTTCCATCCAAAAGTATTTTTTGTGTCCTCCACAAGTGGAAAATGCCGGCCCTTCTTGAAATCTTCAGCACGTCACGTATTCAGCAATTGTGGAAGTTCTTGACGGAGAAGTAAAGTAACTGAAATAATTGATCACATATTGACTGGTCAATTCCTTGGCATTCTCTGTTTCTCTTAAAGATGAAAGGCATTTTCAGGGAAAATAATGAATGTGTTTCCTATCCCAGGAGCGCACAGTATTTAAAAATTCTCTGGGCCAGAGATGGACCCCACTGGAACCATCCCAGTCCACCTGTTCTGGTGAGGGTTCTGGTGAGGCAGAGATGGACCCACTGGAACCATCCCAGTCCACCTGTTCTGGTGAGGCAGAGAAGGACCCACTGGAACCATCCCAGTCCACTTGTTCTGATGAGGCACTGATGGACCCACTGGAACCATCCCAGTCCAACTGTTCTGGTGAGGCAGAGGTGAGGCAGAGATGGACCCACTGGAACCATCCCAGTCCACCTGTTCTGGTGAGGCAGAGAAGGACCCACTGGAACCATCCCAGTCCACTTGTTCTGGTGAGGCAGAGATGGACCCACTGGACCCATCCCAGTCCGCCTGTTCTGGTGAGGCAGAGATGGACCCACTGGACCCATCCCAGTCCGCCTGTTCTGGTGAGGCAGAGATGGACCCACTGGAACCATCCCAGTCCGCCTGTTCTGGTGAGGCAGAGATGGACCCACTGGAACCAACCCAGTCCGCCTGTTCTGGTGAGGCAGAGATGGACCCACTGGACCCATCCCAGTCCGCCTGTTCTGGTGAGGCAGAGATGGACCCACTGGAACCATCCCAGTCCGCCTGTTCTGGTGAGGCACTGATGGACCCACTGGAACCATCCCAGTCCGCCTGTTCTGGTGAGGCACTGATGGACCCACTGGAACCATCCCAGTCCGCCTGTTCTGGTGAGGCAGAGATGGACCCACTGGAACCATCCCAGTCCGCCTGTTCTGGTGAGGCAGAGATGGACCCACTGGAACCATCCCAGTCCGCCTGTTCTGGTGAGGCAGAGATGGACCCCACTGGAACCATCCCAGTCCACCTGTTCTGCTGAGGCACTGATGGACCCACTGGAACCATCCCAGTCCACCTGTTCTTGTGAAGCACTGATGGACCCACTGGAACCATCCCAATCCACCTGTTCTGGTGAGGCAGAGATGGACCCACTGGAACCATCCCAGTCCACCTGTCTGGTGAGGCACTGATGGACCCACTGGAACCATCCCAGTCAGCCTGTTCTGGTGAGGCACTGATGGACCCACTGGAACCATCCCAGTCCACCTGTCCTGGTGAGGCACAGATCAACCTGCAAATAACAAGGATCTTAATTCAGGGGATGGGTCACGATCTCAAATAAGGCAACGTACACTGGAGGGGAGTTCTGGTGCCCTTACGGGCTTTCATATAAAACACGCCACTTCCCATCTTTCCTTCCCCATGTGAGTATGTCCGTTTTGTAAGAGGATTCAATTCAACACTACAGCTAAGTCAATGCCTAGTCTGGGATACTGAATGGAAACCCTTATTGATATTTCTTTATGTCCAGTTCATGCGTTCTGGATGACTACCCCTATATAACACCCCTCCCTGGGAATCCCCCTGACCCCACTGAGCCAAGAAGTAGTTCTGTTTTGCAAGTTAAAAGGTTTATTTGAGAATTTAAACAATATAGATATATATCACACTTTATAATAAATTAATAATTGGATATCACACTCAATATGAGCAGTAATCAATAATGGATAGTCTGGCACTAGCACACTTGTGAATAGGAACAGAAGAATAAGGTGGTAGGGAATGCTTTATATAAGTTCAGATGGATGTAATGTTGAATGAAAAATGCAATACAGAAAATACTCATTATGATTTCAACAAAACAATGTAATCACTTTTCTCTGGCAATCCCCTCCCCCCTTTATGCAATGCAAGGAAATGGAAGGAAGGCACACAGTTCTCAGAAATGCAATCAAATGTAATCCCGTTCACCCGAGCAAGCTTAGACTACAGAAGTTGGAAACACAGGCCCCAAATGCTTTTATATGTGCTGGCAATGAAGTGAAAAATATGCTAAAATGCTTTTAATTCCCTCTAGAGGTTCAGGGTGAGTGGTATCAAGTTAATATTAGTCCAGGCTCACTTTAGCAAGGATCTAGGAGTAACTAGCAGGTTAAACGAATTTTTGGCAACTGAAAGCAAGAAAACTGCTGTTTTCACACGTTGAGAAATGTTCAAATCGCGGCAAATTCGCGAGTGCGTTTTTCGCGATTACAGAGGAACTACAAGGACTAGCACTATCGTTTTGGGGTCCTAGGACAGCCTAGGATCTCAGCTTCCAGATGAAAGTTACTGCAAGTCTCTAGGACAAACGGTTACAGAGATATGAGCGATTAAATAAAGGTAGTTTTTCGGATTTGGAATGTTAAAATTCAAAGTGACAAGTGCAGCTTGCAACTAGAAAATGACAGGTGACAGCTTTACAAATGACAGGTGACAGTTAGGAGGCAGTTCTACTTAGATTAAAATAGCTTGAATTATATTATTTTAACTAAGAGATTGGTTCTGCACAGTCTGCTAGGTACTCACACTATATTCTTGAATTAAATGGGCCTCGCCACGGATCTGGTCAGGTTTTAGACTGGACTCTGGTCTGGTCTCTGCACTTCACAGTGATCTGGGTCACCCCTCTGGTTCTGCTAACAGTGGTCTGGGTCAGCTCTGCTCCGCCTCTGGTTCTGGATATTGATAGATTTGAAGTCTGGATCTCTGGATGTGGATAGATTGAAGTCTCTATGTTGGCTCTCTGAAGGTTGATGGAGGTAAAGTATGGATTTTCCCGGCAGAGTGTCCCGCAGCAAATGGATTTGAATGTCCCTATCTGTCTTGTCTGTCTGCTTTTATGTATTTTGAAAGTGGGTGTGTGTGCAGCATCACTAAGCTCTACCCCTCTCCACTTGTCATTGGCCACTTCATCCTCTTCCACTTGATTGGGGAATGAAATGAAGTGTCATCATGATGAGGTCTGTTTATGATACAGAGAACCCACCCCTGTCAACTTACACACAATCTATATTTTGACCCAAAAGACATATTTGCACAGGTACACATTTGTTTAAAATTACATGCACCCATCATGCATTACAGGAGGTATACCATGTCCAAATCTGCTCTTCCTGGGAGCTTGCATTCAGAAATGGCGACATTTGCACTTTTTAACTGGTTTCGCAATATCGGACATTACCCCAAATTTACACACATGTGCGCAAGGAGTATGGACATTAATTGATGAAGTGTCAGATTTTTAACATGCATACATTTTAAGTAATACCCTCTTAACTGCTAGTTTGCCCCCAGATCATGCCACCGGTTCTAAAAACCTCTTAAAATGTGGGCATAAAAATCACAAGAATTCTGGTATCATTTAAATAATTAAGACAAGTCCGTACTATGAGTTATTCATCTTTTTCTAAAACCATATTCTGGCTACAAGGGTGTGGTTTCCCCCCAGCACAAAGTTGCATTTCTGGTTTTTCCAGTTCTGCCAAGCCAGCTTGCTCTCACAGGCAGTGCTCCTCCCCTTTACTTCCAGGAGGAAGCCACTTTTTACGGTCCCCATAATAAAACATTTGCCTGAGTCAGGACAGGGCTTTGTTCAATTTCCTGCAGAGCCCAGGTAATTCAATCAGAGAAGTGTCATATCCCTTTTGGTGGGAGCAGCAAAAGGCAGATAGGCCTGGGAACACAGCTGTTGTGCAAGTCTCAACTCCTGTCGGGGGTAGCTGGTGGGCAGAATTCAGTTCCTTAAGCCAGGCCCCAGCTAATGTCACTTTTGTTCCCCAGTTTAAGTCAAGACAATTTTTTACATATGCAGCTAGGATGCAGATTCTAAGTTTAAAACTATGACATTTAAACAATTGCAACCTATGTGACACTCAAAAGTAGGTCACTCATTCCTTTTAAACATTTAGGTTTTTAGTGTCTTTCAGTCCAAATTTACTTAAACTGCTGAAATCCACAGCTCAGCCAGTCTTGTTATAAACCTTCAAGTCACTTCAGAATATAACTTTAGATTGTATCCACCTCTCAGTAAGTCTTTCTTTGGCTTGCCTTGGGTTAATTTATTCAGTTTTAAACAAAATCTGGTGGTTTTAAAACGCCAGATTTCTGATAGTGGTGAGTACTGGTACTGCACCCCTTTTTGGGATTTAAGAAAATGAATTCCCCACAATTCTAGGTTGCTTTTGGCAATCAGCATTGCCATTCCCAATGGTTTCAGACTACTGTGTGGGTAGTCCAATGGTGGTTTTAGGCAGTGCCCTTCTGTGCCCATAACATCGGCAAAAATGAGTGGCAGCCTATTCTTCATGCATTTCCCTGTGCATTTTCTGGGAAGCTCTGGCCATCATGATGTTTTCCATGTCAGTACTGCACAGTTTTGAGGTAGGGCTTGGATGCATGGATAAAAACATCCCACAGTTTCATTTAACCATTCAACTCGCTAGAAGATAGCATGTGAATCAGCCCTCCAACATATGAATTTTGACCAGGTTCCTATTTATACATACCCTGGTCCTCACACGTCCATGCCAACCCTTCCATTAGCCCCTTGCCAACATTTCATGCATTTCCCCTCAAACCTGGCAGCTGCAGACTACCATCACTTACATTTAAATCCCAGTCTATATCAGTCAGTCACATAACGTAACAGCTCAATAGTGCGCAGTACCTTCTTGCGGCAGCATCCGTGCTGCGGTGCCTCTGAGGTTTATCTCCAACCCCCGCTGTGGGACTATCACGGGGCACTTGTCTGCACTTCCTGGGCTTTGGGACCCCTGTGCCCACATAGTACTTTGGGAGCCCTGAGTCCCAAATAGGCCTCTGGAGCCCTGATTTCCTCCATAGTGGTGGTTGTGTTGCTTCAATGGCTTTGAAAGCCCCTCAGTCTGCTTCCCTCTGTGTTGGTGGCTTTAGACTGTTGCTTCCAGGGCTATGAAAGCCCCTCATTCTGCCTTCCACCGTGGTGGTGGTGTTTGTTCCAGGGCTTTGAAAGCCCCTCATTCTTCTCCCCTCCGTGGTGGTGGTGGTGGTGTTTCTTCTAGGGCTTTGAAAGCCCCTCATTCTACTTTCCTCCATGGTGGTGGTTTCAAACTGTTGTTTCCAGGGGTTTGAAAGCCCCTCATTCTGCGTCCCTCTGTGGTGGTGGTTTTAAAACTGAAGGGGCTTGAGGTGCCCCTTCCTTCCTGTGGTGGCACCCTGCCACTTAATGCTGGCAGGGACGTTGCTTTCAGGCTCCTGGCACCCAAGCACGAGCCGTCGGGAGGAAACCATGTTGCCATTTTTTCACTCGGGCCACACAGCACACGTGGCCCAGGGCTTTCACCTTCTCTGGTGTGCCTGGATTGGCCACCGTGTAGACCATTCCCCTCAGGCCACGCTGCGGGTCAGTTCACAGGGACCCGAGGCGCCAGACTGGGGCATTATCTTCACCCAGGCCGCACCGCACACGCGGCCCAGGGCTTTCCCCTTCTGTGCGCTGGCCTGGCCAGCAGTCCAGCTCTACCCCTTCAGGAGGCCCAGGGGTAAGGGTGCTCAAGGCTTTGATCCCCCAGGGAGTACAGCTCTTTGCTTTCTTTCTGTCCTTTTTACATTCGCCTTTGGTTTCTCTGCCTTTCAACTGTCACCTTCAAACGGTTCTTCCCTCTTCAAGAAATTCTAGTCCATGTCTCTGTCTGTTGGCACGGGAGGCCTGCCCATTGTCCCTCAGCTTCAAGGTTCCATGTGTCTCCCCTGGTGGGGAATGTGGTACAGTCAGGTAAATTCATGTTACGCACATACACGTTTAATAAAAGCTTTAAAACTCCTTCTTGTGGCTTGTCTTTTCTTATATATTTATTTATGTATTTTTCCATAACCCCCTATCTGTAAGGGCCCCATTTGGGCCAGGGGTTACATTTATCTCATTTTTGCATTATTTTTAAATCCTTTTAAAGGAACACAAAATGAAAATGTAATTTGTCAAATTACATACATAGACACTGTTTAATACACTGCAGCACTCGTGCTCCATGTCAGGGGTGGGCCGCTCATCCAGCCCTGGTTTTATTTGCATTCTAATTTTCAGGTTATCTGTACATGTTCTCCTCACTGCTTACTCCATGAGCCACCTGGGAATGTTTACAAGTGGGGTCTGTTTCCCCTCTTGAATGGATCTTCTGATGACGCCCAAAATCCCACCTCAGAGACTTTTCTAATGTTCATACAAGTCACAGCTTGGAGAGGAACTTGTCTTCCATTTCATACGCTATAACAATGTCTGACTAGGAGTGATTGTCTGACAGCGGCATAGAGCAGACCTCTGAGCAGAGTTTTTCTTGCACTTTGTGCTCTGGTTCAGTTGCTCGCCAATGTGGACCACCATTTGATGTTTGTACAGGTCAGAGCCCAGAGTGAAGCTTTGCATGCATGTTGTATGCTGGTTCGCATCAGTATGCAGTATGTTGTGCCTGTACAGATGAGAACAGGGACTGAAGCCTTTCTTGCACTGGTATGGTTTCACCCATGTATACAGCATCTGATGTGATAACAGCCGAGAGCTCGGAGTTCAGCTTCCCTCACCCTTCGTACACTGTGACAGTCAGTCTCCAGTATGCAGCTTTTGAATCCTGGAAAGATTAGAGCTGCAATTGAAGCTTTTCCTGCACTTTGTGTAGTGGTATTGCCTCGCCCCAGTATGGATCCTCTGATGTAATAACAGATTTGAGCTCCGAGTGAAATTGTTCTCACACACTGTGCACTGGTGTGGTTCTCCCTCCCCCTGTGTGCAACATATGAGTCCTGGACAGACAAGAGCTCTGAGTGAAGGTTTATTCGCACTCCTGTTGGGGCAGACCCCTAATTGCCACAGTCAAAACTGGGTTCACCATCTGAGAAACAAGTGCACGTTTTGTGCGTAAAGCAAGGTTTATTGTACAAATATCCAGGGCGCACTTAGATGGTACTGTAGGACCAAACTAACCCAAGTGTGAACAAACTACATCAATTGATGCATTTGTATAGATTTTAGCAACAGTTGAAACACTCCAAGATAATTTATGACCACCCACCCCACAAACATGATTGGACAAGACATTTACAAAGAATTACCATCTTTTGCCCAATTAATTCTTTCTCATCGATCATTGACAATCATTACTTCCATCTTCTGATCGTGTTCAAAGTCTGCCTTTACTGGGGATTAGTCCGTGGTAGGTTGTGACATCATGGCACAATGAAACATTCACATACAACATTATTCATTATTTGGTAAGAACAGGCCTAGAGCCCTTTAACCTTAAGTGTGGTTGCACATGGTCCACTCGGATATCTTAGCAATACGAGGAAGGGCTCAACAAATGGGTTCTCTTTGAACTACTGATTGCGATCTCATCTGCCCCATCATCCCTGTTCCTCTTTAGACATTCTAATTTATGCAACTAATACTCCAACATGTACACCCGCTAGTCTCACCCTGAGAAAACAATTGAACACCAGACACCCGGGCCTCAGGCTCTATATTTATTGCTGGCCCAAACATATGTTCAAACTCCTCTGCATGACTCAATGCAATGGGCAAGATTGCATCTTTTACTTGCGGAACTGTTAAGCCATAAACCATTACGTCCTGCTTGATGGTTGACCTTCTAATGGATTACTTATTCTTCCTCCGTCAACCCCCAAGCAGAAGAAATTCAGCTGTGAGTCTTCATCCGAACTCCCCCTTCCTTCAGGGAACTGGGGACTTCCTTCACACTGACCGCAAGTGTAGTACATTGTAATGCAGTACCAGTTACAGCCGCTGCTCGGGATTATCAGTTCTAAGAGGAATCACTGCTGCTGCCTAGAAATGCACAAAATGTCTTCATGCAAGACCCGGTCCTGCCCGGGCCTCATAGCAATAATTACCAGCACCTGACACGGCAGGATGGCTCCCTTATGAAACCGAAACCCGGTATGCGCACATGCTGCATGCGCATGTTCTTCTCACAGCATTAAGGGAATTGTAGTTTCTCGCCACCAGAACATTCTGGGCCCCAACTCAAGACACATTCAGGGCTTGTTAGCCTGCGCTTGGTGGCTCTGGCCACAAGAGACCCTAGATGTGGCCCCAAGTGCCCCTATCTGCCTAAAAACTGACCAACATTAGATGTTCCTCAGGGGATATGAGAAAGGGCACATAAAGGGTAGAGGAACTGCGCACACCTCGCCAGGCTGGAGGCAACTGCCTGTATGCGTTTTGTCCACAGGTCTAGAAGTTATTTGGAAGAGCAGCCACATTTCCAGACATATCTGCAATGAACAGCAAGCAGCTGCAGTTCTCATTTGTGCCAACAGGCACTGTGGTATCACCCTTAAAACATGATCCCGTTGGGCTGTGGGTGGTAAATCGAGCACAACCTTTGCTTGATTCCTTTGAGCAAAGTCATTTCTACGAACAAAACATTAAAAAAGTGGGTTCCATTGTTGGATTTGAAGACCTCACAAATTCCCCACTACGGAAACACCTCTCTGACCAGAAATCTCACTGCCGATTTAGCATCAGCATGTACACAGGGACCCACCTCCAGCCTCCAGGAGAATGGACAAGCTACCATGATTAAATATCTGAAATGACTGCACCTCATTATCATGTCCACGATATTGATGTGGAGCTCTTTGAATGGACCGGAGGGCCTGGGCAAGGCCCCCCGTCTTTGACCCCATGGTATTTCTGGGATTGAATTCCTTCCACACTACACAATTCCTTATGAATCTAATTACCAGTTCTTGTAAGTTAGGGATAAACCAGTCCTCCTGGATCGCTACTGTGATGTGTTGTAGAGAAGTATGCAATGGGTAGTGCAGAGCCAAAAGAGGCAGCTCTACAGGCATTACTACCTTCCCTGTCACCTCCTGTTTCCACAGCAAATCCGTGGGTGAGAGAACACATCTTTCCTTTTTCCAGAGCTCCTGTTCTTATATAGGTGCTTTCTCTTACATTTCTATAATCTAAAGCACCGGACTGCAGTATATGGGGCTGATAACCGAATGTGTTGGGACACAGGTTCCATGAACTGGCAAAGGTAAATATGCTGCTTCCTTCGCGGCCTTGTCTGCGGCATCATTCCCAAGAGCTATTGAAGTAGTGCAGTTAGTATGGGCAGTGTATTTAACTAAACCTATCTCTACTGGCAAAGTTCTTGCTTCAATTAATCGGGATAGCAGCGCAGCATGCTGGACAGAGAAGGTGTCACGCCTCCTAAATCCTCTTCTCTGCAATCTTCATAACCGAGAATGGACAGTGGATGTGACATACTCAGAGTCAGGATAAACTGTGACTGCCTTCCCCTTACTAATTCCTAGTGCTTCTATGATTGCCACTAATTCCGCCGCTTGCATAGAGTATGAGAAGGCAACCATCTCTTCAATCTGGCCATGTGTTCCCCATCCACAAGACCCATGACAGCTGCACCCGTAAGCCTCTCACCCATCTCCTGATTGATGGGTGAAGACCCAGCAACAAAAATCAACTCAATCCCCTCCAGGGAATCCTCTTTCACATTCACCCTCTCTTCCTCTTCTCCCTCATACATGGCACAACCATGAACAATGTCTTCAGGCTGCAGTGGCTCAGCTACAAATGTTGCAGGATTCAGGATGAATGGCTGCATTTGACAAATGACCTCATATCCTGAAACACGTTAAAGACGTTAACGTGGACTTAGACTTTTCAAAAATCACAAAAACTGCATGTTCCACGTACAATGTCACCAGCAACTATAGTTATGGTTGAAGACATTGAATTGCAAAACCCGCCGCTGCTTCGAGCTTGCTCACAAGCAAACTGTCCCTGCATTACTGGATCTAGGAGCAGTTGTCGAAGTGTACGAAAAGAAGTAGTGGAACTATGTTCCCTACTGGCCTGCATCGCTTCACACAGATCCCATCGCCGTGCCCCCTCTCATGCACAATAAAATAAAGCCAACACCTGTGCCTGCTCTTTAAGGAAACGTCCTGTGCAGTGCACTGAAAGTGCAAGTTTCAACTTCTTCCTACACTTTTATTTTAAAACGAAACCATTCCGGAATTGTTTCCTTTTAAAATAAAAGTATAGGAACGGTAAAACTTAATTAAAAGAAGTAGAGGAGCACCGCTCCTGACTGCTCCCGCCCACTTCGACCACTGTCTAGTAGTCCACTGTAGTATGCTAAAGGTTTGTGGCTTAGCAATGTTTGCTGGGCCAGGATCACTGTCATCACCTGCCTGTTCAAATTGAAAAAAAGATGAAATGGCTTCTTGTAATTCAGGGTCACTAAAACCAGAGCATTGCTGATTGCAGCCTTGAGTTCCCACAAAGAAGTCCCCGTTCCTTCAGACCACTCGATCGGACCATTCCTTTTTTTTGTATAATGTATGGTTCATTTCAAACCTTTCATACATTATCCACACACTTTAAAACTATTTTCATCATCTTCACAACCAAGAATTTCAAAGTTACTATTCTTTAACAGCCACCAAAATAATGATACATCCTTTTTCAAACAAACAATCCATTAAAAAAAAAAGAAGAGGCAAAAACACGGACACAGGGGTGATAACAAAACCAGCCTACGGATATCCTAAAGCAGATGTCGCAGTTCATTCAGCCAGTCCCTTTCAATGGAGGATCTGCAGCACCTCTTCCACAAATTTCATTACCCAGATTTAGTTGATTTATTCTCCCCTATTAAAAACATAATCCACCATTCCTTAGGTGACAATGGGGGTCATTCCGAGATTGGAGGCAGCCATGGCGCTATTAGAGCCATGGCTGCCTCCAATACCGCTACTGACTCTGACGTGGTTCGATGCGGACTTACCGGTGTAGTCCGACCTTTGCGGGACCAGTAAGTCCCCATTGAAAAAGCCATTCCCCATTCCCATTTGAGCCCCCATAGGGCTCAATGGGAATGGGGAAGGCGCTAATAACGGTACCGTAAATTACGGTACCGTTATTAGCTCTGAAGTCTCTTTGCGCGACCCGTACTTAATGCCTGGTCAGACCAGGCGTTAAGGACGGGACCCGCACAGGGACCTTGGAAAAGGGCACAAAGGGATTACCGGTCTCCTTACCGGTACCGGTAATCCCTTTGCGCCCACCTCGGAATGAGGCCCAATGACTTGCAGCCCTTGGTAATATCGCACACATATTTCATCCTCATCATTTTTAGAGAATTACATTCTATGACCAAATGCTCTAGAGATTTAATCATGGTCACCTGGTCACATAATCTACATTCTGGCCCCAGGTCCCCCGCAACCTTCCAGCGCCAAGAACTTCTCTTGTTGGTAAAATGTTGAATCTAAATCGTAGTGTAGTATTAGGTTCTACTCGTATAGAGAGCGACTTGTCTTGGAAACAAGGTGCTACCAACCTTCTTTCAATTTGGCTTCCATCTTCCATATTTTTATTATTTGGTATTGGCACCAGAGAGAACTTGTTGTTGACCTCACTAAGTCTTCTCTGCACTTCCATTGTGGTTTGGATATCTGAATTATCACGTGAAAGTCTGGCAGCGATAGCAGAGTGTTGCCTCTCCAGGCTACTTCGACTTGCACTTATAGACAACCCTACTCCTTGCGTTACTGGATTTGCAGGAGAGTACATTCATGCATAATCTGGGGAGGCAGGATGTGTAAACACCTTCTCCAGAAATGTATAATCGTCCTCATAACCAGAAACCTCCTGACACAGTGGGAAGGCTTGTTCGTTGTCTTCATTGTTTTCTTCATCTTCACGTTCTTTAGAGCCCTCATTGGTGCCCTCGTTATCAGTGTGTTTCTTCGTCTGCTCTGAGGTAGGCGGAAATGACTGAGGATCCCTTGTCATTCCCATGGGAGTTTCTCCAAAAGCCGTTGAGGTATAGCAAACCCTTATCCTCCCACATACCTCAGGTTAATTTGTCTCAAGTTCGAGTCTCCTGTCACTGGGAGAGTTCAAATCAGGATGTAGTGTTGTATCTGTGGCACTCATTGTGTCGGGCGCCTCATGGGGGGGGCATAGGGTTCTGTGGCATTGTTAGTGACCGACTATCGAGTCACTGGGCATATTCCCTGCGCCCTCAAGAACAGTCAAATCAGCCGGCTAGGACTGCTGAGGGCGGGGGATGGGTGAAGTCTGGGGAGTAGGGTTTAAAGCTTTGAGGTAGTAGATGGCGCTTCCTCACGTTTTCTTCCCTGCCTGCGAGTGCACAGACCTTTCGTGACATTTAAGTTTCAAATATCTATGGTAGTGGAATATAGATAAAGGGAGATCGTATCCAGGTCGTACCCAGGGCAACAGAGACACAGATGGAACCAATGAGCTTCCCATTCACACAAATGGGCTTCGGCTCCATTGGGTTTTGCAACCTGGTTAGACAGCTCACCATGGCCCACAGAGAGTACTGGCCTTAACACAGATAGTTTTTAGTGTCCTGGGATGTATATCGTCCAAATCCCGCCCTGAATGGAAGATTCTCAAACAGCCACTGCCAGACTGCTCCACTCAGCACCACTCCACGGCTCACTCCGCGAGGGGAATGCTGTTTTGAACACTTGCTCTTCCTCCAAAGGATTAGAAAGAATAGACAGACTCTCAAACAGCCACTGCCAGACTGCTCCATTTAGCGCCTTTCACCTTCTGCGCTTCCTTGAGTACTTGCAGTAAGGGCCTCAGATTACAAGGGTAATTGAAGATCCATGACCGACAATAGTTACAGAGCCACATAAACTGCTGCATCTGTTTCACTGTGACTGGCTGAGTTGTTTTCTGAACTGCAGTGGCCTTCTCTGGCATTGCCTTCCTTCCTGCCGGCGATATTACTTGCCCCAAATATACTACCTTTGTCTATCAGTACTGCAATTTTTCTTTGCCCACTTTGTACCCTTTACCCATGAGCAGGGTGAAGGGCATTATTGAGCGTCCTGGACATTGCTCCTCTGAAGATCTACAGACTAATACATCATCAATGTACTGAATTACGCAACTGCATACATGTAAATTCTCCAAATCCATCTGAACCACCCTGTTAAAGACACTCAGAGATTCGCAGTATCCCTGGAGCAACGTTGTGTGCTCAATTCTCTGACCATGATATGTCATGAATCAGCAATGATTCACCACATAAACCAGTCCTGAGACCCGTCTCATTTGGCCAGGGGAGGGCAGATGCTTCCTGATCCCAAACCTGGAGGTGCTGTTCTGCAGGAGGATCACATGGTGGGGGGAACAGGTCAGGAAGACTGGGAAAAACCCCAGCTTAACTTTCACCGCAACTGCACCCTTTTAAAGGCATATTACCAAGTAGAAGAAATGAGATAACCTCATTTTGTTGTTAGGGACTACATGTCCCATAATCCCTGAGGTACTGGGGTAGCGGGCTCAAGTGCAATGTTGCTGGAGTAGCCAGCTAATTAAGCAAAATGACCCTAACCTGAGGCAAGCAGAGAGGCTTAAAAGGCCCCCTCAGGTGCAGGCCATTAGATGGAGCTGTATCTGGAGTGGTTGCAGAAACAGAGCACAGTGTTGTCAATCCAAGCAGATGTGGGTGAAGACAAGGGATGCCGGGACTTTGACCAAGCTGATTTTAGATTCCTGTTTTTAAGCCCTGAATGAGGCAGGAGGTTAAAACATTTTAGGTATGGGTTCTGTCGGTAGGTGGCGCACCTTCACGAGAAAGCACTGGGATAAGGAACTGCCATATGGAGGTAATGCAGACTCACATGCAAAAAACAGAATTACAATCCTGTGCAAAAAACACCAGAGGAATCACAATCCTGAGCAAAAAACACCAGAGGAATCACAATCCTGTGCAAAAAACACCAGAGGAATTGCAATTCAATGCAAAAAAAACACCAGAGGAATCACAATCCCATGAAAAGAAAAACACCAGAGGACTCACCATCCCACGCACAACAAACACCAGAGGAATCTGGTGACAAAACATCAGCCGGTCATGTGGCACGGCGAGTAGAGTGCTCGCTTTGAATCCGTGCAGAGCTTGCAAATGCAGGTTCGAATCCCGGCAGGGCCAAACTCAGCCTGTCATCCTTCCGAGGTTGATAAATGAGCACCACACACCGTGGGTAATAATAAGCAGCGCTCAGATAACTAAGGGTTCGTAACAGTATATAAAATAAAAATGCAAAATGCAAATGCGAATCACAATCCTATGAAAAAAACACCAGAGGACTCATAATCCCATGCAAAAAACACCAGAGGAATCACTATTCCATGCAAACAAAAGACACCAGAGGAATCGCAATCCTGTGCAAAAAACCATCCCATGCAAAAAAACACCAGAAGAATCACAATCCCGTGCAAAAATCAGCAGAGGAATCACAATCCCGTGCAAAAATCAGCAGAGGAATCACAATCCCGTGCAAAAATCAGCAGAGGAATCGCAATCCTGCAGAAAAGTTTATCCATTGCTTTTGTTCAAAGTGTAAGAAAAGAAGCAGGTCATGCTAGCAAATGTTTATACGAAAGACAGGAAATGTAGAATGTGGGTTTAATTCACTGGATTGATTACTCAGTGTGTATCAAATCATTGATTTTTGAGCACTTTTATCTTAATATCCTCCATGTACATTATTTTTTCTTTAATGCCATATCTTTGTTAGCTGAGGGTTAAGGTATCGAAGGGCACACCTTGCAAATTTGACAACCTATTAACATCTCCTTCTCTTTACCCCACCTCCTCTGTCACTACCAGCTCCCTCCAGGCCCACCTCTGTCCCGCTTCTCCACTGAACCCATTACACCTCCTTCTCTTTACCCCACCTCCTCTGTCACTACCAGCTCCCTCCAGGTTCACCTCTGTCCCACTTCTCCACTGAACCTATTTACACCTCCTTCTCTTTACCCCACCTCCTCTGTCACTACCAGCTCCCTCCAGGTTCACCTCTGTCCCACTTCTCCACTGAACCTATAAACACCTCCATCTCTTTACCCCACCTCCTCTGTCACTACCAGCTCCCTCCAGGCCCACCTCTGTCCCGCTTCTCCACTGAACCCATTACACCTCCTTCTCTTTACCCCACCTCCTCTGTCACTACCAGCTCCCTCCAGGTTCACCTCTGTCCCACTTCTCCACTGAACCTATTTACACCTCCTTCTCTTTACCCCACCTCCTCTGTTACTACCAGCTCCCTCCAGGTTCACCTCTGTCCCATTTCTCCACTGAACCCATTACCACCTCATTCTCTTTACTCCACCTCCTCTGTCACTACCAGCTCCCTCCAGGTTCACCTCTATCCCACTTCTCCACTGAACATAACACCTCCTTCTCGTTTCCCCACCTCCTCTGTCACTTACTGCTCCCTCCAGGTTCACCTCTGTCCCACTTCTCCACTGAACCTATTAACACCTCCTTCTCATAAACCCACCTCCCCTGTCACTACCAGCTCTCTCCAGGTTCAGCCCTTCCCCACCCATCCACTGATTGGTTTTTGCAGCACAACTGATTGGGCTCCAAGGTTTGATTGATTCAGTTGACGGCATGAAAGGTGTATTTTGCTATTATTAGGATTAGGTGTGCCATATCCAGCAAGATAGGATTAAGAGGAGGAAATTATCCACTCCCACTGTGGCTTGAGCACTGGCTAGATTTAGGTAAGATGGGTTTTGAGATCACTTACACTTTTGTTGATGACTGTAGATTAGTATTATCCAGTGTGTTACAGTATTATTGCTTAATTTCACATTTTTTCTTTAGTGACTGGAAGTGGGATTTACTCAGGAGAAATATTTGGCTGCAGTTACTACTGTACGGATTTGGGTTTTAACCCATACACCGCTGACCACTCAGTTGATACTACACATTAAGGGTAAGGATTTGGGCTTTAACCCATACACCGCTGACCACTCACTTGATACTACACATTAAGGGTAAGGATTTGGGTTTTAACCCATACACCACTGACCACTCAGTTGATACTACACATTAAGGGTAAGGATTTGGGCTTTAACCCATACACCGCTGACCACTCACTTGATACTACACATTAAGAGAAAGCCTGAATTGCCTCTTCAAGCGCCTAGTGAATGAGTGGAGCATGGTAATTAAGAGATAAAACAGTTATTCATAATGTTGCTTCTGCCCTCTCCTCAGATGTCTCTTTCTGCAGAATTTCTATACTCCCCAAACTCGGTGAGTATCACCTATCTGAGATAGACTAACACTTTTGCATGTCACCCACACAGGGTTTCACTAGGGGTTTCACTAATTAAATCACGTCAAGCCAGTGATCATGTGCTATCACACTTCCGACAGGACAGCTTTAGGGAGCTCACAACAGGCTGAGGATTTCATACATTAGATGGAACTGGCATCACATGCATGGTAGACCACGCATCAATCTTTATGATGCAAGGAATGATGCATGGTCACTATATTATCTGATAGGGGAATCCCTCTGTGGTTATTTATTTATTTATTTATTTGCATAGTAGAGCGCACTTGCAGCCCGGAGGCATCAGGCAATGCTACTGCATGAAGTCCAACATGGGAATATACAACTGTAATTGAGAAGGGACTCGTGTATGGGGTCGAAATTCATGAGGAATATGTAATATTCAATCTTGTGTATATATGTTTTCCTCCCTATACCTTCACATCTCTCCTGACCTTGACCAACCTATGGTATGTAATAACCAATGTGGTATTCATATGCGTATTCTTTTGTTCTTGTTATATTATTCAATGTTGATTTGTATGTGGAATATGGCACTATTTGACACACACTGTATTGTGATATTAACAACAGCCTTGAGGACGACCAACTGGTCGAAACACGTGTCGGCTGTGGATTTATTGGGGATTACCAATAAACCCAACTTTGGATAATAACACTTAGATTTTCCATTAAGACTTTGGGCCTCATTACACGGTAGGCGGTAAACCATGGCGCTATTAGCGCCATGGTTCATGCCGGTAATTTACTGGTACCGCCTTGGAGGAAAGGGGAATTACCGCCCTATTCCAAGTTTGGGAAGGCGGTAATTCCCTTCCCCATTCCCATAATGGGAATGGGGAAGGTGCTAATTACGGTACCTCAAATAGCGGTACCGTAATTAGCACCAAGGTCCCTTTGCGGGTCCCAACTTTAACGGCTGGTCTGCACCAGCCGTTAATGTCGGGTCCGCAAAGGGACCTCGTAGTAAGGCGGTAAGGGTTTACCGGTACCGCTAAAATACCGGTACCGGTAAACCCTTACCACCTACTGTGTAATGAGGCCCTTTGTGTTGGATTTAGCTTCATCAATATATGGTCCTTGCGCTGACTAACAATTTATTACTCTGTATGTTTCTAATTCCTGACTCTGGGTGATTCCTGCTGTGTGGACCATGCCCAGGGAAGTCCTCGCCAAAATCTTGAATTCCAAGCACTTCTCGCACGTGGGCAGGAAAGCACAAGCTCAATGTTTTGCGGGTAGCGGATATATCTAGCTGTCTGCTCGCTCAAATGTTTCCCCACGAGGCCTTGCACCAATTTACCTGTGCTTTGGTATGCATTACAGTTGTTTGCGTTGTCTTCTGTGCACAGAAAATACTACCAATCACCTGCAGACGTCCCATATAAATGAAGCAACGAGCACTGCTGGTGTCTTCACTGGAACATATGCCACGTGTGACAAGCTCTTACTCCTTTTCCCTGGGGGTTGTGGGGGTGAAAATACTTCCCACACAACCAACAAGCCCTGCCTCCTGAAGCGGGTGGTGGCACCTGACCACACCATGGTCATCCCTCTTGCACCCCAATGTTCAAGCAGGAGACATCTTCACATAAATATACTCCCGCTAGAACAATATGTAAATAGGCAAACACATTGTACAACATCAAGTTCTAAATGGGTGTCAAGGATTACAAGAGTGAACTAGAATGTGTGTGGAATACATTTAGGACAGAAGAAAATGTGGATGAAATAAGTTGCATTAGATGAAAACGATGTGGTGTGATCTTTTCACACAAAATGGCCCATATGACCAATACCACCTTGCTCCAAATGTTTCTGTTTTGTGATCAATAGATGGGGTCTATATGACCAATGCCACCTGGCTTCAAATGTTTCTGTTTTGTGATCAATAGATGGGGTCTATATGACCAATGCCACCTTGCTTCAAATGTTTGTGTGTGAGATCAATAGATGGGGTCCATATGACCAATGCCAACTTGCTTCAAATGTTTCTGTCGTGTGATCAATAGGTGGGTATGCACTACAGTGTGCTCATCACAGGTAACATAAACCAACAACTACAATTAGGATTTGGTCCAATTGAGGCGAGTTGTAACTTGTACAGCACATCTCTGACCATCTTATCTGCTAATCACTGACCTGATACGATCAAGGAAATATTCGTTCACTGCCTGCTCTGTTATGTAAAACAGGATAATTTTTTAAAGGTTATGATATGATATGGCATTTATAACGCGCCTATAGACAAGTGTTTCAAGGCGCAACGAGGCAAGCGATGGGGAACAGAGGGAAGACAGAGGCATCAATCCTACTATGCCAGGTGGCATTGAGATTGCGCAAGTGCAGGGGAGATGGGGAGGGGGCAATGCAGTACATGGGATCAACAGTAACAAATAAATAAAACAATAAGTAAAACAATTCGGCCTGCTGGTGGCAAGTGCAAGGGTAAGTGCAGACATCAAGTGTCAAGTGCTGGTAGGGAACTGTAGGGATACAGATACAGCCCCCACAGGGCACGGGTTGCCAGGGAGGCAGTGCAGGTGTGCGACTGTCACGGGAGGAGACCTGGGACCGAGATCGGAGGGTAGCCAGATGACTAGTACAGTTTCAGCTAGGAGTTCAGCCGGGGAGAGGAGGAGAGAAAGCAGAAGCACAGAGGAAGGTCTTGAGGTGCTTCCAGAACAGAAGATGGTTCTCCTCACGTTTCAGGGAAGCAGGGAGGCTATTCCAGAGGGAGGTCCCAGCCGAAGAAAGAGATCTACCACCAACTTATTGCTTGCAGAAGCCACTGACCTTCAGTGAGTTGGAGGCGGGTGAGCGAAGAGCTCGAGAAGGAAGATATTTAGGAAGAGAGAGTTGAAGGTATCGAGGCCCCAGTCCCCAGAAGGACTTGTGGAAAATGCAGTGGGTTTTGAACTTAATGCCTGCAGCCACTGGGAGCCAGTGCAGAGATTTCAGTCCTGGAGAGATGAGATATCTGGGCTAGAGGCCAAGGACAAGTCTCGCATTCCTGTTTTGGATGAGTTGCAGAGGGCAGAGAGTAGAGGCAGGCAGATTTATAAAGAGGCTGTTGCAGTAGTCCAGCCTAGAGAGAACCAGAGCTCTAGAGACCGTGAGCTTCTGGGGAAGGAGAGGAAAGGAAGAATACCTCTGAGGAGGTGCAGCTGGTAGTGTGACTTCTTAGAGATGTCAGAGATGTGAGTAGAGAAGGAAAGTGTGGAGTCGAAGATGACCATGAGGTTTTTAGCCTTATAGATGGGAGCATGAAGAGGGCGAAGAGAGGCTGGCCAGAGAGCGACAGGCAAGAAGGGAGTGGGTGTGCCGATGAGGAGAATCTCTATCTTACTGGCATTCAGACAGAGACCATTGTTGGCACACCACTCCTCGATAGCAGACAGACAGTCAGAGATGAGAGTAGGAGAAGGGGTGGCCGAAGGGAGCCTGAAAATGAGCTGTCATCTGCATAGCACTGAAAGTTGGGGCAGAGAGTGGCAATGCGGTGGGTGAGAAGTGCCAGGTATTGGTTGAACAGCCAGGGAGAGAGGTTAGACCCCTGGGAACACCACAGGGAGAGATAGAGATAGAGGAAGGACCCAAGTTGGACCTGCGAGGGTCGATCAGAGAGAAAATAGGTCAGCCAAGCCAGGGCCTGACCAGTGATGCCCAGGTTATCACGGAGACGGTTAAGCAGGATGGCATGGTTGACCGTGTCAAAGGCAGAAGAGAGATCAAGTAAGATAAGGACACAGTGGGTGTTGGAATCGTGGTTGGAAAGCAGGTCTTCACGGATGTTCAGGAGAGAAGTTTCCGTGCTTCTGGCAACTCTGAAGCCAGACTGATGGTCATGGAGACAACCAACAGATTCAGCATGAAGATTAAGTTGGGAGATGGTCAGCTTTTCCAGGAGTTTTCCCAGGAAAGGTGTGATGGAGATTGGACGATAGTTAGCTGGCCAAGAGGGGTCAGATGTGGGTTTCTTAAGAAGAGGGGAGAAGGGAAGACAGCTGTGGCAAAGGGGTGGTTGCAGAAGTCAGCTAGAGCAGGGGACCAGGCGTCAATGTGGTCCTTGATGGTTTGGGAGGAACAGGGGTGAATCTGTTCTGGCAATACTTTCATGGATCGGACTTGTGTAGAAACCTTGTCTGGGGAGAACAGGGGAAAGGCAGATAAGGAGGTCGGAGAGGTGGAAGAAGAAGGGCCAGAGAAAGAGAGGGGAGTAGATGGAGGAGGAGGAGAGGAAGAGAGCGAGGACAGGATGTTCTGAGTTTTAGAGATGAAATGAGAGGCCAGGGCCATGCAGAGAGCCTGGGAGGAGACAGGAGAGGAAGAGGCTCCAGTAGGATTGGCCATCTCCTTGCAGATTTTAAAGAGTTTGGCCGAGTTGTTGGATGCTGCAGAGATGCAGACTTGGATATGGGCTGTCTTCATGGTGCGGATAGAGCCTTTGGAGCAGGCAGCAGGCCAGTTTGTCAGAGGATGTACCAGAAGCACACCATTTCCTCTTAGCCACCCTGCACTTGCATTTAAGGGTGGTGAGTTCTGAGTCGTAACAGGAGCTGCACTTGGCTTTGGGCTTCAAGTGGATCCTCATGACCGGGGTACAAACATCGAGAGTATCAGATATAGCAGAGTGGAGCATGGAAAGGGCTGTGTTAGGGTGTGAGTCAGCCAAAGGTGGAGGGGGGTGAGAAAGTGGCAGCAAAAGCCTCAACTGACACACGCTTCATGGATCGGATAACCGAGAAGGTATGTGGCAGTGCTGGAGTTGGCTTGGCCTGAGGGGTGGAGAGAGTGAACTGAGAGGAAAGGAGAAAGTGATCACTCCAGGAGAGAGGAGTGCTGAGAGGGATAGAGAGGGGAAGGTTTGCAGAGATAAGAACATCAAGAGTGTGCCCTGCAGAGTGAGTCGGGCCAGAAGGGAGGACAGAGAGAGAGAGAGTCGCAGAGGTTGCGAAAGAGTCCAGAGGAAGGACAGGAAGCATCTAGGTGGATGTGAAAGTCTCCAAGGAGGAGGAGTTGAGTGGTCGATACCAGGAGTGAAGAGGAGAGGTCCGCCCACTCAGAGAGGAAGGAGGAGATCTGACCAGGTGGCCGATAGATGGTAGCCACATTAAGGGAATGGCTAGGAGAGAGATCCTGCATACGAGGCATTCGAAAGAGGAGTAGGCCTGCGTAGGAATGACAGAGGCAGGAATCCACTCTGGGAAGATCAGGGCTACATCCCCTCTGGAACGGTTTGACCCGGGCGCAGAGAGGATCTTGTAGCAATCGGGGAGGAGAGTGTCAAAGATTGGGACAGAGCTGGCCGTGATCCATGTCTCGTTAAGACCAAGGACATAGAGGTCACGTTCTTTCAGGAGGCGGCAGATGTCAGAGGAGTGTTTGACAGCTGAGCGAGAGTTAATAGTGGCAATATGGAGAAGGTTGCCGTCCTTGAAAGACTTCCAGGGAGTGGTACAAATCAGAGGTATGCCCTGCAGAGGTGTAGAAGAAGAAGCCCGACGGGGGTAGAAGAGGAAGGAGGAGAGGGCAAGGTAGCCAAGGAGGAGGAAGCAGGGGGAGGCAAGGAAGACATGGAGGGAAGAGAGGGGACAGCAGGAGAAGGAAGGAAATTGATGAGGTACGGGAAGCATCTATCAAAGAGGAGAAGATTGGCCTAAGGGCATGGACCAAGACGGTACCATTCATGTAAACATTTATGATGACCTTGGAGGAGTCGAAGGAGGCCAAGAGGGCCTCCCACCAGGTGCCACCATTAATGGGAGAATAAGAGAGAGGAGAAAGCACAGAGACGATATGAAGAGTCCATAGGTCTAGCGAGGGAACGACAAAGAGGATGTCGGTGAGGGTTTGCCTAGAGGAGGTCCTGATATAGGTGTCAATGATAGGGAGGCCTGGTTTGGAGACCAGGATGTCATTTCTAAACGTCTTCCTACCTGATTTAGTGAGAAGAGCAGGATAGCTGATAGAGAAACAGTTAGAAAAGATAGGAGAGACAGATAGCATCATAGTGTGGGTGGTGAGAAGAGAGAAGAGGAAGGGGGGAATGGAGGAGGGGATAGGGGCGGCGCGGACAACACTAAAGAAGGACGCGGGGAGGGGCGCAAGCAGATGAGACAGAGAAAGACAAGACAATAGTAGGCAATTGGACAAGACGACAGGCACTCAGACAATGGAAGAAAGTTTGCTAGGTGAATGCTTTGCTAAGAAGTCAAAACCACAGAATGGCACAACTTTCACAAAGTCGTTTAAATACCGGAGAAAACACACCTAAGGCATAGAGTCACGTATAAGGGGAAAAGGGGCCTAGGTTTCACAATGAAATTTTAAATAAGTACACAATGCAATTTTTAAATACTGGAGAAAACGCACCTATGTCGGAGAGTCCTGTATAATGGGAAAAAGGACCTAGGTTTCACAAAGCAATTTTAAATAATTACACAATGCAATTTTTAAATACCAGAGAAAACACACATGTGTCGGAGAGTCCTGTATAAGGGGAAAAGTGCCTAGGTTTCACAATGCAATTTCAAATACTTATACAATGTTTAAATACCGGAGAACAAACATACTTAAGTCTGAGAATCTGCTATGTGGCAGAGTTGTCAGGGTAGAGTGCAGGCTCTATTACTAACCCGGGCCGCTCCTACCTTGCTTAGTCGCTGCTGGTTGATGGCTGGCCACTGGCTTCCCCTGCTGACACCGGCAGACACTAACAGGAAGGAACCGCCTCAGTTCAGGCCACCCTTTGCCTTGGGGCCCTTAGCCGCAAGGGCTGCATGGGCAGATGGCTGACCAGGGAGGGTCAGTGATGACCAGCAGCCACCCAATCAGGGGAGGTGGGCAGGCTGGGAGGAGGGAGGGAAATGGGGACCAGGAAATGGATGCCGAGGAGGGAGGTGGAACAATGGTGCTGAGAGCGCTGCGAGCAGCAGATGGAAAATACAAAATAAGGCCTAAGAAGGTCTCTTGGATCGAGGCTCACCTGAAGATCACTGTCAAAGTGGTGAGAAAGGAGCTTAACAACCCGGTAGGCTCGATGCACTGCAGGCAATCACACCAATCAGGGGAGGTGGGCAGGCTGGGAGGGAGGAGGGAAACAGGGACCAGGAAATGGATGCCGGGGAGGGAGGGGGAACAACAGCACTGAGAGCGCTGCGAGCAGCAGATGGAAAATACAAAAAAAAAGCCCAGGAGGGTCTCTTGGCTCACCTGAAGATCACCACCATGTCAAGAAACTTGGTTGACCAAGATTGAACAAGGATAACCTTTGGTGAATTAGTCATTCTCTGAAGCACATGATGAATTGAAATACCTGTTGGTGTAACTGAGGTATGCTACTGTGTGTGTTTATACATTTTAAACCTTAATGATTAGCTTCAAAGATATTCAGGAATAAGGCATTATTTAACTATTAAGTTCACTTCTGCTCTGTACAGCCTTAACATGTGATATGATTTGTTTTTCTTTCTACCTTACTTGCAGCTGTTGTTTGGTCACTCTTTCCAGCAGTGCTAATGAGAGTCGGGGTGGTTCAGTTTAGTTTGACGTTTACATCAGCAGCTTTCTACATCCTGTCTGCCAATCAGATTGCAGAGAACAATGGGTAAATCTGCCACAGGTAGCCGCTGAACCCTGCTCTGGTATGTTCCAGCATGTGCCGATGTCTCTCACCAGTCACTTCCACCTCACCTATTACCCTTCCTGTCATTCCTTCAGGAGTGGTGTGATTTTACAGGTGGGCAGAGGGTGCACCGACACCTGGGAGTTATTACAGCATCATCCTCTTCTATATTTTCAGAGCGCCCACTGTTCATACGTGTCTGAATCATCACAAATCATACTCTAACCGCAGTTTACACAAAAAGACAGGGTAAAAGATTTAACACAAATGGAGTTACTAACACTTCATTTTTAATGTTTACACAGTGACATATTGGCTGAAGCTCAATATTCATTTCATCAGCATTTCACTCAGCGTATGAATCCCGCTGGAGGCTTTTACATCAGACATGTCAGTTTATCCAAGACCAGCTTTATTTTGTAAACATTTATGTCCACTATTCCTTCTTGGAATTTAGAGAACAGCTGTGATATCATTAAACCCACAACTCTCATTTCAGACAGAAAGGCACCATTTCATTTCCAGATGTGCACGACTTTTATCGTCTCACACCACAGAGGGTATTTCTATTCCACTTGCTCTTTCGACTCTATTCACAAAACGTCACTTTTCTAAAATACATGTCCACATAATTTAACAGAACACTTGACATCTTCTCTGGGCCCCTCACATCAAACCAATTTCTTATAAGATAGTGCCCTTGAGTAATTGCACCTCCACCTGTTGATCCCAGGCTAGGGAACCATCTACTAATCCTAAATGCACCAATAGAGATAGGCAATAGTGTAATACACTAGAGGGGATCCTGGAGGGAAAAGGAAACTGTAGTGCTGTAGAACATGCTACAAAAAGTGGAAACACTGCAGCATTCAGGGAGGATGGAACTCCTGGTGAGGCATGCATTTCTTGGAAACAGACTTCTGCAGTAATATTGGAGATTCCAGTTTTACGGATGCCATTCTCCATGCTTTCCCTTTGCAAAACAGTCTTTGCACATGTGTTGTGCCAAGCTTAGTCTAACTGCCATATGAGAATATAGCCTTTTCCATTTCCATTTTTATTATTCAGGAGGGCTCCAAATAATTTAGATTTAGGGTATTTTAATCCCTTTGTGTTGATGTTGAAAGTAAAATTCTTTATGGGGGTGTACACATGTAATTCCCAGTAGAGGCTTTTCTAATGGATTCCTTCCTGCCACGGATTCCTCATCTATGGTATCCATATCCCATGGCAGCTGTTCTCCAGAAACATTTCAGCCATCAGTGTGCTTGGCGCAGCTCTGTGTCGGGTCCGTCCAAGGCCTCTATGCACTTTTCACCAGAAACGACATTGAGGTACATATAAGTAGTGTAGCCAGGCCCCATGGCCTCAGTTCCTTTTTTCCACGCATTTACGCTTCAACAACGCAGCACCGGGGACTCCGCAGGAATATGTCCCACTTCCCATCAAAACTTTTATATCGAAAAAGTATGACATTTACAACGAGGAATGCAACAAGATCCGACGGGTTTGGAGCCCATGGGTTCTAGAGAGGAGAGACTTCCCTGATGAGTTATATGGGAGTGGCAACATGCTGAACCTGGCATCTGACCTGCCAGGACCAAGAGGTCTGGAGTTGGGCATTTTACCAGCACCAACACCAGATAAACCTCATGCTGCTTTTTAGTGCCTGATGGCAAAGGTGGGCGATACCCCGGGTCCCTCTGTGCCGCCCACTTCCAGAGTGCAATACGAACTCTGCAACATTCTGGACGATGCACCAAAGAGGCACTGCTGCCCTGCAACGTGGTGGTAGAGGCACCAGTGTTGGAAGCGTGTGAGAAACCTGTCTTTGTTGCCCCCAATGGACAGGGATCTAGCATGGAAGCACTGTCCTGCATATTCTGACCCAGCTTTCCTCTCTGCCCACGCATCACCTGAAAGCCTGGTGGTATAGGCCACTACAGCAAGTCTGAATACCTCTACCATTCCCTCGCTTACCCCGGACAGGGAAAGCAAAAGGCTGGATGTATGGGGCAAGAAAATGTTTGCGTCAGGCAGCGGTGGTACGAGCCATGAATGAATCTTGTGCCATGGTGAAGTTCTCCTTTGGCCTCAGGTCGGCTGTAGTCAGTGCGGCAGAGCATGTTCCAGAGGGCAGAGAAGCAAGGAGACTGTGGTTCTGGAGATCTGTGTCTCCCAGACGGCGGCTCATCTGGCCACATGGGAGAACATCACATCAGCTGCATTGAGCAGACAGACCTCGGCCTACCACAAATGGGAGCTCCGTCAAGAGGTTCTGGAGGAAATCTCTCTTTAGGGGGGTGACTCATCAAGTGGACCCCTTCGCTTCCAGTGTCAACTGGAAGCGTTAGTTCCGCTGCAGGGAATGCTTCATTAGGGAGCTTTGGGGGCCACATTAACCATTGAATGGACTTTTGACCTCCTTTATGAGTGCCCACCAATCCCAGTCATCCCACTGGCACTCAGGAGATTCCGTCTGTTAAAAACCACACTGATCCTGATCGCCCTAGGCTGGGCCAGAGAACGTGGTATCCGGAGTTGTACAGATCCATCTGCCCTTCCTTGCGCCAATGAGTAGACTTGAGAGGGGCGTGTTCGCCACCTGAACCTCAGCATCCTTAACCTTCATGCTGGACTACTGAGGTGCTAAGATACAAGGAGTGGTCCTTTCAGCTATGAGGCCAGCTATAAAATCCATGTATGCCCGCAGGTGGCATACATTTTCAATTTGGTGCCTGCAGAGGGCCCTGAATCCTTTATCCTGTCCTCTGCCCCATGTGCTGGATTTTCTGCTTTCCTTGGCCCAAGCGAGCCTGCAGATTGACACTTTGAAGGGTTACCTTGCCACTATTTCTGTGTTCAAGAGGTCCCTAGAAAGGGGCTTGTTTTTCACAATCAACACTGTTATACAGTTCTTGTGGGGATTGGTGTAACCAGTTTCCTCCCTGCCAGTTTGTAGTTCAGGTGTGGGATTTGAATTTAGTTTTAAGAATCCAGTTCCATTAGATTGCTCACACTTAAGGTGATTTGACTGGTTGTCATCACATCCGCAAGATGGGTGAGTGAGCTCCAGGATTCGTTTTACCTCTCCATTTGTTTTTTTTTCCAAAGAGAAGGTGACTTTGAGAGCGAGACCCTCCTTTCTGCCAAAGGTGGTCTATGATTTCCATCTCTCAGATCCATCCTCCTGTGTTCTTCCCTACACCTCACCCTTCCAATGCAGATTAAAGATTTCATTGATTGGACCCAATACAGGTCCTTAATTTCTATGTCTCTCAAACTCAAGGGGATAGGAAGGATGACCAGATTTCTGTTGGCTGCGCTGGTGCGGGAAGTGCTGGCAGGGCTGTGACCAAACAGACCCTGTCCAGGTGGATCATTCTGTGCATCTAAGAATGCTATGATCTGGGTGTGAAAGATGTGGCTGAGGGTCTCTGGGCTCATTCTACCAGGTGGGTGTGCTGTCCTGGACATTTGCCAGGCAGCAACATGGGCATCTCTGCACACGCTCGCTAAGCATTACTGCTTGGATTCCCTTGCGGGTCAGGATGCCCGTTTTGATAGGGTAGTCCTTCCGAGTTTCGTGGTTTAGGTGGTGTGCTGGCTTTCCTCCCTCCTCCAGATTACGTACTGCTTTGGGAGTCCATCAGAGATGAGAAATCTGTGGCAGGAAGGAATCCATTAGAAGAACAAATTACTTTCAACTCAGTATTGTTCCTTCTGATGGATGTTCCTGCCACTGATTCGTCATTGCACTTCCTACCTGCCCCTCTTCTGGGAAGCTAGTACACCATCAGTTCTACAGTCCCTCAGCATCAGGAAAGAAGGGCAGAACTGAGGTCATGGGGCACCACACCGCTACTAATATTGGGCCAGATATCATTTTGGTGCAAAGAGGAGTTGACCGACACGGAGCTGTGCAGCACCCCCTAGTGTCAGAAACGTTTCTGGAGAACAGCTGCACGAGGATATGGATATCACAGATGAGGAATCTATGGCAGGCATATCCATCAGGTATATCCATCAGAAAAAAAACATTACAGAGAGGTAAGTCATTTGTTCTTTTTACTTAAGTAGAAAGAAATAGCAATTTTTTAATTCACACTTCTTTATGACTAGCAATTCATGTAAAATAAAATATACATTACTTTATAGTTTCTCTACATATCAATCCCTGTAAACCACCATCCACTGGTACTGCCTGGCTGGCATCACTGGGATGAACATATTCATGAACCCGAGTGGAGAAAGCAGGAAGGTTGGCACCAATTTGTCCATTGCTTCCAAATTTACAATAGTGAATTTGGCTACTTTTTTTAAGGGAGTGTTTGCCAATTCTTGGGGAGTAAATGGTTAATAAACCGCTTATCTGTAGGGTTGGCATTAAGAGTTGCCTTAATATTTCTCTATGGCACTTATTCACATAAAGGTTAATGGGTTCTAACAGCAGGTGGCCATTCCAGAAATAGGGAGCAAAAGCCAAAAAAAAGAAAAGTACACCCGCACAAGCTCCTCATCTAGAGGGATGGATTTAAATGTACAGGGAGGACAAGGGTGGAAGGATCCAATGCAGAAAGGGGAGACTTTGCCATAAAAAGGCCCAATGAGTTAGACAGAGCACCTTAAACCCAATCTGAGGGGGTCACAGGAAGCCAGTGCAGACTGTAATGAAACAGTGATATGGCCACATGTCTCAATCCCTGAAAGAAGCAGTTTGGCACTTTGTGCTACCTGAAGTTAGTCACACATGCCAAGGAGCGCAGGAAAAAAAACAGCACTGCCATAGTCAAAAGTGGAAATAATTAGGGTTATAACAACTGACAGAGTATGACGGTTGAGAAGCATCTATGCAAGGGCTGGCTGACTTGCTGAGGCGATGCTACGCTGAGATCTGTCAGAGGGAGCAGGGGGTGCATGCCTTAGGCTACCCCTCTGAGTCATGATAGGGATAGTATTGCAGTGTGGTTTGCTGAATAATGTACTCCAATGTCTCTATGAATAGAACATTATGATATAGATTGAAATGTATTACTTGATATATGGTGATTTGCCATTGCATAGGTTTGACAAGCCTATACAAGCTATTACTTTAGGTTTAAATTTTGTGATTTGCCTTTAGAAATGCAATGGCATTTTATACATATTGATCCAGTGATATAGCAGGTATATTGGGACTATTGGGACTATGATTTTCCTGAAGCAGAAGGGATGAGGATGGACAGGACTTTTGTGTCTTTGTCAGTGGAAAGACGATTTAAAACCCAGGTGGAGTTGGACAGGGGTTTATATGCTTGACATGTATTTGAATGTCCTTGACTAAAGAAGTGATATAAATTAATTTGATTACAGAAGATGAGACTTCCTATCAGACAAACAAGTGTGTTTGAATTCTATGTGAACGTGGAAAGTTGGAATATTGTGTTATTCTAGAGGGAAAGTATGAGGGGATTTGTATATGTGGAAATAAATACTTCCTTTTTACATTCTTGGCTCTAAGACGTTGGTTCAGTGAAATGCTGACTGATAACACGGTTATGTAATGCATATTATGCTTCACTCCCGGAAGCCTTTCTGTTTTGTGAAAACCTTCTCTATCCCTATATATGTGCATGAGATGCAACAGGAACTGCTGTGGAGGTGTTTGCCATGCCTGCGCCATGGGCGCATACATTTACGATCAATATGGACCTTATTTCCCATTTGCGAGACTTTGGTGCTTTTCTATTTTTCCCAACAAACTACACTTACCACAATGCACTTGGCTATAACCATCTTTTCCTGGCCATTCCTATTTGCCATCTTCGGAACTACAATCCCCAGAAGCCCTAGGGATCTCCTCTGCTTCCACCAGCTCAGGAACAGAGAGGGAGGTGGCCGATTGTCTGCAGGTGTGCTTAGCCAGGTGCGACCAATTAGCCTTCCTCTGTGCTGGGCTGGGCGGTATAAAAGCTGCTGCCTGCAGGACCTCAGTCTCTTGCATTAGGAGTCTTTCCGACACCTTGTTGCTTTGAGCTACGGATCTTGTATGCGGTTCCTCCTTACTCCGGCTTTGGATTCAGTGCCCTGCCGGGCTCTCTACATTGCAGCTGATCACGCTCTGCTGCCTTCCAGCCTCCGCTCTTGCCCTGCCGAGCTCTCTACATTGCAGCCGATCTCGCTCTGCTGCCTTCTAGCCTACGCCCTTGCCCTGCCGGGCTCTCTACATTGCAGCTGATCACGCTCTGCTGCTTTCCAGCTCCGCCCTTGCCCTGCCGGGCTCTCTACATTGCAGCCGATCTCGCTCTGCTGCCTTCCAGCCTCCGCCTGTGCCCTTCCGGGTCTCTACATTGCAGCTGATCATGCTCTGCTGCTTTTGAGCCTCAGCCCTGGTCTTCTAGGCTCCCTGCTCTGCAGCCTGCCTCATTCCGGCTGCCTACAGCCCTTGTCCTCTGGGCTCCCTGCGCTGCAGCCTGCCTCACTCTGGCTGCCTACAGCCCTTGTCCTCTGGGCTCCCTGCTCTGCAGCCTGCCTCACTCCGGCTGCCTACAGCCCTTGTCCTCTGGGCTTCCTACCTTGCAGCTGATCACGCTCCGCTGCTTACTACCTACCTTTTTTCCGCTGGGTTCTCAGCCTAGCAGCCCTCTACAGTCCTCTGCAACCTTCTACGGTCAGAGGCCCTGCCCCTCAGGGCTCACACCTTGCTGCCCGGCCCTTCTGGGTGCCGTGCAGCCTGCTTTACTCCGCTGCCCTAAGCCCTTTCCCTCTAGGCTCTCTACCTTACAGCCTGTTAGGCAGAAACCTGTGCAGTTCCCTTAGGGACCACTGCAAAAGATTTAAGACTACAGGTGTTGGCAGTAAACCCACTTGGTAGCAGTCTGCACCACCCAGATTTACCTGGTAGCTGTGGCTGAGCAGTCAGACTTCCCTCAAGAAGAGTTAGGCAGTATGCAAAGTATACTCAATAGGCACTCAGATACAATAATACAAGCAAACACTGACCAGAGCTTTGGTATCAAAGTATATAATTATTTATTTAAAAACACACAGTTGAAACACTCCAGCACTCTTATTGTAAAATATTCTAAACAAAGTTACTATTATGATATATACACCCCTTTTTCCCTATTAGAAAATCACAGTAAAACACCACTTATTTTCATACAGCGGTGAGCGCTTAACTAGATTGCACTCTAATAAGTTTGTGAAAAAGGGAGGGAAAAAGACAGAATAAGAAGAGGTACACCACTCTACGATTCCAGAACACTATTACCAAGGCAGAGAGCAAAAAGTCACTGGTGAGCCAAAGTCCAAAGGCTGGGCCCCCTCTTAGAGAGAGCAGAGCACAAATGTGCCCAAGATCACACAGTTACGCTAGGCTTAGAAAGTCTTGCAGAGGGTTCAGAAAAGCGTTTAGAGAGGCTTAGAAAAGTTTAGCCAAGGTGTCCCAGGCTAACCCAGGTTTGAAAGCCGGGGGCTAAATCTACCCCGTACAGTCGGTAGCAAGGGAAGCCAGGCGGGACACGGTACCTTAAGTGGGAAGGATCCTCCAGCGGTGGCAGTTGTTCCTGGTAGTGGGTGCAATTTTGTCGTGTCGTTGTCCAGGGGAAGAGAAGATCTCGACTTGGAGGAAAGATGAAGGTCGTTGCACTACCAGGGCAGAAACCAGCCGCAGAGTTTTCCGGTTAAAGGTGGTACCTTGGTTTCGCGTTCATGGTAAAATGTGGTATCCCGGTTGCCGGGGTGCTTGGCACAGGCAAGGCGGCCACGAGATACGTCGAGAAAGCGAAAAGACGGTGAAACTGGTTATCCCCACCAGTTAAAGGAAGAAGACTCTCCGGCGGGAGATCTCCTCTGTCGTTGGGAAAAAGTGGTGAGACGGTCCAGCAGGGCTCCACCGGTCGTGGTGTCGTGGCAGGTCGGCTCAGCTTCTCCCTCGTCGGATTCTTAGGTCCTGTGGCAACTTCTGAAGTTCCAGTCCCCAAAGCCCTGCTTTTATGCAGCAAACCCCCATTCACTCAGCCTAGCTGTCACTCAAACATGCTAAGTGGTGAGCCGGTCGGCTCACCACTTGGGCCAATCAGGATGGAGTGCGACTTGAGTTGCCTAGGCAACTCAGTCCAGGGTGCCTAAATTTCCCTCCACCCCTCCTAAGTACCCCAGACAGAGTGGCACCACTTTGGAGGGCTTCTGTGGAGAAGCCAGCCAAAAAGTGGAACAAAGGGCTCGACTTGGGTTGGAGTCACAGAAGAGAAAACAAACGCCATTTTAGAATCAAGTTTTGGCAAAAAATACCAACCGGAGAATTAATATTAATTAAATAAACCAGCGGTATTTTCGAGGCTACCGTAAATAATTAAATAAAGATAGTAGCCTAAAACAATGGGAAATCCCATAGGAAAATATTCGCGGTTGAATGGTTGAATATAAAAAGTAGTATCCACTGCCACCAGCCAAAACTCGATCAGGGGGGACGGAGACGTGCCCCTCGACTAACAGACCCCGGGGCAATTGAATTGCCCCAGCCAGTACGTCCACAATATGATGGTTTGTACTGGTTCTGTTCAGAATTTAAGACTAGTAAAGTCAATGGTGACTTTACATGCCCTGGGAGACAGTAGTCAGTCCCAGGGTATGGAGTCTATACTGGGGGGTCACTATGACACCCCTGTGTCACTGCACTGAGGGTGCTGTGTAACACACATCACAAAAACACATGAAGCCCTAGGGAGTAAAAGACCCCATTAAATAGCCCATTAAACACATCTAGATTCAAAGAAACACACTCAAATCATGCCCAAGAGTGAGGGTAAAAGAGTCTCACTCTTGGCAGGAGAAAAAAAATAAACCCCAAAAATCCAGCAAAGCTGCTGGGGGACTCACTAGGTTAGGAAATTCAGCCTAAACAGAGAATTCTCCCTAACACTCGCCCCCCCCCCCAGACTAAGGGACAGGAGGATTTAATCGACTCCTGGATGAACCTCATACCTCTAGTCGATGACTGTCATACTCTGTATGTTCCACCGTAAGTCTGGAAAACCACTTTGACCAAATGCCACTGAAGTAATTCAGACTTCCTTCCTGAGAGCACAGCTTGCAGGGTAATAAAACCTGTCAGGCCAGGGGCTCAGGCAAAAAGGCGGAACGCACAGCGGAGCTAGAGGGAAGAAACAAACAAGGTAAATATTACATACCGTTCGTTGATGGCAAAAACCAACCCCTCTACACCCTCCGAGACCCACAAGCTTACCTGTGTATTCCTTTTTTCCTGCGGAATACCTACTTGTGAATTTTCCAATTGGGAGGTATGCCCAAGCGATAGGCGACTGCGTTAATGCACTGCGTGATGGGATAGGGACCCACGTAACGAGGGTTTAGTTTACGTTTGCCCGGTATATGAAAATGCATAGTGGATAGCCAGACCTTATCCCCCGGGCGATATTCCGGGGCTGATCGGCGGTGCCTATCAGCATGTGTTTTCATGCGGTCCTGCGCTTGATGTAGATGTTGAAGCACGGCAGTGCGGATAGACAGCAAAGATTGGGCCGTAGCTTGAGCTGCGGGTACCTGTGCCACGGAAGGAAGGGCGGACGGTAAGACCCGCGGATGTTGGCCATACATGGCGTAGAAGGGAGAACAGCCAACTGATGCGTGACAAGCATTGTTGTAAGCAAATTCCGCAACCCCCAATACGGACAGCCAGTCCGACTGTTACTGTAGACACAATCATCGAAGGTACTGCTCCATGGTGGCATTAAGCCGTTCTGTCTGCGGATGGTATGATGATGACAGACGAACGTCGATGCCAAGGAATCGGGTGAGGGCCAACCAAAAGCGTGAGGTGAATTGGGATCCACGGTCTGAGACAAGAATCAATGGAAGACCGAACAGACGGACCACCTGTTCGAAGAATAACTTGGCCAATGCAGGAGCGGAGGGGACGCCTTTACAAGGGACAAACGGAGCCATTCTGGTGAAAGTGTCCACGACCACCAAAATTGTGGTCAAGCCATGGACCGGTGGAAGCTCTACCACGAAGTCGAGTGACACAGTGTGCCAGGGGCGTGGCGGGATGGGCATTCTTTGGAGAAGCCCTACAGGTTTCCCAGGGACCGATTTGCATTGTGTGCAAACGGCACATTTTGATACAAAATCTGCCACATCCCGTTTCATATTGGGCCACCAACACCAACGGAGGAGTAGGTCGAGTGTTTTGGTTTGTCCTGGGTGGGCGGCTAAACGAGTATCATGAGACCAACTTAGGGCCTGCAACCGAGTCCGGACATCAGGGATATACAGGCGTTCCTGTACATATGGCAGTCCTGATATCAAACGTGCTTGCAACCCTTGAAGAACCGTTCCATGGTCTGCTGTCCAATGGCGGATCAGTTCTAATAAGGAACTGGTCGCAGCACAAACACACATGACAGTGTTTTTTGGCAAAACAGGAAGGACTGTCTCTTCGCGGGGTGCATCAACTCTGATGCGAGAAAGTGCATCGGCTTTGCCATGCAAAGGGCCTGGCCGATAAGTGACAATGAAATTGAATTGTGCAAAAAACAAATGCCACCTGATTTGTCTCGAGTGGGTGCACTTCACCGTAGACAGGGCTTGAAGGTTACGGTGGTCCGTATAAACAGTAACAGGATGCCGTCCCCCCAGTAGATGGTGTTGCCACTCCTTAAAAGCAGCTTGTAGAGCCAATAGCTCCCGCTCCATTATGGTATAGTGTTTTTCCGGGGTAGTCAGTTTTCTGGAAATGAAGGCTATGGGGTGTAGCTGCCGAGTTGTGGGACATTTCTGAGACAAGATAGCCCCAAGGGCAATGGCAGAGGCGTCAGCCTCAATGATGAAAGGCAATAGGGGATCTGGGTGTAGCAGGACTGGGGCCGTAGTGAAAGCCTCTTTCAGGGTCTGGAAGGTGACCTGGGCCTGAGTATCCCAACAAAAGGGAACTGAAGGGCTGGTAAAACGTGTCAACGGGGCTACAATAGACGAAAATGATGCAATAAAGAGTCTATAAAAGTTAGCAAATCCTAAGAAGGATTGCAAACTCTTAAGCGAGGTAGGAGTAGGCCATTCAAGGACTGCTCAAATCTTTGCATCATGCATGTGAACCCCCTGAGATGATATCACGAAACCCAGAAAATCCACAGAGGAAACGTGAAAGACACTTTTCGGCTTTCGCATATAAACCGTGTTCACGAAGACGGATTAATACTGTCCGTACGTGCTCCTTATGCTGCAATAATGTTTCGGAGAATATTAATATGTCGTCCAGGTATATCACAACAAAAACATCCAACAGGTCTCGGAAGATGTCGTTGACGAAGTGTTGGAATATTGCGGGGAAATTACATAGGCCGAACGGCATCACCAGGTATTCAAATAGGCCGCATTTGCACTTAAAGGCCGTCTTCCACTCGTCGCCTGCGCGCACCCTCACCAGATTGTAGGCCCCCCTCAAATCCAATTTCGTAAAGATTTTGGCGGTAGTGAGGCGATGCAGTAATTCCGAAATGAGGGGTAATGGATATTGGTTTTTTATAGTCACTGCGTTGAGTGCACGGTAATCCACACAAGGGCGGAGATCCCCCTCCTTCTTTGGAACGAAAAAGATTGGGGACGCAGCCGGAGAACGGGAAGGTCTTATGTGACCAAGTCTTAAAGACTTTTCAATGTAACCCTTTAAGTGCTCCTCCTCGGGTCGTGCCAAGGAATATATCCGCCCGTGAGGGAGAATGGCATTGGGTACCAAATCAATCGGACAATCATATTCCCGGTGAGGCGGGAGTTGTTCCGGCAAACCCTTGTCAAACACCTCAACCAAGTCCTGATATACGAAAGGTATTTCAGGTGCCATCTTATTAGTTGCATTAATAGTGCGTGTGCTTGATATTAGAGCCAGGCATGGAGAGGGGAGAGGCATCCCCTGACCAGGAAAGCAATCCACCTTACGTGAAGGAGAGGAAAAAAGCACTGTTTGTTTCACCCAATCGATGATGGGGTTATGTTTTTGCAACCAAGGGAGGCCCAGAATAATCTTAAACTGAGGTGCAGAGATGAGATCGAAAGACAGGTGTTCAGTATGCCCTTCCGCCGTACTCATTTGCAAAGGTTGTGTTTGTTTTGTGACATGGCCCAAAACCAGACAGGAGCCATCTACTGCATAGATAGCTTCAGGTTTATCTTTAGGGTCTACCGGGATGCCATGGGTTACTGCCACTTGTTCGTCCATATAATTACCGGTAGCCCCGGAGTCTATCATGACTGGACTAGAAAAGGTTTGAGAGTTGGGCAATAGAAAGGACATATCCAAGTATATGTGTGTGGCAGCTGGACAGAGAAGTGAGCCATTGCAAGGCTGACCCGTCACATCGGCTCGATTTAAGGACGGGTCGTGGCGTTTCCCCCCCGTTTCACAGGGCGTTTAGGACATACGCGAATTGAATGTCCCGTCTGTCCACAATACAGACATAGATTGTGTTGTAGTCTTCTCTCTCTCACTGCCTTCGAGAGAGGACCTTTTACTGCCCCAATCTGCATGGGTTCTACATCCCTAGGGACTTGAGAGGGTACCAATTCAGGTTTACCAGGGCGTAGTTCAGGACATCAGCGTTCTCCACGCCTCTGTTGCAGACAAGCATCTACCTGCAACACTAAATCAAGCAAATTAGTAAATACTGAAGGAACAGAGGGAACAACAGATAATGCGTCCTTAAGTTCGTCTGACAAGCCCCTATAGAAGACTGCTGCCTTTTTCTGTTCAGGCCAAGAAGTTTCTGCAGCCAGCTGATTGAACCGGGCTAGGTACGCCAAAAGGGGTTGTTTACCCTGAGACAGCGCCAGAAACTCTAGGTCTGAAGCCTGAGCTTTATATCTGGCATCAAAAACCAGGTTCATTGCTACTAGTAGGGCATCAAAATCGTACAAAACAGGGTCATCAGACTCCAATAACGGATTCGCCCAGGCCGTAGCCATACCCCCTAAATGAGAGAGCACAAAGGCTGCCTTTGTTGTGGAATTGGGAAAAGCCAAGGGACGGCATAGAAAATGTAGACGAGATTGATTAATGAATGTCCTATACGTTTTGGGGTCTCCCGTGAAGCGTTCTGGTGGGGCCAATAGATAAGGACCAGGTAGTACCACTGGAGCTAAACCGGCTTGGGGCGTCGGAGGAATGGTTGGTGGTACAGGAGCGGGAACATCCCCAAACTCCTCATCCGCAGGCAAGGGCTGCACAAAACTTTGCATGACATCCATTTGTTGATGCAGGGAAGCATGTGCTGCTACCATGTCTGTGCGGAGCGTGGTAAAGGCCTGCATCATAGCAGCCATGGGATCCGCATTAGGATCCATCACAAACAGACAGGCACCAATATTAGGCTCCTAAATCTGTCATACTCCTTATGTTCCACCGTAAGTCTGGAAAACCACTTGGACCAGATGCCACTGAAGTAATTCAGACTTCCTTCCTGAGAGCACAGCTTGCGGGGTAATAAAACCTGTCAGGCCAAGGGCTCAGGCAAAAAGGCAGAATGCACAGCGGAGCTAGAGGGAAGAAACAAACAAGGTAAATATTACATACCGTTCGTTGATGGCTAAAACCAACCCCTCTACACCCTCCGAGACCCACAAGCTTACCTGTGTATTCCTTTTTTCCTGCGGAATACCTACTTGTGATAACACACAAGACCAGATGTGGGCGAGGATCAGACGGCGATTTACAGAGAGTGCCAAGGTTAGTGTCGCTGATGTCCCAAAGTCCAAAAGAAAGTGATGCAAACAGCAGAGCGTCCCAAAATTCAAAGGGGAATGATGTAAACTGCAGAGCGTCCAAATAATCCAAAGGAAAGTGATGCAAACAGTAGAGCGTCCCAAAAATCCAGAGGAAAGTGATGCAAACAGCAGAGCGTCCCAAAATCCAGAGGAAAGTGATGCAACCAGTAGAGCGTCCCAAAATCCCAAAACAAAACCAAGCTAGAATGTCACCAGGTGTAAGCGGTCCGCACTGTTCTTTCCAGTGCAGAAAAACAGGGTTCAGGAAGAAAAAGACATGGTGTTTCCTTTCTCAAACACCGCAATGCAGGGTATTTTCTAGTTCGTTCGAAGAGCGGGTAACCAGGAGTGGGTAAGGGATATAGGGTTATGGATCAGAGAAGGAGCCGTGAGCCAGACATGAGAAGCGGAATCCCAAGAGAGTCCGGTACGAGTTCCGTGGTCGAGCAGGGGAGGACGGATCAGATAGTCACCAATACAGAATCAAAAACCAGGTAACGAGGTCAAAAAAGGGTAAGCAGAAGTCAGCAACCAGGTAAACAACAGGTAGGAAAACTTCTTCCGAGAAGCGCTGCTCGCGTAACACAACGGTTTAGGAGCACCGGCTTTCTGGGGGCGTGGCTAGATATAGGAAGTAAGGGAAAAAAAAAGGCGTGGAACGCATGCAGAGGAAAAAGCGTTCCAAGGATTCCTGCCAAGCGCCAGATCTATCGGGAGATGTAAAAATTAACGGCGATGATGCCGGCGTTGATGTAATCGCCAGGACAGGCGCCACGGGCTTCTCCCATGGGCATAAGAGTGCCGTAGGAATCCGGGGGGCATGACAATGACATACATCCTAGAGAGTCAATCAGCATTTTGATGGTGACACCCTGACCTGTGCTCAATGGTGAAATCAAACCCTTGCAGGCAGATTGACCATCTCAATAGTTTTGGATTTTCTCCCTTCATTTGCATTAACCATCTCAAGGGTTGGTGGTCAGTCTGAATGACAAAAGTAGAACCATACAAGTATGGGCTAAACTTATTCAGTGCCCACACAATAGCAAAGCATTCTCTTTCTATTGTTGCCCACCTTGTCTCAGGATCCTTCAGCTTACGGCTGATGAAGCAAATGGGGTGCTCCCTACCCTTCTCATTGGCTTAGAACTGCACCTACACCTACATTGGAAGCATCAGTTTGTACAATGAAAGTTTGGTGGTAGTCAGGAGCTCTCAATACTGGAGCTTGGCAAAGAGCTGTCTTAAGTTTTTCAAAGGCCTGATTGCACTCCTCATTCCATTTGACCTTTTTAGGGAATTTTGGAGAGGAGATTACATTCAGTGGAGAAGCTATGGTCCCATAGTTCTCAATGAAATTCCTGTAGTACCCAGTGAGGCCTAGGAAGGCTCTCACTTGGGTTTGAGTAGTATGTGTTGTCCAATTTCGCACAGCTTCAATCTTGCTGAGCAAAGGCCTTATTTCTCCACCTCCTACATCATGCCCAAGGTAGACCACATTACTTTGACCTATCTGGCATTTACTTGCCTTGATAGTCAAATTGGCCTGTCCAAGAGCCTGCAAAACATGTCCTAGGTGGTTCACATGATTCTCCCAGGAGTGGCTGAAGACTGCAATGTCATCCAAGTATGCCATGCAGAAGTCCTCCATCCCAGCTAGAACTTGGTTTACCATCCTTTGGAATGTAGCAGGTGATTTTTTTAATCCAAAAGGCATGACCTTAAACTGGTACAAGCCAACTGGGTGGAAAATGCAGTTTTCTCCTTGGCATGGTCTGTCAAGGCTATTTGCCAATAGCCTGACGTAAGGTCAAATGTGCTGAGGTACTTGGCTGCACCAAGTTTATCCACCAACTCATCTGTCCTTGGTAAAGGGTGGGCATCAGTCTTGGTGACTGCATTAAGAGCTCTATAGTCCACACAGAATCTCAAGTCTTTGGACCCTGCCTTTGGTACTAACACAACTGGGGTAGACCATGGACTAGTAGAGGGTTCTATTACCCCGAGATCAAGCATCTTCTTGACCTCCCCCTTGATATGGGTTCTCACATTTTCTGACATTCGGTATCCTCTGCTTTTGACTGGCAGACAGTCACCAGTGAGTATCTCGTGCTGTCCCCAAGGGGTCAAGCCTGGTGAGAGTGAGAACAGGGAGGCAAACTGATTTAACATAGATTTGCACTCCTCTTGTTGCTCAGGTGTCAGATCTGAAGAGAGATTGACTCCTTCAATTTTTTCATCTAAAGATACACCTCTGAGGAGATCAGGGAGAGACTCGCTCTATTCTTCCTCTGCTGCTGAAGCTAGAAGCAAGGCTCCTACTTCAGGTCTTGAGATGTACGCTTTCAGTCGGTTGGTATGGAAGACTCTAGGAGATTCCCTGGGTCTGCCCAGATCCACCAGATAGTTGACCTCTCCAAGTTTTCCCACAACTTTGAAGGGTCCCATCCATTTGTCTTGCAAGGCCCTCTGCCTTGTTGGGAGCATAACGAGAACTAGCTGGTCTTGAGTGAACTCAACCATGTTAGCCTTTTGATCATGCCAATGCTTGACCAAAGCTTGTCCAGCTTTCAAGTTATCACTAGCTTCTGCCATCATGTGTGACATTCTCCGTCGGAGACCTATCACATAGTGTCAGAAAGCACCACAGTATTAACCGAAAAGGATACGGTACTCAAAAGGATACAGGTGGTAGGGTCTTCCGGATCCCTGTTCAAGCGTTTTGATAGTTGTGAAGTCAAGTTAAGACCTTCCAAATGATACAACTCTCTGACCGATAAAACAGGCAGAGCGATAGATCACTGGAAAGGGCGTGGGTAAGGTATAGGAAGTCAGCCTAGAACAACATAAAGTATCATGAATAACTGCCCCAACCTGGATATAATGGAATAGAAAATGTCATGAATGCACACACTGACCTTGAGTCTAGGGCAGACGAATCCAGCAGAGTCTCTTGAGGAATCCAAGGTAGAACAAACGACAAGGAAGGGAAGATTAGTAAGGGAGACTTATCCCGAACGGAACGAGGCTCACGCTAGATACCGGGTTGATGCACCACAGGATAGCATCCAAAGTACTGTTCACTGTCACCTTCCAATTATCCTTGAAAAGCTTCCTTCCCACGTAGAGTAAAGTATAGAAATGAATCAATCCCCCTGTTAATAGCACAGGTGCAGGAGTTGGAAATAACGCTCCTTTTAGGTATAAACAAAATTCACGCGGTTCTGTACAGCCGCAAAGAAAAGAGCGTGTGCGTGTGGATTTACACGCGATTAGGATTCACGCAGTCCAGGCCAGCAGCGTTCGAAGACAAGATATGCGTGTGGATTTACACGCGAGCAGGATTCGCACAGTCCAGGCCAGCAGCGCTTGAAGATAGCGTGCGCGTGTGGATTTACACGCGATTAGGATTCACGCAGTCCAGACCAGCAGCGCTTGAAGATAGCGTGCGCGTGTGGATTTACACGCGAGCAGGATTCACGCAGTCCAGGCCAGCAGCGCTTGAAGATAGCGTGCGCGTGTGGATTTACACGCGAACAGGATTCACGCAGTCCAGGCCAGCAGCGCTTGAAGATAGCGTGCGCGTGTGGATTTACACGCGAGCAGGATTCACGCAGTCCAGACCAGCAGCGCTTGAAGATAGCGTGCGCGTGTGGATTTACACGCGGACAGGATTCACGCAGTCCAGGCCAGCAGCGCTTGAAGATAGCGTGCGCGTGTGGATTTACACGCGAGCAGGATTCACGCAGTCCAGACCAGCAGCGCTTGAAGATAGCGTGCGTGTGTGGATTTACACGCAACCAAACAGCTCCAGGAATCAGCGTGTGACGGAAAACACGCTATAGAAGGCCCAAAAAGTAGCTGTAGTAACCTGCAAGGAAGCAGACCGGAGGTTCAGCTACACAACGCCAAATGATTCGATCAGAAGCAGCGAGTGAAGTTTCCACGCTGCTTAAATACGTAATGCCGTAGTTCACGTGACGAAGCAGAATACACGTGAGTTTAGCGACGTGAAAAGTGCAAACGTCGTTTTCCCGGCAACGTATCGAACAACCGCCATTTGGAATAGAACGGTCTAGCTGTTCTACGAGCGTAGGAGGTAGGACCACGTCCAGCATGCATGACAGTGCCATCCCCCAAAGGGGCAACCTCTCCCCTTCTCGTGTGAAAACGTTTCAATAAAGCAGGAGCATGAATATTAGAAAGAGGTTCCCAGGACCTATCTTCGGGCCCATAACCCTTCCAGTCCACCAGATAAAACGGCCTACCAGAACGTAGTCTCATGTCCAGTATGTCCTGTACCTCGTATTCATCTGAACCCCGCACAGAAATAGCAACAGGCCGTACAGGCATCTTGTAGCTTCAGAGCATGGCTTAATGAGTGACACGTGGAATACAGGATGCACTCGCCATCGTTGTGGCAAAGCCAGACGGTCAGCAGCCGGATTGATTACTTGGAGCACTACATACGGACCAATGTATTTAGGCAATAATTTCTTTTTGCCTGGAATTCTTAAGTTCTTAGTGGACAGCCATACTTTCATACCAGCCTTGTAGACGGGTGCGGGTGTTCTATGAACATCAGCGTAGAACTTGTCGCGTCTTTTGGCCTGCTCTAATTGCTGCTTCACTTTCCTCTGTAAATTCTTCAGATCACGAAAGGTACGGCCTGCGGCAGGAGTATCCAAAGACAAGCTGGAATCCAAAGGTATAGACCGGGGGTGCTGTCCATAAAGCGCATAGAACGGTGAAGTGCCTATGGCACTATGATAGGAGTTGTTATAGGCGAATTCAGCTGCCGGCAGGACCGTGAGCCAATCCGATTGGTACTGCAGACACAGACACCGCAGATATTGTTCCATAGTACAGTTGACTCTTTCGGTCTGTCCATCAGTTTGAGGGTGGTAAGCACTGGACATTCTATCATCAATCAGTAATGCAGAGGTTAGTGCTCTCCAAAAGCGTGACGCAAACTGTGAGCCCCTGTCTGTAATGATTACTGACGGTAGACCAAAGAAACGAAATACATGGTGGATGAATAGGTCGGCCAGAACAGCAGCGGTTGGTAAACCGATACAGGGAATATAAAGAGCCAATTTAGTGAAATAATCCACTACAACCCATATGGTATCGTACTCCTGGTTTGGTGGGAGTTCTACCACAAAGTCCATAGATATCATGTCCCATGGTTTGTTAGGGACAGGTAGGGACTGGAGTAAGCCCGCTGGTTTACCAGGGGTGTTTTTACACTGGATGCATACAGAACAAGTTGATACATGATCTATGACATCTTTTGACATAGACGGCCACCAGCACCATCTTTTGAGTAGTTCTAGTGTTTTCTTCCGTCCAGGATGGGCTGCGATCAAGGAATCGTGATTCCACTTGAGGGCTTTATTCTGAGTTGAAGACGTCGGTAGGTAGAGCACTCCTTGTGTGAATGGTAAACCGTTATGTACGTCCAGATTCATATCCTGGATAGCTTGTGGATGATTTTTCACCCACTCTTGTACTTCGGTTTTTAAGGATGGTTGAACAGAACAACTACATATTACATGATCTGCCAACAGCTGATTCTGTACTTGTGCTTCTTCCTTCGCCTCTTCACCCATACGGGACAACGCGTCCGACTTAACGTGTTCTCGGGCAGGACGGTATGTGACCCGGAAATCGTATTGGGCAAAAAAGACATGCCATCTGGCCTGTCGGGCCGTAAGACATTTCATGGATTTGAATGCTTGAAGATTTCTATGGTCAGAGTACACTAACACCTGATGTTTGGCCCCAAGGAGATGATGACGCCATTCTCGGAAGGCATCCTTGATAGCCAGCAGTTCCCGTTCAGTGACGGTGTAGTTACGTTCATATGGGGTAAGTTTGCGAGAGAAGAAAGCCACTGGGTGCTCCTCCTTGGTTTCTGTGCAAACTTGTGAGAGTACCGCTCCAGTAGCGACACTGGATGCATCCGCTTCAACGATAAACTGGCGATCTGGATCTGGATGTTGAAGCACGGGTGCAGTGGTAAATGCTTCTTTCAACTTTTCGAATGATGCTTGGGCATTTGGGTTCCAACAGAAAGGAACTTTAGAACTAGTTAAGGCTGTCAAAGGAGCTACTGTTTTGGAGAAGGAATGAATAAATCTGCGATAAAAATTTGCAAAGCCTAAGAAAGACTGCAATGACTTGACATTGTGCGGAATCGGCCAATTCAATATGGCCTTCACCTTGGAACGGCTCATTCGAGCACCTAGATTGGTAATGTCATAGCCCAGGAATTCCACTTCCTGTGAATGAAAGACGCATTTCTCGGCTTTCACATAAAGAAGGTTCTCCCCGAGTCTTTGTAGGACTGTAGAAACGTGTTTGACGTGTTCTGAAAAAGATGATGAATAGATCAGAATGTCATCCAGATAAATCACCACAAACCGGTCCATTATGTCCCTGAATATATCATTCATGAAGAATTGAAATGTGGCGGGAGCGTTGCACAGACCAAAAGGCATCACCAAATACTCGTAAAGACCATACCGTGTCTTGAAAGCGGTCTTCCATTCGTCGCCTTCACGAATGCGAACCAAATTGTATGCTCCTCGCAAGTCCAATTTGGTGAAGTAACTGGAAGTACCTAATTGATCTAATAGAACGTTTATCAGTGGTAAAGGATATTGGTTTTTTATGGTGATGTCGTTAAGTGCCCTGTAATCAATACAAGGCCTTAGGTCTCCCTCTTTCTTCGGAACAAAGAATAGAGGAGACGCAGCAGGCGATTGTGATGGCCGTATGAAACCCATCGCTAAAGCTTTGTCAATGTATTCTTTCAACACAACGTCTTCTTTTGGGGTCAGTGAATATAAACGACTTGTAGGGATTTTGGCACCAGGAATCAATTCAATAGGACAGTCGTACTGTCGATGGGGAGGCAATCGTTCTGCCTGGCCCTTGTCAAAGACATCAGCATACTCAGAGTATTCGCATGGTATGGTAGTGTCGCTTTGATGAACCACGCTGATAGTTGAAGCTCCCACCATAGAGGCTAATATGTGTTGCTTGTTTGACACCTCCTGACTGGTAAAGCAATGTTCATTGCAATGAATCGAAGGATACTGGAGCAATCCCGAAACCCAGTCAACGGCGGGATTATGAAGGGTTAACCATGCAAGACCAAGTATGATCTCGTACTGCGGAGCAGCTATGACATCGAAGATGATTTCTTCCGAATGGTTATTCGATAATGTCATCTGAACAGATACCGTCTCCTGGGTTACCATACCAGAAGTCAAAACAGATCCGTCCCCGGTATTAACCGTTTCAGGTTTGTTCTTGTTTACAAGGGGTATGGAACAATTCTTGGCATATGTGATGTCTATGTAATTGTTGGTGGCTCCGGAATCAACCATGGCCTTGGAAACCAATTCTCGTTCACCACAACGTAACGTCACCTCAACAATTACGGGTGCGTGTGTAGGAATGGTACTGGAGTCCGATGAAACACTCGACATAGGGACTCCTGCTATTGTCGAGTTTTGGCGTTTCCCGAACGCTTGATGGGTTTTTTAGGACATGTCGCCAATAAATGCTCAGATGAACCGCAATACATACATAAATGGTTCTTTCTTCGGTTTTCTCGTTCTGTATTGGACAACCGGCCTCTCACGACGCCAATCTGCATGGGTTCGGGGTCGTTAGAGAGGACTGACGGTGTCTCTGAACGCCCCGAGGCTTGCATGAAAGGCTTTTTCTCTCCTTTCCGAGCATTCCTTCGGGCATCGATTTGTAAAACCAAATCGAGCAACTCTGTGAATCCCGTAGGAACCACCGGAACTGTAGATAAGGCATCTTTCAGTTCTTCTGAAAGACCCTTGTAGAAAACAGCCGTTTTCTTGCCGTCAGGCCATTGAGTTTCGGCTGTTAGTTGATTGAACCGGGCAATGTAAGGCAAAAGAGGCTGATTGCCTTGTTGTAGATTAAGTAACTCCAGATCCATGGCTTGAGTAGCATAACGCATGTCAAAGACTTTACTCATAGCAGCCAAGAGATCGTCACAGTCGTACAACAAAGGGCTATTTGTTTCCAACAAAGGGTTAGCCCAAGCAGCAGCTGTGCCCCCTAAATGGGAAAGCACGAATGCTGCTTTTGTGGTTAGGTCAGGAAAAGATGTAGGACGGCAAAGAAAATGGAGTCGGCACTGATTAACGAAGGTTCTATAGGTTTTGGGATCACCAGTGAACCGTTCCGGAGGGGCCAAGGGAAACTGAGTGGGCATAACCACATTAATAGTTTCCTGTGGGGGTGTCATAGTCCCCGATCCAGATGCAGTGGCCATTGGAACCTGTGCTCCCTGAGGACTACCGTGCATGGCGTCTTGCATAACGTCCATACGGTGCCGTAACATGTCCTGTGCCGTAACCATTTCATTTCTCAAATCGCTGATCAACTGAGTCAAAACAGCTAAAGGATCCGTACCCTCCATGGCTTCTGATTCTGTCAGAAAGCACCAAAGTATTAACTGAAAAGGATACGGTACTCAAAAGGATACAGGTGGTAGGGTCTTCCGGATCCCTGTTCGCGCGTTTTGATAGTTGTGAAGTCAAGTTAAGACCTTCCAAATGATACAACTCTCTGACCGGTAAAACAGGCAGAGCGATGGATCACTGGAAAGGGCGTGGGTAAGGTATAGGAAGTCAGCCTAGAACAAAATAAAGTATCATGAATAACTGCCCCAACATGGGTATGATGGAATAGAAAATGTCATGAATGCACACACTGACCTTGAGTCTAGGGCAGACGAATCCAGCAGAGTCTCTTGAGGAATCCAAGGTAGAACAAACGACAAGGAAGGGAAGATTAGTAAGGGAGACTTATCCCGAATGGAACGAGGCTCACGCTAGATACCGGGTTGATGCACCACAGGATAGCGTCCAAAGTACTGTTCACTGTCACCTTCCAATTATCCTTGAAAAGCTTCCTTCCCACGTAGAGTAAAGTATAGAAATGAATCAATCCCCCTGTTAATATCACAGGTGCAGGAGTTGGAAATAGCGCTCCTTTTGAGGTAAAAACAAAGTTCACGCGGTTCTGTACAGCCGCGAAGAAAAGAGCGTGTGCGTGTGGATTTACACGCGATTAGGATTCACGCAGTCCAGGCCAGCAGCGCTCGAAGACAATATATGCGTGTGGATTTTACACGCGAGCAGGATTCACGCAGTCCAGGCCAGCAGCGCTTGAAGATAGCGTGCGCGTGTGGATTTACACGCGAGCAATATATGCGTGTGGATTTTACACGCGAGCAGGATTCACGCAGTCCAGGCCAGCAGCGCTTGAAGATAGCGTGCGCGTGTGGATTTACACGCGAGCAGGATTCACGCAGTCCAGACCAGCAGCGCTTGAAGATAGCTTGCGCGTGTGGATTTACACGCGAGCAGGATTCACGCAGTCCAGTCCAGCAGCGCTTGAAGATAGCGTGCGCGTGTGGATTTACACGCGAGCAGGATTCACGCAGTCCAGACCAGCAGCGCTTGAAGATAGCGTGTGCGTGTGGATTTACACGCGAGCAGGATTCACGCAGTCCAGGCCAGAAGCGCTTGAAGATAGCGTGCGCGTGTGGGGTTACACGCAACCAAACAGCTCCAGGAATCAGCGTGTGACGGAAAACACGCTATAGAAGGCCCAAAAAGTAGCTGTAGTAACCTGCAAGGATGCAGACCGGAGGGTCAGCTACACAACGCCAAATGATTCGATCAGAAGCAGCGAGTGAAGTTTCCACGCTGCTTAAATACGTAATGCCGTAGTTCACGTGACGAAGCAGAATACACGTGAAGTTAGCGACGTGAAAAGTGCAAACGTCGTTTTCCCGGCAACGTATCGAACAACCGCCATTTGGAATACAACGGTCTAGCTGTTCTAGGAGCGTAGGAGGTAGGACAACGTCCAGCATGCATGACAGGTATCTCCTGTGTGGGTTCCAAATCGGGATATTCATGTACGCATCCTGAAGATACACGATGCTGAGCCAATCGCCCATCTGCAATGAGGAGCGTATCTGGCTGGGCGTGATCATCTTGAATTTCTCTTGGGGTAGGAAAAGATTGAACTGGGAAAGGTCTAGGATGGTGCGCAGGCCAGCCTGGTTTGGTTTGGGCACCGTAAACAGACAGGAGTAGAAGCCCTCCCCTCGCTCCCCAAGGGGAACGGGTTCCACAGCTCTGAGGTCCAGAAGTTTCTGAACTTCGGCTTTGAGGGAGGGCGAGCCTGACAGCTGAAAAGGAGGGTTGAGGTGTGGGGTAGGGGGTAGAGGTAAGCGGAAGCCCGCTCGAGCGACTGACAAGACCCATCTGTCTTCTGTGATGGTCTGCCACGCGTCCCAATGAGACGCAATGCGTCCTCCCACTGGGGTCTCGTGCAAGTGCAGAAAACCCTCATTTAATAGGTTTATCGGTGGCGGTGCCACCTGATCCTGAGGAGGAGGCTCAAGTGCGGGAGAAAAACTGCATCCGTTGTTGCCTACGGCGGTTATTCCCCACAGGGGTATCCACTCTCTGCGAGATTTGCGGTCGAGGAAGCCCCTAAAGCCAGAGGAAGGTCGACCTTGCGACAACGGTCTCTGGGTTTTGAAAGGAGCCTTAACCAGGACAGACAATGACTTAGTTGTCTGAGTGCGATCCTTCGTCTTGGTGAGCTCTACATCTGTTGTAGAATGAAAGAGCTCCTTATCATCGAACGGAAGGTCCAATACCTTGTCCTGCATTTCTTTTGAAAATTTAGTGGCATGCAGCCACGCCTGCCGTGAGGTATCAACCCCCAGCATAAGGCCCCGAGCCAAGGTGTCTACGTGGTGAGCCGCAGCCTCCAGGAGATCCTGGGCCAAGACCCTGGCGTCGGATAGGCCTCCTTTTGAAGTCTTCCAGCTTCTCGACCGGGATAAACTCCTCAAACTCCGACAGACCTTTCCATATCCGCATGTTAGCTCCCGCTAATATCAATTCAGCGTTGGCTTGCCTGAGCTGCAAGGCTGAAGATTTTCCGAGGGAGTCTAGGAGCTTGTCCTTCTTTCCCAGAACCTGAGTAGCCATCATGGAAGAGGATGCTGCAGGCCTGGACTGCAAAGTGGCCGCAGCCACCACTGTGGAGGAGGCAGGCGAACAAGTCGACAGGGCCACCTCTTCCGAAGAATGCAGCCTGTATCTCGCGTCAATTTTCTTATTGACAAAAAGTCCAGAGTGTGGCTTTTCCCAGACTCTGCGGACCTCGGCCAGAACGTCCTTCTGCAAGAACAGGCCAGTACGCTCCAAGGGAGACCGGGTGAATGCCCCAGAAAGCACGCCCTCCTGCGGAGCGTGTGCCTCGGGCACCAGAACATCTAAGAAACTCATCATGTCCAGTACCCGGTCATGAAAAGCTCTGATAGAGCGGGGAAGATACTCGTTGCCCTGATCGCCTTGGGCGTCATCTGACAGGTCAGGATCCTGCTGAGCCTTGTCAGGCACTGCCTTGTCACCGGGGACAATGGAGGCAAAGGCGGAAGAGTCAGGGGAGGCACCGTAGACAAGGGAGGCGCCGGTGGAACCACCGGAGGAACTGGTGGAGCCGGAGGCGCAGGTGGATATATCTCCCTGAAAAGCCCTTTGAAGTATTCCCTCGTGGGGTCGGTACGCATAAGTGGTTGAAATTTACTGAAAAAGGCATCCTCCAGGGACTGTTTCGGAACCTGAGGCGGCCTCTCATGAGGTGGACAAATCCAGGGACGTAACGGGGAAGGGTGCCACACAGGCCCCTCCACCGACGTATTCACATAAATCAAAGGTGCCGACCCCACAGGCAACAAAACATTGTGCGGAAGAGGCATCAGGGCGTTCCAATCATAAACTGGCCGAAAAGGATGCGCACAAGGGACTCTATGTTCACCCAAGGGACCAAGCCCTATACCAGAGGCCGATGGCGTAGTTGTAGGGGTAGCACCTAAAATGGCCACCGCGGTCATGGCGGGAATGGGTGCCATTTTGTCCTCATCTGAGGGGATCTGCGACGCGTGAGGAAGTGAGGCAGGGGTCCCTGTCGATGGATCAGGGGTCTTAACTTGAGCCTTAACATAAGGAGCCGTTGCAGAGCCGGTACTGCGAGGCCTGGAATGTTTTTGTGACATACTAACCGCCAACTTAGCCTTCAAAGGAAGGACCTCGGCACTGCCGGTAAAAGAAGAACTTTGCTTCTTTGCCCACTCAACAGGTCTGGTGTTGCCGCAAGAGCGGGAACGGTGAGAAACAGCTTTCACCGACAAGGCCTTCTCAGGCCTCTCAGAACCGTTGGTAGCTTTAGCCTCTGAACGAGGGACCTCGGACCCAGGCCTGGTAACAGCCTTATCTGCGGGGGCCTCGAACATCCGTTCGGTAACAGCAAGCCCACCCAAGGCCTCGGGGCACACCCCGGTCTTATTTTTGAGGGAAGCCGACAGAGATACCTCAGAGCAAGCTCCGGTATCCCACGACTCGGTAGAACTGAGTCTACAAACAACCCCCACAGGAGGGTCCTCGGAGCATACTTCGCTATGCACAGGCCCCTTACGGAGACCCTCGGAGAAAACTCTGGTAGAATTATTAGGCCCAACGGGCACCTCAGAGCGATCAACGCCCCTCCCGGTCCGAGAGGAATTGGAAAGGTAGCCCCCGGCCGGGGTGCTCTGAAAAGTAAAGAACTTGCCAGGCGTTTCTTCTTCTCGTCGATGAACGCCTGAAAATGCGAAGGAGGAGTTCGTCGGAACACCTCCTCCCACCGCTCCAACCGACGTTGAAGTGCCCGGACCAAAAGAGAGTCGCAGTAAAAACAGGAGTCCCAACGGTGATCCGGACCCAAGCACTCTAAACAAAGAGGATGGGTATCCGCCCCCTCACGAAACGACGGTGACACGATGAACAATCTGGAAAGTCTAGTTTGAAAGACATAGACAGACTAGTACATGATCGCTAGCGAGAGCCAGAGAGGAAAAAAGGGAAGAAAATCTTCTGAGGATGCAAGTGCCGAACGAGCGGAGAAAAGGACTGATGGGCGATGCGCGGGGCGGAGCCAATGTGGGCGGGGTTACGGCCGCATGCCGGGCTCTGCGCAAGAAAGAGAGGAAGGACACATTTTTGGAAACATCTGGATGCTTTTTACAAAGTGCTCCAGTCCCGTCCCACAGGACGGAGAGATGTCCGATAAGTATGGAGGAAAGGGGATGGGACGTAGGAGTACATATTTTTTATGCAACCTATGTAATGTTTTTATATGCTGTGTATCATTGATATGGTTTTAATAATGTTCTTAAACTGTGTGTATAAGGTTTTTAATTAACCAATTTGCAGAATAAAGATTTTTTTTTTTAAAACCGAGCTGCATAGTGAAGTAACTCAACAAAGTGGCACCCCTTGGCCAGAAAAGTGGCCCGTTAGAAATGAGAAAATGGGCCTACACTAGCATTTAGCATTTTTGCAAAGTTCTTGAATCACAATGTAATAAAATATGTAAAGCTGTGAATTATTGACATTGAGTAGGAGTTACTTAACCGTGGAGTGTAGTTTGGGAGTGGCACGCATGACTAGCACGGGGGGTGCATTGAGTGTGTTGCCCTAGGCACCAAATGGACTAGAAACTGCCCTGGGTGGATGGGCTCCTTTTTGTCTCCATGGGACCTCAAATGCTATCTTTTAAGGAATAATTGGGGAATCATTTGCTGTAGGTGAGTGACCAGTGACTATTCACTCCCACTGATCATCTGTTTTGGCCAAGTATTAGTTCTGTTGTCTCTGCTTGCTCTTCATAAACCTCCAGTTAATCCTGTCTTCTGTGTATAAAATGGAGGATGCATTACAGGGCGGGGAGTGGGGAAGGCAGCTCCACTTTGGATGCTTCGATTATGTATTGTTTTAGGATGTCTTGCATTTGTAGTATTTAATTAATAACATAAATATCTTCCATTTCCAGATCTAAACACACTATTGTGTCATCCTACTCTGCAAAACCTAAGAAGCCCAGGCACCAAAAGGTAGATAACCGCTGTAGTTTGTTTGTCTGCACCGGTTGTTCAATGCTTCTGAGATAGCCTGTCTCCCACCCTGCGTTCTTGGACCCTTCATGTCCCCCTTTCTCCTGTCTTTTCTCCATTCCTCCCTCCTGCCTCTTCCTGAAAGTGGTGTCCAGATCCAGGTTTAGCATCCAGGTCTGTGGCTCAGTGGACTAGTGCATTCTCTAGAAGGATCCTTGTGTGTGTGTGTGTGACCTCAACGTCACTAGTTTGAATCCCTGCAAGTCCACCCAGACCTTCAACCATGCAAGATTAACAGAATGAGGCGCTGAGTTGTGTAACAATGAACATCTGTTACCTTCTGTCTATAACACAAAAATACACCAGTGCATGTGGGGGAGAGGGTGCACTCTACATATAGAGACATTATGTTATGTTAATCCTCTTCTCAGCGCTGTCCTAGTAAACTTAATTGGTAATTTGCTAGTGGACCTGTATGGTGGATCACAGCACTTTGCTACTTTGCTATGAGGGTGGAGGAGCAGAGTTTACAAGTGAATTAAATGGGCACATTGGTAATTACAAGTAGTGTTGGTTGTTCTCTTCCCAGATCACCTGGGGAAGCAAGGGATTGATGTAAAGCCTTCATCGGGAGCCGCTGAATAAAACAGAACACAAGATCTGCACTTTGGTGGGTGTTGTTTTGTGTCTACGCACGAAAGAGTGAGCATTCTGGAGGGGAATTGAGAGCATGCGGTAGTCGATGGAAATGATGGTATAGTGTGCAGAAGTATAACAGAACCACACTCCCCTTGCCTGCCCACCCACTAGAGGGGTCACAACATGAGGTGATAGAAAAGGAAGCCCCCGCGCTTGTGAAGGAAGATGGGTCAAGGACAGGGACATGCCCTCTCAGGTGATCTAAGTATTGCAGCCTCCTGACATCATCTGCATCCCTTATTTATTAACTTATTGTCCCCAGTTATAGGAAATAATGTCCCACTGGCATTGTTAGGTGCTGGGATCCCCTATTGGCTAGCATCCTGTGTGCATTCCTGATGAAGACCCACTTTGAAGCACTCTCCCACACATTGCCCTGGGAGGGAAGCTCCAAGATGTGGCTCCATCAACTGGGTCTAGATCTTCATCAAGTCCTCACAGCTCACACCCTGCAGATATTCTTGCTAACAGCAGCACGATTCAGTCATAAACGTAACAAACTCTGCATGACGTGCTATGTGTGGGATCTAAATTCCAGATCTTGGCCCATCCTGGCAGGAGGGGTGAGGGATGGACCATATCCATTAATGCCTCAATCACTGATGTGACGCAACCTTTATGTGAAATATAGCATTAATAGTCTTGGTTTTAGGCCAGGGTAACCTGTCCTTGGTGTTAGGGTACCACCTGCTGCGTAGGAACGTAGATATTTTAGAACCAATATATTTTGTTTTCAGGGATATCTCTCTTGCTCATACCCACACTCACCTGACTGTAAAATCATGATGTCATCTATTACATGTGAAAGTGGGCAGCAAAGATAGGTAAACCTACTTGTTCCAAGGAGGCGGAATCCAGATTTTTCTTTTGGAAAATGTGTTGCTATCTTGGGAGCTTTGCTTAAACTCGATGCTGGTTATTGTCCTCATTGTTCCTCAGCCGCCCTGTGCTTCTCGATGCCGTTCTTTTCCTCTTCTTGCCCCTATACATTGGAACACTCTTCCACATCTCTCCGTGCATCCTCTACCTAACTGAATTTTCTTTTCCAATTAAAAGCTCCTTCTTTCTCTTTCCTATAGTCAGCTTTGATCACTAATTTGGTTATTGTGCTTCATTTTTATTGTACCATTGCATTTTAAATGTTTGTAAAGCTCTTTGGTGAACACTCTCAATAAATGTATTACAAATACAAAATACAACTGCCTTAAAAACAGATATAAACAATTGTACCCTTCTTATGAAATAATTATTTATTAATGTGATGAGTTCATATTACACTTTGCACATTTAAACATGTATTACAAAACATATAACACAATTTATCGTAAAACTACAAATCAATAATATATGCATTAATTTCCATTGAATCTAAAGAGCAGTTCATCACTAATAATGTAGCATAACTTTCTGCAATATTCATGACGGCTCCTACTTGAGCTCCTAAAATAACATTTGGACCTTAACATTTTTTGTTTTATTGATTCAGGCTCATTCTGAGCAAGACGATAAGTCATTCTGTTCTCTTACGAAATCATCATCTTCCATACACAGTGTAAAGCAATGTGCAGTGCCTTATTCTCGGTTTTCAAGCAGTGCTGCCAGAAACTGTCATCTCTTATCCCGTCCTAACGATTAACAAAGCCTCCCAGGACAGACCTGTATAATGATCCCTTTTCCCTGCATCCTCCCAGGACAGACCTGTATTATGATCCCTTTTCCCTACATCCTCCCAGGACAGACCTATATAATCCCTTTTCCCTACATTCTGCCTGTACAGACCCGTATAATTATCCCTCTTTCCTACATCCTCCCAGGACAGGCCTGTATAATGATCCTTTTCCCTACATCCTCCTAGGACAGACCTGTATAATGATCACTTTTCCCTACATCCGCCCAGGACAGACCTGTATAATGATACCTTTTCCCTACATCCTCCCAGTACAGTCCTGTATAATGATCCCTTTTCCTTACATTCTGCCAGTACATGCTAAGCTGTTTCCCCCATAATCGATAGTTTACACAATCCACATGTTTTTTGATTTTGGGCTACCTCTTTCAGGTCCTATTACTGTCAGCATTGATAAACTGTTTGTGCCAAGAAGCATAGAAGAATGTATGCAATGTGGGGGTGGGAGGGTCAGAGGGGGACACATGGCTCTGGGCAAGGTGATGGTTGTAGCAGTGCCGTGTTCACTGTAGCACACTTAAGGAAGGATAATGAGGCTTGAACTGAAGGCTTTGCATAAGGTGGTTGATGATCTGATGAAGTGTTGAGCTTCTAAAGGGGGCAAGCACAGTTGCCCCGCATGTAGTCAGTCCACCAAATGTTCATGTGTGTGGGGGGGAGCTGCACTGAGGGGAAACATGCATGGTGTTGTTGATAGACTGGTGGACCACAGAGGTCGGAGGAGGTAATCCAGGGGCTGACCCACAGTGTCCTGACGATTGGGGGTTCTGATATGGCTAGCTGAAATGGTATGTCTATGACTTGAAACCATCTTGGAACTGCATTTTCCTGGTGAACGTGCCCAAGCTGCTGACAGTGACATGAACCTAAAGATGACCTAGTGAATAAAGTAATCCACTGGGTAAGGGCCAAAAGGGATGCCTTTTTCCATAATTGGGAGCGACATAGTGGTATGCGAATGGTTGCCAGGCAGGGAGGGATTTGATGTCCAACTAGCTGACCCCAGGATGGTGCGAGATGTTTTATTGATGGAGCAGAGAGCCCTACAAACGCATGATCTTGAAATGTCAATTAAATTCTCACCGCCGAATGAGCAACTGGGTGAGGGAGACGGAAGGGTAGGAGTTCCATTGGGTGGGACACACTGTGATATGCCCATTGTGATATGTCCAATCTAGAGGTTCCACCCAACTTCAACGAGGTGAGGCCACAAGACTGACCCCGCTTTGACAGGTGCTCCTTGTGCCTTGCGAGCTGCTGGCATGCACCAGAGAGGGATGGAGGGATGGATGGTCGGTACACTGGGGCTCATAATGGAGGTACTATCGTTACCAGCTGAGGGACTCTCTGGTGACGTGGGGAAGGGTGTCTCCCAGGACCGTGCAGACTGAGGGGGCGGGCACCCCATCGTTGTGTTGTCAAATGCTGATGTTTTGGTTAAACAGGATATCCTGGGTCAGAAGGATGATGCAGTTGAGTCACCCATTGGAACCATCGTACAACACGGGCATCAGATGTGCACCACATCTTGGAATATTGCTGGTGTTAACAAATATTTGGTGGACAACAAATGGCTTGGTTTATTCACACATTTGAGGTGATTAGCTTACAAAACCTGTGGGCTGCTGAAGCCCCCACTTCCAGGGGTATGCCATGCATGGGATTCCCACCAACCAGGGCCAACATGACCGCCCTAGTGGTGGTTTGCTGACATGGTAAATGTGTCCATGTGCGAGTCAATTAGAGTTACGGATTCAGGCTCTACAGACTTTCTGGAACAACGTCTTAAATCCCTTGATGGGTCTAATATCCTTCTTCTAAACCTATATGTTAGGTAGTCGCAAGGACTAGGTATTGATCTTCTCTGCAGTGCTACGGAGAGAATTGATGCCTGAAGGTCTAATCCAGCTAATTCCTTGCAAACTATCTTAATGGGGATTTTCATCTGCAATACGAGCCTTTAGACAGTATGGTGGAGATAATGGAGGAGGATGATCACCATTGGGTTATAAATGTTTTAAATTCAATCAAGTCCAAGATGCAGTATAGGCTGGTGGAGGAGGCTGCAATGTTGCTGATGGGGGGTTAACCCTAGGGCCTGTAATGGCCGTTTTCCTAGGTATGTGCTGGCCATTGACACATTCGATAATGTCCACTTGCGCAGTAAAATAGAACATCTTGGCAAATCTAGAGGCTTGGCCATCTGTAGCTAATTTCTCCATACACCAGAGAAGCGAGAGTGATCATCATCCGTTCTGGGCATTGAAAGTGACTGATTCTACTGAGTGTTCCGCTGGCTTTAGTGGGCCATGCCCAGCGTAATATCAAGTGGACTAATGTTCATCTACCAATGGCCCCGCCATTGGATTATGGGGGCATTTTTCCTCTTTTACAACATTTCACCACTTTAGAGAGTACTGCACATCTAACGGGACAGAAGGTCACTGCAGACCTGCTGAGGAACCCTGACTCGTTTTTCTCTAAATCACAAAGCCGTTACTTTCCTTATGATTACCTGAACCCCTTGGTATGGTGCCGACTGTAGAGCAGCAAATCTAGCTTTAATTCTACAAGCAAGGCTCCAACGTGCTGTGGGTAGCTCGATTATCCAAGAGACCAGGAAAGCCTACCATTTGCTCCTGAAAGAGAAAGACCAAGCATGGACTGAAGATACTTGGAGCCAACTGCTGACAGCTATTAGCAGCGGTGGGGGGTTCACAGGGTTTCTGAGGAATCATGGGATTATGCCACGAGAATACCAGTAGTAATCAGCAAGGCTGTGTTCCTGAATCTGTGTGGGTCGTTCAGTTTTCAGAACTATACAAGGAGAATAGATCTTTTGTTCGGAATACACAAGGCCCCCTGACCCACACTCCATGTGTGATTGACCTCACTGATGCATCCTTTGTCATCAACTGTGAGGAAGTTAGCAGAGCTCTACAGAAGCAGAAATTGGGCATGTCCACAGGGCCGGATAGGGTCCCTATTCATTTTCACATGTCAGAACCTGGCATATGGGTTCCATATTTGACTAGGCTGTTTAACTCTGTTGTACAAACTAATGTTGTTTCTGTCTCTTGGACACAGGCAGAGATTGTGCTGATTTTTTTTTATTTAAAAAAAAGGCTTGAGGGATCTACTGAGGATCTGCCATCCTCGACTCAGGGGGCAAAATATATGCCAAGTAGTATTGAGCCACCTGGAAGCCTGGATTAGTAATAATCGTATTGGTCACCGTCAGGCAGGTTTCTGCAGTGCCCGAAGCACTGTGGATCAAAACTTGAGGTTGCGCTTAATATTGACAAGTATGCTGTATTAAGGACAATTAAAGTGCATGCCATCTTTGTAATCCTTCGTACGGCTTTTAATACTGTGCCAAGGAGCCGCCTGTGGGAAATTTTACATAGTTTAGACATCCCATCGCATTTTCTGCAGCCATTCAGATACTTTATTCAGGCAACACGGCTGAGGGGCGCTGGGGCACTGATGGGAGCACAACGCAACCCATTAGCATTGAGAAGGGAGTCTGCCAGGGTTGTCTGCTGGCTCCCAAACTCTTTTGCATTTTCCTCAATGGGATTATTGCTGATTGGGTGTCTGCTTGTACTGATGCCCCAAAACTGGCCGGTGATGAAATCCCAGTCTTAATGTTTGCAGATGATGCGGTCCTTCTTTCTTACACTGATAGGCACCAAGAAACAATTTCAGCTCTTCAAGGATTTCTGTGGTCGGAAATGGCCTAGCCATCAATGATGCAAAAACTAAGAGCGTGGTCTTCAGTGTGGGGGTAACGAAGAAACCGAAACCCCCAAGGTTGGAACTGGAAGACGGTTGCATAATCGGGTCGACCACTAGGATTATCTAGGCTTGAAGGTGGCGTCATCCTGCCATTGGGATCTGCACATGGCCAAGGAGCAGGTCTCATTGGCTACATACAGTAGGGCCCTCTAGAGGTTCTCGTGCGACTTTGACAATGGTGCTGTCTGGGTATCTTTGGAAGCCTACAAAGCCCAAGCAAGGCAGGCTACTATCGACCGAGCAGAGCTGTGGGGATATGCAAACTGCTCACTACTATTGAAAATAAATATCCGAAAAACTTGCTTTGTCTCCCTTTGACTGTTATGTTATGTTATGTTATTGTGCTTGTACCGCGCCAAAGCCCATAGGCATCCAGGCGCCGAGAGAACAAAATACAATGAGCAAAAGATTACCGCAGAAGTTTACACTAACACTAATTGAAAAGATACATTTTTAGTTGTTTTCGGAAGGCAAGAAGGTCTTCTGTCTTACGCAGGGATGCAGGCAGTGCATTCCATGCTTTGGCTGCCTGAGTGTGGAAAGCCCTTCCAGAACCTCGGGAGCGTTTCACCCGGTGCTGTACCAGTAAATAGCCTTCAGCCGACCTAAGGTTCCTTTTATGCTGGTAGATGCCAATGACATCCTTTAGGTAAGCAGGAGCATTTCCAAAGATGCATTTATGACATATTATTATCAGTTTAAATTGAGTTCTGCTTTCCGCAGGAAGCCAGTGCAATTTTTTTCTGGCTGCAGTAGTGGGTTCAGAACGCTTCATTTGAAAAATGATGCGGATAGCCTTGTTTTGGATTTTTTGTAGATCCTGAATTTGGGCTTTACCTGCACCGCCTAGAAGTGCATTACAGTAGTCTACCCGTGGCAAGATGACACCTCTCACGAGTTTAATACGGTTTTCGACCGTGACTAATGGTGCGACCTGCCTGAGCACTTTAAGATGATAGTTAGTGCTAGTGCTAATTGCTGCAACATGGCCTTCACAGTCTAAACTGGATTCCATGAAGGTGCCCAAGGTTTTAACTTTCTGCACAACGTTAATAAAACTACCATCAATCCTGATGGCCCAACTTGATTTGTGCCCACCATGGGCCAAAAACCATGAGCTCGGTCTTTGTGGCATTCAGGCACAGCCAATTGGTGGACATCCACTGTTTTATCAGTTGATAAACCGCATTTACTGTGATTTGATCCGTATCATAATCGCCGGTGATGTTGAGGACAAACTGGAAGTCGTCAGCATAGTTACAAAAGAAGGTCTGAAAAAGATCTAATTTGTAGCAAACCCTTTCCCACATTCAGTGCACTCATAAGGCTTCTCTCCTGTATGTGTTCTCTGGTGGATAGCAAGCTCCCCCTTTGTAGAAAACCCTTTCCCACATTGAATGCACTCATAATGTTTCTCACCTTTATTCATTTGCTGGTGGCTGATAACTGTATCATGCAAATGGACGTCATTATCAAATTCAGGGCACTGATAAGGTTTTTCACCTATGTCCTCATGTGGGCAGTAAGTATGTTCTTGAGATGGCAATTGTTCCCACATTTTGTGCATGTGTAACGTGTCTTGCCAGTTTATTTTGTCAGGTTCTCTTAAGCGGAGCCTATTCAATTAACCGTTTCCAAATTCAGAGCACAAATGAAAAATGCTTTTCTTACTGCACGTTGTCATTTTCATGCTAGATATACCGCTCCCCCAGGATTTACAGAATGAACAGGCTTGGTTACTGGATGTTACCACAAAGGGGTTGCATGGATGGAAGCCATCATGTATCAACAGACTTCGCAATCCCAGTTCCTATTTACTCTGAAAGGGCAACTTGACCCCACATTTGTGCACTTCTAAGATGCTTGGAAATTGCATATTCCAACAATGAAGCTTTTCACTGCAATAGTCCAGAGAATCGAACAATCACTGTTGTTGCATTTCTGGGGCAGTCACCTATTAACAAAAAAGGAGAAGCACATTATTAGTTTGAATATGTTCACAATCGCAGGCAGCATATGTAATAAGACTCTACTCAGTAGTAGTGATGTGAACTCCTCACGTAGTAACTTATATGACTTTGAAGTGCCATCTTTTGGGGAAAGGCACCCTAATAGGTGGCAGAGAAGTCGTGCTCCAATGGGAACATTTAGTGGAACAGAGGTAACATGCAGCAGTGAATAATACAAATAATTTTTATTTAGAAATGTTTTGCATCCAAAACACTAGGGAAAAACACAGGCTTGGTGAACAAACATTTTAAATGCATATTTTATATATTTATTCAGAAATTACTAAATTAGCACATGGAAGCTCCCAATTTCCATACACAAACGATAAAAGGCAGGCGTTTGCCACCAATCGGGCGCTTGTTTGACTTGACCAGTCCATTATGTAATCACTGATGACTTGTGTATTGGCCCAAACATGAATAATATAACCCAACAGCACAATCGAGGAAACAAGGACAGAATTGTGATTTAAAGTGGGAAAGCACCAATCTCTTCCCATGGTGAGAATGGCACAGGCCATGCTGCCACTACATTCAAAACATTATGCCTCATTACACGGAAGGCGGTAAGGAACGGGCCTGCGAAGGGACTTTGGGGGCAATTACGGTACCGCAATTTGTGGTACCATAATTGCCGCCTTCCCCATTCCCATTGAGCCCTATGGGGGCTCAATTGGAAATGGGGAAGGGTCTTGGTGAATGGGGAATTACCGCCCTGCCATCCTTGGAATGGGGCGGTAATTCCCCATTTCACAAAGGCGGAATCGGTAAAATACCGGCGGCAACCATGGCACTATTAGCGCCATGGTTACCCCCGTCCGTGTAATGAGGCCCATTGACTTTAAACCTAGATAAGCTTATTTTTTCTGTCAATCCTGGAGATGAGGGATGGATTTGGAGTTTGTGTCAGAGACCAAAAGAATAACATGTATGAAAGACTCTGTGAACTCCACAATATCACCCCATTTGCATTCATAATTTTTTATATAAATGCCCCCTTGCCAAGAACTACATTTAATTGGCCAGAGGGATCCCACTTCCGTTTCCCTGTTCAAAATACCACAGTATTGTTTTCAGGAGGTGGTACACACTCTGGTTTACTGTTAAGGAGTGGGTGTAAATGGGTATGTTACCAGGCTCCACTAACCCAAACCAGACCACTTTTTGAGGATTCTGATCCTTGCACCTTAGGTTCAATCTCAGCATGACCTTGTACCCTCTGTGCTGTGACCAAAAACTGCTTTCATCACATCCCTAGTAACTAATGGGGATGTTGCCCATCACCATTGATATCCACAAATTGATGCCACCATTTAGTGGTTACACACATTATTCCAGTTGATCTACTGTGGAAATTCTACTCAACCTACTCCAGGGGAATCCGCTCAACATAATCCCACAGATCCATGACATAAAAGGGCTAGAATTCCAAAGCCAGCATCTCTTGCAACCCATATGTCAGTGACCCTGGAATAAGATGTATGTACGTGTGAATAGTATGCATAACCCCAACTGTCCACCTGTTGGTCTGCCAGACCTACATTTATTGTGGGTCTAGTGTAGGTATTGTGTGTCTAGTGTAGGTATTGTGTGTCTAGTGTAGGTAGCTATCACAACAGTATATGCGAGAACCTTTGAGCGTTCGAGTATGGGGGGACAAACACCAGTTTGAGGTGACACGATGAAATCATGTTTTGGGAGTGCTCTATGCTCGGAGTGTATAATCCTTAGACGACAAGCTCCCCCTCATCTGTTCTCAGGTGTGTCATCTGTGCAGCCACCACCTTAGGCTGTGCGAGCTTACCCACCCTCCAGAAGCAACACCTCTGGTTATTTATCATCTGCCTCTACCACAAAGTTGACTAGTCTAGTCAAAAAGTTGCCCTACTTCATACCTGGATCGCAACAACCCTTGACGACATCGCCAAAGAAAAGTCCTTCACCCCATCACGCAAGAAAACTACAGCAAAATGGTTCACCCCACTACTCAAAGCCATTAAAGGAAAAACCGAAAACTAGAATCTGAATGGAGGAACAACAACACCGCAAACAAATTGAAATACCTACAACAGATACGTGCATATAAAAAGGAAATACAAAAAGTGAAGAGGAAACATTACGACAACCGAATCTTCAGAGCACCAAACGCTCAAAAAGAACTATTCAAAATCATAAACGAAATAAAAAACCCACCGGCCTGCAACAACACGCCAATCCCATCGACAAAACTTTGCGAGGACCTCGGAGACCACTTCAAAAACAAAATAACCTCCATCCAACACACCATACAAAACAGACCAAGCGTTCACAGCTCAAACCCCACCAACACAGATGAACACGCAAACAAGCTACGAAACTTCCCAGAAATATCAGTTGAGGCTTTCGTCAAACTGGTAAACCAAAGCAACAAATTGTGCTCTCCTGAAGACCCTTGCCCACCGGACATATACAAAACAATTCTCAAACAAGGAACCCCCATGGAATACCACAGGAACCTCCTCAACCTCTCAATCTCAACAGGTAAAGTACCGCAGGCCTTCAAATCGGCTTACATCAAGCCACTACTCAAAGACACAACAGGAAACGTAGAGGACTTATCTAACTACAGACCCATCTCCAACATACCCTACATAGCCAAACTGCTAGAAACGTATGTCTACCAAATAACCCAAGAATTCATAGAAGAGCATTGCCTACTAGACCAGGCACAAGTTGGCTTCAGACCTATGAGAGGAACAGAATCGGCTCTCCTCTCAATATGGGACGACCTAAAAACAAACACAGACAACAGCACCGCCCTGATTCTCCTTGATCTGTCTGCAGCCTTCGACACTGTCAACCACGCCCTCCTCATAAAGAGATTAGAAGGACTAGGGATAACAGACACTGCCCTACTATGGATCAAATCCTTCCTAACAAACAGAACCAAAACCATATGGATGAAACCTTTTAAATCCAAACCTAGAGACTCCACGTGCGGAGTACCACAAGGATCATCCTTCTCCCCGCTTCTATTCAACATCTACATGTACCTACTAATCAAACTCATCAAAAAACACAGCCTCACATGCTACAACTATGCCGACGATACTCATAATCTTCAACATACAAGACACCCGAGAAGTAAACACCACACTAGAGAATTGCCTTCGTGACATATTCAACTGGATGAACCTCAACCATCTCAAAATCAACCCAGGCAAAACGGAGATAATGATTGTTTCAAAAAAGGGAGGAGACATCAACTACATCCCCTGGCCAAGAGAGCTCGGCACCACACCAGAACCATCATCAACTGTAAAAAACCTAGGGTTCCTGATGGATAACAATCTCACTCTGGAGCCACAAGTAAACTCGGTAATCAAGAAATGTTTCTTCCTCCTGCGAGCAGCAAAAAGGATCCTACCGTTCCTGTCGTGCGCCAACAAAACACTTACCATCATCGCTCTGATCATGTCCAGAGTGGACTATGCCAATAGCCTATACCTGGGCATGCCCCAACGACTTCTAAAAAAAACTGCAACGCATACAAAATGCTGCAACCAGACTCCTCCTCAAGCTACCCAGAAGAGAACACATCACACCCGCGCTAAAAATACTACACTGGCTACCACTCAAACAGCGAATAAAGTTCAAGGCCATGTGCATCACGTACAGAGCAATACACAAACAAGGCGCAGAGTTCCTAAGTGACAAACTACGCCTACACCAACCGACAAAAACACTAAGATCAAGCACCGACATGCGCCTGGTACCAAAACCCTACAACAGAAAAAAACTTGGAGGATCGTCTTTCTCTCACCAGGCACCCAAAACCTGGAATGACCTACCTAAGAATATACGGAATACAACAAACCACCTAGCATTCAGGAAACTCCTCAAATCATGGTTCTTCAAAGCGTAACCACAACGGAGACGCACTAGAATGCCCAGACATTAAAACAATGACGAAAATAACTCCAACCTCGACCACTTTCAAATTGGACAAACACTCAAACCAAAGAACCAACCACTCGACAGAGCATAAGACATCATGGAAAATAGCCACAGAGGAAGGCTGCAGAGACTGACCACATACCTAGACCCACACGAAAGCCCAATTGACTCTCCCACTCGTACGTACCGGACGAACATATCCATACCGGCAGACGCATCTAGATAGACGTTGGCTTGCGTCGCATCTGGATAGGATCGATTGAAGGATAACATGCCCGCACCTAGAAAAAACATGAATGCTAACATGTGCCACACCTAGAGTTGTGAACACCAGCTTGCGTGGCGCTCAGATGGAGTTGTGAATGTTAGCATGCCCACACCTGGACGGGTCTCTAGACACTAGCCTGCGCCGCATCTGGGAGGGAGTGTGAATGTTGGCATGACTACACCTGGATGGAGTCCTAAGCGTTGGCCTGCGCCGCATCTAGATGGGAATGTGAGGGCCAACAAGTGCCACACTCAGACAGAACTGTGAATGTTAGCATGGTAAAGGTCAGGTAACCCACTAACTAATATAAGCTCAAACTCTGCATACTTATCTCACTCAAAAAACTCACACAACCATCTCTCGCACAAGCCACACATACTTCACAACACTGCAACAACACATAAACCGGATCCACAGCACATGCGGACTGACTCCAATCCGAAACCCGCACCAAAGCTCAGCACCCGGTGTATACCGAGTTGAAGCTGCCAACAGAACACCACTCCTCTCACTATCCTACTCCCTTCTTCACCTTACTAACCCATCCCACCTTTATCGTTTACAGATCCGCCTGGGGACCAATTCCTTTGGTGACGGTGCGCGTTACAAATCCCTTTAACATTTAACATTAACAAATGTAATGCACAGGTTTTTCCAGATCCTTGCATTGTTTCACAAGTTGGTGAACTGCTCTCAGCTGGACTGTCAGGAATCTACAGCTGAACACTACCACAAGTTGGCAAGGTAATTCTAGCAGGAGTAGAGGCTGTGCAAAGCCCAGGCCATTTGCTTCCCTGCATCATTAATATAGTATCAGCCTGCCGTGATACTGTGGATGACTTTGCCTGCCAGGGCTTGGTCTATTAAACCACACCTTGCTGCTGCCTTCAGCCATGCCCATCTCTCTGTACTCTAGTGCCTGGCTATCACCATCAATGCTTCCTTTTCCCAGGACGTCTGCCCAATGGAGCATCCCACCAGGGTAGGGGCTATCCTGCAGGAAGCCTGAGCAACGGGTTGGTGGGAGATCTCTGGAAAGCCTAGATATGGATTGCTCATTCATTCTCTCCTCAGCCTCAGCCTCACAGGTATTGTGCTGTTGCCTTCCACAGCCCTCGTCCTCTGCATTGGGTATGCATGAGGAACAAGGCATACTCCTCTCCAGACCAGATGATCCATGTCCACTTGCCTTTCTAGCATTCCCCTGCTGGGTAGTGTTGGAAGGTTTGGGAGTCTATGTAGGCTCACATGAGATGCCATTTTGGCAAGCATATAGTCTAAGACGGTGTATATGCAAAGCTATCATAGTATACAATAAGTGGCGAGCACCAACGTTACTTGAGAAACTAAAAAACAAACTGGGGTGACATCTGTGAAGAAAATCACATTAATGTTGGTCACAAATTAATGTATTCTATGCAAATGGACTCCATAAATTTGTTATAAGCAAATCTTTCTCCGTTGGCTAATTGTTGGCTAAGCCCAAATTGTCTTGTCATTACTTACAATCCATTACTGTTGTGTGTTTACGTTAGAAGTACACAAGATAATTAATACACATATTTCCTATAACCTAAAAACCCACATTACATCAGTCTTTTATTAAAATCATCCATTTTAATTGATACACTCTAGAAAAAGTAAACTCAGAACAAAGCTCTAAGTACCTCGACGCCACAGGTCCACCAACCACTTGTAAAACACAAAGTCAAGAGACCTGCATTTTTACTGAATGATTCAATGATCTTTCTTTAATAGAGCGGCCCGAAAGCCTTAATTAATCCATCATTCTGAGATGAGCTAGATCAACCCTAACTTTCTCAAAACCACACAAACTTAAGGCTAATCAAATAATATGCCAGCAAACCTCTATTACAAAATGACATTTTATTTTACAACAAAACAATGTAAACAAACAAAATCTCAACAATTCATATCATTCAAATACCACGGGAACCTATGTGTGCATCATCGTGCCAACTGTTTAGCCTAAACAGTTGGCACGATGAAATCTCTTGGCACGCTGAAATCCGCGCCTCCCTGAAATCTCCTCTTCTCCATCCCCCGCCCTGACCTCCTTCACTACCTTCACTTCTCTCTTACGTCCCTATTCTCCCTCCTGCGCACCTTTCCTACCCCCTCCGTTTCCCTCTTATGCCTCCTCATATCCCCTTGAAACTTCATCTATATTCCCCATGTTGACTCCCTATTCTCTTCCCTTACTCCTCTACCCTCCCTTCACCTTTCTACTACCTAGGTAAATTGTTTCATTGGTTTGTTTCATGTTTGTAAATATGCATCTATTTCATTATTCTTTGCAATCCTGTTATAATGTAAAGTGCTTTGGATTAAAGCGCTATATAAACCTAATAAATACAAATAATAGACTTCACTGCAAATCAATGGAAACATTTGAGAACACTAATGAGATTGTTATATTTTTTTCATAACATTTTACTAGGTTGTACAATTCAGCAATACATCAACAACAACATTGTGATTGATAATCTCAACGTTCAGCAATATACATTTGTGTGGAAGATAGGTTATTAGTCGGCGTTAGGTAGAACTCCATTGTCCAATACTATATTTGCAGGGTAATTCATAGAATCCAGCGCACAAGTAGCGCACGCGGCTGGCGCACAGCGTGCGCCTGCGATAGTCTGCGCCAGGCACGTGCGCTAAAACAGATTTCCGCGCACAGCGTATTCATGGATTTCAAGCTCCCAAAACAGCCGTGGCGCAGAGAATCGCAGCGAGCCTGCAGCAGCGCCAGTAACGCCCCCAAGAACGCCCTCGCGCACGGAAAAGCCATCAAAAGCGCTAAATCATCGCTAAGGGCTGCGCTAACCCCGGACCACTTCACAGGGCAGGCAAACAAGGAAAGCAAAGCGGGCAATCTCCAAATCAGGAGTACGCGGGAAGTACTACACGCGACTAGGCAGGGAACGTGAATCACAGGGGTACGCGGGAATCATCACACGCGAACAGCCAGGGTGCGTGTATTACAGGGGTAGCGGGAAGTTCAACACGCGATTGGCCAGGGAACGTGAATTACAGGGGGACGCGTGAAGTAGAACACGCGATAGGCCAGGGAACGTGTATTACAGGGGTACGCGGGAATCATCACACGCGAACAGCCAGGGTGCGTGTATTACAGGGGTAGCGGGAAGTTCAACACGCGATGGGCCAGGGAACGTGTATTACAGGGGGACGCGTGAAGTAGAACACGCGATAGGCCAGGGAACGTGCATCACAGGGGTACGCGGGAATTATCACACGCGAACAGCCAGGGTGCGTGTATTACAGGGGTAGCGGGAAGTTCAACACGCGATGGGCCAGGGAACGTGTATTACAGGGGGACGCGTGAAGTAGAACACGCGATAGGCCAGGGAACGTGTATTACAGGGGTACGCGGGAATCATCACACGCGAACAGGCAGGGTGCGTGTATTACAGGGGTAGCGGGAAGTTCAACACGCGATTGGCCAGGGTACGTGTATCACAGGGGTGCGTGGGAATTATCACATGCGAATAGGCTGGGTGGGCCCCCACAGGTGTACCCTGTACACCCTCCCCGGCCCCTGCAGGCAGCCCACAAAACAGTGGACTACCCTGCACACCTGATCATGTCCCCCTGCACCCCCATCCACCAGGGGCACCCTCCACCAGGCCCCCACCCATGTCTCCCACCACCCCCACCCCCCAGCAGTGCAGGGGCACCTGCCATCAGGCCCCCATCCATGTCTCCCACCACCCCCAACCCCCATCCACCAGGGGCACCCTCCACCAGGCCCCCACCCATGTCTCCCACCACCCCCACCCACCAGCACTGTGGGGCACGTGGCCAGCAGGCAGTCAGGCAGCAGCCGATGGCAGGTGGGAGCGTGCTCAGGCTTCTTGGGGACTTAAATTTGGCCTCCTGGCCAGGAGCGTGGTCTTTCGTGTTAGAACGCGTGGACAGCCTGATAGGGAGTGATTTTGCACCTGAAAACCCCACACTCATCGCGCGAAAACCCGTCACCAGCATATGTGCGTCAATAGTTACCTGCACGTGCAGTGTCAAAGCGTGTGATTGGTGAAAAGTGAGCGACACGCAGGAGTGTCGAAGCGCGTGATTGGTGAAAAAGGATCCACATGCAGGAGTGACAAAGCGTGTGATTGGTGAAAAGTGAGCGACACGCAGGAGTGTCGAAGCGCGTGATTGGTGAAAAAGGATCCACATGCAGGAGTGACAAAGCGTGTGATTGGTGAAAAGAGAGCTACACGCAGGAGTGCCAAAGCGTGTGATTGGTGAAAATGGGCCAAGCACGTACACGCCGTAAGTGACGATGTACGTGTGGGCCTGTATAAAAGGTAGTGTTGAACACAATTTCCTTGTACGTGCTTTTCGTGGAGAGCGAGTGGGTGAATTCGGTACTTCTTGTCGTTTCACACGCGATTTACTTCACAGCGTTTCCAGTTCGTACTCCCTGTTACCTCTGACAGCTCTTTTCTCTTTTTCCTCTTGTACTGGTTTTCCTGGGCCTGTTCCCTCAAACAGTGTCCCCTTCTACAGTTGTCCTGTCTCCTCAGACAGCGTACACCTCTTCTTTTGGCGGGGGTGTTGCCAACCAAAAGTGCTATTTTTTCACGCTCTTTTACCTGGCAGACGGTGAGTCACGCACGTATCTAACATCTGTGCTTGCCCCGTGTGTAGCCTACCCCTTCAGAGGTCAATCTAGGCCGCGTGTGACACGCATACGTTCATTGTGTTACTGGATGCCACAGCGTAGTGCAGGGTTTTCCATCAGCACACGTGGTCTAGGAGGGGTATTGTGCACGTTCCTTAACTTTTTTGGGGTGCCTGTGCGTTGCGTGACCCGTCATCTTTCCCCAGGGGTGTCATATAGCCTTGCCACTGCACTAGGGTACGAATACCATCTGGTACCCAACGCCTTTGACACCCAATTGCCCAGGACAATTGTGCACACCCACTCCCATACGCACAATACCATCAGTGCCATGGTTGGGAGGCGTGCAAGCCGTAAGGGTGGCAAAGGTGGCCGAGCCACACGTGGTGGCCGTGGAGGATCCAACAGGGGACGTGGTTGTGACTTGCAGGGCGCCCCTGTTCCCCCCCAGTTGAGAGTCATGTGGCTGATACCAACCCTGATCAGCCCATGTCGGACCAGGCCATTGTGGCACCAGACCTGTCCGAGGGTGATTCCATCGCTGACATCCAGGTCAGCAGGTCCACTGCACGTGCACCGGTGCACATTGGTGTCATCAGGGCACGCGCATCTATGCCAGATAGGTCATCTGCTGGCCCCCGTAGCCAGGGTGTGGCTCAATCCACCCCACCTCTCATACACCCTGCCAAGACTGTGTCGGTCCTAGTTCATGCACCTCAGATCAGGCCTGACCCCATCCCACTACCCCCAATGCCTGCACCTACTCCCATGCTGAGTGGGCAATCACACACACCCAGTACAGAGTCCACCACGGCTCCTGCCCCTAGTGTCCACAGCGGCGTAGGACACTCTGGATCCCCACCCCCTTCCAAGCGCAAGAGGAAGAGTGCACGTCCGGCACAGGCTGATGCCCCAGACACGGCTGCACAGTCCGGCCCATCAAGGAAGCCAAGCTTCACAGACGCCGAACTTAATGCACTTGTTCAGTATGTGTCAGATCATGATAGGGAAATGGTCATCGTTGCAGGGTCCAAGACCACACATGCCAGACGCCAGGCACACTGGCAGACCATTGCTGACAGAATAAGTGCCCTTGGAGTAGTGAGGCGCACAGCTAGTGATTGCCAGAAGCGCTGGAATGACCTTAAGCGCAGGGCAAAGGATAAGCTGGCCTCAAGTCATGCCGCAACCTTGGTGACTGGAGGTGGGTCCCCAGCACAGGAAATAGAACTCACACCACACGAGTCCGTAGCTGGATCCTACGTCACCGAGGGACAACTCCAAGGTGTGGGAGACCTCCCTGATTACGAGGCATCATCCGGTGAGTGCACATGCATGTGTGTATTATCCATGTGCATGGTGTGTGTGTGAAGCATTCATGTTGGGTGCCTGTCAAGGGGGTGTGTGGCAGAGTTGATAGTGGCACCCATGTGCCTCATCCAGTATGTTCAGTGCAACACCATCTGGCCACAGCACTATCCCTACTGGCAACAGTGCACATATGGGCCAACACCATGGAAGTTGCCCTTGATTAGTAATTTTGTCACTACATTGTTGCTCATACTCCCCTGTCTATTCATCTGATGTCTTACATACCATTCCTCTCCTTTCCCCCAGCCATTCAAGTTTCATCTTCACATGCCTGACATGCAATGATACCACATGCTAATGCGTCCTCTGTATATAAATGCCTACCAACATGCAGTCATACTGTGGATGTAGCCTTGACATCCACCTCCTTCCTGGGTCCTTTGGTACCGTCTGGTTTCGAGCCCCATTCCCTCACACTCCATGCTGCTCTTCATGGTCTATCTTCCATGACTTCTACAGTTCAGACCATCGTGCCCTACGCACCACACCTGCTTGCCAAAAGTCAAATGAGGGCAGCCTGCCCTCCAATGCGACCCACCCTATTGCTGACCAGTGCATCTGAGCCTACTCTAAGCTAACTCTCACTGACATCTGCTCATACATGCCTTTGCCTGTCCCATAGACCCTTCACATGGTCCCTGTCCTCTCTCCTTGCTCCTCTTCCACCATCATAGGTGGGACCCGTTGGGGTGTACTCCTGGCCTCCTTCCAATCCTCAGATACCACTATTGATGTGCATGGTAATGGGAGCGTCTCAGTCCAAGGCCCTTAGGCCAACCTCAATCTCCTTGAGAAATGCTACCCACATCTCATCAACTTCCTTACCTCTCCTGCTGTCCCCCCTCCTCTCTCCTCATCAATCCTGCACTGCCTCCCTGCACCCTCCCATGAACCTTCTCCGCCTCCCACTCCAACTCCTACACATGCGGCACCTCTGATCTCTAGCACTCCCCGTAAGTCCTACAAGGCTGTCAACCTCCTCCACAATTACACTCCTTTCACTGCGGCTGCATCAGGCATTCCTCCGATAACTGTCACTTACATGAGGTTATGCACCTTGACATCCTTGGTCTCATGGAAACATGTCTGACGGCCAGCTCTGTCTGCATCCTTGACCCTCTCCTTGGCCCGCCACTACTGTGCAGGGGGGGTGTGCCCTTGGCTTCCCTGAGGGTATTCCTGCCACTGTCACACCTACTTAGACCTACTCCACTCTGGAATGGCTTGTGTGAGGTTTCTGTCCACCACACCTTGACATTCTCAAACAGTGCGTACTGTGTCTGGGAAAACTGGTCAAATGTACTACTTCCTTTCTGAGTGTCCTCACCTCTCCTCCTCACTCATGTCCCCAGACACAGAATTCCTCATCCTTGGTGCGGTACGCATCCACCTGCATGCCTGTTGACGCCCCCACGTGACCTTTCTGTGACCTCAGCAACTCCCTCTCACCCTCTAGACTCCCGTCTGTCCCTACTCATTCTGCAGGGCACACTCTTGATGCTCTGATCTCATCTGACTTTCCCCTCTCCGTCCATCTCTGCACTCCTCTCTCCTGGAGTGATCACATTCTCCTCTCCTCCCAGCTCACCCTCAACACCCCACAGGCAAAGCCACCCTCACCACTGTCACACACCTTCTTGGTATTCCGACCCATGAAGTGTGTGTCAGTCGAGGCTCATGCTGCCAAAATCTCCCCCCCATCCAGCTCCCCCTTAGGCTCACTCCCATCCTGACAGGGCCCACTCCATGCTCCACTCCATGTCAGGTACACTGGATGTCTTTGCCACGGTCATGACCACCTGTCTGAAGCCCCATGCCAATGCAGAGTCCTGGCATGACTCGGATCTTGGGAACCCAAACCACAGGTGCCGGGTGGCAGAGAGGGAATGTCCTGCATCATGGCCATCCTCTGGCAAACTGGCCTGCCACATGCTCCAAAGGCAATAGCGCCTCACCCTTCTCACCAAGATGAGATCCCCAATCCAAGGGCACATATCTGCGGCATGTGACAACTCTGCAGGACACATAGAAATCTGAAAGGACCTTGCCGAGCCAGAAGCAGTGTGTACCTCCCCTGTCCCCTCCGAGCCCACAGCACAGCATGATTGTCTCTGTACCCCTATAGGCCACCCCCCCAGCACTTGTCTGCGCCTAACACCATCTGCCCTTGACGTCAAGTCCTACTTACCTTGTACAGCACTTCCAGCCGCCACTCCCCCTTGCACTTCATTGTGCCACCCACCCCTGCACTTGCGTGACATGAATGACACCAGCACCAGTAGTATTGTTGACTGGCATCCCCTTCTGCCCCACCACCCCTCAGTGCTCCGCTGCACCTACAAACATTACTTGACCGGTGCTTCACGAATGCAAAATTATTCCGTTACAGGTGTTGGGGAGGTGGAATCACAATGTTTACTGCATTATGTTGATGTAGACAAGGCACTGTGCATCGTTGCCAATTTGGACTAGCAGATCCATGTACAACATGTATACTAATTGATGTGACGATGCAATGTCAGGACCAGAGTGGTTGAAATCCAAAAAAGTAGCCCTCCTCTCCCTCTTCACTTGGTGGCTATGTCACATGCCATGTGTGTGATGGCATGTGCCTTTGACATGGCAATCACCGCCCAATGTGTGATGGCAGTGCTAGGCATCAAGGTGAGCAGGCGTTGCTCTCCAATCAGTACATAGTATGCCCTGAGCCTCCCCTACAGACCCAGTGATGGTGAATGCATAGGAGGACTCCCAGTCATGTAGGACATGTGTCGTAGGACTACTGCCTATGTTGTTCATCAGCCCTTGTTGCATGCCATGGTGCTAATGCCTGTTTCCATTTTTCTCTTTCATGTCTTTGCAGGGGACGAAGCACTTGTTGATGCTGGGGATGTGGTGGTGGAGCCGTCCCAGGAGGGCAACCCGGGCCGACCTACCACAAGTGAGGGACGTGGTGTGTTTGTGGGTGAAAACCCACAAGTGCTGCAGGCCGTGCTGTCGAGGGGTGTCTCTGGGGGTTCCTCCCCCGAGCAGTATTCAGGTGTAGACTCGGAGGATGACACCTATGTGCAGTCGCAGGTGAGTGTTCTTGGGAGAGAATCTCCTCTGTCCGACCCACCTGCAGCCAGGCCATTGGCCTCAATGGGGATGTCAGTGTCGGCAGATCAGCCTCCGGTGGTTACGGATGCAGGGCCACACCACCCAATCTCTGATCCTGTTCCTGGGGCTGCAGATCAGAGAGGGAATGCAGTCCTGCAGCCTGAGGCCTTGCCGGCACAGCAAGGCGCAGTCCGCCTTGCCCCAGGCAGGTGTGGTGCCCGTCAACGTGGTGGCCGTATGCCACCTGGCAATACCGTATGGGAGCAATCCATCTACGGTATGGCCACCCAACAGGCAGCATCATCCGAGATGATTGCACAGGCCATGGATAGGGTGGCCACTTCCATTGTCCCCCCAGAAAGGCTGATGGAGCGACTGGAGCAGGCTACAGAGTCCATCTGCCAGGCACACAGGGAGGATATGTTGGCGTCCAACATGGACAGGCGGGCGGCACTGGCGACTCTGCGGGAATCACTTTCCATGGAGTCCCAGCGCCACAGGGAAGCCCTGAGGGAAGAACTCCGTCACCTCAGGTCGACCCTGTTAGAGCTTGAGGCTTCATCCCATAGAAGGACAGAGGAGCAGCTGGAGCGTCTGACACGGACGCTCTCGGCCGAGATGCAGGCAACTCGTGCGGAGGTCAGGTCATCCCGGGAGTTACTGCATGGGGACCTCCGCATGATTATAACCCAGAACCAGAACTACCAGACCCGCCTGCTTGCAGCCATGGAGGAGCAAACTCGTGCTTTGCGTGGGCTGCCTCCCATTGTCACACCATCTTCTGAGGCAGCTCCCCCACCTCCAGAGTCAGCTGCAGGGTCTGGGCAGAGCCATAGCGACTCATCTCCCACAACAGAGTAGCCGTGTGGGCCACGAGCCTATGGGGTGTTTTCCTTTCCCATGATCCACACAGGTGGATTGTGGCGTGCATCCTGTCCTCGGACCTCATAGGTGCCCCCCCCCCCCCCGCCGGCCCTTTCATGGCCATTTTTTCTCTTTTTCATTTTTATTTTGCAAGAGTGTTGCCTTGTGTGGGTACCTGGGCATACACTGTATTGTGGCTGGGCACATGCAGGCTTGTCCTGAGTTTGGTTTCGATGCTTGGGTAGCAGACATCCACACCCCTCCTGCTTCCGTTTCCATGGGCTTGCAAAGGGTGTGCCCAAGTGACAGCAAATTACACGGTGACATTGGACTCCCATGAGCTGTTGGCCAGTCCATAGTCAATACTGTGTAGACATTCATAGTGTTCATTGTTGTTGCACCTAACTATGCATGATGGTATGATATGTGCCTCTACTTACATATGTTGCTCATGTTTTGCAGGTATTTCACACAGATCTTCACAAGGGCATACTCTCTGGAGTCACACTACATGTCGGTAGATGTGCACTGACACTTTTGCATGGCGCCATCACTGTACATCTGGACGGTGAGGACATACCAGCTGAATCAGGTAATGAGACTACCATTGATTACATGCAATGTGTCTTGTTTGGGTGGGCTTCAGGGTGGGTTGGTGTGTAATTTGATAGAAATTACTCTTACACAGGTGTGTAGTAGTGGCTCCAGGGCGGTTAGCTGCTCAAGTGCGGCTATGTTCCATTTGGGGCACTGCTATTTGTGACACTGGTGTCATGTTGTGATGGCCAGTTTGTTTGCTGTCACATACCATGACATGGTGTCCTCAGTGGCGGGACTGTGAAGGGAGTGGGTGACATGGCAATGTTGTCATGTAGTGAATCGCCTGTGGCAATGCATTTTAGATTGATGGAGTTGTGTCTTTGCGTTGTGATGCATAGCTGGTGTATGTGTAGCTAGGGGTGCACACATATTGACACTTCCATGTTAACAATCTCAGGCTGATGTGTATCTGACAGTTCATTGTCAAGTAATTTTCAGACATTGTCAGGTAGAGTCATCATTGATTGTCAGATGGTATGTGCCAGAGCAGTGTGCACTAGCCAGCACTGTGATTCCTAGGTGAAGAAGTTGGCCACCAGTTGCGTACGGGCTGCCTCCCCCCGTGCCCTTTCCCCTCCCATGCGCAGCGGGCGTGCATGTGGTTGTGGATGTGGGGGCACCACCATGTCCACGGGCAGGCCCCGGCGTGTTGCAACGTTGTGCAGGACACATGCTGCCACTATGATCCTGCACACTATTCGGGGAGCATATAACAGCTGCCCGCCAGAACGGTCAAGGGAGCGAAAGCGTGACTTGAGCACTCCGAATGTGCGCTCCACTATGCCCCGTGTAGCAATGTGGGCTGTGTTGTACCTTACCTGGGGTGGCGTGGTGGGGTTCCGGATTGGGGTCATCATGTGGGGGCTGATAGGGTAGGCACTGTCCCCTGCGGAGGTGGTGATGGGTATCATTAGTGGTGTTGTGTCATGACCCAGTATCTGACATGCATGCATGTGGAGTGGCATTCATGCTCACCAAGCAGCCATGTATCTCCATGCTGGCCAGCCTCTAGGTCCCGGCATAGGGTAGACATTCTGTAGATGAAGCTGTCGTGGGTGGACCCTGGATAGTTGGCATATACTGATGTGATGATTCCCTTGGCATTGCATACAACTTGGACGTTGATGGAATGCCAGTGCTTGCGGTTTCTATAGATGTGCTCTGTTGCCCTGGGTGGACGTAGAGCCACATGTGTGCAGTCAATTGCACCAAGCACTTTGGGGAATTGAGCCACACCATAGAATTCCTGGATGCACGTCCGCCTTTCTGCATGAGTCCTGGGGAGATATATGTGCCTGCGGACTGAAGGCCGTGCAGTGATGATGTTCAAGACCTGGTGTAGGCAGCGTGACTGCGTGGCCTGTGACACACCACCCACTATGGCACTTGTCCGCTGAAAGGATCCAGTGGCCAAGAAGTGCAGTACATTCAGGACCTTCTGCAGGGGGCTGAGTGCTTGGGAGCACAGGGTGGGTGATGTGAGGTCATCCTCCCACTCACTGACCAGGTCCAGTATGATGTGTGCTGGAAACCTGTACCTCCCATACACCTGGTCATCAGGCATCCCGAATAGGCTGGTTCTGGGTGTGAATATTCTGGCCCTGACTCTCCTCCTCATCCTCCTTTGGTAGCCCACTGCCACTGCTGCTAGGAACGGTATGTTCATCCTGGCATCTGGCTTGTTTATTGAAAAGTGCGCAAATTAATGCCTTGCGCGTGTAGTAGGCAGCGTGTGAGCCTCGCACCCCTGGAATCGAGTTCCCACTCCAATCGCGTGTGGAAATTCCCACGCTGCAGGCATACAGGTGCGCTGACGTACTTGCCTGTGTAAGTGGCCGCGCGCCCCTGAAATACACGTACATAGGCCAATGGCGTGTACGCGCACTTTTGGCCAATTACACGCGATGAAATACACGTACATAGGCCAATGGCGTGTACGCGCACTTTTGGCCAATTACACGCGATGAAATACACGTACATAGGCCAATGGCGTGTACGCGCACTTTTGGCCAATTACACGCGATGACACTCTGACGTGCAGGATTTCCACGTGTGCTCCGTCTTCACGTGCTGAGTGGGGAACGCCCGTGCGGATCACGTCAGACGCGCTTACGCGATGAGGGACTCTGGTCCAATAGAATCGCGTATGCGTGCTGACGCACTTACGCGCTAAGGGCCTTTCCTCGGATTTCACGCTGACGTGCAGGAATTTCACGTGCCAAATCACTCCGTATCAAGCTGGCCACCCGAAAACACACGGAACACCACGCTCCTGCCCCGAAGGCCGAGTTACCGCCCCCCAAGTGCCCTGAGCAGCCTCCCACGTGCTATCTGCTGCTGCCTGCCTGCCTGCCTGCCTGCTGCCACCGTGCCCTGCCATTTGGTGCCTGCACATCAGCCATCTGCAGGGGTCCAGTTGCTGTGTCCACCCCTGCTGGAACTGAAGACTCCCAACTGGGATTACATCGCTCCACAGCCCAGCCCCAGGACCCAGTTGCCCACCCACACCTGCCTCTGGGGTTGCCATGTCGGGCACTTCTACATCTGGCACCAGTGGCAACCCCAGGCCAGAGGGGCAGAGGGGCACCAGCTTCACTGCCACCGAAGTTGGTGTCCTGGTGGAGCATGTCCTGGGGCAGTATGATGCCCTCTTTGGATCGTCCCGCGCCAGCAAGGAAGGACGGGAGAGGATCTGGGCCGACTGTGTGGTTGCCATCAACGCGGAGGGGGTGGCAACCCGCAACGTCTTGAAGATCAAGAAGCGCTGGGAGGACTTGAGGTCCAGGACCCTTGTGAAGGCCCGGCGCCTCGTGGAGGGGGGCCGGGGCCACATGAGTTCCATCCAGAAGAGGGTCCTGGAACGCGTACGCCCAGCGCTCCACGCCCAGATCCTTGAGAGGGAGACCCGTCTGGAGTTGAGCGGTAAGTGTCCAAGCATCACTGTGTGAGACAGGGCATGTTGCGGTGTGCTGGTTCTATGATACTTGCCTGTATGTGTGCCATGTGCCATGTATGCATGTATGTGTGCTGGGACATCATGGTAATGCATGTGCGACCAGTGATGTGTGACCCACATGGTTGTTGCATGTGTAGAAATGCGGCATGGGGAGCACTATGCAGATTTGGGACATGAGAGCATGCCAGTCTCTGTACCTGGACATGGATGGGGGTGAGGATGGGTGCTGATGCCAGGTACATATATGGTAGCCATGTCTGTGTGCCTGACCTGCATGTCTGTGACTTGTGCATGCCATGGATGCATGACTCATGTGTGTGACAATGCACAGATTCAGTGACGCACCCACCTTACCCTTGTTTTGCCTGTGTTTGGTGTGATTGTGGCCAGATGGATGTGACTGAGGTGTAGTGTGTGCATGTGATATGCATGAGCCATGATGCATGTGAGTTACATTTCATTGAATGTTTCAAGAGTCAATTGGACATGCATGGAAATGTGCATGGCATGCACCATGCCTGTTACTGTGTGTGTTTTGCCTGGACTGACCCATGTGTTGTGGAGGGACATGATGGAAGTGTACTTTGACAGGGGTGCTCATCTGCTATTGCTTCCTGTCTAGGGGACCATTGTACAGTAGCTTGTGTTCTTTGTCTCCCTCTACGCAGCGGCTAGTGAAGAAGAGGGCGGAGACGGCGCTGTGGAGCAAGGCGGCGGGGATGCCCCCACGGCTGCAGCGGAAGGGGTGGGTGAGCCCCCACAGGGGCCTGCTACGGCAGGAGACGGTGAGGAGCCATCCAGGTTGGTGGTTTGCACAGAGGAGGAGGAGGCCGACACTGGTGCACACATGGGCCCTGGTGGGAGCATCCCTGCTGGTGCAAGTGGTGCAGTCCAGGGCCAGGGGCAGGAGGCAGCACAGGTCACCGTGGAGGGGCCTGTGCATGTCGCTGTCCCTGACCCTGTGAGTGCACCACCATGCACCAGCAGGGATGCCCCGTCCCAGGCCCGTCCGCAGGTAGAGGGGATGTCCATGTCAACTGACTCCCCTCCACCTGCGGCCGTGGGAACCCCTGGCCGCGTGGAGCAGGTCCTGATTGGGGTCGCGATGCGCACGGCTGTGATTCGTGATGCCGTGCGTGCTTCCCGGGAGGAGCACGCACGTCATCACGAAGTGCACCGTGCCGACGTGGCCCAATTGGGATCGGCCATGTTCGGGGGGTTCCTGCATGTGTTGGCCAATCTGACGGCCCTCTCCTCCTCTGTGCAGGCTATCCACCAGTCGTTCTCCTTGCCGTCTTCCGGCCCAGATGCCACCATGGCCCCCTGTGGACCTGCCCCGACCAATGCAGCCAGCTCGGTGGGGATCCCATCCCTGCCGCAGTTGGGAGTCGGAGGTCCAGCAGGGGTGGACGACACAGCAAGTGGACCCCAGCAGATGGAAGATGTGCCGGCATCATCGGGCAGGGCACGTGCACGACGGCGTCGGTGGTTACCATCAGCCTGGATGCCGTCGTGCTGGCAGAGGCAGTGGCGTCGCAGGCAGCAGCGGGCTCGACGTGGGAGGCATCATGGCTCAGGGCCATCAAGATCGGAGGGGCAGGCATCGGCCGGAGGGCAGGGCAACCCTGGCATGGCGGTGTGTTCCGTGTGGGAGGAGTTTGGCCAGCGGATAGGTGCGGAGCGGCAGCGGGCGGAAGAGGAGCGGCTCGCCATGGCCAGGGCGGAGATCTCCATGCATCAGGCATTGAGGCGGGCTGAGTGCCTCGAGGAGGCTCGCAGGGAATTTGGAGAGCACATGGGGTTGTCCCTGCGAGACCTCGGGGCCAGGACTGAGTCCCGCCTCCAGGACATTGACATGGAGTTCGAGGATGCCCTGGCCAGCATCACCAAGTGAGCCGCAGGACTAGCCCGCTGCCTTTGTATATAGTTTTTTAGTTAGTTAGTGCTAGGTTTCCTTTATTTAATTTTTTTTTTTTGGACCGCTTGGACAATGGCCACTTCTTTGTACATATTTTTTTAAATAGTTAGTATTAGGTTTAATTTGTGGTGTTGGGCTAATGGACCCTTGAACAATCCTGTAAATATAGTTATTTTTTGTGAGATAAATTTTTTTACTTTCATATTGGTCACACCATGTCGTAATGGTTTATCTTTCATTTCATTCTACATGTGTTTACTTTGGACAAAATCTATTCATTTTTCTATCCTTTGTTTTTTGGTTTCTCATTTTTGTTCCCGGACATGGACCTTTTATTTGCTTTACCAGATAGTTGTCAGAGTTTACTTTATTTTTATTTTTTAATACATTTTAATATTATCTTACACTTGTGTCATTTTTTCTTTGGTTTCTTACATGCCATGATATGGGTTTTGACATTGACTTGCACCCATTGTGTATGTGTGTGTGGCGGACATGTGTTCTTTTGCTTACTTGCCTTTGGGGTTGTGTCATGTGATTGCATTCACTATGTGGGTGCATGCAATCCTTGCCTGGGTGTTTGTGCTGGGTATGCTGGTCATTACTGCCATTATTGTGTATCGTCAGGACCAGGGGCCAGGGGGACATGGGTGGGGGCCTGGTGGAGGGTGCCCCAGGTGGATGGGGGGTTGGGGGTGGTGGGAGACATGGGTTGGCCATGGGTGGGGGCCTGCTGGCAGGTTGCCCACAGTGCTGGGGGTGGGGGTGGTGGGAGACATGGGTTGGCCATGGGTGGGGGCCTGCTGGCAGGTTGCCCACAGTGCTGGGGGTGGGGGTGGTGGGAGACATGAGCAGGTGTGCAGGGTAGTTCCCTGTGGTGTGTGCTGCCTGCAGGGGCCGTGGAGGGTGTACAGGTAATGCCTGGGAGCACACAGCCAAATCGCGTGTGCAACTTCCCGCTCACCCCTCAAATCCACGTTCCCTGCCATATCGCGTGTGGAACTTCCCGCGCGCCCCAGAAATCCACGTACCCGGCCATATCGCGTGTGCAACTTCCCGCGCACTCCTGCAATCCACGTACCCGGCCATTTCGCGTGTGCAACTTCCCGCTCACCCCTCAAATCCACGTTCCCTGCCATATCGCGTGTGGAACTTCCCGCGCGCCCCAGAAATCCACGTACCCGGCCATATCGCGTGTGCAACTTCCCGCGCACTCCTGCAATCCACGTACCCGGCCATTTCGCGTGTGCAACTTCCCGCGCACCCCTCGAATCCACGTTCCCTGCCATATCGCATGTGGGACTTCCCGCGCGCCCCAGAAATCCACGTACCCGGCCATATCGCGTGTGCAACTTCCCGCGCACCCCTCGAATCCACGTTCCCTGCCATATCGCGTGTGGGACTTCCCGCGCGCCCCTGAAATCCACGTACCCAGCGATTTCGCGTGTGCAACTTCCCGCGCACCCCTCGAATCCACGTTCCCTGCCATATCGCGTGTGGAACTTCCCGCGCGCCCCTGAAATCCACGTACCCGGCGATTTCGCGTGTGCAACTTCCCGCGCACCCCTCGAATCCACGTTCCCTGCCATATCGCGTGTGGAACTTCCCGCGCGCCCCAGAAATCCACGTACCCGGCCATATCGCGTGTGGAACTTCCCGCGCGCCCCTGAAAACCACGTACCCGGCCATTTCGCGTGTGCAACTTCCCGCGCACTCCTGCAATCCACGTACCCGGCCATTTCGCGTGTGCAACTTCCAGCGCACTCCTGCAATCCACGTACCCGGCCATTTCGCGTGTGCAACTTCCAGCGCACTCCTGCAATCCACGTACCCGGCCATTTCGCGTGTGCAACTTCCAGCGCACTCCTGCAATCCACGTACCCGGCCATTTCGCGTGTGCAACTTCCCGCGCACTCCTGCAATCCACGTACCCGGCCATTTCGCGTGTGCAACTTCCCGCGCACTCCTGCAATCCACGTACCCGGCCATTTCGCGTGTGCAACTTCCAGCGCACTCCTGCAATCCACGTACCCGGCCATTTCGCGTGTGCAACTTCCCGCGCACTCCTGCAATCCACGTACCCGGCCATTTCGCGTGTGCAACTTCCCGCGCACTCCTGCAATCCACGTACCCGGCCATTTCGCGTGTGCAACTTCCCGCGCACTCCTGCAATCCACGTACCCAGCCATTTCGCGTGTGGAACTTCCCGCGCGCCCCTGAAATCCACGTACCCGGCGATTTCGCGTGTGCAACTTCCCGCGCACCCCTCGAATCCACGTTCCCTGCCATATCGCGTGTGGAACTTCCCGCACGCCCCAGAAATCCACGTACCCGGCCATATCGCGTGTGGAACTTCCCGCGCGCCCCTGAAAACCACGTACCCGGCCATTTCGCGTGTGCAACTTCCCGCGCACTCCTGCAATCCACGTACCCGGCCATTTCGCGTGTGCAACTTCCAGCGCACTCCTGCAATCCACGTACCCGGCCATTTCGCGTGTGCAACTTCCAGCGCACTCCTGCAATCCACGTACCCGGCCATTTCGCGTGTGCAACTTCCAGCGCACTCCTGCAATCCACGTACCCGGCCATTTCGCGTGTGCAACTTCCAGCGCACTCCTGCAATCCACGTACCCGGCCATTTCGCGTGTGCAACTTCCCGCGCACTCCTGCAATCCACGTACCCGGCCATTTCGCGTGTGCAACTTCCCGCGCACTGCTGCAATCCACGTACCCGGCCATTTCGCGTGTGCAACTTCCAGCGCACTCCTGCAATCCACGTACCCGGCCATTTCGCGTGTGCAACTTCCAGCGCACTCCTGCAATCCACGTACCCGGCCATTTCGCGTGTGCAACTTCCCGCGCACTCCTGCAATCCACGTACCCGGCCATTTCGCGTGTGCAACTTCCCGCGCACTCCTGCAATCCACGTACCCGGCCATTTCGCGTGTGCAACTTCCCGCGCACTCCTGCAATCCACGTACCCGGCCATTTCGCGTGTGCAACTTCCCGCGCACCCCTCGAATCCACGTTCCCTGCCATATCGCGTGTGGGACTTCCCGCGCGCCCCTGAAATCCACGTACCCGGCCATTTCGCGTGTGCAACTTCCCGCGCACCCCTCGAATCCACGTTCCCTGCCATATCGCGTGTGGGACTTCCCGCGCGCCCCTGAAATCCACGTACCCGGCGATTTCGCGTGTGCAACTTCCCGCGCACCCCTCGAATCCACGTTCCCTGCCATATCGCGTGTGGAACTTCCCGCGCACCCCTGCAATCCACGTACCCGCCCATATCGCGTGTGGAACTTACCGCGCACCCCGGTATGCACGCACACGTTTATTTTTTCTCTCTGCGCGTGTCTGTGTTTGTGGGTACCCCTTTGTACGTCATTTGTCCAGGAGGGCAACAGTATTGTACATTGGTCATGTCTGTATATAGGTGCTATTTGTTGGCGCGCCTTTTAGCGCACATTTCTTGCAGGCGCAGACACGCTACCGCCTGCTTTCTTGTGGCGGTCGTGTTTGTGCCTGTTTGTGCCTGTGCGCTGCTTTGAGCGTGCGCTTTTTTGCCCTATTCTATTCCATGAATACGTGTTGTATGCGAGCGTGTGGGCGTTCCGCGCACTTGCCTCCTGAACTTTCCCCGTGCCGCCCACATTCTTCCCCATTCCGAGTGTTGTGCCCCATTTTATTCCCCATTCCGAGTGTCCCGCCCTGTGTCCCGCCCTGTGTTCCGCCTACTTTAGAGCTGTGCGCTGCGCTCGGAGTGATGGCGCAGTGGCCGTGGCGCACGACGTTGGTTGACCTGTGCGCCGGCCTGCGCCGCGCGTTTTTTCCGCGCACGTCCTCTGCTTTTCTTGCGCAGGGACTTCCATGAATCGACGTGCGCTGGTTTCCCTGCGCTTTGCGCTGATTTTCGGCGCAGCGCACGCATTGGCCCCTCTGCGCCGGGATTTTCGGCGCACATTTATTCCATGAATCGGCTTGTTGATCTTGGTGGATATATCAGCAGTTATGGCCTAGGTGATTCTAATTGAAGGTTATGGGCTGATCAGTAGAGGGGGCTGCTTTGTAGCCATCTGGTAAGTGGTGGCCTTCTGGTCAGAGCCGGGAATCTTGTAGCATAGTCCATGAAGTGATCCCAGATATTCATGGTTTTGGTGAAGGAATTATTTCGGATCGCAGTTACCTTTTCCGCCACCTCAATGTCCCAACATTTGGACCACCATAATGCTATCGAAGGTCTCTCCTCATGTTTCCGCAGGCGGGCCATATATCTAATCGGTTGTCTGTTGACATGCTGTGTTTCCGTCCACTTCGAGCTTAGTGTCTTATGGCTATGGCTAGTAGGGGACCTTCATCAGGACAAAAACAAGCATTGGCAAAACCATTTGTTTTGGCTTTTGTATGGACAGGGGCTCAGCATTTACCAGGCCCTTCCATAAGACTGGTACCTGGTAATAAGATGATAACAGCTGGAAAATGATGCAAGTACCTGGCCATATGATGTCAGTGTGTGCCAAATGTCTATCCTATACACAAGCCAAAAGTCTTGGCTTTGCCAGTGCTTTTTTTAACAAAACTTCAATGCAAGGAACAGATGTGAAGAGAAGTATTGCTTATAAAGCAAGTAGCTGAAGGCACACTCAGTGTTGGTATCTTTATTACACCAAATGTTCCTTTACAGGTGCAATTGAGCCATTCTCAGTCAAAAATAGGCAGGCCCTATATACACAGCATAACGTTTGATGTTGCTGCTAGACAGAGCTATCTCAAATAGGTTTCAGAAGGGTGTGTTTTGAGTGGGGAAGGGTAGGTAGTGATTGGGAAAGGCCAAAGAGATTGGCCTGGCAATAGGCAGTCAATTGAGTCAGTAAAATGCCAAACACAGACAAGCTGTGTGTCCCTCACTCCTATCTGATCTCCCTCTTATCGATATTCTAAGGCAAAACATTTGGCTTCTAGCACCAGATAATACCCACAACTAAGAAGGGGTGTACAGATAACATGCAATCATCTGTTCACCCTCCTTTAGTAATAAAGGGAAATATGATGGTCGGTTTTCACAAAATGATTGTTCAATATAGGTAAAGAAAGATAAATTATTTTTCTTAGAGGAGAGAGCTAGTCAATAATTAAAGTGGTATCCATAATTTGCTAACGAGGTGCTACACCTTTAAGGTTTTGGTCAGTTGTACAACTATTGAATAGTCAAAGATGATAGTTGCACGAGACGCGACAGAGTGTGCTATAAAAGGTCAGGGTGACATTCTTGGCGTTCCAACCGCATAGGGAGAAGTGCAGAAAAGCCAACAGCTTTTGCTTTTGGGTAGTACAATTCTTTTTACAGGTATTGGTATCAAATGGAAAGTTAAAGACAACAGGCGGTCAATTCAAATGGAAGGCACTCAGCATTATCATGTATTGCTATTATGTGCAAGGTACTTGCCCAATTTGCCAGTTTTCCTCGCTGGTGCCTTGACACTCCTTCCCACGTTTGGACGCCTCTCACTCTTAACTAGTCATGGTCGCCAGTGCTGAGAGGCGGGAAAGGGATGGCCTTGAGGGGTCAGGAATAATACATTTTTTCTCGCGCCAACCAAAGCACTTTCACTGGCTCCCGGTTGCTGCAAGGATTAAATTCAAGACCCTCTGCATGTTCCACAAGGCTTTCTGGGGCCTGTGACCCTACTACATCCAACTCTCTGTCCTGAAATACCTAACCGCTATAGCCCTTAGGTCACTGAGCTCCAACTTTCTTTAGATCAGATGTTTCTCCAAGCAGAGAGTAAGGGGATAGAACTCTCCTCCACAGGAGGCTTACGCTGGAATGGCCTCGTGAGCTGGGTCTCCTTAAGTTCCGGAAGCTTCTCGAGATCCTCCTTTTCTTCTTCCCTACCTCTCCTACTCCCCTGCCACAGTGACTCAAGACCTTCCCTTTTCTCTTCTTCCTTCCCTCTCCCCCTGCCAATTGTACCCCTCTGCCCTGGTTCCTTCAGAGTCTTACAGGGCACTAGCCCCCCCTCCCCCTTGTCCAGTCCACCCATGCACTTGTTCTCCCCTGACCCACCACGCCCTCCCTCCCTGGTCCCCCGCGCCTGCACATGACTGGATGGCAATTCCCTCCCTCTCCATTGCACTTAGCTTTATTCCCCTTCTCTTACCCGGCCCTGTCCTCATCACTGGCCCAACTGCCCTGTTCCTGCACTTCTGGTTACTGCACTTGCATGATCTCATGACCTAGTAAGATCACTTTTCGTCTCCCCTGTTTCCACCCCACCCCCCAGCCTTGTTGCACCTCGAAACACTTGTGTATAGGCGCATTACAAATAAACAATATCCAGAGCTACTGATTTGATACCGCTATACTTACAGTTAGATGAAACTACATAGGGAAATATGGGGCACCGACGTCACCAGAACAGCCAGGTCTGTGGCTCAGTGGACTAATGCATCCACTACAGGGGCCTTTGTTTGACCTCATGGTCACAAGTTCGAATCCTGGCAGGTTCCCTCAGCCCTTCTTCCTTCCGAGGTCGATAGGAGTACCATTAAGTTGGGTAACAAACAACTGCTATTAGCGCCAAGATGGGGGTGAAGGTGCGCTTTATAAATACACTGGTTATGTTACAGAGTTGCTAGCGGGGGTTGGGGGAAAGGAGAGTGCAAGTAACTAGTAAGTGCTGCCAGGAAATGGCTCATATGTGCAGGGGGTCAGGGGATTGCAGGGTTGCAGATACAGTCCCTTAAGTGGCTGTGTAGTCCGGAGGCAGTGCAGGGGCAACTGATCATGCAGGAGCCTGGACCCGTAATATCAGTGGGTGGCCAGATAGCCAGTATGCACAGCAGTCGGGGACATCAGCAAGGGAGAGGAGGAGAGGAAGTGACAAGGAAGATCTTGAGTTGCTTACAGAACCTTAGGTGGTCCTGCTCAAATTTGAGAGGCAGGGAGGCTGTTCCAGAGGGAGGCCCCAGCCGAGGACAGAGATCTATCACCAACTCTCTGCTTGGAGAAGCGTCTGACCCTCAGAGAGTTGGAGGTGGATGAGCGGAGGACTCAAGAGGGAAGATGTTTAGCAAGATAACGTTTGATGTAGTGTGGTTCCTGGCCCCAGAAAGCCATGTGGACGATGCAGAGGGTCTTGAACTTGACCCTCGCAGCAGCCACAGAGAGCCAGTAGAGAGATTTCACATATAATGTATGGCATATATTTTCCTGTACTAAACTTTGGTTGTATTGTACCACATGTGTTGGTTGAAACTTCACGTTTACGGTTTCCAATATGGTAAATTAAAATTTAAAACAGATTTATATTTCGGGTTCGCCCTGATCCCTTCTGTGTTACATATAAACTTGTCTACCTGGACGAGTCAGGGAAGTGCCAGGAGTCCCTTAACATATCCCAAGAGGAAGCACATTGAATTGAAAATGATGGTTGGATACATTGAGCTGCAGATGTTGGCAGTAGCCTGGAAAAGTCTGCATCATGTTGCCATGACATCGCCCTTCTTTTGCAGAGGGATATCTTGGAGGGTAACCATCCTGAATTTCTGGGATTCTACACATTTTCTTACTGGCGGTTAGGTCCAACACTGGCCTTTTGGTTTATCTTTTTGGGTACACGGAAATCGTGAGAAAATACCCACTACTTACCCAATGGCTGGTACTGGTTCTATTGCTCCTTTTTGTGGCAGTGCCTTGACCTCGTTGCGGAGATGTGAGAAATGATTGTGTGCAGGCAGCTCAAGTAATTCTCTGACCGCGCTTAACATCCACTTGTCTGACAATCCCCTCCCATTCATGGGTGAACGCTGTTAATCAGTCCTAGGAACTGCCACTTAGCGGGACCCAATCCAGGGACTGAAAGTGACCACTGCGTCCACGACACCTGGACCCTCTGCAACCGAATTAAGGGATCCCAGTGAATTTAGGAACCCTAGTGGTGGTTCGTAGCTTAACTGGAATAAGGGGGACAGGCTTTCATAGTAATTATACCGCGCACACACCCATAACAGGGATTAAGGGGAGGAAGGTAGTCACCCTACCTCTTCCTTGCCCTATCAGGATTGGTGTAGTTCTAGCCAAGGCCCCAGATGCTTTTTTTTAAGGATTAAGGTGACTGCTTTTAATGGAAAATATAAGCAGTAGAACATTTGCTAACATTGTAAAGAGCATGGGTCCCCCTGGACATCCTTTAGGCTCCACCAAAGGGGAGGGGGGACCAACTTGTAGGTGGGGGGCCAGAAACAATATGTTTACTTAAAGCAGGGGTGGGGGGGGCAAGTATGAAAAGGTTTGGAGACCACTGCACTAGTGTGATCAGATTGGGAAAGGACGCCTAATCTCCCACACTTCACTGGAACAATATACTCATCTGTTGGCTTTAAAGACTCTTGACTCACTACAAAACATATTCTTCAAATTAAAGACCACTGGTCTACGTACCTTAACAGGGAAAGGCTCGATCTAGAGGGCTTAAAGGCCACTGGGTCTACATACCTTAAGAGGGAAAGGCTCCAGGCTAGAGGGCTTAAAGGCTACTGGGTCTACGTACCTTAACAGGGAAAGGCTCCACGCTAGAGGGCTTATGTGTATGATTGAAGGATTTACCATGATGAATGGCTGAGCGCAGAGTCTGCCCTGGTGACACATGGTTCATCAGAAAAACTCTGACACATCACTAGGTCTTTGTTAGTCACAATGTACTGCTACTTGTATAAGGTTTGACAATCACCAAGAGCGAGCATAGTGACCACTCTATCCTCAATCTAATTATTGAGGGATTGGGGAGAGGTTAGCAGACAGAAATGGTTGGAGACTGTTGGGAAAGATTTCTCTGTACTGTACCTTTCCTTACATTTTTATGGAACCCCCAAACTTTTTAGTCGTGTTACAGTGTTACTGCTTTTGGTTACTTTTTTATCACTTGTGGTTAATTTTTGTACAATTCAGCTGACACTGCAGTACAATGGGGTACACTTTTTGGTTTTGCCCTAACTAACACTCAGAGGATTTTTGAGTTACTGTAGGTGTGCTAAAAGGAATGGTGGCAGCAGTGACTTTTTCCCACTTTTTGGGGACTTTTCGTTTTAGCCTTACCGCGTTTAGCTACTAACTGTGGCTAGTGTCCAAACATGGCCGTGCCACATGGTTTTTCACTTGTCCTGTGGCCATCTAGTTCTTTAGCCATCTTCCTGGTCTGTGAGGCCAGGGAAATCCTAATGTCATCCGCCGTCACGGCCATTGCTGTAATTGGCAGTTGTATCCGCATTGGAGCTGGAGACACAGAGGTAGAGTATTTTAGTCCTTTCTCTGTGTTCTTGCTCCCAGTTCCAGTTACGTGACGCAGCGCCGCTGGAAGTATTTAAACTCCCCGCCTCTGGGTAGTCGCTGCGTTGCAACCCACTTTGGACACTTCCTGTTTCCGGGTTTCCTCGCTCCGATCCTCTGCCGGATCTGCCAGAGGGTTTCCTGTTTTTCCTGTATTTCCTGTTTCCTTCCTCGGAAAGCCACTATTTCCTTCCGCTACTCCGGGAGGTACTCCGGTGTGCCTATTTTCAATTTCTCTCTCTCTTCTGATTCCGGGAATCCTTCCCATTTCTCTCTTCCTGTTGGCTCCTCCGAGCTGGCTTGCTGCACACCTATTTTTCCTCTTTCTGGAACCATTGCATTTATTCTAACTGCCACAAGGAGCCTCCGTCTCTCCTGACTCGACGATTGGACTTCTTCTACTCAACAATCCGCCTCGCTCCATTGCTCTCTTCAGAGACTATTCTGGGATTGAAGAGTCTACACTGCTTTGCAGGGTTTTTTCCCTTTTGGGTTTTTCCCTGATTCCGGCTTGGTTCCGGAAAGGGAGTCACGAGACAGCTGTTTATCCAGCGGTCAATGTGGCTTCACTCCGTGACAAGCACATTCATCACAAGAAGGAAAGAGACTATCTTGCACGACGACGTCTACAAGAAACCGTCAACTCAGACAGCTCAGGTGAGGAGAGTGTGCTTGTGGAGGAAAAGAGTTTGAATTGCACCACTCATCACAGATTGCAACGCCCCAACGCTTCAAAGATGTCCGCTGAGGATCAGGTTCAAGAACTATGGAAGGCTTTTCAAGCAATGTCTCAAGAGCTACAAGGAGTGAAGACCGAGAATGCTCTGCTTAAACAGATGGTATCAGCTAGAGAACCTGCCCCCCCGGAATTACCACCCATGGCACTGTCCTCTGGGAAATTCGATGGATCTCCCAAAAAGGTGAAGGAGTTTCTGGAAGCCTGCATGGTTTATTTCACTTTAAGGCCTCGTACCTTCGCTACAGATCAAGCCGGGTGGGTTTCTTAATTTCAAATATGACAGGAAACGCCCTGTCTTGGGCTACACCATTGGTGACTAGTGGAAACGCCATTTTGCAGGATTTTCCAGGGTTTCAGAATTTGCTGAAACAGACTTTTGAACGACCAGAACTGTCCTTTACTGCCTGCGAAGATTTACTGGATGTCAAACACGGTTCTCTTTGCCTTTGCCTTAGGGCCCATAGCCGCAGGGCTGCCAGGCAGAGGGCTGCCTTCATTGGGTCAAATAAGACCAGACAGTCAGCCAATCACAGGGGAGGGAGGTCCAGGAGGCGGGCGGAGGGAGGGGAAGGGGAAGCCATGGGGAACGGGATCGGATCAGGTCGAGAGGGTCAGGGGGGGTCCGAGGCCGCATGGTGCAAGGAATGAGGTAGTGGGTCTCTGCAGCTTACCTGGGTCGCCATGCTGGTAATGGCGTTCTCCCAGGTGAAGCTGCAGGCACACAGCAAGGCCCGAATGGCCAATCACAGGGAAGGGAGGTCCGGGAGGTGGGTGGAGGGAGGGGAAGCCACTGGGAATGGGGATCGGAGCAAGTCGAGGAGGTTCGGGGGGGGGGCTGAGGCCGCATGGTGCAAGGAATGGGGTAGTGGGTCCCTGCAGCTCACCTGGGGTCGCTGTGCTGGTAATGGCGTTCTCCCAGGTGAAGCTGCAGGCCCAGGAACGGAGCAAGCCAGAATGGGCAATCACAAGGTAGAGAGGTCCGGGAAGCGGGCGGAGGGAGGGGATGCCACGGGGAACGGGATTGGAGCAGGTCGAGGGGGTTGGGGGGTGCGAGGCCGCATGGTGCAAGGAATGGGGTAGTGTCACATTGTTCTGGATGGTAGCGCCTCCAGTATGTAGTATGAGTGTGGTAGTATGTGCCACAGAGGTCCGGATGGTAGCACATCCGGTATTTAGTATGAGTGTGGTGAGTGTGCCACAAGGGTCTCTGGGAGGTAGTGCCTCCAATATATGAGTATGAGTGTAGTTAAGTGTGCCGCATGGTTTCTGGATGGTAGTGCAGTACGTGAGTTGTATCTCTCCATAAAAAGGTGCGCTGTGACTTTTCTCGTTGTTTTCAATGTTGTCGTGAGGGTGTGATATGTGTTTGCATTTGTGGATTTCAAGTACCTTGATGTCTGGCTATATGTGCTGTGGTGGTCCCAGGGAGGAGTGCTAGATGGTGGTAGGTACAACCGTGCTGTGTACAAGGATGAAGACATATGGCTGCCACTTGTTTTTGCCATCCTGCATGGAGGTTGGAACTGTCCCATGCCCTTCACTAGTTCTTGGAGCACCCAGCGTGTGTCTGACATCATTAATGGTGAATGTGTGCAGCGTGGGTGGTGGTGGTATGATATGTGCGTGCGTGCGTGCGCGCGTGTGTGTGTGTGTTAATAACAGAAGGAGATGTGTTCTATAGTGTGTCTGTGTTTCCTGTAAGCTGGTGATGTCATGTGGAATGTTGTTGTGTGAATGTGAGAATGTTGGCCTGAAGGTTCCACACTCAGGCAGTTAGATCTCCCCTGCCTGGGTGATGGGTGCCAGTGTTTATTTGTCCTTATATCCTTATGTAACTGTAACTTAAGGACCTGTAATAAACCTCTCACATGTAACCATAAGAAGCCTGGAATCTGCTTTACTACAATGTCATCTCAAAAAACAAAACTCCTATGTGTCCAGAATACACAGCAGTGGTCCCAGTGCGCTGTGTGCAATGGAAAATGCATGCAGTATTTTTTTTTTAAATGTGTATTAGATTTATAAGGCATTATATAGCAGGCATATATAGTTAGCAGCAGCAGTGAAGTGAGGAACCCTGTAGTGCTGATTGCTAGCAAGATATAACACAATTCTACTAGCTGTAAGGTTAGATGCGCTCTTTTGAGCATGCAGCCGTCTATCACTTTTACAGCGTGAATTCCTCTGAAGGGTTTTCTCCCTGAATTTACACATCGCCCCGTTAGCCTCAATGAAGATGAAAAACTTCTCATTCACAACTATTAATTTTTCAGAGTACAGCTTTGATCATTTATATATATGAGGCAGAAGTATTTTTGTCTTCGTAGCCTTGATAACATATCTATCTGGGAGCCTTGAACAGTACTCCATGGGGAAGTTAACTCATAGAACATGACTAATATAGGGGTGAACTTCCCTGTTACATACTGTTGAATCTTCCTCTTCACTGCTGGCTGTGGCGCGACAGTGATGATTCTGCACTGATGGAGCCGGCTCCTGTGAGCACGTCATGTCCCACATCGATGGTGACGAGTGGAAGAACTCTGCGATGTGTCCCGTCCCTGGGGGAGAGGCACGGCGTGCACTGCTGCTACATTGAGGGACGCGGCACGCCGCCACAGTATATAAGTCAGTATCCCACCAGAGAGTGATTATGAGCAACATCCCTGCCAGCCGGTCTGGTGCCAGTGAGGAATAACGCGAGGGGTGAGTAGGAGCAGACTCTGTAGCCACCAGTGCAACATGATCCGCCTCCCATACAAGTCTCCCGCTGCAAGGAAGAAGATCGGCTTCCATCACCGTAACCATAAGGTTATAGAGGGGAAAGCTGCAGCACACATCACCCCCTGTGTGAGGCCCTTGCCGCAGCAGGTGACAGAACTGCTGCCCCCTCAAAACCAAAGCACAGCGACTCTGCTACGGTGAAGAAGTGGCCTGCTGCCGCAACAATGAGGCTCGCACCCCCACTGGCTCCGCTGCTGCATCAACTGTTGAAAAGCTCCCGAATGGGGAGGTAACAGCGTGGCAGAGATCGCTGCATCAAAGGATTGACCTTTCCTCACTAAGGAGAGCCACAGCACGGCATCCGCTGCTATTCTTGCCGAGAGTATCCAGCCGGCGCCTCGCTGTGCCAGCAGGCCACAGAATAAAAGATCCTGGGCCCGATTGCAGTGAATATGAGAGTGCTCAATCATCAGAGCTGCGGTAAAGGAAGGAGAAGCCCCTGCTGCTCCCTGCGAGTCCCTGGGCCTCTGGCGGTGATTCTAATAGGAAGAGAGCACACGAGAAGAAAATAAATGCAGTGCTCTGGGTCAGAGCAAAGAAAGAAAGATCCCAGGCGCGATCGGCAGTGAAATAACAAGAAGTGCTCCATGTTGGTGAAATGCCAGTAAATTGATAATGGCCCTCTGCAGATCCCGGACCCATCGGCGGCGAGTTGTGTGAAATTTGCAGCGCTCCATGCTGGCACAATGAAACCATCTGTATATGGCCCTCCAACGAACCCGGGCCACCCAGCGGTGAATTATGCTGGACTCCAACAGAGAAAGTGAGCGCAGCATTCAGGAGCATGTCTAGTTTCCCCCAATAGAGAAAGTGAGTGCAGCATGCAGGAGCATGTCTAGTTTCCCCCTCCATTCAGCCTATGACCCCCAGACCATGACCCGTTGTAGTGAACCTAACAGAAATGAAAGCATCTACACAGCTGGGCAACCCAAATGCTATAAGAACTAGTGCTGCACCAATTCAGACCAGACAGATGTCAGAGCTGAAGTGGCCCCCCCACCCCTCCCGGAATGACGAGGGCGGACAAACATAAAGCACTCCATGGTCAGAGCCTAATGTATTTGTATTTGTTTGTTTGTATAGCACAGGAGCCTGCAGGCACAGGGCACAGAATGTAAGGGAAGAAGAGTGGAAAGAGGAGGGTCTTGTTCAGAAAACATCTCGTTATTCAAATAGAATGGTTTTCAGGTGTTTTCTGAAGCTAAGAAGGTCTGGATCTGCACGTAGATCTATAGGCAGGTTGTTCCATGCTCGGGTAGCCAGAGCAGGGAAGGATCTTCCCAGTCCTCTAGACTGGTTACTTCTAGGAGCTGTCATACAGATGCCCTCGCTAGATCTGTTAGTTCTCTTGAGAGTGTGAGCTGTTATGCAGGTTTGAAGATAGACTGGGCGTTTCCATAGTGGCACTTATGTACAATTTTGAGTGCCTTGAAACGAGTCCTTGTATACTCGCCTTCCAGGACTTTCTTAATCCACAATGTCCCTCTGATGTTCCCTTCTAGGTCTTCCCTTAGTTCGTACTGTGGATCCCAGACCCCAGTCCCACTTGCCCAACTGTGCTTTGGTGTCCCAACCCTTTCCCTGGGCTCACTGGTCCTTTTCCTGCAGTTTCTTTGTGTTCCGACTCCGAACCGGGTCCTTTTCCAGCTCTTGCAGCTCTCTCTGAACCGGCAGGCACTTCGGCTGTCAGGAACCATGGCTTGCCTCCTCTTGCTTTGCCACAACCTCCGCAGAGCTTCACTGAGCATGTTCCTCACCGAGCTGCCTTCTTGTTCTGCTTTCCCGCCCTGTCTTTTGTACCACCGGCAGTTGCCGCTCTCCCGGGTTTCTCTCCTCACTTGCCAAGATGACAGCTTGGGTTTCCTGGAAGCACCTAGCCAGTTGGATCTCCCGTTCTTGCAGCGTCATTCGATCTGCACCAGGAGGATGAAGACAAATTCCATTCTTCTTTTCCCAGCATGGTTTTAAACCATGTCGGGCCAATCAGTTTCTTCCAGCTGCTAGATGTCTGGTGTTGGTTCTCATTCATCATTGCTCCTGGCCTCTTACTCATCTCAGCTTTTGTCACCCTTTTTGTTATCTGATATTGAAGAGTACTGTCAGTAGACTTGGCAAGTTGTCGAAGGGTATTATGGCAGTATGCAATACAGGCATGGGGAATGGAAGGGATATCCCTAAAAGGGAAAGGGGGAATACCATTTCTCACTAGATGATGCCATGTAATCCCCCGAGGGTCCCCTCTCCCCATGTGGTCCTCCCTCAAATAGCCTCCCCAGGACCAGGTAGCGTCTGCCATCCCCTGACAATAGGAGGAGGGGCTATCTCAGGGTAAGGAGGGGTGACATCATCAGATTCATCACACTATGTAATGGAAACATCTGGAAATAAATAGAAACATGGATGGTAATCTGTATCGCATAGGGAAAGGCAGCACATGCAATTTCGCACACTGTCCCACAGAATCTGATTTGATTACTCTTTCATGTTCACATCCAGAGTTATGTGGCATAAACCTAATTGCAATTTTGCTTTAGTAATGAGATTACCCCTCCTTCGCAGTCATGAGCTGGTGTTAGCCGCATCCCAGTCAGAAGCTCAAGAGACAAAACAAAGATATTTAATAACATGAACGCAGAATAGAAGGATGATGAACTAATATGGGGAGATGAACATTCAAGACTTTCTAGATACAACTGGAGAGAGGTGGCCAGGGGGGAGCAGAACTGAGCTGTCTAGATGGCTGATCCCCATGCAGACTGGAGACACAAGCCATTGATAGAGGGATAACCAGCCTAGGTTGGGAATTGGTTTCCAGGCAGCCAGCTGAAAAGAAAGCTTGCTGATGGAGTAATTCTAGACTGACTAGGCCCTTGTTGATTTTCCCAAAATAAAAAGATGCATTTCAAAAGTAAGAAGAACTGTGAAATATATTATCCATAGTAAAATCCGAGGAATAAAAAGGGCAGGGAATCAACGGGAAATCCTAATTTGACAAAGATGCAGGTGAAGCGTTAAACATAAATGCCCTGTGTCTCACATTAATATTGATTATAAAGTGAAATGTAATTTCCCTAACACTCAATGCATTTTGTTTCGCATTGAGAGGCACAGTTCAAAACTGACAGTATTTTTTGCACTGGAATGTAGACTGTGTTTGTAAAATAAAGCACAATTAAATAGAATCCTTTGTTCCTGTTGGTGTGGTATCGCAAAGTCCACAGTGTAAGTCATGACACACTAATGTATAATGTGATATCATGCAAAAGCAGCCAGTGTGAGTCTTAAATTAGATATTTCTGCAACAACAATTATCACAGAGAATTAATTTTGTTCATAGATAATCATGCAAATTGTTAAACTGCTGCAGTCACTTGTGTTGAACTACACAAGCAGATCTATGTGAAATGTGACCGGGTATGATTGTTGTAAAATAGTTATTTTACTGGACAATATTACATCTCTAAACAATTTTTTTTAGCGATGTAGGCAAATTGATAGGAGTAGATTGAAAGCTGTGCTCAAAGCTGCACACATGTGTATTTAAAGTGGTACACATACATTTATATTAAAGCTGCAAATAAACATGTAGATTAAACTGCACACACACATTCATTTAACGTTATCTATACATGTTCAGAGAATGCTGTGCAAATGTTCAGACAAGAGCTTACTGTTCTGAGAACATTATTCTCTGAATCAAAACCTGTAGGAGTCATATGCAAGCTGGACATTGGGCCTCATTACACGGAAGGCGGTGATTCAGGGTGCTATTAGCACCCTGGACCATGCCGGTAAATTACCGGCACCGCCTTGGCGGAAAGGGGATTTACCGCCCCATTCCAAGGTTGGTGGGGCGGGAAATCCCCCTTCCGCCATTGCCCTTCCCCATTCCCATTTCTGCCCCATAGGGCTCTATGGGAATGGGGAAGGCGCTAATTACGGCACCGCAATTTTGAGACATCAATGGCACGTGCTGAGCTCTGAGAGAATCACCAAAGTATACTCAGGAAAAAGAACAAACTGCGCATGCTCAATGACCAGACATCCATGTGATGAGCGCTGAGAGAGAATCCCCAAAGTATACGCAGGAAAAGGGCGAGGGGGGTACTATCTTTCTCTTTCAAAGGCTAGTTTACAATCAATTAACGCCATATATACTGGCTGACCCTTTAACATGACTTTTATTTTACCAGGCTCAGAGCCATCAAGTTGACCGAGGTGTCTAGTCCTGCTACAAAGCCTGATTGGAAGGAATCAAGACATTTGGGTTCCTTAACCCATCCCAACCAATGCCTCAATACAAGAATATCTTTCCCGGAGCATCCAGAAGGGCTATGGAGCGGAAATTCTAGGGAACTACCCGATAGCCTTTCTTAAAAATCGGCATGACCACCAATTTCTTCCCGCATCTTGGGATACATTTAGTGTCCAAGACCCGATTAAACAAAGTCTCCAGGAACTTGACCCAGGCAACCAGATAAGACTTAAACATCCAATTTGAAAGCCCATCCGGGCCCAAGAGTTACTTGACTTAGCAATAAACCTCATGATGTCATCCAAATTGAAAGTCAATATCCTTTCACACCGCTCTGTAGCCCCAGTTGTCTGCTGAGTTTCGAGGGTAAAGAGAATAACTCAGAAAAGTAAATCACCCATTCCTCCCCAGAAATGGTATTAACCTGCCGTGCCATTTGTTGGTAGCTATTATAGATTTTTTTAAATAGACCAAAACTCTACACTATTTTTAGTGGTTAGTGCAGCCAACATTTGTTCTGCGTCTCTCTGAGCCAAATCACTCCTATGGTCTCTCAGCCAATGCCTATGTTCTATTTTAGGAGCTTTACCTTTGTACATCTCGTGACCCCGTCTGAAATACATAACAATCTGATTTCTGCTCCTAGAGCCCATTTTCTGGTCTGTATCTCTGGGTCAAAAACGTGTTTGTGTGCAAAAGCTACTCCTTTGGGGGATACACTCTTCACCACAAATAAATGGAGGTCTGTTGTATAATCCAACCCCCAGTCATGTGTCCCCCGGCCTCTTATGTATAGGGTGGTGCTCTATTAACTGATCATCAAGGTTATATAGAGACCACCCATTCCATTTAAAGCGGTTTCCATTGTATAATCCAACCCCAGTCATATGCCCCAGAGCCTCTTATAGGGTGGTGCTCTATTAACTGATTATCAAGGTTAGCTAGAGACCGCTCATTCCCCCGTCCTCTTATAGGGTGGTGCTCTATTAACTGATTATCAAGGTTAGATGGAGACTACTCATTCCCCTGACCTCTTATAGGGTGGTGCTCTATTAACTGATTATCAAGGTTAGGTGGAGACCACCCATTCCATTTAAAGTGGCTTCTATTGTATAATCCAACCCCCAGTCATATGTCCCCGGGCCTCTTATAGGGTGGTGCTCTATTAACTGAATATCAAGGTTAGATGGAGACCGCTCATTCCCCTGGCCTCTTATAGGGTGGTGCTCTATTAACTGAATATCAAGATTAGATAGAGACTGGTCATTCCCCCGGCCTACTATAAGGTGGTGCTCTATTAACTAATTATGAAGGTTAGATGGAAACTGCTCATTCCACCGGCCTCTTATAGGGTGGCACTCTATTCACTGATTATCAAGGTTAGATAGAGACTGGTCATTCCCCCAGCCTCTTATATGGTGGTGCTCTATTAACTGATTATCAAGGTTAGATGGAGACCGCTCATTCCCCTGGCCTCCTATAGGGTGGTGCTCTATTAACTGAATATCAAGGTTAAATAGAGTCTGTTCATTCCATTTAAAGGGCTTTCTATTGTATAATCCAACCCCCAGTCATATGTCCCCTGGCCTCCTATAGGGTGGTGCTCTATTAACTGATTATCAAGGTTAAATAGAGTCTGTTCATTCCATTTAAAGGGCTTTCTATTGTATAATCCAACCCCCAGTCATATGTCCCCTGGCCTCCTATAGGGTGGTGCTCTATTAACTGTTTATGAAGGCTAGATGGAGACCGCTCATTCCCCTGGCCTCTTATAGGGTGGTGCTCTATTAACTGAATATCAAGGTTAGATAGAGACTGGTCATTCCCCCGGCCTACTATAAGGTGTTGCTCTATTAACTAATTATGAAGGTTAGATGGAAACCGCTCATTCCACCGGCCTCTTATAGGGTGGCACTCTATTCACTGATTATCAAGGTTAGATAGAGACTGGTCATTCCCCCAGCCTCTTATATGGTGGTGCTCTATTAACTGATTATCAAGGTTAGATGGAGACCGCTCATTCCCCTGGCCTCCTATAGGGTGGTGCTCTATTAACTGAATATCAAGGTTAGATAGAGACTGGTCATTCCCCCGGCCTCCTATAAGGTGGTGCTCTAATAACTAATTATGAAGGTTAGATGGAAACCGCTCATTCCACCGGCCTCTTATAGGGTGGTGCTCTATTAACTGATTATCACGGTTAGAGACGGCTCATTCCCCTGGCCTCTTATAGGGTGGTGCTCTATTAACTGATTATCAAGGTTAAATAGAGTCTGTTCATTCCATTTAAAGGGGTTTCTATTGTATAATCCAACCCCCAGTCATATGTCCCCTGCCTCCTATAGGGTGGTGCTCTATAAACTGATTATGAAGGTTAGATGGAAACCGCTCATTCCTCCGGCCTCTTATAGGGTGGCGCTCAATTAACTTATTATCAAGGTTAGATAGATACCGCTTATTTCCCCGGCCTCTTATAACGTGGTGCTCTATTAACTGATTATCAAGGTTAGATGGAGACTGCTCATTCCCCCGGCCTCTTATAGGGTGGCGCTCAATTAACTTATTATCAAGGTTAGATAGATACCGCTTATTTCCCCGGCCTCTTATAACGTGGTGCTCTATTAACTGATTATCAAGGTTAGATGGAAACCGCTCATTCCTCCGGCCTCTTATAGGGTGGCGCTCAATTAACTTATTATCAAGGTTAGATAGATACCGCTTATTTCCCCGGCCTCTTATAACGTGGTGCTCTATTAACTGATTATCAAGGTTAGATGGAGACTGCTCATTCCCCTGGCCTCTTATAAGGTGGTGCTCTATTAACTGATTATCAAGGTTAGATGGAGACTGCTCATTCCCCCAGCCTCTTATAGGGTGGTGCTCAATTAACTTATTATCAAGGTTAGATAGATACCGCTTATTTCCCCGGCCTCTTATAAGGTGGTGCTCTATTAACTGATTATCAAGATTAGATGGAGACCACCCATTCCATTTAAAGCGGTTTCTATTGTATAATCCAACCCAGTCATATGTCCCAGGCCTCTTATACGGTGGTGCTCTATTAACTGATTATGAAGGTTAGATGGAACCCGCTCATTCCTCCGGCCTCTTATAGGGTGGTGTTCTATTCAATGATTATCAAGGTTAGATAGAGACCACTCATTCCATTTAAAGCGGTTTCTATTGTATAATCTAACCCCCAGTCATATGTCTCCGGGCCTCTTATAGGGTAGTGCTTTATTAACTGATTATCAAGGTTAGATGGAGACCGCTCATTCCCCTGGCCTCTTATAGGGTGGCGCTCTATTAACGGAATATCAAGGTTAGATAGAGACTGGTCATTCCCCCGGCCTCTTATAGGGTGGTGCTCTATTAACTGATTATCAAGGTTAAATAGAGTCTGTTCATTCCATTTAAAGGGGTTTCTATTGTATAATCCAACCCCCAGTCATATGTCCCCTGGCCTCCTATAGGGTGGTGCTCTATTAACTGATTATGAAGGTTAGATGGAAAGCGCTCATTACACCGGCCTCTTATAGGGTGGCACTCTATTCACTGATTATAAAGGTTAGTTCGAGACTGCTCATTTCCCCAGCTTCTTATAGGGTGGTGCTCTATTAACTGATTATCAAGGTTAGATAGAGACCGCTCCTTCCCCCGGCCTCTTATAGGGTGGCGCTCTATTCAATGATTATCAAGGTTAGATAGAGACAGCTAATTCCCACGGCCTCTTATACGGTGGTGCTCTATTAAGAATTACAGACAATGAAAGCAGAGAATGCTGTACTTAAGCAATTAGTTATGGCACGTGAACCTCCACCTGTAGAATTGCCTTCTATGTCGCTTCCCTCGGGGAAGTTTGATGGAGCCCCCAAGAAGGTAAAGGAGTTTTTGGAGGCTTGAATAGTATACTTTACCTTCAGGCCTCGTTCCTTTGCTATGGACCAGTCACAGGTCGGTTTCTTGATTTCCAACATGACTGGTAATGCGCTGGAATGGGCCACCCCGTTGGTAACAAGTGCAAATCCGATTTTGCAGGACTTTGCCGGGTTCCAGACGTTACTCAAACAGAACTTCGAAACACCAGAATTGATGTTCACGGCTTGTGAAGACTTATTGGATGTTCCACAGGAGTCTTCCGACGTCTTATCATATATCTCTACCTTCAAAACCTTGGCAGCTGGGGCTGGATGGCTGGAACAAGCTCAATATGCCATCTTTTGAAGAGGCTTAAAAGAAGAGGTAAAGGACGAGCTCGCTAGATCTTCTCGACCGCCGACCTTTTCAGACTTGCTGTCATCCATATTGCAGATTGAGTATCGTCTCCAGAAACGGCGCTCGGAACGACATAGACACCGGGCCGCAGTCCATCTCTCTGACCCCATGGCTTCTTCATCACCTTCACACTCGTCCTCCCACTCTCATGAAGAACCCATGCAGATTGAGGCTACTAGAGGCCCTCTTTCAACAGCGGACAGAAGACGAAGAAAGGAGAAGGGACTTTGTGACTATTGCGGTTCTGACCAACACCTCCTCAAAGACTGCTCTAAAGTTCCAATCAAACAACAGGGAAACGATCTTCCTTGGCGCCAGTAGGGACTAGGGTCCGAGGGGCATCCTGCAAAATCCCTCAGTCCCTACGTTTCGTTTGAGGATTCCAGGCTAATGGTGATTCCTGACTCATCGACATCAACAAGAAGTCAGTGGAATCCCTAGCCCTCTTGGATTGTGGTGCTGCAGGGAATTTTGTTGACACTCTATGGTCGGCCTCTGAAGGGTAGCCCGCAAAGAAGATCAAAAGGTGGAAGGAGTGGATGGTTCTCCCCTCTTTTCGGGACCCATAACACATACCACTGAGGATTTGCCCGTTACCATCTTCCAACACTCAGAAGTTCTCAAATTTGACATTATACGAGCCGCTCATTTTCCTATTATACTAGGAATTACATGGCTGAGAAGGCATAATCCTCAGATTAACTGGATAGACAATCAATTGAGTTTTTGTTCCACATTCTTTAGACCTCACTGCTTTCCCAACAGAAGTGATGTTCAAACCATGACTGTGTTAGCAGATGATCATGTTGGAGTGCACGCCCTATCACAGTATTGTTCTCCTTACCAGGGAGTTTCCACGAAAAGGAAACCAGCTACATTACCTCCACACAGGCCTGAGGATTGTACCATAGATCTGGAACCTAATGCTCTAGTTCCGTTTGGTCAAATGTTTTCTTTAACCCAAACTGAGAAACAAGTACTGCAAGACTATTTGGATGCCAATTTGCAGAACGGTTTCTGGCAGGAGCTTCTTTGTTTTTCATCAAAAAGAGAGACTCAACTGAACTCCGGCCCTGTATAGACTATAGGGGCCTCAATAAGGTAACTGTCTGTGACCGCTACCCCATGCTGTTGATAATAGATATTATCGAGGCAGTGCAAGGAGCACACATTTTAACCAAATGCGACCTCAGGAATGCCTACCATTTGCTTCGCATTGCCAAGGGGGATGAGTGGAAGACAGCCTTCCATACCCCGTTTGGTTTGTTTGAATATAAGGTGATGCCTTTCGGACTGGTGAATGCGTCAGCAGCATTTCAGTGGTTTATGGACTGGATGTTTTCAAACTTACTGTTGGTATCGGTAATCATATACCTGGATGATATTTTGATTTTTTCCCTCGAATCTAGAAGAACATATTCTTCACGTCAAGCAGGTATTAGAACGACTACCCAAGAACCAACTCCTAGTCAAACCTGAGAAGTGTGTCTTTGCGGTTTCCTTTGTATCCTATCTAGGGTACATTCTGTCAGAAGAAGGTATTTCAATGGACCAAGGCAAAGTGTCAGCCATACTTGATTGGGCCTCTCCTACTACCGTCCAGGAATTGCAAAGATTCCTCAGTCTATCAAATTTTTACCGAAGATTAATCTTCCCATCACCAGATTGCTTAAAAAGAACGTTGGTCCCTTCAAGTGGTCTGCAGAGGCAGAGCAGAGGTTTGGTTGCTTGAAAAGACTCTTCTGTTCTGCTCCCATTCTTCGTCACCCCAATCAGACCAGGCAGTTTATTGTCGAGACAGATGCATCAGACATGGCTATAGGGGCTGTCCTTCTGCAATCCTATGAAGGTCTTGAACACCCCATAGCTTATCTTTCTAAAACACTGTCTTCCAGTCAACTTAATTATTCGGTCTTAGAAAAGGAACTGTTAGCCATGAAGCAGGCTTGTGAGGAATGGCGGCACCTACTTATGGCATCCCTACATGGATTTATCATCAGAACAGACAACAAAAACTTTGGAGTGCGCTAACTCAAGGCAAGCCTGATGGGCTTATTTCTTCGCCCAGTATGATTTCCAAATCACCTATCTATCCGGTACCAACAACAAGGTAGCTGATGCCTTATCTTGGAAAGAGTCCGTTATAGACGGCGTTATGCATCCTAGAGAGCGCATGTTCCAGAGAAATAAGATTCTCGGACTAGTCAATACCTTTCTTCAGGAGGTCAAAACAGATTTGATCTCAGAAATGCCCAGACTTCTGCATCAGAGAAAGACTCCTTATATGGAATAAGACGGATTGATATATTTTGGAAATCGTCTGTACATTCCTTCAGGTCCTTTGCATAAGAGGATAATTAGCTGGTGTCACGATTCACTCACAGCCGGACAGAGGACAGTCCAACACCACTGAACTCGTTGCAAGATCTTTTTTCTGGCGGGATCTTAAGAGAGACGTCAAGGATTATCTTCAAGCATGCCCGGTCTGTGCCATAGCCAAATACCCATCTGGCAAACCCCTCTGCCTTTTGACTCAATCGGAAATGCATACGCGTCCTTGGGGGCTCATTTCCACAGACTTTATAGTTGACCTTCCGTGTCAAACTCCTGTACCTGTATCATGGTAATGATAGATACTCTCACCAAGTTAGCACATTTTTCTCCTTTACCAGCCGCTATGGAGATGGCAGAGGTGTTTTGCTCAGGACATTTTCCGGTTACACAGTCTTCCTGATAAGATTATCTCAGACCGAGGCAGCCAACACGTTTCCAAATTCTTGAAGGCTCTTTGTTCCCGAGTAGGTGTAGAAAGAGCTCTATCATCAGGGTTCCATCCTCAGCCTCCCATCACAGACAACACCCCACTGCTACACAGAAATCCTAAGACTCTTAAGGTAAGTACATACCCAAGCCAACATAGTACCTCAGCATTGAAGAAGATTCTGCAGCTGGAGGACTTCAGGATCTGCAGCCAAAAACCCGGTTAGTGGATTCCTTGTCGTGGTGACTGAAAACAGGACCTTGGAGGGGACTTTGCAGCAGGGTTCGATGAAGGCTGTAGGCAAGGTGTTTCTCGCAGCTGAATGCGGTACTGCGGATTTGGTCCCTTTTCAAGGAGCACAGAAGAAGACAGAAAATCGCATTGAATTGTCATCATTACAAAGGTCCAGCATTCTGTTGAGGGGACTTTTCGGACTCAATTCATGTCTCTGGAAATCCACCAGGATGCCCACGAAGTTTCAGCAAGATTCAGAATTCGGAAGATCGTGCACCGCACAGTGGCTCGACAGCCCAGAGTATTGGGGTATTGCAGCAATGCGTGGAATGGCTCAAAATGCAGGTCTTCCTGAGTCTAGTGGGTCACACCAGGCTCTGCATTGGGGTCGTCATCTTCGGAGTCCCCAGAACGATTGGAAGGAAGGGCTACAGCAGGCTCCGGTTACACAGCAGGCTCTCCGGTCGCTGGAAATCATTTCAACCACTTTTCCTTCATCCCTTCATCATCCTCTTTGGTTTTGGTTCCAGTGGTTGACTTGTCTTCAGCTTCCAGGTTCCAGTATTTATAAGGAACTACAGTACATTTTCTGCATTCTCTCCATGCTTTTTACAAGAAGGGACGGTCTGGTTGTCCAATCAGGACAGCCAGCACCCCACTGGGATTTGTCCCCATTCAGGCAAGGAGGAAGACAAAGGTCTGTGGAGTTTTAGACTCCTTCCTCACTTCCTGCTCTCAAAGACAGACTCAAGCCTGGGCAGGGAGTCCAGGGGACTCCCGCCGAAGATAAAAATCACACAATGGAATTTCCCACCCTGGATGTCAGAGGAAGGAACAAGAAAGAACAATAAACACTAAAATGGCAAACAAAGAAGACAGGTGCCATGTTCGTAAAATGAGCACCCTTAGGTGCCGATACTGCAGCTGTGAACACAGCCTGTGGTAAATGTGCACCAAATTAATACAAGGTATCACTGCCACCAGCCATTGCAGGTAAGCTTGTCCCTGTAACAGAATTGTTACAGATTTAATGTGAAAGGGAATACATTGTATCTCCCCAGCACTCCACATAAGGTGGGGTGTGGTGGCTTCACAGAATTAAATGTAAAAGGGGTCCAAAGATCCTTTCTACCCTTGGGAACTGTAGTTCTTTCAAGGTTATCAAAGGAAAATTAAAAGGGGAGCCCCTATGACAACCCAGCAAAAACAGGCACATATTGCCAATAAGTTGTTGTAGAGGATACCTTTAAAAATACACTGTGGAGAGTCAAATAAATGACACCCATAAAAAGAGTTAAAGATTCTCTGAGTGTGGAAAAAGGTTCCCACTCACTGAGGTATTAAGGAAAAATATTCCACTATTAAAGCAAAATGTTCTGGGGTTGATCCAGGTCAGGAAGATTTACCAGTTCTGTGAAAATCTTACTAACATTGATTGCCGATCACAATCCCATATGGCCTTTGCCACCCCACATAGAATGACTGCCAAGTCAGTCATTGACACCATACTGTATGACCGTTCCCAAGGTAGCTCCTCTGCTGTACTCAGTAGTGGTCAGACCCAGTGGAAGGATGGTGAAGAGATCTGTCAAGTGTCAATGACATCCACATGAGGATGGTCTGAGAGAGAGAGAGAGCTGTCAGTTCTCTCCTAGGTTTGAGTTGAGCCTTATGTGAGCCCCAGAGAAGGAGGTGGGACCTTCTCCTGTCAAACCTATTATTTAGTAGCATGGTGCACATACTACTAGCACTACATGGCTACCTCCCTGTGTACATTCTGTTGTGCATACAGTCCCTAAGCTCTCTCCCCGTGCATAGTCTTGTGCACATACAGTCCAATACCTCATTCCCTTTGTACATTCCGATGTAAAGACAGCTAAACAGCTCCTTGTTTGGCACAAGTCCAGTGCACATAATATCTGGTAGCAGAGATTGTAGCAGTCTGCTGCAGTCACCACATTCTTTTTGTCTGCAGTCTTTCTCTTACCTTCACTGGAGTCGAAGGCGGAGCAATGTACATAATCCCAGAGGCGCCGCAGAGTGGCCACGGAGCTGGTAGCAGAGGTTGTAGCAATCTGCTGCAGTCACCACGTTCTTTTTGTCTGCAGTCTTTCTCCTACCTTCACTGGAGTCGAAGGCGGGGCAATCTACATAATCCCTGAGGCACGGCGGAGCGGCCGCAGAGCTGGTAGCAGAGGTTGCAGCAGTCTGCTGCCGTCCGTGACCGCTGGGACGCTTTGGCAACAAAACGCTTCCAGGAGGACGAGGGGAGAAGACTGCGCAGTCAAAGGACGAGAAGCAAAGACACAGGCCTGGAGCGCAGAAGCCTGTTAAAGCCCTCCCCTCGGCAAAGGAAGGTACCCGGCAGCTCAGCGGAGCAGATTGAAACAACACACAAGTCCCATACAAGAGGCATAGTAAAACGAAAAGCGCCGGGTGAAAACAATGAGAAGTGAACAACATCAGACATTAACCCCCAGTCGGAAAAGCGACAAGACGGAACAAGAAAGAAATTTGGAAAAAAGTACAAGTGCCCAAACGCTGTGTGCTCTCCCGGCGATAGAAACAAAAAGAGGAAAATGGAAGAATCTGAATAAGGAGGAAACAAGGGAATCAAGGGATAAGGAATTTACTGCAAAGAAAAATCCCGACAGGGTTCAATGGGAGCAGTTAACCGTAGGAGAGAGCAAATTACAAATGCGAACACAGAAGGAGTTGGAGCACAAACAAGAGCCCCGCGAAGTGGGTAATAACACAGTTTGGAACCCAAAGCTAGAGATTGATATGTGAAGGGGGAGAAAATCAGTCACCCCTGATGATGAACAACAGCGAGAAAACGTTGATAGTGATAAAGATATCACTGAAATGATTAACGATGACACACCACCCTCAAATATCTCTCTTCTAGTACAAGCCATTATGGCAACCTCACAACAACAAGAGAAAGAAAACTATGACCAGACGATAAATAGATGGTCCATGGAGAGGGACGATCACCAAGGGTCATCAGGTGAAGAATTAACAAATGCGATAAGTCCACACCGAGAAGGAAGACAGGGTACAGCAGTATTGGAGAGAGGGGAGCAAAAGGAGTCAGACATATGCCAGGAACAAAATATAAACAACAATATCAAGCCACATTCGAAGGCAGGAAAAGTAAATCTACTTAGCCCGGCCGATGTGTCTGAAAGCTCAGATGGCATGAGCAGTGAGGAGGACAGTATAAATCCTAGGTTAGAAGAAATGGAAAGTGTTAGACAAGTGTAGGCTGAAAACAGCATTACGACTCGAGTATGCCAACACAAGGCGCAAGAATAACAGCACTTGCACTACAAACAAAAGAGAGAAGCCAAACTCAAAATCGCCCAACTATAATAAAACAAAGCTCAAGTGGGAGGGGCAGAAGCCACGGACCTCGAGACACAATACTACACAGAATCTGTTTTTACAGATGAAGCAGCAACAACTGGCATAGGCCTCAATGGGAATGGGGACCATGTTAATAACGGGCCGGTTGTTAGCATGCTGGTCCTTTAGCGGGTCCCGCTAAGGGACCTCGTAATGCAGCTGTAAGGGGTTGACGGCTCCCGCACCCTTCCCGGCGCCGTTAATCCCTTACCACCAACCTCGGAATGAGGCCCAAGATCTTTTAAATTGGCAAGAGTGGTTGCAGAAGTCAGCTAGAGCAGGGGCCAAGGTGTCAATGTGGTCCTTGATGGTTTTAGAGGAACACGGGTGAACCTGTTTTGGCGATACTTTAATAGATCGAACTTGTGTAGAAACCTTGTCTGGGGAGAACAGGGGAAAGGCAGAGAAGGAGGGAGGAGAGATGGCTGAAGAAGGGCTAGAGGAAGAGATGGGATAGAGGGAGGAGGAGAGGAAGAGAGAGAGGACAGGATGTCCTGAGTTTTAGAAATGAAATGAAATTAGAGGCCAGGTCCCTGCAGAGGGCCTGGGAGGGGACAGGAGAGGTAGAGACTGCAGTAGGATTGGCCAGCTCCTTGCAGATTTTAAAGAGTTTGGCTGAGTTGTTAGATACTCCAGAGATGAAGACTTGGATGTGGGCTCGCTTCTTGGTGCGGACAAAGAGCCGGTATTGCCTTTGGAGCAGGCAGCATGCCAGTTTGTCAGAGGATGTACCAGAAGCACACCATTTCCTCTCAGCCACCCTGCACTTGCATTTAAGGGTGGTGAGGTCTGAGTCATACTAGGAGTTGCACTTGGCTTTGGGCTTCAAGTGGATCCTCATGACAGGGGCAAGAACATTGAGAGTATCAGATATAGCAGAGTGGAGCATGGAGAGGGCTGTGTCAGGGTGTGATTCAGCCAAATGGGGACTGGGGGTGAGTGAGAAAGTGGCAGAAACTGACACACGCTTCATGGGTCAGGTAACCGAGAAGGTAGGTGGCAGTGCTGGAGTTGGCTTGGCCTGAGGGGTGGAGAGAGAGAGCTGGAAGGAAAGGAGAAAGTGATCACTCCAGAAGAGAGGAGTGGTGAGAGGGATAGAGAGGGGAAGGTTTGTAGAGATAAGAACATCAAGAGTATTCCCTTCAGAGTGAGTCGGGCCATAGGGGAGGATAGAGAGTGAGAGAGAGTCGCAGAGGTCATGAAAGAGTCCAGAGGACGGACATGAAGCATCCAGGTGGAAGTTAAAGTCTCCAAGAAGGAGGAGTTGAGTGGTCGATACCAGAAGGGAAGAGGAGAGGTCCGCCCACTCGGAGAGGAAGGAGGAGATCTGACCAGTTAGCCGATAGATGGTAGCCACAGTAAGGGAATGGCTGCGTCAGGTCCGTCCAAAGCCTCTATGGAAAAAAAGGAACTATGGTCCCTGCTACTTATACTGGCCTCGATGTCATTTCAAGTGCAGGGCCCATAGTTCCTTTTTTCCACGCACTATGCTCGCTTATCGGGAACATGCTCGTCAAGCTTTTCTAAAAGTGATTCGCCATGCAGACTTCATCAAAGGCCTTCGATTTTAAGCCATGAGCAGACTGCGATAGGCAGATGTCTGCCTTCAATCTGTATCACGATTTCTAGTACTGTCTGGGCGAAGACCACGGCACCCAGGATTGTGGGTCATGTCAAATTTCCATCTCTCTCATATCCATCTTCCTGTGTTCTTCCCTCCATCTCAGCCTTCTAAGGCAGAGGAAGGATTTCATCGATTGGAGCCAGTATCGGTCCTAAAGTTCTACATCACTCATACTCGAGACGCTAGGAAGGATGACCAGCTTTTTGTTGGTTACACTGGTGCTCGCAGGGCTGTGACCAAACAGACCCTGTCTAGGTTGATCATTCTCTGCATCACATAATGCTATGATCTGGGTGTGAAGGATGTGCATGAGGGTCTCAGGGCTCAGTCTACCAGAGTATGGGCTGTCACTTCTGCCTGGCAATGGGGGTCCCTTGTCCTGGCCATTTTCCTGGCAGCAATGTGAGCGTCTCTGCACACGTTCGCTATGCATTACTGCTTGGATTCCCTTGTGGGCCAGTATCACCATTATTGATAGGGCAGTCCTTCTGAGTTTTCTGGTTTAGGTGGTGTCCTTGCTTTCCTCCCTCCTCCAGATTTCATACTGCTTAGGGAGTCCATCACAGATGTGGAATCTGTGGCAGGACGGTATCCATTAGTAGAACAAATTACTTACCTCTCAGTAATGTTGCTTCTGATGGATATTCCTGCCATAGATTCCTCATCGCACTCCCTACCTGCCCCAGAATTTTAGCGAAAGAGGGTGAAACTGAGGTCATGGCACCACTACTTATACTGGCCAGACAACATTTTGGCAGGGGACTTGTAGAGGTGCGGACAGATGCAGAGTGGTGCAGCACCCCCTAGCGGTGGAAATGTTTCCAGGGAACAGCTGCGTTAGGATATGGCAATAGCCTCATGATATCATAGATGAGGAATCCGTGGCAGGAACATCCATCAGAAAAAACATTACCAAGAGGCACGTTTTCTCATAATTTAAGTAGAAAAAATGTGAATTTTTTGAAATGCACACTTCTTTACAACTAGCAATTCATATACAATAAAATATAAATTGTTTACTTTATAGTTTCCATACATCAGGGAGAAATCTCTGTAGACCACCATCCACTGGTACTGCCTGGCTGGCATCACTGGCCTCAATATATTCATGAACCTGAGAGGCAGAAAGCATATTTGAAGGGAGTACTTGCAAATTCTTGGGGAGTAAATGGTTAATACACCGCTTATTGTAGGGATGGTATTAAAAGCTGCCTTTTTTTAAAATTACAAAAATAATTCTCTATGGAACTTATTCAGCCAAAGGTGTATGGGTTCTAACAGCAGGTGGACATTAAAACATATGAGAATCCAGCAAAATGAAGAAAAGACAAACCAGAACAGATCGGTCTTCAGCAAGCTTCTGAAGGTCATATGGTCGGTGGTGGCATGCAATCTTAGACAGAGGGCATTCCAGATATAGGGAGCAAAAGAAAGAAGAAAAAAAACGAAGAAGTACATCACCTCCTCCTCTAGAATAATAGATTTAAAGGCACAAGGAGGACAACGGTGAAAGGATCCAATGCAGAATGGGGTGGGGCATTTGCCATGAATGGCGCAATGAGCTAGACAAAGCACCTTAAACCCAATGCGAGAGGTCACAGGTAGCCCGTGTGGCTCGTAATGAAAGAGTGAAATGGCCACATTTGTCAATGCCTGAAAGAAGCAGGTTAGCACTTTCTGTGCCATCTGAAGTTAGTCACACATGCCAAGGAGCACAGAATAAATGTCATTGCCATAGTCAAATCTGGAAATAATTAGGTTTATAGCACCTGACATCAGAATGTTAAAGGTTGAGAAGCATCTATACAGGGGCGGGCTGGCTGACTTGCTGAGGCAATGCCATGCTGAGATCCTGTCAGAGGGAGCAAGGGGCGTATGCCTTAAGCTGTCCCTTTGAGTCATGATTTGCATAGTAGTGCAATGGGGTTTGCTTGATGGAATAATGTACTCCCATTTTGCTATGCATTGAACATTATGATATACATTGGGCCTCATTACGAGTCTGGCGGTAACCGCGGCGGTAAAACCACCTGGTTACCGCCGAACTCGTATTACCATTCCGCCTCCGTGAGTCTCGGAAATACCAGGGCATTACGACCCCGGTGTCCCGGGAGTCAAGGAGGCGGAATGGTGTTAATCCCCAATCCCATTACTCAATGGGAATGGGGATCATGGAAACACCGGCAGCATCTCGTGATGCTGCCGGTGTTTCCTCGTCAGCCTGCAGGCGGAAGGTGTTAAACCCGCCAGGTCAGACCTGGCGGGAAGATCACCTCCCGCCTGCAGGACTCGGGATCGGGTGGTCCCGAATTAACAGTGGCGGCGGGTTTACTGCCACTGTTAATTCCGGACCGCCCAACCCCTAATGAGGCCCATTGAAATGTACTGCTGAATATATTGTGATTTGCCATAGGATGGTTTCGATGAGCCTTTACAAGTTATTACTTTAAAGGTTAAACCATTGTGATTTGCCTTTAGAAATGTGATGCCGTTTCATATATATTGCTTCAATGATAGAGCAGGTCTATTTGGACTTAGATGTTCCTTAAACAGAAGGGATAAGGCGATTTAAACCCCAGGTGGAGTTGGACAGGGCTTTATATGCTTGACATGTTTTGGAATGTCCTTGACTAAAGACATCAAGTAGATTGAATTGATATTAGAAGACGAGAGTTGATGCTTAACAGCCAAGCAAATGTGTTTGAATTCTATGTGAACTTGGAGAGTTGGAATATTGTGTTATTCTAGAAAGAATGTATGAGGGATTTTTATGTGTGTCAATAAATACATGCTTTTTTAAAAATGTTAGTCATTCTGGTCTTTTAGACGTTGGTACAGTGAAATGGTAATTAATAACACTGTTATGTAATGCATATTATACCCCTCTCCTGTGAAAACCTTCTCTATCCCTATACATTTGCATTAGTTGTGACAGGAACTGTCGTGGATGTGTTGCAGAACCTTTGATTTTAGTATGTTGTAAGGGTTGTACATTGATAGAGCTGTGCAATGGAGTGGAGAAGGGAAATGCACTCTGAGCCTGAATCCTTTTTTAGAATCTATGTAGCAAGAGCATAATATCAGTACAGAAAAAGACAAGATGCCCTCTGGGTTCCATTTCAGTAGTTGGGAGCTTCCCTGTAAAATAGGAAGGGAGGGGGGGGGGACATCTAATATATCCAATGAGGGTCTATAGTTATTGATTCAACCACTGGGTCTTTTTCCAAAATGTTGGTGTCCATTCATTAGCATGAGGTCCTTAGGCAAAGTGTTCCATAGGATGGTTACCTTAACACAGAAGGTACAGTCTCCCTTCTGAACATTCCAGAAGGGATGCATTTCAAACAGCAGTGATTCAACAATCATAATCAGCCATCATTTGTGTGCCAAAGGAAACCAAGAACCACAGTGGAGGCAGGTTCTTCACAGTATTAGGCAACAGCCATGCCACACTCAGTAGCATTGTAGAAGCACCTTGTTCTATCAGAAGCACCTTCAATTGCAGAAGAGATTTCACCACCTACATGTCCTCCCTCATGGCAGATAACAACATCCTGCATGTTTTGTCTGGTACCTAATAAGGGAACTGTTCTGACTGAAACATTTCCCACATTCAGTGCATTTATGAGGGTTTTCACTTGTATGTGTTCTCTGGTGGCGAATAAGATATCTCTTCTGAGCAAACCCTTTCCCACATTCACTGCACTCATTTGGTTTTCCATCTGTTTGTGTTCTCTGGTGGCTAATAAGCTCACCCTTTGTAACAAACCCTTTCCCACATTCAATGCACCCATAAGGCCTCTTACCTGTATGTGTTCCCTGATGGATAATAAGGCATTGCTTCCGAGCAAAACCTTTCCCACATTCAGTGCACTCATAAGGTTTCTCACCTGTATGTGTTCTCTGGTGATTAATAAGGCATTGCTTCCGAGCAAATCCTGTCCCACATTCACTGCACTCATGTGGTTTCTCACCTGTATGTGTTCTCTGGTGGATAGTAAGCTCTCTCTTTGTAACAAATCCTTTCCCACATTCAATGCACCCATAAGGTTGCTCACCTGTATGTGTTCTCTGGTGGATAATAAGGCGTTGCTTCAGAGCAAAACCTTTCCCACATTCAGTGCACTCATGAGGTTTCTTACCTGTATGTGTTCTCTGGTGGAGTGTCAGCTGTTCCTTCTGAGCAAACCCTTTCCCACATTCACTGCACTCATAATGTTTTTCACCTGTGTGTGTTCTATGGTGGAAAGTAAGCTCTCGCTTTCTAGCAACCCTTTTCCACATTCAATGCACTCATGAGGTTTCCCCCCTGTATGTGTTCTCTGGTGGCTAATCAGATAATCCTTCTGAGCAAACCCTTTCCCACATTCACTGCACTCGAAAGCTTTCTCACCTGTATGTGTTCTCTGATGGCGAATAAGAGATCCCTTCTGAGCAAACCCTTTCCCACATGCAATGCACCCATAAGGTTTCTCACCTGTATGTGTTCTGTGGTGGTTAATAAGTTCTTGCTTCCACGCAAAACCTTTTCCACATTCACTGCACTGATGAGGTTTCTCGCCCGTATGTGTTCTCTGGTGGCTAATCAGATGTCCCTTCTGAGCAAACCCTTTCCCACATTCACTGCAGACATGTTGTTTCTCACTGTTATGCATTTGATGGTGGCAGATAAGTGTATCATGCAAATGGAGGCTAGTCTCAAATTCAGTGCACTGATAAGGTTTTTCACCCATGTCTTCATGAGGGCAATAAGTATGTTCTTAATATGGCAATTGCTCCAACATTCTGTGCATGTGCAAAGTTTATTGCCAATTTGTTTTGTCAGGTGCCAATAAGAGGACCTTTTTCACTGAACCGTTTCCCTAATTCAGAGCACAAATGAGAAGTGATTTTCTTACAGCACATAACACATTGTCATTTTCATGCTAGATATCCCACTCCCCAGGATTAACAGACTGAACAAGCTTCGTTACTGGATGTTACCAGGAAGGGGTTGCATGGACGGAAGCCATCATGTTCATGTATCCAACAAGCTTCTCAATCTGAGCACCTGAATACTTTGAAAAGACAACTGGACCCCAAACGTGCACTCTTCTAAGATGCTTGGAAATTGCATATTCTAACAATGAAGATTTTCACTGCGTTAGTCCAGAGAATCTAAAAATCACTGTTGTTGCATTTCTGGGGGCATCAGTCACCTATTAACATAAAAGGAGATGCACATTATTAGTTTCAACACTATCACAATCGCAGGCATCACATGTAATAAGGCAACTCTACTCGGTAGCAGTGATGTGAGCTCACAGAGTAACTTATACGACTTTGAAGTGCCATCTATCTGGGGAAAGGAGCCCTACTGGGTGGCAGAGAAGTGGTGCTCCATTGAGAACATTTAATGGGACTGAGGTAACATGCAGCAGGTATAGTGTGATTAATTTTTATTTAGAACATTTTAGCATCCAAACCATTAGAAAACAAAATACAGCTCGATGAATAAACCTTTTAAATGGATAGTTTAATCATCAGGAACATGTATATATGTTCTATCATTCTATTTGTTCAGCAATTATTGCATGGAATCTCCCAATTTCCATATACAAATGATAAAGGCAGGCGTTTGACACTAAGTAAGTAGCAGCTTGTCACCAATCGGCCATATGTCCGACCAGTCTATTATGTAATCACTGATGACTCCATTACATTTGGGCAAATGTGTATTGGCCCAAACTTGAATAATATAACCAACAGCACCATTGAGGAAATAAATAATGCATTGTGAATTAAAGGAAAAGGGCCAATCTCTTCCCACAGTGAGAATGGCACAGGCCACGCTGGCACTACATTCAAACATGGACTTTAAACCTAGATAAACTCCAAACCCATCCCTCTAACCCAGGAGTGACAGAAAGAACAAGCTTGTGTCAGAGACCAATAGAATGACATTTCTGGCAATGAGGTAAAGTGTATGAGAGACTCCCCGAACTCCCCAAAACACCCCAGTTGCCCTCCTAATTATTTATACAAATGCCTCATTGCTAGGTACTGAATGTAATCTGCTAGATGGGTTCCACTTCTGTTTCCCTGTTCAAAATACCACTGTGTAGATTTCACGAGGGGGTACATAGTCTGTTTTATTGTTAGGGAGTGGGTGTGAATGGGTCGGTTACTTATCAGACTCCCCTAACCCGAGCTAGACCCTTTTTTGTGGATTCTGGTAATTGCCCCCTAGGTTGAATCTCAGCATGCCCCTGTACCCTCTGTGCTGCGACCAAGAACTGCTTTCATCACATCCCTAGCAACCAATGGGGATGTTGCCCGATCACTGCCAATATCCACAAATTGATTTAAACCATTTAGTGATTGCACACATGATTCCTGTTGATTTACGGTGGAGATTCTACTCACCCTACTCCAGGGGAACCTATGCAACATAATCCCCCAGATTCGTTATCTGAACAGGTGAGAATCCCATTGCCAGCATCTGTTGCAACCCATATGGCATCAACCATGGAATAAGACTTATGTACGTGTGAAAAGTATGCATAGTTCGTCACACCAGGATGCACGAGACACCAACCGCCCACCTGCCAGTCCTACCTTAGTAAATTTATTGTGCATCTAGTGTAGGTAGCTATCACAACAGTATATGCAAGAACCTTTGAGTGTTCCAGTATGGAGGACAAACACTAGGTTGATGTGAGCCAATACAATCATTGTGAGTGCTCCATGTTCGGAGTGGATAAACCCTGGAAGGCCCCCATCTGTTCTCAGGTGTGTCTACTGTGCAGCCACAACCTTAGGCTGTGTGTGCTAAAGCAGCCTCCACTTTTGCCATCTTCTTAAAATGTGGCTATTCTAGGCCTTCCTGTGGCTCCAGTCTGTTCCACTTTGCACCATGATGCCTTCTGGTGACCGTGCGCGTTATAAATATTGTTAACATAACAGAACTTTTATAGGATGTCAAGGCCCACAATATTTAACAATCTTGGCCTTACCATATCCCTGTGTGGCACGTATCAAACTCAAGTCCCCTTTGAATCCAATTTTGGTGATTTATCTGGCCACAATGTACAATAATGAGCGATTGCAATAAAAAAGCCCTGCTGTACCGCAACACCCTCCATCCTTGTCTCTACATGTGCGCTTCTGAACTCGCTGAGTGAAAATGAATTAAAAATGCCATCATCGAGGTTCTTCACTAGGAAGCAGAATGAGCCAGATTCTGGTCCTTGACCCAGTACCCCTCCCAACAGAGCCAGGTCCATTGGTTCATTCAAGAGGCACTTATATCTTTGCCATTATCTTCCTCTACCAAAAATGTAATGCACATGTTTTCCCAGATCCTTGCATTGTTCCACAGTTTTGTGAACTGCTTTCAGCTGGGCTGTCAGGAACCTACGGCTGAATATTCTCCCACAAGTTGGCAATGTAATTCTAGCCCGAGTAAAAGCTGTGGATGGGCCAGGCCCTTTGCCGCCCTGCATCATTAGCTCGCATCAGCCTGCTGTGATACTGTGAATGACTTTGCCTGCCAGTGCTTGGTCTAATAAACCACACCTTGCTGCCTTTATCCATGCCCACCTCTCTGTACTCTAGTGCCTGGCTACCATTGTCAATACGGCCCTTTCCTTGGAGGGATGCCCAGCGGACCATACCACCATGCCACCATGGTAGGCCTGAACCTGCAGGAGGCCTGAGCAACTGATTGGTGGGAGGAGGACTCTGGGAAGCCTAGATATGGATTGCTCCTCCTCAGCTTCGCAGGTGTTGTATTGTGCAGTTGCCTTCCACACGCCCTCTTCCTGCGCTATATGCGTGAGGAACAAGGCATACTCTTCTACAGTCCAGGTGATCCACGTCCACTTACCCTTCCGACATTCATCTTCTGGGTAGTGTTGGAAGGGGATCTACATGATTACTGCACATCAGGAAATTGCGAGATCATACAGATCACTTTTTACCATTCAGCTTTCCCCATCAGTTACCTTTTTGAGCGAGGCACACAGAAGTGTGCCGCTGACTCTCCTGGACCCCTGCAGCATCAGTTCCCTCCCACTAACGTGGGTCGGAGCTGGTGCCGCAGGGTGCTTTCATTTCTTTCTTTAATGTACCCTGCTTCATATGTCATGAAAGCGGGGGGACATCGCCATAACCCCTGCTCCCCCTCCATGTTTGGCATTAGAATGGGAATGCTGATACTTTTTTATTTAACAGGAGCCAGGCTTTGTGCAATTCATACTACACTTAAAAGATATTAGACATGTCCCCAATTAGAAATAAATATTTATAGGACTGGATGTGGATTAGGAGGTGTGCAGGTTAGTGGTAACAAGGGTAGGGGGTGCACTCAGCAGAGACCTGACCTGGGGCAGCACCTCTAAGGACAAGGGTGAAAGCTTCAGAGTCCAATAGGGTGCTACACCAGGGCGACATGCCCTGCATTTGAGTACCACGCTGTGGGATACACCCCCACACTGTGGGTCTGGGTGTGAGTGGGTTCACTGCAAACCTGATGACTACAGCTCCCAGAGGTCCTTGCAGCAGGATCCTCACTAAATGACAACACCAGCACTGGCTGTGAGCTGCAAGCAAAGACCTCCTCCTACCAATCTCAGTGCTCGGGGAGGCAAACACCAGTGGCTGAGTAGGGGTGTATATTGGTCGGATCTGGCTCAGTCAGCGACATAGCTGCAAGCATTAGCACTTTACTGTTCATAATTGTTTGCTATGCATTCTTGCATTTCATCTCTGATTGCTGCTATCTGCATATGCACTATATACCGTGCTGTTTACAGACTCAGTGACATGCATGGCTCCATCAGGCAGCATTGTGAACCTTGGATGCATTTTATATTTTACTGCCTGTTTTACTTTGGTATAGACAGGCAGATTCTTGGACATGTCAGGTGCTTTTTATCCCGGACTGCAAGGGGCTACAGCTCTGAAAAACAAATAAGGGTAAGGGTCTTATGGGAAGGCAGATCGCTTTAAATAAGTAGTGTGACAAGGAAGAGTTGGACTATGAGTAATGATGACTGACACTAAGTAATCAGAGTATAAGTGTAAGAATTGCAATAAAAGACCCGGGGGCTAGACCTTACAAATGACTTCTGGCCAAACCACTGTGTATGTTGGCATTTGAACATTGCCAAAAGTGAAATATACCCAATTTCTGCCATAAATGGTTTCAAGAGATTCTCTTTTACCCCAGCCTACCCGAGGCCTGTCACATGCCTTTGTGACACACTGGTGAAGACCATTCACAGGGCCCCCGCAGTGTTTCTGTATCGTGTCTGGTCTGACAGACTGTGTAGGAAACTGAGTGATATGGTATTGAAGTCGCTAATGCACCTTTCACAGACCCCCAACAGCGTATATATTTCTTGTGAGGTCTGACTGACTGTGTAGGAAACGGAGTGCTATATTATGTTGACCTCTACTGCACCTTTCAAAGGGTGTACCCTGTACTCAATTGTCACTGTTTGATGCCTCTGCTTTATGTTCTTGTTCCTACCCTCTCCTCTCATTCAGAGATTCCAACATGTTTCCACTTAGTACGGACACTATGGGCTCTACTCTAATACTCAATTAGTATTACAGGCCTCAGAATTAGCATTGGAGAAGCAGGAGCTAAAAGCAGCTCCTGGGTATCCAGCATTCACCAGTGACCAGGAGCAAACACTGGAGAAGCAGGAGCTAAAAGCAGCTCCTGGGTATCCAGCATTGACCAGTGACCAGGAGCAAACACTGGAGAAGCAGGAGCTAAAAGCAGCTCCCGGGTATCCAGCATTGACCAGTGACCAGGAGCTATCACTGGAGAAGCAGGAGCTAAAAGCAGCTCCTGGGTATCCAGCATTCACCAGTGACCAGGAGCAAACACTGGAGAAGCAGGAGCTAAAAGCAGCTCCTGGGTATCCAGCATTGACCAGTGACCAGGAGCTATCACTGGAGAAGCAGGAGCTAAAAGCAGTTCCTGGGTATCCAGCATTGACAGGTGACCAGGAGCTATCACTGGAGAAGCAGGAGCTAAAAGCAGCTCCTGGGTATCCAGCATTCACCAGTGACCAGGAGCTGTCACTGGAGAAGCAGGAGCTATCACTGGAGAAGCAGGAGCTATCACTGGAGAAGCAAAGGCTAAAAGCAGCTTCGGGTATCCAGCATTCACCAGGGACCGGGAGCTATCACTGGAGAAGCGGGAGCTAAAAGCAGCTCCTGGGTATCCAGCATTGACCAGTGACCAGGAGCTATCACTGGAGAATCAGGAGAGAAAAGCAACTCCTGGGTATCCAGCATTGACCAGTGACCATGAGCTACCACTGGGCAACAAGGAGCTAGTGAAGATCGTTCTGCAAATGTAGCTTCCACAAAAGATGGAAACATATCGGTTTATCTATTATTTATGACCCCTTATGCCTTAAATGGCATATACATGTCATAATGTTTATTTATAGATTGTCCCAAATTCACATAGGTGTGCTTGTGTGGCACTACTTGGTCTGGGAGTCAAATGTAGCTCCTGGTGACTGTTGGGTGTCAAGCTAGCTAGACTCGTCTATGCTACAAGCAGGAACTAAATAGCTCCCAGCTCCCCTGAATTTCCCGCCCTGTATTATATGTTTCATCATATTTTGGCCCAATTTTCTGATGCTTATTTATTTAAATATAACATTAGGTTTTCTAACACCACTTACACTTGTCTTTTGTTAAAAATGTAGGTTGTGTTAGGCCTCTAAAATTTAAAACAGTTATTGCATTTACCTACCGAGTACAGTATTATCACTTTATTTATTTGCTCGTCTTCACCTACAGACATGTTTGTTTTAAGAACTATTAAATTATTCCTAAAGAAGTACAAGTTTCGTGATCTAATAAATTGTTAACCAGGTGTTATGCAGTTCTAAAAATCCAAAGTGAATGGTGATTTACATTGTTGTTATTGGTATGTTTGAAGAAGAAAATGTATGTTGGTGAGGCAGAAACTGGTCACATTATGCACAGGTTACTCATTTGAATCAAAGTTCATGTGACTTAATGTCCTGTGATGTCATGGACTGTCATTTCATACGGTCAAGTTGATGTGGCATCATTTTCCATGACGTCATCATTATGCTAATTACTATTTTTGAAACGTTAAGATTCCTATAGATTGTTGGTCACAGAATGTTCGCATGTATGCTTTGGGACGACTCTGCTGGACGCGTTTTGGGCAGACTGTGTTGTGCGTATGGGTATACTATGCACACCATTGCCAACTTTCTACAGACTACTAGTGTGCCACATGTGCGCTGACCATTTTGGAAGACACTGCCTATTTATAGGATACAGCAGGTGGGATGTTTATCTGCATAGCTATCTGCAGGACGTGGGTGGACGCCACGAGCAAATTAACGTTCCTTCGCATATGCTGTGCAGTGGTGATATCACCAGGACACAGAGGAACAGATACACATGAGTGGACTTGCAGCACACACAAACGTCTGCTCCCACATGCATTGATAGGTGGTGGACAACATGCGGACATGCAGAGCCTGCTGGTGCAACGAGGATTGTGTGCCGCTGAGTGAGAACGCCATTTCAGGAAAAAAAAGCACACCTCCCAAACACTTAGCAACATTTTCATTATTAACGTTCACTTGTGCACATTCCTACAAGCCATTAGGCAAGGAAAAGGGTAGCACAAGTGGATACTTACTGTGGGGCAATGCAGATTTGCAGAACTTGGTTGTTAGGAAAGCAAGAGATTGCTGTGTCACCGTAACATCTCCCATGATACGATCTTTGAGGGGATGGCGGCCTCCGGCATGGGAAAGGACTACACGTGCACGTGTGCCATTTTGTCCAAAACATATCCTTGTATGCAACCTTTAAGGCGGCAAAAGTGTTCCCCAATTTCTTCACTTTGACTTCCAGCCTGTCCATTTTGGTATTTACAGAGTTTCTTTCCTTTGTTATGCGCACATGCTGTTGTGGAAGGGTTGCGGCTTGCACTGCCTTGCTTTCCTTTCCAATATGTTTTCTTACCGAAAACAGAATGTGTTTGAGGTACATGCAGGAATTTATTGTACATAATTTACGGTACACACTACTGTGCGTACCAATTGGGTTACTATACAAAGTCATTCCGTCATGAGGGACATTTAATTCCTGCCATGCTAAGGTGCTTGGCATTGCTGTGTTTCAAAATGACACGTTATACTTATGTACTATTGCATACTGCAGCACCTGTGCAATCATTACAGAAAGTTGCTTCCTTAGTACATTGTAGTGACGTTCTGCTCTTAGCACTTGCCAGTCGTTACTCTGGCTGTTAGTTCTTTGTTCCCATGTACAGTAGCAGTGCAGTATGATTGGTGAAGGCAGACGTTACTTCTGTTGTTCATGCATTCCCTTATGGTGTCCTCCCTATGACTTTCTCCTGTTTGCTTTTTAAGAACACAATTTGCAAACCTACTCTATTTTCCCTTCCCATTCTTCGACATGGTGCTCTTTGTATATATTTTTTGCGTTTGGTGATAGGTACCACCATGTAAGAAAGCAGCTGCCTTCCTCAGCAAGATGGATGCCAGCCGATGTACGCAAAGAGACGGATAGTCTGCGACTGCTATGTGCATTAACATGCTGCCAGCAGTTTCACTATGTTGCACAGTTCTTCTTCACAAACTAAGGGTATCCTGCTACAAACCAATGAAATTCACTGGCAAAAACGTTGCTAAAGGAACGTTATGGTTAAGTTGCACTAGTAAAAACCTATGCAATTCAATGGACAAGCGTTGTTACAGGGACGTTATGGTTACAGGTAAAACCGAAAAACCCCTGCAATTCGCCAGTTATGGTAAGCTAAGCAACCATAACTCGCGCCACCACTGTGCACTGCTATGACTCACGCTCATGGCATCAAAGATGACATCACAAGTGCCATTGATGACATCAGTGATGACATACTCTCAATATCAAAGGAAACCCAGTAACACTATACAAACATATGTTTGGAGTGTATACTCTATCTAGGTCCGGGATGGATAAGCAATAATTATAAATAAGAGAGCTATAAGTAACACGGAAGTGGCAATAAGTAGCAAACTTTCATAAAAATCAACAGTATGGTGTGGCCACCCACCAGGGGGCGCAGAGACATGCATGAACTCTGCGTGAGCTCCGCTGCAGCCGCCCTAAAAGATGGACTGAGCCCCCACTTTTTTGACCCCCCCCCACCGGAGAAAAAGCGTGAAGCTGCTGTGCGAATATCTCCCCCCAGCACTGGGAAAAACCCCGAGCGAAAACGGGCCTGGGATCCCGACGAAATCCGTCCGGACCGGGGAGAAAGCGAAACTAACCCAGCACACGTGCGCTGCAGGGCACTCTCGGGAAAAGCCCACAACACGAACCCGCAAACGGAGCCTACACGAGCGCGGATGACCACGGCCCTGAGCAGATCCCTGACATGAACAGGTGGGTGCCCTAGCCCTGAACCCACCCGAACCCCCGTTGAAGATACCTCCCCTGCCTGGCATCCACGAAGGACCCATAACGTCTGGCGAGGCCTGTTCACTGCCCGCCCCCCTTCGAGCAGCCGAACATTGAGAGCTCAGGGCCACCGGACATCTGCACTCCACCGCCCCCGGCTGCGGACCCACTCTTCGTGAGTGGTTTTGGGACTCGACGCTTCATCTTGGCCCCCCCCCCAAACTCTCCGGTGGATCCCGACGCTCCAGTGGGGGACATAACGGCGCTGAAGCACTCTGCGCTTACCAGAGAAGAGGCCTCTGCCCCAAGCGACCCACGGACCACCTAACGGACCACCCAGGAGCCAAAACGGGGAGAGTCTACACAACACGCTCGGCTCCACTCCAGAAGCGAGGTGCACCCACGGCAAACGGGTACGTGGAAACAACCACCCCACCACGGACTGGCCCTCCAGAAGGTAATTGATGGCCTCCTGCACCCTTTAAAGGGGCCCCACCGGTAAACCACACACACTCCTGAAAGTGAGACGAGAAACCCACCAGAATTACAATCTGCCTTGGCCCCACTAGTAGTGGAGGTGCGCGGGACAACCCTCCGAACCACAAACCCCGGCACAGAACGCCGTAGTGTCGAACGGAGAAAGCGACACTAGAGGTAAACCATGGGTGAGACCCCAAATCTTGGCACGTGTACCAAAAGGTGCTGCGATTCACCTGAGAACACGCGCGAGGCATCTCCAATCCTGAGGCCCCCCCGGAGTACACCTCGCCGGCGAAACAGAAAACATACCAAACGGAGGGTAAGGCCCCTGGACACAGGGCGTGTGCCTCCTCCATTCAAAAGGAACCGAGTACACACTCCCCGCCATCATCACAGCAGTATACTGTCAATACCCAAACCTAAAGCTGCAACCAATCCACCACTGCCAAGAGGGTACTACCCCATGTGCCTTGTAACGGATCAGTACAGAGGGTAAGGCCCCCAAAACAGGGGCGTGTGCCTCCTCTGCCTGTCGCTTTGAAGGAACCACGACATTACCATCAAAACCCCGCATGAACTTCAAGCACAAGCTCTTGCACTTCGCCTACGCCCCCACTTCTCCCGCCCTGACTGAACCAGCAATGGCAAACAACATCACTATGGGAAATGAACTGGCGGCGGCAACGAAAGGAGACATTGCTGCCCTTCTGGGCGAAATAAAGAACTTGGGCACTAACAAAGGAGGCAAAATAGACAGGATCACCCAAAGACTCGACAGCATGGAGGACAGGCTTGAAGGGGTGGAAAATAACCAGACCTCAATCGACACGTTAGAGATACAACATGAACAGAGATTGAAGGACCTGGAACGCAAAGAAGATGAGTTCAGACTCAAACTGGACGATTTGGAAAATAGAGAAAGAAGGAACAATATACGCATCATTGGAATTCCTGAGAAAGAGGGGGAAACGGAGGCGGACCTCAAGGAAACACTTCACAACATTATCAGTCTCCTCACAGCAGACGATGAAGTGGATGAACCAATAACGGAACGAATACATAGAGCAGGTGGCCCCACGGGTGGTCCACGATCGGTTCTTGCCCGATTCCATCGCTTCAGAGACAAAGCTAGAATTCTCGAAAAAGCCAGAAGGAGCGACGAGATCACGCTAGGGGGAGCACCAATCTCAATGTACCAAGACCTTTCCTCCCTTACCCTGGCTCTCAGGAAAACATGTGGTCCGCTCACAAAGATGCTCAAAGAAAAGAACGTTCGATACAGGTGGGGCTACCCCTTCTCACTTTCATTCGAATACGAGGGAACCAGATTCAGGCTGAGATCCGAGAAAGAAATACAAACGTGCATATCTGACCTTCTTGGCACTCGGGGAGAGGTGGCCAGCCTAGGAGAGACGCATGGAGAAGGACGAGAGTGGCGAATCCAAGGCCCCAGGAGAAAGAAAGTAAAGGTTTCACGAAAATTCCGGAGAGGGAATATCTCCCCAGAAGCAGATCACTGAACCCAAGCGACACTGGTAAAACAGTTCCAATTAAATAAGTGAACGATGTAATGAGGCGATACGAACACATGCACGTTTTCCTGACTCTAATGACAAAAATTAGGGGGGAATCAAGGAGGGGCTCACTCTGGACAAAGATAACTTATTTGGTTAAGGGGCGTGAAGTAACAGCCCCCCCAAGTGGTCCGATGCCGACCTGGAGCAACATGCCGGGTTCGATCGGACGCCTTCAATTAGGAATGGGGAGGGGATGGAGGGAGGGGGAGGGAGGGAAAGGCCACAGGGCCGAGGCGGGTCAAAGCAGCGTACATAGTAAACCAAAACAAGCGCAGCAGCAAGCACTCCACGAGTAAAAAGCAGTACCAATTACACACGAAGAGACTGTTTCGCATGAGAAAGAGCAATGACAACTGACACTAACACAAGGAAAAATGTCTCCTTGAGAGTTGGGACACTCAATGTAAAGGGACTCAATTCACCGACGAAACGGTCCCTCGTCGCCAGAGAATTCCGTAGGGCTGAAATAGATATCCTCCTCCTGCAGGAAACGAAATATATAAAAAGGAGAAGAAAGACCGATCCTTGGGAAACGAGTTGGGAACGAATACTGGGGCTCTGGCCCGCTTAGAAAAGGACGAGTGGGAATCCTCATTAGAAAAGGCATAGCATTCACCCCTACCAGGACATGGTCTGATGTGGAAGGACGAGCTCTGCTCGTAAATGGGCAAATAGGTAAGGTGAACGTAACGATTGCGACCCTGCATTCCCCGAACACGGGACAATCGCGATTCCTCTCCAGAACGATTCCCAAGATATTACTAGAAGCCACCGGGCACATTATTTTAGGCGGAGACTTTAACCAATGGGCGGACCCGGTCAAAGATTGAAAACCTGGGAACCCCAACACGAGCCACCAGAACAGACTTGAGCCAACTGAGCTTGCGCAAAGGATGGAAATGTATAATATGATAGACGCGTGGAGGGCACATCATCCCGAAGAACAAGGTTACACCTTCTATTCCGCTCCACACAATACGTATACCCGAATTGACTACATATACCTATCCAGAGACCTCGCTGAGGCTCCAGCTAAAGCAGGCATAACCCCGATCACTTGGTCGGACCACGACATGGTCCTCACAGACATTCAGTGGGCGAATCTACCGACCAGGAGTGGCAAATGGCGCTGCAATGAGAGCCTCTGGAAAGACGCTGTCTTCAGAGCCGAAATGGAGATGGAAATCTCCCAATTCTTCGAAACAAATGATAATGGGGAGGCATCCAAACAGACCGTCTGGGAGGCAGGAAAGGCTACCTGGAGGGGAATTCTGATAAGAGAAGGCTCCTCAAAAAAGAGGGAACGTAATCTTATCGAACAGAAGCTACGAACAGAAATTCACCAACTGGAGAGCAAACCCGACCCAGACGCAGAATTAGATCCCATAAAAATGAGTAGAGCCAGAGATAAAAGAAACAAACTGAAACTATTAGAACACAAGCAAGTGGTGCGCAAATTGAGGTTTCTGAAACAAAAATTCTATGAAAAGTGGGACAAGTCAGATGCGCTTCTCGCTGCCAGGCTTCGAGAGCAGAGAGCTGAACGAAGAGTACTAGAAATCTCTGAGGATAACTCCCAAACGTCATACGCTCACACTACTATTCCAGAATCCTTCGCCAACTTTTACGAGGCACTCTATTCCTCTGAAGTTAACCCTGAACAAATAGATACTGAAACGTACCTGTCCTCAATAATTGTCCCCCACATATCACAACAAGATGCTGAACTGTTGGAATCCCCTATCACAGAATCGGAAGTCCGAGAAGATGGCTACACTGCCGGATTCTATAAAACCTTCATTGCAATACTGTCTCCCTTCCTGACGACCCTTTTCAATGAGATAATGGACACGGGGAAGCCCCCGGACTCATTTACCAGGGCACTGATCACAGTGATCCCCAAGGCAGGGAGGGATTCCACGAAATGTGCCTCGTACCGCCCCATATCCCTGCTTAACCTTGACGCGAAAATCTATACTAGAATCCTGGCTGCAAGGTTGGAAACGCTAATCCCGCAACTCATACATCCAGACCAGGTTGGATTTATACTCGGGAGACAGGGGGCTGACACGATGCGCAAAACCCTCCATCTCATTCATACATCCCAGACCCTGGATAATGACCCGGTCCTTCTCTCTATCGACGCAGAAAAGGCTTTTGACAGGGTGGAATGGGGATTCCTAAAAGCGGTATTATGTAAAGTGGGAATGGGCACGAGATTTAGGACAGCAATACAAGCAGTATACTCAGACCCTAAAGCCTCAATATTCGTGAACGGTGAATATTCTAGATGGTTTAACTTGCAAAGTGGGACTAGACAGGGATGTCCCCTCTCAGCAATTCTCTTTGCACTCTCACTAGAGCCCCTGGCAATAACGATGAGGGCCGACCCCATCCTAGAGGGTATTCGAATGGGGTCGTCGGAATACAAAATTGCCCTCTATGCAGATGACATCCTCCTCCACATTACTAACCCCCTTTCTCCCATCCCTCGAGCCCTCTGTCTGCTGGAAGAATATGGTAGACTTTCAGGGTTCAAAGTAAATAAAACTAAGTCGACACTCTTCCCCCTTCAAGGCTCAGAAGATGAAAATATCACCAAATTCTCTCCCCTGGGCCTTAAAATTGAACACACAAAACTACAGTATCTGGGGATACAAAAAAGCTGAGTGACCTATACGAGGCCAACTTCCCTACCCTACTAAACCAGTTCCGGTCCGACCTGGCAAGATGGGATAAGCTCACAATATCTTGGCTCGGTCGACTTAATGCAATAAAGATGGTATCCCTCCCGCGATTCCTATACCCCTTCCAAATGTTACCCATCACGATCCCGATTGGTTTCTTTACTGAAACCAAAAGGGCCATGCTCCAATTCTTATGGCACGGGAAGAAAGCGAGGATCCCGTATAAGATCAACACTCCCCAAAGACAAGGGAGGGGTCGGACTCCCTAACCTACACAAATACTACAAAGCATCCCAACTAAGAGTTCTAATCCCACATCTGCGTAATCAAACAGACATCCATTGGGTCAATATGGACAATCACTATTTCTCACCAGCCACGGTCTCGGAATGGCTCTGGGCTCCGAAGGACAGAATTCGAAGAAAACTCAAAGGTCACCCCATACTGAGCACCATTTGGGACATCTGGACACAAGGAAAGAACATGCAAAACATTACCACCTGGCCAGCCCCTTTCAGCCACTTATGGTCTCCCGGAATCAACGACCACATTCCAAATGTAGGACGATTCCAAGCATGGTATGAGGCAGGATTAGAAAGAGTTGGGCAACTACAAAGAAGACTCCTTCATCCCTCTCCTAGAACTAACGGAAGCCATCGGAATAGGTCCACTATCCACTTTCCAACATATACAAATTAAAGGCGTTTTGACGAGACCTCTGTGGAAGCCTAAATTTATGAGAGATCTCACTCCCTTTGAAAAAATACTTGATTCAAGAACTGAGATGAAAGGCCTAATATCCAACATGTACAGGGCACTGATAGGAGGGGAGGGAGTGAACACGGACGCACTGAAAGTCAGATGGGAAAAAGACTTTGCTGAACAGATCACACCGGACCTATGGGACACCATATGCCAAGCGGCCACACAAATATCCATCTGAAACCAATACAAGCTCCACGCAATCAAGTTACTGCATAGATGGCAATACGACCCAGTCAGGTTATCCAAAATGTTCCAAACAATCAAGCCAGAATGCTGGAGGGGATGTGGGGAAAAGGCAGACTATTGGCACATGTGGTGGGGGTGCCCCCGAATAAAAGTCTTCTGGTCTGAAGTGTTGGGCTGGATCAAGGAGGCTGACGGCATTACCAGAACAGCTAATCCCTACCTCATGCTCTTCGGCCTTGAGAAGGATGAGGATGACTGGATCAAAATAAAGGATATAGCTCCGCAACTGCTATTAGCAGCAAGAGCAACGCTGGTAATGAAATGGAAAGCCCCCATAACCCCTACGAAAAGCGAATGGATCAACGTTGCCAACAACATTTGCATAATGGAACATATCACAGCGTCACTACACGGAAGATCGTCGCAGATCGAAGCCCTCTGGATCGAATACAAGAACATACACCTACCCAACGGACTCCTCAGCCATAAAATGACCACCCCAAGAACAGAAGAGCGAAACGAGACCTAAATAATACTGAGTCCGCCCACACTAAAGTGTCCTCTCAGGACTGCGAAAGTTCCCGACAACATATACTAACTCTGATTACCACACGATGAATGCTGCAAGAATTGTACTAAACACTGCCTGACCACGGGGAGGGAGGGGGTGGGAAACAGGGGAGGGGGAAGTCATGTTTATACTCGAACATTATGTATGGAGATTGTGTCTGCCGGACAAACACGGAACACATGGAGTTTTATAGCTTAGTTCTACTGTTATAAGATATGTACTGGTTTTCTTATTGTTGTACCATGACTCACACTTGTAAAACTTAATAAAATCAAATTTACAAAAAAAAAAAATCAACAGTATTTTATTAAATGTAAACAATGCAAAAAAATTATTAAATCACTAAATATTTAATTGCACAAGTGCTAATAACAAAAAACACATATCTAAAAACAATTCTCATAGGAGTACGTCAAAATCAATAAATGATTCTTGTTACAGAAGAAAATATGTGCATCAAAGCATTATGTCATTGCATACACTTATCAAATCATTGACATTTGTGATAGTTTCTATCTCTGTTACAATCCAGAGAATTAGGGTCTCAATTAGGGCGATGACATCACATGTGTGGCTACCTCTTTTGTGTGCACTGACATATGCAGGCCAGGTGGTTTTCCGCACTGACACTCAGCAACTACACAGTGAGAAGGTACTCTATTTGTAAAGGCTACTCTTCTCATATGAGCTTGCACTACTTTCCTGATGGTTCAGTGACATCATGTCATATGTATAATAATAATAATAATTTGGCATTTATATGGCGCTACGAACCCTCAGGTATCTGAGCGCTGCTCATTATTACCCACAGTGTGTGGTACTCAGTGGAAGGAGCAAGGCTGAAACACAGCAATTATTTGTGTGCATGAAGATAATCAGTTAGGCTATGACCACTTCCTAGTAATAGTGCTGCTTTTTTCCTGCCTTCACTTTCCAATGTGTTCTCATATTCGTGTGCGTTGTGGTCTGTTTATGGTATGTATGCAGTTGTACAAATATGCATATGTACAGCATAAGTGTTTGTAGGGCATAAGTCTAACACTGGGCGCATAGATCTTTTTTTGGAACAAGGAAGTAGGTTGAATAAATACCCTTGTTTACCTCGTTGGACGTCACGATCTCTACTGCGTCCTTGACTTCTTCGGGAAGGATGAGCTGCTCTTCCATTGTTGTCTTCCTTTGGTGCAGGGGATGGTTTGATGGTTTTTGAAGAAGCTCCACACAACCTATCGCTACTGTAGATATCACCAGCTTGTCTGTGGTTATTCCCTCCCATGCATGGGTGAAGGGTGAAATCCGCCCACCTACTGGGGAGGCATGGGAGGGGACCTGTAGCGGGCTGTCATTGCTTAGGTGGTGTTCCTCCTTCTCTAGTTGTGGAGGATCTCCTGGCTGCGGGAACTTGCCCGGCCTCTCTGGTAACCCTGTAACACCTGTTCTTGGTTGTAATTCCAGGAAGAATTTTGATTTTGTCCGTACCTGGAGCCTTTATTGGAACTTTGGCCACGAAAGTGGTGAAGATTGTTCCTGCCGCTGTGGCCAGAAGGTTTATCAGTTAGTTACCCGAGGAACTTGAGGGGATCGTATTCTTCCTTTGCGGACTTTAGGGCGTCCTCCACCGCTTTGCCAAATAAGACTGTTGGTTCCACTGACATGTTAAGTAACAGCGCCTGGGTCTCTAGCTTAAAGCCAGACTGGCAAAGCCTTGAGTGGCGCTTGATTATGGTCCCTACTTCGATTATTCGGCCTGCATTATCTACAGCGTCAAGGTTATTCTTGAGGACGAGACTGGCAGTAGCTTTGCTAATGGTTCGGGAGCTGAAGCTATTAAGGTAGCCATTTCATCCCACTTATGGCAATCAGAACTTGCCAACAGTGTAGAATTATTAGCAATTATCGCCTGGAACGCTGTCAAAGTCGCTACCTTCCTTCCCATGGTATAGAGCTTTTTGCTCTCTTTGTCTGGGGGTGCCTCTGAGGAGGCTAGTGGTGTCCCTGCCCTTTAACAGGTGGTTGTGACCAAGAGGGAATCAGGCTTACGCTGGCCCCTGATATAAAGCATCTCAGACAGCGGGTCAGCACAGCTCCAGGGCTTCACTGGGCACTTTGCGGTCCAAGACAGTGCTGCTGTTAGCTTCTCTTCACGTATTCTTCATCGGATGTTGCCCTCCAGTCGTCGACTCTGCGTCTAGTTCCAAAAAACCTTGCATTTTAAGCAAGTTCCCATTCATTCACGGACCTGGGCTGTCAATCACCCAGCAGGACACCCAGCCTGCCGGCCAGCCAATCATACCTGGTTTCAATCAGGCACACCTAGAGACAAAGGACAGGGAAGTTTCAGGACACACTCACTTCCTGCTTTCCAGACACACTGGAGCCTGGGCAAGCTTCAGGGCTTAAGCCCGCCAAAGGCAAAAGGCAAAAAGAACTCAAACCTGATTCAAACAGAGTAAAAGCCCAGAAGGAACTAACTGACAAGAAATTCTGAAAAAATAAGACAGGCTACTTTGGGAAAATGGTCATCCTTGGGTGCTGTACTGCAGCTGAGAAATGTAAAAAAAGAAAGCACTGCCACCAGCCATTCAAGTTAGTTAGTTAACAAAATGCTACATGAGAAGGGGGATAAAGAGTTACTAGGTAACCCCCACAACACTCTACATAGGGTGGTGTGTGCTGGACCCACAAAAGAAAAGATAAGTCAGGCAGGAGTCATCGTACTATTCTTGGGATCACTTCACCCAACAAAATGTATTTAAACATTAAGAGAAGTCCAAAGGACTTCCCAGTGGCACTGAACAAGAGGTGCTGAGCATCACAATGCAAGCCCCGAGTCCAGCAAAAGAGCAAGGGGTCTCTGAGGTGAAAAGGAATTAGCACAGAAATGAACATTCTCCCTAACACTCCACCCCCCCTTTCCTCTTTTACCCTTGTCACACCCTAAGTAGTCACCAGAGTTGGCCACTCCATGAAGGTCTCTTCCAAACATGTTTCCCCTTGCTCATCCAGAGCCAAAGGACAACATTAGCTCTCTTTCCCCTGCACTCGCTGATCTCTGATACCACTCCTCTGCTACTAGTTCTTTCCTCTCCTCACTCAAACACTCCCTTGTGCGCCCCCTCCATAAAAAACCATCAGCAGAACCGTCCTGTCCAGTCAACTACCACCCTATCACCATCACCACCTTCCTGGGGAAACTACTGGAGAAGTTAGCCCTGCCCTGCCCCGACTCAACTCTCCACGGCCATCAATCTGGATTCGGAGCATTCAGAGGCACAGAAACTGCTCTCTGAACACCCGTGAAGGACTGCTCGCATCCCGGGATTCCAACTCCCCAGCTGTCCTCATCCTTCTTGATCTCTGCCTTTGACACTGTCAACCACGGCATCCTCGTACAAAGGCTCCACGACACCCTTGGTATCTCAGATCGGCACTGGACTGGCTGACCACCCTCCCAACTATTGGCTCCTACCAAGTCATCTTGGGCACCTTCTCCTCTCCTACTTCCTTCTCGATCTGTGGTACCTCCCAGGGCTCTATCCTCTTGCCTTCGCTCTTTAACATCTACCTTACTCAGCTGGCACACCTTATGTCCTCCTTCTCCCTCAACTTCCAGTGTTATGTAGACACACAACTCTTCTTCAACTTCCTGCTGACACCCTTGCACCTTCCATCATCCCTGACTGCCCATCTGCCATCCAAGCCTGGTGCCCTTCCAATGATCTTTTCCTCAATGGCAGCAAAATGGAGATCCTTCCCATTAGGACCCCTGCTCCCGACTTCTTCCCTTCACTCTGGCCTTCCTCCATGAGCTCTCACGCTCACTCCGGACATTGCCAAGAAGTCCCACTTTCAGCTCTACCTTCTCAAAGGAATCCTATCATGTGGTCATCTGTGCTCTTGACCTTTCATGGAACTGCCACACATATCCTCACAGCTTTGCTATTGTTCCCTCAGATCTCTGTGACCTTTATTATTGGTGCTCCCTGATGTCTGATATTATGCCCTCTTCTGCCTCCATGAATTGTGCAGGGTGGCACGAATCATGGGATGATGTCACTTCTCCCCAGAGGGGAGCACTTCCCTCTGGGGCTAGGGAGGTGAGGCTGCTAACAGGTATTCCCCCTAGGGGTGGTAAAATCTGGGAGGACCTCACAGGGAAGAGACATCCCTCTGGGGCTAGGGAGGTGAGGCTACTAACAGGTAATCCCCCTAGGGGTGGTTAAATGTGGGAGGACCTCACAGGGAAGAGACATCCCTCTGGGGCTAGGGAGGTCAGGCTGCTAACAGATATTCCCCCTAGGGGTGGTAAAATGCGGGAGGACCTCACAGGGAAGAGACAACCCTCTGGGGCTAGGGAGGTGAGGCTGCTAACAGGTATTCCCCCTAGGGGTGGGAAAATGTGGGAGGACCTCACAGGGAAGAGACATCCCTCTGGGGCTAGGGAGGTCAGGCTGCTAACAAATATTCCCCCTAGGGGTGGTAAAATGCGGGAGGACCACACAGGGAGAGACTCCCCTCTTGGGGAGAGGGACTCCCGTTCCGTAGTGGAAGCCCCTTACCCTTTGAGACCCTAACATCTCTACAACCTATATCTACCATCATGTATTTCAATGGTCCTATTTGTACTCCTGTAAACTTTGACAAAGCCAAGGTGACAAACATCCAGGGTCGCTCTCAAGCACTTTTCCAAAGTACTGAGATGAGGAGGGCCTGAGGAGGTGTAAAGATCACACCATGAAAAGCAAGAAAACACTGACAGTCCGCCTGGTAGGACCCAGCTACACAGTATAAAAAGAGACAAAGGACTAGAATCAGGGAGAGACCAGCGTGAACGCTGGAAACCCTGGGAAGTTCAAACCTGGATGCAGGGAAGTGATCTGCAGCAGCAAGTCCTCGTTGGAGAGGACTTTGTAGGCCAGTTGGCAGAAGACTCAGTGGAAGGGAGGAGAGCTGAGTTTGAAGATGGTTATCAGGGAGTGACCTCAGCGAGGTGGACCGAAGGTCCAGCAACAACGTGGAGACTGACAGACCATGTACTCTGCAGGGATTTGGTTGATTGTTTGTGGTAAACTGACCGCAATATAATTGCTCGGGCCAACATTTGAAACTTACATATTAAAGAAGGGAATAACACGAACTATCGATGCAAATCCTACAATGATAAAGTCACTTTATATTAGATAAAATGCACCTGATAAATAGAGTACACCACCTGGATCCGGCCTCCCCTGCTTACCTGCATGCTGGCCTCCGCTTCCCCTGCACCCCCCCCATCCCTTTATGATATGATATGATATGGCATTTATAACGTGCCTATGCAAAGTGTTTCAAGGCGCGACGAGGAAAATGGGGGGAACAAAGGGAGGACAGACAACGATCTTACTAGGCCAGGTGTCATTCAGATCGTGCAAGTCCATGGGAAGGGGGTGTTAGGCAGAAACCTGTGCAGTTCCCTTTGGGACCACTGCAAAAGGCTTAAGACTACAGGTGTTGGCAGTAAACCCACTTGGTAGCAGTCTGTACCACACAGATTCACTTGGTAGCTGTGGCTGAGCAGTCAGACTTCCCTCAAGAAGAGGTAGGCAGTATACAGAGCAAACACAATAGGTACCGAGACACAGTAATACAAGCAAACACTGACCAGAGCTTTGGTGTAAAAGATATAGAATTATTTATTTAAAAACACACTTGTAAAACACACTAGCACTAAATTGGTAAGTAATATTCAAAACACAATCACTATTACTATATGTACATCCCTGATTACTTGTTGGACAAGTCTTAGTTAACACCTCTTATTTCCAGACAGAGGTGAGCGCTTAACGTTAGATGGCACTCCAACAAGTTACTTAAAAAGGGAGGGAAAAGGCAGAATTATGAAACACACAACACAGAACACTTTTGACGGAACCACGACAAGTATTAGGAAGGCAAAGTCTACTGGGGAGCAAGGAAGTTCAGTTGCCAGGCCCACTCTTAGAGAGCAACAGGCGGGAGATGCCCAAGATCACACAGTTGCACAAAAGTCTTCAAAGTCTTTGGAGATAGTTCAAAAGGTTTTAGGATAAGTTCAGAAAAGTTAGAGAACAGGTCCCAGGCTATCCCAGGTTAGAGAGTCAAGGTTTTACTGTCATCCCGAGCACTCTGTGGCAAGGGAAGACAGGAGGGACACGGTACCTGAAATGGAGAGAACGCTCCAGCGGGGGCAGTTGTTCCTGGCAGCGGGTGCAAGCCAGTGTTTCGTCCAGAGAAAGAGGAGGTCTCGACGTGGAGGAAAGATGAAGGTCATTGCACTGCCAGGGAAGAAACCAGCCGCGGAGTTCTCCGGTTAAAAGGTACGACCCTTTAATTTGCGGTTGTGGTAAACCGTGGTGTTCCGGTTGCCGGGGTGCTTGGCACAGGCAAGGCGACCACGAGATGATCCGAGAAGGTGAATAAAGGAAGGCAGACTGGTTATCCCCACCAGTCGAAGGAAGAAGACTCTGCGGACTGGAGATCTCCTCTGTCGATGGGAAGTGGTGAGACGGTTCCGTAGGGCTCCACCGGTAGTGTCGTCTTGGCAGGTCGGCTCAGCTTGTTCCTCTTCGGCTTCTTAGGTCCTGTGGCGACTTCTAAAGTTCCAGTCCCCAAAGCCCTGCTTTTATGCAGAAAACCCCCATTCATCAGCCCTAGCTGTCACTCAAACATGCTAAGTGGTGAGCAGGGGGGCTCACCACTGGGCCAATCATAAAAGAGTGTGACTTGAGTTGCCAAGGCAACTCAGTCCAGGGTGCCTAAACCCCCTCCCACACATCCTGTAGACCCAGACATAGTGGCATCACTTTGGAGGGCTTCTGTGCAGAAGCCCGCCAAAAGTGGAACAAAGGCTCGACTCAGGTTCAGGGTTACTGAAGCGAACACAGACGCCATTTTGGCACCGAGTTCTGGCAAAAAATCCCGACCGGTGAATTAATATTAAATAAATAAACCGGCAGTATCTTTAACATTGCACCAAAAAGTGGTGCGTTTAAAATCAATGGGAAAATCCCATTGGGAAATATTCCTGTGGAATATTTCCGTGGTATCCACTGCCACCAGCCAGAAACTTGACAATGGGGGATGGGACAGTGCCCCCTCGACAAACAGACCCAGGGGCAATCTAATTGCCCCTACCAATACTTCCACAATATGATGTTTTGTAATGGTTCTGTTCACAATTTAAGACTAGTAAAGTCAATGGTGACTTTACATGCCCTGGGAGACAGTAGTCAGTCCCAGGGTATGGAGTCTATGTTTGGGGGTCACTATGACACCCCTGTGTTACTGCACTGAGGGTGCTGTGTAACACACATCACAAAAACACATGAAGCCCTAAGGAGTAAAAGACCCCATAGCCCATTAAACACAAGTCAAATGAACACCTCAAATAATGTCTAAGAGGGGGAGTAAAAGAGTCTCACTCTTAGCAGGAGAAAAAAATAAACCCCAACAAATCCAGCAAAGCTGCTGGGGGACTCACTAGGTTGGGGAAATTAGCCTTTACAGAGCATTCTCCCTAACAGGGGGAGAAAGGAAAGGTGCATGGGAAGGGGGGGGGAGGGAGGGAAAGTGCAGTACATGGGGGGTGGAATAATAAGACACATTAATCAGCCAGCTAGTGGCCAGTGCAAGGAAGTGCAGACGTAAGTGCTGGTAGGGGGACTGAAGGGATACAGAAAAGCAGTCCCCAAGTGCAGTGGTTGCCAGGGAGGCAGTGCAGGTGGGTAATTGAAAGGGCCTGGTCCAGAGATCAGAAGGGTGGCCATGTAACCAGTGCAATTTCAGTCAGGAATTCAGCAAGGAAGGGGAGGAGAGAAAGCAAAGAGGAAGGCTTTGAGGTGTTTCCGGAACCAGAGATGGTAATTTATTAGGTCCCCCCGCTTCCAATGTTATGGTAGCAGAGGATATCCTGCATCCCAAAAACACCGACCATGGGGAGCTTAGGGAGTAATCTCCCTCGTCCCAGTTGCCTCCTCAAAACTACAGGCATTAAAGACATTGAGGAGCGTGCCGTGAGTATTCTCTCTCATCCCAGTATCCCCATCCACGCTACTGGCAAGGATTGAAGAGTACATTGGGAGTAGTCTCCCTCGTCACAGTAGCTCCATCCACGTTTCTGGCATTAAAGGATTGAAGAGTACATTGGGAGTAGTCTCCCTCGTCACAGAATCCCCATCCATGCTACTGGTATTAAAGGATTGAAGAGCACATTGGGAGTACGTCACAGTATCCCCATCCACGCTACTGGCATTAAAGGATTGAAGAGTACATTGGGAGTAGTCTCCCTCGTCACAGTAGCTCTATCCACGCTTCTGGCATTAAAGGATTGAAGAGTACATTGGGAGTAGTCTCCCTCGTTACTGTATCCCCATCCATGCTACTGGTATTAAAGGATTGAAGAGTACATTTGGAGTAGTCTCCCTCGTCACAGTAGCTCTATCAAAGCTGCCGACTGTGAGAAGTAGAGCAGGAGTCATCTCCCTCAGAACGATTGCGAAAAACAACAAAAGCCCAAGGCTAAAGACCCCCTGATCCCCTGAGATGGGTGGAGAAGATCAAGTCGGGAGTGGCCTTCCTGATTTCAGTGGATTAACTAACAGTTGCTGCTGTTGCTGTTTGAAAGACAGTGAACTGTCAAAAGAGAAAGTGATTAAATCACTGGTCGAGGGGGGCCAAGGCCCCTGTAAGACTCATAAGGGAGATCAGGAACCAGTCACAGGCACCTGGGGGAATTAGCAAGGAAGGGTGAGAGGGCAGGAGACAGAGAAAAGGAAAGTAATGAGAAGTTTCCGAAAACTTAAGAGGATCCGACTTAAGTCTGAAGGGCAGGGAGGCCATTCCAGAGAGAGACTCCTGCTGAAGAAAGATCTACCTCCCACTCTCTGCTTGAAGAAACATCTGGTCTGCAGAGAGTTGGAGCTAGAGGACCAAAGGACTCTAGAAGGGAGGTGTTTAGGGAAATAGTTGGATGTAGTGAGGTCCCATGCCCCAGAAAGCCTTGTGGATGATGCAGAGGGTCTTGAATTCGATCCGTGCAGCCAATGGAGAGAAATTAGGACTGGAGAGATGTGGTCCCTGGGCTTGAGGCCAAGGATAAGTCTCACAGTCTTATACTGGACTAATTGAAGAGGGCTAAGGGAGGAAGAAGGTAGATTGAGGAAGAGGCTGTTGCAGTAGTCCAGCCTGGAGAGAACCAGAGCTCTGGAGACATTGAGTTTCTGGGGCAAGGGAGAACGCCTCCCAAGAGGTGAAGCTGAAAGTGGGCCTTCTTGGCAAAGTCAGCAATATGAGGTGAGAAGGAGAGAGAGGAGTCGAAGACGACACCCAGGTTTTTTGCCTCACACAAGGGCAAGGTGAGCCCCCCCACCCCTAGGAGGGCAGCCAGAGAGGAGGAGGAGGGAAGGAAGGGGCAGGATTCCCAATGAGGAAGATTTCAGTCTTACTAGCATTAAGGCAGAGATGATTAGCAGCACACCATGCCTGACAAGAAGTCAGACAGTCGGGAATGAGAGAGGAAGGAGAGGAGGGAAGCTTAAAAGGAGAGCATAACACTGGAAACAAGGAGAGAAGTGGAGATCAAATGGGCGAGAGGGGCAAGGTAAATGTTGAAGCCATGGTGACAGGATAGAGCCTAGAAGCATGCTGCAAATGGAGAGTGAGGTGGAGGAGTCAAAAGGGCCGAGCTGAACCTGGGAGGGCTGGTCAGAAAGGAACTAGGTCAACCAGCCCAATGCCTGGTTCGTGATGCCAAGGGTGTCACAGAGCAGATTTATGAGAGTGGCATGATCGACAGTGTCAAAGGCAGAGGACAGTTTGAGGAGGATGAGAACAGAAGGAGAGTTGTAGATGAGGTTTGAGAGCAAATCTTCACGGGTGTTCAGAAGAGCAGTTTGTGCCTCTGGATGCTCTAAAGCCAGACTGGTGGTTGTGGAGACAGCCAACAGATTCATTGTGATTGATTAGTTGGGAGATGACCAACTTCTCCAGGCGTTTGCCCAAGAAGGGGTTAGTGGAGATAGGGCAGCAGTTAGCCAGGCAGGAAGGGTCCGCATAAAGTTTTTTTAGGAGGGGATGCACAAGGGAGTGCTTGAGAGGTAGTGGGAAGGAGCCAGTGGCAAAGAAGAGGTTGCAGAACTCAGCCAAGGAGGGAGCGAAGGAGGCAATGTTGTCCTTGATAGTTCTGGAGGAGCAGGGAAACGCCTGTTTGGAGGAGACTTTCATAGAGCAGACTGTTGTCGAGAACTGTTCCGGTGTTATGGGTAAGGACGAGAATAGGAGGGAAGGAAGGAGGGAGGGAGGGGGGCCCCAAGGGAGGCCTGAGAGCAGGTGGGGGGAGGGAAGGATGGAGGAAGGGAGGAAGAGGAGAGGGAGGACAGAATGCCCTGAGGCTAAATGTGAAATGGGAGGCTAAAGCCATGCAGAGGGCCTGGGAAGGAGAAGCAGAAGTGGAGACTGCAGTATGATTGGCGAGTTCCTTATAGATTGAAAAGTTCTGCCATGTTGTTGGGGGCACCAGAGACACAGGCTTGGATATGGGCCCACTTCTTGGAGCGGATGCAGAATCTGAATTGCCTTTGGATCAGGCAACAGGCCAGTTCGTCAGAGGATGTATAAGAAGCCAACCACTTCCGCAACTCTGCACTTGCTTTTCAACAAGGCAAGGACAGAATCATACCAACTATTGCACTTGGAAACAGGCTTCATGCGGATCCTAATGGCAAGGGCAAGGGTGTCAAGAGTGTTGGCAATGGAGAGGTGAGAGGTGAAGGTTAGCAAGGGCAGAGTCAGTGGGAGAGTTAATAGCAGCTACTGAAACTTGCTTCATCTGTTGATTGACGGTCATGGAGACTGGCAGAGGCTTAGCCAGGGAGTCCAGGAGCTCAAGATGAGAGGAGAGCATGGTCAGACCAAGAGAGGTGTAGCGAGAGGGTTAGAGAAAGGGACGTCTGTAGGGATGAGCATATCCAGGGTGTGCCTGGCAGAGTGAGTCAAGCGCGATACCAGTCCTGTGGTCCTGTACATGGTGGCGTGACAGAGAGTAGAAGAGTCACAAAGCTTGCAGACAAGGCATTCAAAGGAAGAGTAGGATTGAGTGGGTATGACAGAAGCAGGGACCCAATCAGGGAAAACTCTGCCGTCCGACCAGTTAGGCCTGTGCTTGGAGACGATCTTGTAGCCCTCAGGAAGGAGAGTGTCAAAAGCAGTGACAGAGCTGGTATTGAACCACATCTCAGTGAGAGCAGGGAAGTCAAGGTCAAAGTCTTCAAAGAGTTGACAGAGGTCCGAGGAGTGTTTAACAGCAGAGCAAGAGTTGAGGGTAGCTAAGTGAAGCTGGTTGCCACCTTTGAAAGTCATCCGGGGATGGGTACAGGGAGGTGTTTTAATAAGGCCCCTCTAAAATGCTTGGTTTTACTTGGAACAAGGCTTGATTTTTCTTTGTTGATGCGAAAGCCCAGTTGGTTTCCTGCGTTTGTGGCATATTGATGGATTCTCTCCTGTTATTAGCCAGTTGTCCAGATATGGGTATAATGTTATGTTTGGGGCACACATGAGCACCCACCACTGAGATTTACTTGGTGAAGACAAGGCGCCGATAGAATCCCAAAAGGAAGCACATTGAACTGAAAATGATGGTTTGCTACATTGAGCTGCAGATATTTGCAGTAACCTGGAAACATTAAAACAGGAAAGTTTGCATCATGTTGCCATGACAATGCCCTTCTTTTGCAGAGGGATATCTTTGAGGGTAACCATCCTGAATTTCTGGGATTTTACACATTTTCTTGCTGGCTGTTGGTTCAATACTGGCCTTTTGGTTTGTCTATATTGGGTAAAAGGAAACCGTAAGAAAAATAACGCCTATTCGCCAAGTGGTTGGCACTGGCTCTATTGCTTGTTTTTGTATCAGCGCCTTGACCGCTTATTGGAGCCGTGAGAAAGGATTGTGTGGAGGCAGGTCCAACTAATTCTCTGTCCACGCTTAACACCAACTTGTCTGACATACACCCCGCCCAAGCGTTGCTGTTAACCAGTCCGGGGTACCGACACTTAGTCAGACCCAATCCAGAGACTGAAAGTGACCACAGCATCTGTGACCCTGGGGCCCTCTGCAACTGAATTAAGCAATCCCAGTGAATTTAGGAACCCTAGTGGTGGTGCTTAGCTTACTTGGAACAAGCGGGACAAGCTTGCATAGGAATTTTACTGCACACACCCCACAACATGGCTTAAGGGGTGGATGGTAATCACTCTACCTCTTCCTTGCCTGATCATGGTTGGTGTAGTTCTGGCCAAGAATACTCCACTGGGCTTTAGAGCAGTGGTCTTCAATCTGGGGGGGCAGGGGGGGGGGGTGGGAAGCCACACTCTTTTAAAAAGGGATTAAGATGACTGCTTTTAATTGAAACTATAAACAGTAGAAAATCTGTTTATATTTTTCAAGAGCCTGATGCCCCATAGACATCCTTTGCCCCGCCGCCTGGGAGAGGGGGGTCAACCCCTATGTGAGGAGCCCCAAACCAATATTTTGACTCAAAGGGGTTGGGGGATTCAGTATGAAAACATTTGAAGACCACTGTACTAGAGTGATGGGATTGGGAAAGGACCCCTAATCTTCCACACTTAACTTGTTCTTTCATCACTGGAACAGTTTACTCATCTGTTGGCTTTTCAACTACTTTAAAGACTCTTGACTCACTAAAAAACATATTCTTGGAACTTAAGGGCACTGGGTCTACTTATGCTAGAGGGCTTATTTCTTTAGTAGGGAAAAATTGTAGATTTTTTTTTAAAGGCATTTGTATTTAATTTATTGAGCACTTTCGCCAAAGTTATTTACAAAAATTCAAAATACAATGGTACAATATAAACTAAGCATGAAAACCAAATCAATGATCATAGCTGATTAGAGGAAAGAGAACCAATACGAGTTGTTAAATGGGAACAGAAAATATGATAGGTAGAGGATGCAGAGGTAGAAGGTGGAAGAGCATTCCAATGCTTAGGTGCAAGAAGAGGAAAAGAACTGAATCGAGAAGCACAGGGCGGCCAAGAGGGACAATGAGAGGACAGAAATCTGGCAGGTCATTGTAAGCAAAGCACACAAGATAGCAACACATTTTCCAAAATAAAAATCTGGATTTCCCCTCGTTGGAACAAGTAGGTTTACCCATCTTTGCTGCTTACTTTCACATGTAATTGACTACATCATCATCATTTACAGTGAGGAGAGTGTGGGTATGTGTACGAGAGATTATTCCTAAAAACAAAATATATTGGTTCTAAAATATCCACGTTCCTCCCCAGCAGGTGGTACCATAACACCAAGGTCAGGTTACTCTGGCCTAACACCAAGACTCCTAATGCTATACTTTCATATAAAGGCTTTATCACATAAGTGATTGAGATGTTAATGGAAAAGGCCCATCCCTCACCCCTCCTGCCAGGGTGGTCCAATAGCAGGATTTTAGATATGATATATGGCATTTATAACATGCCTGTACGGGTAAGTGTTTCCTCCCGAACTGCTTGAGCGATGCTCCAAGAAAAGGTCAGCCCTTGCAACATGGATGGCTAAACCAAGTGACACCACCAAGCTTGCCTTCAAAAACATTGCTAAAGAACATAAAGCCCCCCATTATCTCAGCCAAAACTAATTCCTTCAACACCAGGATAGTCACCGCTAAATCAAGATCCAGAGAAATGTTTACTATCTTCAGGGAACTGGAATCTCCCGCGCCCATCCCGCCCTCCCTAACCAAAGACGAGGACTGGTGTAAGAAGATTCAGGATGCCATGCTCGACAAACTGAACACCCTACAAGACAAAATCACCAGTCACCAAAATGCACTGAAACAACAACTATCCAACATACACCTGGATCCCGCTTGCGAAATCCCAGCCTTCTCATTCGAAGAGATGAAGGAACAGGATGTACTGGCAATCCTCAACTCTATGAAGCCATCAAACTGTAAGGGTGAATCCTGGCCAGCACAGCTCATTAAAGCCAGTGCACCTACCCTGGCACCTTTTATCAGAGCGTTTATTAACGCCTCCTTTAAAACCAACTGTGACTCATCATGCCTCAAAGAAGCCTGGGTGCATCCACTGCCGAGAAAACCTACACTGGACCCTAAACTCCCGGGAAACTACAGACCTATTACAACGGTCCCTTTCCTGCTGAAGATTCTGGATAAGGCAGCCTACCTACAGGTCCACAAATACTTGGAGACTCATCACCTACTAGGCTTCCGTCCAAAACACGGAACGGAAACGGCATTATTGGACTTAAAAAACAAAAATAGATTGACGACCTCAGAGATATAGGCAAACCCGCCCTCCTGCTACTCCTTGACTTATCAACGGCCTTTGACCTTGTCGACCATGATACTCTTTGCCATCACCTCTCCACAGCCGCCAACTTTTCGCCAAATGCCACTGCCTGGATTTCATCCTTCCTCAAGGAAAGAGCAATGAAGGTCTTCTCAGACCAAGCCAGTGCAAGGCCCAAACTAATCAAATGCGGAGTACCACAAGGATCTTGTATCTCGTCCACTCTTTGCAACCTTCATGAGATCGCTATTTAATTATCTGGACTCCCTAGGCATCACATATACTAATTATGCAGATGATACTCAGGTCCTCATACCCCTGACAGGAGACTATGAGGCTGACCAGAAATCCCTCGACTCCATCCACGTCACTATCCAAACCTGGATGGCCGAAAATTGGCTGTGCCTCAACAGTGAAAAAACAGAACTCTTACTCATTGGCTCACCGGAAACACTCAAGAAACTGGATGCAAAATACAACTCCTTCCGGATCAACAACACCCCCACATCCTTGTATCGCAGGCCGTAAAAACTCTGGAAGTCTACTTAGACTCGAACCTCACTATGGTCAGGCAGGTTAACGCCATCTCTTCAGCATCGGCCTATCTCACAAAACTAATCACTGCAGCCAGACCATTCCTGATGCAACAAAACTGCCTCACCATCTCCAGAGCAATAATTGGGTCCCGACTGGACTATTGCAAAGCACTGCTGCTAGGTACCTCTGCGAGAAACATCAGGAAACTCCAAACGGTACAAAACAATGCCCTCAGAGCGTCCACTGGCATCTCAAGAAGAGACCACAACTCGCCCACTAGAAAATCTCTTTACTGGCTCCCCGTCAAGGAGCGTATCATTTTTAAGACTGGCACTCACCCACAAATGTCTCCATGACGGTGCACCCCTCTACCTCGCTCAGAGATTTACCCCTACATACACCAACAGACCAACAAGAACAGCCTACACTAACAGTTTGGCCATCCCCAAAAGGATCAGGGCATGGGCAGGGGGATCAAGTTTCCCAGTCATCATGGCCACCAACTAAAACCTTCTACCCCCTTCACTAAGGAGCATCGAGTTTCACACTGCGTTCAGGAAAGCAAACAAAACACTTGTTTGTGTAGGCTCCTAAACACCTGCGGTCTTATATGTATAATATATGTAGAACTGTACTCCTTAAGACAGAGGCTCTTCACATAACTAAGACATCCCTTGTATGTATCATATGAATATGACTGTATTCCCCAATGCACTTGCTCCCTGTAACATTTGCAATGCTGCTTGTTCACGCAACTAAGACATCTCCTTGAAACAGTGCCTCGATGCCTCTGGGCTGCAGGCGCTTTACAAATACAATAAATAAATAAATAAATAAATAAATAAGCGCGATAAGACAAGGAGAGGGAACAAGGGAGGACAAAATAACGATCTTACTAGGCCTTGTGTCATTCAGATTGCTCAAGTGCGGGGAAGGGGAGAAGTGCCTGGGAATTGGGAAGTGCAGTAAACTTACAAGTGCAGTCAGCGGGTGGCTCATAAGTGTAGACAGAAGGGACTGTAGAGTTGCAGATACAGACCCTTAAGTGCTGGGGAGTCCTGAGGCAGTGCAAGGGCAACTGGACATGGAGGAGCCTGTAGCAGAGTTCAGGGGGTGACCAGGTGATCAGTGTACAGAACAGTCAGGTGCACCAGCAGGGGAGAGGAAGAGAAAGCAGAAGCGAAAAGGAAGGTCTGGAGTTGGTTCCGGAACCGGAGGTGGTTCCGCTCAAGTTTGAGAGAAGCAGGAAGGCTGTTCCAGAGGGAGGCCGCAGCCGAGGAGATAGATCTGCCCCCAACTCTCTGCTTGGAGAAGTGTCTGCCACTCAGAGAGTTGGAGGTGGATGAGCAGAGAGCTTGAGAAGGAAGTTGTTTTGGAAGAAATATTTGGAGGTAGAGCGGTCCCAGGCCCCAGAAAGCCTTGTGTGGTGTCTAGTCAAAGGATCGAATCTAAAGGGTCGACAGGTCAAAGGATCGACACCAAAGGGTCGACAGGTCAAAGGATCACTTTTTTTTTATTATATATTTTTTTAGGTTTTCATTTAAGGAAAAAAAGTTGTTTTTAGCAACAAAAAAAAAAGGTGGTTGGGGGGGAACCTTTGGTGTCGATCCTTTGACCTGTCGACCCTTTCACTGTCGATCCTTTGACCTACAACCGCCTTGTGGACAATGCAGAGGGTCTTGAAGTTGATCCTTGCAGCCACAGGGAGAAAGCGAAGAGATTTTAAAGCTGGAGAGATACAATCCCTGGGCTTGAGCCCAAGGACAAGTCTCGTAGTCCTGTTCTGGATACGTTGTAAAGGTCGAAGAGTAGAGGCAGGAAGATTTAGAAAGAGGGGACCAGAGCTCTGGAGACAGTGAGCATCTGGGGGAAAGTGAGAAAGAAAACCTCTGAGGAGGTGCATCTGATAGTTTGACTTCTTATAGATGTCAGAGATGTGAAGAGAGCAGCAGAGAGTGGAGTCGAAGATGACACCAACGTTCTTAACTTCACAGGAAGGAGCAGGAAGAAGGCCCAGAGTGGTCGGCCAGAGAGGGCGGCCAGAGAGAGAGGAAAGGAGGGAGCGGGTGTCCCAATGAAGAGGATCTCAGTCTTACTGGCATTAAGGCAGAGTTCATTGGCGGCACAACATTCCTGAATTGCGGCCAGACAGTCTGGTATGAGAGAAGAAACAGAGGTGGCTGAGGGGAGCCTGAAAGATAGTGGAGTGTCATCTGCATAACATTGAAAATTGGAGCAGAAAGTAGTGATGCAGTGGGCAAGAGGTGCCAGGTAGTGGGTGAAGAGCCAGGGAGAGAGGTTAGACCCCTGAGGAACACCACAATTAGAGAGAGAGAGAAGAGGGGAAACACCCCAGTTGGACCCCAGAGGGTCGGTCGGTGAGATAGGAGGTCAACCAGGGCAGGGCCTGATCAGTAATATCAAGGTTGTCCCAGAGACGATTGAGCAGGATGGCATGGTTGACTGTGTCAAAAGCAGAGGATAGATCAAAGAGAATGAGGACAGAAGGGAGATTAGAGTTAAGATTGGAGAGCAAGTCTTCACAGGTGTTCAGGAGAACAGTTTCTGTGCTTCTGGCAGCTCTGAAGCCAGACTGGTGGGCATGGAGGCAACCAACAGATTCAGCATGTATGTTAAGCTGGGAGATAGCTAGCTTTTCCAAGAGTTTGCCCAGAGTGATGGAGATCGGGCGATGGTTAGCCGGAGAGGAAGGATCGAGCGAGGGCTTCTTTAGAGGGGTGTGAACAAGAGAGTGCTTTAGAGGGCAGGGGAAAAGTGCCAGTGGCAATGGAGTGATTGCAGAAATAGGCCAAGGCTGGAGCAAGGGTGTCGATGTGGTCCTTGATAGTTCTAGATGAGCAGGGGAGAACCTGCTTTGATTAAACTTTCCTAGATCGGACATGTCTAGAAACATCATCAGGGGTGAACAGGAGACAGGAGGAGTAGAGACTGCCTCAGACAGGCCAGGAGTGGTAGAGGAGGAGGAAGAGGAGGAAGTGAGGGTGGGCAGATCCCACACATAGCACATCTTGCAGAGTTGGAGAGGTGTTATGACTGAATCATGCTGCTGTTAGCAACAGTATCTGCAGGGTGTGAGCTGTGAGGACATGATGAGCACCTAGGCTGAGTTGATGGAGCCACATCTTGGAGCTTCCCTCCCAGGGCAATGTGTGGGAGAGTGCTTCAAAGTGGGTCTTCATCAGGAATGCTCACGGGGTGCTAGCCAATAGGGGGCCCTACCACCTAACAATGCCAATTGGTCTTTATTTCCCATAACTGGAGACAAGCAGTTAATAAACAAGGGATACTGATGATTTCCGGAGCCTGTAATACTCTGATCAACTGAATTGCTAACCGTTCACGAACGGGTGCAAGCGGGCACGTCACTGTCCTTGGCTCACATTCCTTCACAAGCATGAGAAAGGGGCTTCCTTTTAAATCACCTCATGTTGTGCCCCTCTAGCGGGTGGTCAGGAAAGGGGAGTGTGGGTCTGTCATACTTCTGCACTCCACATCCGATAGTTAGGGGAAAGTATGTTTTTATAAGATTTGATTACAATTTACTGGATTTGTTTTAATAATAATGGAATGAAAGGAAGATTAAACATATTTTTACCTTTTTCTTTTATTATTTCAAAGAAATGTAAGCTATTGATATAATGTTTTAAGAAATTAGCGTTTCTTTTTTAACTCAGTGCTTTTAGGAATCATGTTTATTCATAGTAATGTAATGAAATGCTTCCTCTTTTTCCCCACTATTTTATGTATTGTTGTTGGTGCAATTGGGTGAATAGTTTTTCAACCAATAATAAACCTAAATAATTCTCATAAATGTCAACACCCCATCCCACCTCATGCTCTCAATTCCCCTCCAGACCACTAGCGCGTTCATGCTCTGATTACTTACCGGTAATATTCATTACTCCTAGTCCTACTCTTCCTCATCACAGTACTTACCACATGAGGACCCTGCCTCCGACACAGGACCTTCTTCTTTTTCTTTAAATCCCTATAACTCCTCCCCCACATCCACGTCACTCAGTTTCATATTACCAAGCCGGAGCATGGGACCTTCCCCACAGGGAGGGTGAGGAGGGGCGTCAGTACTGTGACGAGGAAGAGTAGGGCTAGGAGTAATGAAGATTACCAGTAAGTAATAAGAGCATTACCTCCACGTCCACTCTTCCTTGTCGGGAGCCAGTGAGAGAGAGTATAAAACACCAGGGGACGTAACTGAAGACGGGATCAAGGAACTGGAAAACACGCAAGATGCCACATGCCCCATAACTTCAGCAACAGGCGAGCCAAGACATACTGGCTTCTGAGAACCCAGCCCAGCCAGAACAGCCAGCAAGCGCCCCCCGCCCCCCTGCAGAACATCCACAGTATGTTCCGCAAAGCTCCCACGTTGAAGCGTTCCATCCAGACAAGCAGTGCAGGGCTTTGAGACCCATAAGCAGGTGACACATCCTAGAAGGCATAGGGACCAAGAACACCCGCAAGTAGAAAACTTGACCCTGAGCAGGGAGAGGAACGGGCAAGAAGGTAAACCACAACAACCATTTGGAGAGAACGGATCCCATGGCCAACTACTTGGACCGTGAGCTGGGTACCAAAGTCCTAACCATGCAAACCTGGACAGGAGGAGACAGGAACGGCAACTGATACCCCCCTCCGGAAGGAGCCCATTACCCAGGAAGCCGAACCCCACCGGTCCCATACACCTCCGAGAAGATAGAAACGAGGAGCAAGGGAAAACCGCCAGTCACTGCACTTGCACCAGAGGAAAATCACAGGACGTTGAAGCAGGCCTGCGCCACAATATAACAGCATGCTTGTCAGCCCACAAAAAGATCCGACCTATCAAAAGGAAGATACAGGACATCCCAGAAGTCCAGCAGACCAGGGCCCCCTCAGGCGACAGAGGAGCCACCAGGCTGGTGTCAAAAGGGCAGAGTACTGTCACAAAGCAGGGAAAAGCAATCCATCCCGGATAGCAGACATCAAAGGCAACCCCCTACCTGGGGTATGCTTATACTGGAAAAACCCACTGAAGTGACATCCCCCTCCACCGGCACCAGGGGCTCTGAGAACCGCTCTAAGCACAGACATGTGCCACCATGTGCCCTATCACTTCCCACAAGTCTGAGAAGAGGCGTGAAAGCAACACCGCGGCACCGGAGGACCTAGGCCCTAAAAGAAGAGACACTGGGAACCCCCTGCATGGCCGTTACTTCCATGATGCATTTTCTATAATTTCATGCCGGACAAGGGAAAAGAAAATAATTTCCTTTGACCTTCCCATGTGCAGTTCAGAGGAAGAGGACAAGGAGTCTGCATCCATAGCTAGCACAGACCCAAGCACACCACTAACTTGCCACATGAGTGAGAGGTGGCTTGAGCCCTGTATCCAGTAGCTGGTAGCCCCATGCTCTAAATGGTAGCCCCATGCTCTAAATGGTTCCAATGCATCGGTCTAGGAAGGATGAAGTGCCGAGTCAGCATCGCTGAGACTCGAACCCGAAGTGAAGACTATGCCAGGCCAGTACCCTTCCGGCCGCTTGCAGACGTGTCCAAATCTGCCCCGCTTTCACAGGCTGGACGCCAAGAATGCAGCCAACATCCGGTGCATCCTGGGCTGTGTGTGCCTGAGGAGCGGGTGGTATGTGATATGCCTGTGACAGTACTGAGCCCCCGCACTTTCAAAGACTCTATGCCACTGTCACCCCACGACAAGAAGCAGAGAGGCCTCACAACAAAAAGGCGAGGCTAGCCCATACTGCCAAGTGCTTGCCATCATTTCCAATAAAGATATGTACAGAGCACGAGCAAACGGCCCGTCGAAGGAGTCAAGATGGCCATACCAGCAAGAGAGGGGAAAACATCAAGCACAGTCCTCCCCTCTTCCTTACCTTCCCCCAGATAATGCAGCTAACATCCAGTGCATTCTGGGCCGTGTGTTTTCTGAGGAGCGGGTGGTATGTGACATTCCTGCGACAGAACAGAGCCCCCGCACTTTCAAATACTCTCTGCCACAGTCACCCCACGACAAGAAGCAGAGAGGCCTCACAACAAAAGGGAAGGCTTAGCCCATACTGCCAAGTGCTTGCCAGCATTTCAAATAAAGATGTGTACACAAAGCACGAGGAAACGGCCTGTTGAATCAAGATGGCCAAAACATCAAGCCCAGTCCTCCCCTCTCCTTACCTTCCCCCAGGCCGTGCAGGACCCAGGACACAATGCTCACGCTGCGGTCCGGAGCCCAGCAAAGAACCGAGCGAGGCAATCCTGCTCAACTGTGACCCCAAGCCCCTCAGGGGGCCCAGGAGCAGCACCCCACCTGAGGGAGCCGAGGACCCCGCCACACAGCCCCCCCAGGGGGCCAGCAATCGGTGCTCCCTGGTGCCCCGCACCGGGAAGAAAAAGTCCAACGTGCCGGAGGCAGGAAAAATTAAACTGAGTGACGTGGATGTAGGGGAGGAATTATAGGGATTTAAAGAAATAGAAGAAGGTCCTGTGTCGGAGGCAGGGGCCTCATCAGGTAAGTACTGGGACGAGGAAGAGTGGACGTGGAGGTAATGTCTACATACATAACACCAAGATGGACCAGATGCTGTAATCACCCACCAAAGTGGAGATTAGGTGTTCTGTTTCATTCAGCCCCTCCTCAATCCCTTGCTCCCCAGGTGATCTGGAAGGAGAACAACCAATACTACTTGTAGCTACCAATGTGCATATTTAATTCACTTGTAGAACTCCAGTCCTCCACCCCCTATAGCAGAGTACTGTGATCCACCATAGAGGTCCAATAGCGAATTACCAATTGTGTTTAATAGGACGGCACAGTGGAAGATAGTAACATAACAGGTGTATTTGGGGAGTGCACCCACCCAACCCGGTGTATTTTGGTTTTTATAGACAGAAGGTAACAGATGTTCATTGTTACACAACTCAGTGGTACTCATTCAGTTAACCTTGGGTGGATGAAGTGCTGGGGGGACCTGCAGGGATTCAAACCAGTGACTATGAGGTCACCCGCATGGACCCTTCCAGAGAATGCACAGACCTGAACCCCAAACCTGGACCTGGACACCATTTCCAGGAAGAGGCAGGAATGGAGACAGGAGAGAAGGAGACATGAAGGGTACAGGAACGCAGGGAGCGAGACTGGCTATCTCAGAAGCATAGGACAACCTGTGCAGACAAAAACTACAGCAGTTATTTACCTTTTGGTGCCTGTGCTTCTTACGCTTTGCAGAGTAGGATGACACAATAGTGTGTTTAGATCTAGAAACAGAAGACATTATTACGTTATTAATTACTACAAACACAAGACATCCTATAACGATATATAATCAAAACATCTAAAGAGGAGCTGCCGTTCCCCTCTCACCCCCCATCACACACACAAGAGACAGGATTAACTGGAAGTTTATGAAGAACAGGATGATCACTTTCTCGCCAGTCACTCACCTACAGCAAATGATTCCCCAAAGATTCCTTAGAATATTGTGATGCATTCCACATTTTAAATGGCAGCATTTGAGGTCCCAGACAATGAAAACACAGCGCATCCCCCGCTCGGGACCTCGAGTGACTGCAGATTGGCCGGAATGAACATCTCCATCAGCAAAGCCGATTCGCCAAACTTAGGAACAGACATGCGTACTGCTGAGACACCTATACCAAGAGCATGCGCAGTAAGAGGATGCCGAGTAGACGGAGTCACACACAGCGCATGCTCAGTGATTATCCTACGGTGCAGCGGTGATGAACTGTCATGGCACTGAGACACTGATCACCCGAGCATGCGTACAATCAGAATGATGAGCTGCATGCATTTTGGAACGTAGTACGCATGCTCAATGACCCGGCGTAGAATGCAGAACAGAATGAGAAGCAACGGCGGGGCAGGCATACGTGGGTCCGCCCACGCTTTCGATAATTTAAAGAAAGAAGAAAGAAAGAAGGCATGCTCATGGGTAGCACGCGCAAAGATAGAAATTACGAATCAGGAAGGGCAGGACATGCTAGAAGAAAAGGCATGCCCGGATTACTTAACGGTAATCGTCATTACTTCTAGTTGTACTCTTCCTCGTCCGAGTACTTACCTTTGAGTATGTCCATGCTCACTGGAACTCTTTTTTACAAGCTTGCTTTTTCTGGCCGCTCCTATTTAAAGCGCACGTCAGCCCTGGGGCATCGTGACTCTGAGGTATAAGTATAGGTATTGTTGTGCGGTGGTCTGGTGTTTAGTTTGACGTGACTGTGTCATGACGCTCACTGAATAAAAAGGGCTCTGCTGGCCCTGCGAGGGCAGTGCAGCAGAGCCCCAGGAAGTGGCAACTCGTCTCTGTGTTTGTGTCTTTACGGGTTGTGGGCCTGTCACGTGGCCGTGGCCTGGTGCGCGGCGCGGACCGAGTGCCCTCGGAGCGGCGACCGCTAAAGACTGGGGGTGACACCCCCACACTCTGGAGCCTGCGCTTGGTGACACCGGACGACGTAGGGTGTCTACCTATCCGTGATACGCCGGTTTCCCACTGGCGTGTCTACTACGTCGGGTGATCCCGACAGCCTCTGTGGGCTGCCCCGGAGACCGGAGGCAGCCCACAACATTGGCGATGAGGATTGTCGCACCCGCCGGCTGACAATAGCGGCGTGCGGACTGAAGTACCTACGCACGCGGCCGCAGTCGGCGGCCGTGTGGGAAAAATATGTGGTGGCGGCAGCATTGCGGGGGCCCAGGGACCGACGGGGATGTTGCCTCACGGGTCACCTGGTGCCCACGGCGGCGCTGAAGTGGAGCAACCGTCCTCCTTTGTCAGCCGAGCCGGAGAGAGGTTTGGACTGCGGCGTGTGCCGCGTGAGGACCCAGGCCCTACAACAAAGGAATGGTGCGGGGCCTGGAGCTCCGGCCCGCAGTGGCGTTCTCCATCGGACCTCGCAGCGCCACTCATTGAGCCCGGGCTGCCGAAGGGTGAAAACATTTTGTTTATAAAAAAAAAAGGGCGTGGCCCCAGCGCTGGCCTAGCCCCAGGACAAAGAAAAGGGGCAGAGCCCAATTGTGGAGCTCGCCGACAGAGTCAGCGAGAACGTCCGCTCGGGGCGGGTGTTAGGAGGAAGCCTCTCACCCGGGCTGCATCTGGGTGAAAGTTAAGAACTGAAAAAAAAAGAGGGTGGCGTGCACCCACATTACTGCCCCAGGGACAGAGTGAGGGGTGTGGCCTATATGGACACGCGCCCCGCAGTGTCCCTGACAAAGCGAAAGGGGAGAACCGGGCCGTGGTGGTGAGGAGCCTGGGCTGGTCCACACTGCATGTGGGCCCATCAACATCCGGGCCTGAAAAAAAATATATATATAAAGACTGCCTGAAAGAGGGGTGTCATATTAACCCCGCGAGATGTGACTGCTCGGGCCTTGGAGGTTGCGGCTCCACCTAGAGTGCTTGTGCGCCCCTGGGCAGGAAGAACGGCGGGCACCCACTGCATTCGGCATCCCCAGTGGCCTTCAGTATGTCAGACGACGAGGGGACATTTCGGGGTCAGCTGGCACCAAAACCCCATTTAGATGTTATTGGTGCCCCTGCAAGTCTGGGGGCCAGGTGGGTGGCTTGGGTCGAGAACCTTGAGTTGTACTTCGCTGCAGTGGAAATTAAGGACACAGCCAAACGCCCGGCACTCCTGTACTCTGCCGGAATGGCCGTTCAGAGGCTGTTCAAGACGTTAGTACCCAGAGATCAATCATACGGTGCAGTCACTACAGCCCTGAACGAGTATTTTCGTCCCGTGGTCAACAGGGACTACGAAAGATTCCGGATTAGGTGTGCAAGGGAGGAGGAAGGGGAGAGCCTTGATGCTTTCAATGGGAAGCTGCGTGGCATTGCACTATCTTGCGACTTGGGAAATTTCGAGGGGGATGAGGTCCGAGCGCAGATCATTTACGGATACAGCTCCTCGAAGCTACGCAAGCAGCTCCTGAGGGACCCGACGCCCAACCTCGATCGAATATTGGAGCTTCGCCAGGCCCAGGAACTGGCAGAGGTGCGTGTCTCGGTCATGGACTCCTCTAGACATACCCTCAAGATGGAGGTCCCCATGCAGCGAGTGAAGACTGAGGAGGTGGCCGCTGTCGGCAAGTGGCCAGGAGGAAGAGTGATGAGAAGGGGAGACTGGCCGAGGAGAGACCCAATGCCACAATATGTCATCAGTGTGGGTGGCATCTTCCCTACCCGCAGGACTGCCCGGCGATAGGACAAATCTGTGTAAGGTGTGGGAAAGGAGATCACTTTGCACGGGCGTGCTTAGCCCAAGCCCCAGCCTGCATCATGGGGACATCGGGGGGGAGTGAGTCAAAGGGGAGAAGGATCCCCAAGGTGGCGGCGGTCCAGGTGGCGGGGGGTCCCCCAGAAGCACCGTATGACATTGAGGAGAAAGAATATGAAGAGAATATATTCTTTTTGTCCTGCAGCAGCGCCAGTGGTTAGTTTGATCCCGGGATCTTCTGAGTAGGAGGAGCCCTTTGTTGGGCCCCGTGGTGTGCAGACTGGAACACATCTGTTTGTTTTGCAATTCTAAAAAAAAATGTTTTAGTTTTTAGTAGCCTTTAGGTGGTGCGCAGACTGAAATGCACCCAATGTTTGCAGTGGGTTGTTTTGATTTTGTTTGTTTATAATAAAGGAGGGATGTTGTGCGGTGGTCTAGTGTTTAGTTTGACGTGAGCGTCATGACTGTGTCATGACGCTCACTGAATAAAAAGGGCTCTGCTGGCGCACAATCATGTTGAATTCTAAGTAATGCGCAGAGCTAAAGGTGTAGCTTCTTTATTCACCGGCTTGTAACTGCCAACTTGGCGGTAACTCCGCCCACACCACGTGATCGGCTGACAACCGATCTAGATAGTGAAATGAGGCAAGCTAAACGCTTGTCCCCATAGACATAAACATAGGACATTACACCTCCCACTTAATCCAAGACAGTAAATCCAAAGCAATAAATGGGCAACTTCCTCCAATGGGCGGGCGGGAAGAGTAGGACTAGGAGTAATAAAGAAAGTAATCCGACTTTACCCCTGTGTCCCTCTTCCTTGTTCAGTACTTACCTTTGAGTCGTACCAAAGCAAAACAGGAATGATGCCCATGCACACCACAAAAGACACAAACACCAAGGGTAATGCAAAAGCAACCCAACACCTATTTATTCAAGGAAGAAAAAACAACAGGACGACAAAGTCCCCTGCCATCTCCTAAACCAGACACTGCCCCCAGAACCCCCACGCCAAAGGAAGTGCATCAGTGCCCCATCAACGTTGAGCTGGTAATAAATGTCCAGTCAGGGCACCCCCTGCAAATTATCCCAGGAGGCCCACCCCCCTTGTGTACCGGCCCTGGCCCGTCGGGGAGATTTCAGAAGAATCATAGGCAAGGAGAATCAACGACTTAATCCACTGGCTGATAGTAGGATTGGAAGCCCTGCAGCCACATTCCCCCGCCCCAAAGGTAACCGAGATATGGTCAGAGAGATGAAAGGACTTGGTCCAGGAAAGACAGTGCAGAGCGACCATCTTGACATCCAGGCAATGCCAAGCCTCCTCAGGGGAGGACGGATCAGGGAAAAAGGCAGGAAGGACACCCTCCTGACACCAATGGAACCAAAAGGAGACCTTAGATACAAAGGAAGGATCACATTGCAGTAACAAGGCCTCCTCCCGGACCACCAAAATCGGAGGATGACATATGAGAGCCCTGATCTCCCCCAGATGGTGAGCCGAAGTGACAGCCACCAAAAGGTAGTATTGAGAGTCAACCACTTCAGCTCGACATCCTCCAGCAGTTCAAAGGGAGGCTTCTGTAACATAGCCAGGACCTTAAGGGCGGGTCCCAACGAGGATCCCTAACAGGGCCCAAAGAACAAGAGTTCACCCACCCCCTTCAAATGTCTCAAAACCAGAGTTGGAGGTGACCATGAAACGCAAAAGACCAGAATGGCCGCCCACTGAGAACGGAGAGGAGAAACAGCCAAGATTGGGCGTCAGGACTTCTGAGGTTTGGTGGGGGGGGGGCATGGGATGACAGAAAGGACTCCGGAAACCCTGCCTCTAACGATCTGTCTGGGGACGAGGGACATAAGACTTGCGAGGATGTTGGAAAGCACTAGAAGAGGCAGGAGCCACCTTCTTCCTCAATTTGTCTGCTTGTTTATCTGCCTTAAAGACCTGGTGAACCTTTGACTCCAGTGTATCGCCAAACAAATTTCAACCCTCAAAGGGAAGCTTTAAGGCAGCAGGCTTCTGGCACCCCTCCGCCTTCCAATCCCAAAGACACAAATGCTGCCTGCCAGAGATGGTAACGCCCATAGCCATAGCAGTATCCCGAACACAATCATAAAACAGGTCCAAAATGAACTCGGACTGACTCTGCAAGTCCGAAAGGAGCTGGGAACAGTCAGTGCCATCATCCAGAGTCTGACGCAGCCACTGGAACCGAGCCAAAACAGTGTCTGCAGCATAGGAGTCATAGGTGTTGTAGCGCAAAGCCAGATGGGACCTTACGTAAGATGTTTTGAGCACAGAATCCACTTTCTGGCTCACCGGGTCCCTGCCAGCCACTTCATTAGCCGAAATGAAGGAACGGCCCACCAGGCTGGCCATAATTTCATCCACCTCCAAAGTGGCAGGCAGCTGGGCCTCCTAACCCCTGACAGGGTACAATTTTGCCATAAACCGGGTGTCATGCGGCCAATCAGCTGGCACTTGTCTGACAAGGTTTCTGTATCACAGTGCTTCCGTTTCTTGCCCCGATCCAAGATGGCGTCCGGATGCCTCAGACACGCTCTTATGTCATAATGAGTGCGTGCTGTGACTGCCCGTCATCCAGAAATATAACAATATCGGACAGTAAGAGCCGCGCGTTGCAATTGCCCTACATTGCTGTACGCTGTATTGTGCTCTTATCCTCTGGTCTTTTGCCTTTCCTTTTACTCATTTTGTCCTGGTTTGCCGGCACCTCGTGTTTACTCCTGGTTGAGCTTGTCTCCTACAGTGGCCCGGCTGCCACTCTTTCTCCTTTATTCCCGGACTCCCTACTTTTTTCCCTTTCACTTCCCTCCTCCCGTGGTCTCTCCTGCTAGCTTTTGCTGCTTCCTTCCAGTTCCTGGTAGCTAGTCCTCTTGCTCTGCGCTTCAGAGCCTCGTAGGACCTATTCAGTCTCAGCCATTGGAGATTCATTCTTCCCTCCTCATACTTGTGCAGCAGATTCCTTCTGCTAGTTCTATTACTTGGCCTTCTTTCACATCCTCAAAGACTCTTCCTGGGATTGTGCCACTTGGACTCTCAACTCTGTAAATTGGTAAATTGGTTTCCCACGCCCCTTCTGTTTTTTTTTCCTTGGGTCCTGGCTCTCACAGCAGCCACAGTGCTTACCTGTATTCTACATACCGGGTGGCACAGTGGCTACCTGGAAGGACAGGCCTTACCTCTTCACACCAAAGGATTCCAGAAGCAAAGAGGTAAGGACTGATCCTGACAACTTGCAATGCCCAAAGAAAAGGAAAGAGAAGATGAAGACCAATGGAGCAGGTACAAGAGCTCATGGCCGCCGTCCAGGGTCTTTTCATGGAGGTACAGAATCTAAAGATGTAAAATGTTGTGTTACGTCAGGCCCTGACACAAGGCAACCCTGCTGTGGGTCAATCTCAGTATTATGGTCCGACCATAGAGAAGGACAATGGAGAACCTAGGAAATACAGGGAGTTTATGGACGCCTGCACTTTTGCTTTTACCTTCAGGCAGGCAGCCTTTCCCTCTGACCGCTCTCGTGTGATCACCTGTTTGGATGGTAGTGCCTTGTCCTGGGCTACGCCTCTCGTGGTTTCCGGTAACCCACTCCTGGACGACTTCAAAGGCTTTATTGAAGTCTTTTCAGGTGTTTTTGATCACCCGGAAACTCACCTACAACAAACAAGATTCCTTGTTAGACTTTACTCAAGGCACATTGGATGTCTTAACATATGTTACCTGCTTTAACCAACTTGCTCAGCAAACGGCCTGGCCGGAAGAGGCATGTGTGACCCTGTTCAGGAGAGGTCTCTCCGATGAACTAAAGGATGAGCTTGCTTGGATACCGTGCCCTGCTTCGTTTGAGGAACTTGTGAAACTTGTTCTCCAGATTGACTATAGTTTTCAGGAACGCAAGTTGGAGAGATGGCAGACCATGAGCTTTCCCGCTCGTGTTCTTCCGGAAACGTCTCCCCCGACATCTAAGGCCAAGGAAGAACCCATCCAAATAGGGTTAGCACCAGGACCCCTAACCAATGAAGAAAGACAAAGGAGGAGAAAAAAGCACATATGCATGTATTGCGCCTCGGATGAACATTTGGTCAGAGTATGCCCATTGGCTCCTCCTGGCAGTTCTGGAAACGACAGCTCCCGCTCGTAGTTGGGACCTACGTTCGGGAGGCTTTACCGAGTCCCAGGAGTGTAACCTCTGAACAGACACCTGAAACAGAACTTTTGATCATGTAAATCAGCTTGTCCTTACCCGGGCAAGGCGTAATTTCCACCTTGACCATGGTGGACTCGGGAGCCACAGGTCTTTTTATGGAGCAGGATTGGGCTAATTGGGTGAAGATCCCTGTGGAGATCAAAGACTCTGCTGTACCTGTCGAAGGAGTTGATGGCTTTCCCTTGTCCAGCAGACCTATTTTGCACCACACCGTTCCCCTCCCCATGGCCATACAACAACATAAGGAAGTGCTCCGTTTTGATTTTATCCATACTGCTCATTAACCAGTAATCCTGGGCATACTGTGGTTGTCGAAGCACAATCCGTACATAAATTGGACAGCTAAATCCCTCTTTCTAGGGTCGGAACAAAGTATGCGATCCTGTGTGTCCTCAGCATTATTTTAGTTGGGAGAACGGGAAAAACAGCAATATTTTGCAATATTTATATTTTCAAAATCGTGAGTCTCACGCCTAAATCGGGAGGGATGGCATGTCTGCTACACCCGTGCCTTCCATTTCCACGGCATTACCTGCCAAACACAAGCAGTACCAGGAGTTGTTCAGTGAAGAGGAACAGAAGGTCTTGCCACCACATAAGGAAGATAATTGCGCCATAGATCTCATCTCTGGCTCCAGTTTACCTTTTAGTAGGATGTTTCTACTCTCGCCGGTGGAAAAAGAAGCCTGCCGGAGGTATTTGGACCTTTAATCTTTCGTTTTGGAAGTGCCCAGAAAGTGCCAGTTGGAGCCTGTTAGAGCTCGGTTGGCTCGTGGCTTCAAATTAATTTAAGGTGCACATTATACTTCCAGAGAAGGTAGGCTGCCTGCTAATAATGAATAGCAGCCAACTCCTGTGAAGTGCGTCTTTGCTTTCCATGTGCGTATTTTGATGTTTGTGTTAGCTAGCGGGTCTACATTTGCTACGTATGTATGCTACTGCTGTTTAAGCGATGATTGATTTGCCTTTACACTTTTCCCGGCTAGTGCTGCTTTAGGGCATAGGACAGCGGGCCTTGAATGTGTTCCTCCGAACCATACAGCGAATTACGGTATTGCAGTGAAATACCGTTGTTATTATTCTGAGAGTGCTCCTCTGGAATTTTCAGGGTAGTGTGATAGTACAGGGAATTATCGCACTTAATATTCTGACAGTGTTTCTCTGAAAGCTATGGTGCAGTGTGTTATTGAAAGGAACCATTGCCTTTAGTTTTGAGAGTCTCACTTGAGTGCTGAAGCATTCAATTTGCAAGAAAAGATAAAATGACAGGTCCGTTCGCCACCGGCAGAGGAGGCATCCTTAAATGGGGATTTTCCCCATTCACAATCTTCACTACTTGCCCAGGGTAACAATTCATCATCTCGACAGGGAGAAAAATTGGGAATGAATCAATCTGCTTTCCCACTGTTCCCTGATTGATCTCAATGAGCAAGAGTTGCAAAATTTCCAGGTGCTTTCAAGAATATTACATCTGCTGGACAAGGGTCACGAGCACACACATTTTGCAATAAATGAGATAAAAACCTCAACAGCCGATTTACTAGCAAAATTAAATAAATTGGAGGGTTTTATGCTGGCACAAGAGAATTGTCATGCATTTCGGGCATCACGTGCAAGCATAGATTCTGCACTAATTAAAACCAATTCCATACTTAACAATAAAAATGTATCAACACAATGCACTCAAAGGGAAGGGATGATAGACCATACTTTAATACAGTCAAAACTGTATGCGCAAGTGGTCCAGCATCAGCCTTCTGAGAGAACAGGTTTTGATACAGCCACATACATTGACATTATTGATATGGCCAAACTGCAACATGAAAAAATTCTGGCAATTGAGGATATCCTGTTTAAAGCAAATTTGGTTTCTCAAGATGTAATGGGACCCCTACCTACTCTGAATGCTACCACGGAGTATAACCAAACTAGCTATGCCACACCTGACAGCCCATCGACATTGACTGATATTATTGACCAAAATGGTAAATTGATGGCTCAAGAAATTAGTAACATTGATGAGGGCACAGAACAGGTCGAAACTCAACAAAAAATGCATTTCTCTTCACGCAAAGCAAAAATACTTCACATAGGGGCCAAGATAATCTTTTTCAAACATACTAAAAGGACTTGCATGTTTGGAACCACTCATTAAATCACACACACTGGTTCCCACTCCAGTACCAAATTCATAAACCACTACAATTTCCATATTTTCCTGGAATTGTCGTGGTTTTTCAAATTTCTTTTCATGTCTCAAGCAAGTAAAGATCCAGCAGATACCCATGATAATAATGTTGCAAGAGACAATGGCTGTGATGGATATTCACTTAGATGGATACACATCATACTGTCATTGTGCAAAAAAAGAAGAATTTGGACGCCCCTCAGGTGGTCTTGCTGTCCTAATTTCGAACTAATCGAGATTCACTTCAAAACTGATACATTCATCCAATTAATTTATTATGGTGGAAGTGATTTATGAAGAAGCAAGCATCACTAAGTTTTAAATGGTATCCATTTATTGGAATCCTTATACGTCTCAGATTGAGACTGTGCTTCAAAATCTCAATCTAGCATTATGTGAAGCTGTTATGCTTGAACCCGCATATGAAATTATCATCGGTGGAGATTTTAATTCAGTTTTGAGGTATCAGATGGGTGGATCACCTGATATAAATCTTAGGACCCCCACAGAGTATTGAGGTATTGAGGGAAAGAGGTCTCTTATGGTCTCAATTATTAAATGATTGCGATATTTATATTATATCACAGAAATTTAATGGAGCCCATTCAACCTGACATAGAGGGAATTGTAGCTCCTGTATTGAATATATAGCAACATCTCGAGAGTTGTCTGGGAGATGTGGCCCGATCATTTTGATTGACTCTAAACTAAGTGACCATATGATTCTGAGGTGTAATATATCGATCGCAGTCAAACTCTATCAAGCCAACCCTGTTCTAGCTCTTATAGAAAATGACAGATATAATCTCTCTATACGGTGGAACCCCAGGCTATGCAGGCTTCTGACAGCAAGGATCAATCGGGAACTATGGATTGTAAAAGACCAACAAGGAGCTAACTCTTGCTATGAGGAAGTAGATGCCTGGAACATAGCAATTATCCAGGATCAGCTGCTTGCCCTGGCAAGGGAACCAAATAAATTCAATGAAGGTGTATATCCAAACATATTTGTAAGTGAAATTAAAATGCTTAAACGACAAAAAAATATATTAATTACTTTCTTGTAAAAAAAAGATTATGGGCCTCATTACACAGTAGGCGGCAGCCATGGTGCTATGAGCGCCATGGCTACCCCGTACCGCCGTCGGAGTCCGGTTTCCCGGAATAGGGACTTACCGGTCTATTCTGACCTTTCCAGGACCGGTAATTCCCCATTCCGGGAACCATTCCCCATTCCCATTTGAGTCCCCATAGGGTACTGTTATTAGCTCTGACGTCCCTCAGCGGGAACCGTCCATAACGCCTGGGCAGACCACACGTTAAGGACGGGACATGCTGATCGACCTCGTAGTTGGGCGGTAGGGGATTACCGGCACTGGTGCCCTTACCAGTGCCGGTAATCCCCTACCGCCTACCGTGTAATGAGGCCCTATGTATAGCTATGAATCAAGGCTGAAAGCAATTCAATTTGAGAATTATTTAAAGAAAAATCAAAGAATGATTAATTTACTCAATTTAAATCAAAGGGAAGTTTGGAACATCCCCTTGGTAGAGATAAACTAATACTGTACTCTGCTATTTCAGGTGATATGTGGTTCTCTTATTACAAAGAAATATATCAGCTACCATGTGGTTTTGATTTATATCCTGTGGAGAAGATAACGGATGCAATTTCAGCAGCATGTCCATAGGATTTCATGGATATAATATGGGAACTGAATAAACGTAACTATTCTAAGGCATCGGGGCCGGACGGGATTCCCCTGTGTGTAATAAAGGATGATCCCCATATTTGGGCTAGAATCCTAAAAATGCACTATGATATTATCTTTCAATCCAAAGTAATCCCGCCCTCATGGTTAACATCCATAATTATCCCTCTGCATAAGAAGGGATCAATTGAAGGGATCAATTGAAAGACCTGAGTACTTCCGTCTAATCGCTCTGATCGATGTTGCCGCCAAATTGTTTGCTAAATTAGTACTCAAAGATTTAAACACCTTCTTAGCGACACACCATACTCTATCACGGTATCAAACAGGCTTTAGAAAATGTATGGGCACACCCCTAATGCCACTATTTTGGCGCACCTACTGGCATCTGTAAAAAAACTATAAAAACAGTACCATTTATATGGCTTGTATAGATCTTTCATCAGTGTTTGATAGTGTGATTAGAGGGTTATTATGGCAAAAAATGCAACGGTTCAACATTCCTCAAAACATCATAGTAACTATTGCTCTATTTCATGACAAAACAAATTATCGAGTACGAATTGATGAATCTGGCCTCCTATCTGACAGAATTCCGACAGAAGTAGGGGTAAAACAGGGCTGCAATCTTGCAGCCGTGCTCTTTAATTTATACCTTGCGGATATTGATGAACTATGGTTACATTTTGACAGTTTTCTGGTCAGATTAGGTGATCTGCGAATAAACTGGATCGCCTTTGCAGATGATGTGATTTTATTAGATTGCACACCATTTGGTTTGCAAATGAAACTCCAGCTATTCTCTGAATTTTAAAAATTACATAATTTGTCTACGAATACAACTAAATTGAACCTCCTTGTATTTTCCAATAGGAAAAAGCAGACTCATTTTCAATGGAGTATAGAGAATATTCCAATCCACTACACAATGGGAGTGACGTATTTGGGATACAATCTTATAAATACAAACTTGTTAACTATGTGGAAAAATACCATAACCATTAAAACGGCTCAATTATTGGCACAAACAAAGATTATTTAAAACAAATATTGTAAATTCTCCTTAATGCCAATATTTGACTTCTACTTGCTAAAAGTGGGAGCAACCATTTTATATGGCCTGGATCTCTGTCTGGCTGAAATTGTGGCAATTCTTAATAAGATCCAAGGTAATATCTGGAAGACTGTTCTTAGTCTACCTAAACGTTTGCCTAATGTCATCATTCTGCATGAGCTGGGTCTAAACTCACTGGGATCTAAGATGCAATGGAGAAGGCTCAGTAACTTTGGCAAAATGTAAAATCCACCACCAAACTGTCTTTATGAAGATCTAACTTTAATGATAGAAAAATCTTCACCTCCATCTATTCTAGCATTTAAGAATCAAATGCTGGACTTGTTAAAACTCATAGCCATGGAACCGGATGATTTAATTTGGCGTCCTAATGTGGTAAAAAAGAAAATGTATCAGTATTATTGGGCATGAATATCAGATCAGATTGGGACATGCAGTGCTTTCACTGAATACGCAAAATTTAGACATAAACACGGCCTAGATTACCGTATATTATTTGTTTACCATGTATCAGGCTAGGAATCTCTACCTGAGATATAGATTGAATTTATATCATACGTATGCCCGAATTAAACTCTGGAAGAATTCCAAGTAGATCATTAATGATGGTTCATGTTGATTTTGCCATAATAATATTGAGTCTGAGACCTTGAAACATCTGATTCTGGTTTGTCCATTTTTCAAAGATCAAAGAAATGTAACCTTGGGAAAGCAATTGGGAGATAGAACATTATGTTCTTCTGAAATGTTATGGTTGAAATGTATGTGGTGAAGGAGTAATAGTTTCACGCTTGCCCTAACTCAAATAATTGGCTCATATCCAGTCCAAACTCAATGAATTTGACATGTTGAACCGAGCGGAATGGTTATAGTGCTTTAGAGTGATGAATTATTTGGAGTGACCTTGAAAATTGTACGTCATTGCTACCAGTAGGCCAGGACTACCATCTCTATTAGACATTCAGGTAATCCGGATTAGACAAATGTTAAGCAATTCTCATGTTATATAGGCCAACTTTAATTACGAGATCCGATATATGAACTGGACCTTTGTCGATATGTGAAAAATTAAGTATGCATATCGTTATTTGGCCCTTGTCAATATGAATTGGAAATGTAAAATATATGATGAAGATATATACTTTGATCCAATTGGGATATATGCGAAGCGGAAAATGATGATCCTTAAGAAATATTGTCAGATTGATGGATATGTTGGACGTATAACCATGAGTTGTGAAATTTGAATGGGGCTTTATCTTGTATATGAAGAACAACCTCTGTATATTGTCATTTGTTCCTTTGACAATATGAGTTGGAATTGATTACAATATGAAAAGGACACTAACTCTGTTCTATTTTAAGATAGTCGTATGGAGAAAAGAGCTGTATTTTAAGAAACATTGTTAGAATAATGTATACAATGGACTTATTAGAGATGCACTTTTAGTTGATCACAGGATATTAGACATGTTTATTTAGTTATTATGATTTTTATACTTCATATTTTCATGTAAATATGGCAAGGCTTGTACACATTTGTAAAGTTTTATTTTATTGTTTGTAAAGGTGAAATAAGCGCCAAACCAAAAAGAAGCCTCGTGGCAGTATCTCGATGAGCATTTACAGAACGGACTCATTATACCTTCCAAATCCCCATGAGGGGCATCTTTGTTTTTTGTGCCTAAAAAGGAGTCAGCTGAACTAAGACTGTGTCTTGATTACTGTGGTTTGAATAAAATCACAAAGAAAGACAAGTACCTCCTGCCCCTCATCCCAGACATCCTGGAGGCCGTCTGTGGTGCCAAGATAATCACCAAGCTGGACCTTTGTGGCACCTATCATCCAATCTGGAATAAGAGCGGAGAGGAGTGGAAGACCACTTTCTGAACACCTTATGGCCATTTCCAGTATCACGTGGTGCCAATCGGCCTGGCCATTGCTCGGGCAGTCTTCCAGAGATACATGGACCACATCTTGGCCGATTTACTGATGCATTCAGTCGTGGTTTAGTTAGATGATATCCTTGTGTTTTCTAAATCCCCAGAAGAATACGAAAATCATGTCTGTCAGGTCCTGGAGAGACTACAGGCCCAGCGACTGAAGGAGAAACTTGAGAAATGCCAATTTGACGTACCTTTTGTACTTTACTTGGGGTACATCCTTTCCGTGGATCAACGGAAAGTACTGGCAATCTTGCAGATGCCTTCCCCTAGTTCAATCAAGGAGCTTCCGAGATTTCTTGGCATGGAAAATTTCTATAGGAAGTTTATTCAGAACTTCTCAAGTACTGTGCCCCCCTTGACATCTCTACTCAAGAAGAATGTCAGATTAATTTGGTCGTCTTCAGCCCAAAAGTCCTTTGAGGAACTTAATTATTTATTCACATCAGTGCCCTTGTTGAAACAGCCTGATTACCAGCGCTCTTTCATACTTGAGTCTGATGCTTCTGACTTGGCTGTTGGAGCCGTCCTCAAACATGAATTCAAGAACCACAAAGAACACCCAGTTGCCTTTTTTTCCAAGACCCTCTCAGGGGCTGAGTGCAACTACTCAGTAATGGAGAAAGAGCTACTCGCTATTAAATTAGCTTGTTCTGAATGGAGACACCTCCTCCTTGGTGCCCAGACACCCGCCGAAGTATGGACTGATAATCAGAACCTAAGGACATTACAGAACTCTGCATGCCAGAATAGCAGGCAGGCACGGTGGGCGCATTCCTTCTCACATTATCTCCCGGTGATGACTTACATCCCTGGAACCAGAAATGTCATTGCAGATCTCCTATCCCAGAATGGCTACAACAATACTGAAAGGGACCCTCATGGGAAGATGTTTCCAATTAGAACCTTTGTATGTTCAATTGAGACTTGGTTACAACAATTAAAAAGAGAGACCGCTGGGGAGCCTCCAGCGGCAGAACTCAGGAAGATACTTAACCTCCAAAATGGCTTGTTCTACCACCAATCTGCTGTCTTTGTGCCATCTTGTGCATTTCATCTCAAAATCCTGGAATTAGGTCACAATTCTTTGGTAGCCGGTCATCGAAGCCACAAGGCCACCTTACAACTGATAGGACGTTATTTATGGTGCCCTGCTTTGTTCAAAGATGTTAAGGAATATGTCAGAACCTGTGTGACCTGTGCCCAGAACAAGACACCCCACCAGTTGCCCATTGACGACTTTGTTCTCCTTGTTCACCTGCTCGTACCTGGCAGAAGATATCTACAGACTTTATTGTGGATCTCCCAGAGTCCCAAGGTTGCACCGTGACCATGGTTACTGTGGATACATACACCAAGTTGGCAAATTTACTGGTTTACAATAGATTCCCACGGCAGAAGGCATGAGTGCTGTTTTTCTAAAAGACATATTTTGTGTGCACTGTCTCCCAGAGGTGATAATTTCCGACCGCTGTTTTCAATACACCTCAAAGTTCTGGGCTGCCATGTGTACAAAAAAATGAGGTATTTCTAGGGCTATGTCATCACGTTATCATCCCTAAACCAACGGCCAAACTGAGCACTTGAACCAAACCCTGGAGCAGTATTTGAGGTGTTTCACCAACCTCTCCCGAGATAGCTGGTGTTCGTTGCTGCCCCTTGCAGAATTCTCATACAAAGCGGTTCATATGCTCTTGGCAAATCACCTTTCTTTTGCTCCCATGGATACCATCCCACTTGCAGGGTAATTCATAGAATTTCGCAGAAAAGTGTCGCAAGCGCTGGCGCAGAGTGTCCGCGTGCGATTGTCTGCGCCAGGTTCGTGCGCTAAAACCGATTTCCGCGCACAGCGTATTCATGGATTTTAGGCTCCCAAACCAGCCGTGGCGCAGAGTATCGCAGCGAACCTGCAGCAGCGCCAGTAACGCCCCCAAGAACGCCCTCGCGCAAGGAAAAGCCATCAAAATCGCTAAATCATCGCAAAGGGCAGCGCTAACCCTGGACCAGTCCACAGGGCTGCCAAACAAGGAACGCAAAGCGGGTAACGTGCATATCAGGGGTACGCGTGAAGTTATACACGCGATTAGCCAGGGTACGTGTATTACAGGGGTACGCGTGAAGTTTTACATGCGATTAGCCAGGGCGCGTGTATCACAGGGGTACGCAGGAATTATCACACGCGATTTGGCTGGGTACGTGTATTACAGGGGTGTGCGGGAATTATCACACGCGATTTGGCTGGGTAGGTGTATTACAGGGGTACACGGGAAGTTCTACACGTGATTCGGCTGGGTACGTGTATTACAGGGGTGCGCGGGAATTCTCACATGCGATTTGGCCAGGTACGTGTATTACAGGGGTGCGCGGGAATTATCAGATGCGATTTGGATTGGTACGTGTATTACAGGGGTGCGTGGGAAGTTGTACACGCGATTGGCCAGGGTACGTGTATTACAGGGGTATGTGGGAATTATCACACGCGATTTGCCAGGTACGTGTATTACAGGGGTGTGCGGGAATTATCACACGCAATTAGGCTGGGTGGGTCCTCACAGGTGTTCCCTGTACACCCTCCATGGCCCCTGCAGGCAGCCCACAAAACAGGGGACTACCCTGCACACCTGCTCATGTCCCCCTGCACCCCCACCCCTCAGCAGTGCAGGGGCAGCCTCCACCAGGCCCCCACCCATGTCTCCCACCACCCCCACCCCCCAGCAGTGCAGGGGCACCCTCCACCAGGCCCCCACTCATGTCCCCTATCACCCCCACCCCCCGCCACCAGGGGCACCCTCCACCAGGCCCCCATCCATGTCTCCCACCACCCCCACCCCCCAGCAGTGCAGGGGCAGCCTCCACCAGGCCCCCACCCATGTCTCCCACCACCCCCACCCCCCAGCAGTGCAGGGGCACCCTCCACCAGGCCCCCACTCATGTCCCTTATCACCCCCACCCCCCCGCCACCAGGGGCACCCTCCACCAGGTCCCCACTCATGTCTCCCACCACCCCCACCCCCCAGCAGTGCAGGGGCATCCTCCACCAGGCCCCCACTCATGTCTCCCACCACCCCCACCCCCCTGCCACCATGGGCAGCCCCCACCAGGCCCCCACTCATGTCTCCCACCACCCCCACCCCCCAGCAGTGCAGGGGCAGCCTCCACCAGGCCCCCACTCATGTCTCCCACCACCCCCACCCCCCAGCAGTGCAGGGGCAGCCTCCACCAGGCCCCCACTCATGTCTCCCACCACCCCCACCCCCCAGCCACCAGTGTCACCCTCCACCAGGCCCCCACTCATGTCTCCCACCACCCGCACACCCCAGCAGTGCAGGGGCACCCTCCACCAGGCCCCCACTCATGTCTCCCACCACCCCCACACCCCCAGCAGTGCAGGGGCAGCCTCCACCAGGCCCCCACTCATGTCTCCCACCACCCCCACCCCCCTGCCACCATGGGCAGCCCCCACCAGGCCCCCACTCATGTCTCCCACCACCCCCACCCCCAGCAGTGCAGGGGCACCCTCCACCAGGCCCCCACTCATGTCTCCCACCACCCCCACCCCCCAGCAGTGCAGGGGCAGCCTCCACCAGGCACCCACCCATGTCTCCCACCACCCCCACCCCCCAGCAGTGCAGGGGCAGCCTCCACCAGGCCCCCACTCATGTCTCCCACCACCCCCACCCCCCAGCAGTGCAGGGGCAGCCCCCACCAGGCCCCCACTCATGTCTCCCACCACCCCCACCCCCCTGCCACCATGGGCAGCCCCCACCAGGCCCCCACTCATGTCTCCCACCACCCCCACCCCCATGCCACCATGGGCAGCCCCCACCAGGCCCCCACTCATGTCTCCCACCACCCCCACCACCCAGCAGTGCAGGGGCAGCCTCCACCAGGCCCCCACTCATGTCTCCCAACACCCCCACCCCCCAGCAGTGCAGGGGCACCCTCCACCAGGCCCCCACTCATGTCCCCTATCACCCCCACCCCCCGCCACCAGGGGCACCCTCCACCAGGCCCCCATCCATGTCTCCCACCACCCCCACCCCCCAGCAGTGCAGGGGCAGCCTCCACCAGGCCCCCACTCATGTCTCCCACCACCCCCACCCCCCAGCCACCATGGGCAGCCCCCACCAGGCCCCCACTCATGTCTCCCACCACCCCCACCCCCCAGCAGTGCAGGGGCAGCCTCCACCAGGCCCCCACTCATGTCTCCCACCACCCCCACCCCCCAGCAGTGCAGGGGCACCCTCCACCAGGCCCCCACTCATGTCCCCTATCACCCCCACCCCCCCGCCACCAGGGGCACCCTCCACTAGGCCCCCATCCATGTCTCCCACCACCCCCACCCCCCAGCAGTGCAGGGGCACCCTCCACCAGGCCCCCACTCATGACTCCCACCACCCCCACCCCCCAGCCACCAGGGTCACCCTCCACCAGGCCCCCACTCATGTCTCCCACCACCCCCACACCCCAGCAGTGCAGGGGCACCCTCCACCAGGCCCCCATCCATGTCTCCCACCACCCCCACCCCCCAGCAGTGCAGGGGCAGCCTCCACCAGGCCCCCACTCATGTCTCCCACCACCCCCACCCCTCTGCCACCATGGGCAGCCCCCACCAGGCCACCACTCATGTCTCCCACCAACCCCACCCCCATGCCACCATGGGCAGCCCCCACCAGGCCCCCACTCATGTCTCCCACCACCCCCACCCCCCAGCAGTGCAGGGGCAGCCTCCACCAGGCCCCCACTCATGTCTCCCACCACCCCCACCCCCCAGCAGTGCAGGGGCACCCTCCACCAGGCCCCCACTCATGTCCCCTATCACCCCCACCCCCCTGCCACCAGGGGCACCCTCCACCAGGCCCCCATCCATGTCTCCCACCACCCCCACCCCCCAGCAGTGCAGGGGCAGCCTCCACCAGGTCCCCACTCATGTCTCCCACCACCCCCACCCCCCAGCAGTGCAGGGGCACCCTCCACCAGGCCCCCACTCATGTCTCCCACCACCCCCACCCCCCAGCAGTGCAGGGGCAGCCCCCACCAGGCCCCCACTCATGTCTCCCACCACCCCCACCCCCCAGCAGTGCAGGGGCACCCTCCACCAGGCCCCCACTCATGTCTCCCACCACCCCCACCCCCCAGCAGTGCAGGGGCACCCTCCACCAGGCCCCCACTCATGTCTCCCACCACCCCCGCACCCCAGCAGTGCAGGGGCACCCTCCACCAGGCCCCCACTCATGTCTCCCACCACCCCCACCCCCCAGCAGTGCAGGGGCAGCCCCCACCAGGCCCCCACTCATGTCTCCCACCACCCCCACCCCCCTGCCACCATGGGCAGCCCCCACCAGGCCCCCACTCATGTCTCCCACCACCCCCACCCCCATGCCACCATGGGCAGCCCCCACCAGGCCCCCACTCATGTCTCCCACCACCCCCACCACCCAGCAGTGCAGGGGCAGCCTCCACCAGGCCCCCACTCATGTCTCCCAACACCCCCACCCCCCAGCAGTGCAGGGGCACCCTCCACCAGGCCCCCACTCATGTCCCCTATCACCCCCACCCCCCGCCACCAGGGGCACCCTCCACCAGGCCCCCATCCATGTCTCCCACCACCCCCACCCCCCAGCAGTGCAGGGGCAGCCTCCACCAGGCCCCCACTCATGTCTCCCACCACCCCCACCCCCCAGCCACCATGGGCAGCCCCCACCAGGCCCCAACTCATGTCTCCCACCACCCCCACCCCCCAGCAGTGCAGGGGCAGCCTCCACCAGGCCCCCACTCATGTCTCCCACCACCCCCACCCCCCAGCAGTGCAGGGGCACCCTCCACCAGGCCCCCACTCATGTCCCCTATCACCCCCACCCCCCCGCCACCAGGGGCACCCTCCACTAGGCCCCCATCCATGTCTCCCACCACCCCCACCCCCCAGCAGTGCAGGGGCAGCCTCCACCAGGCCCCCACTCATGTCTCCCACCACCCCCACCCCCCAGCCACCAGGGTCACCCTCCACCAGGACCCCACTCATGTCTCCCACCACCCCCACACCCCAGCAGTGCAGGGGCACCCTCCACCAGGCCCCCACTCATGTCTCCCACCACCCCCACACCCCCAGCAGTGCAGGGGCAGCCTCCACCAGGCCCCCACTCATGTCTCCCACCACCCCCACCCCTCTGCCACCATGGGCAGCCCCCACCAGGCCACCACTCATGTCTCCCACCACCCCCACCCCCATGCCACCATGGGCAGCCCCCACCAGGCCCCCACTCATGTCTCCCACCACCCCCACCCCCCAGAAGTGCAGGGGCAGCCTCCACCAGGCCCCCACTCATGTCTCCCACCACCCCCACCCCCCAGCAGTGCAGGGGCACCCTCCACCAGGCCCCCACTCATGTCCCCTATCACCCCCACCCCCCCGCCACCAGGGGCACCCTCCACCAGGCCCCCATCCATGTCTCCCACCACCCCCACCCCCCAGCAGTGCAGGGGCAGCCTCCACCAGGTCCCCACTCATGTCTCCCACCACCCCCACCCCCCAGCAGTGCAGGGGCACCCTCCACCAGGCCCCCACTCATGTCTCCCACCACCCCCACCCCCCAGCAGTGCAGGGGCAGCCCCCACCAGGCCCCCACTCATGTCTCCCACCACCCCCGCCCCCCAGCAGTGCAGGGGCACCCTCCACCAGGCCCCCACTCATGTCTCCCACCACCCCCGCCCCCCAGCAGTGCAGGGGCACCCTCCACCAGGCCCCCACTCATGTCTCCCACCACCCCCGCACCCCAGCAGTGCAGGGGCACCCTCCACCAGGCCCCCACTCATGTCTCCCACCACCCCCACCCCCCAGCAGTGCAGGGGCACCCTCCACCAGGCCCCCACTCATGTCTCCCACCACCCCCACCCTCCAGCAGTGCAGGGGCAGCCCCCACCAGGCCCCCACTCATGTCTCCCACCACCCCCACCCCCCAGCAGTGCAGGGGCAGCCTCCACCAGGCCCCCACTCATGTCTCCCACCACCCCCACCCCCCCAGCAGTGCAGGGGCAGCCCCCACCAGGCCCCCACTCATGTCTCCCACCACCCCCACCCCCCTGCCACCATGGACAGCCCCCACCAGGCCCCCACTCATGTCTCCCACCACCCCCACCCCCATGCCACCATGGGCAGCCCCCACCAGGCCCCCACTCATGTCTCCCACCACCCCCACCACCCAGCAGTGCAGGGGCAGCCTCCACCAGGCCCCCACTCATGTCTCCCAACACCCCCACCCCCCAGCAGTGCAGGGGCACCCTCCACCAGGCCCCCACTCATGTCCCCTATCACCCCCACCCCACCGCCACCAGGGGCACCCTCCACCAGGCCCCCATCCATGTCTCCCACCACCCCCACCCCCCAGCAGTGCAGGGGCAGCCTCCACCAGGCCCCCACTCATGTCTCCCACCACCCCCACCCCCCAGCAGTGCAGGGGCACCCTCCACCAGGCCGCCATCCATGTCTCCCACCACCCCCACCCCCCAGCAGTGCAGGGGCAGCTTCCACCAGGTCCCCACTCATGTCTCCCACCACCCCCACCCCCCAGCAGTGCAGGGGCACCCTCCACCAGGCCCCCACTCATGTCTCCCACCACCCCCACCCCCCAGCAGTGCAGGGGCACCCCCCACCAGGCCCCCACTCATGTCTCCCACCACCCCCACCCCCCAGCAGTGCAGGGGCAGCCCCCACCAGGCCCCCACTCATGTCTCCCACCACCCCCACCCCCCAGCAGTGCAGGGGCAGCCTCCACCAGGCCCCCACTCATGTCTCCCACCACCCCCACCCCCACAGCAGTGCAGGGGCAGCCCCCACCAGGCCCCCACTCATGTCTCCCACCACCCCCACCCCCCTGCCACCATGGGCAGCCCCCACCAGGCCCCCACTCATGTCTCCCACCACCCCCACCCCCATGCCACCATGGGCAGCCCCCACCAGGCCCCCACTCATGTCTCCCACCACCCCCACCACCCAGCAGTGCAGGGGCAGCCTCCACCAGGCCCCCACTCATGTCTCCCAACACCCCCACCCCCCAGCAGTGCAGGGGCACCCTCCACCAGGCCCCCACTCATGTCCCCTATCACCCCCACCCCACCGCCACCAGGGGCACCCTCCACCAGGCCCCCATCCATGTCTCCCACCACCCCCACCCCCCAGCAGTGCAGGGGCAGCCTCCACCAGGCCCCCACTCATGTCTCCCACCACCCCCACCCCCCAGCAGTGCAGGGGCACCCTCCACCAGGCCGCCATCCATGTCTCCCACCACCCCCACCCCCCAGCAGTGCAGGGGCAGCTTCCACCAGGTCCCCACTCATGTCTCCCACCACCCCCACCCCCCAGCAGTGCAGGGGCACCCTCCACCAGGCCCCCACTCATGTCTCCCACCACCCCCACCCCCCAGCAGTGCAGGGGCACCCCCCACCAGGCCCCCACTCATGTCTCCCACCACCCCCACCCCCCAGCAGTGCAGGGGCACCCTCCACCAGGCCCCCACTCATGTCTCCCACCACCCCCACACCCCAGCAGTGCAGGGGCACCCTCCACCAGGCCCCCACTCATGTCTCCCACCACCCCCACCCCCCAGCAGTGCAGGGGCAGCCCCCACCAGGCACCGACTCATGTCTCCCACCACCCCCACCTCCCAGCAGTGCAGGGGCACCCTCCACCAGGGCCCCACTCATGTCTCCCACCACCCCCACCCCCCAGCAGTGCAGGGGCACCCTCCACCAGGCCCCCACTCATGTCTCCCACCACCCCCACACCCCAGCAGTGCAGGGGCACCCTCCACCAGGCCCCCACTCATGTCTCCCACCACCCCCACCCCCCAGCAGTGCAGGGGCACCCTCCACCAGGCCCCCACTCATGTCTCCCACCACCCCCACACCCCAGCAGTGCAGGGGCACCCTCCACCAGGCCCCCACTCATGTCTCCCACCACCCCCACCCCCCAGCAGTGCAGGGGCACCCTCCACCAGGCCCCCACTCATGTCTCCCACCACCCCCACCCCCCAGCAGTGCAGGGGCACCCTCCACCAGGCCCCCACTCATGTCTCCCACCACCCCACCCCCCAGCAGTGCAGGGGCACCCTCCACCAGGCCCCCACTCATGTCTCCCACCACCCCCACCCCCATGCCACCATGGGCAGCCCCCACCAGGCCCCCACTCATGTCTCCCACCACCCCCACCCCCCAGCAGTGCAGGGGCACCCTCCACCAGGCCCCCACTCATGTCTCCCACCACCCCCACCCCCCAGCAGTGCAGGGGCAGCCTCCACCAGGCCCCCACTCATGTCTCCCACCACCCCCACCCCCCAGCAGTGCAGGGGCACCCTCCACCAGGCCCCCACTCATGTCTCCCACCACCCCCACCCCCCAGCAGTGCAAGGGCACCCTCCACCAGGCCCCCACTCATGTCTCCCACCACCCCCACCCCCCAGCAGTGCAGGGGCACCCTCCACCAGGCCCCCACTCATGTCTCCCACCACCCCCACCCCCATGCCACCATGGGCAGCCCCCACCAGGCCCCCACTCATGTCTCCCACCACCCCCACCCCCCAGCAGTGCAGGGGCACCCTCCACCAGGCCCCCGCTCATGTCTCCCACCACCCCCACCCCCCAGCAGTGCAGGGGCAGCCTCCACCAGGCCCCCACTCATGTCTCCCACCACCCCCACCCCCCAGCAGTGCAGGGGCAGCCTCCACCAGGCCCCCACTCATGTCTCCCACCACCCCACCCCCCAGCAGTGCAGGGGCACCCTCCACCAGGCCCCCACTCATGTCTCCCACCACCCCCACCCCCCAGCAGTGCAGGGGCACCCTCCACCAGGCCCCCACTCATGTCTCCCACCACCCCACCCCCCAGCAGTGCAGGGGCACCCTCCACCAGGCCCCCACTCATGTCTCCCACCACCCCCACCCCCATGCCACCATGGGCAGCCCCCACCAGGCCCCCACTCATGTCTCCCACTACCCCCACCCCCCAGCAGTGCAGGGGCACCCTCCACCAGGCCCCCACTCATGTCTCCCACCACCCCCACCCCCCAGCAGGGCAGGGGCAGCCTCCACCAGGCCCCCACTCATGTCTCCCACCACCCCCACCCCCCAGCAGTGCAGGGGCACCCTCCACCAGGCCCCCACTCATGTCTCCCACCACCCCCACCCCCCAGCAGTGCAGGGGCACCCTCCACCAGGCCCCCACTCATGTCTCCCACCACCCCCACCCCCATGCCACCATGGGCAGCCCCCACCAGGCCCCCACTCATGTCTCCCACCACCCCCACCCCCCAGCAGTGCAGGGGCACCCTCCACCAGGCCCCCACTCGTGTCTCCCACCACCCCCACCCCCCAGCAGTGCAGGGGCAGCCTCCACCAGGCCCCCACTCATGTCTCCCACCACCCCCACCCCCCAGCAGTGCAGGGGCAGCCTCCACCAGGCCCCCACTCATGTCCCCTATCACCCCCACCCCCCCCGCCACCAGGGGCACCCTCCACTAGGCCCCCATCCATGTCTCCCACCACCCCCACCCCCCAGCAGTGCAGGGGCAGCCTCCACCAGGCCCCCACCCATGTCTCCCACCACCCCCACCCCCCAGCCACCAGGGTCACCCTCCACCAGGCCCCCACTCATGTCTCCCACCACCCCCACACCCCAGCAGTGAAGGGGCACCCTCCACCAGGCCCCCACTCATGTCTCCCACCACCCCCACACCCCCAGCAGTGCAGGGGCAGCCTCCACCAGGCCCCCACTCATGTCTCCCACCACCCCCACCCCTCTGCCACCATGGGCAGCCCCCACCAGGCCACCACTCATGTCTCCCACCACCCCCACCCCCATGCCACCATGGGCAGCCCCCACCAGGCCCCCACTCATGTCTCCCACCACCCCCACCCCCCAGCAGTGCAGGGGCAGCCTCCACCAGGCCCCCACTCATGTCTCCCACCACCCCCACCCCCCAGCAGTGCAGGGGCACCCTCCACCAGGCCCCCACTCATGTCCCCTATCACCCCCACCCCCCCGCCACCAGGGGCACCCTCCACCACGCCCCCATCCATGTCTCCCACCACCCCCACCCCCCAGCAGTGCACGGGCAGCCTCCACCAGGCCCCCACTCATGTCTCCCACCACCCCCACCCCCCAGCAGTGCAGGGGCACCCTCCACCAGGCCCCCACTCATGTCTCCCACCACCCCCACCCCCCAGCAGTGCAGGGGCACCCTCCACCAGGCCCCCACTCATGTCTCCCACCACCCCCACCCCCATGCCACCATGGGCAGCCCCCACCAGGCCCCCACTCATGTCTCCCACCACCCCCACCCCCCAGCAGTGCAGGGGCACCCTCCACCAGGCCCCCACTCGTGTCTCCCACCACCCCCACCCCCCAGCAGTGCAGGGGCAGCCTCCACCAGGCCCCCACTCATGTCTCCCACCACCCCCACCCCCCAGCAGTGCAGGGGCAGCCTCCACCAGGCCCCCACTCATGTCCCCTATCACCCCCACCCCCCCGCCACCAGGGGCACCCTCCACTAGGCCCCCATCCATGTCTCCCACCACCCCCACCCCCCAGCAGTGCAGGGGCAGCCTCCACCAGGCCCCCACCCATGTCTCCCACCACCCCCACCCCCCAGCCACCAGGGTCACCCTCCACCAGGCCCCCACTCATGTCTCCCACCACCCCCACACCCCAGCAGTGAAGGGGCACCCTCCACCAGGCCCCCACTCATGTCTCCCACCACCCCCACACCCCCAGCAGTGCAGGGGCAGCCTCCACCAGGCCCCCACTCATGTCTCCCACCACCCCCACCCCTCTGCCACCATGGGCAGCCCCCACCAGGCCACCACTCATGTCTCCCACCACCCCCACCCCCATGCCACCATGGGCAGCCCCCACCAGGCCCCCACTCATGTCTCCCACCACCCCCACCCCCCAGCAGTGCAGGGGCAGCCTCCACCAGGCCCCCACTCATGTCTCCCACCACCCCCACCCCCCAGCAGTGCAGGGGCACCCTCCACCAGGCCCCCACTCATGTCCCCTATCACCCCCACCCCCCCGCCACCAGGGGCACCCTCCACCACGCCCCCATCCATGTCTCCCACCACCCCCACCCCCCAGCAGTGCACGGGCAGCCTCCACCAGGTCCCCACTCATGTCTCCCACCACCCCCACCCACCAGCAGTGCAGGGGCACCCTCCACCAGGCCCCCACTCATGTCTCCCACCACCCCCACCCCCCAGCAGTGCAGGGGCAGCCCCCACCAGGCCCCCACTCATGTCTCCCACCACCCCCACCCCCAGCAGTGCAGGGGCACCCTCCACCAGGCCCCCACTCATGTCTCCCACCACCCCCACCCCCCAGCAGTGCAGGGGCACCCTCCACCAGGCCCCCACTCATGTCTCCCACCACCCCCACACCCCAGCAGTGCAGGGGCACCCTCCACCAGGCCCCCACTCATGTCTCCCACCACCCCCACCCCCCAGCAGTGCAGGGGCACCCTCCACCAGGCCCCCACTCATGTCTCCCACCACCCCCACCCTCCAGCAGTGCAGGGGCATCCCCCACCAGGCCCCCACTCATGTCTCCCACCACCCCCACCCCCCAGCAGTGCAGGGGCACCCTCCACCAGGCCCCCACTCATGTCTCCCACCAGCCCCACCCCCCAGCAGTGCAGGGGCAGCCTCCACCAGGCCCCCACTCATGTCTCCCACCACCCCCACCCCCCAGCAGTGCAGGGGCAGCCCCCACCAGGCCCCCACTCATGTCTCCCACCACCCCCACCCCCCTGCCACCATGGGCAGCCCCCACCAGGCCCCCACTCATGTCTCCCACCACCCCCACCCCCATGCCACCATGGGCAGCCCCCACCAGGCCCCCACTCATGTCTCCCACCACCCCCACCACCCAGCAGTGCAGGGGCAGCCTCCACCAGGCCCCCACTCATGTCTCCCAACACCCCCACCCCCCAGCAGTGCAGGGGCACCCTCCACCAGGCCCCCACTCATGTCCCCTATAACCCCCACCCCACCGCCACCAGGGGCACCCTCCACCAGGCCCCCATCCATGTCTCCCACCACCCCCACCCCCCAGCAGTGCAGGGGCAGCCTCCACCAGGCCCCCACTCATGTCTCCCACCACCCCCACCCCCCAGCCACCATGGGCAGCCCCCACCAGGCCCCCACTCATGTCTCCCACCACCCCCACCCCCCAGCAGTGCAGGGGCAGCCTCCACCAGGCCCCCACTCATGTCTCCCACCACCCCCACCCCCCAGCAGTGCAGGGGCACCCTCCACCAGGCCCCCACTCATGTCCCCTATCACCCCCACCCCCCCCCTGCCACCAGGGGCACCCTCCACCAAGCCCCCTTCCATGTCTCCCACCACCCCCACCCCCCAGCAGTGCAGGGGCAGCCTCCACCAGGCCCCCACTCATGTCTCCCACCACCCCCACCCCCCAGCCACCAGGGTCACCCTCCACCAGGCCCACACTCATGTCTGCCACCACCCCCACCCCCCAGCAGTGCAGGGGCACCCTCCACCAGGCACCCACCCATGTCTCCCACCACCCCCACCCCCCAGCAGTGCAGGGGCACCCTCCACCTGGCCCCCACTCATGTCTCCCACCACCCCCACACCCCCAGCAGGGCAGGGGCAGCCTCCACCAGGCCCCCACTCATGTCTCCCACCACCCCCACCCCCCTGCCACCATGGGCAGCCTCCACCAGGCCCCCACTCATGTCTCCCACCACCCCCACCCCCCAGCAGTGCAGGGGCACCCTCCACCAGGCCCCCACTCATGTCTCCCACCACCCCCACCCCCCAGCAGTGCAGGGGCAGCCTCCACCAGGCACCCACCCATGTCTCCCACCACCCCCACCCCCCAGCAGTGCAGGGGCACCCTCCACCAGGCCCCCACTCATGTCTCCCACCACCCCCACACCCCAGCAGTGCAGGGGCAGCCCCCACCAGGCCCCCACTCGTGTCCCCCACCACCCCCACCCCCCTGCCACCATGGGCAGCCCCCACCAGGACCCCACTCATGTCTCCCACCACCCCCAACCCCCAGCAGTGCAGGGGCAGCCTCCACCAGGCCCCCACTCATGTCTCCCACCACCCCCACCCCCCAGCAGTGCAGGGGCACCCTCCACCAGGCCCCCACTCATGTCCCCTATCACCCCCACCCCCCCGCCACCAGGGGCACCCTCCACCAGGCCGCCATCCATGTCTCCCACCACCCCCACCCCCCAGCAGTGCAGGGGCAGCCTCCACCAGGTCCCCACTCATGTCTCCCACCACCCCCACCCCCCAGCAGTGCAGGGGCACCCTCCACCAGGCCCCCACTCATGTCTCCCACCACCCCCACCCCCCAGCAGTGCAGGGGCAGCCCCCACCAGGCCCCCACTCATGTCTCCCACCACCCCCACCCCCCAGCAGTGCAGGGGCACCCTCCACCAGGCCCCCACTCATGTCTCCCACCACCCCCACCCCCCAGCAGTGCAGGGGCACCCTCCACCAGGCCCCCACTCATGTCTCCCACCACCCCCACACCCCAGCAGTGCAGGGGCACCCTCCACCAGGCCCCCTCTCATGTATCCCCCCACCCCCACCCCCCAGCAGTGCAGGGGCACCCTCCACCAGGCCCCCACTCATGTCTCCCACCACCCCCACCCCCCAGCAGTGCAGGGGCCGCCCCCACCAGGCCCACACTCATGTCTCCCACCACCCCCACCCCCCAGCAGTGCAGGGGCACCCTCCACCAGGCCCCAACTCATGTCTCCCACCACCCCCACCCCCCAGCAGTGCAGGGGCACCCTCCACCAGGCCCCCACTCATGTCTCCCACCACCCCACCCCCAGCAGTGCAGGGGCACCCTCCACCAGGCCCCCACTCATGTCTCCCACCACCCCCACCCCCATGCCACCATGGGCAGCCCCCACCAGGCCCCCACTCATGTCTCCCACCACCCCCACCCCCCAGCAGTGCAGGGGCACCCTCCACCAGGCCCCCACTCATGTCTCCCACCACCCCCACCCCCCAGCAGGGCAGGGGCAACCCCCACCCCCCAGCAGGGCATGGGCAGCCTCCACCAGGCCCCCACTCATGTCTCCCACCACCCCCACCCCCCAGCAGTGCAGGGGCACCCTCCACCAGGCCCCCACTCATGTCTCCCACCACCCCCACCCCCCAGCAGTGCAGGGGCACCCTCCACCAGGCCCCCACTCATGTCTCCCACCACCCCCACCCCCCAGCAGTGCAGGGGCACCCTCCATCAGGCCCCCACTCATGTCTCCCACCACCCCCACCCCCATGCCACCATGGGCAGCCCCCACCAGGCCCCCACTCATGTCTCCCACCACCCCCACCCCCCAGCAGTGCAGGGGCACCCTCCACCAGGCCCCCACTCATGTCTCCCACCACCCCCACCCCCCAGCAGTGCAGGGGCAGCCTCCACCAGGCCCCCACTCATGTCTCCCACCACCCCCACCCCCCAGCAGTGCAGGGGCAGCCTCCACCAGGCCCCCACTCATGTCCCCTATCACCCCCACCCCCCCGCCACCAGGGGCACCCTCCACCAGGCCCCCATCCATGTCTCCCACCACCCCCACCCCCCAGCAGTGCAGGGGCAGCCTCCACCAGGCCCCCACTCATGTCTCCCACCACCCCCACCCCCAGCAGTGCAGGGGCACCCTCCACCAGGCCCCCACTCATGTCCCCTATCACCCCCACCCCCCGCCACCAGGGGCACCCTCCACCAGGCCCCCATCCATGTCTCCCACCACCCCCACCCCCCAGCAGTGCAGGGGCAGCCTCCACCAGGTCCCCACTCATGTCTCCCACCACCCCCACCCCCCAGCAGTGCAGGGGCACCCTCCACCAGGCCCCCACTCATGTCTCCCACCACCCCACCCCCCAGCAGTGCAGGGGCAGCCCCCACCAGGCCCCCACTCATGTCTCCCACCACCCCCACCCCCCAGCAGTGCAGGGGCACCCTCCACCAGGCCCCCACTCATGTCTCCCACCACCCCCACCCCCATGCCACCATGGGCAGCCCCCACCAGGCACCCACTCATGTCTCCCACCACCCCCACCCCCCAGCAGTGCAGGGGCACCCTCCACCAGGCCCCCACTCATGTCTCCCACCACCCCCACCCCCCAGCAGTGCAGGGGCACCCTCCACCAGGCCCCCACTCATGTCCCCTATCACCCCCACCCCCCCGCCACCAGGGGCACCCTCCACCAGGCCCCCATCCATGTCCCCCACCACCCCCACCCCCCAGAGGTGCAGGGGAAGCCTCCACCAGGTCCCCACTCATGTCTCCCACCACCCCCACCCCCCAGCAGTGCAGGGGCACCCTCCACCAGGCCCCCACTCATGTCCCCTATCACCCCCACCCCCCCGCCACCAGGGGCACCCTCCACCAGGCCCCCATCCATGTCTCCCACCACCCCCACCCCCCAGCAGTGCAGGGGCAGCCTCCACCAGGCCCCCACTCATGTCTCTCACCACCCCCACCCCCCAGCAGTGCAGGGGCACCCTCCACCAGGCCCCCACTCATGTCTCCCACCACCCCCACACCCCAGCAGTGCAGGGGCACCCTCCACCAGGCCCCCACTCATGTCTCCCACCACCCCCACCCCCCAGCAGTGCAGTGGCACCCTCCACCAGGCCCCCACTCATGTCCCCTATCACCCCCACCCCCCCGCCACCAGGGGCACCCTCCACCAGGCCCCCATCCATGTCTCCCACCACCCCCACCCCCCAGCAGTGCAGGGGCAGCCTCCACCAGGTCCTCACAATCCCCAATCATGTGCGTAATGGTCAGCCTCCACAGCCAAAAAGCCCTACCAAGTCACCCATTCACCCCCATGGAAATGAAAACACATGTTACACCCCCAATGTTCATGAAGCAAATGAACCCATGTCCGTCACACACATATTTTCCAATTGAATGGGAAAACACACAACATGACATGCATGAAAGCAATGAGATGAAACCACACAGTGAACAATGGAAAAAAAATGTATTGGACAAAAATACGAATGCTAAAGAAAGAAAACTAACTACAATGTAAATGTGAAAAAATAAGCTGCATGTCCGCATAAAAACACAAAAGTAGAAAATCAAATCCAAAAAATTTTGTCCAAAGTGAAATGTAAAAACTCTCCATGCAACAAAGAACTATGTACAAAAATAACAAGGGTCCATCATCACAACTGAACTAAGGAAACCTCCTAAAAAACCTACCTAAATATCAACTATATACAAAAAGTGGAGCAGTGTCCGTCGACTCCAAATAATAAGAAAAAACAAAGGAAACCTAAAACTAAAGAACTATATACAAAGGCGGCGGGCAAGTCCAGCGGCTCACTCCGTGGTGTTCCGGGCCAGGGCATCATCGAACTCCTGTTCGATGTCCCGGAGGCGGTCCAGTTCCATGGCCCCGAGGGTCCGCAGGGACGACGCCGTGTCCTCCTCCAACCCCCTACGGATTGCCTCGAGGCACTTGGCCCGCCTCAGGGCCCTCCGCATGGAGTTCTCCACCCTGACCATTGTGATCCGCGCCTCTTCCGCCCGCCGCCGCTCTGCACCTATGGCGTGGCCCAACCGCTGCCACACGGAAGACACTCTCTGTCCTGGGTCCTCCTGCCCTCCGGCCGATGCCTGCCCCTCCGATGTCGAAGGCCCCGAGCCTTCATGGCTCCCACCATGTTGCTGCTGCTGCTCTGCCTCTGCCCATGCACTGCCTCCTGCTGCCTGCACATCCTCCGCCGGCTGGGGTGCAGTTGTTGATGTGGCCACCCCTGCTGGACGTCCGACTCCCGACTGTGGCAGGGATGCCTCCTCCACCAGCCTGGCCGCACTGTCAGAGGCAGCTCCACAGGGCACCCAGGTGACTGATGGGTGGGAAGATGGCACAGAGGACGACTGGCGCGTAGGGGGTCCAGTTGAGGAGGGGGTCGGAACAAGCCCCATCAGACGGAGGAATCCGGTCTGGGTGACCTGTCCCAGCAGGCTGACGTGGTCAACGAGCCATTCGAGATGACGTGCAGTCTCTCCATGAAAAGACTGCAGGTCACCTCGCATGGCCCGTTGACGCAACGCCACATCAGCCAGGACAGGCTCAACCCGGACCTGGATAGCCACGTCCGCAGGCAGAGGAAGGCCAGTTGACGTCAGCTCATCCCCTGCCTGGAAACGGGTCTGGACGTAGGCATCCCTGCTGGTGCAAGATGATGCAGGGACAGGATCGGGGACAGGATTGCACACAGGCACCTCCGCGGCGGCCTGTGCTGCCTCCTGTCCCTGGTCCTGGACTGCACCACTAGCACCAGTGGGATCCCCACCTCCAGACCCCGTCTCTGGTGCTTGCACGGCCTCCTCCTCCACCAGACCCCCCACCAACCTGGATGACTCCGTGCCATCTTCCCCTGTTGGGCCCTGTGGGGTCCCAGCTGCCCCTTCTGCTGCCGAGGAGTCCAACTCCAACCTCCACCTCTTGGACCTCACCCCGGCAGCTGCGGCCTGGGACGCGGCACCGGACTCCTCACTCCCCGACGAGATGACAACACGGGAGGGGAGCCGGGCCTTGCGTCTCCGGCTGGCGGTCGGATCCCCGCCGCTGTGCTCCACAGCACCTTCTCCGCCCTCTTCATCAGTTGACGCTGCAGACAGGGAGAAACAAAACACAGGCATCAGGGCACTGTACAATGGACACATACACACATGACAGTTGCACATGAGTGGCATTGGCAAACCTCAGACATGTCATCACAATCCCCAACACACATGTCATTGCAACTCGCACACTTGAGCCATACCACAGCCATATCGCAACTGCCACCACCATCCATACACATACAACAGCATGAGCAGCCAAAGGTGACCCAGACATCACATGCAACACAGGAAGTGCACCACACATGTACACACACCACCACACTTGCATGCATGTGTACACCTCTGCCAAGTGTCGCACTGTTCAGACGGGCATCCATGTCACATCTGCCAATCAGGCTTACACATACGGCAGTCACATGCATCCATGTTGCATCACTGTTGCACCCTTGTCAAATACACACACATGCACATGTACACAGTGCTCATACATGCAGCCCAAAACAACATACATGCGTGACATCACGGACATGTCTACTTACATATACATACATACAAACATGTGTGCACGCACAACTGCATTTGCCATGCAAGCCTACACACACAGCACCATCCATGTCTCACACATTACAGCCCTCGCATGTGTCAGCCCCACGGCCATGTACACCCCCACCCATACTCGACCCCATACAAACAGATGTGCAACCTGCACAATACCGAATAATCACCACACGCACTGCTCACAATCAGGATGCATGTACACTCACCGCTCGACTCCAGACGGGTCTGCTTCTCCAGGACCTGGACGTGGAGCGCTGGGGATATGCGTTCCTGGACCCCCATCTGTTCTTCCGACAAGTGGCCCCGGCGCCCCTTGGCATCCGCTGCCTTCAAGAGGCGCCGGGCCTTGTTCAGGGTCCTGTACCTGAAGTCCTCCCAGCGCTTCCTGACATGTTGTAAGTCCCGGACTGCCACCCCCTCCAAGTTGATGGCAGTCACAATGTCAGTCCAGATCCGAGTCCGTCCTTCCTTGTCGGCGCGGGAACTTCCGAAGAGGGCATCATACTGCCCCAGGACTTGCTCCACCAGGACACCAACTTCGGTGGCACTGAAGCTGGTGCCCCTCTGCCTCTCTGGCCGGGGTTTGTCTGTGGTCCCAGATGGTGTTTGCCCCGACATGACAACCCCAGAGGCAGGAGTGGGTGGGCAACTGGGTCCTGGGGCTGGGCTGTGGAGCGATGGAATCCCAGTCGGGAGTCTTCGGTTCCAGCAGGGGTGGTCACAGCAACAGCACCCCTGGCTGATGTGCAGGCAGCAAATGGCAGTGCACGTGGGCAGCAGGCAGTCAGGCAGCAGCAGATGGTAGGTGGGAGCGTGCTCGGGGCTCTGGGGGGCAGTAGTTCGGCCTTCTGGGCAGGAGCGTGGTCTTCCGTGTGCTTACGCGTGGCCAGCTTGGTACGGAGTGATTTGGCACGTGAAAATCCTGCACGTCAGCGTGAAAATCGAGGAAAGGCCATTAGCGCGTAAGCGCGTCAGCACGCATACGCGATTCTATTGGACCAAAGGCCCTCAGTGCGTAAGCGCGTCTGTGACGTGACCCGCACGGGTGTTTCCCACACAGCACGTGATGACAGAGCACACGTGGAAAGACTGCACGTCAGAGTCTCATCGCGTGTGATTGGTGGAAATGGCCCTACACGCAGAAGTGACAAAGCGTGTAATTGGTGGAAATGGCCCTACACGCAGAAGTGACAAAGCGTGTAATTGGTGGAAATGGCCCTACACGCAGAAGTGACAAAGCGTGTAATTGGTGGAAATGGCCCTAGCGCGTACACGCCGCGTAAGTGACGCTGGACGTGTGGCCCTGTATAAAAGGTATGTGTCAAACACGTTTTCCTTGTACATGCTTTTCGTGGAGAGCGAGTGGGTGAATTCTGTACTTCTTGTCGTTTCACACGCGATTTACTTCACAGCGTTTCAAGTTCGTATTCCCTGTTACCTCTGACAGCTTTTTCTCTTTTTTTGCTTTTACTGGTTTACCTGGGCCTGTTCCCTCAAACAGTGTTCCCTTCTACTGTTGTCCTGTCTCCTCAGACAGCGTACAAATCTTCTTTTGGCGGGGGTGTTGCCAACCAAACGTGCTCCTTTTACACGCTCGTTTACCAGGCAGACGGTGAGTCACGCACGTATCTAACATCTGTGCTTGCCCCGTGTGTAGCCTACCCCTTCAGAGGTCATTCTAGGCTGCGTGTGACACGCATACGTTCATTCTTGTGTTACTGGGTGCCACAGCGTAGTGCAGGTTTCACTTTCTGCACACGTGGTCTAGGAGGGGTTGCGTGCACGTCATCTCCCTTTTTTGTGGCTCCTGTGCGTAGCGTGACCCGTCATCTTTCCCCAGGGGTTACAATCAGCCTTGCAAGAGCACTAGGGTACAATTACCATCTGGTACCCAACCCCTTTGAACCCCTATTGCCCAGGACAATAGTTTCCAGCCACTCCCATACGCACATTTACATCAGTGCCATGGCTGGGAGGCGAGGATTCCGTAAGGGTGGCAAAGGTGGAAGAGCCACAAGTGGTGGCCGTGGTGGATCCGGTAGGGGACGTGGTCGTTACTTGCAGGGTGAGCCTGTCCCCCCATGTGTGGAGGACCAGTCAAGGGCACCCATAATCCCCCCCCCTCCCGTTGAGGCTGATGTGGCTGACACCATCCATGCTCAGCCCTTGTTGGACCAGCCCATTGTGACACCAGATCTGGCTGACTCCATGGCTGACTTCCAGGTCAGCAGGCCTATGACACGTGCGCTGGTGCACGTTGATGTCACCATGCCATGTGCATCTGGGCCAGCAAGGTCATCTGCTGCACCAAGGAGGCAGGGCGGAGAGGCTGCAGGGGCAGCTGCGGCTCCATCCACCCCAGCCCTCACACACCCAGCCAGGACAGTGTCGGTCCTAGTCCATGCTGCTGACATTCCCCCTGACACCATCACACTAGAGCCAATGCCTGCACCAACTCCCATGCTGAGTGTGCAATCCCACACTCCTGATACAGAGTCCACCAGGGCTCCTGCCCCTAGTGTCCAAAGCGGCGCAGGACACTCAGGATCACCACCACCTTCCAAGCGGAAGAGGAAGAGTGCTCGTCCGGCACAGGCTGATGCCCCAGACACGGCTACAGAGTCCGGCCCATCCAGGAAGCCCAGCTTCACGGATGACGAACTGAATGCACTTGTCGAGTATGTGTCCGGACATGACAATGAGATGGTCATTGTAGCAGGATCCAAGACCACACCTGCACAACGCCAGGCACACTGGCAGACCGTTGCGGACATCGTAAGTGCCCTTGGAATCGTGAGGCGCACAGCCAATGATTGCTATAAGCGCTGGAATGACCTAAAGCGCAGGGCAAAGAGTAAGCTGGCCTCAAGTCATGCCGCAACTCTAGTGACTGGAGGTGGGTCTCCAGTAGTAGACATGGAACTCACTCCACATGGGTGCAGTCCATGGCACCTAGCACTTTGGGGAATCGTGCCACACCGTAAAAATCCAGTGCGGCAGCATGCCTTTCTGCAGGTGTTCTGGGCAGGTATATGTGCCTGCGGACTGATGGGCGTGCAGTCATGATGTTCAAGACCTGGTGTAGGCAGCGTGACTGGGTGGCCTGTGACACCCCACCCACTATGGCACTTGTCCGCTGAAATGATCCAGTGGCTAAGAAGTGCAGTACATTGAGGACCTTCTCCAGGGGGCTGAGTGCTTGGGAGCACAGGGTGGGTGATGTGAGGTCATCCTCCCACTCACTCACCAGGTCCAGTATAATGTGTGGTGGAAACCTGTACCTCCCATGCACCTGGTCATCAGGCATCCCGAAAAGGCTGGTTTTGGGTGTGAACATTCTGGCCCTGACTATCCTCCTCCTCCTCCTTTGGTAGCCCACTGCCACTGCTGCTAGGAACGGTATGTTCATCCTGGCGTCTGAGCTTGTTATTGTTAGAGTGCGCAAATTTATGCTTTGCGCGTGTTCTAGGCGAGCGTGTGACCCGCGCACCCCTGGAATCCAGTTCCCAGTCCAATAGCGTGTGGAAATTCACACGCACCACGGGATACAGCGTGTGACCCGCGCACCCCTGGAATCCAGTTCCCAGTCCAATAGCGTGTGGAAATTCACACGCACCATGGAATACAGCGTGTGACCCGCGCACCCCTGGAATCCAGTTCCCAGTCCAATAGCGTGTGGAAATTCACACGCACCACAGGATACAGCGTGTGACCCGCGCACCCCTGGAATCCAGTTCCCAGTCCAATAGCGTGTGGAAATTCACACGCACCACGGGATACAGCGTGTGACCCGCGCACCCCTGGAATCCAGTTCCCAGTCCAATAGCGTGTGGAAATTCACACGCACCACGGGATACAGGTTCGCTGACGTACTTGCGTGTGTAAGTGCCCACGCACCCATTAAATACACGTACATAGGCCAATCGCGTGTACGCGCACTTTTGTCCAATTACACGCGATGACACTCTGACGTGCAGTATTTCCACGTGTGCCCCGTCATCACGTGCTGAGTGGGGAACACCCGTGCGGGGAACGTCACAGATGCGCTTACGCGCTGAGGGACTCTGGTCCAATAGAATCGCGTATGCGTGCTGACGCGCTTACGCACTAAGGGCCTTTCCTCGGATTTCACGCTGACGTGCAGGATTTTCACGTGCCAAATCACTCCGTATCAAGCTGGCCACGCGAAAACACACGGAAGACCACGCTTCTGCCCAGAAGGCCGAGTTACTGCCCCCGAGTGCCCCGAGCAGCCTCCCACGTGCCATCTGCTGCTGCCTGCCTGCCTGCCTGCCTGCTGCCACCGTGCCCTGCCATTTTGTGCCTGCACATCAGCCATCTGCAGGGGTCCAGTTGCTGTGTCCACCCCTGCTGGAACTGAAGACTCCCGACTGGGATTACATCGCTCCACAGCCCAGCCCCAGGACCCAGTTGCCCACCCACACCTGCCTCTGGGGTTGCCATGTCGGGCACTTCCACATCTGGCACCAGTGGCAACCCCAGGCCAGAGGGGCAGAGGGGCACCAGCTTCACTGACACCGAAGTTGGTGTCCTGGTGGAGCATGTCCTGGGGCAGTATGATGCCCTCTTTGGATCGTCCCGCGCCAGCAAGGAAGGACGGCAGAGGATCTGGGCTGACTGTGTGGTTGCCATCAACGCGGAGGGGGTGGCAACCCGCGACGTCCTGAAGATCAAGAAGTTCTGGGAGGGCTTGAGGTCCAGGACCCTTGTGAAGGCCCGGCGCCTCGTGGAGGGGGGCCGGGGCCGCATGAGTTCCATCCAGATGAGGGTCCTGGAACGCGTACGCCCAGCGCTCCACGCCCAGATCCTTGAGAGGGAGGCCCATCTGGATTTGAGCGGTAAGTATCCAAGCATTACTGTGTGAGACAGGGCATGTTGCGGTGTGCTGGTTCTATGATACTTGCCTGTATGTGTGCCATAGGCCATGTATGCATGTATGTGTGCAGGGACATCATGGTAATGCATGTGCGACCAGTGATGTGTGACCCACATGGTTGTTGCATGTGTTCAAATGCCGCATGGGGAGCCCTATGCAGATTTTGAACATGAGAGCATGCCAGTCTCTGTACCTGGACATGGGTGGGGGTGAGGGATGGGTGCTGATGCCAGGTACATATATGGTAGCCATGTCTGTGTGCCTGACCTGCGTGTCTGTGACTTGTGCATGCCATGGATGCATGACACATGTGTGTGACAATGCACAGATTCAGTGAAGCAGCCAAATTACCCTTGTATCCGCTGTGTTTGGTGTGTTTGGGGCCAGATGGATGTGACTGAGGTGAAGTGTGTGCATGTGATAGGCATGAGCCATGATGCATGTGAGTTACATATCATTGAATGTTTCAAGAGTCCATTGGACATGCATGGAAATGTCCATGGCATGCACCATGCCTGTTACTGTGTGTGTTTTGCCTGGACTGACCCATGTGTTGTGGAGGGACATGATGGAAGTGTACTTTGACAGTGGTGCTCATCTGCTATTGCTTCCTGTCTAGGGGACCATTGTACAGTGCCCTGATGCTTGTGTTCTTTGTCTCCCTCTACGCAGCGGCTAGTGAAGAAGAGGGCGGAGACGGTGCTGTGGAGCAAGGCGGCGGGGATGCCCCCACGGCTGCAGCGGAAGGGGTGGGTGAGCCCCCACAGGGGCCTGCTACGGTGGGAGACGGTGAGGAGCTATCCAGGTTGGTGGTTTGCACAGAGGAGGAGGAGGCCGCCACTGGGGCACACATGGGGCCTGGTGGGGGCATCCCTGCTGGTGCAAGTGGTGCAGTCCAGGGGCAGGGGCAGGAGGCAGCACAGGTCACCATGGAGGGGCCTGTGCATGTCGCTGTCCCTGACCCTGTGAGTGCACCACCATGCACCAGCAGGGATGCCCCGTCCCAGGCCCGTCCGCAGGTAGAGGGGATGTCCATGTCACCTGACTCCCCTCCACCTGCGGACGTGGGAACCCCTGGCCGTGTGGAGAAGGTCCTGATTGGGGTCGCGATGCGCACGGCTGTGATTCGTGATGCCGTGCGTGCTTCCCGGGAGGACGACGCACGTCATCACGAAGTGCACCGTGCCGATGTGGCCCAATTGGGATCGGCCATGTTCGGGGGTTTTCTGCATGTGTTGTCCAATCTGGCGGCCCTCTCCTCCTCTGTGCAGGCTATACACCAGTCGTTCTCCTTGCCGTCTTCCGGCCCAGATGCCACCAGGGCCCCCTGTGGACCTGCCCCGACCAATGCAGCCAGCTCGGTGAGGATCCCATCCCTGCCACAGTTGGGAGTCGGAGGTCCAGCAGGGGTGGACAACACAGCAACTGGACCCCAGCAGGTGGAAGATGTGACAGCATCATCAGGCAGGGCACGTGCACGACGGCGTCGGTGGTTTCCATCAGCCTGGATGCCGTCGTGCTGGCAGAGGCAGTGGCGTCGGAGGCAGCAGCAGGCTCGACGTGGGAGGCATCATGGCTCGGGGCCTTCAAGATCAGAGGGGCAGGCATCGGCCGGAGGGCAGGGCAACCCTGGGATGTTGGTGTCTTCCGTGTGGGAGCAGTTGGTCCAGCGGATAGGTGCGGAGCGGCAGCGGGCGGAAGAGGAGCGGCTCACCATGGTCAGGGCGGAGTTCTCCATGCGTCGGGCGTTGAGGCGGGCTGAGTGCCTCGAGGAAGCTCGCAGGGAGTTTGAGCTGGACATGGGGTTATCCCTGCGAGACCTCGGGGCCAGGACAGAGTCCCGCCTCCAGGACATCGACATGGAGTTCGATGATGCCCTGGCCAGCAACATCACCGAGTGAGCCGCAGGACTTTCCCGCTGCCTTTGTATATAGTTATTTAGTTATTTAGTGTTAGGTTTCCTTTATTAATTTTTTTTTTTTGGACCGCTCGGACAATGGCCACTTTTTTGTATATATTATTTTCATTAGGTAATAGTAGGTTTCATTTATGGTGTTGGGCTCATGGACCCTGGAATTTTCGTGTATATAGTTTGCTTTTTGAAGAAAATGTTTTTTTATTAATTATTGTGTTCACCATGAGGAAATGGTTTTTCATTATTTTACTTCCACATGATTTTGCTTTGGACAACATTTGTTTTTGGATTACTTTGTTTATTTAATTTTTACATTTGTTCTCGGACATGGACCATTTATTTTGTTATCGCCATTTTTGTATGTTTGATTTTTTTACTTATTTTTCATCTTTAATACATGTTCTTTTTAACTTTCACTTGTGGTATTTTCTCATTGGTTTCATACATGTCATGATATGGGTTTTGACATTGACTTGCACCCATTGTGTATGTGTGTGTGACGGACATGTGTTCTTTTGCATACTTGCCTTTGGGGTTGTGTCATGTCATTGCATTCACTATGTGGGTGGATGCAATCCTTGCCTGGGTGTTTGTGCTGGGTATGCTGCCCATTACTGCCATGATTGAGTATCGTCAGGACCTGGGGGCAGGGGGACATGTGTGGGTGCCTGGTGAAGGCTGCCCCTGCACTGCTGGGGTGTGGGGGTGGTGGGAGACATGAGTGGGGGCCTGGTGGAGGGTGACCCTGCACTGCTGGGGTGTGGGGGTGGTGGGAGACATGAGTGGGGGCCTGGTGGAGGCTGCCCCTGCACTGCTGGGGTGTGGGGGTGGTGGGAGACATGAGTGGGGGCCTGGTGGAGGGTGCCCCTGCACTGCTGGGGTGTGGGGGTGGTGGGAGACATGAGTGGGGGCCTGGTGGAGGGTGCCCCTGCACTGCTGGGGTGTGGGGGTGGTGGGAGACATGAGTGGGGGCCTGGTGGAGGGTGACCCTGGTGGCTGGGGGGGTGGGGGTGGTGGGTGACATGAGTGGGGGCCTGGTGGAGGGTGCCCCTGGTGGCTGGGGGTGTGGGGGTGGTGGTAGACATGAGTGGGGCCTGGTGGAGGGTGCCCCTGCACTGCTGGGGTGTGGGGGTGGTGGGAGACATGAGTGGGGGCCTGGTGGAGGGTGACCCTGGTGGCTGGGGGGTGGGGGTGGTGGGTGACATGAGTGGGGGCCTGGTGGAGGGTGCCCCTGGTGGCTGGGGGGTGGGGGTGGTGGGAGACATGAGTGGGGGCCAGGTGGAGGGTGCCCCTGCACTGCTGGGGTGTGGGGGTGGTGGGAGACATGAGTGGGGGCCTGGTGGAGGGTGTCCCTGGTGGCTGTGGGGTGGGGGTGGTGGGTGACATGAGTGGGGGCCTGGTGGAGGGTGCCCCTGGTGGCTGGGGGTGTGGGGGTGGTGGTAGACATGAGTGGGGCCTGGTGGAGGGTGCCCCTGCACTGCTGGGGTGTGGGGGTGGTGGGAGACATGAGTGGGGGCCTGGTGGAGGGTGACCCTGCACTGCTGGGGTGTGGGGGTGGTGGGAGACATGAGTGGGGGCCTGGTGGAGGCTGCCCCTGCACTGCTGGGGTGTGGGGGTGGTGGGAGACATGAGTGGGGGCCTGGTGGAGGGTGCCCCTGCACTGCTGGGGTGTGGGGGTGGTGGGAGACATGAGTGGGGGCCTGGTGGAGGGTGCCCCTGCACTGCTGGGGTGTGGGGGTGGTGGGAGACATGAGTGGGGGCCTGGTGGAGGGTGACCCTGGTGGCTGGGGGGTGGGGGTGGTGGGTGACATGAGTGGGGGCCTGGTGGAGGGTGCCCCTGGTGGCTGGGGGTGTGGGGGTGGTGGTAGACATGAGTGGGGCCTGGTGGAGGGTGCCCCTGCACTGCTGGGGTGTGGGGGTGGTGGGAGACATGAGTGGGGGCCTGGTGGAGGGTGACCCTGGTGGCTGGGGGGTGGGGGTGGTGGGTGACATGAGTGGGGGCCTGGTGGAGGGTGCCCCTGGTGGCTGGGGGGTGGGGGTGGTGGGAGACATGAGTGGGGGCCAGGTGGAGGGTGCCCCTGCACTGCTGGGGTGTGGGGGTGGTGGGAGACATGAGTGGGGGCCTGGTGGAGGGTGTCCCTGGTGGCTGTGGGGTGGGGGTGGTGGGTGACATGAGTGGGGGCCTGGTGGAGGGTGCCCCTGGTGGCTGGGGGTGTGGGGGTGGTGGTAGACATGAGTGGGGCCTGGTGGAGGGTGCCCCTGCACTGCTGGGGTGTGGGGGTGGTGGGTGACATGAGTGGGGGCCTGGTGGAGGGTGACCCTGGTGGCTGGGGGGTGGGGGTGGTGGGAGACATGAGTGGGGGCCTGGTGGAGGGTGCCCCTGCACTGCTGGGGTGTGGGGGTGGTGGGAGACATGAGTGGGGGCCTGGTGGAGGCTGCCCCTGCACTGCTGGGGTGTTGGGGTGGTGGGAGACATGAGTGGGGGCCTGGTGGAGGGTGCCCCTGCACTGCTGGGGTGTGGGGGTGGTGGGAGACATGAGTGGGGGCCTGGTGGAGGGTGCCCCTGCACTGCTGGGGTGTGGGGGTGGTGGGAGACATGAGTGGGGGCCTGGTGGAGGGTGACCCTGGTGGCTGGGGGGTGGGGGTGGTGGGTGACATGAGTGGGGGCCTGGTGGAGGGTGCCCCTGGTGGCTGGGGGTGTGGGGGTGGTGGTAGACATGAGTGGGGCCTGGTGGAGGGTGCCCCTGCACTGCTGGGGTGTGGGGGTGGTGGGAGACATGAGTGGGGGCCTGGTGGAGGGTGACCCTGGTGGCTGGGGGGTGGGGGTGGTGGGTGACATGAGTGGGGGCCTGGTGGAGGGTGCCCCTGGTGGCTGGGGGGTGGGGGTGGTGGGAGACATGAGTGGGGGCCAGGTGGAGGGTGCCCCTGCACTGCTGGGGTGTGGGGGTGGTGGGAGACATGAGTGGGGGCCTGTTGGAAGGTGTCCCTGGTGGCTGTGGGGTGGGGGTGGTGGGTGACATGAGTGGGGGCCTGGTGGAGGGTGCCCCTGGTGGCTGGGGGTGTGAGGGTGGTGGTAGACATGAGTGGGGCCTGGTGGAGGGTGCCCCTGCACTGCTGGGGTGTGGGGGTGGTGGGTGACATGAGTGGGGGCCTGGTGGAGGGTGACCCTGGTGGCTGGGGGGTGGGGGTGGTGGGAGACATGAGTGGGGGCCTGGTGGAGGGTGCCCCTGCACTGCTGGGGTGTGGGGGTGGTGGGAGACATGAGTGGGGGCCTGGTGGAGGGTGCCCCTGCACTGCTGGGGTGTGGGGGTGTTGGGAGACATGAGTGGGGGCCTGGTGGAGGGTGACCCTGGTGGCTGGGGGGTGGGGGTGGTGGGTGACATGAGTGGGGGCCTGGTGGAGGGTGCCCCTGGTGGCTGGGGGTGTGGGGGTGGTGGTAGACATGAGTGGGGCCTGGTGGAGGGTGCCCCTGCACTGCTGGGGTGTGGGGGTGGTGGGAGACATGAGTGGGGGCCTGGTGGAGGGTGCCCCTGCACTGCTGGGGTGTGGGGGTGGTGGGAGACATGAGTGGGGGCCTGGTGGAGGGTGCCCCTGCACTGCTGGGGTGTGGGGGTGGTGGGAGACATGAGTGGGGGCCTGGTGGAGGGTGACCCTGGTGGCTGGGGGGTGGGGACGGTGGGTGACATGAGTGGGGGCCTGGTGGAGGGTGCCCCTGGTGGCTGGGGGTGTGGGGGTGGTGGTAGACATGAGTGGGGCCTGGTGGAGGGTGCCCCTGCACTGCTGGGGTGTGGGGGTGGTGGGAGACATGAGTGGGGGCCTGGTGGAGGGTGACCCTGGTGGCTGGGGGGTGGGGGTGGTGGGTGACATGAGTGGGGGCCTGGTGGAGGGTGCCCCTGGTGGCTGGGGGGTGGGGGTGATAGGGGACATGGGTGGGGGCCTGGTGGAGGGTGACCCTGGTGGCTGGGGGGTGGGGGTGGTGGGAGACATGAGTTGGACATGGGTGGGGGCCTGCTGGCAGGTGCCCCACAGTGCTGGGGGGTGGGGGTGGTGGGGGACATGAGTTGGACATGGGTGGGGGCCTGCTGGCAGGTGCCCCACAGTGCTGGGGGGTGGGGGTGCAAGGGGACATGAGTTGGTGTTCATTAGTTCAAGGAGACATGTGCCTTTGCTGGGGGGCATGCCCATGTTGGGTGGGCTGCCTGCGGGACATGACCAGGGATGCAGGGTAGTCCCCTGTGGTGTGGGCTGCCTGCAGGGGCCGTGGAGGGTGTACAGGGTACACCTGGGAGGACCCACACTGTCAAATCACATGTGGGACTCCCCGGCACCCCTGAAATACATGTACCGTGCAGAAATCGCGTGTAAAACTTCCCGCGCACCCCTGAAATACACGTGCCCAGGCTATTCGCGTGTAAAACTTCCCGCGCACCCCTGAAATACACGCGCCCAGGATATTCGCGTGTGGAACTTCCCGCGCACCCCTGAAATACACGCGCCCAGGCTATTCGCGTGTGGAACTTCCCGCGCACCCCTGAAATACACGCGCCCAGGCTATTCACGTGTGGAACTTCCCGCGCACCCCTGAAATACACGCACCCAGGCTATTCGCGTGTGGAACTCCCCGCGCACCCCTGAAATACACGCGGCCAGGCTATTCGCGTGTGGAACTTCCCGCGCACCCCTGAAATACACGCGCCCAGGCTATTCGCGTGTGGAACTTCCCGCGCCCGCGCACCCCTGAAATACACGCGCCCAGGCTATTCGCGTGTGGAACTCCCCGCGCACCCCTGAAATACACGCGCCCAGGCTATTCGCGTGTGGAACTTCCCGCGCACCCCTCAAATTCACGCGCTTAGGCTATTCGCGTGTGTAACTTCCCGCGCACCCCTGTAATACACGTAGCCCGCTCCCCCAGGCCCGATCGCGTGAGGAACTTCACGCGAACCCCTGTAATACACATAGCCCTCTCCCCCAGGCCAGATCGCGTGTGAAACTTTACGCGAACCCCTTAAATACACGTAGCACACTCCCCTAGGCCCGATCGCGTGAGGAACTTCACGCGAACCCCTGTAATACACGTAGCCCGCTCCCCCAGGCCCGATCGCGTGAGGAACTTCACGCGAACCCCTGAAATACACGTAGCACGCTCCCCCAGGCCCGATCGCGTGAGGAACTTCACGCGAACCCCTGTAATACACGTAGCCCGCTCCCCCAGGCCCGATCGCGTGAGGAACTTCACGCGAACCCCTGAAATACACGTAGCCCGCTCCCCCAGGCCCGATCGCGTGAATAACTTCACGCGAACCCCTGTGATGCACGTACCCTGCAAATCGCGTGTGACACTTCCCGCGCACCACGGTATACATGCACACGTATTTTTTGTCAGCGGGTGTCCGTGTTTGTGGGTACCCCTTTGCACGTCATTTTTCCTGGAGGGCCACAGTATGGGACATTCATCATGGCAGTATATAGGTGCTATTTGTTGGCGCACCTTTTGGCGCACATTTCTTACAGCCGCAGAGACGCTACCGCCTCCTTTCTTGTGGCGGTCGTGTTTGTGCCTGTGCACTGGTTTGAGCGTGCGCTTTTTCCCCCTATTCTATTCCATGAATACGTGTTGTAGGCGAGCGTGTGGGCGTTCCGCGCACTTGTGCCCTGTACTTCCCCTGTGACGCCCACGTTTTGGCAAGTTGTTCCCCATTCCGAGTGTTACGCCCGTGTTCCGCCTACTTTTGTTGCGTGCGCCGCGCTATGTGCGAATTTCGCTGTGGCCTGTGCGATTTTCGCTGTGACCTGGCGCACGCTGTTAGATGGCCTGTGCGCCAACATGCGCCAACGTGCGCCGCGCACTTTTTTATCGCACATCCGCTGGTTTTCTCGCGCACGGCCTTCCATGAATCGACGTGCGCTGCTTTTCGTGCGATTTTCGCACTTGCACTGCGATTTTCGCTATTCCACTGCGAATCGCACGTTTTTGCCCACTTGCGCCGCGCTAATTATTCCATGAATCGGCCTGTTGGTTTCCTAGGATCGTTCCAGGGTTCACCCCCATTCCCTCCGTGGAACAGCATTTGGACCACCTCCATAAGGTTCAACAAGGGACCCTTCAGGCCCTACACTATGCCCAAAGCAGCGTGACAAAATTTGCCAACTGTAAAAGAAGAGACATAGGCAGTTATCAAGCAGGGGAACTGGAACAGCTTTCTTCCAATCATCTTCCCAGAAGACTGAAACCCGGAAGTTCTTTCCAAGATATGTTAGTCCCTTCAAGATTCTTAGATGCATTAATCACATGGCCTACAAACTAAGGTTGTCCCCTACGTGGAGTCGAATACACCCTGTATTACACATTTCGTTTCTAAAGAAATTCCAGGGGAGACTCCACAAGGACATAATTCCTCCTTACGAAGACAAAACCAAGGAATTTGAAGTGAACAAGATCTGTGACTCCAGGTGCTATCATGGAACTTTACATTATGTTTTTCACTGGCAAGATTATCCCAGATCTGAACGGTCTTGGGAATCTTCAAAGAATGTACATGCCTCGCGATTGGGTCACCGGTTCCATCAGCAAAACCTCTGAAAACCAGGAGAAGCCAGGTACAGAAGGAGGCATGATGTCATGCGGCCGATCAGCTGGCGCTTGTGTGACATGGGTTCCTTATCATGGTGCTTCCATTTCTTGCCCTGCTCCAAGATGGCGTCTGGATGCCTCAGACACTCTCTTATGTCATCACGTGTGCGTGCTGTGACTGCCCGTCATCCGGAAATAAAACAGTAACGGACGGTAAGAGCCGCGCGTTACAGTTGCCCTACATTGCTCTACACTGTGTTGAGCTCTTATCTTCTTTGCTTCTGCCTTTCCTTGTACTCATTTTGTCCTGGTTTCCCAGTGCCTTGCATTTAATCCTGTTTGCGCTTGGCTCATCTTGCGGCCCGGCTGCCACTCTTTCTCCTTTATTCCCGGACTCCCTACTGTTTTCCCTTTCGCTTCCCACCTCCCGCAGCCTCTACCGCTTGCTTTTGCTGCTTCCTTCCAGTTCCTGGTAGCTGGTCCTCTTGCTCTGTGCTTCAGAGCCTCGTAGGACCTATTCTCTCACCGCCATTGGAGATTCATTCTTCCCTCCTCATACTTGCGCAGCAGATTCCTTCTGCTAGTTCTGTTACTTGGCCTTCTTTCACATCCTCGAAGACTCTTCCTGGGATTGTGCCACTCGGACTCTCTACTTTGCAACTTGTTTTTTTTTCTCCCCCTTCTGTTTTTCTTTTTTCCTTGGGACCTGGCTCTCGGGGCAGCCGCCGTGCTTACCTGTATTCTACTAACCGGGTTGCACAGTGGCTACCTGTAAGGATAGGCCTTACCTCTTCACAGTGAAGGATTCCAGAAGCAAAGAGGTGAGGACTGGTCCTGACACCGGGGCATGGATATTTGTTCCAGGCGGGCCCACTCACACAGGATCTTGTCCCTAATGTCTGAAATTAAGGGAAGGCCCAGTTTAGGAGAATGTTTGTACTGACGACAGAAGGCCTCTGCAGCCCGTTCCACCACAGATGGCGCCTGAGAACCCATGTAGACTTAGATCTGGTCCATTACCAGTTGGACCTAGTCCCGGTCCAAGTATTTCCCAGTGGTCTCCTCGTCCTCAGAGGAAGGGTAGGCAGTAGAGATAGAAGAACAGGAAGATGAAGCATCCGGGGCAAGCTTAGACCCGTCCAGACCTGCATTGGAAACACCAGGGGCATCCACCTTTCTCCTCTTAAAAGTCCTGGACGCAGAAGAAGAAGCCTCCTCAGAATGGTGCGGCTTAGAAGTGTGCTTCCCCATCTTAGAATGCAGCCGTGGAAAGAAGGAAACACCTCCCGAGGCAAGCAATCCATTTGAAGAAAAAAGCCTGGGAAATGAGAGCACCCAGAGAGACGCGTTGCCTGGGTGGCAAAGGAGACCAATCTTAGTGAGGCCAAGCCACATCTGGGAGCCGCCGCAGCAACAGGAAGAGGCAGGCCCACAAAGCCGAGCCTACACCCCTAGGAGCAGCTAGGAGGAAGAGCCGCCCCCGGCTGGAGGCACTGGGCACAACCATGGCAGGGCCGCCACACCGAATCCCAGGGGGTGGCACGGCCAGAAGTTGCACAATGACCCAGGCATCAAACTAGGGAGGGGCCAGAAGCCCCACAACTGCCCCTCCGCCGACACTCACTATTGACCCGAGGCGGGGTATGTAACCCCCCCGTCCCAGGCCCAGAAGCGACAACACACTGGGAGGCCAACCACCACACCCTGGCAGGCGTAGGCCACTGGAGACCTCTGCAGGACCCCGCAGCGCTGCAGTGGATGCAATGGGCATCCATGCACCCAGTAACACTCCAAGGGCCTCATTCCGAGTTTGGAGGTAACCACGCCACTATTTGCAGCATGGTTGCCTCCGAACTCCTCCAAACTCCGGCCTGGTGAATGGAGTAATTACCTGTCCATTCCGAGGTCGGCGGGACCGGTAATTCCCCATTCATCAGGGCCATTCCCCATTCCCATTTGAGCCCCCATAGGGCTCAAAGGGAAAGGGGAAGGCGGCAATAACGGTACCGTAAATGACGGTACCGTTATTGACCCCGGAGTCCCTTTGCTTATCCCGTCCTTAACGCCTGCTAAAAGCAGGCGTTAAGGAAGAACCCGCAAAGGGAACTCGTAGTAGGGCGGTAAGGGTTTAACGGTACCGGTCTCGTTACCGGTGACCGTTAACCCTTACCGCCCTAGTCGGAATGACCCCCCAAGCCCTGCAAAAGAGCAACTGAACTAGAGTCGTGAGCTATTGCACCCACGAACCCCACAAGGAGAGGATACACCAGTTCCGGCAGGAATAAAAGAACTGCCTTGGATTGGGTAAGTGGGAGGCTATACCTCCTGGGGTGGGAGGTCCAGAAGAGGCCAGCTTGTAAAAATGATTTCCAGTGAACATGGACATACTCAAAGGTAAGTACTGAGACGAGGAAGAGGGACGTGGAGGTAATGCTCTAACAAGAGACACTCATAATGCAACTCTTGAGTGGCATGAATGGAAAGAAAGTATTGCAAACCTGAAGGGAATCATTTCTTTCACACATCTGAAATACATACCAACATTTTGAGGCACCTGGCAGGGATATTTTCTCCAAAAAATCAGCAGAATTGTTCCAATTGTTTTGTATTGGGGTATGAATTAAATCGGGAGGGTTGGCTTGTTTTTTATTTGGTGAAGATATAGTTTAGCTAAGTGACGTACGTGCCAACCCTCCTGATATAGGGTCTCTTTTAATGAGACTACAGAGTAAAAAATATCTATATATATATTGCTCTACTTCCCTTTCTCCTGCCTAATATAATTCTTAACCCTAATGCAAGTCTATGGGGAAACGCATTTCTGCAACTCTCCATGGCAACATTGTCCCTCCCATGCTTCAGAATGTTGGCATTAGGGGTGTACCGAATAGTACATTTACTATTTGGCCGAATACCGAATAGTTGCAGAACTATTCGGCCGGAACCGAATAGTGAACCGAATAGTAGATGGAGGGAGCGCTGGATATTTTAAATTGGAGAAAGACTAGCGGAAGTCAAGAACTTTTAACGTTTCCCACACAAAGGTTAAGTTGGCATGTTTGTCCTTAGAGAAACATATGCAACATGACAGCCTGATAGCATGTTTGTCAGGGTGGTATACAAAGATCCGGGTACTGATGTTACACTCCTTTCCACGGAAAATGCACACAAGTCGCAGTGTGGGGAAATTAATTATATAGGGACTTATTTGCAATGGAAAGTAGCTTCTAGCAAATGCAGCTGGGTTTTCGCTTTGGAGAACGGTGTAGTATTGGTCTTTAAAAACACTTGTCTACCTCAGGGAGGGGCTTTATTTTATTGCATGTTGCCAAGGAAGAGAGCACAATATACAGTGAGTCTTTCTGGCACTGTGTCCCGTCAATGGCTACTCCCTGCTGTCCTGGCTGCCTGAAATCTATTTTTACAATCTATTGTTCGTGTCTGAACAGCTAATGCCTCTGGGGTGTTTCTGTGGAATTTGCGACCTGCTATAGGAACTACCAGGCTCCAGATGTGACTGTAAGGCCATGCAGCCCCCACCCTCCACAGCCTCAATCTCCTCTTGGGACTGCCCAATGACAGGGCGGAGGGTCAACAATGCCACCACCTGGGATTGTCTGCCTTGGCGAACAATGGGCAGTAGTGGCCTTGGCCATTTGCATGCAAATGCCTAGCCCTGCCGAGAAGGCAGCTTTGAAATGCTCAATTTGTTTGGACTGCTGTGGTGTTTCAGTGGGCAGGCTGTGGTCCGCCATGGGGGTTTTCTCAAGCCAGGGTGTTTCCAGACTGCACTGAGCCTCTAATATGCTGATGGCTGTGGCCATTTACATGCAAATCTGGAGCTGTGTGGAGGAGACGGCTTTGAAATGCTCATGCCAATCAATAAAGCTGTTGCGTTGGCTTTGTCTAACTTTAATAGGGTGCGTGGACTTCCCTTGAGAAAGGGGGTGGGGGTAAGAAAATGTACTACGAGATTAGAAGACCAGACGGACTGTATGTACTATGGCAGTTCCACAGTTGCAGAGTCATACCACAAAGGCCCGTGAGGTAATCACGGAACAACCGTGCTCAGGGAATTTCTCTTTTAAGACAAAGTCAGACAAGAACTAATCCCGGGAATGTCAAGGACAGCCGAGCAACAGGAGGTGATCCGGCCAATGCTCTCGTGCGTGCTGGTGCGTGCAAATACCGCACTCGCTCCAAGGTTCATAGCCACTGCCCCCAGTTTTTTCGTGAACACTGAATAGTCATTTATACCCGGCCATTGTTGATTTCAAATATGCCCGTGGTTTTCTTGTGTGAATGCTAGTACATTCTAAACATACGTTTAATAATAATATTGGCGCAGCTCTCTGTTAGCTGAGTCTCAGAGCGAGGTGATGTCAGAGGAAGTTTTGGCTCATACCACTGTAGTCGCATGGATGAACGTTTTTTTAAGATGAATGAAATTGATAGCGCAATCCAATGGAAGTCTATCCGATGAATTTGGCTTGTTTAAATGATGGACTATACAAGGAGGGTGACACTTTCCACACGAGATATCTCAAAGCCACCATAGATCATTTAAAACTCACGTAGAAATGTCTTTTGGTTGTCAAACATTTTGCACTGATCACCATCTCCCAGCGGCGGGTCTTGCAGAGGTTTCCCTTGAAACATTGCTGCAGTCATTAATAGCCATTACTGCTTTTACTCGATTCTCAGAAAAATGCAGTTCTTGTCCTTTTCTCTGTGTCTTTGGTGGCAATTTGTATTGCAACTGTAACACTCTAGAAAGTGTAAAAAAATGTGCGTAAAGTTTATTTTAACTCTATCACGCGTTCATTTAAAAAAGTAAGTAATACATGAGCACACGAGGAGCGAGAGGGTGCTTCTGCTTTTGCTGAAAGTTGTGCTATCTGAGCGGTGGCGCAGCAGTGGGTGGGTTCCATCATCCATGTATTGTAGAAAATGAAACAAATAAGAAGTCTCGGGCATGCATTGGCTTTACTTGTACATGTAAACGAAGAACTGCAGGGCAGGACGGAGTCAGCCAGAAACACTCCCTTGTGTGGCAGTGTCTACACGACATATGCATATGGCAATGCTGCCCTCCGGTGGCTCGAGTGCAATACTGCACCCTACTAGAACCAAATAAAAATGGCAAGCAGATGTGTATTGAACTTCGGCTTCGAGTAAATATTACATTAGCTATTCGGCCGAATAGCTAATTTCAGCCGGAATTCGGCCGAATGTTTACTCGAAGCCGAAGTTCGGTACACCCCTAGTTATCATGTATGAAGTAAGGATAGGGTCTGATTCAGTCTGTGGCCATAGAGTCTTACCATCTGCATACTCCACCATTTCAGAGCCCTGGTGTGTGAAATCAGATTTGGAGGAAGACAGCCCATTGAAATCTATGGACAGGTACGAGACTTGCGTAGGATTGACCACCGTCCCGTATTTTGTGAGACTGTCCTGATGTATTGGGGTGTGTCCCGCTTCCTGCACTCCATCTGTGTGGGACAGTAAAAAGTCTCAACCTTGCGTCTCTGCGCCTTATCAGCAGTGCAAAGCCTTCCTTGCTCAGAGTTCACATGTTTCGTGTGATTGTTTGAAGCACAGCGCTTCATCTGCGACATCGCTTTATGCATGCATGCCAACCCACCCGATTTAGGCTGGTATAAAGTGCTATTTTTTAGTTTCTCCTGCCTATAATTACATTCTCATGATTTCTGTGGTGACATCTCTGTTTCAGTGGCTCCAGAATGTTGACATGTCTGGCTCTGTGTTGGCAGAACATTACAATAAGATCAACTACAGATTGATGAGGAAGGGTTAACGCATTGCTCTCAACATTTTGTGGCCCCCAGGCGGGTGAAAACACACAATTTTATTTTGGGCGCGTGAAAACCCATTGACTTATATAGGTGAGAGAGGGCTTGGTGGGAGAGAGAGCTGCTTACGAAGCACGTGACAACCGCCAAAAGCGCGTGAGGTGAGATGTATGGTTAACAGATGTGAATGGTTGTTGAATGAATGGAAGGAGATCATAAGACTGCATGGTGTGTGAAATAATCACTCTAGCGATTGACCCATATTGTGTTGCATTTGCTTTCACTTAGGTGAGATTTGTTCAGGTTTATGTGTGTATTCAGGCTGTGACCATCATTTCCCTTTCAGGATAGGGGCAGGTCATCTATAAACATATTCATTGTGCTCGACATGTGCATGTGTTTGCAGGATGTTACCACACATTTCCTTTCAGGATAGGTCCAGTACATTGTAAGAATCTCTGGAGAAAAGGGCAATGTCCAAACATTAAATGAATGGAGAAGAGCCAGTCACAATTCATGTCTCCTGTTGGATGGCACATCTAACTAGATGCCTTGATGAAAAGTCATGCCCCTGTAAGATGCAAGGTGCAAGTAACGGTGCACACGCCCAAGAACTTTTTTAAAAAGTGAATTTCAAAAGACTGCACCATTCCTAAGGCCTGTTAATTGAATTTAGAGACTAGCTTACAAATGCTGAGAATTGCAATTACATAGAGCTGGGCGAGACCGCCAGGGCTCGGGCCGGCTAGGTTCAAAGCCTGGACTCTGGCCTGACCCTCCTCTAGCATCAGTGCCAGTCGGCTGCACCCCACACCAGAAGAAACATGTTTTCTTTTAAATAAACATGCTCCTTGTCGCGGGTGCCTAACTACCTGTCCTGCCCCAGCCACTCATTGATTGGCTAGGACAGGGCAGGAGTGCTTCACGGCACAACGGTTCAGCAGCTGGTGGTGAATTTAAAGGTAAGTGGGCACAAAGAATTGGGAGGCGGTGCTTACCAACTCTTTATGTTCCTCCGGCACTCTGCCCCACTGCCATTTCCCATGTTCTACCCTCCCCCCAATGTTCCAAAAACACTGGCTCTGCCGTCACCATCTTTTTTACCCAGTCCCAGCTCCCATCCCAAAAACACAAGCGCTTTCCACCCAGCAAAATGCCACTATTCCCTTTTTCCTGCCCCAGACCCGATGCCCTCCATAAAACACCAGTATTGCCCCCTTCACCCCATTTCCCACAATTGTTTCCTGCCCCAGCACCTTTTAGCACCCTTTCTTGCTTCCCCAGCCGGGTTTTACTCCCTTTCTTGCGTCCAGTCCTGTTAAGTCCCTTTATTGCTCCAGTCCCTTTTGTTGCCCCTTTTCTTACACTAGCCCCTTTTAGCCCCTTTATCCCCACCTAGTCCCTTTTAGCCTCTTTTCATGATCCTTTTAGACCTTTTTGTTGTCGCAGTCCCTTTTCATCCCCTCAGCCCCTGACACAGGTCCCTCTCCCATTTTGAGTGGCCTTTTCCCGGCTCAGCTTGTGCTTGGCCCTAAGAGCCAGGCCAGATGCCCAGGCTCAGCCTTGGCTCAGCGCTACCCTGAATTCCCTGGCTCTTCCAGGTCTATAATTACTTGGGAATTCTCCACCTGACACTGCAAAAGGCCTTATTTCATACTTTAAAGACATGCATGTAAATCAAGTATTCCCTCAACTATTGCCTCATCGATGCTAAGGACATGCACACAAATCCATGGAAGTTGGAACTCTGCCCCGTGGAAAAGGCACTGCCTTGACCACTGGAGTGTCTTCCACCAAATGAACCCAGCAGGTTTCAGAACATTGATTGGAGAACATAGCAAAAATGGAGTCTGGGATTTCTTTACAGTTTTGTCACAGGATCCAAAGCAATTAGCAGGATGCACGTGTGTATGATGGAATAGGGTATTCATTTTTAATGACTGTACTTGCTATTTATTTTGTTTAATGTTATGTTATCTTATGTTATAGTGCATTTGTATAGTGCTTTATGTATCATTTGTATGATCTCAAAGCACTGTTGGTTGAACGCCCTCAGAGATCACAGTCCATTTCAGTTGAAAGAGTAGTGTAGCATATAGTGCTTGGGTGCACTTGGTATGTGAGCAACCAGAGTGGTTTTCGCAGGATGGCTGCATTCTAATGCTAAGTGTGGTGCAGTGGATGTGAGAGATCAGTGTATGTGTGCAGCAAGGAGCATTGTTTCCGAGTCTGCATTCTCACTGCCATGAGGCATGTGTGGCAGAATATGAGTGCTGCTAAGGCAATTTTCTCATGCGGTGTAGCTGTGTTTTACCAGGCTGTTGAGGTGTTTTATGAGCGATGTGGGTTATGTGTGCAGCTAGGCTGAATTGATCAAGGGGTATAGCTGCATTCTATTATTTGTTGATGTAAAGAGGAGAGTGAGCATAATGGTATGAATGACTGTCTGTGTTTATCGGTGGATGGTTCCTGGCCGGTGAGGGTATGATCATTCATTTTGGATGGGCAGTCCTTTCTGAGATGCTCTGTGGTTGGAATTGGAGGCCCATTTTCAGGGTCCTTCCATGGATTTTGGGGTGGGTTGTTGGCTGCTTCTTGGGATATTCTGCAGTGATGGTTTGTTTCAGGTTAACCAAAATAATGTGAAATGTAAGGTACAACAAAGTTTCCAGTGTCTTTTTCCATGTTTTCACTTCACTTTGAATAAGGCTGTGATTTAACTCATTTGAAATAAAACATCCCCAAACCAATTTGGATGTGTCTTGTTGATTTGAACTGTCTGAAAATTCACCTTCATAAAAGCCCAATCCCCACTTCAGGAATTCACATTACAAGATGGTCCTGGACCTGTGAACTTCAAAGTGGCCTGCCACATTTAACATTCCAGACTCCTCATAAAATGCATTAGCGAAATGTCACAGGACTGTTATCTGATATTCTGTGCCCAGTCTGTAGTCGGCATTTCTTAATGTACAAACCTAATAAGAAAGCTAATGGATTTTTTTTAAAATTAGAAATGTAATAGTTTGAAATGTCATTTTTTTATAGGAATCTTCTATCAATTCAAAATAAACCACTGAGCATAGCTGCACATTTTAGCACCCAACCCATATGACCTTCACCTGCTATTGTGAGGAGCCAGGAATGAGACACGGACACAGAGGACACATGTTTCTGGATATAGACTTGGGGTTGGACAATGCCTCACTATCCCTAATCTAAGAGGCATTTCCCAACCTCAACCAAAACTAAGGGTCAATCCTATGTCAAGATGTCCAAAGTAAAAATTTCCTGTGTCCGAAATCCATCCTAGACCTCACATCCTAAAATTAACTCTAAGGTGTAAAGGATATGGGCCTCATTACGAGTTTGGTGGTAGCTGTGCCGGTAAAACCGTGAAAATACTGGCACCTGGCAATGGGCAATTACTGGGGTATTCCGGCCCTGCCGGACCCGTTAATTACCCATTGCTGGGTGCCGGTACTCATTACTCCCCATTCCCATTTGAGCCCAACAGGGCTCAAATGGAATGAGGAGGTCGGATGCACCGGCACAATTCATGAATGGTGCTGGTGCATCGGACGAGTTGTGCTCGCGGGTTCCGTTCTGCCTGCCAGGTTAGACCTGCTGGACATAAAGGCACCCCGTGAGCACAACTCGTAGTTTGCCGGTCCGATAGCAATGGTGCCGGTAGCTTACCAGCACTATTACTACCGGACCGGCAAACTTATAATGAGGCCCATTGTCTTTGGCTTTGAAATTGCACAAAATGTTTAAATCCAACAAAAAGGTATAAATCCAACAAAACTCTCAATTGGTTAATATTCACAGTTCCAGTGAATAAATCCCTTCCCCAGGTTTGGCTCCACCAAAACAACAGTTCAAAAAATAATCAAGTTCTTTGTAGACCAAAAGGTGTCACAATCCACTCCCAGGGAAACCACTCACTTCCTCAGGATTCCTTCCACCTTAAATGTAATTCACAATCCTAAAGGCATGTATCTTCCTTGTGATTTTCTCTTCACTGTACCACAACTTGGGTGCAGGTCCCAGCCTTGCAGAACACATGGTATACTCCACTGCCAGGTTCTCTTCCACATTCAATGTATTTTAAAATCCTCAGGTTAGGACTCTTCCTTGGGATTTCCTTATGCAATTAACTTCACACACTTGGGTTTGCCTGGTATACTCTCCTGCCACGACTTTCTTATGCAGTTCACTTTGCACACTTGGCTTTGCCTGGTATTCTGGTCTGCAAGAATTTTCTCAATGCATAATGTCCCTCTGTGTTTCCCTTCTTGGTCTACCCTGAGTTTGTACCGTGGGTCTCAGACCCCAGTCTCATTGTCTAGGGCTTCTGATACCTTGCCCGACAGTGCTTCAGTGTCCCAACCCTTTCCTTGGGCTCACTCGTTCCTTTCCTGCAGTTTCTTTGTGTTCTGACTCTGAATCAGAAGCTTCTCCACCTCTCGCAGCTCTCCATGATCCTGCAGGCACCTCCAGCAGGTGTTTGGTCCTCAGTCGGCATCCCAGCTCCCTCGGCTGTCAGGAAGCATGGCATGCTTCCTCCTGCTTTGCGATAGCCTCCGTGGAGCTTCCCTGAGCACGTCACTCACTGTGCTGCCTTCTTGCTCTGTCTTGCCGCCCCATCTTCTGTACCGCCACCGGTTGTCGCACTCCCGGTTTCCCTGCTCGCCTGTCAACGTGACAGCTTAGGTTTCCCAGCAGCACCTAGCCAGTTGGATCTCCCGTTCTCGCAATGTCCTCAATCTGCACTAGGATGAAGAAGAAGACAAATTCCATACTTCTCTTCCCGGTGTGGTTTTAAACTGTGTCGGGCCAATCATATTCTTCCAGCTACTAGACTGCTGGTGTTGGTTCTCATTGGGAGTAATCATCATTGCTCCTTGCCTCTTCATCATCTCAGTTTTTGTCACTTTGTTCGTTAGCTGATATTGAAGAGTACTGTCAGTAGACTTGACAAGTTGTCAAAGGAGTTTATGGTAGTATGCTATCCAGGCATGAGGAATGGAGGGAATATCCCTATAAGGGAAAAGGGGGATACCATGTCTCACCAGATGATGTCATGTCACCCTCCCGAGGGTCGCCTCTCCCCATGTGGTCCTCCTTCAAAAAGCTGCTTGCAGTATCAGGATCAGGTAGCGGCTGCCGCCCCCTGGCCACATGAGGAAAGGGTATCTCATGGAAAGGAGTGATTCCATCATCAGATTCATCACACTATGTAATGGAAACATCTGGAGTTAAATAGACAAATTAATGGCAATTTGCATTGCATAGGGAAAGGCAGCACATGCTATTGTACACACTGTCCCACAGAATCTGATTTGATTAATATTGCACGTTCACATCCAGAGTTATGTGGCTTAAACCTAATTGCCATTTTACATTAATAATGAGTTTACCCCTCCTCACAGTCATGAAACTGGTGTTAGCCGCATCCCAGTCAGAAGCTCAAGAGACGAGTCAAAGATATTTAATAACATTCATACAGAATAGAAGGATGATGAACTAATATGGGGAGATAAACATTCAAGACTTTCTGGATACAACTGGAGAGAGGTGGCCAGGGAGAGCAGAACTGAGCCCATCTGGATGTCTGAACCTCATGCAGGCTGCAGACAGAAGCCATTGATAGAGGGATAAGCCAGGTTAGGAATTGGTTTCCAGGCAGCCAGTTGAAAAGAAAGCTTGCTGATGGAGTAATGCTAGACTGACTAAGTGCTTGTTGATTTTTCAAAAATAAAAAGCTGTATTTCAAAAGTAAGTAGAGCTGTGATATAACAAAATGTCCCTGTATTATCCAGAGACAATTCCCAGGAATAAAAAGGGCAGGGAATTAAAGGGAAATCCTGATTTGACAAAGATGCAGGTGTAGTGTTTAATATAATGCTCTGTGTCTCACATTAATACTGAGTATAAAGTGAAATGTAATTTTCTTAACATCCAATGAATTTGTTTTCGTATTCAGGTGCAAAGTTCACAAATGACAGTATTGTGTGCATTGGAATTCAGACTGTTTTTGTAGAACTAAGCACCATTAAATAGAATCCTTTGCGCCGGTCAGTGTAGAATCACACATGTCCATAGTGTAAGTCATGACACACTATTGTATAATGTGATATCATGCGAAAAGCAACCATTGTGAGTCTTAAATTAGATATTTGCACAACCAAAATTATCACAGAGAGGTCATTCTGTTCATAGATAATCGTGCACTGTGTTAAACCACCTCAGTCCCTTGTGTTGAAATTCACAAGCAGATCTATGTGAAATGTGACAGGGCAAGATTATGCTACAATTGTACATTTACTGGAGAATATTACATCCCTAAACCAACATTTATAGCGCTGCAGGCAAATGAATAGGAGTAGATTGAAAGCTGTGCACATACACACGTGTATTTAAAGCTGCACACTCATCTGTATTTAAAGTGGCACACACACATTTAGATTGAAGCAGCACATACACATGTAGATTAAAGCAGCACATACACATGTAGATTAAAGCAGCACATAGACATGTAGATTGAAGCAGCACATACACATGTAGATTAAAGCAGTACATACACATGTAGATTAAAGCAGCACACACACATTAATTTAACGTTATCTATACATGTCCAGTGAAAGCTGTGCAAATGTTCAGAGAAGAGAGTACTATTCTGAGAACATTATTCTCTGAATCAAAACTTGTAGGAGTCCTATGCAAGCTGGCCATTGCCTGTATTTCAATGACCTGCACATAGCAAACACATCTGCAAGCCCACTCTTATACAGGGGTGCTAAGCTGAATGAATGTATTATATTTTAAATGGTATTTGTTCAAGTAAACTTTCTCCGATACCATACTTGTCTTGATATTGGAGGAGAACAAGTATTCTGAAGCGTTTTTGAAATTGCTTTATATCAATAAATGCATTTAGCTATAAAGTGACAATGCTATCATTGAAGTAAACTGTGTTGCCTAGAAAGAAGCATTCATAGAAGGAGTCAATTAGAATGCCTGGTACTAGAAAACCTATTGCCAAACCTCACACTATAAAACAAAAGTGTGTGGGATCATGAAGTACATAAAGAAATAGTGTATAACAACAAAAAGGGTCCAAGGGTTTTGGTATGACAAGGCAGAACAAGACATGAGCTTGGAGTACACTCAAAGGTTTCTGGCACACGGAAGGAGTCTGTTAGGCAGGTGTGAATCTTGCAGAATAGAATTAACTGTAGCCATAGCTCTCAACCATTTGTGCTGCAAAGGCCGGTGAAATCACCCGTTTTTGTTTTTGGCGGGTGAGAGGCCCATTGGAATGAATGGGCGTGCATGAGGCTTGGCGGGTGATTCAGCCCTTTACAAGGCGGGTGACACCCGCCAAAAGCGTGTAAGTTGAGAGCTATGCTGTAGCACCAACAGTCTCTTGGTTGCAAAGTATCCTGCTATGCCCCTTTTCATACAGTTCAGTTCCATTAAGTTAAACACTTTAGGTACCCCACAGCAGGGCTGAGACCTTCTGTTTTTCACTCAGGTGGACTCGCCTCAGTCGAGCGCAAGTCCACGTTTATTCCTTTGAACATTTCACAAATACAGGCTTCTCCCAGTCGGACATGGGCCTGCATGCACTCTCTGAACGTCTTGGATCACTGAAGACTTTTGACTGTGTAATGGATTTGGCTCTTACCGTTACATGACCACTTAAATCTCGTTTCGTGTTTTTACTTTCACTTCTTCTCAAAAAGGCAGCTGTCAGAGACCTTTGACTGGGCATACTGAGGTGCCGGACCACTCTAACATAGCTCATCTTCGAGACTTTTAGCTCTACTTCAAACAGCAACTCCCTCTCTCTGTTTTCCCTTCACTCACGTCTTTCAATTTTGACGATTCATCAAGTCGTTCAACTTGCAAAAATCTTGCCTTTCATAGCCTTCACTTCAATTGCAAACCGGTATCATACATCTGCCTCTGATTTACCAATTTGCTGAAGTTTCTTTATGGGCAGCTTTGGTTTTCAAGCCAAGGATGATACTACGGCGACAGCAGCCCCTCTCTGCCTCGAGCAGACGTGCAGGGGGCTCCAGCTCCAGCTATCGTGCACGACCTTCGAAGCTTGATTTAGCCTTCCTTCTTGCCTGTGCTGTTCGCCCACCAACAATAGTTAATTGATCGTCATATAACGGGGTCAAGGGGTTTCCTCGACTCACGGCCCCATTCTGATCTGCCATCTCTCCTTCGGGATTCAGCTGCCACACCGGAAGTCAGACTCCTTCATGCCATTTGCCTTGCTCTCTGTATACTCTCCTGCTCCGCCTTGTATCCCAGTGGGGAAGGGTACGGGATTCAGGTATGAGTTGTTACAGGCAAGTGCCTGGTTCTGCATGACTCTGATTTTGGGACATGGAAAACAGAATGGCTGGGTGTGAGTCTGTCTTCTGTGAGAAAACTGAGGGTATTCTCCCAAGTAGATGCCAGAAATCCCTTAGTCAGGTGGCCAGGGAAGAACTGGCCCTCTTATTCAAACCCTAAAGGCAGACGAGCAGGGAAAGATCACCTGGGTATGGGAGCACAGGGTTGTGCTTGGGGAAATAACCAAGGGGAGACGCAGTATTATCCGGGGAAGAAGGTGAGGAGGGTGAAGTCCATGAAGCTTTTGTAGGCTGCTCCAGATCTACCCCCTTCCTCCCAATGAATCTCCCTTAGCCAAAGCCAACAAACCATCCCTCTATGATAAACCAACTAGGAACACGAACCCTGTTACCCTAAAAAACCACAACTCCCAGAATCCTTGTTTTCCTGTTTTCCACCCGAATACTCACAGCCATTCTTTTTCACGTCCCTCTAATTGTTCGCTCCCGAAATCCCAGTATACCACATTGACACCACACTACCATTCCCACAATCCCCCCTGTTCAGATTGTGATACAAATCTGGTCATTTTTATTCATTCCACAACCCCTACCAATCTCACTCTTCCGAACTTACCCAAACCCCTAGCATGAGGAATATACTCCTGTACAACAACTTTTCTCCATCCTACCCTGTAGGATACTCAAAAATCCTACCACCCTCTTTTTCCAATACAAACACTTGCTTTCCCAGTGAACGACAATGGGTTAATGTTAAAACTGTTTACCAAACATGTCCCGATACAAGTGTCAGGCAGAGTCAGGCAACTGACAACCATTTCCCTTCCCCTCAGGGATAAAAGGTGGAGCACGAGAGTGCAGTATGAGCAAGGCAGATCGCATGACGAGACAGCTATCCAGGCACAGCAGTTTAAGAGGAGAAGAAAGGTGGCAAATATCGAAAGGCTGACAAGGAGAGAAGCAACCTTACCCTGTCTGACCCAGACCTGCAAGACCTCTGCAGAAGGAATCGTAAGACCACAGACAATAGCTCAAGTGTGTTGCAGCAGATGTCAACGGTACGCGGAGCGTACCTATGCTGATAAGCAGGATGCAGGAAGACACCTGCTACCGTGGTACCGGCCTTGACTCCAGAAACGAAGAAAGCCAAGCGGTTCATCAAAGCCAGTGAGTCGAGGAGGGAACTGATAAAGAAACCAAACTTTGTTGAATGAAAGTCGCAAAGTGGCACATTGAGGAAAGTTCAAAGAACTGTACATTGTTAAGGGAAGCTAGCTGCAGATGAGCCAGGCACCACGTGGGTGTTCACTCGAGTAACTCTGGGCGATTACCCAATTATTGAAACTATCAGAACCAGATGAACTTGGGAAAGGCAAAAGAGGCTCAAAGTGGTCATACCGGACCTAGTAAAATCCTCTGTACAGTTGAAAGTCTGTGACCGACAAGTAAAGGAAAGCTAAGGGTAACGAATCCCACATGGTGAAATAAAAGATTGGCAAATAGTGAACGCGGAAGAGGGATGCCGAAGAAAAGGGGCGAAGTCTAATGCCTCAAGGAACATTTTGTGTTAACAAGAGTGAACCCATGAAAGAGAGGTTCACAGGGAATTTTTAAAACGACATTAAGAACTATGAATGTGAGGAAGCCATAGTAAACCGACACGTGAAGGGAAACCAAGTTGGATGAAGCAGTCAGTGGACCTGATCGAGGGATGCCGACAAAGGAGGGCGAAGTCTGAGTCCTGAAATACAGTGTGTTGACAAGAGTGGACCTGGCAGAGGGATGACCACAGTGAACTGTAGAAAAAGACATGATGCATGCTGTGGGGGGACAGCAATGAGAGGCACACACAAAGTTGTAATTTTATCAACATTAGCCATATTTATTAAAGGAAAATGGGTTTGGAAAAAGGCCTATCTTGCCCTAACCAAACGAGAATGTCCCTACCTATGAAACCAAAACTAAAGCAAAGTGACCTTGTGTCCCAAAATACATCTGACCCTCACACTAACATACACAATAAGAAGAAAAGGTACAATAACATTTCTGTTTAAACACCTGGGCGCCACGATAAGCACAGATTGGGGGGAGAAACCTTGGATTCTAAATCTGGAACTCAAAATGGAGCAACTAATAGCACAAGCCCTACTACTGAAAAAGAGATTTGGCAAATTCTTGCTGCAACCAGCGGTAGATTTCTATAAACATAAAGTAATCCCAGTGATAACCTACGTAATAACCTATGCTGGTGATACATGTCTGAGAATGCCTTGTGGAATATGGGACAAACTAGAAGCTAGATATTGGAGAAGAATCCTAAATCTAGCCAATTCAGTGCCAATAGGCGTGATTCGTCACAAACTGAGTTTACATTCAATCCATGTACATGTCACTTGGAAAGTTCTAACAACCTATAGAAAAGTGGAACTAATGGAGTGCCCTCTTCAATACAAAATTATGAAGCATGAAAATGACGCCCTTGACTACTGGCCCTTAAAGCTGTGGAGAGAGAAGTGTACTGAAATCATGGAAAACCTTGTATCAATGTTGAAACGCTTTGTAACCACCCCAAGAGAGTCAAAACATTGCTCCTATCAGTAGATTTGGCTCAAACTGAGGCAACTCGCTCAGGTTCCAAGTCACACACACTGTCAAGAACCTTGGTTAACTTCCCCAATCTCCTGCCTAACTACTTGAGTGTGAACCCTAAACATAAGGACCTGATCTCACGATTCAGGTTAAACGTTCTACGAACAAAACAAAACCTAAAGAAATATGGACTGGAAAGAAATGACACATGCAGAGTATGCAAGGAAAAAGAAGAATCCCTACAACACCTGCTAATGTTCTGTGGAGATTTAAACGAAGAAAGAGAAAAACACTTACAGAACACTCTGGCTGTGACGTGTGGACAGGATTCTGATTTATGGTGGGAAGCCCTATATGTCAAACTTAACAAGAGAACAGCAAGAGGACTAGGTATTGTTTGGGGAAAAAATGTAACAAAGCTTACATGCTTAGCAGACAAAAGTCTCTGTGGAACTTGGAAACCCTTAGTACCCAGCCGAAGCAATGTCATACAAAAACCTAAGCTAGGTGGACACTGAAGGTGAAAGGACTAATGGACAATACTATTCTCCTTCAAAGGTTCTGCTAGGCGGGAGCGCAAACAAATGCATGAGCAAAGCAAAATGTATTAATTTACACTATATGCTTAATAAATAAAAAAATAAAAATAAAATAGAATTTCTGTTTCTCTTACACCAAATTCTGCAAAACCATATTGTGGAGCAGGTTATGGGCTGGTGGCAGCTTTATGCTGATGTGACAGGAGCTCTGAGTATCTGCCATTTTTGGATACCCAGGCCCTGCCATTGGTATCAGTGGATTCCTGATAGAAGGCAAGATGGCCCCTGTGGCCTCTTGGTTGCTATTGCATGTTAGCTTGTTTTCCCAAAGTCCTGGGAAGCCCTGACTGTGTCCCTTACCCTGACTGGCTGTTGAGTGGAAGACCCATATATGGTATTGTGGCGAAGTCCAGGCCAAGCTGGCTGGAGCCTACCCAGTGATTGTATGTTGTGGGTATACCCTTGGGTGGGACCTGTGTGAATAGAGTGTGTACCAGTATGCATTATATGTTATGGGTTTCTGGTTTCTATTTGTGTGACACAATGAATGAGACAGCCCTGACTGAAACTGACATGAATGCAGTGTAGTGTGCTGAAAGGCTGGGTGCTTGCCCCAATCCACATTCCTTGTTATGGGTATCTGGGTGGAAGTGAATGGCCTGAATTCCTGTGAGCCTGATTGGCTGCCTACCCGCATGAATGCCCTTCTGTGTGATTGGCTGACTGAGCTGGCTCAGCCAGAGTGAATGAGGGACAGATGTGTATATCTGGGGACCTCTCACTTACCAATTTGTTCAGAAGCTGAAGTTGAAACTTGAAGCGCATGCTTCAAGCCCAGCTGGAAGAAAAATCTTGCTGCTGCATTTCCTTTGAAGTAATCTAAAATCTGTTGAGTCTTGCGAGGACTGATCCGAGAGAGGACCTGGCTAAGAGACCTCTTCCTGAGCTATGAGAGACCATCATGCAAAAGCTGCTGTTCTTCATTTAGGAACCATGGAAGCCAGTTCTGTGAGTGTGAGGTCCAGACAAGGGGTCCACCGAGAATCTTGAAGAGAGCATCTGGACATCAAGGCCATTGAAGTCCATTGCCATCGACCGGGTTCGGAAGATTTCTGAGACCGCTAGAAGCCAGTCAAATTGTGTTGCCCATAAGGATGGTGTAAGGCCTATCTGTCCTGGGAGGATAGCTCAGCATCAACGTGTTCGCCTTGGAAGCAAGACGACATGAAGCAACACAGGTTCGATCCCCGGGTCCGTGCTTAGAAACCTGTGGGTATTTAAGCGTGTTATAAATACGCAACTAAGACAAAAAAAATAAAACAATTAGGCAACTAACAAACAATTCCTGTAACAGCGCCTCGATGCCCGCGGGCTGTGTGAGCGCTTTAAAAATGCAAATTAATAAATGGTAAGGTGGGGGTTTCTCTACCTAAAGAAACTAAGGATAGTCCATGTCAGAAAGTGCAACTTAAAAGTCTGTCTGTGTCCAAAACCTATGCTTTCCCTCGTAACTAAAACAAAACAATCTGTAGGGATGTCAACCATAAACTAAACAGTGTTCCAAAAGTAGAGTTCTGAGCCATTTCCAGCTCTGGCCTATTCTCCAGCTCTTTCACCTCAAGTATAAACAAGTTCACCACAATGTTCAAGTTACCTTCTCTTGAACATAAGGCAATACAGTTACACACCTCTCTTGGAATTCCCTTCCCCAAGATCAATACAGTTTCATTGTAGCAAGTCTCAGGGTTCCTTTCCCCAAGTTCAATATAACAGTTATCACAAAAAAAAGCAGTATCTTGTTAACTGCAGTCAGCGTGAGGCTACCTAGCCTCTCCACTCACACAGGGCTTGTTCCTGTGGTGAGTCTATCTTTCATTTCTTTCCCTCACGCACGCATTGGCTGGCAGCTCCCCTCCTTCCCACTTGGCTTGGAAAGCGGATTGGTTCCTGCCAATTAGAATGTGCACTTTTAATCTGCATATTACCCAGAAGCGCAGTGGACGGGCGCAGCGGAAGTGCCTCCGCCTGGCTGAAGTCCGGCCCAAGTCAGCCCCATCTGTGCCCATCCATGCAGCAGACAGGCTGTGGGTGGCTGTTGGAAACAACGTGCACTGCTACACACGCTCTCGGCTGATTAGTCTGGCTCCTTGGAATACTAGGTTTCCCCTGGGGTACGACACTGCCTCATCCAATGAGGAGAGTTACACTATCTCAGCTTGGGGTATGTTGAAGTGCCTTTTTAACGCTGGTCACTTACCGCGCATGTGGCTGACTGTTTTACCTTTCTACAGGATCATTATCCTGATCTTGTTTTTATTACTGAGACCTGGCTCAAAGAATCATCCAATCCTTCCTTGGTTTATACCTTGCCCTCTGACTACCGGATCTTTATCTGTACAGCCCCTCCCCCAAAAGCTGGAGTGGTGATTGCCATGATTTATCACTCCAGAATTCAGTGCCAGATCCTGCCCTTTGATCAGCAGGCCATTATGGAAGCTCAGCTGCTCATCGTCATTATCTCCCCTTCTAGCACTCTCCACTTTTTATTGGTTTACCGGCCACCTGACCCAACCCACTCTATTGCAATGCTGTGACCCAGCTGGTGGCTACCTTAAGCTCCAATTTAGAGTTTTGCTTGTGTTAGGGGATTTTAACTTTCACCCCAAAAACCCTGCCGATGTACAGACAGCCTGCCTCATTTCCGGCCTATCGGATCTGGGTCTTGCTCAGCTGGTGGTGGGCCCTACTCATCGCTCCGGGAACACTCTTGATCTCATCTTTGCTCCTGCGTCAACTGTCGTATTATCTGCTCACTTGCCAGTTTTGTGGTCTGACCATATGATTCTTCCTTTCACTATAGACTCTCCTTCCGTCTTCTGCCGTTTCGTACTGCCCCGCCCTCCCAAGAGGTTCTGGGGTAAAGTTAAACATGCTGATGTTGCCTAAGCTATTGCTCTTCTTCATTCAGCTGATGACTGCTGCAACTTTAAGACTTCGATCTCAATGCTAACTGACGTTGCTGACTCCTTGGCACCTCTTAAGGGCTGTAGACCTTGTACTCGCCCTTCTGAACCCTGGTTCTCTACTACTGCCTGGCCCGTATACAAACGGAGTGCAAATGGCGTGTGTCATACTGTGAAAACAAAAATAAGTTCCTAATAGAGGAACTCCCGTCCCCTGCACACTTTCACTAGCTCAAAAACGGAGCCAAACAGTTTGGAGTATGGTTTACCTTCTCCAATTATTCAATTTTTCAATAATCAATAAAAAAGATTCTGTTATTTCAAATTATACAACAAAAATAGAGATGATTCCTTAAGATTTTTCATTGTGCTTTAATATTCATGGGGCCCAACGCATTTCATTTGTTTTCATATGTTTTACAACCCATATGCCAGGGTTGACTGTTATCTCCCATGCACCTTAAATTCCTACAAAGCATACTTGCCACAGACTACATCGAATTTCCTCTTTAAATATCACCACTAAAGATAGGAGTGCACATTGAGTAACATTGTGTGTCTTACTGTGTTCAATCTCATCTTGCCCTTCGCCAGGCAACTGCTGCTTGCCAGGTGGCGATTGCGCAAGCAAAATGCGTGTTCTTTACCAGCAAGGTCAATGCCGCTACAAACTCTTCAAAGGAACTGTTTAGTGTAGTTCGCTCTGTCGCTTCACTCTCTTCTGTGCACGGTTTGGCTCCTTCTCAGAGGCCAGCATTTCTCCATGGACTTAGGGAATTAAATCATAGGACCAATCCCCAAAGAATGCTAGGACTGTGACGATGACATTCCGCCAGAAAGGATCTTCACCCAGCAAGGGGAACATTTCTTGGTATACTCATCCGGCCCTTATGGGGGGGAAGAGGTGGCCTGTGACATCAGGAAGGATGAGGTGATATTTCACGTCCACAATGACTGACTCTCCTACCTGAAACCTCCTGTCCTGGTCAACACCCTCACCAGGGATCTCTCCACGCAGCTGGAGGTTGCCGCTGCGATTGCAAAACCCGAGGTCTTTCTAGGCTTCAGACAGATGGTTGAGGAACGGGTCAACCTCGCTGATCTGCACAGACCTTAGGGAGCTGAACAAATGGGTCCATATGTCCCGATGGCCTCTTCCCTACATTGACCAGGGACTGGCCCAGATCCAGGGGTCAAAGGTGTACACCACCATTGACCTGACCAATGGATACTGGACAGTACCCGTAAGTAAGGAAGACCAGTGCAAGCTGGCCTTCACCTTCGGGGGGGCAGCAGTACACATGGACCCGAACCCCCTTCGGACATATAAACTCTGGCAATTAATTTAACATCTTTCTGCATAAGGCCATGCCCGACTTGGGTGAAAGGGGTAACCTGGGCAATGTGGATGATGTTCTAATTAAAAGCTCAACTCTGGAGGAACACATAGCGGAGAGCCGCTATGTTCTGACCCAGCTAAAGGTTGCCAGAGCAAAACTGTCCTTTCAGAAGGCACATTGGCTTAGGACCCGTATGAACTTCTTAGGGCATGAAATCACCCCTGAGGATCTCTGTCCCCAGCTGAAAAAAGTGGAAGCGCTACTAAAACTGAAAGACCCCACAACTCTGCGTGAACTAAGGAGCCTTCTTGGACTGACTAATTACAGTAGGAAGTTCATTGAGGATTATGCAGAGGTCACGCGACCCCTGGTCCATTTGTTAAAGGGAAAGGTCAAGTGGGAGTGAGGTCCAGAACAGGCCGAGGCTAAAGAGAAGCCTCTCACAAGCGCCTTGTCTAGCTTACCCCATCAAAAAAAAGTTCTTCTTGGAGACGGGGTTCTCGAATACGTGCTTAACAGCAGTATTATACCAAAAGCATGACAAGGTCAATAAAGTCATCTCCTATGCGAGTAAGACTTTATCCTCTGTGGAGGAAAAATTCAACAATTGTGAAAAGGCAGTCCTGGCAACGGTGTAGGCATTGAAAAATTACTGCCCGTTCATCCAGGGGAGCAAATCATAGTCGAGACTCCTCAAAGCCTTTACAATATCTACAAAGTGACAGAATCCGGGCAGCGAATGTAAGTAATTCCAGAATTACTTCCTGTATTCTGTCCATGCAAGGCTTTCCTGTGGAGGTCAGATATGGCCAAAACAAGAACAGTGCCACTGCACAAGGTTTGGCTGACTTGCATGATTGTGCCAGAGAAAACCGTCTCGAGAACGAAAGTCTCAAAACCCAAGACAACATGGAGGCATACCTCAATTCCCCACCCAAAGTCTATGAAGAAGACATGTGCAAGGGGATGCACACAGTTTTTGTGGACGGGTGCTCCTACCATGTTGATAAAAACGGGGAAAAGGAACTGGTGGCCAGCGTTGGGGATTCCTGGGTGAATGATGCCCCGGAGCCCTCCGCTGGGTACAAGATCGCTCCCCGCAGTAGTCAGGTGGCGGAGTTGATGGCAGTTCACCAGCCCATTCTCACTGCCATGCAACACCGACTCCACAAACTGGTCATAATCACTGATTCAGATTATGGGCCTCATCACAAGTCTGGCGGTAACCCTTAAATGCGGCGGTAGCGCTATTACCGCCAGATTTAAGGGCCCGCCAAATCACAGGTTTGGCAGATTTCCCCCCAGCTATTAGCTGGAAAGTTTGCGCTCTTACCGCCGGCGGGAAATCCGCCAGCGGTAAGAGTATGAAAATTTCCCATTGAGCCCAATGGGGAATGGGGAATTCCCGAATGGGCTCAGTGGGGAATGGGCAATACCCGTTAGGCCAAACCCGTGATCCGGTGCTATTAGCACCGGGGGGGTTTGGCGGTAGGGCTATTAACGCCAGCGCTAAAAGTGACGGAGAGTGCCGGCGTTACCGCCCAACTCGTGATGAGGCCCTATGTCTGGAACGGGTTTGTGGAGCACCTGATTAATAGGAAAACCAGAGCCATGCTGTGTGCAAACAATAAACCACACAAGCATGGCAAACTAATACAAAACACTGATAATCTGGTCACCTCTAATGGGATGACCATCAATTGGAAAAAGATTAAGGGTCATTCCAGAATAGAGGGACCAGACAAAACCGGAATTGACTTGGCTGATCAGTTGGCCAAAACCCGAGCCATCCAGGGGGATCGCCTTGAGATTGAGTCCCTATTGGGGGAAATCCAGGTCGCTGCCATCACCAGGTCCCAAACACTTGCCCAAAATGAACTCTCAATTGCACAGTGGAGTAAGGAGACACCAGATGCTGATTTGATCACGGCACAAAAAGGGGATCCGATTATTGGGAAATTTTACCAACACATTGAGGACCCCGTGAACTTTCCTCTGACGGAAACCGATTACATCGGGAAAGAGGATCCCCGGGTGTTGATGAAGTTTCTCAAAATGTTCCAAACTCAAGAAAGTTTGTTGGTAAGGAGATCATATCTGGATGTGACCAGTGGGTGGTACCTACCTCATTCCAAAGCCTGATGCTAAGTCATGCCCATGCCGCGGCCACAGCCAGCCATCAGGGGTTTCATACTACTTTAGAAATCTTGCAAGAGGTTGCATACTGGCCACACATGGGCCAGTACCTTCACGAATATTTGAAATGGTGTCTTGTGTGTGCACAATTTCAGCCAAGTTCACTCACACACCAAGCTCCCCTCCAAATGAGGGGGATGACACTGCCTTGGTCAGATTTACAAGTAGATTTCATCGGGCCTGTGATTCGCTCCTCTAGGGGGAACAAGTACATGTTAACAGTAACGGGTGGAATGTCTCCCGGACCCAAATTGCAAGGCAGAAACAGCATCTGCCATGATGATCAACCACATCTTCTCGCGTTTCGGCATTGCCCAAAGGATTGAGTCGGACCGAGGAAGTCATTTCACTAGCGAGGTGATGAAAAAGATGTCGGAGATACTTGGGGTAAAGAGAAAACTCCATATTGCATATCGGCAAGCCTCTAGTGGGGGAGTTGAGAGGTACAATAAAAATATTGTGAGCATTCTTAAGAATGTTGTGGCAGATTTTGGGCATAGTTGGGACATCCAACTACCGCCTATCCTGATGGCCATCAGGTCTACACCATCTTCTGCGACCAAAATGTCTCAATTTCAGCTAATGACTGGATGAAAAAAGATGAAAAGGTGCGGCCCCAGCATCTGCTCTATAGAATGCAAGGGCAGACACTAAATAATGCATCCACAACACATGAATATATTGAGAATCTGAGAAAACACCTTCAGCATGCTTTTGCGTATGCTCAGCAGAATCCAGAGAAATAGGCAGAGGGGATGAAAACCCACTACGATTTGAAGACAACAAAAGGAGAATATCAAGTAGGAGACAGGGTCTACTTGTACAAATTTCAGAGGAACCAGACCAAGGAGCGGAAATTCCTCCCCTCCTGGTGTGGTCCCTTTGCAATTGTAGACAACATTTCATCTGTCGCCTATAAAATCTGCATCCCCAAAGGAAAATTGTCAGAAGAAAAATGGGTCCACAGTTGAAAAGATGTCACCCCAGACACGCTTGGCAGCTGATTGATGAGCCAACAGAAAGTCAAGCAGGGGAACCATCTGAAGAATGAGAAAAAAGGAGGAAAATAAAGCAGAGGGATGTATTTAGATGCATAGGTATATCTATATAACAGGGAGTATTTTACTTGGTGTTATTGGAACAATGAGAATAAAGATGTTATAAATGTCAAGTTGTGTCCTTGTTCTGTTGAGTAATTTACTTGGTGTGATTGTAAAAATGAGAAAAGACCAATATCCTTAAAATTGTAAACTGTAATCATTGTTCCACTGTTGTAAATCTTCCGGGAATAATGTCAGTAAAAAGTACTAAAACGAGTTTTTTCTATCTTCTATTAGACAATAAACATCCTTACCTTCTAGCCTGGCGAAGATCACCGTGGGGACCTGGAAGGGAAGGAAGGAAGGAAAGAGGGTGCTGCACCATACCCTCCAATTTAAAGACGGAAGGGGATCCTGGAGTGCTGCTCCCCGATGAAGGAGAATTCCACCGAATGTACCCCACCCTGCTCTACTCTTCCCCAACAAAAAGTCACAGAAGAGTGGGGAGGAGGTGGGAATTTGTGGGGTGCATTTAAGGCCCTAAGCAGAAATCCCCTTCACCTAAAACTGCATTCAAACAGTGCCACCGAAACGGCTGTGCTTTTGGCTTCCTGGGACATGGGTTCTGATATCCTCCAGTCGATTGAAGGGTTTGAAATGGCTTGTGCAATTCATGATGTTGATAAGAAAGATTGGGCTACGTGTTTGTTAAGCAGAGTGCCTCAGACTGGGTATGACTGTATTCTGAAACTGACTGTGGAAGAAAGGGGTCAGTATGAGTGTATGAAGTCTGCTTTGATTGCCAAGTTTGGCAAGACACCCACCCAATACCTTAAAAGGTTCAGGGATTTTAAGAAAAGAGAGAATGTATCTTGGGTTGACTGGGTAACTGCTGCACATATGAACATGATGGGGTGGATTGATGGATACAAAGTGAAAATTTGTGTTGAATTGTCCGACCTTTTGGTTTTTGAGCATTTTTCTGAAGCCCGTTCACCAGAGCTGCGTCAGTATGTTGCTGACCAGAACCTTTTGGATCCCTTTAAGCTGGCCAGGCTAGCTGACAAGTGGGTCTCCCACCCGGTGTCCCTTAAGGACTCCAGTGTGAAGGACAATGACAAAGAAAAGGGATCCTCTCAGAAAGCTGAGGAGTCCCAAAAGCAATCATAGTCGGGTAAACCAAAACCTTCCTCTCCTAAGACCCAACAATCTAGTGGGGATAAGTCATCTGTGGGTGGTAATATGAGTAGTGGTCCACCTGCTGCAAAGCAGGCTCCCAGTGGTTCCAGTACCGTAGCCCACACTCCTGGCACTTGTTGGGAATGTGGGGCTCTGGATCACAAGAAGGGTGACTCCAAGTGTAAAGGTAAGGCACTTGGAGTCCAGGCTGTCAGCCTGAGCTACCCTTACCCCATGCCTGAGGTGGAGGCCATGGTCCTCCTATCCTCTTCAGGGATCACATTTGGTGCTCCCATAGAGATTTCCCTAGTGTCCCTTGGGGCCTGGGACCAGTACGCAGAAGTACTGATGACAATCCCACCGAACACTCGTAGGTTTTTGAGAAGTGTCCTCTTGAATGGCCAGCCTTCTACTGGTTTGAGAGACACTGGGGCAAGTATGTCAGTGGTGGACAGGACCCTGCTCAAGCCAGAGGGCTATGTAGGTGCTCCTCTGAGAACCACCAGGTTAGCTGGTGGGCCTCCCAAATTATTGCCTGTAGCCTTAGTCACACTCATGATTGGAGACAAGACAGCAAAGCTTCCTGTCCTGGTTCAGGACAATGTCCCTGCTAACATTCTGTTAGAAAATTATCTAGTAGAGTTGGGGTTGATCTCTGATGGTCTACCCATGACTGCTGCTGCAGTCACTAGGTCACAAGTGACACAGGGTCTGGCTGTGAGTCAGGTACCTGAGCCAAAGGCGAGGCCTGAGGCAAGAAGACGGAAGTACATGAAGGCAACCTCTGTGAAGGGGGCTCCTTCTCTTCCTGCTGTTCCTACAGCACCCATTGGGATCCATGCTCCGGACGGGCTGGATCCAGTGTAAAACCCAAACTCAACTCCTGAGGGAGAAGAGGCAGAAGACCCTCCTGCGGGAGAAGTGCTCAACCCGGAGGACCACCCTGACCTTCAATGCCTGTTGACTGAAGGGGGACCCTCCAGGGCGGACTTCTGTAAGGGACAGAGAGAGTGCCACTCTCTCGAGGATCTGAGAAAACTGGCCCTGTCCCAGGCAAAAGGACAAGTGTCGAGGACATTCCGGATCTATTGGGAGGGTAAGCTCCTTGTTAGTGAGCCCACTAAGCCTCAACCTGGTGCCCTCAAGAGGTTGGTGGTACCCCAGGTTTACAGGACCTTCCTGCTGCAGTTGGAACATGAGGTGCCCTTAGCTGGTCATCTTGGTACCAAGAAGACTAAGCAGAGGCTCTTTGCCCTTTTCTACTGGCCCTGGATGGAAGTAGAAGTGGAGCCCCACTGCAGGACCTGCTCAACTTGTCAGTTGTCTGGCAAGACTGGAGGCATTGTCATTGCCCCACTGCAGCCGTTGCCAGTGGTTGGCACACCATTTGAGAGGGTGGGCATCGACATTGTCAGTCCCCTTGACCCTCCCACTGCAGGTGGACATTGGTTCATCCTGGTCTTGGTTGATCATGCTACCAGGTACCCTGAGGCTATACCCCTTCGGAATGTTACTGCCAAGGTGGTTTCCAGGGCTCTCCTAGGCATTTTCACCCATGTTGGATTCCCTAAGAAGGTTGTCTCTGACAGAGGATCCAACTTAATGTCGAGTTACATGAAAACCATGTGGAAAGAGTGCGGGGTTACCTACATGTTCTCCACCTCTTACCATCCCCAGAGCAATGGTCTGGTCAAGAGATTTAATAAAACTATCAAGGGCATGCTGGGTGCTTTGGAAGAGTGCCTAAGGAGGAAATGGGACCTCCTCCTGCCATGCCTGCTGTTTGCTTACAGAGAGGTGCCTCAAGAGGGTGTTGGTTTCAGCCCCTTTGAGTTACTCTTTGGACATCCTGTCAGGGGGCCCCTTGCCTTGATCAGAAAAGGTTTGGAAGCCACACCTCCAGGCCCTACCAAGCAAGTGGGGCACTATGTGTTAGGCTTCAGATGGAGGATGACACAGATGATGGATCAGGCGACAGCGAATCTCAAGGCCATCCAGGAATTGAATAAGTACTGGCATGACCTTAAAGCCTTGCAAGTGGATTGGACTCCAGGCCAGGAGATCCTTGTGATGGAGCCTACTAAGCCTCGAGCTTTGGCAGACAAATGGACTGGACCCTTCAGGATAATCTCCAAGATGAGTGAAGTTTGGTTGACATGGGAGTCTCTGGGGTAGGCCCTCAAGTATTCCACGTCAACAGGCTCAAGCCTTTCCACAGACGAGTGGAGGTCTCATGTCTCTTGCTAGCTTCAGAGCAAGAAGAGGATGAGAGTTAGCCCCTTCCTGATTTGCTGCATAGCAACCCTCAGGATGGCTCAGTGGAGGGAGTACATCTCTCTCCAGATCTGACGACAGAGCAGCAGAGGGCCTGCAGGGCTTTGCTCTGGCAGTATGCCTCTCTGTTCTCACTGACACCAGGCCTTACACCGTGGTGTAGGCACGAAATTGACACTGGTGACAGTGTGCCTGTCAAAAGCAGGTGCTACCATATGACAGATACAGTTAAGAACCACATCCAGGCTGAGGTCACCAAGACATTGGATCTGGGTCTTATAGAACCCTCAACCAGTCCATAGTTCAGTCCCGTGGTTCTTGGCCCCAAGGCAAGTTCCCAGCCAGGTACCAAGAATTGGAGGTTCTGTGTGGACTACCGAGGAGTCAATGCCGTCACCAAAACTGACGCGCACCCATTGCCCAGGGCTGATGAACTCATGGACACCATAGTTTCTGCCAAGTTTGTGGGGACCTTTGACCTTACCTCAGGCTATTGGCAAATAGCTCTGACGGACTATGCCAAGGAAAAGACGGCATTCTCAACACCTGAGGGACTGTACCAGTTTAGGGTCATGCCTTTTGGGTTGAAGAATGCCCCTTCCACCTTCCAGAGATTGGTCAATCATGCGCTCAGTGGGCTGGAGGCCTTTTGTGTGTCCTACTTAGATGACATTGCTGTCTACAGTTCCACCTGGGAAGAGCATTTGACACATCTGGATAAGGTGTTGCAGGCCTTGAAAGGGGCTAACCTCGCTATCAAGGTCACCAAGTGCCAGATAGCCCAGGGGAAAGTCACGTATCTTGGTCATGAGGTAGGAGGGGGTAAAATCCAACCTCTCCCCAGTAAAGTACAGGATGTACATGACTGGGAGACTCACACTACTCAAGCACAGGTCAGAGCCTTTTTGGGCCTCATTGGATAATATTGCAATTTCATGGCGGACTATGGAACCATAGCTGCACCTCTGACAGCTCTGACTTCACCCAAACAACCTAGGAAGGTTAATTGCACTGAAGACTGTCAGAGGCCTTTGATGGCTTGAAATAAAGTCTGTGTAGGGCACCTGTGTTGTGTGCGCCTGACTACAGCAGACCCTTTATCATGCAGACGGATGCCTGCGACTCCGGAATTGGAGCTGTCTTGTCCCAGTTAGATGACACAGGGAGGGAACATCCGATCATATTCATCAGTAGACAAATCAAGGGTAGAGAACTTAGGTGGGTGTCATGGTGCAGGCTCCCAAACATCTGGAGCTGGTGGGCCTAACCCAGTCACTGGCACCCATAAGGGCTTATAAAGCCCCAAAGGGTTGTCCTAGGACTTCCTGGACTCAGTTCTGGTGCCGTTGGCGCCAGGCTCATAATATTCCATCTGGTGGTAAACTACATGGGACCACATACAGCCCAGCCTAATGGGCTGAGCCATCCAGCCTACCCTGGGTGTGGCTGGGGGACTACTTTACCTGAGATTGCAGGATGAGGCTGGAGGGACTATTTTAGCTGGAACTACTTACAAGGCTATTTAAACCACACCCTACAGACAGAACACGCTTCGCGTTATTCTGCACTCCTGCAGCATAACGCTCACCGTGACTGCTTAGCACAGTACCGAACTTCAACAGCCACGACTGTCCTGGAATCACGATCCATCGGCAAGAAGAGAAAGAAATGAACAGAAATTAGTACAGCAGTTGAGGCCTTACCTGAAGCATTCCATCCGAGCGGCCGCGCCTTCAGCTGCTCTCCGGCTCGTCTTGCAGAAAAGAAAGCATCTGCAAGAATAGTCGATACACACCCGGAGACTGCTACCTTCTGGGATTTCTTTGAAGCGGTCTGCACCTACATTGCAAAAAAGAAATGAAAACAGCAGGTTAGTCGCGCACGGGAAAGAAACCATTAAAGACATTCAGCGCCACGCACTCACGCTATACTCACCCGCAGGAAATCGCTCAGCGTTGTAGGAAGAGGCAAATCTTCATCTGAAAACCGTGCAAGGCCGCGCCTGAAAGAAAAGAGAAACAAAAGTCAAAACCTGGGCAATAAAGACATCAAGCAACTATACCAAGCATCTATTGGCATAGAGACTTACCTGCTGAGTCAAGCTATTCAAGATTCCGCTACAGCCCCGCACGATAAGTGAAGGAACTGGATCCAGGGAAAGACTGAACATATTGCGCTCCTGCTAGAGATCACAGGACAGAGGGTCCACCATTAAAAAACCAAAGGTGAGGCTGAAGCAGAGAGTGGGCATTATGAGGTTACAGGAGGTGGGAACCAAGCCTGCTCCTCACGGCTGGCTAATATGCTATTTCGACATTTTAGGCAAACGCTTCCTCGGAAGTGACAGTGAAGGAGAAGTCGCGTGCAAGCCTCATCACTCAGCCCGTTTAACGCCAGTGCAGACATCATTCGTGCAGCTTTGTGCGACACCCCCGTTGTGACCAGGTGAACGTGACAGTGGGCTACTGTTGAAAAGGAATGTTTTAGCATAGTTTGGAGCCTTGGGTATTTTATGCCCTACCTTACGGGGTCTATCTTCAAGGTCCAAACCAATCATAAGCCCCTGAAGTGGCTTATGCAGATGAAGGGTGAGAACCCGAAATTGCTCAGGTGGTCCATTAGCCTGCAAGGGCTAGACTTCACCATAGAGCATAGACCAGGGAAGAGTCACGATAATGCAGATGGCCTTTCCAGAAGGTATGTTGACCGTCTGGATGAAGGTGTCTATCTCGTGGGAGATTAGACACCCTAACCTCAGTCTGGGAGGGTGACTGTGATGCTGGAAATGCATCGAAGGGACAGTACTTCCGTATCCTTGTCCGTGACTGTTTTGTATTGTGTGTTCTGTCGTGTTTTCCGCGTAGGAGTTCATGTGGGACTCCTGGCAGTGCAGCTCTCTCTTTTGGTTTGGTGTACAGACCCCTGTGATACCCTTATGGCACCCATGGGTGGGGGTACAACCCTGTGCCCCTAGTGTATGTTTTTGGACACCTATGTGTGGCCCACAGAGCAGGGTACGGGCTGGTGGCAGCTCCATGCTGAATTTGACAGGGTGCTCTGAGTATCCTCCATTTTGGGATGCCCAGGCCCTGTCATTGGAATCAGTAGATTCCAGGTGGAAACAAGATGGCCCCCGTGGCCTCTTGCCTTCTATTGCCTATTACCTTGGTTTTCCTGAAGTCCTGGGAAGCCCTGACTCTGTCCCTTCCCCCTGACTGGCTGTTTGGTGGAAGTTCCATATATAGTAGTGTGGGGAAGTGCTGACCAGACTGACTAGAGCCAACCCAACGACTGTATGTTGCAGGTACGTCTGTGGGTGGGACCTAGGTGAATGGAGTGTGTGACGAATACGCATTCTATGTTGTGGATGTCTAGTATCTGGTGTTTGACACAATGACTGAGACAGCCCTTCCCGAAACTGGTATGAATGCAGTGTGTAGTGTTGAATGGCGTGGTACTTGTCTAAATCCACATTCTGTGTTGTGAGTGCCTGGATGGAGAAGAATGGCCTGAATGCACTGTGTGCCAGATTGGCTGACTGACAGCCTGAATGCCCTTCTGAGTGATTGATTGCCTGAGTGTGACCCAGGAGAGTGAATGGGAGATCAACAGTATATCTGGGGGGCCTCTCACTGCTAGAATTCGTTCAGAAGCTGGAGTTTAAACTGACATTGAAACTGAAGCTTAACCTTGAAGTCCTGCTGGAAGATAAGTGTTGCTGTTGCTCTACTTCGTCGATATGAAAGCTGCTGTGTCTTCAAGAAGTGATCCAGAGAGGACATGGTTTGGCGGTGTCTTCCCGAGCTACGAGGGACTATCGTGCACCACTAACCTTCGCTGAAGTGCCCTGGAAGTCAGCCTACGAAAGACTGTTAGACGGAGACGGTGACCAGTGAAGGGAAACGAAGAGAAGCACCGGACAGCCGTCCACTGTCGTCGACCAGAGGTCACAGGTTTGCTATAACTTCTGAAGGCCTGGCAAAGTTAGTTGCCCAGAAGCGGGGACTGCTTGACGCTGTGCCGTTGACTACTGGAGCTGCAGCGCTCCTTTGCCTAAGACATTTGATTCACGGACGTGCTCGTCCGCACCGCCGACTGCCTTATCCCGCCGGAGAAGGCCAGGCCGCCGAGATGCCGAGGAGCATTCGCCGGTGGGTTTCCCACCACCTAAAGACTGTAGAGACGCTGGACGACTCAACGCCCTTGCTGGGCCACAGTTCTTCACAAACTATTTGCGGTCCTGAACCTTTGACATCAAGGTGCCCGCACGCCTCATCGTTGCAGGACGTCTTCGACTTGTCGTCGACGAGCACTGTCAGGATCGAAGCTGCTGCCTCGACACCACCAAACTTTCCATCGACGCAAAGTTCCCTTTCTTCAAGGCCCGTCGACAATCCGTGGCTCATGCTTTAAAGGGAGTCACTCAAGAAGGATCCATCGATGCCTCCTCGAGGAAATCTGCTATTCCAAGTACATTGGGGTGGTAGAAACACTTTATAAGGAAATAATACTAACTGAACAATATATGGACTGGGCTTGTGGTATATCTTTATTTTACAGGTTGCCTAGGAGTGGGAATCTCTACACAGAACTGTGTCTAGCGGTAGGGGCCCAGTATTCTGCCAATTGTTCTAACCAACTGCTTTCCTCCTATATCTATTGTTGGTCACCTTTATTAATTGATTTGTGTGACATTTAACCAGAGTACAGTTGATGCACTTTAATGAAATCTGATAATAATTGTGGTACCACTTAGAACTGTATATATTTGTCATTGTAGATTTACTGAGCACAACATGATTTATTGTGATTGTGTATGTAACCCTGAATCTTAATTATATAAAGACTATGTTTTAACCAATACAGTGTGCAGACATTCCTTTGTGGGTGCTTGGGGACTACACTGTACTTAAGAACCAGCCCACACCACCTCCTGAGAAGCTAGGCCTTGATTGTTCGTCCATTGCTACCAACAATAGAGAATATTGGCTGGGGTGCTTTGTGCCTCTCCTCTACCATATAGAGAGCATAAGTACAGACACCCCTGCAGTCTTTACACTCCTCAATGACATTAAAGGACTTCTTCATTTTAAGATATTTTTCCCACCACCCTGAATAAGTAGTAATTTTGTATTATGCTAGTTTTCCATGTGAATTATAGACAAATGTATAGAGACCAAGTGCACGTTTCTAGCACTTGGTGACTGAAATGGCCAGGAAAGATGCATTTCTGGCTGAATTATACATGGGACAAATAGTGAACTTGGGGGAAAGATGCAAAATGTAATTTTGAACATGTGCAATCATTGGCAGAAATGTTATGATTATACATTTCATGGAAAGGGCCAAAACGTGCCAAAGGGTGATGCTACCTCGCACAGAGCCGGCGATCGGATTGTCCAACTCCCTGTGACCCATTGAATCCGCATATCTACTTCTTATGGCGGTGGCTAGTATAAGTTTGAAGTTTTGATCCATAACTCATTGTTGTTAAAAAGTAGACTGGGAGACAAAGAAAGGTCATAAATACAAACAGACAAATTATGCCCTTTTCACCTGAACCAAGAGGCCCAGGGGGAGGGGAGAGGAGTGGTAGACTGTCCTATCACAGGATAGGGGTAATTTCAGAGTACTTCCTCCCCATGATTGTAAAATAGGTTATGCCATTTTGGCTATATAAGGGGGACACAGAGAGACACAAGGGATCGATCAATCCATCCTGCCATCCATCCATCTACAGCAAGATACACAGATTCCAGATGCAGGCAGCTAATCCCATCCAAGAGAGTGCAGAGACTAGAACTTGCCTAGCTGACCCCACCAAGCTGTCCAGAAGTGACCAGACCTTAGCCTAGCTGTCCAGAATCCCATCCAGGAGAGTACAGTGACCGGATCCCTTGGCCTAGCTATCCAGAGTGACCAGATCTCTTGGCCTAACTGTCCAGAGTGACCAGAGACCTCACTGGCTTTCCAGAATCCAAACTATAGTTTACATTGTAAGTAGCAAATGACCCCAGTCCCAAACTCATATACTACTCTTTTGACTATTGTATCCCATTGAAAATCCCATTCAAAGCCCCAAATTGCCAGTATAATACATTCACCTTTCTATAGACTCATTTGTATTTGCCTGTGTATGTTAGTGTATTCCTTTTATAAGTCATTCAGTTGTCTGTATAAGTCCGTAGTATCATTTTGAAGTAAATCATTAAATTCCCCTATAAAGAAATTGACGGCGTGAGTTGGTTGAAATTTGAAATTAATCACCTCGTGTTAAGTTCCTTTCATTAATAATTATAACCATTAAAGTATAGCCTCAACAGAATTAGGGGGTCATTCCGAGTTGGGCGGTAAGGGATACCAGGCACCGGTGATGGTAAACCCTTACCACCCAATTCCGAGGTCCCTTAGCGGGAACCGTAAAGGACGTGTGGTCAGACCACACGTCCTTTATGGTTCCTGCTAAGCGACCAGGGCGCTAATTCACGGGCCTGTTATTAGCACCTTCCCCATTCCCATTGAGCCCTATGGGGGCTCAAATGGGAATGGGGAATGGTTGGTTGAATGGGGACTTATCGGGTCCTCCAGGGTCAGAATGACCCGGTAAGTCCCCATTCAACCACACCGGACCCGGACCCGATATTGGAGGCGCATGGCTGCCTCCAATATCGGAATGAGGGCCACAGTCTTTATGTAACAAAAAACAAATTTGCCCATGTATTGTGTGCCTGCCCACAAATTCCTAATTTTCATCTGTCCCATAGAAAACCCCAAATCATAGTCCCATTGAGAATATCTTTCTGTCAGATTCCTATGCATTATGTGCCTTTGTCATTCTCTTTGAAACCGATTTCTGATTTTTAACAGCTAAGCCCTTTTCTTGGCTGCCTGTCATCACCCATCTCGTGTGAAAATGAATTTCCATTCTGCGCGTGTGTTTTCCTTTTGCATTGTTTTCTGTCCCGAAATCGATGTTCTTACCTTGTGTTCATGTTGCCTTGGTGCCCTGCTTAGTAGTCTGTAAGCTTTCATATCTCTCAAGTGTAGCAACGCAAGTTTCTTTTCTAGCTGTCCCAATGCAGTTGTACGCTGCTGTGAGAGTAACAAGTGAAATCTGATTATACCATTTTGCTCATAAATCGGGTTTTCATTTTCCTTTCTGGATTTCTATCTTGGGGTGGTGGGCTGAATTATAAAATATTTCCCTCTTTTTCCTGACTCCTTGTCACTGCCTTCCATGCAACAAGAATTAAGTTAGATGTTTGGGGGTGAGTGTTGCAGAGGGAGTGCTTAACCTTAAGTACCATCACATGCTGTGAAATAATTTTTTCCGGTTTTGCCATTAAAGATTCTTGTACATTGTGGGGATTTTGAACTAACTGTGTTGTAGGAATCTTTGCATCTGTATTGCCACAAGATTGGTGGTTGCTGTCCAGTTGTTTGATTTTGCTTTTACTTTCATTGAACCATAACATTAATAAATATCATATTGATACACACCGGTCTGTTGCCTCGTCGACTGTGACACGGGGTGTTTGTGAAGGTTGGGTGTGAGAGGGGTTGGGGGCCTACTCAAATAAAAGAACCTGTGGTTGATTAAAGATAGAAAGAGTTGTATTTTGCGCCACATTCATTGTCAGGGAAAGGAGCCCCTGGCTGGAGTGTGCCATGTTATAAAACCATTACAATTTCCACCCCTAGATATTTGAAAGCTTGAACTACTTCCATTAATTATAGTAAAGTCCCAAGATTTAAGTTCAGATCTTATTAACCTCCCTCTTCTCCTCACCATTTGGGAAGCCCCCCACCTGGACACATCAGAATACCACCTTGGGTCCAGACATTCACTATTGAAGTCGCCTAATACAATTATTTTGGTATCCTCTTTTTTCCAGGGCATTTGCAACAAGGGCTGAAAGCGCTTCCAAAAACGATTCATTCGATAGAGATTTTGGTTTGAAATATACGTTACAAACATAGCAGCGTCGGTTTGACACTTTTAATATGTTTATGTCCCTTCTATGTGTCTCTATATTAACAATTTTTAGACCTATGCCATTTTCACAGCACACAAGAGGCCCCCTGCTGGGCGACCCTGTGCTCCCTGAGAGCGTCTACTGTTAAAACAACATAGTCATCTATTAAGGGGCATACAGTCGACCATGACTCCTGTAGACATAACAAGGCACATTCTAGTAGTGAGGAAAAATATGGCCTCTACAGTTCCACAAGTCTAAACTGAGGACCACCCATCATCTACAGAAGGGCTGGGGATTTTCACCTCCATGTAACACAGATAAGACCGTGGTACAATCATACTCAGGCGATGGTCTGCCTGGATGTTCCTCAATTGTTCTTCTCTTCTCATGTGTGTGCATGGTTATGACTACTGAGAGTGGATTTAAGGCAGTCAATTCTTGAATGAACATTGAGGGTCAGAGGGTTGAGATAGCACAAGTTCATTGGGGGCTGGTTTTGGGTCCATCAAGGACTGCCCCACATCATATCCCAAGGATAAAAACAATTCTAGTTCTGACAAAACTAGTGCCCTGGTCATTTCTGATGACAAGTGGAGTTTAGCCAAATTTAAACTGCCTCTTACTTGAAATTGGACCTGTGCTATGTTGCAGGGGGCGATCCGTCTCAGGCTAGGAATCTCCTGAAACAAGGCCAGGATTTGAGGTTGATTTAAGGTTGATTTAAGGCAGCTAAGTCTCCATTAGGGAACACCTCGGAGAGGATTAATGTGTGCTCTTCCCGCAGATTTTCCCTAGGCACTTACAGGGTAATTCATAGAATTCAGCGCACAAGTAGCGCACGCGGCTGGCGCACAGCGTGCGCGTGCGATAGTCTGCGCCAGCCGCGTGCGCCAAAACCGAATCCGGCGCACAGCGTATTCATGGATTTTAGCTTCCCCAGGCAGCCGTGGCGCACAGTGGCGCAGCGACTCGCTGCAGCGCCAGTTACGCCCCCAGGAACGCCCCTTGCGCTGGGAAATCTCATAAAAATCCCAAACCAGCGCAAGGGGCTGCGCTAACCCTGGACCATCACGGCAAGCGGCCCATGCGATTTTCAAGGGTGCGCGGGAAGTTTCACACGTCAAATCCCAGGCTACGTCCATTTCAGGGGTGCGCGGGAAGTTTCACACGCGAAAAGCTAGGCTACGGGAATTCCAGGGGTGCGCGGGAAGTCCCACACGCGAAAAGCCAGGGTACGTCCATTACAGGGGTGCGCGGGAAGTTTCACACGCGAAAAGCTAGGCTACGGGAATACCAGGGGTGCGCGGGAAGTCCCACACGCGAAAAGCCAGGGTACGTCCATTACAGGGGTCCGCGGGAAGTTTCACACGCGAAAAGCTAGGCTACGGGAATTGCAGGGGTGCGCGGGAAGTCCCACACGCGAAAAGCCAGGGTACGTCCATTACAGGGGTGCGCGGGAAGTTTCACACGCGAAAAGCTAGGCTACGGGAATACCAGGGGTGCGCGGGAAGTCCCACACGCGAAAAGCCAGGGTACGTCCATTACAGGGGTGCGCGGGAAGTTTCACACGCGAAAAGCTAGGCTACGGGAATTCCAGGGGTGCGCGGGAAGTCCCACACGCGAAAAGCCAGGTTACGTCCATTTCAGGGGTGCGCGGGAACGTTTCACACGCGAAATCCCAACCTACGTCCATTTCAGGGGGGCGTGGATAGTTCAACACGCTACTCCGATCGTTGGGTCTTCACAGGTCTTCCCTGTACAGCCTCCACGTCCCCTGCATGCAGTCCACACCACAGGGGATTACCCTGCACACCTGCTCATGACTCCCACCCCCCAGCAGTCATGGGGCACCCTCCACCAGGCCCCCACCCATGTCTCCCACCACCCCCACCCCCCAGCAGTCATGGGGCACCCTCCACCAGGCCCCCACCCATGTCCCACTCATGCCTCCCACCACCCCCACCCCCCAGCACTGTGGGGCACCTGCCAGCAGGCCCCCACTTATGTCCCACTCATGTCTCCCACCACACCCACCCCCCAGCACTGTGGGGCACCTGCCAGCAGGCCCCCACTTATGTCCCACTCATGTCTCCCACCAACCCCACCCCCCAGCAGTCATGGGGCACCCTCCACCAGGCCCCCACCCATGTCCCACTCATGCCTCCCACCACCCCCACCCCCCAGCACTGTGGGGCACCTGCCAGCAGGCCCCCACTTATGTCCCACTCATGCCTCCCACCACCCCCACCCCCCAGCACTGTGGGGCACCTGCCAGCAGGCCCCCACTTATGTCCCACTCATGCCTCCCACCACCCCCACCCCCCAGCACTGTGGGGCACCTGCCAGCAGGCCCCCACTTATGTCCCACTCATGTCTCCCACCAACCCCACCCCCCAGCAGTCAGGGGCACCTTCCAGCAGGCCCCCACCCATGTCTACCACCACCCCACCCCCCCAGCAGTCAGGGGCACCTGCAAGAAGGCCCCCACCCATGTCTACCACCACCCCCACCCCCCCAGCAGTCAGGGGCACCTGCAAGAAGGCCCCCACCCATGTCTACCACCACCCCCACCCCCCAGCAGTCAGGGGCACCTGCAAGAAGGCCCCCACCCATGTCTACCACCGCCCCCACCCCCCCAGCAGTCAGGGGCACCTGCCAGCAGGCCCCCACTAATGTCCCACGCATGCCTCCCACCACCCCCACCCCCAGCACTGTGGGGCACCTGCCAGCAGGCCCCCACTTATGTCCCACTCATGTCTCCCACCAACCCCACCCCCCAGCAGTCAGGGGCACCTTCCAGCAGGCCCCCACCCATGTCTACCACCACCCCCACTCCCCAGCAGTCAGGGGCACCTGCAAGAAGTCCCCCACCCATGTCTACCACCACCCCCACCCCCCAGCAGTCAGGGGCACCTTCCAGCAGGCCCCCACCCATGTCTACCACCACCCCCACCCCCCCAGCAGTCAGGGGCACCTGCAAGAAGGCCCCCACCCATGTCTACCACCACCCCCACCCCCCAGCAGTCAGGGGCACCTGCCAGAAGGCCCCCACTAATGTCCCACTCATGCCTCCCACCACCCCCACCCCCCAGCACTGTGGGGCACCTGCCAGCAGGCCCCCACTTATGTCCCACTCATGTCTCCCACCAACCCCACCCCCCAGCAGTCATGGGGCACCCTCCACCAGGCCCACACAGATGTTCCCCTGCCAATAGGAAATCACAATACAGATCCCAGGATCCCATGGGCAACCACATCCCACCCCATGTCACCCCAGTCCATACACACATCCAAGGTACACATCCATTCAAAAATCAAATACCCATTACATGATACATAACCAATGAGCAGTATGCGCATGAGTCCAAGTCCGTCAGACTCACACAATGGCAACACATGACTGTGAAAACCCAGATTGTGACAGTCAACAAACCAATGAGAGAAGTCCACACAATAGAATCAAAAGAACAATGTATTAAAATGTAAGAAGGAAAAAAAAAGAAACACCTAAATGAATACACAAAGTAACAGGTAAAAAACAAAAAAAATCAAATGAAAGGTGAAATCCAAAAGAACGGGTGCAAAGTCAATCAAAATGGAAATCAAAATCAAACACATTGCCCCATGGTCCAAATAATAAAATCTAAAATATCCAAAAACTATGTACAAAGATGATTGTCCGGGTCCAATATCCCTAAAAACCATAAAATGAAACCTACCCAAAACCTAACTAATGCTAACTATATACAAAAAACGTGGGCCATTGTCCAATCAACCCAAATAATAAATTAAAATAAAGGAAACCTACTATCTACATAACTATATACAAAGGCGGCGGGCCAGTCCTGCGGCTCACTGAGAGATGTTATGGGCCAGGGCATCATCGAACTCCCTTTCTATCTCCCCGAGGCGTTCATCCTCAATGGCCCCGAGGGCCCGCAGGGCTGACGCAGTGTCCACCTCCAAGCCCCTGCGGATCTCCTCGAGGCACTCGGCACGCCTCAGGGCCCTCTGCATGGAGTCCACCGCCCTGACCATAGCGAGCCGCCCCTCTTCTGCCCGCCGCCTCTCCGCATCTATTGCGTGGCCTAACCGCTGCCACACGGAAGACACATTCTGTCCAGGGTCCTCCTGCCCTCCAGCCGATGGCTGCCCCTCCGATGTTGATGGCCCCGAGCCATGACGCCTCCCACGTCGCTGCCGCTGCCTCTGCAGCCACTGCCTCTGCCAGCACGACGGCATCCAGGCTGATGGTATCCACCGACGCCGTCGTGCACGTGCCCTGCCTGATGATGCCGGCACATCCTCCACCTGCAGGGGTCCAGTTGCCATGGTGTCCACACCTGCTGGACCACCGACTCCCCACTGTGGCAGGGATGGGATCCCCACTGAGCCGGCTGCATTGGTCGGGGCAGGTCCACAGGGGGCCCTGGTGTCAACTGGGCCGGAAGACGGCAAGGAGAACGACCGGCGCATACTTTCCACAGAGGAGGAGATGCCCGACACATTGGCCATCACCTGCAGAAAACCCGCGGCAATGGCAGATCCCAACTGGGCCACGTCGGCACGGTGCTCTTCGTGATGATGTGCGTGCTCCTCCCGGGAAGCACGCACGTCATCACGAATGACCCCCGTGCGCAACGCGACCCCAATCAGGACCTTTTCCATGCGCCCACGGGTCCCCTCGTCCGCAGGTGGAGGGGAGTCAGATGACATAGACACCCCCTCCACCTGCGGACGGGCCTGGGACGGGGCATCCATGCTAGTGCATGGTGGTGCACTCACAGGGTCAGGGACAGCGACATGCACAGGCACCTCCACGGCGACCTGTGCTGCCTCCTGCCCCTGGCCCTGGACTGCACCACTTGCACCAGCAGGGATGCCCCCACCAGGCCTCAGGTGCGCCTCAGTCTCGGCCGCCTCCTCCTCTGTAGAAACCACCAACCTGGATGGCTACTTGCCCTCTTCCGCTGTAGCTGGCCCCTGTGGGGGCTCACCCACCCCTTCCGCCACAGCCGTGGGGGCATCCCCGCCGTCTACCTCCACAGCGCCGTCTCCGCCCTCTCCATCACTAGCCGCTGCATAGAGGGAGACATAGAACACAAGCATCAGGGCACTGTACAATGGTCCCCTACACAGGAAGCAATATCAGATGACTGGCAATGGTAAAGTACACTTCTATCATGTCCCTCCACAACACATGGGTCAGGCAATACACACACGCAACACCCATGGTCCATGGCATGCACATCAACATACATGTCCACTGCACTCTTCTAAAGTACGATGTCATGGAACTCACATGCATCATTGGTCATGCAAATCACACGCACACACTTCACCTCTGTCACATCCATGTGGCCTCGTACATCACAAACACAGTGGATACAAGGATGATTAGGCAGCATCAGTGAATCTGTACAGTGTCACAGACATGTGTCATGCATCCATGCCATTCAAAAGTCACAGACATGCAGGTCAAGCACACCGACCTCGACACCATACATGTACCTGGCATCAGCATCCATCCCTCACCCACACCCATGTCCACGAACATACACTTGCATGCTCACATGTGTCCAATCTGCATAGGCCTCCTCAGGTTGCATAGCAACACATACAACAACCATGTGATCCACAAATTACTGGTCGCACATGCATCGCCATGACAACACTGCACACATACATGCCTACAAGGCCCATTCCACACATACAGCATCACACAACCAGCACACTGCAACATGCACTGTCTCACACAGCAATGCCTGCACACTTACCGCTCAACTCCAGACGGGTCTCCCTCTCAAGGACCTGGGAGTGGAGCGCTGGGTGTATGCGTGCCAGGACCCTCATTTGGATCGAACTCATGTGGCCCCGGCCCCCCTCCACGAGGCGCCGGGCCTTTGAGAGGGTCCTGGACCTGCAGTCCTCCCAACGCTTCCTGACATGTCGGTTGTCGCGGACTGCCACCCCCTCCGCGTTGATGGCAGTCACGATGTCGTCCCAGATCCGAGTCCGTCCTTCATAGTTGGCGCGGCTACTTCCGAAGAGGGCATCATACTGCCCCAGGACTCGCTCCACCAGGACCCCAACCTCGGTGACACTGAAGCTGGGGCCCCTCTGCCTCTCTGGCTGGGGGTTGCCAGTGGTGCCAGATGTTTCAGTGCCCGACATGGCAACCCCAGAGGCAGGAGTGGGTGGGCAACTTGGTCCTGGGGCTGGGCTGTGGAGTGGTGTTCTTCCAGTCGGGAGTCTTCAGTTCCAGCAGGGGTGGACACAGCAACTGTACGCCTGCAGATGGCTGATGTGCAGGCACCAAATGGCAGGGCACGGTGGCAGCAGGCAGGCAGCAGCAGATGGCACGTGGGAGGCTGCTCGGGGCACTGGGGGGCAGTAACTCGGCCTTCTGGGCAGGAGCGTGGTCTTCCGTGTGTGAACGCGTGGCCAGCTTGATACGGAGTGAATTGGCACGTGAAAATCATGCACGTCTACGTGGAATCCGAGGAAAGGCCCTCAGCGCGTAAGCACGTCAGCACGCGTACGCGATTTCATTGGTCCAAAGGGCCAGGCGCGTAAGTGCGCCTATGACGCACGGGTGTTTCCCAACCCACGTGAAAAAAATACACGTGCCGCGCGAGCGCGTCAGCACGCGTACCCGATTTCATTGGTCCAAAGGGCCAGGCGCGTAAGCGCGCCTATGACGCACGGGTGTTTCCCAACCCACGTGAAAAAAATACACGTGCCGCGCGAGCGCGTCAGCACGCGTACCCGATTTCATTGGTCCAAAGGGCCAGGCACGTAAGCGCGCCTATGACGCACGGGTGTTTCCCAACCCACGTGAAAAAAATACACGTCCCGCGCGAGCGCGTCAGCACGCGTACCCGATTTCATTGGTCCAAAGGCACACAGCAAGTAATCGCATATTCAACAGCGCGCGTGAAAAACGCCCGGTTACCATTTACATCTGAATACAATTACAATATTAATAACGTACATTTAACCTGATAAACCTCGAGCATGTAGTCACACACGCTCGGCCACGACACGTGCAAAATTACAACAGGCAATACGGAAAGACGTACGCCTGCAGGAAGCAGGCGTACGTGACCCGGCACGTCTAAATATTCACGTGAAAACATCCTACAAGCTCAGTGCAAAGATGAACATACCGTTCCTAGCAGCAGTGGCTGTGGGTTACCAAAGGAGGAGGAGGAGGAGAGTCAGGGCCAGAATTTTCTCACCCAGAACCAGCCTATTCGGGATGCCTGATGACCAGGTGTATGGGAGGTACAGGTTTCCAGCACACATCATACTGGACCTGGTCAGTGAGTGGGAGGATGACCTCACATCACCCACCCTGTGCTCCCAAGCACTCAGCCCCCTGCAGAAGGTCCTGAATGTACTGCACTTCTTGGGCACTGGATCTTTTCAGCAGACAAGTGCCATAGTGGGTGGTGTGTCACAGGCCACGCAGTCACGCTGTCTACACCAGGTCTTGAACATCATCACTGCACGGCCATCAGTCCGCAGGCACATATATCTCCCCAGGACTCCTGCAGAAAGGCGGGCGTGCATCCAGGAATTCTATGGTGTGGCTCAATTCCCCAAAGTGCTTGGTGCAATTGACTGCACCCATGTGGCTCTACGTCCCCCCAGGGCAACAGAGCACATCTATAGAAACCGCAAGCACTGGCATTCCATCAACGTGCAAGTTGTATGCAATGCCAAGGGAATCATCACATCAGTATATGCCAACTATCCCGGGTCCACCCACGACAGCTTCATCTACAGAATGTCTACCCTAAGCCGGGACCTAGAGGCTTGCCGGCATGGAGATACATGGCTGCTTGGTGAGCATGAATGCCACTGCACTTGCATGCATGTCAGATACAGGGTCATGTCACAACACCACTAATGATACCCATCACCACCTCCGCAGGGGACAGTGCCTACCCTATCAGCCCCCACATGATGACCCCAATCCGGAACCCCACCACGCCACCCGAGGTAAGGTACAACACAGCTCACATTGCAACACGGGGCATAGTGGAGCGCACATTCGGAGTGCTGAAGTCACGCTTTCGCTCCCTTGACCGTTCTGGCGGGCAGCTGTTATATGCTCCCCCACTAGTGTGCAGGATCATAGTGGCAGCATGTGTCCTGCACAACGTTGCAACACGCCGGGGCCTGCCCGTGGACATGGTGGTGCCCCCACATCCACAACCACATGCACGCCCGCTGCGCATGGGAGGGGAAAGGGCACGGGGGGAGGCAGCCCGTACGCAACTGGTGGCCAACTTCTTCACCTAGGAATCACAGTGCTGGCTAGTGCACACTGCTCTGGCACATACCATCTGACGATCAATGATGACACTACCTGACAATGTCACAAAATTTCTTGACAATAAACTGTCAGAAACACATCAGCCTGAGATTGTTAACATGGAAGTGTCACTATGTGTGCACCCCTACCTACACATACACCAGCAATGCATAACTACGAAAAGACACAACTCCATTCATCAAATATGCATTGGCACAGGCGAATTGCTACATGACAACATTGCCATGTCACCCAATCCCTTCACAGTCCCGCCACAGAGGACACCATGTCATGGTATGTGAGAGCAAACAAACTGACCCTCACAACATGACACCGGTGTCACAAATTGCAGTGCCCCAAATGGAACATAGCCGCACTTGAACAGCTAACCGTGATGGAGGCACTACTACACTCCTGTGTAAGAGTCATTTCAATCAAATTACACACCAACCCACCCTGAAGCCCACCCAAACAAGACACAATGCATGTAATCAATGGTAGTCTCAATACCTGATTGTGCTGGTATGTCCTCACCGTCCAGATGTACAGTGATGGCGCCACGCAAAAGTGTCACTGCACATCTACCGACATGTAGTCTGACTCCAGAGAGTATGCCCGTGTGAAGAACTGTGTGAAATACCTGCAAAACATGAGTAACATATGTAAGTTGAGGCACATATCAAACCATCATGCATAGTTAGGTGCAACAACAATGTACACTATGAATGTCTACACAGTATTGACTATGGACTGCCCAACAGCTCATGGGAGTCCAATGTCACCGTGTAATTTGCTGTCACTTGGGCACACCCTTTGCATGCCCATGGAAACGGAAGCAGGAGGGGTGTGGATGTCAGGTACCCAAGCATCGAAACCAAACTCAGGACAAGCCTGCATGTGCCCAGCCACAATACAGTGTATGCCCAGGTACCCACACAAGGCAACACGCTTGAAAAAGAAAAATATGATAAGAAAAAATGGCCGGCGGGGAGGGGGGGCCACCTATGAGGTCCGAGGACAGGATGCACGCCACAATCCACCTGTGTGGATCATGGGAAAAAAAAACACCCCATAGGCTCGTGGCCCACACGGCTACTCTGTTGTGGGAGATGAGTCGCTATCGCTCTGGCCAGACCCTGCAGCTGACTCAGGATGTGGGGGGGCTGCCTCAGAAGATGGTGTGACAATGGGAGGCAGCCCACGCAAAGCCCGAGTTTGCTCATCCATGGCTGCAAGCAGGCGGGTCTGGAAGGTCTGGTTCTGGATTATAATCATGCGGAGGTCCCCATGCAGTAACTTCCGGGATGACCTGACCTCCGCACGAGTTGCCTGCATCTCGGCCGAGAGCGTCCGTGTCAGACGCTCCAGCTGCTCCTCTGTCCTTCTATGGGATGAAGCCTCAAGCTCTAACAGGGTCGACCTGAGGTGATGGAATTCTTCCCTCAGGCCTTCCCTGTGGCGCTGGGACTCCATGGAAAGTGATTCCCGCAGAGTCGCCAGTGCCGCCCGCCTGTCCATGTTGGACGCCAACATGTCCTCCCTGTGTGCCTGGCAGATGGACTCTGTAGCCTGCTCCAGTCGCTCCATCAGCCTTTCTGGGGGGACAATGGAAGTGGCCACCCTATCCATGGCCTGTGCAATCATCTCGGATGATGCTGCCTGTTGGGTGGCCATACCGTAGATGGATTGCTCCCAAGCGGTATTGCCAGGTGGCATACGGCCACCACGTTGGCGGGCACCACACCTGCCTGGGGCAAGGCGGACTGCGCCTTGCTGTGCCGGCAAAGCCTCAGGCTGCAGGACTGCATTCCCTCTCTGATCTGCAGCCCCAGGAACAGGATCAGAGATTGTGTGGTGTGGCCCTGCATCCGTAACCACCGGAGGCTGAGCTGCCGACACTGACATCCCCATTGAGGGCAATAACCCGGCTGCAGGTGGGTCGGACAGAGGAGATTCTCTCCCAAGAACACTCACCTGCGACTGCACATAGGTGTCATCCTCTGAGTCCACACCTGAATACTGCTCGGGGGAGGAACCCCCAGAGACACCCCTCGACAGCACGACCTGCAGCACTTGTGGGTTTTCACCCACAAACACACCACGTCCCTCACTTGTGGAAGGTCGGCCCGGGTTGCCCTCCTGGGACGGCTTCACCACCACATCCCCAGCATCAACAAGGGCTTCGTCCCCTGCAAAGACATGAAAGAGAGAAATGGAAACATGCATTAGCACCATGGCATACAACAAGGGCTGATGAACAACAGAGGCAGTAGTTCAATGACACATGTCCCACATGACTGGGAAACCTCCTATGCATTCACCATCACTGGGTCTGGAGGGGAGGCTCAGGGCACACAATGATGACACAGAGAATGGAGAGCAACGCCTGCTCCCCATGCTGCCTAGCACTGGCATCACACATTGGCCGGTGATTGCCATGTCAAATGCACATGCCATCACACACATGGCATGTGACATAGCCACCAAGTGAAGAGGGAGAGGAGGGCAACTAATTTGGATTTTGGCCACTCTGGTCCTGACATTGCTTCATCACATCAAGAAGTTAACATGTTGGACATGGATCTGCTAGTCCCAATTGGCCACGATGCACAGTGCCTTGTCAACATTAACAAAATGCAGTAAACAATGAGATTCCACCTCCCCATCACCTGTAATGGATTCATATAGCATTCGTGAAGCACCTGTACAGAAATGTATGAAGGTACAGCGGAGCACTGAGGGGTGGTGGGGCAGAAGGGGATGCCATTCAACAATCCTACTGGTGCTGGTGTCATTCATGTAACGCAAGTGCAGAGGTGGGTGGCACAATGAAGTGCAAGGGGAAGTGGCGGCTGGAAGTGCTGTACAAGGTAAGTAGGACTTAACGTCGAGGGAAGATGGTGGTAGGCGCAGACAAGTGCTGGGGGGGTGGCCTATAGGGGTACAGAGACAGTCATGCAGTGCTGTGGGCTCGGAGGGGACAGGGGAGGTACACACTGCATCTGGCTCGGCAAGGTCCTTGCAGATTTCAATGTGTCCTGCAGAGTTGTCAGATGCCGCAGATATGTGCCCTTGGATTGGGGCTCTCATCTTGGTGAGAAGGGTGAGACGCTATTGCCTTTGGAGCAGGCGGCAGGCCAGTTTGCCAGAGGATGAGCATGATGCAGGCCATTTCCTCTCTGCCACCCGGCACCTGTGTTTTGGGTTCACAAGATCCGAGTCATGCCAGGAGTCAGCATTGGCATGGGGCTTCAGGCGGATTGTCATGACCGTGGCAAAGACATCCAGTGTACCTGACATAGAGTGGAGCATGGAGTGGGCCCTGTCAGGATGGGAGTGAGCCTAAGGGGGAGCTGGATGGGGGGGAGATTTTGGCAGCATAAGCCTCGACTGACACACACTTCATGGGTTGGAATACCAAGAAGGTGTGTGACAGTGGTGAGGGTGGCTTTGCCTGTGGGGTGGTGAGGGTGAGGTGGGAGGAGAGGAGAAAGTGATCACTCCAGGAGAGAGGAGTGCAGAGAGGGATGGAGAGGGGAAGGTCAGATGAGATCAGAGCATCAAGAGTGTGCCCTGCAGAATGAGTAGGGACAGACGGGAGTTTAGAGGGTGATAGGGAGTTGCTGAGGTCACGGAAAAGTCACGTGGGGGGGACAACAAGCATGCAGGTGGATGCGTACATCACCAAGGAAGAGGATTTCAGTGTCTGGGAACATGAGTGAGGAGGAGAGGTGAGGCCACTCAGAAAGGAAGTAGTACATTTGACCAGTTTTCCGATACACAGTACGCACAGTTTGTGAATGTCGAGGTGAGATGGAGAGAGACGTCACACAAGCCATTCCAGAGGGGAGTAGGTCTACGTAGGAGTGACAGTGGCAGGAATACCCTCAGGGAAGGCAAGGGCACACCCCCCCCTGCACAGTAGTGCCGGGCCAAGGAGAGGATCTCCTGAACGTCAGGTAGGAGTGTGTCAAAGATGCAGACAGAGCTGGCCGTCAGACATGTTTCCATGAGACCAAGGATGTCAAGGTGCATTACCTCATGTAAGTGACATATATTGGAGGAATGCCTGATGCAGCGGCAGAGTAAGGAGTGTAAATGTGGAGGAGGTTGACAGCCTTGTAGGACTTACGGGGAGTGCTACAGATCAGAGGTGCAGCATGTGTAGGAGTTGGAGTGGGAGGCGGAGAAGGATCATGGGAGGGTGCAGGGAGGCAGTGCAGGATAGATGAGGAGAGAGGAGGGGGGACAGCAGGAGAGGAAAGGAAGTTGATGAGATGTGGGTAGCATTTGTCAAGGAGAATAAGGTTGGCCTGAGGGCCTTGGACTGAGATGCTCCCATTACCATACACATCAATTGTGGCCTCTGAGGATTGGAAGGAGGCCAAGAGTACACCCCAACGGGTCACACCATTGATGGTGGAAGAGGAGCAAGGAGAGAGGACTGGGACCATGTGAAGGGTCCATGGGACAGGCAAAGGCATGTATGAGCAGATGTCAGAGAGAGTTAACCTTGAGTAGGCTCAGATGTACTTGTCAGCAATAGGGTGGGTCGCATTGGAGGGCAGGGTGCCCTCATTTGACTGTTTGCAAGCAGGTGTCGTGAGTAGGGCACGATGGTCTGAACAGTAGAAGTCAGGGAAGATAGACCATGAAGAGCAGCATGGAGTGTGAGGGAATGGGGCTTGAAACCAGACGGAACAAGAGCACACAGGTAGGAGGTGGGTGTCAAGGCAAATTCCACAGTATGACAGCATGTTGAGTGCCATGTATATACAGAGGACGCATTAGCATGTGGTATCATTGCATGTCAGGCATGTGACGATGGAACTTGAATGGCTGGGGGAAAGTGTAGGAATGGTATGTAAGACATAAGATGAATAGACAGGGGAGAATGAGCAACAATGTCGTGACAAAATGACAATTCAAGGGGAACTTCCATGGTGTAGGGCCATATGTGCACTGTTGGCAGTAGGGATAGTGCTGTGGGCACATGGTGTTGCACTGAACATACTGGATGAGGCACATGGGTGACACTATCAACTCTGCCACACACCCCCTTGACAGGCACCCAACATGAAGGCTTCGCACACACACCATGCACATGGATATAACACACATGCATGTGCACTCGCCGGATGATGCCTCGTAATCAGGGAGATCTCCCACACCTTGGAGTTGTCCCTCGGTGACGTAGGATCCAGCTACGGACTCGTGTGGTGTGAGTTCTATTTCCTGTGCTGGGGACCCACCTCCAGTCACCAAGGTTGCGGCATGACTTGAGGCCAGCTTATCCTTTGCCCTGCGCTTAAGGTCATTCCAGTGCTTCTGGCAATCACTAGCTGTGCGCCTCACTACTCCAAGGGCACTTATTTTGTCAGCAATGGTCTGCCAGTGTGCCTGGCGTCTGGCATGTGTGGTCTTGGACCCTGCAACGATGACCATTTCCCTATCATGGTCTGACACATACTGAACAAGTGCATTCAGTTCGGCGTCTGTGAAGCTGGGCTTCCTTGATGGGCCGGACTGTGCAGCCGTGCCTGGGGCATCAGCCTGTGCCGGACGTGCACTCTTCCTCTTCCGCTTGGAAGGGGGTGGGGATCCAGAGTGTCCTACGCCGCTGTGGACACTAGGGGCAGGAGCCGTGGTGGACTCAGTACTGGGTGTGTGGGATTGCACACTCAGCATGGGAGTAGGTGCAGGCATTGGGGGTAGAGGGATAGGGTCAGGCCTGATCTGAGGTGCATGAACTAGGACCGACACAGTCTTGGCAGGGTGTATGAGAGGTGGGGTGGATGGAGCCACACCCTGCCCACGGGGGGCAGCAGATGACCTATCTGGCATAGATGCGCGTGTCCTGATGACACCAATGTGCACCGGTGCACGTGCAGTGGACCTGCTGACCTGGATGTCAGCGATGGAGTCACCCTCGGACAGGTCTGGTGCCACAATGGGCTGGTCCAACAAGGGCTGATCAGGGTTGGTATCAGCCACATGACCCTCAACCTGGGGGGGGGAGGGGGGGGCATGGGTGTCCCTGACTGGTCCTCCAGACTGGGGGGGACATGGGCACCCTGCAAGTCACAACCACGTCCCCTAGTGGATCCTCCACGGCCACCACGTGTGGCTCGGCCACCTTTGCCACCCTTACGGCTTGCACGCCTCCCAACCATGGCACTGATGTTATTGTGCGTATGGGAGTCGGTGTGCACAATTGTCCTGGGCAATTGGGTGTCAAAGGGGTTGGGTACCAGATGGTATTCGTACCCTAGTGCAGTGGCAAGGCTATATGACACCCCTGGGGAAAGATGACGGGTCACGCAACGCACAGGCACCCCAAAAAAGTTAAGGAACGTGCACGATACCCCTCCTAGACCACGTGTGCGTATAAAAATCCCTGCACTACGCTGTGGCATCCAGTAACACAAGAATGAACGTATGCGTGTCACACGCAGCCTAGATTGACCTCTGAAGAGGTACGTGACACACGGGGCAAGCACAGATGATAGATGCGTGCGCAACTCACCGTCTGCCAGGGAGAAATGCGTCAAAAAGACGGGCGTGTGCGCGTTGGCAACACCCCCGCCAAAAGAAGAATGGTACGCTGTCTGAGGAGACAGGACAACAGTAGAAGGGAACGCTGTGTGAGGAAACAGGCCCAGGAAAAAGAGCAAAAGAGAAAAAGCTGTCAGAGGTAACAGGGAGTACGACCTTTGAACGCCGTGAAGTAAATCGCGTGTCAACTGACAAGAAGTACAGAATACACCAACTCGCTCTCCACGAAAAGCACGTACAAGGAAATGGCGTTCTACATGTACCTTTTATGCAGGCCCACAGGTCCTGCGTCACTTCCGCGTGTAGGCGCTGAAGGGCCAGCCTCCAATCACACGCATTGACACTGGCTTGTGTTTCTTTCACGCGGGATGGGAAACGGCCGTGTCATGGATGCGCTTACGCGTCTGGCCCTTTGGACCAATGAGATCGCGTACGCGTGCTGACGCGCTCGCGCGGGAGGTTTATTTTTTCACGCGGGTTGGGAAACGGCCGTGCGTTGTAGATGCGCTTATGCGTCTGGCCCTTTGGACCAATGAGATCGCGTACGCATGCTGACGCGCTCGCGCGGGAGGTTTATTTTTTCACGCGGGTTGGGAAACGGCCGTGCGTTGTAGACGCGCTTACGCGTCTGGCCCTTTGGACCAATGAGATCGCGTACGCGTGCTGACGCGCTCGCGCGGGAGGTTTATTTTTCCACACGGGTTGGGAAACGGCCGTGCGTTATAGACGCGCTTACGCGCCTGGCCCTTTGGACCAATCACGCGGGTTGGGAAACGGCCGTGCGTTATAGACGCGCTTACGCGCCTGGCCCTTTGGACCAATGAAATCGCGTACGCGTGCTGACGTGCTTACGCGGCCTTTCCTCGGATTCCACGCAGACGTGCATGATTTTCACGTGCCAATTCACTCCGTATCAAGCTGGCCACGCGTTCACACACGGAAGACCACGCTCCTGCCCCGAAGGCCGGAATCCTGCCCCCCAGAGCCCCGAGCACGCTCCCACCTGCCATCTGCTGCTGCCTGACTGCCTGCTGCCCACGTGCCCTGCTGTTTGCTGCCTGCACATCAGCCAGGGGTGCAGTTGCTGTGACCACCCCTGCTGGAACCAAAGACTCCCGACAGCCGTACCATCGCTCCACAGCCCAGCCCCAGGACCCAGTTGCCCACCCACTCCTGCCTCTGGGGTTGCCATGTCAGGGAGCACAACATCTGGCACGACTGGCAACCCCCGGCCAGGGAGGCAGAGGGGCACCAGCTTCAGTGCCACCGAAGTTGGTGTCCTGGTGGAGCGAGTCCTGGGGCAGTATGATGCCCTCTACGGACGGATGCGCCTCGACAAGGAAGGACGGACCAGGATCTGGAAGGACATTGTGACTGCCATCAACGCGGAGGGGGTGGCAGTCCGAGAATTCCATCAAGTCAAGAAGCGCTGGGAGGACTACAGGTCCAGGACCCTGAACAAGGCCCGGCGCCTCGTGAAGGCAGTGGATGCCAAGGGGCGGCGGGGCCACTTGTCTCAAGATCAACTTCGGGTCCTGGAACGCATATCCCCAGCGCTCCATGTCCAGGTCCTTGGGAGGCAGACCCGTCTGGAGTCGAGCGGTGAGTGTACATGCATACTGATTGTAAGCTGTGTGTGTGGTGGTGTGCCAGGAGTGTGCATGTTGCACATGTCTTTGTGTGGCCATGTATAAATGTGTGTGTGCAGGGCTGTGAGACAAGCACATGTGTGCCCGTGATGTGTGAGACAAGGATGGTGCATGTGTGTGTGTGTGTGCTTGCAGTGCAAATGCTTGTGTGTGGGCACATGTGTTTGACTGTGCATGTGAGTTGGCATGCTTGTGGTGTGACACATGGATGTTGATTCCAGGTGCATTAGTCTGCAGCGTGTGCGTGTGTGTAGTTGTGAAGGGTGCAACAGTGTTGCAACATGGATGCAGGTGACACTGTCATGTTGGAGAGTGAATTGCAAATGTGACATGGATGTTCATCTCATGACTGACAGTTTGCGGAGTGGTACACATGCTTGGATGTTTGCTTTGCATGTGTGCATGTGTATTTGAGTCCGTGTGTATCATGTGATGTGTGGCTCACCTTTGTCTGCTCATGCTGCTGTATGTGAATGTATGTAGCGGGCTGTAGCAATATGGCTGTTGAATGACTCATGTGTGTGCGTTGAGGAGACAAGTATGACAATGCCACTCTTGTACAACTGTTATGTGTGTGAGTCAATTGTACAGTGTCCTGATGCCTGTCTCCTGTCTCTCCCTGCCTGCAGCGTCATCTGATGTGGAGGGCGGAGAAGGTGCTGTGGAGCACAGCGGCAGGGATGCCACCGCCAGCCGGAGACGCAAGGCCCGGCTCCCCTCCCCATTTGTCATCTCGTCGGGGAGTGAGGAGTCCGGTGCTGTGTCCCAGGTCGCAGCTGCCGAGGGGAGGTCCAGGAGGCGCAGGAGGAAGTTGGACTCCTCAGCAGCAGAAGGGGCAGCTGAGACCCCACAGGGTTCCGCGGCGGAAGATGGCAGGGAGTCATCCAGGTTGGTGGTGGGTTTGGTGGAGGAGGAGGCCGTGCAAGGGACTGAGATGGGGTCTGGAGGTGGGCATTCCACTGGTGCTAGTGGTGCAGCACAGGGGCAGGGACAGGAGGCAGCACAGGCCGCCGCGGAGGTGCCTGTGTGTAATCCTGTCCCCGGTCCTGTGTCTGCATCATCTTGCACCAGCAGGGTTGCCCACGTCCGGACCCATTCTCAGGGAGACCAGGCTGTGTTCCTCCATACACTGGGCCTTGTTCCGACCCCCTCCTCACCTGAACCCCCTATGCGCCAGTCGTCCTCCGTGCCATCTTCCTACCCACCTGTCACCTGGGTGCCCTGTGGAGCTGCCTCTGACGATGGGGCCAGGCTGGTGGAGGACACATCCCTGCCCCAGTCGGGAGTCGTGAGTCCAGCAGGGGTGGCCACCGCAACAACAGCACCCCAAACAATGGAGGATGTGCAGGCAGCAGGTGTCAGGGCACCGGCACCAGCACGTCAGCAGCAGGAGGAAGAAGGTGGGAGCCTTGATGGCTCGGGGCCATCACCATCAGAGGGGCAGGCATCGGCCGGAGGGCAGGAGGACCCTGGACGTCAAGTGGCTTCCGTGTGGCAGCGGTTGGGCCATGCCATAGATGCGGAGCGGCGGCGGGCGGAAGAGGCGCGACTCGCTATGGTCAGGGCGGAGAACTCCATGCCGAGGGCCCTGAGGCGGGCCGAGTGCCTCGAGGCCATCCGCAGGGAGTTGGAGGTGGGTACATCGGCGTCCCTGCGGACCCTCGGGGCTGTGGAACGGGGCCGCCTCCGGGACATCGAGCGGGAGTTCGATGATGCCCTGGCCCGGAACAACAATCAGTGAGCCGCAGGACTTGCCCGCCGCCTTTGTATATAGTTCTGTAGTTTAGTTGTAGTTAGGTTTCCTTTGTTTTAATGTTATTATTTGGTTGCCAAAGGACAATGCACCACATTTTTGTATATAGACATTTTCTTAGTTAGTGTAAATAGTTAGGTTTCATTTATTAGGGCTCATGGACCCGGATCATCATGTTGATAGTTTGAGGGATGTTAATATTTGTTTTAATTTTTCACATGAGGCAATGGCCCTCATTACGACCCTGGCGGAAATCGAAAAACGATGGCGGAAATGCAATACCGCCATCGAATAGCGCTCGGTGCGACTATGACCCGTCACCGCAAAGTACGAAGCCATTAGCGACACCGTAGTGAACGCCAACGCTAACTGCACCAAGCACGCGCGCGCGCGCCATGCCAAACCGCAAACACCACCATGGTGCAACGGTACGCCAATTCCGACCCTAGCGGACATGTACCTAACGCCATCAGGCATGGCGGAATGTACCATTCCGCCATGGCGAGAAGTACGGCATCGCGAATCAACCGTAAACGGCCCCACTGAGTGCCTGTACACCGCTCCCTGCCCACAAAGTACAACTCCCGGTAGGTGCAATGAAGTCACAATGCAACCATTGAAATGTACAAAGCACCCATGCATGCCAACGAACAAAAGCAACACAAGAGGGGCCAATGGGAGCTGCAGGTCACAGATGGCACGAATACAGAAGCCATCCCAATGGACATGACCACAGTCCCCCACCAAGAAACGCACGCAAACACAGGCACCTGTGCCCAGCAACATTCCGAAAATCACATCATTCCACCAGTCCACCTGGCTGACCGGCATCTGTTACACAAAACCCAATCCCCCGCCCCTGAGCATGACAACATTCAAACTGTCATATAGGCAGCCCCCATCCCTGACCTCACGGGCTTAGTAGGCAAACGCGCCCAGTACAGTACCACGCAACTAAACCCCGAAGCTGGAACCCAATGCAGATCTCCTCACAATACATCGCCCCCCAAATAGGCATATGCCACATCACTTGCAAAGAAAAACGCTACACGGGCCAAATCAGAATAGCAATTTATGCACATCAAAGACACCAAGCCCATACAGCCATCAGGCCATGAACTCCAAAACACTAATCACCATTGTGGGCTGCATCCGCAAGAAATGACCAGCCACTACTTGTGTGTCGCCCTGTACCCCCATGGTACACAGAGCCACATTCACGTACGAAAAGGCAACATGGAAGCGCACAGAACCGCAGGGCTGTCCCAATGGGGAGGCACTAGTCCAGCTGAAAGGCCGAAATGTTGCTCCGAGACACCAGTACTGCGTAAGGGCATGTGGGCCATTGGCGATCGTCCCATAAGATCGTAATGCTGCTCCACCGATTAACACGAAGCAGCAGGTGTCGGGAGTAAAATCCATCTGCAGGAGTGGCATACAGATGGCAGTGGCAAAAGGGGAGGAGATACCTGTCAACCAAAAGAAAAGAAAAAGAACAGAATGGCCATCAGAACTACATTCGAACAACTCACTTCAATGATCACACGAAATCCACAGCCATATGCATGCTAGCCCACTCAAAAGGATCATCACCACCCCAAAACCACTTGCGACTCATAACCATCTATATCGAGGTGCAAACACCATCACAAACGAGTGTACCTGTGCATGCGTCTGTCAAAACAGAATCCATCAGATGGGAATGTCAACGTGCATGGACACAAGTGTCTGAGGGCGCCTCGAGACAGGGAGGGCTCAACAAGGCCAGATAGACGATGGTCCCACTATGGCAGGCCTGCATCACATAGCGTAGGGGAGGCGGATAGATCCCAAGAAGCCCTGTACATTGTCTGTATCAAATCACCTGCCCATGCATCCATTCATCATTCCCTCATCCCGGGATCAAAACGCCTGAATATTTACTCACATGACATTAGAAACATCCATTGAGTCTGTGCGTTATGCAGCCTGCAAAATCCACAGTGCCCCAGCCCGTAATTCAAGTGTTGTGAAGTAACATGTATTTGGGAACGGCCGGCCTCATCGGCCACGTAGCTAATGCGCATCCCAAACTATTCATATCAGTCATTGCTCCCTCGCCATGGGCCCTGTCTCAAGGACATTGAACAATAGAACGTTATATTTGCAGTCAGACCTGTGGGCATCTCCTCGCCGCCAGCTGATAACCGAAAGCGCCGCCCTTCGAATTCCTCATTTGCAACATCACGTCGAGAAGGCATCTGTGGCCGTTTGAAATCACTAATTATTCCATCGAGTGCGGCTGTGTGTGAAAATGGCAACTGCCTTCACCCACGAATGGGACGCCCCGCCCGTCGTTGCAACTCGGTACAGTGATGCATGAGGGCCCACCGTTACTCGAGTACTACGTTCCACTGACCCTTCACAAGTCTGTTCGCGACTGCACAGATAGAATGGGAAACAATGGGACCATAGCCGAATGAACATAACAACCAATCCAAAACGCCCATCGGGTACAAATACATGATAGCAATAGCAAGATACCATTCCCCGGATTGCAGCGTTGTGCGCGTGACGTGCTCGGCCAAAGGGGAGAGCAGTTTGCACAGGTGGAATGAATCACCACAGGTGGAGGCCATACAGCCTGAAAACACATGAATTGCACAGCCAGTCTCCTCCCACAACCACACCGAAATGCTACCGGCAGGACTCACGATGTTGGCCCTGGGGGACCTGATAGCACTGCAAGTGCTCCAACTCCAAGAGGAAGACGAACACCAACTACAACCGGCCGCACGGAGGAGACGCAGGAGGAGGAGGAGGGCAAGGCAGGGCCAGCAAGGCCCACCAGCACAGCCACTACCACCACGCAGGCAGCCCGCAATCCCACGCCTCCGAGCACATCCGTTCAACCTCACTGATGAGCAGATCCACACCCTCTACCGTTTGGACCGGGACACCATAGCCGCCATTGTGGACATGACACATGCTGACCTTGTCAGCATGATAGATAGCCCAACCGCCATCCCACCCCTACTGAAGGTGGTGTCTGTACTACACTTCCTGGCCACAGGCACCTACCAGCACACAGTCGGACAGTTGCATGGCATTTCTCAGCCACTGTTCTCACGGACACTATTGCAAGTGCTCGATGCCCTCCTGCAGCACGCAGACGACTACATCTCCCTACCACGCTCGGAGCAGGAAATTACAAACACGAAAGTGGGATTCCATGCACTTGCCGGCATACCGGGTTGCATTGGTGCCATCGACTGCACCCATGTGGAATTGGTCGTCCCACATGCCATGGAGGCCCAGTACCGCAACCGAAAACAATTCCATTCCCTGAATGTACAAATGGTGTGTGACTCCAACAGGATCATTACACATTGTTGTGCCCGATTCCCTGGATCAACCCATGATTCTATGGTCTTGAGGAACTCTACAATACCACGCTACATGGAGCGACACGCAGGGAACAGATCCTGGCTACTCGGTGAGTCTCATTATATGCATGATGATGTGGGGTATGTGAATTGGCAATGACCTGGCAGGAAGGGGGGGGGTGTGCGTACGTATCAATGGCATTCCACATCATACGTTTCTCGTCCACATACAGGTGATGCTGGATATCCACTGAAGAGATGGCTCCTCACACCAGTCCGGAACCCACGGGACCAGCATGAGGAGGACTACAACCATGCCCACTCACGTACCCGTGTAGTCATAGAACAGGCATTCGGCCTACTGAAGGGCCGTTTCCGCTGCCTCAGCAGGTCTGGCGGGGCACTCCTGTACCGCCATGAGAAGGTTGCAAAGATGGTGATGGCATGTGTCATGCTCCACAACATGTGCGTACGTAGAAATGTGCCCATGCCCCCTGACGCAGAACTGCAAGCACCTGATGATGGTCATGATGAGGGTGGGGATGTGGCAGCACCTCATGGAGTCTGCGAGGCACCGGAGGCCCGTGACATTCGTCAGCATCTCATTGATGTATGCTTCTAGCACTCACGCCTGGTGGCTGATACATGGACACGGGACTCGTGGCACTGCGTGTGTCTGGGACATGCACAATATGGACTGTACGCCTATGATGGCCTAGTACACAAAGATCAATGTCCACACATCTCATTGGTTGATCGTGCACTTTTTATGGCATATGTGATGTCATGTTGAACACCCTATCGACCCGCCACCCAAGTGAGCCCAACACATCCCCTCCACCCCCCTACCTCCCCCCCGAACACCAGTGTCCAAAGATGCTCATTGTCAGTGGGCTGTCGCTATTGCAAGCCCCCTCTGCGGGTATCAGGGGCACCCCTGCCTGTGGAGCGCAGGTTCCTTCCAGATCTACGTTGGGGGCTGCCCTGGACGGAGCTTGCAACGGATGATGTGTCTGCCTGCTCACGTCCATGCATGTCCCTAAGGGTTTGCGAGAGCTCAGTGAGCACACGGCGCACTGCGGCAAGTTCGGCACATACGTCCTTGGCCGTCGCATGCAGTTCCCCCCTGAGGCTCTCGGTGCTTCTCTCCATTTGGACTCTCAGGCTCTCGGTGCTACTCTCCATTTGGACTCTCAGGCTCTCGGTGCTACTCTCGATTTGTGCCCTAAGTGTCTCAGTTGATGTTTCTATGTCTGCCTTAGTGCCCCCACATTCATCAGCATGGTCCTTGAGGAGCGTGGCCAGTTGCTGCTGTTGTTCGATCAACTGGTCGAGGGACTGTTGCCTCTGCTGGGCCAAGGCCATTTGCGGGGGTGTCACAGAGGGGCTGTTGTCCTCATGTTGCATTGCCACAGGGCTTGTGGGGGATGGCCAGTCGTCGTCTTGTGGGTGCCCCTGCGTGGTATCCTCATGTTGTACGGGATGGGACAGACAGGGGGATTGGGACAGGTCATGGATGGATCTGACTTCGGCATCCCCGTTTTCTGTGTCGGAGCATGCTGCCATCAATGGGGTGTCACCTATGGTGCTGCTGCCACCGGAGGCAGTGCCTTCTGTGGCATCCATTGGGGGGACCTGTGGTGGTGGTGTTGTGGGCATGCTGGCTGCTGGGGTGCCTGTTGATGTTCCCTCCTCTGTGCTGCCACCTGATTTGTGCTGCTGCCGTGTCTTGATGCGTGCAGCTGAGGTGGAGGGTCTCTGGCCGTTGGTCTTGGCCCTCTTTGCAGGTGTGCTGGTAGGGGTGTCCTGTAGCTCGTCGTTTGGATCGGACCCTGTGGTGGAGTAGAGGAGGGCGAGGGTTATTGATGGGTCTGTGGGAATTGGAATGGCATTGTATCACATGCATTGGGGTGGTACCTGAGGGTGATTTGGGTCGGGGCCTTGGAGGTGCTTTGATTTGTGTGTGGAGTGAGGGTGCAGTTGTTTGGCAGCCTGCAGTTAGGGTGTGCCTGCTGCACGTGTAGTGCGTGTATTAGGGGTTTTTAATTATTTATGTATTTATTGTGGGTTTTAACGTGCGCTATCAGGCCGATGTGTGTGGGCGTTCTCCTGGACATGTGTTTCTGTTGCACTATGTGGACGCATGGTACTTCACATGGATGGACTGTGTGGATTTGGCATTGTTTTATCTGGCCCACCTACCTGAATCTTCGGATGTCTGCACTCCTTTCTCCATCCCTCCGACTCCCTCTATGCTCTCCATTCCGATGGTGGAGGCACAGATTTCTTCCCAGGGGGTCAACTTGATGGGTGATTCAGGACCTCCCCCGGTGGCTGTGGCAATGTTGCGGTTGGCAGAGAGTATGCTGCGGACGCGTATCCGCAGGTCGTCCCATCGCTTGCGGCATTGCTGTGGGGTGCGGGGTGCGGTCCCCACCGCACTTACCCGCTGTGCCACCAGAGCCCATATGGCCTTCTTGTTTGCAAGTGCCGTCCTGGTCATTTGCGTGCAGAAGACGACGGCAGCATTCTCCTGGAGGGTCTCTGTTAGCACGGTGAGTTCCTCACGGGAGAAGTGGACCTGCCGCTTGCGGTCGCACGCTTTCTTCGCTGCTTTTCCCATTATTCTTGGTTTCGCTAGGGTGGTTGACGGGTTGGGGTGTGTTTCAGGGTAGTGATTTTAGTGGTTGTGTGGTTTTAGTGTATTTATAGGTGTACGCCGGGTTGTTTCCCGTTCCGGGCCCATGTTTTAACTTCCGTTTCCGTATATTTCCGGCCACCGTACTTTCCGGTAGGCGCACACTGCGGTGACCGCTAAGAGGGGTGGCGGTATTGCACCTGGGGCGCCGTACGGCGGCGGTGTGGGCCGTTTTGGGGTCATTTCCGCCATCGCGGACTTTGCACTTCCGCCATGCCGTGGTGCTCGTGCCCGATGGGTCGGAATGGGCCGCACTTTGCTCCTTCGTGCAATGGCGGAAACGCTATTTACGCTGTGGCGCTCCGGTCAGTCGCTTTCCGCCAGGGTCGTAATGAGGGCCAATGTGTTTCTTCTTTCATTTGTACTTGGATTTAATTTTGGACTTTGACTTTGGACCCCTATTTTACTTTTTTTTTGTTAATTAGTGTTCCTGATTTTTTTGGTTGTACTTTTTTATTATTTAGTTTGCATTGCATGTTTATTGTTATTTTTTATTTTTACCATCCTTGTTTATTTTTAATACATTTTCATTTGATCCTTCAATGTGTTGTATCATCTCATTGCTTTCATGCATGACATGTGGGGTGTTTGGACATTCACTTGCAACATCTGTGTGTGACAGACATGTGTTCATTCATATGATTTACATTGGGTGTGTCACATGTCATTGTGTTTGATATGTGGGTGGATGGGATAGTTGTTTGGGAATTCTTGCAGGGCAGACTGTCCATTACGGTCATGATTGTGTGGGGTTGTGACCCAGGTGAAGGTGGACATGGATGGTACATGGGTGGGGGCCTTCTGGTAGGTGCCCCTGACTGCTGGGGGGTGGGGGTGGTGGTAGACATGGGTGGGGGCCTGCTGGAAGGTGCCCCTGACTGCTGGGGGGGGTGGGGGTGGTGGTAGACATGGGTGGGGGCCTGCTGGAAGGTGCCCCTGAATGCTGGGGGGTGGGGGTGGTGGTAGACATGGGTGGGGGCCTGCTGGAAGGTGCCCCTGACTGCTGGGGGGTGGGGGTGGTGGTAGACATGGGTGGGGGCTTTCTGGCAGGTGCCCCTGACTGCGGGGGGGTGGGGGTGGTGGTAGACATGGGTGGGGGCCTGCTGGAAGGTGCCCCTGACTGCTGGGGGGTGGGGGTGGTGGTAGACATGGGTGGGGGCCTGCTGGAAGGTGCCCCTGACTGCTGGGGGGTGGGGGTGGTGGTAGACATGGGTGGGGGCCTTCTGGCAGGTGCCCCTGACTGCTGGGGGGTGGGGGTGGTGGTAGACATGGGTGGGGGCCTGCTGGAAGGTGCCCCTGACTGCTGGGGGGTGGGGGTGGTGGTAGACATGGGTGGGGGCCTTCTGGCAGGTGCCCCTGACTGCGGGGGGGGTGGGGGTGGTGGTAGACATGGGTGGGGGCCTGCTGGAAGGTGCCCCTGACTGCTGGGGGGGTGGGGGTGGTGGTAGACATGGGTGGGGGCCTGCTGGAAGGTGCCCCTGACTGCTGGGGGGTGGGGGTGTTGGTAGACATGGGTGGGGGCCTTCTGGCAGGTGCCCCTGACTGCTGGGGGGTGGGGGTGGTGGTAGACATGGGTGGGGGCCTGCTGGAAGGTGCCCCTGACTGCTGGGGGGTGGGGGTGGTGGTAGACATGGGTGGGGGCCTTCTGGCAGGTGCCCCTGACTGCTGGGGGGTGGGGGTGGTGGTAGACATGGGTGGGGGCCTGCTGGAAGGTGCCCCTGACTGCTGGGGGGTGGGGGTGGTGGTAGACATGGGTGGGGGCCTTCTGGCAGGTGCCCCTGACTGCGGGGGGGGGTGGGGGTGGTGGTAGACATGGGTGGGGGCCTGCTGGAAGGTGCCCCTGACTGCTGGGGGGTGGGGGTGGTGGTAGACATGGGTGGGGGCCTGGTGGAAGGTGCCCCTGACTGCTGGGGGGTGGGGGTGGTGGTAGACATGGGTGGGGGCCTTCTGGCAGGTGCCCCTGACTGCTGGGGGGTGGGGGTGGTGGTAGACATGGGTGGGGGCCTGCTGGAAGGTGCCCCTGACTGCTGGGGGGTGGGGGTGGTGGTAGACATGGGTGGGGGCCTTCTGGCAGGTGCCCCTGACTGCTGGGGGGTGGGGGTGGTGGTAGACATGGGTGGGGGCCTGCTGGAAGGTGCCCCTGACTGCTGGGGGGGTGGGGGTGGTGGTAGACATGGGTGGGGGCCTGCTGGAAGGTGCCCCTGACTGCTGGGGGGGTGGGGGTGGTGGTAGACATGGGTGGGGGCCTGCTGGAAGGTGCCCCTGACTGCTGGGGGGTGGGGGTGGTGGTAGACATGGGTGGGGGCCTGCTGGAAGGTGCCCCTGACTGCTGGGGGGGTGGTGGTGGTGGTAGACATGGGTGGGGGCCTGCTGGAAGGTGCCCCTGACTGCTGGGGGGGTGGGGGTGGTGGTAGACATGGGTGGGGGCCTGCTGGAAGGTGCCCCTGACTGCTGGGGGTGGTGGGAGGCATGAGCAGGTGTGCAGGGTAGTCCCCTGTGGTGTGGGTTGCATGCAGGGGACGTGGAGGGTGTGAATGGAACACCTGTGAGGACCCACCCAGCAGAGCCGCGTGTGAAACTTCCCGCGCACCCCTGTAAATGACGTACCCTAGTTTTTCGCGTGTAGGATTTCACGCGCACCCCTGGAATTCCTGTAGCCTAGCTTTTCGCGTGTGAAACTTCCCGCGCACCCCTGTAATTGACGTACCCTGGCTTTTCGCGTGTGGAACTTCACACGCACCCCTGAAATCGACGTGGCCAGGGCAATCGCGTGTGGGACTTCCCCGCACCCCGGGATACATGTACCCAGGGCAATCGCGCGAGTGACTTCTCGCGCAACCCGTTGTACACACACGCGCACATTTTTGAACAGTGGGTGTCCGTGTTAATGGCGTACACCTTTGCACCTCATTTGTCCTTTGGGGTCACGGTATGGCCCATTGCTGTATGTGGGTGGTATTTGTTGGCGCAGGTTTTGGCGCACTTTCGTTAAGTGCGTCGGGACGCTACCGCCTGCTTACTTGTGGCGTACGTTTTTGGGCCTGTGCGCTGCTTTGATCGAGCGCTGTTTTGCCCTGTTCGAATCCATGAATACGTGTTGCCGGAGAGCGTGTGGGCGTTCCGCGCACTTGCCTCCTGTACTTCCCCGTGCCGCCCACATTCTTCCCCATTCCGAGTGTTGTGCCCCATTTTATTCCCCATTCCGAGTGTCCCGCCCTGTGTTCCGCCTACTTTAGAGCTGTGCGCTGCGCTCGGAGTGATAGCGCAGTGGCCGTGGCGCACGCCGTTGGTTGACCTGTGCGCCGGCGTGCGCCGCGCACTTTTTCAGCGCACGTCCTATGCTTTTCTTACGCACGGACTTCCATGAATCGACGTGCGCTGGTTTCCCTGCGCTTTTCGCTATTTTTCGGCGCACGTATAGGCCCCTCTGCGCCGGAATTTTCGGCGCACATTTATTCCATGAATCGGCCTTTGAGTCTCTTTTTTTGCCTTTTTCTAAGAGATCTAGTTAAGGTGCCAACCCTGATCGTATCTGTTGGTATTCGTTTTTGCCTTTCTTTTTTGCTCCTTTTTGTTTGGGGTTTACAGAACCCAAACAGCTCAGGAGCTCAAGGGGGCAATGCAGAGAAGCTACAGAAGCCAAATTCCCCTTCGGAGCTGACTCCGGCATAGTCTGCCCCGTATCCAGGGATATAGGACACATTTAGTCCTTGTTATTATGGCACGATTTGAGGTACCTCTATTCTAATGTCAAGAAGGGGCTCTGTTTTTGATTTATTTGAGAGCCCATTCGTTTCCCCAAGTAGGCCAGTGTGCTCATTTGATTTCCAGGGCATCGCGATTCCGCTCTTTGCATATCTGAGTGCCTGGGTTGAGGAGACTGACAGTCGTTTGTAGGCTTGGTTCCAGTGGGAAATGTGTCCGCAGTTGCTGTATTTGGAAAATTGGCACCAGTTGCTGAGCCCTCTTATGTAATCTGTTCTGGCTTTTCACTGGCAGTTCCAATTGCTGCTACTCTGCCTTGGTCCAGACGTTTACCAATGAAGAGGTTGGCGGAAAATCTTCCATATAAGCCAAGCTTAAGTCAGCTGGTTCACTCACACACTCTCCATGTCCGAATACACTTCCACGATGCTGTGATCCAAACTTTTTTCACAGATTTTCAGGTGGGTTTTACAAACTTGTCAATTAGGCCCTTTAGCCCTTCTGCTGAGCCCTGTGTTTGCTTATTTGACTTCTTCTTTGCCTTCTTTGCTGGCTTTTTGTTTGCGTGTTTAGCAGGGGTTAGATTTGGCGGGTTGGTAGTTACAACCTCCTCAATTGTAAGGGACTGGCTTTGGTTTTGTCTGCAAACATCCTCCTCTATTGTATGGGGGAGACTGACTACACCATTGGTTCCTCATGAAACTTTGCGAGCCGTTTCACCCTCGTTTTGGGAGAATCGTCTGATTTTTTAGATGCTTTGATTTTAAACTGACCCATTTTGTTTCCATCCCTGCTGTATTTACTGCCTTGTTCTCTGTTTTCCGTTGCTCGGTTCTGTCGGTTTCCTTCTTTTTTGGGAGAGGGGCTCAAGGCCAGAACTAGTACAGGCTTCTTGATCCTCACTCCTCCTGACTTTGGGACCCCTACTTTGCCAGAATGTTCATCTTGGCATTGAACCCTTCCATGGATGAAACCCTCCAGAAATGCCAATTTGGAGGACATTTTAGTTAGGAGGGCACGTTGTTTGTGGTATACCTCAGAGATTGAATCTTATGAATTCCCCATCCGGGAAAGGGTAAAGTTCAGAGCATGAAGGACAGAGCCCGACTTGCTGGGTACGTCGTGTATGGTAGTATGCATGTGGATGGATCCCTCTTCATTTTTAGAGGAATCCTACAGTGCAAGGTCCAGAGGTGAAGGCATTTGCTTAGGGTCCAAGGACTGTAAGGTAAACAACATTGGGGATTGGGGACACGTTGGGGACACGTTTTTATCCATCACAAATTGAGGCCCTGGAGAAAAAGAAATATGCTGTGTTTCCAAGATTGGCTCAATTTGTTGTGGCAAAGCATTATTTTCTGGATGATCACTTCTTGCACTGACTCTGCGGGGGTCTCTATCATATTTTTGTTCGTAATAATACAGGATAGTTCTAGGAACGCAGTGTCTGTCAAAGGGGGGAGCACTAGAAACGCAGGAGGGCTTTGTTTCTGAAAGTCTGCCTCCTGATCAGTTATTCCAATGTGTGCCACCAGGTTTTCTTACTTAGGAGCTGGATGTGAAGAGTAACTTGTAGAGATCAAAGAACAGACACTTGAGGAACTCATCTGATAGAGGGGTTCAAGAGGATGTTGTGGCATGCCAGGAGGAGAAAAACTGACATTTCAGTAAGTAGGTAGCAATACACGCTTGGGCACTGCCCTGCAAGCCGTGGTCCACCAGTCAAAAAGGAAGAAGTTGGCAACAGTGCAGAAGGCATCAGAAATCCGAGAGACTGGTGGGAGTGGTGAGGAGGTTTGAAGCATGGGCGAGTGCTGTTTCACTGTGGAATTCAAATGGGATTTGGGTGTTAATGTGTTAAGGTGAGGGTGCTGCTGAGTCCATGCATCCCAATTTATGATGATGCAGAGGAGCACCATGTGCTCATGAAATCTGAAATAGCTGAGAAGTGGGGCATGATGTGTTAAGCAGAGTTTATGGCATCAGCTGTTATGTATTTACCATTATCCCCCCAGCCTCCGCTGTGGGAGATCTTTGCACCACTCCTTAAAGGGTATATACTCATTTGTGACAGGCTGGGCGGATTGAGCAAGTCAGTACGGCGGAAGAAAATACAAATAAACGCTCACTTCTGTTTACAACCTTCATATCGATGCAAGGAGCGCTAGCTACGCTAAGAGTACAAGAACCGTTTAGCAGGCACAGCGTACCCGTGTGACTCACTTTACTCACCAGCAAGTGCTCCCTTCTCTCCCCTGGCTGCCGTACATTGCCTCTTTGACAACACCAGCTCAAGCTGTCCCCGGGGTGATGTAACTTTTGTTTCATAGAGCAGTGCTGGGAACCAGCAGGAAACACAGTAAACACACTTGCAGCAATCTGCTTTGCTGTGGCTCCAGGTTTTAGCATGGTTGCTCTGCCTTCACACAGATGGAAGTTGTAGAAATACTCAGTTTTGGACTGTCAGTGTAGCGCTCCAGTAACAGTAAACACAGTCGAAGCACTCCCTGGTCTAACTGTTTTAAATTGTTGTCTCCATTGATCATTTTGTTACTTAAGTTCCTATTTTCAGAACCTTGATTGACATTCTTTTACTTTGACACCACTGTACTATTGTCTGCGTTGTATCTTTTTCAGCTCACACCCCTCCTGAAGATAAAGCCCATTCTCAGGCCACATCAGCAAACGAGGTGAAGGTGCAGGACCTATAAGGCTGTGCCCGTTTCACCTTTAGGATTTGGATCACTGCTGGTTTAGTAGCAATGTCGGGCCAAGTAGACAGTTTAGCTGGTACTCATACCTGTACTCATGCAGAGCAGGAGTAATTTCTTCACAGCCATGATGAGCCATGGCACAGTCGGTATCATAAATGCAGCTTGTATGTTAGTTACTGCCACATACCATGAAATGATATATATATAGGTCATTTGTAACACACCTGTACACAAGTGTTTCTATGAATAACTCCCTCAACTCTCAGCCTTTCAAGTTATCAAGGTCCCCCAGACCATTCTTGCCACCCCAATTTCCAGTCTTCTACTGCTCTACTAAAGATCAGTGGCACTCTCCCCAACACACTTACACACCCCCTTCTTATTTTCGTCAATCTCTTCTTGACCCCCAATACCGTAGTAGGAACAGCACTCGTCCTTTGGTCGGCTGACAATTCCCAGGCTTCTTTCGACCCATTGTCACCCAGGATCGCTTAAGGTGCCGACACCCCTGCCTTGCATCTACTGCTCTCACATGTTCAACATCTTCCGGTTCACTGCAATCTTCCTAACCTACAATAGGTTGCCTGCTGTTCTACTCTGTCAATACTTCTGATGTGGGGGGTGGTATAAGGGTAAATACATAACAGCTGATGTATAAACTCTGCTTAACACATCATGTCTCACTTCTCCCTATTTCAGATTTCATGAGCACAAGGTGCTCAGCTTCATCGTCATAAATTGGGATGCATGGACTCAGCAGCACCCTCACCCTAACACATTAACACCCGAATCCCATTTGAATTCCACAGTGAAACAGCACTAGCCCATGCTTCAAACCTCCTCACCACTCCCACCGTGTCTCTCGGATTTCTGATGCCTTCTGCACTGTTGCCAACGTCTTCCTTTTTTACTTTAGCACCTCGGCTTGCAGGGCAGTGCCCAAGAGTGTATTGCTACCTACTTACTGAAATGCCCGTTCTTCTCTTTCCTAGCATGCCACAACATCCCCTTGATCCCCTCTATCAGATGAGCTCCTCAAGTCTCTATTCTTTGAGCTCTACAAGTTCCTCTTTACATCCAGCTCCTAAGCAAGCATATCTCCTGCTGTGGGTTTCCTTACCAGCTCTTCTCCAAATACTTTTCTTGTTCCCTCCTTTACCCAGAACTTCCCACAGCACTGATTACCTGTGTAAAATTCACCATTCCACCCGATACTCAATTTCTCCAAAACTCAGGTCATCCCCACCAGCGCCTTTGCTCAAATTCTCATCTCTTTCCCTCCACCATGACAGGTTCACATTCCCCATGACTCGGAACCCAGAGTGACCTTTCTGACTCCAATAGGAAAACAGGTGGATTCTGGCTGGGCACACTGTTTTATGCCCTGAATGAGGCAGGAGGTTGAAACATGTTTAGGTACGAGTTCTGTCAGCAGGTGGAGCACCTTGATGAGAAAGCACTGGGACAAGGAACTGCTACTTTATTTTATTTTATTGTTTGCTTGTTAGGCGCTTATACAGCAAATTATGTCTGTTTAAAAGCACTCACAGGGCAACAGAGGGGGTGGGGGATATGGGATTGAAGTACATTAAAAACACAAATATAAATATAGTGGGGAAGGAACGGTCGAACCTACGATGCCTTGTGAATATTCAGACCGTGCAAGTGCAGGAAGAGGGCAGCGGAGTAGGTGCTGGGGTGTGCGTGCTCGTGGGTGTCTATATGGAGGTAATGCAGACTCCCGTGCATAACAGCAGCAGAGGAAACATTACCCTGTGCAAAAAACAACACCAGAGGAATCACTATCCCGTGCAAAAAGCACAAGTTATGTGATTCATCTGATGGTACCATCACTCCTTTACCGGCGGTGACCTCCTCCCATGTGGCCAGGAGACGGCTGTCGCTACCTGAACCTGACCCCGGGGGTGGTTATATGAGGGAGGATCACATGGGGGGAGATAGCCTCCAGGAGAGGGTTATAGTATCATCGAGTGAGACATGGTATCCCCTTTCCATTCTAAAGCTACATCTCCAATTCCCCATAGCCTATTGTAACACCTTCCCTCTTTGCCCCATGGAGAGTAGTACAAATCATGTTACACCCCAAAGGCCAACTCTCACAATCTAAAGGGCCTTGTAAAATTACAAAACACTTTTTCCAACTCCACCTACTCTTCTTCCAAACGTAGTTTGCCTTTAAAGCTCATTGCAAACATTCCTACAGTGCATTCAGGAAGGCACCACTATTCCCACAACACTGGGATGAGGAAGAGGAGCAGAGTAATGCAGAGCACAGGTATTCACGTGCACAGGCAGCGCTCTAGTGGCAGCAAGCGCACACCTGAGTCCTGTAAGGAAGGCATGGCTTCAAAGTAAGACAGACACAAGTGATCACAGTTCAAGTTTGTTTATTAAACTGTACAAAATGTGTGAGATAAATGCTTAATCTAAACCTAAATCAAAGATGGGAGCAAGCTACAACCATCAAACAATAATAATACAGTCCTAGTGGAGTCTAGTCAAATAAAAAGGGCCTATACTAAAATTATAAAAAACTATTGCCAATCATTACCGCTATGCTACAAAATAGTATGGGATAATGTTCACAAGAAAAGTAAGAGTGTTCACAAAATGATAAGTTAGCATGCCAAAGCCGGGTTCTCCCTTCCCCACGTTTTTAGCACAGGACAAGGTGGGACTCTTGAGCACAGCACACTTTAGGGGCTTTCCAGTAGGAGCTTACAATTCCTTTCCACAATATCAGGGCTTTCTGTACCCAAGTCTAGCACAGGCAAAGTCTCTTGCTTCAAAGGGCTTGATAGTTAATCACAAAATAAAAGTTCCTTCTGTTAATCTTCACGTCAGGCGATTATTCTTCACCCTTGGATCTCCCTCAGCCGGGAACTGATCCTTTTCTCAACGTTAGCCTCCCTTGATCAGGCTCAGACCATCAAATCACTGTGGCATCCCTCAATCGGGTTCATGCTTGTCATCACAATGTTCACGGGTATCTTACTACTTACCCCAATTTGCGGGCATCCCACAGTCGGGTTCATGTTTTCCAATTATAACAGTTCACTTCATTTTCACAACGTGTCAAAGACTTTCGACTGTACGAGGGATTTGGCTTGACCCTTGTATCACCACTTTGACACTTCACCCTGGCCTCTTGGTCTCTGTAGTTTCACTAACCAAAAGGTTCTTAGTTCAATACGTTCTCTTTCTTTCAGGAGAGGGGTACCAGCTAGAGTCTTTTGAACGAGCACCCACGTGGCGCCGGATCACTCTATTGCTGGTACCGATTTCACTCACAAAAGACCTCTGTCTATTATCTTCACGTACAATGTTACCAATGCAACCTTGAGTCGAACAGAGTCTGGTCTACGTCTCACTGGCTGTGCTATAACAGTTGGCTTTTCCTTCGGTGCTGGAGTCAAGGACGGTACCACGATGGCAACCACTTCTCCCCACCCTGGCAATTAGTGCGAAAGGTTTCCATGTACCGCTGACATCCGACACTACTTGCCAGCTGTGATTCCCAGTCTCATGTCTCCTTTCACGGAGGCATTGCAGGTCTGGGTTGAAAAGGGCAAGGATAATTCCCTCTTGGTCATCCTTTCAGATCTCTAAGCCTTTCCCCTCTGTTTTAAATGCCGTCCTGGAATGTCTGCTTCCTCGTGCATTCGGCCTTCCTCAAGTGTGCTCTCATGCTCCGCCATTTATCCCAGTGGGGAAGGGAAAGGGCAGTCAGGTGTGTATATTGCCTGACTCTGCCTGACCCTTGTGTTGGGACAGGTCAGGTAAACAGCTCAGGTGTTAGTCCATTGTCTTTCGCAGTGTGAGAAATTGTTCGGGTTGGAAAAGGGGGCAGGGTAGAGTTTCTATGTATCCTATGGGGTAGGATGGGGAAAAGGTGTCATAAGGAAGGTGATCCCGCATCTCACCCTTCAGTGTCTCACTTTCACACCCCGAAACCCCTCCCCAACCCCATCCAAGTGATCCTCCCGCAATGGTCCACCCCCAGGAACTGGATCCAATAGCGATGGCCGTGTCCTGGCCACATGGAAGACAGATACTTGGGGCCTAGCAGGCGAGACACCTTTAGGTTTCTCACAGTCCTGGACATTTAAATCACTGAAGCAAGAAACACAAGCAGGCTGCAGGCAGGAGGGAGTTGCTTGTCTCAGTGCAAAGTGAGATCTGGAAGGAAGTTGGTGAAGCAAACCTATTCAGGAACCTGATGGCAGAAGGTTTCTGAAAGCAGATGAAACAGCCAGAATGCCAAAAGCCAGTGGAGGGCTCCTGGACACTTGCTGGGGTTGGAGCACAGCTCACTGGAATCCCAAGCGAAGCAGACAAGCCCAGCAGAAGCTTCAGGAAGCATGTCACAAGCAGAAAGCAGCAGGAGACCATCAACAACAGACCGTAGAAGAAACGAGATGCCATCAAGAACCGGCGCATCCATAAAGGGACAGAGAAAACCAGGGTGTATTGGCGGCTGCACCAAACTTAAATTACTTATAGCGAAACCAAGAAAGAGAGAAAAGGAACGGTTTCTAAAACCAGAGAAAGACTGAAGGAGCAGTTTTCTAAGAGATACTTTCAAGTTCGTCAATGGATACTGCAAGCATATAAGAGACAAAGAGACCATATATAAGAAACCAATTATGTTAGCCAAGGAGGCTAAAAAGCGGAACCATCAAAAGGTGGAAGAGTGGGCAGGAGTTCACATATGAAATGCCCTGGCAGGAGAATATACCAGGTATCCGAATCACACATAAGAAGGAAGACAACCAGTTTGAAGAGAACTTTTGTTGTTGACCCAAAGGAACGCCAAGAACTGTTCTTCGCACCTGGGAAAGACGGTCTGACCGATCAGAATCCACCTTTCCTGGGCGAGATTCTGCCTTCACCGCCCGCAGATTCGGTCCCATATCATTTAATGGCGCCGTCATCCCACCTAGTCCATCTTCCATTTTAAGGGTGGCCGCCATTTTTTATGTAATTTGTTTTCTTGGTCAGGAGATGCGCTCACGCAGAGTGCATCCCCAATCAGGCACAAAATAACACAAAAAAAGCTATCCGTACGCTGGTTTAACAGGCTACAGCTCGGGTCTACAAAGCTCAGGCTGGTGGGCTGTTAAACACCACGTCCGCCCCGGCGGCACAGTGTCAAAAATATATGCGTAACCCAAAGAAAAGTGATGAAGAATACAGGGGAAGGGAAGAACGCTCTCGAGCAAGGATGCCCATACTTGAAAGACTACTTTTTGAGGGAGTTATACATTTTTCCTTTTTTTGAACATTTATAAATCACTCAATGCCAAAGACATCCTTTTCACCTTAGAATTCATTTGTGAGTATGAGGTAGAGTGTGAGGGTCAGAATAATACTTTGGACAAAGGATGTTTTTTTTTGTTGAACTTCTGACACTGACAGACACTTAGTTTTGAGTTTAGGTAAGGAAACTCTGCTAGTGCAGGGACAGCAAGGCCTTTTCCAAACTTAGTTGGTATTATAACAAAAGTCTTCAACCAAACTCCTGTCTAACTTGTGTTCCAGTATCATTCCTGACTCCTCAGTTATCACAATCCTATGGAAAAGAAAGTTCATCTATCACTTTTGTCATAAGAAAAGCGACAGGTCATGCTATCAAATGTTTATACAAAGACAGGAAATGTAGAATGTGGGCTTAATTCACTGGATTGATTACTCAATATTGTATCAATCCGTTGATTTGTAAACACATTTATCATAATTTCCTCCATTTTTTCTTTAATGCCATATCTTCTTTAGCTGAGGGTTAAGGTATGGAAGGGCACACCCTGCAGACTTTACCACCACCACATCCTTCTCTTTACCCCACCTCCTCTGTCACAACAAGCTCCTTCCATGTTCAGCTCTTTCACACCCCTCCACAGAGCCCATTACCACACCTTCTCTTTACCCCACCTCCTCGGTCTCGACCAGCTCCCTCCATGTTCACCTCTTTCCCACCCCTCTTACCTCACCTCCTCTGTCACTACCCACTCCCGCAATGGTCATGACAAGAACATTTAAAAAGTGGACAATAACATTAATTCCAGCATAAAACTGGAATAGAGGTGTTCACCCCACTAATTAATCACCTCTGTTCCAGGACGCAGTTTACACAAAAAGTCAGGGAAAAAGATTTAACACATTTGGAGTTACTAAAAATTTATTTTTACAGTGAACACAGTGACATATTGGCTGAAGCTCAATATTAATTTCATCAGCATTTCACTTAGTGTATGAATCCCGGTGGGAGACCTTTACATTAGACATGTCAGTTTATCAAAGACCAGCTTTATTCTGTAGACATGTATGTCCACTGTTTCTTCTTGGAATTTAGAGAACAGCAGTGATATCATTAAACCCACAACTCTCATTTCAGACAGAAAGGCACCATTTCATTTCCAAATTTGCATGACTTTTATTGTCTCACAACACAGCGGATATTTCTACAATTGCTCTTTCGATTCTATTCACAAAATGTCCGTTTTCTACAATACATGTCCACATAATTTAACAGAACACTTGACATCTTCTCTGGGCCCTTCACATCAAACCAATTTCTTATAAGATAGTGCTTTAATAGTGGGCATGTACCCTCCTTTGTGTAATTGCACCTCCACATGTCGATCCCAGGCTAGGGAACCATCTACTAATCCTAAATGCTCCAATAGAGATAGACAATAGTGTAATACAGTACAGGGAATCCTGAGGAGAAAAGGAAACTAGTGCTGTAGAATTAGCTACACAAAGTGGAAACACTGCAGCATTCAGCAAGGATGGCACTCCTGGTAAGGCATGCATTTCTTGGAAACTGACTTCTGGAGTAATATTGACGATTCCAGTTTTATGGATGCCATTATCCATGTTTTCCCTTTGCAAAACAGTCTTTGCACGAGTTGTGCCAAGCTTAGTCTAATTCCCATGTGAGAATATAGCCTTCTCCATTTTTATTATTCAGGAAGCTCCAGATGATTTAAATTTTGGGTATTTTAATCAGTTGAAGTTAAAAGTAAAACAAATGTATGGGGGTGTACAAATGTAATTCCCAGTAGAGGCATTTCTAATGGATTCCTTCCTGCCACGGATTCCTCATCTATGATATCCATATCCTAGCACAGCTGTTCTCTAGAAACATTTCTGCCGTCAGGGAGCTCGGCACAGCTTTGTCGGGTCTGTCCAAAGCCTCTATGCGCTTTACACCAGAAACAACATTGATATATAATATAAGCAGTGGAGCCACGCCCCAGGATCTCTGTTCCTTTTTTCCTCGCGCTTCAACGGCACCACACCATGGACTCTGCAGGAATATGTTGCACTTCCCATTGACACTTTTATTTTGCAAAAGTATGACATTTACAACGAGGAAGGCAACGAGATCCCATGGGTTCTAGAGAGGAGCGACTTCCCTGAGAAGTTCTATTGGAATGGCGATATGCTGAACCTGGCAGCTGACCTGTCTGGGGGAAGCGGTCTGGAGTTGGACATTCTATTTGGACTTTGATTTTCCTGAAGCAGAAGGGATAAGGCTGGACAGGACTTTTGTGACTTTGTCAATGGAAAGGCGATTTAAAACCCAGGTGGAGTTGGACAGGGGTTTATATGCTTGACATGTATTTGAATGTCCTTGACTAAAGAAGCAATGTAGATTGATTTGATTACAGCCGATGAGACTTGATGCTTATCAGACAAATGTGTTTGAATTCTATGTGAACGTGGAGAGTTGGAATATTGTGTTATTCTAGAGAGAAAGTATGAGGGATTTGTATATGTTTAAATAAATACTTCCTTTTTACAAAGTTAGTCATTCTTGGCTCTAAAACGTTGGTACAGTGAAATGCTAATTGATAACAGTTAAGTAATGCATATTATGCCTCTCTCCCGCAAGCCTTTCTGTTTTGTGAAAACCTTCTATATCCCTATATATGTGCATTAGATGCAACAGGAACTTCCGTGGATGCGTTACAGAACCTGGGAGTAGGTTGAAAGGGTTGTACATTGAGAGAGCTGTGCAATGGAGTTGGGAAGGGAAATGCAGGCCAAGTGTTCCATAGGATGGTTACCGTAATACAGATGGTACAGTCTCCCTTCTGAATATTCCAGAAGGGATACATTCCAAACAGCAGTGATTCAACAATCATATTCAGCCATCATTCGTAACTGAAAACAGCTATGGAGGCAGGTTATTCACAGTATTAGTCAACAGCCATGCCAAACTCAGTAGCATTTTAGAAGCACCTCCTTCTCTAAGAAGCACCTTCAGTTGCAGATTTCACCACCTACATGTCCTGTCTCATGGCAGATAAGAACATCCTGTGTACTGAAATAGACCCAGGCATGCACATTTTGTCTGGTGCCTAATAGGCTGACTGTTCAGACTGAAGCATTTTACACATTCAGTGCACCAATAAGGTTTCTCACCTGTATGTATCCTCCGGTGGCAAAGGCAAATACGATCACTCTCCCAAAACAAGCTCTTCCTACATTCATTACAATTACGAGGTTGCTCACCTGTATGTAAGGACTGAGGGTAAATAATACCTACCTTATTACAAAACCAGTTCCCACACTCAAGGCAGTTATGCGCTTTTTCACCTGTATGTGTTCTCTGGTGGATAATAATATACCCTTTCCGAGAAAACCCTTTCCCACATTCAGTGCACTCCTAAGGCTTCTCACCTGTATGTGTTTTCTGGTGGATTGTAAGGTTTCCCTTCCAAGCAAACCCTTTCCCACATTCAGTGCACTCATAAGGTTTCTCACCTGTATGTGTTCTGTGGTGACTAATAAGATGTTGCTTCCGGGCAAAACCTTTCCCACATTCAATGCACCCATAAGGTTTCACACCTGTATGTGTTCTCTGGTGGAGATTAAGCTCTCCCTTTGTAGCAAACCCTTTCCCACATTCAGTGCACTCATAAGGTTTACCTGTATTTGTTCTTTGGTGTATAGTAAGCTTTCCCCTCCAAGCAAACCCTTTCCCACATTCAGTGCACTCATAAGGTTTCTCACCTGTATGTGTTCTCTGGTGGCTAGTAAGCTCTCCATTTGTAACAAACCTGTTCCCACATTCAGTGCACTCATAAGGTTTATCACCTGTATGTGTTCTCTGGTGGACAGTAAGCTCTCCCTTTGTAGCAAACCCTTTCCCACATTCAGTGCACTCGTAAGGTTTCTCACCTGTATGTGTTCTCCTGTGGATAGTAAGCACTACCTTTGTAGCAAACCCTTTCCCACATTCAGTGCACTCATAAGGTTTATCACCTGTATGTGTTCTCTGGTGGACAGTAAGCTCTCCCTTTGTAGCAAACCCTTTCCCACATTCAGTGCACTCATAAGGTTTCTCACCTGTATGTGTTCTCTGGTGGTTAATAAGATTTCCTTTCAGAGCAAACCCTTTCCCACATTCAATGCACTCATAAGGTCTCTCTCCTGTATGTGTTCTCTGGTGGTCAATAAGATTTCCTTTCTGAGCAAACCCTTTCCCACATTCAATGCACTTGTATGGTTTCTCACCTGTATGTGTTCTCTGGTGGCGAATAAGAAGACCCTTCTCAGTAAACCCTTTCCCACATTCAGTGCACTCATAAGGTTTCTCTCCCGTATGTGTTCTCTGGTGGTTAATAAGATGTCCTTTCTCAGCAAACCCTTTCCCACATTCAGTACACTCATAAGGTTTCACTCCCGTATGTGTTCTCTGGTGAATACTAAGAACTCCCTTTGTAGCAAACCCTTTCCCACATTGAATGCACTCATAAGGTTTCTCACCTGTATGCATTTCCTGGAGGCTGATAACTGTATCATTCAAATGGACACCATTATCAAATTCAGTGCACTGATCAGAGTTTTCACCCATGTCCTCATGTGGGCAATAAGTATGTTCTTGAGATGGCAATTGTTCCCACATTTTGTCCACGTGTAAAGCGTCTTGCCAGTTTATTTTGTCAGGTGCCTTGACTTAAGAGGAGCCTTTTCAATTAAAATGTTTGCAAATTCAGAGCACAAATGAGAAATGCTTTTCTTACTGCACATAACACATTGTCATTTTAGTGCTAGATATACCTCTCCCCCAGGATTGAAGTATGATCAAGCTTGGTTACTGGATGTTACCACAAAGGTGGTGCATGGGCGGAAGCCATCATGTATCCAACACTCTTCTCAATCTCAGTTCCTGAATATTCTGAAAAGGCAACTGGACCTCAAACTTGCACTCTTCTAAGATGCTTGGAAATTGCATATTCTAACAATGAAGCTTTTCACTGCGATGGTCCAGAGAATCCAAATCACTGTTGCATTTCTGGGGCATCAGTCACCTATTAAGATAAAAGGAGACGCACATTATTAGTTGCAACACGTTCACAATCACAGGCAGCACACGTAATAAGACTACTCAGTAGTAACTCCTCACATAGTAACTTATTTATATATGTTCTACCAATATATCTATTCTGAAATGACTAAATTCACACATGGAAGCTCCCAATTTCCACACACAAATGATAAAGGCAGGTGTTTGCCATCAATCGGATGCCTGCTTGTCCAGTCCATGATGTAATCACTGATGACTTGTGTATTGGTCCAAACATGAATAATATAACCAACAGCACCATCGAGGAGACAAGGACAGAGCTCTGATTTAAAGGTAAAGCACCAATCTCTTCCCATGGTGAGAATGTCACAGGCCACGCTGGCACTACATTCAAACATGGACTTTAATTCTAGATAATCTTGTATTTCTGTCAAATCTGGAGATGAGAGATGGGTTTGGAGTTTGTGGCAGAGACCAAAATAAAGTGTATGAGAGACTACATAAACTCCACAATATCACCCCATTTGCCTTCCTAATTCTTTATATAAATGCCTCATTGCCAGGTACTAAATGTAATTGGCCAGAGGGATCCCACTTCCGTTTCCCTGTTCAAAATACCACAGTGCAGTTTTCAGGAGGTGGTACAGACTCCGTTTTACTGTTAAGGAGTGGGTGTAAATGGGTCTGTTACCAGGATCCCATAATCCGAACCAGACCCCTTTTTTAGGTTGAATCTCAGCATGCCCCTGTGCCCTCACAACCCTAGTAACCAATGGGGATGTTGCCCCATCACTGCCAATATTCACAAATTGATGCACAAATTCAGTGGTTCAGGCAGCAATTAATGAGTAAACCTCTTTTGGACAGTCTTATACCTCTGGCCTTTTCATGAAGGCATACAAACGTTTGAAAACCAATTAAGATTTTGGGCTACATGTCTGATGGAACGTTGTGTGAAGATTTGATGAATGACACCAAAGTCATAAATCATGCAAAGTTGTTTTCCTATGTCATATCAGACTTGAGCTTAACGAGTGTTATGACTATACTAACGTTACATTTAACTACATAGGGACATATGGTACTAGACATGGGTAAGGCCCCCCGCCCCCACCACTACCTGCACTGCCAGCCTTCTTTGCCTTTATTTCAAAGCGAGTGTCAGTCGCTGCGCTTGCTGCCACCTTCACTCCCCTCCTACTCATGCCTCTGACTCTCACCCTGACACAGCCCTCACCTTCATCTCTCCATTTCCAACACTCTGGACATCCTTGTCCATGCCATGAGGATCTGCATGAAGCCAGCCTCTAAGTGCAACTTCACGTACGACTCCTGCCTGGCTGCTCTGAAATGCAAGTGCAGAGCGGTTGAGCAGAAATGGCAGGCTTCTAGCACATCCTCTGACCAACTGGCCTGCCGCCTGCTCCAAAGGCAATACCGACTCTCCAGTTGCTCTAAGAAGAGAACCTTTACCCAAGCCTGCATCTCCGCTGCCTCACATCTCGGCAGAGCTTTTCTCTCTTGCGCTCTCTCTCACTCTTTCTCACTCTCTCTCATATCTCAGTTACAGCTCTCCTTCCGTTCTCATCCTTCTTGATCTTTCCTCTCCCTTGAAGATGGTCAATCATGCCACCCTGATAAATAGACTCCATGACACACTTGGCATCACAGACTTGGTTCTGGGCTGTTGACCTCATTCCTCTCTGATCGACCTTCCCAAGGTCACCTGGGCCCCTTTTTCTCCTCCCTCTAAGTCTCCACCTGTGGTGTCCCACGGGGCTCTATCCTCTCTCATGGCTTCTCTAGCCCATTTGATCTGCACCTTCTCTCCTGACATGCAGTGTTCTGCAGATGACACACAGCTCTCCTTCAAACAACCCTCACCTGCCCCCTTCCCTCACTCATTCCTGAATACCTCTCTGCTATTCAGGCTTGGTGCACTACCAATGATCTCTGCCTTAGTGCCAGTAAGACAGAGATCCTGCTCATTGGGAGCCCTAAACCCTCTTTATCCTAGACTCTGGCCACCATCCATGGGCCCCCTCACATCACCCTCCTGTGAAGCTTAAAACCTTGGTGTCATCTTCAACTCCTCCCTTTCCATCTCCATCTCCGACTTTGCCAAGAAGGCTCACTTTCAACAGTGCCTTTTCAGAGGCATTCTCCCTTTCCTCACCTTCCCACAGAAACTCAATGTCTCCAGACCTCTGGTTCTTTCCAGACTTGACTACTGTAACAGCCTCTTTCTCAGTCTGCCTAACTCCGCCCTCCGCCCCATTCAACTAATCCAGAATAGGACTGCACGACTTATCCATGGGTTCAAGTCGATGGACCGCATCTCTCCAGCCCTAAACTTTCTCCACAGGCTCCCGGTTGCTGCAAGGATTAAATTCAAGACCTTCTGCATCAACCACAAGGCTTTCTGGGGCGTGGGACCACGCAAATCTAACATCCTCCCCCGAAATAACTCCCCGCAAGAGCCCTTTGGTCACTGAGCTCCAACTCTCGGCAGATCATACGTTTCTCCAAGCCAAGAGTACAAGGGGTAGAGCTCTCCTCCGCAGGTGCCTTACTCTGGAATGCTCCTTGCCCCTCAGGTGTGAGCCGGATCTCCTTAAGTTCCGGAAGCTTCTCAAGACCCTCCTTTTCTTCTTCCCTCCCGCTCCCAATCCCCTGCCACAGTGACTCAAGACCTTCAATTTTCTCCTCTTCCATCCCTCTGCCCAGCCTATTTTACCCCTCTGCCCTGGACTGGCAGCCTGGTTCTTTCAGAGTCATACAGGGCAGCAGTCACCCCTCCCCCCTTGTCTAGTCTACCCCTACACTTGGTTTCCACTGATCCACCCCTCATCTGCACTTGCACTCACGGCCCCCCCTGCCTGCTCATGACTGGATGGCCTTGAGCCATTCCAGCCCTCTCGATTGCACTTATCCTTGTTGCCCCTTCCCCTTCTCTTCCCCGGCCCTGTCCTCCTGGCCTCCTCACAGGCCCAACTGCCCTGTTCTAGCACTTCGCCTCCTCCTGCTGCACTTCCGGTTACTGCACTTGCAAGATCTCAATGTCACAAGGCCTAGTAAGATCCCTTTTTGTCTCTCCTGTTTCTCCCCGTCTTCCCCCCAGCCTTGTCGCACCTCAAGACACTTGTGTATAGGTGCATTACAAATAAGCAATATCCAGAGCTACTGATTTGCTGCCGCTATACTTACAGTTACATGAAACTACACAGGGAGATATGGTTCCCCGACGTCACCAGAACAGCCAGGTCTGTGGCTCAGTGGACTAATGCATCCACTACAGGGGCCTTCGTTTAACCTCATGGTCACAGGTTCAAATCCCTGCAGGTTCACTCAGCCCTTCTTCCTTCCGAGGTCGATAGGAGTACCATTAAGTTGGGTAACAATAAACAACTGCTATTAGCGCCAAGATGGGGGTGAAGGTGCGCTTTATAAATACACTGGTTATGTTACAGAGTTGCTAGCGCTATACTTAAGGTTACTCGGCACTACATAGCGAAGTACGGTACCCAGCATAACCATAACTACTGAGTTGTGTGGCGGGTAGGAAGAAGGAGTCGGACCTGCTGAGGACATTTTTAATGAAATTATAAATAAAAGGTCTATCTTCCCTATTGCTAGAGGGAATACTCTACCCATCTAAAGGAATGTGCTAGTCAGTTGTCAGGAAGTCCAAAGTAAATGCGTCCTCCTTCCAAACTAACTATCTGACCCTACCACTATAGCCAAAGAAATTAAATAGTCCAGGAGAGTTTCTTCTATTTGCCTGGTCTTCTCTTCGGATAGTCTCTTTATTTATAACTTTTCTCTGTGGTACAGATATTTCTTTACATGGGGCCACCTTCCGAAGGTAGGAGGTAACCATGCCGCTATTTGCGGCATGGCTACCCCCTTACCGGCTACCGGGTCTGGGTTCCTTGAATGAGGAATTACCGGGCCATTCGACCTTGGGGCCCCATCCCCATCCCCATTCGAGCCCCCATAGGAATAGGGAGGGTGCTAACAACGGACCCGTTAATAACAGGCCCATTATTAGCACTCTGGTCTGCTAGCGGGACCCGCTAAGGGCGCCTGGTTTTACCAGGCACCCTTTGCGGGTCCCACGAGCAGACTCGTAATGTGGCGGTAAGGGGTTGGCAGCTCCGTCACCTTTACCGGCGCCGCTAACCCCTTACTGCCAACCTCGGAATGAGGCCCATAGTCTCCTTGAATAGTCTCTGAGGCCAGTTCTTTTGGTTCTTCAAAGACCCTCTTGGTTTTCATGCTTTCTGTGGTCCTATATTTAGAATGTTTTCTCTGGCAGTGGTTCCTCACATTCTCGTCGTCCCTTGTAGACACTTACCAGTCTTTAATTTCAGGCTTTCACGAGTTGGGGTATCTTGACTGCTTTTCAGACTTTCCTAGTTATGAATTGACTGTCTAAAACTCCCTCCTCTTTTATCCCGTTCATACAGGATCTTCCCTACCTCCAAGGGGACTTGTTTCTACTCTCTGCGTGTTCCTTACCTGGTTTGGGTAATGCCCTTTTATATATTCTTTTTCGCTTCTCTTGTTAACTGGCTTCTTTTTAGTATTTTGTCCTCAGAACTGGGACACGTTTCTCTCTTATGATAACAACCCTCTAGTTTTAAAATAATTGATGAGCAGAGCAGGCTTTTCTAATATGATAATTCATTTATGACGCGCCAGTACATAAGTGTTTCTAGGTAGAAAAAAAGACAAGGAAGGGAGGACAAAACAACAATCTTACTAGGCCTTGTGCCATTCAGAATACCCAAGTGCAGGGGGAAGGGAGTGGGAGAAATACCAAGGGGGTTTGGGGGAGTAAGGGGGGGGAGAGTGCAAGTAACTAGTAAGTGCTGCCTGGAAGTTGCTCATATGTGCAGGAGTCAGGGGAATGTAGGGTTGCAGATAAAGTCCCTTAAGTGGCCAGGAAGCCGGGGGCAGTGCAGGGGCAACTGGTCATGCAGGAGCCTGGACCTGTAATTTCAGAGGGTGACCAGGTAGCCAGTATGCGCAGCAGTCAGGGACATCAGCAAGGGAGAGGTAGAGAGGAAGTGTAAGTGAAAAGGAAAGTCTTGACTTGCTGACGGAACCTTAGGTAGTCATGCTTAAGTTTGAGAGAGGCAGGCAGGCTGTACCAGAGGGAGGCCCTGCCGAGGACAGAGATCTACCCCCAACTCTCTGCTTGGAGAAGCGTCTGACCCTCAGAGTTGGAGGTGGATGAGCATAGGGCTCAAGAGGAAGATGTTTAGGAAGAGAACGTTGGATGTAGTGTGGTCCCTGGCCCCAGAAAGCCTTGTGGATGATGTCGAGAGTCTTGAACTTGATGCTTCCAGCCATAGAGAGACAGTGGAGAGATTTCAGGGCTGGAGAGATATGATCCCTGGGCTTGAGGCAAGGACAAGTCTTGCCGTCTTTTTCTGGATAAGCCCTAGACGCCCTCAAAGGATTTTTGGTGAATTTACAAGTATGCCCAGGATAGAACTGGTGGCAGCAGTTACTTTTAAAGCATTTTTGACTCTTTTCTATGGTCCAAACTGCGTTTGGCCCATGACAGTGGCCAAATTGGCCATGCCACAAGGTCCTTTGTTCTGTCCTTTGGCCGGCCATCTTGTCCCTTTGCCTTCCCCAGGTCAACCCGACGGGGAAATTCCTTATTTGGTCACGCAGACCCCCACGCAAACCGAACCTTTGCGGGCTTCGGTATGACTTGTGTGTGTGTGACCAGGATGTGGGCTGGAGCTGTCTAGTTCCAACACACATCCTGTGTGCCAGGATGTCTGATATGACTGGGACCACCGTGGTCTGTGATTGGTCCATGTCTGGGATGGCTCAATGTGAGCAGATCTCTTATTGGTTTCTCTTCGTTTTGGCATGAAGGAGACTGTGGATAAGACAAGGCACTCTACACCCATTCCAGGTCAATCTTCTGAGTTTACACCAAACTTAGTAAAGGAGCCAAGTATCATGAACCGAAGAAGCAGATCCAGGGAACCGCTGGTGACCCCCCTGGAAGGTTTGGCACCCTGACCCTGCTGTTGTTCCATCAGAGCCCCTGTTTCTCATCAATCATAGAAGGGCTGCAAGGGTGCTTCGACCCTTTGGAGTAGTTGTAACGCTCACCTGGTTCCCACGGAGGCGCGGCGTCGAAGGCGCAGAACTCTGAAGATGGACAGGAAGGGCCCCTCTATTCTGGCTTCCCTGGCTCGTTGGATACCCTCCTGTGCGTGAAAAGGGAGTATTACCAACTGTGGAACAATGCTCAAGCCTCCCACTCCCTTCCAACCCTCCACGATACCTCCTCCACGATTCCCCGTGAAGCCTCACCTTAGGGTTTGGAAGGATGAGCTCTCCATCCTGCTTCTGATGCAGGGGCGCGTTGAAACCCAGTTACTTCACTGGATTGAGGATTGATGGGAGTTCAGGTAAGCTTGACTGTTCAGGTAAGGCGCTGTAAAAGTTCTGTTCAAAAGTTCAAGCTTAATAATAATGTTTGTTGTCTAATTGCAGCAAGCGCTAATGCTTATGTCTTTTTCCCCTTAGGGGCCGGGGTTCGGAGTGCCGGAGATATGGCGCCGACCCGAAGTGAAATAGTTCTGGATGAGCGCTCAGGTAATGTCTTTGCATTCGCTCATTCAATGTCTTTGTCTTTTTTCCCCATAGGGGCCGGGGTCCGGAGATGCCAGGAAGCGGCAGGACCCGAAATGCAGTGGGAATAATCCAACAGGTAAGACTTAAAAGGAAACTGAGCTTTCCTTATTCCTTTTCTCCCTCTCACCTTTGTTCTTGTCTTTTTCCCTCTAGGCGCCGGGGCGTAGCTGAATCCGGAAGATCGCTGCTGAAGATGGAAGCGCCTTGCAAAGGTGAGTAAAATGCAGCGCTGCAGCGATCGAAACGAAATGCCTTTAAAATGATGTCTTCCTTTTCAGGGCCGTTGGAGAAATGACTCCGGGATGCAGATTTAGCAGGTAAGGGCTTTTCTTCTCCTATTCTCTTCCTTTCTCCCCTTGCAGGTGTTCCAGGGTGCTGGCAGGCGTGGCTGAAGTCAGGATGCAGGAGCTGACACGGTGAGCGTCCAGCTGCTAGGTGCAGAACAACGCGAAGCATGTGTGGCTGTTCGGGTGGGGTTTAAATAGCCTTGGAAGAAGTTCCTGGTATGTATCCTTCAACCAATCAGGTATGTATCCTTCCCCGACCACACCCGGGTGGTGAAGTAGTCCTACAGGTTAAGTAGTCCCATTCAGGCCTCAAGAGGGCCTGGATGAAGCAGCAAGGTCTGCATCAGGTAGGTGTGCACCCAAGCACTTAAACACATATCCTCTTCTATGAGCCTGGCGCCTAAGGTGCCAGGACTGGGGCCCGCTATGAGCCTGGCGCCTAAGGCGCCAGGACTGAGTCCAAAGGGCCCCGACTTGGGCCCGCTGAGACTTCCCTGGGGAAAATGATGTCTGCCTCTGGGGTTGCTGGGCCCGGCCTGGCTCCTTAGAGGTAGGCATCATGACAGTACCCCCCCTCAAGGCCCCTCCCAAGATCTTTTCCTCCGGGGGTTTTGGTTTGTGCGGGAATGTTCGATGGAATCTTTGAATTAATCGTGGTGCGTGAACATAGTTACTGGGTTCCCAAGATCTTTCCTGAGGTCCATATCCTTTCCAATCAACAAGATAGAAGAGTTTCGACTTAACTATCTTGGAATCTAAAATGTCTTTCACTTCGAATTCTAATTCTCCATCAATTTGGACAGGGCCTGGGGGCTCAGACAGTCTGGTTCCAGGTTGTACTGGTTTTAGAAGAGATGCGTGAAAAACGGGATGAATCCGCATGTTGGATGGTAAATCGAGTTTAAAGGCCACTGGGTTGATAATAGCTTTGATGGGGTAAGGCCCAATGAATCTGGGATTAAAAGTTTGCTGACCCTTGAGGGGTAGATGTTTAGTTGCTAGCCATACCTGATCTCCTACTTGGTAAGGAGGAGTTTTACTTCGGTGCAAATCAGCGTTTTCTTTATACTTTTTCTTGGCTTGCTGTAAGTGGGTTGTAGCTTCTTTGAAGGCTTGGGTTATTGTGGAATGTAGGTGATTTACTGCAGGCATCTCCAGGGTCAGAGGTGGATCTAGGTCAGAGGTCCGAGGATGATGACCATACAGGGTATAAAAAGGAGTCTGTCCGGTTCCAGAATGCACTGAATTGTTGTATGCATATTCTGCAATCCAAAGGATGTCCTTCCAATTCAACTCGGATTGGTGTAACATGCACCGCAGATATTGCTCGAGAGTCTGATTGGTTCTCTCGGTTTGTCCGTCGGTCTGGGGGTGGTGGCTGGTGGATAACCGCACGTCTATTTGTGCTAGGTGGCAACATTTCTTCCAAAAGTGGGAGATAAATTGACTTCCACGGTCTGAGACTAATATGGAAGGGAAACCATGTAACCGCACTATATTTTCCATAAATTCCTTGGCCAAGGTGGAAGCTGACGGCAATCCTTTTAAAGGGATAAAATGGGCCATTTTGGAGAATAGATCCACTATTACGAGAATCGTGTTGTAACCACCACAAGGAGGCAGGTCAGTTATAAAGTCCATTGACAAGGTGTGCCAAGGTGCTGGTGGAATGCCCAAAGGTTGAAGTAGGCCGGCTGGCCTTTTCTTTTGACTCTTATTTTGGGCACAGATTCCGCAAGACAACACAAATGACTTTATGTCTTTTCTCCAAGAAGGCCACCAGAAGTGGCGTTTGATCTTTTCTTCTGTTTTCGCAATACCGGGGTGTCCTTCCATTAATGATTCATGATGACGGGTAATGACAAGTTCCTGCAATTCTTTACTTGGCAGAAATAACCGCTCTTGGAAGTAGGGTAAATCATCCTTAACGGTGTAGTGAGGACCCTTTTGACTCCATTCCAGTAAGGCAGAAGAGTCAAAAAGCTGTTTTACTTGAGCTTGGATGTCCTCAATGGTTTGCAATGAAGTCAAGCCCAGAATTCTTTGTTCCGGTATGATTGGCAAAGGTTCTAAACTCGAATTGGGTTCTTCCATGCCTATCCGGGATAAGGCATCTGCCTTACCATTCTTGCAGCCAGGGCGATAGGTAATTACAAAATCAAATTCCGCAAAGAATAAAGCCCATCGGAGTTGTCGCGAAGATTGAGCTTTGGCCGTCTTTAAATACTGCAAATTTCTGTGGTCCGTAATTACGGTGATGGTGTGTCTTGCACCGAGAAGATAGTGACGCCAAGCCTTGAAAGCTGATTTAATAGCCAGTAGTTCTTTGTCGGTAATTGCGTAATTGAGTTCAGGTGGAGAGAATTTTCTGGACCAAAAGGCTACAGGGTGTAGTTGGTTAGTTTCTGGGTCTCTTTGCGACAGGACAGCTCCCATGGCCGAACTGGATGCATCGGTTTCCACGATGTAAGGGAGATCTGGGCGCGGGTGCTTCAATACAGGTGCAGAGGTGAATTTGGTTTTCAGGTCCTGAAAGGCTTGTTCAGCCTCAAGAGTCCATTCAAAGCGTTTGTTTTTCTTTAGGAGAGCTGTGATGGGTTGAACAGTTCGAGAAAATTCCGGGATGAACCTTCGATATAAATTGGCAAAGCCAAGCATGCTGTGTACTCCCTTCACAGAGCTAGGAGATGGCCATTTGAGAATGGCGTCCACTTTCCGCGAGTCCATTCGGATTCCTTGAGGTGTCAGGATGAATCCGAGAAACTCCACTTCTGTGGTATGAAAAACGCATTTTTCGAGCTTGGCAAATAATTTGTGCTGGCGCAATTTCTCAAGAACTGCCCTAACATGGTTTCTGTGATCAGATTCTGAGGAGGAATACACCAGGATGTCGTCAATATAAACGATGACACAAACATCGATAAGTTCCCGAAGAACATCATTCATGAAGTACTGAAAGGCGGCAGGTGCGTTGCACAAACCGAAGGGCATTACTTGATATTCGAAGAGCCCAAATTTGGTGCGGAATGCAGTCTTCCACTCGTCGCCCTCTTTTATACGTACCAGCTGGTAAGCTCCTCGGAGATCTAGCTTGGTGTACACACGAGCATCTTTTACTTGGTCGATAAGCTCAGGTATCAGGGGCAAAGGGTAACGATTCTTAATCGTTATCTGATTTAGGGCGCGGTAGTCAATACAGGCCCTAAGGTCTCCTTCCTTTTTAGGTATGAAGAACAAAGCGGAAGAGACTGGTGACTTTGATGGGCGAATGAAACCATTGGCCAGGTATTGATCCAAATACTGGCGCAATGCAGGTTCTCAGGTTCAGTAAGAGCATAAATCCTACTACAAGGTAGTTGTGCATTGGGTACCAAGTCGATTTGGCAATCGTAAGATCGATGGGGAGGTAAGGTGATAGCCTGCTCTTTCTGAAAAACGTCTTGGAATTCTTGGTATTCAGATGGTAGCTGTACAGGGGTGGAAGTTACAGAAGCTAGACCCATAGCTGGATTCCTTGGGTAACAGGTTGGTTCACAATCAGGAAAAGTTATCTTCTTTGCTCGCCAGTCTATTCTCGGATTATGTGTTTCTAACCAAGGGATTCTAAGAAGTACTTGAAATTGTAGGGCCTTGATCACATCAAACACGATTGCTTCCCGATGTCCGTCCTGACCCACCAGAGTGATTTCAACTGTGGAATGCGTTACAGGCCCTGAGGCTATTTCGGTTCCATCAACTGTAGTAATTACATCTTGGGTTACTTTCGGGCGGAGAGGAAGCTTAATCCTGGAAGCCAATTCACGGTCTATGTAATTTCCAATAGCTCCACTGTCTATGTATGCTTTTATAGCATGCAACTGCTGAGGCTGTTTTGGGTTCACAAGAACCATTGGCATGACAAAATGCGAGGTCAAAGAGTTTGTTTTCAAGCTCGGCAAGCGGACCCCTACGCTTGTCGGGCTAGGTCGTTTCCCGAACCAGGTGTCAATAACTCGTTATCAGTGGCTCCAACCACCTTCTTGGGTGGTTTAACTGGACAACTTTGAAGAAAGTGACCGGAAGTTCCGCAATACAGACAAAGTTGCATTTGTCGCCTTCTCTCTCGTTCCTTCTGCGTTAATGGTCCTTTAACACTGCCAATTTGCATAGGTTCGGAAACGTCAGTACTCTTGGAGTTAACGTGGGTCTTGATAGGTACTCTGGTTTCATACTTGAGCCGATCTGCTTTTCTATTTTGAAGTCTGTGATCAAGTTGAACCACTAAGTCTATGTAGTCTGCGCAGGCCTGGGGTGGATCTACTATCTGAGCTATAACATCTTTAAGCTCTCCGCGCAGGCCTCGATGAAACAATGTGATCCTTTTATTTTCAGGCCATCCGGTTTCCACAACTAGTCTATTAAAGGTGGCGATATAGGACAAAAGATCCTGATTACCTTGTCGTAAGGATAGCAGTTCGTTGTCAAGGGCCTGTCCCTGCGAGTGTCGAGCGAACAATCTTTCCATGCTGGCCTGGAAGCCCTGGAAATCCCGGAGAATGGGATCATCCTGATTTACCAATGGAATAGACCAATCGGCAGCACAGCCACTGAGGTAAGATAGTACAAAGGCTACTTTGGTCTGGTCGTTGGGGAAGGCCCCGGGCCTGCATAAAAAGTGTAAACGGCATTGATTCATAAAAACGGCATATTTCTTGGGATCCCCCGCAAAACGTTCCGGCGGGGCCAAAGGCATGTGTCCAGGTAGATTGATTTGTACCGGGTTATTCGAACCCATTGTTGTAGAAATATCTCCGGAAACAGGTAAAGGAGTGTGCTCTGCCTGGCCCTGCAATAACCTTTTGGCCAGATCATCAGTTCTTTCGTTGGATAGGATTAGTTCCCTTCTGAGAGCATTAGTCTCCTGGCGGGCTGAGTGCACTTCTGCCCGTAATTCCCCTAAAAGATGGGCCAGCTGATCTGTCTCGGAAGTCTCCATAGCACCCAGGTGGGAAATTGTGGTAAGGCTTCGCGTTCTGTAACGCTCACCTGGTTCCCACGGAGGCGCGGCGTCGAAGGCGCAGAACTCTGAAGATGGACAGGAAGGGCCCCTCTATTCTGGCTTCCCTGGCTCGTTGGATACCCTCCTGTGCGTGAAAAGGGAGTATTACCAACTGTGGAACAATGCTCAAGCCTCCCACTCCCTTCCAACCCTCCACGATACCTCCTCCACGATTCCCCGTGAAGCCTCACCTTAGGGTTTGGAAGGATGAGCTCTCCATCCTGCTTCTGATGCAGGGGCGCGTTGAAACCCAGTTACTTCACTGGATTGAGGATTGATGGGAGTTCAGGTAAGCTTGACTGTTCAGGTAAGGCGCTGTAAAAGTTCTGTTCAAAAGTTCAAGCTTAATAATAATGTTCGTTGTCTAATTGCAGCAAGCGCTAATGCTTATGTCTTTTTCCCCTTAGGGGCCGGGGTTCGGAGTGCCGGAGATATGGCGCCGACCCGAAGTGAAACAGTTCTGGATGAGCGCTCAGGTAATGTCTTTGCATTCGCTCATTCAATGTCTTTGTCTTTTTTCCCCATAGGGGCCGGGGTCCGGAGATGCCAGGAAGCGGCAGGACCCGAAATGCAGTGGGAATAATCCAACAGGTAAGACTTAAAAGGAAACTGAGCTTTCCTTATTCCTTTTCTCCCTCTCACCTTTGTTCTTGTCTTTTTCCCTCTAGGCGCCGGGGCGTAGCTGAATCCGGAAGATCGCTGCTGAAGATGGAAGCGCCTTGCAAAGGTGAGTAAAATGCAGCGCTGCAGCGATCGAAACGAAATGCCTTTAAAATGATGTCTTCCTTTTCAGGGCCGTTGGAGAAATGACTCCGGGATGCAGATTTAGCAGGTAAGGGCTTTTCTTCTCCTATTCTCTTCCTTTCTCCCCTTGCAGGTGTTCCAGGGTGCTGGCAGGCGTGGCTGAAGTCAGGATGCAGGAGCTGACACGGTGAGCGTCCAGCTGCTAGGTGCAGAACAACGCGAAGCATGTGTGGCTGTTCGGGTGGGGTTTAAATAGCCTTGGAAGAAGTTCCTGGTATGTATCCTTCAACCAATCAGGTATGTATCCTTCCCCGACCACACCCGGGTGGTGAAGTAGTCCTACAGGTTAAGTAGTCCCATTCAGGCCTCAAGAGGGCCTGGATGAAGCAGCAAGGTCTGCATCAGGTAGGTGTGCACCCAAGCACTTAAACACATATCCTCTTCTATGAGCCTGGCGCCTAAGGTGCCAGGACTGGGGCCCGCTATGAGCCTGGCGCCTAAGGCCTGAGTCCAAAGGGCCCCGACTTGGGCCCGCTGAGACTTCCCTGGGGAAAATGATGTCTGCCTCTGGGGTTGCTGGGCCCGGCCTGGCTCCTTAGAGGTAGGCATCATGACAGTAGTGGGACTAACTACTCTTGGCACCTCCTGCTTAACCTATAAGCAAGCCTTTTCGGAAGTGTTCATGGACCGGCCAGTGAACTGACCAGCTCGTATGAGACCTTTTCCCTGGAACCGCTGCTGTCTCAATTTTCCACTCGAGTCTTTGGGGACCGTAAAATAATGGTAGAAGGCACTCTCCTGCAGAGTTTCATACACCTAGCCTTCCTAGGCCTGGAATTAGGAGAGTCCGCCTGAACCCAAGCATACGCAGTTCCCATGTCTCCCTGCTGTGGTAACGATCTTTGTGGGTGCCTTGCTTCTGTGCCCCAAGACGAGTTGCCAGTGGAACTGGCCCGATCCCTTCACCAGAAACGGAGAAATCACCACTCTACCCGCCGCGGTCTGAGGTCCCGGAACGCAGCCCCTGAAAGCCACAGAGATGTTCAACTGCAGGTTTCGTGCCTGTGAACGAACATTGATTTGACTTGTGAAGTTTGGCCCAGAGTGCGCCGAGGATCAGTAAGTACTTGCAACCCTACCGGTGGCCCCTGGCGCATGCATACTGCAAGATGTCCCCCAAGGGCCACTCTCCTTTGTGTAGGTAGCCTGTACTACTAAACTATTCCTGATTCTTGGAAATCGCTCTGCCCTCTTGTGGAAACCCTCTTCAAATAGTGGGACTTTCTTTTTCATCACCTCACCTATCTTCCTGAGTCACTACAGCCCCTTGAAGAGACCCGTTTTGAACTTAACCGCACGATTGAGTGCTCCAGCACTGAATGTGCTTTTGAGTGAAAGACCCCACTCATCGTAGGGACTTAGACTGCTGTTAGGCAGAATCCTGTGCAGTTCCCTTAGGGAGCACTGCAAAAAGATTAAGACTACAGGTGTTGGCAGTAAACCCAATTGGTAGCAGTCCGCACCACCCAGATTTACCTGTTAGCTGTGGCTGAGCAGTCAGACTTCTCTCAAGATGAGTTAGGCAGTATATAGAGCATACACAATAGGTACAGAGATACAGTAGCACAAGCAAACACTGACCAGAGCTTTGATATAAAAGTATATAATTATGTATTTAAAAACACACTTGTAGAATACACTGGCACTAATATGGCAAGCAAGTTCAAAACACAGTCACTATTAGTATATATACATCCCTAATTACTTGTTGAACAAGTCTTAGTTAAAACACCACTTATTTTCAGACAGAGGTGAGCGCTTAACTCAAGATGGCACTCCAACAAGTTATTTAAAAAGGGAGGGAAAAAGGCAGAATTATGAAAGCACACACTATCAACACTTTTAACAGAACCACAGTAAGTCAGGAAAGGCAGAGTCTACTGGAGAGCAAGAAAGTTCATATGCCCGGCCCACTCTTAGAGAGAGCAAGACGAAATGCGCCCAAGATCACACAGTTGAGTAATGCTTTAAAAGACTTTGTAGATAGTTCAGAAATAGTTAGTTAACAGGCCCCAGGCCAACCCATGTTAGAAAGGCCACAATTTACCGGTCACCTCGAACAGTCTGTTGCAAGGGAAGCCAGGCGGGACACAGTACCTAAAATGGTGAGAAGGCTCCAGCGGGGGCAGTTGTTCCTGGCAGCGGGTGCAAGTCGGTGTTTCGTCCAGAGGAGGAGAAGGTCTCGACGTAGAGGAAAGCTGGAGGTCGTTGCACTACCAGGGAAGAAACCAGCCGCGGAGTTTCTCGATTAAAAGGTAAAACCCTTTTATTCTCGGTAGTGGTAAAACGTGGTTATCCGGCTGCCGGGGTGCTTGGCACAGGCGAGTCGACCACGAGATGATCCGGGAAGGCAAAAAGAGGGTAAACTGGTTATCCCCACAAGTTCAAAGGAAGAAGACTCTCCGGAATGAAGATCTCCTCTGTCGTCGGGAAGTGGTGAGGCGGTTCAGCAGGGCTCCACCGGTGGTGTCGTCGTTGCAGGTCGGCTAAGCTTCTCCCTCTTCGGATTCTTTAGATCCTGTGGCGACTTCTGAAGTTCCAGTCCCCAAAGCCCTGCTTTTATGCAGAAAACCCCCATTCATTCAGCCTAGCTGTCAATCAAACATGCTAAGTGGTGAGCCGGGCGGCTCACCACTGGGCCAATCACACAAGAGTGCGACTTGAGTTGTCGAAGCAACACAGTCCAGGGTGCCTAAACCCCCCTCCCACACATCCTGTAGACCCAGACAGAGTGGCACCACTTCGGAGGGCTTCTGTGCAGAAGCCCGCCAAAAAGTGGAACAAAGGGCTCGACTTGGGTTGGAGTCACAGAAGTGAACACAAAGGCCATTTTGGAACCGAGTTCTGGCAAAAAATACCGGCCGGTGAATTCATATTAAATAAATAAACCGGCGGTATGTTCGAGGCTATTTTAAATATTGGTAGCCTCGAACAATAGGAAAATCCCATAGGAATATATTTGCGGTCGAATATAAAAAGTAGTATCCACTGCCACCAGCCAAAACTCGATCAGGGGGGACTGGACAGTGCCCCCTCGAACGACAGACCCAGGGGCAATCAAATTGCCCCTACCAGTACGTCCACAATACATGGTTTGTACTGGTTCTGTTCACAATTTAGGACTAGAAAAGCCAATGGTTACTTTACATGCCCTGAGAGACAGTAGTCAGTCCCAGGGTATGGAGTCTATGTTTGGGGGTCACTATGACACCCCTGTGATACTGTACGGAGGGTGCTGTGTGCCTCCCTGCCTCTCTGAAACTTGAGGAGAACCAACTCCAGTTTCCGGAAGCACCTCAAAACCTTTTTCTTTGCTTCTGCTTTTTCTCCCCCTCTCCCCTGGTGAATCCCTGGCTTAACTGCACTGGTTACCTGGCCACCCTCTGATCTCGGGCCCAGGTCCCCTCCACCGCCAGTCGCACACCTGCACTGCCTTCCTGGCAACCCCGCACTCGGCACGGTCTCTGTATCCCTACTGTCCCACTACCAGCACTTGACACCAGATGTCTGCACTTACCCTTGCACTTGCCACCAGCTGGCCATACTTACTTATTCTATTATCCCATGTACTGCACTTTTCCCTCCTACTCTCCCCTGCACTTTCCCCCTTTCCCCTTCCCATGCACTTGCGCGATCTGAATGACACTTGGCCTAGTAGGATCGCTGTCTGTCTTCCCTCTGCTCCCCCTCCCTTGCCTCGTCGCGTCTTGAAACAATTGTGTATAGGCGAGACAAGACATGAAAAGGATATATCTTTTGGGTTAGCCTTTTGTACTAGGAAAATATCACTTTTTCCTCAATGCTGTTGACCTAAGTGAACTCTAATGTAATTTCACTGACTAGTGGTTAGCGCCATGCAATTATTTTGTACTTTGTGTATTAGCAGAATACATAGCATATTTTCTGCTCCGAACTTTTCTGTTCTTTTCTTATACATGAAACATTGGATGCTACATCGTTGGACTTTGGTTGGTGAGCACCCCATTTACCATGGTAACATTTTATTTTTGACTAATTGGTATCACCATGTGTTCTCAATATTCAATACCAATATGCATTTCTGTGTGTTTTTTTCTGATGGGTCCTGGCCCCATCCCCCTTTTCCTCTCTTCAAACATGCTTTAAAATACTTCTCTATTTTCTTTTAATTTCTGTTTTATACGCATTTTGTGTTCATTATACTATGTGATTTTGGAATAATATTATCAACAGCTTTGTCTTGAAAAAGACCCGTTGGAAAGGGTCGAAACACGTGTCAGCATTTCTGTTTCAGTGTTTCTTTATAAACTTTTGGACAAAGCACTCCGGCTGATGACTCTATTGTTTAGTTCTAATTTGACCTTTGTCTCTCAGCAACGTCATTAATCAGATATATTTGTGTATCCACTAACTTGTAGTAAGGTTGCTCAACAAACTTAGGGTGACACTCTTCCTTGTGTTAGCGTTATAAATGCCATATCATATCATATCAAGGTATGTCAGGAGGGTGTAGAACCTGCATCTTGGAGGAAACCGGCATTCAAGCCGGTCTTCAAAATACGTAAATTTACAGAACCCTCAAAGTACAGGCTGCTATCAATGCTCGACATAACAAGCAAAATGTTTACTTCCTTTTTACTCAACGAAACACAGAAATGGGCAGACTATCTACATAGCTGTTAGATACATTCCATGCAGGATTTAGACCTGGTTCTGGGGAGGTCCAGAACATAAGACTCATGGACAAGCTATCAGTGCAAGCAACAAAGAAAGGCAGTCCTGGTGTGTAGGCAACTCTGGTAGATTTGAGCAGCATTTCACACCATAGACAAACTGTGGAGTAAGACGAGTGCTTAGGTTGCAATACTCGTATCACCTGACTTGCGAACCGTTCACAAACGGGTAAAAGCGGGCATGTGACGGTCCTTGACTCACCTTCCTTCAGAAGGGTGAGGGCTTCCTTTTCAATCACCTCATGTTGTGGCCACTCTAGTGGGTGGGCATGCAAGGAGAGTGTGGGTGTCATACTTCTGCACTCTATTCCATCCTTTCCAGATCTGGTGGTCCGTTCATTCATCCCCTCCTGATTAAGGCTTTACCATCAATTACCTTGCTCCCCAGGTGATATGGAAAGAGAACAACCAACACTAGGTGTAACTAACAAGGTGTCTATTTAATTCACGTGTAGAACTCCACCCAACCACCCCCTATAGCAAAGGGTTGTGATCCACCATACAGGTCCAATAGTGACTTACCAATTGAGTTTAATAAGAAGGCACAGGGGAAGGGATTGACATCACATAATAGGTGTAGTTGTAGAGTGCACCCACACACTCACACGGATGTATTTTGGTGTTATAGACAGAAGGTAACAGATGTTCATTGTTACACAACTCAGTGGTACTCATTCAATTAATCTTGGGTGGATGAAGTGCTGGGTGGACCTGCAGGGATTCAAACCAGTGACTATGAGGTCACCCGCATGGACCCTTCTAGAGAATGCACTAGTGCACTGGGCCACAGACCTGGTCCCTAAACATGGATCTGGACACCACTTCCAGGAAGAGGCAGGAAGGAGGAATGGAGACAAGACAGGAGAGAAGGAGATATAAAGGGTCCAGGAACAAAGGGTGGGAGACAGGTTATCTCAGAAGCATAGAACAACCTCTGCAGAGAAACAAACTACAGCAGTTATTTACCTTTTGGCGCCTGTGCTTCTTACGCTTTGCAGAGTAGGGTGACACAATAATGTGTTTAGATCTAGAAATGGAAGACATTATGTTATTAAATACTACAAACCCAAGACATAATATAATGATATATAAACTAAACGTCCAAAGAGGAGCTGCTGTTCCACTCTCTCCGCCCAGTAATGCATCCTCCACCCCATACACAAGACAGGATTAACTGGAGGTTTATGAAGAACAAGCAGAGACAACGTAACATTTGGCCAAAACAGATGATCACTTTCTCACCAAAAGAGGAGGTCGCCTGTCACTCACCTGCAGCCAATTATTCCCCAAAAGACATATTTCACATTTTAAAACGTAGCATTTGAGGTCCCAGGGAGACAAAAGGGAGCCCATCCACCCAGGGCAGTTTCTAGTCCATGTGGTGCCCAGGGCGAAACACTACAATGTGCCCCCACGCTTGGCATACGTGCCACTCCCAAACTACACCCCACAGTTAAGTAACTCGCACCAAATGTCAATAAATCACTGCTATACAAATGAAACAGGTTTTATTACATTGTGAGTAAAGAACTTTGCAAAAACGCTGAATGCTAGTGTGGGGCCGTTTTTTTGCCCAAAGTGGGTCACTTTCGTGAGTTACTTCACTATGCAACAGTAGTAGTTTTGACCATTGTTGCTGAATAAATATTAAATCACACCGAGTCATTTGCAACTATGGGCCACGTTTTTATTGGTGCCCGAACCAATTTTATGCCCCAGTCCGACCCTGGTGGCTGTCAAAAGTGAGCCATTGAGGTTGTATTCCCAGGGCATGTCCGGGTGATGGGAAGCACCAGGTGCAAAAAAGTCATCATAGAAAAAGGATTGGGGGAAGGAGAGGCCGGAGCAGTAGCCTGGCCGGGCCCAGGCACCATTCAGCCGTCCCGGGGACCTCACAGGTGGGTGCTGCAAATGCCCATCTCTCAGCCCCTCGTACAGATGCACACTGCACAGCCCCATGTAGAGCTGCCCACTGCCTAACCCCCATTTACAGACACCCACTGCACAGCAACTGAAGAAACACACACTGCAGAGCCCCTATACAGATGCCCAGTGCACAGCACCCGTGGAGATGCCCACTGCATATTGCCTCCTTGCAGATGTCCACTTCATAAACCCTTTGTAGACATCCACTGCACAGAACCTGTACAGATGCACACTGCAGAGCTGCCCATACAGATGCCCACTGCATAGCCCCCCTTGCAGACGCCCACTGTGCAGACCCCTGTACAGATGCCCACTGCACAGATCCCCCCTTTGCAGAGGCCAACACCACAGTCCTCTGCACAGGTGCCCACTACACAGACCCCTGTACAGGCACCCACAGCACAGCCCGTTGTGTGAATGCCCATTTCAAAGCACCAGTGGTGGAGAGGCTTACGGGAAACTCTGCGATTTCCCGGTGGGCCTCTGTACCATGGGCCACTTTTGAGTGGGATGAAGTCAAGTTATAAAACTTCCAATATATGTTAACATAGGGCCACTTGGAAACACATTTCCGGGGCCACATTTGGTTCCATTGCACAGCACCCTGCACCGATGCCCACTACACGGTCCTTGTGTAGATGCCCATTACACCCCCACCCGTGCAGATGCCCACTACACGGCCCATGTGTAGATGCCCATTACACCCCCACCCCGTGCAGATGCCCATTGCACCCCCACCCCATGCAGATGCCCACTACACAGCCCTTGTGCAGATACCCATTGCACCCTCACCCTGTGCAGATTCCCACTACACGGCCCTTGTGTAGATGCCCATTACACCCCCACCCCGTGCAGATGCCCTTTACACCCCACCCTGTGCAGATGCCCACTACACGGCCCTTGTGCAGATGCCCATTACACCCTCACCCTGTGCAGATGCCCACTACACATCCCTTGTGCAGATACCCATTGCACCCTCACCCTGTGCAGATGCCCACTACACGGCCCATGTGTAGATGCCCATTACACCCCCACCCCGTGCAGATGCCCATTGCACCCCCACCCCATGCAGATGCCCACTACACGGCCCTTGTGCAGATACCCATTGCACCCTCACCCTGTGCAGATGCCCACTACACGGCCCTTGTGTAGATGCCCATTACACCCCCACCCCGTGCAGATGCCCTTTACACCCCGCCCCGTGCAGATGCCCACTACACGGCCCTTGTGCATATGCCCATTACACCCCGACCCCATGCAGATGCCCATTACAACCCCACCCCGTGCAGATGCCCATTACACCCCCACCCCATGCAGATGGCCATTACACCCCCACCCCTGAAGATGCCCATTACACTTCCACCCAATGCAGATGCCCATTAAACCCCCACCCCGTGCAGATGGCCATTACACCCTCACCCCGTGCAGATGGCCTTTCTCAGTGCTTAAAGTGGGCCGGGGCCTGCCGGGGCCAGGCCCCGGCAGTCTCCAAAAAGTGGGACTGAGCCGGGGACCTGCCGGGGCCCCCCATCCCACACAACATTGGCGGGATGCGCCCGCCAGTTTAATTTCAGGCGAGCTGACAGAAGTGCCAGCCAGGCACAGCGTCGCTGAGGCTGGCTGGCACTTCTGTCAGTCTCTGTAACTTCCCTGATGACCCCTCATCTGAGGGGTCATCAGGGGAGTTACAGTTCCTTTGTATGCTCTCGCCACGTCACTGACCCTCAGCGAACCTGCGGGCTCCATGATCTAATATGCAGATTAGATCACGGAGCCCGCGGGTTTGCAGAGGGTGAAAGGCGCCTCGGGCTCAGTGATCTATCTGCTCTGAGCAGAGATCACAGAGCCCGAAGCGCCTTTCTCCGTCGGCAAAGCTTTATAAAAGATGCCTTGAATTGTTTACGTTTCAAGCCGTCTTTTATAAACATAGAAATATTACTACGTTTATAAAACGTGGCTTGAAAAGTGCACAAACCATAGTAAGGTAAGCACACAAGTGTGCATAAATTACTATGGTTTGTGCACTTTTCAAGCCACCTTTTTATAAACATAGAAATACGTAACATTGGTATGTTTATAAGGCTTGAAAGGTACACACCCATAGTAGTACGCATACAAATATATAAATGCTCACATACATTTATATATTTGTTTGCGCACCTTACAATGATGTGTGCACGTTTTAGGCCACGCCCACAATGGAAGCCACGCCCCCAAACGAGATCCCCCCCCCTCAATTTCTTACCCCACTTAAAGCACTGGCCTTTTTAACACCCAGTGAGTGGGATCTGATGCTTGCATCGGGGAGTGGGAGGGGAACCCACAGATCGGTGCGTTGCTAGAGAATGACCCGTTATTAATTATACCTGCATGATGTATAGCGCTGCGACACACCCGTGGCGCTCAAAGGCGCTGTAGAACCCTATGTAAGGTTACAGGGTCCCGCCCGGGCTGCACGTGTGTAAGAGGCAGCACCTCAGGGCAATATGAGCTCCGGTAAAACGGGGAATGGCTGCAGATTGCCCAGAGCCCGGCCCCAAAACCAAAGAACAGATTGAGACTGGGCTCACCAGAGCATGCGCAGTAGCGCACGCATCCACTAGGGAACACACTACGCATGGTCAAAGGCCGACAGCCAAGACACCCTTAACTCATGCAGAGCACCGGGACAGGTATCACAAAAGTACGCGCAGGGAAAGGCCGTGCAAGTAATAGTTAATGAACTGTTCAGGATTTAGCTCAATGGCCATTTGAATTTCGTATTTGATGAACGTGCTGATGATTACTGATGATGCTGAGGCCCAGAAGGTGTCAAGCTCACTATCGCCTCGCAAGTAGTGTAGCCACTTCTTGGCTCCTTCTGAGACCAGAGCCACTGATGTCCATGTATCACGTGGGATCGTGCAGCTAGCAATATCAAAGGCCACGGAGGGGTTGAGTGGGATATGATATGGCATTTAAAACGCGCCTATACACAAGTGTTTCAATGCGCGACGAGGCAGGGAGGAGAAACGGAGGGAAGACAGACAACGATCCTAATAGGCCAAGCAGGGCCGGCCTTAAGGGCAGCAGCGCCCTGGGAGAATTAGCGCCCACCGCGCCCTCCTGGTTAACAGGGGGCGGGGTCAGGATGGGCAACTTTTTTTTAACTTCCTCGCTCGGCGAGGACTTTAAATAGGTGCCGTTAGCACCCCATTGTCATTGAATGAGCCCACTGCCACGGGTTCATTCAATGACAATGAGGCGCCTGCCACACCTTCTGCCACCACGCCAGCCCGGGGGAGCCCTTCAAAAACTCCCCCGAGCTGGCGTGGTGTGGGGCTAATGGTGCCTTTTCTTATAAAAAGTGCCCGCGGCGGAGACGCGCATTTCAATGCACCCACCGCCGCGGGTACATTTTACAGTAATAGGCCACCTGCCACGCCTTCTCCCACAACGCCAGCTCAGGGTACCCCTTGAAATACTCCCCCGAGCTGGTGTGGCGGGGGCAAAAGGCGCCCTGGGGGCCGTGGCGCCCCGGGCGGTTGCCCGGCGCGCCCGCCCCAGGGCCGGCTCTAAGGCCAAGTGACAATGAGATAGTGCAGGGGAGGGGGGAAAGTGGAAACTGCGGGGGGAGAGGACAGTGCAGTACATAGCATAGAATAATAAAATATGCAACACGTCTGTACCTCAGAAACCCAGGATTAAGTAACCATTTCAGAAAAAAGAATGCAGTAATAATGTGGTACATCATTAATTGTATTTATTGCATTCCACTGTAAAGGGAAAACTAGAAAAATGTTTCTAATGACAGCTACAACAACCGAGTTTACATTTTTGACAGGTGGGCGGAGCTGTGTGCAAATGGGCGGAGTCTTGTGTGGCTGTGGGCGGGGCATAAACCTCAGGATTTTAGATTTTCAAATGTAGGCAGGTATGTGCGCAGCATAGGGCGAGAGGCATGCTCTGGGATAACAGCACCAGCACAGAGGGCACAACAAATCAGCGAAGCATGCGCAGTAAAAGTATACTCAATATTCATGTTTTACGCAGATGCAATAAACACGCATTACCTCCACGTCCACTCTTCCTCGGCCCAGTACTTAACTCATGAGGCTCCTGCCTCCGGCACAGGACCTTCTTCTATTTCTTCAAATCCCTATAACTCCTCCCCCACAACCACGTCCCTCAGTTTAATTTCTCCTGCCTCCGGGAGGTTTGACTTTTTCTTACTGGTGCGGGGCACTGGGGAGCACTGATTGCTGGCCCCATGCGGGGCAGTGTGGTGCGGCCTTCAGCTCCCTCGGGTGCGGCGCTGCTCCTGGGTCCCCTGCAGGGCTTTGGGTCCCAGTTGAGCGGGATTGCCTCGCTCAGTTCTTTGCTGGGCTCCGGACCGCAGCGTGGGCATTGTGTCCTGGGTCCTGCTCGGCCCGGGGGAAGGTAAGGAGAGGGCTCTGTGCTTGCTCTTTTTCCCCCTCTCCTGCTGGTATGGCCATCTTGGCGTCCTATTCATGCCGGCTCCTTGGTGTGCCTTACAGAGGCTGGTGCCTCGCCCGGTTGTGTTTTGCAAGGTTGTAGGCTGGCACGAGGACATCACGGCCAGGGTCTTGCAAGGCCTGGGATGCGGTAAGGAGTTGGGGGCTTTGTGAATGTTTGTGCCCTGATTCTCCTGCCGTTGCGGCTGTGCAACGACATGCCTCCTGTTTGATGCAGCGTTGCCTAGGGATTGTTTTTTTTTTTTCCCCTCTTGGTTGGTGCCTTCTGGAGGGGTGCCCATTAGCTCGACAGGCCGTTTCCTCGTGCTCTGTGGACACATCTTTTCTGGGTGCATCTTTGAAGACGCTCTGACTGAGAAGTGGGGACGTTAAGAAATGATGGCAAACACTTGGCAGTATGGGCTAGCCTTCCCTTTGTTGTGAGGCCTCGCTGCTTCTTGTCATGGGGAGACAGTGGCAGAGAGTCTTTGAAAGGGCGGGGGCTCTGTTCTGTCGCAGGCATGTCACATGCCGCCCACTCCTCAGACACACACATGACAAGGATGCACCGGATGTTGGCTGCATTCTCTGCGTGCACCCTGTGAAAACGGCGCAGATTTTGACACGTCTGCAAGCAAGAACCATTTAGAGAATGGGGCTACCAGCTACTTGATGCAGGGCTCGTATACAGGTGGCGAGTTAGTGGTGTGATTGGGTCTGTGCTAGCCATGGACGCAGGCTCCTTGTCCTATCCTCTTCCTCTGAACTGCACGGGGGACGGACGGACGAAGGAGATGAATTTCTTTTCCCTTGTCCGGCATGGAGTTATAGAAACTGCTAATGCATCATGGAAGTAACAGCCATGCAGCGGGTTCCCAGTGTCTCTTCTTTTGGGCCTAGGTCCTCCGGTGCTGACGTGTTTCTTTCACGCCTCCTCTCAGTCGCGTGGAAGTAATATGGCAGATGGTGGCACATGTCTGTGCTTAAAGGGGTTCTCAGAGCCCCTGGTGCCGGTGGAGGGAGCTGTCCCTTCAGTGAGTTTTCCGGTATAGGCATACCCCAGGAATGGGGTTGTCTTTGGTGTCTGCTATCCGGGATGGATTGCATTGTCCTACTTTGTGACAGTATTCTGCCCATTGATGCCAGCCTGGTGGCTCCTCTGTCGGCTGAGGGGGTCATGGTCTGCTGGACTACTGGGCTGTCCTGTATCTTCCTTTTGATAGATCAGATCTTTTTGTGGGCTGACAAGCATTCTGTTATATTCAACATCCTGTGATTTTCCTCTGGTGCAAGTGCAGTGACTGGCAGTTTTCCCTGGCTCCTCATCTCTATCTGTGTGGCTTCTGGCCTGCCTGTGCCTGCGCACGATCAGGGGCGGTCCACCATGGGTTTGGCAGCTTCCTGGGCCGATGCAAGGAGGCTTTCTCAGTAAGAGATTTGTATGGCTGCCGCCTGGGCTATTCTCAGCACTTTCATGAACCGCTATGGGTTGAGTTTCTCCCACTCGGGGTTTGGTTCCTTTGGGGTTGGAGTTTTGTCTATGGGGATGTGAATTAAGAGTTATTGTGGGTGTGTGTTTTGCTGCAGTTTTTGGTTCTGTGTCTCATTGGGACCTTTTCCCCGTTGCGGCTTTGGTATACCTCATGAGGTAAGTACTGGGACAAGGAAGAGTGGACGTGGAGGTAATGCGCTGACTACTTACTGGTAATCTTCATTACTCCTAGTCATACTCTTCCCCGTCACAGTACTGATGACCCTCGTCACCCTCCCTGCGGGGAAGGTCCCATGCTCTGGCTTGGTAATATGAAACTGAGTGACGTGGATGTGTGGAAGGAGTTATACGGATTTAAAGAAATAGAAGAAGGTCCTGTGTCGGAGGCAGGGGCCTCATGAGGTAAGTACGGTGACGGGGAAGAGTAGGATTAGGAGTAATGAAGATTACCCGTAAGTAATCAGAGCAGTGCCAAAACACTAGTCACTATAGCATGCGTAGAAAAGGGTGAGAGGAATGCTCCGGGATAACACTGGCACAGACGGCAGTGCACAAAACTGCATCAAATGTACCTGTGACCTCAAAAAACGCATTTACCATTATTTACAGGGCCCTTTTGCATTTGGAAGCATTACACCAATCGAGATAAAGGCATTTTTGGTAACATGTTTAGACAGGTCTTCTCAGCTGCAGGCAAGAGGACCTCCAAACATCATGCACACCCACACACCATTCCATTCGGAGACGGGCTTCCAGCCTCTTTAAGTTGATTCTGGGAATATACCCCTGGTTTCTCCGTTATAACTACAAGACTACGAGTCCCAGAATGCAGTTCAGTCATTTCACACTGGCATGCATATTGTTATGCGGACGTAAATAAAATGTGCAATGCCTCATATGATATGATGTGGCATTTATAACACACCTGTACACAAGTGTTTCTAGGCACGACAAGACAAGGAGGTGGAAAGGGAGGACAAAATAACGATCGTACTAGCCCTTGTGTCATTCAGATCGCGCAAGTGCAGGGAAAAGCGAAGGGGAGAAGTGCCAAAGGAAGGGGAGAAGTGCCAGGGGAAGGGGAGAAGTGCAGATAACGCACAAGTGCAGCCAGCAGGTGGCTCATAATTGCAGAGAGGGTAAAGGGCAAAAACATTGTTGTCAAGTCAACCAAGCAGACATGGCACAGACTAGTATGCATTGTTAGTCTGGTATTTACTTTAGCGTAGATTCAGATTATGGGTTTTTTTTAAAAAAAACTCTTTATTTATAATTTTCAACATAGATTAACAAAAACAATTGAACTATACATAACACCAACATTAGAACAAAATTCCGAGCAAATAACAACTGTTGCTATACAATCTACAAAATGACCTAGACCTAATTCCAAACATGAACCTGGGCACTAATTTGACATCAACAAACAATGAGGACGTGACAAAACAAAGAACATGACAGACACCAGCACCCACCCACCCTCATTAGTATTTGAGAACAAAACAACTCCACTACACAATTCAATCTTTGGTCATCCATAAAGTTCAGTGAAACTTCCCCACAGTTCATCATAAAATTCTTCCTTATGTTGTTTATAATACATTGGGCCTCATTCCGAGGTTGGCGGTAAGGGGTTAATGGTGCCGGTAAACCTTACCATCGCATTACAAGGTCCTTTAGCGGGTCCCGCAAAGGGTGGCTGGTTTTACCAGGCGCCCTTAGTGGGAGCCGCTAAAGGACCAGCATGCTATCAACAGGCCCGTTGTTAGCATGGTCCCCATTTCCATTGAACCCTATGGGGGCTTGAATGGGAATGGGGATGGGTTCCCTGAATGGGGAAATACTGAATCCCCCAAGGTTGGAATGGCCCGATAATTCCCCATTCAGGGAACCCAGACCCGGCATGCAGTAAGGGGGTAGCCATGGTGCTAATACCACCATGGCTACTTCCAACCTCGTAATGACCCCATAGTCTTTTCATATCTTGATAAAACTTGCACATCTAAAATCCACTCTTCCACTGTGGGCTTCTTCCTGGTCTTCCAAACCTTTAATATCTGCTTAGTCGCCACCAACAAAGTTTTGCTAAATCAAACAAGATGTTACCCAACCAATATTATGACCACTTCTTGATAGTTGCAGGATGATTGCCAAGGGATTACGCGGATAAGTAATGTTCCAGATGTGGTAAATCCTATCAACAACATCTTTCCAAAAACTCAGCACTCTTTCACAACTCCACAACATATGCAGCAGACTAACCCTCTCCTTCCCACAACCACAACACATGTCATTATTGATCATCCCCAGAGCACACATACGTGCAGGGCTCCAATATATTTTACCCAATATTCTTCAATGAATATAACGCAGTTGTAGATCCGCCTTAGCATTTATTGAGACTTTCCACACCCTTTCCCACTCTTCTAGTGCAAGATCTCTACCTAACTCTTCCGACCATGACAGCCGCAACTTTTCCCATGAATCCAACCATTTAGCATCATATTGCATAACTTTCAAGATATTTGACACTTTCTGAGATCCACTGGTCAGTACCTTGAAAACATCCGGTTTCTGTAAAAGTGCTGCATCCATCATCTCCCTCCTTCCAGTGATTAAATCAATCAATTGACTATGGGACTCATTAGACGGAAGGCGGTAGGGTTTATCGGTACCGGTAAGGTTTTTTACCGGTAAGGATTTACCAGCTGTTAAAGTAGGGTGCCGCAAAGGGACCTCAGTGCTAATTACGGTACCGCAATTTGCGGTACCGTAATTACCACCTTCCCCATTCGCATTATGCCCTATGGGGGCAAAATTGGGAATGGGGAAGGGCCTTGGTGAATGGAGAATTGCCGGCCCCGCTCACCTTGGAGTAGGCCGTTAATTCCGCCATCCACCAAGGCAGACACGTTAAAATACCGGCGGCAGCCATGGCGCTAATAGCGCCATGGTTACCGCACAACATGTAATGAGGCCCTATATCTTCTTAACTCTCTACGTTTCAACCCAAACTTCTCTACTAGACTCTCAAAGGCTATCTCCCCTTCATCTCTCCAGACATCCCCAATTGTCAAAATGCCTCTCCTTATCCAACTCCTCCAATGTAGTACTTTATTATACATCAGTAGACCAGGATTATGCCAAAGAGAAGCTTCTTTATAAATGAATAATCCTTCCCCATTTCATACAATCAACGAAGTCAATGCGTTTCTCGTTGCCAAGACTGTTTTTAAACCATGCACATTCCCAGGTAACTTCCCAAAAGAAAACAGGCACTTAATGTCATATGGTGAAAATGGCTGCATCTCAATTTGCACCCACCATGGCACCTGATTCCGATCCCCACTGGAGTAGCTAGACAACTTTTTAAACAAGAACCCGTTATTATAATTCTGTAGTATCGGATACCCAAAACCTCAATTTTTAACATTCCTGATCATAATATATCGTGGTATTCTGGCCCTCTTCCCTAATCCACATAAAAAGTCTTGAAACAGCCCAAGTGCACCTTTTGTAAAGAGTAGGGGCAACGATTGAATAATATACAAAATCTTTCAGCAGAAGCATTTCTATTGCATTGATTTTACCCCAAATGGTCAAATTTAGACGCCCCCATTTCACAATATCCCTTCAAAGGACCTCAATGATCTTATCCACATTATAAGTCACTATCCTTTTAACATCTCAGACAATGGGGTCATTCCGAGTGTGGCGGTTAACGGTGCCAGTACAGGTGCCGGAGCTGTCAACCTCTTACCGCCACATTACGAGTTCTGCTCGCGGGACCCGCTAAGGCTGCCTGGTAAAGCCAGGCGTCTTTAGCGGGTCCCGTGAGCAGACCAGGGTGCTAACAACGGGCCCCTTATTAACTTATTAACGGGCCTGTTGTTAGCACCCTCCCCATTCCCATTGAGCCCTATGTGGGCTTGAATGAGAATGGGGATGGGTTCCTTGAATGAGGAATTACCGGGCCCTCCAAGGTCAGAATGGCCCGGTAATTCCTCATTCAAGGAACCCGGACGAGGTATCCGGTATGGGAGTAGCCATGCTGCTAATAGCGGCATGCTTACCTCCATACTCGGAATGACCCCAATATAAATACCCAAGTACTTGACACACTCATTCTCCCACGTACATCTCCATCCTAACAATTGTTTGCATCCCGGTGAGATCTTCGTCGGGAATACTACCGTTTTTTCCCTATTGATCATGTAACCCGATAACCTTCCTACCTCTTCAAAAACACTTCTCAAAATACATCCCCCGTCTACAGGGTTATTCAAGATAACCACCACATCATCCACATATGCCAATACCTTGACTTCTCCATCTCCTACACTTAAGCCTCAAACACCCCCATGTTGTCATATATATGCTAACAGCGGTTCTAATACCAAATTAACCAACAAGGGTGACAAAGGACAGCCTTGCCGTGTACCTCTATTTAAAGAGAACACAGCTGAAAACCCCTCATTCACCCATACCTTTGCCGTTATGTCTGTTTGTAGTGCTTGAATGGCTTTAATGAAAAAGGGACCAAATCCCAATTTTGACAATGTGTAGTTTAAGAATCTCCAATTGACCCTATAAAATGCCTTTTCGGTGTCTAAAAAAATCAATAAAATATCCTTAATCTCCGAATCTGGTAAACTCATTATATCTAATAGCGTTCTTATATTATCATATCCATATCGCCGTTTCATAAATCCTATCTGGGATCGCTCCACCAACCCTCCCATATATTTTTCCAATCTTATAGTAAGAAATTTGGTAAATATCTTTATGTCTACATTGAGCAAGGAAATAGGTCGGTAATTACAGAACTTAGTTGTATCCCTTCCAGGTGTCGGAAATACTGTAATGATTGCCTCCTTCATTGAATTGCATAACCTCCCCTCTTCTAGAATATGATTATATAATCTACACAATACTGGTGCTAACACTTCATCATACTCTTGATAAAACTCTACTGTTAAACCATCCATCCCTGGTGACTTTCCTTTTTTTAGTCCCTCAATTTCCGACATAACCTCCAAAATGGTGATTGGTGCTTCCATGAAATTTCTACCTTCTTCCGAAATTGTGGGGAGGGTAATTTTCTCGAAGAAGCTATCCAGTTCATCCATTTGTGGAGTAAGATCCTCAGCATACAAGTCAGCATAGAATGAACGGAAACATTCACCTATTATATCCTACTTAACCACCATATTTCCATGTTCATCCTCAACCTTTTGAACATACATTCTTTCTGAATAATTCTTCAGCCTATTTGCCAACAGTTTACCTGCATGGTCCCCTCCTTCCCAATATCTTTGCATCGCGTAATGCATTCCTCTCTCAACACGCAAATTCACCTCCCTTTTCAAGGTTTCCTTAGTACTTACTATCTTAACCTTTACACTCTCATCTTTAGTCAACACATATTCTTTTTGAAGGTCCCCTAGTTCTTTTTCAAGTGGCCCTAATCTAGCCTCTCCTTCTTTCCGTACCCTGGCAGTCCAATTCATAAGTTCCCCTCTAACAGAAGCCTTAAAGGAGTCCCACACCATCATGCTGTCTGCCGTTCTACCATTCACCTTAAAGTAATCAGGTATACATTTTGTTAAAGCCTTAGAGGCATCCCTATTTTCCAGCACAAATGATTTCAGCCGCCATCTATAAGCTCCTCGCCTCTCTGAGAATACAGCCAATTTAGTCTGTACCATTGAATGGTCTGAAATGTGCCGTTCCCCTATACTCACAGCCAGTACTTTCTCAATCAGTTTATCTGACATTAATATATAGTCAAGTCTAGAATACGAATTGTGTACTGGTGAGTAGAATGAAAACAACTTTTCTCCCCAGTGAAGATTCCTCCATACATCAACTAAATCATATACTTCCATACATGCTTTGAATTCTCTACTTGCTTTCTGCCCTGTAAAATGACAAGTTGAGCACCTATCCATTTTGGGGTCTATCACACAATTAACATCACCACCTAAAATGACCAATTCACCTCCCATATCCCATAGCATCGCCTTCAGTGAATTGAAGAAACTCTCCCCTCCCTCACATGGACTGCCTACTGCCTTGTGACATACACTGGATTGGTGGTTAGGTTACCCAAGAGCCTAGGGCTTGGGCACAGCCTTGCTTTAGGGAGGTAAGGTAGACATTGGCAGATAGAAGGAATTTGTATGCAGGTACTCACAGATAGTTAATTGGTGGGTAGTTGTGGAGGCGACTATAATTTTTTGGTGAGTGCAGGCAGACTCCATTGGGGATGGGGGGGTGCATTGGAGAGAATATGAGGATATTTGCAGTCTTAGTGGTATGTTGTATTGTGCTTGCAAAATCTATACTGCCTTGTGTGCATGGGCGGGGCCCTTGGACATAAGAAGGAGGGCTGTGGTTGGAAGTAGGTAACAGAGCGTTGACTTGATTGGGTGTATTACTGAACCGATATGTACCTATGGACAGAAAGGGTAAGTGCTGACAAGTTTCCATGAATGGGTGTATTGCTTTGAAGTGGGTGTGGCAAAGGAGTTGGCTTTTGCTAAGAAACCTGCAACGCAATGCTGCTATGTATGGGAGTACTGTGATACTGGTATGTGGATTGAAGACATATGTACTTTCACTTTGCCTTAGGTCATTTGCATACGTTATTATACGCTTACCTTGTGCCATACAATACATTTGTAAATATTTAAGTGCCGTAAGATTGCACCTTTGCAGAATCAATGTGGAGGACATGGTTCAGGCCGTAAAGGGGAATTGGTGAGATAAGACATCATTTGTGTTAGGAGGGGTGTGGACGTGAACAGAGCTTCGGTTTAGGGAGTGCAGTAAGAAAGTGGGAAATGCAAGGATTGTTTTACTGCATAACGTTTGTGACACGTGGCACATGTACGCAGATACTAACACATACACCATGGTGGGGATGGGGAGTGTATTGCAAATGGTATGGGGATTGTTGTAATCAGTGTACCATGTTGTTTTGGCAGTGGCAAGCGCGTACTGCCATGTATGGATGGCTACGGGCGTTTGACGTAACAATGTGGACATTGTTCGGAAGTAGGTTGAAGAATGTTCACTTCTTTGGGTAAGTTATTACAATGATATGTAAGTCCAGTGTACACGGCTGGAAATAAGTATGTATCCTGTGGGTGCTCACTGTCACAGCATGGTTGTGGAGGAAATTTTGCAGGTGCCATTCTAGTAGAGGTGGTCTGAAGTGACAGCACGTGAATATGGTGACCGTTATTGGCCTTGTTGCCATTCACATACTGAGATGACACAATTAATGTACAGTATGTTACACCTCTCATAATACCTTGTACGTTCAAAGAGAAGGAAGGCAGTGCGACATGACACGAGTTAATAAGTATTACACATGAAAACTATGGAGAATGTACAGTCCAACACACACTGTAACGCTCACCTGATTCCCGCAGAGGCGCCGGTCTTGACTGGGTGAATACCGTGTCTTCAAAGGTGATGTGTAACACACGGTTGGCTCTTTGGGCTGGACCTCTGTGCACTGTATGTCTGACTCGAAGAGTAAGATGTCTGCAGATAGAAAATATGGGATTAATGAACTGGGGTTATTGGGTGCCTCTCTCCTCTTCCCTTTCTCTTCTCCTGTAGAACCCCAAAGGTTAACGCTCTCACCTTAGGTAAGTGAACGCCGAGCTCTCCATCTGCCTCGGGGCAGGGTGCCGTAACCAGTTTCTTCACTGGATAAGGGTGCAGGCCTCTTGACCTCAGAGGACTGCTGTCCGTCGTTTACTGCACGAACGGAAAGTTCTGGGCACTTCAAATGTCTTTAAAAGTCTTTTGTAATGATATCTCTTGTTTTGCAGGGTTCCGGCGATGGAGGATGGCGGGCTGAAGAGAGTTGAGGATCGAACCCGCGTGAGGAATAGAAGCGCCTGGAAGCACGTAAGTAAGCGCTAGTTGCCTGCTTCACGATGCGCACTAACTGTCCCTTTATCTTGCAGGTACAAGTTCGGAGCTGCTGAAGGGTGCTGGAATACCCACTGGATTTGGCGTGGGAAAGAGTAATGGCACGTGAGTAATAAAGTTGCCCAATGTCTTTAAACGCACCTTCTTTTGTCTTTCAGATGCGGGATGCAGCGCCAAAGACCTCCGGAGCGTGCAAAGAGTTGGTAAGCTTTTCTCTTTCAGATGCCGGAATGCAGTACGAAGACCTCCGGAGCATGCGAAGAGTAGGTAAGCCTTTGTCTTTCAGATGCCGGAATGCAGCGCGAGGCGTTGGTGACAGCCGATGGACCAGGTAAGAGATGCGCTGCCACTGAAGACCGTAGTGCTAACCTGTTCTTTCTTGTCTTTATAGGTGTTGCTGAAGACTGGATTCCAGGATGGTAAGCCTTTGTTCACTTAGGCCCAGGATCAGATGCAGAAGACACAATGAGCGTTCTGCTGCAGAGGATGCAGAATAACGCAAAGCAAGATTCATCCATCGGGTGTGGTTTAAATAGCCTCCTGTAGTCCTTAGGTGTCTCCTTCCACAGCCTCGCCTAGGTAAGAAAAGAGTTCCTGCTTTCCAGAAGAGTTCCAGTGTTCTGAACCTAGGGAGTGGCTCCTGCCCCACCCAACAGGAAAAGTAGTCCCAAACAGAAGAGGATCAGGGACTCAACTGGCAGGTAAGTAAGCAGCATGGTCTGCTGCAGGTAAGTCCACCCAAGCATTATGAGCCCGGCGCTTCCAGCGCTGGGACTGGGCATATTTATGAGCCTGGTGCCACTGGCGCCAGGACAGGGTCCAAAAGGTCCCAATTGGGACTGGCTGGCACTCAGAACCTGGGTTATGGGTCTGCTTCCAAGGGAGTTGGGTAAGTCCTGACCTTTTGGAAGCAGAGATCATGACACACACACACATTTGCAGCCGGCAACATTATGAACGCTGTTAAGTGGAGCTATATACAGGATGGCAGGCCTTCTGACTGTTACCTTTGTTTGGCATATTTGTTCAGGTGGCGAAAGGAAGCCGTTGGAGCTTTAAGTGTATGCAGTTGTAATGTGTGCATCGCTTACGTTAGATATTTATGTGTGCCGCCTACACCATTGCAGCAGTCACTGGCGTTGGTGACTTCACTTGTGTATAGTCGTTCCTCACGGCGTGCACTCCAGGTATTTATTTTATGTGCGTGCCAAGCGTAGCACACTCTGTCATGTGAGCACTTAGCTCTGGAAAGGAACAACATAAATAAAAGCAAAAGCGGACAGGCGCAGACAGAGTTCACGGTTCCAGATCATTCCATACTTTACTAACAATACAGTGAGTGGTTGGAAGTGCTTTATTTAGTAATACAGTGATTGTACGGGTTCACAGAAGAAAATGTGTTGGAACCGTTGGGACAAGATGATGTTTTAATGTATTGCGTTTTTACAAAAGTTGACAGTGGTAGCAAGTCTAGTTGGACACACGGCACAATATGTCAGTGAGTGTACAAAGTAAGTAATGCAATAAGAAACGTAATGGGGGTCACCTCAGATTGCTTGGGAATGGAGGAGCTACTTTGGTAAGAAGCGCGTGAATGAAATGTGAGCTGTACACATCTGTGTGCAGGTTGACCGGTGCATGCACCTGTGTCCGTTGTAACGTATAGTACACTGAGGGTTCTTAGATGTAGTAATTGTGTGAAAGGGCATACAAAAGGGAGAACAGGGAATGTAGCATTGTACAAGTGCGTAGAAGGTGAGGTGCTTTAGTGTACGACTAGCGTTCCATGTTCATCGAGCCTTGTATGTCTGCATTTGGAGGGGGTGGGGAAGAATGGAAGCAAAGGTAAGTACAATGACTGCTGCAATTTACTGGGAATGGTGGAGACATGGCAGTGTAACAGTGTTTTTTTACTGCCATCACAAAGGTCCGTGCAATGTACGGAGAGAAAGTGAGCGGTAGAGCAAGTTTATAAATATGCATACTGAGGAGCACGTAAATAACTGTTAATCGTAATACACTTGTGATGTAAAGGTACATAATTTCGGCAAATTCCATGCTTCTATTGGGAGGGTGTGAAATTGCAGTGTACGGCGTATGAGATCATTGCAGAGTACCTTTGGGCACAGAGGAACTGCAGTGCAAGTTATGACATTTCTTTTGCTAGACTTCTATACAATATCTGACCTTGAAGCTAAACATGCTTCCCCCTCCAGGCTGTTTTACAAAGGACATGTGTCCTGTTTAAGGAGAGGTATGTTAGGTTTCGATTTCCGGAGATGATGCAGGAGAAAAAAAAAGGAAGGTATTAGCCGGGAACGTGTTTCGAGTGTAGCATGTATTTACGAATGTTGGTAGTGTCATTACGGTGAAGGTAGTGCAACGTACAAATAGATGTGATGGTGCTGTACAAATGGTCAAATGAATGCACAGATGGCAAAATACATAAAATGTGCTTTTACGTTGGGTAAGGACTAGTTAGATGTGCACTGTGTTATGAGGCAACGGTGGGTAATGTGAGACTGTGTTTGCTGTTTGAGAACACGTGGGTGGGTTGTCAATAGTACACAGTTTGGTGTCGTACTGCATGACCTTTTTTGGGGCTACTGTTTAGGAAAGGAAAGCAGTTAGTGTGAACGTTTGTCTAACATTGTAAGGCTGTTATGGGCTGTAAATGGTGTTTTCTTTACACAAGAAAAAAGGGTAACAGAAGTTTAAAAAGTCAAGAAGGAAGGCAGTGGTTGCAATGTGGCTGGGGAGCTATGATGTATGCGCTGTAGTGAAATACATAACAATGACCTAATGGCCTACATGGTGGCAGTGTAAAGCAAGGAGGCACATGTTGCAGAAGTTAGGAGATTTACAGAAGATGTGTTGATGCATGCATGAAGTGGTATTGTTGTAATTGTGCAGATTGTAGGGTAGGTTACTGTAGAGTTGTTATTCAGTGTGTGCACTTATGATAGGGTTAGGTGACCAGTGTACATAGGAAACAGGTTAGTATTTTGTGGAAGAAATAGTAGGCAATGTAAACTGCAGTGGCTAAGGAGTAGGTGGCTGTGTTATGTGTGTGGTTAGTCGTACGTGGATAGATGTTTGCATGTATAGTTTTGCAGTGTAGCGGCAATAGTGGGCAGGGTGTAGGATAACAGTGAAAGTGCAAAAGGATGAAAAGCCAAGTAAGCGGTCAATGTACAGTCAGGGTTACACATTTACAGAGGAATACAAGGTGCAATAACACTGAGGAGTGAAATACTTAGCATGAAATACACTAGCTGAAACAATGGAGTAAGTACAATGAAGGTTGCAGAATTAAAAGCAGGTAACATACAGTAAGTGTGTGGTAAAGATAGTATCAGGGTGTTCAGTCTTAGGAAGCATGATTGTCTTGAGCAGCAAGGCACAGTTTGACTATGCTCTTGAAGGCTTGAAAGGAGGGTTCAGCTCTAAGAAGGTTGGGCAAGGTATTCCACAATTTGGTAGCTAGGACCGGGAAACTCATCCCTCCAGCTTTTTGAAGTTTGAACCTGGGGATGGAGAGGCAATGGGCATGGGCAGCTCTCTGCGGTCGGGTAGTGATGTGGGGTGTGAGTCGGTTGGCAAGGTATATGGGTCCTGGTTGGCTAGACATTTGTGGTTGATGGCAAGGGTTTTCAATGAGATTCTCTGTGCTGCCGAGAGCCAGTGAAGATTACTTCTACGGTCAGAGATATGGTGATTTCTAGGAATGTTAAGTGCGGCCCTGATAGCATTATTCTGTGTGATTTGAAGTTTATTTAGGTTGCGTTGACTAGTCCCTAGGTAGAGGGCGTTACAGTAGTCAATCTTTGACATGATAAGTCTTCTAGCAAGAGTGGTGCAATTAGCAGTAGTCAAGAAGGGTCTACAAGCTGTGATACGTTTGCACTTATAGGCAGAATCTGAACTAACAGCGTTAGTTTGTCTGGACAGCGATAGTGTGGAGTTAAGGTAGATGCCCAGAGTTTTGGTGTCATTGGACACCTTCATGATATTGCCGTCAAATGTGAAGGACTTGAAAGAGGGATCTAATTTATTAACACATTGCTGAGATCCCAAGATGAGGAGTTTGTCTTATCATCATTGAGACAGAGTTCGTGTTGTGCCATCCACGCTTGAACGACCAGATATACGTCGTTCAGGGATTTACTGTCAGCAACGTGATCACCTGTGGTAGGGATGAGTATCTGGGTGTCATCGGCGTAATTAGTGTAGGTGACACCCAGATAGTCAAGAATAACAAAAAGTGTTTTGATGAACATGTTGTAGAGAGTGGGAGACACACAAGATCCCTGAGGGACAACACAGTGAACGGGTGAAGGCTCAGCTGATGCTGCTGGGGAGAATACCCGCATAGATCTGTTATCAAGGAAAGATCTAATCCATGAGGTGGCAGAATCAGAGAAGTGCGCAGATGATTTAAGATGCCGACAGAGGATTTGGTGGTTAACCAAATCAAATGCTGCAGACAGATCTAGTAGTAGTAACAAAGCCAGTTTCCCGTTATCTTTCAACTTCTCAATCTGATTTTTTAATTCAATGAGGGCAGTTTCGGTGCCGTGCCTTGACCGGAAGCCAGATTGCCGGAGGCCAAGGAGTTTGTTAGTTTCCAGCTAATCCTGGATCTGCAGATAGGCAGCTCGGTCTAGTACTTTGAGCATGAATGGGACCGTGGTAATGGTAATTTGTGGGGAGGGTAGATTTTTTTAGCAAGGGAATGACCCACGCGTCTTTCAAATTGTCTGGGACGATGTTGGGTTTGAAGGACGAATTTATGAAGGCAGTGATAAAAGGGGATAGATCATGTGTGGCCTCCTTGATAATGGGAGCTGGGCAGCTATCGCCCTGGCAGTTGGACGGTTTGAGCTTATTCATGATACATTCAACCTCAGCAATGGTAAGAGGGAAGAAGCTGAAGGGTTTATAGGTCGGTACGGTAGGGGTGTTTGTGCTATTGGGGAGGTTGATCTGCTGGTTTGTCTGAAGGCAGTTTTGTTTAGTGTTGATTTTGCATTGAAGAGTGGCATTTTGTCTAGGAGTTCTTTTTGTATGTTCGCACACCATGTGCTATATTTGGTGCAGGAGTTAGGGGGAGTTACAGGGGTTTCAAGTTCTTTCAGAATCTTGAACAACTCTTTGGTGTTAGAGTCCGCTTGCATAATACGCTTGTTGTATGTGTCTTTTTTTGCTTGGAAAATAGCCTCTTTGTAGTGCAGGGATGCTATGAAAAGGCTGTCCTTGTTAGCATCAGTCAAATGGCTTTTCCAGCAAGCTTCATCATTTTGTTTTTCTTTTCTTAGCGTTCTCAAGTGTGGCGTCACCCAGGAGTTGAGATGTGCGCATGGTTTTGGTTTCCTAAGTTTGATTGGGGCGATGGAGTTCAAAGCTTTGAGCTTAGCATGCTTGTAGGTATCAATTAGTACTGTTGAGTCAGAGCAGGATGAAGAAGCTATGTTTAAAGTAGGAATGATAAGTGGGAGTAGTTTATCAGTTGTAATATCCTTTTTGTTTCTGGAGCACAAAGCAGGGCCAATATCGTGTTTAGGGCCTTGAATATTAGCTTTGATATTGAAGGTAATTATGTGATGGTCTGACCAAGCGCAAGGCGAGTTGGACTGTAAATTGATACTGCAGTTCGAGTCAACTAGCCAGTCAAGAGTTCTCCCCTTGATGTGCTAGATGTCCACAGCATTAGGGTCGTTAGGGTCTTGGAAGCCCAGGTTAAGATCACAGAGTAGGAGTTGAGATGTGCGCATGGTTTTGGTTTCCTAAGTTTGATTGGGGCGATGGAGTTCAAAGCTTTGAGCTTAGCATGCTTGTAGGTATCAATTAGTACTGTTGAGTCAGAGCAGGATGAAGAAGCTATGTTTAAAGTAGGAATGATAAGTGGGAGTAGTTTATCAGTTGTAATATCCTTTTTGTTTCTGGAGCACAAAGCAGGGGCAATATCGTGTTTAGGGCCTTGAATATTAGCTTTGATATTGAAGGTAATTATGTGATGGTCTGACCAAGCGCAAGGCGAGTTGGACTGTAAATTGATACTGCAGTTCGAGTCAACTAGCCAGTCAAGAGTTCTCCCCTTGATGTGCTAGATGTCCACAGCATTAGGGTCGTTAGGGTCTTGGAAGCCCAGGTTAAGATCACAGAGTAGGATAATTTGAGATTTAGTCTTAGATTTATCTACTAGTAAGGTCATAATGTCGCCAGCAAAGGTGGTGACAGGTCCTGGCGGCTTGTAGATGAGGTGTAGGGTGGCAGTTTGGGTGGGAGAAATGGGGAGATTGACTGAGAGTAACTCTGCAGATGGAAACTGAGGATTAAGAATAGCTCTGAGGCCGAGTGAACATTTGTGGATAAAGGCGACACCCCCGCCTTTTGATTGATTGGTGTTGCGGTCGCATCTAATGATAGAGTAGCCTGTAGGTATGCCGAGGGAAAGTAGTGGTCCAGAGGCTGCATGTAGCCATGTCTCTGATATGGCCAAGATGTACTGTGTAGACCTACTGTTTGCGTGACTGTACTCCTTGGGTTTATTGGGGATAAAATTGTCCATCACACACTGTAGTGCATTTTGTCAATGCTTCCAGTATGGTACATTGCTTTAGATCAATAGTGTGGTTTGTGCTGGGGAATAAGGTATAGTAGGTTTGTACATCAATGAGTAAAGTTGGGCTTTCAGAATATTAAGTAGGCATTTCCAAGATTTGCAGGTAGTATGTGCTTTGGACTGAAGAAAGTTTCATTGCATTCCCACTGTGACCACTATTTTGTAAATGTATGCAGTATCGTGGACTCCATTGGTGGAGTCCCTGCTAGTGCAGAATTTGGATGTAGTTACATACCTGTTGGTGTACTTTAACTGCTGATACTTTGGAAGTGTTTGATGCTATGTTTGTAGCAAAGTAGTTGTTGAAGGTATAGTTGGGTAGTTGTGATGCTGCAAATAACATTGCCGTATTCAGGTTGCAGTTAGATACGAGGTGGCGTATTCTAACTGTTTACAGTGCATTCCTTTGGTTACTTGGACATCGGTGTACATTTGGAAGTGGTACTGTCCATTTGCGGATTTACGTGGTGATACATCGATATGTGTTGGAGTTGTAAGATCATTCTCGAAGAGCTATTGACTGATTTACATTGGTGGTGATTTTAGAGGTAACAGAGGATAACGTTGAACCCTCACACTTAGCACTTTCCGTTCCACGTATCCAGTGGAAAATATTGGTACTGTGTTTTGTGTACACGTACTGTTTGTGTGACTGTACTCCTTGGAATCATTGGGGATTAAATTGTCAAACACACACTGTAGTGCATTTCACAATGCTTCATGTGTGGAAGGAAATTTGTTTTGTGCACTTACAAAGGTACTGGTTGGTGCTGGGGAGTAAGGTATAGTAGGTTTGTACATCAATGAGTAAATATTGGCTTCAAGAATATTAAGAAGGCATTTTCAAGATGTACAGGTAGTCTGTGCTTTGGACTGATGGAAGCATCATTGCATTCCCACCATGACAATTGCTTTCTAATGTATTCAGTATAGTGGCCTCCATTGGTGGAGTCCCCTGTGTGGTAGATTATGGGTACAGTTGTAAAGGTTTTCCTGCCAAGTGATATCTGTCCGTGTGTGAAGGCAGTACGTTTGCAGTTGTTTTTGGTACCGTCGGCATTGTATCTTAAGAGCATTAATATCACATATTGACCATGTGAGTGTATATGTAGCGTCAAACGATTATCAGAATTGCACGACGTACAGAACCTCCTATGGTTTGCATTTTGCACCAGTTGCTGAAATGGAATGGAGTCACAGATGGGTATTGGTACATAAAAAAAAGGATTCATTAGGTACTTGCTCCTGAATGACATGGTTGCAAAGAGTGCATGTATGTCTCCACATGCAGGAAATGTGAAAGATGTCTATTATAAGTATGTTTTTTCTTTCCAGTATTTGTAGTAAGAATATTAGAAATTCCTGTGGATCTTCTTGTCGGTTTTAGCTGAATTTCACCATTCCAGCACTGCATTCTAATTCTTGCCTTATTCCAGAGACACTGTAAATGGTGTCAGGATTACTTACTGCATTTCTGTGATGGATGAGCATTTGCAAAAACAACTGGTCTGCGCCATTTAAATAAATATTTTCAACAACTTCTGGTATTTGGAATAGAACATTTATTGTTACATTTGCATAGCAATTAACACCTGTTGTATTGGAAAATTTGAATGGGCCAGGTCCTTCTGTGTCTGAGCCCTTTGATGAAAGGGTATGTGGTTTCTTAGTAGAGGCTTTTTTTTTGTGGGTGGAGTTGGGTTTGGTTTGTCTATTTTACTCCTTTTGTATGTGCTTTTGGTAGTTGCAGTAGTATGACTTTCTTTGAATTTCTTTTACGGTACTGTGGCCCAATCAATTAGTACTTCTAATGGAATGAGCATTATTTTCAAAGCTTTTGGTTTTTGAGGAATAGGGTACATTTTTAGATGGGGTGTGTACAGTGCACCTAGTCTATTGTACTCTATGATGCAAGGAATGTCTACACTGACTGCAGTTGCATCAAAATGAACTAATACAGTCCTTCCAACAGTCCTTCCAGTGTACGTAGCCGTGACAGTGCTACGTAACTCATGCCTTCTTTGAAGACTGTGTTGCCAATATCAATCAATGCTTGATCTAAGGTGAGACCTTGCGATTTATGAATAGTTACTGCATAAGTTAGCCACAGAGAAAACTGTTCTCTGCGTAGATACATGTCTTTGAAAAGGAGGAATTGTGCCATTGTGCGTCCTATATTTTTGACTTCTGAAAGTTTGTCAAACTTGATGTTTGCAAACTGAATGCTGCTGTCCCATGGGCATGTCTGGAAGGCAAAAACTGTACCAAGTGCTCCATTAAATAAACCTTGCTCTACCTCAATGTTACGCTTTAGCATAACTCTACAGTTGACACATAATGTTAAAATTATCTCCAAACCAGCTGTGTTGGAGATGGAGTTCTCTAAGGCTTGTAGTCATGCTATGCCTTGCTGACACATAAGTATTGTCATACCATGTATGTCCAGTTTGTCTGTGCTATGAATTTCTACTAGTGCTTGTTTCTATTTTTGCAGCATTGTTGCATTCAATTGTGCACAGCTTGCTAAAGTTGGCATTAAGGCCATACAGCTGACATTTTTCAGAGCTAATTGTTCCATGACATCAGTAGCACATGTGTTACGCCCGTACAGCTCATGGATGCATCTAGTATTGAGGGTAGACTGTGCCTCCTTTGAAAGTACACCAATACGTATGTGTTTTAAAATGTTGGCATATGTGAGGTCTGCGGACTGACGCATGTTTTGAGTTAGTTCTCGGTATTGGAAATGTTGCCATAGATTTACATTGCTGATGCTTCCTTTTACGGCAATGTTTGTGCCCTAAAGTTTTGAAGATAGGTTCACCTTTGACTGATGTCAATTGAAGGAGATCTCCAAAAACAATTACATGTTTTCCTCCAAAGAGTTCTTCGTAGTCTGTTTTGAGGACCTCTTGCAATCTGAGGTGAATCAAAGCCAACATTAGGTTGGAGACCATGATGACCTCATCTATTAGGTGCATTTTCATTTGTTTCAAAACTCTGTGTAGCTCAATAGCAGATTGTGCTGAAAGGTTATAGAACTCTAATTTGTTTTGATGTTCCACTGGAAGGAGTAGCAATCAATATAGAGTGACTCCACCTATGTTGTACCCAGCCAAACCTGTAGGGGCAGTTATAACCGCAGAAATGTTGTTGTTTGTTATTTGTTGGAGATATTTACTGATAATTTTTAATAAGAATGTTTTACCTGATACAGCTTCACCCCTTACATACAGTAGTATAGGTTTGTAGTTCTCACAGTTGCAAGTTGTACTTTCGTGCTGTATACCATGCTCAATGGTTTTACTTACTTCTTCAAAAATGGTACGCTGTTCATTGTTTAGTGGGGATTTCAGTATTGCAAACTCATCTGCAGAGTGCTCATACTGAAGCATAGTGGTGGTTACCTCCGTCATGGCTAAGTCTGCCTCATTTGCTATGAGTGGCTCTCCAAGTAGTTCTTGGCTGTCTGTTTGCGAAGGTTCACTGCTTTCAGAAGTGTCTACATTTAGTTGTACTTGAAGTTCTTCTTCTTGTTGGCGTTCACTGTCCAATATGGTTTTGTACAGTGTAAAGTTTTCATCAGTAATGGTACTTTCAGTGGCTTTGAAAGCATCGTCATAGCACGTGTAGTTGGCTAATAAATCTTCTTCTTTTCTCCATGGTTTAAAAAGTTGCAGTAGAGCCATGTAGTACGCTTCTCTGTGTTGAGGAGTTTTTAAGGACAACTTGATATGATTAATAAGGCTGTATTTGGTTAGTCTCACAAGGCTGCCTTCACAACTGTCCACTCCGTATCTACCTTTTTCCTGATTTGGTTTAATGTTGTTTTTGCATGAGAGTTTTTGGGCTACCTGCTACAAGCACAATGCTTCTAAAGTACTACTCATGTTTGGGTAGTATCTGTCCAATAAGTTGTTCTTTAAAATGTCCTGGCTGTTGGGATCGCTTTTGGCTATTGTTTGTATTCCTTCGTACGATTTAAGTACTCTATTTCTGAATGCAGCAGGCCCAAGGCTTAGCCACACTATTTTGTCTTATTTCCCATATAAGGCTGTGCCGGTTAAACCGTCAGCTGCTTCGTAGCTTCAACATTCTCTATGGGAGAGCATTTTTTTCCTAAGCTGTACAATTCATGTGATAGTGTTTTGTCAGAGGATATGTCATCCCAGAGCTCTTTGAGCTCTGCTTTCTCTGCTTTGGTTAAGTAGGCAGTGACATATCAGGCAACAGTAGTGGAATTGTCTGCAATGTACTGTACATCAACATTGGCATGCCATACGAGGGCAATAATTGCATGGTAATCATTGATGTACTTGGATGATTCACTCCTTTTTATGTAGTATGTGTTTGTAGGAGATTTTCCTTTGACACTGTGACAAACCGAAGACATGAAGCTGTTTAATTGGCCTGTTGTTGAAACTGGTCTAGGGAAACCAAAGCAGCATTTGGTGTAGTATTTGCCTCTGTTCTTGTATTTGCATCGACAATACTTGCCACACATACTTTCCGGAGGGATTTCTCAAGTGACATATTTGTGAATGAACTGCAAAACTGTTTCATCACTCTCCCCGCCAAATTTATCAGCATTTTTAATCCACAAAAGTATGTGAATGTGTGGTGCTCCTCTGGCTTGATGTTCTTTTCTCCAAAATAAGTGTTCTACTTCTCCGAGGGGAGGAAGTCTTTTATTGCAAATGAAGTGCCGCATCGCAAGGAAGCAATGATAAAAGTAGCGTGAAACATTTACTGGATCAAAAGAGCACAGCTCTTCTGGTGTTTTCCTGTCTATACCTGTTTTGTTTTTTTGTTTGCTATGCGTAGGAAAGTGTGCAAGTCTTCCCATGCATACTCAGCACAACTTAAATTGACAAACCATGTGGGTGGGCCAAAGTTGCATAGAATACACCGTACAGCTGCGTGCCGTTGGAACCAGTACTCTTTCGTGCCACGCATTTTTGCCAAGATATTTGTAACACTAGTTTGTAATACTTTGTCCTTTTCTTGCACCTTTTGAAGTAGCTGTGTAGCAGACATGTTTTGGAAATGGGAACTTGTTTTTAATGTGTGAGCAACTCCATAACATAGGGTTGCTAGTTCACTTTCAAAGAGCAGGTGGAATATGTACTCCATGTTCTGTCTAAATCTTGGGTCTTCAGAATACATTTGTAAATAGCGGTATTCGGATGCTGTTAATTGTGTGCTTCTTACATCATATCTTCCCCCTTTTCCAGTGGGGAAGAGTAGAGGAATGGCTGGTGCTTCCACACTTTTTTTCCCATATACTTATTGGGGCTCCTTTGGCTTGCCGCATTTGATATATTTCTAGTGCATCGTCTATGGTGTCTCTGGAATGCAGAGGGTGAATTGTATAGTGGTCTAAAATACTGGAGGCTGCACTAGGATCTAGGCGTTCAAATTGGCCACTTGTTGATGAGTCCTGAATTATTTTGGTTGTTTCTCTCAGGTTTTCTTGAATGTTTATTTCCTTGTAATATTAATTATTTTCTTTAAGGAACTGCAACGTCTCTCTAACTGTAGTTACGTCCACTAGGTCTTGCCATATTATTTTGTCTTTTTTAGGCACACCATTTACCAGGATAATCAAAGATTTGTGTATTGGCCTTTGCACTCGTAGAGTGTCTACATTTTCTTTCAGATCTAATGGTAAATAAACTACTTTACCACAAATGCCTTTCAGTAATTTGGTGGGAGGTAATATTGAAGTTTCTGGTTGAAGACGTATTATTGCTTGTAATGGGTGCACTGTTTGTACTATAATGCTCTCATACAAATGAATCTGCTGCAGTGCGTTTGGCAGTGGAAACTGTTCCAAATTATTATTAATTGCCTGTGAAGGCCTTTGGTTATTGTCAAGTTTTGCAGTGCAGTTGTGTACAGTGTGGAGGTGTTGGCAATGTCGTACTTGTTTTCTGCTCGAAGGTACAGAGCTAATTAAAAGCATTGGGATTCTTCATTGCCTTCTATTTTCTGAATTATATCAACAGTTTTGGTGCTCTTCTTATAGAAAGTTCTACGACAACACACACATACTTGGTTTGGCATTTCAGCAGCGGTGCTTTTGAACTTTTGTGTTTCTTTTGTGTATGAGTGATGTAAAAAGTTGATAGCTGCACTGTTGTCAGTATTGTTGGCTGACAATGTTGGAGTGGGTAAGTGCTCTTCAGTTTCACAGTACTTCCTTACGATGTGCTAAATTTCATCGTGCACTTGTTTGGCTGTACCGTGTAGGAGAATATAATTTAAATGTTGGAGTGCTAAAGCCGGAGTTTTTGCATAGTACAGTTTGTACACTAGATTTCTGATTGTTGAATGGTGGGTTGCTAACATTTTAATACGGTGCAAGGTGTTTTTTCAAGCTGCTCCAGAAGTGCAGGCTCAGGAATGTCCTCGTATTCCAGTGTACTTGCGCACTGGACAGGAGTCCATTCTTTGTAGTATTTTTCTTTTTCTTTTGTTGGTGCCTTTGACATACTGATTGAGGAACTGCTGCACATTTTTGATTAGGCATGGGCGAATGTTGCACATTGATGTGCAAGGCCATTTGTAGGTGAGGCGTGTTGGTTTGGTGGATTGGACACTGCCATCTAAGTTTGATGGGGATATTTGTGAAAGAAGTGTTTCTTCTTCCATTATGGTATTGGCTATCTTTTCGTATCCTCGTCCACTCTGATGTGAGGCGATTTGAATGGTTAGTTGTTTGTAGGATTTTTAATTGAAGTATGGCTCTGTGTTGGTGGTGTGACTCCATTCACCTGTACATATGTGACCAAAGGTATCTATGGTGACATTGCATTTGTTTCGAAGTAGTGCTTGCAATTTACCAATTAATCTTTCAGTGGTTTCATTCTCTTCAAAGTTACTATAAACAATGTCTGCTTCACACTTATAGCACTGTCTAAAAGAGCTTCTAGGAAGACTTTTCTGCGGTAGATTTTGAGGGTTGAGCATGATTTCTGTCCTCTACTTTTAAGGTTTTGAAGGACTGTGTGGTGGAACATTTTATGTAAAATTAAGTTTTTTTGACTGCTTGCTTGTGATTACACTACCATTTGTACGTGCTCTTTTAGGAGTAGTCTGCGTTAGACTGTATTTTGTGGTTTCCTGTACATTCTCACATTTTGCCAGATCACCTACACTGTCTTTACTGGTAGATGGATTTGTTTTCCATAATGACTGAATTAACTCTTCTCCTGCACCTTTCTGTTTAGGGTGAAATCGCAGTGGATGGCTACTTTCTGTGTTTGTAGGTTGCGTGGCTCTCTTTCTGCGTTGCTTTCTACCGAATTGCCATTTGGTAGGCATTGCGTAGTAGCTGTTGGTGAAGAAAGGAAAGTGTGGATGCGCACATTTTGCCATGCATATGTGTGCAATATGCGTCAGTGGGTGAATGGGAGGGTAGGCAGCTATTTAAGTGCAAGTCAGTGGCTGTGCAATGGTGTGTAAGGATAGGTTGGGGACACTATGTTAGTATGTGGGTATTATTGTAATGGTGGCGACATAAGAAACACTTAGCACCTGTAGAGATGTGATAAGTAACAATGAAGTACGTACTGCTGGATGGGCACACATGTACAAGCTACAGTACAACATTAGTGCACTGGTTTAGTAAGACATACAAGAGTATGCTGGTATTGGACTTACTTTGTTGATTGCAGAGAGTAGGTGTCTTCTAGGCTGTATTCTGAAGTGTACACTCCTGTAGCTTCCCAGAGAAAGGTGGGTACTGCTCCTGTATAAGAAGAAGGTAAGAAAATAGGTTGGCTAATGACATAGCGCTTACATTTGTAAATTACATTCTTGAGAACTGTAGGGGAATGTCTTGGCAGGAAGAGAAAGTGTGTTTGTATAAATAAAAGGTGTACAATATGAAGGGCGGTTGGGAGTATAAGTATGTTTGTTAAGGGAGTAGGTGGGTTACTTGGGAGTTTAGTGTATCACAGGTTATGAAAAACGTGTTTATACTAGTGTAGGCCTAGTTACTTGACAAATGCAGTATTGTGCAGTGTGGGAGGATGAGACAAAGGTGCGGAAAGATGTACAGAGTGGAAAGTACAATGTTTTTGGGCGTCCATTTGCATGCAGTTCTGTGCATATGTATGCTTAGTACCTGAGTGCAGGCATTGCTTAGGGGTTTTCATTTCATTATGCACATTTACGTATGTTACTGTTTTGAACGTGGCAATAACTTTTTTTATTGCTTAACTGCTGTTGTTATGTATGACGTACGGGTGGAAACTGTTGTTTTGCGTGAAATGTATGCACTTTGCCTCGTTTGGTCGGAAAGGCTGCCTGATAGTTGTGTTTGCGATTTGTAAAAATTTGCTAGAAGGTGGTGTAATGGGAAACAATTGTAAAAAAGACGGAACAAAAGAACACAGTATCCTTTCTCGTCTACCAATGCGTGTTGTGGCCAAATGGAACCTTTGCCACCACCTACCACTGTAGGAGCAATTTAATGGTATGTGCTGGGAGGCACAACAGTACAAATTATGAGTACGTTATGGAGATTTACACCTAGGTACTCTGTTGCTACGCATCATGCATAGTTTCCAACCTTTCATGGCCCTTAGGCAGGTGAAAAAAACAGATTTTGTAATTGGTGTGTGAAAGCACATTGAGTGTTATGGGCATTTGGGGAGCTTGGTGAGTGAGACAGCTGCATAAGTGGTGGGTGATACCCGCCAGAAGCGTGTGATTTGCAGATGTATAACACAGTTGGCACTGTACTGTAGAAAAAATATTAATACCTACTGGGTGTGCTGATGAGTAGTGATGTTGATGTTTGTGGGTGCAGAACGTGTAGATCCTTGACCCGTACTTTCTCGTGGAGGTGCTTTTGATTTATAAGATATGTCACCTCTGCGTGAGTAACGGCTGTTATGCACAGTTCATTAGATGTGATAGAATTAAATGCACAGTTATTGGTTGTAATTGGTTTATGCGTATGTAATACTTTACAAGTAGCCAGTCAGGGAGTGCTGCTGAAAGACTACTTGAACGGGAAGAAGGACTGGCCCTGGTCTACTGGGCCGTGGCCCTTGCAGTAGTAGGGGAAATCGCATGTGCTAAATGCTGATCTTCGTAATGTGCTTGGTATGGAAATGGGACTACGGTTGAGCGATTCACGTGTATGTATGTTTTTGTGTTCCATGGTAGGATGTTGTTTTGTGGCCATGATAATGTTAGTGCTTGTAGTGTGACTTTTGTTATTGGCAGTGAATTTTTGTTTCCTCTATTGCAATTAGTAATCTGTTGCCGTATATACTATGTACGCTGCAGACACACATGTAGTAATATACGGAGCACAAGCCGAGAGCAACCCATAACAAGGAGCACAGAAGAAGGTGTTTCTTGACACGTCCCTTTAGTAAAATTAGAAATAAACACTTTCCATAACTTCTACGAAGACGCCGATCTTTTATTATGCTTAAAATGTGTTTGTGTAGCCGCGTAAACAGGGCAATATGATGGGAAAAGCCGCGCCTTTTGGGGGAGTGCACGTGCTACATCTGGGTATTGTGAGGGAGGCTGCAATGGAAATGTGACTATGCAGGAGTTGGGATTGGTCAATATGAATTTGTGGGTGTGGTGTGTAGGAACAGATTGTGCCAGAACGTTTGTTTGCCAATAGGAGTGGACATGGCTACGGCGACGGGTGCACCGTTAAGTAGGCAGACTATATGGCTGTTGGGCGACTCGTGGATACATTGGGTACAACTTTATGTGGAGCGTTGTGCACTAGCAGCACACCTTGCTTTCAATAATGTTGCTGTGCAATGGGCAGGAATACGTGGAATGCCGCGGGTCCATGTGGGTCCTTTTTGTGCTAGATTGGTGACGCTTCCTCATCCAGACATTATTATTGTTCACTGTGGATGGAACAGTTTAGGGCATGCTACCAGCATTTCACTGCAGATTGCAATGAAGGAGACATTTTGGCAACTAATGGGAATGTTTCCAAATTCACATATAATCTTTTCTCACATTGCCCAGAGGCAGATGTGGCTGCATTCTTCCTTCTGTGGCCCACAAATGGAGAAAGCGCGACACAATGTGAACAAGGCTGTGTGCGCTTTGCTGCGCGACATTGGCGTGTTCTCCTTCCACAATGAAAACATTACCCTTCATAGTAGGAACATTTTTCGTTCAGATGGAGTTCATCTGACTGATGCTGGCAATGAGATCTTTCTGCGTAATATCCAAAATGCCGTACATCGCTTCTTGCAAGTGTAGGATGCATTTTCCCAGTGCTCGTTCACCAAGTGTAATGTTTAAAATACAAATAGTACCAAAAAGGCTCTTTTGAGAGCCACTACACTTTTTTTGGAAATGCGTACAATGCTTTTGATGGCCTTCCGGTGCTAATTGTTGCCATTTCTGTATGGAGCGCTTGTAGGCAGCGTCACTGCCTGCATGCTTCAATTGACGTTCTATTTTTAAACAGTGCAAAGTGGCTCTGAAAAAAGCCTTTTTGTTCCGCCCACTTTCTGGCTGTGTAGCATGTTTCCTGTTGTTATAAGAGACACCAGAAAAGACAGCAGTGGAAGGGAGATTTGACAAAGCGTACCAACCACAGGGATAAGAAATTGTACGTGGAGAGCAGAAGATGTAAGGTGCACCATACTTGGGTAGGGGGCAGTGTTTGCCATGGTCCCAGACCGCAGTCTCAAAAGCACTTTGCAAATGTTCTCCCCTAGACAGTACCGCATCGCAGTATATGCACAATACAGTGACCTTTGAAAGGTAGGGGTCTGTTGTATTGCGTATGTCCTCCAAGGTTGCTTGTGGGACGTGTTGGCCCACTAGAGTGTCCATAGTGGTGGTAGGAGCAGATTCAGAGGATGCTGTAGTGGACAATAACCTACTGCCTGCTTTGAAGGGGACAACCCTCCAAATAGCTGCCTGGTGGTTCGTTTAAAGGTGTCACCATATGGAAGTGGTGCCATAGCTGTACAAGCCAGGTTTCCCGCGTCAGTGCACTGAACCTAGTTAGCATGAGATTTTGGCACATTTCCAATGGTCTAAATAGTTTCCACACCCAGGATTGCTGCTGGCTGTAGGCAATGGGAATTCCTTCGACTTTACTCTTGTTTCCTTTTCGATGTCCCTCCCCATTATGATGCCTGTCCACCTGCTCAGGACTTTTAGAAGGAGGTGTTGGTGTTGAGGGTGTGGGTGCTTCTGAGTCAGAGGTAGTAGCAGAAGCTCTGGTGGCCATTACTTGGAGAAGTAGTTTTCAGGCACAGAATTGGTGAGAAAGCAAATTCTGCCGCAAGCAATGTGCACTGGTGCTCTTCTATTCTTCTATAGAAAGCCAAACAGAGGAATTGTAGGATGTGCTCTTTTATAGGGCTGGTGTGGAGCACGTGACATTGCAAAGTGGCATTAACTCATTCCCTACAATATCCCCTTGCAACAACCTCTATCTAAATCTGCCTGCCTCTACTCTCCGCCCTCTGCAACTTATCCAAAACAGGACTGCGAGACTTGTCCTTGGCCTCAAGCCCATGGATCGTATCTCTCCAGGACTGAAATCTCTGCACTGGCTCCCAGTGGCTGCAAGGATTAAGTTCAAAACCCTCTGCATTATCCACAAGGCCTTCTGGGGCCTTGGGCCGCATTACCTTCAACTCTCTCTTCCTAAATACCTTTCTTCTCAGGCTCTTCGCTCATCTGTCTCCAACTCCCTCAAGGTAAGCCGCTTCTCCAAGCAACGAGTTGGTGGTCGATCTCTCTCCTCGGCAGGGGCCTCCCTCTGGAACAGCCTTCCTGCCTCCCTGAAACTTGAGGAGAACCATCTCAGGTTCCGGAAACACCTCAAAACCCTCCTCTTTGCTTCTGCTTTCTCTGCCTCTATCCCCTGCTGAAATTCCCTGCCGAATCTTGAATCTGAAGCAATGGTTACCTGGCCACCCTTTCTGATCCTGGGGCCAGGTCCCGCCTTTTGCACACCTGCCCAGCCTCCCTGGCAACCCCCTGCACTTAGGGACTGGTTCTGTATCCCTACAGTCCCTTTACCAGCACTTATGTCTGCTCTTACCTTGCACTTGCCACCATCAGGCCGTTTTATTTATCGTATTTATTCTTCTTTCCCATGTACTGCACTGTCCCCTTTACCTTCCCCCTGGCACTCTTCCCTTTCTCCCTACCCTCGCACTTGCGCAATCTGAATGACACCTGGCCTAGTAGGATCGTTGCCTGTCTCCCACTGTTCTTCCCCTCCCTTGCCTCATCACGCCTTGAAACACTTGCGTATAGGCGCATTATAAATACCATATCATATCATATCATATCATATCATATCATATCATGTACATGTGAAAGGAAGAGTGGAGGATCGCTTTAATGGTGCACTATCACTGTAACACTCCATACATTGCGGAGAAATGTCCTTTTCTGATATGTACGGATCTGGCTCGTGTTCGCCAAATAAGGGACAACACACACCGTTGATACGTTACCATGGTGATGTTGCCATTGTTCTCCATTTGCAAGCTTGTCGGCCGGACGTATATTGCACGTTACACTTTGCGACACGTGCATAGTTCTACTACTGATACATTTGCGCCACCCCCGGCCTACTAAAACATATGGTTCACGTACATTGCATATTTCTACCTATGCTTGCTGTGAGCCCTATAAAGTAGGTGGAATGTTTACATGGAAAAATACTTGCAGAACGTGGGTGCACGCTTCCAGCTAGTACAACTATACCACACGTTTATTCAGTTATGTCCACCAGGGAAAGTGTTACCATGTGTCACAGAACTATATACATATGTGTACAGTTGTGCCACAGATAAACGGACGCTCCTGTTACTATTTCCAGACGGATGTGTGCATGCAAATATGTGGCCCGTAGTGGCGTCCTATGGATGATTGTATTGTGATTGTGCATAGGGCAGCCAGGTGCGGCGGTCATCCGCCTCCTCCATTTTTCTCACTTGCAATGATCCCCACTACTGCTGTGCCCTTCTCAAACGAAAAAGAAAAGGGACATGCACAATCTGTACAAATTAACATTGCAATCTTTATTAGCGCATATTTATAGCGACTATTCAGAAAGGGAAGGTGGACAGGAAACAGATACATATATTGGGGATGTTTCCATTTCAACAAGTTGCTGCTTAGGGGAAGAAGGGATTGAGCTCTCGTTGAAGTGTCTTTCATGACACTGATTTTGCAGGGAAGGGGGCTAGGCATAGGGGAAGGCGGACATGTGCAAGTTGGGCAGTGATATCTTATTTGGCCCCTTATATGTTCTTCTGCAAACGTTCTCAAGGCAGCAACTGCTCGATTTTGGCATCCAGGCGGTCAACTTTCATATGCCCAGCATTCAGCTCAGTTTCGGTGGCAGTATGTTCCTGTGGAAAAGGTCCCGCTTCTGGTGTACAGCTTTGCATTCCGGTATGTTCTGTTAAAAGACAACAAATGTGGTTCATTGAAATTAAGTTTTCATTGCGATTGTGTTCTTTTTGCCTCCTCGTTCCCTACCTATGGGGTTACTATGCTCCCTCATTTGGTCATTCGGAAAATTCTCCTCCAGCCATTCCAGGGTGCTTGCCCTTCCAGTAACTCTTTCCCTTTTCACAGTGCGCCGGGTAACAGCACCGGGTAATAATGGGCCTTTCGTCATCACTCATTTCTTCATGCAGAAAATTCTCCTCCAACCATTCCAGGGTGCTTGCCCTTCCAGTAACTCTTTCCCTTTTCACAGTGTGCCGGGTAACAGCACCGGGTAACAATGGGCCTTTCGTCATCACTCATTTCTTCATGCAGAAAATTCTCCTCCAGCCATTCCAGGGTGCTTGCCCTTCCAGTAACTCTTTCCCTTTTCACAGAGCGCCGGGTAACAGCGCCGGGTAACAGCGCCGGGTAACAATGGGCCTTTCGTCATCACTCATTTCTTCATGCAGAAAATTCTCCTCCAGCCATTCCAGGGTGCTTGCCCTTCCAGTAACTCTTTCCCTTTTCACAGTGCGCCAGGTAACAGCGTCGGGTAACAATGGGCCTTTCGTCATCACTCATTTCTTCATGCAGAAAATTCTCCTCCAGCCATTCCAGGGTGCTTGCCCTTCCAGTAACTCTTTCACTTTTCACCGTGCGCCGAGTAACAGCGCCGGGTAACAATGGGCCTTTCGTCATCACTCATTTCTTCATGCAGAAAATTCTCCTCCAGCCATTCCAGGGTGCTTGCCCTTCCAGTAACTCTTTCCCTTTTCACAGTGCGCCGGGTAACAGCGCCGGGTAACAATGGGCCTTTCGTCATCGCTCATAGAAAATGAGAAATCAGAAAATTCTCCTCCACCCACTCTAGAGTGGAAGCCATTGCTGCGCACATGCAGAACACATCATGCTTTCCTACTATTGTACACTAACGGACCTGTGCCATTACAACAAAAACTTTTGTGTACTTACCACGTTGCTCTGACATTCTGTTCTCGATAGTAGCCGTTTGCTCATCTGCCTCTTCCTTCCTTGTTTGATTGTGCAGCAGGTGTGCGGTAAGAGTGCTGAAGGCAGACGTCACTTATCTTAGTGGTGCTTTCCTTTATGCTGCATACATTATGCCTTTGTGCACTTTGTTGCGAAAGTACAGATTTTTTATAGGTACGACATTTTCCCTTCTAATTGACACACTTGAAGCTGTTTGTATATGTTTTTTGTCTTTGCTGAATGTTACAACTTTTTATGATATCCCCTCCCTTTCTGGGCACGTTGGACTCAACCCAAACTCCGCAAAAGGACGCGGTGTTCCCAACCTTTTTGCCTATTACTATACAGCCTCCGGCTTCAGTATTTTGCACAGTACATCTCTACAAACTAAGCATATCCTGTACACATCTAATGCAATTCAGTAAAAGACACATTATTACAGGGACACTATGGTTCACTTGTGCACCTTAAACCCTATCATCTTTCCTGCAAAAACTATAACATACCAAGATTATGGTTAAAGTGCCCTACTAAAAACCTATGAAATTAACTAACAAAAACATTTTTAAAGGGACGTTATGGTTAAGTTGCGCTACTACAACCATTTCCGCTTTATTGAAAAAATTAGCCTAAAGCATCATTATGGTTACAGTGCACTATTAAACACCTATGCAATTCACTAACAAAAAACGATGTTAAAGGGACGTTATGGTTAAATTGCACCACTACAAAACCTATGAAATTAATTCAATGGAAAAACGTTGCTACAGGGACGTTATGGTTACAGGTAAAACCTAAAACCCCCAGAAATGTGCAAGTTATGGTATGATATGCAACCATAACTTGCGCTACCACTGTGCACTGCAAGGACTAACATCCATGACATCAAAGATGACATCACAAATGTCATTGATGACATCACTGATGACATCACAAGTCTGGCTCCCTCTTTTTTAGTTTACTGAGATATGTACACTAGGTGATTTTCTTCACTACCAGTGAGAAATTGCAAAGTGAGAAGGTACTACATTTGTACACCTTACCGTTCTCATATGTTATTACACTGCTTTCCTTAGGGTTCAGTGACATCATATGCATGCCGGTAATTAGCACTTGTAACCCACCAGCATGGTTCTTATGCACACAAGAGTTACTGACAATCTTTCCTGAGCCTTTCACACCATACCTGGTTCCCCACATGCACTTAACTGAGGCCTGGGTGGCCGACGGCACCTCCCCAGGCAATGCTAATCCAGCATTGAGCAGTCACACTGACATCAGTCTGCTTCATTCATCCGTGAGGGATGAGGCTCCCCGGAGAGCCCATCAACTCGCCAGCCATGTCCTGCCACCTCCTCAACACCGGGGCCCGGGTTCCTGATATCCATCACCCGCTCCCCTCCGGCCTGTGCCCACCACGCCAACAATCAGCACAGGTCGGGAAGGGGTTTAAGTAGTATGCACGAGCGTGCGCATGCGCTGGTCCATGAAAACCCATGTCCTCATGGGAAATGGAGTCCTTGGCCATTTTAGCCCGCAAACAACCCCTTTAACTAGCAGGTACATAGTGCATACATTAATCTATATACTGCAGGTCCCTCATAACTGGGTTTGGTGTAGGCTGCAGAAACCTGGAGTGGCAAGGTAAACTCTGTGTGAACCTGGGATGCTGGATGATTGAGTAAAAAGGATGGGGGAAGGCAGCAAACTGCATTCAGGCATCTGCGATAACATTAAATGGTCATTTGCGGCCAGGCAAGGGTTTCTGACTTAGTGCTATTGCGGAAAGGAGGTGTAATCTACCACAGTACATTGGAGTTTGTTATTCAGTGACCATGGAAGCGTGGCCACCTGATAGGGTCAACTCGAGGCCAGCTAATAAACCTGGTTCAAGGGGTGATTAAGGGCAGAGCTGGTCAATGGTTTGTGGGTGGCAATCAGGTTCTCAGAAATGACCAGGATGTGGCCAGAGGACATGTGTGCTGAGATGGTAGTCATAATAGATTAGCATGAGATGGGAGATCCCAGGGAAGCCTGCAAGTCTGGGCTGAAACGATGGCTATCATCAGTTCAAAGGGAACGTGTTCGTCTCTCCCAAGCCATGTGCATCAAGAACAGGGTTAGAGGTCCCAGACCAGATGTAACTTTAATAAATTAGGTTTCCTGTACATGGATATGTAACTATCTAATGATGTCACTGCAGACTAAGGAACAATCCCGAAAGAGGTGTGCTGTTAACATGAGTTCATGGAAATATGTGTTGAAAGGAGTTGAATGTATCAAATGAGAGCTTGGGGGATTAGATTTCTTAATTTCTTAGTATAGGTTTGACCAAGCATATTTGGGGGTATGACTTTGTAATAAAATATGTGGGAGTGTGTTAAATGTTGCAAAATGTATATAATGTGCAACCTTTGTGTGGTTCATAGAGAATCATGTTAGTTCGACTACAGCGTAATCTAGCCCCTCCTAGCAGTTTGTGCAATAAACTTGCTTTACGGACAAACATGCACTTGCTTCTTATGAGGCAGGTCTATTTTCAGCAAGGAGATCTGAGGTCCACCCAAACAACCCACAAGCACAATGCAAATTTGAGGGTTCGGCTAAGTGTAGTTTGCGCTGCCTCTTCAGCACGTGGCTCTTGGCTGGCCAAGGTGTCAATGAAAGCCATTGGGAGCAGCACCTTGGGCTGCCCTGCTGCGAGCTCCCGGGAGAGTGGTGGTCAATTCCTGGTCAAACCCCTGGGCCCGCAAGTGTAACTTGCAGAGAGTGCATGAGGGACATAGTTGACATCCCCCAATTTCCCTCACAGACCCTTTGGGGCAGGATGATTATGGCAGAGGTGGTAAGGCCTTGTGACTGTGCATTCCTGTGGCTGCTGGCCTGCATACATTCATGCAGCAGCCTCAAATCAGTTAGCTGCTGCTGGGCAAGAGTGGTCAATTCCCCATGCCTGTCTTCCATTGCACATAGCACATTCATGTCCCAGATGCTGGGCATGGGCAGAGGAGGGTGCTGTGCAGTGTTTCCCGGGCTGAAAGACTGGGTCAGGTAGGGGGTGTGTTCGTCATCATCCTCCTCCATGCTGTACTTGCCACGATAACCTGGTGGCTGGTGTGCCCATGGTGGTGTGGAGGGCACATGAGGTACGTTGGAGCCACTGACCACAGGTGTTCTGCTGGTGGCAGCTGGCTGTGCTGCTGGCACAACAGAAGGTGGTAGTGCAGCCTTTCCAGGTCTGCCTGCACATGCCAAGTCTAACATCGACTGTCAGGTGCACTGCTGTCAGGGGATGTGCCTGTTGGGGTGAGATGAGTATGCTGTTAGTCTTCTGGGAGTCACATCTGTAGGTTTGCATTGCACTTATGCTGTTTGTGTCCTGTCCTTGTCGTGCTGTTTCTTCAGTCCTTTTGCTCCGATGTGTGCTTCTACATGTGGGTGGCAGGAGAACACATTGACGGTCTTCCAAAATGGCTTCTTGTTGTGTGCGTAATGGGCCTATGATTCCCATCCTGTTCTGCCTTGGCACACATGGGCGCTTGTCATGTGTCCATGTGTGGGGCTGTACATTTTGGCTATGGTGCTTGTGCATGGCTAAATCTGCCGGCATCCCATGGCATGTGTGTGAGATTGCGCCCTTTGCTGTGACTGACACATGTTGGACCTGTTCCCTTGCCCATTTGGTGTTTCTGTGCCTGGGGATGCATGTATTTGGACTCAACATTTGCATTTACATGGTGTTTGTTGTACTTGCCACCATCGCCTTAGGTCCATGATGGAGCTACATGTCTCCTCCCAAGGCATGTGGATCAGGGGTGCCACTTTTCCTCCTCCTGTGCCAGTAGATTTCCTCCTGTGGGTGGCCAGGAGGTTTTTGAACCTCTACCGCAAGTTGTCCCACCGCTTATGGCAGTCCCATGGTGTGTGCGGGTCAGTCCCCACGGCCGTGACCTTATCTGCCAGTGCCTGCCAGATGTCCATCTTCCTCCTGTGGCTGATCCTCTGGATGCAAGCCCCACAGAGGGCCTTTGCATGCATCCCAGATGTGTCTGTGAGATCAGTCAGCTCCAGCTCAGCATACTTTGGCTTCCTTATCCGGACCTCAGGGACTCACAATTTGCCACTCCCTGGCATGTCTGTACTTCCAGTTCTGGTGGATGGCAGCACGAAGTGGGGGATTTAAAGTGGATTGAGTTTTCAAAATGACCACCGGCGAGGTTCCTGTTCATGCACTGGTGCTATTTCCAGTGCTGGAAATACCAGCACCAGTGATTCTGGCAATTTGGGTGCCAGTATCGCTTTTTCTGGCACATTTCTGCTGGAAACACCAGCATGTTGCTGTTGACTGTGGTGTTTCCAGCGTGCAGGTATTAGCTTCCAGCAGGGATGTGTGTGTGCATGCCCAAGGACCTGGAATGTGCTAGAAGGAAAGTTGAAACGAGGACCATAGTTTCCAAATTAATAATAAGAATAGTAAGATCTCTAAAGAGCACATGATCTAAACAGTTGCTCTTTAGATGTGATGGTTAAATTGATAAACTATTAAGACATTCTAGGGCACATATTTTAGGTTATCTTTCACCAGGGCACACATTTCCGGCACCCCGTCCCCCCACTGTCCATCTATCCATAGACGAAAACTGGCCTGTTACCATGAATGCTTCTCTACCGCAGTGCCAGACCGTCCCACCATGGTAAGTCTGACGGTTTGAGGTTGTTTGTTCACCTAATGGTTTGCGGTGAACTGTCGGCAAGAAAACTGCTCACATGCAAACAATTATCAGAGGAACAAACTGTTACCAAAATGTGCCCACCCCAACCCCGACCTCCCCTCCCCTACTTACCCGTTTGCTTGCCACCGCGTCCTCTTCACCCATGTCGCATCAGATCTGTCCCTCTAACGTGGGTCGGATCCAACGCCGCAGGGTCCGTTTTTCTTCTTTTTTTCAGTCGCCCGCCTCCCATGTTGAAGATGCGGGGGACACCCCTGCAACTCCTCCCAAGGTTTATACATAACGAAAATGAGGAGCGGGGGAAACCCCCACAACTACTGCTCCACATGTTCAGTATGCATTAGCCTAATTGTGTGTTTTAAATCGATCAAATGGTACTGGCCGAATTCAGTCAAATGTATCATTTGATCAATTAAAAACAAACAATTAGGCTAATACCAGCATGACCAGGCAGGGAACCTGAGCAACTGGTTGGTGGGAGGAATCAGCAAGGCCTGGTACTGATTGCTCCCGAGTTCTCCCATCAGCATCACTGGCCTTCCACTGCGCTGGTCTAGTAATAGAGGAGGCACATGTATGCCAATTGCTGAACCCTCAGCCATTCCAGGCTCAGCTGTGAAATAAATGGGATATAGAGCATCCAACGGGGTGTCACATGTGCTTATGTGCTTTGTAATAATTGTTTGGAAATGTAAACCAATATCTAAAGGCTCCTTACACAACACACCTGGACACTTCCGGAAAGCACTGAGGTAGGAAGGCAGCACCCATTAATAAAGCTTCTGCTGTCTTCCGTTTCGTAAAATGTGTACCAAAGAAATTGCACCAATAGTACTCAAAGTGAGATCATCAATTAAGGGAGATCTTAATTAATCTTGAGGGAAGATTGTTTTCTTAAAATAAAATGAAATTGGCAGCCTACTGCTTTATCTCGGTTGAGAGAACTGCCTTAAACCTCTAATAGCATTCATCACGTGCACACCACCAGCAACTTGACATTTTGCACATAGGTCCAATCTGCTAGGAAAAACACTGCTCCATAATCCTTGATGCTGAAAAAGCCTTCCTTAGTCTTTTCTGGAGGTAATGATCAAAAACATGCCTTTCTTCCCTCCTTTCCGGCCACTCTCTGGCAGGCCTCTCTTAGCCCTCCTCCTGCTCCTAACTGCAAGGCTAAAAACCTCGGGGGCATCTTCGACTCCACACTCTCCTTCTCTCCACACATCTCAGACATCTCTAAGAAGTCACACTACCAGTTGCACCTCCTCAGAGGAATTCTACCTTTCCTCTCCTTCCCCCAGAAGGTCACTGTCTCCAGAGCTCTGGTTCTCTCTAGACTGGACTACTGCAACAGCCTCTTTCTAAATCTGCCTGCCTCCACTCTCCGCCCTCTGCAACTCATCCAGAACAGGACTGCGAGACTTGTCATTGGCCTCAATCCCAGGGATCGTATCTCTCCAGGACTGAAATCTCTGCACTGACTCCCAGTGGCTGCAAGGATCAAGATAAAAACCATCTACATTGTCCACAAGGCCTTCTGGTGCCTGAGGCCCCTATACCTTCAACTCTCTCTTCCTAAATATCTTCCCTCTTGAGCTCTTCACTCATCCACCTCCAACTCCCTAAGGGTCAGTCGCTTCTCCAAGCAACAAGTTGGTGGTAGATCTCTTTTTTCGGCTGGGGCCTCCCTCTGGAACAGCCTCCCTGCCTCCCTGAGGAGAACCACCTCCGGTTCCGGAAGCATCTCAAAACCTTTCTCTTTGCTTCTGCCTTTTCCCTCCCCTGCTGACATGGCTGAAACTGAATCTGTACTGGTTACCTAGCCACCCTGAGTTCTCGGCCCAGGTCCCTCCACCTCCTGTCACACACACCTGCACTGCCTGCCTGGCAAACCCCACTCTTGGGGACTGTTTCTGTATCCCTACACTCCCACTACCAGCACTTACCCCTGAATAACGCACTTACCTCTGCACTTGCCACCTGCTGGCTGTTACCTTTACTTTTGTTTTATTCTATACTCATGTTCTACACTGTCCCACCCACCTTCCCCCGCACTTTCTCCCTTCCTCCTTCCCCCTTCCCATGCACTTGCGCAATTTGAATGACACCTGGCCTAGTAGGATCGTTGTCCGTCCTCCCTTTGTTCCCCCTCCCTTGCCTCGTCGCGCCTTCAAACACTTGTGTATAGGCGCGTTATAAATGCCATATCATATAATATCATATCCCCAAGAACCTTGTGTTAGAGAGACTTCCCTTGCAGCCCATGGGGCCAGGGTTTCTAGGGGCATCTTTCTGACTTGGGGACTACTGCCGACTCCCTCAAGCTCTCTAAGTGGGAGTGGTGACAGAGAAGCCCAGGATTGGCTCTCAGGAGGTGAGTGGGTGGTTCACAAGCACAGTGCACACTCTTCAAAATGACCACCATGAGAGAGAGTTTCCACACACTATTATTAAAAATATGATCTTTATCTAAAAACACACCACACTTGCAGGTAAGTAAACCATGACATAAAAGTGCTACAATGTGTCAGGCACATAGATAAATTCAAGAAGAGTGATTCAGTTAGAGAAAAATCTATTTCCTGGAAGGAAAAATGTGGTAATACATAAAACAAAGGCCTACACAGGTCAGCATTTTTAAGGGAGGACAAGGGGGGGCGGGAGGTCACTTGCGTGAATAGGGACAGTCTTTGGCAAGACAGGGCTACCTTTAGCAAAATTCTTTCAATAGAGCATTTCTGGAATGCTAGTGAGCAGGCGTGAGGGAGGTGTTTTGACCAGGCAAGACATAGGAACCCATTGATTATGATATGATATGATATGATATGGTATTTGTAACGCGCCTATACACGAGTGTTTCAAGGCGCGACGAGGCAGGGAGGGGGGGAAACAAGGTGAAGACAGACAAACGATCCTACTAGGCCAGGTGTCATTCAGATCGCGCAAGTGCAGAGGTAAGGGGAAAAGGAGAAGTGCAGGGGGAGGAGGTGGGGGGGAAAGTGCAATACAAGGTAAGTAGCGTAATAAAATAATAAATAATAAATAAAAGGGCCAGCTGGTGGCAAGTGCGAGGTAAGTGCAGAGCAAGTGCTGGGAAGGGGGCTGTAGGGATGCAGTGACAGTCCCGCAGTGCAGGGGGAGCCAGGGAGGCAGTGCAAGTGGAGAGTGGCTGGGCCCTGGGCCGAGGTCACAGAGTGGCCCAGATGCAGGTTAAGTGCAGACTTCGGAGGGGAGTTAAGCAGGTTTAGCAGGGGAGAGGGAGAGAGAAGGCAGAAGCGAAGAGGAAGGTTTTGAGGGGCTTCCGGAACCGGAGATGGTTCTCCTCAAGTTTCAGGGAAGCAGGAAGGCTGTTCCAGAGGGAGGCCCCTGCTGCGGAGAGAGATCTGCCCCCAGCTCGTTGCTTCGAGAAGCGGCTGACCATGAGGGAGTTGGAGACGGATGAGCGAAGGGCTCGTGAAGGCAGATATTTAGGAAGAGAGAGTTGAGGGTATTGTGGCCCCAGGCCCCAGAAGGCCTTGTGGACAATGCAGAGGGTTTTGAACTTAATCCTCGCAGCCACTGGGAGCCAGTGAAGAGATTTCAGTCCTGGAGAGATACGGTCCCTGGGCTTGAGGCCAAGGACAAGTCTCGCAGTTCTGTTCTGGATAAGTTGCAGAGGGTGGAGAGTGGAGGCAGGCAGATTAAGATAGAGGCTATTACAGTAGTCCAGCCTTGAGAGAACCAGGGCTCGGGAGACAGTGAGCTTCTGGGGGAAGGAGAGGAAGGGAAGAATACCTCTGAGGAGGTGCAGTTGGTAATGTGACTTCTTAGAGACGTCGGAAATATGAGGAGAGAAGGAGAGTGTGGAGTCGAAGATGACCCCAAGGTTTTTAGCTTTGCAGGTAGTGGCAGGAAGGGGGCCAAGGGAGGCCGGCCAGAGAGCTGCAGGAAAGGAGGGAGTGGGTGTGCCGATGAGTAGAATCTCAGTCTTACTGGCGTTAAGGCAGAGGTCATTGGCGGCACACCATTCCTGGATAGCAGACAGACAGTCGGAGATGAGGGAAGGAGAGGAGGAGGCCGAGGGTAGCCTGAAAATGAGCTGGGTATCGTCCGTATAGCACTGAAAGTGGGGGCAGAGAGCGGCGATGCGGTGGGCAAGGAGTGCCAGATACTGATTGAAAAGCCAGGGAGAGAGGTTGGATCCCTGGGGGACACCACAGGTGGAGAAAAAGATGTCAGAGAGGAAGGAGCCCATTTGGACCTGGGAGGGTCGACCAGAAAGGAAAGAGGTCAGCCATGCCAGAGCCTGACCAGTGATACCCAGGTTATCACGGAGACGGTTGAGCAGGATGGCATGGTTGACAGTGTCAAAGGCAGAGGAGAGATCGAGCAGAATGAGAACACAGGGAGTGTTGGAATCGAGGTTCAGGAGCAGGTCCTCACGGATGTTCAGGAGAGCAGTTTCCGTGCTTCTGGCCGCTCTGAAGCCGGATTGATGGTCGTGAAGATTACCAACATATTCAGCATGGAGGTTAAGCTGGGAGATGGCCAATTTCTCCAGGAGCTTGCCCAGGAAGGGAGTAATGGAGATTGGGCGATAGTTGGCCGGGCAGGAGGGGTCAGAAGAGGGTTTCTTGAGGAGGGGGTGCACAAGGGAGTGCTTGAGGGGGGATGGGAAGACTCCAGAGGCGAATGAGTGGTTGCAAAAGTCAGCCAGGGCAGGAGCCAGGGAGTCGATGTGGTCCTTGATGGTTTTGGAGGAACAGGGGTGAACCTGTTTAGACGAGGTTTTCATAGATCGGACTTGTCTGGAAACCTCATCAGCAGAAAAAGGTGGAAAAGCAGAGAAGGAGGGCGGAGGGGCGGCTGCAGGAGAGCAAGAGGCTAAGATACGAGGCTAAGATTTAAGAAAGAAAGCACAGTAAGTGTGTGCCAGTAAAGCCAGAGTCAGTAGAGCAGTAGACTGGTACTAAAAAGCAGTTCTGTGGATGGTGTTTCCTGGGGGCTGTAGCTGTGCACGTTGTTTGGTGACGTCCTTAGGCTCCAGCGAAGAAACACTGGTCCAGGGTGGATCCCAGGCACTAAGAAGAGGGATTACTGAATACTGTGATACCCAGGTCCAGGGTCCCGGCCACAGGAGTGGAAATGCAGAACAGCTGCGGTCATCCTCTGGCACAGAAGGTGGCTTCTAATGCTGGGGGTTGTGGAGAAGAGACCCCGGGAAGAAAGAATATTGAAATCTTGCTGATAGAGTCACAGGAGAGAAATGCAAGCCACAGAAGAAAGACCGAGAGGAGAGCTCACAGAAGACACACAGAGTCAAAGGTAGCACAGGACATTGCAGCTTCCCACACAGGTCAGATGGAACCAGGGTGCTTACGTCCTGGGATGAAGATTCTCAGGTCATTTCAGCAAGTCAACAGATACCTGGCACCCCCATCAGGTTCAAGCGATGCATGCATGGTGAAGAGATCCAGGGAGACAATGGCTTTGAGCAGGATGTCACCTGGTTCAGACCAGGAGGATCCAGGGCTCGACTCCCTGCTCAGACAGCAGGTAAGCATGCACCAACATGTGTTACTCCCTCTGTCCCCACAGGCCATTCCCACCCCCTCTGGTCCCCCTGTGCTGTTCCCTTGTGCTCCCCCACTTCTCACAAACAGGTGGTGCATGTTTTGCTTGATTCTTCTACCATGCTCCCACTCAACCTCCTCCAGCCTACTTCTGCAGAAATCTGTCCTGATACATTTTGGTTTCACCATAACCATCTTGTGGCCAATGCTGGGTTTGACTTTTATGGACTTTATTCATTCACGGTGCGTCCCACTTTCTCAACTCTCATGCTGGACTTCCTTTGCATCTTGTACTCATGGTGGCCGTGAATCATTCTGTTCCCATCTTCATCTTGTGTCCTGGCTTGCAATATTATGTGTTACTACTGACTTCTGCAATTGTATTCGCTCTCCACTCTTGCTTCTCCACTCTTTTTTACTGCTTACTCTCTGTTCTCTCCTCCTTTCCCTTCTCCCTTTTCCTATCTCTCCTCCCCTTACTTTCTTCTACGCACTTACTCTAGCATAATTGCCTAGTATGATAGTCGCTTGTTGTGTTCCTCCCCTCCCTTTCTGCACCCCTCTCCCTCACCTTTTGTTTTTCTCCATCTCTGCCAGAAATGTCATCAGGCCTAGTATGGTAGTCGCCTGTCTGTTTCAATTTTCTTCCCACTCTCCCCCTCTCTTCCTTATCTATGTCTTAGCTCTTGCAATATCTGAAATGTCATCAGGCCGAGTACAATAGTTAATTTCACATACTTACTGTTCATGGCCTGCAAGAATGTCATTGTATTTTCCCTTGTTCCCTCCCTTACCTTGAAGCGCTTTGAAACACATTGTGTATAGGCGCTAAATAAATAAACTATTATATCATATCATATATCACTCGATCTTAAGGAAAGGAGCTCTAATGTGGGTTTCTTCTGGTCGTCCGAAGTAGAGCTGCAATAGAATGCAGGTGCAGAGCTTTGGTCCTTCTTCGAGCAGCAGGCCTCCCAGAGTGCAGGTAGAGCTCTGGCTATAGACAAGGTGATAGGTAATGAGGACAGCTTTTATCCTCCCACGGGAGGCAATGAGAAAGCACAGCACCCCGTCACACACCAAGCATACATTCAAAAACTGGATGTCTTAGGTATTTTTCCACAAAAACAAGGGGGGTTCTGGGAGTCCCTCTGCAGGCCACTAAGTCCAAGTTTTGAGAGTCTTTCCCAGATTCTTTAGCTCACTATCTCTTTCACAGAGGAGAACTATCCTAAACATATCAGTCTTTGTCCTGCACTGGGGCAATCCAGCACCAAAATACCAGGAAATTGGCCTCTGAACAAGAGTACTGAGAGCAACCCCAGACATGTGTATCGGACTCGTTGGGCCTCATTAGTAGGGTGGAGCTGTGCCTCTCTAAGTGCAGTGAGCAAAGGGTCCACGTCTGGATTACCCAAGTAATTAGGGCAGGACAAAATCCACACTTTCCCCAGACAGAGTTCTGCAAATAACAACCAGAACTCGTTTCAGGCCAACTACAGCCCCCAATCATGGAATAAAAGGATCCAGTAGCCAAAGGGGCTATTGTTTGTTGTTTTAAAACAAATCAAAAAGGAAAAAGCTATAACCCACATTTTCTGGGTTTGGTGACTTGGAGCAATGTTGTGGCGATGTTATGGACATGTCTGTGGGTTTAGGGATGAGGTCAGATTTTTTTCTTTACATTCATTTTATTTACTTATTTATGTACAGGAGGAGCAATGCTCTTTTGATCACAAAACAACATACAATAGATGAGAAATCAGATTTGACTGGAAGCAGTGAGCTTCTTCCAATGGGGTGAGTTTTAGGGGCATTCCGACTAAGTTGGGGAGGGGAGTAAATGGAGCAGTCACTGGGGCCAATGCATGTCTATACTTACATAGATTAAGGTCAACCAACATTGGACATTTATAAGTTATGTTCGATAAACGCCTCACTATCCCTAACCTGGCGAGGATTTCCCTGTCAAAAGAAACTAAAGGAAACCCTCTAACAAAAGGATTCTGTCCCTCACACTTGAGCGTGCGTAACTTAACAAGGCAATAAATGGCCGTTCAACAGCAAAAAATAAAACTGTTAAATTCACATCATAACAAATGTTTCTCCCTCTAATCTGAGTGAATTGGTTGGTTCACAACAGAAGGATGCTTTACATTATTGCAGTATTCAAAATTATTCTTCCTCTTTAATGCTACTGTGTTTATCTCATTTCTGGGGTTCAAATCCCTGGACTTGGCCAGCAGCCTGTTACAGAGTGCTCTGGGGTCACAATGTAACAGTGAACTCACTGGGTCTGGTGTGCACATCTGTTCTCCTCACTACCTCCAGGTCTTCTGCTTTGGTTTCCCTGCGCGGCCCAGCAATCTCCCCTTTGTGGCATCCTGCAGCCCGCATCTGCCATCCTCAAAGTTCTCCTGGCTCCCACAACATACCAGCGCTCGTCTGCCACCGGTGCTCATCTGACAGAGGGAAAAACTGCCAAATGGTGCACTTTCAACTGCACAATCTCTGCAGTTGAAAACTTGAGCATAGGAGACCCTCTCAGGACCAGCATTCAAATTACACACCACGGTGGCCCTGGCATCTCGACTCACATACAACGGCAGCTACATGGAGGTGGGAGAACTATCCCACCTTCTGCTACTGCACTTCTCACCTTCTTCCTTATGGCCTGCACCTGAGGGGGGTTTTTATGCCTCCCAGTCTCTCTCACTCAGGTGTCTGGGCCATTTTTCCTAATTGACTGCAACTTGCAATCTTGCTTCTGCAGTCCTCTTCTTCGTACCAGTATTTTGTGAATTATGAGACTTGAAGTCGAGAATGTCAAATTCAGCTTTTTCAATGAATTCATGATCAACAGGTTCATTACTCTCCTTATGTATACTCCCCAAAGGAGTACCATGAGGATTGCGTGAAGTATTTGGCTTTACAGAAAAATTGGGTTTCTCAGAGTATGCATTTCTAAAATGTAAAGAGTCCTCTTCCTTATTTCTCTGGGACTCATAGGGCTTTTCATTTCAATGAATGCCAGTAACTTTAAAAGGGTTGTTCTTCCTCATAACACATGATGGATTATAACTGTCTCCATTCCCAATCTGATAGTCCATTTGAGAAAATAAAAGCTCTCCGACAGCAAGCCATCACATATTTTGCCATCAGGGAAATTATCTTCCTTGAGGAAGACTAATCCCGCAAAATCCTCCTGTTTCCCTGGATCCCTTCTTCTCCCAGTGATCCGTTGGCTAATACTGCCCCTAGAGTCAGGAAGCATCTGCCTTTCCCTGCCCACCCGGGAGGAGATTTTAGGTGGGGTTTTGTGAGGACTCTGCAGGATTCATCACATGAGGAGGTCGGCTTTTAGTTTGCTTTTGAACAAACCCACGTGGACAGCTTCTCAGATGTCCTGGGGAAGAGAATGTCATGCAATTGGAGGAAGAAAAGAGAGCGGAAGCAAAAGGGTGGGCATGGAGCCACAAGGGTATTGAAGGATGCAGAACAGAAATCATAAGAAGGCTTGTAGAGTTGGATAGATACAGTGGTGCCTTACTGTGGATAGATTTGTGAACCAGGAGAAGAAATGTAAATCTGGTCCTGTTTTGCATCATCATACAGCCTGGTGTTGGTATGAGGATGTAGGTGTGAAGTAAAGGAGTTGAAAGAGAGTCCTGGTAGCAAAATTAATGATCTTGTCGAGTGGACGGAAAGCTTAGTTGGGGAGACCCAAGAGGATGCTGGCACAGTTGTCCACTTTAGAGATCGCAAGAGTGGTTAAGGGATGCTTGGCAGGGTTGAAAGGTAGGAGGTGCCTGATTTTCCAACTTTTTAGGAAGTTGAGGCACACTGCTGTTCCAGTTTTAGAGATGAAAGAAGAGAAGTTGTGAGAAGGGTCATATATGACGCAGAGGTTTCTAGCTCAAGAAGTGTAGGGTGGGAAAAAGAGATATGAGAGAGCTTTTAGCAGGGAAGAAGAGCGCCTCTGTTTTGGCAGAGTTTAATATCAAATAGTGCAAAGCCATCCAATATTTTATGGCAGAGAGACATGAAATGTTGGTAGAGAGACCAGAGGAGAGTTCAGGAAAAGAGAAGAAGATTTGGGTGTCGTCTGCAAAGAGTTGGTACGAGAACCCAAAGGGGCATATAAGTGCCCGAAGAGACGAGGTGTAGAGTGTAAAGAGGAGAGGACCCAAGAAAAAGCCTTGTGGAACACCAACAGTTAGAGGAGTGACTTGAGAGGTGTTGTTGCTCCAGGACACAGAATTGTTGAGGTGCAAGGTTGGGTTCAATCAAAGGCAAGCACTCGATTGCAAATCCCAAGAAAGAGAATTAAGGAGATCCAACTGATCGGCGATGTGAAAGGCAGCAGACAGGTCATGGAGAATTAGGATAGATGATAGGTTGGTATGCCTAGCAGAGACGAAGAAATTGGACACATACACAAAAGCAGTTTCTGTGGAGAGACAGGAGTGGAAACCTGATTGTAGGGGGTATCAAAGGTTGTATGTCTGAGGAATTGGTAAGACGGTTGATGATAACACTTACAAGCACTTTAGAGTAATGCGGGAGAGTAGACACAGGGAGAAAGTTAGCCAGTAGGTTCAGGTTGGCCCCTTGCTTTTTAGGAGAGGGTTGACCGTGGCCGTTTTGAAAACACAGGGAAAGCAAGCAGAGTCGAAGGCCAGATTTCAGGGAGGTGAGAGGTCACTGGAGGGGCAGTAGGCTTGACTAGCTGAGGAGCAAGAGGGTCTGATGAGACACAAGAAGGGTTAGCCTACATTAGTAGAGAGTACTTTGTCAGTATTAGTGTGCCTACTCTCCCACGATCCTCTGCCTCCATGTATGTGATATGGAAGCAGTGGCAGCTACCCTAGATCACGAGAGAAAGGAGGAGGTGGCGGAAGGGATCAGCCGGGTGCCAATGCTGGCCTTTAAGGGAAAGGAAAACAGGAAAATGAATACAGGGCCCAGGCTGCCCCACGGCATGCCGCATTAGGGAGGAGGCACGCCGATGGGAAAAGAAAGGAAAATAAGGAAAGGGAAAACCGGGTTTCCTTATCATCTAAGACCCACCAGAACAGACACGACATACAAGGTTAACCCACAGCGGGCGGAGCAGGGAGGAGGTGGGAAATCAGGGACAGGTGTGACAAAACCGTTGCTGGGAATACCAGGGGCTGATTACGGGGGAGGAGCGGAGCATGGGTTAAAAGCAACTCCAAAGGACTCAGACAGGGTCTTCTTCTCTTGCAGGAACAGCGCGTAGCAATGGGCGCCGCACCCGATTAGAGTGAGACCAGCAGAGAGTACAAGTGGGCTTACTAGGAAGAAGCGGAAAACCCACAGATTGACGCCGTACTTTGTCCGAAGCTCAAGACAGCATTCCAGAGAAGAAAAACGGCCACTGGAGGAAAAGCATTGCGAGGGGTGAATTGTGGACAATTGCTATTCTTTTGTTCTTATTTCGTTTGCCGGCCGGCGAGCAGGTTGAGGGCTGAAAACCTGTACACGCCGGGGTGATGTAAGAGACTAATTGGGACTTGTAAAAGCATAACCGCTGAAGGTGCGAGTAAAACCAGTTGTTACACCCGGATCGGCGAGGTGAAAGGAACCGTCATCAGTTGTTTGAAGTGTTAGTTGTGAATAAACAATTTTGAAAGAAAACCTTGTTTCTCCAGCATGGGGTCTGGCATGGATTCACATGCTCATGAATATTCCCCGTCGTCAGGCTGGGAATCCTCGGTAAGGAAAAAATCAGTATCAGTTTCGTTTCTGATCTGTCTTTCGTAGTAGTAACCAATCACTGATCTCTGCGTCATACTGACCACAGCCAATGACTGCCCTCTACCTAAGCCCCGCCTCTGGCACCCATCTTCAGATTTTTACGGCACGTTCAAGTGTTGGGATCCTCGTGCTATTGCTCTCGAGCGTTAGTGCTTTTTTTTCATGTTTTTTCTCAGAAAAATTTCTCTTTTTTTGGTCAAAAGAGCCTCAAGCTCCACCGTCTCTTCATCCGATCAACGGGGACCCGTGTCGGATTCGTCTACGCCCCTCAAGGGTGAAGATTTCGTTGAGCCACGCTTTTGGAGGACTCCAGAAGTTTCTCAGGCCCATCTCGGACATGGCCCAGGAGAAGGGAAGCTTGACGCCCGGAAAGCTGTTCAGGGTCTGCCCTGGATGCCAGCTTCAGAATGTCTTCAAGGAGGACGAACACTCCCTTTGCCTTTACTGCCTACATGAGGACAAGACGCACGTGGAGAAGGACTGTGCGTTTTGCGGCAATATGTCGGAGCTGACCATGAAGGACCACCATCAACGTCTCGCCAACTGGCTGGAAGGAAAGAGCCCGTCAGGCGAGAAGAAGAAGAAGATGTCCAAGCGGTCTTCTAAAACCTTTGAGGGCGCCCCGGCGACGGGGGTCCAACAGAAGGCCAAGCCCCGCGAGTCCGCTGGCACCGGGAGCGCCGAACGGTCGGGCACTACGGGCGCCAGGCAGGGCGCATCCTCCCGGGCGCCGTCAACCACGAGCCAACGCTCTGGCTCGGGTAAGAGGAAGGCCGAGCACCCGGCAAAACTCCTGGAGAGACCCCGGTCGTGCCCTAAGGCCCCATTGGAGGGGGAGCAAGGTGGTGACCCTCCCCCCAAGGAGAAGGCGGTGAGCGCACCTAAGGTGGTGAAAGCCTTGATCCATCCGGCCAAGGCCTCTATCGAGACAGTCGCGGCGGCCCTGGCTCAGCCTGTGGAGGCTACACCCCGGGGCCCAGGATCTCCCTGCCACCGCGGAGGGAGTCCTCTTTCATGCCCATCGACAGGACCCCCGTGAAACCTCCGACGGAGAAGAAAAAGGGGGGCAGGAGGTCGTCGTGGACTCGGCCTCAACCTCTGAGGAGGAGCTGATCGAAGTCTTAGGCCACGGCTCTGAGTGGAAGAAGGCCATCCGGTCGGGAGGGACCCCGACGTGGAAGACGACGAGGGCGTCGAGGATGCCGACGGGGCTCCTGACCTCCCGTCGGATCTCCCTCAACCAGTGCCGCAAGACAACTTGGCGGACATTTTGTTGGCTATACAGTCCTTATGCTCGGAGATAAGGACGAGACTGCCGTTACCACCAACGGAGGAACCGCTCCCGACGGGGGACCCGGAGCCTGGCCCTTCTGGGAGCCCTACCCCTAAGAGAAGGAGGATTCATCCTCCACCTCCTTTTCAGCCATCGCGCCCTGTTCAACCCTCCTCCCCGTCCACGACACGTGGGGATACGGGAACTGACACGGCCGCGACGGGTACAGACGACGAGGTTTACGACGAGGATCTCCCGTCGTCACCTCCCACCCGGGCTTCCCCGCCCGACGAGATTGGATCGTTTCACTCCATGATCGCCAGGGCATCCGAGCTTTTCCAGCTCTGCCCGGAAGAGAAGAAGAAAGAAGGTTTCCTTTATCAACGGCGCGAGACCAAGAGGAAGACGGTCCTTGCTGTACCACTGCTGGACGATATCTGGGTTGAGGGTCTCTCCCTCCTCAAGAACCCATCCACGACGCCGGCTAGAAGGGATCGGTACGAGAAGAAGTACCGGGTCCCGGACGCGGCCCCCTTGTGCCTCCGGGCACAGCCGACCCCGGACTCGGTCGTCTCCGCGGCGGCCAGGAAGAAAGTAGGGGGGGGCGCAGCCTCTACGTCAACCTCCCCGCCGGATGGCGAGGGAAAGAAATTAGACACGATGGGACGCAGAGTCATCTCGTCGGCAGTGACGACGATTAAGGAGGCCAACGCCTTGGCTATCGTAGCCCGCTACGACAGGGAGTTGTGGTACAAACTGGCCCCCCTGCTGCACTTCCTACCAGACGACAAGAGGGCGGAAGCCCTAGAGATCTTGCAGGAAGGAGAGGTGGCGTCGGACCACGGCATTACGATTGCGACGGACATCGCTGACACTGGATTTCGCCAGTTGGGCAACGGCGTGTGCCTTAGGCGGTGTGGATGGCTCAAGGCTACTGACTTCCGTCAAGACGTTCGACGGAAACAACCTGTTTGGGAAAACAGTGGACGATTCCCTTCAAGCCATCAAGGCGGACACGGAGACGGCCTGGGCTCTTGGGGTTCTCCAGCAACGGCGGCCGCCCTTTCGGAGCGGCGGGGGCAAACAGGGTGCCTCCAAAGGTTCCAGCGGCGGATTTTCCACCTACCGTCAAGCAGCCCGTTCGTCGTCACAGGAAGCTTACAGGGGATGAGGCAAGTCAGGCGGACCCCGCCGTCTTCGCCAAGGAGGACAAGGCGGCAAAGCCTCGTCGAAGCAGGACTGAACCGGCCGTGGGGTCGGGCCCCCACCGAAGCACCCCGGTGGGAGGCCGGCTGGCGAGCTTCGTCAGCGTGTGGGAGTCCATCTCCACCGACCGTTGGGTGCTGGACGCCCTAGCTCAGGGTCACGCGCTCGAGTTTCTAAAGAGGTGCCCGCGCGTCCCCCCTGTGGCCAGGAAAGAACATCACGTCCCTCAACTTCTCTTGGAGGTAAAGGCGATGCTCAAGAAGGGCGCCATCGAGCTCGTCCCAAAGAGGCTTCGGTGCTCCGGAGTCTACTCAAGATACTACGTCCCATCCTGGACCTACGACGACTGAACAAATTCATCAAGGCACAGAAGTTCCGGATGGTCACCCTCCAACACGTCCTGGGTCAACTGGAGGAGGGCGATTTCCTGTCGTCGTTGGATTTGGAGGATGCCTACTTCCATATTCCCATCCTAAAGGGACACCGAAAGTTTCTCAGGTTCGTGGTCCAAGGGCGTCACTACCAGTTCAGAGCCCTTCCCTTCGGATTGAGGTCGGCACCCAGGGTGTTCACCAAGTGCCTCGCACCAGTGGCGGCGCAGCTGCGCCGAGAGGGGATCCACGTCTACCCCTACCTGGACGACTGGCTCATCCGAGCAAAGACGAGGGATCTCGCCATGGAGCCCACGGCAAGGACCGTCCAACTGCTCACGGACCTGGAATTCTCCATAAACTATGCCAAATCCCACCTGGTGCCCGCACTGTTTCTGGGAGCGAAGCTCGACACAGTGTCGCTTCTGGCCTCTCCGTCGGAGGAAAGGACGAGGGCCATCTTGGGCAAGGTGCAGCGGATGCTGGTTGCGGACGCGGCCAGGGTGAGGTCCATCAAGTCCCTCCTCAGAATGATGTCTTCTTGCATTTATCTCATCCGCCTGTGCAGGCTCCGGATGCGCCCGTTGCAGGAGTTCCTGGACGTGCGCTGGATCCAGATGACGGGCAGCTTCGAGGAGAGGAGCACACTCGACGAGAGTTTCCGACGAGCGATCCAGTGGTGGGGCACCCGCGTGCATCACGGCGGGCATGGACTTCCAGACCCCCGGCCACCAGGATACAGTGACCACGGATGCCTCCCTGGAAGGGTGGGGAGCGCACACCGAAAATCTGCACGCGAGAGGCCTTTGGCTTCCGATGGAGAAGTCCCTCCATATCAATGTCCTGGAGCTCCGTGCAATGTTTTGGGCCCTCAGGTCCTTTCTTCCGTCCCTCAAGGGCAAGGTGGTGAGGATCTTCACCGACAACACCACCACCATGTTCTACATCAGGAAGCAGGGCGGTACCAGATCCCCAGCCCTGTCCAAGGAGACGCAGGATCTGTGGCATTGGGCCGTCGCCCAAGGGATTTTTCTGGTGCCGTTTCATCTGGCAGGGATAAAAAACACCATCGCCGACTCGCTCAGCAGAGAGCTGCGCTCGTGCCACGAGTGGGAACTATGACAGGATCTAGTGGACCGCCTCTTCCGACGGTGGGGCACACCCCAGATCGATCTGTTCGCGACGGTGACGAACTCCAAGTGCCGGAGGTTCGCCAGCAGGTTTCCCCAGCCGAGGAGCATGGGCGATGCTTTCTCGTTCCCCTGGGAGGGCCTGTTTCTATACGCGTTCCCTCCATTGCCATTGCTGATCCGGCTCATCAACCAGCTCAAGAGGTCACGGTGCAGGATGATCCTCGTCACACCTGCGTGGCCGAGGCAGATATGGTTCCCGGACCTTCTGGACTTGTCAGCGTCCCCGTCAATCAAGCTGCCAGTGGACGAGGATCTTCTCTCCAGGGAAGGAGGTGCCATCCTCCATCATGACCCGAAGTCGCTGAACTTGCAGGCCTGGCTCCTGCAGCGTTAGAGTTTGGAGGATACGACATATCGGCCGACTGCAGAGAGGTTCTTGCAAAGGCCAGGGCGTCCTCAACTCTTAAATGCTATGGACACAAATGGAAGAGGTTCTCTGTCTGGTGCCACGCACAGAAGATTAACCCTCTACGGATTACGGCTCCCCAGATACTGCCGTACCTTCTGACGCTGGCCAAGGCTGGACTGGCGCACGCGTCCATCAAGATTCATCTTGCTGCGATCTCCCGATACACCAGAACCACGGGGCGGACGTCTTTGTGGTCTCATCGTCTGGTGAAAGAATTCATGAAGGGACTGTTCAGATCGTTCCCGCCGGTGAAGGCTCCGGCCCCGGCGTGGGAGCTCAACGTGGTGCTGACCAAGCTCATGGGACCTCCGTTCGAGCCTCTGCACTCGGCTCCGTTGAAGTTCTTGTTGTGGAAAACAGCGTTTCTTGTGGCCATCACCTCCGCACGAAGAGTGGGAGAGATCCAGGCCCTTTCCTGCAAGCCCCCGTACTTGACTTTTCACGACACGAGGGTAGTGCTCAGGACGCACCCCTCCTTCATGCCCAAGGTGCCGTCGGACTTCCACCTCAACGAACCCTTGGTGTTGCCTGTTTTCTTCCCGTCGCCTTCGTCGTCGGCCGAAAGGACTTTGCACTCGCTGGATGTGGCTAGAGCGCTGAAGTTTTACGTGGACCGCACAAAGTGTTTTCGGAAGACGTCACAACTTTTTGTGAACTTTGGACCTGTCAATCAGGGGAAGGCTCTCTCAAAGGACTCCATTTCCAGATGGCTCTCCGGCTGTATCATGTACTGTCATCGGTTGGCAAACCGACCGCTGCCTGGCCGTCCGAGAGCCCATTCCACCAGAGCGATCGCAGCTACCACGGCGTTCCTATCTGGTGTGCCCTTGCTGGACATCTGCAGGGCTGCTACGTGGAGGTCGACGCACACCTTCACGAGAATCTGCTGCGTCGATCGGGATTCCAGGGAGAAGTCCAGGGTCGGCCAAGCAGTACTGTGCAATCTGTTCGCCTAAGGTGAGCCTGGTGAGGAGGTAAGAATTGCTTAATGTTGAGTTTGATGTAATGCTTAATGTTGAGCCTTTGCCACCTCCCGTGGTTGCGCATGTGTTACTGCTATGTATTCTTTATTCATGAGCATGTGAATCCATGCCAGACCCCATGCTGGAGAAGGAACAAGTTACTTACCTGTAACTGTTCTCCAGCATGGGTCTGGCATGGATTCACATGCGAACCCTCCCGCCTACCCCTCTGCGGCTCTTCACTTGGTCATACTGCCACTTCACGTGCTACCAAATCTGAAGATGGCTGCCAGAGGTGGGGCTTAGGTAGAGGGCAGTCATTGGCTGTGGTCAGTATGACGCAGAGATCAGTGATTGGTTACTACTACGAAAGACAGATCAGAAACGTAACTGATACTGATTTTTTCCTTACCGAGGATTCCCAGCCTGACGACGGGGAATATTCATGAGCATGTGAATCCATGCCAGACCCATGCTGGAGAACAACAGTTACAGGTAAGTAACTTGTTCCTTGTCTCCGGCTGACTACTTAACAGTGGTGGCAGCGGTGGGATACAAGAGGAACGCAAACCCCCATCAGCATGGAAGCCATGTTTCATGAATCTTCACCTACGTCCCTTTTTTGACCTTGTGATCCCTGACCCATAGAGTACTGAATGCAGTAACCCTCTCAACATGGCCGTCAAATTCGAAACGCAGCTTGCCAGCCTTTACGTTCCACGCTCGGAGCACTACTAAACAGACACACCCCTGCTGCTCTGTGCGTCTCAGTGCTACTGTTCGCCGTAGCTGGACGTGTGCTGTCGGAGTTCGCTCTGGGCTATTTTCCTGATCTCTCTATCCCGGTTCCTTGATTCCTCCTCCTTTTCTTTCATCCCTCAAACTTACTGAATTTTCCTGGATTTTCGCCCGTGCTCGAGCCACGGTTTCCGTGCCTCCGCACGCGGACATTGTTCCTTCCTGGTTCCATCCTGGACAATCTGAACGAAGGACGCTGGGATCCAAAGACCCGCGTGCAGGCCTATATAAATCCCGGACCGTGAGGAAGAAGTCACAAAAGAAGGTCGCAAGCAAACAGGAAAGACAGGTGACAAGGGGAGAGACTTGTGACAGATTGAGATGCCCAAAAATCGATACGGATACAGGGATGGAAGCTGCGGTTCAAGACCTCATGTGAGGCATGCAGGAACTCACCACAGAAGTTCAAAACATTAAAGCTGAGAACGCTGCCTTAAAGCAGCTGGTATTTTCTCATGATTCTGCTACCAAGGAAAGTGTATTATTGGGAGGAGTGGTGGACAAATATGATGGCTCTCCAAAGACCCGTTGTGCCTTCCTAGATTCATGCTTGGTGCATTTCACCTTCACGCCCTGCTACTTTTCCACCCCTAGAGCATAAGTATGGTTTATGATATCACACCTCACCGGCAAGGCATTAACCTGGGCAACTCCCCTAGTCAATTCGAGTGACGCCCTCCTGATTACAATGGATTTGTGGAAGCCCTGAAGCCCTAAAGGCCATTTTTGATCTTTCTGAGCAGGTTTACAGCACTCAAGGACGTCTACTTGATTTTCGACAAGCATCCCAGGATATGCTTTTCTACGTCACCCGTTTCAAACAACTTATGAAGGAAGCTGATTGGTCCCAAGAGGCTAGTTTCACTCTCTTTCGCAGAGGGTTGAATGAAGAAATAAAGGACGAGCTAGCCAGGGTAGCTCGCCCTAATTCCTTCCAGACCCTCTTGGATCTTTCCTTGCAAATTGATTTTTGAATCCAGGAAAGAAAGGCGGAGAAAAAGAAGTCAAAATCATCATTCCCACAGGCTGACATAGACCAACCTTCTAGTCCAGAACCCGCAGTTTCTCTGACCTCAGATCCAGAACCCTTGCAACTGGTGGCATTCTGTGAACCCATTACCCCACAAGAAAGGATGCGCCATATTCACACTGGTCTCTGCATGGATTGCGCCTCTGATAAACATCTTGTCAGAGAGTGCCCGCTTGCTCCTCCACGGCGTTCCAGAAACGCCAGCTCCCGATCCTAGATGGGCACAGTTTCGGGAGAATGATGTCTGCTCCGCATCAATTCCTTCCTTGAACTCTCCTGGACAAAATAACCTTGTGATTCTACAGGCCTTTCTATCGCCTTCCAAGAAAGAAATCTTCCCCATCCTGGCATTAGTGGATTGCGGAGCCATGGGCATAGATCATTTTTGGGTCAAAATTCATCACATTCCATGCGAAACACGAGAGACTATGCAACCTGTTGAAGCTATCGATGGAAGACCCCTGTCTTCAGCACCCATAACCCTTCAAACCAAGGAGCTTCTTCTCTCCATAAACCACCATCAAGAGAGGATTTGATATTATAAGATCTGTCCACTATCCAATGGTTTTAGGCACGCCCTGGTTACAGAAGCACAATCCTTATATCAATTGGGCAGCAGGCTCTCTATTTCTTGGTTCGGAACATTGTATGTCCCACTGTTTGTCCCTGAACACCTTACCAAGAGCCTCTGAAGACTTCCAAAAAAATCAACAAATACCAGTCACCGTCTCAAACGTCGTCCAGATTCCCAGGGCCTATCAGGCGTACACAGATGTGTTCTCAACAGCCATAGTTCAAGCTCTACCACCCCACAGACTTGAAGATTATGCCATTGATACCAAACCTTCAGCAGTAATTCCTTTTGGAAGAATGTTTATCTTGTCAGAACCTGAAAAGAGGGCCCTCCAGGAATACCTGGGTACCAATCTGGAAAACGGAACTATTCGACCATCAAAGTCCCCGGCGGGCGCCTCCCTATTTTTTGTTCCCAAGAAGGATTCCAAGGAGCTTAGGCCATGTCTCAATTACTGTGTCTTAATCAATGCACTCTTAAGGACCGTTATCTATTGCCTCTCATATCAAACATCCTGGAAGCTGTCAGAGGTGCTGTCATCTTAAAAAAACGAGACCTCAGGGGCGCCTACCATCTTATTCGTATAAAGGAAGGAATACAGCCTTTAGAACACCCTTCCGCCATTTTGAATATCTAGTTATGCCCTTTGGACTTGCTAATGCCCCAGCAGTCTTCCAACGCTTTATGGATCGGGCATTTTCTGATATGCTTTTCCTCTTCGTCATTGTATATCTAGACGACATACTGATCTACTCCAAGGGCCATCAAAAACATGAAGAACACGTAAGGGCAGTCTTACAACGTCTACGGGAACATAAACTCCTGGCCAAACCTGAGAAATGCCTTTTGCACGTATCTACTGTTCACTGTCTCGGATTTGTTCTTAGCCAAAAGGGGATTGGAATGGACTCTTCGAAGGTTTACTCCATTCTATCTTGGCCTGTTCCCACTAGCGTAAAGCAAATTTAATCCTTCCTGGGGCTTGCTAACTTCTACAGAAAGTTTATTACAGCATTTTAGGAAATTGTTCATCCTATTGTTACATTGTTAACAAAGGTCACCCCCTTTCAGTGGACCTCAGTCCAAGATTCAGCGTTTCAACGATTAAAGTCGGAGTTTACACAAGCTCCCATCCTTGCTCAACCTGACACAGACAGACCCTTCATTGTCGCAACTGATGCTTCCAACTACACCATTGAGGCAGTCTTGAAAAAGGAACTTGGAGACAAACTGGAACACCCCATCGCCTATCTCTCCCGCACCTTGACTCCCAGTGAAACCCATTATTCCGTCCTGGAGAAGGAATTGTTGCCCATCCGTCAGGCCTTCACGGATTGGCGTCATCTCCTTCTGGGAGCTAAACACCCGGTTCAAGTTCGCACAGACCATCGGAATCTCCAAGTCCTACAATCCCTAGAATGTAGAAACAGTCGCCAAGCCCGATGGGCTTTCTTTTTTGCCCAATACCAATTCCAAATCCATCACTTCCCTGGAACACATAACGTTATAGCCGATGCTTTATCCAGGCGTCCCGACTAGGAACCCCTTGAGAATCGGACCTTTCCTAAGATGTTTCCCCATAGAATATTTGTTGCCCAAGCAATTACTATCCTGGAGGATATTAAAATTCAAACCCAGTCCTCTGAACCTTGGAAGGATTTTAAGAGAAACAATCGATGGAATCTTAAAACAAAGGATGGATACCTGTTCAAGGACAATCGCTTGGTCATTCCCACTCCTGGAATGAGACAAAAGATCACAAGTCTATGTCATGCTACTTTCCATTCAGGACACCATGGCATCACCAACACTCTCCATCTAATACAAAGACAGTTTTGGTGGACAAAGATGAAGGATGATATCAAGATTCATATCCAGACATGTGCAGTCTGCAATCAGAACAAACATGATAACAAAAGACCAGCAGGTCTCCTGCTCCAACCGGCGATCCCAACAAGACCCTGGGAAATCATTGCCACAAATTTCATCGTGGAACTATCCTCTTCCAGGGGCTACACAACTATAATGGTTACCATTGATTTGTTCACTCATATGGCTCATTTTACGCCTTTATGCAAACTGCCATCCTCATACGAACTTGCTGGAATTTTCCTGGAACACATATTTGTCATGATGCCTAGCCCCGGGCATCAGGACCAAGCCCATCAGCTCCGGGAGCAGGCATCCAGATACCTATTAAAACCCCAAGAGCCCCGGCTGGGGGCTGTTTGGGTTCAGTCCTGGCACCTTAGGCGCCAGGCTCATCATAGAAAGCAGTCCTGGCACCATAGGCGCCAGGCTCATAGACTTTACTCACCTGATGCAGACCTTGCTGCAAACAAGTCCAAGCCAACATGAGGCCTGGATGGGACTATTTTGTTACAGGGACTATTTTTTACTCGGGCGTGGTTCTGGGGAACTTCTTACCTGGAACTACTTTGAAGGCTATTTAAACCACGCCCGAACAGCAGCACACGATTCACGTTATTCTGCATCCAGCAGCGTAACGCTCAGCGTGCCTGCAGTCAGCATCCAGTCTTCTGCCACGCCCGCCTTGAATCCAGAGCTCCTAAAACAAAGAGTAAAGAAAAGGACAATGTTAGAAAACAAACTTTTTTCGAATTCCTCACCTGATTTTGGATCCATCTCGTCTCCAGACTTGGAAGGAACATCATGTCTGTACGCATCGCATCTCCAGCTGCAGCACTGCTCCAAAATCACCAGTCCTCACAGCATCTTTTGATTCGGCGCTGCCTCCATCATTTCTTCGTCGAACTCCGGTACCTGGAGGACAAAAGAAAACAACAAGGTGAGCCGAGAAAACCAACAAATATAACTCTTACCACCATAGACTTACCTGATTTACCACCGGCGGCATTAATCTATAACTTTCCACATCTTCATGGGCCGCACCTGTAAAGAAAGTGAAAACAACACGTTAGACTTGCACAACATTTACCGGACAGCGTCGGGTAATACAGACTCTTACCTGAGCGCCACCAGCTGCCACGAGAGCAGCTTCTCACAAACTCAGCTGCAAGACAAGGAAGGAAGGGGGGACAAGAGTGAACATCGGACATATTGAACTCTATGAACTTGATACTTACTGGTCCTCGCCAGGAACCTCAGAGTCAATACTCTCCGGAACTCTCCCAAGCCTTCAAACCAGTGAAGTAACTGGCATCAACGCGCCCCTGCAATCCACGCAGGATGGAGAGCTCGTCCTTCAAGAGTATAAGGTGAGATTGCTGAGAGGGCACTTCGGAGGTGATTAGTGGGGAGGACTGTGGGGGTGCCATCACTTGAATCCACGGGTGACTAAATACATCTCTCCACTTGCAGGAGAATACTTCTACGAGTCAAGCAGACAAGATTAGGAGGGCCAGTCCAGTCAGTCATCTCTGCACTACGCCTCACGTTGGCAGAGACCGCAGCCATCCGGGCCCAACCGACGCCCCTGTGGGATCCAGGTGAGCGTAACAGAACGCGAAGCCTTTATACAAATCCCCACCCGGGCATTATGGAAACCTCAGAAACCGACCAATTGGCCCAATTGTTGGGGGAATTTAGGGCGGAGGTGCACGCCGCTCGGCAAGAGACTAATGCCCTCAGAAGAGAACTGATTGTCTCAAAGGAAAGAACTGATGATCTGGCTAGGCAACTGCTGCAAAACCAAGCTGGGCAAACATCTCTGCCTGGACTCGGGGGTAATCCAACTCCTGTTTCACCGAGCAATCCTGTGCAAGTGGTTTTACCAGGGAATATTCCTTTGGCTCCACCTGAACGCTTTGCTGGGGACCCAAAAAGGTTTGCCGTGTTTATGAACCAATGCCGCTTGCACTTTTTATGCAGACTTGGAGCTTTTCCAAATGATCAAGCCAAAGTAGCCTTTGTATTATCATATTTGAGTGGCAGTGCAGCTGATTGGTCGATTCCACTAGTCAATCAGGATGATCCTCTTCTTCGGGACTTTCAGGGTTTTCAAATGAGCATGGAAAGACTATTCGCCAGACATTCCCAGTGACAGGCCCTGGATAACAAACTTTTATCCCTACGACAAGGTAACCAGGACCTGTTAACCTATATCGCAACCTTCAATAGGTTGGGGGTGGAAACCGGATGGCCTGAGGTAAAACGAATTACACTATTTCATCGTGGACTTCGGGGAGAACTTAAAGATGTTTTGGCCCAAGTTGTGAACCCACCTCAGGATTGCGCAGAATATATAGACTTAGTGGTCCAGTTAGACCACTGACTTCAGAATAGAAAGGCTGACCGAGCTAAGTTCGAGAATCGGGTGTTTGTTAAACCCAACGTCACCCCCAAAGGAACAGATGCAGCAGAACCTATGCAGATCGGGGGGGTTAAAGGACCTTTAACTCAAAAGGGAAGAGAAAAGAGACAGCAGATGCAATTGTGTTTGTATTGTGGAACCTCGGGACATTTTCTGCGGGATTGCCCTATAAAACCACCCAAGAAGGTGGTCGGAGTCGCTGACAAAAGCCAAAAAGAGTCTGATTCGGGAAACGACCATGCCCGACAAGCGTAGAGGTCCGCTTGCCGAGCTTAAAGAAGGACACTCAAACCTTGCATCTAATCATACCAATGGTCCTAATTGATCCAAGGCAGCCATCACATATGCACGCAGTAAGGGCATACATCGATAATGGGGCCATAAGAAACTATATGGACCACGAATTGGCTTCAAGGATGAATCTACCTCTTTGCAAAAAGACCACTTCGGATGTCATCACCACAGTCGATGGAACTGAAATTGCCTCTGGGCCTGTAACTCATTCCACTACAGAGATGACACTGTTGGGTCAAGATGGGCATCGAGAGACTATTGTGTTTGATTTAATCAATGCCCCGCAGTTCCAAATAATACGGGGATGCCAAGGTTGGAAACACATAATCCTTGTATTGAATGGCGAGAGAAGAGAATTGTAACGCTCACCTGATTCCCGTAGAGGCGCCGGTCTTGACTGGGCGTATACCGTATCTTCAAAGGTGATGTGTAACACACGGCTGGCTTTTTGGGCTGGACCCCTGTGCACTGTATGTCTGACTCGAAGGGTAAGGTGTCTGCAGATAGAAAATATGGGATTAATGAACTGGGTTATTGAATGTCTCTCTCTTCTTCCCTTTCTCTTCTCCAGTAGAACCCCAAAGGTTAATGCGCTCACCTTAGATAAGTGAACGCCGTGCTCTCCATCTTCTTCGGGGCAGGGTGCTGTAACCAGTTTCTTCACTGGATAAGGGGAGCAGGCCTCTTGACTTCAGAAGACTGCTGTCCGTCGTTTACTTCACAAACGGTAAGTTTCCAGTAATTCTAATGTCTTTAAAAGTCTTTAGTAATGATGTCTCTTGTTTTGCAGGGTTCCGGCGATGGCGGATGACGGGCTGAAGTGAGTTGAAGATGGAGCCCGTGTGATGAATAGAAGCGCCTGGAAGCACGTAAGTAAGCGCTTGTTGCCTGCTTCACGATGCGCTCTAACTGTCTTTTTCTTTTGCAGGTACAAGTTCGGAGCGGCTGCAGGGTGCCGAAATACCCACTGGGTTAGATGTGGAAAGGAGTAATGGCACGTGAGTATTAAAGTTCCCCAATGTCTTTAAACGCACCTTGTTTTGTCTTTCAGATGCGGGATGCAGCACCGAAGGCCTCCGGAGCATGCGAAGAGTTGGTAAGCTTTTGTCTTTCAGATGCCGGAATGCAGCGCGAGGCGTTGGTGACAGCCGATGGGTCAGGTAAGTGAAGCGCTGTCACTGAAGACCGTAATGCTAACCTGTTCTTTCTTGTCTTTATAGGTGTTGCTGAAGACTGGATTCAGGATGGTAAGCCTTTTTCCTTAGGCCCAGGATCAGATGCAGAAGACACGATGAGCGTTCTGCTGCAGAGGATGCAGAATAACGCAAAGCAAGATTCATCCATCGGGTGTGGTTTAAATAGTCTCCTGTAGTGCTTAGAAGTCTCCTTCCACAGACACGCCTAGGTAAGAAAAGAGTTCCTGCTTTCCAGAAGAGTTCCAGTGTTCTGAACCTAGGGAGTTACTCCTGCCCCACCCAACAGGAAAAGTAGTTCCAAACAGAAGAGGATCAGAGGCTCAACTGGCAGGCAAGTAAGCAGCATGGTCTGCTGCAGGTAAGTCCACCCAAGCATTATGAGCCCGGCGCTTCCAGCGCTGGGACTGGGCATATTTATGAGCCTGGTGCCACTGGCGCCAGGACTGGGTCCAAAAGGTCCCAATTGGGACTGGATGGCACTCAGAACCTGGGTTATGGATCTGCTTCCAAGGGAGTTGGGAAAACCCTGACCTTTTGGAAGCAGAGATCATGACAGTACCCCCCCTCAAGGCCCCTCCCAAACCGGGCTTCTCCGGGGGTTTTGGCTTGTCAGGAAATGTTCGGTGAAATCTTTTGATTAGGCGAGGAGCGTGGACATATTCAGCAGGTTCCCAGGATCTCTCTTGGGGGCCGTAGCCTTTCCAGTCAATTAGGTAAAATAGTTTAGATTTGGAGATCTTGGAGTCCAGAATGCTTTTGACTTCAAACTCGAGTTCTCCATCAACTAGGATAGGTTTTGGAGATTTAGTTAGTCGGGTTTGAGGTTGCACGGGTTTTAATAGAGAGACGTGGAAGACCGGATGTATCTTCATGTGCGGGGGCAAGTCCAACTTGACCGCTACTGGGTTTACTATGGTAGTGATGGAATAGGGACCAAGGTATCTTGGGTTGAATGTACGTGGCCCTTTTAGAGGTAGATATTTGGTGGATAACCAGACTTGATCCCCTACTTGATATTGAGGGGCTTCCTTCTGATGTTGATCTGCCCCTTTCTTGTATTGTTCTTTAGCCCTTTGAAGGTGAGAAACAGCTTCTTTAAAGGCTTGGGTGATTGTAGAATGCAGGTAGTCTACTGCTGGTGTTTCAAGATCTTGGAGGGGATCCAACTCCGAGGTTCGAGGGTGACTGCCGTATAAAAGAAAAAATGGGGTTTTCCCAGTTCCCGAATGGACAGAGTTATTGTAGGCATATTCGGCTATCCAAAGGATGTCTTTCCAAGTTTTTTCAGTTTGTTGCAGCATGCAGCGTAAATACTGTTCCAGAGTTTGATTGGTCCTCTCGGTTTGTCCGTCGGTCTGAGGGTGGTGACTGGTCGATAGTCTCACATCAATTTGAGCCGACCGACAGCAACTTCGCCAAAAATGAGAAATAAATTGACTACCTCGATCCGATATTAGAACCGAAGGAAAACCGTGCAGTCGGACGATGTTTTCAAGAAATTCTCGGGCCAGAGTTGCTGCTGTTGGCAAGCCTTTGAGCGGAATGAAATGCGCCATCTTGGAGAATAAGTCCACGATTACTAGAATCGTATTGTATCCGGAGCATGGAGGTAGATCGGTGATGAAGTCCATAGAAAGCGTATGCCAAGGACGAGGTGGGATGTCAATAGGGCGTAAGAGACCTGCTGGTCTTTCCTTTTGACTCTTGTTTTGGGCGCATACTCCACAGGACATTATAAAGTCTCTGATATCTTTTTTCCAAGACGGCCACCAGAAGTAGCGCTTGATCTTTTCTGAGGTCCTGGCCATACCGGGATGTCCTTCCATTAAAGAATCGTGATAACAAGAGATTACTTTTTTCTGTAAATCTGTGCTGGGCAGGTATAATCGTTCTTGGAAATACAACAAGTTGTCCTTTACTGCAAAGTCCTTTCCCTGCAAAGGCCAATTCTGTATGTCTGCTGGAGTTACAAGTTGCCTGGCTTTATCCTTAACTTCCTCTATGGATTGTGTGGCGATTACACCCAGAATTCTTTGTTCGGGAATGATTGGTACAGGTTTAGGGTTGATCAAGTGTTCTTCCACTCCCATCCGAGAAAGGGCATCGGCTTTACCGTTTTTTGTACCAGGTCGATAGGTAATTATGAAGTCAAACTCGGCAAAGAATAATGCCCAACGGAGTTGTCTAGAGGATTGGGCTTTTGCAGTTTTCAAATATTGCAGGTTTCGGTGATCCGTAATCACAGTAACGGTGTGTCGGGCCCCCAGCAGATAATGCCGCCAAGCCTTAAAAGCAGACTTGATAGCCAGAAGTTCCTTGTCAGTAATCGTGTAATTGATTTCAGGAGGCGAGAATTTGCGGGACCAGAATGCCACGGGATGCAAATGATTGGTTACCGGGTCCTTTTGTGATAGAACTGCCCCCATGGCAAGGCTTGAAGCATCAGTTTCCACGATGTAGGGGAGTTCGGGGCGAGGATGTTTTAAGATTGGTGCAGAGATAAATTTAGTCTTCAAATCCTGGAAAGCTTGTTCCGCCTCGGTAGTCCATTCAAAACATTTGTTTTTCTTTAACAAGGCAGTGATGGGCTGGACTATTCGAGAAAATTCGGGGATAAACCTGCGGTAAAAGTTAGCGAAGCCTAACATGCTTTGCACACCTTTTACGGAGGATGGTGATGGCCATTTGAGAACTGCATCGACCTTCTTTGAATCCATACGCACTCCGCTAGGTGATAATATGAATCCCAAGAATTCAACTTCAGTCACGTTGAAAACACATTTTTCCAATTTAGCGAAAAGTTTGTGTTGACGCAATCTTTCGAGGACCATTTTCACGTGTTTCCGATGTTCAGATTCCGATGAAGAATAAACGAGGATGTCGTCAATGTAAACAACAACACACACATCTATGAGCTCTCTGAGGACATCATTCATAAAATATTGAAAGGCGGCCGGGGCATTGCAAAGTCCGAAGGGCATGACCTGATATTCAAATAGCCCATATTTGGTGCGGAAGGCCGTCTTCCATTCATCACCCTCTTTTATTCGAACCAAGTGGTAGGCTCCTCTAAGATCCAACTTTGTATATATGCATGCTTTTCTGACCTGGTCCAGGAGTTCAGGGATCAAAGGTAACGGATATCTATTCTTGACGGTGATCTGATTCAGGGAGCGATAATCTATACAAGTTCTAAGGTCTCCTTCCTTTTTTAGAACGAAGAACAAAGCTGAAGAAGCAGGGGACTTGGAAGGACGAATAAACCCATTTGCCAGGTATTGATCCAGGTATTGGCGAAGGTGAAGATTCTCAGGCTCGGTGAGGGCATAAATTCTACTACAAGGAGGAGTAGATCCAGGTATCAGGTCTATCTGGCAGTCATAAGACCTATGAGGAGGTAGAGAGTTAGCCTGATCCTTCCGGAAAACATCTTGGTATTCTAGGTATTCGGGAGGTAACTGGGGAGTCTCTGAAGAAATTGCTGCCAGTGCAACACCAGGTGGAGGACGACAAGTAGAGACACATTCTGGAAACTGGACCGTTCTTGCTCGCCAATCGATCAGAGGATTGTGTTTCTCTAACCAAGGTATGCCTAGAATAATCTGAAACTGAGGGGCCTTGATCACATCGAACACGATCTTCTGATGGTGTCCATCTTGACTTACGAGCGTCACTTCTTGAGTGGTATGCGTTACTGGTCCGGAGGCTATCTCCGTCCCATCCACCGTAGTAATGACGTCCTTTACAGCCTTGGGACAAAGAGTTAGATTCATCCTCAAAACCATTTCATGATCCACATAATTGCCGATGGCACTGCTGTCGACGTAAGCTTCAATTGCATGTAATCGATCCGGATTATCAGGGCTAATGAGGACCATAGGTATGACGAAATGCGAGGTCACGGAACTGGTTTTCACGCTCGGCAAGAGGACCTCTATTCTTGTCGGGCGAGGTCGTTTCCCTGCTCAGAGTTTGTAACTTTGGTAACTGCAGCTCCTACTGCCTTCTTGGCAGGTTTCACCGGACAGTCTCGAAGAAAGTGCCCTGAGTTTCCGCAATAGAGGCATAATTGCAACTGTTTTCTCCTTTCCCGCTCCTTTTGTGTTAGAGGACCTTTCAGGCCCCCTATTTGCATGGGTTCCCCGGAGTTTACTCTTTGGAAGGAGTTGGCGGTTTGGAAAATACTCGAGCATCAAACTTGGAACGATCGGCCTTTCTGTTCTGCAGTCTGTGATCTATTTGAACGACTAAGTCTATATAGTCCAAACAATCTTGTGGGGGAATCACTACTTGGGCTAACATATCTTTGAGCTCTCCACGTAGACCTCTATAAAACAGCGTAATCCTTTTGTCCTCAGGCCATTGAGTTTCCACTATCAGTCTGTTGAAAGATGCAATATAAGCCAAAAGGTCTTGATTACCTTGTCGCAACGAAAGAAGCTCATTGTCCAAGGCCTGCCCCTGTGAATGTCTTGCGAAAAGTTTTTCCATACTGAGCTGAAAAGCTTGAAAATCATGGAGGACCGGATCATCTTGATTTACTAGGGGGATAGACCAGTCTGCCGCATTACCACTAAGGTATGAAAGTACGAAAGCTACTTTAGCTTGATCAGTTGGAAATGCTGCTGGCCGGCATAAGAAATGCAACCGGCACTGATTGATAAATACTGCAAACCTCTTTGGGTCACCAGAAAATCGTTCGGGCGGAGCCAGAGGTACATTCCCAGGTAGGTTGATCTGCACTGGATTCATAGAGGATGTAGAAGGAAGATTTCCCCCAGATGCGGGTAACGGGGTCTGTCCGGCTTGTGACTGTAGTAATTGTCTAGCGAGATCATCTGTTCGCTCCTTGGAAATAATCAGTTCCCTTCTTAGAGCGTTCGTTTCCTGACGGGCTGCATGCACTTCTGCCCTTAGTTCCCCAAGTAACTGGGCGAGCTGGTCGGTATCCGAGGTTTCCATAGCGCCTGGACGGGAGTTTTGCGGTAGGCTTTGCGTTCTGTAACGCTCACCTGATTCCCGTAGAGGCGCCGGTCTTGACTGGGCGTATACCGTATCTTCAAAGGTGATGTGTAACACACGGCTGGCTCTTTGGGCTGGACCCCTGTGCACTGTATGTCTGACTCGAAGGGTAAGGTGTCTGCAGATAGAAAATATGGGATTAATGAACTGGGTTATTGAATGTCTCTCTCTTCTTCCCTTTCTCTTCTCCAGTAGAACCCCAAAGGTTAACGCGCTCACCTTAGGTAAGTGAACGCCGTGCTCTCCATCTTCTTCGGGGCAGGGTGCTGTAACCAGTTTCTTCACTGGATAAGGGGAGCAGGCCTCTTGACTTCAGAAGACTGCTGTCCGTCGTTTACTTCACAAACGGTAAGTTTCGAGTAATTCTAATGTCTTTAAAAGTCTTTAGTAATGATGTCTCTTGTTTTGCAGGGTTCCGGCGATGGCGGATGATGGGCTGAAGTGAGTTGAAGATGGAGCCCGTGTGATGAATAGAAGCGCCTGGAAGCACGTAAGTAAGCGCTTGTTGCCTGCTTCACGATGCGCTCTAACTGTCTTTTTCTCTTGCAGGTACAAGTTCGGAGCGGCTGCAGGGTGCCGAAATACCCACTGGGTTAGATGTGGAAAGGAGTAATGGCACGTGAGTATTAAAGTTCCCCAATGTCTTTAAACGCACCTTGTTTTGTCTTTCAGATGCGGGATGCAGCACCGAAGGCCTCCGGAGCATGCAAAGAGTTGGTAAGCTTTTGTCTTTCAGATGCCGGAATGCAGCGCGAGGCATTGGTGACAGCCGATGGGTCAGGTAAGTGAAGCGCTGTCACTGAAGACCGTAATGCTAACCTGTTCTTTCTTGTCTTTATAGGTGTTGCTGAAGACTGGATTCAGGATGGTAAGCCTTTTTCCTAAGGCCCAGGATCAGATGCAGAAGACACGATGAGCGTTCTGCTGCAGAAGATGCAGAATAACGCAAAGCAAGATTCATCCATCGGGTGTGGTTTAAATAGTCTCCTGTAGTGCTTAGGTGTCTCCTTCCATAGCCACGCCTAGGTAAGAAAAGAGTTCCTGCTTTCCAGAAGAGTTCCAGTGTTCTGAACCTAGGGAGTGGCTCCTGCCCCACCAAACAGGAAAAGTAGTTCCAAACAGAAGAGGATCAGAGGCTCAACTGGCAGGCAAGTAAGCAGCATGGTCTGCTGCAGGTAAGTCCACCCAAGCATTATGAGCCCGGCGCTTCCAGCGCTGGGACTGGGCATATTTATGAGCCTGGTGCCACTGGTGCCAGGACTGGGTCCAAAAGGTCCCAATTGGGACTGGATGGCACTCGGAACCTGGGTTATGGATCTGCTTCCAAGGGAGTTGGGAAAACCCTGACCTTTTGGAAGCAGAGATCATGACAAGAATAACCTTCCCGGATTCTGCACACACCTGTTACCCGGAAAGAAACCTTGAACAAAGGCCTGGCCACAGTCACTAATTCAATTGGGCAGTTACCTCAGGAATACCAAGAATTTCAGGATGTTTTTCAAAAAGAACAGGCCAACACATTACCGCCTCACAGATCATACGATTGTCAGCTCGACCTCATACAGGGTGTGCAACCCCCATGCAGTAGGATCTACGCCCTTACGGAACCCGAAAACCTTCACCTACGACAATACTTTGACCAATACCTTGCTAATGGCTTCATTTGGCCATCCGAGTCTCCTGCATCCTCCGCTTTATTCTTCGTGCCTAAAAAGGAAGGTGACCTTAGAACGTGCATAGATTACCGCACATTAAATCAGATTACGGTAAATAACCGATACCCATTGCCTCAGAATTACTAGACCAAGTAAAGGATGCTTGCATCTACACTAAGTTAGATCTTCAAGGGGCATATCATCTGGTGCGGTTTAAGAAAGGCGATGAATGGAAGACTGCCTTTCGCACCAAGTACGGATTATTCGAGTATCAAGTGATGCCCTTCGGGTTGTGCAATACACCAGCAGCCTTCCAGTATTTTTTGAACAATGTCCTTCGTGAACTTATTGACGTCTGTGTTGTCGTATACATAGACAATATTCTAGTGTACTCTTCCTCAGAATCCGACCATGTTAAGCACGTTCGTGCAGTCCTTGAGAAACTACGCCAGCACCAGTTATATGCGAAATTGGAAAAATGTCTTTTCATGCTACAGAAGTTGAATTCCTTGGATTTATCCTGACTCCAAAAGGAGTCTGAATGGACTCTCGAAAGGTGGAAGCAATTCTCAAGTGGCCATCACCCAGTTCAGTTAAAGGGGTACAAAGCATGCTTGGATTTGCTAATTTCTACCGCAGATTTATTCCTGAATTCTCGCATGTGGTACACCCCATCATAGCACTTTTGCAAAAAAACAAACGCTTCTTGTGGACTGAAGAGGCTGAAAGCGCCTTCCAAGAGCTGAAATTGAAATTCACGTCTGCGCCTGTCTTAAAGCACCCACACCCTGAGCTCCCATACATAATTGAAACCGATGCCTCCAGTTTAGCCATGGGAGCTGTCCTGTCCCAGAAGGATCCTGAAACCGGTCAACTTCACCCAGTAGCATTTTGGACCAGAAAGTTCTCGGCACCCGAGTTAAACTATGCAGTTACTGATAAAGAGTTGTTAGCCATCAAATCTGCCTTCAAGGCTTGGCGGCAATATGTTCTCAGTGCCAGGCATTCCATTACTGTAATCACTGATCACCGGAACTTGCAGTATTTAAAAACAGCCAAGGCCCAATCATCGCGCCAACTTCGATGGGCATTGTTCTTTGCCGAATTCGATTTTGTGATCACTTATCGACCAGGCTGTAAAAATGGCAAGGCAGATGCCTTATCCCGAAAAGGGATGGGAGAAGCATATGCGAACCCGGAACCGGTGCCTATAATTTCGGAACAAAGAATTCTTGACATAACTACTCTACAGACGCTAGAAGATATTCATTTAAAAATCCAACAACTCTTCGATCCAGCAGCCCTGCAGGACTGGGTAAAGAAAGGCCCGGATTACTCAGTCATCAATGACCTACCTCACTATCAAGGACGACTATTTCTACCACACAAGGAACTACAAGAATTAGTTATCTCCAATTATCATGACACCCTGATGGAAGGGCACCCAGGTATTGCAAAAACTAAAGACAATACTGGTGGCCCACCTGGCAAAAAGACGTAAAGTAATTTGTGATGTCCTGTGGCATTTGCACCCAAAACAAAAGTCAGAAGAAAAACCCAGCTGGCCTTTTACAACCTCTGGATATTCCACCTACACCATGGCACACCTTATCTTTAGACTTTATTACAGATCTACCTCCATGTTATGGATTGAACACCATTCTAGTTATTGTGGATCTGTTTTCCAAGATGGCCCACTTTATTCCTTTAAAGGGATTACCTTCTGCTTCAATTCTGGCCAAGGAGTTCCTCGAAAACATTGTTCGGATACACGGATTTCCTTCCGTATTGTTCTCTAACCGAGGTAGTCAATTCATTTCACATTTTTGGAAGAAGTGTTGTCAATTGGCGCAAATCGACGTGAGGTTATCAACCAGTCACCATCCCCAGACCGATGGTCAGACGGAGAGGACCAACCAGACGATTGAACAGTATCTACGTTGCATGCTACACCAGACCGAAAGTAATTGGAAAGATATTTTATGGATTTCCGAGTATGCATACAATAACTCCGTACATTCAGGAACTGGACAAAGCACCTTTTATACCATATATGGACATCACCCTCGAACCTCAGAGCTCGATTCGCCTCAGCACTTAGAAATGCCCGCAGTTAGTCATTTGCACTCCACTATTACACAAGCCTTTAAGGAGGCAACAGAACATTTGAAACAAGCAAAAGAAAAATACAAGAAAAATGCTGATCAAAATAGAAGTGAAACTCCACAATACCAGATTGGGGATCAAGTTTGGCTGGCTACAAAACACATACCTCTGAAGGGAACTCAGACTTTTAATCCAAGATATTTGGGACCTTACACCATTAAGGCCATTATCAACCCGGTGGCCGTCAAATTGGAATTACCTTCTAATATGCAAATTCATCCTGTCTTTCATGTTTCACTTTTAAAACCAGTTCAACCAGGGACAAGATTAACCAAACCACCCGACCCCATATTGATAGATGGAGAACCTGAATTTGAGGTCATAAAATATCCTGGACTCCAAGATGGTTAAATCAAAAAAAATCTATTCAATCGATTGGAAGGGCTACGGACCACAAGAAAGGTCATGGGAGCCTAGTGACCACGTTCATGCACCTCGATTGGTGAAAAGATTCCATCGGAACTTCCCAGACAAACCAGGGCCAAGGGGAAGAACAACTTTAGGAGGGGCCTTGGGGGGAGTGCTGTCATGATGCCTAGCCCCGGGCATCAGGACCAAGCCCATCAGCTCTGGGAGCAGGCATCCAGATACCTATTAAAACCCCAAGAGCCCCGGCTGGGGGCTGTTCGGGTTCAGTCCTGGCGCCTTAGGCGCCAGGCTCATCATAGAAATCAATTCTGGCACCATAGGCGCCAGGCTCATAGACTTTACTTACCTGATGCAGGCCATGCTGCAAACAAGTCCAAGCCAACGTGTGGCCTGGATGGGACTATTTTGTTACAGGGACTATTTTTTACTCGGGCGTGGTTCTGGGGAACTTCTTACCTGGAACTACTTTGAAGGCTATTTAAACCACGCCCGAACAGCAGCACACGCTTCGCGTTATTCTGCATCCAGCAGCGTAACGCTCACCGTGCCTGCATTCAGCATCCAGTCTTCTGCCACGCCCACCTCGAATACATAGCTCCTAAAACAAAGAAGAAGGAAAAGAACAAGGTTAGAAAACAAACTTGTTTCGAATTCCTCACCTGATTTTGGATCCATCTCGTCTCCGGACCTGGAAGGAACATCATTTCTGTACGCGTCGCATCTCCAGCTGCAGCGCCGCGCCATACTCACAAGTCCTCACAGCATCTTTCGATTCAGCGCTGCCTCCATCATTTCTTCGCCGAACTCAGGTACCTGGGGGACAAAAGAAAACAACAAGGTTAGCCGAGAAAACCAACAAATATAACTCTTACCACCATAGACTTACCTGATTTACCACCGGCGGCATTATTCTATAACTTTCCACATCTTCATGTGCCACACCTGTAAAGAAAGGGAAAACAACACGTTAGACTTGCGCAACATTTACCGGACAGCGTCGGGTAATACAGACTCTTACCTGAGCGCAACCAGCTGCCACAAGAGCAGCTTCTCACAAACTCAGCTGCAAGACAAGGAAGGAAGGGGGGACAAGAGTGAACATCGGACATATTGAAATCTATGAACTTGATACTTACTGGTCCTCGCCAGGAACCTCAGAGTCAATACTCTCCAGAACTCTCCCATGCCTTCAAACCAGTGAAGTAACTGGCATCAACACGCCCCTGCAATCCATGCAGGATGGAGAGCTCGTCCTTCAAGAGTATAAGGTGAGATTGCTGAGAGGGCACTTCGGAGGTGATTAGTGAGGAGGACTGTGGGGTGCCTTCACTTGAATCCACGGGTGGCTAAATACATCTTTCCACTTGCAGGAGAATACTTCTACAAGTCAAGCAGCCAGTCCAGTCAGTCATCTCTGCACTACGCATCACGTTGGCGGAGACCGCAGCCGCCCGGGCCCGACTGACGCCCCTGTGGGAGCCAGGTGAGCGTAACAATATTCCTGCTTCATGGGCTGCCTTCCAAGATCATTTCGGATAGAGGGCCCCAGTACATATCCTAGTTCTGGAAACAGTTATGTTGTATACTGGGTATCCAGCGTGCCTTGTCTTCGGGTTATCATCCACAGACCAATGGAGCTACTGAGCGAGTAAACTAAACTCTGGAACAATATCTTGTTGCTTTGCCACCAAGTTCCAGGACGATTGGTCACCCTTAATACCTGTGGCCGAATTTGCATACAACAATTCGGATCATTCAGCTATCAAAACCAGCCCCTTTTTCTGTAGTCAAGGATTTCATCCTTCAGTCCTACCGTCCATTCTTCCACATCCAACCCCAGTTCCTACGGTTGATTCCTGGATTGAAACACTAATCAATGTACATAAAGAAGCTAAAGCTAAAGTGTCATGATGCCTACCTCCAAGGAGCCAGGTCCGACCCAGCAACCCCAGAGGCAGGCATCATTCCCCCCAGGGAAGTTCCAGCGGGCCCTTTGGACGCAGTCCTGGCGCCTTAGGCGCCAGGCTCATGTTGGACCCCAGTCCTGGCGCCTTAGGCGCCAGGCTCATAAAGCTGGACATGTGTTCAAGTGTTTTTATGTGCACTTACCTGATGCAGACCATGCTGCTACATCCAGGACCTCTTGATGCCTGAATGGGACTACTTTACCTGTGGGACTACTTTCCACCTGGGTGTGGTCGGGGAAGGATACATACCTGATCGGTGGAAGGATAAATACCTTGAAAAAGCTATTTAAACCCCACCCGAACAGCCACAAGTGCTTCGCGTTGTTCTGCACCTAGCAGCTGGACGCTCACCGTGTCTGCTCCTGCTTCTGGACTTCAGCCACGCCTATCAGCATCCTGGGACACCTGCAAAGAGTGATAAGAAGAAAATTCGAGAGGAAGAAGGCCTTACCTGCTAAACCTGCATCACAGAGACATTTCACCGACGATCCTGAAAAGGAAGACATCATGTTTAAAAGCATTTCGCTCTGATCGCTGCAGCACTGCATTTCACTCACCTTTCTTGGGCGCCTCCATCTTCAGCAGCGATCAACCAGATCCGCAGCCACTTCCCAGAGCCTAGAGAGAAAAAGACAAGAACACAAGGTGAGAGAAGGAAGGGAATAGGAAAAGCTCAGTTTCCTTCTAAGACTTACCTGTTGGGTCATTCCCATTTCATTTCGGGTCTTGCTGTTTCCAGGCATTTTCTGAACCCCGGCCCCTATGGGGAAAAGACATCAACATTAGCGCTTTGTTGCAAGAAGTCTCCAAAGGAATCTTCATTCATCACCTGAAAAAGACAATGAACAATATTATTTAAAGCTTGAACTTTTGAACTTGCAACAGAACTTTTACAGCGCCTTACCGGTATAATCAAGCTTACCTGAACTCCCATCCAACCTCAATCCAGTGAAGTAACTGGGTTCAACGCGCCCCTGCGTCAGAAGCAGGATGGAGAGCTCGTCCTTTCAGACCCTAAGGTGAGACTTCACGGGGGATCGTGGAGGGGATCGAGGAGGGTTGGAAGGAAGTGGGAGGCTCGAGCATTATTCCGCCAGATTGTAATACTCCCTTTTCACGTACAGGAGGATATTCCTGCGAGCCAGTTTAGCCAGAGTAGAGGGGCCCGTCCTATCCATCTTCAGAGCCCTGCGCTTCACCATTGAAGAGGCATCAGCACTCGAAACCAGGCCAGCGCCCCCATGGGAATCAGGTGAGCGTGACATAAAGAAAACCTACAAAAGATCCGAAGAGACGTGAAACATTATGCTGACTTCAAAAGAAGACCAGGGCCTTCCTATTCAATAGGCGAGAAGTTCTGGTTATCCTCAAAACTCCTCCCACCTCACCTACAACCAAATAAATTGGCTCCCAGGTATTACGGTCCCTTTACTATAAAAGAAATCATCAATCCAGTGGCTTTTCGACTCCGACTACCAGAATCATGGAAAAGGATCCACCCCGTCTTCCAGACTTCTCTGTTGAAGCCATATGTTCAACCCTCTCGAACTGCTCCAAGATCTACTCCAGTGATTGTCAATGACCAACTCGAATACGAGGTCTCCATAAATTGTGATTCTAGGTACCGACGTGGTCAGCTGCAATTGGTCCAATGGAAAGGATATCCACCTAGTGAGCGCACCTGGGAACCCATATCAAACATGAATGCCCCAGGCTGATTCGAAGATACCACCTTATCCATCCAGGCAAACCCGGAGGAGCTGGGCTTCAGAGGAGGCATGCTGTCCTGAACCGTCGCCTACGTCCCTTTTGGAACTTGTGGTCCCTGACCCATAGAGCACTGAATGCGCGTCTCAAAGCTACTGTTTGCCGTAGCTGGATGTGTGCTGTCGGAGTTCGCTCTGGGCTATTTTCCTGATCTCTCTATTCCCGGTTCCTTGATTCCTCCTCCTTTCGTTTCATCCCTCAAACTTACCAAACTTTCCTGGATTTTCGCCTGCGCTCGAGCCAAGGTTTCCGTGCCTACACACGCGGACATTGTTCCTTCTGGTTCCGTCCTGGACAATCTGAACGAAGCACGCTGGAATCCAAAGACCCACACGCAGGCTTATATGAATGCCGGACCGTGCAGAAGAAGTCACAAAAGAAGGTCGCAAGCAAACAGGAAAGACAGGTGAGAAGGGGAGAGACTTGTGACACCGTGTTAAAAGCCCTGGCGGAAGGACAACAGCAGCTGCAACAGTTACTGCAAGTACAAGGGCATTAAGCACAAGCGGATCGGCAGGCCCTACAACAGGCTCTGCAAGTGCAAACAGCAGCACAGGAACAGGGCAGAGAAGCATTAAGAATTCTGGGTGAATCAGTGGCGACCCAACGGGCACATCCGGCCATTCCCCCTACCGTACTTCAAAAATACCAGGCAGGGGATGACCCCAGTTATTTCTTTATAAACTTTGAAAGAATAGCCCGAGCAGCCCCATGGCCACAGGACTCATGCGCCTTCTTTTTGGCGCCCCTGCTTACTGGAGTAATGCAGGGCGCTTATCAGGCGGCCAATCCCACAGGGGACACCCCATATGCGGACATCAAGAAATCAGTGTTGGAGAGACTGGGGATGGATGAGGAGTCCTATAGGCTCCAGTTACGAGAAACCAGACTAAAACCCGGCGAGAGCCCCAGGCATTTGTCCTACCACGTCCAAGATTTAGCGAAAAAATGGCTACAACCCAACATAGCCACGATTGGACAGATTAAGGAAAAGGTGATGTTGGAACAATTCATTGACGCCCTGCCTAGTCCCATCCAACGGTGGGAAAGACACCACCACCACCTTACTCTGTCTGAAGCCATAGATGTGGCCACCGCCTTTCAAAAAGCTGGGACACCCCGCACCTTCACGGCACTCCCAGCGAGGCCCCACAATGAAACTCCTATCATGCACAGCAATTACCGGGGAGCTACCCAGGAACCACGGAATAGACCAGATCCTAAACCCACAAACGGAACCAGCATCTTAAAAGGACAGGCACCCCAATGCTTTGAATGTGGGGAATGGGGCCATATAGCCCGGTTCTGTGCCAGAAAAACCAAGGTAGAACCAATGGATGTTGGAACGTTACAAGCACCAGGATATCGGAAGAAACTGCCCTATGTGATAGAGGTAACGGTGGATGGACATCCACAACCAGCCATGATGGACAGCGGTAGCAGACAGACGGCCATACAACCTCACGTGAGTGAGCTAGACTCAGGAAAGGTGAGAACCATTGACATAAAATGTGTACATGGGGATGTAAACGGGTACCCTACAAAATTGTATTGGGGCTACAGGGACACGAGATACCAGTTAAAGTAGCCATTATTCCCACCATCCCAGCCCCGGTACTAATAGGGACAGATATTCCAGAATTCGACAAATGGTTAAAGGAAGCTCCATTCGCCACAACATAGATCGGGGTACCGGCAAGAACGGTGAAAACCACAAAGAGCCAGAGAAGGAATATGGAGAAGAAAAGGGGAAAAGGAAGGGATATTGCCCTCATAGACTGGAGAGTGGAGGACCATCTTCCTTCGTTCCGGACCAAAACCGGACTGGATGAAACCCTAAAAAGGGCCAGGGAGCAAGCCCAAGCCATGGGTTGGACCCCAGTTACCACTCCATACTTCAAGGAAAATCAATGGCTAATATATAGGGTGACCCGGGGTCCGGACAACCAAGAGAGGGAGCAATTGCTGGTTCCCCAGTCCTACCGGAAAACTCTGATTCAACTAGCATGTGATCACAGAACAGGGGGCCATTTAGCATAAAACATGACACTGAAAAGGGTTTTGCAGAATTTTTACTGGCCTGCAGTGTATGCGGAAATAGTCAGATATTGCCAGGAGTGTGCCATATGTCAAAAAACGAGCCCTTATACACCGGCTCGAGCCCCTCTTCAAAGAATGCCCCTGATTAATGAGCCCTTCCAGAGAATAGGAATGTACATTGTAGGGCCATTGGAGCCCACCAGTAGAGGGTTACGGTTCTACTTGGTGATTGTGGACTATGCCACTCGGTATCTCAAAGCTTTCCCTTTAAGAGGAATCTCAGCACGACAGGTATGCAATGTGCTTATGCCATTCTTTGCTCGCATGGGAATCCCCATGGAAATAGTGACAGACCAGGGGAGCAACTTCATGTCAGTGGTTATGAAGGAGGTGTGCAAAATCTTAGGAATACAACACTTGAAAACCTCAGTGTACCATCCCCAAATGGATGGGCTGGTGGAACGATATAATAAAACTATTAAACAGATGATAAGAAGAGCCACCAGTCCCACAGGGTTGGGATGGGATCAGGTTCTACCATGGGTGTTGATGGTACTAAGAGATACCCCGCAATCCTCAACCGAATACTCCCCTTTTGAATTGTTATTCGGACGACAGCCGAAATCCATACTGGGATCATGTGCAAAACTCTCAAATATGTCAGTATCAGAGCAAATGGTCCCTTATAGCCGTAGTAGTCTGCAATATGTGGAAATGGGGGAACAGTTGAGTGAGACCCAAAAGACCGAATTATTGGATACCTTGAAACCGTGGGCCGAAATTTTTGCAGGAATACCAGGACGAACACATATGGCTACCCATTCAATACCCACGGAAGAAGGGAAAATTGTACGTCTCAGACCTTACAGGATTCCGGAGTCCAAACGAGGGGAAATAGCCAAAGAAATAGATAACATGCTTGAATTGGGGACCATTGTGCCATCTAAAAGCGCATGGTGTTCGCCCGTGGTCCTATACCTGAACCTGATGGTACTACCAGGTTCTGTATGGATTTTAGGCAGTTGAACGCCATATCCCAATGTGAAGCTTACCCCATGCCCAGAATTGATGAACTGATAGAAAATCTGGGGTCAGCCGCATTCCTGAGCACCCTGGATTTAACAAAAGGATATTGGCAGATTACTAATAGCAAATGAGGCAGAATTAGCTATGACGGAAGTGGAAAACACCATGTGTCACTAGAAAGAAGATACAGAAGACTTTACTGTACTACAATCAAAACTTAACAAAGACCAGCGCACCATTTTTGAAGGAGTAACAAAAGAAATTGCACATGGTGTAGAACACGAAAATAAAGAATGTACCTGCCAAAATTACAAACCTATAGTGCTGTACATCAGTGGTGAAGCTGGTTCAGGCAAAACATTCTTAATCAAAAGCATCAGCAAGTTCCTTCAAAAATTGACAAACAACAAACTGTCAGCTGTTGTAACTTCCCCCACAGATTTAGCTGCCTACAACATAGGCGGTGTCACTTTACACCGAATACGACTCCTTCCAGTAAAACACCAAAACAAATTAGACTATTACAAACTTTCTACAGAAGCTGCAATGGAACTACGCAGAGTATTAAAACAAATGAAAATGCTACTAATAGATGAAGTGAGCATGGTCTCCAACCTAATGTTGGCTTTGATTCACCTCAGATTGCAAGAAGTACTTAAAGCAAACTACGAAGAACTCTTTGCAGGAAAACACATTATCGTTTTCAGAGATCTTCTACAATTGACACCAGTGAAAGCTGAACCTATTTTTAAAACCATAGGACACAAACTCTGCCATAAAACTGTTGGCAGCATAGGAAATGTCAACCTTTGGCAACATTTCCAATACAGAGAATTAACAGAAAACATGTGTCAATCTGCAGACCTCACTTACGGCAACATTTTAAAAAGTATTAGAATTGGTGTACTATCTGAAGAAGCACAAGCAATATTGAAAAACCGGCACATCCATGCACTTTATGGTGATAACTCATGTGCTACTGATGTTATGGAACAATTAGTGCACAAAAATGTCAAGTGTATGGCCTTAATGCCAACTCTTGCAAGCTGTTCCAAATTCAATGAAACAATGTTAAAAAAAGAAATGCAACCAATAATTGAAATTTGCTCCACAGACAAATTGGACGTACATGGTATGACACTGCCCATGTGTGAGCAAGCCACAACAAGACTAAATACCTTAGAAAATTCAATCTCCAACACAGCTGGGTTAGAAAAAATATTAAAATTAATTGTAGAGTAATGCTTAAACGTAACCTTGACGTGGAGCAAGGACTAGTTAACCCTATTAGTGCCCATTGGAAAACACTCAGTGCCATGCTATTTTCTCTGATTCTTAGCTGTTTCATCTCAAATTGCTGTAGCTCACTAGAAATCGATTATAATACTATAGGATAACCATACATTTTTTGTTTCAGTATATTTTTCTCTATAAAATGAGCCAAAAAGCACACGTTTGTGTCACACCCTGAGGTCACATGACATGATTCAATATGGTGGACACATATCACTGTAAAGAGTATATATCACTGACGACAAAGGTAGCAGTTTCAGAAAACTATTTTTTTCAGTAGGTAGATGGGCAAATTTCAAGTATATTATGTTTGCTGCTCAGACAAAAAACTGAAGTTTCATGTTTTATTTTATTTATTTATTTTTGGGGGCTTAGCGTAAGTGCATCCCATGAGTGTCAAATGTGAACTTTTTTTCCAATCCACAAATATAATGAAAAAAGTGAAAGGAAAAGACCAATAATTTAGAAGCATCATTAGGGAAATCAGGTTTACTTAGTAGCAATATGATGCAAAGGAAAATAAATATTCTCAGAGGTTCTGGGTAGTCTTACATACATTTCAAAATGGCCGACATTGTTTATTTCCCTTGCTGTTTTCCCTGCAAGAATCTCTATTTCAGAACTGGAACTCAATAAAGTCTAGTAAATGGTTTGTTCTGCTATGTATGTTTAGTCAGCAGACAATTTTCGAACGTGTTATATCTGTATGTGAGCCAATGGCTCACAGAGTCTTTGTATCTGACCTTTGACATTAAAATGCACTACATTCAATGTTTTTGTCATCATATCTTTGTAACCCTAGATCTGTTTGTCTTAATTGCGGTGTCTTTTGAAAGTTAATGACATGTTCTCCATAATCCATTGTCTAATATGTAGAGGTTATAACATTTTACCTTTGAATAATCAAGTGCAAAGTGCTTTTTTTGTTAATTGTTATACAACCGTGGTACCAATTTTGACAAATGAGGTGTCTTTTCGAAAGTCCTGATTTGTGCTTTTTAATTTATGGATCAGAAAGGGACTCTGGTTTTGTTATTTGACCTTTGACCTTAGAATCTCCCACCCAAAAGTGTTTTTGTTGTTGCTCTGCTACCATTTAGCACATTTATATAAAAGAGGTGTTATTGGAACAGTCATGTCTTGGAGGCATCAAGTGGATTGTAGGCGGTATGACAATTGACCTTTGACCTTAGAACGAGCACTTCCAAAGTGTTTTTAATTTCTCAGCAACCATTCATTTCATTTAGATGTGTCGGGTATCACTGTAATGGACATGGTATGTGCTACTCATCAATGGGGCAGATAGTCAAAGTGGCCTTTTTGTTTGACCTTTGACTTCAGAAAAAAGGATTGTAAATATGATGTATTTGTTATGTTTTGACAATTTTTGAACAGTTTTAGAAAAGGGTGAAGCCAACAATAACGTATTTTTATGTACTATCACATCTATTGGATACATAAGTCAAGTGGAAATTATCATTGACCTTTGACCCCTAGAACAATTATTCTCAATGCGCGTTTTGCTATTGCTTTGGAACTGGGTTCGATAGAGACAAATGTGGTGTCATCTCAAACCCATGGTACATTCTTTCGTATAAAAAGGTACAGAAGTTTGAGATGCTTTGGGATTTGACCTTTGACCTCTAAATCATTCAACTAAACGTTTTTGTTTGGCTACGATGTAGAACGTTTACACATGAGGTGTTGTTAGAATGGTCATGTACTTCGTCTTCTATGCGTCAAGTAGGGCATGCGGTGGTAGGAAATATGACCTTTGACCTTAAAATTAGCATTTGTTTCCTTGCAATGTTATTTGCTATTTCAATTAGATCAGTAGGATCACCTGAGAACAAACATTCACATTTGGTAAATAAATAATCAATTATATCTTTGGGATCACCTGAAAACAAGTGCTTGCACATGTGGTAGATAAATACTCAATTGTGTCAGTGGGGTCGCCTGAGAACAAGTGCTTGCACATGTGGTAGATAAATACTCAATTGTGTCAGTGGGGTCGCCTGAGAACAAGTGCTTACACATGTGGTAGATAAATACTTAGAGGCCGATTCATGGAATAATTAGCGCGGCGCAAGTGGCCAAAAACGTGCGATTCGCAGTGGAATAGCGAAAATCGCAGTGGAATAGCGAAAATCGCACGAAAAGCAGCGCACATCGATTCATGGAAGGCCGTGCGCGAGAAAACCATCGGACGTGCGATAAGAAAGTGCGCGGCACACGTTGGCGCACAGGCCATCTAACGGCATGCGCCAGGTCACAGCGAAAATCGCACAGTCCACAGCGAAAATCGCACATAGCGCGGCGCACGCAACAAAAGTAGGCGGAACACGGGGCGTAACACTCGGAATGGGGAACAACTTGCCAAAATGTGGGCGTCACGGGGGAAGCACAGGGTAAAAGTGCGCAGAACGCCCACACGCTCGCCTACAACACGTATTCATGGAATAGAATAGGTCAAAAAAGCGCACGCTCAAACCAGCGCACAGGCACAAACACGACCGCCACAAGAAAGCAGGCGGTAGCGTCTCAGCGGCTGTAAGAAATGTGCGCCAAAAGGTGCGCCAACAAATAGCACCCATATACTGCCATGATGAATGTCCTATACTGTGGCCCTCCAGGACAAATGAGGTGCAAAGGGGTACCCACAAACACGGACACGCTGACAAAAAATACGTGTGCGCGGGAAGTCTCACACGCGATTTGGCCGGGTACGTGGATTTCAGGGGTGCGCGGGAAGGTCCACACGCGATTACAGCAGGGTACGTGCATTTCAGGTGTGCGCGGGAATTTCCACACGCGAATAGCCTGGCCGCGTGTATTTCAGGGGTGCGCGGGAAGTTCCACACGCGAATAGCCTGGCCGCGTGTATTTCAGGGGTGCGCGGGAAGTCCCACACGCGATTACAGCAGGGTACGTGTATTTCAGGGGTGTGCGGGAAGTTCCACACGCGAATAGCCTGGCCGCGTGTATTTCAGGGGTGCGCGGGAAGTTCCACACGCGAATAGGCTGGGCGCGTGTATTTCAGGGGTGCGCGGGAAGTCCCACACGCGATTACAGCAGGGTGCGTGTATTTCAGGGGTGCGCGGGAAGTTCCACACGCGAATAGGCTGGCCGCGTGTATTTCAGGGGTGCACGGGAAGTCCCACACGCGAATAGCCTGGGCACGTGTATTTCAGGGGTGCGCGGGAATTTCCACACGCGAATAGGCTGGGCGCGTGTATTACAGGGGTGCGCGGGAAGTCCCACACGCGATTACAGCAGGGTACGTGTATTTCAGGGGTGCGCGGGAAGTTCCACACGCGAATAGCCTGGCCGCGTGTATTTCAGGGGTGCGCGGGAAGTCCCACACGCGATTACAGCAGGGTACGTGTATTTCAGGGGTGCGCGGGAAGTTCCACACGCGAATAGCCTGGCCGCGTGTATTTCAGGGGTGCGCGGGAAGTTCCACACGCGAATAGGCTGGGCGCGTGTATTTCAGGGGTGCGCGGGAAGTCCCACACGCGATTACAGAAGGGTACGTGTATTTCAGGGGTGCGCGGGAAGTTCCACACGCGAATAGGCTGGGCGCGTGTATTTCAGGGGTGCGCGGGAAGTCCCACACGCGAATAGCCTGGGCGCGTGTATTTCAGGGGTGCGCGGGAATTTCCACACGCGAATAGGCTGGGCGCGTGTATTACAGGGGTGCGCGGGAAGTCCCACACGCGATTACAGCAGGGTACATATATTTCAGGGGTGCGTGGGAATTTCCACACGCGAATAGCCTGGGCACGTGTATTTCAGGGGTGCGTGGGAATCATCACACGCGATTTGGCTTGGTACGTGTATTACAGGGGTGCGTGCGAAGTTACACACGCGATTAGGCTGGGTGGGTCCTGTCACCCTCGACGGCCCCTGCAGGCAGCCCACAAAACAGGGGACTACCCTGCACACCTGCTCATGTCTCCCACCACCCCCACCCCCCCAGTCACCAGGGGTACCCTCCACCAAGCCCCCACTCATGTCTCCCACCACCCCCACCCCCCAGCAGTGCAGGGGCAGCCTCCACCAGGCCCCCACTCATGTCTCCCACCACCCCCAGCCCCCACAATCCAGGGGCACCCTCCACCAGGCCCCCACTCATGTCTCCCACCACCCCCAGCCCCCACCATCCAGGGGCAGCCTCCACCAGGCCCCCACTCATGTCTCCCACCACCCCCAGCCCCCACCATCCAGGGGCACCCTCCACCAGGCCCCCACTCATGTCTCCCACCACCCCCACCCCCCAGCAGTGCAGGGGCAGCCTCCACCAGGCCCCCACCCATGTCTCCCACCACCCCAAGCCCCCACCATCCAGGGGCACCCTCCACCAGGCCCCCTCTCATGTCTCCCACCACCCCCACCCCCCAGCAGTGCAGGGGCAGCCACCACCAGGCCCCCACCCATGCCTCCCACCACCCCCACCCCCCCGCCACCAGGGGCAGCCTCCACCAGGACCCCACTCATGTCACCCACCACCCCCAGCCCCCACCATCCAGGGGCACCCTCCACCAGGCCCCCACTCATGTCTCCCACCACCCCCACCCCCCCAGTCACCAGGGGCAGCCTCCACCAGGCCCCCACCCATGTCTCCCACCACCCCCACCCCCCAGCAGTGCAGGGGCAGCCTCCACCAGGCCCCCACTCATGTCCCCTATCACCCCCACCCCCCAGCAGTGCAGGGGCAGCCTCCACCAGGCCCCCACCCATGTCTCCCACCACCCCCACCCCCCAGCACTGTGGGGAACCTGCCAGCAGGCCCCCACACATGTCCCCCTGGGCCCAGGTCCTGACGATACACAATCATGGCAGTAATGGCCAGCATACCCAGCACAAACCCCCAGGCAAGGATTGCATCCACCCACATAGTGAATGCAATCACATGACACAACCCCAATGGCAAGTATGTAAATGAACACATGTCCGTCACACACACATACACAATGGGTGCAAGTGCATGTCAAAACCCATATCATGACATGTAACAAACCAATGAGAAAATAACACAAGTGTAAGAAAATATAAAAAATGTATTAAATACCAAAAATAAGTGAACTTTTCAAACATACAACGATGTGGCTAAGTAAATAAATGGTCCATGTCCGAGAACAAAAGTGATAAACAAAAAAACAAAGGAATAAAAAATTAAAAAGAATTTGTCCAAAGCAATATCATGTCATAGGAAATTAATGAAAAACCATTACGTCATGGTGAAAACAATAAGAAATTTAAAAAATGTATCTCCCAAAAAAACAAACTATATACAGGAATGTTCCAGGGTCCATGAGCCCAACACCAAAAATGAAACCTACCACTAACTAATGAAAAATATATGTACAAAAAAGTGGCCATTGTCCGAGCGGTCCAAAATAATAAAAATAAATAAAGGAAACCTAGCACTAACTAACTAAATAACTATATACAAAGGCAGCGGGCAAGTCCTGCGGCTCACTTGGTGATGTTGCTGGCCAGGGCATCATCGAACTCCATTTCGATGTCCTGGAGGCGGGACTCTGTCCTGGCCCCGAGGTCTCGCAGGGACAACCCCATGTCCACCTCAAACTCCCTGCGAGCTTCCTCGAGGCACTCAGCCCGCCTCAATGCCCGACGCATGGAGAACTCCGCCCTGACCATGGCGAGCCGCTCCTCTTCCGCCCGCTGCCGCTCCGCACCTATCCGCTGGCCAAACTCCTCCCACACGGAACACACCACCATCCCAGGGTTGCCCTGCCTTCCGGCCGATGCCTGCCCCTCTGATCTTGATGGCCCCGAGCCATGATGCCTCCCATGTCGAGGCCGCTGCTGCCTCCGACGCCACTGCCTCTGCCAGCACGACGGCATCCAGGCTGATGGAAACCACCGACGCCGTCGTGCACGTGCCCTGCCCGATGATGCCGTCACATCTTCCATCTGCTGGGGTCCACTTGCTGTGTTGTCCACCCCTGCTGGACCTCCGACTCCCAACTGTGGCAGGGATGGGATCCCCACCGAGCTGGCTGCATTGGTCGGGGCAGGTCCACAGGGGGCCCTGGTGGCATCTTGGCCGGAAGACGGCAAGGAGAACGACCGGTGGATAGCCTGCACAGAGGAGGAGAGGGCCGTCAGATTGGCCAACACATGCAGGAAACCCCCGAACATGGCCGATCCCAATTGGGCCACGTCGGCACGGTGCACTTCGTGATGACGTGCGTGCTCCTCCCGGGATGCACGCACGTCATCACGAATCACAGCCGTGCACATCGCGACCCCAATCAGGACCTTCTCCACGCGGCCAGGGGTCACCACGTCCGCAGGTGGAGGGGAGTCAGGTGACATGGACATCCCCTCTACCTGCGGACGGGCCTGGGACGGGGCATCCCTGCTGGTGCATGGTGGTGCACTCACAGGGTCAGGGACAGTGACATGCACAGGCCCCTCCACGGTGACCTGTGCTGCCTCCTGCCCCTGGCCCTGGACTGCACCACTTGCACCAGCAGGGATGCTCCCACCAGGCCCCATGTGTGCACCAGTGTCGGCCTCCTCCTCCTCTGTGCAAACCACCAACCTGGATGGCTCCTCACCGTCTCCCGCCGTAGCAGGCCCCTGTGGGGGCTCACCCACCCCTTCCGTTGCAGCCGTGGGGGCATCCCCGCCGCCTTGCTCCACAGCGCCGTCTCCGCCCTCTTCTTCACTAGCCGCTGCGTAGAAGGAGACAAAGGACACAAGCATCAGGCTACTGTACAATGGTCCCCTAGACAGGAAGCAATAGCAGATGAGCACCACTGTCAAAGTACACTTCCATCATGTCCCTCCACAACACATGGGTCAGTCCAGGCAAAACACACACAGTAACAGGCATGGTGCATGCCATGGACATTTCCATGCATGTCCAATGGACTCTAGAAACATTCAATGATATGTAACTCACATGCATCATGGCTCATGCATATCACATGCACACACTTCACCTCAGTCACATCCATCTGGCCCCAAACACACCGAACACAGGCGAAACAAGGGTAAGTTGGGTGCGTCACTGAATCTGTGCATTGTCACACACATGTGTCATGCATCCATGGCATGCACAAGTCACAGACACGCAGGTCAGGCACACAGACATGGCTACCATATATGTACCTGGCATCAGCACCCATCCTTCACCCCCATCCATGTCCAGGTACAGAGACTGGCATGCTCTCATGTCCAAAATCTGCATAGGGCTCCCCATGCCGCATTTCAACACATGCAACAACCATGTGGGTCACACATCACTGGTCGCACATGCATTACCATGATGTCCCTGCACACATACATGCATACATGGCCCATGGCACACATACAGGCAAGTATCATAGAACCAGCACACCGCAACATGCCCTGTCTCACACAGTAATGCTTGGACACATACCGCTCAACTCGAGACGGGCCTCCCTCTCAAGGACCTGGGCATGGAGCGCTGGGCGTACGCGTTCCAGGACCCTCTTCTGGATGGAACTCATGCGGCCCCGGCCCCCCTCCACGAGGCGCCGGGCCTTCACAAGGGTCCTGGACCTCAAGTCCTCCCAGCGCTTCTTGATCTTCTGGACGTTGCGGGTTGCCACCCCCTCCGCGTTGATGGCAACCACACAGTCGGCCCAGATCCTCTCCTGTCCTTCCTTGCTGGCGCGGGACGATCCAAAGAGGGCATCATACTGCCCCAGGACATGCTCCACCAGGACACCAACTTCGGTGGCAGTGAAGCTGGTGCCCCTCTGCCCCTCTGGCCTGGGGTTGCCACTGGTGCCAGATGTGGAAGTGCCCGACATGGCAACCCCAGAGGCAGGTGTGGGTGGGCAACTGGGTCCTGGGGCTGGGCTGTGGAGCGATGTAATCCCAGTTGGGAGTCTTCAGTTCCAGCAGGGGTGGACACAGCAACTGGACCCCTGCAGATGGCTGATGTGCAGGCACCAAATGGCAGGGCACGGTGGCAGCAGGCAGGCAGGCAGGCAGCAGCAGATAGCACGTGGGAGGCTGCTCGGGGCACTGGGGGGCAGTAACTCGGCCTTCTGGGCAGGAGCGTGGTGTTCCGTGTGTTTTCGGGTGGCCAGCTTGATACGGAGTGATTTGGCACGTGAAAATCCTGCACGTCAGCGTGAAATCCGAGGAAAGGCCCTTAGCGCGTAAGCGCGTCAGCACGCATACGCGATTCTATTGGACCAGAGTCCCTCAGCGCGTAAGCGCTTCTGACGTGACCCGCACGGGCGTTCCCCACTCAGCACGCGATGACGGAACACACGTGGAAATACTGCACGTCAGAGTGTCATCGCGTGATTGGCCTATGTACGTGTATTTCATTGCGTGTAATTGGACAAAAGTGCGCGTACACGCGATTGGCCTATGTACGTGTATTTAATGGGTGCGCGGCCACTTACACACGCAAGTACGTCAGCGAACCTGTATCCCGTGGTGCGTGTGAATTTCCACACGCTATTGGACTGGGAACTGGATTCCAGGGGTGCGCGGGTCACACGCTGTATCCCGTGGTGCGTGTGAATTTCCACACGCTATTGGACTGGGAACTGGATTCCAGGGGTGCGCGGGTCACACGCTCGCCTAGAACACGCGCAAAGCATAAAATTGCGGACTTTAACAATAACAAGCTCAGACGCCAGGATGAACATACCGTTCCTAGCAGCAGTGGCAGTGGGCTACCAAAGGAGGAGGAGGAGGATAGTCAGGGCCAGAATATTCACACCCAGAACCAGCCTTTTCGGGATGCCTGATGACCAGGTGTATGGGAGGTACAGGTTTCCACCACACATCATACTGGACCTGGTGAGTGAGTGGGAGGATGACCTCACATCACCCACCCTGTGCTCCCAAGCACTCAGCCCCCTGGAGAAGGTCCTCAATGTACTGCACTTCTTAGCCACTGGATCATTTCAGCGGACAAGTGCCATAGTGGGTGGGGTGTCACAGGCCACCCAGTCACGCTGCCTACACCAGGTCTTGAACATCATGACTGCACGCCCATCAGTCCGCAGGCACATATACCTGCCCAGAACACCTGCAGAAAGGCATGCTGCCGCCCTGGATTTTTACGGAGTGGCACGATTCCCCAAAGTGCTAGGTGCCATCGACTGCACCCATGTGGCTCTACGTCCCCCCAGGGCATCAGAGCACATCTATAGGAACCGCAAGCACTGGCATTCCATCAACGTGCAGGTAGTATGTAATGCCAAGGGAATCATCACCTCAGTATATGCCAACTATCCCGGGTCCACCCACGACAGCTTCATTTACCGAATGTCCACCCTATGCCGGGACATAGATGCTGGGCGGCATGGCGATACATGGCTGCTTGGTGAGTATGTATGCCACTGCACATGCATGCATGTTGGATACTGAGCAAGGTCACAACCCCACCAATGATACCAATCACCACCTCCACAGGGGACAGTGCCTACCCTCTCAGCCCCCACATGATGACGCCAATTCGGAACCCCACCACGCCACCCCAGGTAAGATATAACACAGCCCACATTACAACCAGGGGCATAGTGGAGCGCACATTCGGAGTGCTAAAGTCACGCTTTCGCTCCCTTGACCGTTCTGGCGGGCAGCTGTTATACGCTCCCCCAGTAGTGTGCAGATTCATAGTGGCAGCATGTGTCCTGCACAACGTTGCAACACGCCGGGGCCTGGCCGTGGACATGGTGGTGGCCCCACATCCCCAACCACATGCACAGCCGCTGCGCATGGGAGGGGAAAGGGCACAGGGGGAGGCAGCCCGTACACAGCTAGTGGCTAATTACTTCACATAGAAATCACACCCCTGTGGAGTGCACACTGCCCTGGCACATTCCATCTGACAATCAATGATGACTCAACCTGACACTGATCCTGAATGTCTGGAGAATGAACCGGGAATACCATGTCAGCCTGAGATTGTTCACCTGGAAGTGTCACAATGTGTGCATCCCTACCCACACAGACACCACCAATGCAGTTTTGTGAAGTTACACATTGAAGCAGCTAAAATGAATACCCACTTGCAAAATGCAACAAGAGGACAGTGCCATGTCAGCCAACCCAACCCCAGCACCGCCACACGACACACCGTGCCATGTCATGCTAATTGCAGGTAAACAAAGTAATCCCCACAACATGACATCAGTCTCACTATGTACAGTGGCACTATTAGAAACCTGCAACACCTGAAATGCTCACAGCAATGCCAGACCAACAACATACTTGAGCACGTAGTACCATTAACATGACATCACAAATGTTACATATTAGTAGTCTCACCACCTGGAAATGCCTGCACTCCCACCACTACCAACTGTGCAGTGTTGTCGCCATGTAGAGTTGTAGGTGCACTGCTGCCAACATGGTCCCCATCTCCAGACTAGAGGTCCTTGTGTGGACATGAGGAAGGGACCTGCAAATTGGGAGGTAGACACAGAAGAAGAGTTACACATCAATGCAACATGCAGTGTACAACACAACAGCAATATGCACTATGAATGTATACACAGTATTGACTACAGACTGGCCACACAGCTCATGGGAGTCCAACGTCACTGTGTAATTCACTGTCACTTGGGCACACCCTTTGCAAGCCCATGGAAACGGGAAGCAGGAGGGGTGTGTGTGACTCAAACCCAAGCATCTGAACCAAATACATTACAAGCCTGCATGTGCCCAGCCACAATGCAGCGTATTCCCACAGGAACCACGGAAGCCAACAGATCGAAGCCAACAGATCGAAGCCAACAGATCGAAGCCAACAGATCGTCCCAAAAAAATTGGGAATAAAAGAAATCAAAATCAAAATAAAAATAAGAAACAATCAAAAATGGCCATTGATGGGCCCGGGGGGGTTGGGGAGGCCACCCAGGAGGTCCGAGGACAGGATGCACACCAGAACCCACCTGCGTGGATCCTGGGAAGATAAAACACCTCCATGGGCTCATGGCCCACACGGCTACCCTATTGTGGGAGTATCACTGCTGTCGCTATTATCACCCTGTGCAGCTGCATCCGGAGGTGGTTGCACTATGGGAGGCAGCCCACGCAAGGCCCTAGTCTGCTCCTCCATGGCTGCAAGCATGCGGGTGTGGTAGGTCTGGTTCTGGAGGATGAGTGTGCGGAGGTCCCCATGCAACAACTCACGGGATGCCCGGACCTCCGCCCTCGTTGCCTGCATCTCAGCTGAGAGCGTACGGGTGAGACGCTCCAGCTGCTGTTCTGTCCTTTGGTGTGTTGAAGCCTCAAGCTCAACAAGAGTCGTCCTGAGGTGAAGGAGCTCCTGCCTCAGGGCTTCCCTGTGGCCCTGGGACTCAATGGAGATGGCCTCCTGCAGAGTCGCCAGTGCCGCCCGCCTGTCCCTGTTGGACCCCAACATGTCCTCCCTGTGTGACTGGCAGATGGAGTCGGTTGCCTGCTCTAGTCGCTCCATCAGCCTTTCTGGGGGGACAATGGAAGTGGCCACCCTATCCATGGCCTGAGCCATCATCTCGGATGATGCAGCCTGTTGGGTAGCCATAACGTAAATGGATTGCTCCCATGCGGTATTTCCGGGTGGCGTACGGCCACCACGTCGGCGGGCACCACACCTGTCTGGGGCAAGGCGAACTGCGCCTTGCTGTGCCGGCACTGCCTGAGGCTGCAGGACTGCATTCCCCTCTGATCTGCTGGCCCAGGAACAGGATCAGATGTCGCGGAGTGTGACCCTGCATCCGTAACCACCGAAGGCGTAGCTGCCAACACTGACATCCCCATGGAGGGTACTGACCCTGGTGCAGGTGGGTGAGACAGAACAGAATCCCTCCCTGGAACACTCACCTGCGACGGCACGTAGGTCTCATCCGAATCAACACCTGAGTACAGCTCGGGGGAGGTGCAGCCAGAGACACCCCTTGAGAGCACGACCTGCAGCACTTGTGGGTTCTCCCCCACCACCACACCACGTCCCTCACTGGTGGTTGGTCGGCCCTGGGACACCTCCTGGGTCTGCACCATCTCCACAACCCCAGCAGTATCAGGTGCGTCTTCCCCTGCAAAGACATGAAAACAAAGAAATGGAAACAGGCATTAGCACCATGGCACACATTGAGGGCTGAGAAGCAAGAGAACCAGTACTTGATTGACACATGTCCCACATGACTAAAACCCTCCCATGCATGCACCCTCACTGCGTATGAAGTGCAGGCAAATGGCACACACTGATGACACCAAGATGGAAGATGAACACATTTTCTGCATGCTGCCTGGCAGTGGCATCACACATTGGCCTGTGATTGGCAGGTGAAACACACATGCCATCACACAGATGGCATGTACCATTGCTATTGAGTGAAGATGGAGAGGAGGGCAGCACCTATTCATTCAGTCCAGTTCCCGCATGTAATAGCTTTTCTAATTCTAACAGGTCAGATTTTTCACCTGGAGCTGCCAGTCTGAAATGGTCAAATTGCACAGGGACATGTGTGTACAAATAATATCCAGGTAACAAAGTCACTCCACTTTACCATACCCATGTCAGACATGTGACTAGTGGACAGCGACATGCCTAGTGAAAGTGGTGGAATGCAAACAAACTGACTGAATGAACAGTGAAAAAGAAGCAAATATGTTGTGTCAAGGTGACACTTCAAGGGCAACTGGCGTGCAGTTGTGCTAGATGTCTACTGTTGGCAGAAGGGATACTGCTATGGCCAAATGCAGCTGCGCAGGAAGGATTGCATGAAGCACATGGCTGACCCATACGACTCAGGCACACACACTCTCACCTGGCACCCGAACAGAAGCCCTCACACACACACCATGCACATGGATGACACACACATGCATGTGCACTCACCGGACAATGCCTCGTAATCAGCCAGATCTCCCACGCCTTGGATCTGTTCCTCCGTGACGTAGGTCCCAGCGACTGACTCATGTGGAGTGAGTTCCATGTCTACTACTGGAGACCCACCTCCAGTCACTAGAGTTGCGGCATGACTTGAGGCCAGCTTACTCTTTGCCCTGCGCTTTAGGTCATTCCAGCGCTTATAGCAATCATTGGCTGTGCGCCTCACGATTCCAAGGGCACTTACGATGTCCGCAACGGTCTGCCAGTGTGCCTGGCGTTGTGCAGGTGTGGTCTTGGATCCTGCAACAATGACCATCTCGTTGTCATGTCCGGACACATACTCGACAAGTGCATTCAGTTCGTCATCCGTGAAGCTGGGCTTCCTGGACGGGCCGGACTGTGTAGCCGTGTCTGGGGCATCAGCCTGTGCCGGACGAGCACTTTTCCTCTTCCGCTTGGAAGGTGGTGGTGATCCTGAGTGTCCTGCGCCGCTCTGGACACTAGGGGCAGGAGCCCTGGTGGACTCTGTATCAGCAGTGTGGGACTGCACACTCAGCATGGGAGTTGGTGCAGGCATTGGCTCTAGTGTGATGGTGTCAGGGGGAATGTCAGCAGCATGGACTAGGACCGACACTGTCCTGGCTGGGTGTGTGAGGGCTGGGGTGGATGGAGCCGCAGCTGCCCCTGCAGCCTCTCCGCCCTGCCTCCTTGGTGCAGCAGATGACCTTGCTGCCCCAGATCCACGTGCCATGATGGCATCAACGTGCACCAGCGCACGTGTCGTAGCCCTGCTGACCTGGAAGTCAGCCATGGAGTCAGCCAGGTCTGGTGCCACAATGGGCTGGTCCAACAAGGGCTGAGCATGGATGGTGTCAGCCACTTCAGCCTCAACGGGAGGGGGGGAGGGGGGGGTGATGGGTGCCCTTGACTGGTCCTCCACACATGGGGGGACAGGCTCACCCTGCAAGTTACGACCACGTCCCCTACCGGATCCACCACGGCCACCACTTGTGGCTCTTCCACCTTTGCCACCCTTACGGAATCCTCGCCTCCCAGCCATGGCACTGATATTGATGTGCGTATGGGAGTGGCTGTAGACAATTGTCCTGGGCAATTGGGGGTCAAAGGGGTTGGGTACCAGATGGTAATTGTACCCTAGTGCTCTAGCACGGCTGATTGTAACCCCTGGGGAAAGATGACGGGTCACGCAACGCACAGGAGGCCCAAAAAAGGGAGATGACGTGCACGCAACCCCTCCTAGACCACGTGTGCAGAAAGAAAAACCTGCACTACGCTGTGGCACCCAGTAACACAAGAATGAACGTATGCGTGTCACACGCAGCCTAGAATGACCTCTGAAGGGGTAGGCTACACACGGGGCAAGCACAGAAGTTGGATACGTGCGTGACTCACCGTCTGCCAGGTAAAAGAGCGTGAAAAATGAGCGCGTTTGGCTGGCTAAACCCCCGCCAAAAGAAGATGTGTACGCTGTCTGAGAAGACAGGACAACAGTAGAAGGGGACACTGTTTGAGGGAACAGGCCCAGGTAAACCAGTAAAAGAGAAAAAAGAGAAAAAGCTGTCAGAGGTAACAGGGAATACGAACTGGAAACGCCGTGAAGTAAATCGCGTGTGAAACGACAAGAAGTACAGAATTCACCCACTCGCTCTCCACGAAAAGCACGTACAAGGAAATGGTGTTCTACATGTACCTTATATACTGGCCCACACGTACAGCGTCACTTACGCGGCGTGTACGTTCACCAATCACACGCTTTGTCACTCCTGCGTGTAGATCCATTTTCACCAATCACACGCTTTGTCACTTCTGCGTGTAGATCCATTTTCACCAATCACACGCTTTGTCACTTCTGCGTGTAGATCCATTTTCACCAATCACACGCTTTGACACTGGGACGTGTCACGCAACAATTTCCTGCACGTGCAGGTGACTATAGGCGCGCATATGCTGTTGACGGGTTTACGCGCTAAGGGCCTTTGCTGACGTGTGGGATTTCACTCCCTATTAGGCTGTCCACGCGTTCACACACGAGAGACCACGCTCCTGGCCAGGAGGCCAAATTACTGCCCCCCAGAGCCCTGAGCACGCTCCCACCTGCCATCTGCTGCTGCCTGACTGCCTGCTGGCCACGTGCCCCACAGTGCTGGTGGGTGGGGGTGTTGGGAGGCATGGGTGGGGGCCTGGTGGAGGCTGCCCCTGCACTGCTGGGGGTTGGGGGTGGTGGGAGGCATGGGTGGGGGCCTGGTGGAGGCTGCCCCTGGTGGCAGGGGGGTGGGGGTGGTGGGAGACATGGGTGGGGGCCTGGTGGAGGCTGCCCCTGCACTGCTGGGGGTTGGGGGTGGTGGGAGGCATGGGTGGGGGCCTGGTGGAGGCTGCCCCTGCACTGCTGGGGTTTGGGGGTGGTGGGAGGCATGGGTGGGGGCCTGGTGGAGGCTGCCCCTGGTGGCGGGAGGGTGGGGGTGGTGGGAGACATGGGTGGGGGCCTGGTGGAGGCTGCCCCTGGTGGCGGGGGGGTGGGGGTGGTGGGAGACATGGGTGGGGGCCTGGTGGAGGCTGCCCCTGCACTGCTGGGGGTTGGGGGTGGTGGGAGGCATGGGTGGGGGCCTGGTGGAGGCTGCCCCTGGTGGCGGGAGGGTGGGGGTGGTGGGAGGCATGGGTGGGGGCCTGGTGGAGGCTGCCCCTGGTGGCGGGGGGTGGGGGTGGTGGGAGACATGGGTGGGGGCCTGGTGGAGGCTGCCCCTGCACTGCTGGGGGGTAGGGGTGCAGGGGGACATGAGCAGGTGTGCAGGGTAGTCCCCTGTTTTGTAGGCTGCCTGCAGGGGCCGTGGAGGGTGTACAGGGAACACCTGTGAGGACCCACCCAGCCTAATCGCGTGTGACTTCCCACGCACCCCTGTAATACACGTACCCAGCCAAATCGCGTGTGATGATTCCCACGCACCCCTGTAATACACGTACCCAGCCAAATCGCGTGTGATAATTCCTGCGCACCCCTGTAATACACGTACCTGGCCAAATCGCATCCCTGTAATACACGTACCCAGCCGAATCGCGTGTAAAACTTCCCGTGTACCCCTGTAATACACGTACCCTGGCCAATCGCGTGTTAAACTTCCCGCGTACCCCTGTAATACACGTACCCTGGCTAATCGCATGTAAAACTTCCCGCATACCCCTGTAATACACGTACCCTGGCCAATCGCGTGTTAAACTTCCCGCGTACCCCTGTAATACACGTACCCTGGCCAATCGCGTGTTAAACTTCCCGCGTACCCCTGTAATACACTTCCCCTGGCTAATCGCGTGTTAAACTTCCCGCGTACCCCTGTAATACACGTACCCTGGCTAATCGCATGTTAAACTTCCCGCATACCCCTGTAATACACGTACCCTGGCCAATCGCGTGTTAAACTTCCCGCGTACCCCTGTAATACACGTACCCTGGCTAATCGCGTGTATAACTTCACCGTACCCCTGATATGCACGTTACCCGCTTTGCGTTCCTTGTTTGGCAGCCCTGTAAACTGGTCCAGGGTTAGCGCAGCCCTTTGCGATGATTTTGCGATTTTGATGGCTTTTCCTTGCGCGAGGGCGTTCTTGGGGGCGTTACTGGCGCTGCTGCAGGGTCGCTGCGATACTCTGCGCCACGGCTGGTTTGGGAGCCTAAAATCCATGAATACGCTGTGCGCGGAAATCAGTTTTAGCGCACGTGCCTGGCGCAGTCAATCGCACGCGGACACTCTGCGCCAGCCGCTTGCGACACTTTTCTGCGAAATTCTATGAATTACCCTGTTAATTGTGTCAGTGGGGTTGCCTGAGAACAAGTGCTTACACATGTGGTAGATAAATACTCAATTGTGTCAGTGGGGTCGCCTGAGAACAAGTGCTTACACATGTGGTAGATAAATACTCAATTGTGTCAGTGGGGTCGCCTGAGAACAAGTGCTTACACATGTGGTAGATAAATACTCAATTGTGTCAGTGGGGTCGCCTGAGAACAAGTGCTTACACATGTGGTAGATAAATACTCAATTGTGTCAGTGGGGTCGCCTGAGAACAAGTGCTTACACATGTGGTAGATAAATACTCAATTGTGTCAGTGGGGTCGCCTGACAACAAGTGCTTACACATGTGGTAGATAAATACTCAATTGTGTCAGTGGGGTCGCCTGAGAACAAGTGCTTACACATGTGGTAAATAAATACTCAATTGTGTCAGTGGGGTCGCCTGAGAACAAGTACTTACACATGTGGTAGATAAATACTCAATTGTGTCAGTGGGGTCGCCTGAGAACAAGTGCTTACACATGTGGTAAATAAATACTCAATTAGATCAGTGGGATCACCTGAGAACAAGCGCCTTCACAGTTGGTAAATAAATAATCCATTCTGTCAGTGGGGTCACCTGAGAACAAACACATTCACATTCAGTAAATAATCAATTCTATCATTGGGCCCACCTGGAAACAAATGCATTCACTTTTGGTAAATAAGTAATTGATTCTGTCAGACTAGCGTCCCCTCGATACTGGTAGCTGTTTACCTAGCTCAGGGGCATACAACCTTATGACACCAAACCTCACGTTGAGAACACCGGAGCTCGTTAACAACCTCTGAATGATCCTCAGGTCCTGTTTCTTGAGGGTCTATGGATGCGGGTGGTCCATCCCTAGTCACCGAGTCTGGCCTTAGCAGGTTTTCCTCTTGGGTTTGGGAGCCCCGTATCGGCATCCCCAAACCCTGATATTTCTCTCCATATCCCAGATTGTTCGGCGGGACCAGTATTTGTATCCTTGCTTCCATACCAGTAGCCCAAGGCTAAACCTTCAGCACTTTCATCCCCTTCCTTCTCCTCGGTACTGGCCGAAATGTCTGAGGGCCTTGGGGCTACTTCAGTGGTTGTAAGCTCTATATCTTCGGCATCTCTCTTCTCTCTTGACTTGGAGGCTACAGACGGTACAATACATGGGCCTGCGGGTTGTAGGATTTCTCCATGCAGTGGCTCCTGTTGAAGACTTCTGGTGCTCCTCTCACTTGGGAAAAAAGGAACTTCAGCAACAGTCGGATCCATTTCCACACCATCCCCATATGGGCAGGAGATGATTTCTGTGGAGGGTCTTCACATCCCTCGGGGGCCCTTCCATTCTCAGTCTGAACACAGGCAACCATGTCAGCTGTTGCCCAATCAGATAAGGCTGCGAGTCCCAGCGATTGCCCAGTTTGTTTTGCCCTCTCTTCCCTAAATTCCTGATGAGCACCCGATCCCCGGGTTGCAGGTTGGGGAACCAGACCTTATTATCATACCTCTTTTTCTTCATTTACTCATCCAATTTGGCGTACTTGAGGATGTATGTGAGTGGGTTGTTGTCTGTTCTTACTGTGAAAGTAGCCCCATACAGGTAGTCATACAGTTTCTCAGACACAGCCCACTTCAGGGACAAAAACTCCAGCCTATGGGTGGGGTAATTCAATTCAGAGGGGTTCAGCCGGCGGCTGGCGAATGCCACGTGCCTGACAGTTCCCTGTTGCTCTTGATAGAGTATGGCACCCAAGCCATCAGAACTGGCTTCACATGTACGATATAGGGCAGGTGCAGATCAGTGTTTGCCAGTACCGGTGCTTCAGTGAGAGTTTTCTTTTTTTAACTGGGCAAAGGCTTGTTCACACTTCTCACTCCAGGGCAGAACAAATTCCTCTTTAGGATGATACAGGGACATGGACTGCTTCCCCCGGATAGCCGTCTTCTTCTGTGGGGCTGGATAACCCTTAGTCAATTCCGTGAGCAGTCGGGCTATGTTGTTGAAGCCAGGCACGAACCTTCGGTAATAATTGCAGAATCCCAGGAAACTTCTCATCTCTCGCCCGGTTCTGTGGGCGGGGCCAAGTCTTGATGGCTTCCATCTTGGTGGGGTCCACACTCACTCCCTCAGCGGACACCACAAGGCTAATATACTTCACACTGGTGTGGCAAAACTGGCATTTTTCTAGGGATACTTTTAGCCCTTGCTGTTGAAGATGATCCAAAACCTTCAGCAACATTTGGTGATGTTTTTCCAGGGTCCTCCCAAACACGATCACAATGTTTAGATAAACCAGCACCTCAAGTAAGTTCATGTCTCCCCACTGTTCGTTCCATCAAGCGTTGAAAATGTGGCTGGCGCTCCCGATATCCCCTGTGGAATTCGGGTAAACTGGTAAAATCCTAACGGGCAGATGAAGACTGTCTTCTCCTTTTGGTAACATGGGAATCTGGTAATACCCACTCTGGAGATCTAAGACAGAAAACCAATTGCTCCCAACCAGACAGTCCAGGGCCTCATCCACTCGGGGGGTGATATATTGATCTGGCACATTTCTGCTGTGTAGCCGCCGGTAGTCGATGCACAGCTGCACATCTTGGTTCTCCATCAGGCCTCCAGGCAGTTCTTCACCTTCAGGAGCATCCATCACCAATCTCCTGGAGCAGTGTTGACTTTGGAGACGTACACGGCAAGGCACCATGATTGTCTGACCAGGCGGTATGTAAAGCTTACTGTGGTTAGTGGTGTTCACTGCTCCCACAGGACTGTCAGGGTGCACCACGTTCTCCATGCTTTTCTTGGCATGCTGGGTGCATTATCAGAGAATGTGCGAACTGCGGACCTGCCATCTCCATACACTTTCTGGCTAAGGTACCAAACAGGGCGGAGTTGGTCCCCATGACCAGGTTTACCTCTGGATACTGGTTCTTGGTGGTGCATACTAATGCTGGGGCGGTCAACGTGGTGCTTACTCCAGCCACCTCTTAATTTAGATGGATCTTTACGCAGATTAACCATAGATATCAGCAAGCGGCATCGCCGACTCCCATCAGATTTAACCCCTACAGCGGTTCTGACATATGTTTGCGATGATAGGGCTCATAAACAATATTGATCTGGGAGCCACTGTCCAGTAGTGCTGTAGTCCTTCGCCCTTCAATCTCAACTGGGATTGTCATGGGTGGCCCAATCAAGCCCTCAGGAATGGTTCTGGATAAATTGGCCTGAGTTCGTAGTCTGTTGCATGTCGCTGGTGACATTTTCTTGGAGTTGCAGAGCTCATGGATTAAATGAAGATGGTGAGGTGTCGGACCCTCCTGAGCCGTAATTTGGTGCTTTGTAGTACATCAGAATTTTGTGCCTGTATTGATGTATGGGAGTTATTGCCAGTGGGGCTTACTCCTGTACTCGAGGTTCTAGCTGCTCCTCGGCTACAACCACCTGAGCGTTTCCCGGGCAATGCTCGTGCTGGAGTTGGTTTAAATGCAGTAAAGCGAGCAGTTACTCGGGCATAGTCTTCGTCGCACAGACGAGTTGAGTTGCTGTCATCCCCACATCGATAGCAAAATCTCCATGGTGGTAAAGTGGCTGATGATTGTGTAACATATTCTCGAGGCTCTTCATCTTGTCTAAATACTTGGTGTTCTCTTTCACGTGATGAGTGAAAAAGGTCTCTGCCTCGCTGTTGAGTTACATTCAGTTTTCCCTGGGTAGTAACTGGGTCTGTATTTACCTCACCAGTTGTTGCAGCTCCTCAATCTGTTTCTGCTGAGAGAGGGCATAGTTGGGAGCTGGGATCTTGATTTGGACAGGATGACTCTGGGCATTGACATTGCCAGTTTCTTCTTCCAAAGCTCTTAATGACCTAAGTAGATCTTCATAAGATGGAGGTGTGTCCAGTTTTACACGCAGTCTTAGTTGGAGGATGGGTGTGTTAGCGTCTTTGGCCCCTTTTAGTATATGCTTCAAATGACACTGATTCAATTGGGAAGTCTCTATTCCTCCTCTATGGTGTGCCAGGTGCAAAATATGTTCAATCCTCACCAGGAATTCAGATAATTTCTCTCCCTGCTTCAGTGAGGTGGCATGGTACTTCATCATCATATCTTCCCTGGGTTCAGTAGTGCTGAACGCTCCTTCCAGTGCATCCATTACTTGCAGGGAAGTCGGATGAGTGTGCGCAGGGACTGAACCGTCTGTAGTGCAGGTCCTCGCAACACCTCTATCACACGCCTCCTTTTTTCTTGATCTGACACTGTACAATCATGTAGCGTAAGTTGAGTGAGGTCAACCAACACTTCATACCCCTCTTCTCCTTTGGGCACCAGTTTTTTGCCTGAAAAGGGGCGCAACCGGGTGTATGCTCCATGTTCATTTATCAAGGGCAACAGTGATTGTCGCTACATAGTTACTCTAACTGCTTCAGCCACCGCAGCAGCAATAACAATGGCATCCTTGGTGGTCGTAGCTTCTGGGTGGAGAGCCCAGCCGTGGGGACCACTTGACGCTGTGCCGCCGACGACCGAAGCCGCCCGCTCCTTGCCTAAGAACATTTTAATCGAAGGACTCCCTCGTCCGCATCGTCGACCGCTTCATCCTGCCGGAGAAAGTCGAGGACGACCAACGCGCCGAGGAGAAATCCGCCGGTGGGTTTCCCGCCACCCGAAGACCACAAAGACTCGAACGACTCGACGCCCTTGCTGGGCCACAGTTCTTCACACTCTTTGCGATCCAAAACTATTGTCACCGAGGTGCCCCGCACGCCTCTTCCTTGCAGTACGCCAACGCTCCGTTGTCGACGAGCACCGCTCGGATGGAAGCTGCCGCCTCATCTACGCTGTTCTACCCCGTTCACTGTCGGACTGTCGATTCCCCGACGCCGAACGCCGAGTTCCTCTACGCCTCTCGACGCCTCTCAACGATCCGTGGCTCCTGCTTTAAAGGGAGTCACTCAAGCAGGATCTGTTGACGCCTCTTCGAAGAACTCTTCTCCACCAGGTACATTGGGGGGGTAAAAACATTATAGAAGGAAATAAGACTTATAGAACAATATATGGACTGGGCTTGTGTTATATCTTTATTTTACAGGTTGCCCAGGTGGGGGGATCTCCACACAGAACTGTGTCTAGTGTTAGGGGCCAGTATTCTGCCTATTGTATCAACCATCTTGCTTTCCTTCCACTCTATTGCTGGTTTCACTTTTATTGATCTGTGTGACATTGTTACAGTATTGTTGATGCACTTTAATGAGATCTAATACAAAGGGTGGTACCACTTTAGAATTGTATATATGTGCCATTGTTGATTTTCCTGAGTACAAAGTGAGTTATTGTGATAGTGTACATAACCTTGAATATAGATTATATAAAGACTGTGTTCTAACCAAAACAGTGTGTGGACATTCCTTTGTGGATGCTTGGGGACTACACTGTACTTAAGAACCAGCCTGCATCACCTCCTGAGAAGCTAGGCCTTGATTGCTCGACCACGTTTACCAATAATAGAGAATCTTGGCTGGGGTCCTCTGTACCTCTCCTCTACCATATAGAGAGCATAAGTACAGACCCCCCCTACCAGTCTTTACAAAGGGTTCCAGGGGAGTACACATTTTTAAACTGCAGATCTTGTGGGCTGCAAAATCCTTCCACCATAATTCCACCATGACACGCATTGATTACAGTGAGGAATCATGGGAGTTGTAGTAAGATAAGTAAGATCTGCAAGGCAATATGTTGCAGATCCCTGCTCTGGGCTTAGTTACCGCCTAATTTTAAACACATTTCATACTTTTAAATGCATTCCATTTCTGTCATAAGCACCACAAACAATCATTGTGAGAGTGGCTGGCCAATCTTAGACACAGCTGGGATCACGGATGCAGGCAAAACCCCCTAAGGAGGTAATTTACACTTCTCTAACTTCAACAGTTAAAGCATCTTATTGAACAAACATGTTGGGAAGATCATTATGCACATTTTGCCCACAGAAAATATAAACGAGAATAAAAAGGTATGCACTTGCTCCTTTGATGCTATATATATATATATTAATGTACCTACAACAACAAAAACAGAGCAATAGAGAACCAAGACCAATAGTGTGGGCAACATGTCAGGCCGCTCAAACTAGTACAGTGTAAAGTCTCCTAAAACAGGATGACTTTCCTCTTGAGAGCACAGCGTCTCAGGTCGGAAAGGGGGAGGAGCTGGTTGGTGCAGTGCTCACTCCTATGCTGCAAGGAAAACACACAAAGAATTGGTCGTCACCCACAATAAGACTAAATTACTACCACACAAACTTATCCATAGAAGATCGCGATGTTCACACAATCCATGAGAAAACAACAAAATACAATACCAAGTTACTAGTCGGGAAGTCAATCTGAAAGCAGAAGACAAGCGAAACTAAGTCACAAAGAAACAGGACTTCAGGGGAGTACGCCAGTGCCAGGAAGGATTATTCAGAAGCAGGTCCTAGATGGAAACCAGGTCATGAAGCAAGAGAAACAAAAAGGCTTGAAAAAGCCAGAACGCTAGATTCAAGAGCTGGTCTCGGAATGAAGGTGAGTAGGGAAGCAATGAGGTATTTTAGCGCAATATTTACCTGTGGTTTAAAATGGTACACAAATTCATAGTGCTCTATTGACTGCTTGGTGACCGCGAACGTGTTGTACACATCATACCCAACAACCCCAGTTTATATGAAATAAAAACACACTCTCTACAGAAGACCACCCTGCCTTTCCATCACACTCATCAAATGGGGGTGAAAGTAGGGAAAGATCCTTTTGTGAAGCTTAACCACAGCACATTGGAAGACCAGTGGGTGACTGTATATGTTGTTCTAGTCTCTAGAGGAGTATGCACACGTTAAGTAATTGTGCATGGTAAAACAAGCGAGAAACTGAGTAATTAGCCCTCAGACACCCATCAATCCCCCACACCCATTCCCACCCACCTCCCTCAACTCCCCACACCCATGCCATCCCACTTCACGCATGCCCTCCCACCTCCCTCAAACCAACACCAAACTATTTTAAGAAATTACAAATTGAAACATAGATTCTGAAAATCAAACTAACATTACTGCGAGCAACCAGTAGATTACAGATATATTTAGAAATGCATTAATTAAAATACTGCTGAGGCCTAGTGTAGTGGTGAGCCCTGGTCTGTGGTGTTGGATGTAGAGGAGACGATGCCCGGTTCTACCTGCAAGGGGAAAAACAGCTGCAAATATTTTTCTGAGGACCAGCTGTCCAGGGGAGTGCAAGCAGCAAATGTACTGCCCCATTAGGCGCTCTGATGGGATGGTTGGATAGATGCAAACTGCATGGGCCTAATCTAGTGGCAATCCCTGGTCTACTGTGTTGGGTGTAGAGAAAACAATGCCCGAGTCCACCTGCAAAAAAAAAAGACGGATGCAGAGATTTTGCGGTCAACCAGCTGCCCAGTGGAGCGCAAAGTGGGAGAACTCTCTGCCCATCAGGCACTCCGATGGGCAGGTTGGATAGATGCAAACTGCATGGGCCTAATATAGTGGCAATCCCTGGTCTACTGTGTTGGGTGTAGAGAAGACGATGCCCGAGTCCACCTGCAAAAAAAAAGACGGATGCAGAGATTTTGCCGTCAACCAGCTGCCCAGTGGAGCGCAAGGTGGGAGAACTCTCTGCCCATCAGGCACTCCGATGGGCAGGTTGGATAGATGCAAACTGCATGGGCCTAATATAGTGGCAATCCCTGGTCTACTGTGTTGGGTGTAGAGAAGACGATGCCCGAGTCCACCTGCAAAAAAAAAGACGGATGCAGAGATTTTGCCGTCAACCAGCTGCCCAGGGGAGCGCAAGGTGGGAGAACTCACTGCCCGTCAGCTGCTCCGATGGGCAGGTTGGATAGACGCAAACTCCATGGGCCTAATCTAGTGGCAATCCCTGGTCTACTGTGTTGGGTGCAGAGAAGACGATGCCCGAGTCCACCTGCAAATAAAAGACGGATGCAGAGATTTTGCCGTCAACCAGCTGCCCAGGGGAGCACAAAGAGGGAGAACTCTCTGCCCATCAGGCACTCCGATGGGCAGGTTGGATAGACGCAAACTGCATGCCCTAATATAGTGGCAATCCCTGGTCTACTGTGTTGGGTGTAGAGAAGACGATGCCCGAGTCCACCTGCAAATAAAAGACGGATGCAGAGATTTTGCCATCAACCAGCTGCCCAGGGGAATGCAGGTGGGGAGAAGTCACTGTGCCATCAGGCGCTCCAATGGGCAGGCTGGATAGATGCAAACGGCATGGTCCTACACTAGTGGCAAGCCCTCATGTAAATGATAATTTTACAACGAGCAGACAAACCGGAGAACATTCATCACATTCATAGAGCAAGAAGAGTGCAGGTAATAAACTCGGATTCCCAGTAAGTATACCATGCTGCATCAAAAGTCACCACATGGTGCCCACAACGTAGGTATACCCATCTAGTCACCGACTTACCTGGGAGTTGAGTTCAATGATCTTCAACTCTTGCCTGCAAATTGATCTGGTAGTGTGCGTAGACATCCGCAGCCACCATTCTCGGTGAAGTAATTCCATAAACATAGAGAGGAGAAAAGTCAGTCTTACAAGAGTGGCACAATCCCTCCCCCCACCCACTTCAGCTGATTTCAGTTCTCCATACTCAGCAGGCTAACAGTTCAACCAATTGCATATACACCAACAAGGAGTCCTCACTATTCCCAAACCCTCACTTCACCCCAAACAATTACCTTACACTACACACAGCTAGAGGCCACCTATCACTTGGTAATTTTATACCTTCCAGTACACGATTAAACTTGGCAGACTTAACTTGGAGAAGGATAGATGGTGGAGGCACAACCATATTGCAAAGTGTCAAGTATACACTTGATGGAAGACAGTGGAAATGGGGCGTGCAAAAGGTTCCCTTGGGTACCTATAGCTTTCATGATCAAGTGAAAAAAAACAACATACACTTTCTGGGGCTGGTAGCCTGAAAGTAGCACCATATGTGTTATTGTATGATATCATATGGCATTTATAACACGCCTATACATAAGTGGTTAAAGGCGTGAAAGTGTGCAAAGTGTATATACACCGATTGCCCTCAGACATCAAAACAACTCTACCCTGAAAGATATTCGCAGTCTAATAAGCTGACACTTTAAGACCAATCCAGTAATGAGAATTGTTGTGGATGGAGTGAGAGGAGCAGCCTTGGCACAGGTAATAAGCCAGGACCACCTCTAAGTATTTTTAAGACGTAGGCACATTCGTCCTTCTTAGAACCGCAACATAAATGCAACAAAAATAGAAATATCCCACGATCCGTAGCATGCCATGTATTGATCAAATAAAGCATGGGTATTCCCAGAAGATCCGCTGGTCCACCCGTTTAATTTAGTAACAGGATGCCAGCATTTAGGTTGCAAGCTGCTAGCCAGCATAAAAAGTTAAATTGCTTCCTTCATCAACACCGTTACAGTAAGTGCTCGGAAGCCTAATTTGCATGAGCACAATCAGTGTTTTACCCATGCAATGTCCTTGATGCAGCTAACCTTTAGGTACATAACCCACCCGCCAAATGAAAACATGGGTGGGTGCCACCATTCTAAGCCCTGTTACTGCTGAGGTTGAAGTCCTGTGAGTTGGCTCAAATATTAGCATCCCCTCACACATGACCCCTACTCCAGGGTCACTCGCAATGTCTCCACGACACAACTGGCTGGTGCAGTGTACAGATGTTCCTTATCTGGAAGAGTTGATGACTGCCCAACGGGACGGAGGCAAACCCAGTGAGGACGATCTGTGAACCCCAAACATGTAAAGTTTGAGTGGTTGACAACGTCCAATATTGGGAGAGGTTGAGCAAAGGCAATCCTTTGCTTTACGTTTTTAGTCTGCCTTCCTAAAAGGGATGGTATACCCAAACATGAGTTGACTGCACACTGTGCCACAGGCAACCAAATGCTGCACCCATAAATACAGTTGTAACACTCAACTTGAAAAACATGAGGAATCGAACACTCGATCTCAGGTTTCAAACCTGCAAGGTTGAAGGTCAAGTCATTCTTACAAACTCCACAAAGAATGCCCGCAGCGCTACATTCATGCACTGGTTACACTCAGCTCTGCCTAAAACATGTTATGTTATATTAACGGTACTTATATAGCGCACCGTCACCAACGGAATTGGTCCCCAGGCGCTTTGGAGGATCTGTAAATGAGAAGGTGGGATGGGTTAGTAAGGTGAAGAGGGAGTAGGATAGTGAGAAGAGTGGTGTACTGTTGGCAGCTTCAACTCGGTAGACACCGGGTGCTGAGCTTTGGTGCAAGTATTGGATCGGTATCAGTCCACGTGTGCTGTTGGTGCGACTTATGTGTTGTTGCAGTGTGGTGAAGTGCGTGCAGCGTGTTGTGCGAGAGATGGTTGTGTGAGTTTTTTTTTAAGTATGCAGAGAGTTTGAGTTTATATTGGTTAGTGGGTTATTTGACATTTAACCTGCAAGCATTCACAGTTCTGTCTAAGGGCCTCATTACGACCCAGGCGGTAAGTTACCGCTTGGGTCGTACCTTTACCACCATGGCGTAAACTATGTTTACGCCATGGTGGTTGGCGGACTTACCGCCCCATTCCGAGGTGAGTGGGGCGGTAAGTCCCCATTTACCCATTTACCCTTCCCCATTCCCATTTTTGCCCCATAGGGCATAATGGGAGTGGGGAAGGCGTTAATTACGCCATCGTAAATTACGGTGGCGTAATTAACAACAAGGTCCCTTAGCGCCATGGATTTTAAAACCTCCATGGCGCTAAGGGACCTCGGAATCAGGCGGTAAGGGTCGGCGCTGTTTACGCCGCCGTAAACCCCTTACCGCCTGGGTCCTAATGAGGCCCTAAGTGTAGCACCCGCTGACCTACACAATTCAGTCTGAGTGTGGCACTCACCAATCTTCACAATATTATTCAGGTACCGCACAGGCCAATGTTCACAACTCTATCCAAGTGTGGGACATGCTAACATTCTCATTTCCATTTAAGTGTTGTGCTTGGTAATCTTCATTATTCCGTCTAGGTGTGGCACTCGCCAACCTTCACAATATTATCTAGATGCGGCGCAGGGCGAAGTTAGGAAATCCGTCTAGGCTAATGTTCTCAATTCTAAGTGTGGCACATGCTAACATTCAGGTTCCATCTAGGTGTGGCACATGCTAACATTCACAATCCTGTCTAGATGCGACGCAGGCCCAAGTTAGGAATTACGTCTAAGTGTGGCGCATGCTAACAGTCAACAATCCTGTCCAGATACGGCGCTGGCCAATGTTCTCAATTCTAAGTGTGGCACATGCTAAGATTCAAGTTCCATCTAGGTGCAGCATCTAACATTCACAATCCTGTCTAGATGCGACGCAGGCTAATGTTCTCAATTCTAAGTGTGGCACATGCTAAGATTCAAGTTCCATCTAGGTGCGGCATCTAACATTCACAATCCTGTCTAGATGCGACGCAGGCTAATGTTCTCAATTCTAAGTGTGGCACATGTTAACATTCAAGTTCCATCTAGGTGTGGCATATGCTAACATTCACAATCCTATCTAGATACGACGCAGGCTAATGTTCTCAATTCTAAGTGTGGCACATGCTAACATTCACAATCCTGTCTAGATGCGACGCAGGCTAATGTTCTCAATTCTAAGTGTGGCACATGCTAGCATTCGACTTCCATCTAGGTGTGGCATATGCTAACATTCGCAAACCTGTCTAGATGCGACGCAGGCCCAAGTTAGGGATTACGTTTAAGTGTTGCACATGCTAACATTTACAGTTTCATCCAAGTATGTTGCTTACTAATACTCATAATCCCAGCTAGATGTGAGGCAGAGCTAGGAATTCTAACTAAGTGCGGCGCATGCCGACATTCACATTTCTAACATTTCAATTGGAGTTCTATCAAGTGTGGTGTATGCTAAGCCTTCCTAATTCCATCCAAGTAGGCAGATGCCGACATACACAAACCTATCCAGATGCGACGCAGGCCAGCGTCCACAATTCCCTCCAGGTGTGACACTTGTTAATATTGACTAGTATGTTAGGATGCAGTGCAAGGCAACATTTCAAACACTGTCATGGTTGATATACGGCTGGTGGTCACACAACGTTCTAAGTATGCATGGGCTAAGTCTATGGCAGTCTATGTTATGGGAAAGATAAGGTAGAGTGGCGGGGGCTTTCTGGTGTAGAGTAATTGCTCTACACCCCCACCATGCCACACTTACAGTTTTTGTTGGTGTCTGTTAGCTGCCGGCTTCCTTGGCTTCCCCTGCAGACACTTCTTGGAGCCACCTCTGTCACTGCCGCCCTTTGCCTTGGGGTCCTTAGCCGCAAGGGCTGCCGGGCAGAGGGCTGCTCTGGGGTGTCCTTGATGAGGGTGCTGAGAGCCAATCAGGGCGCTTGGGAGGCGGGGAAAAGTGAGTCCAGGAAGTGGGGAGGCCCGGCAAAGACCACGCTACGGCCTCGCACTACGTGCTTTTAGAAGCACTGGGCATTATTTTTTTTGTGCACATGGGGTGGTGCACTCATGGTGTCACAATGGTACGCTAATGATCCAATATCGTGCACATGATGTGACACTGTTCTCATGAAGAGATGACGTTGTGCTTATGATATAGTGAGGAACATGAGGAAACAAACCCTGCATGCTGCAATCCAAACCGACCCTGACAAGGCCCAGTTCTTGGAAGTGAAACACTTCATGTAGGGTGGCACATGACTCTGTTAAAATAAAAATCCCAAACAAACCTTTGGGGGTGCCTGCTCCCCAAATGAAAACATGGGTGGGTGCCACCATTCAAAGCCTCGTAACTGCTGAGGTTGAAGTCCTCAGAGTGGGATCAAATACTAGCATTACCTCACACATGCCCCCTACACCAGGGTCACCTGTGAAGGCTACACGTCCGTAAAATTCCCTAACACATGTCACTTGCTCAAGGACACACCCGAATGAAGGTGGATCAGGGAATGACATCCAAAAGCACAGTTCGTCCCACCCCCAATCACCCTAATGCATGCACCGGCCTACCTGGTGCATACCCCCCACCCACAGCAGGTCTCTGCTGCCACCTTCCACCCCACTCTCCATGGCACACTGCAGTCACCACACTGGTCTTTCAGGGAATCTCTTACTTGGCTGTACTTGGACTCCTGGTCCAGGGAGTCTTCTCGAGGCCATGGAGGTGCTGCAAGTGGCTCCTGCGCAGGGTGTTCCACTCATCCGGCTTTGGACTTAGATAGGGGGAATCCTTGTTCACTGTGGGAAGAGAGACAAGACAAAGGTAAGTGGTTTAGAGGATTGGGTGAAGCCTCTAAAAGACCCCCCTGCACACTGCCACATGCTTTGGTCACCCACCCTTGCAGGTTTATCTAACCCTCGCTCTGTTGCATGCCTCTGAACTCATGCATGCATGCCCCCCAGTCAAGATTGCATGAGAGTGATTAGAGGGGTAGGTGTAGGGGCTACAAGTCAGAACACAGCTAACTCCTGCAGCCATCCGGATTCAGTCATGACTGAGAGAGTTAACTGCTTTTAACATTAAAGCTTCACCAGAATAGCCTCATTAGAATGTTTCAAGAAGTTAGATGCCCCTGCACAAGTAGGTTTGCCCCTCCTCCCACAGTCTCTGAGGTTAGCCCTGCTCCCAACATTTGAAGGGGTTACCTCCATCTCCCCTCCTGAAATGTTTTGCAGAACAAGTAGTACTTGATTAAAAACTGCCTTGCCACATGTTTTGGATTTGATGTGGTCGTGGCAGGGGATAACTCACAGAAAGGTGCCATGATACAAGTGCTTAAAAATCGGCAAATCATTAACAAACCTACCTCACATTGATGTCAGTGGCAGGATCCCAGCCGCTTCCATACAGTTACTTGGATGGGTCGCTGGTGTGATGCAGTTGAACTCCTAGGCAGCAAAAGGGACCATCGGAGAGAATCAGAAATCATATAATTGGCAATGCTGAAAAAAGAAACAATACATTAGTCCCTTTCCCACCGCATTGTACTACTACACTAAGGGCCTCATTACCCGGTAGGCGATGAGCCATGGCGCTATTAGCGCCATGGCTCATGCCGGTAAAATACCGGCACCGCCTTGGCGGAAAGGGGATTTACTGCCCCATTCCAAGGTTGGACGGGCAGTAAATCCCCCTTCCGCCATTGCCCTTCCCCATTCCCATTTCTGCCCCATAGGCCTTATGGGAATGGGGAAGGCGCTAATTACGGCACCGCAATTTTGCGGTGCCGTAATTAGCTCCGAGGTCCCTTAGCGGGTTGGATTTTAACGCCTGCAAAAAGCAGGCGTTAAATCCCCCAACCCGCAAAGGGACCTCGTAGTAAGGCGGTAGGCATTTACCGGTACTGGTATTTTACCGGTACCGGTAAATCCCTACCGCCATCCATGTAATGAGGCCCAAAGTGTTCTTCAAGCAATAACCCATTGTCATAACTGTTTTACAATCTTCAAAGACCACCTGGGTATAAACCACTCTCGTATGCTAGCCTAAAGGGTATTACAAACAAAAATGAAACAAACAAGCATTGGCAATGCCAACAGTTTGGGCTGTTGTGTAGGAATGGGAATGGCACTTGCAAGGCACTGCAGTAGTGGAATTAACTGACCATTGATGGTAGCAGGTGCAAAATGGTGCAAGTACCAGGGCATCTAATGGCAGTGCCTGGCAAATGCATAATACTTATACACAAGCCAACATGTTGACTTTGACAATGCTTGTTTTTAACAGAACTTCAATGAAGGACAAGTTTAAGGGAGGTGGACCAGGGGTAGAAGGGACAGGTGACACAGATGGTGGAATGATGGTGACATGGAGAGGAGGCGCAAATAACACAGAGAGAAGGGAGATGACACTGAGGAGAAGGGAAAGTGAAAAAGAGGTTGAACATGGGGAGGAAAGGGACAGGTAACATGGGCAGGATGAGAGGCTGTGGCATAAGGGACAAGGAACAGGGGACAAGAAGCTGAATATGTGGCAGGTGACAGGGGCAGAAGGGGCTGGTGACATGGGCAGAAGAGGCATGGGAAAACAGTGTGCTTGTGACATGGTGAGGAAGGGGCTGGCAAATAACATGGGGACATGGGCTTAGGCCATGGGTAGGGTGAAAGGCTGGTTATAACGGGTGTGATGGAGCAGATGGCATGGGGGAAGGAAGGTAGGTTATAAGAGGGAGAAGGGGAAGGTGACAGGGAGGAGAAGGGACAGGTGACAGAGGACGAAGGAGCAGAGGTGTATGGGAGAAGGGAATGGGCACATATCAATAGGAGAGCTGACACAGGTGAGAGAAAGGATGCTGGCATGAGAGAGAAGAGACTGGGAAAGAAGAGGCTGGAGTCATGGGGAGAAGGGATAGGTATCATGGGTGGGGGAGAAGCTGAGACACAGCGAAGAAAAAAGAGGTGACAGGAAAATGGAGAAGAAGTGGCAGGTGACAGGGGAATAAGGAGCTGATGACATGGGTGTGAGTGAAGGCTGACACATGGGAGAAGAGGCAGATGATACAGAGGGAGACAAGAGGGTAGGGGCAGGTGACAGGAAGAAGGGGTACAGGGAAAAAGGGATACAGGGAATAGGGGGAGGGTGACCTGGAGAAGGAGGGTCTGGTGACAAGGGGGGATGGGTAGATGACATTGTGATGAGCAGCGAGGGGCTGATGGAGCGGTATAAGGGCGGTGAGGGGTGGACAGAGAGGAGCGGCGCCAAATGGGGGCTTTGAGGGACTGATGGAGAAGTGTGGGGCAGCTTGGGACTGATGGACAGGTGCTAGGACAAATTAGGGAAGTCAGGGGCTGATGGAGAGGTGTGGGCAACGAGGGACTGAAAAAGAGGTGCTGGGGAAATGGGGGCAGTCAGGGGCTGATGGGGGCAGCTTGGGACTGTAGGGGAGGTGCTGGGGCAAATGGTGGTAGTCAGAGGCTGATGCAGAGGTGCTGGGGCAAATGAGGGAAGTCAGGGGCTGATGGAGAGGTGTGGGGCAGCTTCTGACTGTAGAGAGGAGCTACGACAGGTGGGTGCAGAGAGGACCTGATGGGAAGCAGCTGGGCGATAGATGTGGGGCCAGTGAGGGGCTGAGAAAATGTTGATGGAGAAGATTGGGGCACTGAGGGACAGTGAGAGACTGATGGTGTAATGCTGGGGCTGGTGGAGACAGCAAAGGCCTGATGGAAAGCTGTGCTGCAGGTGTGGGCAGTGAAGGGCTAATAGAAAAGCGTTAGGGCATGGGGAGGGCGGTAAGAGGCTTATAGCGAGGTGCAGGGGTAGGTAGACGGGCAGAGCATTGACTGCAGAAGACAAGAGAAAAGGGCATTGGGGTATTAGAAACTCAGACAGGTTTGGGCCTTATTCACAGAAGTGTTCTATAGTGGTGCAATCCCATTGACAAATGCTCTGTGAATCCGGCCCATATGTGTTCTTAGAAATCATGGTAGCAGGGGCACGGTGGTTCTAGAAAGCAGCCTGCATTGCAGTGAGATATTAAGTGATACCAAGTAGTGTGCACGTGAAAATAAACGAAAAGAAATCATGCTTCGCCAGTCGTTGCACAGATGTGCAGCATCCAGACAAACCAGCAGCATATCAGTGCAGTCTTTATCTGTAGTGCGCCTTGTGTTGCTTTCTTTCCATGGGCCTGCTCACAGTGCACCACCTTTAGGCACGGGCCATTTTGACACACCGCTGTGTCCCCAGAGCCCCCTTCGGCGCGGCAACAGTGGAGCAACAAAAATCTTGCCCCAGCTCATTTGGCGCGACGGCTATTTTGGCGCAGCGGTCCAATACTGAAATTAGCGGCTGCTCCCAAATAGCCCTTGCAGCAAATTAGACCCGTTTTGAAGAATACAAAATCAAATCCTAAGTGTGACACAAACATCAGCAGCACTTTCCGCCATAAAATATCGCAATGTGTTGTTAACTGGCAGCATCACAGTTTGCTCGAAGGAGAAAAGGGAACACGTGGAACACGTGCACAAGCAAGCTCATCCCCGGGCAGGTGAAACTAACAACTTCCAACGTAAAATGCACAGATCTTCTCTGGCACACGTGTACTGTGCACTTCAAACGGACATCCCTGAATTTAAATGTGGGGTGCTATAAAAAAAAAAGGGTAGTGACACACACCGGGCAATGGATAAGAAACCCCCATAAACAGGGAGACACCCACACAACATAGAAGCGAGAACAGAGAGGACCTCGACATGTGTTTCCGACATTTATTTTTTTAAACTGCAAAATACATGTCCCTTCCAAATACTACTGACCTCTCAAGTGCACTTGTATTGCACCCCTGCTCAGGAGGCTGTCTGGGTTGTGCCTAAATGTCCTGCTGCAGCCTGCACACGTTATTAGCAGAAGCTTTGAGCGATGCAGTGGTCAGTTCCTGCCTTTCAGATTGAAAAGCAAAGTTCACATGGGTCACATGAAAAAGCTGCAAAGGCTACAGCCTGGGAAGTGAAATCGGCGAGAAAATAACTCAGATATCAATTCTCAGACGGCATTTGCAGAATCGATGAAAGCGTGAAATCACTTGCCGTTGATGACATTATAAATGAATAAGTAATCTCACTTACCTAAACATGTAAAATAACGAGATGGCAGTACACACGCAGCAAAAACAAGAGCGGCTCCAGTCTTAGTCTGTGCATGTGCAGGAAAGCAGGCCTGAAACGGAGGGGCTGGGGTGCGGCTGTGAAAGGGCAAAACTATCTCTGGCTCGTTTCGGGGGAAGCAAAAAAAAAAAAAAGAGGACTGCGAACCCAACAAGGGTTTTCGTTGTTGTCATTAGTTTCACAGAACATGTACATTTTATTTCTGAGTGAGTCTGTGGTTTTGCAGTTGTGGAGCTGCAATAGCCCTGATCTGCAGGGACACATTAAAAATTGACACAAATGGTAGCGTCCACAGGGACCTGGAGGAGTGCTGGAACAATAGTATCTCAAACTCCCAAATACAGAATATTAATCAAAGGGGCGTGTATTTGTATTTGAGGGGCACACATTGGTTTAGGAGACGAGGAAACTGTAAAATACAACTCCCACTGAAGGGTGGTGCTTCTCTCTAATCACGGCAGAAGCAGCTCGAATGAGGCGCCCTTTGCACCTGCATTTCCCTCCCCCAATTACATATTATGTGAAATTGTGGTAGAGGGTGGGGTTATAAAGTATGCTGAACTGCTCTGCATTGGATAGGAGAGATGGGGAAAACAGAAATCTCCTCCCATTTGGAGATGAATCATTCGGCTGACGCTATTGGCCCAGCACTTAGATTAGCATGCCTGGGCGGATAGAAACGGCCCGGGGCACTTATAAGGTTAATGGGGCACTGGGTACAATTGTTGGCTTTCAAACATACCCACGTGACAACAACATTCAGTTTGTCAATATTCTCTTTGACAAACTTTCAGAAGTGAAAAGGATAGGACGCTCAACAGCTCGATTCGTTCTCTTCAAAGACATGTATGTACATAGAGAACAATTTTCTCTAACTCTTGCATATGCAGTCACTATTCATAAATCCCAAGATCTTACCCTAGACAAAGCATTGATAGATATAGGAAACACAGTCTTTAAAGAAGGCATGAGCTACGTAGCACTATCACGCTTATGTACACTTGACAGTCTTTTTCTAATCAACTTTGATGCAAGTAAAGTGAACGCTAATATTCCTTGCATTTTGGAATACAATAGACAACGTTCACTGTACACCCCCATCTGAAATCATATCCTGTTCCAGAAAACGGAAAACGTTGTAAAAGAAAACTAATTCAAACAGAAATGCAACAGGATCTGACTGCAAATCCTTCAAAGAGAGTAAAATAAGCTAATACTTCATCAATTACCACAACCAAAGAAAAACCTATTAGTGAAAGTAAATCAGGTAAACTTCAAAAAAATCACTCGGACACAGAACTATCTGGTCCACTCAAATTTTCAAATGAAATTGGTGTAAGTTGCTACGCAAATGTAGCAATAAATATTCTATTTCAATTGCCACCAATTGTTAACAACCTTTACTTACACAGTACAGACCAATTGTGTTTGCAAATGTTAGTCCTTCATAGAAACGCAACAAACAATCCTGACAGCACGTATACAGGGTAATTCATAGAATTTCGCAGAAAAGTGTCGCAAGCGGCTGGCGCAGAGTGTCCGCGTGCGATTGTCTGCGCCAGGCACGTGCGATAAAACCGATTTCCGCACACAGCGTATTCATGGATTTCATGCTCCCAAACCAGCCGTGGCGCAGAGTATCGCAGCGAACCTGCAGCAGCGCCAGTAACGCCCCCAAGAACGCCCTCGCGCAAGGAAAAGCCATCAAAATCGCTAAATCATCGCAAAGGGCTGTGCTAACCCTGGACCACTTTACAGGGCTGCCAAACAAGGAACGCAAAGCGGGCAACCTTCATATCAGGAGTACGCGGGAAGTTAGACACGCGATTAGCCAGGGTACGTGTATTACAGGGGTACGCGGGAAGTTCAACACGCGATTGGCCAGGGAACGTGTATTACAGGGCTACGCGTGAAGTTCAACACGCGATTGGCCAGGGTACGTGTATTACAGGGGTACGCGGGAAGTTCAACACGCGATTGGCCAGGGTACGTGTATTACAGGGGTACGCGTGAAGTCTTACATGCGATTAGCCAGGGCATGTGTATTACAGGGGTACGCGGGAAGTTCAACACGCGATTGGCCAGGGTACGTGTATTACAGGGGTATGCGTGAAGTCTTACATGCGATTAGCCAGGGCACGTGTATTACAGGGGTACGCGGGAATTATCACACGCGATTTGGCAGGGTATGTGTATTACAGGGGTGCGTGGGAATTATCACACGCGATTTGGCTGGGTACGTGTATAATAAGGGTGCGTGGGAATTATCACACGCGATTAGGCTGGGTGGGTCCTCACAGGTGTTCCCTGTACACCCTCCACGGCCCCTGCAGGCAGCCCACAAAACAGGGGACTACCCTGCACACCTGCTCATGTCCCCCTGCACCCCCAGCCACCAGGGGCAGCCTCCACCAGGCCCCCACCCATGTCTCCCACCACCCCCACCCCCCAGCAGTGCAGGGGCATCCTCCACCAGGCCCCCACCCATGTCTCCCACCACCCCCACCCCCCAGCAGTGCAGGGGCACCTGCCAGCAGGCCCCCACCCATGTCTCCCACCACCCCCACCCCCCAGCAGTGCAGGGGCAGCCTCCACCAGGCCCCCACCCATGTCTCCCACCACCCCCACCCCCCAGCCACCAGGGGCACCCTCCACCAGGCACCCACCCATGTCACCCACCACCCCCACCCCCCAGCAGTGCAGGGACATCCTCCACCAGGCCCCCACCCATGTCTCCCACCACCACCACCCCCCAGCAGTGCAGGGGCACCCTCCACCAGGCCCCCACCCATGTCTCCCACCACCCCCACCCCCCAGCAGTGCAGGGGCAGCCTCCACCAGGCCCCCACCCATGTCTCCCACCACCCCCACCCCCCAGCCACCAGGGGCACCCTCCACCAGGCCCCCACCCATGTCTCCCACCACCCCCACCCCCCAGCAGTGCAGGGGCATCCTCCACCAGGCCCCCACCCATGTCTCCCACCACCCCCAGCCCCCAGCAGTGCAGGGGCACCTGCCAGCAGGCCCCCACCCATGTCCAACCCATGTCTCTCACCACCCCCACCCCCCAGCAGTGCAGGGGCAACCACCACCAGGCCCCCACCCATGTCTCCCACCACCCCCACCCCCCAGCCACCAGGGGCACCCACCACCAGGCCCCCACCCATGTCTCCCACCACCCCACCCCCCAGCAGTGCAGGGGCCCCCTCCACCAGGCCCCCACCCATGTCTCCCACCACCCCCACCCCCCAGCCACCAGGGGCACCCTCCACCAGGCCCCCACCCATGTCTCCCACCACCCCCACCCCCCAGCACTGTGGGGCACCTGCCAGCAGGCCCCCACCCATGTCTCCCACCACCCCCACCCCCCAGCAGTGCAGGGGCAGCGTCCGCCAGGCCCCCACCCATGTCTCCCACCACCCCCACCCCCCAGCCACCAGGGGCACCCACCACCAGGCCCCCACCCATGTCTCCCACCACCCCCACCCCCCAGTAGTGCAGGGGCACCCTCCACCAAACCCCCCACCAACCTGGATAACTCCGTGCCATCTTCCCCCGTTGGGCCCTGTGGGGTCCCAGCTGCCCCTTCTGCTGCCGAGGAGTCCAACTCCGACCTTCGCCTCTTGGACCTCCCCTCGGCAGCTGCGGGCTGGGACGCTGCACCAGACTCCTCACTCCCCAACGAGATCACTACTTGGGAGGGGATCCGGGCCTTGCGTCTCTGGCTGGTGGTGTGACCCCTGCCGCTGTGCTCCACAGCACCTCCTCCGCCCTCTTCATCAGTTGACGCTGCAGACAGGGAGAAAGAAAACACAGGCATCAGGGCACTGTAAAATGGACTAATACACACATGACAGTCATACATGAGTGGCATTGGTAAACCTCACACATGGCATCACAATCCCCAACAAACATGTCATTTCAACTTGCACACATGAGCCATACCACAGCCATAATGCAACAGCCAGCACCATCCATTCACATACAACAGCATGAGCAGCCAAAGGTCATCCACACATCACATGCAACATAGGGAGTACACTACACATGCACACACAACACCAAACCTGCATGCATGTGTACACCTCCGCCAACTGTCGCAGTGTCCCGATCGACATCCATGTCACACCTGACAATCATTCCTCCACATCCTGTGCCATGCAAGCCCACACACACAAGCACCATCCATGTGTCACACAGGAGACCCCTCGCATGTCTCACCCTCACAGCCCTGTACACCCCCCCTACTTGGCCACATAAAAATACATGTTCAACCTGCACACTCCTGGCACACCACCACAGGCACAGCGTACAATCAGTATGCATGTACACTTACCGCTGGACTCCAGACGGGTCTGCTTCTCAAGGACCTGGATGTGGAGCGCTGGGGATATGTGTTCCAGGACCCTCATCTGATCTACCGACAAGTGGCCCCGCCGCCCCTTACCATCCGCTGCCATCATGAGGCGCCGGGCCTTGTTGAGGGTCCTGGACCTGTAGTCCTCCCAGCGCTTCCTGACACGTATGTAGTCGCGGACTACGATGTCCATCCAGATCCGAGTCCATCCTTCCTTGTCAGCGCGCAATCTTCCAAAGAGGGCATCATACTGCCCCAGGACATGCTCCACCAGGACACCAACTTCCCTGGCACTGAAGCTGGTGCCCCTCTGCCTCCTTGGCCGGGGGTTGGCACTGGTGCCAGCTGTTGTAGTGGCCGACATGGCAACCCCAGAGGCAGGAGTGGGTGGGCAACTGGGTCCTGGGGCAGGGCTGTGGGGCGACGGAAAAGCAGTCGGGAGCCTTTGGTTCCAGCAGGGGTGGTCACAGCAACAGCACCCCTGGCTGATGTGCAGTCAGCAAACGGCTGGGCACGTGGCCAGCAGGCAGTCAGGCAGCAGCAGATGGCAGGTGGGAGCGTGCTCAGGGCTCTGGGGGGCAGTAATTTGGCCTCCTGGCCAGGAGCGTGGTCTTCCGTGTGTGAACGCGTGGCCAGCCTGATACAGTGATTTGGCACGCGAAAATCAAACACGTCTGCGTGTAAATCGAGGAAAGGCCCCTAGCGCCTAAACGCATCACGAGCGTATGCGCGTCTATGAAGTCACGTGCACGCGTAGGAAAAAGTTGCGTGTCAAAGCGTGTGATTGGTGAAAATGGACCTACACGCAGAAGTCACAAAGCGTGTGATTGGTGAAAATGGACCTACACGCAGAAGTCACAAAGCGTGTGATTGGTGAAAATGGACCCACATGCAGAAGTGACAAAGCGTGTGATTGGTGAAAATGGACCTACACGCAGAAGTGACAAAGCGTGTGATTGGTGAAAATGGACCTACACGCAGAAGTGACAAAGCGTGTGATTGGTGAAAATGGACTACACGCAGAAGTGACAAAGCGTGTGATTGGTGAAAATGGACCTACACGCAGAAGTGACAAAGCGTGTGATTGGTGAAAATGGGCCTAGCACGTACACGCCGCGTAAGTGACGCAGTACGTGTGGGCCTGTATATAAGGTACGTGTAGAACACCATTTCCCTGTACGTGCTTTTCGTGGAGAGCGAGTGGGTGAATACTGTACTTCTTGTCGTTTCACACGCGATTTACTTCACGGCGTTTCCAGTTCGTACTCCCTGTTACCTCTGACAGCTTTTTCTCTTTTTTCTCTTGTACTGGTTTACCTGGGCCTGTTCCCTCAAACAGTGTCCCCTTCTACTGTTGTCATGTCTCCTCAGACAGCGTACATATCTTCTTTTAGCGGGGGTGTTGCCAACCAAACGCGCTCATTTTTCACGCTCTTTTACCTGGCAGACGGTGAGTCACGCACGTATCTAACATCTGTGCTTGCCCCGTGTGTAGCCTACCCCTTCAGAGGTCATTCTAGGCTGTGTGTGACACGCATACGTTCATTCTTGTGTTACTGGGTGCCACAGCGTAGTGCAGGTTTTTCTTTCTGCACACGTGGTCTAGGAGGGGTTGCCTGCACGTCATCTCCCTTTTTTGGGCCTCCTGTGCGTTGCGTGACCCGTCATCTTTCCCCAGGGGTTACATTCAGCCTTGCTAGAGCACTAGGGTACAATTACCATCTGGTACCCAACCCCTTTGACCCCCAATTGCCCAGGACAATAGTCTACAGCCACTCCCATACGCACATTAATATCAGTGCCATGGCTGGGAGGCGAGGATTCCGTAAGGGTGGCAAAGGTGGAAGAGCCACAAGTGGTGGCCGTGGTGGATCCGTTAGGGGACGTGGTCGTAACTTGCAGGGTGAGCCTGTCCCCCCATGTGTGGAGGACCAGTCAAGGGCTCCCATTATCCCCCCCTCCCCCCCTGCCCCCCTCCCGTTGAGGCTGATGTGGCTGACACCATCCATGCTCAGCCCTTGTTGGACCAGCCCATTGTGGCACCAGACCTGGCTGACTCCATGGCTGACTTCCAGGTCAGCAGGGCTACGACACGTGCGCTGGTGCATGTTGATGCCATCATGCCACGTGGATCTGGGGCAGCAAGGTCATCTGCTGCCCCAAGTAGGCAGGGCGGAGAGGCTGCAGGGGCAGCTGCGGCTCCATCCGCCCCAGCTCTCACACACCCAGCCAGGACAGTGTCCGTCCTAGTCCATTCTGCTGACATTCCCCATGACACCATTACACTTGAGCCAATGCCTGCACCAACTCCCATGCTGAGTGTGCAATCCCACACACCTGATACAGAGCCCACCAGGGCTCCTGCCCCTAGTGTCCAGAGTGGCGCAGGACACTCAGGATCACCACCACCTTCCAAGCGGAAGAGGAAGAGTGCTCGTCCGGCACAGGCTGATGCCCCAGACACAGCTACACAGTCCGGTCCGTCGAGGAAGCCCAGCTTCACGGATGAGGAACTGAATGCACTTGTCCACTATGTGTCCGGACATGATAACGAGATGGTCATTGTTGCAGGATCCAAGACCACACCTGCACAACGCCAGGCACACTGGCAGACCGTTGCGGACATCTTAAGTGCCCTTGGAATCGTGAGGCGCACAGCCAATGATTGCTATAAGCGCTGGAATGACCTAAAGCGCAGGGCAAAGAAGAAGCTGGCCTCAAGTCATGCCGCAACTCTAGTGACTGGAGGTGGGTCTCCAGTAGAAGACATGGAACTCACTCCACATGAGTCAGTCGCTGGGACCTACGTCACGGAGGAAGAGATCCAAGGCGTGGGAGATCTGCCTGATTATGAGGCATTGTCCGGTGAGTGCACATGCATGTGTGTGTAATCCATGTGCATGGTGTGTGTGTGAGGGCATCTGTTTGTGTGCCAGGTGAGAGTGTGTGCGCCTGAGTCGAATGGGTCAGCCATGTGCTTCATGCAATACATCCTGCGCAGCTGCATTTGGCCATTGCAGTATCCCTTCTGCCAACAGTAGACATCTAGCCCAACAGCACCCCAGTTGCCCTTGAAGTGTCACCTTGCCACAACATTGTAGCTTATTTTCCTATGTTCAATCAGACAGATTGTATGCATTCCACCACTTATACTAGGCATTCCTCAGTCCTCTAGTCACATGTCTGGCATGGCTATGGTAAAGTGGAGTGACTTTGTTACCTGGATATCATATGTACACACATGTCCCTGTGCAATTGGACCATATTGGACTGGCAGCTCCAGGTGAAAAATTAGACCTGTTTGAATTAGAAAAGCTATTGCATGTGGGAACTGGACTGAATGAATAAGTGCTGCCCTCCTCTCCATCTACACTCAATAGCAATGGTACATGCCATCTGTGTGATGGCATGTGTGTGTCACCTGGCAATCACAGGGCAATGTGTGATGCCACTGCCAGGCAGCATGCAGAAAATGTGTTCATCTTCCATCTTTGTGTCATGAGTGTGTGCCATTTGCCTGCCCTTCATACGCAGTGAGGGTGCATGCATGGGAGGGTCTTAGTCATGTGGGACATGTGTCAATCAAGTACTGGTTCTCTTGCTTCTCAGCCCTCATTGTGTGCCATGGTGCTAATGCGGGTTTCCATTTCTTTGTTATTATGTCATTGCAGGGGAAGACGCACCTGATACTGCTGGGGTTGTGGAGATGGTGCAGAGCCAGGAGGGGTCCGAGGGCCGACCAACCACCAGTGAGGGACGTGGTGTGCTGGTGGGTGAGAACCCACAAGTGCTGCAGGTCGTGCTCTCAAGGGGTGTCTCTGGCTGCACCTCCCCCGAGCTGTACTCAGCTGTTGACTCGGATGATGAGACCTACGTGCCGTCGCAGGTGAGTGTTCCAGGGAGGGATTCTGTTCTGTCCCACCCACCTGCACCAGGGTCAGAACCCTCAATGGGGATGTCAGTGTTGGCAGCTAGGCCTTTGGTGTTTACGGATGCAGGGTCACACTCCGCGACATCTGATCCTGTTCCTGGGCCAGCAGATCAGAGGGGGAATGCAGTCCTGCAGCCTCAGGCAGTGCCGGCACAGCAAGGCGCAGTCCGCCTTGCCCCAGACAGGTGTGGTGCCCGCCGACGTGGTGGCCGTACGCCACCTGGCAATACCGCATGGGAGCAATCCATTTACGGTATGGCTACCCAACAGGCAGCATCATTCGAGATGATGGCTCAGGCCATGGATAGGGTGGCCACTTCCATTGTCCCCCCTGAAAGGCTGATGGAGCGACTAGAGCAGGCAACCAACTCCATCTGCCAGTCACACAGGGAGGACATGTTGGCGTCCAACAGGGACAGGCGGGCGGCACTGGCGACTCTGCAGGAGGCCATCTCCATAGAGTCCCCGGGCCACAGGGAAGCCCTGAGGCAGGAGCTACATCAACTCAGGACGACTCTTGTTGAGCTTGAGGCTTCAACACACCAAAGGACAGAACAGCAGCTGGAGCGTCTCACCCGTACGCTCTCAGCTGAGATGCAAGCAACGAGGGCGGAGGTCCGGGCATCCCGTGAGTTGTTGCATGGGGACCTCCGCACCCTCATCCTCCAGAACGAGACCTACCACACCCGCATGCTTGCAGCCATGGAGGAACAGAGTAGGGCCTTGCGTGGGCTGCCTCCCATAGTGCAACCACCTCCGGATGCAGCTGCACAGGGTGATAATAGTGACAGCAGTGATACTCCCACAATAGGGTAGCCGTGTGGGCCATGAGCCCATGGAGGTGTTTTTTTTCACAGGATCCACACAGGTGGGTTTTGGTGTGCACCCTGACCTCGGACCTCCTGGGTGGCCTCCCCAACCCCCCCGGGCCCTTTTATGGCCATTTTTGATTTTTTTTTATTTTTATTTTTATTTTTATTTTTTTATTTTTCCCAATTTTTTTGGGACAATTTGTTGGCTTCCGTGGTTCCTGTGGGCATACGCTGCATTGTGGCTGGGCACATGCAGGCTTGTCATGTATTAGGTTCAGATGCCTGGGTTTGAGTCACACACACCCCTCCTGCTTCCCGTTTCCATGGGCTTGCAAAGGGTGTGCCCAAGTGACATTGAAGTACATGGTGACATTGGACTCCCACTACATGTGTGGGTAGTCTAGTCAATACTGTGTATACATTCCTAGTGCATATTGCTGTTGTGTTGTACACTGCATGTTGCATTGATGTGTAACTCATCATCTGTGTCTGCCTCCCAATTTGCAGGTCCCTTCCTCATGTCTACACAAGGCCCTCTAGTCTGGAGATGGGGTCCTTGTTGGCAGCAGTGCACCTACAACTCTACATGGCGCCAACACTGTTCAGTTGGAAGTGGTGGGAGTGCAGGCATTTCCAGGTGGTGAGACAACCGATTTATTACATTAGTGAAGTCATGTTAATGGTAGTACCTGCTCAAGTTTGTTGTTGGTCCTGCATTACAGTGAGCATTTCAGGTGTAGCAAGTTTCAATTGGTGACACTGTACATCACAACACCTGTCATGTTGTGGGGATTATTTTGTTTACCTGCACATAGCATGACATGGCACGGTGTGTTGTGTGGCGGTGCTGGGGATGGGTTGGGTGACATGGCACTGTCCTCTTGTTGCATTTAGCAAGTGAGTATTCATTTTAGCTGCTTGAATGTGTTCCTTCACAAAACTGCATTGGTGGTGTGTGTGGGTAGGGATGCACACATTGTAACACTTCCAGGTGAACAATCTCAGCCTGATATGCTTTTCACGGTTGAATCTCAAGACATTCAGGATAAGTGTCAGGTTGAGTCATCATTGACTGTCAGATGGAATGTGCCAGGCCAGTGTGCAGTCCACAGGGGAGTGAATACTATGTGAAGTAATTAGCCACTAGCTGTGTACGGGCTGCCTCCCCCCGTGCCCTTTCCCCTCCCATGCGCAGCGGCTGTGCATGTGGTTGGGGATGTGGGGCCACCACCATGTCCACGGGCAGGCCCCGGCGTGTTGCAACGTTGTGCAGGACACATGCTGCCACTATGATCCTGCACACTACTGGGGGAGCGTATAACAGCTGCCCGCCAGAACGGTCAAGGGAGCGAAAGCGTGACTTCAGCACTCCGAATGTGCGCTCTACTATGCCCCGGGTTGTAATGTGGGCTGTGTTATATCTTACCTCGGGTGGCGTGGTGGGGTTCCGAATTGGCGTCATCATGTGGGGGCTGAGAGGGTAGGCACTGTCCCCTGTGGAGGTGGTGATTGGTATCATTGGTGGGGTTGTGACCTTGCTCAGTATCCAACATGCATGCATGTGCAGTGGCATACATACTCACCAAGCAGCCATGTATCGCCATGCCGGCCAGCATCTATGTCCCGGCATAGGGTGGACATTCGGTAAATGAAGCTGTCGTGGGTGGACCCAGGATAGTTGGCATATACTGAGGTGATGATTCCCTTGGCATTACATACTACCTGCACGTTGATGGAATGCCAGTGCTTGCGGTTCCTATAGATGTGCTCAGATGCCCTGGGGGGACGTAGAGCCACATGGGTGCAGTCGATGGCACCTAGCACTTTGGGGAATCGTGCCACACCGTAAAAATCCAGGGCGGCAGCATGCCTTTCTGCAGGTGTCCTGGGCAGGTATATGTGCCTGCGGACTGAAGGGCGTGCAGTGATGATGTTCAAGACCTGGTGTAGGCAGCGTGACTGGGTGGCCTGTGACACCCCACCCACTATGGCACTTGTCCGCTGAAATGATCCAGTGGCTAAGAAGTGCAGTACATTGAGGACCTTCTCCAGGGGGCTGAGTGCTTGGGAGCACAGGGTGGGTGATGTGAGGTCATCCTCCCACTCACTCACCAGGTCCAGTATTATGTGTGGTGGAAACCTGTACCTTCCATACACCTGGTCATCAGGCATCCCGAAAAGGCTGGTTCTGGGTGTGAATATTCTGGCCCTGACTATCCTCCTCCTCCTCCTCCTTTGGTAGCCCACTGCCACTGCTGCTAGGAACGGTATGTTCATCCTGGCGTCTGGCTTGTTATTGTTAAAGTGCGCAAATTCATGCTTTGCGCGTGTTCTAGGCGAGCGTGTGACCCGCGCACCCCTGGAATCCAGTTCCCAGTCCAATAGCGTGTGGAAATTCACACGCACCACGGGATACAGGTGCGCTGAGGTACTTGCGTGTGTAAGTGCCCGCGCACCCCTGAAATACACGTACATGGGCCAATCGCGTGTAAGCGCACTTTTGTCCAATTACACGCGATGACACTCTGACGTGCAGTATTTCCACGTGTGTTCCGTCATCACGTGCTGAGTGGGGAACACCCGTGCGGGTCACGTCACAGACACGCTTACGCGCTGAGGGACTCTGGTCCAATAGAATCGCGTATGCGTGCTGACGCGCTTACGCGCTAAGGGCCTTTCCTCGGATTTCACGCTGACGTGCAGGATTTTCACGTGCCAAATCACTCCGTATCAAGCTGGCCACGCGAAAACACACGGAAGACCACGCTCCTGCCCAGAAGGCCGAGTTACTGCCCCCCAGTGCCCCGAGCAGCCTCCCACGTACCATCTGCTGCTGCCTGCCTGCTGCCACCGTGCCCTGCCATTTGGTGCCTGCACATCAGCCATCTGCAGGGGTCCAGTTGCTGTGTCCACCCCTGCTGTAACTGAAGACTCCCGACTGGGATTACATCGCTCCACAGCCCAGCCCCAGGACCCAGTTGCCCACCCACACCTGCCTCTGGGGTTGCCATGTCGGGCACTTCCACATCTGGCACCAGTGGCAACCCCAGGCCAGAGGGGCAGAGGGGCACCAGCTTCACTGCCACCGAAGTTGGTGTCCTGGTGGAACATGTCCTGGGGCAGTATGATGCCCTCTTTGGATCGTCCCGCGCCAGCAAGGAAGGACGGGAGAGGATCTGGGCCGACTGTGTGGTTGCCATCAACGCGGAGGGGGTGGCAACCCGCAACGTCCAGAAGATCAAGAAGCGCTGGGAGGACTTGAGGTCCAGGACCCTTGTGAAGGCCCGGTGCCTCGTGGAGGGTGGCCGGGGCCGCATGAGTTCCATCCAGAAGAGGGTCCTGGAACGCGTACGCCCAGCGCTCCACGCCCAGATCCTTGAGAGGGAGGCCCGTCTGGAGTTGAGCGGTAAGTGTCCAAGCATTACTGTGTGAGACAGGGCATGTTGCGGTGTGCTGGTTCTATGATACTTGCCTGTATGTGTGCCATAGGACATGTATGCATGTATGTGTGCAGGGACATCATGGTAATGCATGTGCGACCAGTGATGTGTGACCCACATGGTTGTTGCATGTGTTCAAATGCCGCATGGGGAGCCCTATGCAGATTTTGAACATGAGAGCATGCCAGTCTCTGTACCTGGACATGGGTGGGGGTGAGGGATGGGTGCTGATGCCAGGTACATATATGTTAGCCATGTCTGTGTGCCTGACCTGCGTGTCTGTGACTTGGGCATGCCATGGATGCATGACACGTGTGTGACAATGCACAGATTCAGTGAAGCAGCCAAATTACCCTTGTTTCTGCTGTGTTTTGTGTGTTTGGGGCCAGATGGATGTGACTGAGGTGAAGTGTGTGCATGTGATATGCATGAGCCATGATGCATGTGAGTTACATATCATTGAATGTTTGTAGAGTCCATTGGACATGCATGGAAATGTCCATGGCATGCACCATGCCTGTTACTGTGTGTGTTTTGCCTGGACTGACCCATGTGTTGTGGAGGGACATGATGGAAGTGTACTTTGACAGTGGTGCTCATCTGCTATTGCTTCCTGTCTAGGGGACCATTGTACAGTACCCTGATGCTTGTGTTCTTTGTCTCCCTCTACGCAGCGGCTAGTGAAGAAGAGGGCGGAGACGGCGCTGTGGAGCAAGGCGGCGGGGATGCCCCGACGGCTGCAGCGGAAGGGGTGGGTGAGCCCCCACAGGGGCCTGCTACGGTGGGAGACGGTGAGGAGCCATCCAGGTTGGTGGTTTGCACAGAGGAGGAGGAGGCCGCCACTGGGGCACACATGGGGCCTGGTGGGAGCATCCCTGCTGGTGCAAGTGGTGCAGTCCAGGGCCAGGGGCAGGAGGTAGCACAGGTCACCGTGGAGGGGCCTGTGCATGTCGCTGTCCCTGACCCTGTGAGTGCACCACCATGCACCAGCAGGGATGCCCCGTCCCAGGCCCGTCCGCAGGTAGAGGGGATGTCCATGTCACCTGACTCCCCTCCACCTGCGGACGTGGGAACCCCTGGCCGTGTGGAGAAGGTCCTGATTGGGGTCGCGATGCGCACGGCTGTGATTTGTGATGCCGTGCGTGCTTCCCGGGAGGAGCACGCACGTCATCACGAAGTGCACCGTGCCGACGTGGCCCAATTGGGATCGGCCATGTTCGGGGGTTTCCTGCATGTGTTGGCCAATCTGACGGCCCTCTCCTCCTCTGTGCAGGCTATCCACCGGTCGTTCTCCTTGCCGTCTTCCGGCCCAGATGCCACCAGGGCCCCCTGTGGACCTGCCCCGACCAATGCAGCCAGCTCGGTGGGGATCCCATCCCTGCCACAGTTGGGAGTCGGAGGTCCAGCAGGGGTGGACAACACAGCAAGTGGACCCCAGCAGATGGAAGATGTGACGGCATCATCGGGCAGGGCACGTGCACGACGGCGTCGCTGGTTTCCATCAGCCTGGATGCCGTCGTGCTGGCAGAGGCAGTGGCGTCGGAGGCAGCAGCGGGCTCGACGTGGGAGGCATCATGGCTCGGGGCCATCAAGATCAGAGGGGCAGGCATCGGCCGGAGGGCAGGGCAACCCTGGGATGATGGTGTCTTCCATGTGGGAGGAGTTGGTCCAGCGGATAGGTGCGGAGTGGCAGCGGGCGGAAGAGGAGCGGCTCGCCATGGTCAGGGTGGAGTTATCCATGCGTCGGGCATTGAGGCGGGCTGAGTGCCTCGAGGAAGCTCGCAGGGAGTTTGAGATGGACATGGGGTTATCCCTGCGAGACCTCGGGGCCAGGACAGAGTCCCGCCTCCAGGACATCGACATGGAGTTCGATGATGCCCTGGCCAGCAACATCACCAAGTGAGCCGCAGGACTTGCCCGCTGCCTTTGTATATAGTTATTTAGTTAGTTAGTGTTAGGTTTCCTTTATTTATTTTTATTATTTTGGACCGCTTGGACAATGGCCACTTTTTTGTATATATTTTTTTCATTAGTTAGTAGTAGGTTTCATTTATGGTGTTGGGCTCATGGACCCTGGAACATTCCTGTATATAGTTTGCTTTTTGGAGATACATTTTTTTTATTTCTTTTTGTGTTCACCATGAGGAAATGGTTTTTCATTATTTTACTACTACATGATTTTGCTTTGGACAACATTTTTTTTTTATTCCTTTGTTTTTTTGATTTTCACTTTTGTTCTCGGACATGGACCAATAATTTACTTATCCACATAGTTGTATGTTTGATTTGTTTACTTATTTTTAATCTTTAATACATTTTTGATTTTTACTTTCACTTGTGTTATTTTCTCATTGGTTTCATACATGTCATGATATGGGTTTTGACATTCACTTTCACCCATTGTGTATGTGTGTGTGACGGACATGTGTTCATTTACATACTTGCCATTGGGGTTGTATCATGTAATTGCATTCACTATGTGGGTGGATGCAATCCTTGCCTGGGTGTTTGTGCTGGGTATGCTGCCCATTACTGCCATGATTGTGTATCGTCAGAACCTGGGGCCAGGGGGACATGTGCGGGTGCCTGGTGGAGGGTGCCCCTGCACTGCTGGGGGTGGGGGTGGTGGGAGACATGGGTGGGGGCCTGGTGGAGGGTGCCCCTGCACTGCTGGGGGGTGGGGGTGGTGGGAGACATGGGTGGGGGCCTGGTGGTGGGTGCCCATGCACTGCTGGGGGGTGGGGGTGGTGGGAGACATGGGTTGGACATGGGTGGGGGCCTGCTGGCAGGTGCCCCTGGTGGCTGGGGGGTGGGGGTGGTGGGAGACATGGGTGGGGGCATGCTGGCAGGTGCCCCTGCACTGCTGGGGGGTGGGGGTGGTGGGGGACATGGGTGGGGGCCTGGTGGAGGATGCCCCTGCACTGCTGGGGGGTGGGGGTGGTGGGTGACATGGGTGGGTGCCTGGTGGAGGCTGCCCCTGCACTGCTGGGGGGTGGGGGTGGTGGGAGACATGGGTGGGGGCCTGGTGGAGGGTGCCCCTGCACTGCTGGGGGGTGGGGGTGGTGGGAGACATGGGTTGGACATGGGTGGGGGCCTGCTGGCAGGTGCCCCTCCACTGCTGGGGGGTGGGGGTGGTGGGAGACATGGGTGGGGGCCTGGTGGAGGGTGCCCCTGCACTGCTGGGGGGTGGGGGTGGTGGGAGACATGGGTGGGGGCCTGGTGGTGGGTGCCCCTGCACTGCTGGGGGATAGGGGTGGTGGGAGACATGGGTTGGACATGGGTGGGGGCCTGCTGGCAGGTGCCCCTGGTGGCTGGGGGGTGGGGGTGGTGGGAGACATGGGTGGGGGCCTGCTGGCAGGTGCCCCTGCACTGCTGGGGGGTGGGGGTGGTGGGGGACATGGGTGGGGGCCTGGTGGAGGCTGCCCCTGCACTGCTGGGGGGTGGGGGTGGTGGGAGACATGGGTGGGTGCCTGGTGGAGGGTGCCCCTGCACTGCTGGGGGGTGGGGGTGGTGGGAGACATGGGTTGGACATGGGTGGGGGCCTGCTGGCAGGTTCCCCACAGTGCTGGGGGTTGGGGTGGTGGGAGACATGGGTGGGTGCCTGGTGGAGGCTGCCCCTGCACTGCTGGGGGGTGGGGGTGGTGGGAGACATGGGTGGGGGCCTGGTGGAGGGTGCCCCTGCACTGCTGGGGGGTGGGGGTGGTGGGAGACATGGGTTGGACATGGGTGGGGGCCTGCTGGCAGGTGCCCCTGGTGGCTGGGGGTGGGGGTGGTGGGAGACATGGGTGGGGGCCTGGTGGTGGGTGCCCCTGCACTGCTGGGGGGTGGGGGTGGTGGGAGACATGGGTGGGGGCCTGCTGGCAGGTTCCCCACAGTGCTGGGGGTTGGGGGTGGTGGGAGACATGGGTGGGGGCCTGGTGGAGGGTGCCCCTGCACTGCTGGGGGGTGGGGGGTGGTAGACATGAGTGGGGGCCTGGTGGTGGGTGCCCCTGGTGGCTGGGGGTGGGGTGGTGGGTGACATGGGTGGGGGCCTGGTGGTGGGTGCCCCTGCACTGCTGGGGGGTGGGGGTGGTGGGAGACATGGGTTGACATGGGTGGGGGCCTGCTGGCAGGTGCCCCTGGTGGCTGGGGGGTGGGGGTGGTGGGAGACATGGGTGGGGGCCTGATGGTGGGTGCCCCTGCACTGCTGGGGGGTGGGGGTGGTGGGAGACATGAGTGGGGGCCTGGTGGTGGGTGCCCCTGCACTGCTGGGGGTGGGGGTGGTGGGAGACATGGGTTGGACATGGGTGGGGGCCTGCTGGCAGGTGCCCCTGGTGGCTGGGGGGTGGGGGTGGTGGGAGACATGGGTTGGACATGGGTGGGGGCCTGCTGGCAGGTTCCCCACAGTGCTGGGGGGTGGGGGTGGTGGGAGACATGGGTGGGGGCCTGGTGGAGGGTGCCCCTGGTGGCTGGGGGGTGGGGGTGGTGGGAGACATGGGTGGGGGCCTGCTGGCAGGTGCCCCACAGTGCTGGGGGGTGGGGGTGGTGGGAGACAGGGGTTGGACATGGGTGGGGGCCTGCTGGCAGGTGCCCCTGCACTGCTGGGGGGTGGGGGTGGTGGGGGACATGGGTGGGGGCCTGGTGGAGGATGCCCCTGCACTGCTGGGGGGTGGGGGTGGTGGGTGACATGGGTGGGTGCCTGGTGGAGGCTGCCCCTGCACTGCTGGGGGGTGGGGGTGGTGGGAGACATGGGTGGGGGGCTGGTGGAGGGTGCCCCTGCACTGCTGGGGGGTGGGGGTGGTGGGAGACATGGGTTGGACATGGGTGGGGGCCTGCTGGCAGGTTCCCCACAGTGCTGGGGGTTGGGGGTGGTGGGAGACATGGGTGGGTGCCTGGTGGAGGCTGCCCCTGCACTGCTGGGGGGTGGGGGTGGTGGGAGACATGGGTGGGGGCCTGGTGGAGGGTGCCCCTGCACTGCTGGGGGGTGGGGGTGGTGGGAGACATGGGTCGGACATGGGTGGGGGCCTGCTGGCAGGTTCCCCACAGTGCTGGGGGTTGGGGGTGGTGGGAGACATGGGTGGGGGCCTGGTGGAGGATGCCCCTGCACTGCTGGGGGGTGGGGGTGGTGGGTGACATGGGTGGGTGCCTGGTGGAGGCTGCCCCTGCACTGCTGGGGGGTGGGGGTGGTGGGAGACATGAGTGGGGGCCTGGTGGTGGGTGCCCCTGCACTGCTGGGGGGTGGGGGTGGTGGGAGACATGGGTTGGACATGGGTGGGGGCCTGCTGGCAGGTTCCCCACAGTGCTGGGGGGTGGGGGTGGTGGGAGACATGGGTGGGGGCCTGGTGGTGGGTGCCCCTGCACTGCTGGGGGGTGGGGGTGGTGGGAGACATGGGTTGGACATGGGTGGGGGCCTGCTGGCAGGTTCCCCACAGTGCTGGGGGTTTGGGGTGGTGGGAGACATGGGTGGGGGCCTGTTGGAGGGTGCCCCTGCACTGCCGTGGGTTGGGGGGGTGGTAGACATGAGTGGGGGCCTGGTGGTGGGTGCCCCTGGTGGCTGGGGGGTGGGGGTGGTGGGAGACATGGGTTGGACATGGGTGGGGGCCTGCTGGCAGCTGCCCCTGGTGGCTGGGGGGTGGTGGGAGACATGGGTGGGGGCCTGCTGGCAGGTGCCCCTGGTGGCTGGGGGGTGGGGGTGGTGGGAGACATGGGTGGGGGCCTGGTGGTGGGTGCCCCTGCACTGCTGGGGGGTGGGGGTGGTGGGAGACATGGGTGGGGGCCTGGTGGTGGGTGCCCCTGCACTGCTGGGGGGTGGGGGTGGTGGGAGACATGAGTGGGGGCCTGGTGGTGGGTGCCCCTGCACTGCTGGGGGGTGGGGGTGGTGGGAGACATGGGTTGGACATGGGTGGGGGCCTGCTGGCAGGTTCCCCACAGTGCTGGGGGTTGGGGGTGGTGGGAGACATGGGTGGGGGCCTGGTGGAGGGTGCCCCTGCACTGCTGGGGGGTGGGGGTGGTGGGAGACATGAGCAGGTGTGCAGGGTAGTCCCCTGTGGTGTGTGCTGCCTGCAGGGGCCGTGGAGGGTGTACAGGTAATGCCTGGGAGCACACAGCCAAATCGCGTGTGGAACTTCCCGTGCACCCCTGAAATCCACGTACCCGGCCAAATCGCGTGTGGAACTTCCCGCGCACCCCTGAAATCCACGTACCCTGACTAATCGCGTGTGGTACTTCCCGCGCACCCCCGCAATCCACGTACCCGGCCATGTCGCGTGTGGAACTTCCCGCGCACCCCTGCAATCCACGTACCCGGCCAAATCGCGTGTGGAACTTCCCGCGCACCCCTGAAATCCACGTACCCTGACTAATCGCGTGTGGTACTTCCCGCGCACCCCTGCAATCCACGTACCCGGCCATATCGCGTGTGGAACTTCCCGCGCACCCCTGCAATCCACGTACCCGGCCATATCGCGTGTGGAACTTCCTGCGCACCCCTGAAATCCACGTACCCGGCCATATCGCGTGTGGAACTTCCCGCGCACCCCTGCAATCCACGTACCCGGCCAAATCGCGTGTGGAACTTCCCGCGCACCCCTGAAATCCACGTACCCTGCCTAATCGCATGTGGGACTTCCCGCGCACCCCTGAAATCCACGTACCCGGCCAAATCGCGTGTGGAACTTCCCGCGCACCCCTGAAATCCACGTACCCTGCCTAATCGCGTGTGGGACTTCCCGCGCACCCCTGAAATCCACGTACCCTGACTAATCGCGTGTGAGACTTCCTGCGCACCCCGGTATACACGCACACGTTTTTTTTTTCTTTCACCGCGTGTCTGTGTTTGTGGGTACCCCTTTGCAGGTCATTTGTCCTGGAGGGCCACATTATTCGCCATTCATCATGGCTGTATATAGGTGATATATGTTGGCGCACCTTTTGGCGCACATTTCTTCCAGGCGCAGAGACGCTACCGCCTGCTTTCTTGTGGCGGTCGTGTTTGTGCCTGTGCGCTGTTTTGAGCGTGCGCTTTTTTGCCCTATTGTATTCCATGAATACGTGTTGTAGGCGAGCGTGTGGGCGTTCCGCGCACTTGTACCCTGTGCTTCCCCCGTGACGCCCACATTTTGGCTAGTTGTTCCCCATTCCGAGTGTTACGACCCGTGTTACGCCTACTTTTGTTGCGTGCGCCGCGCTATGTGCGATTTTCGCTGTGGCCTGTGCGATTTTCGCTGTGACCTGGCGCACGCCGTTAGATGGCCTGTGCGCCAACGTGCGCCGCGCACTTTCTTATCGCACATCCGATGGTCTTCTCGCGCACGGCCTTCCATGAATCGATGTGCGCTGCTTTTCGTGCGATTTTCGCACTTGCACTGCGATTTTCGCTACTCCACTGCGATTCGCACGTTTTTGGCCACTTGTGCCGCGCTAATTATTCCATGAATCGGCCTCATAGTGTTTACGGAATAAGACAAGAATTGGATGACTCTGCTGGAATGGTGACGTTCACTATAAACTCACAAGTAGATCCACAAGAATTTCTAATGTACTTACTACAAGTACTCGAAAACAAAAACATACCTATAAATGAAATGTTCCAGATTTCATACATGTGGAAACATACATGCACTCTATGCAACAATGTGACAAAGGAACAAATCCCTAAATAGTGATTTTTGTATGTATCCATACCTTATTGTGAATCCATGCCATTTCAGCAACTTGTACAAAATCCAAACCATGGCAGATTATGTACTATCTGCAATTCAGATAATCGCTCCACCTTACTGATACATACACATAGTAACTACATAATACTAATGCTTCTACGTTACAATGCAGATGGTATCAAAAATAACTGCAAGCTGACTGGATTCACAAACGGTCAAGTGTCACTTGGTAAGAAAACCTTCACAACAATAGGTATAATCTACCACGCAGGAGCCACAACCAATGCAGGTCACTACACTGCATATATATTAAAAAAATGTGGATGGTTCGAATGTAATGATAGTAGCATTACTCTAAAGCAGAGATTACCAGCAAATCTTACAAACGCTTATTTAATCTTCTTAAAGCCAAAACTTAATAACTAATCTGTACTTCAACATTAACAAAAATGTAATTAAAATACTATAAACAGTTAGAATACGCCAACAGGTATCTAACTGCCCAAGATTGTACAACAACCACACAGACAAATGAATACCACTGAATTGTAACAAAAAATACAGAGTTAGAATATGCCAACAGGTATCTAACTGTTTCAAAAATAGAACATTAACCAGAAACAAAAAGTGAACACTCAAAGGAAACAAAGAAATAGTTTGTAGCATAGCAAAGAAAGTTTTTTTTTTTTTATCCGACAAGGATTTTTTTTTCCCCCAGACCCAATGATTTGAAAAACAAACACAGAAACTGAGCAAAAGGCACAGTACACTGGTTTGTAAAGTAAATCTGAGGGTAAAAAAAAGCTCAAATGTCTATTACACAATGTAATAAGTCTTTATAAAATACAAACACTAACATGCTCTTTTCTTTTATCACAGAAATTGAAAAAGAATATTTTCACCAAGTACTAAAGTCACGTAAGAAATATATTGAATCTCAACAAATGAAACAGTAAGTATAATTTCACACATTTCATACTTATTCGAATCAATACGTGTGATCTATGGCTGTAATATGGTGCAGTGGCTGTGGGCAGGGCCTAGAGTCTTGGATGTATAACCTACGGCCTACGGCCTGCGGCCATGAACCCAAGACTGTAGGTCCTACCCACAACCACCGCAGCATATCACACCCATTGTGGCTTATAACTTCAGTACTTACAACTTTGGTCTTGGGCGATGCCTATGGCCATGCACCCAAGACTCTACATCCTGCCCACAACCATCACATTATATGAAACCCACGCTTGCTTGTAACTTCACAGCTTATAACTTTGGTCTTGGGTGCATGGCATGCGGCCATGCACCTAAAACTCTAGGTCGTGCACACAACCACCGCACCACATCACACCCATGCTGACTTATAACTTCAGTGCTTATAACTTCAGACTTGGGTGCATGGCCTCTGGCCATGCACCGAAGACTCTAGGTCCCGGACACAACCAGTGCAGTATATGAAATCCATTGTAGCTTATAACTTCAGGGCTTATAGCTTTGGTCTTGTATGCATGCCATTGGGCTATACATCGAAGACTGTAGGTCCTGGCCAAACCCACCACAAGATATCACACCCATTATGGCTTACAACTTTGGTACTTAGAATTTTGTGTCTTGTGTGCATGGCCTTCGGCCATGCACCCTACACTCTAGGCCCTGCCCACAACCACCTGATAGATATTCAATTCTATGGCTGTATCTATGGGTGTGGTATGCTGTGGTGGTTGTGGCCAGGGCCTAGAGTCTTGGCTATATGGCCTACGGCCTACGGCCTACGGCCATGCACCCAAGACTCTAGGCCCTGGCCACAACCACTGCAGCATATCAGAACCATGGTGGCTTATAACTCATTGTCACACCCATACAATGAACCATTTTAAATGCGGCATATACTCAATTTGCACCCAAGACTTTAGCCCCTGCCCACAACCACCTCATAGATATTTGATTATATGGGTGTAATGTATGGGTGTGATATGCTGCGGTGGTTGTTGCCAGGGCCTAGAGCCTACTGCCTACGGCCTGAGGCCATGCACCCAAGACTCTAGGCCCTGGCCACAACCACCGCAGCATTTCACACTCCACCTTCCTACGGCAGGAGCCCTCTCCCCCCCCTAGAAGCCAGAATCTAGCCCCAGCATCTTGCAAGCGCGGGCACACGGAGCAAGGCCTGCCTGACCTTGTCCGCACGGAGTGCCTGACCCGCCAATGCCGGGCACATCGCGGCGCCACAACGAGGCTGAGGCTGCACTCTCCATTTGAATTCTGGCATCCGCCGGCAGGCGGAAACGCCGGCTGCAATGAAGGCCATACAAAGGCCTGTTCCTGCGCCTGTTTCGCGCATGAGAGCGCGGCACGGCCACCCCCCCTGTTCATTTCACCATTCACCGACCGCCTTTTGTAATGACTGAGGCAAGTAACTCGAACCAAGTAACCTTACAACAGGAGAACTTATTGTAAGCACTTTGCCACCGTCCTGTAAGCTAATCGTATTTATTTAAAGTACTGACGCTGCCGCAATACGACTCCCCTTAGTCTGCATATATAAGCATTCAATTTACATTGCTCACCAAGAGGCATCGGGGACATTACTGTATGCATGTTCTCTTAGCCACCAGTATTTGAATGTATGTCAGACTACCATTGGAACTCTTGAACCTAGGCATATCTTGATTGTATTGTGCTTTATGGTCACCAATAGACCACTTCTTGATTGCGCTGTGCCCTATGGTCACTAGTAGACCACTTTATGACTGCACTGTGCGATGCATCTCCACTATTGACCTCTGCCTACCATTAGTGAACCTGCACTAAGTTGCTGATGTATACACATTAGATGCCTTCAAATCCTTAGCTCTCACCTCCATTCCTATCTGACTACTGTATTTGAGACATATGCCTATTTTGAATCTAGGTACCACTGCCTACTGCATTTGTACCACATGCCTAATTTTGAATCTAAGTGCTACTACCTATCTTACTACTGTATCTGTGCCATATGCCTGATTCTGAACCTAGAACCTAGCCACCACTGCCTATCTGTATACTGCATTTGTACTGCCCTGGATTGAATTGCACAATTTGAGACTGTTAGGGAAGTGCCCCAAGGCCCTCCTAGACCTTATCTCCTAGATAGTATCCACATTGCTACTCTGCTCACTTAACGTTAGCGTTGATTTGTAGAAAATGCTAACTGCATTACTCACCTTCTGTGCAATGGCCACGCTCGCATCCCCAGACATTCCCACTCAGGATACCGACTCAGGAGCCACCCCCCCCCCCTTCAGTTAGGCACCAGTCCTCCCAACGACTCCTACATAGCAAACTACTATTCTGACCCTTCTTGCCCAAGGTATTATCGCAGGCCAGGACTAATAACCCTTGCCACCTGCCCTTGCCCTACCACCGAAAGAAATAACAAACTTCGCACTAGACTCTCCAAACTATATGAGCCGCCCCGAAGACTCCTTTCTGACTCCAAATGCGAATCCAAAAGCCACCATACTAGAAAACCTATTGCCCTAAACCACCAGCTTGCCTCCCCCACCACCAAAGGCCCTACCATTCCCATAACCAAGCCCAAACTTAGCTCTATACAAACATCTCGGTAAAAACGGATGAACATTCCTATAAAGGAGCTCTCCTAAATACAAGATCATTGGTCGCTCATGCCCTTGATATAGCAGACCTAATCATTAAAGATAAACTAGATTTCATTGCTCTAACTGAAACTTGGCTCCACAATGCAGCAGGCCCGTCTCTAATGCTGGCTATCCCAGATGGCTATACCATATGCAGGCAGGACCGGGTGGGCAACCGCGACGGTGACATTGCCATCATATCCAAAGAAAGTTTAGCTCTCAGACTAGCCCCGACCCAAACCCTGCAATCGTGCAAATCCCTCACTGCCAAACTCCCTATAAACAACACCCAATCCCTCACCATCCACCTGGTCTACAGACCACCTGGTCCGCTCGGGACCTTCGAGGAAGATTTGCATAGCCTAATATCCAACAATGCAAAATCCACCTCACAAATACTAGTACTAGTTGACTTTAACCTAGGATTCAACGACCCAACAGACATACATGCCTCCACCATAGCCAATGCTCTTATCACTCGGACTTTCACAAAAAGTCAACCTACCCACTCACCCGAAGGGAAGAACCCTAGACTGGGTTGCTGATGCTAATTGCTCAGCGGTCATCTCCTCTACCACACCACACTCTTGGACAGACCACTCTCTGGTCTCATTCAACCTACTGACCTCCAGACCACCCACCACAACTGAGTCACTGGCACCGTCCTGCCTAACAAGAAATAAGAAAAATTTAACAGTTGAAAGAATCATCCCAGCCATCCTTCCAATGCTAAACGCACTGCCAGACAACCTAGATCCCAACTCACTAGTTCATGAATATAATAAAATTATGTTAACTACCATGGACAAAATTGCCCCACTTAAACTTCGCACCAGCAAACCCAAAACTCATTTAAATAAATGGTACACACCTGAACTCAAAGCCCTTCGCCGAAGAGAAAATGTGAATCTGCTTGGAAACTATGCCGCTCTAGTGAAAAGAAAGCCCTTCTCAATACGATTTCTCGTCAATACAAAGCTGAAATCTGCCTAGCTAAACAGAACTCTTATAACATTCGCATTGCCAATTCCAACTCAAGTATGAAGGAACTCTTCTCCATACTGAAGGAACTTGAATCACCCATTACCACACCCGACACCTGCACTAAGGACCAGACTTGGTGCACAGACATCCAACAGGCACTAGCAAATAAAATAAATACCCTACAAAACAAATTTCAACTAAAAAAAGACTCCTTAAACCTCACTAACCCTCCTACACCTCTGCCTAACGCTTCACCAAGCACACACACTAACTCATTCTCCTTTTCTAAAACTACCACCTTGGAGGTCGAGAAAATCATACTTTCTCTCAAACCCTCAAATTGCAAAGGCGACATCTGCCCTGCACACATAATCAAGGATGCAGCCAGAGACCTGTCGCCATTCATCTCCAAACTCATAAACACCTCCTTTTCTTCAGGCAGCATCCCCTCCAACCTAAAACAATCCTGGGTGCTCCCCCTTCTCAACAAGCCGACACTTGATCCTCTCATCCACACCAATTACCGCCCTATCACCACGGTACCCTTTCTACTGAAAATCCTGGACAAAGTGGCCTACGTCCAAATCCAAAAATACTTAGAACTACACAAACTACTAGGCTCCAGACAATCAGGTTTCCGCCCTTTACACGGTACGGAAACAGCCCTCATTGACTTGAAGACCCAAATTGATGATCTGAGGGACAAGGGTAAGACAGCACTCCTCCTCCTACTTGATCTCTCAGCGGCATTCGATCTTGTCGACCACAAGGTCCTCTGCAAACACCTGGAATAAGCTCCTTTCTGAGTGAGAGAACAATGAGAGTCTTCTCCCCATCAGCAGCAGCAGACCCCTCTCCTATTACGTGCGGAATCCCGCAGGGCTCATGCGTCTCCCCCACATTATACAACATCTTCACCAAACCTCTGTTCGACGATTTGGATCTTCTGAGTGTCACCTACACTAACTATGCAGATGACACTCAGATTCTCCTCCCACTTTCAGGGGATCACAGTAAGGACAGAGAGTTGGTGAATAGGGTGTATCTCATCATTCAGGCATGGATGGCATCTCATGGCCTATGCCTGAATGATGACAAGACAGAGCTTATTATCCTTGGTACCCCCGCCAATATCAACAAACTGGGCCTTGAATATGCCGAATTCAACATAGACGGCAATATCATCAAAGTATCCAAGGATGTAAAAACCCTCGGCTTTTACCTGGATGCCACTATGTCATTCACTAAACAGGTCAACTCACTAGCATCTAGCTCCGCGTATACCTGCAAATTAATAAGAGCAGGCAGACCTTTCCTATCCAATGATAGCTGCATGATCTTGGCAAGAGCACTCATACTCTCCAGGCTCGATTATTGTAATGCCCTATACAGTGGTGCTAACAAAGCTATAACCCATAGGCTACAAATCCTACAAAATAACGCCTTGAGAGCTGCCCTCGGCATCAACAAAAGAGAACACATCTCCAGTACCAGACGCCAACACAAATGGCTCTCCACTGACAGTAAAATCAAACTAAAGGTGGCCTCCCTAACCCATAAAGCCCTCAACAATGCTGCCCCGAGCTATCTGATGGATAAAGTAAAAAGAAAGTCATCCATCAGAGAAACAAGAACCATCAATTCCAACTGTCTGATAATCCCCAGATTCAAACTCTCCACCATCGGAGGTAACAGCTTTCCTGTGAAAGCTGCTACATTTTGGAATTCTTTGCCACACAACTTGAGAGCCGATCAACCTTACTTGCTTTTTAGAAAGAATCTCATCAGTCACTTGAACTCCAACAACTCTTGTATTTAACTGTACATCTTAAACCTCTGTACAGATACTGATACTCTCTGCTTGCTTTCTTACTTTTCTGCAAACAGCATGTACATACATGTATATTTCACTCCTTTGTATAGATATTGATATTTATTATGTGTGAAGATTTTGCATATTTCTTATTCCTGTAATCCTTAATTTCATATATCTACAACTTTTACCTCAACTGTATATTTCTGTAACATTGTAAGCTTTGAATATTCTTCTGCCTGCGCCCTGCTGCCCCTGGGTATGGTGCGCCATACAAACAAACAAACAAACAAACAAACAAACAAACAAACAAACAAACAAACAAACAAACAAACAAACACCCATGGTGGCTTATAAGTCATTAGCACACCCATACAATGAAACATTTTAACTGCAGCATATACTGATTTTGCACCCAGGACTCTAGGCCCTGCCCACACCTACCAGATACATATTCGATTGTTTGGGTGTGATATGCTGTGGTGGATGTTGGCAGGGCCTAGAGTCTTGGGTGTATAGCCTACGGCCTACGGCCATGCACCCAAGACTCTACGTCCTGCCTACAACCACTGCACTATATAAAAACCATGATGGCATATAACTTCAGTGCTTATAACTTTGTTCTTGGGTGCATGGTCCTCCCCACAACCACCTGATTGATGTTCGATACTACGGGTGTATGTATTGCTATGATATGCTGCGGTGGTTGTGGCCAGGGCCTAGAGTCTTGAGTGTATGGCCATAGATATTTGAATCTAAGGCCGTGCAGTATATAAAACCCATAGTGGCTTATAACTTCACTACATATAATTTTGGTCTTGGGTGCATGGCCTTTGGCCATGCACCCAAGACTCTGGGCCCTCCCCACAGCCACCTGATCGATATTCGATACTATGAGTATATCTATTGCTGTGATATGCTGCAGTGGTTGTGGCCAGGGCCTAGAGTCTTGGGCGTATGGCCTACGGCCATGCACCCAAGACTTTAGGCCCTGGCCACAACCACTTCAGCATATCACACCCATGGCGGCTTATAAGTCAGTACCACACCCATAGAAACAAAAAAATGTAACTGCAGCATGTACTCAATATCAATATTCCCTAACACCACGCGAGTCCTTAGAACAGTTTCAATGTGCCTGCGCACAGCACGGATGGAAATATTATCCTTTCGAGACCCCTCATTTACAGTAATCACAAACATCCCGGACAGTGCGGGCATGGCGAATACATCATTAGCACCTGCCGCCTAAACAAATACAGTATTTCACCCATCTCTTACTCTCTAAACCTCCCCAAGCACTCTGACACACCAAGACACTCTCCAAAACAGCATTTCACCTCTGGTCGACGCCACGCTGTCGGCGGATCCAAGATGTCGGGCGCATCCAAACAATCTGACGCACATCACTCCTCACTGTAGCCAATCGAAGGACACGTCACGTGTCTGCGGTCATGACGCGAGCCCCTTAGCCAATCGTTATCTTGTCCGCGGAGCGAACAGGGAAGTGTGACCGTGGTGCAGACATAGATATCACAAATTTTTTGAGACATACATTTTGGTGGTTTTAAGTGAAACTACTGGACGGATTTTCGACAAATTTACAAAAGCATGCTTTCGGGACCAAGCTGCTGCTCCTGCCGCAAATTTGGTGACAATCCGTCCAGCGGTTTGGGCTGTAGGCATGCGCAAAGTTTTTGCCCCATTCAGTCAATGGGAAAGAAATACGTTTTGGGACCCCCTCTATAACTTTTCCCCCCTGGACCAAACCTCACCAAACTTTGCAAATAAATTCAGAGTGGGCCATATACTTTTTTTGCAAAGTTTGCCATGTTTTGGTGCTTCAACGTATAAGCGGACATTGCACTGACTATACTTTGCAGCAGACATGCATTTTGACAATTCTCTCTCATGGACAGTGTTATCATCCCGTGATATTTATATCCTAGTTGGAGATCAAATATATTAATGTTGCATATATGCAGGTGGAAAAAATAAAGGACATGACGGTCTAGTGTTTGGGAATGTAGCACACACGTAATCACGGAGCGGAAACCAGCGCGATAACAGCCGGACAACTGTGCTTGGAGTTCTAAAGGTAGACGTTCGCTGCGAGAGTGTTGCGATCAAGTTAAGGCAGTTACGGTGAATGAACTGGTCCTCGTATTCGGGTTACATTAAGGGAGTGCTTGGGTCTTGGGCCATAAGCCAATATTTGCCTTTGTTCTTGAAGACTGAGAACGAGGGTTCTAATCTAAGTGAGGTAGGTATAGAGTTGCATAGTTTGGAATTGAGCACCGGGAAACTGGCCCCATCAGATTTTTGTAATTTGAATCTGGGTATGTTGTAAAGCACAATGTTGCAGGGTGCAGTGGAGGACAGGAAGGACCCATGAGTATGGGGGAGTGGGCAGAAATGGAGGCAGGGTGCGGGAACATACTTCCACACATTGTTTATAAACATTTTGACCACTGAATCCCTCACAATCTTTTAAGGAATAATTGGGGAATAATTTGCTGTAGGTGAGTGACAGCAAGTCACCACTGTTTCTGTACCTCTGCGCATATGAAGAGAGAAATGCATTCTACTGTGACCCATTATGTGTTGTGCTCAAATAGGACATGCATGCACGCACAGCAGCAATATGAAGGAACTGAGCTGAATAGCTGATAAATGACTACCTTGTAATGTCGGCATGCAGCGCATGTTTAGTGACTAGAAAAGCAAGCTGACAAGAGGAAGATAGTGCCCGCACTCGCCCTTGTTACCCTTTTTCTCTGCAAATGCTCCAGTGAGTAGTGTGTCAGCGCTTTGCATGTTTAACACCTCTCCGCAGGACGCAGATCATGGAACACGTTCTGAGATGTCTTCATGCACGTCTCATGGTCCTTTTCCTGCGCATACTTTGGGGATTCTTTCTCAGTCTCAGCATTGTTACAGAGTAATGAGCATGTGCGCATGCGTGAGCCTCGTTTGGGCTCACGCATGCACGTTTATAATAAATGCGTCTGGAACGGTAGTTGCCGCCGAGAACTCGCAAACCCCAGACATGTCCAAGAATGAGTGACCAAGACGGTGAAGCAGCGGCACCTGCGCAAGTGTCACGTCGACAGCATGGCACTCTGGCACTGATGCTGGAATTCTACACATCCGGTCCTCCCTCCCAAGATGGGGCCCAAATGGCTCATATGGATCAAGAAACTGGACATGTTCTTCAGAACGACTGGGGAAGACGACGACGACGCCAAAGTGGCGACGCTGCTGTACTCAGCGGGGACCGAGGTGCTCCGCATCTATGAGTCATTGAACATTCAGGTGGTAACATATGACGCCATTAAGATTGCTCTTCAGAATCATTTCATACCGCTTTTGAATGTGGACTTTGACCGATTCGTGATGTGTAGTGAAAAGCAACATGACGATGAGTCCCTGGACGATGAGTCCCTGGACCAATTCTGTGCGTGACTGCGCCAACCGCCAACTGTCAGGCACATGCAGATGGGACAATGATGAAGCGATGATAAGAAACCAGCTAATACAAGGGTGCAATTTGAGTAAGCTGCAAAGGCAGATCTTGCAGGAGCCTGGGATGACGTTGGCTCAAATCCTAGACAATGGCAGGGTATATGAACTAGTGGAAAGCAGAAGGGCAAGAATGGACGCAGCCGTATGGCCAAGCAAAGGGGAAGAGGCTTTTGCCCTAGGAAAGGCCACTCCATCGAAGTCTCGGTGGAGCCAAAAACGTCAGGACACATCCCCCGCCCAGAGCATCCCAGCAGTGTGTCAGTACTGCAGTTACGATCTACCACACACAGAGGACTGCCCTGCAAAGTCAAGATTATGTGGCAGGTGAAACACACCAGGCCACTACGCAAGGATGTGCAGAGCTGCAGCGCCAGTGATGACCCACAGGGGCCCTGCGAGACCGAGCAGTGGACATTTCAGGAGGCCACGGAGCATAGCCACGCTGGAACAAGACACGCAGAGACTCAACATAGCTGAAGAGGAAGAAGAGGACGAAGAAATATTTTTCATATCCAATATAGCTATGGGAGGCAAGAAAAGAAGGCAACCGACCTGCATAATAGACATTAAGGGCATCCCCACACCGGTCCGCATAGACACAGGTGCATCCGTGTGCGTTCTGGCCACTGAACACTAGAAGGTCCTCCCTGGCCCACCACAGCTGGAAAACTCGAATTTACAAATTCGGGAGCGACACACCGCTGCTAATCCAAAGGTCTTTGTCGCACAGTTACCCATGGCCCTAATGCGATCAAAGCCAGGTTTTATGTGACGGATGTCAGACCACATTTGCTCCTAAACTGCGCAGCGTTCAAGGCCCTGAACATTGTTCATTTCACGCTAGCAGTGTACCAGTCAGACATTGAACAGCTCCTAAGCAAGTTTGGAAGCATCTTCCATGGGCTGGGCAAATTAAAAGCAAAGCCGATTTGCTTGCAAATTGACGAGACTGTAAGGCCCACTGCCCTCAAGCACAGGAGGATACCCTTCCATTTGAGAACGCAAGTGGAGAAAGAGCTGCAGACTCTAATTGAGATGGACATTATCGAGAAAGTTGAAGGGCCCACGCCGTGGGTATCGCCAATTGTAGTAGCGCCCAAACCCAAGCAACCAGGTGCTATCCGCATCTGCGTGGACATGAGGCTGCCAAATGTGGCCATAAAAAGGGAGCACCACATTACCCCAACATTGGATGATATTGTCAGTGAGCTGCAAGGGGCCAAAGTGTTTTCAAAGTTGGACCTACGTTTTGGGTACCATCAGCTTGAACTTCACCCGGAATCACAGTACATCACGACCTTCACGACCCATGAGGGGTTATATCAATTTAAGAGACTCAGCTTTGGCGTATCCTCCGCCGCCAAAGTGTTTCAAAACACCATTAGGGGAGCACTGGCCGGCTTGCGTGGGCTCCTCAACATGAGCGACGATATTTTAGTGTTTGCGTCATCGGAAACGGAACACATGAAGAGGCCAGAACTGACCCTGCAGAGATTGAGCAAACTTGGTCTGACGTTACACCGAAGTAAATGCAAATTCTTCAGAGACCACATAGAATTTTTCGGATTTGTCTTTCACGCAGGGGGAATATCGCCCGACCCGGAAAAGGTTTGCGGCATTCGCGAGGCCGCAGCACCAGAATCACCAGAAGAAGTCTGCAGCTTCCTTGGAATGGTGAATTATTGCGGCCGATTCATCAAGGGACTAGCGTCGCTCTCGGAACCCCTCCGAGCCCTGACAAATATTGACGTGCCATGGACATGGGACAAAAGGGAACAAAAAGCGTTCCAGGACATCAAACTGCACTGTCAGACCGGGACACCATGGCATACTTTGATCCAGCGATTGAATCGGAAATTGTGGTGGATGCCAACCCCGTAGGCTTGGGGGCTGTACTGCTGCAGGCAGGCGCACAAGGGAACATGTGTCCAATCGCATACGCGAGCAAGGCGCTATCTGAGACAGAGAAAAGATACTCACAAATTGAGAGAGAAGCGCTGGCAATTTTATGGGGCTGCCGACACTTTTGCCTCTAGATCCTTGGGAAGCCTGTGGTCGTGGTCACAGACCACAAACTCCTGATCCCCATCATGGCCGGGGCATCCTCGAAACCTCCCCTACGCATTGAACGCTGGATGCTGTCACTCATAGAATATGGGGTGAAACTTCAGTAAAGGCCAGGGACAAACAACCCTGCTGACTACCTGTCCCGCCATCCTAACAGCAGACAGGAGCAAGGCCAGGGAGAGGTCGTGGCATGGCAGGAATTAATTTACAATGTCGTGGAGGTGGCCATGCCAGCTGCACTGTCGAGAGAAAGTGGCGCCAGAGCGTCAGACGAAGACAAAATATTCAAGGTCATCCAGTCAGCCATCAGGAGCGGGGAGTGGAAGGAGATCCTGAACAACAAAGCAAGGCGAGAGGTGAGAGCGCAACGGGATTTGCAAGCGCTGTGGAAGGTGAGGCACAAACTGTCGATTTCAGAGGAAGGCCTGCTCCTGCGCGGCCGACAGATAGTGATCCCATGTGCACTCGTGCCTAAGGTGCTTGAAATTGTGCATACAGGCCACCAGGGGTCCACCAAAACCAAAGCAAGGCTGAGGCCGAAAGTGTGGTTTCCAGACCTAGAAGAGAGAGTGGATGAACATGTGCAGAGAAGCCTGCCGTGTCAGGCCGCAAGTCCAGCAGAAAGGGCACCCCCCATAAATTCCATGGACTGGAGCGAACACCCGTGGGGGACAGTACACGCAGATTTTGGCTCAACAGGCAGAGGAATGTACTTCTTGGCTGTCATAGACCAGTGGTCAAGGTATCCCGAAGTAAAGCTGGTAGAATCCACTGCGTGTGACAACACAATCTTAGCCCTAGAGAAAATGTTTGCGACCCACAGGTTTCCGACCGTCCTATGTTCAGACAATGGGCCACCATTTATGGGGAGTCAGTTTGCAAAGTATATGGAGGAGAGGGCAATACAACACAGAAAGGTGACACCCTTATGGCCCAGGGCGAATGGAGAATTGGAGAGATTCATGAGGACTTTAAACAAGACATTTTGAATCTCTGCAAATGGAGGGGGGAACTAAGGAGAAACTTGATTGAGTTCTTGCGGGAGTACAGAACAACCCCCCATCAGTCCACTGGGGTTTCCCCAGCGGAGGCCCTGTTCAGGCGATGCCCAAGAGGTCTCCTCCCTGAACTTGAGGGGAGAGCACCAGGAGTGATCGATGACACAAGGGTCAGACAAGAAAGAATGGCCAGGAATGAGGAGCGAGAGGAGACACCTACAGAAGAAGGAAGTGTCGGTGGGCGATACCGTGCTGGTGAAGAACTGCCATCCCGAGGAGAAACTGTCACTCACATACGAGCCGCAACCATGGAGAGTGACACACGTGAGAGGTTCAATGGTAACCGCTGCCAATGGGAGAGGGACGGTAACCAGGAACAAGTCGTTCTTCAAACAGGTGGACTCTGGTCAGGAGGAAAGGCCGCCGGAAGAGGCACCTGAGCCGGGAGCAAGGGAAGAGCCGAGGAACCTGGACCCAGTGAGGACCACCGCCGCTGCCGACCTTCGGAGTAGCAGTCGGTAGCCGGCCAGACATGGTCGACAACCTCCAGCTCCATTCAAAGACTACATCATGGACTCAGGGGACTGAGCGGGCCCCAGCCAGAGTTAGGCGACTCATGTTGCGTCTGTATTGTTTGGTTTCTGTTTAAAGAAAAGGAGGGATGTTACGGAGTAATGAGCATGTGCGCATGCGCGAGCCTCGTTTCGGCTCACGCATGCGCATTTATAATAAAAGCGTCCGGAACGACAGTTGCTGCCGGGACCTTGCAAACCCCAGACGTGTCTCTGAGTCTCCTTATTGGTAGGCGTGTGTGTGATTGCGAGACAGCCCAAGGTGCTCCTACTGGTTAACAAGCATGTGCCATGGATGATCATTAAGTATGAGCAGTTTGTTCCCTTTCCTGCCTATACTTTGGGGATTCTCTCTCAGTCCCAGCATGTGCCATGGAAGATCATTGAGCATGCGCAGTGTGTTCCTTTTCATGCGCATACTCTGGTGCTTCTCTCTCAGCGCTCAGCACGTGGTTTTGCTGTCTCAGAGCCCGGCATGTTGACACCTCTGCGTAAGACTTTGATCCTTGAGCATGCGCAGTTTGATCCACGAGTCACGTGTGCCCGGCTCATCGTGCTTTTACTGAGCTTGCTTTGGGGATTGTATCTCAGCACTGCGCATGCTCCGGGAATCAGTATCTGAGCAGTGCGCATGTTTGTTCTTCAGCTTTGCCGATGCAGATCTTTATCTCGGCCAATCAGCAGTCGCTCTCCGAGGTGGTCCCGAGCGGGGGATGGGCTTCATTTCGTCTTCCTGGGACATCAAATACCACGTTTTTAATGTGAAATACATCCAGCAGTGGAAGTGTGCTGGAACCAAAGAGTACGACGTTCCTTTTTTTTTAAAGAGTACTTTCTTTTTAAATGCATCCCTACTGGCGACTCGAACTTGGGCCTTCCCGATATCAAGCCAGTGTAGCCTTGCACTGCTTTATAATCTCTCACGTGTTTGAAAGGGATCATTTATTTCAATAGACTGCGATATAAAGCCCGGTTTGACAGTGATCTGGGTCTGCCTATGAATGCTTGTAGGATCCTGTTTGCAGGCAATTGGGGGCGGGGGTTGAGGGGGTGTGCATGCATGTGGCTAGGCATGCTCTTTAAGAGGTGTGACCAGTGAAGGGGAGGCTGCATGAAGGTGCAGGCTGAATGGGACAATGACACACTAATGGCGGTCATTTAAATCCATTTTCTTTCGTTTTCTTCACTTTTACTAGAACTGTTGTAAAACACAATGTTGCAGGGCGCAGTGGAGGACAGGAAGGACCCATGAGTATGGGGGAGTGGGCAGAAATGGGGGCAGGGTGAGGGAACATAATCCTCTTGGTGAGAAAGCAATCCTCTTTTTTGTGTTAACTTGTCTCTGCTTGTCCTTCATAAACCTCCAGTTAATCCTGTCTGTGTACGTGATGGAGGATGCATTACTGGGCAGGGAGAGGAGATGTCTTGTGTTCGTAGTATTTAATTAATAACGTAAGAATGTCTTCCATTTCTAGATCTACACACACTATTGTGTCATCCTACTCTGCACAACGTAAGAAGCAGAGGCACTGAAAGGTAAATAACTGCTGTAGTTTGTTTCTCTGCACAGGTTGCTCTATGCTTCTGAGATAGCCTGTCTCCCGCCCAGCGTTCCTGGACCATTCATGTCCCCTTCTCTCCTGTCTTGTCTCCATTTCTCTCTGCTGCCTCATCCTGGAGGTGGTGTCCAGATCCAGGTTTAGGGTCCATATGTGTGGCCCAGTGGACTAATGCATTCTCTAGAAAGATCCATGTGTGTGTCCTATAGTCACTGGTCCACCCAGCCCTGCATCCATCCAAGATTAACAGAATGAGTACCGCTGAGTTGTGTAACAATGAACATCTGTTAGCTTCTGTCTATAACACCAAAATGCACCATTGGGGGGGAGGGGGAGCTGCACTCTACAAATACACCTATTATTTTATGTTAATACATTCCCCTGTGCCTTCCTATTAATTAATAATTTGCTATTGGACCTGTATGGTGGATCACAGCACTTTGCTATAGGGGTGGAGGAGTGGAGTTCTACAAGTGAATTAAATAGGCACATTGGTAGCTACAAGTAATGTTGGTTGTTCTCCTTCCAGATCACCTGGGGAGCAACGGAACGCCGGATATGCACTTGGACATCTATCTAGGTGTTGTTTCGTGTCTAGGCATGAATGAGGGAGCATTCTGGAGTGGAATTGAGAGCATGAGGTAGAGTCGATGGAAAGGATGGTATGGAGTGCAGAAGTATGACCGACCCACACTCCCCTTGCCTGCCCACCCGCTAGAGGGGTCACAGCATGAGGTGATTGAAAAGGAAGCCCGATTTTCACGTTTGTGAAGGGAGGTGAGTCAAGGACAGTGACTTGCTCGCTTACAGGCATTCGTGAACGGTTAGACATTCAGGTGATCAGAGTATTACAGGCTCCTGAAATCATCTGTATCCCTTATTTATTAACTTATTGTCACCAGTTATTGGAAATAATGACCCACTGGCATTGTTAGGTGGTAGGGCCCCCTATTGGCTAGCATCCCATGTGCATTCCTGATGAAGACCCACTTTGAAGCACTTTCCCACACATTGCCCTGGGAGGCAAGCTCCAAGATGTGGCTCCCTAAACTGTGCCTAAGTCTTCATCAAGTCCTCGCAGCTCACACCCTGCAGGTACTGTTGCTAACAACAACATGATTCAGTCATAAACGTAATGAGCTCTGCATGACGTGCTATGTGAGGGATCTAAAATCCTGATATTGAACCATCCTGGCAGGAAGGGGGAGGGATGGACCTCACCCGCTAAGGCCTCAATCACTGATGTGACAAAGGCTCAAGTACCAACTACCTGCTCGTTTTGAAAATTTTAATTATGTAATGCCATCCAATTCATTGTTGAAACTACTAAAGTGGTCTGTCTAGGATATTGAATGGGCTACTAACAGATTGTCCAACTCTCGTGCTGCGGGCTCCAGATTGCATACCATCATGTGTCTACAAGGCTGACCAGGCCTTTTGGGCCAAGATTTTGAAAATTAAGTTTGATAAAATGATTAGTTCAGCAACACTTCCAGAGTCATGGGTCACTTCCATTCTAATTCCAATTTTTAAAAAAGCCAACCCAGAAAATGCTCGGCCAATCTCAACTGATGCTGCAGCCAAAATATTTTAGATTCTTATTTTAGCTGACCTTGAAAAACATCTCGCACTACATAACATATACTTGAAATATCAAATAGGCCTCATATGGTCTATGAACACAACTTTGCCACAATAATGGCTCATTTGTTTGCAGGGACTAAATCGAAAGAACTCAGTCCAATATACTTAGCCTTGCTATTCATGTCTGCTGCATTTGATACTGTAGTGCGCAATTTACTATGGTCAAAGATGTCCAATTTAGGCATTCCCCGAGCACCTGATTCATTGGATTGCAAAATTCCACTCTAAAACTTCTTATAAGACACCGAATTACCCAGGGGGAAGCAGTTACGGGCCCTGTAATGTCATATCTAGGATTTAAGCAAGGATGCAATCTGGCAGCAACGTTGCCAGATTTAAGCAAGGATGCAATCTGGCAGCAACGTTGTTCAATTTATATCTGTGTGATATGGATGCTATTTGGAAGACCTGTAACATGTTTGCTGCTCCATTATGTTCCTTAAGGCTACATTGGATAGTATTTGCCGATGACATTGTCTTGTTCAATCTGACTCCGTCAGGTTTGCAAAAGAAGTTGCAGCTTTTTGGTGAATTTGCATTACAGCATAATTTAAAGCCAAACTCTACAGAGACCAACATTATGGTGTTTGATGCGGGCAAACAACTCAAAAAATGTGTATTGGAAAACTGAGAGGGAAGTAATATCTCACCCTCTTAAAATTACATATCTTGGATGTAGATCAAGTAATACTTCCTCTATAAAATCTTTGGTTTATTACTTACAATTCAAGGCAAGACCTCTACTAAGTCAGATGAAAATCATTTTTTCAAAATATTGTCAATTCTTCCTGATCCCGTTATTGGAATTCATGGCCTTAAAGGTAGAAACAGTTCTTTTATACTTTTTGGACATATGTTTGCTTAATTTAGATCAACAGCTTAATACCTTACAAGGACGACTACTAAAATCTGCTCTTCATCTTTCTGCTTCCATCCCCAACTGTTATTTTTCATCATGAGCTGGGAATAATATCACTCTCATGCAGATGAGATTGAAGAGCACTTTCTAATTACAGTAGAATTCTTGTTCCACCTGGCAATTCCATTTATCACGACTTACACCAAATGTCAAAGTGCTGTAGTTCACATTCTTTTATGGCCATTAATGCAAGGATGCTACTAACATTGGATGATATTGGGGTCAACACGTCCGATGTACAGTTGCGTCCTGGTTAGGTTAAAAAAAAAACTTTTTGAACGCGATTGGTCCAGGACTTTGGATTAACTCACCAAGTTTAGCACTTATAAAGAATACGCTAAGCTTACCCGAAAAAGGGATGGCTGTTGTTCTTATTTAGCAATTTTTCCATGTAACATCTCACACATGCATTTTATGCGCTTTAAAATGAATCAACTGCATACGTGGGAAAGGACATTACACTGGGGTGAACCTAAGGACAGGAGTAAAACTATGACTTGCAGATTTCCAAATTGTGTTGAACCAGAGGAAACACTAAAACGTCTCATATTGGAATGTCCTTACTTTAGAGAATCAAGAACCACCCAGTTGAAGCGATTTGTCGATATTGACTATGTTGATTGTATGGATTCCCTGTGGAATCAGATGATGCTTGGTCAAGGGAGAGCCTTAATTGCATTAGTTGAATTCTTAAAGCTGATTGAAAATGAAATATCAATTTTGTAATCATTGGTATCTTTGTGCACTTTAAATCTGGAAATGCTATTGATACGTTTTATTATCTGTTAATGTTCCTTGTAACGTTGTGATATAGGATGTATTCAATCAAATTATCTCATTTCACATCTGTTATTCTCCATATTGTGAACATTGTATTGTGAAGTTTGTATGTTTTTTTAATTTATCTTAATGAACTTTACATTTTTATATGTAAGTAATTTTGTAAAGGTTTATATTAACCACAAACAAATAAAAAAGAAAAAAAGGCTTTATGTGAAATATAGCATTAAGGGTCTTGGTTTTAGGCCAGAGTAACCTGACCTTGTTGTTATGGTACCAGCTGCTGCGGGGAACTTGGATATTTTGGAACCAATATATTTTGTTTTCAGGAATAATCTCTCTCTCTTACACATACCCACACTCGCCTCACTGTAAATCATATGCCGTCAATTACATGTGAAAGTGGGCAGCAAAGATAGGTAACCCTACTCGTTTGCCCTTGTGAAAAATAGTATATAAAATAGTCCCAATGCACTGTTGAGGTAGGAAGGTAGAGAAAATAGTCTGTTAAAGATGACTTGTTCCTGTGAAGAACAGTATATAAAATAGTCCCAATACACTGTTGAGATAGGAAAGTAGAGAGAATAGTCTGTTATAGATGGTCGTTCTTGTGAACGATAGTCCTCAGCAGCAGCAGAAATTAGTGTTGTATGTGGTAGAATGTATACCAGCGGACCTATATATGTAGCAGCGCTAGATTTAACTAGTGCGTTTGACTCCATAATCAGAGAACTGTTATGGACGAAAATGCTTAATTTGGAGGTTCCTCCACGAATTGTGCAATTGCTTGCGATGCTGCATCTTGACACCACTTTTCAGAGTCACCAAAGCTGAGGCTCTTACTTCTCCAATTGCTACTGCAACAGGAGTGAAGCAAGGTGCAATCTTACTGCAACCTTATTCAATCTTTATCTTTGTGATATGGAGCGAATATGGGACGATTACAAAATGTACCCTGCAAAATTGGCTGGCTTGAAAATACATGGGCTATGCTTTGCAGACGATATTGTCCTGTTTGATACTACCCCTTATGGGTTACAAAACAAGTCAAATGCATTTATTGAATATGCAAGGGAGCATAACTTGGTGGCAAACTCTTTGAAGTCCCAGATTATATCTTTTATTGTGGCTTTATCACGTTTTCTATCTTGCATTGAACAAAAACGTACCCAAAAAAATCCCAATGAACATCGAAGGATTTAAGAAAGAGTCAAAAGGATAGAAAAGTCCTTGGCTACTGTCTATGAAGAACTATGAGATGAAGTTTGATTTTAAGTTATATGAAAAAGAGATAGGGAAGGTGGTGAAAACATCAATGTACCATAAATTCCTTTTATATGCTTTATAATCTTGGACAATATTCAAATGAGGTTTAATATGGAAAGATGTATGATATTATTTGTAGTTCATGGGTTTTAATGAATACATGTTAAATTGTGTGACATTTATGTGATGGTATTTTTGAACAAAATGAAGGGGGAATTTTTCTATTTATGGCTTTAAAAAATTGTGTTAATTGGTAAAAATGTGTGAATTTATGTTGTAAGTTTGACAATTTATTTTTTTGATATTTTGTATAAACTAAAAACAACTTTTAATTAAACAAAAGTAGTTCAGGCAAAAAGAAAATGTTGAGTCTCTAGAGCCCAAACATTAAATTCCAAAAGCTTCAAAATCCATGCAGACTAAAGATGTGAATATTAACCCCTCCCCTGTGGCCATAATGGAGGAAGTTGTCCCAGCTCGATGCTCGTCCTCCAGCTCTGTTCTACAGTCCGAAGGCATTTCTTCAGCATTCACAAACAGCACTGCCTGCCTCTTCCTAGAAACTGGCTTTTTATAGTTTTAGCACACTTGTTTACCTAAAGCCTAAAGTTTTTTTGTCTATAAAAGCTTAAAGCTTTTATATGTCTATGTCTAAAAGCCTGATGCTCTTTTTTTCTCCATACCCATCAGTTGTAACACCTTACCTGAGGTCCTGCGGGGTCGGCGCGATTTCCCAGGGAAAAGCAGAGGCACAAGTGATGATAGCACACAGACTCCAAAGTGGGACTGGATAGCAGAACTGGAATGAAACAGCCCCTCCACCCAGGTCCCCCAAAAGAAATGGGTTTCTATGTGCTGAACCTTCTTGTGGCAGAAGCAACCCGTCATGTAGTCTGTAATACCTGGTTGCGAATTGCTCTGCCTGCATGGAGGAGAGAGAGAGGTAAAAGCAATGAGCGTGTAACCTAGGCTCCAACCCTTGTCGTCCCCTCCTTTCCCTGGTTTCTTTCCCCTTCCATCACTGATCTTTACCTGGTGGTTTTGCAAGGGGCTTACAGCGTGGTTTGATAGGTAATTGATGAAAAGTTTTCTGGTTGCGTACAAGCGGGCCTGCCGCAATGTTACTGCCACTCTTCATTAGCTTTGCTATATCGACACCCTTCCATAAGAACACTGTTACTTCACACCAAGCATTTGTTAACAGACAAAGGGCCTCATTACACGGATGGCGGAGAACCATGGCGCTATTAGCGCCATGGTTCATGCTGGTAAAATACTGCCACCGCCTTGGCGGAAAGGGGAATTACCGCCCTATTCCAAGGTTGGCGGGGCGGTAATTCCCCCTTCCACCATTGCCCTTCCCCATTCCCATTTTTGCCCCATAGGGCATAATGGGAATGGGGAAGGCGCTAATTGCGGTACCGCAAATTGCGGTACCGTAATTAGCTCCCTGGGCCCCTTTGCGGGTTGGTTTTTAACGCCTGCAAAAAGCAGGCATTAAATCCCACAACCAGCAAAGGGACCTCGTAGTAAGGCGGTAAGGATTTACCGGTACCGGTATTTTACTGGTACCGGTAAATCCTTACCGCCATCCGTGTAATGAGGCCCAAAGTATTAGCGTAAATGTCGAATGCACTTCTGGCAGTCAACAGGTCTCCAGCAAAGTTTTACAGATAAGAAGGTAGTGCCCAAGTGTCCAAAGCACTCCAGCACACAACAGGTCTTTCAGATATTACAATGGATTCAACTTGCATGCACATGCTGCTCCATAGCACTTATCTGCTTTTTTTCTTCTTTCAGGTCCAGAAACTGTGCAGAGGGAAGGGGTTCATCCTGAAGCCAGACGGTAGTCCGACTAATGAAAAACATCCAGGAAAAAACAAGGGGGCAATGACGTAGGAAGAAAGCACGCCACCTAGACCGGGTTGCTAACAGGTAAGCATTACTCACTTGAACTGCGAACATCGAGCACGGATGTTATGGCGAATTCTCAAAATGTGCTAATTTCCCTTACCTTGTGAGACTCCCAGCAACTTTACTGGATTTCTAGGATTTGATTTTTTTACCTGGGAAGAGTGTGAGCCTTTTTTCCCACTCTTCCATGCATTTTGATGTGTGTTTTACTTTTATGTTCTTTGGTTATGGAGTTTTAAAACAACTCCATAGGCATCATCTTTTTCTGTGTGTCACACAGCATCTTCAGTGCAGTGACACAGGGATGTCTTTCATACTTCCCCAGGTTTAAATATCTTCTCTGGGACTGACTACTGTCTCCCAGAGCATGTAAAGTTAAATTGTCTTAACTAGTCTCTTTAAATGTACATACCCAGCACACACTATCTACCAATAGAATGCTGGAGGGGTTGCCTAGCTTCCCCTTAGTCAAAACATTAATGTAACAGTCAAATGTTACCTTTTCCTATTTTAAATGGCTGGTGGCAGTGGTTTAGATCAGCTACCGTGATTTTTCCCGACCGCTAACACCGGTAGCTAAAAATCGGGTCAGCCATGTTTTTCAATACGGCGCCCCAGACCTGTCTGTAAAAAAGACAGACTCTGGTCATCTTTTTTCGCCATTTCTTTTAAGAAAAGTCCTTCTTGTGTTTTTTTCTGCGCACCAAACCAGGTTTGCTCCCTTTGTTCGTTGGCCTTTGGCGGGCTTCAGTGCTGAAGCCCTTCTCTGGCGCCTGAGTGTCTTGGGTGGACAGGATGTGAGGGAGGTGCCCAAAACTCCCTGTGCTTAGTCTCCTAGGAGACCTGAATGCACTCTGGCGTGATTGGCCAGGTGACTGTCCGGAAAAGCAGGTCCCTGGGACGTGGAAAGCTATAGCTTTTCTTCACTAACAAGGTACTGTGCAAACGCGCCTCGGAAATCTTTTCACCCATTGCGAAAGTTGTTTGAAACTTTCTCAACTTTGAAGGCTTGTCCTTCCCTAAATATTCGTCAAACTTTTTGCCTAGCCAAATCTTCTAAGCTCTGTGGAAAAGACTTAACCGTTTACTACCAGAACTGTGCTATCCAATACAAAGGGCCTCATTACGACCCAGGCGTTAACCATGGCGCTAATAGCGCCATGGTTAACGCCGGTATTTTACCAACTGCGCCATGGTGGATGGCGGAATTACCGCCCCTTTCCAAGGTTGGCGGGGCGGTAATTCCCCATTCACCATGGGCTCTTCCCCATTCCCATTTTTTCCTCCATAGGGCTCAATGGAAATGGGGAAGGCGGTAATTACGGTACCGCAAATTGCGGTACCGTAATTACGACCAAGGTCGCTTTGCGGGTCCCGTACTTAACGGCTGGTAAAACCAGCCGTTCAGGTAGGGACCCGCAAAGGGATCTCGTAATTAGGCGTTAAGGGTTACCCCTTAACACCAGGGTCGTAATGAGGCCCAAAGACACTTAACCATTGACTTTGGCCCAGGCCTATGAGATGAATTGCTGGTTGTAGTTAATTGAAACCCTTTGCCCTGCCTATGAATGTATTTGGGCTGTCTATTCTTATAACCTTGTCTGTTTACCCCTTTTGAAAGTATCTGAAGTGCCATTTTGCTCCCACTTCAGGGGAGCTAAACTTGTTCATTTACGTACCGGTTGTATATTTGTGGTTTATTAGTGTGTGATATTGAGCTGCTCTTGCTAGTGTAATGTTTTCAAACTGACTGAGTAAATACATGTATATTCTTTTACCAAGAAACCTTGAGTAAGTGTTTGTTTGAATCACTGTATTAGTTGGTCCTTTGTGTAACTTGTTCTACTGCTCACTAAACTCTTGAGATAATCTGGCTGCTCAGCCACTGCTACCACATTACTGAGTAGTACAGGCTTGTACCAAAGGTGAAATTGTGCTTACACTTGTAGTCTTAATTGTGTGTAGTGTTCTCAAAGGGTGCTGCACATGATTCTGCCTAACAACGGATTGCAGAGTGGAATGGTCTTTTATAGGCTTTGTTTCCCAAGATGATGGGCGGCTCGGCATTCTGAAAAAAAGGGTAGTTTCATCTCTGTGCTCAGACCGCAGCATTCCAAGACAAACTAGCACACAGAGCCCCTTTGCCTCCAGGAGTGGTATGGCTTAATACATACACAATATGGCTTCCTTTGTGAGTAAGGAGTGTACTGTGCCTCCCCTTCCTGGTGTTTTATGTTGGCTGGGGGTTAGTGTTACGGAGAACCTGTCCCTCTTTTGCTGCTCAATCCTGACATCAGTCAACAATCTCCTTCATAGGAGCCCTAGCCCAGAAGCCTGGTAGTCCATTGTAGTCTTTCAGGACTTAATTATTGTTATCAGAACATTGGATACTATTAACGAAAACAAAAAGAACTATTGAACTATTGGAACACATCCCAGACCATTGGGTTGCTGCCCAGAAGCTAGACTAGCCATAGTGTACTGGTTGTTCCAAAACTACTGATTAGCCTGGCACGAAACCCAGACTTCCACAGTAAACAGTACCGCCTAAACAGGGAGACCATCACCAAACTGCTGGCCACAATCCAGGAGGACATTGGGAGCAGTATCAACATCCGCACAGCTGTGCCCCCACTGGTCAAGCTGGTTCCATGGTCCTACACTACAGCACACTGCTGGGATACATGGAGAGGCACAGAGGACAACGGACATGGATATTGGGTGAGTACAATCAGCTCCACATATGCACAGTGAAGCACCTGACAAAAGATTGGGGGGGGGGGGGAGTTAACACTGACGCATGGCATGGCAAGTGAATGCACTAGCAGCACCCAACAAGCACCCACACCAACAACAGGGGATAGCAAAGGGCGCATTCACATGTTGGACACACGTGGACACACACGCTGACGTACACATACTGCAGCAATTAAAACACACATGACCCCATGTACCACAACCACACTACAGCACCCAATAGCAGGCTAGCCAGTGCCACAGCCATGTGCCCATATGCATCCACCTGGGTATGTTGACACGCTGCCCCTAGAATAGTAGGGTAGGACACAAACCAACCCAGCATGTCCCATGCATGAGAGCAGCACACAGCCACCAGGGACACACCACTGAACAACCTCCACAATGACACAGGGTGCATGTGCAGGCAAAGGAATGCATGACACCATTGATAAAGGCTGTACAGACATCACACATACACATGGCATGGGTGGTATGAACACATGCATGCACATGATGACCATTGCCCCAATACTGCGTGAGGCTTCCCCCAAGTATGACATTGTGACTATTGTCAGTGAATCACCTCTTTCAGGTGACTGCAGATGTCCCCAGCTGGTGTGACTGATGCCCCCTGTGCATGACCCACGCACACCATACGAGACCGCCTACAACCATGCCCACAGCCGGACCATGTGTGCATTGAGCGCACCTTCAGACTCCTCAAGGCACGGCGGAGCCCTAATGTACGCCCCGGACAAGGTTGGAAAAACTGCTAGTTTGCGCAATGCTGCATAACATTTGACTGAGGAGGAATGTGCCACTACCCCAGACGCGGACATGCCACACCCAGAGGAAGATTCAGATGAACTGCATGAGGCAGGAGGCAGGAGCCAGACCAGCCACTCAAAGGGAAGACGAGAGGGATGGCAGACTTGCACGGCAGGCACTAATAGACAATTTCTTCTAGAGCACTACCCTGACTCAAGCCACTTCCAACACTGTGAATACATTGCACATGAACACAATCAGGAATGTCCTGTTGGGTATTTTTGTGGAGATTTGGGGCCTGACGGTATTTTCTTACCGCCGAAAAATAATTTAGCAACATTCACTCCTTGTATTCAGATTGGGCCATGTACAACAATAATACAGTGAACATGCATTATTTCAGCACACAGACATGCGTGGTTGGTATGCGTGGTTGGTGGTATTTTGGTGAGCATAATTCCCTTGTTTTATTTGTGGCCCAAATATGTTTAGATGTTTTGTGTAATCACTAGAGAGACCTCAGGCTTGCATTTCAGGAACACCACATTTACATTTTTAGTTTGCCACCATGGGCAATTTCTCTCTGTCTTATCTATGGCAGCGAGCTATCATGTGGTATTTTCACTATCTTCTAAACGGTAGTGAACTATGTCCAGGGCCTCCCTTTTTGCCGACTCATAGACCTCCGGCAGACTACAACACACACAGTTAGTTATAATTGCTCATACTGAATTACATTGTGCACACGGCTGCAGCCAAATCTTACGTTTAGCTACCTTGAAAATGACAATTGCACTGTCTAAACATCTCCCCACATCATCAGCACTGTATTGGTAAATATAAAACACACCACCCGTCTGCTTTCAAATATTTTTGTGTATTATAAAAGTTGCATTTAAACACGATCTCACTCTTTACAGAAATAAATGAAATAGCACAGTAACAGCATTATCTGTGATACACTGAAAAGAGAGTGGCGGATACAAGAACTCAATTTGCAACATTAAACACGTGAGTAAAGCACAGGAATCTCCTTTCCTACACTGACTGAATATTCTCGTACACACTCAGCCCCCACACCTCAGCGAGATAATTACCAGGCTTATTCAGCATGTACCTTCTTTGGCTTTTCGCCTTCTGGAGGGGTTCACCCAGCAAGGACAAGCATCTGCCATCACTCGAACTGGGACTTGTTGACTGGAAAAGCCAGTCTCTGCAACCAAGTTGAATCTGCTTTAGGAATCAGGCCTCCCCAGCTGTCAACCCCGTCCTTCTTCGAGCTGTGTCAAGATGTCTCTGCCTTTCTTCCCCAGATTCTGCAGCAAAGCACTAGTCACACCCTCCTACATGATGCTTGATGTGACGTGCTCCAATCAGAATCAATCATATTCTATCCTCCTCCTTTTAACAATGGTTCTTCTTGTACAGTTGCAACTGTAACAAGCTGATTCCCTGCTTATTCAAAGTCTTTGCTTCCTGAAGTTACTGTGGACAGAGCACAGGAAGGCAAAGAAAAAAAAAAACTTGAATGTGTGTTTAAAACTGATTTTCATAGTCTGCCTCTTTTTGCAGTGAAGACACATTCTTTTATTAATGAGTTATAATTATTAGTCTTGTTAGTGATATTAGTTTGTTAATTACCAAATGTGTCTCCTGCAACATGGGCATTTCAGGTGAGAAATGGTGTGCCTTTTGAAGGTACAGATGTGTGCTTTTAACTGTGAAAAATGTATTTGCATTTTATATGTAAAAATCGTCTTTGACTGAATAACCTGCCCTTACTTATATGTCCATGTTACACTGGCAACACATAGCTTGAAACAACTGCATCATAGCAATGCACCACCCATGCAGTGGCGCTGCACTTCAAAAAAAGAAAAAAAAAACATGCTATACATTGATCCTGTGGAGTGGTGCTGTACTCTGTGCTCCCAAACCACGCTAAACACTCCTACAGTCCTCTCATTTATGAAGTTGAACAGTTTTAATGATTTTTTGTGCACTAAATATCCCACCTCCCACCACCAACTCCCCAGCACTCAATCACTCTTTCCCCCCTCCCACCACCAACTCCATGGCATGGCCACTCGGGCAATTGGTGTCACGTCATTGACTATGTCCGTGGCCTCTGTCACGACTCACTGTTGCCCCAAAACGACACTAGGGGTCATGACATGACATGAGGAATATGGCCAGGGTATAAGTTCCTTCAAGAATGGGAAAGGGCCCACCTGGATCCAGTCCTGGTGCCTTTGGTGCCAGGCTCATAGGAAATACTCAGGTATTTCAGCACTACACTACAGTGATCCAACATGGCTGGTAGAGAGCTGAAGAAACACCTGCATGTGTTCCATTGTTCAGGGTGTGGCTGCATCCTTGGGCGGGGCCGTCTGTATAAGCCACACCCTTCCAGCAATCCGTGCTTCGCGTTCTTCTGCTTCCAAGCAGCAGCACGCGCTCACCGATGCTCTCCATCCAAGACCTATCTGCTCCGGGCCAGCTTTCCTGCAATGCCCACTGCTACGACCGATATCCCTTCATCTACCTGGACCAGCTTACCTTGATCAGGAACGCCCGCTGCTACGACCACAACATCTTTAGAACCCGGATCAGCTTACCTGTGTCAGCAACGCCCGATACAGCGGCCGCTCCATCTTGCACACGCTTACCTGAGCCAGTTCACACTGGGAAGGCGCACCGCATCCTCGCTCAGCTGCGGTCCGATCCGGAACATGACTCTGCATCTGGTGCCTGAATGACAAAATGACAAAAGAACAAGGTTAGTTGACATGGAAACTACTCGCTAATGCTCGTAACGAAAAGACATACTTACCACATATTGGATTCACACGTGTTGGTACCGCAACAACAGTTGTCGCACATGCTGGTACCGCCTCAACAGTTGGCACACGTGTTGGTACAGCAGCAACAGCTGTCAAAGGAAAAGGAGAAAGACATTAGTGAAATGAAGACTGGCAGAGAAAATACTCTTAAAACACAACACGTGAAAGCAACGTGGAAGGAACAAAGACAATATAATAAAGACTTATAAGAACAATAACTAATAACTGAGAGGAGTCGCAGTGCATGAAGATCCAGTGAAGTAACTGGACAAACAGCGCCCCTGCTGAGTTAAGCAGGATGGAGAGCTTGCCAATACTATAAAGAAGGTAAGAAGTATCCCGAGCAACGGAATCACCTACGAGGGCACAAGGGAGGCGGGTGCAAGGTTACAACAGTGGCTTGAACTTACCAGGAACCCTCTCATTGCAGGTATACCTTCCTCTGTTAGGGGAACCATAGTAGCCGTAAATCCCAGACACCTCAACAGAAGTAGCCCTCCTGATGTACCAGCGCACCCGCGGAAACAAGGTGAGCGTAACACTCTACCCCCGGGTAATCTGGAGCAAAGGTGGCACAGGGACTGATGCCTCAGTGTGCTCTGCTTCGAGTCCCCTTTTGGGGTAGTGGAACTTGAAGGGATCAAGCTAGGCCCGGGAGATGTTGGCGCACCAACTCATTGCTTAGGCGGATGGCCTATGGAAGTGCTGATACGGCTTACGTCAGCTCCCTGACCCTCTGGCCAAATGCCGTGAGTGTGGCCATACTGGCAGTTAGCACTTTCCAGTTCCTTGCGTTGTCCCGCGCAATCCTGCATGTGTCCCCGTGGATACTGTTATGTATGGCCTGCAGGTGTCCTGAGTGAGTATGCTCAATGACCTCCATCTCCCTCTGTTTCTGCTTCATGTCCCCCAACCTCTGCAGCAACATGCTGAGTGTAGGTGAAGGCTGTGCTAGAGATGGGGTGCGCTCTGGGCGTGGGCAGTTGCCAGGGGAGCCATATGATGGTGTGTCAGTGTCTGGCTTGGGTGTATGCATGCACCGATTGTGTGGTGGGCTCTCAGGAGTCTGTCCACGCTGTTGCCGGCATGGTGGGCTCTTATGCGGTCTGTCCACGCTGTTGCCTGCGGGGTGAGCTCTCGGGTGTAGTGAGAGGCGGCCGCCAGAGACTGCAGCCAGGGTTTGGTGGCACTTTACATGTGTTGTGACCAGGATGCTGTCTCCCTGTGTTTCCACGGTTATTCCGGTAGGTTACGTGGCCTCGGTGGTGGAGCCCATAGCTGCAGGATTGGGTGCAGCTGGGTTTACTGTTCTACTGGTGGACTGTGGGTGGGAGGTGGGCCGGGTGCTGCTGTGATTCATTGTGTCATGGCGGGACATGCACCTTTGCGTGGCCTGTCTGCCTCTTTGTGGGGTGGTGGTGGTGGTAGTATTGGCGGTTCCCGAGTGCCGAGACGTCCCACTCCCAGATGGGCCTGCCAACTCATCATCCTAAAATGCCTCTGGCATTGCTTGAGTGCCTGTCGGGAACATAGGAGATGTCGTCAGATTTCATTCCCCACGTGTTTTGGCATGCAAGACATTTATATATCTCTGAAAGACACAGGGGACCATCCACTCTGGGCTAGGGTATTAGTATTACTAATTAGCTCAGAAAAGAAGTCCAGAGGATACTATTTTTTAAACTAGGTATCAAAAGGAGTTTAATCTACCTGATACATTATATCAAAATATGAATTAATCATGATTTAATCCGCACTACAGGCATTGTTTACATAGCAGGAAAATTAAGAATATGCCCTTCAATACAATTCATCCAAATGGCAATCAATCATATACTCATTCGTCCACACACAACCGTCATACATTCATAGACAAATACCAAACAAGAATATATATATATGATAAAACCTGTAATAAGTCATGGCTAGTAGTTTTTTGTTTTTGAATTTTTAAAGTGCAATTAATGTAGATGACCACTGTAATTGAAAAAGTGATCTGATCTTAGGGTGGGTCAGGTAGATGTCCAACACGACCGCATCCCCGATTTCTCTTGGACATTTATTACATGGTGCTGAGTAGTACCCCAGACAATTGGGCTGGTGGGCATGGTTGGTCAGGGGTGTTCACAATGATTGGGACGGATGCGGATATGGGTGTTTGTCACATGGGCAATTGGCTGTTGGCCTTTGTGTGGGAATGGCAAGGGGGTCTGTGCTGGGCAGCTGTTGTCTGGCATGCATGCTTCTGGTCTACATTCACTCAGGCCCCCTTCACAGGTGCCACTGGAATTGGGAGTCAGGGGGTTGGCTTGCTCAGGGGGTATGTACTGCATGGCACTTTGATGGGTCCCTTCGCTCCCCTCCCCACTTCTCAGACTTTCATGGCTGTTGTGGTAGTTGGTGGATGTGGTACCCACTCACTGCACAAAAAATGGGGCAAGTACCAACTGTGATGTTATTTAGTGAAAAACCAAAACAAAGTCTGTTATCCAAAACCAGGCAACAACCTTTTTTTTGGAAAAACGACTGTGGTCGAGGGCAGGGTTATTTTTCAAGAGAATTAACAACAGCTGCATATTTCACCGCCAGCAATAAACAAGGCTGTGGAGGAGGACAGAAAAAGATAGAGTTGAATTCTGAATATCCCTTTTTCCTATACTAATCTGTCCCTATGTAGCACTGGTGTATCGTCTACAAACAGGGGACAGAATAAGAAGAAAAACGATTTACTTGTAGTTGTTTGTAAAGCATTCAGCCTTGTTTTAATAATGCTCTTCAACCACTCTCTTCCACAATGTGTCTGTATTGGAAGAGACAAATAGCCAAGTAAGAAAGTAAAAAGTCGGTGCTTCAGTGGTTGAGTATACAAACATCCACTGGGTTATACATAACTTTAATGACCCAGGGATTGTGGGTAGACCCCGTGCACCAAAGTTTAAAAGAAAGAAAGTGAAAACTTGGAAACTGTGTTATAAACCAACATAAAGACAAAACATACTCCACTATCCGTTTTTCCTGGGTCTTGTTGTTACTGCAACTAGTGGGGTAAAGTAAAAAATTGCTCATAGATTGAAAATTAGATTGGTATCTCTAAATTGTAGCAATTACTGTCTACCGGTTTCAGCGGCAACGTGTTTGTTGTGGCCGCTTTCTTCAGGACAGTCTTTCGGTGTTTTCAACAGAAGGTAGATCTAGTAAATCACCCATTGAAATACTAATAGTCGAATCTGTCTGATGGAGTAAATTATATGCAGATAATTAGGATAGATTTCCAACAGGGTGGTATTTATTTGTCCCACATACCATGTTAACGTTAATCTCCATGGAAGTTATTCCACTTCCGGGTCACGTGATCACACTCACAACCACATATGGATAATGACCGAAATTTCCAAAGAAAATTAACTCATTCTTTAATCACCTTGGGTTCGCATTTCAAAGAACAATCTAAATACGAGCTGTAAGCTTACCATCCTGAAAAGCGAGGTGTTGAATTTTCGGGTTACACGTACGCACGTCATTCACAAATGCATTAGATAGCGATCACATGACCCGCTATCCATTTCCAAAGAGTTCTGCATACGGACAACTCGCATCGAGATAGCGAGCTCGGGCGTGTGAGGCCAGAACCGACGTACAAATAAACAGCCGGGTAAGCACAAGATTTTAGATGCTGTACCCATAAATGCAGTGCGACACGCACTAAATATGTCGGGGAATCGGTTCGAACCACCCCAGGGTCCCGTGTGATTGCCAAATACCAGGACTCTCTATATCCCAACATCACGGCACTAACAGATTTTTCTTCTCTTCCCCCTCCCTTAGGTTCACTTTCTTTACTAATCAACTAGGATCGGGAAACTTGACCTGTATTTCGGGGACATTCATTGTCAGAAGATTTTTAGCGCACATCTGAGTGTTGGGAGTCCTCGTGTTTCGCTCTTACAGCTTTTTGCATTTTTCTAGTTTTTTTGCTAGGAAAATCCTATTTTTGTTGAATCGAGCCTGATATTTATTTTTCCGACGAGGAGGACAAGGGTTCCATCCATACCATCCCGTAAGACGTTGGGGATGACGACTGGAATGTTGAGGAGGTAGTCCACCCCGGAGAGGCCGACGACGATGGCAGGGGCGACGACATAGGCGCTGGGCCCAGCTACCCTACCCCCCAGGCACCTCCCAGAGATCTGTTGCAGGACATTCTCTCGACCCTTCACACACTGGTATCGGAGATACAGACAAGGATGCTGACGGCACCTCCACCGGCAATGACCCTGTTGTCATTGGGGCCACATCCGCCGAAGAAAAGGAAGAGGCATCCTAGCCTACGCTCCAGCCACCAGTGCCCCCCCACCCTAGAGATACAGGGACAGACACAGCGACAACATACACCGACTACAAAAGCAAAAACAAAAAATGCTCACTGGGACTCCCACTGAGCTTTGGAGACGCCCTTAGTGTAGTCAATACTACTGCAATGTTAGAAGAACATTGTTTTAAATTCTCAAAATTTTTTGAGAGTTCAGCCGGTGAAGGCTGTAAAATATTTCCGTATTTCTTGATTTTTTATGCAGTTGTGCTGGAACACAATGGGCCTCATTACGCGGTAGGCGGTAAGGGATACCGGCACCGGTAAGGGCACCGGTGTCAGTAATCCCTTACCGCCCTATTCTGAGGTCCCTTAGCTGGTGCCTTCCTTAATGCCTGGTTTTACCAGGCGTTAAGTAAGGGACCCGCTAAGGGACTTCAGAGCTAATAACGGTACTGCAAATTGCGGTACGGTTATTAGCTCAATCCCCATTCCCATTGAGCCCTATGGGGGATCGAATGGGAAATGGTTCCTGGAATGGGGACTTTCCGGGTCCTCTAAGGTTGGAATGACCCGGTAAGTCCCTATTTCGGGAACCCGGACTCGGACCCGGAATGCGGTAAGGGGGTAGCCATGGCGCTAATAGAACCATGGCTACCACCTACCGTGTAATGAAGCCCAATAGCTTCATTCTTTAAGGTGGCAGAAGCACAAGCCGATGCATTTCGGACATTTTCGGACATTCAGTCCATCCTCAGGGCAAGCTCTAAAACATATCAACAGACATAATGTTATTGTGACTCCTAATGTACATCCAAAAACAAAAATCCAACAATTCCGTATTTCAACCAGTCATTAACAATATGCATACCTGCTTAACTAGAGTCTGGATCTACTGACTTCCTCAGCCTCATATGAATAACCATCAAATGCCAAATCATATTGCGTTAATTTAACCGACAACAACAGCGGCATCTCTCCGCCTCCAAGGGCTTCACCCCCAGACAAAGTGGGCTTTTTCCACTCCATGGTCACCCGCGCATTGGAACTCTTCCAGCTCACGCCAGATGAGACGAAGGAGGGCTTCCTTTATCAATTCCTTTATCCTGTGGTTAGTTCAATAATCACTTCAACACACTTTCTTGAGGCTCTTACTCACGTTCCACCTTTGTATGGCCTCTCTTTGCTAGTGTCTGTTTTGCACCCACTTTGTTTTCACACAGCTCTCCTGCCATCATGGAGCCCCTTCAATGATATCTATTTCTCTTGCACTTCAGTTGTGCACAGCTCCCTTGCCCTTGGAGTGCTTCTTTCACTTCAGACTTTCAAATGTGTATAACTTTATACGGGACCACTCTGACATTGTATCCTTCAATAATCTCTTTAGCATTGTTTTCTTGTTAATGGTATTCCTTTAGCATTGTTCTATCATTAAACCGATACCGGATCGTTTCGACAACGAGTGTTCTTTCGCTTGAGACCACTCCGATACAATGTATGCAGTCTTTCTCTCTTGCTACTGGGTTTCTCGCATTTAGAAACTCTCTGGTCATGGATTCAGCTTTCCTTGTTAACGGTTCTCGCGTCTGAGGCCACATGCCCCTCAGACCCACCTCAACTTCATGCTCTACCCAGGGGAACAAGCATCTTTCTGGCCACACAAGCTAAGGGATCAGCACGCCCCTCTGCTCCTTTCTGTAGACTCCTGTGGCTCCCTGGAGACACGGTTCCCTCGCCACACTTTCCTCTGCCTCAACTTGCAGCCATGTAGGGTCTCAGCATCCTGTTCTCCTTGGCCTGGTTCTAGGCATCCCTGGCTCAGCTGCACTTCCAATACGCCATGCAGATCGCTCAACTTCTCTTCTGCCTTTGGGAGTTTTATACTCGGGGGTTTTAATGGACTGCAGGTGTGCCTGCTTAGTTTCAATATCCTGACCTTAGCTGTCCCTATTAATGTATTGTTTTTGTTTTTAATTACATGTTATTAGTTGGTTACAAACTGTTAAAATTAGATTTACCATTTTGCATGAAATTTCCTCGATCCCATTTAACTCAGACATATTTCCTTATTGCATTCCCGCCTTTCTACTGACCGCTTCATTTCTTTTATTAATTGATCATGGTGCTCACTAGGCGCTTGGTACAAGGTTAGTGCAATTGATAACTTGGCGTCTGATCCATTGCAACATAGTTCCCACCATTCTGCTCCATTTAGTGACAGTTTTTTTTAATGATGCGACCCGGGTGTCTCGTTCTCAGTGATCCTAGGGCGGTGCAGAGCAATGTTATGTGTTTTGGTGATTCCTCTCCCTTGTTGCAAAATCTGCATTCACTGTACTTGAAGGGATTGCATTTTCCTATTTCCAGGATCTAATTTGTTGGTAGTAGATCAAAGTGAAATTTTATGTATAACATTCAATGATGTTTATTTGGCTACTTCTCCAAATATTTCGGTAATGTATTCATTGCTTTTTCTTCATTGCATATGTGTTGTTCCAGTTTGTGTTTGGATCTTTGATCTGAAGTGGCTGCCCAATCTTTGAGCCATTGTTTCTTCTTTACTATTGTGTTGTGAAAGGATGGTGAATGTCGGGATTATGTCAGCTACCACTATTTCTCTATATAAAGAGAGCATGTTCCATGTCACTCTGGCGTTGATTGAAATCAGCCCCAGTTCGTATCTTATACTGATTTTCCGAACCCCTCTTGGTAGGCGCAGGATTGCTCTACAAAAGGTTTACTCCTGAGAGTCCCATACTGTCCAATCGCATCCCACGGCACAGTCTGCTCCATGAATTGGAGCAATCACCACCTTTTGTTTGTAAATCTTGTGAGAGCTCTCAGTGAACATTTACAATATTTTTTGTAAATGATCTTTCCTTGAGCTGATAATTGTTTATTTTTTGCTTTGATGCTTTCGACCCAGGGTGCATCATTGATACTGGAGTTTATTTTCATTCCTAAGTATCTTGTTGATTGAACACTCCTCAGTATTTCTTTTCCCAAACACCATTGAAACCTGTTCTTGCAGTTTCTGGTCTTTCCCTTTAGGTTTTGTAATATTAGGATTTCTAATTTTGCATCGTTGATGTTCAGGCCATTGGTATCCATGTATTTTTCAAGCAGGTATAATTTGCGTTGTAAACTGGCCGGCGTCACGTCTAGCAGCACAAGATCATCTGCATACATTATCCATCCCAGATGTTCACCGTTGATTTTTGGTGGGAATGCATTTGTGCTTTCTAGGGTTTCACTGATGTTGGCTATAAAGACGTTAAATAACAAGGATGATAGTGGACATCCTTGTTTAACCCCTCTCTATGTTTTCATCAGCGCTGATGGTGTGCCATCTTGATCAAGCCGTATTTTGATTTCAGTTTTGGAGTGGAGTTCTTTAATTGCCATGGTAAGACCTATTGGTCACTTGCATTTGATTAACTTTAACCATAGAAGTTCCCCATCAACACTGTTGAAAGCATGTGCTAGATCTATAAATGCTAGATATGTGTGTGTTCCTTGACAGAATGCTCTCATCTTTAACAGGTTGATTAAGAGCAAGTTTAGTCCACATCCCACTCCTTTTACGAATCCTGTTTGTCGTGGGTCGTACATTTTCATGGACTTGATCCAGGTTGTCCTTTTTGACTGAATCTGTGATGCAAAATGTTTGCCCACGGCATCAAGAAGTGCAATTGGGTGATAGTTCTTGGGGTCAGATCTTATGCCTTTTGTAAATATCGGACCCACAATAGCAGTTCTCCACAATATCGGAATTTCTTTCTCTGCTGTTATTCGAATAAAGAGTGACATGCAGAACTCAGCCCACACATCAGGGTTGGTCTTCAGCATTTGATTGGTGATGCCATCAGGGTGGGGGCTCTCGAATAATTCGCTGTAATGGCTCACCCACAGCTTCTCACACACCATGTTGCTCAAAATGACTTGTTGTAGGCGCTTGTGTCATTTATCAATTTCCAGAAATCTCTTGAGTTTTTATTACTCAACACTCTCTATAACTTCCGTATCCCATTGTTCTATGATGGTTTTGTACTTTTGTTTGTGTTTTTTCTTTGTCAAGTTTTTGTCTACGTTTTGAGTCCCTTCGATTGCTTTGAATTTTTTTCTCGCAATTCCCCTTTCCTTGTTGCTATTTCTTGGTCAAATACATGTTTTTTTTTATTCACTCCTTGTTGTGTTTCCACATATTGGGCTAACAGAGCGCTATAATAAACTATAGAACTCTTACCATTGCTTTAACAAGTTTTGAGCTTCTCCGTGATTTTGCTGATCTTGCTGGCATTTAGCTGAAGTCTATTTCTGCCAGGCGCCACTATTACAGAGGGATTCCACTGTTTTTTTGCATTTGGTCTGCTAAGCAATGGTACGTCAATTCTACCAATTGCTCTGATGCATCAGTGTTACGTGCAATGAGGAAACTCTTTTCTCCAATCTTTCTGAAACACAGTAGTAGGCTAGGATAGCTTCCTTATTGCTGCTTTTCCACGTGGGACGAGGTGGCTTGTCATCTAGTACTTTACCATTGATTGCAGAAATGCCTCTTGCGTCCAGTTCTTCAATCCATATGATGGTCGAACTGTTTTTGCTTATGTTTCTGGTGTTTTTGTTTTCTGCTGTAAAATTCTTTGTCAAGCCCCACAGAATTATGTAAACATTTGTTCCAAAGATAGATGATAATTAGCTAGCAGCTTTTGCCTTGCCAAGTTTTTGGTGGTCAAGTTCTTGTGCCTTATGTTATCCTCCCAAGTCGCATCACAGTAAGCACTGTTGTTGGTTGACAGATGAGGTTTCTGAGATGGATCTTGACCTTGATTCAAGGCGCTTGTGTCACATGATCGTATGGCTCTAGGCACCTTATCATTAGTTTTCAGCTCATATGGTCCATTTGGCATCAGTGAGGTTTTTTCAGAATTCTGAGCTGCTATTTTCGCCCTCTTTTCTTCTAATGTATAGAAGTTGGGGGATCTTTGTTTTTGTTCTTTAGCATGGTTATTGAACTTTACGTGACGCTTTCGTTCAACATGTTGTTTTCGAACCAACGTGATTTTAGAGCGTTCCACTTTTGTCACAATTGATATATCAATCTCTGTAAGTTCGTCTATTTCTAAGTTAACATCATGTGCAATTTTTAAAGAGTCAGTTTGGGTTTCAAGGTTTGTCTCTTCGCATTACGTATCATGAGTTGTTAGATTTATCAGCTTGGAGCTGTTGTCCAATGTTGAGTTTAGCGGGAAATGCATTGACTCGCCTTTTTATTGGTTCATTTGTTCTTGAAGGTTTTTGTGTAAGTTCCTTAATATTGTGTGCTTCTAGGGCCCTTTACTAGCTTCTCTTTCTGCACAGAAAGATTTGATGTTATGAAAGAAATTTCGGGAATTGTTGGATTTCAGCATTTTCCCTTTTGGTTGGCATTTAGATTTCTTGACTTCAACAGTTTTAACCTCTCTATGCACTGATTTCTTGCTTTGCCAGGCTGAAATAGTGAGTAGTTGTTTTTCCCCTGTGCAGATGTCAGCTCAGGGCTTGCCTCAGGGGTACTTGGATTTTTTGCTTTGTGTTTGGGCATTTTGCCGTTCATTGGATCCCAGCGTCTCTTTCGCAGTTGTGCCAATAAAAAGGAGGGTGTCGTGGCTCAATGAAGAGAGTCAGCCCAGAAATCTAAATCCCCTAAAATACACAGATTGTTATGTGAAAGAGCCAGAGCTGATAAGTTTGAAAAACGCCTTTTCAAAGTTCGTCCATCTAAACGAAGGTGGGCGATTATACAATCAAAACATGAAGTCTAAAAGAGGAAGTACCCGAAATTCTCACAAACATAGATTCCATTTCTATATCCTGAGGTCAAGGTAAAATCGATCAAATTAGGACGTTATTTAAAATTAAAGTGACTCCATCACCAGGATGGTTGGCGTTGCGATCAATGTGTAAATAGAGTAGCCCTCAGGTAAAATATGGACCATATTAGGGCCAGATGCGGCAGTAAACCATGTTTCTGTTACACACATCAAATCAGGCGCATAGTCTTGCAGAAATGTATATTATATGTATGCATATGTTATATGTCTCACCCTAAGTTACTAGGGGAATCCAGACGTGGGCCCCTTGCTCACTATTCTTAGAGAGGCACAGCTCCTCCCTACTGATGAGGTCCAACCAGACCGAAACACGTGTCTGGGGATGCTGTTGGTACTCTTGTTCAGAGGAGAATTGCCTAGCATTTCGGTGCTGGACTGCCCCAGGGCAGGACAAAGACTGATATGTTTGGGATATTTCTTCTCTGTGAAAGATAGTGAGCTAAAGACTCTGGGTAAGTCTCCCGTAACCAGGACTAATGTCTGGCAGAGCGACTCCCAGGACCCCCCTTGTCAATTTGCATATTCAAGTAACTTTGGGTCCCACCCTAAGTTACTAGGGGAATCCAGACGTGGACCCCTTGCTCACTATTCTTAGAGAGGCACAGCTCCTCCCTACTGATGAGGTCCAACCAGACCTAAACACGTGTCTGGGGATGCTGTTGGTACTCCAGTTCAGAGGAGAATTGCCTAGCATTTCGGTGCTGGACTGCCCCAGGGCAGGACAAAGACTGATATGTTTGGGATATTTCTTCTCTGTGAAAGATAGTGAGCTAAAGACTCTGGGTAAGTCTCTCGTAACCAGGACTAATGTCTGGCAGAGAGACTCCAAGGACCCCCCTTGTCAATTTGCATATGTTATATACACCATAACATGTCCATGCATCCTAAGATACATAAGGATGACACAGAGATCAGTTAAGTAAAGAATCGTCTATGCCAAAACTTGTATCAGAACAAAGAAACTCTCAGCACCACTGGTAGAACATTATGTAGAAAAAAGGACAAAAAGACCTGTTAAAATTGACTTTTCTGGAAAAGATCCAGATACTAAAGAGGGACAGTAACTTTGGAGCCCTTCTTCTTTAGAAGGAGCAGAAGTGGATTTTTAGACTGTATACTGACAGGCAGGGTCTAAATGAAGTAATTCAGTGGCATGACTTGGCGATCCCACCCACTTAGAACATACCTATCCGAGACTAGGACATTACATCTGGACTTTATCCTATGTTTTCATGATTTCTATCCAGGAACCAGGTGTTTACGACATAGCCCCCTATAATCTATCATGAATTTGATAAGTTCAAACAAATAACCTTTGTGGAAGCTTTTCTAGCACCTTTGAGAGACACGTAAGTGTTACGCAATATGGCCGTGTGACATCCGCCACGTGATCCGTACATCAACCAGAGAACAACAGACTATAAAAAACACAGGAGAGAGCATCTTCCTAACTCCGGACATGCAAGGAGATGCACACAGTAGGAAGACCGCAATGATGTACTGATGATGTTATTTCGGTTGCATTTAATGAACTGTTGAGCAAAGAGATATAGCAAAGCCTTTAACTATCTGCTCTACACCTGACATAACCGCAGTAATAAACGTACTTGTGGTTCTTTACTTTTTTTAAATACAGAAATGAGTTTGGGATATTGCAGGTAATCCCCCCCACCACCTGTAATTGATAGTCTTGGACACACAAGACATCCACAACATACCGGTGACATATTCCCGTGGTGATGCAAGTATGCATTTTTGAATAAACCTAGTTCTGTATTTCCTGAATTTTATTTATTGTGCATTTATTAAGCGCTTATACAGCAAGTCAATTCTGTTTCAAAGCACACACAGAGCAACAGGGAGGAAACATGGGATTGAAAACAATAAGCACAGTGGAGGATAAAGACAAACTTGCAATGCCCTGTGAGTTTTCAAAACGTGCACGTGCAGCGAGAAGCAGGGAAATGGGAGTGGGGGTAGGTGCTGGAATGTCCATGCTTGTTGGTGAGCAGTAGTTGAAGTGCATGGTGAGGTAAGTGCTATTCGGCCTGGAGCTGCATTGGGTAGATGAGTGCAAGCCTACAGGATGAAGGCCGGTGGGTTCAGAGGCAAGTGCTACGAGGTAGACAGAGACTGGGGCGATTGGGTGTGGAAGGCCAGGACCACGAAGGACACATAAGGGCCCTGGTCACCAATCACAGCGACTGCAAGATTAACAGAAAAGGGAAGGAGGAAGTGAAGAGGAATGTCTTGAGGATTTTCTGGAATTTGAGGAAGTGCTGTTCAAGACGAAGGGGAGGGGGGAGGCTGTTCCATAAGAGCGATACAGCTGAAGAAAGAGATTGGCCTCTGGCCCTCTGTTTAGTGAAAGGTTTTACACACAGAGAGTTAGTGCCAGAGGAACGTAGAGGTCTAGAGGGAGAGTATTTAGTAAGAGAAAGTTGCAGATGGCGTGTTACCCGACCCCAGACATCCTTGTGGATGATGCAGAGGGATTTCAATTTAATCAGTTCAACAACCGGGAGTCAGTGAAGAGATTTTAGGGCAGGAAAGATGCGGTCCCTGGGCTTAAGGCCAAGGATAAGTCTTGCTACCCTATTCTGGATTAGCTGGAGGAGACGAAGGTAGATTTATGAGAAGGCCCAGAAAGCACTGATGACAATCAGGCATGTAAGAAATGGGCCCTCATTAGGACCCAGGCGTTAAGGGGTTTACGGTGCCATAAACGGCGCCGACCCTTAACGCCTGATTCCAAGGTCCCTTTGCGGGATGGTGATTTTAACGCCTGATTTTTGCAGGCGTTAAAACCCATGCCGCAAAGGGACCTTGGTGCTAATTACGCCACCGTAATTTACGGTGGCGTAATTAGCGCCTTTCCCCATTCCCATTATGCCCTATGGGGCAAAAATGGGAATGGGGAAGGGTAAAATGGGAAATGGGGATTTACCGCCCCACTCACCTTGGAATGGGGCAGTAAATCCACCATCCACCATGGTGTAAACATAGTTTACACCATGGTGGTAAGGGTACGACCCAGGCGGTAACTTACCGCCTGGGAAGTAATGAGGGCCATGGTGTGGTTTTCTATTTATGTCCCCTCTACAGGTCTGAAGAAAATGTCAATTCCTATACCTTGAGAGCTTTTTGCTAATAAGACCCAAGAATGAAGACAGTAATTATACGGTCCTGACGAAGGTGACCTGAATAAGGAATAGTCACTGAAACCGGTCGACCACAGATCCTAAAGATATTCTTTACATTTTGAGATACCTGGTAGAATAAGAATATATGCGAGAATAGAGCATTTAGTGCTTCGCTTTGTTTGAAATTTAGTTACACACACTTGGGAGAGTTGAATAAACAGAACAAATCCCTACTCTAATGTAGCATTTTAACTTGCAGTTTTCTTTGCTATATCCACTGCCCTGTCATCTTAATCTAACAGGGTTTCACTCCGTTGTATGGGTTGAGAGAGGGGTAGGTACCGACTCCTTCCTTTCTGGAAGGCGTTGTTTTTAATTCAGTAAAACTGTAAAAGGGATCCCAAGATCCTTTCTACCCTTGGGAAGTAGTTCTCACAAGGTTAGCCAGAGAAAGTTAAAAGTGCAGCCCTAGGGCAACCCAGCAACAACAGGCACTTATTGTCAAAAAAATGTCAAAGAGGATACATTTTAAAAGACAATATGGAGAGCCCAGAAAATCGCACCCATAAAAATAGTAAAATATTCTGTGAGTGTGGAAAAAGGTTCCCACTCGCAGAGGTATAAGAAAAAATAATCCACCAGTAAATCTAATAGTTCTGGGCTTGACACAGGTCAGGAAGATTTATCATTAGTATGAAAATCTTACCTAACGGAGGCCATCACCTCAAGTGCCATAGATTGCATGTGTGCATGTGGTTTGGGTCTAGCAGAGGGTTTGACAGACACCAAGCCTCGGTGTACATTTCACAGATAGGAAATATGCATTTGCATATCAGTCTTTCTCCCACCCAAATGGGCAGTCCAGCACCGAAGTGCTAGGGCAATTCTCTTATGAACAATAGTACCAAAAGCAACCCCAGACACGTGTATTCTAAACAGAGGATAAGCAAAATGTTTTATTTTTTTATTTTATTTTATTATAGTTTATTACAAACTTTCAAAAAAATCACCAGAAATATACAAACACAGAAAATAAATTGCTACACTCTCATTCTACATTCTAAAATGTTAGCTATATCGTGCCCTTTCAGTTTCAATTGCATTTCCTATCCTTTTAGAGTTCCAATAGCTTCTCTTTCACATTGAATCCTTTTCATTCATTACTGTGGGCCAGAGTGATTGTTGCATCATCTCTGAACAACTTCTCATTCAATTGTTCAAGATAGAGTGCTAGCGCTACAGTTAAGCGTTGAGAGTCACCACTATGCAATTTAGTCCACCAGTCTTCACGACTGTTGGTCGTTATTTTCTCCAGTTAAGCTTCTAGATAGCATGTTCTTAGGTCTGTCGACCCAATGTTTCAGAGTCTCGCCTGGCCCTCATTAGGACCCTGGCGTTAAGGGGTTAACGGCGCCGTAAAAGGTTGCGGCGCCGTTAACCCCTTAACGCCTTACTACGAGGTCCCCTTGTGGCTCCCGACCTTAACAGTCGTTAAAGTAGGACCCGCAAAGGGACCTTGAAGGTAATTACGGTACCGCAATTTGCGGTACCGTAATTACCGCCCTCCCCATTCCCATTGAGCCCTATGGGGCAAAAATGGGAATGGGAAAGGGCCAATGGGAAATTGGGAATTACCGCCCGACAACCTTGGAATGGGGTGGTAATTCCCTATTTCACCATGGCGGACTCCGGCACCGATCATGGTGCTAATAGCGCCATGGTTTAGCGCCAGAGTCGTAATGAGGGCCTATGTGTCTTATCTTTTGGATCTCCTTAGTTGAAAATAAATTCAATCTAAATTTCATATAGAATTTCCACAGGCGCTTGCATGGGAACATTTCCAGATATTTGGATAGACAATTCAACCCTTTGGCTTCCATTGGTCTATTTTGCATGCATTTCTGGTGCCCAATACAAGAAATAAAACAAACAAACAAACAAACAATGTTGCCAGCGCACAGAAAGTACCTGCGGTACATGACAGAGGATGCGCACTAACAGTTCAAGGTTCTTCCCTTCGGCATTGCCTCAGCACCCTGGGTTTTCAGAAAGGTACTGGCGGTAGTAGCTGCTCACCTGCGCAGGCAGTCCACCCCAGTATACCCTTACCTCAACAACTGGCTAATAGGGGATTCGTACGAAACATGGCTAACAAATACCCTGAAGACGATAGATCTCCTCTACAGTCTGGGGTTCTTGATCAATGAGAAAAAGTCCAGCCTGGACCCCAGCAAAGTCAAACAGTTTCTGGGGGCTCTAATTCAGACCAAAGACGGCCTTGTCTTTCCCTCCTACGAGAGGGTTCAAAACATGCTGTTCCAGTTCCCTCACTATGTAGCCAGTCTTGAGGTGATCGTACGCAAAGCCATCTGACTGTTATGGATGATGGCCTCCTGTATTTATCTAGTTCCACACTCACGTCTGCGCATGCGCCCCATGCAAGAGTGGCTGTCAAGCCAATGGTGTCAGGTCAGCCGACAATAGGGCTATCTAGTGGTTGTCTCGGCAGCCCTCGTTCAGTCTCTGCAGTGGTGGTCAAGGGGAAACCTTCTGCAGGGGAAAACCAGACGCATCTTTGCCAGGGTGGGGAGACCACCTCCTTCTGCGCACAGCGTGTGGTCCCCAGCGGTAGCAACTAACCACATAAACCTATTGGAACTGCGAGCAGTGTTCAAGGCTCTGAAGGCATTCCAGACAGACCTCCAGGGGAAGACCGTCCTAGTCCTCACGGACCGTATTACGGCCATGTATTACCTAACCAAACAAGGGGGCACTCTCTCTCTCGAGGGCTATCCAAACTGTCACAGAACATATGGAAATGGCTCTCAACACAAAATGTTCCTCAAGTCACAACACGTTCCAGGGGAACTCAATCTTCTAGTGGACATACTCAGCAGAGACTTCCCACTACCCGTAGAGTACGAGTGGCGATTGCACGAAGACATTGTCCCGGACTTCCCAGAGATCGACTTGTTTTCAACTCTGGAGAATGCAAAGCGCCCAGATTACGCCTCCAGGTACCCGCAGAACCGCTCCAAGGGGAACGGCTCTTGATAACATGGTCAGGGAAATTTGACTATGCTTTTCCCCCCTCACTCACCTACTCAACAGGATAGTGCACAGGATGCACCAGGAACCAGTCAGGATGATTCTGGTGGCCCCAATGTGGGTCCATCAACCTTGGTTCTCCCGGAGTGCTGCACGGTGTGCTCGCAGTGTGTCTGTTGTTAGTGTTGGGATAAGGTGCTGCCTGTTTTACCTCATTGGAGAATTGAATTTCTATTACAGCCTTTGGAGCTGTCATCAGCCTACATCAGTCCTCTTTCTATAGCACTGCTAAAGTCAACTTTCTCTTCAAAAACACTACACATGCGCGGAGCACTCACAGTGTGTCTGGTGAACGGCGAGAGGGGAGTGGGCCAGTCCTCATCATTGTGGTAAGCTCTGAGCCATTAACTTAACTTGAGACGGCTAATTGACCCTTCCTTGAACAGGGCACTGCATCTCACTATCAATCATCGATACAGAACTTCTTGGTTTGTTTGCACTTTGTAAAGTAAAACATTTTATGACCCTATATATCGCGGTTACAACGTGCGCAATTACTCCTTGACAGTCTTATTGTACTGCGTGCGAACAACAGATGAGGTCTGCTTAATGGATCTATAAAATCACCGGAGGACTTACGTAGAGCAACTGTGACTGTAGGGCTTGACCCATTGAACAGTTGGCTTCCACATTGTGTGACCTTACCCTCTCAGGAATAGTCAACTGAGGACAAAGCTATTGATTAGACACAATTCACGTAAATCCAACATACACGGCATTGTTATGATAGAAGGTTATCATTTAACAGTGTCATTGATTACTTCTGACAGTGAATGCCAAGTGACCTAACGTGATTTCATTAGATAACAGCATGCTAGCAACACTCTTTCAACCAATAGTTTTTCCTAAGTGTTTTGTTTTCATGCCCTCCTCAGGGTATTCTCTTAAGATAAACATGCCAAATACTTTAAAAACCTCAAGTACTGCCTTAGTCTTGAGGTCAACTCCTGCTTGCCCAATTTCGGCGAATATCTTGAAACGTAAAATGCTGAATCGTCCTCTTGCTAATCACGAAAAGAGGACATGTGCGGGTGACATCCGTGACTTTTGCAAACCATCAGTAAATAGTTCTATTAATATTATGGTGTGTTTATAGAAACCGTACCAAACATAGACCCTGGTAATCTGTCCATTAATGACACTCAGTTAATGTCAGTTGAAGGGCAGCAATTGCCGGCTTCTGCAACAGCCTTGCTCCCTGAGAAAAATGTGTCATTAAGGTCTGATGGCGCATCAAAGTCAGCGTCTACACCCAGTCTGTGTTTAGAAGAAATACACAGTGCAACATCTGAAGTTCCACCTTCTCATACATCATCAGTATCTTATGAGCACGAAAATGAGGTTAGTAATAACACTGTAGAAAACCTTTTTTTAATAGCGTCATCGTCTTTACTACTTTCAGAAGACAACGGCCTTTATTGATCACCAAGCTTGATCGCCAACTCTGCATTCGATACACACGATCACTATATATATATATATAGTCCAACTATAGATGTATCGGAGTCAGAGAGACACAGTGATCCTCAAAGATCAAACAACTCTTTTCCAGTTTGCTCACAGAATGCCTTGCTGAAAATAACATTGAAAGCAATGAATAAGACTATAGTCATGCTAACTAAATTATTTGAAACACTAGATTCGAAACTAAATGAGCAATCCAAGCAGATAAATCAACTAGTGATATGGATGCGAGACATGATACAAAAAACACATTTCTCCTCAAGCGGAGAAGTCCCGAATGTACAGAACAAGGACTTTGACTCAGTGTTTATATCTCACCCACAGGACCGAATCAAAGGCCTGAAACATTTGGCAGCAGCTATAACAACTGTAACTGAAATTAGGAGAATTATCAAGGAACAAACAGTTCCTGATCGGGAAAGTGAGTTGACCCAATTGGTTGTAACCAATTGGGTCAATGATCAACATAGCAACACCCACATTTTGTCTCGATTCACCATCATTTAGCACTGAAACACACATGGTGAACATAGGACATGATGTGTCTAACGTCTCTAAAACAAATCACATTTTTATTCCAACTGCACTTTACGTGGGTCAGAAGACCTCATACAACTTGTAACTCCCAAAGTACCGAAACAACAAGGTTTAGTGCTCTCTTGCCCAGCAAAAAAATCAAAAAATCAAAAAGCATTGCCGCTGCGAGCCAGACCTAACATCAAACAGTTGATTAAATGTCTGGCCCCTCAAATTAGATCTGCTCCCAAAAAGCGAGTTGCAAAAGCCAAAACTCAAAAATCCACAGAAAAACCTAATAATGAAGGAATCTCTCAGCCCTCAAAGGTCGTAGATTATCCACCGTTAAACGACCTGATAGCCGAGATTCTCTTGCTAAAAGAGAAAATAGAACTGCTTCATCTACAAGATCACTCGAACCTTGCTTGCCTACTGTTCCAGTTGAGCAAGCAAGTTCTGTTCTCATTCCACAAAAACAAAGTGAATTATCTGTACTAGCGGACATTCAAGCACAAATTAACAGATCAATCCAGCAATATGCCCTTCTACAACACACAAGTGCTCATCCCACAGTGGTGATACAAGAAATTCCACAAGTGATTTCCCTCTCACCATATACGAGAGTCTCATCCGAGTCGGGTGGGCTGCCAAGAAGTAGATGGACATGACAAAATAACCTCTCAATTAATGTCACATAATTTAGAAGTCGCTAACATCACTGAATCAAGTAGTATGATGCTAGGGCATGCCATGGGACACTTGGGCCAAACTTCTAAAGATTCCTTGATGATACGAGGTAGCCAATCTATTAACATCATAGATACCCCTAAAACTTCTCAGTGTAGTACCCCAAAACAGCGGAGAAATGGTTCTAAATTAGATGAAGTGATTACACACTCTACAAGTAAGGTAATACAACAACCTGCAGGCAACTCCATAGATGACCAAATTGCCAAAGCGTTGGAGAATTATCTAAGCCGTAATGCTGCAATCAAACAATTCCTGATGAATACTACTCATTCTCATCCATGTAATCATGATCAGAACTTGCCATATCTACCAGTAGACTCACTTAACAACAAAGTGAGTGACGCAAACAATGGTGGTACTGTACATACTACTGGGCGGACAGTGTGCTCTACTGAATCTAACTAAGTAAAAACGAATGGGATAAATACCATCGGCTTATTATAAAATGCCATCCGGCTCCCTTCACAACCTATGTAATGAATAGGTCAAGCATATTGGCTATATGTGAGGAGGTGAGCAGTCTACAAGACATTACAACTGTTGACATCGAACAAATGGAATTTGTTACTGAGAATAACTCTTCAATTGCGAGAGTATGGTTAGTCAGAAATGCTCTCTGGCACCCCGAATAGACATTTTTGCCCTTGGGTTTGTTTTAGCACGAGATCCTATCATCATCAATTCTGAAGGCAAACACATCTTAGAAAATAAGAAGAGCTTTTTTGGCATTTGAACAGGAAAAAATGCTGTCAATTCAGGTGGTTATATTAACAATAGCCACAGAAAACCCACACTCAGGTATGGTAGAAACCAAGATCCCAATTTATAGCCAACAGTTATAACTGGGGAGGGGGGACATATCCCTGATTAGTTACTAACACGTGTGGGTTTTCCCCCTTATTAGGGGCTAGTGCTGATTTTTTAGCTGTTCATGACATAATAGTCTTACAAGAGAGGTGGCTAGTTCAAGCTCCAATATGGGAAGATCATACCATCATTTTACATGCGGCCAAGTCTTCTGCCCGTGGTCGACCCGTGGTCGACCCTCCTCTGGTATGGTAGTTGCCAGAAAGAATCATAAGAATTGGCACCTTACATTCTGGGCAGCGCATAATCTGTACTTACTCATGGGCAAGATAACTCATCCTGGTGGCGTCATTGCAATAGTAAATATGTACTGCAACCCGAAGGGGATATCGGATGATTTGTTTCTTGATCTGGACATTCTCATGAACACCATTGTAGATACCTGACATAACCAATACGATTCTGATTGGTGATCTAAATTTACAAATTTTGCCTCTTTATAATCCCAAATACAATTTGTCTTGTCTGAGGTGGAGTTTGTTGACAAAAGAAAGAGGCTTTTTAATGTGCAATGGGTCCCTACGAGGTCAGACCACGGCGGAAGTTACTTAGCGAAGAGGGCTCAGCACTTCCATAATTGACTATGCTTTTGTTGATTCCTGCACGTTCGAGGTGGCAACAAGCTTCCAAGTCCTGTCCCAAGTAGTGACCATGAAATCGTAAACCTTATTTGGAGTACAAAGCGAGGGCCTTTCGCTTCTACTCTTAGAAATTTCCATCACCCCGTGATAGTTAACAATGCTCGAACACGGCTCATGTGGAACTATCGGTCTTTAACTTCATTTCATAATAATGTAGAGAGCAGTTATCAAGGTGGGACAGAGACGCGAAGCGACTACACATCATTTTTGCATATTTATCAGACCCAATTACAAACTGAAACTTCCATGCATTACAAACCTAGACATGAATTTGGTTATCTGGTTCAGAAGAAAAGGTCCCTGTTCCATAAAGACAAGAAGCTTATTGTCCCTTCAAACTGCCATGACAAATATAGAATAATAAAATCACTCAACTGCCAATAGAGAAACTGGCTTTGTTCATATCAGATCCAATTGCAACAGTGGGAGAGTCCATGCTAAGCAACATCCTTCCGAAAAATACAGCCCAAATTTGGTCTTTAAACAACATTGCAAACAACAGTGCTCAAAAGCCGGTTCAGTTGAATGGTGTGAACGAAAATGATTGGGTGTCACACTTTACTTCTGTGTACATGTGACCAATGTGCTATAATGAGTACATCAGTCCTGAGCCTCACAACTATGAGGGATTGTTCATTTTGGAAGAAGATGTTCTTTTTTACATAAATAAACTCAACAACTCTCGGGCACCTGGCCCCGATGGCTTGAGCAATTTTATGTTTAAGCAGAACCCTACTTATTGGTCCAAAATGATGTACAATATCTTTCAACAAATCATCATAACTCGCACCATACCAACATCATGGCGATCGTCGGCGATTGTTCCAATATTCAAGAAGGGCGATCGCTCTGTTCCAGGAAACTACAGACCGATCACACTTCTTGACGCGCCTTGCAAGCTATTTTCCACGTTCATCTTGAGAGACTTTAATAAGTGGACCCTAGATTCCTGTCGGAGAAATCCTCTCCAAACAGGATTTATATCCGAACATCATCACCTAATAAAGCAACCGTTATATATGACCTTTATCGATCTGTGAGCTGCTTTTGACTCGGTCTCTAGGGAATTATTACTTCAGAAAATGGTTGCACAGGTATCTCCTTCCCACATTGCGTCTCTCGTCAAAGATCTCCACACTAGCAACATTATACAAGTGAGATGAACAGCTGATGGGAAGTTGTCTGATCCTATAATGACTCATAGAGGGCTGAAGTAAGGGTGCACCCTTGCTTCCGCCCTCTTTAATTTTTTCATCTCAAATGTGGGTCAAGCTTTTGCGAACATTCTCACAGATCCCCCTAAACTGGCAAATAAACCAGTGCCTTTTCTGATGTATGCAGATGACCTAGTCATAATATTGAAGACTCTAAAAGGTCTCCAGAGAACCTTAGAGACAGAAGCACTATATACAGAACACAATCTCTTGACAATAAACTTGGAAAAGACTAAGATTATGCTTTGCAATCCAGCTAACAAAAACAGGAAAAGGTATTTTTTCTGGAATTTGAGGCGCACTAGACTTCAGAATGTACAATATTACACTTATTTGGGCACCATCATAGTCATGCGAGGTGTTATGCAGCCATATAGGCAAACATTACAAGCCAAAGGAAGGACCTTGATACAGCAAGCACAGATTATTCAAGCCAAATATGGCAAATTCACCATTGCCCCTGCAATAACCTATTATTGTCAAAAGGTTACACCGATCCTTCTCTATGCTTCGGAATCAAAACCTATCTTGCAGGAGAGGTTTTGGAGTAACCTAGAGGGTAAATACTGGCGAAGCATTCTCCATCTACCTACATCTACGCCACTTCCTATGATTCGCAGTGAAATGGGTCTCATTTCATGTATGCGAGGTATATGTGGCAGCTTGTTGCTCTTTTTAGGAAGTGCCTTTTAGCACACAATTGATCTACTATACTGGGCATTTTGTCAGATTATGTGATTTCAGCCACCGACAAATGTATAAATAAAATGGCGTAATCTGGTAATTCAGGCCCGAGCACTAGCAGATGTCACTTTAGTGGTTCTTCTACAGAATCCAGTGCAGGTCAAAACAAAACTATTTTTCAGAGACTGGATCAACACCAGGGGAAAATGTAACAAGTACTGTGATTTTGATGTGGAGCTGTTTGCAATCAAAAAACACAGTAGCCCAGAGTTATAAGCACCATCAATAGAGCATAGAAATGATTTTCTTCATCTGAGATTCAATCTGTGGCCTACTAAAAAGTTGTTAGCCCGACGCAAAATAATAAATATCTCAGACAATGGGCCTCATTACAACTCAGGCGGTAAGGGGTTTACGGCGCCGTAAACAGCGCCGACCCTTACCGCCTGAGTACGAGGTCCCTTAGCGCCATGGCGGATTTAACACCTGCTTTTAGCAGGTGTTAAAATCCATGGCGCTAAGGGACCATGGAGTTAATTACGCCACCGTAATTAACGCCTTCCCCACTCCCATTATGCCGAATGGGGAAGGGTAAATGGGGATTGGGGACTTACCGCCCCGCCAAACCCGGAATGGGGCGGTAAGTCCGCCAACCACCATGGCGTAAACGTAGTTTACGCCATGGTGGTAAAGTCACGGCCCAGGCGGTAACTTACCGCCTGGGTCGTAATGAGGCCCAATGTTTGTTGCTTCTGTCAGCGAGTGGATCAAGAGGAAACACTAAAGCATCTTTTGACAGAGTGTGCTCTACTGATGGAACAGCGTCAGAAGGCCTTCATACAATTCACAGAGCCCTACAGAGCCATGACATCTGACATATTATGGACTATACTTCATTCAGGATTCTCTACAATAGTTAGAATAAGAGCAATTGCCTTCTTGCACAATTTAAAACTGAATGAGAGCAATGCCAGGATGATAACGGATATACAGTAGCATACTCACCAGTAAGCTCAATTCATTTTGATGCAATGGCTATTTGAACTTTAAGAGCAGGCTTTCTTTTTGCAAAAAACTTGCAAAAATGTAGAAGGCAATAATTGTATTCCTCTTTTAGAGGGACTTTTTAATTTACCTGCTGATATGTTTTCAGGATAATTTAGCCCATCAACGAGTTTTAATCAATGTATGAATTTGTTTGAATTTAAGTCACATGTATATATTTTATGTTTACTCTACTTATTTCTTTCATATTTTGTGATCAATTTCTTAACTTAAAACATTGTAAAGGTGATTTACATCAGCTATATCAATAATAAAAAAAAAAGATGGCCACCGCAATACACTTGTCTCAGGTGGTCGGACACTTTTACTTTGTATATGGCCACACAATACCCTAGTTTACGGGTCTAATTGCTGCAATATAAGCATCAAATATGGTGTGTAGCCTAAGCAGATGCTGATGCCGAACACCGTGTTTGTAGACGGCGGTGCTTAGTTGCTGCACAATTTCCCTTGCATCAAGAGGAGGTGTGTATTAAATTCACAGATCAATTTGAGGCGTATAGAAATATGTATATAGACATCTTGGGCTATAGAAAACATCCTTGTGTGTTTCAGACACGTGGAATTTAGGTCATCCCAGACAGAGAGAGGTGCTGTCTCTGGCCCTCTCATGGGTCTGAAGCAGACCTGTTCTTGGTCCAATAGTTGGTGGTTTTCTACTTGTTCCAGTGTTTGTTCGTAGGCATAGGTCTCTAGCAGTTTTTCTTGAAATTGAATGTTTTATATCAGCCTGTAGTTAGAGAGGTCTTCCACATTGCCCGTAGTATCCTCGGAGTGGTTTGATGTATGCAGAGTTCAAGGCTCGCGGTACTCTCCCTGTTGTAAGCGTTTGTTAGGTGTTATTTGTTTAGCCTTAGTGTGTAGTGTATTATTTTTTGGGTGAAAGTTATGGTTGATCTTGTTCATTTCAGAATGATGGATTGATGGAGGCTTTCGGACCCGTTCTATTAAAAGGTAATTGAATCATTTCGATAAAAAATGTAGGTGTCTTGATTTTGTGTTTTTCAAGTGGTTAGACCTGTGGAGTCGAGACAGGTTACAAGGTACCTCATCTATCTTTGTTCTGAGTTTACTTTCTATAGTGTATATCTGTTAAAACTGATGATTTAAACAAAAACCGGAGGTAATGTGGGTTTTTAGGTTATAAGAAATGTTTGCATTAATTATCTTGCATACTTATTAAAAAATACCCAACAGTAATAGATTGTATGCAATAACGTACCTAACTGAGCCAACAATTGGCCAACGGATAACGTTTTGCTTTTAACGTGTATATGAGGTCCATGTTATTTGCATGAGAATACATGAATTTGAGACCAACATTAATGAGATTTACTTCCCAGATGTCACCCCAGTTTGGTTTTTAGTTTCTCACGTAATGTTAGTGCTCGCCACTTATTGGTATACTATGATAGGTTCTGCATATACACAGTCTTAGACTGTATGCCAAAATGGCACCTCGCGTGATCCTGCACAGACTCCCACACCTTCCAACACTACCCAGGAGATGAATGTCAGAAAGGCAAGTGGACGTGGATCATCGGGACTGTAGAGGAATTTGCCTTGTTCCTGACTCATACCCCATGCAGAGGAGGAGTGCGTGTGGAAGGCAACAGCACAATGCAACACCTGCAAGGCCGAGGAGAGAACTAAGGAGCAATCCATATCTAGGCTTCCCAGAGTCCTCCCACCAACCAGTTGCTCAGGCTTCCTGAAAGGTTTAGGCCTGCCATGGTAGGTTGGTCCGTTGGGCAGCCCTCCTGGGAAAGGGAAGCATTGATGATGACAGCCTGGCACTAGAGTATAGAGAGATGGGCCTGGCTGAAGTTAGCACGAAGGGTTGGTTTGATAGACCAAGCACTGGCAGGCAAAGTCATCCACAGTATCAGGACTGGTTGATGGGATATTAATGATGCAGGGAGGCAAAAGGCCTGAGCCATCAACAGCCTTTACTCCTGCTAGAATTACATTGCCAACTTGTGTGAGAGTGTTCAGCCATAGGTTCCTGGCAGTAACGCTACCTACACTAGACACATAATACATGTAGTAAGGTAGGGCTGACAGACAGGTGGACGGTTGGTGTCTCACGCATCCTGGGGTGAATAATTATGCATACTATTCACACGTACCTACATCTTATTCCAGGACCGATGCCATATGGGTTACAACAAATGATGGCAATGAGATTCTCGCTCTTACAGATAATGAATCTGTTGGATTATGTTGCACAGATTCCCCTGGAGTAGGGTGAGTAGAATCTCCACTGTACATCAACGGGAATAATGTGTGCAATCACTAAATGATGGCAAGCAATTCTTGGATATTGACAGTGATGGGGCAACATCCCCATTGGTTACTAGGGATGCGATGAAAACAGTTCTTCGTCACAGCAGAGAGGGTACAGGGGCATTCAACCTAGGGTGCAATTACCAGAATCCACAAAAAAGGGTCTAGCTCGGGTTATGGGAGTCTGATCAGTAACCGACCCATTTACACCCACTCCTTAACAATAAAACAGAGTATGTAACCCCTCCTGAAAACTATGCAGTGGTATTTTGAACAGGGAAACAGAAGGGGGACCCATCTGGCAGATTACATTTTGTACCTGGCAATGGGGCATTTGTATAAATAATTAGGAAGGCAAATGGGGTGTTTTGGGGAGTTCAGGGAGTCTCTCATACACTTTACCTCATTGCCAGAAATGTCATTCTTTTGGTCTATGACACAAGCTTGTTCTTTCTGTCACTCCTGGGTTAGAGGGATGGGTTTGGAGTTTATCTAGGTTTAAAGTCCATGTTTGAATGTAGTGCCAGCGTGGCCTGTGCCATTCTCACTGTGGGAAGAGATTGGCACTTTTCCTTTAATTCACAATGCAGTCCTTATTTCCTTAATGGTGCTGTTGGTTATATTATTCATGTTTGGGCCAATACACATTTTCTCAAATGTAATGGAGTCATCAGTAATGACTGGTCGGACATATGGCCGATTGGAGACAAGCTGCTTCTGACTTGGCCTCATCACGAGTTGGGCTGTAGCCCTTAAATGCGGCTGTAACGGTATTACTGCCGGATTTAAGGGCTGGCCCTATCGTGAGTTGGGCGCTAAAGCAGCTGTTTTACCTCCCGCTTTTTTCTGGAGGTGAAAATCCCTGTTTTCGGCTGTATTACAGCCGGCTGTATTAGCCCGCAGTATTAGCACCAAAAAATTCCCATTCCACTCCAATGGACCCAATCGGGAATGGGGATTTACCGTTAAGGCCCAACCTGTGATCCGATGGTAATACCACCGGACCGGTCGGTGCTAGGGCTATTACAGTCGGAGGTATTACAGCCGGGAATACAGCCCAACTCGTGATGAGGCCCTTAGTGTCAAACGCCTGCCTTTATCATTTGTATATGGAATTGGGAGATTCCATGTACTCATTTCTGAACAAACAAATAAAATGATAGAACGTATATACATGTTCCTGATGATTAAACTATCCATTTAAAAGGTTTATTCATCAAGCTGTATTTTGTTTTCTAATGTTTTGGATGCTAAAATGTTCTAAATAAAAATGAATCACACTTTTCCTGCTGCATGTTACTTCTGTCCCATTAAATGCTCTCATTAGAGCACCACTACTCTAACACCTATTAGGTGCCTTTCCCCATAGATGGCACTTCAAAGTCGTATAAGTTACTCTGTGAGCTCACATCACTGCTACCGAGTAGAGTAGTCTTATTACATGTGATACCTGTTATTGTGAATGTGTTGAAACTAATAATGTGCTTCTCCTTTTATGTTAATAGGTGACTGATGCCCCAGAAATGCACCAGCAGTGATTGTTAGATTCTCTGGACTAACACAGTGAAAAGCTTCATTGTTAAAATATGCAATTTCCAAGCATCTTAGAAGAGTGCAAGTTTGGGTTCCACGTGTCTTTTCAGAGTATTGAGGAACTCAGATTGAGAAGCCTGTTGGATACATGAACATTATGACTTCCGTCCATGCAACTCCTTCCCGGTAACATCCAGTAACGAAGCTTGTTCAGTCTGTTAATCCTGGGGAGTGGGATATCTAGCACGAACGTGACGATGTGGTATGTGCAGTTAGAAAATCACTTCTCATATGTGCTCTGAATTAGGGAAACGGTTCAGTGAAAAGGGTCCGCACCTGACAAAACAAATTGGCAATAAACTTTACACATGCACAGAATGTCAGAGCAATTGCCATCTCAAGAACATACTTATTGCCCTCAGGAAGACATGAGTGAAAAACCTTATCAGTGCACTGAATTTGAGACTTGTGACCATTTGCATGATACACTTATCTGCCACCACCAAATGCATAACGGTGAGAAACCACATGTCTGCAGTGGATGCGGGAAAGGTTTTGCTCAGAAGGAAGCACTTGCTATCCACCAGAGAACACATACAGATGAGAAACCTTATGAGTGCACTGAATGTGGGAAAGGGTTTGGTACAAAGAGAAACCGTATTATGCACCAGAGAACACATACAGGCTTGAAACCTTATGAGTGCACTGAATGTGTGAAAGGGTTTGCTCAGAAGGAACAGCTTACAATCCACCAGAGAACACATACAGGTGAGAAACCTTATGAGTGCACTGAATGTGGGAAAGGTTTTGCTCTGAAGCAACGCCTTATTATCCACCAGAGAACACATACAGGTGAGAAACCCTATGGGTGCACTGAATGTGGGAAAGGGTGGGTTACAAAGAGACACCTTACTATCCACCAGAGAACACATACAGGTGTGAAACCTTATGAGTGCAGTGAATGTGGGAAAGGTTTTGCTCTGAAGCAAGACCTTATTATCCATCAGAGAACACATACAGGTGAGAAACCCTATGGGTGCAGTGAATGTGGGAAAGGATTTGTTACAAAAAGAGAGCTTACTATCCACCAGCAAACACATACAGGTGTGAAACCTTATGAGTGCAGTGAATGTGGGAAAGGTTTTGCTCTGAAGCAACGCCTTATTATCCACGAGAGAACACATACAGGTGTGAAACCATATGTGTGCAGTGAATGTGGGAAAGGTTTTGCTCTGAAGCAAACCCTTATTATCCACCAGAGAACACATACAGGTGTGAAACCTTATGGGTGCATTGAATGTGGGAAAGGTTTTGCTCTGAAGCAACACCTTATTATCCACCAGAGAACACATACAGGTGTGAAACCTTATGGGTGCATTGAATGTGGGAAAGGGTTTGCTCGGAAGGAACAGCTTATTCGCCACCAGAGAACACATACAGGTTTGAAACCTTATGAGTGCACTGAATGTGGGAAAGGGTTTGCTCAGAAGGAACAGCTTATTCGCCACCAGAGAACACATACAGGTGAGAAACCTTATGAGTGCAGTGAATGTGGGAAAGGTTTTGCTCTGAAGCAAAACCTTATTATCCACCAGGCAACACATACAGGTATGAAACCTTATGAGTGCAGTGAATGTGGGAAAGGATTTGTTACAAAAAGAGAACTTACTATCCACCAGAGAACACATACAGGTGTGAAACCTTATGAGTGCAGTGAATGTGGGAAAGGTTTTGCTCTGAAGCAACGCCTTATTATCCACCAGAGAACACATACAGGTGTGAAACCTCATGGGTGCATTGAATGTGGGAAAGGTTTTGCTCTGAAGCTACACCTTATTAACCACCAGAGAACTGTGAAACCTTATGGGTGCATTGAATGTGGGAAAGGGTTTGCTCGGAAGGAACAGCTTATTCGCCACCAGAGAACACATACAGGTTTGAAACCTTATGAGTGCACTGAATGTGGGAAAGGTTTTGCTTGAAAGCAATGGCTTATTAACCACCAGAGAACACATACAGGTATGAAACCTTATGAGTGCACTGAATGTAGGAAAGGTTTTGCTCAGAAGCAATGCCTTATTATCCACCAGGCAACACATAAAGGTAAGGAGCCTCATGGGTGCATTGAATGTGGGAAAGGGTTTGTTACAAAGGGTGAGCTTACTATCCACCAGAGAACACATAAAGATGAGAAACCACATAAGTGTAGTGAATGTGGGAAAGGGTTTGCTCAGGAGAGACATCTTATTTGCCACCAGAGAACACATACAGGGGTAACCTCATACATGCACTGAATGTGGGAACTGTTTCAGTCAAAACAGTTCCCTTATTAGGCACCAGAAAAAACATGCAGCCAGGGTCTATTTCAGTGTATTGAATGTGGGAAATACTTCAGTGAACAGGATGTTCTTATCTGCCATGAGAGAGGACATGTAGGTGGTGAAATCTCTTCTGCAATTGCACGTGCTTCAGAGAGAAGGAGATGCTTCTACAATGCTACTGAGTTTAGCATGTCTGTTGACTAATACTGTGAAGAACCTCCCTCCCTACTTATACTGGCCTCGATGTCATTTCCAGTGCAGGCGCATAGAGGCTTTGGACGGACCCGACACACCTGTGCGGCGCCACCTGGCAGCGGAAATGTTTCTGGAGAACAGCTCTGCTAGGATGTGGATATCATAGACGAGGAATCCGTGGCAGGAAGGAATCCATTAGAAATGCCTCTACTGGGAATTACATTTGTACACATCCATAAAGTACTGTTACTTTCAACATCAACACATGGGGATTAAAATACCCGACATTTTAATTATCTGAAGCCCTCCTTAATAATACAATTGGAGAAAGCTGTATCCTCACATGGCTGATTAGACTAAACTTGGCACAAGACATGTGCAAAGACCTGGAGAATGGAATCCATAAAACTGAAATCTCCAATATTACTCCAGAAGTCAGTTTCCCAGAAATGCATGCCTCACCAGAAGTGCCATCCTCGCTGAATGCTGCAGGTTTCAATTTTGTAGCATGTTCTACAGCACTACAGTTTCCTTTTCTCCACAGGATTCACATCTACTGTATTACACTATTGCCTTTCTCTATTGCAGCATTTAGGATTAGTAGATGGTTCCCTAGCCTGGGATCGGGATGTGGAGGTGCAATTGCACAAGGGAGGGTGCATGCCCACTATTAAAGCACTATCTTATAAGAAATTGGTTTGATGTGAAGAGCCCAGAGAAGATGTCAAGTGTTCCAATAAATTATGTTGATCTGTATTTTAGAAAAGTGACTTTTTGTGAATAGAGACGAAAGGGCAAATTGACTAGAAATATTAGCTGTGTTGTGAGACAATAAAATTCATGGCCATTTGGAAATGAAATGGTGCCTTTCTTTTTTAAATGAAAGAGTTGTGGGTTTAATGATATCACAGCTGATCTCTAAATTCCAAGAAGGAACAGTGGATATAAATGTTTAGAAAATAAAGCTGATCTTGGATAAACTGACATGTCTAATGTAAAGGTCTCCCACCGGGATTCATACACTGAGTGAAATGCTGATGAATTGAATATTGAGCTTCAGCCAATATGTCACTGTTTTAACATTAAAAAAACATTGTTAATAATAACGCCATTTGTGTGTTAAATTTCTTTTTTCTGGCTTCACATTTGTGTAAACTGCTTCCTGGAACAGAGGTGATCCATTTGTTTTAATTAGTGGGGTGACGACCTCTATTCCAGTTTTATGCTGGAATGAATGTTATTGTCCACTTTTAAACTTTCTTGTCAACATGTCTGTATTTCTGTGTATTTTCCTTGAGGATACACAATTCTGACCACAGCACGAGTAATGCCATATGATATGCATAGACTCCTATTTTATTGAATTCAGTCAACTTATGTTTCATGCAACATATCAGCCCATATCAATCTCAGAAAGGAAACTGGGCTGTAACACGGTTAGAGTATGACTTGTGATGATTCAGGCACGTATGAACAGTGGGTGCTTAGAAAATACAGAAGAAGATGACGCTGTAAGAACTGCCAGGTGTCGGTGCACCCTCTGCCCACCTATAAAATCACACCACTCCTTCATGGAATGACAGAAAGGGTAATAGGTGAGGTGGAAGTGACTGGTGAGAGACATCAGCACATGCTGGAACATACCAGAGCAGGGTTCAGAGGCTACCTGTGGCAGATTTACCCATTGTTCTCTGCAATCTGATTGGCAGACGGGATGTAGAAAGCTGCTGATGTAAACATCAAACTAAACTTAACCACCCGACTCATTAGCACTGCTGGAAAGAGTGGCCAAACAAAAGCTGCAAGGCAGGTAGAAAAAAGTACAAATCATATCACATTTTAAGGCTGTACATAGCAGATGTGAACTTAATAGTAAAACAGTGCCTTATTCCTGAATATCTTTGAATCTAATCATTAAGGTTTAAAATGTATAAACACACAAAGTAGAAGACCTCATTTACACCAACATATATTTCAATGTATCATGAACTTCAGGGAATGGCTAATTCACCAAATGTTTTCATTGCTCACTCTTGGTCAACCAAGTCTCTTGACTTTGCAGTGATCTTCAGGTGAGCCAAGAGACCCTCCTAGGCTTTATTTTGTATTTTCCATCTGCTGCTCGCAGCGCTCTCAGCACCGTTGTTCCCCCTCCCTCCCCGGCATCCATTTACTGGTCCCTGTTTCCCTCCTTCCTCCCAGCCCGCCCACCTCCCCTGATTGGTGTGATTGCCTGCAGTGCATCGAGCCTACCGGCCTGTTAAGCTCCTTTCTCGCCACTTTGGCGGTGATCTTAAGGTGAGCCTCAAGCCCTTCCTGGGCCTTATTTTTTGTTTTCCATCTGCTGCTCTCAGCGCTGTTGTTCCACCTCCCTCCCCGGCATCCATTTCCTGGTCCCTGTTTCCCTCCCTCCCTCCTCCCAGCCTGCCCACATCCCCTGATTAGGTGGCTGTTGGTCATCACTGACCCTCCCCCAGAACAGCCATCTGCCCGTGCAGCCCCTGCGGCTAATGGCCCCAAGGCAAAGGGCGGCCCCCATTGAGGCGGCTCCTGATAGTATCTGCAGATGTCAGCAGGGGAATCCAGTGGCCTGCCATCAACCAGCAGCGACTAAGCAAGGTAGGAGTGGCCCGGTTTTGCAATAGAGCCTGAACTCTACACTGACAATTGCATTGTGAAACATGTGCCTTTTTTCCCCTTATACAGGACTTTCAGACTTAGGTGTGTTTTCTCCGGTATTTAAAAATTGCATTGTGAAACCTAGGCCTTTTTCCCCCTTACACAGGATTCTCAGACTTAGGTGTGTTTTTTCTCCAGTATCTAAATGATATTGTGAAAGTTGTGCCATTCTGTTGTTTTGACTTCTTAGCAAAGCATTCACCTAGTAAACTTTCTTCCATAGTCTGAGTGTCTGTGATCTTGTCCAATTGCCTACTATTGTCTCATCTTTCTCTGTCTCGTCTGCTTGTGCCCCTCCCTGTGTCCTTCTCTAGTGTTCTCCCCGCCCCTACTCCCCCTCCATTCCCCCCTTCCTCTTCTCTCTTCTCACCACCTACTCTATGGTGCTCTCTCTCTCTCTCCTATCTTTTCTAACTGCTTCTCTATCGGGTATACTGCTCTTCTCACTAAATGTGGTAGGAAGAAGTTTAAAAAGGACATCCCAGACTTCAACCCAGGCCTCCCTATCACTGACACCTATACCAGTGCCTCCTATAGGCAAACCCTCACCAACATCATCTTTGTCGTTCCCTTGCCAGACCTATGGACTCTTCATATCGTCTCTGTGCTTTCTCCTCTCTCTTCTCCCAATAATGGTGGCACCAGGTGGGAGGCCCTCTTGGCCTCCTTCGACTCCTCCAAGGTCATCATAAATGTTTACATGAATGGTACTGTCGTGGTCCATGCCCTCAGGCCAATCTCCTCTTTGATAGATGCTTCCCACGCCTCATCAATTTCCTCCCTTCTCCTGTGGTCCCCTCTTTTCCCTCCACAGATTCCTTGCCTTCCCCTGTTGTCTCCTCCTTGGCTACCTTGCCCTCTCCTCCTTCCTCTTATGCCCCTCCCCTTCAGGCATCTTCTACACCTCCGCAGGGCCTACCTCTGATTTGTACCCCTCCCCGGACCTCTTTCAAGGATGGCAATCTTCTCCATATTGCCACTCTTAACTCTCGCTCAGCTGTCAAACACTCCTCTGACATCTGCTGCCTCCTGAAAGAATTTGACCTCGATGTCCTCGGTCTCACCTAGACATGGTTCACGGCCAGCTCTGTCACAAGCTTTGACAATCTCCTCCCTGACAGCTACAAGATCCTCTCCGCGCCCAGGTCCAACCGTTCCAGAGTGGGTGTAGCCCTGATCTTCCCCAAGTAGATTCCTAGCTCTGTCATTCCTAACTGAGTCCTACTACGCTTTCAATTGCCTCGTCTGCAGGCTCTCTCTCCTAGCCATTCCCTTACTGTGGCTACCATCTATAGGCCACCTGGTCAGATCTCCTCCTTCCTCTGAGTGGGCAGACCTCTCCTCTTCACTCCTGGTATCGACCACTCAAATCCTCCTTCTTAGAGACTTTAACATCCACCTGGAAGCTTCCTGTCCTTCCTCTGGACTCCTTTGCAACCTCTGTGACTCTCACTCTCTATCCTCCCCTCTGGCCCGAATCACTCTGCTGGGCCCACTCTTGATGTTCTTATCTCTACAAACCTTCCGCTCTCTATCCATCTCACCACTCCTCTCCTGAAGTGATCACTTTCTCCCTTCCTCTCAGCACACTCTCTCCACCCCTCAGGCCAAGCCAACTCCAGCACTGCCACCTACTTCTCGGTTATCCTACCCATGAAGCGTGTGTCAGTTGAGGCTTTTGCTGCCACTTTCTTCGCACTCCCAATTTAGCTTACTCACACCCTACACAGTCCTATCCATGCTCCACTCTGCTATATCTGATACTCTCGATGTTCTTGCCCCTGTCATGAGGATCCACTTGAAGTTCAAAGCCAAGTGAAATTCCTGGTACGGATCAGACCTCACCACCCTTAAATGCACGTGCAGGGTGGCTGAGAAGAAATGGTGTGCTTCCAGTTCATCCTCTGACAAACTGGCCTGCTGCCTTCTCCAAAGGCAATACCGGCTCTCTGTCCGCACCAAGAAGAGAGCCCACATCCAAGTCTGCGTCTATGCGGCATCTAACAACTTGGACAAACTCTTTAAAATCTGGGGGCTCGAATGGGAATGGGGATGTACCGGGTCCGGTTCTTTGAATGAGGAATTACCGGGTCCTCCAAGGTTGGAATGGCCCAGTAATTCCTCAGTCAAGGAACCCGGACCCGGTACCCGGTAAGGGGGTAACCATGTCGCAAATTGCAGCATGGTTACCTCCAAGGTCGTAATGACCCCCGATGTCTCCTGCTTGACCATTGGGGTGTATAAGGGATGACCATGGTGTGGTCAGGTGCCACCACCCGCTCCATGAGGCAGGGCTTGTTGGTTGTGTGGGAAGTATTTTGACCCCCACAGCCCCCAGGGAAAAGGAGTAAGAGCTTGTCACATGTGGCATAGGTTCCAGTGGCTCTTTGACAGATGAAGACACAAGCAGTGCTCATTGCTTCATTTATATGGGACGTCTGCAGGTGATTGGTAGTATTTTCTGTGCGCAGAAGACAAAACAAACAACTGTAATGCATACCAAAGCAAAGGCAAATTTGTGCTAGGCCTCATGGAGAAACATTTGAGCGAGATGACAGCTAGATATACCCCCCACCTGCAAAACATTGAGCTTTTTCTTTCCTGCCCATGTGCGAGAAGTGCTTGGAATTCAAGATTTTGGCGAGGACTTCTCTGGGCTTGGTACACACAGCAGGAGTCACCCAGAGTCAGGAATTAGAAACTACAGAGTAATAAGTTGTTAGTCTGCACAAGGACCATATATTGATGAAGCTAAATCCAATTCCAAACACAAAGGCCCTCATTACGACCCAGGCGGTAAGTTACCGCCTGGGTCGTACCCTTACCACCATGGTGTAAACTACGTTTACACCATGGTGGATGGCGGATTTACCGCCCCATTCCAAGGTGAGTGGGGCGGTAAATCCCCATTTCCCATTTTACCCTCCCCATTCCCATAATGGGAATGGGTAAAGGTGCTTTAATGGCAAAAAGCAGGCATTAAAATCACCATCCCGCAAAGGGACCTTGGAATCAGGCGTTAAGGGTCGGCGCCATAAACCCCTTAACACCTGGGTCCTAATGAGGGCCAAAGTCTTAATGGAAAATCCAAGTGTTACTATCCAAAATTGGGTTTATTGGTAATCCCCAATAAATCCACAGCCGACACGTGTTTCGACCAGTTGGTCGTCCTCAAGGCTGTTGTTAATATGACAATACAGTGTGTGTCAAATATTGCCATATTCCACATACAAATCAACACTGAATAACATAACAAGAACAAAAGAATACGCATATGAATACCACATTGGTTATTACATACCATAGGTTGGTCAAGGTCAGGAGAGATGGGAAGGTATAGGGAGGAAAACATATATACACAAAATTGAATATTACATACAAGGAGTCTTGAATTTCAACCCCATACATGAGTCCCTTCTCAATTACAGTTGTACATTGACATGTTGGACTTCATGCAGTAGCATTGCCTGAGGCCTCCGGTCTGCAAGTGTGCTATACTATGCAAATAAATAAATAACCACGGATGGATTCCCCTATCAGATGATATAGTGACCATACTTCATTCCTTGCATCATAAAGAGTGATGCCTGGTCTACCACGCATGTGATGCCAGTTCCATCTAATGTATGAAATCCTCAGCCTGTTGTGAGCTCCCTAAAGCTGTCCTGTTGGAAGTGTGATAGCACATGATCACTGGCTTGACGTGATTTCATTAGTGAAACCCCTAGTTAAACCCTGTGTTGGGTGACATGCAAAAGTGTTAGTCTATCTCAGATAGGGAATACTCACCGAGGTTGGGGAGTATAGAAATTCTGCAGAAAGAGACATATGAGGAGAGGGCAGAAGCAATATTATGAATAACTGTTTTATCTCTTAATTATCATGCTTCACTCATTCGCTAGGTGCTTGAAGAGGCAATTCAGGCTTTCTCTTAATGTGTAGTATCAAGTGAGTGGTCAGCGGTGTATGGGTTAAAGCCCAAATCCTTACCCTTAATGTGTAGTATCAACTGAGTGGTCAGCGGTGTATGGGTTAAAGCCCAAATCCTTACCCTTAATGTGTAGTATCAAGTGAGTGGTCAGCGGTGTATGGGTTAAAGCCCAAATCCTTTCCCTTAATGTGTAGTATCAAGTGAGTGGTCAGCGGTGTATGGGTTAAAGCCCAAATCCTTACCCTTAATGTGTAGTATCAAGTGAGTGGTCAGCGGTGTATGGGTTAAAGCCCAAATCCTTACCCTTAATGTGTAGTATCAAGTGAGTGGTCAGCGGTGTATGGGTTAAAGCCCAAATCCTTACCCTTAATGTGTAGTATCAAGTGAGTGGTCAGCGGTGTATGGGTTAAAGCCCAAATCCTTTCCCTTAATGTGTAGTATCAAGTGAGTGGTCAGCGGTGTATGGGTTAAAGCCCAAATCCGTACAGTAGTAACTGCAGCCAAATATTTCTCCTGAGTAGAGCCCACTTCCAGTCACTAAAGAAAACATGTGAAATTAAGCAATAATACTGTAACGCACTGGATAATACTAATCTACAGCCATCAACAAAAGTGTAAGTGATCTCAAAACCCATCTTACCTAAATCTAGCCAGTGCTCAAGCCACAGTGGTAGTGGGTACTTTCCTCCTCTTAATCCTATCTTGCTGGAGTGGCACACCTAATCCTAATAATAGCAAAATACACCTTTCATGCCGTCAACTGAATCAATCAAACCTTGGAGCCCAATCAGTTGTGCTGCAAAAACCAATCAGTGGATGGGTGGCAAAGGGGTGAACCTGGAGGGAGCTGGTAGTGACAGAGGAGGTGGGGTAAAGAGAAGGAGGTGTTAATAGGTTCAGTGGATTGGTAGGGAAGGGGTGAAACTGGAGGGAGCTGGTAGTGACAGGGGAGGTGGGATTATGAGAAGGAGGTGTTAATAGGTTCAGTGGAGAAGTGGGACAGAGGTGAACCTGGAGGGAGCAGTAAGTGACAGAGGAGGTGGGGTAAAGAGAAGGAGGTGTTAGGTTCAGTGGAGAAGTGGGACAGAGGTGAACCTGGAGGGAGCTGGTAGTGACAGAGCAGGTGGGGTAAAGAGAAGGGGGTGTTAATAGGTTCAGTGGAGAAGTGGGACAGAGGTGAACCTGAAGGGAGCTGGTAGTGACAGAGGAGGTGGGGTAAAGAGAAGGAGGTGTTAGGTTCAGTGGAGAAATGGGACAGAGGTGAACCTGAAGGGAGCTGGTAGTGACAGAGCAGGTGGGGTAAAGAGAAGGAGGTGGTAATGGGTTCAGTGGAGAAGTGGGACATAGGTGACCCTGGAAGGAGCTGGTAGTGACAGAGGAGGAGGGGTGAAGAGAAGGAGGTGTTAATAGGTTCAGTGGAGAAGTGGGACAGAGGCGAACCTAAAGGGAGCTGGTAGTGACAGAGGAGGTCGGGTAAAGAGAAGGAGGTGTTAATAGATTCAGTGGAGAAGTGGGACCGAGGTGAACCTGGAGGGAGCTGGTAGTGACAGGGGAGGAGGGGTAAAGAGAAGGAGGTGTTAATAGGTTCAGTGGAGAAGTGGGACAGAGGTGAACCTGGAGGGAGCTGGTAGTGACAGAGGAGGTGGGGTAAAGAGAAGGCAATGTTAATAGGTTCAGTGGAGAAGTGGGACATAGGTGAACCTGGAGGGAGCTGGTAGTGACAGAGGAGGTGAGGTAAAGAGAAGGAGGTGCTATTGGGTTCAGTGGAGAAGTGGGACAGAGGTGAACCTGGAGGGAGCAGATAGTGACAGAGGAGGTGGGGTAAAGAGAAGGAGGTGTTAATAGGTTCAGTGGAGAAGTGGGATAGAGGTGAACCTGGAGGGAGCTGGTAGTGACAGAGGAGGTGGGGTAAAGAGAAGGAGGTGTTAATAGGTTCAGTGGAGAAGCGGGACAGAGGTGAACCTGGCGGGAGCTGGTAGTGACAGAGGAGGTGGGGTAAAGAGAAGGAGGTGTTAATAGGTTGAGTGGAGAAGTGGGACAGAGGTGAACCTGGAGGGAGCTGGTAGTGACAGGGGAGGTGGGGTAAAGAGAAGGAGGTGGTAATGGGTTCAGTGGAGAAGTGGGACAGAGGTGAACCTGGAGGGAGCTGGTAGTGACAGAGGAGGTGGGGTGAAGAGGAGGTGTTAATAGGTTCAGTGGAGAAGTGGGATAGAGGTGAACCTGAAGGGAGCTGGTAGTGACAGAGGAGGAGGGGTAAAGAGAAGGAGGTGTTAATAGGTTCAGTGGAGAAGTGGGACAGAGGTGAACCTGGAGGGAGCTGGTAGTGACAGAGGAGGAGGGGTGAAGAGAAGGAGGTGTTAATAGGTTCAGTGGGGAAGTGGGACAGAGGCGAACCTGAAGGGAGCTGGTAGTGACAGAGGAGGTGGGGTAAAGAGAAGGAGGTGTTAATAGATTCAGTGGAGAAGTGGGACCGAGGTGAATCTGGAGGGAGCTGGTAGTGACAGAGGAGGAAGGGTAAAGAGAAGGTGGTGTTAATAGGTTCAGTGGAGAAGTGGGACAGAGGTGAACCTGAAGAGAGCTGGTAGTGACGGAGGAGGTGGGGTAAAGAGAAGGAGGTGTTAATAGGTTCAGTGGAGAAGTGGGACAGAGGTGAACCTGGAGGGAGCTGGTAGGGACAGAGGAGGTGGAGTAAAGAGAAGGATGTGTTAATAGGTTCAGTGGAGAAGTGGGACAGAGGTGAACCTGGCGGGAGCTGGTAGTGACAGAGGAGGTGGGGTAAAGAGAAGGAGGTGTTAATAGGTTCAGTGGAGAAGCGGAACAGAGGTGAACCTGGCGGGAGCTGGTAGTGACAGAGGGGGTGGGGTAAAGAGAAGGAGGTGTTAATAGGTTCAGTGGAGAAGTGGGACAGAGGTGAACCTGGAGGAAGCTGGTAGTGACAGAGCAGGGGTGGGGTAAAGAGAAGGAAGCTCTGGTGTTCACATCTGCAGGGTGTGCCCTTCCATTCCTTAACCCTCAGCTAACAAAGATATGGCATTAAAGAAAAAATAATGTATATGGAGGACATTAAGATAAGTGCTCACAAATCAATTAATTGATACAACCTGAGTAATCAATCCAGTGAATTAAACACACATTCTATATTTCCTGTCTTTCATATAAACATTTGATAGCATGACCTGCTTCTTTTCTTACACGTTGAGCAAAAGCGATGGATGAACTTTTCTGCGGGATTGTGATTCCTCTGGTATTTTTTTGCACAGGATTGTGATCCCTCTGGTGTTTTTTGTTTGCATGGAATTGTGATTCCTCTGGTGTCTTTTTAATGGAATTGTGATTCCTCTGGTGTTTTTTGCACAGGATTGTGATTCTGCTGGTGTCGTTATTTGCATGCGATTGTGATTCCTTTGGTGTTTTTTGCTCAGGATTATGATTCCTCTGTTTTTTTTCACAGGATTGTAATTTTTCTGGTGTTTTTTTGTTGCATGTGATAGTGATTCCTCTGGTGTTTTTTGCACAGGATTGGAAATCCTCTGGTGTCGTTTTTTTGCATGGAATTTTGATTCCTCTGGTGTTTTTTGCACAGGATTGTGATTCCTCTGGTGCTTTTTGCACAGGATTGTAATTCTTCTGGTGTTTTTTTGTTGCATGTGATAGTGATTCCTCTGGTGTTTTTTGCTCAGGATTGTGATTCCTCTGGTGCTTTTTGCACAGGATTGTAATTCTTCTGGTCTTTTTTGTTGCATGTGATAGTGATTCCTCTGGTGGTGTTTGCATGGGAGTCTGCATTACCTCCATATGGCAGTTCCTTATCCCACTGCTTTCTCGTGAAGGTGCTCCACCTACCGACAGAACCCATACCAAAAACATTTTTATTCTCCTGCCTCATTCAGGGCATGAAAACATTGCGCCCAGCCAGAATCCACCTGTTTTCCTATTGGAGTCAGAAAGGTCACTCTGGGTTCCGAGTCATGGGGAATGTGAACCTGTCATGGTGGAGGGAAAGAGGCGAGAATTTGAGGAAGGGTGCTGGTGGTGATGACATGAGTTTTGGAGAAATTGAGTATCGGGTGGTAAATTGTTGCACACTGGGGGAATTTTAGACAGATGATCAGTGCTGTGGGAAGAACGCTCTGGTTAAAGGAGGGAAAGAGAAAAGTATTTGGATAAGAACTGGTACGGGAACCCACAGCAGGAGAAGTGCTTGCTTAGGAGCTGGAAGTAAAGAGTAACTTGTAGAGGTGAAAGAACAGACACTTGCGCAACTCCTCTTATAGTGGGGATCAAGAGGATGCTGTGGAACGCAAGGAGGAGAAAAACAGGCATTTCAGTAAGTAGGTAGCAATACAGGATTGGGCACTACCCTGCAAGCCGAGGTGCTACAGTCCAAAAAGAAGAAGAAGTTGGCAACAGTGCAGAAGGCATCAGAAAACCAGAAGGGTGAGTGTGTTGAGGAGGTTTGAAGCATTGGCGAGTGCTGTTTCACTGTGGAATTCAAATGGGATTTCGGCCTCTGTTAATGTGTTTGGGTGCTGCTGAGTCCATGCATCCTGATTCATGACGATGCTGCTGGGCACCATGTGCTCATGAAATCTGAAATAGTTGAGAAGTGAGACATGACGTGTTAAGCAGCGTTGATGGCATCAGCAGTTATGTTTTCCCTCCCCCCTCACTCCATCAGAAGTAGTGACTGAGTAGAACAGCGGGCAACCTATTGTAGGTTAGGAAGATTTCAGTGAACCGGAAGAGGTTGAACACATGAGACCAGTAGGTGCAAGGAAGGGGTGTCTACACCTTAAGCGATCTTGGGTGAAAATGGATAGAAGGAAGCACGGGAAGTGTCAGCAGACCAAAGGACGAGTGCTGTTCCTGCTAAAGTAGTGAGGGAAAGAAGATATTGGAGGAAATGAGAAGGGGGGGGTGTAAGGGTGTTGGGGAGAGTGCCACTGATCTTTGGTGAAACAGACAGTCATCAAGAGGAGAAGAGTAGAGCACAGACAATTTAGGTGGCAAGAATGGATAATTTGCAAAGCTCGGAGCAGAAGGAGTAACATTGACCACCAAAAGAACTCAGCAGGTTGCAGAACATTGAAATGAGAACATAACACAAATGAAGTCCGGGATTTCATTACCATCATACAACAGGGTCCCAAGCACTTAGCCGGATACACTTGCGTTTTATAGAAAACTGCATTAATATTCAATGATATGGGACGGCATCATGAAGCAAGACACAGACAACAGACTTAAAGTTCAAACAAAATATATTTATTAACTTAACTGTCAGGATGGTGAAAGGCCTAACTTGCCCTAAACTAAGATGGGATGTCCATACCTGAACGCAACTAAGGAAAGTCAGACCCAGAGTTCAACTTAAAAGTCTGTCTGTGTCCCAAACCTATGCTTGTCCTCACAACTAAAGCTAAACCTTGTGTAGGGATATCAATAAATAAAGAAATGGTGATCAACACAAAGTGCTGCGCTTCTTCTAGCTCTATCTTCCTTTTCAGCTCCCCTTCCTCAAGTTCAAAAAAGACCCACAAAAGTGTTAGAATTACATTCCTCACGTTCAAAGTAATACAGTTCCACATGAACCTCGGGGTTCTCTTCCCCAAGTTCCAAACAACACAGTTCAAAAGAAAACGGTCTTGAGACTTTGTTCTCAAGACAATGCTTGAAGTTCCTCAAGTCTCAGGGTTCCCTTCTCCAAGACTTTACTTCAATCACTTGCATTTGCTCCAGTCCTTCAAAAAGGTTAACACAACTAAAGGTCTGGCTGCCGCTTTTTCTGGATTGCTTCACCAGTTCTCTCGCAGTGCTTCTCCTTGGTATACTACATGACTGCCCCTCTTTCTGGATTGCTTCACCAGTTCTCTTGCAGTGCTTCTCCTTGGTATATTTCATGGCTGCCCTTCTTTTTCGGGATTGCTTCACCAGTTCTCTTGCAGTGATTCTACTTGGTATATTTCATGGCTGCCCATCATTCTGGATTGCTTCACCAGTTCTCTTGCAGTGCTTCTCCTTGGTATATTTCATGGCTGCCCCTCTTTCTGGATTGCTTCACCAGTTCTCTCAGAGTGATTCTCCTTGGTATAGTTCATGCCTGCCCCTCTTTCTGAATTGCTTCACCAGTTCTCTCACAGTGCTTCTCCTTGGTATAGTTCATGCCTGCCCCTCTTTCTGGATTGCTTCACCAGTGCTTTCGCAGTGCCTCTCCTTGGTATACTTCACGGCTGCCACTCTTTCTGGATTGCTTCACCAGTTCTCTCGCAGTGCTTCTCCTTGGTATACTTCATGGCTGCCCCTCTTTCTGGATTGCTTCACCAGTTCTCTCGCAGTGCTTCTCCATGGTATACTTCATGGCTGCCCCTCTTTCTGAATTGCTTCACTAGTTCTCTCGCAGTGCTTCTCCTTGGTATATTTCATGGCTGCTCCTCTTTCTGGATTGCTTCATCTGTTCTCTTGCAGTGCTTCTCCTTGGTATATTTCATGGCTGCCCCTCTTTCTGGATTGCTTCACCAGTTCTCTTGCAGTGCTTCTCCTTGGTATATTTCATGGCTGCCCCTCTTTCTGGATTGATTCACCACCTGTTCTCTCGCAGTGCTTCTACTTGGTATATTTCATGGCTGCCCCTCTTTCTGGATTACTTCACATGTTCTCTTGCAGTGCTTCTCCTTGGTATATTTCATGGCTGCCCCTCTTTCTGGATTGCTTCACCAGTTCTCTCGCAGTGCTTCTTCTTGGTATATTTCATGGCTGCCCCTCTTTCTGGATTGCTTCACCAGTTCTCTCGCAGTGCTTCTCCTTGGTATATTTCATGGCTGCCCCTCTTTCTGGATTGCTTCACCAGTTCACTTGCAGTGCTTCTCCTTGGTATATTTCATGGCTGCCCCTCATTCTGGATTGCTTCACCAGTTCTCTGGCAGTGCTTCTCCTTGGTATTGTTCATGGCTGCCCATCTTTCTGGATTGCTTCACCAGTTCCCTGGCAGTGCTTCTCCTTGGTATAGTACATGCCAACCCCTCTTTCTGGATTGCTTCACCAGTTATCTTGCAGTGCTTCTCCTTGGTATATTTCACGGCTGCCCCTCTTTCTGGATTGCTTCACCAGTTCTCTCGCAGTGCTTCTCCTTGCTATACTTCATGGCCGCCCCTCTTTCTGGATTGCTTCACCAGTTCTCTTGCAGTGCTTCTCCTTGGTATATTTCATGGCTGCCCTTCTTTTTCGGGATTGCTTCACCAGTTCTCTTGCAGTGATTCTACTTGGTATATTTCATGGCTGCCCATCATTCTGGATTGCTTCACCAGTTCTCTTGCAGTGCTTCTCCTTGGTATATTTCATGGCTGCCCCTCTTTCTGGATTGCTTCACCAGTTCTCTCAGAGTGATTCTCCTTGGTATAGTTCATGCCTGCCCCTCTTTCTGAATTGCTTCACCAGTTCTCTCACAGTGCTTCTCCTTGGTATAGTTCATGCCTGCCCCTCTTTCTGGATTGCTTCACCAGTGCTTTCGCAGTGCCTCTCCTTGGTATACTTCACGGCTGCCACTCTTTCTGGATTGCTTCACCAGTTCTCTCGCAGTGCTTCTCCTTGGTATACTTCATGGCTGCCCCTCTTTCTGGATTGCTTCACCAGTTCTCTCGCAGTGCTTCTCCATGGTATACTTCATGGCTGCCCCTCTTTCTGAATTGCTTCACTAGTTCTCTCGCAGTGCTTCTCCTTGGTATATTTCATGGCTGCTCCTCTTTCTGGATTGCTTCATCTGTTCTCTTGCAGTGCTTCTCCTTGGTATATTTCATGGCTGCCCCTCTTTCTGGATTGCTTCACCAGTTCTCTTGCAGTGCTTCTCCTTGGTATATTTCATGGCTGCCCCTCTTTCTGGATTGATTCACCACCTGTTCTCTCGCAGTGCTTCTACTTGGTATATTTCATGGCTGCCCCTCTTTCTGGATTACTTCACATGTTCTCTTGCAGTGCTTCTCCTTGGTATATTTCATGGCTGCCCCTCTTTCTGGATTGCTTCACCAGTTCTCTCGCAGTGCTTCTTCTTGGTATATTTCATGGCTGCCCCTCTTTCTGGATTGCTTCACCAGTTCTCTCGCAGTGCTTCTCCTTGGTATATTTCATGGCTGCCCCTCTTTCTGGATTGCTTCACCAGTTCACTTGCAGTGCTTCTCCTTGGTATATTTCATGGCTGCCCCTCATTCTGGATTGCTTCACCAGTTCTCTGGCAGTGCTTCTCCTTGGTATTGTTCATGGCTGCCCATCTTTCTGGATTGCTTCACCAGTTCCCTGGCAGTGCTTCTCCTTGGTATAGTACATGCCTGCCCCTCTTTCTGGATTGCTTCACCAGTTATCTTGCAGTGCTTCTCCTTGGTATATTTCACGGCTGCCCCTCTTTCTGGATTGCTTCACCAGTTCTCTCGCAGTGCTTCTCCTTGCTATACTTCATGGCCGCCCCTCTTTCTGGATTGCTTCGCCAGTTCTCTCGCAGTGCTTCTCCTTGCTATACTTCATGGCCGCCCCTCTTTCTAGATTGCTTTGCCAGTTCTCTCGCAGTGCTTCTCCTTGATATATTTCATGGCTGCCCCTCATTCTGGATTGCTTCACCAGTTCTCTGGCAGTGCTTCTCCTTGGTATAGTTCATGGCTGCCCATCTTTCTGGATTGCTTCGCCAATTCCCTCGCAGTGCCTCTCCTTGGTATACTTCACGGCTGCCCCTCTTTCTGGATTGCTTCACCAGTTCTCTCGCAGTGCCTCTCCTTGGTATACTTCATGGCTGCCCCTCTTTCTGGATTGCTTCACCAGTTCTCTCGCAGTGCTTCTCCTTGGTATACTTCATGGCTGCCCCTCTTTCTGGATTGCTTTACCAGTTCTCTTGCAGTGCTTCTCCTTGATATACTTCATGGCTGACCCTCTTTCTGGATTGCTTCGCCAGTTCTCTTGCAGTGCTTCTCCTTGGTATATTTCATGGCTGCCCCTCATTCTGGATTGCTTCGCCAGTTCTCTGGCAGCGCTTTTCGTTGGTATAGTTCATGGCTGCCCCTCTTTCTGGATTGCTTCACCAGTTCTCTTGCAGTGCTTCTCCTTGATATACTTCATGGCTGACCCTCTTTCTGGATTGCTTCGCCAGTTCTCTTGCAGTGCTTCTCCTTGGTATATTTCATGGCTGCCCCTCATTCTGGATTGCTTCGCCAGTTCTCTGGCAGTGCTTTTCGTTGGTATAGTTCATGGCTGCCCATCTTTCTGGATTGCTTCACCAGTTCTCTTGCAGTGCTTCTCCTTGGTATATTTCATGGCTGCCCCTCTTTCTGGATTGCTTCGCTAGTTCTCTGGCAGTGCTTTTCCTTGGTATATTTCATGGCTGCCCCTCATTCTGCATTGCTTCGCCAGTTCTCTGGCAGTGCTTTTCCTTGGTATATTTCATGGCTGCCCCTCATTCTGGATTGCTTCGCCAGTTCTCTTGCAGTGCTTTTCCTTGGTATAGTTCATGGCTGCCCATCTTTCTGGTTTGCTTCGCCAGTTCTCTTGCAGTGCTTCTCCTTGGTATATTTCATGGCTGCCCCTCTTTCTGGATTGCTTCACCAGTTCTCTTACATTGCTCCACCAGTTCTCTTGCAGTGTTTCTCCTTGGTACATTTCACAATGTCTTTAGTTGTTCTCACAGTTCATGACTCACTGGGTCTAAGCGCAGTTGTCAGCCACACAGTCCACCCATCACTTGTTGCGCAACCAGGATCCCTAGACTCCTCATCCCACACAGGTTCTTCCACATCTGTCCCTGTGTCCACGTGGCTCCTCCTTCTTGGCCTCTTAGCTTTATATGCATTTTTACACTTTTCTGGCTTCTCCTAGTTAGCCTCTTGGCTCTGCCACAACGTCTCACACACCTCTTGCCAGCCTTTGGGCTTTGCCACACTACGTTTACTCATGAAGTTCACTTTGTGGTGGTTCTGCTTCTCTCCCACCTTTCTATGGCACTCTTTCACACTTGCGCTCTTTCCTATATGTTGGTTTCATATGAGCACTTTCTATTTGGCTGTCCTTTGCTTGGTCCATAAACGTTTTACTCAGTTCCACATTCAATAAGCTTAATTGATAGGTTTCATTTAGTTTGGCATTCAATAAATATTCCATTCCGTTCGGTATTCAATGTGCGTTTGTTATGTTTGATTTCAGGATTTCCTTCAATTCGGTATTCAATATGTACTCGATATGTTTATGAATTTCAAGTGTCCGTTCAATTAGGTAATTAATATGCATTCATTCAAGTTTCTGGTCTCTCCCCGACACTCATTGGTCCTCAGAATTGTTCCTCCACTGCTCCTGCTGCTTCTTGCCTCTTCGCAGGTCGGCAGGACAGCTCCTGCAAGCCTCGTTCATACATTGGGACACATGCTAGTTGCTCTGTTACCTCTGTGTGGATGCGGATGGCATCCTTCTTTCTCCTTCAAAGTTCCACAATACAGAGACTCCTTCGCTGGGCTGCTGACTGGCATCCTGGCTCCTCCACAGGTCCCACCATGGCTGCCCCCTCCTGGAAAGGGTCCCCTTCTGGCTTCTCCACCACCAGTCTCCCTGCTTCTTCCTGTGGTGTACTCTACCTCTTATTTTATACACCTGCAGACACTTAACAGGTTGCAGGTGTGCTTTCTCAATTGGGCTTGCCTAACTATGATGAAGGGCACATGTCTGACTCTTACAATACTCTGCAGGCATCTTCCTCGTCCCAGTAGCAGAGTGGCAAAATATAGGTGGAGTGTTCATTACTCTCAGTCTCCTCTTCTTCGTCCCAGAACTTTCAATGGATGGATGTGGGGAAATGAAGGGATAGGTTTTCCAGTATCCCATAAAGGTTGGGGAGGGTTAGGATGGTTATCATTAGGGAAAGGAGGATACCATGTTTCGCCCATGGGTAGCCCACTCCCACTCTCCAGGCATCCTCCACTTCCAGGGTCAGGATCCAAAAGAGATGGCCGTTCATAAACATTGATACTTTCTCTGCCATAGATCTTTGCATCTGAGCTCTTCAACTATTGATAATAAGGAGTTTGTGGGTCTAAAGAATGGGGATTATTGAGATGGCCAAATGGTTCCCCTGAATGACAGAGCTATTCTTTATCAGATACTACAAGGGAAAGGTCTGTTATTCTGCCTCAAATGGACAGGGTCAGTGATATTCACTTTCTATTTTTCTGGTGTTTGATTCTGGCTCATTGCCTTCACAAGTATTAAAGGTTTCTATTTCTTGTGAGTCATTGAGAAAGATTTCTTGGGAAGAGGGTTCTTGTTAATTTACTCTTTTTATTTTCACAGTATTATGAATATTTTCTGGGTTAGTCTTGGGAGGGCTTTCCCCTAGAATTTCATAAACCAGACTTCCCATCAAGTCACCCCTTTTAATCTTAATTGAGTTAGACATGAAATGTAATACCACACATTTCAGATTGCTCTCACTGATGATTTGCACAACTATGTTGGCAGGAAGATCTACCCAGAGGGCTAAGGAGATGATATGGTTCTCTGCGGCTGGGACCATTTCTTCCCAGGGACAAAATATATTATAACTATTCCCCTCTACTGTTTTCCTTATTGGGAGAATGGCATTGGCCCCTACTGGGTGGAATGTTATTTCTATCCTTGGACTAAATCTGGTCCAGCCATCTTGCATTTCTCAGGGTTAGAGATCCCCCCCCCCACATTTAATTCGCCTGAGTATGTTAATTTCTCCCAGTTGTTAATGGGGCTTATTTTGGCAAGTGGTGGATTAGAGGCTCTAGTAGTTTTGTTGATTTCAAGGGGTCCCCAACCTGTTTCGGTTCAGTTGCACCCCACCTCTGACACCATATGTGAGACAGGCATTCTATCAAGAGCTGACACAGACGACTGAATTGTAGTTCAAAAACCTTTATTTTACTGCTCAGGATGGTGAAATGCCTAACTTGCCCTATCTCTAAGGCAGGAACTTTCCATCAGTCCAAAATAAAATGATGTCTGTGTCGAAACCTATACTTGCTCTCACTTCTATAGAATAACAATGTGTAGAAGACTTGATGAACTCAATAGTGTTCAAAGTAAAAATAGTGTGGCACTGGAGCTCTTCTATAGCTACCTTCCCCAAGTTTAAGACACTGAGGTTCACAAAGTTCCACAGGCTTTTCAGGATGCACTTGACAAACGTTCACAGTACCTTATTTCTCCTAAATTCTTTGGGCTTCTCCAGGTTCTCTTGCCTGAACTCAAAGCCCTTTGATTCAGATTCTTCAATGGGTCTCTCAGACTTCCCTTGCTCAATCTTAGACAACTTTTTGGCCTCACAAAGTTTGTTTTCAAATAACACAGTTCAACATGTTAGCACAAATTTCAGTTTGCAAAACCACAACAGTTCAACTTAATTCACTGGGGTTTCCCGTCCCATATTCAATGGCTCCTCTTGACTTTTTTCACTTTTAGCTTTTTATACAGTTCCTTTATTTTTTTTTATTTTTTTTATTTACTTGTTTGTAATTACAATTAGCAATTTTTACAAGAATCTTTACTGTTCCTCCAGAGCTAAGAGATTCACTGAAAAGGTAAAAATGGCCGACAGGACGTAGATACGCTAGAAGAAGCTGTTATTACAGAGAGAACGGCATACCATGTCTGGACTTAGTGGTTCGATGTTCAAAAGGTCGGGGTTTGAATAATCGAACACCTGTGACAGATGTTCATTAGCGTCTGATTCAGTTCACCATCCTCCTATAGTTGGTTTGAGATCTGATGCCGCCTACAGTCATACAAACAAAGGTTCAACTTGTTTTCTTGCCCTCGTTACCAGACTGTGCATTTATTTTGCGGAATGCAGCTTCCAAAAATTTTACTGTTGCTAATGCCCATGATGTTTTTTCACCTGACATCAGCCTGTTCCACCATGTCGTTTCTTCGTCTTCTTGAAGTCCCACAAAGTCGGTGCACAGGTTGTTTAGATATGTAGCACGTATTTCTCTTAGCTCCGAACATTGCATCAAAAGATGGCGTACTGTTTCCAGTTATTTACGTCGCCACATAATCTACATTCTTTAGTGGCCGTTTTTAGTCTAATCGCTTGAATTTCACGGGTAGGGAGGAGGTTTAAACGTGCTCTCATAAAGGTGATCCTGAGTAGTTTGTCGGGTTACTTTATACAGTACGGCATTGGCCCATTCAGACTGTTAAAGGTAGGTGGCAGATGTTTCGTGAGTTTGTTGGATTGTGCCTTTTCCAGAGTATTGATCCAGTCTTGAGCTTCTAATTTGGATTTTACTCTTGTGTGGTTCCTTTGCAAGTCTTCTTCTGTACACGCCACTTCCTCCAATGTGTTCCTTAGTTTATCCACCCACCTATTCCAGGTGGTCAGCTTGCGGTTTGTTATTTCAGTTCCAATGATCTTGTAGGGCAGCGGTGACTCAGGTAGTGAGGTGTTACGAAAGAGTTGCATTGCACCAAGAGTTACCGATTGTTTAGAGAGAGCAAGCCTAGTTCTCGCCTGATGAGTTCCACTGAAACTGAATTTGGTAGACCTAGTAGGGATTTCCAAAGAAACCCTTCCAGTTTTCTCCATATGGTGTTTGGCATGTTCAAAGTTGCACCCATCCCATAAGTGAGGGTCGGGACTACCTTTCCTTTGTAAAATTGTATTCTTTTTCGTAGAGCTTTTCCCGAATATCAGAACCTTTGTTTTTTTTTTATTTGCAGATTGTTTTCATCCATGTATGCCGCCAAGTTGTTTAGTTGGCGCTGAAGGCCAATCTGTGTCTGATCTAGCAGAATAATGTCGTCTGCATATAATATTCTTGAGATGTTCACCTTCCCCAAATTTGGAGGAAAAGACCTTACAGAAGGTTTGGCTTCCTTGAGATCACCTAATTAGGCGATGAATATGGCTGGGGCTAAGGGGCAGCCCTGTTTCACACCGCGCCTTGATGGAATTTCGCACAATAGCGTCCGTTGGGTGTTAAATCACACTCTTAGTTTGGTGTTTTCGTGTAGGGCCATCACAGGGTCGAGTAGCTTTTTTGGACAATTCCAGTTTTCCAGTTAAGTCCATAGTCTTCGCCTGTCTACTCTGTCGAACGCTTGTGACAGGTCTATGAAAGCCATATACACTGGCGATGTTCCTTGTTTTACCTTTGCTTTTATCAGATTTAACAAACAAATGTTCACTGAAGTACTTCCATTTTTGAGGAATCCCATTTGGAAGGGATCATGTGCAGGTGATGTTTTTGCCCAGGTGTGAAAGTGGGCTAGAAGTAGGGTTGCAAATATTTTCCCTATTATATCAAGGAGTGCTATCGGGCGGTAGTTGCCGGGTTCTTCTCTGTCTCCTTGCTTGTGTATCGTGACAATCACTGCTTCAGTCCAGGATGCAGAAATGGCTTTTGTTTCTCTACAGTGTTCAAAGATGGTACTGATGAACTCTGACCATTCCTCCACGTTTTGTTTGATGTCTATGTTGCTGAGTCCATCTGGACCCGGTGCCCTTGATTTTTTGAGTCTTGTTATTACGGCTCTTATATCTTGTCTGTCAGATAGGTCAATCCATTGAGGCCCTGTGTTTCTTTGTGGCAGCACCTCGCTAGGTGCTGGGGCTTTGTAGAGATCCTCAAAGAATGTGGCCCATGATTCTTCACTCACTGCATTGATTGTTTTAATGTCTGTTTCTTTATTTGGCCTTTTGATAAGCGCCCAGAAATCACTGGTTTTCTTGGTGCTAAGTGCCCTAAGCATTTGCTTGGCCTCCTTCTGGTACTGAATGTTCCTGTGCCCTAGGATCCAGGATTTGTATGACTTTCTCTCGCTTTGCAGCTTACTCCACGCCAGCAAGGTGTTCGCTTACTTGGCTTGTCTTTTTGCTTTTCTTAAGGCTCTTCTTTTTTCCACCACTTCTTTATCGTACGCATGTATGTTTATAGCTGTGGCGTGATTTCCGTCTTTCATTTTCTTTCTGTGCTGTAGGAGGAAGTGCAAATAATCTGGTCGTGCTGAGTTGATTTCCAATTCGTTGGTTTGATTTTTATAGGCGTTCGTAATATGTGCAATGTTAGTTGCAGTTAATCGCAGCCGCGTACATTGGTTATTTACCTCTATCTGGTGTTTATAGCTTTGAGTTAGGAGGGATGTTGATGCCCCTGCAATTGCGACCAAATTGTGATCGCTCTCCGTAGTTTTGACTACCGAGTAGTCTTCTACGTAATGTAGCATACTCTCAGAGGTAACAAAGTACATGGGGGATAGCTTTCGATCTTCCTCTCTCCCATGTGGGTTTCGTTCCTGACCATGATCTCACTGTTGCAATGTTACGTAGATTTCTAGAATTCATCAAAGCCATCCATACTACTCCTCTCTCTTCGGCTTGTGAACATGCTTTCTTCGCCCCCGTGTTGTCTAGGTCGACGTTGCAGTTTGAGTTTGTCTCCCCATAAAATTATGTGTGTTTGCTGGTCTTCCAGTGCGATGCAGTCAATCACTTTTTCTATTTTTTTACAGAATTCCGTGCTCAAAGTTCTCTGTGGATTTAAGTATACAGTTATTATTGCGATCTTTGGCGGTTTCATTTGCCTTTGTATACTCTGTTTTTGCTTCCTCATTGTTAAGATTGCCAGAATACCGTATAATTCCGTTATTTTTTTGGTGATTTCAATTCCAAATCCCATTCGAATAGCTATCAGTAGCCCTGCCGATGGTCGAACGAACATGCCTTTTGTTGCCGGGGCGAAAGCTATCTCAAAACCGTCCAGTGCTGGTTTTGCCATTAACCATGTTTCTTGGAGACAAAGTATGTTGAATTCTCCAAGGTCTTGGTTATCTGGGTTAGTTAGATGGTGGTGACCTCTCGTTTTCCATGAGCCCATCGTCAAGACATTCTTTGTCGTAGTTTTTTGAAGATGAATCGGAGGAGGTTGTTTTTCCGGCGCTCCTCCTGATGGTTGCTATTTAACCGAAGACCCTTCGGTTATTCACAATAACCACGCACTTCCTCTACACCTGCAGTCCCTCTTTCTTCATTCTGTTCCCAAGCCTCTTATCATTTTCATTTTCGCTCTTTCACACTCCTGACTCCCAAACACAGTAACTCCCTTCCTCTACACATTCATTTTTCTTCCTAGTATAATATTTTCAAGACTCAGCTAAAGACCCATTTGCTTCAATCCTTGACTAATGCTTAATCACTGCTGTTATGTCTCCTGCCTACCCCTGCTTTAATTTGTACTGATCTTGATATTATACTGTGAAAGCGCTTTGGCAAAAGCGCTTTATGAATAAAAATAAATACAAATAATTCTTGGTTTTTAGTAATTCTCGCAGCTCTTCTTCTTGGGTCCTTCGATATAATCCTAGCATAGCTGCAGTATTGGATCCTCTAGTGGGCCATTATTACATCTTTGACTGGAGTATTCAACTCCATTCAGACACTGAGAATTTTAGTTGATTTAATTGACATGCAATTTTTACAAGGAAGCATCCTTCCATTCCAGTCTAAAAAAGAGTATGTGCAGGTCTTTGTGTCCATGTGGTCATATGTTTTTTGTGGGTTCCTTATTTTGGATCTCTAGTTTCTGAAAACACTGCGGCTGCTATTACATAAGCTGGTTTGTCTCCTGCCATAAGGCGACTCCACCCGTCCTCTTCATTCCAGATTCTAAGATCTTTGAACAGATGACTCATTTGGGAATTCATTAATGTGGTTAGTCCTACACAGGATAGCAAAAGATGCCTAATTGTTTCCTGGTGCTCAGCGATCTTACAAAATCTGCATTTATCATTACTGTAAATGCCTCTTATGAATCTGATCTCATTAGTCATTAGGCTGTTCAACCGTATCCGTAGAACGGTGATTCTTAATAGCTTACTTGGAAATGTTTCCATGTAAGTCTGCAGCTCGTTCAATTTTCTTGGATCCGGTGGCAAATGAGCTGTCAATTTATTTCTGGAGGCCACAGTGATTGTCTGAATCCAATCACATTCTTCCAATTTCCTTTGTATCTTGTTGGGATTTTGGATTAGATCATCTTCTGTGCAGTTTATTCCCTCAAGGCTCCCCTGGTTTCCCTGAGCCCATTTGGTCAGTGTAGTACTCTCCTTTCCTTCAATTTCCGATTTTATAATTCCGAGGACGTTTCTTCCAGTACTTAGTAGTGCTTTCCTGTATGGCATCTGTGAGTTTCTCTTTATAATTTATCTTAATGATTGCAAAGATAATTCACCACATAATGATACCATTGATGTTGAGCGAGGCAGGTTCAAGACTCCTCGCCAAAAAAGAGCTTCTAGTCATACCCAGAGGGCCTCCGGAATCATTGATAGTCCGTCCAATCCGTAGGTCAGTGATGGTACAGTGATTACTGTAAATGCCTCTTATGAATCTGATCTCATTAGTCATTAGGCTGTTCAACCGTATCCGTAGAACGGTGATTCTTAATAGCTTACTTGGAAATGTTTCCATGTAAGTCTGCAGCTCGTTCAATTTTTTTGAGCGAGGCAGGTTCAAGACTCCTCGCCAAAAAAGACCTTCTAGTCGTACCCAGAGGGCCTCCGGAATCATTGATAGTGCGTCCGATCCGTAGGTCAGTGATGGAATGACTTTTCCTTTATAGAATTGAATCACCGGGATCATTGAAAATCGCCCATATTTTCTATCAATCGCTTTAGCTTGGAAGTTAGCTTGTTAGCCCTTTCAATGAAGTTAGCTTGCATTGGAGCTTCACGTTTGCTATTGCTCAGGATCACTCTTAGGTATTTGAACTCTTTAACTTGTTCTATCTTCTGCCCTTCCACTTTCACACCCCCTATTGTCAGGGGGAAGAATCTAACGTTGGATTCACAGTCTTTAAAGTCCCATAAGTATGCGTTAAAGAGGGTAGGTGATAGGGGACACCCATGTTTAACCCCTCTTGCTGTTTGGATTTCTTTTGATAGAGATCCACCCTTGTTCAAACAAACTCTCTATGATGTGCTGCAGTGGAGAGATTTGATTGGTTCTAAAATATAGTCCGGGCAGTTTCTTTCTGATAGTTTTCCCTAGAGGTGTTCTCGGTTGATCTGGTCTAAGGCTTGGACCAGGTCAACAAACGCAAGGAAAATCCTATGTCTGCCCACAGGATTCTTCCTTTCAGCGTGTTTAGGAGGTGGATGTTCGGTGAGGTTCCCCGGTCCTTTACAATACCCGTTTGTAAGGTATCTTCATTACCGGATACTATGACCCAGGCTTGAAAGCTGTCCAACATCAAGGACCCAAAAACCTCGCCAATCACGTCCAATAAAGCTATTGGGTGGTAGTTTGTTGCTATTTCTGTAGGTCCACTCTTAGAGATAGGGACTATGGTTGACGTTGTCCAGCTTAATGGAATTGACCTAGTTTTCATGCAGTTTCTGATGATTTTAGGAATGAGAAGGGCCCATTCTTCTGAATGTTCTTTTAAACCTGCGTTAGTAATATCATCAGGGCCCGGAGCCCTATAGTTATTCAATCTTGAGATTTTTTTCTTAATCTCTTCCATGTCACAGGGGACCTTCCAAGCCGAAACACTCTTTTTATATGCAGGTTTTTATTGTATTGTCTGGCTTTTGAAATAAAGTTTCAAAATGGTTAATCCAAACTTTTTCATCTACATTATTATTCATCAGGTTACTTCCAGCATTTGTAGTTGATTTTATTAACGTCCATAACTCTCTCGACTTCCTGCCACAGAATATTTTCAACATATCAAGCTGCATCTGCCTGTTAGAGAATGGCTTGTTGAGACCTCACCCAGTTCTTATAATGTTTGGCTTCTATAGTTGCCAATGCGTGATGTTCTAGGGAGTTTGTTTTCTGTGCCAATCATTTGGCCTTTCTCAGCTTCTTCCTTTCTTCTACCAGCAATTTGTTGTATTCGTGGTGGTGCGATGTTAGCATCCTGGTGCTCCGATTATTTTTCTTTATTTGATAGGCCAATTAGAGTGGTTGGTAATCGATAGTGCCTGCTGGTGTTTCGTGTAACCCAGAGACTCTAATTTGATTATAAATTGCAGTTAACTCTGTAATTGCCTTGGCAGATAGCCTCAGGCGAGTTCCTCCAGCACAAGTTTCAAGTTCTGCCAACATCTTCCATCGAGCCTCCCGTCTTGTGGTCCAAATGACGCTCAGAAGATTGTGGTGGCTATTAGTGCTTCTGATTATTTTGTTCTCACTAATTCGAGAAAGAAGTTCTCTTGATATGAATATATGATCTATGTTGGCACTTTGACCCGCTCTCTCCCATGTTGGAATTTGTGATGTGTCTTTATGCGTTAATGTATGGAGATTGTGTAAGTCTTGGGAAGCCATCAAAGAGGACCACAACACACCTTGTATCATAGTTAGTGGTGGTTTATTAAGAGTTACCATTGTGCCGTTTGTTTTCACACAGGATGCATTCAGGTCACCACATAGTATCGTAAATTTTGGTTGGCATATCATGTAGATGTCTTCAAAGATATTCTCAGCCATTTTAATAAATTCCACATTTGTCATGGCCCGGGAATTCCAGTATGCATTGATTGGAATCAAATCGTCTCCCTGGTCGGACATGCCTTGGTGTTCGTGTTGTCTCCACCTGAGATGTAGCACTTGAAAAAATGAATTTGCTGTTAAGGACTGTACATGATGAAATTCACTTCCCGAGTGTATAGCTGTCAAAAGGCCTGAAGATGGGTGCCCCATTGGGCCCTTCGATGCAGGAGACAAGTAGGTTTCAAAGCCATCTAAGTAAGGCTTTCTAGTAAGCCATGTCTCCTGGAGACACAAAACGTCAAACGTACCCACGTTGACGTCACTCGGCTCGAGGAGATGGCCAAAGCCTCTAGTATTCCAGCATGCCATAGTTAGTAAAGCTCCATCTGTGTTCCATCCTCCCTGCTGTAACCTCGGTTGGAAGTGACTGCCTTGGGTGGCTAACTTCTGGGTTCTCTTATCAAAGCTTTTGAAATCCAGAACCATTTTTGTTGCTCCTTTGGTTGTACTCTTTCATTCTGGTCCGTTCTTTCAACAGTCCGTTCCAATGAGATTTCGTCAGGCTCAAATGTCACTGTCAGCTTAGAAAAAGGACCTCTTGGTACTCGGCTGATGTTGAGTGGGTCCTGGAAGGCCTCCCCGTCAGGCCTTTTTCTTTTCCCGGGGCAGGTTCTTTATGTCTTGAGGCGCTCGTTCCATGCTTGTTACAGGAGTCTTCTTGAGTTAGCCAATGTCCGCTACCATAATTTAATGTTTCTCTTCTCTTTGCTACTCTTTTTTGGTTATTTCCTCGCTTGTAACAGCGACCTTGTTCCTTCGGTGATCATCTTGTTCCGTAACTATCCCATTTTCCCAAGGGCGGTCGATCTTCTTTTGTTCTCTAAAGTTATGTTTTCTGCTTGAGCAGTCCGTTAGGTCAAAACCCAACATTTGGAAACTTTCTGTGGCAGCAATTAGCATAGCACAAATTACTGAGGAAGGTATGTGTAAATACACACTATTCCATCTTCGTTTAGTGCTAAATTCTACTATCTTTACGTCATCCGATCGAAACTGCCTTAAGTTAGGGATGCAGTTAAACAAGATCATGACGTTTTTCCTGTTGAGAAAAGTCTTGTCACGCTTAGTTCCCATCTTCTCTAGTAGGAAGGAACGTTTGGTTTTTATCCTTTGGCTGTAAGGAACGTAGTGATCCTTTTTCTGTTCTTCTCACTTGTCTTTTTTGTGTCTTGGGTCCCCCATTTTTTCTCTGTCATGCTGGTTTGATGGCGAGGTTCTTCGGTTATATGTCATTTGGTTTGACTTTTTTGGATGCTCCCCTAGCTTGCTTCTTTAACCGCTCTGACTCTGCCCTGGTCGGGTATGAGTTTTATCCCCATTTCTTATCGATTTGTGTCTAATAGATTTGTTTAAATCCTGCTCCCTAGTCAGACGCACGTTAACTCTCTCTTCGGAGGGTTCTTGGACTCTTGCTAGATTAGCACATCTGTTGGCCAAAGTCATGAAATTCTTGGAGCACAGCTCATCTGCTGTAGGTTTGAGATGAGGCAAAGTTGAGTTTACCCTTGGCAGGTCGTTTCTGGCTGACAAGTTCTGCAGTTCGGTCTCCGATTCCTCCACCGAATAAGTGGATAACTCCATCAGATCCTCACTGACCTCCGAAATATTAATAATAGTTTTTGAGGCGACAATGCTTTCAATCTCCTGTCCTTTTGTTTGAGAAGCCAAGATGATACCAGGGCCTGCTACTACCAGGTTCCTAGTAGTGGGTACCGAGGTAGCTTTAGGGGTTTTAGACTCCTTGACCTTTTGCATTTCTGAACTGTCCCCGTCCACCTCGTTAATCATGACTATTCGTCTACCTCATATTCTTTTATTATCTGTCCCTTGAGAAAACAAGGGATAGTTTAGAGTCTTTATGGTGGATGGTTCCTTCTGGTTTAGAGGGCGATGGTTGGTTGTTTATTTTGTCCTTTGGGTCGAGTTGTTTTCTGCTCTGCCGTCCTGTACTGGCTGAGTCCTACCTTGATAGGTTTTCATTCAGTTTCAGGACCACACAGCCGTTGTCTAGTTTTTTTACTCTTGGAGACTCCATTGGATCGGATCCATTGCACAGAGTACTTGCCGTTGTTTTCAAGCAGGCTTCAATGCCCGTAGAACTAGTTGTGTTAGAGTGGGTTTTGGAGTCACACCTGGCTTTTGGCGAGTTAGGTAGTGCTACAGTGGTTGTGTGTACAGACCTTACTACCTTCTTTACTTCCTGATCAGTCTGGGTTCTTGCCGAGACATTAAGTGACTCCTCTAGGCTTGTAGTCTGCTGCCTGAACATTGATTTTTCAGTTACCGGGGATTGTTGAAGAGTTCCTACGTTCGTTAACCACCCTTTCCGTGATTCCAGCGCTGTGACATAACCTTCTAGGTATATCATTTTTATGTGTAGCATTGCAGCAAGTGTTGTATGATCCTTAAGTGTATCGTTTAAGGATTTGTATAATTTTCTGAAGGGTGCTAATGCAATAGTTACGGCCGACATTATGGCAAAAAGATCTGTTTCTATTTAGGGTGTTCCCTTGCCACTCTGTGAAGAGAATGGTATCCATTGTCTGGTTTGATGTGGCGATTGCAATGAGAGGAAGTCTCTATTGATTGGGGATTCTTTTGAACTTGGGTTAGAGTAGTTTGAAATTGCTTCCCAAGTTCGTGCTTCTGGGTCTTGACAAATTTGTACATCAATTTCTAGGGATCTGCTGTCTTCCGTTAGGAGAGGAGGCAATGAATCTTCAAATATCGGAGTAGCCTCTGTCCTCCAGACGGCATGTTCGCCCCTTATCTCCACAAATAGGTTTGGGGGTCCTCTCTAGTCCTGTAGTCTGGTCTAAAGATTTCTGTGGGTCAGTGAATCTGGTATCAGGTAATATTATCCCCATATATATGGTCGCCGTATATAATATCGCCGGGAAAAGGTTGTGGTGACAGGGGCAGCAAAAAAAAGAAAAAAGAAAATAAAAAGGGTTTGAGGCTTGCAGGGGTGTCCCCTGCATGTTCCATGCAATAATGTCCCCACAAAAAACGTCAATTTTTCGGCGACATTTTTGCATGGTGATATTTCTGAGGGGACATTATTACATGGAACCGTAAATCTCTCATATTGAAATGTTTCCCTGATGGCTTCTGTAGGAAATGTCAAGCCTGTAGGGTTTGTTGTCTGTGTTATCTGTGAAGTAATCCCAAATCTGAAATAATTCTGACAGTTAATTACCAGGGATTCTGTTGGGAAAAAGGTTTTCTTTAGGTTTATGCCCGTCGTCGTTGACCATTGCATACCCAGCCCAGTTGAACTGTTATTGTCTTGCTGTGTTTGGTTCATGGGCAAAGAGGCTCCCTCCAAAATCTCAGCGTTTGATAATTCGCCTAAGTTCAGGGGGTACAGCACTCACGCTTTTCTGAAAGAGGAAACAGGCTACTGATCCCACATTTGTAGGCTGTGAAGGTCCCTTTTTGAGTAATTTTAAGGTCTGTTCTCTATTGTTTTCGAGAGTTGACGTCCTTGTGTCCTTGTGTCCTATATGTCCTTTAATCTACTTTGTTAATTTTGGAGTCGTTTTTGTTTTCAGAGTTGTTGTATGTTTCCCAAGCACTTGCCAGATCTACATTTTGCCCTCAATTTTGACGAAGTAGTCCTCTGTGAGGATCTTTTTGGGCCTCCTTTTGTTCCGGTATCCTCCAAATCCGTTGCATTCAAGGGGTCATTTGAAATTTCTGAGTAGGTAATGAGACACTCACTATCTTCTAATGTGCCTTTGATGTCGACCTGAGATTCTTTTACGATGGAGTCGACAAGTTGCAAAGGCAGAGTTATGTCATCTGAATGGAATGAGTCTCGTATGGGCTTATTCGCTATAGGGCTCGTCAAGTCCTCCCCAGCTGGAACTGTATGGATTTCTATATGTACCTTCAAGGAAAGGGGGACTAAGTTGTTGCCTCTGCCCTGATATGACTTGTCCGGTCCATTTACCATAGATGTTGAAGTCGCTTCGGGAGGGTTATTCCTCAGGTCTGCAAAGGTATTATTCCCTTTACCAGACATTAGTTCTGGATGGCTCTTAAAAGTTATTCCCACTTTCTCCATGCAGTTAAACAATGCTTCATGAGAGTTGTGCGTGGCTCATTCACCCCCGGTTGGAGTTGAAGTTGGCGCAATGAGCTCTTGCACACAAATGTCTTTGTCTTTGTCCTGTTGCTTATTCTCAGGAGTTCCCCTGCCCTCCTCCTCCCTCTGGAGACTGGGAGAGGTGCTGGATGAAGCGGACTCCTCCGCTGCTTCCTCTTCAACCTGCGCTCGACTTGTCAGAGGCGGCTGATCTAATGGCTCAGCGCTCTCTACTAGTGGTTTACCCCAAGTGCCCCCCTCTCCACTGCCATCCTTGTGGCCTATGCCATCGGTGCTGACATTAGTTGAGTCTTTAGATCCAATAAGTTGATGGGAGGCGTGGACTAGGGTGGGGTTTGTATCGTTCGTCATCGTGTCGGATGTCCACATACTGATTGATGGGGGCTACACATGGAGGAGGGGGGGCTCAGGGCACTGAAGGGGTGTGTTTATTGAAGAGGTTGTAGGGGTTCCCACCTAACCCTTGGAGGCTTGGTAGGTCCAGCGTCAGTAAGCTTGTTCTCTTCAGACGCATCAGTGTTTTCAGAGGACTCCGCAGCTCCATGCCCATCTCGTCTCGGAGTCACCGCCCTTCTTCTTTGTGATGCTGGAAATGCATTGGAGGGACAGGGCCTCTGTATCCTTGTCCTTTACTGACTTTTTATCTTGTGTTCTGTCGTGTTTTCCGCGCAGGAGTTCATGAGGGACTCCTGGCGGTACAGCTCTCTGTCTTTAGGTTTGGTTAACAGACCCATGGGATACCCTTGTGGCACCCATGGGTGGGGGTACAACCCTGTGCCCCTAGTGTATGTTTTTGGGCTCCTGTGGGTGGCCCGCAGAGCCGGGTATGGGCTGGTGGCAGCTCCACGCTGAATTTGACAGGTGCGCTGAGTATCCTCCATTTTGGGATACCCAGGCCCTGCCATTGCAATCAGTTGATTCCTGATGGTAAACAAGATGGCCCCTGTGGCCTCTTGCTTTCTATTGCCTGTTACCTTGTTTTCCAAAAGTCCTGGGAAGCCCTGACTCTGTCCCTTCCCCCTGACTGGCTGTTGGGTGGAAGTTCTATATATGGTGTTGTTGTGAAGTCCAGTCCAGACTGACTGGAGCCTTCCCAGTAACTGTATTTTGTGGGTACGCCCTGTGGGTGGGACCTGGGTGAATGGAGTGTGTGACCAATATGCACTTCTTGTTGTGGCTGTCTGGTTTCTGGTAGGAGAGACAAAGACTGAGACAGCCCTGCCCGAAACTGGGCTGAATGCAGTGTGTAGTGTTGAATGGCTGGGTACTTGTCCCAATCCACATTGCTTGTTGTGAGTGTCTGAGAGGGAGGAGGATGGCCTGAATGCACTTTGTACCTGATTGGCTGACTGACTGCATGAATGCCCTTCTGTATGATTGGCTGCTGAGAGTGACCCAGCAGTGTGGATGAGAGACAAGATAGTATATCTGGGGACCTCTTACCACTGGAAATTGTTCAGAAGCTGTGTCTACACTTGAAGAGTAACTGGAACTGCTGATCCTCGACGTCCAGCTGGAAGAAGAAGACTTGCTGTTTCATTTGCTTCAACCTGACCTGAAAGCTGCCGAATTCATCGAAGACTGATCCGAGAGAGGACCAGGTAAGGCGCCCTCTTCCCATGCTCTGAGGGACCATCGAGCACCGCTAACCTTCGCCGAAGCTCCCTGGAAGTCAGACCCTCGAAAGGCTGCCAAACCGAATCGGGACCGCTGAGGAGAACGAAGCAAAGCACCTGGACTTCGCCGCTGTCGAAGTCTCTTGCCGTCGACCAGGGTTCGCAGGTTTGTGGAACCGCAGGAGGCCCGTCGAAGTTGTGTTGCCCAGCCGTGGGGACCACTTGACGCCGTGCCGCCGACGACCGGAGCCGCCCGCTTCTTTGCCTAAGAACATTTGAATCCAAGGACTCCCTTGTCCGCAACGTCGACCGCTTTGTCCCGCCGGAGAAAGTCGAGGACGACCAACGCGCCGAGGAGAATCCGCCGGTGGGTTTCCCGCCACCTGAAGGCCACAAAGACTTCGACGACTCGACGCCCTTTTCGGGCCACAGTTCTTCTGAACCTCTTTGCAGTCCTGAACAATCCATCGCCGAGGTGCCCCGCACACCTCATCCTCGCAGGACATCGCTGACGAGCACTGCCTGGATCGACGTCGTGGTCTCGGCACCCTTGAACTTTTCATTGCCGCCGTCGACGACAAGTTCACCATCTTCGACGTCTCTCGACGATCCGTGGCTCCTGCTTTAAAGGGAGTCACTCAAGAAGGATGCTTCGACGTGTCTTCGAAGAACTTTACTCCACCAGGTACATTGGGGTGGTAAAACCTTAATATAGACTAGTGAACAATATATGGACTGGGCTTGTGCTATATATCTTTATTTTACAGGTTGCCCAGGTGGGGGCCAGTATTCTGCCTATTGTTTCAACCATCTTGCTTTCCTCCCTATCTCTATTGCTGGTTTCCTCATTATTGATCTGTGTGACATTTTAACCGTACAGTTGATGCACTTTAATGAGATTCGATAACATTGGTGGTACCACTTTAGAATTGTATATATTTATCATTGTTGATTTCCGAGTACAAAGTGCGTTATTGTGATCGTGTACATACCTTTGAATATTAATTATATAAATACTGTGTTTTCAGTAATACATACCAGCCTGCATCACCTCCTGAGAAGCTAGGCCTTGATTGCTTGACTATGTTACCAATAATAGAGAATCTTGGCTGGGGTCCTCTGTGCCTCTCCTCTACCATATAGAGAACGGAAGTACAGACACCCCCCTCTAGTCTTTACACTCTTCCATTACTGCCTGCCTCTGATGCCGCGGGCGGCAGCAGACTGCTACCACCTCTGCTGCCAACTCTGCATCCGCACTGTGGTGCAAAGGGGTTTTTTATGGAAACTCCTCCTTCTCAGCCAGTAAAGGTAGCAGACTACCAGGGTCCCCAGGAAGCAAAACAACAGACTGCTGCAGACTGCTACTACCTCTGCTGCCAACTCTCCGGCCGCTTCGCGGCAAGAATGGATTTTTGATGGAAACTCCTCCTTCTCAGCCAGTAAAGGTAGCAGACAGACTCACAGGGTCTCCAGGAAGCAAAACAACAGATTGCAGCAGACTGCTACTACCTCTGCTGCCAACTCTGCGGCCGCTTCGCGGCGAGAAGGGATTTTTGATGGAAACCCATCCTTCTCAGCCAGTAAAGGTAGCAGACAGACTACCAGGGTCTCCAGGAAGCAAAAAAACAGACTGCTACCACCTCTGCTGCCAACAACGCGGCCGCTCCACAGCGTGAAGGGGTTTTTGATGGAAACTCCTCCTTCTCAGCCAGTAAAGGTAGCAGACAGACTACCAGGGTCTCCAGGAAGCAAAAAAACAGACTGCAGCAGACTGCTACCACCTCTGCTGACAACTCCCTTCCTGTATTTGTATCTCTCCTACTAGATATTCAAATTCCATATATTCTCCTTTTAGAGCTCTTTCTTTTGCCAACTGATCATTTCCTTGCATATCGATATCTGGTACTTTGGATTGTGCCTTGATTTTTCTCCAATATCTTGTTGTATATTGTTAAAATATTTTTCAAGTCCGCTTTGAAGTCTGCTGTTACGGCTGGGTTGGACTGTGCTGCTGATGCTCTGCGGCTCGCCTTTGGACGTTTATTTTCACAGCTGCAAGCAATCTCGATGCCGCCCACTCACCCAGAACACTATAATTCCAAGAAGCACGTGCTTTTGCGCGCGCGCTTTTCAAGTCCGCTTTGAAGTCTGCTGTTACGGCTGGGTTGGACTGTGCTGCTGATGCTCTGCGGCTCGCCTTTGGACGTTTATTTTCACAGCTGCAAGCAATCTCGATGCCGCCCCCGCGCCCACTCACCCAGAACACAATAATTCTAAGAAGCACCAGCTTTTGCACGCGCGCTTTTCAAGTCTGCTTTGAAGTCTGATGTTACGGCTGGGTTGGACTGTGCTGCTGATGCTCTGCTGCTCGCCTTTGGACGTTTATTTTCACAGCTGCTAGCAATCTCGATGCCGCCCCCCCCCCACTCACCCAGAACACTATAATTCTAATGAGCACGTGCTTTTGCGCGCGCGCTTTTCAAGTCCGCTTTGAAGTCTGCTGTTACGGCTGGGTTGGACTGTGCTGCTGATGCTCTGCTGCTCGCCTTTGGACGTTTATTTTCACAGCTGCAAGCAATCTTGATGCCGCCCCCCGCCCACTCACCCAGAATACAATAATTCTAAGAAGCACGTGCTTTTGCGCGCGCGCTTTTCAAGTCCGCTTTGAAGTCTGCTGTTACGGCTGGGTTGGACTGTGCTGCTGATGCTCTGCTGCTCGCCTTTGGACGTTTATTTTCACAGCTGCAAGCAATCTCGATGCCGCCCCCCCGCCCACTCACCCAGAACACTATAATTCTAAGAAGCACGTGCTTTTGCGCGCGCGCTTTTCAAGTCCGCTTTGAAGTCTGCTGTTACGGCTGGGTTGGACTGTGCTGCTGATGCTCTGCTGCTCGCCTTTGGACGTTTATTTTCACAGCTGCAAGCAATCTCGATGCCGCCCCCCCCGCCCACTCACCCAGAACACAATAATTCTAAGAAGCACGTGCTTTTGCGCGCGCGCTTTTCAAGTCCGCTTTGAAGTCTGCTGTTACGGCTGGGTTGGACTGTGCTGCTGATGCTCTGCTGCTCGCCTTTGGACGTTTATTTTCACAGCTGCAAGCAATCTCGATGCCGCCCCCCCCTCCCCCACTCACCCAGAACACAATAATTCTAAGAAGCACGTGCTTTTGCGCGCGCGCTTTTCAAGTCCGCTTTGAAGTCTGCTGTTACGGCTGGGTTGGACTGTGCTGCTGATGCTCTGCTGCTCGCCTTTGGACGTTTATTTTCACAGCTGCAAGCAATCTCGGTATGCAGTACGGACTTTGGGCTTAACTTGGCGACACTTTGAAGTGGACTTGAAGTGGTTTTTACACTGTTTGTTGTTTCTAGGTGCCGCTCCCCGCCCACTTACCCAGAACACTATAATTCTAAGAAGCACGTGCTTTGCGCGCGCGCTTTTCAAGTCCGCTTTGAAGTCTGCTGTTACGGCTGTTAAGCTGTGACAGTGGGGCAGCGGCGGGGGGGTAGCGGCCGAGCTCTGCAAACAGAGACGACTTGAATTAAGCCCAATGAGATATGGGCTTTTCTCTCTGGATGACTTCAAGCTGTTTTTCGCACGGAGAGTTGAGCTCTCAAACACATGTGGGTAATTTATATTTGTTCACAAATTACAGCCTTGTACTTTATTTGTAAATATTGGTATTGTGATATGATTGTATAAACTAGACAAACCAATTTTAGTGCCCCTTTTCATTGTGGCACATTAGGGTTCATATGTATACCTTGAAAACGGGAATGCCGACTAATTTGGTAGTTTCACGTGCGTCAGTTTTACTGAAAGCTGCAGGTCAAAAGCCTTCCCCTACTATTGCCTTGAAAAAGAAACTAAGCGGTCATCCGCTTATGACACCCGAGATAAGAAATCTAACGGGCGACATTCGTGGGATTTGCCTTCCCAGAAGTGAATCCAATATATTACCGGTAGTGAACCCTGCACAAAATATACCGCTACCTAATGATTGCACTCCAAATTCTGGCAACAATGATAAAAATATATCTATTTCTGACACGATTATATAACTGAAGTGTGTTCAAAGCAACAGGAGGCTAATATATTACCTATTGACCCTAATATTCTTGGGAATGTTCCGGCCACTAATGTTCACGAGGGTAGAGTGGCTTCTTCAATTCCTTCTGATAAATCCAGAGGTGTCACTCTTGATCTACAATTGCCCAATGTGGTTCCGGATTGTATTTCCATTCCTAACGAGCTAAGTGGGTTTGATGGTGTGTATGGGTCATATTGTCCGCCCCCCATAACTGTTGATAAAACAACTCCCCATAACAGTGAACTCTATGGGTCTCCGAGTTTGTTTGAAAACAATGCTTCAGCCTCCGCCATCGGGTCTTCCTCTTTTGTAAACCCAACACCTCAAAGACCTTTGACTTTGGCTGCACCACCTGGTTCGCCCAATCCTATAAAGAACCATACCCCCTTATTGGAAATCACGCTAACGGCGATGAATAACTCTATTAACACCTTATTTAAATTATTTGAGTCCTTGGACCTCAAATTGACACGTCAGGCAGCACAAATAGACCAAATATCCAATCAGCTAATAGGGCTGAATAAAAAACTCAATAAAACTATACCCCAATCAAACGTGCTGAGAGCTGAGCGCGACCTGATTGAGGTAATTCATTTAAGTCCTGCTGATTTAAATCAAAGGGTGAGGAAAAATGAAGGTGATTTCCATTCTGTCTTACCTGCCATTCCGGCTATTATCGGCCCTAATGGAAATATAACAAGTGGAACTGGCCTAACATTGGACAAAGTACACCAGAGTGACCCTTTGGTAGCCCCACTTAATTTGTCCAGGGGCAGAGGCCAAGAGATGTATAATATATTTGACTCTAAGCCAAAAACAGTGAATCAAGGCCTTCCTACCATACCCAATAAGGAAGTTAAAAATCAAAGACAGAACCAGAATATTACTGGCTCAAATGCCAGGCGCCTATCCAAACGCTCAGCATTATCGCAAAAGCGTGAAACTTTGCGCCTGAAATATACCAACATCAGACGGAGGAAACCTGCTCAACCCCTGGTGGATTGCCCAAATAACAACCCTATGGATTATGTACCATTAAATGAACTGGTATCATTAATTGGAGATACAACAGAGAACCCTTCGTCTCTCCCTGTGCTGCCCTCTTTAGGGTCCGCAACCACAAAACCTCAAAACCCTGTACTTAGAGACACTATTAATCAGAAATTTACATCTGACGGTGTATCACTACCGCCAGCGAAGTGTAACCCAATTTCTAATTTTAACCCTACGTCATTCCCTGATGTTAATTCTGCTAATAATATACTTATGGACATCAGGGCAGAGATTCAGAGATCAGTGGACGATTACCTAAAATTTAAGCAATCGTGTCCTCCTATGATGTCACAACCTGAACAATTCATGGCAGTTAAGAGATGTCCGACCCTTAACATCGGAACCCAAGTTAAACCAGATTATCAAATAGGTTCCAATGAAAGAAATGGAAAGACGTCAATACCGCCCTTTCAAGGCCATCAAGCCTCATTACTGTTGAAATCCAAACACGCTCTACCCTATAATAACTACCATCGCTTCATCTTGAAATGTCGTGATGGCCCACATTCAAACTACGACCTTAATAGGTCAAGTGTTATGGCGATTTTTGAGGACATAGAATCCCTGAGAGAAATTTCATCGACGGATATTCACCAGGTTGAATTTCTAAATGAAGAAAACCTCAGTGTAGTTAGATTATGGATAGCCTCCAATCTTGTTCGTAATATCATCTGGCAAGCAAGAATGGAACTCTTTACTATGGGTTTCCTTCTTGCAGTCGACCCTACAATACACACCCCTAAAGATGATAATAGGAGGGTGCACTTTCAGGATGATAGGGCCAAAATAAGAACCCCTAAAATCTACACTACGCAGAATGTGAGATCCCAATCTAATTGGCTTTGAGATCAAGAATTTAATGATGTTAACGAATTAAATATCCCATCATAACAATTCGAGAAGATCCAGCAAGGAACCATAACCTTGGCCTGCTGGAATACTTGTGGATATACCCACTTAACTGGTCCGAGTCCCACAACCTTGAATAAGTTTGACGTGGCGGCCCTTCAGGAAACAAGATTGGTGGACAGACCGGTGTAGGATGGATATGATATTGCATTCCAAGCTGCCTTAGCTAATGAGAGGTCGACCATCAGCAGGTTTACTTGTAGCGGTAAAACTGGGTCGAGGAATGTCCATTTTTCCGTGGCAAGCTCCGAATATCGCACTTCAAATGGTCAAAATTAAATTCCCCGCAGGAGTTGTTGCATTAGTTAACATCTATCGCAACCCATTAGTAATAACAGATCAGGTGTTCTTTCATGAAATGAATCAATTATTTAACTTAATTTCCCTGACGCCAGAGATAACCAACACCATTGTGGTGGGCGATCTGAATTTACAATGTTTAGACCCAAAAAAGGTTGCTAAAAATCCTGTTTGTGGGAATTGGGAACTGTTGATGAGACATTGTAACATGTATATGCTTAATGGAACTTTAGCTGGAGATGTTCCCCCCGCGAGACAACTCGATCAATTATAGATTACATCTATACAGATAAGGTTACGTTTCAAGCAATTATGCAATTTTGCATTCTAAAACAACCATTCAGTGACCATGATCTGTTATCAGCTGAGTGGAGTTACGATATATCATCTACTAAATTAAGATCTAAAAAATATATGTTTGACTTGACGGTGAATAATGCTAGATCACGTTTTCACTGGTCAGAAAAATCCTTAGCTAGTATAAATGACACTATTCTGCAGAACTACCAACTTCCTCCGGGTCGAGCAGTGCCTTATAACACTGCTCTGCAGATCTTTAAGGTAATCGCGAGTCCAGGGTTCTATCAGGCACCCATTCCAAAACATAACTTTAACATCACAATTCAAAATCGGAGAAGTCTTATGCGCCGAGAAAGGAAGGCTGCGATGGGTCTACCCCTGGTCATCAGAAAATCCACCCTGCAGGTGATACAGCATAATTACAGGAACTGGATAAAATCACAAAGAAGTATGCTGTATCAAGCTGATGGGGAGGCAATGCTGAAATCGATTGTGTGCAAAAACACTGCGGAAATATGGTCTCACCTCAACATGCATCTACCAACACAAAGCAAACCACTATGCAGATCAATGGAGTATTGGAGGCCTCATGGATACTTTACTTCTCGGACCTGTACAGTGCTTGTGATGGGTGGGCACGTAGACCGATAATTACTGAGGTAAACGATCAATATTTGGATATTCAGGAGAGTGACATTCTGCATTATATAGTGAAGTCATCAAATTTGAGGGCTCCTGGGCCGGATGACCTTACAAATGTAATCATGAAGCAACACCCTGAATCCTGGGCTCGGATAGTGTATAATATTTTTGTGCAGGTCGTGAAATCTAATACTATCCCTCTATCATGGCAATCATCAATAATTGTCCCGATATTCAAGAAGGGCGATCGTGCCTGTCCGTCTAACTACAGACCGATCGCCCTCTTGGATATTCCGGGAAAGTTTTTTGCCAGGTTCATCTTGAGGGATTTTAATAAATGGACTGAAGTTGCCCGGAAGCAAGATCCATATCAGACCGGGTTCATCCCTGGGATGGGGACTGCTGTCAATTTATTCACATTAACATCTATAATAGGTCATCATCGGATCTTGAAGCAAACTTTATTTTTTGCTTTTATTGACTTCAAGGCAGCTTTTGATTTAGTTTCCCGAGCCTTGTTGATTTCATGACTTCTGAAAGAAGGTTGTCCCCCTTACTTAATCAACCACATTGAGGCCTTGCACACGAATACTAATTTGCAAGTGCGACTTGATACCAAAGGAACACTGTCCTCAGTCATTAAAACCTTCCCTGGATTGAGGCAAGGGTGCATACTAGCAGCCTCACTTTTTACATTTTTTATTTCAGATATTGGTGAAGAGTTTAAGGGTGTTGTTACAGATGCGCCGAAACTAGCAGGGAAGGTTGTACCAACTCTGCTATATGCAGACGACCATGTGCTGATTTCAAAAACACAGAGAGGGTTAGAGAGGGTTACAGAACCTTTTAGATGCCCTCTCCTCATATGTTGAAAGAAATCTTTTAACAATTAATTTGAATACAACAAAGGTGATGGTGTGTAACCCACTAAAACGAAACAAGAATGGACAGACCAAACACTCATGGAAATGGCCTATCCGTTCAGTGGTGTTGGAAGTTGTTCCCCAATATACTTACCTTGGTGTGGTGATCACAGGGGCCAATAATTCTAATCACATAATGGCCCTGAACAATAAACTAAATGTGGTCTCTCAATAAAAAGGAAACGCGGGGCATCCCCGCTCTTTCCAATGACATGTTCTTAAGGGCTCTTACAGCCCGCTGTGCGCCGCCAGCATGTAGCGGGCAATAAGAACCGTTAACGACCTGCCATTGAAAGGGCGGAGATGTCCAGTGCATGAACGGCCTCCACGCCCTTTCCAATGACATGTTCTTAAGGGCTCTTACAGCCTGCTGTGCGCCGCGGCATGTAGCGGGCAATAAGAACCGTTAACGACCTGCCATTGAAAGGGCGGAGATGTCCAGGGCATGAACGGCCTCCCCGCCCTTTCCATATGCAGCCTGCTTAAGGCTCTTATTGTCCCCAGTGTGACTGGCGCAGGGAGCTGGTAATTAGACGACCCAGCTCCCTGCATTCGTTTTAACCCAAAAAAAGAAAGCTTGCAGCCGCATTAAAGCAAATGCGGTAATACCGCGCCGCGTTTGTTTTAATGCGACTGCAAGCCTCGTAAAACGGATGCGGGGGGCTGAGCCATCTAATTACCAGCTCCCCATATTCGTGTTACAAAAAAATCCTTGCAGGCGCATTTAAGCAAAGGCGGAAGCACTGTGTTTGCTTTGATGTGCATAGATGGTGCGCCTATAGGCGGGCTGAGCCAGCCCTGTTTATTTTCATGGCTGGGGTTGGAGGTTGAACCGTGACAGGGCTGGGTCTTCACGTTTCACCCCTGCTGGCCCAATCAACGAGGGGGTGCCGCACCACAGGGTGTGGGGCCACCCCACCAAATAAGGGGCTCTGCAGGGTGATGTCGCACCACCCGTGGGTAGGGCCCCTGCACATAAGGGGGCCCCAGCAGCAATTATCTATGCAAGCCTCTTGTGACACTGCTTGAACCGCACCCCAAATTGGATGCTTTTGATAAAATGTGTTAGTGTCCATTTTAATGAATATTCAGCAACACTGGTCAAAACTATAAGCCTCATAGTGAAGTAACTGATCAAAAGGCCCCCAGGGGCGCCAGATCCATAGTGTAATCCATGCCTTTTGTGACACTCTTTGAACAGGCCCCCAGGGGGTTGTTTTTGATAAACATTCTTTAAAATGTACACTATCAAATTTTATTTAGCAACGCCGGTCAAAACTACTAGCCTCATAGTGCAGTAACCCCACAATCTGCCCCCAATGGTCCCCAATGAATAAGGGCCCCAAGCATGGCATGTTGTGTCTCTTGTGCGCTCATGTGTCTGGTGCCACTGGGTTTGGTCATTTGCAGTATGTGAGGCCAGAGGCTTGTGCTTGTTTATATGTTTCTAGCCGGGGATAATGCTACATGGATCGGCCGTTTGGAGGCAGTCTGTCTAGATTACGAGACCCTGACTGACGTCTTGAACGAAAACGGGATTCATGTTGAGACTTTTGGTGTGTATTAATATGTGTAATTAGATTTACTTTTTCAATAATGTGTGCTGTTTCTTTTTTTTGCAGTGACAGTCCCGATGACACTGATACTCAACCGCTTGATGCGGTGTCTTCTGAGGCTGGGAGAGAGGCATCAATCATTGTAGCAGGTAATGACTGCTGTCACTCTAGCTATGTTAGTTAAAGGTCGATCTCTGTAAAGCCTGTATGTTTTTTATTTGGTAACAGTTGTTTTCCAAGATTTGAGTCTTTTGTGTAAAATAGTGTTAAGCATTTGAAGCATATGGGGGCCGTGTGGACGCTCGATGTAGAGCATGTTGGTAAAAGTTTTCTGTGACTTTATTTCAGATCCACACGTTGAGGATCAATGTCCTCGGATGCCCCGTCAGATGCACACGCTGGAGGACCAACCTCATCGGATGCCCCGTCAGATGCACACGCTGGAGGACCAGCCTCATCGGATGCCCCGTCAGATGCACACGCTGGAGGACCAGCCTCATCGGATGCCCCGTCAGATGCACACGCTGGAGGACCAACCTCATCGGATGCCCCGTCAGATGCACACGCTGGAGGACCAGCCTCATCGGATGCCCCGTCAGATGCACACGCTGGAGGACCAACCTCATCGGATGCCCCGTCAGATGCACACGCTGGAGGACCAACCTCATCGGATGCCCCGTCAGATGCACACGCTGGAGCACCAACCTCATCGGATGCCCCGTCAGATGCACACGCTGGAGGACCAACCTCATCGGATGTCCCGTTGTTAAAGCGGAAACAACGAAAAAGCCCTTTTTCCACAGCGCTGTCTGTTAATATTTCAGTGCGTCTTTTTAAAACCCTATACTGGTCTGCTCATGTCATTATAGAGTATTGCTTGGACTATTTTTACCAACTAGGTTCTTTAATATTTTGATGTGATTTTGTAAACCCCTAGGTTTACCCCAGCATTTCATTGTAAAGTATTGCCTGGCCTGTTTTTTCTGTAATACCATGCTCAAACTTCTTTTTCTTTTGTTTAATTTTAGGGTTTTGTGTTGCGTCGTCGGAAGAAGTTCTAGAGCAAACAACCTCGGTGATCCCACCCTCGCCCACCCCGACATCTGCAGGTCAGCTGCATACACAACCATTGTACAAAGCCAAAACCCTTGATTGTGTGTTAAACAGGGCTGTACAGACCCTTTAAATAAAAGGTGGCGCTTATCGCTTAACAACGGACGTGTGCCTCCAACCAGCAATGTCTAATTGTTCCCAACAACCATATACCCCAGCCTGTTGAACCATGCATACCCGTGCACACCACGCCCGTTATGTAGCCCCTGTGAATGTTAAACCTACCCAGGAGACACAGCTCAGGGGGTGTCATCACCCAGGGCCCGGGGCTCCCGGTAGTGAGCTCTGAAACCCTTTTAGCCGGAGTCTCGGGAAGCCGTTAAGTATAATCATTACTTATTCACCCATAAAAGAGGAGGTAATAGTTATTTCAGACTCACCCTTAAAAATAGAGTCTCAGGATTTTGTATACGCCTCTGTTATCTGTGGATCAGGCTATGTCCCGAAACCCATTGATCTTTCTTACCGGGGTCCCAACGCTGTAAACAAACAGCGCTGTACAACCGCCATTTATTGTACAAAGCATTATGCACAGCCCTTAAATTTCCCAAAGCCTATGAATCTCAATACCTCGAACGGTTGTGTAAATATTCAAGAATTTAAAAGGGATATTGTTGTTAAACAGTTATTTTGATCCCCAGGTTTGAAAAAATGGAGAAAGGAAAAGCATTTATTAGGGCTGCGTAACAACTATAGATGACGCCAGGATTGTAGCTTGAGACACCGGCTTGGTAAAAAATCTCTTGCAGCTATGCGTAAGCGTGTGTCTAAGGCCAAGCATCTCCTTTTCACTAAGAACCTAAAAACCCAGCTAAAAAAATTATAAAAAATAAAAAAACCTAATTCTTAAAAAAAAGAAAAAAAGAAACAGCTGATAAAAAAGCATATACAGCCCAGTCCTGATTTTGCAGACCCCCCAGAGCCTTTAAGATCAGGGTGGACCCCGGCTGGGTACAGACGATTCCTACTTAAGGGCAGAGCCTAAGACACCACTGGTAGTTTTGAAAGATGCACGAACACCCTCACACCCTATTAAAAAACCATTCATACCTGTAAAATATTTATCAGCACAATGTTTAAAATGGTTTCGAACCCGCAGGCAGTGGAAAATGTTTCAGAAACGCTTGAGAAAAGCAAAAATATTATCATGTAGCGCTCACTTAAAGATTTAGAGGCCCAACCCCAAAACACACCACTGCAGGCCGAAATGGACACCGTTTTTCTGCAGAGTATGGGCACATACCAGAGAGATCTGCCAAAGTTTCGAAGTGTTGAATACTATGTAGTGTTCCGCTTTGTAAATTTACATCCTTTAAGATCAACAAGTCAAGGGTTATTAATGATAAACAAGGAGATTGAAAGGCTCGTCTCCCAGATTCTTGAAACGGTTGGGCCTAACGATTTCGTCCAGATACGCTTAGACAGTGTGGTTTTAAACAGGCCTCTTTTCACCAGGCACTGGTTTTGGCAGACCTTTGATCTTTTGCAGTTTCTAGAAAACATATGAAAACTGATACAAAGTAAGGCAGAACTCACCGTAACAGAACCGTTGAGACTAGTGTCTGTGGTTGTCCGGTGTAGAGAGGGTGGTGTGTACAGACTCCTGAAGAAAACCCTTTACAGCATGGTTGTGTCCAAGAAGAAACGCGGGCTCTTGGATTTTAACTATGGGTCCTTGGACATATGTATGGCTGCAAGCATCATAGGGCTACTTGAGCCTAGAACAGTTACTGACTGATACATACAGACCAGGGCTATGGAGGTTCACAACGTTCTGGGTATACCCCCTGATATCGTGGTTGACTTTAATGAGCTGTGTTTATTTGAAGACCACTTCGGCATACCTATTAAAATTCTGTATAATGAGGACAGGATTTAGAAATACTTCCCGACCGGTGACAACGTTAATAAGAACACTATATATATTTTACACCACGATCAGCACAATTAGAGGATCTTAAATCTTCAGGGTTTCCTAGGGGTTCAAAGTGTATGCCCTCATTGTTATCACATATACAGCAATAAGGCGGCTCACAGATGCCACTTACACTGCAGTATGTGTCAGAGAGATGGATGTGTGGTGATCAGTGAATCAGCCTTTAAATTAAATGTCCCAAGTGTAAAACATTTGCACAGTCCAAAGAATGTTTTCAAAAACACATTGAAAAAGCATCTCAAGGTATAGCCGAATGCCATCTTAAAACAGACTGCAGGTCCTGTGGCCGCTTTATAAAGTTCAAACATAACTGTAAGTGGAGGATCTGTCTCCGATGTGATGTGGAAGTGGTCTCCTTGGATGAATACCAGTTTAATATGACACACCCAAAAGATGTAGCCAAGATTGAGAAATACATAGGGCCTCATCACGAGTCTGGCGGTAACCCTTAAATGCGACGGTAAGACCATTACCGCCGCATTTAAGGGTCTGCCAGATCATGGCCTTGGCAGATTTCCCCAGCTCTCAGCTGGGGGAAATCTGCCGGCGGTAATAGCGTAAATTTTCCCCATTGGGCCCAATATGGAATGAAGAATTCCTGAATGGGCCCAATGTGGAATGGGCACTAACCGTTCCGTCAAACCCGTGATCCGGCGCTAATAGTGCCGGGGGTTTGGCGGTAGGGCTAATAGTGACGGCGGTAATAGCGCCGGCGTTACCGCCCAACTCGTGATGAGGCCCATAATCTTTTACATGGAGTGAATACAGGAGACAGCTATACACATCCTCAACTATATCTCTTCCAAACATCTCACTCGTGAAGACAGTTAGGAGTTTGATGGTGCTGACTGCATCAGCCGATTTATCACAACAATACATTTCGGGAGTATAGCTTTTTGGCTCACAACAGTCAGGGCTATGATGGCTTCTTCATAATACAGCAACTGATTAAAGAGAGAGTCACCGTCAAACTGATAACTCAGGGTGCAAAGCTGAAGCTCCTTGCGGTACCAGACCTTAAAATTTGCTTTATCGACAGTTTGAATTTTCTACCCATGAAGTTAATCAAGCTGCCTAAGGCTTTTGGTTTACCGGGGTCCAAAGGTTATTTCCCACATTTCTTTAACACGGTACAGAAACAAAATTATGTGGGATCCATCCCCCCGGTTGAGTGTCATTGTTCAGAATTCATGATGATTGCCGACAAGGAAGCAGTTCTTAAATGGTATACTGAGGCCCGAACACAGGTTTTTTATTTTAAGGGAGAGCTAAAAACCTATTGTTGTGAAGATGTCATTATTTTGAGAACCACGTGTTACAGTTTTTGAGACGGTATTATTGACCAAACCCGAAAGGTGCACACTATGGAGGACCTTGACAACCCTGGGATGATGATAAAATGTGTTACCTACGTCGATCTCTTTACATTTATCACCCTGGCTAGCATGTGTATGCATATATACAAACAGCGGTTCCTAAAGTCTGAAACACTAGCCCTCATACCCCCAGACATGTACTACGGTAAACAAAAACGTTTCTCCAAACCCTCCATCCAGTGGTTAATGTATATGTCTGGGCAGGTCAAGAGCCCTATACAGCATGCCCTGAGGGGCGGCAAGAAAAAGATCGGCCCATATTTTCTAACCGGCTATGTTTCTTTAAACGGCGAGCAGCACGCCTGTGAATTTAACAGGTGTTTTTATTGCGGTTGCCCACAGTGCTATAAGAAAGATGACTATAACACTTTGACCGTGTGTACTTATGATCATCTATTCAGAAGAAAGCTTTAAAAAAAGAGTTTTCTTGAGACCCGGGGCCTGCACGGTATTAAGCTTTGGGAGCATGAATGGTCAGAAATGTTGAAAAACAATACTGACTTAAAGATTTTTCTTAAACAGAAGAATTTACCAGAAACCCTAGCACTGCGTCACACTCTTTTTGGAGGTAGGACTAATGCCATCAAGCTCCATCACGAAACAGCCCCTGGTGAGAAGATACACTACTACGACTTTACCAGTCTCTACCCCTTTGTCAACCATTAAAAAAATCCCTAAGAAGCTTTATTTCCTGGTGCTCCCTCAGAGGATTTCTGGTAAGCTCATGTTTGCTTTATGTATGGAGTGTGCAGAGTGAAGACAGACTTCAAAATGCACACACAGCGACGAGGAACGCTCGATTACGGGTACCTGATAAACCATTGAGTCAGAAGTGGCCTTTCAAAAGGGTATCATGTGGGCAAGATTCATGAAATATGGCACTTTGATAACATCAACAGCTCTTCTGTGAATACATTTGTATGTTCCTGCAAATTAAACAGGAAATTTTAGGATACCCCAAGGGTTGCGACGACCCAGCTTCCCGACAGAAGTACATAGATGAGTATTACTCACATCAGGTATCCGTTTAAGACCAGAATTCATTGAGAATAACCCCTCCAGAAGGCAACTAGCTAAACTGTGTTTAAATTCCTTATGGGGTAAGTTTGCTCAGAGAACAAATTTACCAAAAACAACCATTATAACTGATCCTGACACACTGACAGCCTATCTTTTTGACGCCGGCTATGACAATTCAAGCCTGCAGTTTATAGACGAGGAAACGGCTTCCCTTGGAAGTACACTGAGGAGTACCCAACGTGTTTCAACAATATAAATATATTGATTGCACGTTTCACAACAGCTCATGGCCGCCTGGAACTGAATATCATCATGGATGCTCTCCAGGAGCGGCGTTTGTACCACAACACCGATTCAGTAATTTTTGTTAGTGTCCTCCTCTGGGCAGGAGTACCCCACACTGGGTGATTATTTGGGTAATCTAACAAGCGAATTAGGTCTATGTGAGCACATTATAGAGTTTGTCTCTGCAGGGCCCAAAACAAATTTGTATCGGACATCCACAGGGGGGGTCTGTATGAAAGTGAAAAGCACCACTTTCAATGTCAGCAACAGCATGAAGATCAATTTTGACAGTTTGAAAGAGTTAGTGCATGGGTACACGTTAAAAAACACTACCAAGGCTATTGTGGTGCAGCAGCCATCCATAGTGCGTGTAAAAAGCACTTAGAAATTATTACCCAGAGACTGTAGAAGACTTTGAGGGTGGTGGTTGATAAACGGGTGCTCACAAACGACTACAAAATATTGCCCTACGGCTACAGAAAAGGAAACATCGCGTAAGATGGACACCCGGTTTCAACACACTTTTTCATGCGTGTTAGCGGGGTCTTACATCTGCGGTAAAAGCTATTTTATTAGCACATCATACAATACTTACCTAATGGCTGCAGCTAATGGAGTGAACAGTTCTGCAGTGTGTGCACTGAGTACAGTGTTGGAATACTCTCAGTACAGAAGAGGGTATGGTTGAAGTTGTGCATGTATACTGCAGTGTGTGAAGTGGGTGCAATATTTAAGTAGTGTGTGCATAGAAGTGGATAAGGGCAAACTGCATAGCACAGAGGATTGCGTAGTGTCCATTGCGCTGAGTGCTGACTACTGTACTGCACTATGAGCTATTGCTTTTGTGTACTGAATAGAGTGCTGGGAGCAGGGACAGTGTTGCAAAAAATGTTTTGGTTTGGTTGGCAGTAACACCATACTATGTGAATGAAAGTGGGTATCGGTGCCGGAGGCTGTGGTATGTTTGTAGATTCTGCTAACTGTTGCATGTTTCCATGCATAGTTGTATTATGGTGCGGCGGTTGGGTAGCAGTGGTGGTGGCTGTGGGATGCGTGTGGAGTGTGGTGCTTGGGCACATGTTGTCGTGTATGGCTGCACTACATTGTGGTGGGTGTGCGCAGGGCCTAGACTCTTGGGTGCCTGGCCAAAGGCTGTAGGCCGTAGGCCATGCACCCATTAGTCTAGGCCTTGCCAACACCCACCGGAGCAATGCTGTTTAGACTGCATCTGTGAAAGGGTGCTCACCTTTACACAATGGTTGTCGAGCACATGTTAGACTTGCTATAGCACCAGAAGTCAGCTGACATGCATATAGTGTTGGTTGGTTCAGTTGGCAGTAACACCATTCTATGTAAATGAAAGTGGGTAGGGGTGCCAGAGGCTGTGTTAAGTTTGTTGATTCTGTGAAACAGTGCATCTTTCTATGCATAGCTGTATAACAGTGTGAAGGTTGGGTAGGCGTGCCAGTGGCTGTGGTACATGTGTGGATTGTGGTAGTTGGAGTCATGTTGCCATGCATGGCTGGATTATGTTATGGTGGGCGTGGCCAAGGCCTAGACTATTGGGTGCATAGCCAAAGGCCGTAGGCCGTACGGAATGCACCCAAAAGCCAAGGCCTTCACCACACCCACTGCAGCAATGCAGTTTTGACTGCATCTCTCAGAGGCTGGTCACCTTTACAGAATGGTCGAGGAGCACATTTTACTCTTGATAGAGCACCAGAAGTGCGCTGACATGCACATATTGTTGGTTCTATGGGTGTGGTCATTGTGTGAACATCCTACGGTATTTGGTGTATGGCTGGAGATTGTGCAGTGAAAGGTCCTGCAGTGTGCCCACTGGGTGCAGTGTTGGAACTGTCTATATAGAAGAGGGTAGGGATTAAGTGAATCTTGTATGTGCTCAGATATTCTGGTTTGTGTAGCTTCCTGGGAGAAGGCCCAATGTTGTGAAGATTTTGTGTTTTGATTGCCAGTGACATAATACTTTGTGAATGGAAGTGGGTAGGGGTGATGGAGGCAGTTGTATGTTTGTGGAATGTGGGTACAAGTGCTGCTGCCTAAGTTATGTTTGTGGATTGTGGCTTCTGGCCACATGTTCACATGCATGTCTACATTATGTTGTGCTGGGTGTGGACAAGCAGTAGACTCTTGTGTTCATTGTCATAGGCATGACGGGTGCCGCTCTGGATGATTTTGGATGCTGAAATCATGGATTATTTTGCAGACCTTTGTACCGAATGCGTTTTGGGAGAACACGCGACGTGTACTCAGATTGTTGAACGGTAAATATGCAGTGCTGTACAGAAATGATAGTGATGAATGCAGAATTCTTGCCTTTGATTGCTGCATGCATGCGTGAATATTTCACAGTACTCAATGAGGGACTGCTGGAAGAATGACAGTGCAGAGGGGAGAAGGGCTGTGTCTGCTTTACTGGGGTGTAGCCCTCACTGTAGCTGGGTATGCGCATGCGCCACATCCAGCCATTCTTTCCATGGTGGGCATGCAAATGGAATTGTGGGGATTATGGAATCACGTGTGAAGGGTGTGGTTCACAGGAAGGGGCGGTACTACTTTTTCCTATACTCTCTGTGTAATGAGGTTGGTAGAGACGGACAGACGCACAGTGCTGATCGTAGGTGATACATTTGTGCAAGATCTGCACAGGTATGCCATGCAAAGATGCGTTGCTGCTAATTTCGAGTTGGAAGGAGTGGCCGCTTTGTGAGCCAGTCTCTATGCGTGCAGTTTCGGCGGGATGGTTTGCCTTTGCAGATATGTGGCCTCTATTGTTACTGTTGAAGTTGTGGTGGTGCATTATGAAAGTTTACATTTGGGTTACATGTCATGTGGACGTTTGCTCCGTCACCTGAAGAAGTTGATGAATGCAGTGATGTGGATTTTTACCACTGCCAAGGTTGTTTTCTCAACCATTTCACCAACAGGAGCATGGGACCATGCTGGTGTAATTTGTCCCCAGCCAGAGCTCGGAAGGTGTCTTATAAACAGAAGCATGTCTGCATTTATGTCCACTGATGGGATGTTCTCCACGCACTATGAGAGAATGAAGTTGCAAAATATACAATGCTGCAAGGCAAATGGCATTTCTTTGAACACCATTGGAAATACTATTTTCTTTTACACTGTGCAAGAAGCGTTGACTATAATTCGGTAAAAATGGAAGGAGGAGAAGCAAACAGAAAGTTATGCAAAGAAAAAAACAAAAAAGGTTGTTGGCAAACACATAACAAAAAAAAAAAACATGTAAAAAAATTATTTTCAGAGGGACCACTAAAGACCCATTCCGCTACCCTCTTTACACTTTCCCCGATGCACCCCCCTTCCTTCATAGCACGAAAACTCTGCGGATTCCGTGGTAGTTTCAGGATTACACGTGCCACATCATTTTCAGGATGGGAGCCATGGAAATGGAACTGTGGAGCAAAAGACATTGCTCAATAAGGTTTGTGGTTGTGGTGTGTATGCAAATACTGTGGCAGAAGTCTCTTTGTTCTTAGAAGTGCAGATGGCTATGGTGGAACTGTGAAAGGTAAGGGGGCAGGCATCCTGTTTGTATACATGGGGCTCATGACGAGGCTGGAGGTAGCCATGGCGCTATTAGTGCCATGGCTACCCCCTTAGCGCATACCAGGTCCGGGTTCCCGGAATGGGGAATTACCAGGCCATTCCAACCTTGGAGGACCCAGTATTTCCCCATTCAGGGAACCCATCCCCAATCCCATTCGAGCCCCCATAGGGCTCAATGGGAATGAGGACCATGCTAACGGGCCCGTTAAAACAGGCCCGTTGTTAGCATGCTGGTCCTTTAGCGGCTCCCACTAAGGGCACCTGGTAAAACCAGCCGCCCTTAGCGGGACCTGCTAAAGGACCTCATAATGAAGCGGTAAAGGGTTAACGGCAACGGCACCTTTACCCGCGCCGTTAAGCCGTTACCGCCAACCTTTTAATGACCCACAAGAACTGTATGTACTTGTTTGAAGTTGGTAGCATGCATTCACTGCTGCTTTTGGGCAATAATGTTTGAAAATTTGTAGTAAGTGGAGTATGTGGGGAAAAAACCTGTGAAGTGTACAAGGTAAGTGGCAGACATCCTGTTGTCATGAATGCAATGTGTGTATGATATCATATGATATGGAATTCATAATGCGCCTATACACAAGTTTTGCAAGGCGCAACAAGGCAAGGGAGGGGGAACAGAGGGGAGACAGAGATAACAAACCTACCTGGCCTGGGGTCACTCGTAACGCCCAAATGCATGGATAGGGGGAGGGGAAAGTGAAGTACATGGGAAGAAGAACAAATGACAATAAGTAAAAATGTGGCCCAATTGTGCCAAGTGGAAGGATAAGTGCAGACATCAGGTGGTGGTGGAATTGTTGGGGATGCAGAACTCTTGTGGATGAGTTGCAGAGGGCGGAGAGAAGAAGCGGGCACATTTAAAAAGAGCCTGTTGCAATAGTCCAGCCCAGAGAGAAGCACAGCTGTGCACACAGTGACCTTTTGAGAACTTGCTTTAGGTTGGTAAAATACATTCACTACTGCTTTTGGTGGCATATTTTTACGATTTTTGTAGGAGATGGGTTAGTGGGGAAAACAAATCGTAGCATTGTCGGAAGGAAAGCAGAATTCCTGTTTTCATATTACAATTTATGACATGGGTATATGAAAACATTGCAAGCACATACAATTGAAGTGCCACTTAATGGTAGTGGATGGGGAAAAAACAGTATGCTTTTTAAGAATGTAAAGGAATCTCAGTGCCACATACCGTGAACAGAGGCACTTATAACAGAGTTGTAAACATATTGCGGGAAAAGTTTGCATACCTCAATTTTGTGGTGATGGGTGTTCATGTGGATGAATGTGGATGCTAAAATCTTGCAATCTTTTACTGAACTTTCTACTGGACGTGCTTTCTAATGACAGGACACTTGCAGGCTGATTTTGTAACGGTACTTATGAAGTGTTGTGCAGAACTGACGGTGTTAGATGCTAACGTCTAGAATGGCATTGGTGGATACCTGTGTGACTGTTTACCACTACCCAATGAGGTAGGGGTGGACAGAAAATAGTAGAAAGGGAAGTAGGAGTGCTCCTGTTTCCTGTTGTACGGCCCTCGCAGTACTTTGGGAAGCGCACGTGCCACATTGTGCGCTCCGCACCATGCGGCCCAATGGAAATGGGATTGTGGGTATTATCCAATCAGGTACTGAGGGTGTAGTTCACTGAAAGGGGCGGTCATACAGTGTTACATTACTCTGCATAGTGAGGGTGGCTGACAAAGCGAAACACATTGGGTCTCATTACGAGTATGGAGGTAGCCATGGTGCTATTAGCGCCATGGCTACCCCCATACCGCATGTCGGGTCCGGGTTCCTTCAAGGAGGAATTACCGGGTCATTCCAACCTTGGAGGACCCAGTATTTCCTCATTGGAGGAACCCATCCCATCCCCATTCCCATTTGAGCCCCCATAGGGCTCAATGGGAATGGGGATGGAGCTAATTATGGGCCTGTTAATAACGGGCCTGTTAATAACCTGTTAATAACGGGCCCGTTATTAGCTCCGTGGTCCTCTAGTGGGACCCGCAAAGGACGTCTTGTCTGACCAGACGTTCTGAGCGGGTCCCGCTAGGGAACCTCGTAACAGCGCGGTAAGGGGTTAACGGCACTGGCACCCTTACCGGTGCCGTTAACCCCTTACCACCCACCTCGTAATGAGGCCCATTGTGTTGATTTTGGGTGATGTTTTTGTGATAGATCTACACAAGTATGCCATGGAAAGACACTTGGATGGCAATTTCGGTTTGGAAGGAGTGGATGCTTTGTGGCACGCTGTCTATGACCGAAGTTTCGCCAATATGCATGCGCTTTGCAGAGACCTGGCCACGTTTGTGACTGTCGATGTTGTCGTCGTGCAATACGGCAGTATGCATATGGGTTACGTGGCTTGTTTAGGTTTGCTTTGTCGACTCAGGAAGTAGCTGAATGCAGTGTGGCACCTTTTTCCCACTGCCCAGGTGCTTTTCTCATTAATAACACCAAGAAGAGTATGGGACACTACTAATGTATGTTGTTCTGAGCCAGACACTGGGAGGTGTCTCATCAACAGAAGCCTCTCTGATTGTTTGTCCGCTCGGGGATGTTTTTCTGCAATAATTACCTTATTAGTTGTGGAAATGCAGAGTTTTTCCATACAAATGAAATTTCGTTTTCACCCATTGGCAATGCTGTTTTGTTTTCCAATCTACAGCATTTGTTGAAGAGTTTACTGTAGCAATGTGACCACAAAAACACACAAAATGAAATAAAAACCAGAAAAAGCTGTTTCACTAGACACACCTAAAACAAAAAATAATTTAAAAAAAGCTCTTTTCAGAGCTGCCCTTAAAAACAAACTCCCCTATCCTGGTTGCAATGTATTCGCCCACGCCCGCACGCAGCACAAAATCCACATCCAGGGATTTTGATAATGGCCATGGAAATGGGACTGTGCAGGCTGAAGTATTGCGCAATGCCGTTTCTGGGTGTGGTAAGGACGCAGAGGACTGGTTTACAGAACTGATACTGTTACATGGAGAGCTCTTCTATGTGATTGGTGGATGCGTGTGGAACATTCTAACAGTACATAATGACGGCGTGCTGGAAAGAAGGAAGTGTTAAGGGAAGAATAATTGTTCCTGCTTTAGTGAGGCGCGGCCCTCGCAGTTCTTTGGGAAGCACACGTGCCACATTCTGCGCTTCTCACCATGCTGGCCAATGGAAATGGGACTGTGGGGATTATCAATCAGGTACTGTGGGTGTGGGTCACAGAAAGGGGCGGTCATACTATTGTATATTACGCTGCATAGTGAGGCTGTCTGACATGGTGAAACGCATTGAGCTGGCTTTGGGTGATGCCTTTGTGATAGATCTGCACAAGTATGCCCTGGAAAGACACTTTGATGGCAATTTCGGTTTGGAAGGAGTGGACGCTTTGTGGTGTGCTGTGTATGACCTCAGTTTCGCCGATGTGCATACACTTTGCAGTGACGTGGCCACATTTCGTACTGTCGATGTTATCATCATGCACTACGGTGGTATGCATATGGTTTACCTGACTTGTTTAGGTTTCCTCTGTTGACTGAAGAGGTTGCTCAATGTCGTGAAGCGGCTTTTTTGCACTGCCAAGGTGCTTTGCTCGTCCATAACCTTAAGAAGAGTAGGAGCCAATGGTCATGGAAGTTGTTCCGAGCAAGAGGTTGGAAAGTGTCTCTTGAACAGAAGCATGTATACTTTTTTGTCCGCTGGTGGGATGTTCTTCTGCAACAATGAACTCATGAGTTGTGGAAATGCAGAGTTTTTCCAAGCAAATGGCATTTCGTTGTCGTCCATTTGTAATGCTGTTTTGTTTGCCCGTCTACAGGATGCGGTGAAGACTTTACTGTAACGATGTGAGCACAAGAAAAAACAAAAGCAAATAAAACCCGAAAAAAGGTGTTTCACTAGAAGCACCTGCAATACAAAATAAAAAAAGGCTCTTTTTAGAGCCGCCCTTACAAACAAACTCCCCTACCCAGGTTGGAATTTTTTCCTCCACGACCACACGCAGCACGAAATCCACATCAAGTTATTTGGAGAATGGTCATGGAAATGGGACTCTGCAGGCTGAGGAATTGCGCAATACAGTTTCTGGGTGTGGTGTGTACATAGAGCACTGGTGTACAGAACTGATACTGTTACATGGAGAGCTCTTCAGTGTAATTGGTGGATGCGTGTGGAACCTTCTAACAACAACCAATGACGGCATGCTGGAAAGAAGGAAGAGGAAAGGAAAGAAGGAATGTTTCTGGTTCATTGGGGCACGGCCCTCGCCGTACTTAGGGAAAGGCACGTGCCACATACTACTGTTTTCAGTATGCTACCCATGGGAATGGGACAGTAGGGATTATCGGAAAAGAGGGTGTGGTTCATCGGAAGGGCCGTTAATACTTGTCTCCATTACTGTGCGTAGCGAGCCGGGCTAACATGGTTGCCATTGCTTGCAAAGGCAGTGTAGCTCAGCACATTCGGTCTGTCATCAATTATAGGGAAAACCAATGTGGCCTGCTACTGTGCTCTGAAAAGCTACAAATACATTGCGGAAGCAGCTCTGGGGTGCAGTCTTTTGTAGCGCTGCTCTGGGGAACTTTCACCTGGAAAACAGGCTTACATTGTTCAAAAACATACATACATGTGCAACGGCACATTCTGGTGTGTTTGCAAGTGTGTACTTTCTGAAACACACTCTGTACATTGCACAACACTGTACTTTTCCGCTGCTCGAGGGTCTGAATCGTGCCCCCGAAATAAGGGCCCAGGCGTAGCGGGGGTGCGGTCGCCTTGTGACATTGCCACTGTTCTCCCTTGGGACGGCTGTTTTGGGCGGAATACATTGTGCGCATGAGCATAAGTGTCCAATGCACACAGTTGCCACTTGTCTACTGAATAATAGTGCGACACACATGTGCCGACCATTTTGGAAGATGCTGGTTGTTTACAGGGTATAGCAGGTGGGATGTTTATCTGTATAGCTACCTGTAGGACGTGGGTGGGCGCCTCAAGCTAAATAAAGTTTGTTTGCATATGCTGCACAGTGGCGGTGTTACTAGGACACACAGGAACACATACACATGCGTCTACTAGCACAACAAACAAACGTCCGCTTCCACATGTAATTATAGGTGGTGCACAACATGCAGACTTGAGGATTGTGCTGGCGTGGTACGGATGCCTCAATTGTAATTGCAGATAGGCCGGGCAGGTGCAGTGTCCGTAGGACACCCAACCTTTCATAAATTGCGGTCATTCCTATGAGGACTGTGAGCCGCAGAGTCATCACAGCACTTCAAAAAACAAACAATACCACATTTACACTCAGCAACAATTTAAATATCAATGTTTACTTCCACACATTCATACACACCATTAGGAAAGGGAAGGGTGAGCAGTAGTGGATACTTATTGTGGGGCTTTGGGGATTTCCACAAGTTGGTTGTGAGGGGAGGGGACAAAGAGATTGAGGTATCACCGTACCATCTCTCATCCCACAGATTTTGTGGGGAGGGCGGGCTGTGACATGGGTAAGGGGTACACGTGCAGGTCTGGTAGTGCTGTTTTATTTAGTCCATAATATACCCTTGTACGCAATCTTTTAAGGCGGCACAATTGTACACCAATTCTTCCATTTTGGCTTCCAGGCTGTCCATTTTGCTATTTACAGAGTTTCGTTCCTTTCCTATGCCCATATTCTGTTGTGGAAAGGGTGTCGCTTGTGCTGCCTTGCTTTCCTTTCCAATATGTTTTGTTACGGAAAAGAAAATGTGTTAGGTGTACATGAAGCAATATATATTACACAATGTACGTTTCACAATTCTGTGAGTACCAATAGGGTTAGTATTGTAAGTCATTGCAGCAGGACTTATCTCCCTTTCTGCACAGATAGAGCATAATAGAGCTAAGTTATATGTAAAAATCAAATATGCCCGTCTTGAAACCCTGTTGTATATCCTTCGGGAAGGCTTGGAGGGGGGGGTAAAACGGCTGCCCTGAACACATTACAGGAGTTAAATGATCAACTCTTTGATAGAATTGGATGGTCTCCCAAATGGGAATATGGGGAAGGGGCTGTGTTAAAATCTCTCAAGGATTCGATGGAGAAGTGAGACTGGGTTGCCAGCCACAATAAGGTAGCTACTATGAGTTCTCTGTCTATGTTTGCCAAAATGCCTTTCTCATATAAAAAGCCTCAAAACTATCTGAAATTGATGCCGTCTCAGGCCAATCGTAGAATATTTCTGGATATTAGACTTAACTGCTTGAATGTATTAGTGGTACGGGGAGCCTGGTCTGGTGTTCCAGTTGAGAGAAGGAATTGCAGACTCTGGGCCTCATCACGAGTTGGGCGGTAACGCCGGCGCTATTAGCACCGGCGTTAAAAGCCCTACCGCCGTTAATAGCCCTACTGCCGAACCCCCGGCGCTAATAGTTCTGGATTACGGATTCGGCGGAACGGGTATTGCCCATTCCCCAGTGAGCCCATTCGGGAATACCCCATTCCCCATTGGGCTCAATGGGGAATTTTTGCGCTTTTACTTCCGGCGGATTTCCCGCCGGCGGTAAGAGCGCGAAATTTCTGCGGATTTCCCCCCAGCTCAGAGATGGGGGGAAATCCGCCAAAGCCATGATCTGGCGGACCCTTAAATGTGGCGGTAATAGCGCTACCGCCGCATTTAAGGGTTACCGCCAGACTCGTGATGAGGCCCTCTGTCTTGATGATACAGTGGTGGAAACTGCTAGGGATGTACTCACCTGCTGTCCGATGATGAGATCGACCTATGACAAATATTTTGCCAAATTTGAATAAGATCAGGTATATATTGAAAGTGAAATCTTCTGGCTGAGGTGCCTCTCTGGGATGAATAAAAGTTTGGTCATTGCTATTTCCCAGATTTGGAAGGTGGTTAATGAACGCCTTCGAAAATTTGAAGAGGAGGCCAAATTGTTGACGGATCTAGATACCTAGCCTAGAAGTAAAGATGCTAATGGTCACTATGTTTTCTTATTTGACCTGGCTGGGAGGTTGGTTATTGTATGTCTGACAATTGGGCATTATGCCCTCTGTTATTATATATACCACGTGTTTCGATATCTCTTGTGTGCCTAAGGAACCTGCTATGTAACTTTGCTGTGCTCATTGTATCTTATGTCCTTTGACCTATGACCTTTATCTTAATTCTTTTTGATTAGTTATCATTTCTAGCCCTGGCCTGGCCTTCTTGTTTCTTTTTATGTGTGTTTGTCTTATTTTATGTAACTAAGTTTACTCTCTTTTAAAATGTTACTGTAATGTGATGTCATCTTTGATGCCCTGGGTGTTAGTCTTAGCAGTGCAAAGTGTTGGCGTGGGTTATGGTTGCTTGGGTTACAACAACTGGCGAATTTGTAGCGTTTTTTGGTTTTACTTGTAACCATAAGATGGATAGGTTGTTATTAGTGCAAAGTAAGTGTAATGTTCCTTTCATGTACTTGTTGCACTGAATTTGATAGGTTTTTCTTAGGGGAACTGAAACATATTGTCCCTATAACAACGTTTTTTGTCTGTGAATTAAATAGCTTTGTACTAGTGCAACTTACCCAAAACGCCCTTTTAAAAATGTTTTTTGTGAGTGAATTGCATAGGTTTTTACTAGTACAACTTAACAATAACGTCCCTTTAACAACGCTTTTTGTCAGTGAATATATATATATATATATATATATATATATATATATATATATATGTGTTTATGTAAATGTTTTTTATAAGTATAACCAGCCAGACTGATTAAACAAAGGTGCTGTTTGTAATAAAATATGTGTTTATGTAAATGCTTTGACGACTAGTCCCAGATACTCCCTAATCGTATTTTTGTGTTCAAAACTGGGGCTGTTGGCTTTGGCAGGTATGACAACCCCATCCTTAAAAAGAGCAGCATTGTTAATGCTGTAATGTTTCAAATTAAAAGGATTACTCTCGTAATCCCCTGAAAAAGCGGTGTCATTCACAAAACCGATAATGATTATTTTAGGTAGCTGTCCCAGGAAAAAGCTATCTTGACTGGCGACCCAACTGCCCGCTGGTACACTGAAGATTTTCAAGGATGTCCTCTCCACTGGGTATTTCAAGTTAGATACTTGTAGAGTGTCAGCATGAGCGAGTCTGACCGTAGGTGGCATGTTGACCCTTTTAATAAATACACTAGCTGATACTATTACCAGCTTGTATGCTTCTGCATCATCATTGTTAAGACAGAAGGCGTCTTTATTTCAAGCGAGTTTAATTTTCAGGTCAACACCATTCACCATAAGTTTCTCCTGGAAAAACAGATCCACGTGTAGATGCCCTTGTAAATCAAAAGTTCTGCTACTGCGCGCATACGATGCGCTCTTTATAAACCCCTTGTTGTTTCCATCTAGAGCATAAGACTCCATATGCCCCGCAGTGTCCTTATAAAAAAAACCTTGCAGTGAGCTGTGTGTCCAAAGTGTCATTGCTGTAGTTCAGAATGCTTTCTATGTACGCTCTATAGGCGTACATATTGTCACTCTGTGTAATCAGTCGATCGCCTGGAATAATATCCACATGGTTGAAAAGGGTTGCCACGGGATAGGCAATCGTAGTGACCTTAGCAGCAGCTCCGATAGCTGTCCAATCCGCTTTTGTTATTCTACAGGATAGGTAGAGTAAGGTGTCATTCAGATTCAGGTACGTTTCTGTTGAGCCCGATCTGTAAAACTCTATGGGCACTAAAGGAGATAGTGCTGCTAGGAGCGTAACTTCCATGAAATAACTGTTTTCAATGCTCGTCTGTCTCAGGGGTATGACTAACAGGCCTAGTTCAGATTTCACACACTCCCCCGAAGCGAAGCACACTGGATAAAGTCCATCTTTTAGAAAATATTGATGCTGGGTCTGCTTTTATTTCGCTTGTCCCGTCTGTTCTTTGAAGTGCGTTTTCTCTTCTGAGGGGCTCTAGTTGTTGATCTTCGTTTTTTATGCGGCTTTGGAGGCCCCCGTCTGTGCGAAGCTCACCTTTTTCATTTTGATGTGCTTTTACCCACATAAACCAGGCCTGAACCCTCTTGTGCTGGTTGGTTGAAACGATTTGCAATGGAGGTTGTTGCCGTAGACACCACATCCTTATCAATGTTTGTAGCAGCTGTTTTCATATGCAGCTTGGCTAATTCAAACCCTTTGCACAGGAAGGGCATGGCTCTCTGAAAAAGACTTCTGAAAATACTTCCTAGACCCTCAGCATACATAACCAGCGCTCCTTGAAAGTATGGTTGATCTCCATAACGGCCTGTCTGCGGTAATAATTGCTATAAGCATGCGGCTCCCCGTAATTCTTCATGATTACCATGGTCTAACTGTCTTTCTCTAGTCTAGGGCGCACATGTAGTTTCACTAGGACCTCCCCGTATTTAAATGAGACAAGCTCACCCTGATAGTCCCTTATTGTATGGGGATGGTGTCAAAATGACACTTAGAAACAGGAATATAATCAGGTTTCATGTATTGTATATTAACAATGCTGTTATTTTCACCCTTGACTTGTGCGATTCCCATCAGGGGGGCATATGAGTCGCCAACCCGTTGGTATTCTTCTATATCACCGTAGATCATGAGGCTGTAAAATCCACCATCAATATCAGCATGTGTTCTGTCTGTATTTTTAGGATTGGCGTGAAATTACTGAGTTGAAAAGTCCGACCACCAAATATTTTTTTCTTTTCTTCATTTATTCGCATATATATATATATGTGGGGGGAGACCCCCCACTCCCCCCGCCTTACACCTATACATTTTTATTACCTTTACCCCCCCACATATACATATGTGAATAAATCATGGTCAGACTTTTCCACTTCAGTAATTTCGTCCTATTCCGTATTTTTATTATTATGTTTTTATATGTTGAATGTTCCTCAACACCATAGCAAGTTTCCCGCTACATATAAACTCCACGGTAAGATCGGATGATCTTACAAATACTTTCCCCCGTGAGTTATTTAGAAACAGCTGTATATCTGCATAGCGCTCAATGCTTGCGATCGATTTGTTGATAGTATCGAGCAGCACTTGTATTGTGGGGTAGAAGCCACGAGGAAAACCCATGTTTAACAATTCAGCAGGTTCTCCACGTTTGATGGTATACCAGGATTCTTTTTTGTCCAGGGTGTCCCACGTATGGGGGTACTGAATCTCCATCAGACTCGCTTCCCACTGACCTTGTAAATTAACGGGCTTAGCCAGTTTAACAGAATAATCCGCTATTTCGTTGGTGGGGAATGTATCTAAAGAGGCGTTGCTGGTTAAGGTGATATAAAAGCTGGTGTTTTCCATGTTCTTCTTCTTCTCAGGGAGCTCCTCGGCTTTTTACATCCTCTAGAGAAGCCGAGTTGACCCAACTGTTGAATTTCTCAGGCCAACCCACCCATTTTACCAGGTGCTGTTTCTTAGACCCCTTACCTTTACTCTGAATCATTTTCTCAACCCTATAAAGACGTTCTGGATCGTCAACCACTTTTTGTAACTCCTCTGTATAGAAATTACTGCTTACAACTACACCAGCATAATCCATCAGATGGTATATGTACACCCCCTCTTTCACGGTTGCTTTTGTCACAATGAAAATGTAATTGGTAAAGGATTGATGGTAACCTTTTGTAAAGACACCTTTTAACTTGGATACTTGGACGTGGTCCCCTATGCGTAAGGTTGTTTTCTTGATCTTCTCTGTTAACCTTCTAGCATACAGGTTTCTTCACACGTCTCATGAGTTTTCAGACGTCACAGATTTTTGAGTCATTCTAATAGACTGGTGATCGCTGTCATTATACACATCTATAAAAGGCTGTAATATATCCACATAGCGCTGTGTATTATAGGCTGTGAAATATCTCCATAGTTTAGATTTCAGGGTTCTATTAAAATGTTCAACAACCGCTGCTTTAACCTCCATGTGTGTTATAAAATGATGCACGCCGTGTTGTTTTATAAGGTTTTGGAGGGTCCTATTCAGAAATTCCTTGCTGGCATCAGTTTGTAATTTTACCGGTACTCATCCCTTGCTGAAGATATGCTTGTAAGTCGCGGCCATTCTTGCACCGGTCTTATCCCTCAAGATCTCTGCAAAGGTGTATTTTGATAAAACATCTATCACCGTCAAGATGTACTGTGCACCGTTGTTCTGCTTTTCAGAAGGACAAACATCTACGAGATCCGCCTGCCACTGATGATCTTTGGAGGATACAATGGTCATTCTTCTTTTAAAATGTTTTCTAGCATTTGTATGAAGGGTATATGTCTCCTGCCCAGATAGCCAAGCCTTAACATCTCCACGTGTGATGGTGTGTTTATCACGCTGTAATTTTCAATAAAGCACTTCAATACCACCATAACTCCCAACACCACTTTTATCATAATAGCATATATGCAATCTTGAATGCGTGTTGTTATCCATTGAAGCACTACAAAAAAAATAACCAGACACTAAGCTGTTGTATAAGGTTTTATTTTTCATAACAGGTCTTATACCTGTAGGGTGTGACGCAGAGTTACCACCGCTGATATTTTATTGGACGCATTATAAAACATGCTATACACGCCCACTTGGTCCCCCTGTCTAAAACACTGCAGACACCAGATACTTGTAGCAGTTAACAGTTCAGATAGTTCAGAGGCTTGTAAAATACAACCTTCAAAGCAGAGGTATCTTGCATGCCATTCAGCCACATGTTGCTGCAACACCGTTCTAGGACACAGGTATAAAGATCCCACATCGTATCGGAATACAGATTCTGTAGCTCCTAGTAGGTAAATTGATGAGAGTTTTTGGTGAAAATAATCTGAGCACGAATGGCCCTGGTTAGTGTAGAGAAAACAGTGAATTTGTGTTCTCTCCTACAGAATTTTGTTTTGGGGTAGAGATACTAATTCAGTAAATGTGGAGTAGGGGAAAGAGAGACCCAACTTGGTCCAAGAGGTTCCATCACAAGAAAGATACATGCATTTGGAGCCACTGGGCCAGTGCAAATGTTCTTCCGAGACACCTAATCATTTTTTGGCTGCAAGAGAACTGCCCAGGGATGCAGGAAGAAGCAAGGGAAATGCTTCCTCTTGCATCCTGCATGGTGCCAAAGGCACGGGCGGGTGGGAATACAAGGCGTATGATAATTTGCCTTTTGTCGCGCAGCATAAATGGCAAGAAGGTAGAAAGGAAAGAAAAAAAAAAATAGTAAGCAGGGGGTCTGGAACCTGAACATTGAATGTGCTTCATTTGAAAACAGATGTATGGTTCCGAACAGATCTGGTATTCTGAGGTTATGAATGGAAATTCCTTCTCTAAGAGCAATTGCCATGAGAGATACTGACAGAGCAGATGTGGTAACCGTGGTTTGTTTTTCCAAAAATGAATATGATCGTATATTGAGTGAAATGATAACCTTGCACCAGCTGGGCTTTGATCCTTGTCAGATCTATTCCCGATTGGGACAGGATAATAGGGGGAGGCTGGGCACATGGAATGAAGGAGCCAGGAATTACTTGAGAGACACACTCAGGTGCAAGAATAATGGTTTCCGAAATGGTCAAGGGCAAAGGTCGGAAGGATTAAGACGGCAGAGTGAGAGGAATGACTGGGCCTGGGTGTCGGGGCATTAATGATCATTCTCAAGCGAGGCAGTGGGGAAGAAGCGTTTAAATGATCACTCTTATCTTGGAACAGTTGGGGACACACCCATTTATTTGCAAATCTGAGCCTGGGTAAGATTCTACGACAGTATGTTATTGTTTCTATCCAGGAAACGTGGTTGACGGAAGCAACAGTGGTAGACGGGTATGTGACATTGTTTAGTGCAGCAGAAAAAGGCCCTAGGGGAAGGCCCCCTGGAGGCCTGGTAATGTTAATACAAGAAGGGGCTGGGATCTTTCTAGAGCACCAAATAATAGCAAATAAACATATGCTTGTGGTGCAAATAGGTATGATTAGAGGAGTTAAAAAGAAGTTCCTATTAGTGAATATCTATTGCCGTTGCCTATTGTTTAATCTTGAGAGCATGCTTAATGAGGTGACAGAATGGTTAGCGAGCTGGTCATCAAAGTGGATTGATGTTGTAATACTTTTGGCGGGGGATTTGAATTCATTCTGTTTCTCTGATAACACTATGTGAGCTGACAGGGAGGATCCCATCTATGGTAAAAAGGAAGTTTGGCAAGAGATGGCTAGAATGCCTGGAGTCCCCTGGGCTGCAGCGGTTGAATGGTTCCATTGAGGGTGATCTTCCGAGTCACACTACCTGGGCTCAGGATGACAAACAGTCCATTCTGAACTACATGTTTGTTGATGATGGTTTATTTCTTTATGTGCAAACAAGTTAAAGTGATCCCCTGTGATTGGAGTGACAATGATATGATTATAGCAGAGTTTGACCTCCCTCTTTTACAGGAAGAGAGGTTATGTCCCCACCTGCAATTATTGTTAATCAAGGTGCTAATTTATTGAAACAGCAAGCAACATCTCTGGGGGCGATGCCATTTAAAACTCATGATTCAGCAACTGAGTCCGGGGTGCCAGGTAAGGCCTTAATTGATTCAGGCAGACAAACAGACAGCGGTAAGAGCTTAACCAGAGAGTTTGGAAGGGGACGTCTTGTACAAATGACTTGCGTCCATGGGGATGAAGAGATATATCACAAAACCCCAGTTACCATCTGAGTCCAGGGAGAATCACCCCAAATGAATGCTGCTGTCATTATCGGATCCTGGAAGAGACCATAATTGGCCCAGACTTTCCAAGTTTTCAAACCATACAAAAAGAACAAATAAGAATCCCTTCCTTACTCCCCTCTTAATTGCTGGGAAGAAGATGGGTTTATACCTGAAAGTCCTGTGTGGAGGAGGAATGCCCATGTCCAAGAGGAAATTCCTTCCTTAGGGGAAACCCCAGGCCAAAGCTTAAAGGGTAGCCCTTGGGCAGGAGGCCACGTCCTAAGGGGAAGGGTATGTGATGAATCTGATGGTGTCATAACTTCTTTCACAGCTGTGACCTCTCCTCATGTGGCCAGGCGACAGCAGCCGCTACCTGATCCTGACCCTGGGGGCGACTATATGAGGGAGGATCACATGGTGGAGGTGACCTCTACTCATGTGGCCAGGCGACAGCAGCCGCTACATGATCCTGACCCTGGGGGCGACTATATGAGGGAGGATCACATGGGGGAGGCGACCTCTCCTCATGTGGCCAGGCGACAGCAGCCGCTACCTGATCCTGACCCTGGGGGCGACTATATGAGGGAGGATCACATGGGGGAGGCGACCTCTCCTCATGTGGCCAGGCGACAGCAGCCGCTACCTGATCCTGACCCTGGGGGCGACTATATGAGGGAGGATCACATGGGGGAGGCGACCTCTCCTCATGTGGCCAGGCGACAGCAGCCGCTACCTGATCCTGACCCTGGGGGCGACTATATGAGGGAGGCTCACATGGGGGAGGCGACCTCTCCTCATGTGGCCAGGCGACAGCAGCCGCTACCTGATCCTGACCCTGGGGGCGACTATATGAGGGAGGATCACATGGGGGAGGCGACCTCTCCTCATGTGGCCAGGCGACAACAGCCGCTACCTGATCCTGACCCTGGGGCGGCTATATGAGGGAGTCGACCTCTCCTCATGTGGCCAGGCGACAGCAGCCGCTACCTGATCCTGACCCTGGGGGTGACTATATGAGGGAGGATCACATGGGGGAGGTGACCTCTCCTCATGTGGCCAGGCGACAGCAGCCGCTACCTGATCCTGACCCTGGGGGCGGCTATATGAGGGAGGCGACCTCTCCTCATGTGGCCAGGCGAGAGCAGCCGCTACCTGATCCTGATCCTGGGGGCGACTATATGAGGAAGGATCACATCGGGGAGGTGACCTCTCCTCATGTGGCCCGGCAACAGCAGCCGCTACCTGATCCTGATCCTGACCCTGGGGGCGACTATATGAGGGAGGATCACATGGGGGAGGTGACCTCTCCTCATGTGGCCCGGCGACAGCAGACGCTACCTGATCCTGACCCTGGGGGCGACTATATGAGGGAGGATCACATGGGGGAGGCGACCTCTCCTTATGTGGCCAGGCGACAGCAGCCGCTACCTGATCCTGATCCTGACCCTGGGGGCGACTATATGAGGAAGGATCACATGGGGGAGGCGACCTCTCCTCATGTGGCCAGGCGACAGCAGCCGCTACCTGATCCTGACCCTGGGGGCGACTATATGAGGGAGGATCACATGGAGGAGGCAACCTCTCCTCATGTGGCCAGGTGACAGCAGCCGCTACCTGATCCTGACCCTGGGGGCAACTATATGAGGGAGGATCACATGGGGGAGGTGACCTCTCCTCATGTGGCCAGGCGACAGCAGCCGCTACCTGATCCTGACCCTGGGGGCGACTATATGAGGGAGGATCACATGGGGGAGGCGACCTCTCCTCATGTGGCCAGGCGACAGCAGCCGCTACCTGATCCTGACCCTGGGAGCGACTATATGAGGGAGGATCACATGGGGGAGGTGACCTCTCCTCATGTGGCCAGGCAACAGCAGCCGCTACATGATCCTGACCCTGGGGGCGACTGTATGAGGGAGGATCACATGGGGGAGGCGACCTCTGCGGGAGCGGCAGGGCACCATCAGACAATGCATGGTATTTCTCTTCCTCTCGAGGCTACCCCATTCATACCCAATGCCCTCATGGCATATAGTTACACCTCTCCTCACTCCATTAGGAAAGGTACTGAATAACTTTGAATAAGATCTGTGTGTGAACCATCAAGATCTATCTTGCCCCCTCATGATTCATGAAAGTATCTTCTTTCTACAGGTTATTCAGAACCAACTTGCCCTTAAAGACTTCTGAGAACACTTATACATCAACTAACATTCCCATAACCATGGGAATACTGGGACGAGAAATATGAGCCAAGTAATGCAGAGCAGAAAAGACCAAAAGAATAGGCTGCGCTCTAGTTATTGTGAGCACGTACTTGAAACCGGAAGATTTAAACCACAGACACGCATGCTGACTTGTGCTTGCTGCTGGAGAGAGGAAGCTGCTACTGTCAGAAAGGACGGAGAGACCGTGGGCCTGCTGAAAGTGTTGTGAAGCCAACCGGCTCATGGAGGAAGAAAAGGAGGGGTGACTGAAATGGAAAACAAGCTACAGGAACCTCTTCTCTTCACTCCTGGTCTCAACCACTCAACTCCTCCTTCTTGGAGACTTCAACATCCACCTGGATGCCTCCTGTCCTCCCTCTGGACTCTTTCGCGACCTCTGCAACTCTCTCTCTCTCTCTCTCCCCTCTGGCCCGACACACTCTGCAGGGCACACTCTGGATGTTTTCCTATTTCCTCAGACCTTCCCCTTTCTGCCCCGCTCACCACAACTCTCTCCTTTAGTGTTCACTTTCTCCTTTCCTCCCACCTCATACTCTCTACCCCTCAGGCCAAGCCAACTCCAGCACTGCTACCTACCTTCTCGGTTATCCGACCCATGAAGCGTGTGTCAGTTGAGGCTTTCGCCGCCACTTTCACATCCCTCTCCCCCTTTGGCTGACTCTGACCCTGACACAGCCCTTTCCCTACTGCACCCTTCTATATCTGATACTCTTGATATTCTTGCCCCTGTCATGAGAATCCGCCTGAAGCCCAAAGCTAAGTGCAACTCCTGGTACAACTCCTGGTATGACTCAGACCTTGTCACCCTTCAATGCAAGTGCAGGGTGGCAGAGAGGAAATGGCGTGCGTCATGTATATCCTCTGACAAACTGGCCTGCCGCCTGGTCCAAAGGCAATGCCACCTCTGTGTCCTCACCAAGAAGAGATCTCTTATCCAAGCCTGCGTCTCTGTGCCCTCACCAAGAAGAGATCTCTTATCCAAGCCTGCGTCTCTGCGGCATCCAACAACTTGGCTGAACTCATTAAAATCTGCAAGGAACTGGCCAATCCTTCCTCAGTCTCTACCTCTATTGTCCCTTCCCAGGCCCTCTGCACGGAACTAGCTTCTCACTTCATCTCTAAAACTCAAGACATCCTGTCCTCACTCTCCTCCACTCTCCTCCTCTCTCCTCCCTCCCTCTACTCCCTGCTCTTCCTCTGGTCCTTCTGCAGCCACCTCTCCTCCCTCCTTCTCTGCCTTTCCTCTGTTCTCCGCAGACAAGGTTTCTAGACAAGTCTGATCTATGAAAGTCTTGTCAAAACAGGTTCACCCCTGTTCCTCCAAAACCATCAAGGACCACATTGACTCCCTGGCTCCTGCCCTGGACGACTTCTGCAACCACTACTTCACCACTGGAGTCTTCCCATCCCCCCTGAAACACTCCCTTGTGCACCCTATTCTTACGAAACCCTCTGCCGACCCCTCCTGCCCGGCTAACTATCTCCCAATCTGCATCACGCCCTTCCTGGGCAAACTACTAGAAAAACTGGCCATCTCCCAGCTTAATCTCCACACTGAATCTGTTGGTTGTCTTCATGACCATCAGTCTGGCTGCAGAGCTGCCAGAAGCACAGAAACTGCTCTCCTGAACATCTGCGAAGACCTGCTCTCCAATTTTGATTCTAACATCCCCTGTGTCCTTATCTTGCTTGATCTGTCTTCTGGCTTTGAGACGGTCAACTATGCCATCCTGCTCAAATGTCTCCGTGATAACCTGGGTATCACCGGTCAGGCCCTGGCGTGGCTGACTTATTTCCTCTCTGACCGATCCTCCAAGGTCCAACTTGGGTCCTTCCTCTCCGCTATCTTTTTCTCTACCTGTGGTGTCCCCCAGGGGTCTAACCTCTCCCCCTGGCTGTTCAACCTATACCTGCCACTTCTTGCCCACCGCACTGCCGCTCTCTGCCCCAACTTTCAATGCTATGCGGATGACACCCAGCTCATTCTCAGGCTACCCTCGGCCTCCTCCTTTACTTCCCTCATCTCAGACTGTCGGACTGCTATCCAGGAGTGGTGTGCCGCCAATGACCTCTGCTTTAATGCTAGTAAGACTGAGATTCTCCTCATCGGCACACCCGCTCCCTCCTTCCCTGCAGCTCTCTGGCCAGCCTCTCTTGGCCCTCTTCCTGCTCCCACATGCGAGGCTAAAAACCTTGGGGTCATCTTCGACTCCACACTCTCCTTCTCTCCTCACATCTCTGACGTCTCTAAGAAGTCACACTACCAGTTGCACTTCCTCAGAGGTATTCTTCCTTTCCTCTCCTTCCGCCAGAAGCTCACTGTCTCCAGAGCTCTGGTCCTCTCTAGGCTGGACTATTGCAACAGCCTCTTTCTAACTCTGCCTGCTTCTACTCTCCGCCCTCTGCAACTCATCATCCAGAACAGGACTGCGAGAGTTGTCCTTGGCCTCAAGCCCAGGGATCGTATCTCTCCAGGACTGAAATCTGTGTACTGGCTCTCAGTGGCTGCGAGGATCAAATTCAAAACCCTCTGCATTGTCCACAAGGCCTTCTGGGGCCTGGGGCTTCAATACCTTCAACTCTCTCTTCCCTCTCGAGCTCTTCGCTCATCTGCCTCCAACTTCCTTAGGGTCAGTCGCTTCTCCAAGCAACGAGTAGGTGGTAGATCTCTTTCTTCGGCTAGGGCCTCCCGGTGGAACAGCCTCCCTGCCTCCCTGAAACTTGAGGAGAACCATCACCAGTTCCGGAAGCACCTCAAAACCTTTCTCTTTGCTTCGGCTTTTTCTCCTACTCTCCCTCTGCTGACCTCCTGGCTGAAACTGAATCAGCACTGGTTACCTGGTCTCCCTCCATTTTAGGGCGTAGGTCCCTCCCTCGCCAGTTCACGCACACCAGCACTGCCTGCCTGGCAACCCCCGCACTTGGGGACTGTTCATTATTCCTACAGTCCCACTACCAGCTCTTGACACCTGATGTCTGCACTTAACTTTGCACTTGCCACCTGTTGCCCATTACTTTTTACTTATTGTTATTATTCTACGCCATGTACTGCATTGCCCCTTCCCCCGCACTTTTCCCCTTCCCACTCCCATTCACTTGCACAATCTGAATGACACCTGGCCTAGTAGGTTCATTGCTTGTCCTCCCTTTGTTCCCCCTCCATGGCCTCATCGCGCCGTGAAAAACTTGTGTATAGGCCCGTTATGAATGCCATATCATATCATAATGCCTGAAGCCAACACAGGACTCCTCATTGTTTGCCGGTGTTATGAGACAGCGTTTGCCTGACACACACTCGGCAAGAAGCAGGAACCACTAGAGGCAGAGAAGCCGAACCAAGGAGGTGAGGCGGGAAGAATCATCAAGTATCTGCTACTGGCTTGCCGCAAGAGAAAAGCATGCCAGCAAGAGCTGGTGAGTCCAAGAAAAGGAAGCAGCAAAACCCAGGGTGTATTGGGAACCCTGCCAAACGTGAATGGCCGCAAAGGAATCAAATGCAGTATGAAAGAGAAAGAAGCCGTGAGCATTTCTTTAATGGGGGAAACAGATCTAAAGCAAAGCACTTACAGAGTGATGAATCTATGAAATACATATATGAGAAAAGCCCTGTCAGGAGAAGTATACCGGGCAGCTGCAAGTGAGTGAATTTGAGAAAGCCCTGGCAGGAGTGTATAGCAGGCAGGTGCAAGAGAGTACATTTGAGAAGGCCCTGGCAGAGGAATATACCAAGCAGTTGCAAGAGAGTGCATTTGAGAAAGCCCGGACAGGAGAGTATACCAGGCAGTTGCAAGGGAGTACATTTGAGAAAACCCTTGCAGGAGATTATACCAGACAGTTGCACGAGAGTGCATTTGAGAAAGCTCTGGCAGGAGAGTATACCAGGCAGTTGCAAGTGAGTGCAATTGGGAAAGCCCTGTCAGGAATTCACACCAGGCATGGACAAACTGAAGTGTATAGGAAACACATTATGAAAAACGACTCATAAGAAGGATAAATTAGGACTAGGAAAAGGCTTTGTGAAAACAAAAAGAGATGAGTGAAAATCTGGCACTAAAGTGCACCAGGTATTCTGACAAGAAAAGGGCAAAGAGCCAAGTTCTTTCGTATATCAATTGTGTTGTGGAACAAGAGAAACACAAAGACAAAGAACAAAATTGCTTGTTGTGTAGTGGAATAAGAGAAACTCAAGGAATTGATATCTTTGAATCTAAAACAGAAGGAAGAGAAATCCAGGGAAAACTGTACCACTCGCTGGAATAAGGAACTCTATCCTTTCGGAACTTTTGTGTTCGAGTTATACCTTTCCCTTTATGAACATTTATAAACCACTCAAGGCCAAAGACATAACCTTTTTCACCTTAGAGTTTATATTATTAGCATGTGAGGGCCAGAATAGGACTTTGAACACTGGACAGTTTTTGTTTTGGACATTCTGACCATTGACAGATCCTTATTTTTGGTTTTAGGTAGGGAAACACTTCTGGTGCAGGGTGTGATGAATCTAGCAGAGTCCTCACAAGACCCCTCCCGAAGGTCTCCTCCCATGTGGCCAGGTTAAGGCAGCCGCTACCTGATCCTAACCATGAAGGTGGTATCAGGGGGGAAGGATCACATGGGAGGAGACGGCTATTATCTTTTTCTGAGGATAAAAGTGAAATCATTCCCAGATACCTAATGGTATGTTTGCAGTCTACAAGTCTCTCCCACGTAACTACCCAAAGAATCTGTCATTAGAAATCTTCTAAACAGAATAAGGTTGGTGCCTCAAGGGTTCAGGAATTAAAAATGAGAATCTTGAATTGTCATAATTCTGCCTTAATTAGAAGTCCTCAACCTAATGTTTAATTACAAACTAAAGCCATACAATCCTCTGTGGACTATAGTTCCCATAATGCTAAAAATACTGGGATGAGTTAGAAGGGCTCAGAGGTAAAGAGGACTCGGAAAACAAAGGTGAGGTCTAGTTACTGCTGACTGGAGCATCTGAGTGCAATATTTAAATCCCAAGATGAGGCACAGGTCTGGAATGCAGATGGTGCAGAGGAAGAAAGCCACGGAGTTACTGAAGGCCATGCAGGAGGCATAGCTGAGGAAGCTGAAGCTAGCCGAGGTGCAGGAGCAACCACAGCGAGAAGCACGCTAGCAGAAGTCACCACACAGGGTGAAACTAACTGAATTGCAGAGTACATGCAGCGGGAGCAGCAAACTAAGAAGAAGCTCAGCTAGAGGATACGCGTGCTCGCAGAGCCGCGGAACATCAACGGAGCTGTTAGCGCTCCAGAAGACCGACATGCAGCTTACTGGAGGTTTGCAGAGGCGGGAGAGAAAGCAAACTAAACGCTGGATGTCTGACGCAAAGCCTGACAGCAAGCAGCCGCTGCAGAGAACTGGTAAGTTGGCTGAATGGAAATGCTGACCCTGGGGTGCTCCACACAAGAACATTTTTACAATATAACAATTTTGAATAGCGAACAATTAATGAATTAAAGCAGAATCAATTTTCTGAATATCGAACAAGTATGGAGACCGAACATAATTGGCAAAGAAAAAGTTCCCTTATAAGGGACTAACAGTGGGGAAAGTGTATGACCGACATTATAAACTGCCAATAGGCTGTCAAAAGACTTTACTAGAACTACCGTGGGGAATGTCTCTAACCAGTATTACCAACAGTGAAGAGGCTGTAAGAAAAATAGACTAAGACTACCACTGGGGAAAACTCATAACCAGCCTTACCAACAGCCAAGAGGCTATGAGAAAAACATACTAAGACTACAACTGGGGAAAACCCATAACCAGCCTTGCCACCAGGCAAGAGGCTATGAGAAAAACATACTAAGACTACCACTGGGGAAAACTGAGAACCAGCCTTACCAACAGCCAAGAGGCTATGAGAAAAACATACTAAGACTACCACTGGGGAAAACCCATAACCAGCCTTGCCACCAGGCAAGAGGCTATGAGAAAAACATACTAAGACTACCACTGGCGAAAACTGAGAACCAGCCTTACCACCAGGCAAGACGTTATGAGAGAACCTCATAAAAGCAACCAAAGCAAAAATCCTCTTATAAGAGATATACTTTTGGAAAAGCTTATATCTCACATTACCAACAGCCAAGAGAATGTGAAATCATACAGAGTCAGCAAGTGCGCAACTCTTCCTTGTTGGGATCTCAACTGGCGGAAGCTTGTAATCCAAAATGATATCAGTCAAAAGGCTCTCTAGAAGTTATTAAGAGACACGTTTAGAACAATTCCTTTATATTCCATTCTCAGTTTTGGGAAAACTGGAACAAAGGTTGTCAAGAGACCATAAGAAAAGGCAGTTATTTTGCAACCCTCCTTCCAAGAGATATTGGTGTTGAGAACCCTGGAAACAATATTGCCATCAAAGTTTTGTTTGAAAGTAGTTGTAGGAGTTGTGAACCTGGAAATAACTTTTTTTGATAAAATACCTTTGTGGCATAAAGGTGTATTGAAAGAACCTTTGTTGAAGAAAATCCATTTAGTTTATCATTTGTTTAACAATCATTGGCATCACTAAGCCAAGCTGATTTACTAGCCTGATCAAATTGTTTTACTTCAAGAAGATGTACTAAGAAAAGTTCAAGTGCCATCAAGAAAAAAGTAGTTCCTCTAAAGAAGGTGTGACATGATAACAGAATAATTACATTGGTTTGAACTTGTGTTTGGAAAAGAAAGACAATTATCTTTTCAGGAGAGATATTGTGGAAAGCATCAAGTTGTTTGAATTATCAACCAAACTTTGTGGCAGAGGCATTTGTTGTATCCCAGAGAAGGTCACAGTGGTTGAAAAATACTTGTGTTGCCTTGAACAGAACTTTGTTGAATCAGAGCTGTAATCAAGGTATTTCTGTATTGATCTAGAGGAAGTGAGTCGAACCCTTGTCACAAGGAGTGCTTTCAAGATCTCGTGAGTTCAATTTAAGATATTGCTTTGTTGAACTAAAAATGTGCCATACTTTCCTTGTATCATTCTGTTGTGTGTATTAGTGTAAGGGTCAGAGCTGTTTTGAACACTGGGGGCCTCGTTATAAGTATGGCGGTACGGTAACAACGGTGCTGGTGAGCTACCGGCACCGTTGCTACCGTACCGCCATACTATGAGCTGTGCTCGCGGGTGACTGTGGGCAGAGTGGCCCCCGCAGGCACAGCTCGTCGGATGCATCGGCACTGTGATTGACGGTGCCGGTGCATCCGAGCTCCCCATTCCCATTGATCCCTATGGGGCTCAATGGGAATGGGGATCTATTGGTACCGGCACCCACGAAAAGGCAATTAACGGGTCCGCTGAACTCGGCATGACCTGGTAATTGCCCATTCGCGGGTGCCAGGCCCAGATGCAACTCTGGCGGCAGCCGTGCCGGTTTTACCGGCTACCGCCAGGAATGAGGCCCTAGGTCTTTTTCTTTAGTTTGTGAGGCAGGGCCCTCGCGGTCAGGATAGGGAAAGATAGGCATTTATCAAACCTTTTTTTACTTGAAAAAAATGACAATTCTTGAGAAAACGTTACCTTTGTGTCCGTCTCTCATTTCTGACCCCTCAAAACAGGAATGATTAAATTCACCATAAACACACAGGAAGATCCACAAGAATTCCTAATGTACTTACTACAAGTACTAGAAACAAAGAACAGCCATATAAATGAAATCTTGCAGATTTCATGCACATGAAAACATAGATGCACTCTGTGCAACAATGTTTCACAAGAGCACGTCCATAATGAACGATTTGGGTATGTATCTATACCAAGTTCTGAAACTATTCAATTTCAACAGCTTCTGCAAAATGCAAGGCATGGCATATTATGCTCTTTTTGCAATCAATTCAGACAATCGTTCCACCACAGAAATAAACTCACGTGCCAATATGTCAGACTAATGCTTTTAAGGTACAATGCAGATGATACCAAAAATAACAGTAAGCTCACCAGCTTTAGACATGGCCAAGTATCTCTTGGCAAGAAAACCTTCACAGCAGTTGGCATAATTTACCACTCTGGTGCCACAACCACTTCAGGCCACTATACTGCATTTGTGAAAAAAGAAGTGGTTGGTTTAAATGTAACGACACTTCGGTTACTCAAAAACATAGGTTACCAGCAAATGTAACAAATGCCTACTTAACTTTCCTTCCACCCAAATGTTCTCAGTAAACTACACTGACAAATCTTTATGCCTACAATACACAGAATATGCCAATGGGTATCACACTTATAATTACATAACATATCCATATTAGTACAAAGCTAGGGTAGAGAGAAGGCTGGGCTCTAGATATGAACACTCCTGTGCTGAGCTAGTCATTTAGTCTAATGCTCAGGATATATCTATGCAAGGTCCCGGGTACTACAATGCTAGGGTAGAGAGAAGGCGGGGCTCTAGATATGAACACTCCTGTGCTGAGCTAGTCATTTAGTTTAATGCTCCGGATATATCTATGCAAGGTCCCAGGTAGTACAATGCTAGGGTAGAGAGAAGGCTGGGCTCTAGATATGAACACTTTTGTGCTGAGCTAGTCATTTAGTCTAATGCTCCGGATATATCTATGCAAGGTCCCGGGTAGTACAATGCTAGGGCAGAGAGAAGGCTGGGCTCTAGATATGAACACTCCTGTGCTGAGCTAGTCATTTAGTCTAATGCTCCGGATATATCTATGCAAGGTCCCAGGTAGTACAATGCTAGGGTAGAGAGAAGGCTGGCTCTAGATATGAACACTCCTGTGCTGAGCTGGTCATTTAGTCTAATGCTCCGGATATATCTATGCAAGGTCCCAGGTAGTACAATGCTAGGGTAGAGAGAAGGCGGGGCTCTAGATATGAACACTCCTGTGCTGAGCTAGTCATTTAGTCTAATGCTCCGGATATATCTATGCAAGGTCCCAGGTAGTACAATGCTAGGGTAGAGAGAAGGCGGGGCTCTAGATATGAACACTCCTGTGCTGAGCTGGTCATTTAGTCTAATGCTCCGGATATATCTAGGCAAGGTCCCAGGTAGTACAATGCTAGGGTAGAGAGAAGGCGGGGCTCTAGATATGAACACTCCTGTGCTGAGCTAGTCATTTAGTCTAATGCTCCGGATATATCTAGGCAAGGTCCCAGGTACTACAATGCTAGGGTAGAGAGAAGGCGGGGCTCTAGATATGAACACTCCTGTGCTGAGCTAGTCATTTAGTCTAATGCTCCGGATATATCTATGCAAGGTCCCAGGTAGTACAATGCTAGGGCAGAGAGAAGGCTGGGCTCTAGATATGAACACTCCTGTGCTGAGCTAGTCATTTAGTCTAATGCTCCGGATATATCTATGCAAGGTCCCAGGTAGTACAATGCTAGGGCAGAGAGAAGGCGGGGCTCTAGATATGAACACTCCTGTGCTGAGCTAGTCATTTAGTCTAATTCTCCGGATACATCTATGCAAGGTCCCAGGTAGTACAATGCTAGGGCAGAGAGAAGGCGGGGCTCTAGATATGAACACTCCTGTGCTGAGCTAGTCATTTAGTCTAATGCTCCGGATATATCTATGCAAGGTCCCAGGTAGTACAATGCTAGGGCAGAGAGAAGGCTCGGCTCTAGATATGAACACTCCTGTGCTGAGGACTGTTCATATCTAGAGCCCCGCCTTCTCTCTACCCTAGCATTGCACTACCTGGGACCTTGCCTAGATATATCCGGAGCATTAGACTAAATGACTAGCTCAGCACAGGACTGTTCATATCTAGAGCCCCGCCTTCTCTCTACCCTAGCATTGTACTACCTGGGACCTTGCCTAGATATATCCGGAGCATTAGACTAAATGACTAGCTCAGCACAGGAGTGTTCATATCTAGAGCCCCGCCTTCTCTCTACCCTAGCATTGTACTACCTGGGACCTTGCCTAGATATATCCGGAGCATTAGACTAAATGACTAGCTCAGCACAGGAGTGTTCATATCTAGAGCCCATTTAGTCTAATGCTCCGGATATATCTAGGCAAGGTCCCAGGTAGTACAATGCTAGGGTAGAGAGAAGGCGGGGCTCTATATTTGAACACTCCTGTGCTGAGCTAGTCATTTAGTCTAATGCTCCGGATATATCTATGCAAGGTCCCAGGTAGTACAATGCTAGGGTAGAGAGAAGGCGGGGCTCTAGATATGAACACTCCTGTGCTGAGCTAGTCATTTAGTCTAATGCTCCGGATATATCTAGGCAAGGTCCCAGGTAGTACAATGCTAGGGTAGAGAGAAGGCGGGGCTCTAGATATGAACACTCCTGTGCTGAGCTAGTCATTTATTCTAATGCTCCAGATGTATCTAGGCAAGGTCCCAGGTAGTACAATGCTAGGGTAGAGAGAAGGCGGGGCTCTAGATAGGAACACTCCTGTGCTGAGCTAGTCATTTAGTCTAATGCTCCGGATATATCTATGCAAGGTCCCAGGTAGTACAATGCTAGGGTAGAGAGAAGGCTGGCTCTAGATATGAACACTCCTGTGCTGAGCTAGTCATTTAGTCTAATGCTCCGGATGTATCTAGGCAAGGTCCCAGGTAGTACAATGCTAGGGTAGAGAGAAGGCTGGGATCTAGATATGAACACTCCTGTGCTGAGCTAGTCATTTAGTCTAATGCTCCGGATATATCTATGCAAGGTCCCAGGTAGTACAATGCTAGGGTAGAGAGAAGGCGGGGCTCTAGATATGAACACTCCTGTGCTGAGCTAGTCATTTAGTCTAATGCTCCGGATGTATCTAGGCAAGGTCCCAGGTAGTACAATGCTAGGGTAGAGAGAAGGCGGGGCTCTAGATATGAACACTCCTGTGCTGAGCTAGTCATTTATTCTAATGCTCCAGATGTATCTAGGCAAGGTCCCAGGTAGTACAATGCTAGGGTAGAGAGAAGGCGGGGCTCTAGATATGAACACTCCTGTGCTGAGCTGGTCGTTTAGTCTCATGCTCCGGATATATCTATGCAAGGTCCCAGGTAGTACAATGCTAGGGTAGAGAGAAGGCGGGGCTCTAGATAGGAACACTCCTGTGCTGAGCTAGTCATTTAGTCTAATGCTCCGGATATATCTATGCAAGGTCCCAGGTAGTACAATGCTAGGGTAGAGAGAAGGCTGGGCTCTAGATATGAACACTCCTGTGCTGAGCTAGTCATTTAGTCTAATGCTCCGGATATATCTATGCAAGGTCCCAGGTAGTACAATGCTAGGGTAGAGAGAAGGCTGGGCTCTAGATATGAACACTCCTGTGCTGAGCTAGTCATTTAGTCTAATGTTCCGGATATATCTAGGCAAGGTCCCAGGTAGTACAATGCTAGGGTAGAGAGAAGGCGGGGCTCTAGATATGAACACTCCTGTGCTGAGCTAGTCATTTAGTCTAATGCTGCGGATATATCTATGCAAGGTCCCAGGTAGCACAATGCTAGGGCAGAGAGAAGGCTGGGTTCTAGATATGAACACTCCTGTTCTGAGCTAGTCATTTAGTCTAATGCTCCGGATATATCTATGCAAGGTCCCAGGTAGTACAATGCTAGGGTAGAGAGAAGGCGGGGCTCTAGATATGAACACTCCTGTGCTGAGCTAGTCATTTAGTCTAATGCCCCGGATATATCTATGCAAGGTCCCAGGTAGTACAATGCTAGGGTAGAGAGAAGGCGGGGCTCTAGATATGAACACTCCTGTGCTGAGCTGGTCGTTTAGTCTAATGCCCCGGATATATGTAGGCAAGGTCCCAGGTAGTACAATGCTAGGGTAGAGAGAAGGCTGGGCTCTAGATATGAACACTCCTGTGCTGAGCTGGTCGTTTAGTCTAATGCCCCGGATACATCTATGCAAGGTCCCAGGTAGTACAATGCTAGGGTAGAGAGAAGGCGGGGCTCTAGATATGAACACTCCTGTGCTGAGCTAGTCATTTAGTCTAATGCTCCGGATATATCTAGGCAAGGTCCCAGGTAGTACAATGCTAGGGTAGAGAGAAGGCTGGGCTCTAGATATGAACACTCCTGTGCTGAGCTAGTCATTTAGTCTAATGCTCCGGATGTATCTAGGCAAGGTCCCAGGTAGTACAATGCTAGGGTAGAGAGAAGGCGGGGCTCTAGATATGAACACTCCTGTGCTGAGCTAGTCATTTAGTCTAATGCTCCGGATGTATCTATGCAAGGTCCCAGGTAGTACAATGCTAGGGTAGAGAGAAGGCGGGGCTCTAGATATGAACACTCCTGTGCTGAGCTAGTCATTTAGTCTAATGCTCCGGATGTATCTATGCAAGGTCCCAGGTAGTACAATGCTAGGGGCGGGGCTCTAGATATGAACACTCCTGTGCTGAGCTAGTCATTTAGTCTAATGCTCCAGATATATCTAGGCAAGGTCACAGGTAGTACAATGCTAGGGTAGAGAGAAGGCGGGGCTCTAGATATGAACACTCCTGTGCTGAGCTAGTCATTTAGTCTAATGCTCCGGATGTATCTAGGCAAGGTCCCAGGTAGTACAATGCTAGGGTAGAGAGAAGGCGGGGCTCTAGATATGAACACTCCTGTGCTGAGCTAGTCATTTAGTCTAATGCTCCGGATGTATCTAGGCAAGGTCCCAGGTAGTACAATGCTAGGGTAGAGAGAAGGCTGGGCTCTCGATATGAACACTCCTGTGCTGAGCTAGTCATTTAGTCTAATGCTCCGGATGTATCTATGCAAGGTCCCAGGTAGTACAATGCTAGGGTAGAGAGAAGGCGGGGCTCTAGATATGAACACTCCTGTGCTGAGCTAGTCATTTAGTCTAATGCTCCGGATGTATCTATGCAAGGTCCCAGGTAGTACAATGCTAGGGTAGAGAGAAGGCGGGGCTCTAGATATGAACACTCCTGTGCTGAGCTAGTCATTTAGTCTAATGCTCCGGATGTATCTAGGCAAGGTCCCAGGTAGTACAATGCTAGGGTAGAGAGAAGGCTGGGCTCTAGATATGAACACTCCTGTGCTGAGCTGGTCATTTAGTCTAATGCTCCGGATATATCTAGGCAAGGTCACAGGTAGTACAATGCTAGGGTAGAGAGAAGGCGGGGCTCTAGATATGAACACTCCTGTGCTGAGCTAGTCATTTAGTCTAATGCCCCGGACATATCTAGGCAAGGTCCCAGGTAGTACAATGCTAGGGTAGAGAGAAGGCTGGGCTCTAGATATGAACACTCCTGTGCTGAGCTGGTCATTTAGTCTAATGCCCCGGACATATCTATGCAAGGTCCCAGGTAGTACAATGCTAGGGTAGAGAGAAGGCTGGGCTCTAGATATGAACACTCCTGTGCTGAGCTGGTCATTTAGTCTAATGCCCCGGATATATCTAGGCAAGGTCCCAGGTAGTACAATGCTAGGGTAGAGAGAAGGCTGGGCTCTAGATATGAACACTCCTGTGCTGAGCTGGTCATTTAGTCTAATGCCCCGGGTATATCTATGCAAGGTCCCAGGTAGTACAATGCTAGGGTAGAGAGAAGGCTGGGTTCTAGATATGAACACTCCTGTGCTGAGCTGGTCATTTAGTCTAATGCCCCGGATATATCTAGGCAAGGTCCCAGGTAGTACAATGCTAGGATAGAGAGAAGGCTGGGCTCTAGATATGAACACTCCTGTGCTGAGCTGGTCATTTAGTCTAATGCCCCGGATATATCTATGCAAGGTCCCAGGTAGTACAATGCTAGGATAGAGAGAAGGCTGGGCTCTAGATATGAACACTCCTGTGCTGAGCTGGTCATTTAGTCTAATGCCCCGGATATATCTATGCAAGGTCCCAGGTAGTACAATTCTAGGATAGAGAGAAGGCTGGGCTCTAGATATGAACACTCCTGTGCTGAGCTGGTCATTTAGTCTAATGCCCCGGATATATCTATGCAAGGTCCCAGGTAGTACAATGCTAGGGTAGAGAGAAGGCTGGGTTCTAGATATGAACACTCCTGTGCTGAGCTGGTCATTTAGTCTAATGCCCCGGATATATCTAGGCAAGGTCCCAGGTAGTACAATGCTAGGGTAGAGAGAAGGTGGGGCTCTAGATATGAACACTCCTGTGCTGAGCTGGTCATTAAGTCTAATGCTCCGGATATATCTATGCAAGGTCCCAGGTAGTACGATGCTAGGGTAGAGAGAAGGCGGGGCTCTAGATATGAACACTCCTGTGCTGATCTGGTCATTTAGTCTAATGCTCCGGATATATCTATGCAAGGTCCCAGGTAGTACAATGCTAGGGTAGAGAGAAGGCGGGGCTCTAGATATGAACACTCCTGTGCTGATCTGGTCATTTAGTCTAATGCTCCGGATATATCTATGCAAGGTCCCAGGTAGTACAATGCTAGGGTAGAGAGAAGGCGGGGCTCTAGATATGAACACTCCTGTGCTGATCTGGTCATTTAGTCTAATGCTCCGGATATATCTATGCAAGGTCCCAGGTAGTACAATGCTAGGGTAGAGAGTAGGCGGGGCTCTAGATATGAACACTCCTGTGCTGAGCTGGTCATTTAGTCTAATGCTCCGGATATATCTATGCAAGGTCCCAGGTAGTACAATGCTAGGGTAGAGAGAAGGCGGGGCTCTAGATATGAACACTCCTGTGCTGAGCTGGTCATTTAGTCTAATGCTCCGGATATATCTATGCAAGGTCCCAGGTAGTACAATGCTAGGGTAGAGAGAAGGCGGGGCTCTAGATATGAAGATTCCTGTGCTGAGCTGGTTATTTAGTCTAATGCTCCGGATATATCTAGGCAAGGTCCCAGGTAGTACAATGCTAGGGTAGAGAGAAGGCTGGGCTCTAGATATGAACACTCCTGTGCTGAGCTAGTCATTTAGTCTAATGCTCCGGTTATATCTAGGCAAGGTCCCAGGTAGTACAATGCTAGGGTAGAGAGAAGGCTGGGCTCTAGATATGAACACTCCTGTGCTGAGCTAGTCATTTAGTCTAATGCTCCGGATATATCTAGGCAAGGTCCCAGGTAGTGCAATGCTAGGGTAGAGAGAAGGCTGGGCTCTAGATATGAACACTCCTGTGCTGAGCTAGTCATTTAGTCTAATGATCCGGATATATCTAGGCAAGGTCCCAGGTAGTGCAATGCTAGGGTAGAGAGAAGGCGGGGCTCTAGATATGAACAGTCCTGTGCTGAGCTAGTCATTTAGTCTAATGCTCCGGATATATCTAGGCAAGGTCCCAGGTAGTGCAATGCTAGGGTAGAGAGAAGGCGGGGCTTTAGATATGAACAGTCCTATGCTGAGCTAGTCATTTAGTCTAATGCTCCGGATATATCTAGGCAAGGTCCCAGGTAGTACAATGCTACGGTAGAGAGAAGGCGGGGCTCTAGATGTGAACAGTCCTGTGCTGAGCTAGTCATTTAGTCTAATGCTCCGGATATATCTATGCAAGGTCCCAGGTAGTACAATGCTAGGGTAGAGAGAAGGCGGGGCTCTAGATATGAACACTCCTGTGCTGAGCTAGTCATTTAGTCTAATGCTCCGGATATATCTATGCAAGGGCCCAGGTAGTACAATGCTAGGGTAGAGAGAAGGCGGGGCTCTAGATATGAACACTCCTGTGCTGAGCTAGTCATTTAGTCTAATGCTCCGGTTATATCTAGGCAAGGTCCCAGGTAGTACAATGCTAGGGTAGAGAGAAGGCTGGGCTCTAGATATGAACACTCCTGTGCTGAGCTGGTCATTTAGTCTAATGCTCCGGTTATATCTAGGCAAGGTCCCAGGTAGTACAATGCTAGGGTAGAGAGAAGGCTGGGCTCTAGATATGAACACTCCTGTGCTGAGCTGGTCATTTAGTCTAATGCTCCGGATATATCTAGGCAAGGTCCCAGGTAGTACAATGCTAGGGTAGAGAGAAGGCGGGGCTCTGGATATGAACACTCCTGTGCTGAGCTGGTCATTTAATCTAATGCTCCGGATATATCTATGCAAGGTCCCAGGTAGTACAATGCTAGGGTAGAGAGAAGACTGGGCTCTGGATATGAACACTCCTGTGCTGAGCTGGTCATTTAGTCTAATGCTCCGGATATATCTAGGCAAGATCCCAGGTAGTATAATGCTAGGGTAGAGAGAAGGCGGGGCTCTGGATATGAACACTCCTGTGCTGAGCTGGTCATTTAGTCTAATGCTCCGGATATATCTATGCAAGGTCCCAGGTAGTACAATGCTAGGGTAGAGAGAAGGCTGGGCTCTGGATATGAACACTCCTGTGCTGAGCTAGTCATTTAGTCTAATGCTCCGGATAAATCTATGCAAGGTCCCAGGTAGTACAATGCTAGGGTAGAGAGAAGGCTGGGCTCTGGATATGAACACTCCTGTGCTGAGCTAGTGATTTAGTCTAATGCTCCGGATATATCTATGCAAGGTTCCAGGTAGTACAATGCTAGGGTAGAGAGAAGGCTGGGCTCTGGATATGAACACTCCTGTGCTGAGCTAGTGATTTAGTCTAATGCTCCGGATATATCTAGGCAAGGTCCCAGGTAGTACAATGCTAGGGTAGAGAGAAGGCGGGGCTTTGTATATGAACACTCCTGTGCTGAGCTAGTGATTTAGTTTAATGCTCCGGATATATCTAGGCAAGGTCCCAGGTAGTACAATGCTAGGGTAGAGAGAAGGCGGGGCTCTGGATATGAACACTCCTGTGCTGAGCTAGTGATTTAGTCTAATGCTCCGGATATAACTAGGCAAGGTCCCAGGTAGTACAATGCTAGGGTAGAGAGAAGGCGGGGCTCTGGATATGAACACTCCTGTGCTGAGCTTGTCATTTAGTCTAATGCTCCGGATATATCTAGGCAAGGTCCCAGGTAGTACAATGCTAGGGTAGAGAGAAGGCGGGGCTCTGGATATGAACACTCCTGTGCTGAGCTAGTCATTTAGTCTAATGCTCCGGATATATCTAGGCAAGGTCCCAGGCAGTACAATGTTAGGGTAGAGAGAAGGCGGGGCTCTAGATATGAACACTCCTGTGCTGAGCTAGTCATTTAGTCTAATGCTCCGGATATATCTAGGCAAGGTCCCAGGTAGTACAATGCTAGGGTAGAGAGAAGGCGGGGCTCTAGATATGAACACTTCTGTGCAGAGCTAGTCATTTAGTCTAATGCTCCGGATATATCTAGGCAAGGTCCCAGGTAGTACAATGCTAGGGTAGAGAGAAGGCGGGGCTCTAGATATGAACACTCCTGTGCTGAGCTAATCATTTAGTCTAATGCTCCGGATGTATCTAGGCAAGGTCCCAGGTAGTACAATGCTAGGGTAGAGAGAAGGCGGGGCTCTAGATATGAACACTCCTGTGCTGAGCTAGTCGTTTAGTCTAATGCTCCGGATGTATCTATGCAAGGTCCCAGGTAGTACAATGCTAGGGTAGAGAGAAGGCGGGGCTCTAGATATGAACACTCCTGTGCTGAGCTAGTCGTTTAGTCTAATGCTCCGAATGTATCTATGCAAGGTCCCAGGTAGTACAATGCTAGGGTAGAGAGAAGGCGGGGCTCTAGATATGAACACTCCTGTGCTGAGCTAGTCGTTTAGTCTAATGCTCCGGATGTATCTTCAAGGTCCCAGGTAGTACAATGCTAGGGTAGAGAGAAGGCTGGGCTCTAGATATGAACACTCCTGTGCCGAGCTGGTCGTTTAGTCTAATGCTCCGGATATATCTAGGCAAGGTCCCAGGTAGTACAATGCTAGGGTAGAGAGAAGGCGGGGCTCTAGATATGAACACTCCTGTGCCGAGCTGTTCGTTTAGTCTAATGATCCGGATATATCTATGCAAGGTCCCAGGTAGTACAATGCTAGGGTAGAGAGAAGGCTGGGCTCTAGATATGAACACTCCTGTGCTGAGCTAGTCGTTTAGTCTCATGCTCCGGATATATCTAGGCAAGGTCCCAGGTAGTACAATGCTAGGGTAGAGAGAAGGCTGGGCTCTAGATATGAAGACTCCTGTGCTGAGCTAGTCGTTTAGTCTCATGCTCCGGATATATCTAGGCAAGGTCCCAGGTAGTACAATGCTAGGGTAGAGAGAAGGCTGGGCTCTAGATATGAAGACTCCTGTGCTGAGCTAGTCGTTTAGTCTCATGCTCCGGATATATCTAGGCAAGGTCCCAGGTAGTACAATGCTAGGGTAGAGAGAAGGCTGGGCTCTAGATATGAAGACTCCTGTGCTGAGCTAGTCGTTTAGTCTCATGCTCCGGATATATCTAGGCAAGGTCCCAGGTAGTACAATGCTAGGGTAGAGAGAAGGCTGGGCTCTAGATATGAAGACTCCTGTGCTGAGCTGGTCGTTTAGTCTAATGCTCCGGATATATCTAGGCAAGGTCCCAGGTAGTACAATGCTAGGGTAGAGAGAAGGCTGGGCTCTAGATATGAACACTCCTGTGCTGAGCTGGTCGTTTAGTCTAATGCCCCGGATATATGTAGGCAAGGTCCCAGGTAGTACAATGCTAGGGTAGAGAGAAGGCTGGGCTCTAGATATGAACACTCCTGTGCTGAGCTGGTCGTTTAATCTAATGCTCCGGATGTATCTATGCAAGGTCCCAGGTAGTACAATGCTAGGGTAGAGAGAAGGCGGGGTTCTAGATATGAACACTCCTGTGCTGAGCTGGTCGTTTAGTCTAATGCTCCGGATGTATCTAGGCAAGGTCCCGGTAGTACAATGCTAGGGTAGAGAGAAGGCGGGGTTCTAGATATGAACACTCCTGTGCTGAGCTGGTCATTTAGTCTAATGCTCCGGATGTATCTAGGCAAGGTCCCGGTAGTACAATGCTAGGGTAGAGAGAAGGCGGGGTTCTAGATATGAACACTCCTGTGCTGAGCTGGTCGTTTAGTCTAATGCTCCGGATGTATCTAGGCAAGCTCCCGGTAGTACAATGCTAGGGTAGAGAGAAGGCGGGGTTCTAGATATGAACACTCCTGTGCTGAGCTGGTCGTTTAGTCTAATGCTCCGGATGTATCTAGGCAAGGTCACAGGTAGTACATTGCTAGGGTAGAGAGAAGGTGGGGCTCTAGATATGAACACTCCTGTGCTGAGCTAGTCGTTTAGTCTAATGCTCCGGATGTATCTAGGCAAGGTCCCAGGTAGTACAATGCTAGGGTAGAGAGAAGGCTGGGCTCTAGATATGAACACTCCTGTGCTGAGCTCGTCGTTTAGTCTGATGCTAAGGATGTATCTAGGCAAGGTCCCAGGTAGTACAATGCTAGGGTAGAGAGAAGGCGGGGCTCTAGATATGAACACTCCTGTGCTGAGCTAGTCATTTAGTCTAATGCTCCGGATGTATCTAGGCAAGGTCCCAGGTAGTACAATGCTAGGGTAGAGAGAAGGCTGGGCTCTAGATATGAACACTCCTGTGCTGAGCTAGTCATTTAGTCTAATGCTCCGGATGTATCTAGGCAAGGTCCCAGGTAGTACAATGCTAGGGTAGAGAGAAGGCGGGGCTCTAGATATGAACACTCCTGTGCTGAGCTAGTCATTTAGTCTAATGCTCCGGATGTATCTAGGCAAGGTCCCAGGTAGTACAATGCTAGGGTAGAGAGAAGGCGGGGCTCTAGATATGAACACTCCTGTGCTGAGCTAGTCATTTAGTCTAATGCTCCGGATGTATCTAGGCAAGGTCCCAGGTAGTACAATGCTAGGGTAGAGAGAAGGCTGGGCTCTAGATATGAACACTCCTGTGCTGAGCTAGTCATTTAGTCTAATGCTCCGGATGTATCTAGGCAAGGTCCCAGGTAGTACAATGCTAGGGTAGAGAGAAGGCGGGGCTCTAGATATGAACACTCCTGTGCTGAGCTAGTCATTTAGTCTAATGCTCCGGATGTATCTAGGCAAGGTCCCAGGTAGTACAATGCTAGGGTAGAGAGAAGGCGGGGCTCTAGATATGAACACTCCTGTGCTGAGCTAGTCATTTAGTCTAATGCTCCGGATGTATCTAGGCAAGGTCCCAGGTAGTACAATGCTAGGGTAGAGAGAAGGCTGGGCTCTCGATATGAACACTCCTGTGCTGAGCTAGTCATTTAGTCTAATGCTCTGGATATATCTAGGCAAGGTCCCAGGTAGTACAATGCTAGGGTAGAGAGAAGGCTGGGCTCTAGATATGAACACTCCTGTGCTGAGCTAGTCATTTAGTCTAATGCTCCGGATATATCTAGGCAAGGTCCCAGGTAGTACAATGCTAGGGTAGAGAGAAGGCTGGGCTCTAGATATGAACACTCCTGTGCTGAGCTAGTCATTTAGTCTAATGCTCCGGATATATCTAGGCAAGGTCACAGGTAGTACAATGCTAGGGTAGAGAGAAGGCTGGGCTCTAGATATGAACACTCCTGTGCTGAGCTAGTCATTTAGTCTAATGCTCCGGATATATCTAGGCAAGGTCACAGGTAGTACAATGCTAGGGTAGAGAGAAGGCGGGGCTCTAGATATGAACACTCCTGTGCTGAGCTAGTCAATTAGTCTAATGCTCCGGATATATCTAGGCAAGGTCCCAGGTAGTACAATGCTAGGGTAGAGAGAAGGCGGGGCTCTAGATATGAACACTCCTGTGCTGAGCTAGTCGTTTAGTCTAATGCCCCGGATATATCTAGGCAAGGTCCCAGGTAGTGCAATGCTAGGGTAGAGAGAAGGCGGGGCTCTAGATATGAACACTCCTGTGCTGAGCTAGTCGTTTAGTCTAATGCCCCGGATATATCTAGGCAAGGTCCCAGGTAGTGCAATGCTAGGGTAGAGAGAAGGCGGGGCCCTAGATATGAACACTCCTGTGCTGAGCTAGTCGTTTAGTCTAATGCCCCGGATATATCTAGGCAAGGTCCCAGGTAGTACAATGCTAGGGTAGAGAGAAGGCGGGGCCCTAGATATGAACACTCCTGTGCTGAGCTAGTCGTTTAGTCTAATGCTCCGGATATATCTAGGCAAGGTCCCAGGTAGTACAATGCTAGGGTAGAGAGAAGGCGGGGCCCTAGATATGAACACTCCTGTGCTGAGCTGGTCGTTTAGTCTAATGCCCCGGATATATCTAGGCAAGGTCCCAGGTAGTACAATGCTAGGGTAGAGAGAAGGCTGGGCTCTAGATATGAACACTCCTGTGCTGAGCTGGTCGTTTAGTCTAATGCCCCGGATGTATCTATGCAAGGTCCCAGGTAGTACAATGCTAGGGTAGAGAGAAGGCAGGGTTCTAGATATGAACACTCCTGTGCTGAGCTGGTCGTTTAGTCTAATGCTCCGGATGTATCTAGGCAAGGTCCCAGGTAGTACAATGCTAGGGTAGAGAGAAGGTGGGGTTCTAGATATGAACACTCCTGTGCTGAGTTGGTCATTTAGTCTAATGCTCCGGATGTATCTAGGCAAGGTCCCAGGTAGTACAATGCTAGGGTAGAGAGAAGGCTGGGCTCTAGATATGAACACTCCTGTGCTGAGCTAGTCGTTTAGTCTAATGCTAAGGATATATCTAGGCAAAGTCCCAGGTAGTACAATGCTAGGGTAGAGAGAAGGCGGGACTCTAGATAGTAACACTCCTGTGCTGAGCTAGTCGTTTAGTCTAATGCTCCGGATATATCTAGGCAAGGTCCCAGGTAGTACAATGTTAGGGTAGAGAGAAGGCTGGGCTCTAGATATGAACACTCCTGTGCTGAGCTAGTCGTTTAGTCTAATGCTCCGGACATATCTAGGCAAGGTCCCAGGTAGTACAATGCTAGGGTAGAGAGAAGGCTGGGCCCTAGATATGAACACTCCTGTGTTGAGCTAGTCGTTTAGTCTAATGCTCCGGTCATATCTAGGCAAGGTCCCAGGTAGTACAATGCTAGGGTAGAGAGAAGGCTGGGCTCTAGATATGAACACTCCTGTGCTGAGCTAGTCGTTTAGTCTAATGCTCCGGACATATCTAGGCAAGGTCCCAGGTAGTACAATGCTAGGGTAGAGAGAAGGCTGGGCTCTAGATATGAACACTCCTGTGCTGAGCTAGTCGTTTAGTCTAATGCTCCGGATATATCTAGGCAAGGTCCCAGGTAGTACAATGCTAGGGTAGAGAGAAGGCTGGGCTCTAGATATGAACACTCCTGTGCTGAGCTAGTCGTTTAGTCTAATGCTCCGGATATATCTAGGCAAGGTCCCAGGTAGTACAATGCTAGGGTAGAGAGAAGGCTGGGCTCTAGATATGAACACTCCTGTGCTGAGCTAGTCGTTTAGTCTAATGCTCCGGATATTTCTAGGCAAGGTCCCAGGTAGTACAATGCTAGGGTAGAGAGAAGGCTGGGCTCTAGATATGAACACTCCTGTGCTGAGCTAGTCGTTTAGTCTAATGCTCCGGATATATCTAGGCAAGGTCCCAGGTAGTACAATGCTAGGGTAGAGAGAAGGCTGGGCTCTAGATATGAACACTCCTGTGCTGAGCTAGTCGTTTAGTCTAATGCTCCGGATATATCTAGGCAAGGTCCCAGGTAGTACAATGCTAGGGCAGAGAGAAGGCGGGGCTCTAGATATGAACACTCCTGTGCTGAGCTAGTCATTTAGTCTAATGCTCCGGATGTATCTAGGCAAGGTCCCAGGTAGTACAATGCTAGGGTAGAGAGAAGGCTGGGCTCTAGATATGAACACTCCTGTGCTGAGCTAGTCATTTAGTCTAATGCTCCGGATGCATCTAGGCAAGGTCCCAGGTAGTACAATGCTAGGGTAGAGAGAAGGCGGGGCTCTAGATATGAACACTCCTGTGCTGAGCTAGTCATTTATTCTAATGCTCCAGATGTATCTAGGCAAGGTCCCAGGTAGTACAATGCTAGGGTAGAGAGAAGGCGGGGCTCTAGATAGGAACACTCCTGTGCTGAGCTAGTCATTTAGTCTAATGCTCCGGATATATCTATGCAAGGTCCCAGGTAGTACAATGCTAGGGTAGAGAGAAGGCTGGGCTCTAGATATGAACACTCCTGTGCTGAGCTAGTCATTTAGTCTAATGCTCCGGATATATCTATGCAAGGTCCCAGGTAGTACAATGCTAGGGTAGAGAGAAGGCGGGGCTCTAGATATGAACACTCCTGTGCTGAGCTAGTCATTTAGTCTAATGCTCCGGATATATCTAGGCAAGGTCCCAGGTAGTACAATGCTAGGGTAGAGAGAAGGCTGGGCTCTAGATATGAACACTCCTGTGCTGAGCTAGTCATTTAGTCTAATGCTCCGGATGTATCTAGGCAAGGTCCCAGGTAGTACAATGCTAGGGTAGAGAGAAGGCGGGGCTCTAGATATGAACACTCCTGTGCTGAGCTAGTCATTTAGTCTAATGCTCCGGATGTATCTATGCAAGGTCCCAGGTAGTACAATGCTAGGGTAGAGAGAAGGCGGGGCTCTAGATATGAACACTCCTGTGCTGAGCTAGTCATTTAGTCTAATGCTCCGGATGTATCTATGCAAGGTCCCAGGTAGTACAATGCTAGGGGCGGGGCTCTAGATATGAACACTCCTGTGCTGAGCTAGTCATTTAGTCTAATGCTCCGGATGTATCTAGGCAAGGTCCCAGGTAGTACAATGCTAGTTTAGAGAGAAGGCTGGGCTCTAGATATGAACACTCCTGTGCTGAGCTAGTCATTTAGTCTAATGCTCCAGATATATCTAGGCAAGGTCACAGGTAGTACAATGCTAGGGTAGAGAGAAGGCGGGGCTCTAGATATGAACACTCCTGTGCTGAGCTAGTCATTTAGTCTAATGCTCCGGATGTATCTAGGCAAGGTCCCAGGTAGTACAATGCTAGGGTAGAGAGAAGGCTGGGCTCTCGATATGAACACTCCTGTGCTGAGCTAGTCATTTAGTCTAATGCTCCGGATGTATCTATGCAAGGTCCCAGGTAGTACAATGCTAGGGTAGAGAGAAGGCGGGGCTCTAGATATGAACACTCCTGTGCTGAGCTAGTCATTTAGTCTAATGCTCCGGATGTATCTATGCAAGGTCCCAGGTAGTACAATGCTAGGGTAGAGAGAAGGCGGGGCTCTAGATATGAACACTCCTGTGCTGAGCTAGTCATTTAGTCTAATGCTCCGGATGTATCTAGGCAAGGTCCCAGGTAGTACAATGCTAGGGTAGAGAGAAGGCTGGGCTCTAGATATGAACACTCCTGTGCTGAGCTGGTCATTTAGTCTAATGCTCCGGATATATCTAGGCAAGGTCACAGGTAGTACAATGCTAGGGTAGAGAGAAGGCGGGGCTCTAGATATGAACACTCCTGTGCTGAGCTAGTCATTTAGTCTAATGCCCCGGACATATCTAGGCAAGGTCCCAGGTAGTACAATGCTAGGGTAGAGAGAAGGCTGGGCTCTAGATATGAACACTCCTGTGCTGAGCTGGTCATTTAGTCTAATGCCCCGGACATATCTATGCAAGGTCCCAGGTAGTACAATGCTAGGGTAGAGAGAAGGCTGGGCTCTAGATATGAACACTCCTGTGCTGAGCTGGTCATTTAGTCTAATGCCCCGGATATATCTAGGCAAGGTCCCAGGTAGTACAATGCTAGGGTAGAGAGAAGGCTGGGCTCTAGATATGAACACTCCTGTGCTGAGCTGGTCATTTAGTCTAATGCCCCGGGTATATCTATGCAAGGTCCCAGGTAGTACAATGCTAGGGTAGAGAGAAGGCTGGGTTCTAGATATGAACACTCCTGTGCTGAGCTGGTCATTTAGTCTAATGCCCCGGATATATCTAGGCAAGGTCCCAGGTAGTACAATGCTAGGATAGAGAGAAGGCTGGGCTCTAGATATGAACACTCCTGTGCTGAGCTGGTCATTTAGTCTAATGCCCCGGATATATCTATGCAAGGTCCCAGGTAGTACAATGCTAGGATAGAGAGAAGGCTGGGCTCTAGATATGAACACTCCTGTGCTGAGCTGGTCATTTAGTCTAATGCCCCGGATATATCTATGCAAGGTCCCAGGTAGTACAATTCTAGGATAGAGAGAAGGCTGGGCTCTAGATATGAACACTCCTGTGCTGAGCTGGTCATTTAGTCTAATGCCCCGGATATATCTATGCAAGGTCCCAGGTAGTACAATGCTAGGGTAGAGAGAAGGCTGGGTTCTAGATATGAACACTCCTGTGCTGAGCTGGTCATTTAGTCTAATGCCCCGGATATATCTAGGCAAGGTCCCAGGTAGTACAATGCTAGGGTAGAGAGAAGGTGGGGCTCTAGATATGAACACTCCTGTGCTGAGCTGGTCATTAAGTCTAATGCTCCGGATATATCTATGCAAGGTCCCAGGTAGTACGATGCTAGGGTAGAGAGAAGGCGGGGCTCTAGATATGAACACTCCTGTGCTGATCTGGTCATTTAGTCTAATGCTCCGGATATATCTATGCAAGGTCCCAGGTAGTACAATGCTAGGGTAGAGAGAAGGCGGGGCTCTAGATATGAACACTCCTGTGCTGATCTGGTCATTTAGTCTAATGCTCCGGATATATCTATGCAAGGTCCCAGGTAGTACAATGCTAGGGTAGAGAGAAGGCGGGGCTCTAGATATGAACACTCCTGTGCTGATCTGGTCATTTAGTCTAATGCTCCGGATATATCTATGCAAGGTCCCAGGTAGTACAATGCTAGGGTAGAGAGTAGGCGGGGCTCTAGATATGAACACTCCTGTGCTGAGCTGGTCATTTAGTCTAATGCTCCGGATATATCTATGCAAGGTCCCAGGTAGTACAATGCTAGGGTAGAGAGAAGGCGGGGCTCTAGATATGAACACTCCTGTGCTGAGCTGGTCATTTAGTCTAATGCTCCGGATATATCTATGCAAGGTCCCAGGTAGTACAATGCTAGGGTAGAGAGAAGGCGGGGCTCTAGATATGAAGATTCCTGTGCTGAGCTGGTTATTTAGTCTAATGCTCCGGATATATCTAGGCAAGGTCCCAGGTAGTACAATGCTAGGGTAGAGAGAAGGCTGGGCTCTAGATATGAACACTCCTGTGCTGAGCTAGTCATTTAGTCTAATGCTCCGGTTATATCTAGGCAAGGTCCCAGGTAGTACAATGCTAGGGTAGAGAGAAGGCTGGGCTCTAGATATGAACACTCCTGTGCTGAGCTAGTCATTTAGTCTAATGCTCCGGATATATCTAGGCAAGGTCCCAGGTAGTGCAATGCTAGGGTAGAGAGAAGGCTGGGCTCTAGATATGAACACTCCTGTGCTGAGCTAGTCATTTAGTCTAATGATCCGGATATATCTAGGCAAGGTCCCAGGTAGTGCAATGCTAGGGTAGAGAGAAGGCGGGGCTCTAGATATGAACAGTCCTGTGCTGAGCTAGTCATTTAGTCTAATGCTCCGGATATATCTAGGCAAGGTCCCAGGTAGTGCAATGCTAGGGTAGAGAGAAGGCGGGGCTTTAGATATGAACAGTCCTATGCTGAGCTAGTCATTTAGTCTAATGCTCCGGATATATCTAGGCAAGGTCCCAGGTAGTACAATGCTACGGTAGAGAGAAGGCGGGGCTCTAGATGTGAACAGTCCTGTGCTGAGCTAGTCATTTAGTCTAATGCTCCGGATATATCTATGCAAGGTCCCAGGTAGTACAATGCTAGGGTAGAGAGAAGGCGGGGCTCTAGATATGAACACTCCTGTGCTGAGCTAGTCATTTAGTCTAATGCTCCGGATATATCTATGCAAGGGCCCAGGTAGTACAATGCTAGGGTAGAGAGAAGGCGGGGCTCTAGATATGAACACTCCTGTGCTGAGCTAGTCATTTAGTCTAATGCTCCGGTTATATCTAGGCAAGGTCCCAGGTAGTACAATGCTAGGGTAGAGAGAAGGCTGGGCTCTAGATATGAACACTCCTGTGCTGAGCTGGTCATTTAGTCTAATGCTCCGGTTATATCTAGGCAAGGTCCCAGGTAGTACAATGCTAGGGTAGAGAGAAGGCTGGGCTCTAGATATGAACACTCCTGTGCTGAGCTGGTCATTTAGTCTAATGCTCCGGATATATCTAGGCAAGGTCCCAGGTAGTACAATGCTAGGGTAGAGAGAAGGCGGGGCTCTGGATATGAACACTCCTGTGCTGAGCTGGTCATTTAATCTAATGCTCCGGATATATCTATGCAAGGTCCCAGGTAGTACAATGCTAGGGTAGAGAGAAGACTGGGCTCTGGATATGAACACTCCTGTGCTGAGCTGGTCATTTAGTCTAATGCTCCGGATATATCTAGGCAAGATCCCAGGTAGTACAATGCTAGGGTAGAGAGAAGGCGGGGCTCTGGATATGAACACTCCTGTGCTGAGCTGGTCATTTAGTCTAATGCTCCGGATATATCTATGCAAGGTCCCAGGTAGTACAATGCTAGGGTAGAGAGAAGGCTGGGCTCTGGATATGAACACTCCTGTGCTGAGCTAGTCATTTAGTCTAATGCTCCGGATAAATCTATGCAAGGTCCCAGGTAGTACAATGCTAGGGTAGAGAGAAGGCTGGGCTCTGGATATGAACACTCCTGTGCTGAGCTAGTGATTTAGTCTAATGCTCCGGATATATCTATGCAAGGTTCCAGGTAGTACAATGCTAGGGTAGAGAGAAGGCTGGGCTCTGGATATGAACACTCCTGTGCTGAGCTAGTGATTTAGTCTAATGCTCCGGATATATCTAGGCAAGGTCCCAGGTAGTACAATGCTAGGGTAGAGAGAAGGCGGGGCTTTGTATATGAACACTCCTGTGCTGAGCTAGTGATTTAGTTTAATGCTCCGGATATATCTAGGCAAGGTCCCAGGTAGTACAATGCTAGGGTAGAGAGAAGGCGGGGCTCTGGATATGAACACTCCTGTGCTGAGCTAGTGATTTAGTCTAATGCTCCGGATATAACTAGGCAAGGTCCCAGGTAGTACAATGCTAGGGTAGAGAGAAGGCGGGGCTCTGGATATGAACACTCCTGTGCTGAGCTTGTCATTTAGTCTAATGCTCCGGATATATCTAGGCAAGGTCCCAGGTAGTACAATGCTAGGGTAGAGAGAAGGCGGGGCTCTGGATATGAACACTCCTGTGCTGAGCTAGTCATTTAGTCTAATGCTCCGGATATATCTAGGCAAGGTCCCAGGCAGTACAATGTTAGGGTAGAGAGAAGGCGGGGCTCTAGATATGAACACTCCTGTGCTGAGCTAGTCATTTAGTCTAATGCTCCGGATATATCTAGGCAAGGTCCCAGGTAGTACAATGCTAGGGTAGAGAGAAGGCGGGGCTCTAGATATGAACACTTCTGTGCAGAGCTAGTCATTTAGTCTAATGCTCCGGATATATCTAGGCAAGGTCCCAGGTAGTACAATGCTAGGGTAGAGAGAAGGCGGGGCTCTAGATATGAACACTCCTGTGCTGAGCTAATCATTTAGTCTAATGCTCCGGATGTATCTAGGCAAGGTCCCAGGTAGTACAATGCTAGGGTAGAGAGAAGGCGGGGCTCTAGATATGAACACTCCTGTGCTGAGCTAGTCGTTTAGTCTAATGCTCCGGATGTATCTATGCAAGGTCCCAGGTAGTACAATGCTAGGGTAGAGAGAAGGCGGGGCTCTAGATATGAACACTCCTGTGCTGAGCTAGTCGTTTAGTCTAATGCTCCGAATGTATCTATGCAAGGTCCCAGGTAGTACAATGCTAGGGTAGAGAGAAGGCGGGGCTCTAGATATGAACACTCCTGTGCTGAGCTAGTCGTTTAGTCTAATGCTCCGGATGTATCTTCAAGGTCCCAGGTAGTACAATGCTAGGGTAGAGAGAAGGCTGGGCTCTAGATATGAACACTCCTGTGCCGAGCTGGTCGTTTAGTCTAATGCTCCGGATATATCTAGGCAAGGTCCCAGGTAGTACAATGCTAGGGTAGAGAGAAGGCGGGGCTCTAGATATGAACACTCCTGTGCCGAGCTGTTCGTTTAGTCTAATGATCCGGATATATCTATGCAAGGTCCCAGGTAGTACAATGCTAGGGTAGAGAGAAGGCTGGGCTCTAGATATGAACACTCCTGTGCTGAGCTAGTCGTTTAGTCTCATGCTCCGGATATATCTAGGCAAGGTCCCAGGTAGTACAATGCTAGGGTAGAGAGAAGGCTGGGCTCTAGATATGAAGACTCCTGTGCTGAGCTAGTCGTTTAGTCTCATGCTCCGGATATATCTAGGCAAGGTCCCAGGTAGTACAATGCTAGGGTAGAGAGAAGGCTGGGCTCTAGATATGAAGACTCCTGTGCTGAGCTAGTCGTTTAGTCTCATGCTCCGGATATATCTAGGCAAGGTCCCAGGTAGTACAATGCTAGGGTAGAGAGAAGGCTGGGCTCTAGATATGAAGACTCCTGTGCTGAGCTAGTCGTTTAGTCTCATGCTCCGGATATATCTAGGCAAGGTCCCAGGTAGTACAATGCTAGGGTAGAGAGAAGGCTGGGCTCTAGATATGAAGACTCCTGTGCTGAGCTGGTCGTTTAGTCTAATGCTCCGGATATATCTAGGCAAGGTCCCAGGTAGTACAATGCTAGGGTAGAGAGAAGGCTGGGCTCTAGATATGAACACTCCTGTGCTGAGCTGGTCGTTTAGTCTAATGCCCCGGATATATGTAGGCAAGGTCCCAGGTAGTACAATGCTAGGGTAGAGAGAAGGCTGGGCTCTAGATATGAACACTCCTGTGCTGAGCTGGTCGTTTAATCTAATGCTCCGGATGTATCTATGCAAGGTCCCAGGTAGTACAATGCTAGGGTAGAGAGAAGGCGGGGTTCTAGATATGAACACTCCTGTGCTGAGCTGGTCGTTTAGTCTAATGCTCCGGATGTATCTAGGCAAGGTCCCGGTAGTACAATGCTAGGGTAGAGAGAAGGCGGGGTTCTAGATATGAACACTCCTGTGCTGAGCTGGTCATTTAGTCTAATGCTCCGGATGTATCTAGGCAAGGTCCCGGTAGTACAATGCTAGGGTAGAGAGAAGGCTGGGCTCTAGATATGAACACTCCTGTGCTGAGCTAGTCATTTAGTCTAATGCTCCGGATATATCTATGCAAGGTCCCAGGTAGTACAATGCTAGGGTAGAGAGAAGGCGGGGTTCTAGATATGAACACTCCTGTGCTGAGCTGGTCGTTTAGTCTAATGCTCCGGATGTATCTAGGCAAGGTCACAGGTAGTACATTGCTAGGGTAGAGAGAAGGTGGGGCTCTAGATATGAACACTCCTGTGCTGAGCTAGTCGTTTAGTCTAATGCTCCGGATGTATCTAGGCAAGGTCCCAGGTAGTACAATGCTAGGGTAGAGAGAAGGCTGGGCTCTAGATATGAACACTCCTGTGCTGAGCTCGTCGTTTAGTCTGATGCTAAGGATGTATCTAGGCAAGGTCCCAGGTAGTACAATGCTAGGGTAGAGAGAAGGCGGGGCTCTAGATATGAACACTCCTGTGCTGAGCTAGTCATTTAGTCTAATGCTCCGGATGTATCTAGGCAAGGTCCCAGGTAGTACAATGCTAGGGTAGAGAGAAGGCGGGGCTCTAGATATGAACACTCCTGTGCTGAGCTAGTCATTTAGTCTAATGCTCCGGATGTATCTAGGCAAGGTCCCAGGTAGTACAATGCTAGGGTAGAGAGAAGGCTGGGCTCTAGATATGAACACTCCTGTGCTGAGCTAGTCATTTAGTCTAATGCTCCGGATGTATCTAGGCAAGGTCCCAGGTAGTACAATGCTAGGGTAGAGAGAAGGCGGGGCTCTAGATATGAACACTCCTGTGCTGAGCTAGTCATTTAGTCTAATGCTCCGGATGTATCTAGGCAAGGTCCCAGGTAGTACAATGCTAGGGTAGAGAGAAGGCGGGGCTCTAGATATGAACACTCCTGTGCTGAGCTAGTCATTTAGTCTAATGCTCCGGATGTATCTAGGCAAGGTCCCAGGTAGTACAATGCTAGGGTAGAGAGAAGGCTGGGCTCTCGATATGAACACTCCTGTGCTGAGCTAGTCATTTAGTCTAATGCTCTGGATATATCTAGGCAAGGTCCCAGGTAGTACAATGCTAGGGTAGAGAGAAGGCTGGGCTCTAGATATGAACACTCCTGTGCTGAGCTAGTCATTTAGTCTAATGCTCCGGATATATCTAGGCAAGGTCCCAGGTAGTACAATGCTAGGGTAGAGAGAAGGCTGGGCTCTAGATATGAACACTCCTGTGCTGAGCTAGTCATTTAGTCTAATGCTCCGGATATATCTAGGCAAGGTCACAGGTAGTACAATGCTAGGGTAGAGAGAAGGCTGGGCTCTAGATATGAACACTCCTGTGCTGAGCTAGTCATTTAGTCTAATGCTCCGGATATATCTAGGCAAGGTCACAGGTAGTACAATGCTAGGGTAGAGAGAAGGCGGGGCTCTAGATATGAACACTCCTGTGCTGAGCTAGTCAATTAGTCTAATGCTCCGGATATATCTAGGCAAGGTCCCAGGTAGTACAATGCTAGGGTAGAGAGAAGGCGGGGCTCTAGATATGAACACTCCTGTGCTGAGCTAGTCGTTTAGTCTAATGCCCCGGATATATCTAGGCAAGGTCCCAGGTAGTGCAATGCTAGGGTAGAGAGAAGGCGGGGCTCTAGATATGAACACTCCTGTGCTGAGCTAGTCGTTTAGTCTAATGCCCCGGATATATCTAGGCAAGGTCCCAGGTAGTGCAATGCTAGGGTAGAGAGAAGGCGGGGCCCTAGATATGAACACTCCTGTGCTGAGCTAGTCGTTTAGTCTAATGCCCCGGATATATCTAGGCAAGGTCCCAGGTAGTACAATGCTAGGGTAGAGAGAAGGCGGGGCCCTAGATATGAACACTCCTGTGCTGAGCTAGTCGTTTAGTCTAATGCTCCGGATATATCTAGGCAAGGTCCCAGGTAGTACAATGCTAGGGTAGAGAGAAGGCGGGGCCCTAGATATGAACACTCCTGTGCTGAGCTGGTCGTTTAGTCTAATGCCCCGGATATATCTAGGCAAGGTCCCAGGTAGTACAATGCTAGGGTAGAGAGAAGGCTGGGCTCTAGATATGAACACTCCTGTGCTGAGCTGGTCGTTTAGTCTAATGCCCCGGATGTATCTATGCAAGGTCCCAGGTAGTACAATGCTAGGGTAGAGAGAAGGCAGGGTTCTAGATATGAACACTCCTTTGCTGAGCTGGTCGTTTAGTCTAATGCTCCGGATGTATCTAGGCAAGGTCCCAGGTAGTACAATGCTAGGGTAGAGAGAAGGCGGGGTTCTAGATATGAACACTCCTGTGCTGAGTTGGTCGTTTAGTCTAATGCTCCGGATGTATCTAGGCAAGGTCCCAGGTAGTACAATGCTAGGGTAGAGAGAAGGCTGGGCTCTAGATATGAACACTCCTGTGCTGAGCTAGTCGTTTAGTCTAATGCTAAGGATATATCTAGGCAAAGTCCCAGGTAGTACAATGCTAGGGTAGAGAGAAGGCGGGACTCTAGATAGTAACACTCCTGTGCTGAGCTAGTCGTTTAGTCTAATGCTCCGGATATATCTAGGCAAGGTCCCAGGTAGTACAATGTTAGGGTAGAGAGAAGGCTGGGCTCTAGATATGAACACTCCTGTGCTGAGCTAGTCGTTTAGTCTAATGCTCCGGACATATCTAGGCAAGGTCCCAGGTAGTACAATGCTAGGGTAGAGAGAAGGCTGGGCCCTAGATATGAACACTCCTGTGTTGAGCTAGTCGTTTAGTCTAATGCTCCGGTCATATCTAGGCAAGGTCCCAGGTAGTACAATGCTAGGGTAGAGAGAAGGCTGGGCTCTAGATATGAACACTCCTGTGCTGAGCTAGTCGTTTAGTCTAATGCTCCGGACATATCTAGGCAAGGTCCCAGGTAGTACAATGCTAGGGTAGAGAGAAGGCTGGGCTCTAGATATGAACACTCCTGTGCTGAGCTAGTCGTTTAGTCTAATGCTCCGGATATATCTAGGCAAGGTCCCAGGTAGTACAATGCTAGGGTAGAGAGAAGGCTGGGCTCTAGATATGAACACTCCTGTGCTGAGCTAGTCGTTTAGTCTAATGCTCCGGATATATCTAGGCAAGGTCCCAGGTAGTACAATGCTAGGGTAGAGAGAAGGCTGGGCTCTAGATATGAACACTCCTGTGCTGAGCTAGTCGTTTAGTCTAATGCTCCGGATATTTCTAGGCAAGGTCCCAGGTAGTACAATGCTAGGGTAGAGAGAAGGCTGGGCTCTAGATATGAACACTCCTGTGCTGAGCTAGTCGTTTAGTCTAATGCTCCGGATATATCTAGGCAAGGTCCCAGGTAGTACAATGCTAGGGTAGAGAGAAGGCTGGGCTCTAGATATGAACACTCCTGTGCTGAGCTAGTCGTTTAGTCTAATGCTCCGGATATATCTAGGCAAGGTCCCAGGTAGTACAATGCTAGGGCAGAGAGAAGGCGGGGCTCTAGATATGAACACTCCTGTGCTGAGCTAGTCATTTAGTCTAATGCTCCGGATGTATCTAGGCAAGGTCCCAGGTAGTACAATGCTAGGGTAGAGAGAAGGCTGGGCTCTCGATATGAACACTCCTGTGCTGAGCTAGTCATTTAGTCTAATGCTCTGGATATATCTAGGCAAGGTCCCAGGTAGTACAATGCTAGGGTAGAGAGAAGGCTGGGCTCTAGATATGAACACTCCTGTGCTGAGCTAGTCATTTAGTCTAATGCTCCGGATATATCTAGGCAAGGTCCCAGGTAGTACAATGCTAGGGTAGAGAGAAGGCTGGGCTCTAGATATGAACACTCCTGTGCTGAGCTAGTCATTTAGTCTAATGCTCCGGATATATCTAGGCAAGGTCACAGGTAGTACAATGCTAGGGTAGAGAGAAGGCTGGGCTCTAGATATGAACACTCCTGTGCTGAGCTAGTCATTTAGTCTAATGCTCCGGATATATCTAGGCAAGGTCACAGGTAGTACAATGCTAGGGTAGAGAGAAGGCGGGGCTCTAGATATGAACACTCCTGTGCTGAGCTAGTCAATTAGTCTAATGCTCCGGATATATCTAGGCAAGGTCCCAGGTAGTACAATGCTAGGGTAGAGAGAAGGCGGGGCTCTAGATATGAACACTCCTGTGCTGAGCTAGTCGTTTAGTCTAATGCCCCGGATATATCTAGGCAAGGTCCCAGGTAGTGCAATGCTAGGGTAGAGAGAAGGCGGGGCTCTAGATATGAACACTCCTGTGCTGAGCTAGTCGTTTAGTCTAATGCCCCGGATATATCTAGGCAAGGTCCCAGGTAGTGCAATGCTAGGGTAGAGAGAAGGCGGGGCCCTAGATATGAACACTCCTGTGCTGAGCTAGTCGTTTAGTCTAATGCCCCGGATATATCTAGGCAAGGTCCCAGGTAGTACAATGCTAGGGTAGAGAGAAGGCGGGGCCCTAGATATGAACACTCCTGTGCTGAGCTAGTCGTTTAGTCTAATGCTCCGGATATATCTAGGCAAGGTCCCAGGTAGTACAATGCTAGGGTAGAGAGAAGGCGGGGCCCTAGATATGAACACTCCTGTGCTGAGCTGGTCGTTTAGTCTAATGCCCCGGATATATCTAGGCAAGGTCCCAGGTAGTACAATGCTAGGGTAGAGAGAAGGCTGGGCTCTAGATATGAACACTCCTGTGCTGAGCTGGTCGTTTAGTCTAATGCCCCGGATGTATCTATGCAAGGTCCCAGGTAGTACAATGCTAGGGTAGAGAGAAGGCGGGGTTCTAGATATGAACACTCCTTTGCTGAGCTGGTCGTTTAGTCTAATGCTCCGGATGTATCTAGGCAAGGTCCCAGGTAGTACAATGCTAGGGTAGAGAGAAGGCGGGGTTCTAGATATGAACACTCCTGTGCTGAGTTGGTCGTTTAGTCTAATGCTCCGGATGTATCTAGGCAAGGTCCCAGGTAGTACAATGCTAGGGTAGAGAGAAGGCGGGGTTCTAGATATGAACACTCCTGTGCTGAGTTGGTCATTTAGTCTAATGCTCCGGATGTATCTAGGCAAGGTCCCAGGTAGTACAATGCTAGGGTAGAGAGAAGGCTGGGCTCTAGATATGAACACTCCTGTGCTGAGCTAGTCGTTTAGTCTAATGCTAAGGATATATCTAGGCAAAGTCCCAGGTAGTACAATGCTAGGGTAGAGAGAAGGCGGGACTCTAGATAGTAACACTCCTGTGCTGAGCTAGTCGTTTAGTCTAATGCTCCGGATATATCTAGGCAAGGTCCCAGGTAGTACAATGTTAGGGTAGAGAGAAGGCTGGGCTCTAGATATGAACACTCCTGTGCTGAGCTAGTCATTTAGTCTAATGCTCCGGATATATCTAGGCAAGGTCACAGGTAGTACAATGCTAGGGTAGAGAGAAGGCTGGGCTCTAGATATGAACACTCCTGTGCTGAGCTAGTCATTTAGTCTAATGCTCCGGATATATCTAGGCAAGGTCACAGGTAGTACAATGCTAGGGTAGAGAGAAGGCGGGGCTCTAGATATGAACACTCCTGTGCTGAGCTAGTCAATTAGTCTAATGCTCCGGATATATCTAGGCAAGGTCCCAGGTAGTACAATGCTAGGGTAGAGAGAAGGCGGGGCTCTAGATATGAACACTCCTGTGCTGAGCTAGTCGTTTAGTCTAATGCCCCGGATATATCTAGGCAAGGTCCCAGGTAGTGCAATGCTAGGGTAGAGAGAAGGCGGGGCTCTAGATATGAACACTCCTGTGCTGAGCTAGTCGTTTAGTCTAATGCCCCGGATATATCTAGGCAAGGTCCCAGGTAGTGCAATGCTAGGGTAGAGAGAAGGCGGGGCCCTAGATATGAACACTCCTGTGCTGAGCTAGTCGTTTAGTCTAATGCCCCGGATATATCTAGGCAAGGTCCCAGGTAGTACAATGCTAGGGTAGAGAGAAGGCGGGGCCCTAGATATGAACACTCCTGTGCTGAGCTAGTCGTTTAGTCTAATGCTCCGGATATATCTAGGCAAGGTCCCAGGTAGTACAATGCTAGGGTAGAGAGAAGGCGGGGCCCTAGATATGAACACTCCTGTGCTGAGCTGGTCGTTTAGTCTAATGCCCCGGATATATCTAGGCAAGGTCCCAGGTAGTACAATGCTAGGGTAGAGAGAAGGCTGGGCTCTAGATATGAACACTCCTGTGCTGAGCTGGTCGTTTAGTCTAATGCCCCGGATGTATCTATGCAAGGTCCCAGGTAGTACAATGCTAGGGTAGAGAGAAGGCAGGGTTCTAGATATGAACACTCCTTTGCTGAGCTGGTCATTTAGTCTAATGCTCCGGATGTATCTAGGCAAGGTCCCAGGTAGTACAATGCTAGGGTAGAGAGAAGGCGGGGTTCTAGATATGAACACTCCTGTGCTGAGTTGGTCGTTTAGTCTAATGCTCCGGATGTATCTAGGCAAGGTCCCAGGTAGTACAATGCTAGGGTAGAGAGAAGGCGGGGTTCTAGATATGAACACTCCTGTGCTGAGTTGGTCATTTAGTCTAATGCTCCGGATGTATCTAGGCAAGGTCCCAGGTAGTACAATGCTAGGGTAGAGAGAAGGCTGGGCTCTAGATATGAACACTCCTGTGCTGAGCTAGTCGTTTAGTCTAATGCTAAGGATATATCTAGGCAAAGTCCCAGGTAGTACAATGCTAGGGTAGAGAGAAGGCGGGACTCTAGATAGTAACACTCCTGTGCTGAGCTAGTCGTTTAGTCTAATGCTCCGGATATATCTAGGCAAGGTCCCAGGTAGTACAATGTTAGGGTAGAGAGAAGGCTGGGCTCTAGATATGAACACTCCTGTGCTGAGCTAGTCGTTTAGTCTAATGCTCCGGACATATCTAGGCAAGGTCCCAGGTAGTACAATGCTAGGGTAGAGAGAAGGCTGGGCCCTAGATATGAACACTCCTGTGTTGAGCTAGTCGTTTAGTCTAATGCTCCGGTCATATCTAGGCAAGGTCCCAGGTAGTACAATGCTAGGGTAGAGAGAAGGCTGGGCTCTAGATATGAACACTCCTGTGCTGAGCTAGTCGTTTAGTCTAATGCTCCGGACATATCTAGGCAAGGTCCCAGGTAGTACAATGCTAGGGTAGAGAGAAGGCTGGGCTCTAGATATGAACACTCCTGTGCTGAGCTAGTCGTTTAGTCTAATGCTCCGGATATATCTAGGCAAGGTCCCAGGTAGTACAATGCTAGGGTAGAGAGAAGGCTGGGCTCTAGATATGAACACTCCTGTGCTGAGCTAGTCGTTTAGTCTAATGCTCCGGATATATCTAGGCAAGGTCCCAGGTAGTACAATGCTAGGGTAGAGAGAAGGCTGGGCTCTAGATATGAACACTCCTGTGCTGAGCTAGTCGTTTAGTCTAATGCTCCGGATATTTCTAGGCAAGGTCCCAGGTAGTACAATGCTAGGGTAGAGAGAAGGCTGGGCTCTAGATATGAACACTCCTGTGCTGAGCTAGTCGTTTAGTCTAATGCTCCGGATATATCTAGGCAAGGTCCCAGGTAGTACAATGCTAGGGTAGAGAGAAGGCTGGGCTCTAGATATGAACACTCCTGTGCTGAGCTAGTCGTTTAGTCTAATGCTCCGGATATATCTAGGCAAGGTCCCAGGTAGTACAATGCTAGGGTAGAGAGAAGGCTGGGCTCTAGATATGAACACTCCTGTGCTGAGCTAGTCATTTAGTCTAATGCTCCGGATATATCTAGGCAAGGTCCCAGGTAGTACAATGCTAGGGTAGAGAGAAGGCTGGGCTCTAGATATGAACACTCCTGTGCTGAGCTAGTCATTTAGTCTAATGCTCCGGATATATCTAGGCAAGGTCACAGGTAGTACAATGCTAGGGTAGAGAGAAGGCTGGGCTCTAGATATGAACACTCCTGTGCTGAGCTAGTCATTTAGTCTAATGCTCCGGATATATCTAGGCAAGGTCACAGGTAGTACAATGCTAGGGTAGAGAGAAGGCGGGGCTCTAGATATGAACACTCCTGTGCTGAGCTAGTCAATTAGTCTAATGCTCCGGATATATCTAGGCAAGGTCCCAGGTAGTACAATGCTAGGGTAGAGAGAAGGCGGGGCTCTAGATATGAACACTCCTGTGCTGAGCTAGTCGTTTAGTCTAATGCCCCGGATATATCTAGGCAAGGTCCCAGGTAGTGCAATGCTAGGGTAGAGAGAAGGCGGGGCTCTAGATATGAACACTCCTGTGCTGAGCTAGTCGTTTAGTCTAATGCCCCGGATATATCTAGGCAAGGTCCCAGGTAGTGCAATGCTAGGGTAGAGAGAAGGCGGGGCCCTAGATATGAACACTCCTGTGCTGAGCTAGTCGTTTAGTCTAATGCCCCGGATATATCTAGGCAAGGTCCCAGGTAGTACAATGCTAGGGTAGAGAGAAGGCGGGGCCCTAGATATGAACACTCCTGTGCTGAGCTAGTCGTTTAGTCTAATGCTCCGGATATATCTAGGCAAGGTCCCAGGTAGTACAATGCTAGGGTAGAGAGAAGGCGGGGCCCTAGATATGAACACTCCTGTGCTGAGCTGGTCGTTTAGTCTAATGCCCCGGATATATCTAGGCAAGGTCCCAGGTAGTACAATGCTAGGGTAGAGAGAAGGCTGGGCTCTAGATATGAACACTCCTGTGCTGAGCTGGTCGTTTAGTCTAATGCCCCGGATGTATCTATGCAAGGTCCCAGGTAGTACAATGCTAGGGTAGAGAGAAGGCGGGGTTCTAGATATGAACACTCCTTTGCTGAGCTGGTCGTTTAGTCTAATGCTCCGGATGTATCTAGGCAAGGTCCCAGGTAGTACAATGCTAGGGTAGAGAGAAGGCGGGGTTCTAGATATGAACACTCCTGTGCTGAGTTGGTCGTTTAGTCTAATGCTCCGGATGTATCTAGGCAAGGTCCCAGGTAGTACAATGCTAGGGTAGAGAGAAGGCGGGGTTCTAGATATGAACACTCCTGTGCTGAGTTGGTCATTTAGTCTAATGCTCCGGATGTATCTAGGCAAGGTCCCAGGTAGTACAATGCTAGGGTAGAGAGAAGGCTGGGCTCTAGATATGAACACTCCTGTGCTGAGCTAGTCGTTTAGTCTAATGCTAAGGATATATCTAGGCAAAGTCCCAGGTAGTACAATGCTAGGGTAGAGAGAAGGCGGGACTCTAGATAGTAACACTCCTGTGCTGAGCTAGTCGTTTAGTCTAATGCTCCGGATATATCTAGGCAAGGTCCCAGGTAGTACAATGTTAGGGTAGAGAGAAGGCTGGGCTCTAGATATGAACACTCCTGTGCTGAGCTAGTCGTTTAGTCTAATGCTCCGGACATATCTAGGCAAGGTCCCAGGTAGTACAATGCTAGGGTAGAGAGAAGGCTGGGCTCTAGATATGAACACTCCTGTGTTGAGCTAGTCGTTTAGTCTAATGCTCCGGTCATATCTAGGCAAGGTCCCAGGTAGTACAATGCTAGGGTAGAGAGAAGGCTGGGCTCTAGATATGAACACTCCTGTGCTGAGCTAATCATTTAGTCTAATGCTCCGGATGTATCTAGGCAAGGTCACAGGTAGTACAATGCTAGGGTAGAGAGAAGGCTGGGCTCTAGATATGAACACTCCTGTGCTGAGCTAGTCATTTAGTCTAATGCTCCGGATATATCTATGCAAGGTCCCAGGTAGTACAATGCTAGGGTAGAGAGAAGGCGGGGCTCTAGATATGAACACTCCTGTGCTGAGCTAGTCGTTTAGTCTAATGCTCCGAATGTATCTATGCAAGGTCCCAGGTAGTACAATGCTAGGGTAGAGAGAAGGCGGGGCTCTAGATATGAACACTCCTGTGCTGAGCTAGTCGTTTAGTCTAATGCTCCGGATGTATCTTCAAGGTCCCAGGTAGTACAATGCTAGGGTAGAGAGAAGGCTGGGCTCTAGATATGAACACTCCTGTGCCGAGCTGGTCGTTTAGTCTAATGCTCCGGATATATCTAGGCAAGGTCCCAGGTAGTACAATGCTAGGGTAGAGAGAAGGCGGGGCTCTAGATATGAACACTCCTGTGCCGAGCTGTTCGTTTAGTCTAATGATCCGGATATATCTATGCAAGGTCCCAGGTAGTACAATGCTAGGGTAGAGAGAAGGCTGGGCTCTAGATATGAACACTCCTGTGCTGAGCTAGTCGTTTAGTCTCATGCTCCGGATATATCTAGGCAAGGTCCCAGGTAGTACAATGCTAGGGTAGAGAGAAGGCTGGGCTCTAGATATGAAGACTCCTGTGCTGAGCTAGTCGTTTAGTCTCATGCTCCGGATATATCTAGGCAAGGTCCCAGGTAGTACAATGCTAGGGTAGAGAGAAGGCTGGGCTCTAGATATGAAGACTCCTGTGCTGAGCTAGTCGTTTAGTCTCATGCTCCGGATATATCTAGGCAAGGTCCCAGGTAGTACAATGCTAGGGTAGAGAGAAGGCTGGGCTCTAGATATGAAGACTCCTGTGCTGAGCTAGTCGTTTAGTCTCATGCTCCGGATATATCTAGGCAAGGTCCCAGGTAGTACAATGCTAGGGTAGAGAGAAGGCTGGGCTCTAGATATGAAGACTCCTGTGCTGAGCTGGTCGTTTAGTCTAATGCTCCGGATATATCTAGGCAAGGTCCCAGGTAGTACAATGCTAGGGTAGAGAGAAGGCTGGGCTCTAGATATGAACACTCCTGTGCTGAGCTGGTCGTTTAGTCTAATGCCCCGGATATATGTAGGCAAGGTCCCAGGTAGTACAATGCTAGGGTAGAGAGAAGGCTGGGCTCTAGATATGAACACTCCTGTGCTGAGCTGGTCGTTTAATCTAATGCTCCGGATGTATCTATGCAAGGTCCCAGGTAGTACAATGCTAGGGTAGAGAGAAGGCGGGGTTCTAGATATGAACACTCCTGTGCTGAGCTGGTCGTTTAGTCTAATGCTCCGGATGTATCTAGGCAAGGTCCCGGTAGTACAATGCTAGGGTAGAGAGAAGGCGGGGTTCTAGATATGAACACTCCTGTGCTGAGCTGGTCATTTAGTCTAATGCTCCGGATGTATCTAGGCAAGGTCCCGGTAGTACAATGCTAGGGTAGAGAGAAGGCGGGGTTCTAGATATGAACACTCCTGTGCTGAGCTGGTCGTTTAGTCTAATGCTCCGGATGTATCTAGGCAAGCTCCCGGTAGTACAATGCTAGGGTAGAGAGAAGGCGGGGTTCTAGATATGAACACTCCTGTGCTGAGCTGGTCGTTTAGTCTAATGCTCCGGATGTATCTAGGCAAGGTCCCAGGTAGTACAATGCTAGGGTAGAGAGAAGGCGGGGCTCTAGATATGAACACTCCTGTGCTGAGCTAGTCATTTAGTCTAATGCTCCGGATATATCTAGGCAAGGTCCCAGGTAGTACAATGCTAGGGTAGAGAGAAGGCTGGGCTCTAGATATGAACACTCCTGTGCTGAGCTAGTCGTTTAGTCTAATGCTCCGGATATATCTATGCAAGGTCCCTGGTAGTACAATGCTAGGGTAGAGAGAAGGCTGGGCTCTAGATATGAACACTCCTGTGCTGGGCTAGTCATTTAGTCTAATGCTCCGGATATATCTAGGCAGGGTCCCAGGTAGTGCAATGCTAGGGTAGAGAGAAGGCGGGGCTCTAGATATGAACACTCCTGTGCTGAGCTAGTCATTTAGTCTAATGCTCCGGATGTATCTATGCAAGGTCACAGGTAGTACATTGCTAGGGTAGAGAGAAGGTGGGGCTCTAGATATGAACACTCCTGTGCTGAGCTAGTCGTTTAGTCTAATGCTCCGGATGTATCTAGGCAAGGTCCCAGGTAGTACAATGCTAGGGTAGAGAGAAGGCTGGGCTCTAGATATGAACACTCCTGTGCTGAGCTCGTCGTTTAGTCTGATGCTAAGGATGTATCTAGGCAAGGTCCCAGGTAGTACAATGCTAGGGTAGAGAGAAGGCGGGGCTCTAGATATGAACACTCCTGTGCTGAGCTAGTCATTTAGTCTAATGCTCCGGATGTATCTAGGCAAGGTCCCAGGTAGTACAATGCTAGGGTAGAGAGAAGGCTGGGCTCTAGATATGAACACTCCTGTGCTGAGCTAGTCATTTAGTCTAATGCTCCGGATGTATCTAGGCAAGGTCCCAGGTAGTACAATGCTAGGGTAGAGAGAAGGCTGGGCTCTAGATATGAACACTCTTGTGCTGAGCTAGTCATTTAGTCTAATGCTCCGGATATATCTAGGCAAGGTCCCAGATAGTACAATGCTAGGGTAGAGAGAAGGCGGGGCACTAGATATGAACACTCCTGTGCTGAGCTAGTCATTTAGTCTAATGCTCCGGATATATCTATGCAAGGTCCCAGGTAGTACAATGCTAGGGTAGAGAGAAGGCGGGGCTCTAGATATGAACACTCCTGTGCTGAGCTCGTCGTTTAGTCTAATGCTCCGGATATATCTAGGCAAGGTCCCAGGTAGTACAATGCTAGGGTAGAGAGAAGGCGGGGCTCTAGCTATGAACACTCCTGTGCTGAGCTACTCGTTTAGTCTAATGCTAAGGATATATCTAGGCAAGGTCCCAGGTAGTACAATGCTAGGGTAGAGAGAAGGCGGGGTTCTAGATATGAACACTCCTGTGCTGAGCTAGTCATTTAGTCTAATGCTCCTGATATATCTAGGCAAGGTCCCAGGTAGTACAATGCTAGGGTAGAGAGAAGGCGGGGCTCCAGATATGAACACTCCTGTGCTGAGCTAGTCATTTAGTCTAATGCTCCGGATGTATCTAGGCAAGGTCCCAGGTAGTACAATGCTAGGGTAGAGAGAAGGCGGGGCTCTAGATATGAACACTCCTGTGCTGAGCTAGTCATTTAGTCTAATGCTCCGGATGTATCTAGGCAAGGTCCCAGGTAGTACAATGCTAGGGTAGAGAGAAGGCGGGGCTCTAGATATGAACACTCCTGTGCTGAGCTAGTCATTTAGTCTAATGCTCCGGATGTATCTAGGAAGGTCCCAGGTAGTACAATGCTAGTTTAGAGAGAAGGCTGGGCTCTAGATATGAACACTCCTGTGCTGAGCTAGTCATTTAGTCTAATGCTCCAGATATATCTAGGCAAGGTCCCAGGTGGTACAATGCTAGGGTAGAGAGAAGGCTGGCTCTAGATATGAACACTCCTGTGCTGAGCTAGTCATTTAGTCTAATGCTCCGGATATATCTATGCAAGGTCCCAGGTAGTACAATGCTAGGGTAGAGAGAAGTCGGGGCTCTAGATAGGAACACTCCTGTGCTGAGCTAGTCATTTAGTCTAATGCTCCGGATATATCTATGCAAGGTCCCAGGTAGTACAATGCTAGCGTAGAGAGAAGGCGGGGCTCTAGATATGAACACTCCTGTGCTGAGCTAGTCATTTAGTCTAATGCTCCGGATATATCTATGCAAGGTCCCAGGTAGTACAATGCTAGGGTAGAGAGAAGGCTGGGCTCTAGATATGAACACTCCTGTGCTGAGCTAGTCATTTAGTCTAATGCTCCGGATGTATCTAGGCAAGGTCCCAGGTAGTACAATGCTAGGGTAGAGAGAAGGCGGGGCTCTAGATATGAACACTCCTGTGCTGAGCTAGTCATTTAGTCTAATGCTCCGGATGTATCTAGGCAAGGTCCCAGGTAGTACAATGCTAGGGTAGAGAGAAGGCGGGGCTCTAGATATGAACACTCCTGTGCTGAGCTAGTCATTTAGTCTAATGCTCCGGATGTATCTAGGCAAGGTCCCAGGTAGTACAATGCTAGGGTAGAGAGAAGGCTGGGCTCTCGATATGAACACTCCTGTGCTGAGCTAGTCATTTAGTCTAATGCTCTGGATATATCTAGGCAAGGTCCCAGGTAGTACAATGCTAGGGTAGAGAGAAGGCTGGGCTCTAGATATGAACACTCCTGTGCTGAGCTAGTCATTTAGTCTAATGCTCCGGATATATCTAGGCAAGGTCCCAGGTAGTACAATGCTAGGGTAGAGAGAAGGCTGGGCTCTAGATATGAACACTCCTGTGCTGAGCTAGTCATTTAGTCTAATGCTCCGGATATATCTAGGCAAGGTCACAGGTAGTACAATGCTAGGGTAGAGAGAAGGCTGGGCTCTAGATATGAACACTCCTGTGCTGAGCTAGTCATTTAGTCTAATGCTCCGGATATATCTAGGCAAGGTCACAGGTAGTACAATGCTAGGGTAGAGAGAAGGCGGGGCTCTAGATATGAACACTCCTGTGCTGAGCTAGTCAATTAGTCTAATGCTCCGGATATATCTAGGCAAGGTCCCAGGTAGTACAATGCTAGGGTAGAGAGAAGGCGGGGCTCTAGATATGAACACTCCTGTGCTGAGCTAGTCGTTTAGTCTAATGCCCCGGATATATCTAGGCAAGGTCCCAGGTAGTGCAATGCTAGGGTAGAGAGAAGGCGGGTCTCTAGATGTGAACACTCCTGTGCTGAGCTAGTCGTTTAGTCTAATGCCCCGGATATATCTAGGCAACGTCCCAGGTAGTGCAATGCTAGGGTAGAGAGAAGGCGGGGCCCTAGATATGAACACTCCTGTGCTGAGCTAGTCGTTTAGTCTAATGCCCCGGATATATCTAGGCAAGGTCCCAGGTAGTACAATGCTAGGGTAGAGAGAAGGCGGGGCCCTAGATATGAACACTCCTGTGCTGAGCTAGTCGTTTAGTCTAATGCTCCGGATATATCTAGGCAAGGTCCCAGGTAGTACAATGCTAGGGTAGAGAGAAGGCGGGGCCCTAGATATGAACACTCCTGTGCTGAGCTGGTCGTTTAGTCTAATGCCCCGGATATATCTAGGCAAGGTCCCAGGTAGTACAATGCTAGGGTAGAGAGAAGGCTGGGCTCTAGATATGAACACTCCTGTGCTGAGCTGGTCGTTTAGTCTAATGCCCCGGATGTATCTATGCAAGGTCCCAGGTAGTACAATGCTAGGGTAGAGAGAAGGCGGGGTTCTAGATATGAACACTCCTGTGCTGAGTTGGTCGTTTAGTCTAATGCTCCGGATGTATCTAGGCAAGGTCCCAGGTAGTACAATGCTAGGGTAGAGAGAAGGCGGGGTTCTAGATATGAACACTCCTGTGCTGAGTTGGTCATTTAGTCTAATGCTCCGGATGTATCTAGGCAAGGTCCCAGGTAGTACAATGCTAGGGTAGAGAGAAGGCTGGGCTCTAGATATGAACACTCCTGTGCTGAGCTAGTCGTTTAGTCTAATGCTAAGGATATATCTAGGCAAAGTCCCAGGTAGTACAATGCTAGGGTAGAGAGAAGGCGGGACTCTAGATAGTAACACTCCTGTGCTGAGCTAGTCGTTTAGTCTAATGCTCCGGATATATCTAGGCAAGGTCCCAGGTAGTACAATGTTAGGGTAGAGAGAAGGCTGGGCTCTAGATATGAACACTCCTGTGCTGAGCTAGTCGTTTAGTCTAATGCTCCGGACATATCTAGGCAAGGTCCCAGGTAGTACAATGCTAGGGTAGAGAGAAGGCTGGGCTCTAGATATGAACACTCCTGTGTTGAGCTAGTCGTTTAGTCTAATGCTCCGGTCATATCTAGGCAAGGTCCCAGGTAGTACAATGCTAGGGTAGAGAGAAGGCTGGGCTCTAGATATGAACACTCCTGTGCTGAGCTAGTCGTTTAGTCTAATGCTCCGGACATATCTAGGCAAGGTCCCAGGTAGTACAATGCTAGGGTAGAGAGAAGGCTGGGCTCTAGATATGAACACTCCTGTGCTGAGCTAGTCGTTTAGTCTAATGCTCCGGATATATCTAGGCAAGGTCCCAGGTAGTACAATGCTAGGGTAGAGAGAAGGCTGGGCTCTAGATATGAACACTCCTGTGCTGAGCTAGTCGTTTAGTCTAATGCTCCGGATATATCTAGGCAAGGTCCCAGGTAGTACAATGCTAGGGTAGAGAGAAGGCTGGGCTCTAGATATGAACACTCCTGTGCTGAGCTAGTCGTTTAGTCTAATGCTCCGGATATTTCTAGGCAAGGTCCCAGGTAGTACAATGCTAGGGTAGAGAGAAGGCTGGGCTCTAGATATGAACACTCCTGTGCTGAGCTAGTCGTTTAGTCTAATGCTCCGGATATATCTAGGCAAGGTCCCAGGTAGTACAATGCTAGGGTAGAGAGAAGGCTGGGCTCTAGATATGAACACTCCTGTGCTGAGCTAGTCGTTTAGTCTAATGCTCCGGATATATCTAGGCAAGGTCCCAGGTAGTACAATGCTAGGGCAGAGAGAAGGCGGGGCTCTAGATATGAACACTCCTGTGCTGAGCTAGTCGTTTAGTCTAATGCTCCGGATGTATCTATGCAAGGTCCCAGGTAGTACAATGCTAGGGCAGAGAGAAGTCAGGGCTCTAGATATGAACACTCCTGTGCTGAGCTAGTCGTTTAGTCTAATGCTCCGGATGTATCTAGGCAAGGTCCCAGGTAGTACAATGCTAGGGTAGAGAGAAGGCTGGGCTCTAGCTATGAACACTCCTGTGCTGAGCTACTCGTTTAGTCTAATGCTAAGGATATATCTAGGCAAGGTCCCAGGTAGTACAATGCTAGGGTAGAGAGAAGGCGGGGCTCTAGATATGAACACTCCTGTGCTGAGCTAGTCGTTTAGTCTAATGCTCCGGATATATCTAGGCAAGGTCCCAGGTAGTACAATGCTAGGGTAGAGAGAAGGCTGGGCTCTCGATATGAACACTCCTGTGCTGAGCTAGTCATTTAGTCTAATGCTCCGGATATATCTAGGCAAGGTCCCAGGTAGTACAATGCTAGGGTAGAGGGAAGGCTGGGCTCTCGATATGAACACTCCTGTGCTGAGCTAGTCATTTAGTCTAATGCTCCGGATATATCTAGGCAAGGTCCCAGGTAGTACAATGCTAGGGTAGAGAGAAGGCTGGGCTCTCGATATGAACACTCCTGTGCTGAGCTAGTCATTTAGTCTAATGCTCCGGATATATCTAGGCAAGGTCCCAGGTAGTACAATGCTAGGGTAGAGAGAAGGCTGGGCTCTAGATATGAACACTCCTGTGCTGAGCTAGTCATTTAGTCTAATGCTCCGGATATATCTAGGCAAGGTCCCAGGTAGTACAATGCTAGGGTAGAGAGAAGGCTGGGCTCTCGATATGAACACTCCTGTGCTGAGCTAGTCATTTAGTCTAATGCTCCGGATATATCTAGGCAAGGTCCCAGGTAGTACAATGCTAGGGTAGAGAGAAGGCTGGGCTCTCGATATGAACACTCCTGTGCTGAGCTAGTCGTTTAGTCTAATGCTCCGGATGTATCTAGGCAAGGTCCCAGGTAGTACAATGCTAGGGTAGAGAGAAGGCTGGGCTCTCGATATGAACACTCCTGTGCTGAGCTAGTCGTTTAGTCTAATGCTCCGGATGTATCTAGGCAAGGTCCCAGGTAGTACAATGCTAGGGTAGAGAGAAGGCTGGGCTCTAGATATGAACACTCCTGTGCTGAGCTATTTGTTTAGTCTAATGCTAAGGATATATCTAGGCAAGGTCCCAGGTAGTACAATGCTAGGGTAGAGAGAAGGCGGGGCTCTAGATATGAACACTCCTGTGCTGAGCTAGTCGTTTAGTCTAATGCTCCGGATATATCTAGGCAAGGTCCCAGGTAGTACAATGCTAGGGTAGAGAGAAGGCTGGGCTCTAGATATGAACACTCCTGTGCTGAGCTAGTCGTTTAGTCTAATGCTCCGGATATATCTAGGCAAGGTCCCAGGTAGTACAATGCTAGGGTAGAGAGAAGGCTGGGCTCTAGATATGAACACTCCTGTGCTGAGCTAGTCGTTTAGTCTAATGCTCCGGATATATCTAGGCAAGGTCCCAGGTAGTACAATGCTAGGGTAGAGAGAAGGCTGGGCTCTAGATATGAACACTCCTGTGCTGAGCTAGTCGTTTAGTCTAATGCTCCGGATATATCTAGGCAAGGTCCCAGGTAGTACAATGCTAGGGTAGAGAGAAGGCTGGGCTCTAGATATGAACACTCCTGTGCTGAGCTAGTAGTTTAGTCTAATGCTCTGGATATATCTAGGCAAGGTCCCAGGTAGTACAATGCTAGGGTAGAGAGAAGGCTGGGCTCTAGATATGAACACTCCTGTGCTGAGCTAGTCATTTAGTCTAATGCTCCGGATATATCTAGGCAAGGTCCCAGGTAGTACAATGCTAGGGTAGAGAGAAGGCTGGGCTCTAGATATGAACACTCCTGTGATATGATATGATATGATATGGTATTTGTAACGCGCCTATACACAAGTGTTTCAAGGCGCGACGAGGCAGGGAGGGGGGGACAAGGGGAGACAGACAACGATCCTACTAGGCCAGGTGTCATTCAGATCGCGCAAGTGCAGGGGTAGGGGAGGGAAAAAGTGCAAGGGGAAGGGGAGGGGGGGAAGTGCAGTACAAGGTAAGTGGCGTACGTAATAAATAAATAAATAGGGCCAGCTGGTGGCAAGTGTGAGGTAAGTGCAGAACAAGTGCTGGGGGAGGGGGGGGGGGCTGTAGGGATACAGAGACAGACCCGCAGTGCAAAGGGGTTCCAGGGCATCAGTGCAAGTGGAGAGTGGCAGGGCCCAGGACCGAGGCCGTTTAGAGTGGTCCAGTTGCAGGATCAGTGCAGTTTCAGTGAAAATTAATTAGCTGTTTAGCAGGGGAGAGGGAGAGGGAAAGCAGAAGCAAAGAGGAAGGTTTTGAGGTGCTTCCGGAACCGGAGATGGTTCTCCTCAAGTTTCAGGGAGGCAGGAAGGCTGTTCCAGAGGGAGGCCCCTGCCGCGGAGAGAGATCTACTCCCAGCTCGTTGCTTCGAGAAGCGGCTCACCCTGAGGGAGTTGGAGGCGGATGAGCGAAGGGCTCGGGAAGGAAGATATTTGGGAAGAGAGAGTTGAAGGTATTTAGGACCCAGGCCCCAGAAGGCCTTGTGGACAATGCAGAGGGTTTTGAACTTTATCCTCGCAGCCACTGGGAGCCAGTGTAGAGATTTCAGTCCTGGAGAGATACGGTCCCTGGGCTTGAGGCCAAGGACAAGTCTCGCAGTTCTGTTCTGGATGAGTTGCAGAGGGCGGAGAGTGGAGGCAGGCAGATTAAGATAGAGGCTGTTACAGTAGTCCAGCTTCGAGAGAACCAGGGCTCGGGAGACAGTGAGCTTCTGGGGGAAGGAGAGGAAGGGAAGAATACCTCTGAGGAGGTGCAGCTGGTAGTGTGACCTCTTGGCGACGTCAGAAATATGAGGAGAGAAGGAGAGTGTGGAGTCGAAGATGACCCCAAGGTTTTTTGCCTTGCAGGTAGGAGCAGGGAGGGGGCCAAGGGAGGCAGGCCAGAGAGCTACAGGGAAGGAGGGAGTGGGAGTACCGATGAGTAGAATCTCAGTCTTACTAGCATTAAGGCAGAGGTCATTGGCGGCACACCATTCTTGGATAGCAGACAGACAGTCAGAGATGAGGGAAGGAGAGGGGGAGGCTGAGGGTAGCCTGAAAATGAGCTGGGTATCGTCCGCATAGCACTGGAAATTAGGGCAGAGAGCTGCGATGCGGTGGGCAAGGAGTGCCAGATACTGGTTGAACTGTGCTGAGCTAGTCGTTTAGTCTAATGCTCTGGATATATCTAGGCAAGGTCCCAGGTAGTACAATGCTAGGGTAGAGAGAAGGCTGGGCTCTAGATATGAACACTCCTGTGCTGAGCTAGTCGTTTAGTCTAATGCTCCGGATATATCTAGGCAAGGTCCCAGGTAGTACAATGCTAGGGTAGAGAGAAGGCTGGGCTCTCGATATGAACACTCCTGTTCTGAGCTAGTCGTTTAGTCTAATGCTCCGGATATATCTAGGCAAGGTCCCAGGTAGTACAATGCTAGGGTAGAGAGAAGGCTGGGCTCTAGATATGAACACTCCTGTGCTGAGCTAGTCGTTTAGTCTAATGCTCCGGATATATCTAGGCAAGGTCCCAGGTAGTACAATGCTAGGGTAGAGAGAAGGCTGGGCTCTAGATATGAACACTCCTGTGCTGAGCTAGTCGTTTAGTCTAATGCTCCGGATATATCTAGGCAAGGTCCCAGGTAGTACAATGCTAGGGTAGAGAGAAGGCTGGGCTCTAGATATGAACACTCCTGTGCTGAGCTAGTCGTTTAGTCTAATGCTCCGGATATATCTAGGCAAGGTCCCAGGTAGTACAATGCTAGGGTAGAGAGAAGGCTGGGCTCTAGATATGAACAATCCTGTGCTGAGCTAGTCGTTTAGTCTAATGCTCCGGATATATCTAGGCAAGGTCCCAGGTAGTACAATGCTAGGGCAGAGAGAAGGCTGGGTTCTAGATATGAACACTCCTGTGCTGAGCTAGTCGTTTAGTCTAATGCTCCGGATATATCTATGCAAGGTCCCAGGTAGTACAATGCTAGGGCAGAGAGAAGGCTGGGCTCTAGATATGAACACTCCTGTGCTGAGCTAGTCGTTTAGTCTAATGCTCAGGATATATCTAGGCAAGGTCCCAGGTAGTACAATGCTAGGGTAGAGAGAAGGCGGGGCTCTAGATATGAACACTCCTGTGCTGAGCTAGTCGTTTAGTCTAATGCTCCGGATATATCTAGGCAAGGTCCCAGGTAGTACAATGCTAGGGTAGAGAGAAGGCTGGGCTCTAGATGTGAACACTCCTGTGCTGAGCTAGTCGTTTAGTCTAATGCTCCGGATATATCTAGGCAAGGTCTCAGGTAGTACAATGCTAGGCTAGAGAGAAGGCTGGGCTCTAGATGTGAACACTCCTGTGCTGAGCTAGTCGTTTAGTCTAATGCTCCGGATATATCTAGGCAAGGTCCCAGGTAGTACAATGCTAGGGTAGAGAGAAGGCTGGGCTCTAGATGTGAACACTTCTGTGCTGAGCTAGTCGTTTAGTCTAATGCTCCGGATATATCTAGGCAAGGTCCCAGGTAGTACAATGCTAGGGTAGAGAGAAGGCTGGGCTCTAGATGTGAACACTCCTATGCTGAGCTAGTCGTTTAGTCTAATGCTCCGGATATATCTATGCAAAGTCCCAGGTAGTACAATGCTAGGGTAGAGAGAAGGCTGGGCTCTAGATGTGAACACTCCTGTGCTGAGCTAGTCGTTTAGTCTAATGCTCCGGATATATCTAGGCAAGGTCCCAGGTAGTACAATGCTAGGGTAGAGAGAAGGCTGGGCTCTAGATATGAACACTCCTGTGCTGAGCTAGTCATTTAGTCTAATGCTCCGGATATATCTAGGCAAGGTCCCAGGTAGTACAATGCTAGGGTAGAGAGAAGGCTGGGCTCTAGATATGAACACTCCTGTGCTGAGCTAGTCATTTAGTCTAATGCTCCGGATATATCTAGGCAAGGTCCCAGGTAGTACAATGCTAGGGTAGAGAGAAGGCTGGGCTCTAGATATGAACACTCCTGTGCTGAGCTAGTCATTTAGTCTAATGCTCCGGATATATCTAGGCAAGGTCCCAGGTAGTACAATGCTAGGGTTTAGAGAAGGCTGGGCTCTAGATATGAACACTCCTGTGCTGAGCTAGTCATTTAGTCTAATGCTCCGGATATATCTAGACAAGGTCCCAGGTAGTACAATGCTAGGGTAGAGAGAAGGCTGGGCTCTAGATATGAACACTCCTGTGCTGAGCTAGTCATTTAGTCTAATGCTCCGGATATATCTAGGCAAGGTCCCAGGTAGTACAATGCTAGGGCAGAGAGAAGGCGGGGTTCTAGATATGAACACTCCTGTGCTGAGCTAGTCATTTAGTCTAATGCTCCGGATATATCTATGCAAGGTCCCAGGTAGTACAATGCTAGGGCAGAGAGAAGGCGGGGCTCTAGATATGAACACTCCTGTGCTGAGCTAGTCATTTAGTCTAATGCTCCGGTTATATCTATGCAAGCTCCCACCCAGGTAGTACAATGCTAGGGTAGAGAGAAGGCGGGGCTCTAGATATGAACACTCCTGTGCTGAGCTAGTCATTTAGAGGGTAATTCATAGAATCTCGCAGAAAAGTGTCGCAAGCGGCTGGCGCAGAGTGTACGCGTGCGATTGACTGCGCCAGGCAGGTGCGCTAAAACCGATTTCCGCACACAGCGTATTCATGGATTTTAGGCTTCCAAACCAGCCATGGCGCAGAGAATCGCAGCGACCCTGCAGCAGCGCCAGTAACGCCCCCAAGAACGCCCTCGCGCAAGGAAAAGCCATCAAAATCGCTAAATCATCGCAAAGGGCTGCGCTAACCCTGGACCAGTTCACCGGGCTGGCAAACAGCAAATGCCAAGCGGGGAACGTGTATTGCAGGGGTGCGCGGGAAGTTCCACACGCGACTGGCCCCGTGCGAGCAGGGTACGTGTATTACATGGGTGTGCGGGAAGTTCCACACGCGATTCCATCAGGGTACGTGTATTCCATGGGTGCGTGGGAAGTTCCACACGCGATTTCATCAGGGTACGTGTATTTCAGGGATGCGCGGGAAGTTCCACACGCGATTGGCCCAGTGCGAGCAGGGTACGTGTATTTCAGGGTGCGCGGGTAGTTCCACACGCGATAGTCCCAGTGCGAGCAGGGTACGTGTATTTCAAGGGTGCGCAGGAAGTTCCACACGCGATTGTCCCAGTGCGAGCAGGGTACGTGTATTTCAGGGGTGCGCGGGAAGTTGCACATGCGATTTCAGCAGGGAATGTGTATTTCAGGGGTTCTGGGGAGTACTACACGTGAATTGGCCGTGTGGGTCCTCCCAGGTGTACGCTCCACAACCTCCACGGCCCCTGCAGGCAGCCCACACCACGGGGGACTACCCTGCACCCCTGCTCATGTCCCGCAGGCAGCCCATCCACCATGGGCATGCCCCCCAGCCAACCCACATGTCACCTTGCACTACTGATCAACAATGCATGTCTCCCACCACCCCCACCCCCCAGCAGTGCAGGGGCAGCCTCCACCAGGCCCCCACTCATGTCTCCCACCACCCCCACCCCCCAGCCACCAGGGGCAGCCTCCAGCAGGCCCCCACTCATGTCCCCCTGTACCCCCACCCCCCAGCATCCAGGGGCAGCATCCACCAGGCCCCCACTCATGTCTCCCACCACCCCCACCCCCCTGCCACCATGGCCACCATCCACCAGGCCCCCACTCATGTCCCCCTGCACCTCCACCCCCAGCATCCAGGGTCACCCTCCACCAGGCCCCCACTCATGTCTCCCACCACCCCCACCCCCCTGCCACCATGGGCAGCCCCCACCAGGCCCCCACTCATGTCTCCCACCACCCCCACCCCCCAGCAGTGCAGGGGCAGCCTCCACCAGGCCCCCACTCGTGTCTCCCACCACCCCCACCCCCCAGCCACCAGGGGCAGCCTCCAGCAGGCCCCCACTCATGTCTCCCACCACCCCCACCCCCCAGCCACCATGGCCACCCTACACCAGGCCCCCACTCATGTCTCCCACCACCCCCACCCTCCAGCCACCAGGGGCAGCCTCCACCAGGCCCCCACTCATGTCTCCCACCACCCCCACCCCCCAGCCACCATGGCCACCCTCCACCAGGCCCCCACTCATGTCTCCCACCACCCCCACCCCCCAGCCACCAGGGGCAGCCTCCAGCAGGCCCCCACTCATGTCACCCTGCACCCCCACCCCCCAGCATCCAGGGGCAGCCTCCACCAGGCCCCCACTCATGTCTCCCACCACCCCCACCCCCCTGCCACCATGGGCAGCCTCCACCAGGCCCCCACTCATGTCTCCCACCACCCCCACCCCTCAGCCACCAGGGGCAGCCTCCACCAGGCCCCCACCCATGTCTCCCACCACCCCCACCCCCCAGCAGTGCAGGGGCAGCCTCCACCAGGCCCCCACTCATGTCTCCCACCACCCCCACCCCCCTGCCACCATGGGCAGCCTCCACCAGGCCCCCACTCATGTCTCCCACCACCCCCACCCCCCAGCCACCATGGCCACCCTCCACCAGGCCCCCACTCATGTCTCCCACCACCCCCACCCCACAGCTACCAGGGGCAGCCTCCAGCAGGCCCCCACTCATGTCCCCCTGCACCCCCAGCCCACAGCATCCAGGGGCAGCCTCCACCAGGCCCCCACTCATGTCTCCCACCACCCCCACCCCCTGCCACCATGGGCAGCCTCCACCAGGCCCCCACTCATGTCTCCTACCACCCCCACACCCCAGCCACCAGGGGCAGCCTCCACCAGGCCCCCACCCATGTCTCCCACCACCCCCACCCCCCAGCAGTGCAGGGTCACCCTCCACCAGGCCCCCACTCATGTCTCCCACCACCCCCACCCCCCAGCCACCAGGGGCAGCCTCCACCAGGCCCCCACCCATGTCTCCCACCACCCCCACCCATCAGCAGTGAAGGGGCAGCCTCCACCAGGCCCCCACTCATGTTTCCCACCACCCCCACCCCCCAGCAGTGCAGGGGCAGCCTCCACCAGGCCCCCACTCATGTCTCCCACCACCCCCACCCCCCAGCATCCAGGGGCAGCCTCCACCAGGCCCCCACTCATGTCTCCCACCACCCCCACCCCCCAGCAGTGCAGGGGCAGCCTCCACCAGGCCCCCACTCATGTCTCCCACCACTCCCACCCCCCAGCCACCAGGGGCAGCCTCCACCAGGCCCCCACTCATGTCTCCCACCACCCCCACCCCCCAGCCACCATGGCCACCCTCCACCAGGCCCCCACTCATGTCTCCCACCACCCCCACCCTCCAGCCACCAGGGGCAGCCTCCACCAGGCCCCCACTCATGTCTCCCACCACCCCCACCCCCCAGCCACCATGGCCACCCTCCACCAGGCCCCCACTCATGTCTCCCACCACCCCCACCCCCAGCCACCAGGGGCAGCCTCCAGCAGGCCCCCACTCATGTCCCCCTGCACCCCCACCCCCCAGCATCCAGGGGCAGCCTCCACCAGGCCCCCACTCATGTCTCCCACCACCCCCACCCCCCTGCCACCATGGGCAGCCTCCACCAGGCCCCCACTCATGTCTCCCACCACCCCCACCCCTCAGCCACCAGGGGCAGCCTCCACCAGGCCCCCACCCATGTCTCCCACCACCCCCACCCCCCAGCAGTGCAGGGGCAGCCTCCACCAGGCCCCCACTCATGTCACCCTGCACCCCCACCACCCAGCATCCAGGGTCACCCTCCACCAGGCCCCCACTCATGTCTCCCACCACCCCCACCCCCCTGCCACCATGGGCAGCCCCCACCAGGCCCCCACTCATGTCTCCCACCACCCCCACCCCCCAGCATCCAGGGTCACCCTCCACCAGGCCCCCACTCATGTCTCCCACCACCCCCACCCCCCTGCCACCATGGGCAGCCTCCACCAGGCCCCCACTCATGTCCCCCTGCACCCCCACCCCCCAGCATCCAGGGTCACCCTCCACCAGGCCCCCACTCATGTCTCCCACCACCCCCACCCCCCTGCCACCATGGGCAGCCCCCACCAGGCCCCCACTCATGTCTCCCACCACCCCCACCCCCCAGCAGTGCAGGGGCAGCCTCCACCAGGCCCCCACTCGTGTCTCCCACCACCCCCACCCCCCAGCCACCAGGGGCAGCCTCCAGCAGGCCCCCACTCATGTCTCCCACCACCCCCACCCCCCTGCCACCATGGCCACCCTCCACCAGGCCCCCACTCATGTCTCCCACCACCCCTACCCTCCAGCCACCAGGGGCAGCCTCCACCAGGCCCCCACTCATGTCTCCCACCACCCCCACCCCCCAGCCACCATGGCCACCCTCCACCAGGCCCCCACTCATGTCTCCCACCACCCCCACCCCCCAGCCACCAGGGGCAGCCTCCAGCAGGCCCCCACTCATGTCCCCTGCACCCCCACCCCCCAGCATCCAGGGTCACCCTCCACCAGGCCCCCACTCATGTCTCCCGCCACCCCCACCCCCCCTGCCACCATGGGCAGCCCCCACCAGGCCCCCACTCATGTCTCCCACCACCCCCACCCCACAGCCACCAGGGGCAGCCTCCAGCAGGCCCCCACTCATGTCCCCCTGCACCCCCAGCCCACAGCATCCAGGGGCAGCCTCCACCAGGCCCCCACTCATGTCTCCCACCACCCCCACCCCCTGCCACCATGGGCAGCCTCCACCAGGCCCCCACTCATGTCTCCTACCACCCCCACACCCCAGCCACCAGGGGCAGCCTCCACCAGGCCCCCACCCATGTCTCCCACCACCCCCACCCCCCAGCAGTGCAGGGTCACCCTCCACCAGGCCCCCACTCATGTCTCCCACCACCCCCACCCCCCAGCCACCAGGGGCAGCCTCCACCAGGCCCCCACCCATGTCTCCCACCACCCCCACCCCCCAGCAGTGAAGGGGCAGCCTCCACCAGGCCCCCACTCATGTTTCCCACCACCCCCACCCCCCAGCAGTGCAGGGGCAGCCTCCACCAGGCCCCCACTCATGTCTCCCACCACCCCCACCCCCCAGCATCCAGGGGCAGCCTCCACCAGGCCCCCACTCATGTCTCCCACCACCCCCACCCCCCAGCAGTGCAGGGGCAGCCTCCACCAGGCCCCCACTCATGTCTCCCACCACCCCCACCCCCCAGCCACCAGGGGCAGCCTCCACCAGGCCCCCACTCATGTCTCCCACCACCCCCACCCCCCTGCCACCATGGGCAGCCTCCACCAGGCCCCCACTCATGTCTCCCACCACCCCCACCCCTCAGCCACCAGGGGCAGCCTCCACCAGGCCCCCACCCATGTCTCCCACCACCCCACCCCCCAGCAGTGCAGGGGCAGCCTCCACCAGGCCCCCACTCATGTCTCCCACCACCCCCACCCCCCTGCCACCATGGGCAGCCTCCACCAGGCCCCCACTCATGTCTCCCACCACCCCCACCCCCCAGCCACCATGGCCACCCTCCACCAGGCCCCCACTCATGTCTCCCACCACCCCCACCCCCCAGCAGTGCAGGGGCAGCCTCCACCAGGCCCCCACTCATGTCTCCCACCCCCCCACCCCCCAGCATCCAGGGGCAGCCTCCACCAGGCCCCCACTCATGTCTCCCACCACCCCCACCCCCCAGCCACCATGGCCACGCTCCACCAGGCCCCCACTCATGTCTCCCACCACCCCCACCCCCCAGACACCAGGGGCAGCCTCCAGCAGGCCCCCACTCATGTCTCCCACCACCCCCACCCCCCAGCCACCATGGCCACCCTCCACCAGGCCCCCACTCATGTCTCCCACAACCCCCACCCTCCAGCCACCAGGGGCAGCCTCCACCAGGCCCCCACTCATGTCTCCCACCACCCCCACCCCCCAGCCACCATGGCCACCCTCCACCAGGCCCCCACTCATGTCTCCCACCACCCCCACCCCCCAGCCACCAGGGGCAGCCTCCAGCAGGCCCCCACTCATGTCCCCCTGCACCCCCACCCCCCAGCATCCAGGGGCAGCCTCCACCAGGCCCCCACTCATGTCTCCCACCACCCCCACCCCCCTGCCACCAGGGGCAGCCTCCACCAGGCCCCCACTCATGTCTCCCACCACCCCCACCCCCCCGCCACCATGGGCAGCCTCCACCAGGCCCCCACTCATGTCTCCCACCACCCCCACCCCTCAGCCACCAGGGGCAGCCTCCACCAGGCCCCCACCCATGTCTCCCACCACCCCCACCCCCCAGCAGTGCAGGGGCAGCCTCCACCAGGCCCCCACCCATGTCTCCCACCACCCCCACCCCCCAGCAGTGCAGGGGCAGCCTCCACCAGGCCCCCACTCATGTCTCCCACCACCCCCACCCCCCTGCCACCATGGGCAGCCTCCACCAGGCCCCCACTCATGTCTCCCACCACCCCCACCCCCCAGCCACCATGGCCACCCTCCACCAGGCCCCCACTCATGTCTCCCACCACCCCCACCCCACAGCCACCAGGGGCAGCCTCCAGCAGGCCCCCACTCATGTCCCCCTGCACCCCCAGCCCACAGCATCCAGGGTCACCCTCCACCAGGCCCCCACTCATGTCTCCCACCACCCCCACCCCCCAGCCACCAGGGGCAGCCTCCACCAGGCCCCCACCCATGTCTCCCACCACCCCCATCCCCCAGCAGTGAAGGGGCAGCCTCCACCAGGCCCCCACTCATGTTTCCCACCACCCCCACCCCCCAGCAGTGCAGGGGCAGCCTCCACCAGGCCCCCACTCATGTCTCCCACCACCCCCACCCCCCAGCATCCAGGGGCAGCCTCCACCAGGCCCCCACTCATGTCTCCCACCACCCCCACCCCCCAGCAGTGCAGGGGCAGCCTCCACCAGGCCCCCACTCATGTCTCCCACCACCCCCACCCCCCAGCCACCAGGGGCAGCCTCCACCAGGCCCCCACTCATGTCTCCCACCACCCCCACCCCCCTGCCACCATGAGCAGCCTCCACCAGGCCCCCACTCATGTCTCCCACCACCCCCACCCCTCAGCCACCAGGGGCAGCCTCCACCAGGCCCCCACCCATGTCTCCCACCACCCCCACCGCCCAGCAGTGCAGGGGCAGCCTCCACCAGGCCCCCACTCATGTCTCCCACCACCCCCACCCCCCTGCCACCATGGGCAGCCTCCACCAGGCCCCCACTCATGTCTCCCACCACCCCCACCCCCCAGCCACCATGGCCACCCTCCACCAGGCCCCCACTCATGTCTCCCACCACCCCCACCCCCCAGCAGTGCAGGGGCAGCCTCCACCAGGCCCCCACTCATGTCTCCCACCCCACCCCCACCCCCCAGCATCCAGGGGCAGCCTCCACCAGGCCCCCACTCATGTCTCCCACCACCCCCACCCCCCAGCCACCATGGCCACGCTCCACCAGGCCCCCACTCATGTCTCCCACCACCCCCACCCCCCAGACACCAGGGGCAGCCTCCAGCAGGCCCCCACTCATGTCTCCCACCACCCCCACCCCCCAGCCACCATGGCCACCCTCCACCAGGCCCCCACTCATGTCTCCCACAACCCCCACCCTCCAGCCACCAGGGGCAGCCTCCACCAGGCCCCCACTCATGTCTCCCACCACCCCCACCCCCCAGCCACCATGGCCACCCTCCACCAGGCCCCCACTCATGTCTCCCACCACCCCCACCCCCCAGCCACCAGGGGCAGCCTCCAGCAGGCCCCCACTCATGTCCCCCTGCACCCCCACCCCCCAGCATCCAGGGGCAGCCTCCACCAGGCCCCCACTCATGTCTCCCACCACCCCCACCCCCCTGCCACCAGGGGCAGCCTCCACCAGGCCCCCACTCATGTCTCCCACCACCCCCACCCCCCTGCCACCATGGGCAGCCTCCACCAGGCCCCCACTCATGTCTCCCACCACCCCCACCCCTCAGCCACCAGGGGCAGCCTCCACCAGGCCCCCACCCATGTCTCCCACCACCCCCACCCCCCAGCAGTGCAGGGGCAGCCTCCACCAGGCCCCCACCCATGTCTCCCACCACCCCCACCCCCCAGCAGTGCAGGGGCAGCCTCCACCAGGCCCCCACTCATGTCTCCCACCACCCCCACCCCCCTGCCACCATGGGCAGCCTCCACCAGGCCCCCACTCATGTCTCCCACCACCCCCACCCCCCAGCCACCATGGCCACCCTCCACCAGGCCCCCACTCATGTCTCCCAACACCCCCACCCCACAGCCACCAGGGGCAGCCTCCAGCAGGCCCCCACTCATGTCCCCCTGCACCCCCAGCCCACAGCATCCAGGGGCAGCCTCCACCAGGCCCCCACTCATGTCTCCCACCACCCCCACCCCCTGCCACCATGGGCAGCCTCCACCAGGCCCCCACTCATGTCTCCTACCACCCCCACCCCCCAGCCACCAGGGGCAGCCTCCACCAGGCCCCCACCCATGTCTCCCACCACCCCCACCCCCCAGCAGTGCAGGGTCACCCTCCACCAGGCCCCCACTCATGTCTCCCACCCCCCCCACCCCCAGCCACCAGGGGCAGCCTCCACCAGGCCCCCACCCATGTCTCCCACCACCCCCACCCCCCAGCAGTGAAGGGGCAGCCTCCACCAGGCCCCCACTCATGTCTCCCACCACCCCCACCCCCCAGCAGTGCAGGGGCAGCCTCCACCAGGCCCCCACTCATGTCTCCCACCACCCCCACCCCCCAGCATCCAGGGGCAGCCTCCACCAGGCCCCCACTCATGTCTCCCACCACCCCCACCCCCCAGCCACCAGGGGCAGCCTCCAGCAGGCCCCCACTCATGTCCCCCTGCACCCCCACCCCCCAGCATCCAGGGACAGCCTCCACCAGGCCCCCACTCATGTCTCCCACCACCCCCACCCCCCTGCCACCATGGGCAGCCTCCACCAGGCCCCCACTCATGTCTCCCACCACCCCCACCCCTCAGCCACCAGGGGCAGCCTCCACCAGGCCCCCACCCATGTCTCCCACCACCCCCACCCCCCAGCAGTGCAGGGGCAGCCTCCACCAGGCCCCCACTCATGTCTCCCACCACCCCCATCCCCCAGCAGTGCAGGGGCAGCCTCCACCAGGCCCCCACTCATGTCCCCCTGCACCCCCACCCCCCAGCATCCAGGGTCACCCTCCACCAGGCCCCCACTCATGTCTCCCACCACCCCCACCCCCCTGCCACCATGGGCAGCCCCCACCAGGCCCCCACTCATGTCTCCCACCACCCCCACCCCCCAGCATCCAGGGTCACCCTCCACCAGGCCCCCACTCATGTCTCCCACCACCCCCACCCCCCTGCCACCATGGGCAGCCTCCACCAGGCCCCCACTCATGTCCCCCTGCACCCCCACCCCCCAGCATCCAGGGTCACCCTCCACCAGGCCCCCACTCATGTCTCCCACCACCCCCACCCCCCTGCCACCATGGGCAGCCCCCACCAGGCCCCCACTCATGTCTCCCACCACCCCCACCCCCCAGCAGTGCAGGGGCAGCCTCCACCAGGCCCCCACTCGTGTCTCCCACCACCCCCACCCCCCAGCCACCAGGGGCATCCTCCAGCAGGCCCCAACTCATGTCTCCCACCACCCCCACCCCCCAGCCACCATGGCCACCCTCCACCAGGCCCCCACTCATGTCTCCCACCACCCCCACCCTCCAGCCACCAGGGGCAGCCTCCACCAGGCCCCCACTCATGTCTCCCACCACCCCCGCCCCCCAGCCACCATGGCCACCCTCCACCAGGCCCCCACTCATGTCTCCCACCACCCACACCCCCCAGCCACCAGGGGCAGCCTCCAGCAGGCCCCCACTCATGTCCCCTGCACCCCCACCCCCCAGCATCCAGGGTCACCCTCCACCAGGCCCCCACTCATGTCTCCCACCACCCCCACCCCCCTGCCACCATGGGCAGCCCCCACCAGGCCCCCACCTATGTCTCCCACCACCCCCACCCCCCAGCAGTGCAGGGGCAGCCTTCACCAGGCCCCCACTCGTGTCTCCCACCACCCCCACCCCCCAGCCACCAGGGGCAGCCTCCAGCAGGCCCCCACTCATGTCTCCCACCACCCCCACCCCCCAGCCACCATGGCCACCCTCCACCAGGCCCCCACTCATGTCTCCCACCACCCCCACCCTCCAGCCACCAGGGGCAGCCTCCACCAGGCCCCCACTCATGTCTCCCACCACCCCCACCCCCCCAGCCACCATGGCCACCCTCCACCAGGCCCCCACTCATGTCTCCCACCACCCCCACCCCCCAGCCACCAGGGGCAGCCTCCAGCAGGCCCCCACTCATGTCCCCCTGCACCCCCACCCCCCAGCATCCAGGGGCAGCCTCCACCAGGCCCCCACTCATGTCTCCCACAACCCCCACCCCCCTGCCACCATGGGCAGCCTCCACCAGGCCCCCACGCATGTCTCCCACCACCCCCACCCCCCAGCAGTGCAGGGGCAGCCTTCACCAGGCCCCCACTCGTGTCTCCCACCACCCCCACCCCCCAGCCACCAGGGGCAGCCTCCAGCAGGCCCCCACTCATGTCTCCCACCACCCCCACCCCCCAGCCACCATGGCCACCCTCCACCAGGCCCCCACTCATGTCTCCCACCACCCCCACCCTCCAGCCACCAGGGGCAGCCTCCACCAGGCCCCCACTCATGTCTCCCACCACCCCCACCCCCCCAGCCGCCATGGCCACCCTCCACCAGGCCCCCACTCATGTCTCCCACCACCCCCACCCCCCAGCCACCAGGGGCAGCCTCCAGCAGGCCCTCACTCATGTCCCCCTGCACCCCCACCCCCCAGCATCCAGGGGCAGCCTCCACCAGGCCCCCACTCATGTCTCCCACAACCCCCACCCCCCTGCCACCATGGGCAGCCTCCACCAGGCCCCCACTCATGTCTCCCACCACCCCCACCCCTCAGCCACCAGGGGCAGCCTCCACCAGGCCCCCACCCATGTCTCCCACCACCCCCACCCCCCAGCAGTGCAGGGGCAGCCTCCACCAGGCCCCCACTCATGTCTCCCACCACCCCCACCCCCCTGCCACCATGGGCAGCCTCCACCAGGCCCCCACTCATGTCTCCCACCACCCCCACCCCCCAGCCACCATGGCCACCCTCCACCAGGCCCCCACTCATGTCTCCCACCACCCCCACCCCACAGCCACCAGGGGCAGCCTCCAGCAGGCCCCCACTCATGTCCCCCTGCACCCCCAGCCCACAGCATCCAGGGGCAGCCTCCACCAGGCCCCCACTCATGTCTCCGACCACCCCCACCCCCTGCCACCATGGGCAGCCTCCACCAGGCCCCCACTCATGTCTCCTACCACCCCCACCCCCCAGCCACCAGGGGCAGCCTCCACCAGGCCCCCACCCATGTCTCCCACCACCCCCACCCCCCAGCAGTGCAGGGTCACCCTCCACCAGGCCCCCACTCATGTCTCCCACCACCCCCACCCCCAGCCACCAGGGGCAGCCTCCACCAGGCCCCCACCCATGTCTCCCACCACCCCCACCCCCCAGCAGTGAAGGGGCAGCCTCCACCAGGCCCCCCCTCATGTCTCCCACCACCCCCACCCCCCAGCAGTGCAGGGGCAGCCTCCACCAGGCCCCCACTCATGTCTCCCACCACCCCCACCCCCCAGCAGTGCAGGGGCAGCCTCCACCAGGCCCCCACTCATGTCTCCCACCACCCCCACCCCCCAGCCACCAGGGGCAGCCTCCACCAGGCCCCCACTCATGTCTCCCACCACCCCCACCCCCCAGCCACCATGGCCACCCTCCACCAGGCCCCCACTCATGTCTCCCACCACCCCCACCCCCCAGCCACCAGGGGCAGCCTCCAGCAGGCCCCCACTCATGTCCCCCTGCACCCCCACCCCCCAGCATCCAGGGGCAGCCTCCACCAGGCCCCCACTCATGTCTCCCACCACCCCATCCCCCTGCCACCATGGGCAGCCTCCACCAGGACCCCACTCATGTCTCCCACCCCCCAGCCACCAGGGGCAGCCTCCACCAGGCCCCCACCCATGTCTCCCACCACCCCCACCCCCCAGCAGTGCAGGGGCAGCCTCCACCAGGCCCCCACTCATGTCTCCCACCACCCCCACCCCCCTGCCACCATGGGCAGCCTCCACCAGGCCCCCACTCATGTCTCCCACCACCCCCACCCCCCAGCCACCATGGCCACCCTCCACCAGGCCCCCACTCATGTCTCCCACCACCCCCACCCCCCCAGCCACCAGGGGCAGCCTCCAGCAGGCCCCCACTCATGTCCCCCTGCACCCCCACCCCCCAGCATCCAGGGGCAGCCTCCACCAGGCCCCCACTCATGTCTCCCACTACCCCCACCCCCCTGCCACCATGGGTAGCCTCCACCAGGCCCCCACTCATGTCTCCCACCACCCCCACCCCACAGCCACCAGGGGCAGCCTCCACCAGGCCCCACCCATGTCTCCCACCACCCCCACCCCCCAGCAGTGCAGGGGCAGCCTCCACCAGGCCCCCACTCATGTCTCCCACCACCCCCACCCCCAGCAGTGCAGGGGCAGCCTCCACCAGGCCCCCACTCATGTCTCCCACCACCCCCACGCCCCTGCCACCATGGCCACCCTCCACCAGTTCCCCACTCATGTCCCCCTGCACCCCCACCCCCCAGCATCCAGGGTCACCCTCCACCAGGCCCCCACTCATGTCTCCCACCACCCCCACCCCCCAGCCACCAGGGGCAGCCTCCACCAGGCTCCCACCCATGTCTCCCACCACCCCCACCCCCCAGCAGTGCAGGGGCAGCCTCCACCAGGCCCCCACTCATGTCTCCCACCACCCCCACCCCCCAGCAGTGCAGGGGCAGCCTCCACCAGGCCCCCACTCATGTCTCCCACCACCCCCACCCCCCAGCCACCAGGGGCAGCCTCCACCAGGCTCCCACTCATGTCTCCCACCACCCCCACCCCCCAGCCACCATGGCCACCCTCCACCAGGCCCCAACTCATGTCTCCCACCACCCCCAGCCACCATGGCCACCCTCCACCAGGCCCCCACTCATGTCTCCCACCACCCCCACCCCCAGCCACCAGGGGCAGCCTCCAGCAGGCCCTCACTCATGTCCCCCTGCACCCCCACCCCCCAGCATCCAGGGGCAGCCTCCACCAGGCCCCCACTCATGTCTCCCACCACCCCCATCCCCCTGCCACCATGGGCAGCCTCCACCAGGCCCCCACTCATGTCTCCCACCACCCCCACCCCCCAGCCACCAGGGGCAGCCTCCACCAGGCCCCCACCCATGTCTCCCACCACCCCCACCCCCCAGCAGTGCAGGGGCAGCCTCCACCAGGCCCCCACTCATGTCTCCCACCACCCCCACCCCCCAGCCACCAGGGGCAGCCTCCACCAGGCCCCCACTCATGTCTCCCACCACCCCCACCCCCCAGCCACCAGGGGCAGCCTCCACCAGGCCCCCACTCATGTCCCCCTGCACCCCCACCCCCCAGCCACCAGGGGCAGCCTCCACCAGGCACCCACCCATGTCTCCCACCACCCCCACCCCCCTGTCACCATGGGCAGCCTCCACCAGGCCCCCACCCATGTCTCCCACCACCCCCACCCCCCCCGCAGTGCAGGGGCAGCCTCCACCAGGCCCCCACTCATGTCTCCCACCACCCCCACCCCCCAGCAGTGCAGGGGCAGCCTCCACCAGGCCCCCACTCATGTCTCCCACCACCCCCACCCCCCAGCCACCAGGGGCAGCCTCCACCAGGCTCCCACTCATGTCTCCCACCACCCCCACCCCCCAGCCACCATGGCCACCCTCCACCAGGCCCCAACTCATGTCTCCCACCACCCCCAGCCACCATGGCCACCCTCCACCAGGCCCCCACTCATGTCTCCCACCACCCCCACCCCCAGCCACCAGGGGCAGCCTCCAGCAGGCCCTCACTCATGTCCCCCTGCACCCCCACCCCCCAGCATCCAGGGGCAGCCTCCACCAGGCCCCCACTCATGTCTCCCACCACCCCCATCCCCCTGCCACCATGGGCAGCCTCCACCAGGCCCCCACTCATTTCTCCCACCACCCCCACCCCCCAGCATCCAGGGGCAGCCTCCACCAGGCCCCCACTCATGTCTCCCACCACCCCCACCCCCAGCCACCAGGGGCAGCCTCCAGCAGGCCCTCACTCATGTCCCCCTGCACCCCCACCCCCCAGCATCCAGGGGCAGCCTCCACCAGGCCCCCAGTCATGTCTCCCACCACCCCCATCCCCCTGCCACCAGGGGCAGCCTCCAGCAGGCCCCCACTCATGTCTCCCACCACCCCCACCCCCCAGCCACCAGGGGCAGCCTCCACCAGGCCCCCACTCATGTCTCCCACCACCCCCACCCCCCAGCCACCAGGGGCAGCCTCCACCAGGCCCCCACTCATGTCTCCCACCACCCCCACCCCCAGCCACCAGGGGCAGCCTCCACCAGGCCCCCACTCATGTCTCCCACCACCCCCACCCCCCAGCCACCAGGGGCAGCCTCCACCAGGCCCCCACTCATGTCTCCCACCACCCCCACCCCCCAGCAGTGCAGGGGCAGCCTCCACCAGGCCCCCACTCATGTCTCCCACCACCCCCACCCCCCAGCAGTGCAGGGGCAGCCTCCACCAGGCCCCCACTCATGTCTCCCACCACCCCCACCCCCCTGCCACCATGGCCACCCTCCACCAGGCCCCCACTCATGTCCCCCTGCACCCCCACCCCCAGCATCCAGGGTCACCCTCCACCAGGCCCCCACTCATGTCTCCCACCACCCCCACCCCCCAGCCACCAGGGGCAGCCTCCACCAGGCCCCCACCCATGTCTCCCACCACCCCCACCCCCCAGCAGTGCAGGGGCAGCCTCCACCAGGCCCCCACTCATGTCTCCCACCACCCCCACCCCCCAGCAGTGCAGGGGCAGCCTCCACCAGGCCCCCACTTATGTCTCCCACCACCCCCACCCCCCAGCCACCAGGGGCAGCCTCCAGCAGGCCCCCACTCATGTCCCCCTGCACCCCCACCCCCCAGCATCCAGGGGCAGCCTACACCAGGCCCCCACTCATGTCTCCCACCACCCCCACCCCCCTGCCACCATGGCCACCCTCCACCAGGCCCCCACTCATGTCCCCCTGCACCCCCACCCCCCAGCATCCAGGGTCACCCTCCACCAGGCCCCCACTCATGTCTCCCACCACCCCCACCCCCCAGCCACCATGGCCACCCTCCACCAGGCCCCCACTCATGTCTCCCACCACCCCCACCCCCCCAGCCACCAGGGGCAGCCTCCAGCAGGCCCCCACTCATGTCCCCCTGCACCCCCACCCCCCAGCATCCAGGGGCAGCCTCCACCAGGCCCCCACTCATGTCTCCCACCACCCCCACCCCCCTGCCACCATGGGCAGCCTCCACCAGGCCCCCACTCATGTCTACCACCACCCCCACCCCACAGCCACCAGGGGCAGCCTCCACCAGGCTCCCACTCATGTCTCCCACCACCCCCACCCCCCAGCCACCATGGCCACCCTCCACCAGGCCCCAACTCATGTCTCCCACCACCCCCAGCCACCATGGCCACCCTCCACCAGGCCCCCACTCATGTCTCCCACCACCCCCACCCCCAGCCACCAGGGGCAGCCTCCAGCAGGCCCTCACTCATGTCCCCCTGCACCCCCACCCCCCAGCATCCAGGGGCAGCCTCCACCAGGCCCCCACTCATGTCTCCCACCACCCCCATCCCCCTGCCACCATGGGCAGCCTCCACCAGGCCCCCACTCATGTCTCCCACCACCCCCACCCCCCAGCCACCAGGGGCAGCCTCCACCAGGCCCCCACCCATGTCTCCCACCACCCCCACCCCCCAGCAGTGCAGGGGCAGCCTCCACCAGGCCCCCACTCATGTCTCCCACCACCCCCACCCCCCAGCCACCAGGGGCAGCCTCCACCAGGCCCCCACTCATGTCTCCCACCACCCCCACCCCCCAGCCACCAGGGGCAGCCTCCACCAGGCCCCCACTCATGTCCCCCTGCACCCCCACCCCCCAGCCACCAGGGGCAGCCTCCACCAGGCACCCACCCATGTCTCCCACCACCCCCACCCCCCTGTCACCATGGGCAGCCTCCACCAGGCCCCCACTCATGTCTCCCACCACCCCCACCCCCCAGCCACCAGGGGCAGCCTCCACCAGGCCCCCACTCATGTCTCCCACCACCCCCACCCCCCAGCAGTGCAGGGGCAGCCTCCACCAGGCCCCCACTCATGTCTCCCACCACCCCCACCCCCCAGCAGTGCAGGGGCAGCCTCGACCAGGCCCCCACTCATGTCTCCCACCACCCCCACCCCCCTGCCACCATGGCCACCCTCCACCAGGCCCCCACTCATGTCCCCCTGCACCCCCACCCCCCAGCATCCAGGGTCACCCTCCACCAGGCCCCCACCCATGTCTCCCACCACCCCCACCCCCAGCCACCATGGCCACCCTCCACCAGGCCCCCACTCATGTCTCCCACCACCCCCACCCCCCAGCATCCAGGGGCAGCCTCCACCAGGCCCCCACTCATGTCTCCCACCACCCCCACCCCCAGCCACCAGGGGCAGCCTCCAGCAGGCCCTCACTCATGTCCCCCTGCACCCCCACCCCCCAGCATCCAGGGGCAGCCTCCACCAGGCCCCCAGTCATGTCTCCCACCACCCCCATCCCCCTGCCACCAGGGGCAGCCTCCAGCAGGCCCCCACTCATGTCTCCCACCACCCCCACCCCCCAGCCACCAGGGGCAGCCTCCACCAGGCCCCCACTCATGTCTCCCACCACCCCCACCCCCCAGCCACCAGGGGCAGCCTCCACCAGGCCCCCACTCATGTCTCCCACCACCCCCACCCCCAGCCACCAGGGGCAGCCTCCACCAGGCCCCCACTCATGTCTCCCACCACCCCCACCCCCCGGCCACCAGGGGCAGCCTCCACCAGGCCCCCACTCATGTCTCCCACCACCCCCACCCCCCAGCAGTGCAGGGGCAGCCTCCACCAGGCCCCCACTCATGTCTCCCACCACCCCCACCCCCCAGCAGTGCAGGGGCAGCCTCCACCAGGCCCCCACTCATGTCTCCCACCACCCCCACCCCCCTGCCACCATGGCCACCCTCCACCAGGCCCCCACTCATGTCCCCCTGCACCCCCACCCCCCAGCATCCAGGGTCACCCTCCACCAGGCCCCCACTCATGTCTCCCACCACCCCCACCACCCCCACCCCCCAGCCACCAGGGGCAGCCTCCACCAGGCCCCCACCCATGTCTCCCACCACCCCCACCCCCCAGCAGTGCAGGGGCAGCCTCCACCAGGCCCCCACTCATGTCTCCCACCACCCCCACCCCCCAGCAGTGCAGGGGCAGCCTCCACCAGGCCCCCACTCATGTCTCCCACCACCCCCACCCCCCAGCCACCAGGGGCAGCCTCCAGCAGGCCCCCACTCATGTCCCCCTGCACCCCCACCCCCCAGCATCCAGGGGCAGCCTACACCAGGCCCCCACTCATGTCTCCCACCACCCCCACCCCCCTGCCACCATGGCCACCCTCCACCAGGCCCCCACTCATGTCCCCCTGCACCCCCACCCCCCAGCATCCAGGGTCACCCTCCACCAGGCCCCCACTCATGTCTCCCACCACCCCCACCCCCCAGCCACCATGGCCACCCTCCACCAGGCCCCCACTCATGTCTCCCACCACCCCCACCCCCCCAGCCACCAGGGGCAGCCTCCAGCAGGCCCCCACTCATGTCCCCCTGCACCCCCACCCCCCAGCATCCAGGGGCAGCCTCCACCAGGCCCCCACTCATGTCTCCCACCACCCCCACCCCCCTGCCACCATGGGCAGCCTCCACCAGGCCCCCACTCATGTCTACCACCACCCCCACCCCACAGCCACCAGGGGCAGCCTCCACCAGGCCCCACCCATGTCTCCCACCACCCCCACCCCCCAGCAGTGCAGGGGCAGCCTCCACCAGGCCCCCACTCATGTCTCCCACCACCCCCACCCCCAGCAGTGCAGGGGCAGCCTCCACCAGGCCCCCACTCATGTCTCCCACCACCCCCACCCCCAGCAGTGCAGGGGCAGCCTCCACCAGGCCCCCACTCATGTCTCCCACCACCCCCACCCCCCTGCCACCATGGCCACCCTCCACCAGGCCCCCACTCATGTCCCCCTGCACCCCCACCCCCCAGCATCCAGGGTCACCCTCCACCAGGCCCCCACTCATGTCTCCCACCACCCCCACCCCCCAGCCACCAGGGGCAGCCTCCACCAGGCCCCCACCCATGTCTCCCACCACCCCCACCCCCCAGCAGTGCAGGGGCAGCCTCCACCAGGCCCCCACTCATGTCTCCCACCACCCCCACCCCCCAGCAGTGCAGGGGCAGCCTCCACCAGGCCCCCACTCATGTCTCCCACCACCCCCACCCCCCAGCCACCAGGGGCAGCCTCCACCAGGCTCCCACTCATGTCTCCCACCACCCCCACCCCCCAGCCACCATGGCCACCCTCCACCAGGCCCCAACTCATGTCTCCCACCACCCCCAGCCACCATGGCCACCCTCCACCAGGCCCCCACTCATGTCTCCCACCACCCCCACCCCCAGCCACCAGGGGCAGCCTCCAGCAGGCCCTCACTCATGTCCCCCTGCACCCCCACCCCCCAGCATCCAGGGGCAGCCTCCACCAGGCCCCCACTCATGTCTCCCACCACCCCCATCCCCCTGCCACCATGGGCAGCCTCCACCAGGCCCCCACTCATGTCTCCCACCACCCCCACCCCCCAGCATCCAGGGGCAGCCTCCACCAGGCCCCCACTCATGTCTCCCACCACCCCCACCCCCAGCCACCAGGGGCAGCCTCCAGCAGGCCCTCACTCATGTCCCCCTGCACCCCCACCCCCCAGCATCCAGGGGCAGCCTCCACCAGGCCCCCAGTCATGTCTCCCACCACCCCCATCCCCCTGCCACCAGGGGCAGCCTCCAGCAGGCCCCCACTCATGTCTCCCACCACCCCCACCCCCCAGCCACCAGGGGCAGCCTCCACCAGGCCCCCACTCATGTCTCCCACCACCCCCACCCCCCAGCCACCAGGGGCAGCCTCCACCAGGCCCCCACTCATGTCTCCCACCACCCCCACCCCCAGCCACCAGGGGCAGCCTCCACCAGGCCCCCACTCATGTCTCCCACCACCCCCACCCCCCAGCCACCAGGGGCAGCCTCCACCAGGCCCCCACTCATGTCGCCCACCACCCCCACCCCCCAGCAGTGCAGGGGCAGCCTCCACCAGGCCCCCACTCATGTCTCCCACCACCCCCACCCCCCAGCAGTGCAGGGGCAGCCTCCACCAGGCCCCCACTCATGTCTCCCACCACCCCCACCCCCCTGCCACCATGGCCACCCTCCACCAGGCCCCCACTCATGTCCCCCTGCACCCCCACCCCCCAGCATCCAGGGTCACCCTCCACCAGGCCCCCACTCATGTCTCCCACCACCCCCACCCCCCAGCCACCAGGGGCAGCCTCCACCAGGCCCCCACCCATGTCTCCCACCACCCCCACCCCCCAGCAGTGCAGGGGCAGCCTCCACCAGGCCCCCACTCATGTCTCCCACCAACCCCACCCCCCAGCAGTGCAGGGGCAGCCTCCACCAGGCCCCCACTCATGTCTCCCACCACCCCCACCCCCCAGCCACCAGGGGCAGCCTCCAGCAGGCCCCCACTCATGTCCCCCTGCACCCCCACCCCCCAGCATCCAGGGGCAGCCTACACCAGGCCCCCACTCATGTCTCCCACCACCCCCACCCCCCTGCCACCATGGCCACCCTCCACCAGGCCCCCACTCATGTCCCCCTGCACCCCCACCCCCCAGCATCCAGGGTCACCCTCCACCAGGCCCCCACTCATGTCTCCCACCACCCCCACCCCCCAGCCACCAGGGGCAGCCTCCACCAGGCCCCCACTCATGTCCCCCTGCTCCCCCACCCCCCAGCATCCAGGGGCAGCCTCCACCAGGCCCCCATTCATGTCTCCCACCACCCCCACCCCCCAGCAGTGCAGGGGCAGCCTCCACCAGGCCCCCACTCATGTCTCCCACCACCCCCACCCCCCAGCCACCAGGGGCAGCCTCCAGCAGGCCCCCACTCATGTCCCCCTGCACCCCCACCCCCCAGCATCCAGGGGCAGCCTCCACCAGGCCCCCACTCATGTCTCCCACCACCCCCACCCCCCTGCCACCATGGCCACCCTCCACCAGGCCCCCACTCATGTCCCCCTGCACCCCCACCCCCCAGCATCCAGGGTCACCCTCCACCAGGCCCCCACTCATGTCTCCCACCACCACCACCCCCCTGCCACCATGGGCAGCCCCCACCAGGCCCCCACTCATGTCTCCCACCACCCCCACCCCCCAGCAGTGCAGGGGCAGCCTCCACCAGGCCCCCACTCATGTCTCCCACCACCCCCACCCCCCAGCCACCAGGGGCAGCCTCCAGCAGGCCCCCACTCATGTCTCCCACCACCCCCACCCCCCAGCCACCATGGCCACCCTCCACCAGGCCCCCACTCATGTATCCCACCACCCCCACCCCCAACCACCAGGGGCAGCCTCCACCAGGCCCCCACTCATGTCTCCCACCACCCCCACCCCCCAGCCACCATGGCCACCCTCCACCAGGCCCCCACTCATGTCTCCCACCACCCCCACCCCCCAGCCACCATGGGCAGCCTCCACCAGGCCCCCACTCATGTCTCCCACCACCCCCACCCCCCAGCCACCAGGGGCAGCCTCCACCAGGCCCCCACCCATGTCTCCCACCACCCCCACCCCCCAGCAGTGCAGGGGCAGCCTCCACCAGGCCCCCACTCATGTCTCCCACCACCCCCACCCCCTGCCACCATGGGCAGCCTCCACCAGGCCCCCACTCATGTCTCCCACCACCCCCACCCCCACCCCCCAGCCACCATGGCCACCCTCCACCAGGCCCCCACTCATGTCTCCCACCACCCCCACCCCCCAGCCACCAGGGGCAGCCTCCACCAGGCCCCCACTCATGTCTCCCACCACCCCCACCCCCCTGCCACCATGGGCAGCCTCCACCAGGCCCCCACTCATGTCTCCCACCACCCCACCCCCCAGCCACCAGGGGCAGCCTCCACCAGGCCCCCACCCATGTCTCCCACCACGACCACCCCCCAGCAGTGCAGGGGTAGCCTCCACCAGGCCCCCACTCATGTCTCCCACCACCCCCACCCCCCTGCCACCATGGGCAGCCTCCACCAGGCCCCCACTCATGTCTCCCACCACCCCCACCCCCCTTCCACCATGGGCAGCCCCCACCAGGCCCCCACTCATGTCTCCCACCACCCCCACCCCCCAGCAGTGCAGGGGCAGCCTCCACCAGGCCCCCACTCATGTCTCCCACCACCCCCACCCCCCAGCCACCAGGGGCAGCCTCCAGCAGGCCCCCACTCATGTCTCCCACCACCCCCACCCCCCTGCCACCATGGGCAGCCTCCACCAGGCCCCCACTCATGTCTCCCACCACCCCCACCCCCCTGCCACCAGGGGCAGCCTCCACCAGGCCCCCACCCATGTCTCCCACCACGACCACCCCCCAGCAGTGCAGGGGTAGCCTCCAGCAGGCCCCCACTCATGTCTCCCACCACCCCCACCCCCCTGCCACCATGGGCAGCCTCCACCAGGCCCCCACTCATGTCTCCCACCACCCCCACCCCCCTGCCACCATGGGCAGCCCCCACCAGGCCCCCACTCATGTCTCCCACCACCCCCACCCCCCAGCAGTGCAGGGGCAGCCTCCACCAGGCCCCCACTCATGTCTCCCACCACCCCCACCCCCCAGCCACCAGGGGAAGCCTCCAGCAGGCCCCCACTCATGTCTCCCACCACCCCCACCCCCCTGCCACCATGGGCAGCCTCCACCAGGCCCCCACTCATGTCTCCCACCACCCCCACCCCCCTGCCACCATGGGCAGCCCCCACCACGCCCCCACTCATGTCTCCCACCACCCCCACCCCCCAGCAGTGCAGGGGCAGCCTCCACCAGGCCCCCACTCATGTCTCCCACCACCCCCACCCCCCAGCCACCAGGGGCAGCGTCCAGCAGGCCCCCACTCATGTCTCCCACCACCCCCACCCCCCAGCCACCATGGCCACCCTCCACCAGGCCCCCACTCATGTCTCCCACCACCCCCACCCTCCAGCCACCAGGGGCAGCCTCCACCAGGCCCCCACTCATGTCTCCCACCACCCCCACCCCCCAGCCACCATGGCCACCCTCCACCAGGCCCCCACTCATGTCTCCCACCACCCCCACCCCCCAGCCACCAGGGGCAGCCTCCAGCAGGCCCCCACTCATGTCCCCCTGCACCCCCACCCCCCAGCATCCAGGGGCAGCCTCCACCAGGCCCCCACTCATGTCTCCCACCACCCCCACCCCCCAGCCACCAGGGGCAGCTTCCACCAGGCCCCCACCCATGTCTCCCACCACCCCACCCCCCAGCAGTGCAGGGGCAGCCTCCACCAGGCCCCCACTCATGTCTCCCACCACCCCCACCCCCTGCCACCATGGGCAGCCTCCACCAGGCCCCCACTCATGTCTCCCACCACCCCCACCCCCCAGCCACCATGGCCACCCTCTACCAGGCCCCCACTCATGTCTCCCACCACCCCCACCCCCCAGCCACCAGGGGCAGCCTCCAGCAGGCCCCCACTCATGTCCCCCTGTACCCCCACCCCCAGCATCCAGGGGCAGCCTCCACCAGGCCCCCACTCATGTCTCCCACCACCCCCACCCCCCTGCCACCATGAGCAGCCTCCACTAGGCCGCCACTCATGTCTCCCACCACCCCCACCCCCCAGCCACCAGGCGCAGCCTCCACCAGGCCCCCAACCATGTCTCCCACCACCCCCACCCCCCAGCAGTGCAGGGGACGCCTCCACCAGGCCCCCACTCATGTCTCCCACCACCCCCACCCCCCTGCCACCATGGGCAGCCTCCACCAGGCCCCCACTCATGTCTCCCACCACCCCCACCCCCCTGCCACCATGGCCACCCTCCACCAGGCCCCCACTCATGTCTCCCACCACCCCCACCCCCCAGCCACCAGGGGCAGCCTCCAGCAGGCCCCCACTCATGTCCCCCTGTACCCCCACCCCCCAGCATCCAGGAGCAGCCTCCACCAGGCCCCCACTCATGTCTCCCACCACCCCCACCCCCCTGCCACCATGTGCAGCCTCCACCAGGCCCCCACTCATGTCTCCCACCACCCCCACCCCCCAGCCACCAGGGGCAGCCTCCACCAGGCCCCCACCCATGTCTCCCACCACCCCCACCCCCCAGCAGTGCAGGGGCAGCCTCCACCAGGCCCCCACTCATGTCTCCCACCACCCCCACCCCCTAGCAGTGCAGGGGCAGCCTCCACCAGGCCCCCACTCATGTCTCCCACCACCCCCACCCCCCTGCCACCATGGCCACCCTCCACCAGGCCGCCACTCATGTCCCCCTGCACCCCCACCCCCCAGCATCCAGGGTCACCCTCCACAAGGCCCCCACTCATGTCTCCCACCACCCCCACCCCCCAGCCACCAGGGGCAGCCTCCACCAGGCCCCCACCCATGTCTCCCACCGCCCCCACCCCCCAGCAGTGCAGGGGCAGCCTCCACCAGGCCCCCACTCATGTCTCCCACCACCCCCACCCCCCATCAGTGCAGGGGCAGCCTCCACCAGGCCCCCACTCATGTCCCCCACCACCCCCACCCCCCTGCCACCAGGGGCAGCCTCCAGCAGGCCCCCACTCATGTCCCCCTGCACCCCCACCCCCAAGTATCCAGGGGCAGCCTCCACCAGGCCCCCACTCATGTCTCCCACCACCCCCACCCCCCAGCAGTGCAGGGGCAGCCTCCACCAGGCCCCCACTCATGTCTCCCACCACCCCCACCCCCCAGCCACCAGGGGCATCCTCCAGCAGGCCCCCACTCATGTCCCCCTGCACCCCCACCACCCAGCATCCAGGGGCAGCCTCCACCAGGCCCCCACTCATGTCTCCCACCACCCCCACCCCCCTGCCACCATGGCCACCCTCCACCAGGCCCCCACTCATGTCCCCCTGCACCCCCACCCCCCAGCATCCAGGGTCACCCTCCACCAGGCCCCCACTCATGTCTCCCACCACCCCCACCCCCCTGCCACCATGGGCAGCCCCCACCAGGCCCCCACTCATGTCTCCCACCACCCCCACCCCCCAGCAGTGCAGGGGCAGCCTCCACCAGGCCCCCACTCATGTCTCCCACCACCCCCATCCCCCAGCCACCAGGGGCAGCCTCCAGCAGGCCCCCACTCATGTCTCCCACCACCCCCACCCCCAAGCCACCATGGCCACCCTCCACCAGGCCCCCACTCATGTCTCCCACCACCCCCACCCCCCAGCCACCAGGGGCAGCCTCCACCAGGCCCCCACTCATGTCTCCCACCACCCCCAACCCCAGCCACTATGGACACCCTCCACCAGGCCCCCACTCATGTCTCCCACCACCCCCACCCCCCAGCCACCAGGGGCAGCCTCCAGCAGGCCCCCATTCATGTCCCCCTGCACCCCCACTCCCCAGCATCCAGGGGCAGCCTCCACCAGGCCCCCACTCATGTCTCCCACCACCCCACCCCCCTGCCACCATGGGCAGCCTCCACCAGGCCCCCACTCATGTCTCCCACCACCCCCACCCCCCAGCCACCAGGGGCAGCCTCCACCAGGCCCCCACCCATGTCTCCCACCACCCCCACCCCCCAGCAGTGCAGGGGCAGCCTCCACCAGGCCCCCACTCATGTCTCCCACCACCCCCACCCCCCAGCAGTGCAGGGGCAGCCTCCACCAGGCCCCCACTCATGTCTCCCACCACCCCCACCCCCCAGCAGTGCAGGGGCAGCCTCCACCAGGCCCCCACTCATGTCTCCCACCACCCCCACCCCCCAGCAACCAGGGGCAGCCTCCAGCAGGCCCCCACTCATGTCCCCCTGCACCCCCACCCCCCAGTATCCAGGGGCAGCCTCCACCAGGCCCCCACTCATGTCTCCCACCACCCCCACCCCCCTGCCACCATGGGCAGCCTCCACCAGGCCCCCACTCATGTCTCCCACCACCCCCACCCCCCAGCCACCAGGGGCAGCCTCCACCAGGCCCCCACCCATGTCTCCCACCACCCCCACCCCCCAGCAGTGCAGGGGCAGCCTCCACCAGGCCCCCACTCATGTCTCCCACCACCCCCACCCCCCTGCCACCATGGGCAGCCTCCACCAGGCCCCCACTCATGTCTCCCACCACCCCCACCCCCCAGCCACCATGGCCACCCTCCACCAGGCCCCCACTCATGTCTCCCACCACCCCCAGCCACCAGGGGCTTCCTCCAGCAGGCCCCCACTCATGTCCCCCTGCACCCCCACCCCCCAGCATCCAGGGGCAGCCTCCACCAGGCCCCCACTCATGTCTCCCACCACCCCCACCCCCCTGCCACCATGGGCAGCCTCCACCAGGCCCCCACTCATGTCTCCCACCACCCCCACCCCCCAGCCACCAGGGGCAGCCTCCACCAGGCCCCCACCCATGTCTCCCACCACCCCCACCCCCCAGCAGTGCAGGGGCAGCCTCCACCAGGCCCCCACTCATGTTTCCCACCACCCCCACCCCCCAGCAGTGCAGGGGCAGCCTCCACCAGGCCCCCACTCATGTCTCCCACCACCCCCACCCCCCTACCACCATGGCCACCCTCCACCAGGCCCCCACTCATGTCCCCCTGCACCCCCACCCCCCAGCATCCAGGGTCACCCTCCACCAGGCCCCCACTCATGTCTCCCACCACCCCCCAGCCACCAGGGGCAGCCTCCACCAGCCCCCCACCCATGTCTCCCACCACCCCCACCCCCCAGCCACCAGGGGCATTCTCCAGCAGGCCCCCACTCATGTCCCCCTGCACCCCCACCCCCCAGCATCCAGGGGCAATCTCCACCAGGCCCCCACTCATGTCTCCCACCACCCCCACCCCCCTGCCACCATGGCCACCCTCCATCAGGCCCCCACTCATGTCCCCCTGCACCCCCACCCCCCAGCATCCAGGGTCACCCTCCACCAGGCCCCCACTCATGTCTCCCACCACCCCCACCCCCCTGACACCATGGGCAGCCCCCACCAGGCCCCCACTCATGTCTCCCACCACCCCCGCCCCCCAGCAGTGCAGGGGCAGCCTCCACCAGGCCCCCACTCATGTCTCCCACCACCCCCACCCCCCAGCCACCAGGGGCAGCCTCCAGCAGGCCCCCACTCATGTCTCCCACCACCCCCACCCCCCAGCCACCATGGCCACCCTCCACCAGGCCCCCACTCATGTCTCCCACCTCCTCCACCCCCCAGCCACCAGGGGCAGCCTCCACCAGGCCCCCACCCATGTCTCCCACCACCCCCACCCCCCAGCCACCATGGCCACCCTCCACCAGGTCCCCACTCATGTCTCCCACCACCCCCACCCCCCAGCCACCAGGGGCAGCCTCCAGCAGGCCCCCACTCATGTCCCCCTGCACCCCACCCCCCAGCATCCAGGGGCAGCCTCCACCAGGCCCCCACTCATGTCTCCCACCACCCCCACCCCCCAGCAGTGCAGGGGAAGCCTCCACCAGGCCCCCACTCATGTCTCCCACCACCCCCACCCCCCTGCCACCATGGGCAGCCTCCACCAGGCCCCCACTCATGTCTCCCACCACCCCCACCCCCCAGCCACCATGGCCACCCTCCACCAGGCCCCCACTCATGTCTCCCACCACCCCCACCCCCCAGCCACCAGGGGAAGCCTCCAGCAGGCCCCCACTCATGTCCCCCTGCACCCCCACCCCCCAGCATCCAGGGGCAGCCTCCACCAGGCCCCCACTCATGTCTCCCACCACCCCCACCCCCCTGCCACCATGGGCAGCCTCCACCAGGCCCCCACTCATGTCTCCCACCACCCCCACCCCCCAGCCACCAGGGGCAGCCTCCACCAGGACCCCACCCATGTCTCCCACCACCCCCACCCCCCAGCAGTGCAGGGGCAGCCTCCACCAGGCCCCCACTCATGTTTCCCACCACCCCCACCCCCCAGCAGTGCAGGGGCAGCCTCCACCAGGCCCCCACTCATGTCTCCCACCCCCCTGCCACCATGGCAACCCTCCACCAGGCCCCCACTCATGTCCCCCTGCACCCCCACCCCCCAGCATCCAGGGTCACCCTCCACCAGGCCCCCACTCATGTCTCCCACCACCCCCACCCCCCAGCCACCAGGGGCAGCCTCCACCAGGCCCCCATCCATGTCTCCCACCACCCCCACCCCCCAGCAGTGCAGGGGCAGCCTCCACCAGACCCCCACTCATGTCTCCCACCACCCCCACCCCCCAGCAGTGCAGGGCAGCCTCCACCAGGCCCCCACTCATGTCTCCCACCACCCCCACCCCCCAGCCACCAGGGGCAGCCTCCAGCAGGCCCCCACTCATGTCCCCCTGCACCCCCACCCCCCAGCATCCAGGGGCAGCCTCCACCAGGCCCCCACTCATGTCTCCCACCACCCCCACCCCCAGCAGTGCAGGGGCAGCCTCCACCAGGCCCCCACTCATGTCTCCCACCACCCCCACCCCCAGCCACCAGGGGCAGCCTCCAGCAGGCCCCCACTCATGTCCCCCTGCACCCCCACCCCCCAGCATCCAGGGGCAGCCTCCACCAGGCCCCCACTCATGTCTCCCACCACCCCCTGCCACCATGGCCACCCTCCAACAGGCCCCCACTCATGTCCCCCTGCACCCCCACCCCCCAGCATCCAGGGTCACCCTCCACCAGGCCCCCACTCATGTCTCCCACCACCCCCACCCCCCTGCCACCATGGGCAGCCCCCACCAGGCCCCCACTCATGTCTCCCACCACCCCCACCCCCCAGCAGTGCAGGGGCAGCCTCCACCAGGCCCCCACTCATGTCTCCCACCACCCCCACCCCCCAGCCACCAGGGGCAGCCTCCAGCAGGCCCCCACTCATGTCTCCAACCTCCCCCACCCCCCAGCCACCATGGCCACCCTCCACCAGGCCCCCACTCATGTCTCCCACCACCCCCACCCCCCAGCCACCAGGGGCAGCCTCCACCAGGCCCCCACTCATGTCTCCCACCACCCCCACCCCCCAGCCACCATGGCCACCCTCCACCAGGCCCCCACTCATGTCTCCCACCACCCCCACCCCCCAGCCACCAGGGGCAGCCTCCAGCAGGCCCCCACTCATGTCCCCCTGCACCCCCACACCCCAGCATCCAGGGGCAGCCTCCACCAGGCCCCCACTCATGTCTCCCACCACCCCCACCCCCCAGCCACCAGGGGCAGCCTCCACCAGGCCCCCACCCATGTCTCCCACCACCCCCACCCCCCAGCAGTGCAGGGGCAGCCTCCACCAGGCCCCCACTCATGTCTCCCACCACCCCCACCCCACTGCCACCATGGGCAGCCTCCACCAGGCCCCCACTCATGTCTCCCACCACCCCTACCCCCCTGCCACCATGGGCAGCCTCCACCAGGCCCCCACTCATGTCTCCCACCACCCCCACCCCCCGGCCACCAGGGGCAGCCTCCACCAGGCCCCCACCCATGTCTCCCACCACCCCCACCCCCCAGCAGTGCAGGGGCAGCCTCCACCAGGCCCCCACTCATGTCTCCCACCACCCCCACCCCCCAGCAGTGCAGGGGCAGCCTCCACCAGGCCCCCACTCATGTCTCCCATCACCCCCACCCCCCTGCCACCATGGCCACCCTCCACCAGGCCCCCACTCATGTCCCCCTGCACCCCAACCCCCCAGCATCTAGGGTCACCCTCCACCAGGCCCCCACTCATGTCTCCCACCACCCCCAGCCACCAGGGGCAGCCTCCACCAGGCCCCCACCCATGTCTCCCACCACACCCACCCCCCAGCAGTGCAGGGGCAGCCTCCACCAGGCCCCCACTCATGTCTCCCACCACCCCCACCCCCCAGCCACCATGGCCACCCTCCACCAGGCCCCCACTCATGTCTCCCACCACCCCCACCCCCCAGCCACCATGGCCACCCTCCACCAGGCCCCCACTCATGTCTCCCACCACCCCCACCCCCCAGCCACCAGGGGCAGCCTCCAGCAGGCCCCCACTCATGTCTCCAACCTCCCCCACCCCCCAGCCACCATGGCCACCCTCCACCAGGCCCCCACTCATGTCTCCCACCACCCCCACCCCCCAGCCACCAGGGGCAGCCTCCACCAGGCCCCCACTCATGTCTCCCACCACCCCCACCCCCCAGCCACCATGGCCACCCTCCACCAGGCCCCCACTCATGTCTCCCACCACCCCCACCCCCCAGCCACCAGGGGCAGCCTCCAGCAGGCCCCCACTCATGTCCCCCTGCACCCCCACACCCCAGCATCCAGGGGCAGCCTCCACCAGGCCCCCACTCATGTCTCCCACCACCCCCACCCCCCAGCCACCAGGGGCAGCCTTCACCAGGCCCCCACCCATGTCTCCCACCACCCCCACCCCCCAGCAGTGCAGGGGCAGCCTCCACCAGGCCCCCACTCATGTCTCCCACCACCCCTACCCCCCTGCCACCATGGGCAGCCTCCACCAGGCCCCCACTCATGTCTCCCACCACCCCCACCCCCCAGCCACCAGGGGCAGCCTCCACCTGGCCCCCACCCATGTCTCCCACCACCCCCACTCCCCAGCAGTGCAGGGGCAGCCTCCACCAGGCCCCCACTCATGTCTCCCACCACCCCCACCCCCCAGCAGTGCAGGGGCAGCCTCCACCAGGCCCCCACTCATGTCTCCCATCACCCCCACCCCCCTGCCACCATGGCCACCCTCCACCAGGCCCCCACTCATGTCCCAATGCACCCCAACCCCCCAGCATCTAGGGTCACCCTCCACCAGGCCCCCACTCATGTCTCCCACCACCCCCAGCCACCAGGGGCAGCCTCCACCAGGCCCCCACCCATGTCTCCCACCACACCCACCCCCCAGCAGTGCAGGGGCAGCCTCCACCAGGCCCCCACTCATGTCTCCCACCACCCCCACCCCCAGCCACCATGGCCACCCTCCACCAGGCCCCCACTCATGTCTCCCACCACCCCCACCCCCCTGCCACCATGGGCAGCCCCCACCAGGTCCTCACAATCCCCAATCATGTGCGTAATGGTCAGCCTCCACAGCCAAAAAGCCCTACCAAGTAACCCATTCACCCACATGGAAATGGAAATCACATGTTACACCCCCAATGTTCATGAAGCTAATGAACCCATGTCCGTCACACACAATGGTTGCAATTGAATGGGAAAACACCCAACCTGACATGCATGAAACCAATGAGATGATACCACACAGTGAAGTATGGAAACAAAATTGTATTGAAAAAAATAAAGAATGCTAAAGAAAGAAAACAAACTACAATGTGAATGAGGAAAAAAAAGCTGCATGTCCGTATAAAAACACAAAATTGCAACTCAGAATCCAAAAAAATTTTGTCCAAAGTCAAATGTAAAAAAATCTCCATGCAATAAATAACTATGTAAAAAACTACCAAGGGTCCATGAGCCCAACTGAACAAAGGAAACCTACTAAAAAACCTACCTAAAAATCAACTATATACAAAAAGTGGAGCAGTGTCCGTCGACTCCAAATCATAATAAGAAAGAAAGGAAACCTAAAACTAAAGAACTATATACAAAGGCGGCGGGCAAGTCCAGCGGCTCACTCCGCAGTGTCCCGGGCCAGGGCATCATCGAACTCCTGTTCGATGTCCCGGAGGCGGTCCAGTTCCATGGCCCCGAGGGTCCGCAGGGACGACGCCGTGTCCTCCTCCAACCCCCTGCGGATTGCCTCGAGGCACTCGACCCGCCTCAGGGCCCTCCGCATGGAGTTCTCTGCCCTGACCATTGTGAGCCGCGCCTCTTCCACCCGCCGCCGCTCCGCACTTATGGCGTGGCCCAACCGCTGCCACACGGAAGACACTCTCTGTCCTGGGTCCCCCTGCCCTCCGGCCGATGCCTGCCCCTCCGATGTCGAAAGCCCCGAGCCTTCATGTCTCCCACCATGTTGCTGCTGCTGCTGCTCTGCCTCTGCCCGTGCACTGCCTCCTGCTGCCTGCACATCCTCCGCCGGCTGGGGTGCAGTTGTTGATGTGGCCACCCCTGCTGGACCTCCGACTCCCGACTGTGGCAGGGATGCCTCCTCCACCAGCCTGGCCGCACCGTCAGAGGCAGCTCCACAGGGCACCCAGGTGACTGATGGGTGGGAAGATGGCACAGAGGACAACTGGCGCGTAGGGGGTCCAGTTGAGGAGGGGGTCGGAGCAAGCCCCATCAGAAAGCGGAATCCAGCCTGGGTGACCTGTCCCAGCAGGCTGACATGGTCAACGAGCCATTCGAAATGATGTGCAGTCTCTCCATGAAAAGACTGCAGGTCACCTCGCATGGCCCGTTGACGCAACGCCACACCAGCCAGGACAGGCTCAACCCGGACCTGGATGGCCACGTCCGCAGGCAGAGGAAGGCCAGTTGACGTCAGCTCATCCCCTGCCTGAAAACGGGTCTGGACGTAGGCATCCCTGCTGGTGCAAGATGATGCAGGGACAGGATCGGGGACAGGATTACACACAGGCACCTCCGCGGCGGCCTGTGCTGCCTCCTGTCCCTGGTCCTGCACTGCACCACTAGCACCAGTGGGATCCCCACCTCCAGACCCCGTCTCTGGTGCTTGCACGGCCTCCTCCTCCACCAAACCCCCCACCAACCTGGATGACTCCGTGCCATCTTCCCCTGTTGGGCCCTGTGGGGTCCCAGCTGCCCCTTCTGCTGCCGAGGAGTCTAACTGCAACCTCCGCCTCTTGGACCTCCTCCCGGCAGCTGCGGCCTGGGACGTGGCACCGGACTCCTCACTCCCCGACGAGATGACAACACGGGAGGGGAGCCAGGCTTTACGTCTCCGGCTGGCGGTCGGATCCCCGCCGCTGTGCTCCACAGCACCTTCTCCGCCCTCTTCATCAGTTGACGCTGCAGGCAGGGAGAAACAAAACACAGGCATCAGGGCACTGTACAATGGACACATACACACATGACAGTTGCACATGAGTGGCATTGGCAAACCTCAGACATGGCATCACAATCCCCAACACACATGTCATTGCAACTCGCACACATGAGCCATACCACAGCCATATCGCAACTGCCACCACCATCCCTACACATACAACAGCATCAGCAGCCAAAGGGGAGCCAGACATCACATGCAACACAGGAAGTGCACCACACATGTACACACACCACCACACTTGCATGCATGTCTACACCTCTGCCAAGTGTTGCACTGTTCAGACGGGCATCCATGTCACATCTGCCAATCAGGCTTCCACATACCGCTGTCACATGCATCCATGTTGCATCACTGTTACACCCTTGTCAAATACACACACATGCACATGTACACAGTGCTCATACATGCAGCCGAAAAAAACATACATGCCTGACATCACGGACATGTCTACTTACATACACATTCATCCAAACATGTGTGCACGCACAACTGCATTTGCCATGCAAGCCCACACACACAGGCACCATCCATGTCTCACACATTACAGCCCTCGCATGTGTCAGCCCCACGGCCCTGTACACCCCCACCCATACTCGACCCCATACAAACAGATGTGCAACCTGCACACTACTGAATAATCACCACACGCACTGCTCACAATCAGGATGCATGTACACTCACCGCTCGACTCCAGACGGGTCTGCTTCTCTAGGACCTGGACGTGGAGCGCTGGGGATATGCGTTCTAGGACCCCCATCTGTTCTTCCGACAAGTGGCCCCGGCGCCCCTTGGCATCCGCTGCCTTCAAGAGGCGCCGGGCCTTGTTCAGGGTCCTGGACCTGAAGTCCTCCCAGCGCTTCCTGACATGTTGTAAGTCCCGGACTGCCACCCCCTCCGCGTTGATTGCAGTCACGATGTCAGTCCAGATCCGAGTCCGTCCTTCCTTGTCGGCGCGGGAACTTCCGAAGAGGGCATCATACTGCCCCAGGACTTGCTCCACCAGGACACCAACTTCGGTGGCACTGAAGCTGGTGCCCCTCTGCCTCTCTGGCCGGGGGTTGTCAGTGGTCACAGATGGTGTTTGCCCCGACATGACAACCCCAGAGGCAGGAGTGGGTGGGCATCTGGGTCCTGGGGCTGGGCTGTGGAGCGATGGAATTCCAGTCGGGAGTCTTCGGTTCCAGCAGGGGTGGTCACAGCAACAGCACCCCTGGCTGATGTGCAGGCAGCAAATGGCAGTGCACGTGGGCAGCAGGCAGTCAGGCAGCAGCAGATGGCAGGTGGGAGCATGCTCGGGGCTCTGGGGGGCAGTAGTTCAGCCTTCTGGGCAGGAGCGTGGTCTTCCGTGTGCTTACGCGTGGCCAGCTTGGTACGGAGTGATTTGGCACGTGAAAATCCTGCACGTCAGCGTGAAAATCGAGGAAAGGCCCTTAGCGCGTAAGAGCGTCAGCACGCATACGCGAATCTATTGGACCAAAGGCCCTCAGCGCGTAAGCGCGTCTGTGACGTGACCCGCACGGGTGTTTCCCACACAGCACGTGATGACAGAGCACACGTGGAAAGACTGCACGTCAGAGTGTCATCGCGTGTGATTGGTGGAAATGGCCATACACGCAGAAGTGACAAAGCGTGTAATTGGTGGAAATGGCCCTACACGCATAAGTGACAAAGCGTGTAATTGGTGGAAATGGCCCTACACGCATAAGTGACAAAGCGTGTAATTGGTGGAAATGGCCCTACACGCATAAGTGACAAAGCGTGTAATTGGTGGAAATGGCCCTAGCGCGTACACGCCGCGTAAGTGACGCTGGACGTGTGGGCCTGTATAAAAGGTACGCGTAGAACACCATTTCCTTGTACGTGCTTTTCGTGGAGAGCGAGTGGGTGAATTCTGTTCTTCTTGTCGTTTCACACGCGCTTTACTTCACAGCGTTTCAAGTTCGTATTCCCTGTTACCTCTGACAGTTTTTTCTCTTTTTTCTCTTTTACTGGTTTACCTGGGCCTGTTCCCTCAAACAGTGTTCCCTTCTACTGTTGTCCTGTCTCCTCAGACAGCGTACAAATCTTCTTTTGGCGGGGGTGTTGCCAACCAAACGCGCTCCTTTTTCACGCTCTTTGACCTGGCAGACGGTGAGTCACACACGTATCGAACATCTGTGCTTGCCCCGTGTGTGGCCTACCCCTTCAGAGGTCATTCTAGGCTGCGTGTGACACGCATACGTTCATTCTTGTGTTGCTGGGTGCCACAGCGTAGTGCAGGTTTTTCTTTCTGCACACGTGGTCTAGGAGGGGTTGCGTGCACGTCATCTCCCTTTTTTGGGGCTCCTGTGCGTAGCGTGACCCGTCATCTTTCCCCAGGGGTTACAATCAGCCTTGCAAGAGCACTAGGGTACAATTACCATCTGGTACCCAACACCTTTGACCCCCAATTGCCCAGGACAATATTTTACAGCCACTCCCATACGCACATTAACATCAGTGCCATGGCTGGGAGGCGAGGATTCCGTAAGGGTGGCAAAGGTGGAAGAGCCACAAGTGGTGGCCGTGGTGGATCCGGTAGGGGACGTGGTTGTTACTTGCAGGGTGAGCCTGTCCCCCCATGTGTGGAGGACCAGTCAAGGGCACCCATAATCCCCCCCCCCTCCCGTTGAGGCTGATGTGGCTGACACCATCCATGCTCAGCCCTTGTTGGACCAGCCCATTGTGGCACCAGACCTGGCTGACTCCATGGCTGACTTCCAAGTCAGCAGGCCTATGACACGTGCGCTGGTGCACGTTGATGTCACCATGCCACGTGCATCTGGGGCAGCAAGGTCATCTGCTGCACCAAGTAGGCAGGGCGGAGAGGCTGCAGGGGCAGCTGCGGCTCCATCCACCCCAGCCCTCACACACCCAGCCCGGACAGTGTCGGTCCTAGTCCATGCTGCTGACATTCCCCCTGACACCATCACACTAGAGCCAATGCCTGCACCAACTCCCATGCTGAGTGTGCAATCCCACACTCCTGATACAGAGTCCACCAGGGCTCCTGCCCCTAGTGTCCAGAGCGGCGCAGGACACTCAGGATCACCACCACCTTCCAAGCGGAAGAGGAAGCGTGCTCGTCCGGCACAGGCTGATGCACCAGACACGGCTACACAGTCCGGCCCGTCCAGGAAGCCCAGCTTCACGGATGACGAACTGAATGCACTTGTCGAGTATGTGTCCGCACATGACAACGAGATGGTCATTGTTGCAGGATCCAAGACCACACCTGCACAACGCCAGGCACACTGGCAGACCATTGCGGACATCGTAAGTGCCCTTGGAATCGTGAGGCGCACAGCCAATGATTGCTATAAGCGCTGGAATGACCTACAGCGCAGGGCAAAGAGTAAGCTGGCCTCAAGTCATGCCGCAACTCTAGTGACTGGAGGTGGGTCTCCAGTAGTAGACATGGAACTCACTCCACATGAGTCAGTCACTGGGACCTACGTCACGGAGGAACAGATCCAAGGCGTGGGAGATTTGGCTGATTACGAGGCATTGTCCGGTGAGTGCACATGCATGTGTGTGTCATCCATGTGCATGGTGTGTGTGAGGGCTTCTGTTTGTGTGCCAGGTGAGAGTGTGTGCGCCTGAGTCGTATGGGTCAGCCATGTGCTTCATGAAATACATCCTGCGCAGCTGCATTTGGCCATAGCAGTATCCCTTCTGCCAACAGTAGACATCTAGCCCAACTGCACGCCAGTTGCCCTTGAAGTGTCACCTTGCCACAACATTGTTGCTTAATTTTTCACTGTTCATTTAGTCAGATTGTTTGCATTCCACCACTTTTACTAGGCATGTCGCAGTCCTCTAGTCACATGTCTATGGTAAAGTGGAGTGACTTTGTTACCTGGATATCATTTGTTCAAACATGTCCCTGTGCAATTGGACCATTTCGGACTGGCAGCTCCAGGTGAAGAATCTGACCTGTTTGAATTAGAAAAGCTATTACATGCGGGAACTGGACTGAATGAATAGGTGCTGCCCTCCTCTACATCTTCACTCAATAGCAATGGTACATGCCATCTGTGTGATGGCATGTGTGTTTCACCTGGCAATCACAGGCCAATGTGTGATGCCACTGCCAGGCAGCATGCAGAAAATGTGTTCATCTTCCATCTTGGTGTCATCAGTGTGTGCCATTTGCCTGCCCTTCATACGGAGTGAGGGTGCATGCATGGGAGGGTTTTAGTCATGTGGGACATGTGTCAAACAAGTACTGGTTCTCTTGCTTCTCAGCCCTCATTGTGTGCCATGGTGCTAATGCCTGTTTCCATTTCTTTGTTTTTATGTCTTTGCAAGGGAAGACGCACCTGATACTGCTGGGGTTGTGGAGATGGTGCAGACCCAGGAGGGGTCCGAGGGCCGACCAACCACCAGTGAGGGACGTGGTGTGGTGGTGGGTGAGAACCCACAAGTGCTGCAGGTCGTGCTCTCAAGGGGTGTCTCTGGCTGCACCTCCCCCGAGCTGTACTCAGGTGTTGATTCGGATGAGACCTACGTGCCGTCGCAGGTGAGTGTTCCAGGGAGGGATTCTGTTCTGTCCCACCCACCTGCACCAGGGTCAGAACCCTCAATAGGGATGTCAGTGTTGGCAGCTACGCCTTTGGTGGTTACGGATGCAGGGTCACACTCCGCGACATCTGATCCTGTTCCTGGGCCAGCAGATCAGAGGGGGAATGCAGTCCTGCAGCCTCAGGCAGTGCCGGCACAGCAAGGCGCAGTTCGCCTTGCCCCAGACAGGTGTGGTGCCCACCGACGTGGTGGCCGTACGCCACCTGGCAATACCGCATGGGAGCAATCCATTTACGGTATGGCAACCCAACAGGCAGCATCATCCGAGATGATGGCTCAGGCCATGGATAGGGTGGCCACTTCCATTGTCCCCCCTGAAAGGCTGATGGAGCGACTAGAGCAGGCAACCGACTCCATCTGCCAGTCACACAGGGAGGACATGTTGGGGTCCAACAGGGACAGGCGGGCGGCACTGGCGACTCTGCAGGAGGCCATCTCCATTGAGTCCCAGGGCCACAGGGAAGCCCTGAGGCAGGAGCTCCTTCACCTCAGGACGACTCTTGTTGAGCTTGAGGCTTCAACAGACCAAAGGACAGAACAGCAGCTGGAGCGTCTCACCCGTACGCTCTCAGCTGAGATGCAGGCAACGAGGGCGGAGGTCCGGGCATCCCGTGAGTTGTTGCATGGGGACCTCCGCACACTCATCCTCCAGAACCAGACCTACCACACCCGCATGCTTGCAGCCATGGAGGAGCAGACTAGGGCCTTGCGTGGGCTGCCTCCCATAGTGCAACCACCTCCGGATGCAGCTGCACAGGGTGATAATAGCGACAGCAGTGATACTCCCACAATAGGGTAGCCGTGTGGGCCATGAGCCCATGGAGGTGTTTTTTTTTCCCAGGATCCACGCAGGTGGGTTATGGTGTGCATCCTGTCCTCGGACCTCCTGGGTGGCCTCCCCAACCCCCCCGGGCCCATCAATGGCCATTTTTTATTTTTTTTTTATTTTTATTTTTATTTTTATTTTTATTTATTTTATTCCCAATCTTTTTGGGACGATTTGTTGGCTTCCGTGGTTCCTGTGTTTGCATACGCTGCATTGTGGCTGGGCACATGCAGGCTTGTAATGTATTTGGTTCAGATGCTTGGGTTTGAGTCACACACACCCCTTCTGCTTCCCGTTTCCATGGGCTTGCAAAGGGTGTGCCCAAGTGACAGTGAATTACACAGTGACGTTGGACTCCCATGAGCTGTGTGTGCAGTCTGTAGTCAATACTGTGTATACATTCCTAGTGCATATTGCTGTTGTGTTGTACACTGCATGTTGCATTGATGTGTAACTCATCTTCTGTGTCTACCTCCCAATTTGCAGGTCCCTTCCTCATGTCTACACAAGGACCTCTAGTCTGGAGATGGGGTAGATGTTGGCAGCAGTGCACCTACAACTCTACATGGCGCCAACACTGCACAGTTGGTAGTGGTGGGAGTGCAGGCATTTCCAGGTGGTGAGACTACTAATATTTAACATTTGTGATGTCATGTTAATGGTAGTACGTGCTCAAGTTTGTTGTTGGTCCAGCATTACTGTGAGCATTTCAGGTGTTGCAAGATTCTAATAGGGACACTGTACATTGTGACACTAGTGTCATGTTGTGGGGATTACTTTGTTTACCTGCAAATAGCATGACATGGCACGGTGTGTCATGTGGCGGTGCTGGGGTTGGGTTGGCTGACATGGCACTGTCGTCTTGTTGCATTTTGCAAGTGGGTATTCATTTTAGCTGCTTGAATGTGTAACTTCACAAAACTGCATTGGTGGTGTCTGTGTGGGTAGGGATGCACACATTGTGACACTTCCAGGTGAACAATCTCAGGCTGATATGGTTTTGACGGTTCATTCTCCAGACATTCAGGATCAGTGTCAGGTTGAGTCATCATTGATTGTCATATGGAATGTGCCAGGGCAGTGTGCACTCCACAGGGGTGTGATTTCTATGTGAAGTAATTAGCCACTAGCTGTGTACGGGCTGCCTCCCCCCGTGCCCTTTCCCCTCCCATGCGCAGCGGCTGTGCATGTGGTTGGGGATGTGGTGCCACCACCATGTCCACGGCCAGGCCCCGGCGTGTTGCAACGTTGTGCAGGACACATGCTGCCACTATGATCCTGCACACTACTGGGGGAGCGTACAACAGCTGCCCGCCAGAACGGTCAAGGGAGCGAAAGCGTGACTTCAGCACTCCGAATGTGCGCTCCACTATGCCCCGGGTTGTAATGTGGGCTGCGTTATATCTTACCTGGGGTGGCGTGGTGGGGTTCCGAATTGGCGTCATCATGTGGGGGCTGAGAGGGTAGGCACTGTCCCCTGTGGAGGTGGTGATTGGTATCATTGGTGGGGTTGTGACCTTGCTCAGTATCTGACATGCATGCATGTGCAGTGGCATTCATACTCACCAAGCAGGCATGTATCGCCATGCCGCCCAGCTTCTAGGTCCCGGCTTAGGGTGGACATTCAGTAAATGAAGCTGTCGTGGGTTGACCCGGGATAGTTGGCATATACTGAGGTGATGATTCCCTTGGCATTACATACTACCTGCACGTTGATGGAATGCCAGTGCTTGCGGTTCCTATAGATGTGCTCAGATGCCCTGGGGGGACGTAGAGCCACATGGGTGCAGTCGATGGCACCTAGCACTTTGGGGAATCGTGCCACAGCGTAAAAATCCAGGGCGGCAGCATGCCTTTCTGCAGGGGTTCTGGGCAGGTATATGTGCCTGCGGACTGATGGGCGTGCAGTGATGATGTTCAAGACCTGGTGTAGGCAGCGTGACTGGGTGGCCTGTGATACACCACCCACAATGGCACTTGTCCGCTGAAATGATCCAGTGGCTAAGAAGTGCAGTACATTGAGGACCTTCTCCAGGGGGCTGAGTGCTTGGGAGCACAGGGTGGGTGATGTGAGGTCATCCTCCCACTCACTCACCAGGTCCAGTATGATGTGTGGTGGAAACCTGTACCTCCCATGCACCTGGTCATCAGGCATCCCGAAAAGGCTGGTTCTGGGTGTGAATATTCTGGCCCTGACTATCCTCCTCCTCCTCCTTTGGTAGGCCACGTCCACTGCTGCTAGGAACGGTATGTTCATCCTGGGTCTGAGCTTGTTCTTTTGTTAGCGCGCAAATTAATGCGTTGCGCGTGTTGTAGGCGAGCGTGTGACCTGCGCACCCCTGAAATCCAGTACCCAGTCCAATAGCGTGTGGAAATTTCCGCGCACCCCGGGATACAGGTGCGCTGACGTACTTGCGTGTGTAAGTGTCCGCGCACCCCTGATATACACGTACATAGGCCAATCGCGTGTACGCACACTTTTGTCCTATTACACGCGATGACACCCTGACGTGCTGTCCAATGACACGCGATGAGACTCTGACGTGCTGTCCAATTACACGCGATTAGACTCTGACGTGCTGTCCAATGACACGCGATGAGACTCTGACGTACTGTCCAATTACACGCGATTAGACTCTGACGTGCTGTCCAATTACACGCGATGACACTCTGACGTGCAGTCTTTCCACGTGTGCTCTGTCATCACGTGCTGTGTGGGAAACACCCGTGAGGGTCACGTCACAGACGCGCTTACGCACTGAGGGCCTTTGGTCAAATAGATTTGCGTATGCGTGCTGACGCGCTTACGCGCTAAGGGCCTTTCCTCGATTTTCACGCTGACGTGCAGGATTTTCACGTGCCAAATCACTCCGTACCAAGCTGGCCACGCGTAAGCACACGGAAGACCACGCTCCTGCCCAGAAGGCCGAACTACTGCCCCCCAGAGCCCCGAGCACGCTCCCACCTGCCATCTGCTGCTGCCTGACTGCCTGCTGCCCACGTGCACTGCCATTTGCTGCCTGCACATCAGCCAGGGGTGCTGTTGCTGTGACCACCCCTGCTGGAACCGAAGACTCCCGACTGGAATTCCATCGCTCCACAGCCCAGCCCCACGACCCAGTTGCCCACCCACTCCTGCCTCTGGGGTTGTCATGTCGGGGCAAACACCATCTGTGACCACTGACAACCCCCGGCCAGAGAGGCAGAGGGGCACCAGCTTCAGTGCCACCGAAGTTGGTGTCCTGGTGGAGCAAGTCCTGGGACAGTATGCTGCCCTCTTCGGAAGTTCCCGCGCTGACAAGGAAGGACGGACTCGGATCTGGACTGACATCGTGACTGCCATCAACGCGGAGGGGGTGGCAGTCTGAGACTTACAACATGTCAGGAAGCGCTGGGAGGACTTCAGGTCCAGGACCCTGAACAAGGCCCGGCGCCTCTTGAAGGCAGCGGACGCCAAGGGGCGCCGGGGCCACTTGTCGGAAGAACAGATGGGGGTCCTGGAACGCATATCCCCAGTGCTCCACGTCCAGGTCCTAGAGAAGCAGACCCGTCTGGAGTCGAGCGGTGAGTGTACATGCATCCTGATTGTGAGCAGTGCGTGTGGTGATTATTCGGTATTGTGCAGGTTGCAGATCTGTTTGTATGGGGTCGAGTATGGGTGGGGGTGTACAGGGCCGTGGGGCCGACACATGCGAGGGCTGTAATGTGTGAGACATGGATGGTGCTTGTGTGTGTGGGCTTGCATGGCAAATGCAGTTGTGCGTGCACACATGTTTGGATGAATGTGTATGTAAGTAGACATGTCCGTGATGTCAGGCATGTATGTTTTTTTCGGCTGCATGTATGAGCACTGTGTACATGTGCATGTGTTTGTATTTGACAAGGGTGCAACAGTGATGCAACATGGATGCATGTGACAGCGGTATGTGGAAGCCTGATTGGCAGATGTGACATGGATGCCCGTCTGAACAGTGCGACACTTGGCAGAGGTGTAGACATGCATGCAAGTGTGGTGGTGTGTGTACATGTGTGGTGCACTTCCTGTGTTGCATGTGATGTCTGGCTCCCCTTTGGCTGCTGATGCTGTTGTATGTGTAGGGATGGTGGTGGCAGTTGCGATATGGCTGTGGTATGGCTCATGTGTGCGAGTTGCAATGACATGTGTGTTGGGGATTGTGATGCCATGTCTGAGGTTTGCCAATGCCACTCATGTGCAACTGTCATGTGTGTATGTGTCCATTGTACAGTGCCCTGATGCCTGTGTTTTGTTTCTCCCTGTCTGCAGCGTCAACTGATGAAGAGGGCGGAGAAGGTGCTGTGGCGCACAGCGGTGGGGATCCGACTGCCAGCCGGAGACGCAAGGCCCGGCTCCCCTCCCGTGTTGTCATCTCGTCGGGGAGTGAGGAGTCCGGTGCCGCGTCCCAGGCCGCAGCTGCCGGGAGGAGGTCCAAGAGGCGAAGGTTGCAGTTGGACTCCTCGGCAGCAGAAGGGGCAGCTGGGACCCCACAGGGCCCAACAGGGGAAGATGGCACGGAGTCATCCAGGTTGGTGGGGGGTTTGGTGGAGGAGGAGGCCGTGCAAGCACCAGAGACGGGGTCTGGAGGTGGGGGTCCCACTGGTGCTAGTGGTGCAGTGCAGGACCAGGGACAGGAGGCAGCACAGGCCACCGCGGAGGTGCCTGTGTGCAATCCTGTCCCCGATCCTGTCCCTGCATCATCTTGCACCAGCAGGGATGCCTACGTCCAGACCCGTTTTCAGGCAGGGGATGAGCTGACGTCAACTGGCCTTCCTCTGCCTGCGGACGTGGCCATCCAGGTCCGGGTTGAGCCTGTCCTGGCTGGTGTGGCGTTGCGTCAACGGGCCATGCGAGGTGACCTGCAGTCTTTTCATGGAGAGACTGCACGTCATCTCGAATGGCTTGTTGACCACGTCAGCCTGCTGGGACAGGTCACCCAGGCTGGATTCCTCCGTCTGATGGGGCTTGCTCCGACCCCCTCCTCAACTGGACCCCCTACGCGCCAGTCGTCCTCTGTGCCATCTTCCCACCCATCAGTCACCTGGGTGCCCTGTGGAGCTGCCTCTGACGGTGCGGCCAGGCTGGTGGAGGAGGCATCCCTGCCACAGTCGGGAGTCGGACGTCCAGCAGGGGTGGCCACATCAACAACTGCACCCCAGCCGGCAGAGGATGTGCAGGCAGCAGGAGGCAGTGCATGGGCAGAGGCAGAGCAGCAGCAGCAGCAACATGGTGGGAGACATGAAAGCTCAGGGCTTTCGACATCGGAGGGGCAGGCATCGGCCGGAGGGCAGGGGGACCCAGGACAGAGAGTGTCTTCCGTGTGGCAGCGGTTGGGCCACGCCATAGGTGCGGAGCGGCGGCGGGCGGAAGAGGCGCGGCTCACAATGGTCAGGGCGGAGAACTCCATGCGGAGGGCCCTGAGGCGGGCCGAGTGCCTCGAGGCAATCCGCAGGTGGTTGGAGGAAGACACGGCGTCGTCCCTGCGGACACTCGGGGCCATGGAACTGGACCGCCTCCGGGACATCGAACAGGAGTTCGATGATGCCCTGGCCCGGGACGCCACGGAGTGAGCCGCTGGACTTGCCCGCCGCCTTTGTATATAGTTCTTTAGTTTTAGGTTTCCTTTCTTTCTTATTATGATTTGGAGTCGACGGACACTGCTCCACTTTTTGTATATAGTTGATTTTTAGGTAGGTTTTTTAGTAGGTTTCCTTTGTTCAGTTGGGCTCATGGACACTTGGTAGTTTCTTACATAGTTCTTTGTTGCATGGAGATTTTTTTACATTTGACTTTGGACGACATTTTTTTGGATTCTGATTTGCATTCTTTTTTTTTTTTATACGGACATGCAGCTTTTTTTTTCTCATCCCAATTGTAGTTTGTTTCCTTTCTTTAGCATTCTTTATTTGTTTAAATACAATTTTGGTTTCCATACTTCACTGTGTGGTATCATCTCATTGGTTTCATGCATGTCATGTTGGGTGTTTTCCCATTCAATTGCAACCATTGTGTGTGACGGACATGGGTTCATTAGCTTCATTAACATTGGGGGTGTAACATGTGATTTCCTTTTCCATGTGGGTGAATGGGTTACTTGGTAGGGCTTTTTGACTGTGGAGGCTGACCATTATGCACATGATTGGGGATTGTGAGGACCTGGTGGGGGCTGCCCATGGTGGCAGGGGGGTGGGGGTGGTGGGAGACATGAGTGGGGGCCTGGTGGAGGCTGCCCCTGGTGGCTGGGGGGTGGGGGTGGTGGTAGACATGAGTGGGGGCCTGGTGGAGGCTGCCCATGGTGGCAGGGGGGTGGGGGTGGTGGGAGACATGAGTGGGGGCCTGGTGGAGGCTGCCCCTGGTGGCTGGGGTGTGGGGGTGGTGGTAGACATGAGTGGGGGCCTGGTGGAGGCTGCCCATGGTGGCAGGGGGGTGGGGGTGGCGGGAGACATGAGTGGGGGCCTGGTGGGGGCTGCCCATGGTGGCAGGGGGGTGGGGGTGGTGGGAGACATGGGTGGGGGCCTGGTGGGGGCTGCCCATGGTGGCAGGGGGGTGGGGGTGGTGGGAGACATGAGTGGGGTCCTGGTGGAGGCTGTTCCTGGTGGCTGGGGGGTGGGGGTGCAGGGGGACATGAGTGGGGTCCTGGTGGGGGCTGCCCATGGTGGCAGGGGGGTGGGGGTGCAGGGGGACATGAGTGGGGGCCTGGTGGAGGGTGGCCATGGTGGCAGGGGGGTGGGGGTGGTGGTAGACATGAGTCGGGGCCTGGTGGAGGCTGCCCATGGTGGCAGGAGGGTGGGGGTGTTGGGAGACATGGGTGGGGGCCTGGTGGGGGCTGCCCATGGTGGCAGGGGGGTGGGTGTGGTGGGAGACATGGGTGGGGGCATGGTGGGGGCTGCCCGTGGTGGCAGGGGGGTGGGGGTGGTGGGAGACATGAGTGGGGGCCTGGTGGAAGCTGCCCCTGGTGGCTGGGGGGTGGGGGTGCTGGGGGACATGAGTGGGGGCCTGGTGGGGGCTGCCCATGGTGGCAGGGGGGTGGGGGTGCAGGGGGACATGAGTGGGGGCCTGGTGGAGGGTGGCCATGGTGGCAGGGGGGTGGGGGTGGTGGTAGACATGAGTGGGGGCCTGGTGGAGGCTGCCCCTGCACTGCTGGGGGGTGGGGGTGGTGGGAGACATGAGTGGGGGCCTGGTGGAGGCTGCCCCTGCACTGCTGGGCGGTGGGGGTGGTGGGAGACATGGGTGAGGGCCTGGTGGGGGCTGCCCATGGTGGCAGGGGGGTGGGGGTGGTGGCAGATATGAGTGGGGGCCTGGTGGAGGCTGCCCCTGCACTGCTGGAGGGTGGGGGTGGTGGGAGACATGAGTGGGGGCCTGGTGGAGGCTGCTCCTGGTGGCTGGGGGGTGGGGGTGCAGGGGGACATGAGTGGGGTCCTGGTGGGGGCTGCCCATGGTGGCAGGGGGGTGGGGGTGCAGGGGGACATGAGTGGGGGCCTGGTGGAGGGTGGCCATGGTGGCAGGGGGGTGGGGGTGGTGGTAGACATGAGTCGGGGCCTGGTGGAGGCTGCCCATGGTGGCAGGGGGGTGGGGGTGTTGGGAGACATGAGTGGGGGCCTGGTGGAGGCTGCCCCTGGTGGCTGGGGGGTGGGGGTGGTGGGAGAAATGAGTGGGGGCCTGGTGGGGGCTGCCCATGGTGGCAGGGGGGTGGGGGTGGTGGGAGACATGAGTGGGGGCCTGGTGGGAGACATGAGTGGGGGCCTGGTGGAGGCTGCCCCTGGTGGCTGGGGGGTGGGGGTGGTGGTAGACATGAGTGGGGGCCTGGTGGAGGCTGCCCATGGTGGCAGGGGTGTGGGGGTGGTGGGAGACATGAGTGGGGGCCTGGTGGAGGGTGACCCTGGATGCTGGGGGGTGGGGGTGCAGGGGGACATGAGTGGGGCCCTGGTGGGGGCTGCCCATGATGGCAGGGGGGTGGGGGTGGTGGGAGACATGGGTGGGGAGCTGGTGGGGGCTGCCCATGGTGGCAGGGGGGTAGGGGTGCTGGGAGACATGGGTGGGGGCCTGGTGGGGGCTGTCCATGGTGGCAGGGGGGTGGGGGTGGTGGGAGACAGGGGTGGGTGCCTGGTGGGGGCTGCCCCTGGTGGCTGGGGGGTGGGGGTGCAGGGGGACATGAGTGGGGGCCTGGTGGGGGCTGCCCATGGTGGAAGGGGGGTGGGGGTGCAGGGGGACATGAGTGGGGGCCTGGTGGAGGGTGGCCATGGTGGCAGGGGGGTGGGGGTGGTAGTAGACATGAGTTGGGGCCTGGTGGAGGCTGCCCCTGCACTGCTGGGGGGTGGGGGTGGTGGGAGACATGAGTGGGGGCCTGGTGGAGGCTGCCCCTGCACTGCTGAGGAGTGGGGTGGTGGGAGACATGAGTGGGGGCCTGGTGGAGGCTGCCCCTGCACTGCTGAGGAGTGGGGGTGGTGGGAGAAATGAGTGGGGGCCTGGTGGGGGCTGCCCATGGTGGCAGGGGGGTGGGGGTGGTGGGAGACATGAGTGGGGGCCTGGTGGAGGCTGCCCATGGTGGCAGGGGGGTGGGGTGGTGGGAGACATGAGTGGGGGCCTGGTGGAGTCTGCCCCTGCACTGCTGGGGGGTGGGGGTGGTGGGAGACATGAGTGGGGGCCTGGTGGAGGCTGCCCCTGCACTGCTGGGGGGTGGGGGTGGTGGGAGACATGAGTGGGGGCCTGGTGGAGGCTGCCCCTGGTGGCTGGGGGGTGGGGGTGCAGGGGGACATGAGTGGGGGCCTGGTGGGGGCTGCCCATGGTGGCAGGGGGTGGGGGTGCAGGGGGACATGAGTGGGGGCCTGGTGGAGGGTGGCCATGGTGGCAGGGGTGTGGGGGTGGTGGTAGACATGAGTGGGGGCCTGGTGGAGGCTGCCCATGGTGGCAGGGGGGTGGGGGTGGTGGGAGACATGAGTGGGGGGGCTGGTGGAGGCTGCCCTGGTGTCTGGGGGGTGGGGGTGGTGGGAGACATGAGTGGGGGCCTGGTGGGGGCTGCCCATGGTGGCAGGGGGGTGGGGGTGGTGGGAGACATGAGTGGGGGCCTGGTGGAGGCTGCCCCTGGTGGCTGGGGGGTGGGGGTGGTGGTAGACATGAGTGGGGCCCTGGTGGGGGCTGCCCATGGTGGCAGGGGGGTAGGGGTGCTGGGAGACATGGGTGGGGGCCTGGTGGGGGCTGCCCATGGTGGCAGGGGGGTGGGGGTGGTGGGAGACAGGGGTGGGTGCCTGGTGGGGGCTGCCCCTGGTGGCTGGGGGGTGGGGGTGCAGGGGGACATGAGTGGGGGCCTGGTGGGGGCTGCCCATGGTGGAAGGGGGGTGGGGGTGCAGGGGGACATGAGTGGGGGCCTGGTGGAGGGTGGCCATGGTGGCAGGGGGGTGGGGGTGGTGGTAGACATGAGTTGGGGCCTGGTGGAGGCTGCCCCTGCACTGCTGGGGGGTGGGGGTGGTGGGAGACATGAGTGGGGGCCTGGTGGAGGCTGCCCCTGCACTGCTGAGGAGTGGGGGTGGTGGGAGACATGAGTGGGGGCCTGGTGGAGGCTGCCCCTGCACTGCTGAGGAGTGGGGGTGGTGGGAGAAATGAGTGGGGGCCTGGTGGGGGCTGCCCATGGTGGCAGGGGGGTGGGGGTGTTGGGAGACATGAGTGGGGGCCTGGTGGAGGCTGCCCATGGTGGCAGGGGGGTGGGGGTGGTGGGAGACATGAGTGGGGGCCTGGTGGAGTCTGCCCCTGCACTGCGGGGGGGTGGGGGTGGTGGGAGACATGAGTGGGGGCCTGGTGGAGGCTGCCCCTGCACTGCTGGGGGGTGGGGGTGGTGGGAGACATGAGTGGGGGCCTGGTGGAGGCTGCCCCTGGTGGCTGGGGGGTGGGGGTGCAGGGGGACATGAGTGGGGGCCTGGTGGGGGCTGCCCATGGTGGCAGGGGGTGGGGGTGCAGGGGGACATGAGTGGGGGCCTGGTGGAGGGTGGCCATGGTGGCAGGGGTGTGGGGGTGGTGGTAGACATGAGTGGGGGCCTGGTGGAGGCTGCCCATGGTGGCAGGGGGGTGGGGGTGGTGGGAGACATGAGTGGGGGGCTGGTGGAGGCTGCCCTGGTGGCTGGGGGGTGGGGGTGGTGGGAGACATGAGTGGGGGCCTGGTGGGGGCTGCCCATGGTGGCAGGGGGGTGGGGGTGGTGGGAGACATGAGTGGGGGCCTGGTGGAGGCTGCCCCTGGTGGCTGGGGGGTGGGGGTGGTGGTAGACATGAGTGGGGGCCTGGTGGAGGCTGCCCATGGTGGCAGGGGGGTGGGAGTGGTGGGAGACATGAGTGGGGGCCTGGTGGAGGGTGACCCTGGATGCTGGGGGGTGGGGGTGCAGGGGGACATAAGTGGGGGCCTGGTGGGGGCTGCCCATGGTGGCAGGGGGGTGGGGGTGGTGGGAGACATGGGTGGGGGCCTGGTGGGGGCTGCCCATGGTGGCAGGGAGGTGGGGGTGGTGGGAGACATGGGTGGGGGCCTGGTGGGGGCTGCCCATGGTGGCAGGGGGGTGGGGGTGGTGGGAGACATGGGTGGGGACCTGGTGGGGGCTGCCCATGGTGGCAGGGGGTTGGGGTGGTGGGAGACATGAGTGGGGGCCTGGTGGAGGCTGCCCCTGGTGGCTGGGGGGTGGGGGTGCAGGGGGACATGAGTGGGGGCCTGGTGGAGGGTGGCCATTGTGGCAGGGGGGTGGGGGTGGTGGTAGACATGAGTGGGGGCCTGGTGGAGGCTGCCCCTGCACTGCTGGGGGGTGGGGGTGGTGGGAGACATGAGTGGGGGCCTGGTGGAGGCTGCCCCTTCACTGCTGGGGGGTGGGGGTCGTGGGAGACATGAGTGGGGGCCTGGTGGAGGCTGCGCCTGCACTGCTGGGGGGTGGGGGTGGTGGGAGACATGGGTGGGGGCCTGGTGGGGGCTGCCCATGGAGGCAGGGGGGTGGGGGTGGTGGGAGACATGAGTGGGGGCCTGGTGAAGGGTGACCCTGGTGGCTGGGGTGTGGGGGTGGTGGGAGACATGAGTGGGGGCCTGCTGGAGGCTGCCCATGGTGGCAGGGGGGTGGGGGTGGTGGGAGACATGGGTGGGGGCCTGGTGGGGGCTGCCCATGGTGGCAGGTGGGTGGGGGTGGTGGGAGACATGAGTGGGGGCCTGGTGGAGGCTGCCCCTGGTGGCTGGGGGGTGGGGGTGGTGGTAGACATGAGTGGGGGCCTGGTGGAGGCTGCCCATGGTGGCAGGCGGGTGGGGGTGGTGGGAGACATGAGTGGGGGCATGGTGGAGGCTGCCCCTGGTGGCTGGGGGGTGGGGGTGGTGGGAGAAATGAGTGGGGGCCTGGTGGGGGCTGCTTATGGTGGCAGGGGGTGGGGGTGGTGGGAGACATGAGTGGGGGCCTGGTGGAGGCTGCCCCTGGTGGCTGGGGGGTGGGGGTGGTGGTAGACATGAGTGGGGGCCTGGTGGAGGCTGCCCATGGTGGCAGGGGGGTGGGGGTGGCGGGAGACATGAGTGGGGGCCTGGTGGGGGCTGCCCATGGTGGCAGGGGGGTGGGGGTGGTGGGAGACATGGGTGGGGGCCTGGTGGGGGCTGCCCATGGTGGCAGGGGGGTGGGGGTGGTGGGAGACATGGGTGGGGGCCTGGTGGGGGCTGCCCATGGTGGCAGGGGGGTGGGTGTGGTGGGAGACATGGGTGGGGGCCTGGTGGGGGCTGCCCATGGTGGCAGGGGGGTGGGGGTGGTGGGAGACATGAGTGGGGGCCTGGTGGAAGCTGCCCCTGGTGGCTGGGGGGTGGGGGTGCAGGGGGACATGAGTGGGGGCCTGGTGGGGGCTGCCCATGGTGGCAGGGGGGTGGGGGTGCAGGGGGACATGAGTGGGGGCCTGGTGGAGGGTGGCCATGGTGGCAGGGGGGTGGGGGTGGTGGTAGACATGAGTGGGGGCCTTGTGGAGGCTGCCCCTGCACTGCTGGGGGGTGGGGGGGGTGGGAGACATGAGTGGGGGCCTGGTGGAGGCTGCCCCTGCACTGCTGGGCGGTGGGGGTGGTGGGAGACATGGGTGAGGGCCTGGTGGGGGCTGCCCATGGTGGCAGGGGGGTGGGGGTGGTGGGAGATATGAGTGGGGGCCTGGTGGAGGCTGCCCCTGCACTGCTGGGGGGTGGGGGTGGTGGGAGACATGAGTGGGGGCCTGGTGGAGGCTGCTCCTGGTGGCTGGGGGGTGGGGGTGGTGGGAGATATGAGTGGGGGCCTGGTGGAGGCTGCCCCTGCACTGCTGGGGGGTGGGGGTGGTGGGAGACATGAGTGGGGTCCTGGTGGGGGCTGCCCATGGTGGCAGGGGGGTGGGGGTGCAGGGGGACATGAGTGGGGGCCTGGTGGAGGGTGGCCATGGTGGCAGGGGGGTGGGGGTGGTGGTAGACATGAGTCGGGGCCTGGTGGAGGCTGCCCATGGTGGCAGGGGGGTGGGGGTGTTGGGAGACATGAGTGGGGGCCTGGTGGAGGCTGCCCCTGGTGGCTGGGGGGTGGGGGTGGTGGGAGAAATGAGTGGGGGCCTGGTGGGGGCTGCCCATGGTGGCAGGGGGGTGGGGGTGGTGGGAGACATGAGTGGGGGCCTGGTGGAGGCTGCCCCTGGTGGCTGGGGGGTGGGGGTGGTGGTAGACATGAGTGGGGGCCTGGTGGAGGCTGCCCATGGTGGCAGGGGTGTGGGGGTGGTGGGAGACATGAGTGGGGGCCTGGTGGAGGGTGACGCTGGATGCTGGGGGGTGGGGGTGCAGGGGGACATGAGTGGGGCCCTGGTGGGGGCTGCCCATGGTGGCAGGGGGGTGGGGGTGGTGGGAGACATGGGTGGGGACCTGGTGGGGGCTGCCCATGGTGGCAGGGGGGTAGGGGTGCTGGCAGACATGGGTGGGGGCCTGGTGGGGGCTGCCCATGGTGGCAGGGGGGTGGGGGTGGTGGGAGACAGGGGTGGGTGCCTGGTGGGGGCTGCCCCTGGTGGCTGGGGGGTGGGGGTGCAGGGGGACATGAGTGGGGGCCTGGTGGGGGCTGCCCATGGTGGAAGGGGGGTGGGGGTGCAGGGGGACATGAGTGGGGGCCTGGTGGAGGGTGGCCATGGTGGCAGGGGGGTGGGGGTGGTGGTAGACATGAGTTGGGGCCTGGTGGAGGCTGCCCCTGCACTGCTGGGGGGTGGGGGTGGTGGGAGACATGAGTGGGGGCCTGGTGGAGGCTGCCCATGGTGGCAGGGGGGTGGGGGTGGTGGGAGACATGAGTGGGGGCCTGGTGGAGTCTGCCCCTGCACTGCTGGGGGGTGGGGGTGGTGGGAGACATGAGTGGGGGCCTGGTGGAGGCTGCCCCTGCACTGCTGGGGGGTGGGGGTGGTGGGAGACATGAGTGGGGGCCTGGTGGAGGCTGCCCCTGGTGGCTGGGGGGTGGGGGTGCAGGGGGACATGAGTGGGGGCCTGGTGGGGGCTGCCCATGGTGGCAGGGGGTGGGGGTGCAGGGGGACATGAGTGGGGGCCTGGTGGAGGGTGGCCATAGTGGCAGGGGTGTGGGGGTGTTGGTAGACATGAGTGGGGGCCTGGTAGAGGCTGCCCATGGTGGCAGGGGGGTGGGGGTGGTGGGAGACATGAGTGGGGGGCTGGTGGAGGCTGCCCTGGTGGCTGGGTGGTGGGGGTGGTGGGAGACATGAGTGGGGGCCTGGTGGGGGCTGCCCATGGTGGCAGGGGGGTGGGGGTGGTGGGAGACTTGAGTGGGGGCCTGGTGGAGGCTGCCCCTGGTGGCTGGGGGGTGGGGTGGTGGTAGACATGAGTGGGGGCCTGGTGGAGGCTGCCCATGGTGGCAGGGGGGTGGGAGTGGTGGGAGACATGAGTGGTGGCCTGGTGGAGGGTGACCCTGGATGCTGGGGGGTGGGGGTGCAGGGGGACATGAGTGGGGGCCTGGTGGGGGCTGCCCATGGTGGCAGGGGGGTGGGGGTGGTGGGAGACATGGGTGGGGGCCTGGTGGGGGCTGCCCATGGTGGCAGGGAGGTGGGGGTGGTGGGAGACATGGGTGGGGGCCTGGTGGGGGCTGCCCATGGTGGCAGGGGGTGGGGGTGGTGGGAGACATGGGTGGGGACCTGGTGGGGGCTGCCCATGGTGGCAGGGGGTTGGGGTGGTGGGAGACATGAGTGGGGGCCTGGTGGAGGCTGCCCCTGGTGGCTGGGGGGTGGGGGTGCAGGGGGACATGAGTGGGGGCCTGGTGGAGGGTGGCCATGGTGGCAGGGGGGTGGGGGTGGTGGTAGACATGAGTGGGGGCCTGGTGGAGGCTGCCCCTGCACTGCTGGGGGGTGGGGGTGGTGGGAGACATGAGTGGGGGCCTGGTGGAGGCTGCCCCTTCACTGCTGGGAGGTGGGGGTGGTGGGAGACATGAGCGGGGGCCTGGTGGAGGCTACGCCTGCACTGCTGGGGGGTGGGGGTGGTTGGAGACATGGGTGGGGGCCTGGTGGGGGCTGCCCATGGAGGCAGGGGGGTGGGGGTGGTGGGAGACATGAGTGGGGGCCTGGTGGAGGGTGACCCTGGTGGCTGGGGTGTGGGGGTGGTGGGAGACATGAGTGGGGGCCTGCTGGAGGCTGCCCATGGTGGCAGGGGGGTGGGGGTGGTGGGAGACATGGGTGGGGGCCTGGTGGGGGCTGCCCATGGTGGCAGGGGGGTGGGGGTGGTGAGAGACATGAGTGGGGGCCTGGTGGAGGCTGCCCCTGGTGGCTGGGGGTGGGGGTGGTGGGAGACATGAGTGGGGGCCTGGTGGAGGATGCCCATGGTGGCAGGGGGGTGGGGGTGGTGGGAGACATGAGTGGGGGCCTGGTGGAGGGTGACCCTGGATGCTGGGGGGTGGGGGTGCAGGGGGACATGAGTGGGGGCCTGGTGGGGGCTGCCCATGGTGGCAGGGGGGTGGGGGTGGTGGGAGACATAAGTGGGGGCCTGGTGGAGGCTGCCCATGGTGGCAGGGGGGTGGGGGTGGTGGGAGACATGGGTGGGGGCCTGGTGGGGGCTACCCATGGTGGCAGGGGGGTGGGGGTGGTGGGAGACCTGAGTGGGGGCCTGGTGGAGGCTGCCCCTGGTGGCTGGGGGGTGGGGGTGGTGGGAGACATGGGTGGGGGCCTGGTGGGGGCTGCCCATGGTGGCAGGGGGGTGGTGGGAGACATGAGTGGGGGCCTGGTGGAGGGTGACCCTGGATGCTTGGGGGTGGGGGTGCAGGGGGACATGAGTGGGGGCCTGGTGAGGGCTGCCCATGGTGGCAGGGGGGTGGGGGTGGTGGGTGACATGATTGGGGGCCTGGTGGAGGCTGCCCATGGTGGCAGGGGGGTGGGGGTGGTGGGAGACATGGGTGGGGGCCTGGTGGGGGCTGCCCATGGTGGCAGGGGGGTGGGGGTGGTGGGAGACATGAGTGGAGGCCTGGTGGAGGCTGCCCCTGGTGGCTGGGGGGTGGGGGTGGTGGGAGACATGGGTGGGGGCCTGGTGGGGGCTGCCCATGGTGGCAGGGGGTGGGGGTGGTAGGATACATGAGTGGGGGCCTGGTGGAGGGTGACCCTGGATGCTGGGGGGTGGGGGTGCAGGGGGACATGAGTGGGGGCCTGGTGGGGGCTGCCCATGGTGGCAGGGAGGTGGGGGTGGTGGGAGACATGAGTGGGGGCCTGGTGGAGGCTGCCCATGGTGGCAGGGGGGTGGGGGTGGTGGGAGACATGGGTGGGGGCCTGGTGGGGGCTGCCCATGGTGGCAGGGGGGTGGGGGTGGTGGGAGACATGAGTGGGGGCCTGGTGGAGGCTGCCCCTGTTGGCTGGGGGGTGGGGGTGGTGGGAGACATGAGTGGGGGCCTGGTGGGGGCTGCCCATGGTGGCAGGGGGGTGGGGGTGGTGGGAGACATGAGTGGGGGCCTGGTGGAGGCTGCCCATTGTGGCAGGGGGGTGGGGGTGGTGGGAGACATGGGTGGGGGCATGGTGGGGGCTACCCATGGTGACAGGGGGGTGGGGGTGGTGGGAGACATGAGTGGGGGCCTGGTGGAGGCTGCCCCTGGTGGCTGGGGGGTGGGGGTGGTGGGAGACATGGGTGGGGGCCTGGTGGGGGCTGCCCATGGTGGCAGGGGGGTGGTGGGAGACATGAGTGATGGCCTGGTGGAGGGTGACCCTGGATGCTTGGGGGTGGGGGTGCAGGGGGACATGAGTGGGGGCCTGGTGAGGGCTGCCCATGGTGGCAGGGGGGTGGGGGTGGTGGGAGACATGATTGGGGGCCTGGTGGAGGCTGCCCATGGTGGCAGGGCGTTGGGGGTGGTGGGAGACATGGGTGTGGGCCTGGTGGGGGCTGCCCATGGTGGCAGGGGGGTGGGGGTGGTGGGAGACATGAGTGGGGGCCTGGTGGAGGCTGCCCCTGGTGGCTGGGGGGTGGGGTGGTGGGAGACATGGGTGGGGGCCTGGTGGGGGCTGCCCATGGTGGCAGGGGGGTGGGGGTGGTGGGAGACATGAGTGGGGGCCTGGTGGAGGGTGACCCTGGATGCTGTGGCGTGGGGGTGCAGGGGGACATGAGTGGGGGCCTGGTGGGGGCTGCCCATGGTGGCAGGGGGGTGGGGGTGGTGGGAGACATGAGTGGGGGCCTGGTGGAGGCTGCCCATGGTGGCAGGGGGGTGGGGGTGGTGGGAGAGATGGGTGGGGGCCTGGTGGGGGCTGCCCATGGTGGCAGGGGGGTGGGGGTGGTGGGAGACATGAGTGGGGGCCTGGTGGAGGCTGCCCCTGGTGGTTTGGGGGTGGGGGTGGTGGGAGACATGAGTGGGGGACTGGTGGAGGCTGCCCATGGTGGCAGGGGGGTGGGGGTGGTGGGAGACATGGGTGGGGGCCTGGTGGGGGCTGCCCATGGTGGCAGGGGGGTGGGGGTGGTGGGAGACATGAGTGGGGGCCTGGTGGAGGGTGACCCTGGATGCTGGGGGGTGGGGGTGCAGTCGGACATGAGTGGGGGCCTGGTGGGGGCTGCCCATGGTGGCAAGGGGGTGGGGTGGTGGGAGACATGAGTGGGGGCCTGGTGGGGGCTGCCCATGGTGGCAGGGGGGTGGGGGTGGTGGGAGACATGGGTGGGGGCCTGGTGGGGGCTGCCCATGGTGGCAGGGGGGTGGGGGTGGTGGGAGACATGGGTGGGGACCTGGTGGGGGCTGCCCATGGTGGCAGGGGGTTGGGGTGGTGGGAGACATGAGTGGGGGACTGGTGGAGGCTGCCTCTGGTGGCTGGGGGGTGGGGGTGCAGGGGGACATGAGTGGGGGCCTGGTGGGGGCTGCCCATGGTGGCAGGGGGGTGGGGTGCAAGGGGACATGAGTGGGGGCCTGGTGGAGGGTGGCCATGGTGGCAGGGGGGTGGGGGTGGTGGTAGACATGAGTGGGGGCCTGGTGGAGGCTGCCCCTGCACTGCTGGGGTGTGGGGGTGGTGAGAGACATGAGTGGGGGCCTGGTGGAGGCTGCCCCTGGTGGCTGGGGGGTGGGGGTGGTGGGAGACATGAGTGGGGGCCTGGTGGAGGATGCCCATGGTGGCAGGGGGGTGGGGGTGGTGGGAGACATGAGTGGGGGCCTGGTGGAGGGTGACCCTGGATGCTGGGGGGTGGGGGTGGTGGGAGACATGAGTGGGGGCCTGGTGGAGGCTGCCCATGGTGGCAGGGGGGTGGGGGTGGTGGGAGACATGGGTGGGGGCCTGGTGGGGGCTACCCATGGTGGCAGGGGGGTGGGGGTGGTGGGAGACATGAGTGGGGGCCTGGTGGAGGCTGCCCCTGGTGGCTGGGGGGTGGGGGTGGTGGGAGACATGGGTGGGGGCCTGGTGGGGGTTGCCCATGGTGGCAGGGGGGTGGTGGGAGACATGAGTGATGGCCTGGTGGAGGGTGACCCTGGATGCTTGGGGGTGGGGGTGCAGGGGGACATGAGTGGGGGCCTGGTGAGGGCTGCCCATGGTGGCAGGGGGGTGGGGGTGGTGGGAGACATGATTGGGGGCCTGGTGGAGGCTGCCCATGGTGGCAGGGGGGTGGGGGTGGTGGGAGACATGGGTGTGGGCCTGGTGGGGGCTGCCCATGGTGGCAGGGGGGTGGGGGTGGTGGGAGACATGAGTGGGGGCCTGGTGGAGGCTGCCCCTGGTGGCTGGGGGGTGGGGTTGGTGGGAGACATGGGTGGGGGCCTGATGGGGGCTGCCCATGGTGGCAGGGGGGTGGGGGTGGTGGTCGACATGAGTGGGGGCCTGGTGGAGGGTGACCCTGGATGCTGTGGGGTGGGGGTGCAGGGGGACATGAGTGGGGGCCTGGTGGGGGCTGCCCATGGTGGCAGGGGGGTGGGGGTGGTGGGAGACATGAGTGGGGGCCTGGTGGAGGCTGCCCATGGTGGCAGGTGGGCGGGGGTGGTGGGAGACATGGGTGGGGGCCTGGTGGGGGCTGCCCATGGTGGCAGGGGGGTGGGGGTGGTGGGAGACATGAGTGGGGGCCTGGTGGAGGCTGCCCCTGGTGGCTTGGGGGTGGGGGTGGTGGGAGACATGAGTGGGGGCCTGGTGGAGGCTGCCCATGGTGGCAGGGGGGTGGGGGTGGTGGGAGACATGGGTGGGGGCCTGGTGGGGGCTGCCCATGGTGGCAGGGGGGTGGGGGTGGTGGGAGACATAAGTGGGGGCCTGGTGGAGGGTGACCCTGGATGCTGGGGGGTGGGGGTGCAGGGGGACATGAGTGGGGGCCTGGTGGGGGCTGCCCATGGTGGCAGGGGGGTGGGGGTGGTGGGAGACATGGGTGGGGGCCTGGTGGGGGCTGCCCATGGTGGCAGGGGGGTGGGGGTGGTGGGAGACATGGGTGGGGGCCTGGTGGGGGCTGCCCATGATGGCAGGGGGGTGGGGGTGGTGGGAGACATGGGTGGGGACCTGGTGGGGGCTGCCCATGGTGGCAGGGGGTTGGGGTGGTGGGAGACATGAGTGGGGGCCTGGTGGAGGCTGCCCCTGGTGGCTGGGGGGTGGGGGTGCAGGGGGACATGAGTGGGGGCCTGGTGGGGGCTGCCCATGGTGGCAGGGAGGTGGGGGTGGTGGGAGACATGAGTGGGGGCCTGGTGGGGGCTGCCCATGGTGGCAGGGGGGTGGGGGTGCAGGGGGACATGAGTGGGGGCCTGGTGGAGGGTGACCGTGGATGCTGGGGGGTGGGGGTGCAGGGGGACATGAGTGGGGGCCTGGTGGGGGCTGCCCATGGTGGCAGGGGGGTGGGGGTGGTGGGAGACATGAGTGGGGGCCTGGTGGAGGCTGCCCATGGTGGCAGGGGGGTGGGGGTGGTGGGAGACATGGGTGGGGGCCTGGTGGGGGATGCCCATCGTGGCAGGGGGGTGGGGGTGGTGGGAGACATGAGTGGGGGCCTGGTGGGGGCTGTCCATGGTGGCAGGGGGGTGGGGGTGGTGGGAGACATGGGTGGGGGCCTGGTGGGGGCTGCCCATGGTGGCAGGGGGGTGGGGGTGGTGGGAGACATGGGTGGGGGCCTGGTGGGGGCTGCCCATGGTGGCAGGGGGGTGGGGGTGGTGGGAGACATGGGTGGGGACCTGGTGGGGGCTGCCCATGGTGGCAGGGGGTTGGGGTGGTGGGAGACATGAGTGCGGGCCTGGTGGAGGCTGCCCCTGGTGGCTGGGGGGTGGGGGTGCAGCGGGACATGAGTGGGGGCCTGGTGGGGGCTGCCCATGGTGGCAGGAGGGTGGGGGTGCAGGGGGACATGAGTGGGGGCCTGGTGGAGGGTGACCGTGGATGCTGGGGGGTGGGGGTGCAGGGGGACATGAGTGGGGGCCTGGTTGGGGCTGCCCATGGTGGCAGGGGGGTGGGGGTGGTGGGAGACATGAGTGGGGGCCTGGTGGAGGCTGCCCATGGTGGCAGGGGGGTGGGGGTGGTGGGAGACATGGGTGGGGGCCTGGTGGGGGATGCCCATCGTGGCAGGGGGGTGGGGGTGGTGGGAGACATGAGTGGGGGCCTGGTGGAGGCTGCCCCTGGTGGCTGGGATGTGGGGGTGGTGGGAGACATGGGTGGGGGCCTGGTGGGGGCTGCCCATGGTGGCAGGGGGGTGGGGGTGGTGGGAGACATGAGTGGGGGCCTGGTGGAGGGTGACCCTGGATGCTGGGGGGTGGGTGTGCAGGGGGACATGGGTGGGGGCCTGGTGGGGGCTGCCCATGGTGGCAGGGGGGTGGGGGTGGTGGGAGACATGAGTGGGGGTCTGGTGGAGGCTGCCCATGGTGGCAGGGGGGTGGGGGTGGTGGGAGACATGAGTGGGGGCCTGGTGGAGGCTGCCACTGCACTGCTGGGGGGTGGGGTGGAGGGAGACATGAGTGGGGGCCTGGTGGAGGCTGCACCTGCACTGCTGGGGGGTGGGGGTGGTGGGAGACATGAGTGGGGGCCTGTTGGAGGCTGCTCCTGGTGGCTGGGGGTACAGGGGGACATGAGTGGGGGCCTGGTGGGGGCTGCCCATGGTGGCAGGGGGGTGGGGGTGCAGGGGGACATGAGTGGGGGCCTGGTGGAGGGTGGCCATGGTGGCAGGGGGGTGGGGGTGGTGGTAGACATGAGTGGGGGCCTGGTGGAGGCTGCCCATGGTGGCAGGGTGGTGGGGGTTGTGGGAGACATGAGTGAGGGCCTGGTGGAGGCTTCCCCTGGTGGCTGGGGGGTGGGGGTGGTGGGAGACATGAGTGGGGGCCTGGTGGGGGCTGCCCATGGTGGCAGGGGGGTGGGGGTGGTGGGAGACATGAGTGGGGCCCTGGTGGAGGCTGCCCCTGCACTGCTGGGGGGTGGGGGTGGTGGTACACATGAGTGGGGGCCTGGTGGAGGCTGCCCATGGTGGCAGGGGGGTGGGAGTGGTGGGAGACATGAGTGGGGGCCTGGTGGAGGCTGTCCCTGGTGGCTGGGGGGTGGGGTGGTGGGAGACATGGGTGGGGGCCTGGTGGGGGCTGCCCATGGTGGCAGGGGGATGGGGGTGGTGGGAGACATGAGTGGGGGCCTGGTGGAGGGTGACCCTGGATGCTGGGGGGTGGGAGTGCAGGGGGACATGAGTGGGGGCCTGGTGGGGGCTGCCCATGGTGGCAGGGGGGTGGGGGTGGGGGTGGTGGGAGACATGAGTGGGGGCCTGGTGGAGGCTGCCCATGGTGGCAGGGGGTTGGGGGTGGTGGGAGACACGAGTGGGGGCCTGGTGGAGGCTGCCCCTGCACTGCTGGGGGTTGGGGGTGGTGGGAGACATGAGTGGGGGCCTGGTGGAGGCTGCCCCTGCACTGCTGGGGGTTGGTGGTGGTGGAAGACATGAGTGGGGGCCTGGTGGAGGCTGCCCCTGGTGGCTGGGGGGTGGGGGTGCAGGGGGACATGAGTGGGGGCCTGGTGGGGGCTGCCCATGGTGGCAGGGGGGTGGGGGTGCAGGGGGACATGAGTGGGGGCCTGGTGGAGGGTGGCCATGGTGGCAGGGGGGTGGGGGTGGTGGTAGACATGAGTGGGGGCCTGGTGGAGGCTGCCCATGGTGGCAGGGGGGTGGGGGTGGTGGGAGACATGAGTGGGGGCCTGGTGGAGGCTGCCCCTGGTGGCTGGGGGGTGGGGGTGGTGGGAGACATGAGTGGGGGCCTGGTGGGGGCTGCCCATGGTGGCAGGGGGGTGGGGGTGGTCGGAGACATGAGTGGGGGCCTGGTGGAGGCTGCCCCTGGTGGCTGGGGGTGGGGGTGGTGGTAGACATGAGTGGGGGCCTGGTGGAGGCTGCCCATGGTGGCAGGGGGGTGGGAGTGGTGGGAGACATGAGTGGGGGCCTGGTGGAGGGTGACCCTGGATGCTGGGGGGTGGGGGTGCAGGGGGACATGAGTGTGGGCCTGGTGGGGGCTGCCCATGGTGGCAGGGGGGTGGGGGTGGTGGGAGACATGGGTGGGGGCCTGGTGGGGGCTGCCCATGGTGGCAGGGGGGTGGGGGTGGTGGGAGACATGGGTGGGGGCCTGGTGGGGGCTGCCCATGGTGGCAGGGGGGTGGGGGTGGTGGGAGACATGGGTGGGGACCTGGTGGGGGCTGCCCATGGTGGCAGGGGGTTGGGGGTGGTGGGAGACATGAGTGGGGGCCTGGTGGAGGCTGCCCCTGGTGGCTGGGGGGTGGGGGTGCAGGGGGACATGAGTGGGGGCCTGGTGGTGGCTGCCCATGGTGGCAGGGGGGTGGGGGTGCAGGGGGACATGAGTGTGGGCCTGGTGGAGGGTGGCCATGGTGGCAGGGGGGTGGGGGTGGTGGTAGACATGAGTGGGGGCCTGGTGGAGGCTGCCCATGGTATCAGGGTGGTGGGGGTGGTGGGAGACATGGGTGGGGACCTGGTGGGGGCTGCCCATGGTGGCAGGGGGTTGGGGGTGGAGGGAGACATGAGTGGGGGCCTGGTGGAGGCTGCCCCTGGTGGCTGGGGGGTGGGGGTGCAGGGGGACATGAGTGGGGGCCTGGTGGTGGCTGCCCATGGTGGCAGGGGGGGTGGGGGTGCAGGGGGACATGAGTGGGGGCATGGTGGAGGGTGGCCATGGTGGCAGGGGGGTGGGGGTGGTGGTAGACATGAGTGGGGGCCTGGTGGTGGCTGCCCCTGCACTGCTGGGGGGTGGGGGTGGTGGGAGACATGAGTGGGGGCCTGGTGGAGGCTGCCCCTGCACTGCTGGGGGGTGGGGGTGGTGGGAGACATGAGTGGGGGCCTGGTGGAGGCTGCCCCTGCACTGCTGGGGGGTGGGGGTGGTGGGAGACATGGGTGGGGGCCTGGTGGGGGCTGCCCATGGTGGCAGGGGGGTGGGGGTGGTGGGAGACATGAGTGGGGGCCTGGTGGAGGGTGACCCTGGTGGCTGGGGGGTGGGGGTGGTGGGAGACATGAGTGGGGGCCTGGTGGAGGCTGCCCATGGTGGCAGGGGGGTGAGGGTGGTGGGAGACATGGGTGGGGGCCTGGTGGGGGCTGCCCATGGTGGCAGGGGGGTGGGGGTGGTGAGAGACATGAGTGGGGGCCTGGTGGAGGCTGCCCCTGGTGGCTGGGGGGTGGGGGTGGTGGGAGACATGAGTGGGGGCCTGGTGGAGGCTGCCCATGGTGGCAGGGGGGTGGGGGTGGTGGGAGACATGGGTGGGGGCCTGGTGGGGGCTGCCCATGGTGGCAGGGGGTGGGGGTGGTGGGAGACATGAGTGGGAACCTGGTGGAGGCTGCCCCTGGTGGCTGGGGGGTGGGGGTGGTGGTCGACATGGGTGGGGGTATGGTGGGACTGCCCATGGTGGCAGGGGGGTGGGGGTGGTGGGAGACATGAGTGGGGGCCTGGTGGAGGCTGCCCATGGTGGCAGGGGGGTGGGGGTGGTGGGAGATATGGGTGGGGGCCTGGTGGGGGCTGCCCATGGTGGCAGGGGGGTGGGGGTGGTGGGAGACATGAGTGGGGGCCTGGTGGAGGCTGCCCATGGTGGCAGGGGGGTGGGGGTGGTGGGAGACATGAGTGGGGGCCTGGTGGAGGGTGACCCTGGATGCTGGGGGGTGGGGGTGCAGGGGGACATGAGTGGGGGCCTGGTGGGGGCTGCCCATGGTGGCAGGGGGGTGGGGGTGGTGGGAGACATGAGTGGGGGCCTGGTGGAGGCTGCCCATGGTGGCAGGGGGGTGGGGGTGGTGGGAGACATGGGTGGGGGCCTGGTGGGGGCTGCCCATGGTGGCAGGGGGGTGGGGGTGGTGGGAGACATGAGTGGGGGCCTGGTGGAGGCTGCCCCTGGTGGCTGGGGGTTGGGGGTGGTGGGAGACATGAGTGGGGGCCTGGTGGAGGCTGCCCATGGTGGCAGGGGGGTGGGGGTGGTGGGAGACATGGGTGCGGGCCTGGTGGGGGCTGCCCCTGGTGGCAGGGGGGTGGGGGTGGTGGGAGACATGAGTGGGGGCCTGGTGGAGGCTGCCCATGGTGGCAGGGGGATGGGGGTGGTGGGAGACATGGGTGGGGGCCTGGTGGGGGCTGCCCCTGGTGGCTGGGGGGTGGGGGTGGTGGGAGACATGCATTGTTGATCAGTAGTGCAAGGTGACATGTGGGTTGGTTGGGGGGCATGCCCATGGTGGATGGGCTGCCTGCGGGACATGAGCATGGGTGCAGGATAGTCCCCCGTGGTGTTGGCTGCCTGCAGGGTCCGTGGAGGTTGTGGAGCGTACACCTGGGAGGGCCCACATGGCCAATTCACGTGTGGTACTCCCTAGAACCCCTGAAATACACATACCCTGCTGTAATCGTGTGTGGAACTTCCCGCGCACCCCTGAAATACACATACCTTGCTGAAATCGCGTGTGGAAATTCCCGTGCACCCCTGAAATACACGTACCCTGCTCGCACTGGGCCAATCGCGTGTGGAACTTCCCGCACACCCCTGAAATACACATACCCTGATGAAATTGCGTGTGGAACTTCCCGCGCACCCCTGAAATACACGTACCCTGATGAAATCGCGTGTGGAACTTCCCGCGCACCCCTGAAATACACGTACCCGGCCAAATCGCATGTGAGACTTCCCGCGCACCCCGGTATACACGCACACGTATTTTTTGTCAGCGGGTGTCCGTGTTTGTGGGTACCCCTTTGCATGTCATTTGTCCTGGAGGGCCACAGTATAGGACATTCATCATGGCAGTATATAGGTGCTATTTGTTGGCGCACCTTTTGGCGCACATTTCTTACAGCTGCAGAGATGCTACCGCCTGCTTTCTTGTAGCGGTCGTGTTTGTGCCTGTGCGCTGGTTTGACGGTGCGCTTTTTTGCCCTATTCTATTCCATGAATACGTGTTGTAGGCGAGCGTGTGGGCGTTCCGCGCACTTGTGCCCTGTACTTCCCCCGTGACGCCCACATTTTGGCAAGTTGTTCCCCATTCCGAGTGTTACGCCCGTGTTCCGCCTACTTTTGTTGCGTGCGCCGCGCTATGTGCGATTTTCGCTGTGGCCTGTGCGATTTTCGCTGTGACCTGGCGCACGCTGTTAGATGGCCTGTGCGCCAATGTGCGCCGCGCACTTTTTTATCGCACATCCGCTGGTTTTCTCGTGCACGGCCTTCCATGAATCGATGTGTGCTGCTTTTCGTGTGATTTTCGCACTTGCACTGCGATTTTCGCTATTCCACTGCGATTCGCACGTTTTTGCCCACTTGCGCCGCGCTAATTATTCCATGAATCGGCCTGTCAGTCTAATGCTCCGGATATATCTATGCAAGGTCCCAGGTAGTACAATGCTAGGGCAGAGAGAAGGCTGGGTTCTAGATATGAACACTCCTGTGCTGAGCTAGTCATTTAGTCTAATGCTCCGGATATATCTATGCAAGGTCCCAGGTAGTACAATGCTAGGGCAGAGAGAAAGCTGGGCTCTAGACATGAACAGTCCTGTGCTGAGCTAGTCATTTAGTGTAATGCTCCGGATATATCTATGCAAGGTCACAGTTAGTACAATGCTAGGGTAGAGAGAAGGCGGGGCTCTAGACATGAACACTCCTGTGCTGAGCTAGTCATTTAGTCTAATGCTCCGGTTATATCTAGGCAAGGTCCCAGGTAGTACAATGCTAGAGTAGAGAGAAGGCGGGGCTCTAGACATGAACACTCCTGTGCTGAGCTAGTCATTTAGTCTAATGCTCCGGATATATCTATGCAAGGTCCCAGGTAGTACAATGCTAGGGTAGAGAGAAGGCGGGGCTCTAGATATGAACACTCCTGTGCTGAGCTAGTCATTTAGTCTAATGCTCCGGATATATCTATGCAAGGTCCCAGGTAGTACAATGCTAGGGCAGAGAGAAGGCTGGGTTCTAGATATGAACACTCCTGTGCTGAGCTGGTCATTTAGTCTAATGCTCCGGATATATCTAGGCAAGGTCCCAGGTAGTACAATGCTAGGGCAGAGAGAAGGCGGGGCTCTAGATATGAACACTCATGTGCTGAGCTGGTCATTTAATCTAATGCTCCGGATATATCTAGGCAAGGTCCCAGGTAGTACAATGCTAGGGCAGAGAGAAGGCGGGGCTCTAGATATGAACACTCCTGCGCTGAGCTAGTCATTTAGTCTAATGCTCCGGATATATCTATGCAAGGTCCCAGGTAGTACAATGCTAGGGTACAGAGAAGGCGGGGCTCTAGATATGAACACTCCTGCGCTGAGCTAGTCATTTAGTCTAATGCTCCGGATATATCTATGCAAGGTCCCAGGTAGTAAAATGCTAGGGTACAGAGAAGGCTGGCTCTAGATATGAACACTCCTGCGCTGAGCTAGTCATTTAGTCTAATGCTCCGGATATATCTAGGCAAGGTCCCAGGTAGTACAATGCTAGGGTAGAGAGAAGGCGGGGCTCTAGATATGAACACTCCTGCGCTGAGCTGGTCATTTAGTCTAATGCTCCGGATATATCTAGGCAAGGTCCCAGGTAGTACAATGCTAGGGTAGAGAGAAGGCTGGGCTCTAGATATGAACACTCCTGTGCTGAGCTGGTCATTTAGTCTAATGCTCCGGATATATATAGGCAAAGTCCCAGGTAGTACAATGCTAGGGTAGAGAGAAGGCTGGGCTCTAGATATGAACACTCCTGTGCTGAGCTAGTCATTTAGTCTAATGCTCCGGATATATCTATGCAAGGTCCCAGGTAGTACAATGCTAGGGTAGAGAGAAGGCTGGGCTCTGGATATGAACACTCCTGTTCTGAGCTAGTCATTTAGTCTAATGCTCCGGATATATCTATGCAAGGTCCCAGGTAGTACAATGCTAGGGTAGAGAGAAGGCAGGGCTCTGGATTTGAACACTCCTGTTCTGAGCTAGTCATTTAGTCTAATGCTCCGGATATATCTATGCAAGGTCCCAGGTAGTACAATGCTAGGGTAGAGAGAAGGCAGGGCTCTAGACATGAACAGTCCTGTGCTGAGCTAGTCATTTAGTGTAATGCTCCGGATATATCTATGCAAGGTCACAGTTAGTACAATGCTAGGGTAGAGAGAAGGCGGGGCTCTAGACATGAACACTCCTGTGCTGAGCTAGTCATTTAGTCTAATGTTCCGGATATATCTAGGCAAGGTCCCAGGAAGTACAATGCTGGGGTAGAGAGAAGGCGGGGCTCTAGACATGAACACTCCTGTGCTGAGCTAGTCATTTAGTCTAATGTTCCGGATATATCTAGGCAAGGTCCCAGGTAGTACAATGCTAGGGTAGAGAGAAGGCGGGGCTCTAGATATGAACACTCCTGTGCTGAGCTAGTCATTTAGTCTAATGCTCCGGATATATCTAGGCAAGGTCCCAGGTAGTACAATGCTAGGGTAGAGAGAAGGCGGGGCTCTAGATATGAACACTCCTGTGCTGAGCTAGTCATTTAGTCTAATGCTCCGGATATATCTAGGCAAGGTCCCAGGTAGTACAATGCTAGGGTAGAGAGAAGGCGGGGCTCTAGATATGAACACTCCTGTGCTGAGCTAGTCATTTAGTCTAATGCTCCGGATATATCTAGGCAAGGTCCCAGGTAGTACAATGCTAGGGTAGAGAGAAGGCGGGGCTCTAGATATGAACACTCCTGTGCTGAGCTAGTCATTTAGTCTAATGCTCCGGATATATCTAGGCAAGGTCCCAGGTAGTACAATGCTAGGGTAGAGAGAAGGCGGGGCTCTAGATATGAACACTCCTGTGCTGAGCTAGTCATTTAGTCTAATGCTCCGGATATATCTAGGCAAGGTCCCAGGTAGTACAATGCTAGGGTAGAGAGAAGGCGGGGCTCTAGATATGAACACTCCTGTGCTGAGCTAGTCATTTAGTCTAATGCTCCGGATATATCTAGGCAAGGTCCCAGGTAGTACAATGCTAGGGTAGAGAGAAGGCGGGGCTCTAGATATGAACACTCCTGTGCTGAGCTAGTCATTTAGTCTAATGCTCCGGATATATCTAGGCAAGGTCCCAGGTAGTACAATGCTAGGGTAGAGAGAAGGCGGGGCTCTAGATATGAACACTCCTGTGCTGAGCTAGTCATTTAGTCTAATGCTCCGGATATATCTAGGCAAGGTCCCAGGTAGTACAATGCTAGGGTAGAGAGAAGGCGGGGCTCTAGATATGAACACTCCTGTGCTGAGCTAGTCATTTAGTCTAATGCTCCGGATATATCTATGCAAGGTCCCAGGTAGTACAATGCTAGGGCAGAGAGAAGGCTGGGTTCTAGATATGAACACTCCTGTGCTGAGCTGGTCATTTAGTCTAATGCTCCGGATATATCTAGGCAAGGTCCCAGGTAGTACAATGCTAGGGCAGAGAGAAGGCGGGGCTCTAGATATGAACACTCATGTGCTGAGCTGGTCATTTAATCTAATGCTCCGGATATATCTAGGCAAGGTCCCAGGTAGTACAATGCTAGGGCAGAGAGAAGGCGGGGCTCTAGATATGAACACTCCTGCGCTGAGCTAGTCATTTAGTCTAATGCTCCGGATATATCTATGCAAGGTCCCAGGTAGTACAATGCTAGGGTACAGAGAAGGCGGGGCTCTAGATATGAACACTCCTGCGCTGAGCTAGTCATTTAGTCTAATGCTCCGGATATATCTATGCAAGGTCCCAGGTAGTAAAATGCTAGGGTATAGAGAAGGCTGGCTCTAGATATGAACACTCCTGCGCTGAGCTAGTCATTTAGTCTAATGCTCCGGATATATCTAGGCAAGGTCCCATGTAGTACAATGCTAGGGTAGAGAGAAGGCGGGGCTCTAGATATGAACACTCCTGTGCTGAGCTGGTCATTTAGTCTAATGCTCCGGATATATCTAGGCAAGGTCCCAGGTAGTACAATGCTAGGGTAGAGAGAAGGCTGGGCTCTAGATATGAACACTCCTGTGCTGAGCTGGTCATTTAGTCTAATGCTCCGGATAGATATAGGCAAGGTCCCAGGTAGTACAATGCTAGGGTAGAGAGAAGGCTGGGCTCTAGATATGAACACTCCTGTGCTGAGCTAGTCATTTAGTCTAATGCTCCGGATATATCTATGCAAGGTCCCAGGTAGTACAATGCTAGGGTAGAGAGAAGGCTGGGCTCTGGATATGAACACTCCTGTTCTGAGCTAGTCATTTAGTCTAATGCTCCGGATATATCTATGCAAGGTCCCAGGTAGTACAATGCTAGGGTAGAGAGAAGGCAGGGCTCTGGATATGAACACTCCTGTGCTGAGCTAGTCATTTAGTCTAATGCTCCGGATATATCTATGCAAGGTCCCAGGTAGTACAATGCTAGGGTAGAGAGAAGGCTGGGCTCTAGATATGAACACTCCTGTGCAGAGCTAGTCATTTAGTCTAATGCTCCGGATATATCTAGGCAAGGTCCCAGGTAGTACAATGCTAGGGTAGAGAGAAGGCGGGGCTCTAGATATGAACACTCCTGTGCTGAGCTAGTCATTTAGTCTAATGCTCCGGATATATCTAGGCAAGGTCCCAGGTAGTACAATGCTAGGGTAGAGAGAAGGCGGGGCTCTAGATATGAAGACTCCTGTGCTGAGCTAGTCATTTAGTCTAATGCTCCGGATATATCTAGGCAAGGTCCCAGGAAGTACAATGCTGGGGTAGAGAGAAGGCGGGGCTCTAGATATGAACACTCCTGTGCTGAGCTAGTCATTTAGTCTAATGTTCCGGATATATCTAGGCAAGGTCCCAGGTAGTACAATGCTAGGGTAGAGAGAAGGCGGGGCTCTAGATATGAACACTCCTGTGCTGAGCTAGTCATTTAGTCTAATGCTCCGGATATATCAAGGCAAGGTCCCAGGTAGTACAATGCTAGGGTAGAGAGAAGGCGGGGCTCTAGATATGAACACTCCTGTGCTGAGCTAGTCATTTAGTCTAATGCTCCGGATATATCTAGGCAAGGTCCCAGGTAGTACAATGCTAGGGTAGAGAGAAGGCGGGGCTCTAGATATGAACACTCCTGCGCTGAGCTAGTCATTTAGTCTAATGCTCCAGATATATCTAGGCAAGGTCCCATGTAGTACAATGCTAGGGTACAGAGAAGGCGGGGCTCTAGATATGAACACTCCTGCGCTGAGCTAGTCATTTAGTCTAATGCTCCGGATATATCTATGCAAGGTCCCAGGTAGTAAAATGCTAGGGTACAGAGAAGGCTGGCTCTAGATATGAACACTCCTGCGCTGAGCTGGTCATTTAGTCTAATGCTCCGGATATATCTAGGCAAGGTCCCATGTAGTACAATGCTAGGGTAGAGAGAAGGCGGGGCTCTAGATATGAACACTCCTGCGCTGAGCTGGTCATTTAGTCTAATGCTCCGGATATATCTAGGCAAGGTCCCAGGTAGTACAATGCTAGGGTAGAGAGAAGGCTGGGCTCTAGATATGAACACTCCTGTGCTGAGCTGGTCATTTAGTCTAATGCTCCGGATAGATATAGGCAAGGTCCCAGGTAGTATAATGCTAGGGTAGAGAGAAGGCTGGGCTCTGGATATGAACACTCCTGTGCTGAGCTAGTCATTTAGCCTAATGCTCCGGATATATCTATGCAAGGTCCCAGGTAGTACAATGCTAGGGTAGAGAGAAGGCTGGGCTCTGGATATGAACACTCCTGTTCTGAGCTAGTCATTTAGTCTAATGCTCCGGATATATCTATGCAAGGTCCCAGGTAGTACAATGCTAGGGTAGAGAGAAGGCAGGGCTCTGGATATGAACACTCCTGTGCTGAGCTAGTCATTTAGTCTAATGCTCCGGATATATCTATGCAAGGTCCCAGGTAGTACAATGCTAGGGTAGAGAGAAGGCTGGGCTCTAGATATGAACACTCCTGTGCAGAGCTAGTCATTTAGTCTAATGCTCCGGATATATCTAGGCAAGGTCCCAGGTAGTACAATGCTAGGGTAGAGAGAAGGCGGGGCTCTAGATATGAACACTCCTGTGCTGAGCTAGTCATTTAGTCTAATGCTCCGGATATATCTAGGCAAGGTCCCAGGTAGTACAATGCTAGGGTAGAGAGAAGGCGGGGCTCTAGATATGAAGACTCCTGTGCTGAGCTAGTCATTTAGTCTAATGCTCCGGATATATCTAGGCAAGGTCCCAGGAAGTACAATGCTGGGGTAGAGAGAAGGCGGGGCTCTAGATATGAACACTCCTGTGCTGAGCTAGTCATTTAGTCTAATGCTCCGGATATATCTAGGCAAGGTCCCAGGTAGTACAATGCTAGGGTAGAGAGAAGGCGGGGCTCTAGATATGAACACTCCTGTGCTGAGCTAGTCATTTAGTCTAATGCTCCGGATATATCTATGCAAGGTCCCAGGTAGTACAATGCTAGGGTCGAGAGAAGGCGGGGCTCTAGATATGAAGACTCCTGTGCTGAGCTAGTCATTTAGTCTAATGCTCCGGATATATCTAGGCAAGGTCCCAGGTAGTACAATGCTAGGGTAGAGAGAAGGCGGGGCTCTAGATATGAACACTCCTGTGCTGAGCAAGTCATTTAGTCTAATGCTCCGGATATATCTAGGCAAGGTCCCAGGTAGTACAATGCTAGGGCAGAGAGAAGGCGGGGTTCGAGATATGAACACTCCTGTGCTGAGCTAGTCATTTAGTCTAATGCTCCGGATATAACTAGGCAATGTCCCAGGTAGTACAATGCTAGGGCAGAGAGAAGGCTGGGCTCTAGATATGAATACTCCTGTGCTGAGCTTGTCATTTAGTCTAATGCTCCGGATATATCTAGGCAAGGTCCCAGGTAGTACAATGCTAGGGCAGAGAGAAGGCTGGGCTCTAGATATGAACACTCCTGTGCTGAGCTAGTCATTTAGTCTAATGCTCCGGATATATCTAGGCAAGGTCCCAGGTAGTGCAATGCTAGGGTAGAGAGAAGGCTGGGCTCTAGATATGAACACTCCTGTGCTGGGCTAGTCATTTAGTCTAATGCTCCGGATATATCTAGGCAAGGTCCCAGGTAGTACAATGCTAGGGTAGAGAGAAGGCGGGGTTCTAGATATGAACACTCCTGTGCTGAGCTAGTCATTTAGTCTAATGCTCCGGATATATCTATGCAAGGTCCCAGGTAGTACAATGCTAGGGTAGAGAGAAGGCGGGGCTCTAGATATGAACACTCCTGTGCTGAGCTAGTCATTTAGGCTAATGCTCCGGATATATCTAGGCAAGGTCCCAGGTAGTACAATGCTAGGGCAGAGAGAAGGCGGGGTTCTAGATATGAACACTGCTGTGCTGAGCTAGTCATTTAGGCTAATGCTCCGGATATATCTAGGCAAGGTCACAGGTAGTACAATGCTAGGGCAGAGAGAAGGCGGGGCTCTAGATATGAACACTCCTGTGCTGAGCTAGTCATTTAGTCTAATGCTCCGGATATATCTATGCAAGGTCCCAGGTAGTACAATGCTAGGGTCGAGAGAAGGCGGGGCTCTAGATATGAAGACTCCTGTGCTGAGCTAGTCATTTAGTCTAATGCTCCGGATATATCTAGGCAAGGTCCCAGGTAGTACAATGCTAGGGTAGAGAGAAGGCGGGGCTCTAGATATGAACACTCCTGTGCTGAGCAAGTCATTTAGTCTAATGCTCCGGATATATCTAGGCAAGGTCCCAGGTAGTACAATGCTAGGGCAGAGAGAAGGCGGGGTTCGAGATATGAACACTCCTGTGCTGAGCTAGTCATTTAGTCTAATGCTCCGGATATATCTAGGCAAGGTCCCAGGTAGTGCAATGCTAGGTTAGAGAGAAGGCTGGGCTCTAGATATGAACACTCCTGTGCTGGGCTAGTCATTTAGTCTAATGCTCCGGATATATCTAGGCAGGGTCCCAGGTAGTGCAATGCTAGGGTAGAGAGAAGGCTGGGCTCTAGATATGAACACTCCTGTGCTGAGCTAGTCATTTAGTCTAATGCTCCGGATATATCTAGGCAAGGTCCCAGGTAGTACAATGCTAGGGTAGAGAGAAGGCGGGGCTCTAGATATGAACACTCCTGTGCTGAGCTAGTCATTTAGTCTAATGCTCCGGATATATCTAGGCAAGGTCCCAGGTAGTACAATGCTAGGGTAGAGAGAAGGCGGGGCTCTAGATATGAACACTCCTGTGCTGAGCTAGTCATTTAGTCTAATGCTCCGGATATATCTATGCAAGGTCCCAGGTAGTACAATGCTAGGGTAGAGAGAAGGCGGGGCTCTAGATATGAAGACTCCTGTGCTGAGCTAGTCATTTAGTCTAATGCTCCGGATATATCTAGGCAAGGTCCCAGGTAGTACAATGCTAGGGTAGAGAGAAGGCGGGGCTCTAGATATGAACACTCCTGTGCTGAGCTAGTCATTTAGTCTAATGCTCCGGATATATCTAGGCAAGGTCCCAGGTAGTACAATGCTAGGGTAGAGAGAAGGCGGGGCTCTAGATATGAACACTCCTGTGCTGAGCTAGTCATTTAGTCTAATGCTCCGGATATATCTAGGCAAGGTCCCAGGTAGTACAATGCTAGGGTAGAGAGAAGGCGGGGCTCTAGATATGAACACTCCTGTGCTGAGCTAGTCATTTAGTCTAATGCTCCGGATATATCTAGGCAAGGTCCCAGGCAGTACAATGCTAGGGTAGAGAGAAGGCGGGGCTCTAGATATGAACACTCCTGTGCTGAGCTAGTCATTTAGTCTAATGCTCCGGATATATCTATGCAAGGTCCCAGGTAGTACAATGCTAGGGAAGAGAGAAGGCTGGGTTCTAGATATGAACACTCCTGTGCTGAGCTGGTCATTTAGTCTAATGCTCCGGATATATCTAGGCAAGGTCCCAGGTAGTACAATGCTAGGGTAGAGAGAAGGCAGGGCTCTGGATATGAACACTCCTGTGCTGAGCGAGTCATTTAGTCTAATGCTCCGGATATATCTATGCAAGGTCCCAGGTAGTACAATGCTAGGGTAGAGAGAAGGCTGGGCTCTAGATATGAACACTCCTGTGCAGAGCTAGTCATTTAGTCTAATGCTCCGGATATATCTAGGCAAGGTCCCAGGTAGTGCAATGCTAGGGTAGAGAGAAGGCTGGGCTCTAGATATGAACACTCCTGTGCTGAGCTAGTCATTTAGTCTAATGCTCCGGATATATCTATGCAAGGTCCCAGGTAGTACAATTCTAGGGTAGAGAGAAGGCGGGGCTCTAGATATGAACACTCCTGTGCTGAGCTAGTCATTTAGTCTAATGCTCCGGATATATCTAGGCAAGGTCCCAGGTAGTACAATGCTAGGGTAGAGAGAAGGCGGGGCTCTAGATATGAACACTCCTGTGCTGAGCTAGTCATTTAGTCTAATGCTCCGGATATATCTAGGCAAGGTCCCAGGTAGTACAATGCTAGGGTAGAGAGAAGGCGGGGCTCTAGATATGAACACTCCTGTGCTGAGCTAGTCATTTAGTCTAATGCTCCGGATATATCTAGGCAAGGTCCCAGGTAGTACAATGCTAGGGTAGAGAGAAGGCGGGGCTCTAGATATGAACACTCCTGTGCTGAGCTAGTCATTTAGTCTAATGCTCCGGATATATCTAGGCAAGGTCCCAGGAAGTACAATGCTGGGGTAGAGAGAAGGCGGGGCTCTAGATATGAACACTCCTGTGCTGAGCTAGTCATTTAGTCTAATGTTCCGGATATATCTAGGCAAGGTCCCAGGAAGTACAATGCTGGGGTAGAGAGAAGGCGGGGCTCTAGATATGAACACTCCTGTGCTGAGCTAGTCATTTAGTCTAATGTTCCGGATATATCTAGGCAAGGTCCCAGGTAGTACAATGCTAGGGTAGAGAGAAGGCGGGGCTCTAGATATGAACACTCCTGTGCTGAGCTAGTCATTTAGTCTAATGCTCCGGATATATCTAGGCAAGGTCCCAGGTAGTACAATGCTAGGGTAGAGAGAAGGCGGGGCTCTAGATATGAACACTCCTGTGCTGAGCTAGTCATTTAGTCTAATGCTCCGGATATATCTAGGCAAGGTCCCAGGTAGTACAATGCTAGGGTAGAGAGAAGGCGGGGCTCTAGATATGAACACTCCTGTGCTGAGCTAGTCATTTAGTCTAATGCTCCGGATATATCTAGGCAAGGTCCCAGGTAGTACAATGCTAGGGTAGAGAGAAGGCGGGGCTCTAGATATGAACACTCCTGTGCTGAGCTAGTCATTTAGTCTAATGCTCCGGATATATCTAGGCAAGGTCCCAGGTAGTACAATGCTAGGGTAGAGAGAAGGCGGGGCTCTAGATATGAACACTCCTGTGCTGAGCTAGTCATTTAGTCTAATGCTCCGGATATATCTAGGCAAGGTCCCAGGTAGTACAATGCTAGGGTAGAGAGAAGGCGGGGCTCTAGATATGAACACTCCTGTGCTGAGCTAGTCATTTAGTCTAATGCTCCGGATATATCTAGGCAAGGTCCCAGGTAGTACAATGCTAGGGTAGAGAGAAGGCGGGGCTCTAGATATGAACACTCCTGTGCTGAGCTAGTCATTTAGTCTAATGCTCCGGATATATCTAGGCAAGGTCCCAGGTAGTACAATGCTAGGGTAGAGAGAAGGCGGGGCTCTAGATATGAACACTCCTGTGCTGAGCTAGTCATTTAGTCTAATGCTCCGGATATATCTAGGCAAGGTCCCAGGTAGTACAATGCTAGGGTAGAGAGAAGGCGGGGCTCTAGATATGAACACTCCTGTGCTGAGCTAGTCATTTAGTCTAATGCTCCGGATATATCTAGGCAAGGTCCCAGGCAGTACAATGCTAGGGTAGAGAGAAGGCGGGGCTCTAGATATGAACACTCCTGTGCTGAGCTTGTCATTTAGTCTAATGCTCCGGATATATCTAGGCAAGGTCCCAGGTAGTACAATGCTAGGGTAGAGAGAAGGCGGGGCTCTAGATATGAACACTCCTGTGCTGAGCTAGTCATTTAGTCTAATGCTCCGGATATATCTATGCAAGGTCCCAGGTAGTACAATGCTAGGGTAGAGAGAAGGCGGGGCTCTAGATATGAACACTCCTGTGCTGAGCTAGTCATTTAGTCTAATGCTCCGGATATATCTAGGCAAGGTCCCAGGTAGTACAATGCTAGGGTAGAGAGAAGGCTGGGTTCTAGATATGAACACTCCTGTGCTGAGCTAGTCATTTAGTCTAATGCTCCGGATATATCTAGGCAAGGTCCCAGGTAGTACAATGCTAGGGTAGAGAGAAGGCGGGGTTCTAGATATGAACACTCCTGTGCTGAGCTAGTCATTTAGTCTAATGCTCCGGATATATCTATGCAAGGTCCCAGGTAGTACAATGCTAGGGTAGAGAGAAGGCGGGGCTCTAGATATGAACACTCCTGTGCTGAGCTAGTCATTTAGGCTAATGCTCCGGATATATCTAGGCAAGGTCCCAGGTAGTACAATGCTAGGGCAGAGAGAAGGCGGGGTTCTAGATATGAACACTGCTGTGCTGAGCTAGTCATTTAGGCTAATGCTCCGGATATATCTAGGCAAGGTCACAGGTAGTACAATGCTAGGGCAGAGAGAAGGCGGGGCTCTAGATATGAACACTCCTGTGCTGAGCTAGTCATTTAGTCTAATGCTCCTGTTATATCTAGGCAAGGGCCCAGGTAGTACAATGCTAGGGTAGAGAGAAGGCGGGGCTCTAGATATGAACACTCCTGTGCTGAGCTAGTCATTTAGTCTAATGCTCCGGATATATCTATGCAAGGTCCCAGGTAGTACAATGCTAGGGTCGAGAGAAGGCGGGGCTCTAGATATGAAGACTCCTGTGCTGAGCTAGTCATTTAGTCTAATGCTCCGGATATATCTAGGCAAGGTCCCAGGTAGTACAATGCTAGGGTAGAGAGAAGGCGGGGCTCTAGATATGAACACTCCTGTGCTGAGCAAGTCATTTAGTCTAATGCTCCGGATATATCTAGGCAAGGTCCCAGGTAGTACAATGCTAGGGCAGAGAGAAGGCGGGGTTCGAGATATGAACACTCCTGTGCTGAGCTAGTCATTTAGTCTAATGCTCCGGATATAACTAGGCAATGTCCCAGGTAGTACAATGCTAGGGCAGAGAGAAGGCTGGGCTCTAGATATGAACACTCCTGTGCTGAGCTTGTCATTTAGTCTAATGCTCCGGATATATCTAGGCAAGGTCCCAGGTAGTACAATGCTAGGGCAGAGGGAAGGCTGGGCTCTAGATATGAACACTCCTGTGCTGAGCAAGTCATTTAGTGTAATGCTCCGGATATATCTAGGCAAGGTCCCAGGTAGTGCAATGCTAGGGTAGAGAGAAGGCTGGGCTCTAGATATGAACACTCCTGTGCTGGGCTAGTCATTTAGTCTAATGCTCCGGATATATCTAGGCAGGGTCCCAGGTAGTGCAATGCTAGGGTAGAGAGAAGGCGGGGCTCTAGATATGAACACTCCTGTGCTGAGCTAGTCATTTAGTCTAATGCTCCGGATATATCTATGCAAGGTCACAGGTAGTACAATGCTAGGATAGAGAGAAGGCGGGGCTCTAGATATGAACACTCCTGTGCTGAGCTAGTCATTTAGTCTAATGCTCCGGTTATATCTAGGCAAGGGCCCAGGTAGTACAATGCTAGGGTAGAGAGAAGGCGGGGCTCTAGATATGAACACTCCTGTGCTGAGCTAGTCATTTAGTCTAATGCTCCGGATATATCTATGCAAGGTCCCAGGTAGTACAATGCTAGGGTAGAGAGAAGGCTGGGCTCTAGATATGAACAGTCCTGTGATGAGCTAGTCATTTAGTCTAATGCTCCGGATATATCTATGCAAGGTCCCAGGTAGTACAATGCTAGGGTAGAGAGAAGGCGGGGCTCTAGATATGAACACTCCTGTGCTGAGCTAGTCATTTAGTCTAATGCTCCGGATGTATCTAGGCAAGGTCCCAGGTAGTACAATGCTAGGGTAGAGAGAAGGCGGGGCTCTAGATATGAACACTCCTGTGCTGAGCTAGTCATTTAGTCTAATGCTCCGGATATATCTAGGCAAGGTCCCAGGTAGTACAATGCTAGGGTAGAGAGAAGGCTGGGCTCTAGATATGAACACTCCTGTGCTGAGCTAGTCATTTAGTCTAATGCTCCGGATATATCTAGGCAAGGTCCCAGGTAGTACAATGCTAGGGTAGAGAGAAGGCGGGGCTCTAGATATGAACACTCCTGTGCTGAGCTTGTCATTTAGTCTAATGCTCCGGATATATGTAGGCAAGGTCCCAGGTAGTACAATGATAGGGCAGAGAGAAGGCTGGGCTCTAGATATGAACAGTTCTGTGCTGAGCTAGTCATTTAGTCTAATGCTCCGGATATATCTAGGCAAGGTCCCAGGTAGTGCAATGCTAGGGTAGAGAGAAGGCTGGGCTCTAGATATGAACACTCCTGTGCTGGGCTAGTCATTTAGTCTAATGCTCCGGATATATCTAGGCAGGGTCCCAGGTAGTGCAATGCTAGGGTAGAGAGAAGGCTGGGCTCTAGATATGAACACTCCTGTGCTGAGCTAGTCATTTAGTCTAATGCTCCGGATATATCTATGCAAGGTCACAGGTAGTACAATGCTAGGATAGAGAGAAGGCGGGGCTCTAGATATGAACACTCCTGTGCTGAGCTAGTCATTTAGTCTAATGCTCCGGTTATATCTAGGCAAGGGCCCAGGTAGTACAATGCTAGGGTAGAGAGAAGGCGGGGCTCTAGATATGAACACTCCTGTGCTGAGCTAGTCATTTAGTCTAATGCTCCGGATATATCTATGCAAGGTCCCAGGTAGTACAATGCTAGGGTAGAGAGAAGGCTGGGCTCTAGATATGAACAGTCCTGTGATGAGCTAGTCATTTAGTCTAATGCTCCGGATATATCTATGCAAGGTCCCAGGTAGTACAATGCTAGGGTAGAGAGAAGGCGGGGCTCTAGATATGAACACTCCTGTGCTGAGCTAGTCATTTAGTCTAATGCTCCGGATGTATCTAGGCAAGGTCCCAGGTAGTACAATGCTAGGGTAGAGAGAAGGCGGGGCTCTAGATATGAACACTCCTGTGCTGAGCTAGTCATTTAGTCTAATGCTCCGGATATATCTAGGCAAGGTCCCAGGTAGTACAATGCTAGGGTAGAGAGAAGGCGGGGCTCTAGATATGAACACTCCTGTGCTGAGCTAGTCATTTAGTCTAATGCTCCGGATATATCTAGGCAAGGTCCCAGGTAGTACAATGCTAGGGTAGAGAGAAGGCGGGGCTCTAGATATGAACACTCCTGTGCTGAGCTAGTCATTTAGTCTAATGCTCCGGATATATCTAGGCAAGGTCCCAGGTAGTACAATGCTAGGGTAGAGAGAAGGCGGGGCTCTAGATATGAACACTCCTGTGCTGAGCTAGTCATTTAGTCTAATGCTCCGGATATATCTAGGCAAGGTCCCAGGTAGTACAATGCTAGGGTAGAGAGAAGGCGGGGCTCTAGATATGAACACTCCTGTGCTGAGCTAGTCATTTAGTCTAATGCTCCGGATATATCTAGGCAAGGTCCCAGGTAGTACAATGCTAGGGTAGAGAGAAGGCGGGGCTCTAGATATGAACACTCCTGTGCTGAGCTAGTCATTTAGTCTAATGCTCCGGATATATCTATGCAAGGTCCCAGGTAGTACAATGCTAGGGTAGAGAGAAGGCGGGGCTCTAGATATGAAGACTCCTGTGCTGAGCTAGTCATTTAGTCTAATGCTCCGGATATATCTAGGCAAGGTCCCAGGTAGTACAATGCTAGGGTAGAGAGAAGGCGGGGCTCTAGATATGAAGACTCCTGTGCTGAGCTAGTCATTTAGTCTAATGCTCCGGATATATCTAGGCAAGGTCCCAGGTAGTACAATGCTAGGGTAGAGAGAAGGCGGGGCTCTAGATATGAACACTCCTGTGCTGAGCTAGTCATTTAGTCTAATGCTCCGGATATATCTAGGCAAGGTCCCAGGTAGTACAATGCTAGGGTAGAGAGAAGGCGGGGTTCTAGATATGAACACTCCTGTGCTGAGCTAGTCATTTAGTCTAATGCTCCGGATATATCTATGCAAGGTCCCAGGTAGTGCAATGCTAGGGTAGAGAGAAGGCGGGGCTCTAGATATGAACACTCCTGTGCTGAGCTAGTCATTTAGTCTAATGCTCCGGATATATCTAGGCAAGGTCCCAGGTAGTACAATGCTAGGGTAGAGAGAAGGCGGGGTTCTAGATATGAACACTCCTGTGCTGAGCTAGTCATTTAGTCTAATGCTCCGGATATATCTATGCAAGGTCCCAGGTAGTGCAATGCTAGGGTAGAGAGAAGGCGGGGCTCTAGATATGAACACTCCTGTGCTGAGCTAGTCATTTAGTCTAATGCTCCGGATATATCTATGCAAGGTCCCAGGTAGTGCAATGCTAGGGTAGAGAGAAGGCTGGGCTCTAGATATGAACACTCCTGTGCTGAGCTAGTCATTTAGTCTAATGCTCCGGATATATCTATGCAAGGTCCCAGGTAGTGCAATGCTAGGGTAGAGAGAAGGCTGGGCTCTAGATATGAACACGCCTGTGCTGAGCTAGTCATTTAGTCTAATGCTCCGGATATATCTATGCAAGGTCACAGGTAGTACAATGCTAGGATAGAGAGAAGGTGGGGCTCTAGATATGAACACTCCTGTGCTGAGCTAGTCATTTAGTCTAATGCTCCGGTTATATCTAGGCAAGGGCCCAGGTAGTACAATGCTAGGGTAGAGAGAAGGCGGGGCTCTAGATATGAACACTCCTGTGCTGAGCTAGTCATTTAGTCTAATGCTCCGGTTATATCTAGGCAAGGGCCCAGGTAGTACAATGCTAGGGTAGAGAGAAGGCTGGGCTCTAGATATGAACAGTTCTGTGATGAGCTAGTCATTTAGTCTAATGCTCCGGATATATCTATGCAAGGTCCCAGGTAGTACAATGCTAGGGTAGAGAGAAGGCGGGGCTCTAGATATGAACACTCCTGTGCTGAGCTAGTAATTTAGTCTAATGCTCCGGATGTATCTAGGCAAGGTCCCAGGTAGTACAATGCTAGGGTAGAGAGAAGGCGGGGCTCTAGATATGAACACTCCTGTGCTGAGCTAGTAATTTAGTCTAATGCTCCGGATGTATCTAGGCAAGGTCCCAGGTAGTACAATGCTAGGGTAGAGAGAAGGCTGGGCTCTAGATATGAACACTCCTGTGCTGAGCTAGTCATTTAGTCTAATGCTCCGGATGTATCTAGGCAAGGTCCCAGGTAGTACAATGCTAGGGTAGAGAGAAGGCGGGGCTCTAGATATGAACACTCCTGTGCTGAGCTAGTCATTTTGTCTAATGCTCCGGATATATCTATGCAAGGTCCCAGGTAGTACAATGCTAGGGTAGAGAGAAGGCTGGGCTCTAGATATGAACACTCCTGTGCTGAGCTAGTCATTTAGTCTAATGCTCTGGATATATCTATGCAAGGTCATAGGTAGTACAATGCTAGGGTAGAGAGAAGGCTGGCTCTAGATATGAACACTCCTGTGCTGAGCTAGTCATTTAGTGTAATGCTCCGGATATATCTAGGCAAGGTCACAGGTAGTACAATGCTAGGGTAGAGAGAAGGCGGGGCTCTAGATATGAACACTCCTGTGCTGAGCTAGTCATTTAGTCTAATGCTCCGGATATATCTAGGCAAGGTCACAGGTAGTACAATGCTAGGGCAGAGAGAAGGCGGGGCTCTAGATATGAACACTCCTGTGCTGAGCTAGTCATTTAGTCTAATGCTCCGGATATATCTATGCAAGGTCCCAGGTAGTACAATGCTAGGGCAGAGAGAAGGCGGGGCTCTAGATATGAACACTCCTGTGCTGAGCTAGTCATTTAGTCTAATGCTCCGGATGTATCTAGGCAAGGTCCCAGGTAGTACAATGCTAGGGCAGAGAGAAGGCGGGGCTCTAGATATGAACACTCCTGTGCTGAGCTAGTCATTTAGTCTAATGCTCCGGATATATCTATGCAAGGTCCCAGGTAGTACAATGCTAGGGTAGAGAGAAGGCGGGGCTCTAGATATGAACACTCCTGTGCTGAGCTAGTCATTTAGTCTAATGCTCCGGATATATCTATGCAAGGTCCCAGGTAGTACAATGCTAGGGTAGAGAGAAGGCTGGGCTCTAGATATGAACACTCCTGTGCTGAGCTAGTCATTTAGTCTAATGCTCTGGATATATCTATGCAAGGTCATAGGTAGTACAATGCTAGGGTAGAGAGAAGGCTGGCTCTAGATATGAACACTCCTGTGCTGAGCTAGTCATTTAGTCTAATGCTCCGGATATATCTAGGCAAGGTCACAGGTAGTACAATGCTAGGGTAGAGAGAAGGCGGGGCTCTAGATATGAACACTCCTGTGCTGAGCTAGTCATTTAGTCTAATGCTCCGGATATATCTATGCAAGGTCCCAGGTAGTACAATGCTAGGGCAGAGAGAAGGCGGGGCTCTAGATATGAACACTCCTGTGCTGAGCTAGTCATTTAGTCTAATGCTCCGGATGTATCTAGGCAAGGTCCCAGGTAGTACAATGCTAGGGCAGAGAGAAGGCGGGGCTCTAGATATGAACACTCCTGTGCTGAGCTAGTCATTTAGTCTAATGCTCTGGATATATCTAGGCAAGGTCCCAGGTAGTAAAATGCTAGGGCAGGGAGAAGGCGGGGCTCTAGATATGAACACTCCTGTGCTGAGCTAGTCATTTAGTCTAATGCTCCGGATATATCTATGCAAGGTCCCATGTAGTACAATGCTAGGGTAGAGAGAAGGCTGGGCTCTAGATATGAACACTCCTGTGCTGAGCTAGTCATTTAGTCTAATGCTCCGGATATATCTATGCAAGGTCCCAGGTAGTACAATGCTAGGGTAGAGAGAAGGCTGGGCTCTAGATAAGAACACTCCTGTGCTGAGCTGGTCATTTAGTCTAATGCTCCGGATATATCTAGGCAAGGTCCCAGGTAGTACAATGCTAGGGTAGAGAGAAGGCTGGGCTCTAGATATGAACACTCCTGTGCTGAGCTAGTCATTTAGTCTAATGCTCCGGATGTATCTATGCAAGGTCCCAGGTAGTACAATGCTAGGGTAGAGAGAAGGCGGCGCTCTAGATATGAACACTCCTGTGCTGAGCTAGTCATTTAGTCTAATGCTCCGGATATATCTATGCAAGGTCCCAGGTAGTACAATGCTAGGGTAGAGAGAAGGCGGGGCTCTAGATATGAACACTCCTGTGCTGAGCTAGTCATTTAGTCCAATGCTCCGGATATATCTAGGTAAGGTCCCAGGTAGTACAATGCTAGGGTAGAGAGAAGGCTGGGCTCTAGATATGAACACTCCTGTGCTGAGCTAGTCATTTAGTCCAATGCTCCGGATATATCTAGGTAAGGTCCCAGGTAGTACAATGCTAGGGTAGAGAGAAGGCTGGGCTCTAGATATGAACACTCCTGTGCTGAGCTAGTCATTTAGTCCAATGCTCCAGATATATCTAGGCAAGGTCCCAGGTAGTACAATGCTAGGGTAGAGAGAAGGCTGGCTCTAGATATGAACACTCCTGTGCTGAGCTAGTCATTTAGTCTAATGCTCCGGATATATCTAGGCAAGGGCCCAGGTAGTACAATGCTAGGGTAGAGAGAAGGCGGGGCTCTAGATATGAACACTCCTGAGAGATATGAACACTCCTGAGCTGAGCTTGTCATTTAGTCTAATGCTCCGGATATATCTATGCAAGGTCCCAGGTTGGTAGAAGCGAACCCACGCCTCTAGTAAGGAAATTATAGACAGTCGTGGTTACCTTGCAGTTTTTGGTTTGAGTGAATCTTATGCATACACTGATTCTCATGCTAGGATGTAGTATTTCTCAGTGAGATTATTTATTTATTATGGTGTAGACACTTGGTCTAAATGGTGGTCAGCTGACATGTGTTTCGACCCAAAGGGGTCCTTATCAAGGCAAGAATAATTGAAGAAAAAAGATTGGGGGTGTGGGTTGTTGCCCCAGGAGGTGCCTCATATGGTAGGAATATGGTCTTGTCTCTCCCAGATATGGGTTAGTCGTCGTTCAAAGCGGATGCTTAGCGATCGTGGTCTATCCCTCACTTCACTTTCCCAAGTAGGCTGCTGTGCTCAATTGATTTCCTGGGCATCGCGATTCCGCTCTTTGCACATCAGAGCACTTGGGTTTAGGAGACTGACAGTCGTTTGTAGGCTGTCTCAACTTACCAGGGCTTGGTTCTAGTGGATATTTGGGCCCCAGGGCCTGTATTTGGAAAATGGCACCAGTTGCAGAGCCCTCTCCTGTAGTCTGTTCTGGCTTTCCACTGGGTGTTCCAATTGCTGCTGCTCCGCCGTGGTCAATGCCTTTACCAATGCAGAGGTTGGCGTGAATCTTCCATATGAGCCAAGCTTAGGTCAGCTGGTTCACCCACACTCTCTATGTCCGAATACATTTCCAGGACGCTGTGATCCGAACTTTTTACAGATTTTCCGGTGGGTTTTACAAACTTGTCAATTAGGCCCTTCAGCCCTTCCGCGGAGCCCTTTGTTTGCTTATTTGACTACTTCTTTGCCTTCCTAGGGGGCACATGCTGGCTTTTTGCTTGTGTGTTTTGCAGGGGTTAGATTAGATTTGGTGGTTGTTGGTAGTTGCAACCTCCTCGATTGTAGGGGGGGGGGGGACTGACTACGCCATAGGCTCCTCATGAAACTCTGTGATCCTCTTCACCCTCGTTTTGGGAGAATAGTCTGATTTTTGGGTTTCTTTGATTTTAAACTGACCCATTTTGTTTCCTTCCCCACTGTGTTTAATGTTCTCCGTTTTCACTGCTTGGTTACTTTCTTTTTTGGAGAGAGGGGCTCAAGGGCAGAACTAGTACTGGCTTCTTGACCCCCCCTCCCTCCTGACTGTGGTACCCCTACTTTGCCGGAACATTCATCTTAGCATTGAACCCTTCCATGGATGAAACCCTCCAGAAATGCCAATCGGGAGGACATTGTAGTTAGGAGGGCGTGCTGTTTGCAAAATTCCTCAGAGATTGAGTCGTATGGATTCACCATCCGGAAAAGGGTAAAGATCAGAGCATGAAGGATAGAGCCCGATTTGTTGGGTACGTTGTGTATGGTAGTATGCATGTGGATGGATCCCTCTTCATTTTGAGAGGAATCCTGCAGTGGAAGGTCCAGAGGTGAAGGCATTTGCTTAGGGTCCAAGGACTCTTAGGCAAAAAAACAGTGGGGATTGGGACAAGTTTTCATATGTCACAATGTGAGGCCGTGTAGAAAAAGAAACATACTGTGTTTCCAAGATTGTCTCAATCTGTTGTGGCAAAGCATTTTTTATTCGGATGATCACTTCTTGCACTGGCTCGGCGGGGATCTCTATAATTGTTTTGTTCGTAATAATACAAGATAGTTGTAGTAACGCAGTGTCTGTTCAAGGTGGAAGCACTGGAGACGCAGGGGGGGGCTTTGTTTCTGTCTCGGCCCGGGCGTCTGCAGTGAAGGGCAGACGAAGAAAAGGGCAATTCCTGTTTGCAGCTGTCGAACTAGGAGGACCCAGGGCCCCGACCCCCTGCTCAGACAGAAGGTAAGCATGCACCAACATGTGTAACCCCCTCTGTCCCCACAGGCCTTCCCCGCCCCCTCTGGTCCCCCTGTGATGTTCCCTTGTGCCCCCCCTTCTCGCACACAGGTGTTACCTGTTTTGCTTGATTCTTCTACCCTGCTCCCCCTCAACCTCCTCCAGCCTACTTCTGCAGGAGTCTGTCCTGATACATTCTGGTTTCACCATCACCGTCTTGTGGCCAATGCTGGATTTGACTTTTATGGCCTTCATTCATTCACAGTGCGTCACTCTTTCTCAACTTTCATGCTGGACTTCCTTTGCATCTTGTACTCATGGTGGCCCTGAATCATGCTGTTCATCTTGTATCCTGGCTTGCAACATTATGTGTTACTACTGACTTCTGCAATTGTATTCGCTCTCCACTCTTGCTTCTCCACTCTTTTTGACTGCTTACTCTCTGTTCTCTCCTCCTTTCCCTTCTCCCTTTTCCTATCTCCTCCCCTTACTTTCGTCTATGCACTTACTCTATCAGAATTGTCCCTGGACCTAATATGATAGCAACCTCGTCTGTTTCCTCCACACTCCCATTACTGTTTTTTTCCTCCCCACCCCCCCCCTCCAGCACTATCTGAAATGTTGTCAGGCCTAGTACGATAGTCGCTTGTTGTGTTCCTCCCCTCCCTTTCTGCACCCCTCTCCCTCACCTTTTGTTTTTCTCCGGCTCTACCGGAAATGTCATCAGGCCTAGTACGGTAGTCGCCTGTCTGTTTCCATTTCCTTCCCACTCTCCCTCTCCCTTCCTTATCTATGTCTTAGCTCTTGCACTATCTGAAATGTCGTCAGGCCGAGTACGATAGTTAATTTCACATCCTTACTGTTCATGGCCTGTAAGAATGTCATTGTATTTTCCCTTGTTCCCTCCCTTGCCTTGAAGCGCTTTGGAACACATGGTGTATAGGCGCTATATAAATAAACTATCATATCATATCCTGATCGGTTATCCCAATGTGTGCCGCCATGTTTTCGGTGTGGAAGATCTTTGCACCACTCCTTAAGGAGTAAATACTCATTTGTGACAGGCTGGGCGGATTGAGCAAGTCTGTATAGAGGGAGAAAATAGAAGTAGATGCCCCTTCTGGTTTACAACCTTCATATCAATGCAAGGAGCGCTCGCTATGCTAAGAGTACAAGAACCGTTTAGCAGGCACAGCATACCTGTGTGACTCACTTTACTCACCAGCAAGCACTCCCCTCCCCAGGCTTCCGTCCATTGCCTCTTTGAAAACACTGGCTCAAATGTCCCCTGGGGTGATGTAACTTTTCCATAGAGCAGGGCTGGGAACATCAAGCAACCAGCAGGAAACACAGTAAACACACTTGCACTAATCCGCTTCACTGTAGCTGCAGGTTTTAGCGTGGATGCTCCGCCTTCACACAGATGGAGACTGTAGAAAGACTCTGGTTTGGACTGTCAGTGTAGAGCTCCAGTAACAGTAAACACACTTGCAGCACTCCCCGGTCTAACTGGTTTAATTTGTTGTGTCCATTGATCATTGTTACTAAAGTTCCTATTTTCAGAGCCTTGATTGACATTCTTTTATTTTGACACCATCGTACTATTGTTTGTGTTGCAACTTTATCAGCTCACACCACTCCTGTAGATAAAGCCCATTCTCAGGCCACATCAGCAAACGAGGTGAAGGTGCAGGACCTATAAGGCTCTACCCGTTTCACCTTTAGGATTTGGATCACTGCTGGTTTAGTAGCAATGTCGGTCCGGTTAGACAGTTTAGCCGGTACTCATGCAGATCACGAGTAATTTGTTCACAGCTATGAAGAGCCATGGTACAGTCGGTATGATAAATGCAGCTTGTATGTGGTTAGGTACTGCCACATATTATGAAGTAACATTACTCCCTTTGCTCCCAGACTTGTAAGTTATCAAGGTCCCCCAGCCCATTCTTGCCACCCCAATTGGCTGTGCTTTACTCCCATCCCCTCATGACACTCTTCCCATCACACTTACACACACCCTTCCAATTTTCGCCTGTCTCTTTTTTACCCCCACTACTGTAGCAGGAACAGCACTCGTCCTTTGGTCTGCTGACACTTCCCGTGCTTCTTTCTATCCATTGTCACCCAGGATCAGTTAAGGTGCTGACACCCCTGCCTTGCACATACTGCTCTCACATGTTCAACATCTTCCGGTTCACTGCAATCTTCCTAACCTACAATAGGTTGCCTGCTGTTCTACTCCGTCACTACTTCTGATGGGGGGTTTAGTTGGGGGGCGGCAGGGGATAAGAGTAAATACAGAACAGTTGATGCCATAAACCCTGCTTAACACGTCATGTCTCACTTCTGAACTATTTAAGATTTCATGAGCACATGGTGCTCAGCTGCATCGTCATAAATTGGGATGCATGGACTCAGCAGCACCCTCACCTTAACACATTAACACCCAAATCCCATTTGAATTCCACAGTGAAACAGCACTCGCCCATGCTTCAAACCTCCTCACCACTCTCTCGGATTTCTGATGCCTTCTGTACTGTTGCCAACTTCGTCCTTTTTGACTGTTGCACCACATCTTGCAGGGCAGTGTCCAAGCCTGTATTGCTACCTACTTACTGAAATGCCCGTTTTTCTCCTCCTTGCATGCCACAACATCCTCTTGACCCCCTCTATCAGAGGAGTTCCTCAGTTGTGTGTGTTCTTTGACCTCTACAATTTCCTCTTTACATCCAGCTCCTAAGCAAGCACATCTCCTGCTGTGGGATCCCTTAGCAGCTCTTATCCAAATACTTTTCTCTTTCCCTCCTTTAACCAGAGCGTTCTTCCCACAGCACTGATTATCTGTCTAAAATTCCCAAGTGTGCGACAATTTACCACCCGATACTCAATTTCTCCAAAACTCATGTCATCACCACCAGCACATTTCCTCAAATTCTCGCCTCTTTCCCTCCACCATAACAGGTTCACATTCCCCATGACTAGGAACCCATAATGACCTTTCTGACTCCAATAGGAAAACAGGTGGATTCTGGCTGGGCACAATGTTTCTATGCCCTGAATGAGGCAGGAGGTTGAAACATTTTCTTGGTATGAGTTCTGTCAGCATGTGGAGCACCTTTCATAAGAAAGCACTGGGACAAGGAACTGCTATTTCATTTTATTTATTGTTTGCTTGTTAGGCGCTTATACAGAAAATTAAGTCTGTGTATTAAACGCGGCAAGAGGGGTGGGGGACATGGGATTGAAGTACATTATAAACACAAATATAAATATAGTGGGGAAGGAATGGTCGAACCTACGATGCCTTGTGAATATTCAGACCGTGCAAGTGCAGGAAGGAAGAGGGCAGTGGAGTAGGTGCTGGGGTGTACATGCTCGTGGGTGTCTATATGGAGGTAATGCAGACTCCTGTGCAAAAAACACCAGAGGAATCACAATCCCGTGCAAAAAAAGCAATGGAATCACAATGCCATGCAAAAAAGCATGGGATTGTGATTATCTGATGGTATCATGATATGATATGGCATTTGTAACGGGCCTATACACAAGTGTTTCAAGGCGCGACGAGGCAGGGGGGTGGGGGTAACAAGGGGAGACAGACAACAATCCTACTAGGCCAGGTGTCATTCAGATCGTGCAAGGGTAGAGGGGAAGGGAAAAAGTGCAAGGGGAAAGGGAGAGGGGAAAGTGCAGTACAGGGTTAGTAGAATACAAGATGAATAATAAGGGTCAGCTGATGGCAAGTGCAAGGTAAGTGCCAGGAGGAGGGGCTGAAGGGATACAGAGACAGTCCCGCAGTGCAGGGGTTGCCAGGGAGGCAGTGCAGGGAAGAGTGGCTGGGCCAAGGACCGAGATCGGTGAGTGGCCCAGTCACAGATTTGGTGCAGATTTAGTGATGTTAGCAGGGGAGAGAAAGTGGAGGCAAAGAGGAAGGTTTTGAGGTGCTTCCGGAACCGGAGATGGTTCTCCTCAAGTTTCAGGGAGGCAGGAAGGCTGTTCCAGAGGGAGGCCCCTGCTGTAGAGAGATCTACCCCCAACTCGTTGCTTGGAGAAGCGGCTGACCCTGAGGGAGTTGGAGGCGGATGAGCGAAGAGCTCGAGAAGAAAGATATTTAGGAAGAGAGAGTTGGAGGTATTTTGGCCCAATGCCCAGAAGGCCTTGTGGACAATGCAGAGGGTTTTGAACTTAATCCTCACAGCCACTGGGAGCCAGTGTAGTGATTTCAGTCCTGGAGAGATACGGTCCCTGGGCTTGAGGCCAAGGACAAGTCTCGCAGTCCTGTTCTGGATGAGTTGCAGAGGGCGGAGAGTAGAGGCAGGCAGATTTAGATAGAGGCTGTTACAGTAGTCCAGCTTCACGAGAACCAGGGCTCTAGAGACAGTGAGCTTCTGGGGGAAGGAGAGGAAAGGAAGGATACCTCTGAGGAGGTGTAGCTGGTAGTGTGACTTCTTAGAGACGTCAGATATGTGAGGAGAGAAAGAGTGTGGAGTCGAAGATGACCCAGAGTTTTTTTTGCCTTGCAGGTAGGAGCAGGAAGAGGGCCAAGAGAGGCCGGCCAGAGAGCTGCAGGGAAGGAGTGAGTGGGTGTGCTGATGAGTAGAATCTCAGACTTACTGGCATTAAGGCAGATGTCGTTGGCGGCACACCATTCATGGATAGCAGAAAGACAGAGATGGGGGAGGGGAAGAGGAGGCCGAGGGTAGCCTGAAAATGAGCTCCTCTACCGGCTGTGACCTCCTCCCATGTGGCCAGGGGACAGCTGTCACTACCTGAACCTGACCCTGGGGGCGGTTATATGAGGGAGGAACACATGGCGGAGATAGCCTCCAGGAGATGGTTATGGTGTCATCGGGTGAGACATGGTATCCCCATTTCCTTTCTGAAGATACATCTCCAATTCCCCATAGCCTATTGTAACACCTTCCCTCTTTGCGCCATGGAGAGTAGTACAAATCTTGTCACACCCAGAAGGCCAACTCTAAATGGCCTTGTAAAATTACAAAACACTTTTTCCAACTCCACCTACTCTTCTTCCAAACCTAGTTTCCTTTAAAACCCATTGCAAACATTCATACAGTGCATTCAGGAAAGCACCACTATTCCCATAACACTGGGATGACGAAGAGGAGAGGAGTAATGCGGAGCACAGGTATCCATGAGCACAGGCAGCGCTCTAGTGGCAGCAAGCGCACACCTGTGTCCTGTAAGGAAGGAATGGGTTCAAAGTAAGACAGACACAAGTGATCACAGTTCAAGGGTGTTTATTAAACTGCAAAAATGGGTGAAATAAACCCCTAAACTAAACCTAAATCTAAGTTGGGAGCAAACTACAACCATCAAACATTAACAATACAGTCCTAGTGGAGCCTAGTCACATAAAAAGGGCCTATACTAAATTAAAATATTGCCCATCCTTACCGCTATGCTACAAAATAGTGTTGGATAATGTTCACAAGAAAAAAAAGTGTTCACAAAATTATAAGTCAGGATGCTAAAGCTGGGGTCTCCCTTCCCCACGTTTTTAGCATGGGACAAGGCGGGACCCTTGAGCACAGCACACTTTAGGGGTTCTCCGGCACAAGCTTACAATTCCTTTCCACAATATAAGGGCCTTCTGTACCAAAGTCTCGTTCATGCAAAGTCTCTTGCTTTAGAGGGCCTGATAGTTATAGACACAAAACAAAAGTTCCTTCTGTTAATGTTCACATCGTGTGACTATTCTTCACCTTGGATCCCCCTCAGCCGGGCTCTGATCCTTTAATCAACATTAGCCACCCCCTCGATCAGGCTCAGACCATTAACTCACTGTGGGCATCCCTCAGTCGGGATCATACTTGTCATCACAATGTTCTCGGGTATATTACTATTTACCCCAATGCGCAGGCATCCCTCAGTCAGGTTCACGTTTGCCAATTATCACTGTTCACTTAGCTTTCACAACGTGTCAAAGACTTTCGACTGTACAAGGGATTTAGCTTGACCCTCGTATGACCACTTTGAAACTTCACGTTGGCCTCCCCTAGGCCATATTTTTTTTCCGGCACCTGGCAATGGGGAATCACTGGGGCATTACAGCCCTGGCTGTCCCTCCGTTATTAATGGTGCTGGTGCTACCGTCCTCCCCATTCCCATTGAGTCCTATGGGACCCGATGGTAATGGGGAATATTTTTTTTCCGGGCAGAAAAAAATTCGGCGCCAGCCGGCTACCGCCAGAGTCATATTGAGGCACATTATCTTTTTCACCTCAGAATTCATCCTTTTCACCTTAGAATTCATTTGTTTAGAGTGCGAGGGTCAGAATAGTACTTCCACACAGGATGGTTTTGTTTTGGACTTCTGGCACCGACAGATCCTTATTTTTGAGTTTAGGTAGGGAAACTCTACTAGTGCAGGGACAGCGAGGCCTTTCCCCAACACAAAAAGTCTTCAGCCAAAATCCTGTCCAACTCAGCTCTCAACTCTCACACTTTTGGCAGGTGTCACCCGCCTTGAAAAGGGCTGACTCACCCGCCAAGCCTCTTGTACGCCCATTAATTCCAATGGGCGTCTCACCCACCAAAAAACAAAATCGGGTGATGTTCACCCGCCTTTGCAACACAAATGGTTGAGAGCTATGCTAACTTGTGTCGCAGTATACTCCGCAGTTATCACAATTCTATGCAAAAGAAAGTTCATCCATCGCATTTGTTGTAAGAAAAGTGGCAGGTCATGCTAGCAAATGTTTATACAAAAACAGCAAATGTTGAATGTGGGTTTAATTCACAATTTTGTATCAATCCATTGATTTGTAAACACTTATCTTAATTTCCTCCATGTTTTCTTTAATGCCGATAAAGGGTAAGGTGTGGAAGGGCACACCCTGCAGATTTGAACACAAGCACCACCTCCTCCCTACCCCACATCCTCCATCACTACCACCTCCCACCACGTTCACCTCTTTCCCACCCATCCACTGAAACCATTACCACCTCCTTCATGTTACCCCACCCCCTCAGTCACGAGCAGCTCCCTACTTGATCACCTCTTTCCCACCCCCTTACCCCACCTCATCTGTCACTACCCACTCCCTCCATGGTAATAACAAGAAAGTTTAAGACAAACATTCCCATCACAGTGTCTCAAGTAATCAAGACTCTGGGCATGTATCTCGAACCTAGCCTGCCCATGGATAGGCAGGTCAATGCCATTGCATCCTCCGCAGCCTAGCACTCTAAACTGATCAATGCAATTAGGCCCTTCTTCTCCCAACAGAACTGCATGACCATCGCAAGGGCCATCATTGGTTCAAGGCTGGACTATTGCAATGCCCTCTTTGTTGGGACATCCCAGAAGAATCTGGCTAAACTCCAAATAGCTCAGAACAATGCCTTAAGGGCCGCAACAGGCATCTCAAGCAGGGATCACATTTCTGAGGTCAGGAGGCAGGTACACTGGCTACCTGTCAAGGAAAGGATGGTCTTCAAAACACTGGCCCTCACACATAAATGACTTCATGGCCTGGCGCCCCCGTACTTAGCACACAGGATCACCAAACAGACCTCCTCCAGAGCATCTAGTTCTGCCTATGCCAATCGTATCACTGCACCTCCCACACGTAGAGCATGTGCTGGGGGATCCAGTTTCCCAACCATGGCCGCAACATTTTGGAACACCCTCCCAGCCCCAATCAGGATGATTGATTTTCATGCAGCTTCAAAACCAGGCTATTTGCCTGAATGGCCCATCCCATCATGCTATGCATTCTTTTATCTGTGTTCTTCCTGTCGCTCATTTACGGTTTGTTCTGTAAAGTATTAGCCTGTAGCCAAGCAAAATGTATTACTCATTTCTCCATGGGCTGCACTCCTGTAAGCCTCAAGCAAGCTCTCTTACATGTCCTTATAGCGCCTCACTGCCTGTGGGATGTAGCACGCTCTACAAATCCAAAAATAAAAAATACATTTCAGCATAAATCTGGAATAGAGGTGGTCCCACTAATTAAAACAAATGAATCGCCTCTGTTTCAGGAGGCAGTTTACACAAAAAGTCAGGGAAAAAGATTTAACACCAATTGAGTTCCTAACAATTTATTTTTAATATGAACACAGTGACATATTGGCTGAAGCTCAATATTCATTTCATCAGCATTTCACTCCGTGAGACTGGGAGGGAGACTTTTACATTAGACATGTCAGTTTATCCAAGACCAGCTTTATTTTATAAACACTATTTCTGCTTGGAATTTAGAGAACAGCTGTGATATCATTAAACCCAAAACTCTCATTTCAGACAGAAAGGCACCATTTCATTTCCAAATTTGCATGACTTTTATTGTCTCACAACACAGTGCATATTTCTATTACATTTGCCCTTTCTACTCTATTCACAAAATGACACTTTTCTAAAATACATGTCCACATAATTTGACATCTTCTCTGTGCCCTGCTCATCAAACCAATTTATTTTAAGTTAGTGCTTTAATAGTGGGCATGCACCCTCCCTTGTGCAATCACACCCCCACATGTCGATCCCAGGCCAGGGAATCATCTACTAATCCTAAATGCTCCAACAGAGATAGGCAAAAGTGTAATACAGTACAGGGGATCCTGAGGAGAATAGAAAACTGTAGACCATGCTACAAACAGTGGAAACACTGCAGCATTCAGCAAGGATGGCACTCCTGGTGAAGCATGCATTTCTTGGAAATGGGTTTGAGTAATATTGTAGAGTCCAGTTTTATGAATGCCATTATCCATGTTTTCCCTTTGCAAAACAGTCTTTGCGCACATGTGTTGTGCCAAGCTTAGTCTAATTGCCATGTGAGAATATAGCCTTCTCCATTTTTATTAGTCAGGAGGGCTCCAAATAATTGAAATTTGCAGTATTTTAATCCCTATGTGTTGATGTTGCTAGTAAAATTACTTTATGGGGGTGTACATATGTAATTCCCAGTAAATTCCCAGTAGAGGCATTTCTAATGGATTCCTTCCTGCCACAGTTTACTCATTTATGATATCCATATCCCAGTGCAGCTGTTCTCTAGAAACATTTCTGCCATCAGGGAGCTTGGCACGGCTCTGTGCCTCTATGCATTTTGCACCAGAAAATACATTGAGGCCAGTGTAAGTAGTGGAGCCACACCACACCCCCATGACCTCTGTTCCTTTTTCCTCATTCATGATTAAACGTGAGCACACCAGAGACCAGATATCCAGCTCCATTCATAGTCATTAGTATGTATTGGTAAGCACAAGAACAATGTTATAAATTAGAGACACACCCAAGACTATGGGCCTCATTATAACTTTGGCGGTACAGTGTGAACAGTGCCGGTATGGCACCGGCACCGTTCACACCGTACCACCAAAGTATGAGTTTTACTCGCGGGTGCCCGACACCCCACCAGGTCTGACCTGGCGGCCTGTGCGGCACCCACGAGCAAAACCTGCAGCTGCACCGGCCCTGTTATTAACGGTGCCGGTGCATCCATGATCCCCATCTCCATCTCCATTCTGCCCTTTGGGGCAGAATGGGAATGGGGAGTGCAGTAACACTGCCACCCACGAATGGCAATTACCGGCCCATTCAACTCGTAATGGGCCGGTAATAGCCTATTCGCGGGTGGCGGTGCCGGCTGCCATACAGGCACGGCTACCACCAACCTCGTAATGAGGCCCTATTCTACTACACAGCAGAGTTACCAAGCATTTGCATGAAAGAGAAAAGTTGAAGAGGGGCCATTAAGAAATCGCTGCAAAAAGAGAGTATACAAATTTGACAATTTTTGATTCAGTGCTGGTAAATAAGACGTACCTTAGGACTAAACCAGTTCCCACACTCAACGCAGTTATGCATTTTTTTTACCTGCATGTGTTCTCTGGTGGCTAATAAGATGTGCCTTCCAAGCAAACCCTTTCCCACATTCAATGCACTCATAAGGCTTCTCACCTGTATGTGTTCTCTGGTGGCAAATAAGTTTTCCTTTCTGAGCAAACCCTTTTCCACATTCAGTGCACCCATAAGGCTTCTCACCTGTATGTGTTCTCTGGTGGCAAATAAGTTTTCCTTTCTGAGCAAACCCTTTTCCACATTCAGTGCACCCATAAGGCTTCTCACCTGTATGTGTTCTCTGGTGGACAGTAAAATCTTGCTTTGTAGCAAACCCTTTCCCACATTCAGTGCACCCATAAGGCTTCTCACCTGTATGTGTTCTCTGGTGGCGAGTAAGATATCCCTTTGTAGCAAACCCTTTCCCACATTCAGTGCACTCATAAGGCTTCTCACCTGTATGTGTTCTCTGGTGCCCAATAAGATGTCGTTTCTCAGCAAACCCTTTTCCACATTCAGTGCACTCATAAGGATTCTCACCTGTATGTTTTATCTGGTGATTAATAAGATTTTCTTTCCGAGCAAACCCATGTCCACATTCAGTGCACTCATAAGGATTCTCACCTGTATGTGTTCTCTGGTGGCTAATAAGATGTGCCTTCCAAGCAAACCCTTTCCCACATTCAATGCACTCATAAGGCTTCTCACCTGTATGTGTTCTCTGGTGGCAAATAAGTTTTCCTTTCTGAGCAAACCCTTTTCCACATTCAGTGCACTCATAAGGCTTCTCACCTGTATGTGTTCTCTGGTGGACAGTAAGCTCTCCCTTTGTAGCAAACCCTTTTCCACATTCAGTGCACTCATAAGGCTTCTCACCTGTATGTGTTCTCTGGTGGATAGTAAGCTCTCCCTTTGTAGCAAACCCTTTCCCACATTCAATGCACTCATAAGGTTTCTCACCTGTATGTGTTCTATGGTGCCTAATAAGTTTTCCTTTCTTAGCAAACCCTTTTCCACATTCAGTGCACCCATAAGGCTTCTCACCTGTATGCGTTCTCTGGTGGACAGTAAAGTCTTGCTTTGTAACAAACCCTTTCCCACATTCAGTGCACCCATAAGGCTTCTCACCTGTATGTGTTCTCTGGTGGCGAGTAAGATATCCCTTTGTAGCAAACCCTTTCCCACATTCAGTGCACTCATAAGGCTTCTCACCTGTATGTGTTCTCTGGTGCCCAATAAGATGTCGTTTCTCAGCAAACCCTTTTCCACATTCAGTGCACTCATAAGGATTCTCACCTGTATGTTTTATCTGGTGATTAATAAGATTTTCTTTCCGAGCAAACCCATGTCCACATTCAGTGCACTCATAAGGATTCTCACCTGTATGTGTTCTCTGGTGGCTAATAAGATATGCCTTCCAAGCAAACCCTTTCCCACATTCAATGCACTCATAAGGCTTCTCACCTGTATGTGTTCTCTGGTGGCAAATAAGTTTTCCTTTCTGAGCAAACCCTTTTCCACATTCAGTGCACTCATAAGGCTTCTCACCTGTATGTGTTCTCTGGTGGACAGTAAGCTCTCCCTTTGTAGCAAACCTTTTTCCACATTCAGTGCACTCATAAGGCTTCTCACCTGTATGTGTTCTCTGGTGGCAAATAAGTTTTCCTTTCTGAGCAAACCCTTTTCCACATTCAGTGCACCCATAAGGCTTCTCACCTGTATGTGTTCTCTGGTGGCAAATAAGTTTTCCTTTCTGAGCAAACCCTTTTCCACATTCAGTGCACCCATAAGGCTTCTCACCTGTATGTGTTCTCTGGTGGACAGTAAGCTCTCCCTTTGTAGCAAACCCTTTTCCACATTCAGTGCACTCATAAGGCTTCTCACCTGTATGTGTTCTCTGGTGGATAGTAAGCTCTCCCTTTGTAGCAAACCCTTTCCCACATTCAATGCACTCATAAGGTTTCTCACCTGTATGTGTTCTCTGGTGGATAGTAAGCTCCCCCTTTGTAGCAAACCCTTTCTGACATTGAATGCACTCATAAGGTTTCTCACCTTTATTCATTTTCTGGTGGCTGATAATGACGTCCATTTGCATGATACAGTTATCAAATTCAGTGCACTGATAAGGTTTTATACCTATGTCCTCATGTGGGCAGAAAGTATGCTCTTGAGATGGCAATTGTTCCCACATTTTGTGCACGTGTAACATGTCTTGCCAGTTTATTTTGTCAGGTGCCTTCTCCTTAAGAGAAGCCTTTTCAATTAACCTTTTCCAAATTCAGAGCTCAAATGAAAAATACTTTTCTTACTGCACATCACACAGTCGGTTTCATGCTAGATATCCCTCTCCCCAGGATTTACAGAATGAACACGCTTGGTCACTGGATGTTACCACGAAGGGGTTGCATGGATGGAAGCCATCATGTATCAACAGGCTTCGCAGCCCAGTTCCTAAATACTCTGAAAAGGCAACTGGACCCCAAATTTGCGCACTTCTAAAGATGCTTGGAAATTGCATATTCCAAGAATGAGGCTTTTCACTGCGATAGTCCAGAGAATCGAACAATCACTGTTTTTGCTTTTCTGGGGCAGTCACCTATTAACATAAAAGGAGAAGCACATTATTAGTTTCAATACTTTCACAATCGCAGGGAGCATATTTAATAAGACTCTACTCAGTAGTAGTCATGTGAACACCTCACGTAGTAACTTATTGGACTTTCAAGTGCAATCTATTGGGGAAAGGCACCCTAATAGGTGGCAGAGAAGTGGTGCTCCAATGGGAACATTTAGTGGAACAGAGGTAACATGCAGCAGGAAAATAAAATTCATTTTTATTTAGAAATGTGTTGCATCCAAAACACTAGGGAAAAACAGGCTTGGTGAACAAACATTTTAAATGCATATTTTATATATTTATTCAGAAATGACTAAATTAATACATGGAAGCTCCCATTTTCCATACACAAATGATAAAAAGCAGGCGTTTGCCACCAATCGGACGTCTGCTTGACCAGTCCATTACGTAATCACTGATGACTTGTGTATTGGCCCAAACATGAATAATATAACCCAACAGCACAATCGAGGAAACAATGACAGAATCGTCATTTAAAAGGGAAAGCGCCAATCTCTTCCCATGGTGAGAATGGCACAGGCCATGCTGCAACTACATTCAAAACATTGACTTGAAACCTAGATAAACTGGAGATGAGGGATGGATTTGGAGTTTGTGTCCGAGACCAAAAGAATAAAAAGTGTATGAAAAAGACTCTGAACTCCACAATATCACCCCATTTGCCTTCCTAATTTATTTAATATAAATGCCCCCTTGCCAAGTACTAAATTTAATTGGCCAGAGGGATCCCACTTCCGTTTCCCTGTTCAAAATACAACAGTGCCATTTTCAGGAGGTCGTACACACTCTGTTTTACTGTTAAGGAGTGGGTGTAAATCGGTCCGTTACTTACCAGGCTCCCCTAACCTGACCCAGACCCCTTTTTGTCACCTTAGGTCCAATCTCAGCATGCCCTTGTACCCTCTGTGCTGTGACCAAAAACTGCTTCCATCACATCCCTGGTAACTAATGGGGATGTTGCCCCATCACCATTGATATCCACAAATTGATGCCACCATTTAGGGATTACACACATTATTCCCGTTGATCTACTGTGGAAATTCTACTCTACCTACTCCAGGGGAATCTGCTCAACATAATTCCACAGATCCATGACCTAAAAAGGATGATAATTCCAAAGCCTGCATCTCTTGCAACCCATGTGGCAGCAACCCTGGAATAAGATGTATGTACGTGTGAATAGTATGCATAGTCACCCCAACTGTCCACCCGTTTGTCAGACCTGCAGGTAGTGTGTGTCTGGTGCAGGTAGTGTGTGTCATGTGTAGGTAGCTATTGTCAAGGGTTTTGACCAATGTCGAATTATTGGACTGGATAGATGTGGGGATGAGCTGTCGCCGCCCATCATTCTATCCCAAAACAAAACTAAATCAAAAGACTAGCAGGGCCTGTTAGATCAAAAGCGCCTTGAAATCACCTCTGTTTTTCTGAAGTGCAAGCTCAAAATGTCCATTTCGAACATTGCAAGATAGCTAATACAGGAGACTTTTGTTCAAAAATCCGTTTTTATTGATGTCAAAAAGTTGCTAAAATCATGGGCACAAGACCACTCTCAAGATTCAACCTCTTGTGGGGTGTTCCACGTCACCATTCTACTGTCAGGATGCCCATCAAAACAATAGCAAAATTCTCCTGTCAAATTCAAGACAACTCCTAAAAAAATAGTTGCAGTACCGACAATTTCCACAAGCCAGCGCTAGTGGTCTAAACTACGACAGGAGAGCTGTCTTGCAGAACTGTGCCTTGATTAAAAAGAGTCTTAAAGTTCAAAGAGATTGAATTCTGCCTGACAACTACCCCCGAAACTTGATCAGCAGCTGTGTTCCCAGGCCTGGCTGCTTTCTGCTGCCCCTGCCAAAAGGAGATGACACCTCTCTGATTGAATTAGGGAAGTGGCACTTGGGGACTGCAGGAAACTAAACAATGCACTGTCCTGGGCTCAGGCAAATGTTATATTAGGGGGGTCGTAAACGGCTTCCTCCTGGAAGGAAATGGGAGGGGCAGTGCCTCTGGGAGCCACCTGAGCTGGAGGCGGGGACAGACAGAAGCTTCCCATGTGCTTTGAGAACCAAACCACACCCCTCTGGGCCAGGGCATAATTTTAAAAAGATGGATAATTCATATTACGGACTTGTCAAAATTATATAATTAATACCATTATTCTTGTGATTTTTCTGTGCACATTTTAAAAGGTGTTGGGACCCTGTGGTATGTTCTAGCGAGTAGTAGCAGAAATAAGGTTGTTACTCCAAATGTATGAATGTTAAAAATCTGACACTTTAGCATCTGAAACCCATATCCCTTGTGCACATTTGTGTAAAATCTGGAAAAGTTTAGAGGTCGTTATCTGGATGAAAAGGGCAGAATTCTGTCAAAAGTGGACACAACATCTTACAAAGACAGGGATTGGATGGTTTGGTGCTACAGAAAATATGTTAACTGGACATATAATATTAGAAAAATGGTACATAGATAAATGTGTATTTGGATCAAAAATAGATTTGTGTGCAATTTGACAAGGGGAGGATCCTCTGACCATAAACCTACCTCATCACTATGACTCACAACTCAGTTCCCCCAATCAAGGGAGAGAGGAGAACTGGCCAATGATAAGTTGCAAAGGGCCGGCTTAGTTATGCCACGCACACACCCATTTTCAAAACACATAAAAAGAGACTGCTTTGGACAGGCAAGGGACTCACTCTCAACTTCCTTATGAAGCGCTCTGCCGGACCAGACAATATCCAAAAGGACCATATCTAGAACTTAGAATCCAGACTTCAGAACTTGTAGCATTGAGGCCTCAACCATCAGTTGAATCCATTTTCAGCAGGCCTCAAAATCTTTTGCAAATTATTCAAGCAGCCGGGCGAGCTGTTTGATTCTGGCCAGAACCCTGGGCCAGAATCATATCTGAACCTGGAAGCAGAGCTGTATCCGGACCCACAGACCTGATCAGAACCAGAGACCCAGACCAGAGTGCAGAGCAGAGCTGACCCAGAGAGCTGTGAGCAAAACCAGGCAGAGACCGTCCGTGGCGAGTGAAAAAACCTGTTGACCAGATCCGTGACGAGGCCCATTCCTATTTTAAATTATAGTGCGAGTACTCAGCCAGAACTGTGTAGAACCCATCTCTTAGTTAAAATAATCTAATTCAAACTATTTTAACCTGTCCAAACTGCATAGAAATCTTGTGTTCCCTTCTGTGATCTCAAACCTGCAAAAGTGTCATTTGTCATTTGAATCTTACTTTCATTTCGAGAAACTACCTCCACAAAAATCTCTATAACTTTTGATCCGTTCATCGTAGGAGCGTGATTAAACTTTCATCGTAAAGCTAAGATTCTAAGCTTTCCAACGAGCCTAGAACCTCTTTCTACTCCTTATACTTTCTCCGTAATTACGCTTGACGCACGCAACTAAATTTGCCGCGATTTGACATTTTGCTGCGAATTGAAAAATTAGCTCCTGTCAAAACAGCCGTCTTTTTGCTTCCTTCCCTGAAATCCGTTTCCAACCTGATAATCCCTCATTAATCATTGTAGTGTGGACCTGAACTCCTTCAAAGCATCTCTCACTCACCCTGAACCTCTACAGCGAATTAAAATCATTTTTAGCATATTTCACTTCCTTGCAAATCACCTGAAAGTATTTTGCCTGTGTTTCAAAATCATCCCTGGTGCTATAAAGCTTGCTAGGGGGGGGGAGGGAGGGGGGGGGCTGAATTCGTATTGTACTGTGATTGTATTCCTGAAGACTGTGTGTGTTACTTCCATCTCCTTACTTTGCATAGGGGAGGGGGGGGGGGAGGGGGGTAGGTAGTGAATCGCCACAAGGGGAAAAGTGAACATATTATCTCTTGGGAAACCATATCAGTTTATTTATGTACTGCATTTTTCCCTCATTGTTTTCCTTGGAACCATAAAAGTATTTTTCCGCCATCTTATCCTTCCTATACTGACTCCTCACTGATTGGAAAGAGTGTCTAATTGTAACATTACCCATTGTTGATCAACATCATATTCACAAGTGTGCTATCAAATATTAATTTCGAAAAGTGTGATATATAGATATTTAATTTTCCAATAAATCTTTTAAACTGCAAAACAAACCTACTTCTTGGCTCAGTGGGGTCAGGGGGATTCTAAGAGAGGGGTGTTATACAAGGGTTTATCATCCAGGGTATAACTTGCTATAAAAATATATAATTAAGGGCTTCCCTTGAGCAATCCCAGACAAGGCACTGACTTAGTGGGACTGCTTGATTGGAGTCATTAACACTACCACCACAGTATATGCGAGAACCTTTGAGCGTTCCAGTATGGGAGACAAACACCAGTTTGAGATGACACGATTAAAATGCTCCATGTTTTGAGTGGATAATCCTTAGACGACAAGCTCTCCCTAATCTGTTCTCAGGTGCGTCATCTGTGTAGCCACCACCTTAGGCTGTGCGAGTTTACCCACCCTCCAGAAGCAACACCCTTTTTTTAGGCTGTCAAGGCCGACAATATTTAACAATCTTGGCCTAACCATATCCTTGTGTGGCGCATATCAATCTTGAGTACCCTTAAAATCCAATTTCTGGGCTCCCCGAATGTTGATCCATTTATCTGGCCACAATGTACTATAATAAGCGATTGCAATAAAAAGTAGAATGCCCTGCTGTACCTCAACAACCTCCAACCTAGTCTCTACATGCATGCTTCTGAACTCGCTTAGTGGAAACTAATAAAAAAAACTCCATAATTCAGGTTCTTTACTAAGAAGCAGAATGAGCCAGAGTCCTGCCCTTGACCCAGTCCCCCTCCCAACATAGCAAAGTCCATTGATCCATTCATGAGACATATCTTTATCATCTTCCTCTACCAGAAATGTAATGCACAGGTTTTCCCAGATCCTTGCATTGTTTCACAAGTTGGTGAACTGCTCTCAGCTGGGCTGTCAGGAACCTACAGCTGAACACTACCACAAGTTGGCAATGTAATTCTAGCAGGAGTAAAGGTCCTCTGCCTCCCTGCATCATTAATATCGCACCAGCCTGCTGTGATACCGTGGATAACTTTGCCCGCCTGTGCTTGGTCTATTAAACAGCACCTTGCTGCTGCCTTCAGCGATGCCCATCTCTCTGTACTCTAGTGCCTGATCGTCAATGCTTCCTTTTCCCAGGACGTCTGCCCATTGGACCATCCCACCATGGTAGGGGGAAACCTGCAGGAAGCCTGAGCAACGGGTTGGTGGGAGATCTCTGGAAAGCCTAGATATGGATTGCTCATTTGTTCTCTCCTTGGCCTCACAGGTGTTGTATTGTGCTGTTGCCTTCCACAGCCCTTCTACTCTGCATGCATGAGGAACGAGGCACACTCCTCTCCAGACCAGCTGATCCAGGTCCACTTGCCTTTCTGGCATTCCACTGCCGGGTAGTGTTGGAAGGTTTAGGAGTCTGTGTAGGCTCACATGAGATGCCATTTTGGCAAGCATATAGTCTAAGACAGTGTATATGCAAAGCTATCATAGTATACAATAAGTGGCGAGCACCAACGTTACTTGAAAAACTAAAAAACAAACTGGGGTGACATCTGTAAAGCAAATCACATTAATGTTGGTCTCAAATTAATGTATTCTATGCAAATGGACTCCATAAATTTGTTATAAGCAAATCTTACTCCGTTGGCCAATTGTTAGCTAAGCCCAAATTGTCTGGTTATTACACAATCTATTACTGTTGTGTGTTTATGTTAGAAATACGCAAGATAATACACATTTACTATAACCTAAAACCCCACAATACCTCAGTTTTTTGTTAAAATCATCCATTTTAATTGATACGCACTACAAAAGGTAAACTCAGAACAAAGATCGACGTACCTCGACGCCACAGGTCCACCAACCACTTGTAAAACACAAAGTCAAGACACCTGCATTTATCCTGAATGATTCAATGATCTTTCTTTAACAGAGAGGGCCCGAAAGCCTCATTTAATCCATCATTCTAGGATGAGCTGGATCAACCCTAACTTTCTCAAAAACACACAAACTTAAGGTTAATCAAATAATGCCCAATATGTCAGCAAACCTCTATTACAAAATTACATATTTTATTTTACAACAAAACGATGTTAACAAAATCTCAACACTTCATATCATTCAAATACCACAGGAACCCATGTGTGCATCATTGTGCCAACTGTTTAGCATAAACAGTTGGAAATCTCTTGGCACGATTAAATCCATGCCTGCCCGAAATCTCTTCTCCATCCCCCGCCCTGACCTCCTTCACTTCTCTCTTGGATCCCTATTCTCCCTCCTACCCACCTTTCCCACCCTCTCCTTTCCCTCTTATGTCTCCTCCTATCCCCCTTCAAACTTCATCTATATTCCCCATGTTGACTCCCTCTTCTCTTCCCTTACTCCTCACCCCTCCCTTCACCTTTCTACTACCTAGGTAAATTGCTCTACATATTGTTTCCTTGGTTTGTTTCACGTTTGTAAATATGCTTCTATTTCATTCTTTTTTGTAATCCTGTTGTAATAATGTAAAGCACTTTGGATTAAAGCGCTATATAAACCTTATAAATACAAATAATAGACTTCACTGCAAATCAATGGACTGTAGTAGGGGACCTTCATCAGGACAAAAACAAGCATTGGCAAAACCATTCGTTATGGCTTTTGTATGGACAAGGGCTCAGCATTTACCAGTAGCTGGGAATAAGATGATAATGGCTAGAAAATGGCGCGAGTACCTGGCCATATGATGTCAGTGTGTGCGCGCCAAATGTCTATCCTATACACAAGCCAAAAGTGTTGGCTTTGCCAGTGCTTTTTTAATAAAACTTCAATGCAAGGAACAGATGTGAGGAGACATACTGCTTATAAAATCGAGCAGCTGAAGGCACACACAGTGATGGTATCTTTATTACACCAAAGGTTCCTTTACAGCTGCAATTGAACCATTCTCAGATACAAAATAACAATGGCAGGCCCTACATTCACAGCATAACGTTTGATGTTGCTGCTAGACAGAGCTAATTCAAATAGGTTTCAGAAGGATGTGTTTTGGGTGGGGAAGGGTGGGTAGTGAGTGGGAATGGCCATAGAGATTGGCCTGGCAATAGGCAGTCAATTGAGTCATTAAAATGCCAAACACAGACAAGCTGTGTGTCCTTCACTCCTATCTGATCTCCCTCTTATCGATCTTCTAAGGCAAAACATTTGGCTTCTAGCACCAGCTAATACCCAAAACTAAGAAGGGGTGTACAGATAACATGCAATCATCTTGTCACCCTCCTTTAGTAATGAAAGGGAAATAAGATGGTCGGTTTTCACAAAATGATTGTTCAATATAGGTAAAGAAAGAGAAGTTTTTTTTCTTAGAGGAGAGAGCTAGTCAATAATTAAAGTGGTATGCATAGTTTGCTAATGAGGTGCTAAACCTTTAAGGTTGTCTTCAGTTGTACAACTATTGAATAGTCAAAGATGATCGTTGCACGAGACGAGACGGAGGGCGTGCTATAAAAGGGCAAGGTGACCTTCTTGGTGTTCCAACCGCATCGGGAGAAGTACAGAAAAGCAAACAGCTTTTGGGTAGTACAATTCTGTTTACAGGTATTGGTATCCAATGGAAAGTTAAAGACAACAGGCGGTCAATTCAAATGGAAGGCACTCAAATCATTATCAGGTATTGCACAATTTGGCACGAGTTTTCCTTGCTGGAGCCTTGACACTCCTTCCCACGTTTGGACGCCTCTCACCCTTAACTAGTCATGGTCGCCATTGCTGAGAGGCGGGGGACGATGCGAGAAAAGGGATGGCCTTGAGGGGTCAGGAATAAGCCATTTTTTCTTGCGCGAACCGAAGCACTTCCACTGGCTCCCAGTTGCTGCAAGGATTAAATTCAAGACCCTCTGCATGTGGTATCAGGTAACATTTTCGCCACCAAAAATATTGCCGTACATATGGTCGTCGGGAAAGGCCATAGGCGATATTTTTGGTGGCGAAAATATCGCCAGCGGGGGTTCCGGGGGTGCCCCCCGCAGGGTCCATGTGTTATTTTCACGGCAAAAATGCGGCGATATTTTAGCATTGCGATATTTTTGCCGCGAAAATATCACATGGAACCCTGCATGTTCCACGAGGCTTTCTGGGGCCTGTGACCCCACTACATCCAACACTCTCTCTCGAAATACCTACCTGCTAGAGCCCTTTGGTGACTGAGCTCCAACTATCCGCAGATCAGATGTTTCTCCAAGCAGAGAGTAAGGGGAAAGAGCTCTCCTCCACAGGTGGCTTAGGCTGGAATGGCCTCATGAGCTGGATCTCCTTAAGTTCCGGAAGCTTCTCAAGACCCTCCTTTTCTTCCCTCCCTCTCCTACTCCCCTACCACAGTGACTCAAGTCCTTCCCATTTCTCCTCTCCCCAGCCAATTTTACCCCTCTGCCCTGGTTACTTCAGAGTCTTACAGGGCACTAGCACCCCCCTTCCCCTTGTCCAGTCCACCCATGCCCTTGTTCTCCCCGGACCCACCACACCCTCCCTCCCTGGTCCCCCCCCGCGTCCGCCTGCATCTGCACATGACTGGATGGCCATTCCTTCCCTCTCCCTTGCACTTAGCTTTGTTCCCCTTCTCTTCCCCTGTCCTCGTCACGGGCCCAACTGCCCTGTTCCAGCACTTTGCCCCTCCTCCTGCACTTCTGGTTACTGCACTTGCATGATCTCAATGTCACATGGCCTAGTAAGATCACTTTTCGTCTCCCCTGTTTCCACCCCACCCCCCAGCCTTGTTGCACCTCGAGACACTTGTGTATAGGCGCATTACAAATAAACAATATCTAGAGCTACTGATTTGCTGCCGCTATACTTACAGTTACATGAAACTACACAGGGAAATATGATACCCCGACATAACCAGAACAGCCAGGCCTGTGGCTCAGTGGACTAATGCATCCACTACAGGGGCCTTTGTTTGACCTCATGGTCACAGGTTCGAATCCTGGCAGGTTCCCTCAGCCCTTCTTCCTTCCGAGATCGATAGGAGTACCATTAAGTTGGGTAAGGATAAACAACTGCTATTAGCGCCAAGATGGCCCTTCGGGGGTGAACGTGCGATTTATAAATACACTCGTTATGTTACAGCGCTATACTTAAGGTTACTTGGCACTACATAGTGAAATATGGTACCCAGCATAACCAGAACTACCGAGTTGTGTGGTGGGTCGGAAGGAGTCGGACACACTGAGGACATTATTCAATATCTTTAATGAAATTATAAATAAAAGGCCCATCTTTCCCTATTGCAAGAGGGAACACTCTACTCATCTAAAGGAATGTGCTAGTCAGTTGTCAGGAAGTCCAATGTAAACGTGTCCTCCTTCCAAACTATCTGCCCCTACCACTATATCCAATGAATTTAAATAGGCCAGGAGAGTTTCTTATATTTGCCTGGTCTTCTCTTCAGATGGTCTCTTTATTTATACCTTTTCTCTGTGGTACAGATATTTCTTGACATAGTCTCCTTGAATCGTCTCTGAGATCAGTTCTTAGTTTTTGTGCTTTCTGTGGTCCTATATTTAGAATGTTTTCTCTGGCAGTGGTTCCTCACATTCTTGTCGTCCCTTGTAGACACTTCCCAGTCTCTAATATCAGGCTTTTGCGAGTTGAGGTTGTTAGGGAGAATTCTCTGTTTAGGCTGAATTTCCTAACCTAGTAAGTCCCCCAGCAGCTTTGCTGGATTTCTGGAGTTTTTTTTTTCTCCTGCCAAGAGTGAGACTCTTTTCTTCCCACTCTTGGACATGATTTGAGGTATTCCTTTGACTTTGTATGTGTTTTATGGGCTATGGGGTCTTTTACTCCATAGGGTCTCATGTGTTTTTGTGATATGTGTTACACAGCACCTTCCGTGCAGTAACACAGGGGTGTCGTAGCGACCCCCAAACAGACTCCATACCCTGGGACTGACTACTGTCTCCCGGCATGTAAAGTCACCATTGGCTTTACTAGACCCAAATTATTAACATAACCAGTACAAACCATCTTATAGTGGACGTACTGGTAGGGGCAATTTGATTGCCCCTGCATCTGTTGTTCGAGGGGGTACTGTCCCGTCCCCCTGAGAGAGTTTTGGCTGGTGGCAGTGGATACTACTTTTTATATTCGACCGCAAATATATTCCTATGGGATTTTCCCATTGTTCGAGGCTACCACTTTTTAATATATAATTAATACAGCCTCGAACATACCGCTGGTTTATTTAATTAATATTAATTCACCGGTTGGTATTTTTTGCCAGAACTCTATTCTAAAATGGCGATAGTGTTCGCCGCTGTAATCCTGAAACCAAGGTTGAGCTCTGTGTTCCACTTTTGGCGGGCTTCTCCACAGAAGCCCTCCAAAGTGGTGCCACTCTATCTGGGTACCACAGGGGGTGTGGGAAGGGGTTTAGGCACCCTGGACTGAGTAGCCTCAGCAACTCAAGTCGCACTCTTGTGTGATTGGCCCAAGTGGTGAGCCGCCCGGCTCACCACTTAGCATGTTTGATTGACAGCTAGGCTGCGTGAATGGGGGTATGCTGCATAAAACCAGGGCTTTGGGGACTGGAACTTCAGAAGCCGCCACGGGACCTGAAAATCCGAAGAGGGAGAAGCTGAGCCGACCTGCAACGACGACACCACCGGTGGAGCCCTGCTGAACAGACTCACCACTTCCCAACGACAGAGGAGATCTCCCTGCTGGAGAGTCTTCTTCCCTTGACTGGTGGGCACAACCAGTTTCCACTCCTTTTTCGCAACACAGGACGTCGAGTGGTCGAATTGCCTGTGCTCTGCACCCCGGCAACTGGATAGCCACTTACTTCTGACCCGCAAATTGCAGGACCGGTCCTTTTTGCTTGGGAACTCCGCGGCTGGTTTCTTCACTGGCAGTGCAACAGACTCCGGCTCTCCTCCACGTCGAGATCCTCTCTCCCCCCGGACGAAGCCCCGACTTGCATCCACTGCCAGGAACAACTGCCACCGCTGGAGCATTCTCACCATTTTAAGGTACCGTGTCAGCCAGGCCGCCCTTTCTATAGATTGCTACAAGGTGTCAGTAAATCCTTAACCTTCTGGACTGTGCTGGCCGCTTGACCATCTAACTGGTCCCTTTTCTTTGGTCCAACTCCTTTCTGAACCTTTCTCGAGACTTTTGTGCACTTATTAACCGTATGATCTTGGACACATTTCGCACTGACCCTCCTAAAGTGGGTCCTGCTTTTGAACTTTAACTTCACGGTTTAATCCTGCCTTTTCCTCGTACTGTGTTCGCTTGAAAGTGTTGGGACTTGTTTCATTCTATGCTTTGCCTTTCTCTCCCTTTTAAAACTGAAGTATTAGGGTGCCATCTGCGTTAAGCGCTCACCGCTGTCTGAAAATAAGTGGTGCTTTTCTTAAGACTTGTCTAATACCCGTTTAAGGGAGTGTATATTCTTTAGTGACTTTGTTTTTGAACTGCTTGATATTAGTGCCAGTGTGTTTTACTAGATGTGACTTAAATAAATAATTATCTCTCTTTTACACCAAGCTCTGGTCAGTGTTTGCTTGTACTATTGTGTTCATTCGCCCTATTGTGTATGCTGTGTATACTGCCTAACTCATCTTGAGAGAAGTCTGGCTGCTCAGCCACAGCTACCAGGTAAATCTGGGTAGTACAGACTGCTACCAATTGGGTTTACTGCCAACCACCTGTAGTCTTAAATCTTTTGCAGTGGTCCCCAAGGGAACTGCACAGGTTTCTGCCTAAGAGGGGTATCTTGACCCCTTATCAGGCTTTCCTAGTTATGAATTGACGGTCTAAAACTCCCTCCTCTTTCATCCTGTTCCTCCTAGGGGGACTCGCTTCCATTCTCTGTGTGTTCCCCCAACTGGTTTGGGCAATGCCCTTTTATATATTCTTTTCACTTCTCTTGTTTACTGGCTTCTTTTTACTATTTTGTCCTCAGGACTGGGACAAGATTCTCTCATCTGATAATAACCCTCTTTCCTAACAGCAAAGTATAAATTAGTTTTAAATAATTGATTAGCAGAGCAGCCTTTTCTAATATGCTAAGTCATTTATAACGCACCTGTACACAAGGGTTTCTAGGCACGAAAAGCCAAGGCAGAGAGGACAAAACAACAATCTTACTAGGCCTAGTGTCATTCAGAACGTGCAAGTGCAGGGGGAAGGGAGCAGGAGAAGTGCGAAGGGGGCGGGGGACGAGGGAAGAAGAGTGCAAGTAACTAGTAAGTGCTGCCAGAAAGTGGCCCATATGTGCAGGTGGTCAAGAGACTGTAGGGTTGCAGATACAGTCCCTTAAGTGGCTGGGTAGCCCGGAGGTAGTGCACAGGCAACTGATCATGCAGGAGCCACTGATCATGCAGGAGCCTGAACCCGTAATATCAGTGGGTGGCCAGGTAGCCAGTATGCGCAGCAGTTGGGACATCAGCAAAGGTGAGGCAGAGAGAAAGCGGACGTGTACCATCCCCTTGTCCGACAATCCCCTCCCATTCGTGTTGTTAATCAGTCCTAGGAACCGCCACTTAGCGGGACACAATCCAGGGACTGAAAGTGACCACTGCATCCACGACACCTGGACCCTCTGCAACCGAATTAAGGGATCCCAGTGAATTTATAAACCCTAGTGGTGGTTCTTAGCTTAATTGGAATAAGGGGGACAAGCTTGCATATTAATTATACTGCGCACACACCCATAACAGGGATTCAGGGGCGGAAGGAAGTCACCCTACCTCTTCCTTGCCCTATCATGATTGGTGTAGTTCTAGCCAAGGCCCCAGATGCTTTTTTTTTTAAAGGATTAAGGTGATTGCTTTTAATGGAAAATATAAGCAGTAAAACATCTGCTTACATTGTAAAGAGCATGGGCCCCCCTGGACATCCTTTAGGCCCCACCAAAGGAGGGGGGGGGACTTGTAGGTGGGGTGCCAGAAACAATAGGTTTACTGAAAGTGGGGGTGGGAAGGGGGTAAGTCTGAAAAAGTTTGAAGACCACTGCACTAGTGTGATCAGATTGGGAAAGGACGCTTAATCTCCCACGCTTCACTGGAACAATATACTCATCTGTTGGCTTTAAAGACTCTTGACTCACTACAAACATATTCTTCAAATTAAAGGCCACTGGTCTACGTACCTTAACAGGCAAAGGCTCCGTGCTAGAGGGTTTAAAGGCCACTGGTCTATGTACCTTAACAGGGAAAGGCTCCACGCTAGAGGGCTTATGTGTATGATTGGAGGGTTTACCATGAATGGCTGAGACCACAGAGTCTGCCCGGAAAAACTGTGACACTCCACTAGGTCTTTGTTAGCCACAATGTATTGCCTCTTGTATAAGGTTTAACAATCACCAAGAGCGAGCATAGTGATCACTGTATCCTCAATCTAATTATTGAGGGATTGGGGAGAGGTTAGCAGACAGGAGATGGTTGGAGACTGTTGGGAAATATTTCTCTGTACTGTACCTTTCCTTACATCTTTATGGAACCCCCAAACCTTTTGCTTTATTTTTGATGCTCACTTACTCTTTTTGCAGTGCAGTGAAGCCTTAAGCTTTACTGCACTGGCTTTCGCTCATATGTCATTGGGAAACAGGCATGTCCTTCAGGCTGTTGGTACTGGAAAACGTTGTGCCTCATTAGGAGGAGGGCGGTAAGGGGTTAGCGGCGCCGGTGTAGGTGCCGGAGCCGTTAACCCCTTACCGCCCTATTACGAGGACTGCTCACGGAACCCGCTAAGGACGCCGCCCAGCATGCTAACAATGGGCCTGTCATTAACGGCCCCGTTGTTAGCATGATCCCCATTCCCATTGAGCCCTTTGGGGGCTCAATTGGGAATGGGGGGGGGCGGGGGGGGAATGTACCAGGTCCGAGTTCCCTGACTGGGGAAATACCAGGCCCTCCAAGGGTGGAATGGCCCAGTACTTCCCCATTCAGGGAACCTGGACCCGGTACCCGGAATGGAGGTAGACGATGCCGCAAAAAGCGGCGTGGTTACCTCCTTCCTCGTATTGAGGCCCATTGTTTCCCATAGTCGTGTTACAGTGTTACTACTTTTGGTTACTTTATCACTTGTGGTTAACTTTTGTACAATTCAGATTACACTGCAGTGCAATGGGGTACACTTTTTGGTTTTGCCCTAAACTAACACTCAGAGGATTTTTGGTTACTCTAGGTGTGCTAAAAGGAATGGTGGCAGCAGTGACTTTTTCCCCACTTTGTTGGACTTTTCGTTTTAGCCTTACCACGTTTGGCTACTAACTGTGGCTAGTGTACAAACATGGCCGTGCCACATGGTTTTTCGCTTGTCCTTCGGCCATCTAGTTCTTTAGCCTTCTTCCTGGTCTGTGAGGCCAGGGAAATCCTAAGCACTCCCAGTGCCCGGGAAGCAGAAACTTTTGGCGGGCTACTGGTTTGCTGGCAGGACGTGGGCTGGGACTGTATGACTGTATGGCCCCAATCCACAAACTGGTTTCACTGTGTCCGAGTCATATGCATGAGTGTTGCAGCCAGTGGTCCTGATTGGACCACTGGAAGGGTGTGTGGGCTACTTCCGTCTTTGGCTAGTGAGGGCAGCTGCTCTTACCTGGCTTTTAGGATAAGAATGAAACTCCTGCATCAACTCTACAGAGATCCTGGAGAAACCTGAAGGAGGCAAGACTTCTATCCAACTGAGACCTGCGAAGAAACCAGAGACCCGTCGGAAGGAGGCCTGTCTACCAACTTATGCTGCTGTCCCGGAGGAGCGCTGTCATGCTGAAGATCTTCAGCAGTCCTGTGAAGGAGCTGCGATCCTGGGAGTGGAGGGAACATCCATTCATGATGTCTGCTCAGTGCCCTGCAAAGAAAAGTCTCCGGAGGTGCCCCTGAACCATCATGTAGCTGACCAGCTCAGAGTTTGGGCTACTGTGCTCCCGCTGTCACTGTTCTGTGTTTCGACTTGGAACTTTGGGGATCATCAGCTGGCCCTACAAAAACCGCCTTTGCGTAATCTTGGCGTCCTAGCATCAAGGGGAGTCCCTTTGTGTCGCTGTGCTGACCACCGTCCAAAATCACTTACCTGACTCGAGTACAGTCCTGAGAGGGGTCCCACATTGTGTTTAAATACATTCTTCATTCAAGAGTCCTTGCAACAGTGAAAGACACCAACCAGAGATCAGCTAGAACCTGCAACCCCTGCGAATCGAGGACTGCGACTTCGGTGGGAAAAGCAACCTCAGGCCCTCTTCCTTTGTCCTGCCAAGTCTGGGGAAGAATCGGGAGTACGAGGGTAAGTTACAGAGCTTCTTACCTACCCCTATACTCCCTTTATAAGACTATGAACTAATAATAAACCTTTTTTCTAACACTATTGGCGTTGCCATTGCTTGCGCAAGACTTCTGAAAGTTGGGGCTACTTCTGTTAGCTAGTTTAACTTGTACTCTGACAATTAGAAACCTTCACTGGACCCCAGAGACCCTATCTGCATTTTCTCCTGCCTCAAAGATGCTGTGGAACTTGACCTGAACTATTGGGCAAAAGACCCCAGACAATTTAGGGCTGGACATTTTTAGTTAAGGAACATTCTCTGTGGACCTTGAGTGCATAAATATAACCTTACCTTTCCTTTGCAGGGGTTATGCATATTATGCCCTCTGATAAGTCAATGTATATATGCATCTATTTTGCTAGTAGTCATTTTTCTATAGTGTGTTTTGGCCAATAAATAATTGTATTTTTATACATCCTGCCTAAGTGTATTTGTGATTCCCATTGTGTGAACTCCTTGTGGACCGTTTACAAGCTCACCACCTTGGAATAACTTATCCTGTCAATGCTACCTGAACTGGTTTGGCTAGAGCTCCCCAGAGTTGTCTGTCACAATATAGGTTGGCATTCTATACATCCGCCCACCAGGCCAGAGTATAGAAAATCACTCCTAACAGTGGCCTCGACATACATTGTGGTGGAAATAGGATTAGCCGGTCGCACAGAAACTTGCAGAAAGTACACAATCTTGTCAGCAATCTTAGCACCACTGACTGGGGATCAGTTTGGCAGCCTATCGGTGGACGTGACGGAAGATCGGTTAAGAGAAACAGTGGCAGCAATACAGAAGGGTAGCTTTATAATATCATCCACAGTCCCTACTCAGTACTACTTCCATAAGGAAGTCAGAGACGCGAAGAGGGAGATGCGAAAGGCCAATCGGGGCATTAAGCGCAATACTCCTATAAAGTACTTAAGCGCAATACTCCTATAAAGTACTTAAGCGCAATACTCTTATAAAGTACTTAAGCGCAATACTCCTATAAAGTACTTAAGCGCAATACTCCTATAAAGTACTTAAGCGCAATACTCTTATAAAGTACTTAAGCGCAATACTCCTATAAAGTACTTAAGCGCAATACTCCTATAAAGTACACAGAGATCAAGGTGATCAGGTTGAATAAAAGCAAATACAGGAGATTTAATCAATCATGACCATAAAAGCTTTATTTTGACATACAAACAATATAAAATGTAAAAAGAATAAAAACAAAATACAATAAATCTTAAAATTCATACATATTACACCCTATTAAAAAGGATTTGTTTATTTTGTATTTATTGAGCATTTGTTAGGCACTTGTACAACAAGTAAATTGTGTTTCAAAGCGCCCACACGGCACCAGGGAGGGAACATGGGATAGAAAACAATACACTGGAGGATAAAGACAAACCTACTAGGCCTTGTGAGCATTCAGAGCGTGCAAGTGCAGAGAGGAGAGGGGAAGAGTGGGGTGGGGGTAAGTGCTGAAGTGCTCGTGAGTGAGCTGCAGGTGTAAAAGTGCAGGCCCACAGTGGCAAAGGCTGGTAAGTGTCAAGGCAAGTGCAGCGTGCAGGCAGTGGCGGAGGCGAATGGGTGTGGAAGGCCAGGGCCCCGAACACCAATCACAGCGACTGAGATTAGCAGAGGAGGGAAGAAGGGATGGACGAGGTGAAAAGGAAAGTCTTGAGCAGCTTCCGGAATTTGAGGAGGTCCAGCTCAAGACGAAGAGGAAGGGGGACGCTATTCGATAAGAGGGTGCAGTTAGGTAAGAATTTGTAGAGTCCAACTGGTGTGGGACTTTACAAGACTTATCTCTTGATATAAGGTAACCCACCTTTTAATATAGGCCTGTACTACACAAGTTGTTAGAGTGACCGAGAAGCCAGGCTTATCTTAATTAAGCAATATGACCCAAGCAGCGAAGCAGCGGGAGCATTACCGACTCAGGTAATGCCCCGGGGCCCATAGTTATACGAAGGCCCCGGGGCATTACCCGAGTCGTGTAATGCCCCCGCCACGAGGGTCATATTGTTTTTAGTATCCCGGCCTGCAAGATCTAGGTGACCGGGGCACTAAAAGCATTTTTTTCTGTCCCGAATTGCTGCAGCGTTTCAGGACAGAAAAAAAAGAAATAATAAATAAAACCACCAAGAAAATGGCCACTGGGAAAGAGAAAACGGAGTCCGATTTCCCTTTCCATGGCAGCCATCGGGAGCGGACGTGCTGGGAACAGAAGTGGTTCCAGCGCGTCCGCTCCCTAAAAAAAAAAAAAAAGAAGAAGGTAAGTGGGGTTGGGACGGCGGAAGGGAGGGAGGAAAAAAAATAAAATTAACAAAATGTTTTTAAAAAACTACCTGCGTCCCGGGCGGGGGACGATGGAATCCTCCAGCCATGTGGAGGTGCGGAGATGGCCCCGCTTCGAGCTTACTCATTGGCTGAGGGGCTGCCACGTCCCCGGCCATGGACAAGGAGGCTGGAATCCTGGCCGAGAATCCCTCAATTCTCGGCTGGGTAACGACCCAGAGAGAGCCAATCAGAATGCGTGTTGTATTCTGCTTGACTCTCGCTGGGTACTAAGAGGGGTAATGTGAGCTGTACTGGAGAAATGTACAATGAAATCAGTAAAAACAGATATCCAAGCAAGCAAACACTTACACACTTAAAGTTACAGTATAAACCTTTATTTGCACTTGGACCCCTACCCCTCCCTGGCCCGGCCTTCACTTGCATGATCTGTATACAGCTTCACCTGAAGATCGTTCTGTCTGTTCTCCCTTGTCTTCACCCCTTAATGTGCACTTGAGAAAAAAGGCCAATTTGCTGTATCTAAACTTTTAAACGTATCATATTCACTTACGCTGCCTGTGCAGACCGTTATCGTCTCAGAAATTCAAGGGCTCTGTGCGACCATTGTTCCCCCCCCCCCATGTTCTCACCTTCCTTGAGCGCTTTAAAACACTTGCCTGTGTATATGCGCTTTATAAATAAACATTACCATACCATTTATGTATACATACACAAGGTAATTAGACAATCTTAAAAATGCAGCAACCAATAATAACATTAATCCCAAAGTTAGGATTCAATTCAACAAGCGCAATAAAGTAGGTGAGTAAACATTTCTTATGTCATACATATTCCAGCACATTGAGTGAGGTCATTTGATGTCAGTAATAACACTTATTTGTGATCACCATTGCAATATTGAGTTTTAAAAAAGGGAGCTGGGGGAGGGGGGAGTTAAAGTCAGGTCAGAACATACTTTGTAAATAGTAAAACAGATAGATTGTCCCAGAGGGATGTAAGGGACAAGCACTGCCAAAGCCAATATGTTCAGAGGGGCCTGTAGGGAGCCAGTATAGCCAAAGTCAATGGGCCAGTTCAAAGTTCTGATGCTCTCTTCTTAGAACATGTTTTAGAAATACAAAAAAAGGTAGCAGGCGCCCCTCTCTCGAAAGAACAAGGCATGATAACCTGTTCAGTGGTTATTAACCACATTGAGAGTTCGCAGCCATTGCTTTTTGCTCACTGTACCTTCACAGATGGGAAATATCCATTTGCATATCAGTCTTTGTCCCGCCCACAAGGGCAGTCCAGCACCGAAATGCTATGGCAATTCCTCTCCGAACAAGAGTACCATCAGCAACCCCATACACGTGTTTCAGCCTTGTTGGGCATCATCAGTGAGGTGAAGCTGAGCCTCTCTAAGCACAGTGAGCAGGGAGTCCACGTCTGGTTGCCCCCAGGTAACCTAGGGTGACCAACCCCAAGTTCCTTTCAAAAATACAAAAAAAGGTAGCAGGCGCCCCTCTCTCGAAAGAACAAGGCATGATAACCTGTTCAGTGGTTATTAACCACATTGAGAGTTCGCAGCCATTGCTTTTTGCTCACTGTACCTTCACAGATGGGAAATATCCATTTGCATGTCAGTCTTTGTCCCGCCCACAAGGGCAGTCCAGCACCGAAATGCTATGGCAATTCCTCTCCGAACAAGAGAACCATCAGCAACCCCATACACGTGTTTCAGCCTTGTTGGGCATCATCAGTGAGGTGAAGCTGAGCCTCTCTAAGCACAGTGAGCAGGGAGTCCACGTCTGGCACAGTGAGTAAAAGCAGTGGCTGCGAACTCTCAAGTGGTTAATAACCACTGAACAGGTTATCAGGCCTTGTTCTGTCGAGAGAGGGGTGCCCGCTACCATTGTAAACTAAATTTCAAGGAACCTGGGATTGGTAACCCTAGGTCTCCTGGGGGCAACCAGACGTGGTCTCCCTCTCACTGTGCTTAGAGAGGCATCAGCTTCACCTCACTGATGATCCCCAACAAGGGTGAAACACGTGTATGGGGTTGCTGGTGGTACTCTCGTTCAGGTTGGAATTGCCATTGCATTTCGGTGCTGGACTGCCCCTGGGCAGGACAAAGACTGATATGCAAATGGATATTTCCCATCTGTGAAAGGCACAGTGAGTAAAAGCAGTGGCTGCGAACTCTCAAGTGGTTAATAACCACTGAACAGGTTATCAGGCCTTGTTCTGTCGAGAGAGGGGCGCCCGCTACCTTTGTAAACTATGTTTTAGAAATAGTCAGTAGTTCAGTAGAAAACCACAGAAGCTCAAGAGGAGCCACCTTGAAGAAGCACATGCTGGGAGGCCAGCGCAGGTGAGTTGTGGTCAACCCAAAAATAGGTATAAGATGGCACTCCCCAAGCTAGGAAGCATGATAATTGGCAAAAGGTAGATGTAACCCAAACCCCACAGTACCTGTGAACTGAAGAATTTGCTCCAGCTGGGTGCCTTCCTGTTGCAGTGCAGCAGACCCCTGTTCCTGGTCCTTGGTCATGATGGCGAAAGGGAGGACGCCTGGCAGCAATGGATTCTCTTTGATTCAGCGGCCTTTTGGGGGTTTGCTGCCTTTTTCTCTGCACCGAAGAACGACGAACAGCTCCGGTTGGAAGGTACTTGATCCATCAGTCCTGGATTCTGGTGAGAAGACTCTGGATGAAGATTTCCTGATTCTGTAGGGTCCTCTGGATGCCCACAAAGATCTGGCCAGATTCGGACTTCCGAAGACAATGCATTCGATAATGGTCAGGGGTCCCGAGCATTGGGATTCTGCAGCTTTGAAAAGTCACAGCAAGTTGGGCGTTGTGCCAAAATGAAGCTTGTTTGGAAAATAGTTGGTCCCACCAGCACAAGGGAGGAAGTCATCCATTTTGGGTCTTCCAAATTGAAACAAAAATGGTGTCAGCACAGCTGCAGGGCTTCACCAGGCAATTTGCGGTCCAGGACGGTTGTTAAGTGACTTCAATTCAGCACTCCAACTAAGTCAATGCCTAGTCTGGGATACCCAAGGTAAGCCCTTATTTATATATTTTTATGAAAAAGTTCATAGATCTGGATGATAAACCCTTGTATAACGCCCCTCTCTTTGAATCCCCCTGACCTCACTGAGCCAAGAAGTAGGTTTGTTTTGCAAATTAAAAGATTTATTTGAAAAATTAAACTATATATATATATATATATATATATATATATATATATATATATATATATATATATATATATATATATCTCACACCTTTTATGAATAAATTAATATTTGATAGCACACTTATGAATATAATGTTGATCAACAATGGGTAATGTTACAATTGCACACTCTTTTCAATCAGTGAGGAGTTAGTATAGAAAGGATAAGGGAGCAGAGAATACTTTTATGGTTTCAAGGAAAAGCAATGATGGAAAGAATGCAGCACAGAAATAAACTGATATGGTTTCAACAATACATAATATGATCACTTTTCCTTGTGAAAATTCACCCCCCCCCCCATTGCAATATAAGAGATGGAAAAGAGAGCACACAGTTTTCATGAATTCAAACAAAATGCAATACAAATTCCAGTCCTCCCCCCTCCCTGTGATTTGCAATGAAGTGACAATTATGCTAAAAATGATTTTAATTCCCTATAGGAGATTCAGGGTAGGTGATAGCTACTTAAGATTGGTTCAGGTCAACACTATCAATTATTCAGGAATGATTATCAGATTGAAAACGAATTTCAGCAATTGCAACAAAAGACAGCTATTTTTGACAGGTGGAGAAATTGAGTCAAATTGCAATTCGTGGCATTTTTTCCGAGTGCGTCGATCACGATTACAGAAAAACTATAAGGAGTAGGTTCTTAGCTTTAAAATGAAAGTTAAATCTCGCTCCTAGGACATGCGGTTCAAATGATACGGACAATTTAGTGGAGGTAGATTCTCAGAAATGAAGTAAGATTCAAATGACAAATGACACTTTCACAAGTTTGAAATCACATAATGGACACACGATTTCTATGCAGTTCTAAATAGGTGGAAATGGTTTGAATTAGATTATTTTAAACTAAGAGATTGGTTTTGCACAGCTCTGGCTGGATACTCACTCCTAATTTTGGAAGGAATGGGCCTCGTCACAGATCTGGTCAACAGGATTAGCTGCGGTTCTCTCTGCTCTGCTGGTCTGGATCTCTGGTTCTGGCAAAAGTTCTTGGCACTGCACAGCGGTCTGGTCTGCGGTTCTGGATACAGCACTGCTCTCTGGGTCTGGTTCTGGCAAAAGTTCTTGGCCAAAGAATCAAACAGCACAGCCCGGTTGTTTTATTCTGATGTGCCCCTTGGAAGTCTGGGGTAAATCAGTTTGCAAAATCGTAAGGCCAGCTGAGAATACTTTTAGCTTGCAGTAGGCCTTCTGCTTCAAAGTTCTGGAATCTGGAGTCTGGTTTTCTAAGTTCTGGTCTCTGAATATTGCCTGAATTTGAAGTCGTCCGTCAAAGTGCTTTGCAAAAAAGTGGAAAGAGCAGTCCCCACCTAGGTCTCAGTGGTTCTTTTTATGTCTTTTGAAAATGGATGGGAAGGCTAACTTTCTATGCCCAACCCGCTAAGGATCCTGATAGGCTAGAGGATTTTCTGTCCTTTGACTGGATAACTGAGTTGTGAGTCAGAGTGATGCTACCCTTTTACAATCCATTGAAGAAACACCCCTTTGCTTTTACTTAGAAAATGAATTTTTCATAACAAACAGGTTTCCCAGATACACACGTGTTTCATAATACATATACACATCACAGATGAATTAAGACAGGTCTCTGTTCAAGCCTGGTCTTTCTAAGAGCGTGGGTTCAGAAACAACAACATTTTGCACTTTTAGTGGGTTTTGCCATGGTCGGTTCAGCATCAAATTTAACGCAGACCTGCAACCCCTCCCTGAGCACATTACAATATGTTTTCAATTCTCTAGTGTAAGCACAGTGTCTGTAGTATTTATAATCGCAGGGTTCGGTCTCAGAACATCACACAGAGTTGAGCTTAGTCTCAAATTGTGGGTACATTTCTCATATTAAGAATCCCCAAATTGTACATTTGTGTCAGCTTAATACAATATTCTATAAGCAATTTAATAAAACATACATTTGCTCTCAATTCAGTACACCTCTTTGTTTGCCCCTGCCCCCGGGAACTTGCCTTGACTCAGGGATCATGTGTCTTGCCTTCCCCAGAGCAACTGTTGACAATTACACCTCAAATCAGCATATCCCATTCAGCTGAAGGCACCTTTGTCTGGTTTTCCCTGCTAGCAGGGCATCAGTCCAGGGTGCCACTCTACATTTGATTAACAGAAACTTGTGATTTCCTGCCTTCTGGTGTGGAGTTCCGAGGTGTGACAGATTCCCATAGACAGAGGCTCTTGAAATTTTAATTAACTCAGACTGCCTTCTAGTATAGGGCCCGGGAACAGTAGGTGTTAAGAATTCTCATTTACCAGCAAGGCTTTGAAGTCCCAGCTTAGGTTCCTTTTTAGCTCCTGAAATACTGGTCTCCTGTCAGAGTTTAGATCGCTAGCGCTGGTTAGTGTCAAGCGCCGGTACTGCACCATTTTTGGGAGTTGTCTTGAATTAATACATTTCAAAAAAAGGATTTTACTTGATAGCATATGATCCTTGCTAACATGGTATTGATGTGGATTCTGCAGTAGAGTAATTTTGTGCTCATAATTTTAGCAATTTTTGACATTAATTAAAACGGATTTTGAACAGCACCATATTCCTTAGTGCTGGTTTTGCTCTGTGTGTAGCCAAAGGATAGGGCCTGACAATGGTCTCTTGTATTAACATTGACAGAGGCAAAAATGGATGGCAACCTATTTTTCATGTTTTCCCTGTGCATTTCCTGGTGATTTCTAGCCATCATGATGTTTTCAATGCCAGTAATACACAGTTCTGTTGTAGGGCTTGGATGCGTGGGTAAAAACATCCCACAAGCCACCCCCTCTTGCGATGGCCATTCTGATCTTTCACCGATGGAACTCGCAAGATCTGGGATGTTCGCCTCATCTTCTTCTGATTCCGCCGATGGCAAAGTTCAGCATCTTTTCCTCCCTCAGGGTGGATAGGTCAGTTCTCCTCGCCGGTCCTGATGGAAGTTTCGGGCGGTACCTCGGGCCCCTCGGATCTTTGCTCCCGGTCCCCGGGTCATCCTCCTTGGTCAGTCTCCATGGTTTATTTCTCCTAGGATGACAAAGCAAAGCGGCAGAAACATATTCGTAGACATTTCCCCACCACTATTAATGGTGGGGCGAACATATACATGTTTTAAATCAGGAGAAATTTGCATTCAAGAATCATAGAATTTTATAGGCTATATATGGAATATTTTAGGGTTGGACTTGTATTACTCTGGAGCGGCCCCCTCTGGGATTGCAGAGGACTCCTCCAGTTGCTGCAGTGTGTGCCTGGGATGGCAACACTTTAGCTGATTTATATGGACCCACTTGTCTTCCCCTTCCGCCAAACTGCCTTTGGGGATGCGGATCTTGTAGGCGACTGGTGAGATCTTGTCTACAATTTTAAAAGGTTCCTTCTATGTAGGCAGAAATTTCCGCTGTTTGGCCTGGTTCCTTTGGAAATTGTATAGATAGACCCGGTCTCCCACATTGTATTCTTTCCTAGTAGTCTTTAAATCATAATGAGTCTTCATGCTATCGGCTGATCTTTCTAGGTTTCGCTGAGCATAGGCAAAAGCATGTTGAAGGTGTTTCCTTAAATTTTCAACATACTCATGAGTTGTGGAGGCATTGATCAATGTTTGCTCTTGGGTCCTGTAAAGCAAATGCTGGGGGAAGCACCATCCTGCATCCAGTCATCAGCTCAAACCGTGACATTTTAGTTGCAGATGAAGGGGTAGATCTGATGGCCATTAGGACCAGAGGTAATCGGATATCCCAACTTGGCCCAGAATCTGCCACAAACTTTTTTAAGATGCTCACAATGGTTCGGTTGTAACGTTCTACTGCACCAGAAGAGGCTGGCCGGTAAGCAATGTGTAGCTTCCTTTTAACCACCAGTATCTCCCACATCTTAGTGATTACTTCACTGGTAAAATGGCTACCTCTGTCTGACTCAATCCTTTGGGGTAGACCAAAACGCGAAAAGATGTGGTTGATCAACAGGGCAGCTGTTGTTTCTGCCTTGCAGTTTGGGGCCGGGAGACATTCCACCCATTTAGTAAATAAGCATGTCACCGTCAACATGCACTTATTTCCCCTAGAGAGGTGTGAATCACGGGGCCTATAAAGTCGACTTGAAAATCTGACCATGGTAGTGTCATCCCCCTCTTTTAGAGAGGCGCACAGTGCGTGAGGGATGTTGGCTGAAATTGTGCACACACAAGACACCCCTTCAAGTATTGGTCGAGGTCCTGCCCCATGTGTGGCCAGTATGCAACCTCTCTTAAGATCTCAAGTGTTGTATGAAACCCCCTATGACCGGTGGTGGCCGCATCATGGGCGTGACTTGACATCAGGCTACGGAATGAGGTAGGAACCACCCACTGATAATGGCCAGCTTGGGATTTCCTTACCAACAAACCGTCTTGGATCCGGGACATTTTTGGACATTTCATCAACACTCTAAGGTCCTCTTTCCCAATGTATTCGGTATCCGTCAGGGGAAAGTTCTCAGGGTCCTCAACATGTTGGTAAAACTTACCAATTATTGGATTCCCCCTTCTGAGCTGTCATCAAATCAGCATCTGGGGTCTCCTTACTCCATTGTGCAGTTGAAAGATCATTGTGAGCATTTGTCTGGGACCTAGTGATAGCAGTGACCTGGATTTCCCCCAACAGGGACTCAATCTCTATTAGATTCCCTTGGATCGCCCCGGTTTTGGCCAGCTGATCAGCGAAATAATGTCCAGTTTTGTCTGGTCCCTCTACTTTGGAATGACCCTTGATCTTTTTCAAGTAGATGGTCATCCTGTTCGAGGTGACCAGATCATCAATGTTTTGGATTAACTTCCCATGTTTCAAGGGTTTGTTATTAGCACATAACACGCCTCTGGTTTTCCAATTAACCAGGTGCTCCACGGACCCGTTACGGACATAATCTGAATCTGTGATTATGACCAGTTTGTGGAGTTGATGTTGGACAGCGGTGAGGATGGCTTGATACACAGCCATCAACTCTGCCACCTGACTACTTCGGGGACCAATCTTGTATCCAGCGGAGGGTTCTGGGGACTCATTCACCCATGCATTCCCTAAGCTGGCCACCAGTTCTTTCGCCCCTTTGTTGTCAACATGGTAAGAGCATCCATCCACATAGACAGTGGGCATTCACTCACACTTGTCTTCTTCAAAGACTTTGTGTGGGGAATTAAGGTATGCCTCCATGTTGTCCTTGATCTTTAGACTTTCGTCCTCGAGACAGTTTTCTCTGGCACAATCATGCAAGTCAGCCAGCCCTTGCGCGAGGGGACTCGTCTTGTTTTGGCCATATCTGACCTCCACAGGAAAGCCTTGCATTGACAGAATCCAGGAAATAATTCGGGAATTACTCCCATTTCCGGCCCGGATTCTGTCACTTTGGAGATATTGCAGAGGCTGGTGTGGAGTCTCCACTATGATGTGTTCCCCCTGGATAAACGGGCGGTAATTCTTCAATGCCCACACCGTTGCCAGGAGTGCCTTCTCACAATCGTTGAATTTTTCCTCCACAGAGGATAAAGTTTTGCTCGCATAGGAGATTACTTTATTGACCTTGTCATGCTTTTGATATAATACTGTAGTCAAGCATGTATTAGAGAACCCTGTCTCCAAGAAAAACTCCTTGTTTCTGACAGGGTAAGCTAGCAGGGTACTTGTGAGAGGCTTCTTTTGAGCAGTCTTACTGCCTCGGATTGTTCTGGACCCCATTCCCACTTGACCCCCCCCCCTTCAAGAGATGAATCAGGGGTCTGGTGATCTCTGCGTAGCCCTCAATGAACTTTCTGCTGTAATTAGTCAGTCTAAGGAGGCTCCTTAGTTCCCGCAGAGTTGTGGGGTCTTTCAGTTTCTGAAGTGCTTCCACTTTCTTTTCCTGGGGACAGAGACCCTAAGGAGTAATCTCATTCCCCAAGAAATGAACACAGGTTCTACACCACTGTGCTTTCTGAAAGGGAAGTTTTGCTCCGACGGCCCTCAACTGTGTCAGTACATAACGGATCTCCGCTATGTGTTCCTCCACGGATGAACTTTTGATGAGGACATCATCTACATAAGCCAGGTTACCCCTTGCACCCAGGTCGGGCATGGCCTTGTGTAGGAAAATGTTAAATTCATTGCCGGAGTTGAGGTATCTGAAGGGAGTCTGGGTCCATGTGTACTGCTGGCCCCCCAAAGGTAAAAGCCAGCTTGTATTGGTCCTCCCTACTGACAGGCACAGTCCAGTATCCATTGGTCAGGTCTATTGCAGTGAATACCTGTGACCCCTGGATCTGGGCCAGCCCTTGGTCAATGTAGGGAAGAGGCCATCGGGAAGTATGGACCCGTTTGTTGAGCTCCCTAAGGTCGGCACAGTCTCTCCACTGCCCGTTTAGCTTCAATATTCCCAGCACCGGATTACCGAAGGTGCTGTGAACTGGACGGATTATTCCCAGGACTCAAGGTTCTTAATTATTTCAGTAAGGGACTCCATGGATGCGAGAGGCAAGCGATATTGCTTCACAAACACTGGGGTCATGCCAGGGTCCGTGGGAATAATTGTTGTGTGGATGTCGGTGTAACCACAGTCATATGAGTCTACCGCAAAGAGATCTTGGAAATCCAAGAAAACTTGTTTCAACTTTTGCTTCTGTTCCAGAGTCACACAGGTATCAGCTAGGTTGACTCTCTCTTCCACCATATGCCTGAAGCCTGGAAAGACTTCTAGTTTTGCTATCTCGGCGGCCTCCTCCAGCTGGGTGGAGAATTCCCTGGTCAGGGTGCTGATTTGGACTGGAGGCTTCCGGTGGGAAAGGCAGCCCTCCTGGACCTGGAAAATCACCTCATCCCTTCTGAAGTCACAAGTCACGTCTTCCTTTCCATAAGGGCAGGAAGTGTACACCATGAAGTTCCCCCCATCCCAGTTAAAAATCCTGTCTGGTGTTGTGTCGTCATCACTGTCACTGTCAAAACAGTCCTTGGGGATTGGTCCTAACAGTTAATTTCCTAAATCAATGGAAAAATGTCGGTCATCAACTGCAATTCCAATAATGGTGCCTGCGGCTAGAGTAATACTCTTTAAGTCGCTGTTATCCACCTCTTTTGGAATGGTGTCATGTTTATGTTGACTAATGGTGTTGGGTTTACCCCCAACCCTTGCTGTTGGAGAGAAGCATTTAGATGAATAGAAGTATCAGGGTTTTTAAATTTTTGTCCTCTTTTAACTTTCACTTCCAGGGAGAATTGTCGGGTCCTTTCTGGGATGGTGACTTCCTCTTTAATTTGAATTTCAACTGCATAAGGTAGCAATTGAGCTGACCTAAATGCTTTTTCTTGATCATCAAAGCCCATGGGATTATCCGCTAATCGGGACCACGCTTTGAGGTTTATTAGGTCCAAACTAATGGCAAAGCGATTGAGAATGTCACTGCCTAAGTAAAAGGCGGCAGTGACGTCTCGCACGACCCAACAATTATGGACTATGCTCTTGTTGCCAATGGAGATTTTGAGCATACACCTGCTTGGCAGGAGATGTTTGGAATTGGGTGTTTCCAGATCCATTTCCCATTTGTCTATCAGTTTAAATGTGGGAATGGCTGGATCTTTTGGGAGTTGGCGGAACATGGCTTCACTGATGAAGCTCTTACCATTGTTCACACACACTCGGGCGAGAACAGAGTCTTTCCCATCATTTAACTGAACAGGGATGAACAACTGCTCTCCAATTTGCTGAATATCAGCCAGGCTCGGAGCTGATTTCACATCTTTAGGAACTATTGGAGTGGGAATGTCTGATTGTGTTTCCTTCCAGTGTGGAATACCACCTTAAACTGGAAGGAAGGTTGATTTTCAGAAATAGAGAGGACCCCCCATCACCGGTCTGTTGTCCTACTCCTATTACTGTCACGTCTGGAATTTGGTTGTTCTCGAAGTGAAATTCTAGTCAGATTTTTGTTCAACCATGTGATATGTGCCGTTTAAACTAACATGGTTGACACTCTGTTTTAATTTTATTGGTCGGCTAGTCTGGGTCCAGAGGACCTTGTTTACGCAATATATTAGGGGTGACAACCTTCTCAGGAGGTCATTCCCTAGTAAACAAGGGGTGCCCTCTGGAGTCACTACTATGACCGGTTGTTTCACCTTCTGTCGCCCAATTTTAATGTCCAGATCTGCAGTGCCCTCGACGGGAATTTCCTTCCTGTCAAAGTTCTGAAGTTGTCCAGGAAGAGAGGTGAGAGGAGTACGGTAATTCTTCCCCCTTCCTGCATTTAGTTCATCAAATGCCCTTTTGGACAAAAGGGTAGCTTGGGATCCAGTGTCCACCAGTGCCAAAATTGTACCCTGCCCCTGTACTTGTACCGGGGCATAGTATCTTCCCTCCTTCTCCTCAAGGGGGCACAGATAATGGACATTTTTTGGACAACTGGTGGGCTAATTTTTTTCGTTTTGGACATTGCGAGAGAAGAGATCTGGGCAGAATTCTGTGGAGAGTCATGAGAATCTGCAAGAAAAAGTTGGCAACTTGAAATCAGAGCCGTTGTGGGTTCCCCTGGTTCCGGTTCTGGCCCCCCCCCTTTTGGAGGCAGTCACCAGAATGGGTTTGAACCAGGGGATTTTGATGTTGGTTCTGGGGTGAGATGATGGGCGGCTCTAGCTCAGGCCCCACATCTACCCAGTCTGGATTTGGATCCCTTGGGACCCATTTTTCTTTGGAAGGAGTTCCCCCATCTCTGAAGGAGAAGATCCTTTTCTCAGGATCCTCTGAGGATCCCTCTCCCTCAAATTGGAAGATCCGTACCTCATCCACAAACTGGGTCTGTTTGGGTCCTTTATTTCTCCTACCTCCTCTCTGCTCCTTGGGTGGCAGACTTTCAGGGGTAGGAGATTTTGCTTCCGGTTCCTGGGTTACCAGGGGCTGTTTACAAGTGGGGAAGGAAGCTTCCTCCAAGGCTTTACACCCCCCTTCCACTTGTGCCTCCTCCCTGGGAACCGGTGGGTTATCAGGGTGCTGCCCCCGTTATTGTTCTGGAGCACCAGGCCCAGTGTTTGGGGCATTCTGCGCCGGCATGCTCATCTGAGGGTTCTGTTGAGCCCTCAGCATGTGACCCAGATCCCGCGCCATGTTTTGAACCTGGCGCTCTAACTGGGAAACCCGCTCAGGCTGATACGGGGCCCTGTTTCCTCCCCTGGGCTGATCCCGGGAAGGGTAGCTATCCCTTCTTTGGTAGTACCCCTGGTTGGGAAGATTTGGATACCCCTCCACCCTTGGCCTCCCCTCTCCCGGATTCGGTTGTCTGGGCTCAGGGAATTGGGGAAAGAAGGATGGATGATTTTGGGGTTGGAAATTGGGTGGATACCTGGGAAAAAAGTTCTGCCCAGTATTTGGGGAATTTCTGCCCTCCTATGGGAAGTTAGAAGGGGAGTTCCCTGGGTTAGGTGCTTGGCTGGATCCCCCCCCTTGGGCCGGAGGAGTCCACACATAACCCAGGATGGGTCGGTTTCCCTTGTAACAGGAAATTACAGAATCAGGGGAATGAGGGATCCCATTTGTGGGACTAACTCCTTGACTCCCTTTTTGTGACTGGCCCGAGGGCCTCCTGGGCTTAGTTATTCTGCGCAGGCAAGTTTTTAGGCCCCCCTATCTCCAAATCTAAAATGGGGCAACCTTTACCTCTGCCACCTTAGCAGCAGCAGGGGTGCTGGTTAATTTGGGGCTTTTCTGGGCGTAATTTTTATTTTCTATGGGCTTCTGCACCTCATAGATCTGGGTAGCCTGTTCAATGAACCAGTCTAGTGACCTTTTCCCGTGAAAATCTCTCACTAGCTGGGTCATTATGTATTTGGGTAAGGCATGGGAAAACATATTTACAAACTCTTTACTATCCATGCGCACCCTTCTGGTAGTCTGCGCAAAGGCATGCCTCAACTCCTGCACAAATTCTTGTGGGGCCCGATCCTCCCCACATTGCAAATTATAGGCTGCCTTGCGAGCCTCTTGGGGGTTCTGGTGAACAGAAAAATGTTTCAAGATGGCCGCCCTATATGTGGACCATCTTGAATGGTTTTGGGCCTCCAGCCCCGCAAAGAAACTGGAGTATTCTGGGGAGAATGTCCATTTGATGTACTGCATGCAGCTACTGCTGTCTTTCAAATGGAAAGTCTCCATCATTTGCTCAAAGAGCTTCAAGTGTTCCCACACAGAATACTTTGCGTTCTTGTGATAAGGCGTGATGACACTCCTTATTGCCTTAATTTGTTTTAAGGGGTCCTTAAGCAAGGCCCTTTTTTGCCTTATTGGCCTTCTTGGTTCGGGTAACCATGGTCTATTCATCCTCTGACTCAGAAGCACTGCTCCCAGAGGTGCCCGTCTGATCTTCCAGGTTTTCCCAAATTCTGCGAGCCTGGGAATGGCCGGCAGAATGTGGGGACCTAGTCTCTTGTGTCCTGGGACACTCGGAGGAGTCTTCAGATTCCTCCTTGCTGCCCGGATTTGATAGGTACCCCCCACTGACCTAACTGGGCAGAGGTTTACAGAATGCCCTTAGAGGGCCTACTTTCCCAGAGTTCCCCACAAAATTGCGCTGTACTTGGGTGCCCATACCCGGATGCCCGCCCATCCATTCCTGGGTGGTACTGGCCAATGAGCCCCATACTTTTGGCTGGATAGTAATCTGCCATCCCTGTGCTCATGTGCGCCAGGGGACATGGGGGTGGCAGAGTCCAGGGACTGGGAGAGGTGAAGGCCTCTGGTACTAGGGCTCCTGAGGTTATGCTCAGGTGTTTCCCTTTCCAGTGAACCTCACCCCTATCAGTCCCTGCTCCCTGTTGCGATGCAAGAGCCTGTGCTTTCAGTTCCTCAACCACGGCCTTACTAGACTCGATCAGTCTCTCCTGCATGGCTACCAGTTGCTGAAGCCTATCATTGTGCCGACAGAGAGCCTCATTCTCTCTCTGTGCTTCCTGGTTTGTCCTGGAATACTGGGCCAGTCTTTGCTGCAAGAGGGTTGCCTCCTGAGTGCCATCGCTACTGGCCTGCTCCTTTCTTGCCAGAGCATCTTCCACCCTCCTGGTGTGCTCCAACAAGTTTGAATGCTCTTTTTGGAGGTCACCCAGTCCCTGGAGGGCCAGGTGATTTACTTCCATTTTTCTTTTTAAGTGGCAGACTTCCTGGCCTAAGGTGTCCCTTTCCTGACTAAGAGCCTGCCTCTGTGCCGCCAGGTCGTACCTCTGCCTTTGAAGGGCACCAGCTTTCTGGCGCTCTTCCTCAAATTCTGTCTGGGTATCAAGGTCTTTCAGAATCAGTTTGTTGCTCTCTGCCTTCTCCCTATCTAGGTGGCTTTGTAGGGTGACTACCTGCTCTGTGCATGCCCTATTGAAGTCCAGTTGTTGCTCCCGCTTTTTCTGGCTCGGCAGTAGGGAGCCCAAACCTTCTTGGTACTCCTTCTGCAAGGCCAGAAATCTGGTATCCTGGTCTGTCTTTTCCTGTTGCAGTATCCCCATATCCTCTTTTATTTTAATGAGATACTGTCTACTCTCATTTTCTGACTCCTGGCTCCTGTGCAGCCTCTGCTCAGAAGAGACCAGGTCAGATTGGGCCTTCTCTAATGCCATCTGTTGCCTATTTGCCAGATCTTGGCCTTCATCACATTTGTCCTGTATGGCTCCCATATATAAATATAAATATGCCGCTATCCTGACAATCTTGTTGTGCTCATCTTTGGCTTTAGGGGCCATATATAGTTCACTCAGGGCCACATGTAATGGACCATGATCTCTTCATATGTCTGACCCTGTTGGAGTGATCTGGGGTGCGATTGCCTGCAACCACACCGTCTGGTCCTGTTCCGTCCATTCGCCTCTCACAAATAGCTTATGTAAGAGGTGCTCTCTGGCTATTTTGATATCTACCAAGGTCATCATTCTGGAAATTGATTTCCTTCCTGACTTACAGAAGTTAGTATTTTCTTTTGCAAAACAGACCGTCTCCTTAGAGCGTCCTTCTTTTGAGGGGTGCTTTTACAGTGTAACACAGCGTGGTGATCCAACAGGATTTATGTATCCTGTCAGTTAGCACACTGTATATTAAGCTGCACAAGTCGTAGATCTAATCCCGACATCCCGGACGAGCCCCCACTCTGTTAAGTGACTTCAATTTGGCACTCCAACTAAGTCAATGCCTAGTCTGGGATGCCCAAGGGAAGCCCTTATTTATATATTTTTATGACAAGTTCATAGATCTGGATGATAAACCCTTGTATAACGCCCTTCTCTTTGAATCCCCCTGACCTCACTGAGCCAAGAAGTAGGTTTGTTTTGCAAATTACATTACATTACAAATTAAAAGATTTATTTGAAAAATTAAACAATATATATACATCACACCTTTTATGAATAAATCAATATTTGATAGCACACTTATGAATATAAGGGTAATGTTACAATTGCACACTCTTTTTAATCAGTGAGGAGTTAGTATAGAAAGGATAAGGGAGAAGAGAATACTTTTATGGTTTCAAGGAAAAGCAATGATGGAAAGAATGCAGCACAGAAATAAACTGATGTGGTTTCAACAAGAGATAATATGATCACTTTTCCACGTGACAATTCACTCCCCCCCTATGCAATATAAAGAGATGGAAAAGAGAGCACACAGTTTTCAGGAATGCAAACAAAATGCAATACAAATTCCAGTTCCCCCCTAGCAAGCTCAGAGCAACCGGTATGCTTTAAAACAGGCAGAAATACTTTTAAATGTGATTTGCAATGAAGTGAAAATTATGCTAAACATGATTTTAATTCCCTATAGAAGATTCAGGGTAGGTGATAGCTACTTAAGATTGGCTCAGGTCAACACTATCAATTATTCAGGAATGATTATCAGATTGAAAACGAATTTCAGCAGTTGCAAGCAAAAGACAGCTATTTTTGACAGGTGGAGAAATTGAGTCAAATTGCAATTTACAGCACTTTTTCCGAGTGCGTTGATCGCGATTACGGAAAAACTATAAAGGAGTAGAAAGTCTGGGCTTGTTGGAAAGCTTATGTACTTAGCTTTAAAATGAAAGTTAAATCTCGCTCCTAGGACATGCAGTTCAAAAGATACGGACAATTTAGTGGAGGTAGATTCTCAGAAATAAAGTAAGATTAAAATGACAAATGACACTTTCACAGGTTTGAAATCACAGAATGGACACACGATTTCTATGCAGTTCTAAATAGGTGGAAATGGTTTGAATTAGATTATTTTAAACTAAGAGATTGATTTTTCACAACTCTGGCTGGATACTCACTCCTAATTTTGGAAGGAATGGGCCTCGTCACAGATCTGGTCAAGAGGTTTAGCTGTGGTTCTCTCTGCTCTGCTGGTCTGGAACTCTGGTTCTGGCAAAAGTTCTTGGCACTGCACAGCGGTCTGGTCTGGTCTGCGGTTCTGGATACAGCACTGCTCTCTGGGTCTGGTTCTGGCGAAAGTTCTTGGCCAAAGAATCAAACAGCACAGCCCGGCTGTTTTATTCTGATGTGCCCCTTGGAAGTCTGGGGTAAATCAGTTTGCAAAATTGTAAGGCCAGCTGAGAATACTTTTAGCTTGCAGTAGGCCTTCTGCTTCAAAGTTCTGGAATCTGGAGTCTGGTTTTCTAAGTTCTGGTCTCTGAATATTGCCTGAATTTGAAGTCATCCGTCAAAGTGCTTCGCAAGAAAGTGGAAAGAGCAGTCCCCACCTAGGTCTCAGTGGCTCTTTTTATGTCTTTTGAAAATGGGTGGGAAGGCTAACTTTCTATGCCCAACCCACTAAGGATCCTGATAGGCTAGAGGATTTTCTGTCCTTTAACTGAGTTGTGAGTCAGAGTGATGCTACCCTTTTACAATCTACTGAAGAAACACCCCTTTGCTTTTACTTAGACAATTAATTTTTCATAACAAACAGGTTTCCCAGATACACATCACAGATGAATTAAGACAGGTCTCATTTCAAGCCTGATCTTTCTAAGAGCTTGGGTTCAGAAACGACAACATTTTGCGCTTTTAGTGGGTTTTGCCATGGTCGGTTCGGCATCAAATATAACGCAGACCTGCAATCCTTACCTGAGCACATTACAATAAGTTTTCAATTATCTAGTGTAAGCACAGTGTCTGTAGTATTTATAATCGTGGGGTTCGGTCTCAGAACATCACACAGAGTTGAGCTTAGTCTCAAATTGTGGGGACATTTCTCATATTAAGAATCCCCAAACTGTACATTTCTGTCAGCTTAATACAATATTCTATAAGCAATTTAATAAAACATACATTTGCTCTCAATTCAGTACACCCCTTTGTTTGCCCCCGCCCCCGGGAACTTGGCTTGACTCAGAGATCATGTGTCTTGCCTTCCCCAGAGCAACTGTTGACAATTACACCTCAAATCAGCATATCCCATTCAGCTGAAGGCATCCTTTGTCTGTTTTTTCCTGGTAGCAGGGCATCAGTCCAGGGTGCCACTCTCCATTTGATTAACAGAATCTTGTGATTTCCTGCCTTCTGGTGTGGAGTTCTGAGGTATGACAGCTTCCCATAGACAGAGGCCTCTTGAACTTTTAATTAACTCAGATTGCCTTCTAGTATAGGGCCCGGGAACAGTAGGTGTTAAGAATTCTCATTAACCAGCAAGGCTTTGAAGTCCCAGCTGGCTTAGGTTCCTTTTCAGCTCCTGAAATACCGGTTTCCTGACAGAGTTTAGATCACTAGTGCCGGTTAGTGTCAAGTGCCGGTACTGCACCATTTTTGGGAGTTGTCTTGAATTAATACATTTCAAAAAAAGGATTACACTTGATAGCATATGATCCTTGCTAACATGGTATTGATGTGGATTCTGCAATAGAGTAATTTTGTGCCCATGATTTTAGCAATTTTTGACATTAATTAAAACGGATTTTGAACAGCACCATATTCCTTAGCACTGGTTTTGCTCTGTGTGTAGCCAAAGGATAGGGCCTGGCAATGGTCTCTTGTATTAATATTGACAGAGGCAAAAATGGATGGCAACCTATTTTGCATGTTTTCCCTGTGCATTTTCTGGTGTTTTCAATGATTTTTGATTTTGATTCATTTCTTACGCGCACCAAGCAAGCAATTGCATTCGGGCGCAGATGTTAACTATATGTTATATGTTTAGCTGTGGAGGCTTAGGGTCACCATGGTTACTTAAGTTTATTTGAATAGGATTGTGTTTAATTCCTTTCTGAACGTTGCCAGTGTAGTGCATGAACGAATGCCAAAAGGCAGCTGATTCCACAGCTTGGGGCCGAACACGGAGAACCTCCTGTCTTCTGTCTCAATGCCAGTAATGCACAGTTCTGTTGTAGGGCTTGGATGCGTGGGTAAAAACATCCCACACGGTGCTGCTGGCATCTCTTCACGTCTTCAGATGTTGTCCTCCAGTGATCGGCTCTGCCTCTAGTCCCAAAAACCTTGCCTTTTAAGCAAGTTCCCATTCATTCACAGCCCTAGGCTGTCAATCACCCAGCAGGGTGGCGTCCTCCCGAACAGCCAGCCGGCCAATCAGAACTGGTTTCACTCAGGCACGCCTAGAGATAAAAGGACAAAAGGACGAAAGGACTGGGACGTTTTGGGACCCTCCCTCACTTACTGCTTCTCCAGACAGACTGGAGACTGGGCGGGCTTCAGGGCTGAAGCCCGCTAAAGGCAAAATGCACAAATCACTCAAACGCGATTCAAGCAACAGAGTAAAAAGCCTGGAAGAAATTAACTGACAATAAATGACAGAAAAAAATAAGATGGGCCATTTGGGGAAAATGGTCACCCTTGGGTGCTGTACTGCAGCTGAGGAATCAGCCTGCAGATACATGGAACAAGGTAGGAAAAAAGGAAACCACTGCCACCAGACAGTCAAGTTAGTTAGTGTAACAGAATGTTACATGAGAAGTGGGATAAAGGAATTACTATGTAAACCCCCAGCACTCCACATAGGGTGGTGTGTGCTGGACCCACAAGAGAAAAGGTAAGTAAGAGAGGAGTCATTTTACTATTCTTGGGAGCAGTAGTTCACCCACGTAAATGTATTTACACATTAAGAGAAGTCCAAGGGACTTCCCAGTGCCACTGCACAAAAGGCGCTGTGCCTCAATGCAAAAAGCAGATGCCTATAGAGTTTACCAAACCCCATTAAACAGTAAGAAACACAAAAATCCTAGTCAGAAAAATACATGAGCGAGGGAGGAAAAGGTCCCACTCACTCAGGAGTTAAAGTTAAAAAGCCCAGGGTCTAGCAAAAGAGCTGGGGTTCGCCAAGGTTAAAGGGAATTGGCACAGAAATGAAAATTCTCCTTAACAGGACCCAGCTGAGAAAAGAGATCGGCCTCTGGCCCTCTGTTTAACGAAACACTTGATACACAGGGTTGGTACCTGAGGAATGTAGAGGTCTAGAGGGTGAGTATTTTACTAAGAGCAAGTTGCAGATAGCGTGGTCACCAGCCCCAGGTGATGCAGTGATTTGAACTTGATCCTTGCAGCAACCAGCAGTCCGTGAAGAGTTTTAGGGCAGGAGAGATGCAGTTCCTGGGCTTGAGGCCCAAGATAAGTCTCACTGCCCTATTCTGGATTAGCTGGAGGGGTCGTAGAGAGGAAGAGGGTAGATTCAAGAGAGGGCTGTTGCAGTAGTCTAGCCTACAGAGAACCAGAGCTCTTGTAACATTGAGCTTCTGTGGGAAAGTGAGAAAAGGGAGAATTCCTTTGAGAAGGAAGAGTTGAAAATGTATTTATTAATTTATTCATATTTTTTAAGCGCACATCAGCCCAAGGGCATTGTGGCGCTGTTACAGGATATACATTGCTGGTTACAAGGAATACAAGAAAATACATGGTGGTTACATGAAACAGTAACAGATTCAATTTAGGGTTACATTTGTTTAACTTTACAGATTATTTGGGGGACATAGTGCCAGGACTGTGGGAGGTACAGAGTGTTATCGGATAGTCATAGCGATGGGGAGGTGAGGATTATATGAATAGTGTGGTTTTGAGCGATTTGTGATAGGCGAACAGGGAGTGTTCTGCTCTGAGTGTATTTGTGAGGGCATTCCAGAGTTTAGGTGCTATGTGAGGGAAGCCTATGCAGCCGGCATTAGCTCTTTTTATGAGTGGTACACGGAGTTGGTTAGCAAGGTGCCTTCTGGTGGGGTGGGCAGAGGTGTTTTTGGATATGGTTTCCGATAGGTAGGATGGGGCATAGAGGTTAATGCATTTATGCGTCAGGGTGAGGATTTTCGAAGTTGACCCTTTCCTTTCTGGATGCCAGTGGGCATCGCCTCTGATCTGGTATGTGTGGTCCCTTTTAGGAATGTGTAGGGCTACGCGGAGCACGTTGTTTGGTATTATTTGGAGCCCGTTTGTGTTTTTTGTGGAAGTGCCTGCCAGGAGGGCGTTGCAGTAGTCGAGTCTAGCTCCTATTGTGACTCTGGCTATGAATAGGCAGTTTTGAGTGGTTAGAAAGGGTTTTATGGCAGTTATAAGTTTGGTGGTGTCAGCGGTGGCGGAGGAGAAGGCGCTGACTTGTCATGTCATTGAGAGTGTGGAGTCTAGGTCCACACCAAGGGTCTTTACCAAAGATGAGACTGTTATGTTAGTATGGTCAATGGTGAATTGAGAGTATTTAGTGTTAAGTTTAGAGAGAGTTTCCTTGGGACCAAGGATGATGATGTTGGTTTTATCCCGGTTTAAGCAGAGACCATTGATTGACATCCAGGTGTGGATGGCGGCATAGATCTGGAGGAGTGCTGCCGCGTCATGGTCGTAATCTCTGGTGAGAGGGAGGAGGACTTGGGTATCTTCAGCTGACTTATGCCATGCCGAGCGCATCCAGCAAGTCAAAGAATGGTTTGGTCATCAGGTTGTAGTGTGTGGGAGCTGTACAAGTGGGCTGCATTGGAAAAGTGGGGGCGGGGAGGATATCGTGGTCTACAAGATCAAACGCAGTGGAGAGATCGAGGAGAAGCAAGATAGCAGGTTTACCGTTATCCATTATTTTGGTGATTTGGTTCTTCAGATCTAGGAGGGCGGTTTCTGTGCCATGGCCTTTGCGGAAACCTGATTGTCTTCTACCAAGGATGGCATTGGATTCCAGATATTGTTGGATTTGGTTGTGGGCGGCTTTATCCAGAATTTTGAGGAGGAAGGGAACAGTAGTAATGGGGCAGTAGTTGTTGGGGCAAGTGGGGTCTATGGTGGTTTTTTTTTTATGAGTGGACGAACACATGCTTCTTTTAGGCTTTGAGGTACGATGCCAGTGGAGAAGGATGCATTGATAAATGCAGTGATGATGGGGGTGAGTGAGTCTGCACATTCTTCGATGATAGTCGGGGGACAAATGTCACCCTTACAAGTGGAAGGTTTGATATTTTTGAGGAGGTTGGTGACTTCCAATTCTGTGACGTCTCTAAAGACAAAAGAGGTATTTGAGGAAAAGGTTTAGGTGGAGAGGGCAGGTGTGGCATGTCCTGGTTGGAAAGCCTTTGCGCTGAGTTAATATTTTGTCTTGGAGCATTTTGACGTTGTTGATGAGAGCGCCCTGGATGCTGGAGCAGCAATCTTTGTCTTTGGTTATTTCATAAGGGGCAGTAACGGGGGTGGTGATATCTTGGTGAAGATTTAGCATTAGTGATTCTATGGTTGAATGATTCAGATTTGGCTAGGAAGACGGCCTTTTTAGATACGGATGAGATCTCTTTAATCTCATTGAGGGAAGACTGGTTGGGCGAGGATTGTCAGTTGGCTAGCACTCGGCGCTTGTTGGTTCGTAGAGTAGATAGCTCTTCTATGAACCAGGAATTAGAGTGCATAGATTCTATTGCTTTTTTATCTTCTAGGGGAGCTATGGACTCAATGGCTTGCTTGGGTGAGCATCTGAGTATAGGTGTTGGCCAGTGAGATGGGGGTTTTGGTAAACTGAGGTTTTAATTCGGGGAGGTCTAGGAGCGGTGCTAGGTTGCTTTTAGTTTGTTTTTTAGAGCTTCTGACTTTGGTGGGAGGGGCATGCCAGAGTATCTTGCGTGTGGGCAGGGTGGGAATAGCAAATTGGATGAGGTGGTGGTCTGTCCACGGGAGGGCTGAGATGTTAGTGATGGAAGATGAGCATTTGTGATCTGCGATCCAGTCGATGTTTCGGCCTTTGCAGTGGGTGGGAACATTGATTTTAAGTTCAAAACCCATGTTGGAGAGTTCTTTAGCTAGGGATGCGGCTTCTTTGTCCTTGGGATCGTGTAGGCCTAGGTTGAGGTCACCTAATAGGTCGAGCTTTTTAGGTGGTTCCCTATGATTTGGAGGAGGGGTTTTTGGTAGTCTAATGGTGAGCCAGGTGGCCTGTAGGTGATTAGGATGCTTATGGTGCAGTTGGGGGAGAAAGATAGTTTGGCAAAGAGGAATTCCGAATTGTTTTCCCGTTGTTGGTTGCAGTCTAATGGAGTAGGCATCTTTGAAAAAGAGGGCTACGCCTCCGCCTTTAGAGGAGTTTTTACGGTCCTGTTTTAGGATAGTGTTACCTTGGAGGAGGGCGAGGGAAAGGGAGAGGCCTGATGCTTCATGTAGCCAGGTTTCATAGATGGCTAGTAGGTCGAGATTAAGGGCGGTGATGAGGTCATTAATCTCCAATGCATGTGCAGGGAGGAATCTGGCGTTGATGAGCACGCATTTCAGTTCTGGGTAATATGATGTGGGTGGCTTAAGGCAGTAGGTGCTGGGGTTTGGGCCTGGGGGTGTATTGAGTGGGTGATTGTCGGGATGAGACGGGCTGGGGTTAAGCTCAGAGCATTGGGAGTGGGTGTTGGGCATCTGGTGGTATGGGGTGTATGTTCGTGTGGACTGTGTAGGGGTGCGAGAGCTAAGTCTGTAGTTTCTGATGTCTAGAGTGGGTGGTGTCCTTCGGAGAGTGACATGTAACTTGGTGCGGGCTTTAAGTCTGCAAAGGCTAGGGGTAAGGAGGGGTTGGCAATGGAGCTTGAGAGTGTGCGAGCTGGGCTGGGTATGCTGTGGTGGGTGCAGAATGCAGTGATTGTGGTGTGGTGGAAGAGTTAAATCTGTGAGCGAAGAGGGCATACTGCAGATGGACCAGAGGGCGAGAGTGATAAGTGAGCGGGCGAAGTGGGTGAGGGGAGGTGGCTGATGATGCTGTGTGGCAGGATGTAGGTGGATATATTTGTGCAATATAGTGACAAAGTAGAGTTAAGTGCTAGTATGGAGCTTGTTAGTCTGATTTAGTAGTCATAGTGATATATATGCTAGTTCGACAGCAATAAGGCAGTAGCAGTTCACAGTGGGCAGGTTCAATGGCAGTGTGGCATTGGTAATTTCACATAGGCTAATTCAATAGCAGAGGGGCAATAGCTAATCAATATAGGCTAATTCAATAGCAGTGGGGCAGTAACAATTCAAAATAGGCTAGTACACTAGCAGTGGGGCAATAGCAAATCAAAATTAGGCAAAACAATTCAAAATAGGCTAATTCAATAGCAGTGGGAAATAGCAAATCAAACTATTGTTTAACTTGTACATTCAATGCCTTTGCACCATGTTGTCCCAAATGGGAATATTCTTTACTAACTTTGCTGACGATACCCAGCTGGTCTTCGAGCTCTGCGGAGATTACAAACAAGACAGCGAGAAATTATCAACTATATACAACTTCATCAAAAGCTGGATGAAGGACAATTGGATGTGCCTCAACGGCACAAAGACCGAGCTAATGATTTTTGGTTCACCACACGCCAGAAAACAACTAAACTCCTCTTACTCCTCATTCAACATCAAAAACACTCCCATCTCAATAATCTGAGAAAGTAAAGACACTAGGAGTTTACTTGCAAGCCTCATTAGGTGCCGAGGCTCACACAGCCTATTTAAAAAGAAATGGTCAGTACCACCAGAGGCTCTTGAAAAAAATCAGACCCCTGCTCAACCAGAAGAACAGCACTACTATAGCCAGGGCAACTATACTATCAATACTTGACTATGGCAATTCCCTGCTGCTTGGAGCAAGCAGTAAATGTCTGAAGCAATGCCAGGTTATTCAAAATAACGCTATTAGAACAATCACAGGCAGGTCAAGAAGAGACCATATCACTGGTGATAGAAAAGAGCTACATTGGCTGGCCATGGAAGAGAGAATCACATTTAAATCCCTCACCATGGTCCATCGATGCCTATATCGAAAGGCCCAGAATACCTAAAGAAACAGTTTAAGTGGCACACACCCACCAGATGCTTAAGATCATCTAACAAAGGCCTTCTACAAATCATTCCAACAAAAAAGGCAAACGGCCTTGGCAGAGACTTCCCGACCAGAAGCATCCAAAAATGGAATGAACTACCTCCATCTTTGAAGCTAGAAACAAACTATATCCAATTCAGAAAGAATCTAAAAACACTATTTAAATAGACCTTGATTTAATACATTTTCAGCACCTGCGAAGTTTTCACTACATGTAACTACACTTTGTCCTGTCCTCTGCCACTATATGTCCCGTCTCTTTGTAAGCGCTCGATGCCTGCGGGCTTTAGCACTATATAAATAAAAAAAATAAAAACAATAGGCTAATTCAATAGCAGTGGGGCAGTAACAATTCAAAATAGGCTAGTTCAATAGCAGTGGGGCAATAGCAAATCAAAATAGGCTAATTCAATAGCAGTGGGGCAGTAACAATTCAAAATAGGCTAGTTCAATAGCAGTGGGGCAGTAACAGTTCATAATAGGCTAGTTCATTAGCAGTGAGGCAGTAACAATTCAAAATAGGCTGGTTCACTAGCAGTGGGGCAGTAACAATTCAAGAAATAGGCTAGTTCACTAGCAGTGGGGCAATAGCAAATCAGAATTAGGCTAGTTCAATAGCAGTGGGGCAGTAACAATTCAAAATAGGCTAGTTCAATAGCAGTGGGGCAATAGCAAATCAAAATAGGCTAATTCAATAGCAGTGGGGCAGTAACAATTCAAAATAGGCTAGTTCACTAGCAGTGGGGCAGTAACAATTCAAGACATAGGCTAGTTCAGTGGGGTAATAGCAAGTCAAAATAGCCTAGCTCAATCGCATTGGGGCAAAGGCAGTTCAAAGCAGGCTAGTTCAATAATGGTGGGGCAGTAACAATTCAATTAGGCTAGTTCAGTGGCAATGAGGCAGTAGCACAGATCAGTGATAGACTGGTCACACATTTGCAAAGTAGGATCAAACAAATAGGCTAGTCTCACTATTAGCAAAGATGCAGTTAAAACAAGGAAGCTAATTCTGCAACAGTGGGGTGATTGCACATTAGCGATGGGCTGTTTGCAGGTTAGCAAAGGTAAAGTCAGTAGTGGGCTAGCCAAAGAGTACTGGAGGGGTGGACTGGATGTAAAGGTTTAAGGCGATCAGGCTAGTGTTGTAAGTATACACGTCGCATGGTAGGGCGTAGGGTAATATGTTCATTTGGCGTAGTATCGGTAACAGACAAGTGGCGTTTCAGCGGATAGGAGATGCTCAATTGAGATGATGATACAGGCGAGTGTGACGCTCGGCTGAGCAGAGGTTTAAAAGTTAGCGTTTACATGAAACCTGGAATGTTATTTCAATGGAGTGGAACTGTTGTACTTCCATCTAGGTCCAGACTGACTCCAGACAGGCTCACGACAGGCGCCTTTGTGCATCGCCTTCGTGAGATGAGCTGGCTCGCCTCTCGGCGTCCTGGTTGGTGCAAAAGAAGCAAGGCACAAATCTGATGTCGGGGGCGGGATGCAGGCCAAGATTAGGTGCAGAAGGCCTCAGGCAACTGTAGGGGCGGCCATCTTCGAATGTGTAAATCCTCGTGGTTCTCAATGGCGGCAAGTGCCAGGATTGCAGTAATCAGGCAAATCAGCCTATTCTAGAGCTGTTGTGGCAGGCAAATGGGTCGGAAGATAATATGGACAAATGTTTCTAAAAGAAGCAATTTAGCATTGCATAATTTCGGAGGTGAAATGATTTCACCTTTGAGTGTGCCCAGGGTCTACGGGCTTACCTGGAAGCACTGCTCTCCTCCGACAAGAGCGGATACTGCTCTAGCAGTATTGCGAAGAGCTCCAGCTCACTGGGGATTTGGAACTTGGAAGTTGGACTTCTTGGCAATGTCCTGAATGTGAGGGAGGAAGGAAAGAGGAGTCAAGGATAACTCCAAGGTTTCTGGCTTCAGATGAAGTAGAAGGGGGAGAGCCCATAGAGGATGGCCAGAGTGAGGGGAAGAAAGAGTGAGCATGGGTCCCAATAGGAAGGATCTCAGTCTTGCTGGCATTGAGGCGGAGATCGTTGGAAGTGCTCCAGGACTGGATGGCGGATGAGGGAAGATGAAAGAGGGTCAGCAGGACGTTGGAAAAAGAGTTGTGCGTCATCTGCGCATCACTGGAAGTTGGAGAAGGAGGAAATGAGGAGAGCCAGCTGAGCAAGGTAAGTGTTAAAGAGCCAGAGGGGAAGAGGTTGGAGCCCTGGGGGACACCACCGGTGGAGAAAGATAGGTGAAGAGAAGGTGCCCATAATAACCGTGGATGACTGATCAGTTATGAAAGAAATCAGCCAGTCCAGTGCCCGCTCAGAGATATCCAGTATCATGGAGCAGTTTTAGGAGGATGGAGTGGATGACTGTGTCGAAAGCAGAGGAGAGATTGAGTAGAATGAGGACAGCTCGAGAGTTAGAGTCAAGAGATGCGAGCAATTCTTCAAGGGTGTTCAGAAGAGCAGTTTCCGTGCCTCTGGATGCTTAGAATCCAGATTGATGTTGTGGAAACCGCCAACAAGTTCAGTGTGTGAGGTAAGTTAGGGGAAGGCCGGCTTCTCCAGGAGTTTGCCCAAGGAATGGGGTGACAGAAATAGGGCAGTACTTGGCTGGACAGGTAGGGTCTGCTGAAGATTTTTTCAGGAGAGGGCACACAAGTGAGTGCTTGAGTGTGGAGGGAAAAGTACCAGTAGCAAAAGAGTGGTTGCAGAAATCTGTGAGAGTGCGGGCAAGGGAGCCAATGTTGTCCTTGATGGTTCTGGAGGAGCAAGGAGAAACCGGTTTGGATTAGACCTTCCTAGAGCGGACCACTCTGGTGATTTCATCAGGTGTGACAGGGGAGATGGAGAGAGGAAGGAGGAGGGTGGGAGGGGTTGGAGGAGAGGGTTGCAAGGGTGCTCAGGATGTCCAGAGTTGTAGTGGTCACGCGTGTGGCCAGTGTGTTGCAGAGGGCCTGAGACGGAAGAGGGAAGGAGGAGACTGCTGAAGGCTTGGTTAGTTTCATGCAGATTTTAAAGAGTTCAGCCATGTTGTTGGATGCACCAGATACCTGTGCCTGGATGTGGGCCCTTTTCTTGGCACAGATGGAGAATCTGTATTGTCTATGGAGCATGCACCAGGCCATTTTGTCAGAGGGTGAGCCTAAGATTTGACACTTCAGTTCTGCAGCTCTGCACTTACGTTTCAGGGCTGCAAGTTGGGAGTCGGGCGGGGGGGAGATCAAAGTGGATGAGGGCGGCAAGAGTGTCCTGCACTGTGGGTTGGTCCAGAAGGGAGAATGGAGAGGGAGAGCGAGGTGCAGAGGTCAAGAAAGAGAGTGAATGCTGTGATAGCGGTGTCCAAGTGGATGTTGAAGTCACCCAAGAGAAGTAGAATAGAGGAGATTGAGGAGAGAGGAGCAGAAAACAGCCCATTCAGAGAGGAAGAGGGTGGTAGGGCCAGGGGCATGTAGATCGGGGCAATGGTCAGGGAGGAGGAGAAGGGAGAGATGACCAACTTGCAAACCAGGCTCTCAAAGGAAGAGTAGAGCTGAGTGGGTAGGAAGGAGGAAGGAACCCACTCAGGGAACATTAAGGCATCCCCACCGCCAGCCCGGTTAGGTCATGGCTTGGAAATGCTCTTGTAGCCATCAGGGAGAAGAGAGTCAAAAGCATTGACTGAGCTGGCATTGAACCATGTTTCGGTAAGTGCGAGAATGTCAAAGTCAATGGGCCTCATTACACGGATGGCGGTAACGGTTTACCGGTACCAGTATTATATCGGTACCGGTAAATCCTTACCGCCTTACTACGAGGTCCCTTTGCGGGTTGGGGAATTTAACACCTGCTTTTTGCAGGCGTTAAAAACCAACCCGCAAAGGGACCCAGGGAGCTAATTACGGTACCGCAATCTGCGGTACCGTAATTAGCGCCTTCCCCATTCCCATTATGCCCTATGAGGCAAAAATGGGAATGGGGAAGGGCAATGGTGGAAGGGGGAATTACCGCCCCGCCAATCTTGGAATGGGAAGGTAATTCCCCTTTCCGCCAAGGCAGTGCCGGTATTTTACCGGCATGAACCATGGCACTAATAGCGCCATGGTTCTCCGCCATCCGTGTAATGAGGCCCAATGTCTTCAAGAAGGAGGCAGATGTCAGTAGAGTGTTTGTTGGCTGACATAAAGTGAATATACAGTGAATCATGTCAACAATTCAATAAGTACTCTTTAGATGTATGCATACGCACTCATACCAAGTCATGAAACCTCCAATAGTGCAGATCAAAAACCACACACAAAGGATAACACCTCTGCAATGGTGAACATTAGTACAGTAAATTGTCCCCAGATATAATCAACATGGTCTTTTCCTTCTCAGTCTCCATGCCCACACAAGATATTTACACGTTGAGAAAACCAATGGCACATCGCTAGAATCGGAGCAGAGCAACAATGCCAATGGCGGTTTGTATTCTACTAGCCAGAAACAACAACTTCAAATAACGCTTCCTAGCCCGTACGGTAGCTGGGCAAATTAACATAAAATTAGTCAAAGTTTCACAAATGCAGATATACAGGGGGCAAGTCTCAGAAACAGAATGGTTCAACTTATTACAGAGGCTAGTGATTGGTAGAGTCCCTATTAGAAATTTAGCATACAATGATCTTTCATATTTGGGGTTTACAAAACCTAGATGCACCTCATAACCCATATTCTGCTTCATATTCCAGTAACGCAGAAAGGCAGCTAAAGCTTCGGCTTTAGCAACAATGTTGCTTTCAAAATTCATCAACGCCACCAATTTCACCTCTACCTCGACTGCACTAATCATAGCTGAGGGAATGCACCAAAGCTCACTCAAGCCAGGTACTCTCATTTCTACCTCAATATATATGAACCACGGCCGGCACGCACCCCCAGCCTGCGCCATAACATCTTTCACGGCCTCCCTATTCTTAACTAAAAGTTCATTTAACCACAAGCAAACCCAGTAATAAATTGGCCAGTCAGCATGTAGATTCCAGACTTTGGATCCCGTTTCCAACCAAACCGGTATATTCGGTGTAGTCAACCATGTATTTGGTCTGATCACTTTTTTATTTCGTGTACTTTGCAGCTTCCCGCTGTAGCACGTATAGTGCATGTACCCAAACACACAGTCAAAGCCTGTAATTTTAAAAATGTTACCTCGTCCATCCTGGTTAAGTATATGCAAACCTTGATGACTAAAACAACTGACTCCGATGATCCGGAGATGCTCATAAATAATTATAATCAGGAGACTACTGAAATGCTCGATAAATGTGCACCCATGAAAGATAAACTAGTTAGAGATCTACCAAATGGCCACAAATGGTTCTCCTCTTCCCTGGCAGAACTTAGAGCTAGCAAAAGGCAGGCCGAACATCCCTGGCAGAAGGATAGATCTATTGCTAATTTGTCAGTTTGGAAATGCAAAGAGAAACAGTATAAAGCAGAAATTGTTGAGGCTAAGAAAACCTTTTACAACAATCAAATTAGTTCAGCTGGAGATAAGACCAGGGAACTTTTCTGCCTTTTTAGATCTTGGGAGAAACCTAACGCTTGTTGTCCTCCTATAAAACCGACAGATGATTATTGCGATCGGATACAGAGGGCTTTTGCAGATGAACTATCAAAAGCCCAAGATAAAATCAAATTAGAAGCACTAGCAGCCCCGTCGCCCATACTAACACCTACTCCATTACCCTTTGAGACACATCATACTTGTACAAGGACGTCACAAACCCAGCCAGCTTCCATATCAAGTAGTGATACTCTTCCAGGTTCTGTAGCAGGTTTTACTTTACGAGCATCTACTACTGCTGACATTTTTAAAATTCTGAAGTCTATGCATCCTACCAATTGTCCGGGTGAACTGCTTCCCTCCAAACTTATTTTGGAACATAAGGAACTCTTTGCGCCTTTTCTTTGTAGATTTGCCACTGCTTCCTTTCGAACAGGTGTCATTCCTCAATCAATAAAGAATGTAGCAGTTTCACCGCTACTAAAAAAAGTGGGCCTTGATCCCACTAATGCAGCAAACCTTAGACCAATCACCAACACCTTGTTCTTCCTCAAGCTCATAGATAAGACAGCAACTATCCAGCTTCAGGTCCATGTCCAGATGGCAGGCATTTTGCATGCCAAGCAGTCAGGGTTCAGAAGTTATCATGGCTCAGAGATTGCTCTTCTGGACCTACAGACTTATATGCTCTCTAGGCTGGAAGATAGCAAGTCAGGGCTGTTGATGTTGTTGGATTTATCAGCAGCCTTTGACTTGCTAGATCATAAAATCCTACTTGAAAGAATGCAGACTGTTGGGGGCCTCTTCGATCATGCTATAGTCTGGTTGAGAGCATTTTTGGAGGGCCGTCGGTCACAGGTGCATTGGGGGGACAGTGCCTCTGGGTCACAAATTATAACGTGTGGAGTGCCCCAGGAGGGATGCCTTTCCCCATTGTTATTCAATATCTACATTTATCCACTCTGCTACGAATTAGATCTTTTTCAGACCTTCTTTTGTAACTATGCTGACGACTTCCAGTTTGTCCTCAACATCACCGGCGATTATGATAAGGATCAAATCACAGTATATCAACTGATAAAACAGTGGATGTCCACCAATTGGCTGTGCCTGAATGCCACAAAGACCGAGCTCATGGTTTGTGCCCCACGTCGGGCACAAATCAAGTTGGGCCAGGAGTATACCGGCTTCAGGATTGATGGTAGTTTTATTTTATTTTTTTGTAAAGTATTTTATTGGTTTTTTCAAGAAAGTGAGAAACATTACAAACTTACAAGTGTGGTAATAAAGAAACGACACAACAAAAAAAAGTAACGTGAGAACAACCAAAACAACAGCAGTCTACATGTAGCGTTAATTATGAGATGTTTGGAGGCAAGTAAAAATTATAGTTCCGATGTTACAGGAAGCGAGGGGAACAGATTTGGTTAATTCCATCTCTGTATCAGTATGAAAAATCGGGTGTTGTAGGACGCTACAGTCCTTCAGGGAGGCTTATAGTCTGCCTTGAAGCGCATGTCGCTCAGGAGGGCTTTCCAGGAGTCCAGGGTTCCACTTGTGGCTTCTCCGCTGGTTGTGATCCCGTCTTGCCAGGCCCTGGTTTCAGCAGTCGTCCATCTCGCCAGTTCGCTCAGCCACCGAGCATGGCTGGGGCCCGCTGGAGTCTTCCAGGCCATCGCTATTGTTCTCTTGACCAAAATGCATGAGATGTCCATTAGTTTCACCAAATGTTTAAATTTGCCCGGTCTAGGATATATACCTAGTAGGCACTCTCCGGGCGTCCAGTCGTATCTTACCATGCCAGCTTCTGCGCAGGATTGTTTGGCTTTGAACCAGAGTGATTTCACTTTGATGCAGTTGATGGTAGTTTTATTAACGTCGTGCAGAAAGTTAAAACCTTGGGCACCTTCATGGAATCTAGTTTAGACTGTGAAGGCCATGTTGCAGCAATTGGCACTAGCACTAACGATCATCTTAAAGTGCTCAGGCAGGTCGCACCTCTAATCTCGGTCGAAAACCGTATTAAACTTGTGAGAGGTGTCATCTTGCAACGGGTAGAGTACTGTAATGCACTTCTAGGCGGTGCAGGTAAAGCCCAAATTCAGGATCTACAAAAAAACCAAAACAAGGCTATCCGCATCATTTTTCAAATGAAGCGTTCTGAACCCACTACTGCAGGCAGAAATAAATTGCACTGGCTTCCTGCGGAAAGCAGAATTCAATTTAAACTGATAATAATATGTCATAAATGCATCTTTGGAAATGCTCCTGCTTACCTAAAGGATGTCATTGGTATCTACCAGCATAAAAGGAATCTTAGGTCGGCTGAAGGCTTTTTACTGGTACAGCACCGGGTGAAACGCTCCCGAGGTTCTGGAAGGGCTTTCCACACTCAGGGAGCCAAAGCATGGAATGCACTGCCTGCATCCCTGCGTAAGACAAAAGACCTTCTTGCCTTCCGAAAACAACTAAAAATGTATCTTTTCAATTAGTGTTAGTGTAAACTTCTGCGGTAATCTTTTGCTCACTGTATTTTGTTCTCTCGGCGCCTGGATGCCTATGGGCTTTGGCGCGTTACAAGCACAATAACATAACATAACATAACAGTCAAAGGGAGACGAAGCAAGTTTTTCGGATATTTATTTTCAATAGTAGTGAGCAGTTTGCATATCCCCACAGCTCTGCTCGGTCGATAGTAGCCTGCCTTGCTTGGGCTTTGTAGGCTTCCAAAGATACCCAGACAGCACCATTGCCAAAGTCGCACGAGAACCTCTAGAGGGCCCCACTGTATGTAGCCAATGAGACCTGCTCCTTGGCCATGTGCAGATCCCAATGGCAGGATGACGCCACCTTCAAGCCTAGATAATCCTAGTGGTCGACCTGATTATGCAACCGTCTTCCAGTTCCAACCTTGGGGGTTTCGGTTTCTTCGTTACCCCCACACTGAAGACCACGCTCTTAGTTTTTGCATCATTGATGGCTAGGCCATTTCCGACCACAGAAATCCTCGAAGAGCTGAAATTGTTTCTTGGTGCTTATCAGTGTAAGAAAGAAGGACCGCATCATCTGCAAACATTAAGACTGGGATTTCATCACCGGCCAGTTTTGGGGCATCAGTACACGCAGACACCCAATCAGCAATAATCCCATTGAGGAAAATACAAAAGAGTTTGGGAGCCAGCAGACAACCCTGGCGGACTCCCTTCTCAATGCTAATGGGTTGCGTTGTGCTCCCATCAGTGCCCCAGCGCCCCTCAGCCGTGTTGTCTGATAAAGTATCTGAATGGCTGCAGCAAATGCGATGGGATGTCTAAACTACGTAAACCTTCCCACAGGCGGCTCCTTGGCACAGTATTAGAAGCCGTACGAAGGATTACAAAGATGGCATGCACTTTAATTGTCCTTAATACAGCGTACTTGTCACATATTAAGCGCAACCTCAAGTTTTGATCCACAGTGCTTAGGGCACTGCAGAAACCTGCCTGACGGTGACCAATACAATTATTACTAATTCAGGCTTCCAGGTGGCTCAATACTACTTGGCATATATTTTGCCCCCGAGTCGAGGATGGCAGATCCTCAGTAGATCCCTCAAGCCTTTTTTTTTTTAAATAAAAAAAAATCTGCACAATCTCTGCCTGCGTCCAAGAGACAGAAACAAAATTAGTTTGTACAACAGAGTTAAACAGCCTAGTGAAATATGGAACCCATATGCCAGGTTCTGACATGTGAAAATGAATAGGGACCCTATCCGGCCCTGTGGACATGCCCAATTTCTGCTTCTGTAGAGGTCTGCTAACTTCCTCACAGTAGATGACAAAGGATGCATCAGTGAGGTCAATCACACATGGAGTGCCGGGCAGGGGGCCTTGTGTATCCCACACAAGAGACCTATTCTCCAACCTCCTCACAAGAGATGACAAAGGATGCATCAGTGAGGTCAATCACACATGTAGTGCCGGTCAGGGGGCCTTGTGTATTCCGAACAAAAGATCTATTCTCCTTGTATAGTTCTGAAAACTGAACGACCCACACAGATTCAGGAACACAGCCTTGCTGATTACTACTGGTATTCTCGTGGCATAATCCCATGATTCCTCAGAAACCCTGTGAACCCCCCACCGCTGCTAATAGCTGTCAGCAGTTGGCTCCAAGTATCTTCAGTCCATGCTTGGTCTTTCTCTTTCAGGAGCAAATGGTAGGCTTTCCTGGTCTCTTGGATAATCGAGATACCCACAGCACGTTGGAGCCTTGCTTGTAGAATTAAAGCTAGTTTTGCTGCTCTACAGTCGGCACCATACCAAGGGGTTCAGGCAATCATAAGGAAAGTAACGGCTTTGTGATTTAGAGAAAAACGAGTCAGGGTTCCTCAGCAGGTCTGCAGTGACCTTCTGTCCCGTTAGATGTGCAGTACTCTCTAAAGTGGTGAAATGTTGTAAAAGAGGAAGCATGTCCCCATAATCCAATGGCAGGACCATTGGTAGATGAACATTAGTCCACTTGATATTGCGCTGGGCATGGCCCACTAAAGCCAGCGGAACACTCAGTAGAATCAGTCACTTTCAATGCCCAAAACAGATGATGATCACTCTCGCTTCTCTGGTGTATGGAGAAATTAGCTACAGATTGCCAAGCCTCTAGATTTGCCAAGATGGTCTATTTTACTGCGCAAGTGGACATTATCGAATGTGTCAATGGCCAGCACATCCCTAGGAAAACGGCCATTACAGGCCCTAGGTTTAACCCCCCATCAGCAACATTGCAGCCTCCTCCACCAGCCTATACTGCATCTTGGACTTGATTGAATTTAAAACATTCATAACCCAATGGTGATCCTCCTCCTCCATTATCTCCACCATACTGTCTAAAGGCTCGTATTGCAGATGAAAATCCCCATTAAGATACTTTGCAAGGAATTAGCTGGATTAGACCTTCAGGCATCAATTCTCTCCATATCACTGCGGAGAAGATCAATACCTAGTCCCTGCGACTACCTAACATATAGGTTTAGAAGAAGGATATTAGACCCATCAAGGGATTTAAGACGTTGTTCCAGAAGGTCTATAGAGCCTGAATCCGTAGCTCTAATTAACTCGCACATGGACACATTTACCATGTCAGCAAACCACCACTAGGGCGGTCATGTTGGCCCTGGTTGGTGGGAATCCCATGCATGGCATACCCCTGGAAGTGGGGGCTTCAGCAGCCCACAGGTTTTGTAAGCTAATCACCTCAAAAGGTGTGAATAAACCAAGCCATTTGTTGTCCACCAAATATTTGTTAACACCAGCAATATTCCAAGATGTGGTGCACATCTGATGCCCGTGTTGTACAATGGTCCCAATGGGTGACTCAACTGCATCATCCTTCTGACCCAGGATATCCTGTTTAACCAAAACATCAGCATTTGACAACACAACGATGGGGTGCCCGCCCCCTCAGTCTGCACGGTCCTGGGAGACACCCTTCCCCACGTCACCAGAGAGTCCCTCAGCTGGTAACGATAGTACCTCCATTATGAGCCCCAGTGTACCGACCATCCATCCCTCCATCCCTCTCTGGTGCATGCCAGCAGCTCGCAAGGAACAAGGAGCACCTGTCAAAGCGGGGTCAGTCTTGTGGCCTCACCTCGTTGAAGTTGGGTGGAACCTCTAGATTGGACATATCACAATGGGCATATCACAGTGTGTCCCACCCAATGGAACTCCTACCCTTCTGTCTCCCTCACCCAGTTGCTCATTCGGCGGTGAGAATTTAATTGACATTTCAAGATCATGCGGTTGTAGGGCTCTCTGCTCCATCAATAAAACGTCTCGCACCATCCTGGGGTCAGCTAGTTGGACATCAAATCCCTCCCTGCCTGGCAACCATTCGCATACCACTATGTCGCTCCCAATTATGGTAAGGCATCCCTTTTGGCCCTTACCCAGTGGATTACTTTATTCACTGGGTCATCTTTAGGTTCATGTCACTGTCAGCAGCTTGGGCACATTCACCAGGAAAATGCAGTTCCAAGATGGTTTCAAGTCATAGACATACCATTTCAGCTAGCCATATCAGAACCCCCAATCGTCAGGACACTGTGGGTCAGCCCCTGGATTACCTCCTCCGACCTCTGTGGTCCACCAGTCTATCAACAACACCATGCATGTTTCCCCTCAGTGCGGCTCCCCCCCACACACATGAACATTTGGTGGACTGACTGCATGCGGGGCAACTGTGCTTGACCCCTTTAGAAACTCAACACTTCATCAGATCATCAACGACCTTATGCAAAGCCTTCAGTTCAAGCCTCATTATCCTTCCTTAGGTGTGCTACAGTGAACACGGCAACGCTACAACCATCACCTTGCCCAAAGTCATGTGTCCCCCTCTGACCCTCCCACCCCCACGTTGCATACATTCTTCTATGCTTCTTGGCACAAACAGTTTATCAATGCTGACAGTAATAGGACCTGAAAGAGGTAGCCCAAAATCAAAAAGAACATGTGGATTGTGTAAACTATCGATTATGGGGGAAACAGCTTAGCATGTACTGGCAGAATGTAAGGAAAAGGGATCCTTATACAGGACTGTACTGGGAGGATGTAGGGAAAAGGTATCATTATACAGGTCTGTCCTGGGAGGATGTAGGGAAAAGTGATCATTATACAGGTCTGTCCTGGGAGGATGTAGGGAAAAGGATCATTATACAGGTCTGTCCTGGGAGGATGTAGGAAAAAAGGGATAATTATACGGGTCTGTACAGGCAGAATGTAGGGAAAAGGGATTATATAGGTCTGTCCTGGGAGGATGTAGGGAAAAGGGATCAGAATACAGGTCTGTCCTGGGAGGCTTGGTTAATCGTTAGGACAGGATAAGAGATGACAGTTTCTGGCAGCACTGCTTGAAAACCAAGAATAAGGCACTGCACATTGCTTTACACTGTGTATGGAAGATGATGATTTAGTAAGAGAACAGAATGACATTGTCTTGCTCAGAATGAGCCTGAATCAATAAAACAAAAAATGTTAAGGTCCAAATGTTATTTTAGGAGCTCAAGTAGGAGCCGTCATGAATATTGCAGAAAGTTATGCTACATTATTAGTGATGAATTGCTATTTAGATTCAATGGAAATTAATGTATATATTATTGATTTGTAGTTTTACGATAAATTGTGTTATATGTTTTGTGATACATGTTTAAATGTGCAAAGTGTAATATGAACTCATCACATTAATAAATAATTATTTCATAAGAAGGGTACAATTGTTTATATCTGTTTTTAAGGCAGTTGTATTTTGTATTCGTAATTCATTTATTGAGAGCGTTCACCAAGAGCTTTACAAACATTTAAAATGCAATGGTACAATAAAAATGAAGCACAATAACCAAATTAGTGATCAAAGCTGACTATAGGAAAGAGAAAGAAGGAGCTTTTAATTGGAAAAGAAAATTCAGTTAGGTAGAGGCTGCACGGAGAGATGTGGAAGAGTGTTCCAATGTATAGGTGCAAGAAGAGGAAAAGAACGGCATCGAGAAGCACAGGGCGGCTGAGGAACAATGAGGACAATAACCAGCATCGAGTTTAAGCAAAGCTCCCAAGATAGCAACACATTTTCCAAAAGAAAAATCTGGATTCCGCCTCCTTGGAACAAGTAGGTTTACCTATTTTTGCTGCCCACTTTCACATGCAATAGATGACATCATGATTTTACAGTCAGGTGAGTGTGGGTATGAGCAAGTGAGATATCCCTGAAAACAAAATATATTGGTTCTAAAATATCTACGTTCCTACGCAGCAGGTGGTACCATAACACCAAGGGCAGGTTACTCTGGCCTAAAACCAAGACTCTTAATGCTATATTTCACATAAAGGTTGCATCACATCAGTGATTGAGGCATTAATGGATATGGTCCATCCCTCACCCCTCCTGCCAGGATGGGCCAAGATCTGGAATTTAGATCCCACACATAGCAGGTCATGCAGAGTTCGTTACGTTTATGACTGAATCATGCTGTTGTTAGCAACAATATCTGCAGGGTGTGAGCTGTGAGGACTTGATGAAGATCTAGACCCAGTTGATGGAGCCACATCTTGGAGCTTCCCTCCCAGGGCAATGTGTGGGAGAGTGCTTCAAAGTGGGTCTTCATCAGGAATGCACACATGATGCTAGCCAATAGGGGATCCCAGCACCTAACAATGCCAGTGGGTCATTATTTCCTATAACTGGGGACAATAAGTTAATAAATAAGGGATGCAGATGATGTCAGGAGGCTGCAATACTTAGATCACCTGACTTGCTAAATGCTCATGAACGGGTGCAAGTGGGCATGTCACTGTCCTTGACTCATCTTCCTTCACAAGCGCGGGGGCTTCCTTTTCTATCACCTCATGTTGTGACCCCTCTAGTGGGTGGGCAGGCAAGGGGAGTGTGGTTCTGTTATACTTCTGCACACTATACCATCATTTCCATCGACTACCGCATGCTCTCAATTCCCCTCCAGAATGCTCACTCTTTCGTGCCTAGACACAAAACAACACCCACCAAAGTGCAGATCTTGTGTTCTGTTTTATTCAGCGGCTCTCGATGAAGGCTTTACATCAATCCCTTGCTTCCCCAGGTGATCTGGAAAGAGAACAACCAACACTACTTGTAATTACCAATGTGCCCATTTAATTCACTTGTAAACTCTGCTCCTCCACCCTCATAGCAAAGTAGCAAAGTGCTGTGATCCACCATACAGGACCACTAGCGAATTACCAATTAAGTTTACTAGGACAGCGCTGAGGAGAGGATTAACATAACATAATGTCTCTATATGTAGAGTGCACCCTCTCCCCCACACGCACTGGTGTATTTTTGTGTTATAGACAGAAGGTAACAGATGTTCATTGTTACACAACTCAGCGCCTCATCCTGTTAATCTTGCATGGTTGAAGGTCTGGGTGGACTTGCAGGGATTCAAACTAGTGACGTTGAGGTCACACACACACACACAAGGATCCTTCTAGAGAATGCACTAGTCCACTGAGCCACAGACCTGGATGCTAAACCTGGATCTGGACACCACTTTCAGGAAGAGGCAGGAGGGAGGAATGGAGAAAAGACAGGAGAAAGGGGGACATGAAGGGTCCATGAACGCAGGGTGGGAGACAGGCTATCTCAGAAGCATTGAACAACCGGTGCAGACAAACAAACTACAGCGGTTATCTACCTTTTGGTGCCTGGGCTTCTTAGGTTTTGCAGAGTAGGATGACACAATATTGTGTTTAGATCTGGAAATGGAAGATATTTATGTTATTAATTAAATACTACAAATGCAAGACATCCTAAAACAATACATAATCGAAGCATCCAAAGTGGAGCTGCCTTCCCCTCTCCCCGCCCAGTAATGCATCCTCCATCTTATACACAGAAGACAGGATTAACTGGAGGTTTATGAAGAGCAAGCAGAGACAACAGAACTAATACTTGGCCAAAACAGATGATCAGTGGGAGTGAATAGTCACTGGTCACTCACCTACAGCAAATGATTCCCCAATTATTCCTTAAAAGATAGCATTTGAGGTCCCATGGAGACAAAAAGGAGCCCATCCACCCAGGGCAGTTTCTAGTCCATTTGGTGCCTAGGGCAACACACTCAATGCACCCCCCGTGCTAGTCATGCGTGCCACTCCCAAACTACACTCCACGGTTAAGTAACTCCTACTCAATGTCAATAATTCACAGCTTTACATATTTTATTACATTGTGATTCAAGAACTTTGCAAAAATGCTAAATGCTAGTGTAGGCCCATTTTCTCATTTCTAACGGGCCACTTTTCTGGCCAAGGGGTGGCACTTTGTTGAGTTACTTCACTATGCAGCTCGGTTTAAAAAAAAAAAATCTTTATTCTGCAAATTGGTTAATTAAAAACCTTATACACACAGTTTAAGAACATTATTAAAACCATATCAATGATACACAGCATATAAAAACATTACATAGGTTGCATAAAAAAATATGTACTCCTACGTCCCATCCCCTTTCCTCCATACTTATGGGACATCTCTCCGTCCTGTGGGACGGGACTGGAGCACTTTGTAAAAAGCATCCAAATGTTTCCAAAAATGTGTCCTTCCTCTCTTTCTTGCGCGGAGCACGGCATGCGGCCGTAACCCCGCCCACCTTGGCTCCGCCCCGCGCATCGCCCATCAGTCCTTTTCTCTGCTCGTTCGGCACTTGCATCCTCAGAAGATTTTCTTCCCTTTTTTCCTCTCTGGCTCTCGCTAGCGATCATGTACTAGTCTGTCTATGTCTTTCAAACTAGACTTTCCAGATTGTTCATCGTGTCACCGTCGTTTTGCGAGGGGGCGGATACCCATCCTCTTTGTTTAGAGTGCTTGGGTCCGGATCACCGTTGGGACTCCTGTTTTTACTGCGACTCTCTTTTGGTCCGGGCACTTCAACGTCGGTTGGAGCGGTGGGAGGAGGTGTTCCGACGAACTCCTCCTTCGCATTTTCAGGCGTTCATCGACGAGAAGAAGAAACGCCTGGTAAGTTCTTTACTTTTCAGAGCACCCCGGCCGGGGGATACCTTTCCAATTCCTCTCGGACCGGGAGGGGCGTTGATCGCTCTGAGGTGCCCGTTGGGCCTAATAATTCTACCAGAGTTTTCTCCGAGGGTCTCCGTAAGGGGCCTGTGCATAGCGAAGTATGCTCCGAGGCCCCTCCTGTGGGGGTTGTTTGTAGACTCAGTTCTACTGAGTCGTGGGATACCGGAGCTTGCTCTGAGGTATCTCTGTCGGCTTCCCTCAAAAATAAGACCGGGGTGCGCCCCGAGGCCTTGGATGGGCTTGCTGTTACCGAACGGATGTTCGTGGCCCCCGCAGATAAGGCTGTTACCAGGCCTGGGTCCGAGGTCCCTCGTTCAGAGGCTAAAGCTACCAACGGTTCTGAGAGGCCTGAGAAGGCCTTGTCGGTGAAAGCTGTTTCTCACCGTTCCCGCTCTTGCGGCGACACCAGACCTGTTGAGTGGGCAAAGAAGCAAAGTTCTTCTTTTACCGGCAGTGCCGAGGTCCTTCCTTTGAAGGCTAAGTTGGCAGTTAGTATGTCACAAAAACATTCCAGGCCTCGCAGTACTGGCTCTGCCGAGGTTCCTTATGTTAAGGCTAAAGTTAAGACCCCTGATCCATCGACAGGGACCCCTGCCTCACTTCCTCACGTGTCGCAGTTCCCCTCAGATGAGGACAAAATGGCGCCCATTCCCGCCATGACCGCGGTGGCCATTTTAGGTGCTACCCCTACAACTACGCCATCGGCCTCTGGTATAGGGCTTGGTCCCTTGGGTGAACATAGAGTCCCTTGTGCGCATCCTTTTCGGCCAGTTTATGATTGGAACGCCCGGATGCCTCTTCCGCACAATGTTTTGTTGCCTGTGGGGTCGGCACCTTTGATTTATGTGGATACGTCGGTGGAGGGGCCTGTGTGGCACCCTTCCCCGTTACGTCCCTGGATTTGTCCACCTCATGAGAGGCCGCCTCAGGTTCCGAAACAGTCCCTGGAGGACGCCTTTTTCAGTAAATTTCAACCACTTATGCGTACCGACCCCACAAGGGAATACTTCAAAGGGCTTTTCAGGGAGATATATCCACCTGCGCCTCCGGCTCCACCAGTACCTCCGGTGGTTCCACCGGCGCCTCCCTTGTCTACTGTGCCTCCCCTGACTCTTCCGCCTTTGCCTCCATTGTCCCCGGTGGACAAGGCAGCGCCTGACATGGCTCAGCAGGATCCTGACCTGTCAGATGACGCCCAAGGCAATCAGGACAACGAGTATCTTCCCCGCTCTATCGGAGCTTTTCATGACCGGGTACTGGACATGATGAGTTTCTTAGATGTTCCGGTGCCCGTGGCACACGCTCCGCAGGAGGGCGTGCTTTCTGGGGCATTCACCCTGTCTCCCTTGGAGCGTACCGGCCTTTTCTTGCAGAAGGACGTTCTGGCCGAGGTCCGCAGAGTCTGGGAAAAGCAACACTCTGGACTTTTTGTCAATAAGAAAATTGACGCGAGATACAGGCTGCATTCTTCGGAAGAGGTGGCCCTGTCGACTTGTTCGCCTGCCTCCTCCACAGTGGTGGCTGCGGCCACTTTGCAGTCCAGGCCTGCAGCATCCTCTTCCATGACGGCTACTCGGGTTCTGGGAAAGGAGGACAAGCTCCTAGACTCCCTTGGAAAATCTTCAGCCTTGCAGCTCAGGCAAGCCAACGCTGAATTGATATTAGCGGGAGCTAACATGCAGATATGGAAAGGTCTGTCGGAGTTTGAGGAGTTTATCCCGGTCGAGAAGCTGGAAGACTTCAAAAGGAGGCCTATCCGACGTCAGGGTCTTGGCCCAGGATCTCCTGGAGGCTGCGGCTCATCACGTAGACACCTTGGCTCGGGGCCTTATGCTGGGGGTTGATACCTCACGGCAGGCGTGGCTGCATGCCACTAAATTTTCTAAAGAAGTGCAGGACAAGGTGTTGGACTTCCGTTCTATGGTAAGGAGCTCTTTCATTCTACAACAGATGTAGAGCTCACCAAGACGAAGGATAGCACTCAGACAACTAAGTCATTGTCTGTCCTGGTTAAGGCTCCTTTCAAAACCCAGAGACCGTTGTCGCAAGGTCGACCTTCCTCTGGCTTTAGGGGCTTCCTCGACCGCAAATCTCGCAGAGAGTGGATACCCCTGTGGGGAATAACCGCCGTAGGCAACAACGGATGCAGTTTTTCTCCTGCACTTGAGCCTCCTCCTCAGGTTCAGGTGGCACCGCCACCGATAAACCTATTAAATGAGGGTTTTCTGCACTTGCACGAGACCCCAGTGGGAGGACGCATTGCGTCCCATTGGGACGCGTGGCAGACCATCACAGAAGACAGATGGGTCTTGTCAGTCGCTCGAGCGGGCTTCCGCTTACCTCTACCCCCTACCCCACCCCTCAACCGTCCTTTTCAGCTGTCAGGCTCGCCATCCCTCAAAGCCGAAGTTCAGAAACTTCTGGACCTCAGAGCTGTGGAACCCGTTCCCCTTGGGGAGCGAGGGGAGGGCTTCTACTCCTGGCTGTTTACGGTGCCCAAACCAAACCAGGCTGGCCTGCGCACCATCCTAGACCTTTCCCAGTTCAATCATTTCCTACCCCAAGAGAAATTCAAGATGATCACGCCCAGCCAGATACGCTCCTCATTGCAGATGGACGATTGGCTCAGCATCGTGTATCTTCAGGATGCGTACATGAATATCCCGATTTGGAACCCACACAGGAGATACCTCTGCGTCTCTTTGGGAGAGGAGCACTTCCAGTTTCGAGTGCTTCCTTTTGGCCTCAGCTCGGCGCTGCGTGTCTTCACGATGATGATGTCGGTGATTGCGGCCTATCTTCGTTTCCAGGGTATCCATGTGTATCTGTATTTGGACGACTGGCTCTTACGCAGCCCTTGTCCGCTGGCAGCAGCGGGCAATCTCCAGTCTCTCCTTCAGCTCCTGTTCCATCTTGGGGTGTCGGTGAACTGGCAGAAATCTTCCATGACGGTCTTGCAGGACGTGATTTTCCTGGGTTTTCGTTGGAACACGATCGACTGCAGAGTGTACCTGACCAGGGACAGAATGGCGGATCTGTTAGCCACGTGTCAGATGTTTGCGCAGTCAGAGAGCATGTCGGCCTGGTGATTCCAGAGGCTTCTAGGCCTCATGGCCTCGTGTGTGCTGGCTCTTCCTCTTACTCGTCTAAAGATGAGACGGACCCAGGTGGCTCTTCGGAGTTCCTGGCATCAGGCTGGGGACCCGGATTCCAAGCGGATAATGATTCCAGATTCCATGAGAGTGGACCTGGATTGGTGGTCATCTCTCAGCAACCTGTCGGGGGGCGCAGGGTTTCAGGACCTTCTGGGGTGGGGTGCGATGTTAGATCTTCTTCAGGTCTCGGACCTCTGGTCGCCTCAAGACAAGCTCCTGCACATAAATCATTTGGAGCTTCTGGCGATCTTCCTAGCGCTCAGGGCGTTCAGACCGCTCATTGCCAACAAGGTGGTCCGCATACGCACGGACAATGTGGTGTCAATGGATTACATCAACAAGCAAGGGGGAACAAAGTCTCCGCCCCCTCGTGGACCTGTCCATCCAGATATGAGAGTGGGCCGTGCTTCATGGTGTCTGGCTGCTTGCAGTGCACATCCCAGGCCAGCTGAATGTCACAGCGGATGCCCTCAGCCGGCGGACAGTGGTCAGCTACGAGTGGGAGTTGAAGGCAGAGGTCCTCTCATAGATTTTCTCGGGCTGGGGCACACCGGAGGTGGACCTCTTCGCTACGGCGGTAAACAAGAAGCTTCCTCAGTATGCCTCCAGAGGGGGGCTGGGAGCCTCCTCTCTGGGGGATACGCTCGAGATTCCATGGCACAACATGATAGCTTACGTCTTCCCGCCTCTGCCATTGGCAATCTGGAAGCTGAAGAACTATGTGAACTGTTCCCTTCTACTCATAGCCCTGTGGTGGCCGGCCAGGATGTGGTTCTCAGAACTTCAACACCTGTCGGTGTATCCGCCGATCAGGTTACCAGTAACTCCCGATCTTCTTCATCAAGGGGAACAGCAGATGGGGCACCCCTCCCCACAATCGCTCAGCTTGGCAGCATGGTGCCGAGTTCAAGTCTTTAGAGCATCTTAACTTGTCTACGGATAACATGCGTATTATCCAGGCAGCCGGGAAACCCTCGACCAGATGCCAATACAGGAGTAAAATGGCTCAGGTTCTGTCATTGGAGTTTGGAAAAGCAGTTGGATCCAAGGGTGGCTACGATTGACATGGTGCTGTCCTTTGTGTCCTCCCTAGCAGAGTCGGGTGTTCACGTTCTGTCATGCAGAACTTACTTTTCAGCGGTTTCCGCTTATCTTTCTACAGAACAATGTTCGTATTCTCTGAGTAACCCAGTGGTTAAGAGGCATTTTCAGGCTTGACACGCCTCTACCCTCCGGTTCGTAATCCGCACCCGCCGTGGTACCTAAATGTAGTCCTGACGGCGCTGTGCCATAAACCTTTTGAACCAATGGCTACGGTGGACATCAAGTACTTATCCTGGAAAATGTCCTTTCTGGGTACTGTTACGTCAGCAAGGAGAGTGAGTGAGCTCAAGGCCTTGTCAGTGGAGCATCCTTTCTTGGTCTTTCACAAGGACAGGGTAGTCCTACGGACAAACCCAGCCTTTTTACCGAAGGTGGTAACTGAATTCCATCTGAATCAGTCGATCTCCCTACCGGTCTTTTTTCCGACCCCTGCCTCCGAGGCTGAAAGGGTTCTGCACTGTCTTGATGTCAGAAGAGCTCTTAAGTTCTACCTTGACAGGACTTCCGGGCTTAGGGGTTCTTCTCAACTTTTATGACCTTCGGTAACCCTCAGGGTAAGCAAGCGTCTAAGGCGACTATTTCTCGGTGGATTGCCGCCTGCATCACAGAGTCTTTCACCGTCCAAGGGCTGAAACCTCCTAAGGGTATTCATGCACACCTGGTGCGGGGCAAGGCAGCCGCGGTTGCTTTTCAGAAATATGTCCCCTGGGAGTCCATCGCTAGGGCAGCTACTTGGGCCTCCGCATCTGTTTTTTGTAAGCATTATTGTCTCGACATGAGCTCAAGAGCCGATGCTCAGTTTGGTCAGGCTGTGCTGAAGAACCTGTTTCGGTAAGGGGTATTTCCATCCACCTGTAGTTCCTATAAGGAATACTTGGGAATCTCCCATAAATATGGAGGAAAGGGGATGGACGTAGGAGTATAGGTTACTCACCGTAGTGACCACCTTACTCCTAGTCCATAGTCCCCTTTCCTCCATACGCCCGCCCGCCGTCCCCTCTAATAAGGTTCCTCTGTTATTGCTAATAGGTCTCTGACCTGGCGATAGAAAAGGACTGATGGGAGATGCGCGGGGCGGAGCCAAGGTGGGCGGGGTTACGGCCGCGTGCCGGGCCCCGCGCAAGAAAGAGAGGAAGGTCACATTTTTGGAAAAATGTGGATGCTTTTTACAAAGTGCTCTGGTCCCGTCCCACAGCACATAGAGATGTCCCATAAGTATGGAGGAAAGGGGACTATGGACTAGGAGTAAGGTGGTCACAACGGTGAGTAGCCTGGTTATTATTAACTAATGTTGTATTTCCTGATTGTAACAATCTGCAACTAAGCTTTCTATGTAACCAGCTCCCAGATGACCCCCGGGTTATCCTGAAACTTTCTATGAGCTGTAAGAGACTGAGCATTTCACTAATGTCAAAATAAAATAAAAGGAATTACATATAATGACATAAAATCTTCTTCCAAATGTAATATGCTACACCAATATACACCTGAGAATGTGCAGCATAAATAATAGCCCAGAATTGATCCGTAGTTCCCATTTCCAAATTGCATACCAGGTGAGAATATCCCTGGATAGATAGCCCACCACGTTTATAGCACCCGTTGAGCAGATGTCTCACCGTTTCTAGCCTCGGTATCGATATTTCCTCAATTCATACGGAACTGATCTCCAACCCTCAGTGTACTCTTGTACTCTTTACAAGGAAGAATATTAAAACGTAAGAACATCATAAATCTCTTAAAATAAGCTTGTCCATGTCTTAACAGATAATCCCATGGCTCACCATTCCCAAATCCTTCTTTAATATAGGAGGCATATATTTTTTGGGTATTTAAGTACTCCAGGCAATTAATCATATCCCATTCGGTAGCCTTCCTTTTCATTATATTATTAAAACGAAAGACCTCGTTATTAAACTCAATATTGTTTAAGTTAATATTGAATAAAAAGGAATTCTGTCTTCTGCAAAGCGCTCAGATGGTTATTTGTGTGACCAGTGCAAATAGCATTTGCTATAATGCCAAAAAGGCTCACCTATTTAGATGGACGCATAACACTGTTATAAAGTTTTTGACACTGTGTATTTTCCTCAATGTGGACAGTGAAACAATTCCTAGTTCACATCTAATTGCTTCTATCGGGGCAGCTCTAGGGTGTTTATGGTTTACAGAATTTCCCCTTCAAGTTTATCGAGCCATTGCATATGTCATTTAAAACCTCCACTGTATACAGTACTCCAGGAATAATACTATATCTATATATTTCAATAAAGCCCTCAATGGAATAACTTGCTGTAGATATCTTCTGATAACATTCCAATGGTTAACCATCCTACTGGATATTTTGTTGTACATTAACAGAGACGGATGGCTAACGATAGGCATGCCCAAATATGGGTAGGTATCCACAAGTTCCAGACATGTATTATTTATCTTCCATAAATGTTCTTTTTCCTGGATTGCACACCTACCATCATGACTCTAGTCTTTTGGGTGTTAATAATAAGATCATTGTTAGAGGCATATACACAGTGTCCAATAATTTGTGTAGGCCAATAGGGGTCTTATCCAAGACAACGGTGTCACCCGCATAGGATAACAACCTTATTCCCACTTCACCTATTTTGGGAGGAAATTAACCAAGGACAGACTTGTATTCATGTCTGCAACGTACACATTATACAATACAGGGGCGATAACACAGCCCTCTATTTGTGTGGACAGGGGGAGTGAGAGTTCACTTCCATCAACACAAATTGTAACAAAAATTGCAGAATACAGTGCTCTGATGAAATGCAGAGATGGGGCATTTGTCCGGTGGTGCTGCAACTTCAACCAAGGTTTTCCCCTATTCACGTAATAAATGCTCCACTCAATGAAGCATAGGTAGAGATTCTTTTCTGGATCACTTGGGTGTCAGAGATGAGATCATTTAGTCCTGATCTAAAGCCAGTTTTCTGGTAGGGAATAATATGTTGCTCCACTATCCAAGTATTGATGGTTTTTATTTGCAAATGTGGACAGGTGTTCTTACCTGCTTCCATAGCTCTCAACCATTTGTGTTGCAAAGCGTGTGAGTTGAGAGCTATGTGCTTCTGTCCACGCCTTGAAGTCAGATCAAGATCAGCACTCGGAGGCGCCCTTTGCCCCCACGCAGCAGCGCGAGACAATGGGGTCCCGCCCGGGCTGCACGTGCACTGCGTAACGTACTTAAGAGGCAGCACCCACCGCTCGCGACCTCAGCGAGTGACTCCGGATTGCCCGCCCGCGCCCGGGTCGCAAACCCAAAGAACAGACATGCGCACAGCTAAGACACTGCTTAGTAGACAATGCACGGTAGAGCGAGCGAGTGTTTGTCGCACAACAAATTGCGCACGCGCAGAGCTGAGATACCGCTTGCCTGACAATGCGCAGCTGAGACACTGCTTATCAGAAAATACCCAGTAGAGCGCTGCAGCACACAACAAACTGCGCACGCGCAGATGCATCCACCTGGCAAGCAAACTAGAACAGACAAAACACAAATATAAAATCCTCAAGACGTCTGCAACTGCTAAACCAGCGATGCAATCTGTGTCCAGCTGTGGCGATGCACGTCTCCTTCCTTCTGGCACTTTCTATGTTCCCATTGATATGCAGGCCCTCTGAACGACACCACCTTGGCAATCAGTAGCAAAAATGCCAAGAGTTCACCGCGAGGGGCTGGCACCAGAGAGGCAGGCACTGGTCACTGCGCCATGGAGAGCCAGCCTCCCCCTCCTTTAACAAACCGCATGGTCCATGATGGCGTCCTGCGCAGAAGTGTGATCGCAGAGCACCGAGACACTTATCACTAGAGCATGCGCAGTAGGTCGTGAGGCATGCGCCGAGCTTTCACCAGCGTCGACAGGAATACGATTCGCTGGAGCATGCGCAGTAAAAAAATGATCAGAATTCAGGTCTTACGCTGAGGTGATAAAGACGCAAGGCTCCGAGACACTTATCAGTAAAGCATGCGCAGTAAAGGACGAGAGGCCGTCTCAGGGATTGCACAATCGTAGACCGGAAAACCAATCACTGGAACATGCGCAGTAAAAGGATACTCGGTACTCAAGTCTTAAGCAAAGGAGATACGCACGCAGAGCAACGAGACACTAATCAGCAGAGCATGCGCACGAACGGAGGCGAGGCATTCTTAGGGATATCACAAGGTGCTGGGCAGTAAAAGGATGCTCAGTATTCATGGCCTTTTTTTTATTATTATAATTTTTTATTAATTTTAAATAAGATCCCAATAATGTACAACAAATCGGTGAACTGAGAAAAGTACATAAAATATTCAAAGAATATGTCAGAACCGAGCAAAACAGAGAGTCAATAAGCGTTATTTAAATCAAAGTCAATAATCATATTAGAATTGTGTAAAGTATTCATGTCTTAAGCATAGGTGATAAACACGCAGAGCTCCGAGACACTAGTCAGTAGAGCATGCATAGGAAAGGAGAGGCATGCTCCGGTAGAACAACCACTAAAGACGAAAATACGAATCAGCGGAACATGGCAGTAAAAGGATGTCAGGATTCATGTCTTACACAGAGGCGATAAACACACAGAGCGCCGTATACCAATCAATAGAGCATGTGCAGGAAAGGACGAGCGGCATAGCCCCAGTATAGACAGAAATGTTCTGATTACTTACCGGTAATCTTCATTACTCCTAGTCCTACTCTTCTTCCCGCACCCGCCTCTGACACAGGACCTTCTTCTATTTCTTCTTATTTCTATAACTCCTCCCCCACATCCACGTCACTTAGTTTCATATTACCAAGCCGTAGCATGGGACCGTCCCCGCAGGGAGGGTGAGGAGGGTCGTCTGTACTGTGACGAGGAAGAGTAGGACCAGGAGTAATGAAGATTACCAGTAAGTAATCAGAACATTAGCTCCACGTCCACTCTTCCTCGTCCCAGTACTTACCTCATGAGGTATACCAAAGCAACAAACAGGGAAAAAGGTCCCAATGAGACACAGAGTCAAAACAGTGCAGAAACACACACCTTTAATAACTCCAAATTTACATCCCCACAGACAAAACTCCAAACCCGAAGGAACCAAACCCTGAGTGGGAGACATTCAACCTATAGTGGTGCTCTGATCAGCCCAAGTGGCAGCTCTACATATCTCCTGTAGAGAAACCCCCTTGCATCGGCCCATGAGGCCGCCAAACCTCTGGTGGACCGCCCCTGAACGCATAGCTCTCAACTCACACACTTTTGGCGGGTGTCACCCGCCTTGTAAAAGGCTGACGCACCCGCCAAGCCTCCAGCACTTCCATTCATTTCAATGGGCGTCTCACCCGCCAAAAACAAAATCGGGTGATTTCACCCGCCTTTGCAACACAAATGGTTGAGAGCTATGCCTGAACGTGCGCAGGCACAGGCATGCCAGAAGCCACATAGGCCATGGAGACCACAACACGGATCCATCGGCTAATGGACACTACAGATGCCTTGCGCCCAGCCCCAGCCAGGCCGAAAGTAATCAAAAGACTGTCAGAGTGGCGGAAAGGGGCAGTTCTAGCCAAGTACTCCAACACCGCCCACCGCACATCAATGTTATGCCAAGCCACTTCCTCTGGCGTTTGCGGATTTTGAAAAAAGGCAGGGAGGACCAGATCCTGAGAGGTGTGAAAACGAGAAACAACTTTAGGGAGAAACTTCGGATCACACCTCAGCACCACCGAGTCCGGCAGAACCCTCAGGAAAGGGGGGTGACATAACAGAGCCCCAATCTCCCCAAGCCTACGGGCAGAAGTTATGGCAATCAGAAAGGCAGTCTTCAGCGTCAGATGTTTCATATCAATCTCGGAAATGGGCTCAAAGGGAGGCCCTTGAAGAAACAAGAGGGAGATCCCAAGGAGGAAGCCCCTTATAAGTACAAGGACGGGAAGAAGAAAAACCCCTGAGCAACTTCCCAACCAACACCTCCCCATCCAAGTGCCCATCAGAGTCCCCCAAAAGGAATTTTATGGAGGCCCTCTGAGAGCGAAGCGTGGAAACCGCCAGGCCCTTGTCAAACCCATCCCGGAGGAATTGAAGGATAGCAGGGAGGCCAGAACGCAGGGGAGGTATCCCAGACCGCCCACACCAGTCCCGGAAATGGCTCCAATGTTTGCCGTAAGCCTTCAGAGTGGAGGGTCTAAGAGCATTCATTATGGACTCTACCACAGGACCAGAAAACCCCTGAGATATCAGTCTAGCCCGCGCAATAGCCACACTGCCCATTGTATCTGGCGGACCCCCAATCGCAGCTCCCCCAGAAGGGGACAAGGCCACTTCGGAACCAGCCAAGGCTCCCGGCACCGAACCTCCAACAGAGAGGTGAACCAACTCCGGCGGGGCCAGAACGGAGCTAACAACAATACAGTCACCCTGGACACTCTGATACGCTGAACCGCCCGGGGCAGAAGAGGAATAGGTGGAAAGGCATAAAGGAGACCCTGAGGCCACTGCACAGAGAGGGCGTCCATCCCCCACGCACCCTCTGCCTGAAAACGAGAGCAGAAGAGGGGAACTTTTTGCTGAGGCTGGAGATGCAAACAGGTACAGAACAGGGGTCCCGAACCTGACACAGATCTCTGCAAAAACCATCGACAGGACCAGTTCCACCGAGGAGGGAAACCGGCAGCTGAGAAGATCCGCCCGAACATTGTCCACCCCCCTGATATGCGAAGCCACCAGGGACACCAGATGTGATTCTCCCCATGCCCCTATCTGAGCTGCCAGGACATTCAAGGAGTGGCCGGAACCCCCTTGGCGGTTGACTTAAGCCAAAGGTGTCGTATTGTCTGTCCGGACCAAAACTGCCCGGCCCACCAGCAACCTCCTGAAGCAAACCAGAGCCCGGAGAATGGCACACAACTCTCGCCAATTGGATGTTCGATGGCCCTCTTCCGGATCCCACAACCCCTGAGCAGAGAGGACCCCCAACGTAGCTCCCCAGCCCCTTCCACTGGTGTCGTTAGTAAGTGTGGTCACAGGAGGAATAATCAGGGACACCCCAGCCCGTAGTTTCGGAACCCCCAACCACCACTGCAGCAAGACCCGCAGCGCTGGGGACACCGGAATCAAGGCCTCAAAAGCTTGAGATGAAGGGAGCCAGTGGGTGAGAAGGTAGGACACCAGGGGGCGTAGATGAAGACGGGCCCAGGGAACTAGAAACACGCAAGAAGCCATGTGCCCCTTCAATTTAAGCAATAGGTGGGCCGGGACATACTGGCTGCTGAGAACCCTGCCAAGAACAGTCAGCAAGCGACGGACCCTCTTCAGGGACAGGAACACCCTCCCCATCCTGGTGCAAACCTGTGCACCAATGAAAACTAGATCCTGAGAAGCCTCCAGTTGAGACTTCTGCCACTTCACCAGCAAACCCCAGTCCTGCAATGCCTGGCCAACCAATCAGAGATGAGAAATGACAGTCTGCCGGCAGGACGCTTTGATCAACCAATCGTCCAGGTAGGGAAATATCTGAATGCCCCGCAGATGTAAGTGCGACACCAGGGGAGCCACCAGCTTGATGAAAACTCTGGGGGCAGATCGTAGTCCGAACGGGAGCACCCTGAACTGAAAATGTCGGGATCCCACTGCAAAGCGGAAGAACTGCATGTGCCAGGGATGGAGAGCCACATGGTAATAAGCGTCCTGGAGATCCAGAGATGTCATCCAATCCCCCTTTAATAACATCGGAAGAATGTTCTGTAAAGTCTCCATCTTGAAGTGTTCCTTTTGGACGAAGCCGTTCAGGGCTTTGATGTCCAGAATTAGACGGTACTTCCCCGAAGGTTTGGGGCCCAGGAACACCCATGAGTTGAACCCCTGACCCTGAACAGGGAGAGGAACGGGCATGATGGCCGCCTTCAACACTAATTCGGAGGGAGCGCGGCGTCCATGGCCATCCTCTTGAGCCGAGACCGTGGAGGACCCCGACCCCCCCTAGCTCTCCGAAAAGAATGTGATGAGGAGCCAGGAAAAGACCTGCTGATCACTGGACCAGCCTCAGAGGAAGACTTCTTGGCCATTGAAGGAGGCTTGCGTCGAAGTTTGTCAGCATGTTTGTCCGTCCTAAAAACTTTGTGCACCTTATCCTCAAGGCAATCACCAAAAAGCCTGGACCCAGTGAAAGGAAGTTTCAGGGCAGCCGCCTTCCGAGACCCATCAGTCTTCCAGTCCCTTAGGTGCAAATGCCTCCGGGCAGATACACCAGCCCCCATGGCCATGGCTGAGCCACGCACCCCATCAAAATCCAGATCGGCCAAAAGCTCAACCTGTCTCTGCATGTCTGTAAGCAAAGGGGCACAATCAGAGCCTTCATTGACAGCCTTTTTCAACTCCTGAAACCATTCAACACCGTTTCAGCTGTGTAGGAACCATAGATATTTGCTCGAAGGGCCAGATGCGCCCCTGCATGAACCTTCTTAAGGCCGGAATTAACTCGGTGGTCCACTGGATCCCGGACGACCGCCTCCTCGGCCGACATAGAGGATCGACCCACCAGGCTGGCGAGGATATCGTCAACCTCAACTGGATCAGACAGCAAAGTCTCGCCCTTCAACGGGTAAAGTTTGGACATGAAGCGGGGCATTCCAATCTTCTCCGGTTCATGCCATTCCCGTAGGATTTTATCCCGGATATCGGAAACCAATGGCAACCGCTTCCTAGGTGTATGCCTATACTGGCGAATAGAAGGGTCAGCCCCCTCCACCGGCACCAGGGGCTCTGAAAATCCCATGCAATCCCCAACTTGAGCCAGCACCTCCTCCACTCCCTCTCTGTCCAGATACTTCCCTTCAACATCAGCCGAAGTGGAACAAGAAGAGGCTGATGACTCAGCGCCAGAAGAAGAGGAGGATGAGGAAGAAAGACGCCTGCGCTTGTGTCCATGAGCATGTGTGCAACTCCCTCTACGATGCTTAAGCAGCTTCTTCAACTCCTTTCTGGTCAGCGAAATACGCTTAGCCTTCTTCTTTCTCGTTCTGTGTAACTCAGGAGAAGAGGAAGACGAAGAAGAAGAAGACAGGACCAGATGCCTGCTCTTTGCAGAATGTTTTCCCATGTTGAGTAAGCCCAAAAACAGTGACCAAGGAAGCCTGCTTCACCAAAGACCCCTGCACACTGAACCAAGGCTCCACATACAAACAATTGCCAACGTGCCTCTCCCACATTCAAATAGAGGCCAGAAAGAACAACAACCAATAGGAATAACATCAATTAATTCCTATGGCAACACTGCTTGCAGCACCAGAGGAGGAGCCCACCCACCTTGGAGCACGTGGATCACACGAAAAAGGAGCCGCCAATCCGTGCACAGCCGTTCTCCAAGAACCCGGGCCACGATGCCCTGCACTGGCCAAAGCCCAGCAGAAACCAGGCAAGGCAGTCTGACTCGACCGGGTCCCAAGCCCCGCAGGGAACCCAGGTTCTTGCCACACCTGAGGGAGCCGAAGGCCCCGCCACACAGCCCCACCAGGGGGCCAGCATTCGGAGCTCCCCAGCGCCCCGCGCCGGGAAGAAAACAAGCCCAACCTGCCGGAGGCAGGAAAAATTAAACTAAGTGACGTGGATGTGGGGGAGGAGTTATAGAAATAAGAATCGAAGAAGCTCCTGTGTCGGAGGCGGGTGTCTCATGAGGTAAGTACTGGGACGAGGAAGAGTGGACGTGGAGGTAATGCACTGATTACTTACTGGTAATCTTCATTACTCCTAGTCCTACTCTTCCTCGTCACAGTACTTACCTCATTAGGCAACTGCCTCCGACACAGGACCTTCTTTTATTTCTTTTTATCCCTATAACTCCTCCCCGATAGCCATGTCACTCAGTATCATATTACCAAGCCGGAGCATGGGACCTTTCCTGCAATGAGGGTGAGGAGGGTCGTCAGGACTAGTAGTAATGAAGATTACCGGTAAGTAATCAGAGTATTACCTCCACATCCACTCTTCCTTGTACCAGTACTTACCTCATGAGGTATACCAAAGCAGCAACGGGGAAAAAGGTCCCAATGAGTGCATTTTCTTACTGCTGTGCACTTTTACCTCTGGGTTTGGTGCGCATTAGAAATAAATAAACAAACACAGAGACAAAAACAGTGCAGAAAAACCACACCCCTTTAAGAACTCCAATTTTACATCCCCACAGACAAAAACTCCAACCCCGAAGGAACCAACCCCTGAGTGGGAGACATTCAACCTATAGTGGTTCATGAAAAGGTTTTGATCAGCCCAGGTGGCAGCTCTACAAATCTCTTGCAGAGAAACCCCCCTGTGTATCGGCCCAGGAGGCTGCCAACCCCCTGGTGGACCGCCCCTGAATGTGCGCAGGCACAGGCAGACCAGAAGCCACATAGGCCATGGAGACCACAACACGGATACATCGGCTAACGGACACAACTGATGCCTCACACCCAGCACCAGTCTGGCCAAAGTAATCAGAAGACCATCGGAGTGGCAGGGGCAACCTTAGCCAAATACTCCAACACCGCCCTCCGAACATCAATGTTATGCCAAGTCACCTCCTCTGGCGTTTGTGGATACTGAAAAAAGGCAGGAAGAACCAGATCCTGAGAGGTGTGAAACCGAGAAACAACCATAGGGAGAAAACCTCGGATCACAACTCAGCACCACCGAGTCAGGCAGCACCCTCAGGAAAGGGGGGAGACATAACAGTGCCCCAATCCCCCCAAGACTACGGGCAGAAGTGATAGCAACAAGAAAGGCAGTCTTTAGTGTCCAATGTTTTATATCAATCTCGGAAATGACCTCAAAGGGAGGCCCTTGAAGGAACCATAAAACAAGAGGGAGAACCCAGGGGGAAAGCCCTTTATAAGTACAAGGACGGGAAGAAGAAAAAAACCCCGGAGCAACTTCCTCACCAAGACCTCCCCATCCAAGTGACTACCAGAGTCCCCCAAAAGGAATTTAATGGAGGCCTACTGAGAGCGAAGCGTGGAAACCGGCAGGCCCTTGTCAAACCCCTCCTGGAGGAACTGAAGGATAGCTGGGAGGCCAGAACATAGGGGAGGGATCCCAGACCACCCATACCAGTCCCGGAAAAGGCTCCAATGCCTGCCGTACACCTACTGCCAGAAGATGAAGAGGAAGACAGGTGCCAGCGCTTGTGTCCATGTGCATGTGCATGCCTCATCCCATGATGTTTAAGCAGCCTCTTCATCTTCTGCCTGGATAGGGAAAAACGCTTAGCCTTCTTCTTTCTCTATCTGCAGACCACAGGAGAAGAGGAAGATGACAAGGAAGAGGACAGGACCAGATGCCTGCTCTTCGTGCAATGGTTACCCATCGTATATTCACAGAAACAGGTGACCAACGGATGCCCAGGCCTCTCAATAATGATGCAAAACTAATCGCCAACCAGCCGTTAGAGATGCCTACCCCCTAAATAGAGGCCAGCCAACCGATAGGAACACATCACTCCCAATGGCAACCCCACTCATAGCACTAGAGGCGGAGCCCACCCCCTCTGGAGCAACATGGAGAGAGAGACCAACACGAGCTGCATTTAGGAGGAAAACATCACTAACAAAGAGAGGAGCCGGCTGACTCCCACTTCAGCCGCCAGAGTCCCCTCCCCAAAACTACTAAACTGCACACGGGCCCGCTTCTCCAGGACCCTGGCCGGAAAACCCTGCGCTGGCCATAGCCCCGCTGAAGCCAGGCGAGGCATCCAACTCCACCAGGTCCTAAGCCCTGCAGGCAACCCGGGAGTATCGCCACACCTGAGGAAGCCAAAGGCCCCACCACACAGCCCCATCAGGGGGCCAGCAATCATCGCTCCGCAGCACCCTGAGATGGGAGATGGGAAAAAAAAGCCCAACCTGCCAGAAGTAGGAAAAAATTGAACTGAGTGATATGGCTATGGGGGAGGAGTTATAGGGATAAAAAGAAATAAAAGAAGGTCCTGTGTCGGAGGCAGAGGCCTCATGAGGTAAGTACTGGGACGAGGAAGAGTGGACGTAGAGGTAATATGTATTACCAGAGAATACGCAGTAAAAGGATGCTCAGTATTCAAGTTTTACACAGAGGCAATAAACACGCATCAAGACACTAATCACTAGAGCATGCGCAGCAAACGACGAGAGGCATGCTTTGGGAAATCACCAGCATAGAATACGAATCGCGAAGGGCACAGCATGCTCCAACAAGAGACACTCTGTGGTGGCTTTAAAGAAGCACAGGACGCCAGGTGGAGAGGTATCAGATTTACTTGCTGATAGATTAAAGATTTATTTACAGGCGGTACACTAGTGCACAGAGAGTCACAGAGACAAACATGGCAGTTACTTCACTGCTATGGCATAGCTCTCAACTCACATGCTTTTGGCGGGTGTCACCCGACCTTGTAAACAGCTGACTAACTCGCCAAGCCTCCTGCACGCCCATTCATTTCAATGAGCCTCTCACCCGCCAAAAATAAAATCGTGTTTTTTCACCCGCCTTTGCGACACAAATGGTTGAGAGCTATGGCTATGGACTTATGTGTACCTAGGTGTGACATGTTGCATGGAAGGTGGCAACCACTGCTGTGGTGTTGGCAGCTGCGGGTTTATGCCTGCAGCAGGGGTCTGTTGCAAGAGCCCAAGTCCAGTCAGACGTACAGGCCTAACTACAGGAGCATCGCAGGGGAGCGTCCTCTTGGCTCCTGGTCTGCCCTCAGCATCCGTCGCAGGGAACTTTTTTGCATTGTGATTTCGCTGGCCGAGATCTCGCGAGGGAAGTTTCTCGCACACTTATAATACAACGCTTTGGTGGCATGACCTTAAAGAAAGTATTTGCAAACTTGAAGGGAATTATTTCTTTCACATATTTGCAATACTGTTATGGAGTAAATGCACTCCTCTGTGATGCAGACACAGTAGCCCCAGAGCGATGTGTGCTCTGGAATAAAGGGAGGCCCGTTGTCTTCATTCTTTACTAACTCCCCCGTCTCATGTCACATCGCTTTCTCCCATCTCCCACCCTAACCCCGCCTTCCACATAACGATGTGGACTGAACTTGAACATAAACATGACAACCTTCCCCCTTTTTAAATACTTAGTCACAAGCTAGTCCATCTCGTCAATGAGTCTTCTGGGTTTAATCTTTGCTCTAACTGGGCGTCTTACCTTGTGGGCTCAGGACTGCAGTCAGGGGATCTGTCTGACGCTGCTCCGTTGTCGTCACCTGAGGTTTCCTCTCTCAAGACTTCCTCGTTGCCCCAATATGAGTCATCGGAATCTTCCCTGACCCAGGTGTCCTCAGGGTCTTCCCACACGATTTCCCAAGATGTCACATCACCAAGGCATTCCTTGAAGTGCAACACATTTCTTGTGATTTCTCGACCATTGCCATCTGCTGCAGTGATCATTGTGCCTTTTTCTCTCGTGATGGTGAGAGGACCGGGTGCAAATCAGGAATTCTCTTTCCTTCTCTGATTCAGGCATACTATTACTGTGTAATTTTCCTCAAAGTTGTCCACTCAAGCCCCTCTCTCCGCTCGTCCGCTGTAATCTTCATTTTCCACTTTTCTTCTGCAGCTCTGATTCGGACCTCCCCGTCCTCCGGTATGGTGTTCTCCCGGGTGTCCCTGCAGCAGGTAAGTCAAGTCCACAACTTGCGACCGGACAAGAGGTCAGCAGGGCACTTGCCAGTAGTGCTGTGGGGAATGTGGCGGTAATCGTGTAGGAGCTGACGACGTTGCTGTTTGAAAGGTTTGTTGGCCAGCTGAGCCACTTGTAGCACCCTCTTGAGGTTTCCCATGAAGCGCTCAACCATGCCGTTCCCCTAGGGCCGATGTTTGAACTCCATGTATTGGGCAAAGTTTGCAAAGTCCACGCTGGTGAAAGGCGGCCGGTTGTTGGAATTGATTACTTGGGGGACACCATAGGCCATAAGTATTTGGTTCAGGATCGGGATGACTGCCGTTGCCGCTGTGGACGACACCATTTGTATCTCCGGGTATCTTGAATATTCACTGATTACAACTAATGCATAGATGCTGCCCCGAAGGGGCCTAAAAAAGTAAATCCCAGTTCTGCCTATACCCCACATGGAAGTGGAGACATCATCAGCGGGCTTGGGCGAGGGGACGTGGCTATCATGCTGCAAATGGCACACTTTTTTAGAGTGTCCTCTACCTGTTTGCACAAACCTGGGAACCAGATATACTGTCGCAGAGGACACCCCTCTGTGTCCCTCATGAGCCAGATCGATCACTTGCTAGCGTAGTGACATGGGCACAACAATTCTGTAGCCTTTCATGACTATTTGATCCTCAGTGGTGGTGAGCTTGTCCTTAACTAGTGACAAAGCTTTAATGTCACCCTGCATCGTCTCGTCACGATGCCTGGCCATTTCTTTTGCATGGCTATGACTGGTGCACCTACAGAACCTCACAGGTCCCATCCTCCCCGCCAGTCTTTGCACTTGCTCCAGGGCCTCTGCACTCTGTTCACCACTATTGCACTTCTGGAACTCGCTCCATGAGAAGGGAAACCTCTCTGCACTAAACCCAGGTCACTGCCTGACTGTGCGCACTTGTTCCGCTCCCCCCTTACATGTCATGTCTGCGCACTTAAATTACCTAGAATGCACTCTGCCTAGTTCGCCTGGCCTATACGGTAGTTTTTGTTTCTGTATATTCTTCTCCTTCTCCCCCTCCCCTATCACCTCACTCTTTGTCATGAACTTGCACTATCTGAAACGTCACTTGCATAGTATGGTAGCCTATGGATTGTATGTCCTCTCCCTCTCCTCCCCCCTTTCTCCTTCCTTCCTGTCATGTACTTCACTAGTAGTAATACCGTCAGGCCAGTATGCTAGTAATTTTTTGTTAGATCATTTGGAAACTTCAAGGCCTAAGAATGACTGTGTATTCCCTTTTTCCCCTCCCGCCTTGAAGCGCTTTGAAGCACTTCACTTGTGTATAAGCGGTTCCATGAGGTAAAGTTGCGGCAAAAATGGCCGTTTACACAAACAATTACTGCTAAAAGGCAGTGGTTTTGCCGCCGCAATACATGTAAAGGATGCGGGGGATACCCCGCAACCCCCAGACCCATTTACCATTTAAGGGAAGCGGGGAGGCACCCCCGCAACCCCTGCTCCCTTTAAATGGTATAATGGGGTACACCTTTACCGGGTCAAACCACAGCATTTTTGCAGCAATTTTTTGTAAAGGTGACATTTTTCTGCGATTTTATTACTGCATACTGTATAAGCACTTTTCAAATAAACAATTACAATGTTTCACTTTTCCTTGGCTGATGCATTGCGCGACAATCGCCAGTACTGGGTCAGCTGCTGATTTCTGTTGAAGCATCTTCCACGCTATGGGGAACAGCTTCATTTGATGGATGATGTACTGTAGATATGCATCTGCGATTGAGTGCTCAAGTTGTGGGGGTCCTGTAGAGTGGCGCAAGAGATAGTCGGTTGGTTTTTGTCCTTGCACGGCCTATGTCAGATGGTAAATTTGTAGTCTTGAAGATGAAGTCCCCATCTTTCAATTCACAGTGACATCCGGGCTTGTGGGTTACCATAAATGGTGAAAAGGGCCTGGTGGTCAGTGACCACTGTAAAGGCTTTCACAAACAGGAACCAGTGGAAATGTTTGCAAGCCCAGGTGTCCGCTAGGCTTTCCTTTTCAGCCTGCAAGTATTACTGCTCGTTGATGGCCAGGCTGCGGCTTGCATACAACACCACTTTCTTGATGTGTGGGGTCCTGGGGTCATATTGTGCGAGTATCGTGCCTAGTCCCAATGGGCTTGCATCCACTGTCACTTCTGTGTCTTTGGTAGAGCTGAAGTACGCCATGTCAGTGGTTGAGGCAATGCATGTATGAATTTCTGCGATGGCGGCCTCAAATTCAGGAGTCCAGACAAAGTCTTGATTTTCTATGGTTAGGGAACCGAGAGGGTGACAAGGAGAGAAGCGACCTTGTCCTTTCCGAGCCTGGGCCATGAGACCTCCACAGAAGGAATCGTGAGACTGCGAACAATAGCTCCAGTGTGTTGCAGCAGATGTCACCGGTACACGAAGCATGCCTACACTGATAAGCAGGACCGAGGGAGACTTCTGCTCCCATGGTACTGGCCTTCACTCCATATACGCAGAAAGCAAAGCGGTTCATCACAGCCGGTGAATCGAGGGGAGGACCGATAAAGAAATCGAACTCTGATGAATGAAAGTCACAAAGTAGCACATTGAGAAAAGTTCAAAGAACTGTACATTGTTAAGGGAAGATCAGCTGCAGAGGGGTTAGGTACCACGTGGGTGCTCACTCAAAAGACTCTGGTTGATCCCATGTTGATTGAAACGGCTAATACCAGAAGGCCATAGGAGAGCCGCCAAGACAGGTCAAAGTGGTCATACAGGGGTCAAGCAAAATCCCTGTACAGTCAAAAGTCTTTGACCGAAAAACCATTGAAAACGCAAGGGAAGTGAATCCCACAGTAAGAGAAAGCAAAATGAATTGAGATGTGGCAAGAGTGAACCCAAAGGAGGGATACCAATAAAGAGGGGCGAAGTCTAAAGTCCCATGAAACAGTGGGCCTCATTATAAGTTTGGCGGTAGCCGTGCCCTTATTAAGGGCACAGCTACCGCCATACTCGCTACCTGCCCCGGCACCCGCGAAGGGGCCATTACGAGATGAATGGGCCGGTAAATGCCCATTCGTGGGTGCCAGTATGGCCGGCCTCCCGGTCCCCATTCTGCCCTATAGGGCAGAATGGAGGTCGGGAGCATGGTTGCACCGGCACTGTTAATAACGGTGCCGGTGCAATCACGAGTTCTGCTCGCGGGTTCCGGTCTGTAAGCCTGGTCAGAACACGCGTGTAGTCCGGCAACGGCAAGCAGAACTTGAAATGTGGCGGAGAGGTAACAACGGCGCCGGGAGCACTACCAGCGCCATTGTTGCCTTTCCGCCACATTCGTAATGAGGCCCAGTGTGTTGACAAAAGTGAACCCGGCAGAGGGATGTCCACGGAGAACTGTTTAAAAAGAAATTGGGGGTCATTACAACCCAGGCGCTAATTGCGCCAACTTTACCACCATGGTGTAAACTATGTTTACACCATGGTGGATGGCGGATTTACCGCCCATTCCAAGGTGAGTGGGGCGGTAAATCCCCATTTCCCATTTTCCCTTCCCCATTCCCATTTTTGCCCCATAGGGCATAATGGGAGTGGGGAAGGCGCTAATTACGCCACCGTAAATTACGGTGGTGTAATTAGCATCATGGCAGGTTAGCGCCATGGATTTTAACGGCTGCTAAAAGCAGCCGTTAAAATCAGAATCAGGCGTTAAGGGTTAACGACGGCGTTAACCCTTAACGCCTGGGTCGTAATGAGGCCCATTAAGATTTGTGCATGCCAAGGAGAAAATATCTTTGCAAAAGCCAGAGTGAACCCGACAGAAGGAAGCAAACAGTCGAGGGAGGTCTGCGCCCGGGAAGAGGGGGACCCAAGGCATCACCCAGTGTACATTTGAAATTAACTTTTTGTTGATTATTTTGGAGCCTATCAGGTCCTCAGAGGCAAGAGCCTTTTAGAAGAAAAGAGACTTAACCATCGACAGCCCTGATACCTGAATCGGAACTGTCATCTTGTGCTGGGAAAGCTCGAGTGTGTGCTATGCTCAGGAGTCACACCGTGTCCCGCACTCTAAAAGTTGGGAAGGGAGCCCCGGCTACCACATCCTGACATATTATTTATGAACACTTCTTTCTTTCTTGTGAATCCTATTCCACACTGTTTTTTCGTATTTAGTTGTAAGGTTTGGCAATGGGTTTTGTAGCATAGGCCCTTTTATTTTGACTCGACGCCAATAGGATTGCTTTATTTTCATTTGATGGTCAATGCTTGCTCCTATCTTAGATTTAGGTTTAGATTAGGCGTTTTTCCACCCAACCTATAAAGTTTAATAAACACCCTTGAACTGTGATCACTTGTGTCTGTCTATTCTTGATACCATGCCTTCCTTACAGTGACCATTGTTCTGATTTTATTTGTGTCACTGAAACGTGGTTCTGTGAGTCTTCTGGTCCTGCCATTGATCAGCTTTTGCCTACCAACGTTAGCATTCTCTATGTGGACCGTAGTTCACCCCGCCCTGGTGGCAGAATAGCTATTCTTTTTCATTCTCATTTCACTGGGACTTTGTTGACTGTTAATCATAATATTGAAATGGAGGCACTGTTTGCCCGCTTTACTATTTTCTCCACCCTGACCATTCATTTATTGTATTGTTTTATCGTCCTACAGGGCCAGACTTTACTTTGTGTGACCTTTTCGAGAATTAGCGGTGATTTACTACTTTGGCATGCCCACCTCTTGTATGCTGGCGATTTTAATCTTAACTTTAATGATCCTGTTGACATTAAGTCTGTCAGATTTATTTCTGCCATGAATGAACTGGCCTTTTCATAGCTGGTTAGCGGCCCTTCTCATCGATTGGGAACCACACTAGATCTTTTATTTGCTTCTAAATCTGATGTTAATGTTTTCTCTGCACACCCTATCCCCTAGTCAGACCACTCCATTATCCCATTCTCTTGGCCAGACGTTCAGAGCGGGTCCCGCAAGGGAACCTCGTAATAGGGCGGAATGGGTTCTTGGGAGAAGAGCCAGGTTTTGAGGCCTTTCGGAAGGACCAAAGGGAGGGGTCTTATCTCAGGGCCAGGGGCATGGAATTCCATTGTTTGGCCGCAAACACGGGGAAGCTGCAGCCTCCAGCTTTTTGCTGTCTAAATCTAGGGATGGCAAGGTGGCAGGAGTAGGCAGAATGGGTGCGTCTGTTGGACTGGGCTTTGGAGATGTGTCTAGCTAGATGGATCGGGGTTCTGTTAGACAGGCATTTGTGGGTTAAGGGTAAGGTTTTCAATTTGATGTGGTCCCGAACCGGCAGCCAGTGGATATTACCGCTCGCTGAGGAGATATGTTCTTTTTTTAGGGATGTTGAGGGTGGCTATTACTGCATTGTTCTGGACTATTTGCAGTTTGTCGAAGTTTTGGGCATTAGATTCTGCAAAGAGGGAGTTTCAGTAATCAATCCTTGACAGAATGAGGGCTCTGGCGAGGGTGAATCAGTTGTCAGTGGTCAGGAAAGGTCTGCTGGCAATGATCAGTTTGGCAGTGTAAGCTGCTGCTGTGGCAATGGCGTTGACTTGCCTTGTTAGGGTGCGCGATGAGTCCAAGTAAACTCCTAATGTTTTTACCTCTTTTACTACCGTGAATATATTGCCGTCAAAAGTGAAGGATTTGTAGGATTAAGGTAGATTATTTAGCGTAGATTGACTGCCAATGATGAGTAGTTCAGTTTTCTCGTCATTAAGACAGAGCTCATGGTGTGCCATCCAGGCTTGAATGGCAAGGTACATTTTGTTCAGTGAATTGGAGTCAGTCAGTGGGCTGCAGTGCTACCGGCGCTGTTATTTCCATACCGCCACATTACGAGTTCTGCTGGTCAGACCAGGCGTTCAGAGCGGCACCCACGAGCAGAACTCGTGATTGCACCGGCACCGTTATTAACAGTGCCGGTGCAACCATTCTCCCCACCCCCATTCTGCCCTATGGGACAGAATGGGGATCGGGAGCCCAGCCATACCGGCACCTGTGAATGGGCAATTACCGGCCCAATCAACTCGTAATGGGCCGGTAATGGCCCATTCGCTGGTGCCGCTAGCGAGTTTGGCGGTAGCCGTGTCCTTTTTTAAGGGCACGGCTACCGCCAAATTCGTAATGAGGCCCAATGTCGTGGATTCCCATGATCGGTAGAAGTATTTGGTTGTCATTCGCATAATTGGTATACATGACTCCCAGTTTGTCTAGGAGGTCGAATAGTGGCTTAGTGAACACATTATACAGTGTTGGCAAGACACAGGAGCCTTGGGGGACTCCACAGGTGACTGTGGGCTGGGGTGGCTGACGCAGAGCATAGCTCTCAACCATTTGTCTTGCTAAGGTGGGTGAAATCACCCGATTTTGTTTCTGGCGGGTGAGACGCGCATTGGAATGAATGGGCGTGCAGGAGGCTTGGCGGGTGGGTCAGCCCTTTGCAAGGCGGGTGATACCCGCCAAAAGCGGGTGAGTTGAGAGCTATGCGCAGAGGTGGAGAAGACTGTGGTGTGTTTGGAAAGGAAAGATTCAATCCATTTTAGTATATTATGGTTCACTCAGTCGAAGACTGCAGAGAGGACAAGTAGGAGGAGAATGGCCAAATCCCCCTTGTCTTTAATCTGGTCCTTTTGGATTTTGAGGTCCAAGAGGGCGGTTTCCGTTCCGTGACCGAGGCCTAGGAGGTTGTGGGTTTCCAGATACTTTTGAATTTGTACATATGCGGCTCTGTCGAATATTTTCAGGAGGAAGGGTACCGTTGTGATGAGTCGGTAATTGGTGGGAACATTTGTGTCCAATGTGTTTTTTTTAATCAGTGGGAGTACCCAGGCTTCTTTCAAGTTTTCCGGAACATTTCTGGAGGAGAATGAGTTGTTGATCAAGGCTGTGATTAACAGAGCAAGCTCTTCAGTGCAGTGTTTAATGAGTGAGGCTGGGCAGATATCTCATTGACATCTTGAGGGCTTAAGTCCCTTGATGATTTTGGTGGTTTCGGTGATGGTAACAGGGGTGAATTTGAATCTAGGAATGGCGTTTGGTGGCGTAGGGGGTGGGTCTTGGGACTGGATGAGTTTAGTTTTTTTTAGTATTTATTTTTTTGTTGGAGTCGGGCGATTTTGCAGATGAGGGCATTTCGAATATTCAGACACCAGGGTAGATCCTTGATACAGTGGTCAGGAGATGGGGCTAGGGATTCGAGCTCCCATAGTATAGCGAAGAGTGTGCATCACTGCTTTAATCCCACATTAGTTTTGATTGAGTTAGACAGCGATCCCTCTTGTGCCAGATTTATAGACACTGTTGTGTCACTATAAAGGGCCTTAATATAATATAGTAAATCAGGGTTGATACCCCAATTTGCCAATTTATTCCAAAGATTCTGCTGGCAAACTGAATCAAATGCCTTAGAATAGTCAATCAGACATAGGTACAGTTTGCTTTTCCACAAAATGGTGTCCGAAAACAGGTACTGTGGTGCCCAGTTGTTATGGATAGTACTGTGTCCACTGCGAAAAACCAATTTGGATTTTTTGTTTAGATGTGTAGTTTCCTCGGCCCATTTATTAAGCTTTTTTAAAAGGAGTGACACAATGATTTTACCACTGGTGACTTGCATGGCCAATAATCTATAGTTGGAGGGATCCCCTGGTCCACCCTTTTTGTAGATGGGGACCAGTACAGAGTCCCTCCAGCTATCCGGCATCAGACCTGTGGTAAATATTCTATCAAACCAATCCACCAATATATTTTCCCAAACAGCCGGATTGGCTTTGTATACTATGTTGGGTATAGTGTCAGGTCTGGGGGCCCTTGAGATTCTTTGTCTCCTTATTACCATCTCTATATCGTCAGCTTCGAAACCCTCCAATCTTCTTGACACATTTATACCAGTGGGTGTTGGAGTATACCTTATATCATTATTATTATACAGAGACGTTATATAAGTGGATCAAGCTACTTCGGAAGTAGGGTTCAGCTCATGAGTAGAAACACCTGCCAAATAAGATCTGAAAAAGGACCAACATTTTCTATTGTCATTTGTATGCAGTAATTCAAAAATATGTATCCACTTGGCACTGGGCAGTGAATGACAATGTTGACCACCCAGCTTTTATATTTGGTAGTTAAGGAAATCAAAGTTGCCGACAAGTCAATACGATTCCTAGTGATCGCTCAAGCTCTTAAGTAGGCTTTCTTTCTCTGTTGTATGGCAACATCAAAGGGGTTACATATCGTTCTAGGTCATGCATCCTTCATTCTATGCAATTTTAATTTATCCAATAATTGTGTGAACGCTACATTAATGCCCCCACCCCCAAGGATGAGTTTATGTTCAAAGCATACAGGGTTTTTGGAAAGAAATAAATTAAGTTTTTCAATGTTGAGTCCCGACCAAAAAATACGGTTTCCCTGCTGGTTAACTGAGACCCTCACATGAAGTTTCCTCTAGAGAATGTTCCCACCGTCCTCCAACACGATTGTCCAAGTCAATAACAGACGATCGCAAAGATTATGTTGGACAAGATAAATGAAGCTCAGGTGGGACCAAAGTTCGTATCTGACAAAACATAATCAATACAGGAGGAATACCTTCCATTAGTCCAGGTTTTCCCCCATGGTGAAGAGCCTTTTCTCTTAGCATTGAGGCAAACCAAATAGTATGTTTCCATACAATGGGCCTCATCACGAGTTGGGCGGTACACAGGTTTGGCGGAACTGTTAGTGCCCATTCCCCATTGGGCCCATTCGGGAATTCCTCATTCCCCATTGGGTCCAATGGGGAAAATGTGCGCTATTATCACCGGCGGATTTCCCGCCGGCGGTAATAGCGACAAAAATCAGCAAATTTGCCGCAGATTTCCCCAAATCTGCCAAGACCATGATCTGGCGGACCCTTAAATGTGGCGGTTAAAGCGGTACCACCGCATTTAAGGGTTACCGCCAGACTCGTGATGAGGCGCAATGTCTCCAACAGTTATATCTCAAAATGGGGCCTGTGAGATCGTATAATGAGCCCACAGGAACGTCCATATGAAAAGTGTGTGATGCTTCATTTCCTAAAAGATGTTATCATTGAAATCCCCCCAATTATCAGCTGTCCCAAAGGCAATCAGTTGTACCAGTAAGTTAATACCACAGTAATATTCTCATAATAATACATTTCCCCATCAGGGGATTATATATGTTAATAACCAGAACAGGAGAGATGAAAAAAAGTGTTGTCCTACAAAATTACTGCTAGTACGCAGAGAGAGGGAGGGCCAATTGACAGACTTGTCATTGAGATGTATGTCCTGGATCCTATAGCAAGAACACCGGAAGGGCGTCCTCTACCATTCTGCTTAGCTCTGAAGCAGATGATCCTGTATCCATCGAATAAGAAATCCTCAGTCAGACAGGACTCCTGTAACAAACAAATGTCATAGCACATCAAGGGACGCTGACATAACAGGTTCTTCAAGAATTAATTGAAACCCTGCATATTCCAGGAGACCCGGATGATTTGTGATTGAGCTTTAGGGATTCATATAGGTGATCTAAGCTAGATAGGTGGATCCAGTACCCATCGATTTTGAGATCTATGCTCAGTACTGAAAGGGAATGTTTCTGTGTCAAGGCCAAGCACATCGGATGACGATGAGGCAAGGAAATGTATAGTATTCCGGCAAATATCGGAGTTAGAATGTGCCACAAGATTTGGATTCTTCATGCAAACAGTCAAAGAAAAAAACCCATCTTCTTAAGCTCTGATTGATAAGAACACAACAGAGACGTGATAGCTGGCGAGACAAATTCAACAATAACCCAATTAGACACTCCGTGTGCCTCAAGCAGAATGAGTCTTATGATGTCATGTCTACAAATATTTGTGCAGGAATGCGTTAAAATAAATACATCAATTGGGTTCTATTCAAGTAAGGACTGGTTGATAAAGGTAGACATTCCTCAAATTGTATCCCCTTCCCCATTATCAAGTCTTTCCAACAGGACCCACATTGGACCCAACAGGACCAAAATTGGATGTTTCTCTACAAAGGCCACTATGAGCAGCTGATAAAGGAGGCCTGCACCAGGTTTGCATCATATCCAGGGCAGGTTCAGAATCTTGCTGATAAGTCAGACAAGGGACTTGCTCAGTTGTTGGTTCAAAGTTTGAAATCAGTATGGAATGATGATTCGCTAGATGCGAAGTACAGGCGTAGATATTAGTGGACTGCTTGTTATTTTGGCTGTCTTGCAGCTATCTTTCAAGTGGGCTACGTAGATTAGCCTGGCGGGTTGTACCGTCAGCCAGAGTGTTAGTGACGGTAAAGGTGGGTCTGCATACACCATCACATGACAGACCCAGAAGTCCCGATGCTGATGGAAGGTTACTAGGGTTATCAAGGCCAGCTGACTCTGGAGTGTTTAAATGTTTTTGGCATATTTCTGAAAGGTTGGATTTCCCAGCGGCATACGTAAGGGGGCAGACAAGCCTCTTGCTTTTTTTCCTGGCATTCCTAGGGTCAGACACAGTAGAAGGCACAGTATTTAGATTTGTTAGAATCAAGGAACTGCTTGCCTCTCTTGATTCAACTCTCCTGCTGTTCACATTCTACTTGATCTCTCCTCTGCATTTGATTTGGACAACCACCCCACCCTCATAAAATGGCACCACGATACCCTAGGTATCTCGGAGCGGGCACTGGACTGGCTGACCTCCCTCCTCAATGACCGTCTGACCCAGGTTATTCTGAGCTCTTTCTCCACCTCACCTCTATCTCCACTTGCGGTGTGCCGGAGGACTCTAACATTTCTCCCTGGCACTATAGCGCCCATGGAAACCGGGCAGGGATTTCTTCAAAGAGGGACCTGCCCAGCATCTCGAATTCTTGCACGTGCTGCATCAGCTGCTCTCCACAGGAAACCCTGCGGTCTGCTTGTGGATGGTAAAGGATACTCGATTGTTCAAAACTCTAAAGCTAAACTGGTTTGGATCTTTTAACGATCAGTAGCCCTCGGAAGCGCACTTCTGTGGTGGGTGGATTACCATAGAATCACTCTGAGTCTAAATAACCGGACAGACTCAAGAAGGTGGCAAAATACTATTTTATTAACAATTATCTGAAACAGGGAGATATAACGGACAACGATGGATGTTCGCTCATTCTCAATGATCTTTATTTACGGAACATCCTTTATCCATCATTGTGATGTCATCCTAGGTTGTAAATACCAAAACCTATCATTCTTTCGGATTGGTTATGGGATACATCTAGGTATACAATCATATAAGTGTTAGGGCCTCATTACACGGAAGGCGGAGGACCAAAGTGGCATTAGCAGCTTGCTCCATGCCGGTAAAATACCGGCACCGCCTTGGTGGAAAGGGGAATTACCGCCCCATTCCAAGGTTGGCAGGGCGGTAATTCCCCCTTCCACCACTGCCCTTCCCCATTCCCATTTTCGCCCCATAGGGCATAATGGGAATGGGGAAGGTGCTAATTACGGCATCGCAATTTTGCGGTGCCGTAATTAGCACCAAGGTTCCTTAGCGGGTTGGTTTTTAACGCCTGCAAAAAGCAGGCGTTAAAGCACGAACCCGCTAAGGGACCTCGTAGTAAGGCGGTAATGGTTAACGGTTACCGTTACCATTAACGGTGACCGTTAACCATTACCGCCTTCCGTGTAATGAGGCCCTTAGTCTTGCAAGTGGCTGCCTCCTATCACGTGGGCAGCCTGAGACTACCTCTCAACATGCAAAGCACAAGGAATATCAGTTATTCAGTAGCTGATTGGCCCTTCAATACTATATAGTCCATCATTATATGGACTCTTATAATTAGCTTGGCACGCTTGTACCCAACCTAGGACATTTGGTTAGTCAGCAGCACGTAAACCAAGGAACCAGGTGTAGACAGAACACGTCTTGCCACCCAATTAACCCAACCTCTCTCATTTCCCATGCCTTAAGCTAAGAGTTTCTCTTTGTAGTTCGGCATTCTAGAATGTTTCCTTCTTCAGAATTTAGTGGGAGTGAAGGTACTCGCTATCTTTTCTGGAGTTTAGGAATAGATCCTATTTTCAGCCTTTTAGTCGCATGGTAAGAGACCATGATTCTGTCCATTTTGCAAGCCTTTTCCATGTCTTTAATTGCTCAGGACCTGGCACTAACAGTTCATTCTTGCACCTAATCCAAGAGATTGTGCCTCATTACGAGTTTGGCAGTAGCCATGCCCTTAATAAGGGCACGGCTGCTGCCAAACTCGCTACCGGCACCGGCAAATGGGCCATTACCGGCCTATTACGAGTTGAATGGGCCGGTAATTTGCCATTTGCAGGTGCCGGTATGGCCGGGCTCCCGATCCCCATTCTGCCATAAGGCAGAATGGGGGTGGGGAGCATGGTTGCACCGGCACATTTAATAACAGTGCTGGTGCAATCACAAGTTCTGCTTGCGGGTGCTGCTCTGCACGCCTGGTCTGACCAGGCGCGCAGAGCGGCACCCCAAGCAGAACACGTAATGTGGCGGTATGGTAACAACGGCGCCGGCAGCACTACCGGCGCCGTTGTTGCCTTACCGCCACATTCGTAATGAGACCCAATGTGTTTTACGCACATGTCTTCTGGTGCGTAGGTAGCATGCCTGGTGCGCCCGTCTTGACTTTGAGCCAGACCGCCTCCCCTGGTCTTTTCCATGGATCTGTTATTCCACTGCTGCATCCTCAGCTTTTCACTTCATGATTTCTTGCTTACTATTTTCACGATACCGACGTCCATCTTCCTTATAATGGTGGCTTCGCCTGTGTTCTATTTACTAATTTAGCAAGCCTCTAAAATGACTTTATCCACCTTGCATTTCAGCGTATGTGCATCAATTCTTCTTCTTGTCGTGTGTCTTCTATTTGCATATACTTCTTTCACTTTACATCTGTATTTACTTGGTTTCATTGTTTTCATTGTCAATTCGTCAATATTTATACATCGTCTTCAGTGTATCATCTTGCTTCACCATCAGAGGCATCTGTGCTTGCTTGTATCACATCCTCTCATGACATCACTGGGCCTTTTGCTTGGTTCCTTCTTATATTCCTTCAGGCATTAGTTCTTGCAGGCTTTCATCAACTCGGGGATACATTAAATATGGTTGTCTCATTGGGAACTGCCTCCCAAAAGCTTTCTGCGGTAATGGCATTGAAGCAGGTGTCGGGCACAGTACAGTCTTGTGTCTCCAGTACATCAGAGGTGAGTGGGTGGGGTCTCCTGATGATGTATATGTCTTCTCCTCCACAACTACTACCCACTTCAGAACATAAAATGCTGGCTCTCTGGCATAGTCCCTTTGAGGTATTAGAAAGAAGTGGCCCGTGCAACTATCGGATTCCACGACTCGATAGAAGGCTTATGACCCAATATACCACATTAACCTCTTGAAGGAATGGAAAGAAGACCCTCTTGAGTCTTTCTCTGTGGTCATGGCTGGCTTGTTGTCAGAAGAGAAAGACAGAAATAGCTTGGTACCCTCAGACCTTCCCTTGCACCAACAAGTAGACATCCAAGACCTCTTAGAACTATTTCCCAACGTCTTCTATGGTGAACCCGGGAGATTCTAAGGAATCTTCCACCATATTCACACACCCTCTGGTTAATTTATGCATTTGAAACCATACAGGATCCCAGAGATCCGAAAAGAATGAGTCCTCCAAGAAATGGAGAAAATGTCCACCAATATTATAGAAACATCACAAAGTCCCTGCTCCTCGCCAGTAGTCCTGGTAGCCAAACCCGATTAATCGTGGAGGTTTTGCATAGATTTTAGGGAAGCTCAATGCCATATCCCAGTTTGATAACTACTCGATACCTCGGATAGAAGACCTTATTGATCAACTGCAATCACCTGTCTAACTCTCCACTATTGATCTGACCATAGGCTATTGGCAGGTCCCTTAAATCCAGCAGACAAAAGACTGCATTCTCCAACTATTCCACTTTAAAGTCCTTCCATTTGGGCTTTTTAGCGCTCCTGCTACTTTCCAGAGATTTTGCGGCCCTACTCCAGCTTTTGCAGTGCATATCTGGATGATATATTCATTCATAGCCAATCCTGGGAAGAGCATATGTTCCACCTGTATTAAATAACCAGAGCCCTGTTACAAGCAGGCCTAAACGCCAACCCCAAGAAATGCCACTTGGCACTGTCGGCAGTGAAATATTTGTTTTTTTGGGTGGGTAATGGATTAGTCCAACCCCAACTAGAAAAGGTCTGTTCCGTCCAAGAAACACCAAAGACTAAGCAGGATCTGAGAGAACTTCTTATGGCTTACTGAATATTAGAGGAAGTTAATTCCAACATATTCAGCCATCACCTCCTGTTTGACCGATAAGTTAAAGAACGTAGAACAACAAAAAATACAATGGAAAAGAGAAGACCAAGCTAGTTTTGACACTTTAAATTCAATCCTTTGTAGTGTGCCCGTGTTGAAGGTTTCCAACTTTAATAAGGACATCATACTCCAGACAGAGGCCTCCAAGGTGGGGATATGGGCCGTTCTCTCACAAGAGTACAAGGACGTGGAACATCCCATGCTATAGATCAGCTGGGAACTATTCCCTCAGGAACAGAATTATGCCACCATCGAATTAGAGACACTAGTGATAAAATGGGCAGTAGATTACTTGATGTACTATCTGACTGGTAGGATGTTTAAATTAATCACAGACCATTGGCTCCTTACTTGGCTCAGTCTTAGAAAGGACACCAAACCGCAGATAAAGCACTGTTTTTTTAGATCTGCAGCTCTTTTGCTTTAGTGTGGAACATAGAAAGGAAGAATATCAAGGGACGCCAGCAGCATCAGGGTAAGGGTATGCAACGAATCCCTAGAGGATGTCACTTCTCCCCAAGGCCAGGGTGGTGAGGCCGCTACCTGATAGTCCCCACTGGGGGTGGGATAAAACGGGAGGATCTCATGGGGATGGACTCTCCCTCTTAGAACTGAGCCGACTATCTTGGGTATGGCCTGGGGCAACACACCAAAACCACACACCCTTACTCTCCTTTTCTATATCCTGAGAACTCAGTATCTAGTAAAGAGATGTGCTATTCTAATACTCAAGACATTGTTTATCTTGAAAGTACTGGGATGAAAAAGAACATACCAGACTTAAGTGGATCTAGGACTGAGACAAGTTGGCCCCACGTAAACCTTGAAGAGAATGAGGGGATTCTCGGAACAAGGGGTGGCACAGACCAACAAAGATTGTGGAAATGTTTGGAAGAAATATCTAAAATGTCTGACGTGGCTCAGGGAGCCAGAGAAACCTGTTAAGATCCAGTTACTTGCATGTTTTTTCTCTGTGTTTTAAAGGCGCTGGCACGAATGGGAACAGCAGCCACACACTTCGCATCGCTGATCTGGCTTGAGGTACATCAGCACTCCTTGATGTGTTTTGGTCTTGTGTACAGTTCGCATATCAACAATTATCTCCAGCCTGGCGAGGGGTGTCCAGTCTCACTACATTATACATGCCTGTCCTTATTGTTCCCTCCAAACATCTGACACTTACTGGCCTGACACCTAAAGCTACATTTGTGCCGTTTTGTCCCCTGTGCCCCTTGAGTCACCAGACATGGACACCTTGTTAACTTTACCTGAACGTGGAGGAGTGAAATTGTTGACTAGAACTAAGAGATCAAATTACATATCCCTAGTATCTACAGGAGCTTTGATGAACATTCTTGAGCAGCATCGATTATTCTGTAGAACTGAGATGTTCTTTGCTTCTCTTTTGGCCCTGGTGGTACAAGAAATTGCAAATACAAAGTGGCTTCAGGTCACCCGCTACAAGCTTTTAGTGTTTGTACATTTTTCGGAGTCAACTTTCAGTGCAATAAAAGAAGAACTGCGGCCCCTGAGGCTCATGGCTCTTTGAAACAGGTACACCCTCGACCTCCTCACAGCTATGGAGGGGAGAGTGTGCCAAAAGTTTGGGAGCATGTGCTGTACCATCTAACCTCCTAACGATTCAGAAAATAGGACTCTGACATAGACAGTTGTTGCATTACATAATCTAAGGGCGGTCAAGCAGAAGGAAGCATACATCACAAATGACCCTTGGTTGGACTCTCTTTTCTGTTCAGTGGCATTGTGGATAAGCAAAGCTGTGAAGATCCTCAAGCCAATTTGTCTTTTTATTGATCTTCTTTTGTACCTGTCAGGAGCTCTTACGATGCTGTTCTGCTAAGATACCAACAACAGCTGCCATGATGACTGCAACACTGGCCCTCATTACGACCCTGGCGGATTTTTTCCGCCATCGGCGGACTTTTCCGCCATGGCGCAAAGTCCCTTTACGCCATGGCGGATGGCGGACTTACCGCCCCATTCCGAGGTCGGCGGGGCGGTAAGTCCCCATTGACCCATTTACCCTTCCCCATTCCCATTTCGGCCCCATAGGGCTCAATGGGAGTGGGGAAGGTGTTAATTACGCCACCGTACACTACGGTGGCGTAATTAACACCGAGGTCCCATAGCGCCATGGATTTTTACGCCCGCAAAAAGCGGGCGGAAAAGTGACCATGGCGCTCTGGGAACTCGTAGTTGGCGGTAAGGGGTCGGCGCAGCTAACGCTGGCGTAAACCCCTTACCGCCAGGGTCGTAATGAGGGCCACTGTCTAAGGCTAAGAGCAAGGCTAGGACCACTGCCATTTCATATCACAGAGTCAGAGATGGATCCAGGGATGGTTGGGACTCCAGGTGCAGCCCTATGTCCTCGACCAAATTGGCATGAGCAGTGTGTAGATTGCGGAACTGGCGGTGTGTGTGTGTGAGCTGGGTTTGTTCAGTGGAGGAGTATGTCCATAGGGGGAATAGTATGAGAGATGTTCGTAGGGTCTTGTTTCCCCAAGATGTTTTACAAGAACAAGCAATTGGTGTGTTAGTTAATGAATTAACTAAAGGGGGAAATGTTGGGGTGGTCAATAAAGGTTTCAATAGGGAAGAAGGGTTTGCATTGCACATGCCATATAGGTGACTGGGGCAGACACAATGGGCCTCATTACACGGTAGGCGGAGAACCATTGCGCTATTAGCGCCATGGTTCATGCCGGTAAAATACCGGCACTGCCTTGGTGGAAAGGGGAATTACCGCCCCATTCCAAGGTTGGCGGGGCGGTAATTCCCCCTTCCACCATTGCCCTTCCCCATTCCCATTTTTGCCCCATAGGGCATAATGGGAATGGGGAAGGTGCTAATTACGGAACTGCAAATTGCGGTACCGTAATTAGCTCCCTGGGTCCCTTTGCGGGTTGGTTTTTAACGCCTGCAAAAAGCAGGCGTTAAATTCCCCAACCCGCAAAGGGACCTCGTAGTATCAGGCCTTGTTCTGTCGAGAGAGGGGCGCCCGCTACCTTTGTAAACTAAATTTCAAGGAACCTGGGATTGGTAACCCTAGGTCTCCTGGGGGCAACCAGACGTGGTCTCCCTCTCACTGGCCTTAGAGAGGCATCAGCTTCACCTCACTGATGATCCCCAACAAGGGTGAAACACGTGTATGGGGTTGCTGGTGGTACTCTTGGTCAGGTTGGAATTGCCATTGCATTTCGGTGCTGGACTGCCCCTGGGCAGGACAAAGACTGATATGCAAATGGATATTTCCCATCTGTGAAAGGCACAGTGAGTAAAAGCAGTGGCTGCGAACTCTCAAGTGGTTAATAACCACTGAACAGGTTATCAGGCCTTGTTCTGTCGAGAGAGGGGCGCCCGCTACCTTTGTAAACTGGACCTCGTAGTAAGGCAGTAAGGTTTTACCGGTACCGGTAAAATACCGGTACCGGTAAACCCTTACCGCCTACCGTGTAATGAGGCCCATTGTTCGCAGCATGTATCTAGTGTATTTAATTGGAATGAAAGGAGTGCTACTATTACTGTTATCTTGTGTATCGTTTATACATTTTAGATTCACATGCACGTAGCAACATATTGACAAGTCTGCTGATACAATGTCAACATAATGTAATTGTGTGGCGTGCAACGCATAACCTAGAAGATAGGAAGTGAGGAGCTTCATATGCAAACAGTTTGGGACAGTTGGGGAACAAGGGGTATATAGTGAATGCATGAATCGGTATACCACCTCATAATTGGGTTTGGTGTAGGCCAAAGAAACCTGGAGTAGTGAGATAAACTATGTGTGACCTGCAATGCTGGTTGATCGAGTACTAAGGCTGGGAGAAGGCAGCAAACTGCATTCAGGCATTTGCGATAACATCAAATGGTCAATTGTGGGCAGGCAAGGGTTAACGATTTGGTGCTATTGTGGAGAGGATACGTAATCGTCCTGAGATTTTCATTCAGTGAGCATGGAAGTCTGGCCACCTGCTAGGGTCGTCTTTATGCTAGGTAATAAACCCGGTGCAAGGGGTGCTTAAGGGCAGAGTTAGTCAATGATTTATGGGTGTTAATCAGGTTCTCAGAAATGACTAGCATGTGGCCAGAGGCCATGCGTGCTGAAATGGTAGTCATAATATATTAGCATGAAATAGGAGATCCCCGGGACGCCAGCAAGACTGAGCGGATAAGATGTCTACCATCAGTTCAAAGGGAACTTGTTTGTCTCTTCACTCCTCATATTGAGGAAGTATCCTTGTCAAGCCATGTGCATTATGACCAGGGTTAGAGGTCCCCAACCAGATGGAACTTGTAATAAATTAGGTTTGTTGTGCGTGAATATGTATGAACTATGTAATGATGTCCCTGCTGACTACGGAAAGATCTCAAAAAGGGGTGTGCCATTAATATGAGTCCATGCCAGTATGTGTTGAAAGGAGTTGAAAGAATCAAATGAGGATATGGGAACTTGGGGGGGATTAGATTTCTTTGTATAGGTTTGAACAATCATGTTTGGAGGAATGACGTGATAAAATTTGTGGGAGCGTGTTAAATGTTGTATAATGTATATAATGTGCAACCGTTGTGTGGTTCGGAGAGAATCGGGTTAGTTTGACTACAGCATCATCTAGCCAATCCCAGCCGTTTGTACAATAAATGTGCTTTACGGACAAACGCGCACTTGCTTCTTACAAGGTGGGTATATTTTGAGGAAGGAGATCGGAGGTCCACCCACATACCCTCCCCAAACACCCCATAGGCACAATGTGACTTTGAGTGTTCGGCCAAGTGTCATTTGTGCTGCCTCTTCGGCACGTGGCTCTTGGCTGGCACAGGTATCAATGAAAGCAGGTGGGAATGGCGCCTTGGGATGCCCTGCTACAAGCTACCGGGGGGAGTGGTGGTCAATGGCGGATCAAATCAAGGGGCCTGCAAGTGCGCATGAGTAACTTGCAGGGAGTGCACAAGGGACTCACACATAGCTGAAATCCCCTTGTTTCCCTCATGGACCCTTTGGGGCAGGATGATTAAGGCAGTGGTGCTACGGCCTTGTGCCTGTGCACTCCTGCGGCTGATGTCCTGGTTTCACTCTAGCAACAGCCTCGATCACCTCAGTGAGCTGCTGCTGGGCGAGAGTGGTCATTGCCCCATGCCTGTCATCCATTGCACTTAGTCGCGTATCCATGTACTAGATGCTGGGCATGGGTAGAGAAGGGTGCTGTGCAGTGTTGCCGGGCTGAAAGACAGGGTTGGGTAGGCGGTGTGGTGGTCATCCCCCATGCTGTACCTGCCACAATAGCCTGGTGGCTGGTGTGCCCATGGTGGTTAGGAGGGCATAGGAGGTACAGTGGAGCCACTGACCATGGGTGGTATGCTGGTGGCAGCTGGCAGTGGTGCTGGCACAGCTGGCAGTGGGGCCGTCCCAGGCCTGCCTGCTCATGCTGAGCCTAACTTTGACTGCCAGGCGCACCGCTGTCCGAGGATGTGCCTGTTGGGGTGAGAGGAATGTGTTGTTAGTCACATATGTGGCCTTGCATTACACTTGCGCTACATTGTGCGTGTCCTGCTCTTGTCATGCTGTGTCTTAGGTCCGTTTGCTCCGATTTGTGCTTTTACATGTGGGTGGCGGGAATGCACATTGGCGGTCTGCCACGATAGCTTGTTGTTGCGTGTGCGGTGGGCCTATGATTCCCGTTCTGTTCTCCCTTGGCACACATATGGGCGCTTGTCATGTGTCCAAATGTGAGGCTGTACATTTTGGCTACGTTGCTTGTGCATGGCTATATATGCATGTGTGTGTGAGAATGGGCTATTTGCTGTGACTCACACATGTTGGACCTGTTCCCTTGCCCATTTGGTGTTTCTCTGCTTGCAGATGCATGTATTTGGAAAATTTGCATTTACACAGTGTTTGTTGTGCTTGCCACCATCGCCTTGGGTCCCAGCTCCTACCTCAGTCGTCCCAACTCCCTCCATGCCCTCCATGTGCATGATTGAGCTGCACGTCTCTTCCCAGGGAATGTGGGTCAGGGGTGCCACCGGCCCTCCTCCTGTTGCAGAAGTTTTCCTCCTGTGGGTAGCCAGGAGGTTTTGGACCCTCTGCCACAAATTGTCTTACTGCTTATGGCAGTCCTGTGGTGTGCGTGGGACAGTTCCCACAGCTGTGACCTTGTCTGCCAGCGCCTGCCAGATGTTAGTCTTGCGCCTCTGGCTGATCCTCCAGTTGCAAGCCCCAAAGAGGGCCTCGGCATGCATCACGGATCTGTCCGTGAGTTCAGCCAGCTCTGGCTCAGCGAACTTCTTCCTTAGCCAGACCTCAGCGACCCGCGATTTGCCACTCCCAAGCGTATCTGCACTTCCGGTTCTGTTGGATGGCAGCAGGAAGTGGGGTATTTAAAGTGGAAACTATGGCCCTCATTTCAACTTTCCTGCAATAATGCTGGTAATTCCGATTGAGTTTTCAAAATGGCCACCAGCGAGCTTTTTGTTCCTGTGGTGATGCCATTTCCGGTGCTGGAAATACCAGCTCCAGTGATTCCGGTAGTTTGGGTGCCAGTATTGCCTTTTCAGGCACATTTCTGTGGTAAACACTTGCGTGTTGCTGTCGTCACCAGTAATTCTGTGTTGCCGGTATTACAGTTTGTGTCACGGGGGTGTGCACACACCTAAGGGCCTATAATGTACAGGTAATTCCAGCTGTCATCCTGCCGGAAACGGTAATACCAGAATGCCGGAATTACCAGCATTATTGCAGGAAAGTTGAAATGAGGGCCATAGTTTCCAAATTAACAGTGAGAACAGTAAGATCTCTAAAGAGCACTTGATCTACACAGTTGCTCTTTAGATTGGATGGTTAAGTTGATAAATTATGTGAAGACATTCTAGGGCATGTATTTTAGGGTGTGTTTCACCAGGACACGCCCTTCCTGCAACCCTTCCCGCTCCCCCCACTGTCCATCTCTCCATACATGAATGCCAGCCTGTCACCTTTGATGCTTCCCTCAACAGCGCCAGACCGACCCACCATGGTAAGTAGGACCTGGCAGGGAGCCTGAGCAACTGGTTGGTGGGAGGACTCAGGAAGGCCAGGTACTGATTGCTCCAGAGTTCTCCCCTCAGCATCACTGGTGTTCCACTCTGCTGGTCTAGTAATAGATGAGGCACGAGTATGCCAATTGCTGAAACCCTCATCCATTCTAGGCTCAGCAGTGAAATAAATGGGATATGGAGCGTCCAACAGGTGTGTCACATGCTCCTGTGTTTTATAATAATTACAGCATTGCTTGGAAATGTAAACCAATATCTAAAGGCCTCTTGGAGCACACACCTGGACACTACTCAAGAAATCACTGAGGCAGGAAGGCAGCGACCATTAAGGAAGCTTCTGCTGTCTTCAGTTTTATAAAAAGTGTCCCAAAGAATTTGCACCAATAGTACTGAAAGTGAGATCATCAATTAAGGCTGATCTTAATTAATATTGAGGGAAGATTGTTGTTTTCTTAAAATAAAATGAAAACAAATTGTCAGCCTACTGCTTTATCACGGTTGAGAGAACTGCCTTAAACCTCTAATAGCATTCATCAGGTGCACACCACCAGCAACTTGACATTTTGCACATAGGTCCAATCTGCTAGGAAAAACGCTGCTCCATAATCCTTAATGCTGAAAAAAGCCTTCCTTAGTCTTTTCTGGAGGTGATCAAAAACATGCATTTCCTTATAAAATATCGACACAATCAAAACCATCCATAAGAACCTTGTGTGCGAGAGATTTCCCTTGCAGCCCATGGGGGCAGGGTGTTTAGAGGCATCTTTCTGACTTGGGTCCTACTGGCGACTCCCTCAAGCTCACCAAGCTCTCTAAGTGGGAGTGGCGACAGAGAAGCCCAGGATTGGTCTCAGGAGGGGAGTGGGTGGTTCACAAGCACAGTGCACACTCTTCAAAATTACCACCATGAGAGAGAGCGTCCACACACTATTATTAAAAATATGACCTGTATCTAAAAACACATCATGAGGCCGATTCATGGAATAATTAGCGCGGCGCAAGTGGGCAAAAACGTGCGAATCGCAGTGGAATAGCGAAAATCGCAGTGAACGTGCGAAAATCGCACGAAAAGCAGCGCACGTCGATTCATGGAAGGCCGTGCGCGAGAAAACCAGCGGATGTGCGAAAAAAAAGTGCGCGGCGCACGTTGGCGCACGTTGGCGCACAGGCCATCTAACAGCGTGCGCCAGGTCACAGCGAAAATCGCACAGGCCACAGCGAAATTCGCACATAGCGCGGCGCACGCAATAAAAGTAGGCGGAACACGGGCGTAACACTCGGAATGGGGAACAACTTGCCAAAACGTGGGCGTCACGGGGGAAGTACAGGGCACAAGTGCGCGGAACGCCCACACGCTCGCCTACAACACGTATTCATGGAATAGAATAGGGGAAAAAAGCGCACGCTCAAACCAGCGCACAGGCACAAACACGACCGCCACAAGAAAGGAGGCGGTAGCGTCTCTGCGGCTGTAAGAAATGTGCGCCAAAAGGTGCGCCAACAAATAGCACCTATATACTGCCATGATGAATGTCCCATACTGTGGCCCTCCAGGAAAAATGACGTGCAAAGGGGTACCCACAAACACGGACACCCGCTGACAAAAAATACGTGTGCATGTATACCGGGGTGCGCGGGAAGTGTCACACGCGATTTGCAGGGTACGTGCATCACAGGGGTTCGCGTGAAGTTATTCACACGATCGGGCCTGGGGGAGCGGGCTACGTGTATTACAGGGGTTCGCGTGAAGTTCCTCACGCGATCGGGCCTGGGGGAGCGGGCTACGTGTATTACAGGGGTTCGCGTGAAGTTCCTCACGCGATCGGGCCTGGGGGAGCGGGCTACGTGTATTACAGGGGTTCGCGTGAAGTTCCTCACGCGATCGGGCCTGGGGGAGCGGGCTACGTGTATTTCAGGGGTTCGCGTGAAGTTCCACACGCGATCGGGCCTGTGGGAGCGGGCTACGTGTATTACAGGGGTTCGCGTGAAGTTCCACACGCGATCGGGCCTGGGGGAGCGGGCTACGTGTATTACAGGGGTTCGCGTGAAGTTCCTCACGCGATCGGGCCCGGGGGAGCGTGCTACGTGTATTTCAGGGGTTCGCGTGAAGTTTCACACACGAATAGCCTGGGCGCGTGTATTTCAGGGGTGCGCGGGAAGTTTTACACGCGATTTCTGCACGGTACGTGTATTTCAGGGGTTCGCGTGAAGTTTCACACGCGAATAGACTGGGCGCGTGTATTTCAGGGGTGCGCGGGAAGTTTTACACGCGATTTCTGCACGGTACGTGTATTTCAGGGGTTCGCGTGAAGTTTCACACGCGAATAGCCTGGGCGCGTGAATTTGAGGGGTGCGCGGGAAGTTCCTCACGCGATCGGGCCTGGGGGAGCGGGCTACGTGTATTACAGGGGTTCGCGGGAAGTTCCACACGCGAATAGCCTGGGCGCGTGTATTTCAGGGGTTCGCGGGAAGTTCCACACGCGAATAGCCTGGGCGCGTGTATTTCAGGGGTGCGCGGGAAGTTCCACACGCGAATAGGCTGGGCGCGTGTATTTCAGGGGTGCGCGGGAAGTTCCACACGCGAATAGCCTGGGCGCGTGAATTTGAGGGGTGCGCGGGAAGTTCCTCACGCGATCGGGCCTGGGGGAGCGGGCTACGTGTATTACAGGGGTTCGCGGGAAGTTCCACACGCGAATAGCCTGGGCGCGTGTATTTCAGGGGTTCGCGGGAAGTTCCACACGCGAATAGCCTGGGCGCGTGTATTTCAGGGGTGCGCGGGAAGTTCCACACGCGAATAGGCTGGGCGCGTGTATTTCAGGGGTGCGCGGGAAGTTCCACACGCGAATAGCCTGGGCGCGTGAATTTGAGGGGTGCGCGGGAAGTTCCTCACGCGATCGGGCCTGGGGGAGCGGGCTACGTGTATTACAGGGGTTCGCGGGAAGTTCCACACGCGAATAGCCTGGGCGCGTGTATTTCAGGGGTTCGCGGGAAGTTCCACACGCGAATAGCCTGGGCGCGTGTATTTCAGGGGTGCGCGGGAAGTTCCACACGCGAATAGGCTGGGCGCGTGTATTTCAGGGGTGCGCGGGAAGTTCCACACGCGAATAGCCTGGGCGCGTGAATTTGAGGGGTGCGCGGGAAGTTCCTCACGCGATCGGGCCTGGGGGAGCGGGCTACGTGTATTACAGGGGTTCGCGGGAAGTTCCACACGCGAATAGCCTGGGCGCGTGTATTTCAGGGGTTCGCGGGAAGTTCCACACGCGAATAGCCTGGGCGCGTGAATTTGAGGGGTGCGCGGGAAGTTCCACACGCGAATAGCCTGGGCGCGTGTATTTCAGGGGTGCGCGGGGAGTTCCACACGCGAATAGCCTGGGCCCGTGTATTTCAGGGGTGCGCGGGAAGTTCCACACGCGAATAGCCTGGGCGCGTGTATATCAGGGGTGCGCGGGAAGTTTTACACGCGAATAGCCTGGGCGCGTGTATTTCAGGGGTGCGCGGGAAGTTTTACACGCGAATAGCCTGGGCGCGTGTATTTCAGGGGTGCGCGGGAAGTTTTACACGCGAATAGCCTGGGCGCGTGTATTTCAGGGGTGCGCGGGAAGTTTTACACGCGATTTATGCACGGTACGTGTATTTCAGGGGTGCCGGGGAGTCCCACATGTGATTTGACAGTGTGGGTCCTCCCAGGTGTACCCTGTACACCCTCCACGGCCCCTGCAGGCAGCCCACACCACAGGGGACTACCCTGCATCCCTGGTCATGTCCCGCAGGCAGCCCACCCAACATGGGCATGCCCCCCAGCAAAGGCACATGTCTCCTTGAACTAATGAACACCAACACATGTCCCCTTGCACCCCCACCCCCCAGCACTGTGGGGCACATGCCAGCAGTCCCCCACCCATGTCCAACTCATGTCCCCCACCACCCCCACCCCCCAGCACTGTGGGGCACCTGCCAGTAGGCCCCCACCCATGTCCAACTCATGTCTCCCACCACCCCCACCCCCCAGCCACCAGGGTCACCCTCCACCAGGGCCCCACTCATGTCTCCGACCACCCCCACCCCCCAGCACTGTAGGGCACCTGCCAGCAGTCCCCCACCCATGTCCAACTCATGTCTCCCACCACCCCCACACCCCAGCACTGTGGGGCACCTGCCAGCAGGCCCCCACCCATGTCCAACTCATGTCTCCCACCACCCCCACCCCCCAGCCACCAGGGTCACCCTCCACCAGGGCCCCACTCATGTCTCCCACCACCCCCACCCCCCAGCAGTGCAGGGTCACCCTCCACCAGGGCCCCACTCATGTCTCCCACCACCCCCACCCCCCAGCACTGTGGGGCACCTGCCAGCAGGCCCCCACCCATGTCCAACTCATGTCTCCCACCACCCCCACACCCCAGCACTGTGGGGCACCTGCCAGCAGGCCCCCACCTATGTCCAACTCATGTCTCCCACCACCCCCACCCCCCAGCCACCAGGGTCACCCTCCACCAGGCCCCCACTCATGTCTCCCACCACCCCCACCCCCCAGCAGTGCAGGGGCACCCTCCACCAGGCCCCCACTCATGTCTCCCACCACCCCCACCCCCCAGCACTGTGGGGCACCTGCCAGCAGGCCCCCACCCATGTCAACTCATGTCTCCCACCACCCCCACCCCCCAGCCACCAGGGTCACCCTCCACCAGGGCCCCACTCATGTCTCCCACCACCCCCACCCCCCAGCAGTGCAGGGTCACCCTCCACCAGGGCCCCACTCATGTCTCCCACCACCCCCACACCCCAGCAGTGCAGGGTCACCCTCCACCAGGCCCCCACTCATGTCTCCCACCACCCCCACCCCCCAGCAGTGCAGGCTCAACCTCCACCAGGCCCCCACTCATGTCCCCCTGCACCCCCACCCCCCTGCCACCATGTGCAGCCCCCACCAGGTCCTCACAATCCCCAATCATGTGCGTAATGGTCAGCCTCCACAGCCAAAAAGACCTACCAAGTAACCCATTCACCCACATGGAAATGGAAATCACATGTTACACCCCCAATGTACATGAAGCAAATGAACCCATGTCCGTCACACACATATTTTCAAATTGAATGGGAAAACACACAACATGACATGCATGAAACCAATGACATGAAACCACACAGTGAACAATGTAAAAAAAAATGTATTGAAAAAAATACAAATGCCAAAGAAAGAAAACTAACTACAATGTAAATGTGAAAAAATAAGCTGCATGTCCGCATAAAAACACAAAACTAGAAAATCAAATCAAAAAAATTATGTCCAAAGTGAAATGTAAAAACTCTCCATGCAACAAAGAACTATGTACAAAAATAACAAGGGTCCATCATCACAACTGAACTAAGGAAACCTCCTAAAAAACCTACCTAAATATCAACTATATACAAAAAGTGGAGCAGTGTCCGTCGACTCCAAATAATAATAAGAACGAAAGGAAACCTAAAACTAAAGAACTATATACAAAGGCGGCGGGCAAGTCCAGCGGCTCACTCTGTGGTGTTCCGGGCCAGGGCATCATCGAACTCCTGTTCGATGTCCCGGAGGCGGTCCAGTTCCATGGCCCCGAGGGTCCGCAGGGACGACGCTGTGTCCTCCTCCAACCCCCTGCGGATTGCCTCGAGGCACTCGGCCCGCCTCAGGGCCCTCCGCATGGAGTTCTCCGCCCTGACCATTGTGAGCCGCGCCTCTTCCGCCCGCCGCCGCTCCGCACCTATGGCGTGGCCCAACCGCTGCCACACGGAAGACACTCTCTGTCCTGGGTCCTCCTGCCCTCCGGCCGATGCCTGCCCCTCCGATGTCGAAGGCCCGAGCCTTCATGGCTCCCACCATCTTGCTGCTGCTGCTGCTCTGCCTCTGCCCGTGCACTGCCTCCTGCTGCCTGCACATCCTCCGCCGGCTGGGGTGCACCTGTTGATGTGGCCACCCCTGCTGGACGTCCGACTCCCGACTGTGGCAGGGATGCCTCCTCCACCAGCCTGGCCGCACTGTCAGAGGCAGCTCCACAGGGCACCCAGGTGACTGATGGGTGGGAAGATGGCACAGAGGACGACTGGCGCGTAGGGGGTCCAGTTGAGGAGGGGGTCGGAGCAAGCCCCATCAGACAGCGGAATCCGGCCTGGGTGACCTGTCCCAGCAGGCTGACGTGGTCAACGAGCCATTCGAGATGACGTGCAGTCTCTCCATGAAAAGACTGCAGGTCACCTCGCATGGCCCGTTGACGCAACGCCACACCAGCCAGGACAGGCTCAACCCGGTCCTGGATGGCCACGTCCGCAGGCAGAGGAAGGCCAGTTGACGTCAGCTCATCCCCTGCCTGAAAACGGGTCTGGACGTAGGCATCCCTGCTGGTGCAAGATGATGCAGGGACAGGATCGGGGACAGGATTGCACACAGGCACCTCCGCGGCCGCCTGTGCTGCCTCCTGTCCCTGGTCCTGCACTGCACCACTAGCACCAGTGGGATCCCCACCTCCAGACCCTGTCTCTGGTGCTTGCGCGGCCCCCTCCTCCACCAAACCCCCCACCAACCTGGATGACTCTGTGCCATCTTCCCCTGTTGGGCCCTGTGGGGTCCCAGCTGCCCCTTCTGCTGCCGAGGAGTCCAACTGCAACCTCCGCCTCTTGGACCTCCCCCCGGCAGCTGCAGCCTGGGACGCGGCACCGGACTCCTCACTCCCCGACGAGATGACAACACGGGAGGGGAGCCGGGCCTTGCGTCTCCGGCTGGCGGTCGGATCCCCGCCGCTGTGCTCCACAGCACCTTCTCCGCCCTCTTCATCAGTTGACGCTGCAGACAGGGAGAAACAAAACACAGGCATCAGGGCACTGTACAATGGACACATACACGCATGACAGTTGCACATGAGTGGCATTGGCAAACCTCAGACATGTCATCACAATCCCCAACACACATGTCATTGCAACTGGCACACATGAGCCATACCACAGCCATATCGCAACTGCCACCACCATCCCCACACATACAACAGCATCAGCAGCCAAAGGGGAGCCATACATCACATGCAACACAGGAAGTGCACCACACATGTACACACACCACCACACTTGCATGCATGTCTACACCTCTGCCAAGTATCGCACTGTTCAGACGGGCATCCATGTCACATCTGCCAATCAGGCTTCCACATACCGCTGTCACATGCATCCATGTAGCATCACTGTTGCACCTTTGACAAATACACACACATGCACATGTACACAGTGCTCATACATGCAGCCGAAAACAACATACATGCCTGACATCACGGACATGTCTACTTACATACACATTCATCCAAACATGTGTGCACGCACAACTGCATTTGCCATGCAAGCCCACACACACAAGCACCATCCATGTCTCACACATTACAGCCCTCGCATGTGTCAGCCCCACGGCCCTGTACACCCCCACCCATACTCCACCCCATACAAACAGATGTGCAACTGGCACAATGGGGAATGATCACCACACGCCCTGCTCACAACCAGGATGCATGTACACTCACCGCTCGACTCCAGACGGCTCTGCTTCTCTAGGACCTGGACGTGGAGCGCTGGGGATATGCGTTCCAGGACCCCCATCTGTTCTTCCGACAAGTGGCCCCGGCGCCCCTTGGCATCCGCTGCCTTCAAGAGGCGCCGGGCCTTGTTCAGGGTCCTGGACCTGAAGTCCTCCCAGCGCTTCCTGACATGTTGTAAGTCCCGGACTGCCACCCCCTCCGCGTTGATGGCAGTCACGATGTCTGTCCAGATCCGAGTCCGTCCTTCCTTGTCGGCGCGGGAACTTCCAAAGAGGGCATCATACTGCCCCAGGACTTGCTCCACCAGGACACCAACTTCGGTGGCACTGAAGCTGGTGCCCCTCTGCCTCTCTGGCCGGGGGTTGTCAGTGGTCACAGATGGTGTTAGCCCCGACATGACAACCCCAGAGGCAGGAGTGGGTGGGCAACTGGGTCCTGGGGCTGGGCTGTGGAGCGATGGAATTCCAGTCGGGAGTCTTCTGTTCCAGCAGGGGTGGTCACAGCAACAGCACCCCTGGCTGATGTGCAGGCAGCAAATGGCAGTGCACGTGGGCAGCAGGCAGTCAGGCAGCAGCAGATAGCAGGTGGGAGCGTGCTCGGGGCTCTGGGGGGCAGTAATTCGGCCTTCTGGGCAGGAGCGTGGTCTCCCGTGTGCTCACGCGTGGCCAGCTTGGTACGGAGTGAATTGGCACGTGAAAATCCTGCACGTCAGCGTGAAAACCGAGGAAAGGCCCTTAGCGCGTAAGCGCGTCAGCACGCATACGCGATTCCATTGGACCAAAGGCCCTCAGCGCGTAAGCGCGTCTGTGACGTGACCCGCACGGGTGTTTCCCACACAGCACGTGATGACAGAGCACACGTGGAAAGACTGCACGTCAGAGTCTCATCGCGTGTAATTGGACAAAAGTGCGTGTACACGCGATTGGCCTATGTACGTGTATATGAGGTGTGCGCGGACACTTACACACGCAAGTACGTCAGCGCACCTGTATCCCGGTGTACGGCCATTTCCACCAATCACACGCAATGAGACTCTGACGTGCAGTCTTTCCACGTGTGCTCTGTCACCACGTGCTGTGTGGGAAACACCCGTGCGGGTCACGTCACAGACGCGCTTACGCGCTGAGGGCCTTTGGTCCAATGGAATCGCGTATGCGTGCTGACGCGCTTACGCGCTAAGGGCCTTTCCTCGGTTTTCACGCTGACGTGCAGGATTTTCACGTGCCAATTCACTCCGTACCAAGCTGGCCACGCGTGAGCACACGGGAGACCACGCTCCTGCCCAGAAGGCCGAATTACTGCCCCCCAGAGCCCCGAGCACGCTCCCACCTGCTATCTGCTGCTGCCTGACTGCCTGCTGCCCACGTGCACTGCCATTTGCTGCCTGCACATCAGCCAGGGGTGCTGTTGCTGTGACCACCCCTGCTGGAACAGAAGACTCCCGACTGGAATTCCATCGCTCCACAGCCCAGCCCCAGGACCCAGTTGCCCACCCACTCCTGCCTCTGGGGTTGTCATGTCGGGGCTAACACCATCTGTGACCACTGACAACCCCCAGCCAGAGAGGCAGAGGGGCACCAGCTTCAGTGCCACCGAAGTTGGTGTCCTGGTGGAGCAAGTCCTGGGGCAGTATGATGCCCTCTTTGGAAGTTCCCGCGCCGACAAGGAAGGACGGACTCGGATCTGGACAGACATCGTGACTGCCATCAACGCGGAGGGGGTGGCAGTCCGGGACTTACAACATGTTAGGAAGCGCTGGGAGGACTTCAGGTCCAGGACCCTGAACAAGGCCCGGCGCCTCTTGAAGGCAGCGGATGCCAAGGGGCGCCGGGGCCACTTGTCGGAAGAACAGATGGGGGTCCTGGAACGCATATCCCCAGCGCTCCACGTCCAGGTCCTAGAGAAGCAGAGCCGTCTGGAGTCGAGCGGTGAGTGTACATGCATCCTGGTTGTGAGCAGGGCGTGTGGTGATCATTCCCCATTGTGCCAGTTGCACATCTGTTTGTATGGGGTGGAGTATGGGTGGGGGTGTACAGGGCCGTGGGGCTGACACATGCGAGGGCTGTAATGTGTGAGACATGGATGGTGCTTGTGTGTGTGGGCTTGCATGGCAAATGCAGTTGTGCGTGCACACATGTTTGGATGAATGTGTATGTAAGTAGACATGTCCGTGATGTCAGGCATGTATGTTGTTTTCGGCTGCATGTATGAGCACTGTGTACATGTGCATGTGTGTGTATTTGTCAAAGGTGCAACAGTGATGCTACATGGATGCATGTGACAGCGGTATGTGGAAGCCTGATTGGCAGATGTGACATGGATGCCCGTCTGAACAGTGCGACACTTGGCAGAGGTGTAGACATGCATGCAAGTGTGGTGGTGTGTGTACATGTGTGGTGCACTTCCTGTGTTGCATGTGATGTATGGCTCCCCTTTGGCTGCTGATGCTGTTGTATGTGTGGGGATGGTGGTGGCAGTTGCGATATGGCTGTGGTATGGCTCATGTGTGCCAGTTGCAATGACATGTGTGTTGGGGATTGTGATGACATGTCTGAGGTTTGCCAATGCCACTCATGTGCAACTGTCATGCGTGTATGTGTCCATTGTACAGTGCCCTGATGCCTGTGTTTTGTTTCTCCCTGTCTGCAGCGTCAACTGATGAAGAGGGCGGAGAAGGTGCTGTGGAGCACAGCGGCGGGGATCCGACCGCCAGCCGGAGACGCAAGGCCCGGCTCCCCTCCCGTGTTGTCATCTCGTCGGGGAGTGAGGAGTCCGGTGCCGCGTCCCAGGCCGCAGCTGCCGGGGGGAGGTCCAAGAGGCGGAGGTTGCAGTTGGACTCCTCGGCAGCAGAAGGGGCAGCTGGGACCCCACAGGGCCCAACAGGGGAAGATGGCACAGAGTCATCCAGGTTGGTGGGGGGTCTGGTGGAGGAGGAGGCCGTGCAAGCACCAGAGACGGGGTCTGGAGGTGGGGATCCCACTGGTGCTAGTGGTGCAGTCCAGGACCAGGGACAGGAGGCAGCACAGGCGGCCGCGGAGGTGCCTGTGTGCAATCCTGTCCCCGATCCTGTCCCTGCATCATCTTGCACCAGCAGGGATGCCTACGTCCAGACCCGTTTTCAGGCAGGGGATGAGCTGACGTCAACTGGCCTTCCTCTGCCTGCGGACGTGGCTATCCAGGTCCGGGTTGAGCCTGTCCTGGCTGGTGTGGCGTTGCGTCAACGGGCCATGCGAGGTGACCTGCAGTCTTTTCATGGAGAGACTGCACGTCATCTCGAATGGCTCGTTGACCACGTCAGCCTGCTGGGACAGGTCACCCAGACCGGATTCCTCCGTCTGATGGGGCTTGTTCCGACCCCCTCCTCAACTGGACCCCCTACGCGCCAGTCGTCCTCTGTGCCATCTTCCCACCCATCAGTCACCTGGGTGCCCTGTGGAGCTGCCTCTGACAGTGCGGCCAGGCTGGTGGAGGAGGCATCTCTGCCACAGTCGGGAGTCGGACGTCCAGCAGGGGTGTCCACATCAACAACTGCACCCCAGCCGGCGGAGGATGTGCAGGCAGCAGGAGGCAGTGCACGGGCAGAGGCAGAGCAGCAGCAGCAGCAAGATGGTGGGAGCCATGAAGGCTCGGGGCCTTCGACATCGGAGGGGCAGGCATCGGCCGGAGGGCAGGAGGACCCAGGACAGAGAGTGTCTTCCGTGTGGCAGCGGTTGGGCCACGCCATAGGTGCGGAGCGGCGGCGGGCGGAAGAGGCGCGGCTCACAATGGTCAGGGCGGAGAACTCCATGCGGAGGGCCCTGAGGCGGGCCGAGTGCCTCGAGGCAATCCGCAGGGGGTTGGAGGAGGACACGGCGTCGTCCCTGCGGACCCTCGGGGCCATGGAACTGGACCGCCTCCGGGACATCGAACAGGAGTTCGATGATGCCCTGGCCCGGAACACCACAGAGTGAGCCGCTGGACTTGCCCGCCGCCTTTGTATATAGTTCTTTAGTTTTAGGTTTCCTTTGTTTTTTCTTATGATTTGGAGTCGACGGACACTGCTCCACTTTTTGTATATAGTTGATATTTAGGTAGGTTTTTTAGGAGGTTTCCTTAGTTCTGTTGTGATGATGGACCCTTGTTATTTTTGTACATAGTTCTTTGTTGCACGGAGAGTTTTGACATTTCACTTTGGACAACATTTTTTGGATTAGATTTTCTAGTTTTGTGTTTTTATGCGGACATGCAGCTTCTTTTTTCACATTTACATTGTAGTTAGTTTTCTTTCTTTAGCATTTGTATTTTTTTCTAATACATTTTTTTTTTACATTGTTCACTGTGTGGTTTCATCTCATTGGTTTCATGCATGTCATGTTGTGTGTTTTCCCATTCAATTGGAAAATATGTGTGTGACGGACATGGGTTCATTTGCTTCATGAACATTGGGGGTGTAACATGTGATTTCCATTTCCATGTGGGTGAATGGGTTACTTGGTAGGGCTTTTTGGCTGTGGAGGCTGACCAATACGCACATTGTGAGGACCTGGTGGGGGCTGCACATGGTGGCAGGGGGGTGGGGGTGGTGGGAGACATGAGTGGGCGCCTGGTGGAGGGTGCCCCTGCACTGCTGGGGGGTGGGGGTGGTGGGAGACATGAGTGGGGGCCTGGTGGAGGGTGACCCTGGTGGCTGGGGGGTGGGGGTGGTGGGAGACATGAGTTGGACATGGGTGGGGGCCTGCTGGCAGGTGCCCCACAGTGCTGGGGTGTGGGGGTGGTGGGAGACATGAGTTGGACATGGGTGGGGGCCTGCTGGCAGGTGCCCCACAGTGCTGGGGGGTGGGGGTGGTGGGAGACATGAGTGGGGCCCTGGTGGAGGGTGACCCTGCACTGCTGGGGGGTGGGGGTGGTGGGAGACATGAGTGGGGGCCTGGTGGAGGGTGACCCTGCACTGCTGGGGGGTGGGGGTGGTGGGAGACATGAGTGGGGGCCTGGTGGAGGGTGCCCCTGCACTGCTGGGGGGTGGGGGTGGTGGGAGACATGAGTGGGGGCCTGGTGGAGGGTGACCCTGGTGGCTGGGGGGTGGGGGTGGTGGGAGACATGAGTTGGACATGGGTGGGGGCCTACTGGCAGGTGCCCCACAGTGCTGGGGGGTGGGGGTGGTGGGAGACATGAGTTGGACATGGGTGGGGGCCTGCTGGCAGGTGCCCCACAGTGCTGGGGGGTGGGGGTGGTTGGAGACATGAGTGGGGCCCTGGTGGAGGGTGACCCTGGTGGCTGGGGGGTGGGGGTGGTGGGAGACATGAGTTGGACATGGGTGGGGGCCTGCTGGCAGGTGCCCCACAGTGCTGGGGTGTGGGGGTGGTGGGAGACATGAGTTGGACATGGGTGGGGGCCTGCTGGCAGGTGCCCCACAGTGCTGGGGGGTGGGGGTGGTGGGAGACATGAGTGGGGCCCTGGTGGAGGGTGACCCTGCACTGCTGGGGGGTGGGGGTGGTGGGAGACATGAGTGGGGGCCTGGTGGAGGGTGACCCTGCACTGCTGGGGGGTGGGGGTGGTGGGAGACATGAGTGGGGGCCTGGTGGAGGGTGCCCCTGCACTGCTGGGGGGTGGGGGTGGTGGGAGACATGAGTGGGGGCCTGGTGGAGGGTGACCCTGGTGGCTGGGGGGTGGGGGTGGTGGGAGACATGAGTGGGGGCCTGGTGGAGGGTGCCCCTGGTGGCTGGGGGGTGGGGGTGGTGGGAGACATGAGTGGGGGCCTGGTGGAGGGTGCCCCAGCACTGCTGGGGGGTGGGGGTGGTGGGAGACATGAGTGGGGGCCTGGTGGAGGGTGCCCCTGGTGGCTGGGGGGTGGGGGTGGTGGGAGACATGAGTGGGGGCCTGGTGGAGGGTGCCCCTGGTGGCTGGGGGGTGGGGGTGGTGGGAGACATGAGTGGGGGCCTGGTGGAGGGTGCCCCTGCACTGCTGGGGGGTGTGGGTGGTGGGAGACATATGTGGGGGCCTGGTGGAGGGTGCCCCTGGTGGCAGGGGGGTGGGGGTGATAGGGGACATGAGTGGGGGCCTGGTGGAGGGTGCCCCTGGTGGCTGGGGGGTGGGGGTGGTGGGAGACATGAGTGGGGGCCTGGTGGAGGGTGCCCCTGCACTGCTGGGGGGTGGGGGTGCAGGGGGACATGAGCAGGTGTGCAGGGTAGTCCCCTGTTTTGTGGGCTGCCTGCAGGGGCTGTGGAGGGTGTACAGGGAACACCTGTGAGGACCCACCCAGCCTAATTGCGTGTGATAATTCCCGCACACCCCTGTAATACACGTACCAAGCCAAATCGCGTGTGATAATTCCCACGCACCCCTGTAATACACGTACCTGGCCAAATCGCATGTGAAACTTCCCGCATACCCCTGTAATACACGTACCCTGGCCAATCGCGTGTTGAACTTCCCGCGTACCCCTGTAATACACGTACCCTGGCCAATCGCGTGTTAAACTTCCCGCGTACCCCTGTAATATACGTACCCTGGCTAATCGCGTGTATAACTTCACGCGTACCCCTGTAATACACGTACCCTGGCCAATCGCGTGTTAAACTTCCTGCGTACCCCTGTAATACACGTACCCTGGCCAATCGCGTGTTAAACTTCCCGCGTACCCCTGTAATACACGTACCCTGGCTAATCGCGTGTTAAACTTCCCGCGTACCCCTGTAATACACTTACCCTGGCTAATCGCGTGTTAAACTTCCCGCGTACCCCTGTAATACACGTACCCTGGCCAATCGCGTGTTAAACTTCCCGCGTACCCCTGTAATACACGTACCCTGGCTAATCGCGTGTATGACTTCACGTGTACCCCTGTAATACACTTACACTGGCTAATCGCGTGTTAAACTTCCCGCGTACCCCTTTGATACACGTACCCTGGCCAATCGCGTGTTAAACTTCCCGCGTACCCCTGTAATACACGTACCCTGGCCAATCGCGTGTTAAACTTCCCGCGTACCCCTGTAATACACGTACCCTGGCTAATCGCGTGTATTACTTCACGTGTACCCCTGTAATACACTTACCCTGGCTAATCGCGTGTTAAACTTCCCGCGTACCCCTGTAATACACGTACCCTGGCCAATCGCGTGTTAAACTTCCCGCGTACCCCTGTAATACACGTACCCTGGCCAATCGCGTGTTAAACTTCCCGCGTACCCCTGTAATACACGTACCCTGGCTAATCGCGTGTATGACTTCACGTGTACCCCTGTAATACACTTACCCTGGCTAATCGCGTGTATGACTTCACGTGTACCCCTGATATGCACGTTACCCGCTTTGCGTTCCTTGTTTGGCTGCCCTGTAAACTGGTCCAGGGTTAGCGCAGCCCTTTGCGATGATTTAGCGATTTTGCTGGCTTTTCCTTGCGCGAGGGCGTTCTTGGGGGCGTTACTGGCGCTGCTGCAGGGTCGCTGCGATACTCTGCGCCACGGCTGGTTTGGGAGCATGAAATCCATGAATACGCTGTGCGCGGAAATCGGTTTTAGCGCACGTGCCTGGCGCAGTCAATCGCACGCGGACACTCTGCGCCAGCCGCTTGCGACACTTTTCTGCGAAATTCTATGAATTACCCTGCATATTTACAGGTAACTTCGAAAAAGAAAGTGCCACCATGTATCCGGCGCATAGATACATTCAAGGAGAGCGATTCAGTTTGAGAAAAGTCTCTTTCGTGAAAGGAACAATTTGGTAATATGTAAAACAAAGGGCCTTCCTATGTCAGCATTTCTAAGGGAGGACAAGGGAGGTCACTTGTGCAAATAGGGACATCCTTTTGCAGGACAGGGCTACGTTTAGCAAAAGTGTTTCAAAAGAGCATTTCTGGAGTGCCAGTGAGCAGTGGTGGGGGAGATGTTTTGACCAGTCAATACCTAGTGTTAGGCAGAAACCTGTGCAGTTCCCTCCGGGACCACTGCAAAAGATTTAAGTCTACAGGTGTTTGGCAGTAAACCCACTTGGTAGCAGTCTGTACCACCCAGATTTACCTGGTAGCTGTGGCTGAGCAGTCAGACTTCCCTCAAGAAGAGTTAGGCAGTATATAGAGGATACAGGATAGGTACAGAGGCGCAGTAGTACAAGCAAACACTGACCAGAGCTAGGTGTAAAAGTATATAATATTTATTTTAAAGACACACTCATAAATTACACTAGCACAGAAAAAGGTAAGTAAGTCAAAAACACAGTCACTATTACTTATATGTACATCCCTAGTTAGTTGTTGGACAAGTCTAAGTTAACACCACTTATTTCCAAACAGAGGTGAGCGCTTAACGTTAGATGGCACTCCAACAAGTTAGTTAAAAAGGGAGGGAAAAAGGCAGAAGGAATGAAAGCAGCAAGGTAAAACACTTTTCACATTAAGGTTAGAAAGGCAGTCTATTGTGGAGCAAGGAGATTTGGTTGCTAGGCCCACTTTAGGGAGAACCAGGCGAAAATATGCCCAAGATCACACAATGTCACAAGTCTTTGCAGGTAAGTAGAAAAGGTTCTACTAAGTTTCGAAAAGTTTAGTTAGGGTGTCCCAGGCTTACCCAGTTCCAAGGGCCGAGGGCTAAATCTACCCCGTACAATCGGTGGCAAGGGAAGCCGGGCGGAACACAGTACCTTTAAAAGTGGAAAGGATCCTCCAGCGGTGGCAGTTGTTCCTGGTAGTGGGTGCAAGTTGCGGCGTCGTCCAGGGGAAGAGATGATCTCGACGTGGAGGAAAGCTGAAGGTCGTTGCACTACCAGGGAAGAGGCCAGCCGTGGAGTTTTCCGGTTAAAAGGATGTTACCCCTCTTTCGTGGTTGAGGTAAAAAGTGGTATCCCGGTTGCCGGGGTGCTTGGCACAGGCAAGGCAGCCACGAGATGCTTCTGGACGGCGAAAAGAAGGCAGCAACTGGTTGTCCCCACCAGTTAAGGGAAGAAGACTCTCCGGACTGGAGATCTTCTCTGTCGTTGGGAAAGTGGTGAGACGGTTCCGCAGGGCTCCACCGGTGGTGTCATCTTGGCAGGTCGGCTCGCTTCTCCCTCTTCGGCTTCTTAGGTCCTGTGGCGACTTCTGAAGAACCAGTCCCAAAAACCCTGCTTTTATGCAGCAAACCCCCATTCATACAGCCTAGCTGTCACTCAAACATGCTAAGTGGTGAGCGGGGTGGCTCACCACTTGGGCCAATCACACCAGAGTGCGACATGAGTTGGCACGGCAACTCAGTCCAGGGTGCCTAAACACCCTCCCACACCCCCTGTGGTACCCAGACAGAATGGCACCACTTTGGAGGGCTTCTGTGCAGAAGCCCGCCAAAAGTGGAACAAAGGCTCGACTCGGGTTCAGGGTTACTGAAGTGAACCTAGACGCCATTTTGGCGGCGAGTTCTGGCAAAAAATCCCAACCGGTGAATTTATATTAAATAAATAAACCGGTGGTATCTTTAACATTGCACCAAAAAGTGGTGCATTAAAATCAATGGGAAATCCCATTGGGAAATATTCCGGTGGAATTTTCCGTGGTATCCACTGCCACCAGCCAGAAACTCGGCGAGGGGGGATGGGACAGTACCCCCTCGACAACGGAACCAGGGGCAATCTAATTGCCCCTACCAGTACTTCCACAGTAGGGTGGTTAGTACTGGTTAAGTTCCTAAGTTAAGACTAGTAAAGTCAATGGTGACTTTACAGACCCAGGGAGACAGTAGTCAGTCCCAGGGTGTGGAGTCTATGTTTGGGGGTCTCTATGACACCCCTGTGTTACTGCACTGAGGGTGCTGTGTAACACACATTCAAAAACCAATGATAGCCTATGGGGAAAAAATACCCCATAGCCCATAAGCACATAGCAAGTCACAGAAACACTCTCAAATCATGTCCAAGAGTGAGGGTAAAAGAGTCTCACTCTTGGCAGGAGAAAAAAATAAACCCCAAAAATCCAGCAAAGCTGCTGGGGGACTCACTAGGTTAGGAAATTCAGCCTAAACAGAGAATTCTCCCTAACACTCGCCCCCCCAGACTAAGGGACAGGAGGATTTAATCCACTCCTGGATGAACCTCATACCTCTAGTCGATGACATACATCCTAGAGAGTCCATCAGCATTTTGATGGTGACACCCTGACCTGTGCTCAATGGGTAACCCAAAGGCTTTCCTTTGTAAGCTATAAGTCCTACAAACCCTTTGAGGAACATCAGTCCTTTTAAAACTATAGGGGATCTGGTTGACCAGTCCCTCAGAAGTTGGTACAACTTCTGAACCTGCTTTAGGCTTTTTCAAGGGGTCCTTATAAAGGATACCCTTAGATCTAGAGGGCCCTCCAAGGTTCCTCACCACCTCTCTGTGGGGAGCAGGTTGGGTCTTAGGCCTCTTGGGTGGAGGGGTTGGAGATAAGCAAGGTACATGCTTCTCCTTCCTCTTAGATCTGACCTTACCTACTTTAGGAGATTCCCTCCTAGCATCAGGATTTTGGTTGGGGTCTTCTATAGAAGGTCCAACAGTCTGAAGGTTTTTGGCCTTAGACTTTTCTTTTCTGGTTTTCCACCAGCACTGAGAATTACCAGTTCTCTCAGGTTCAGACAGGGGCCTAGTTGGTCTATCCACCTCTTCCTCAGAAGCAGGGGAGTCAGAGACTCTGAAACTAGGGGAACAATGATGGAGGTGGGATGGGGCTCTCATGTTCCTAGCACACTATCCTGAAATGTGCCTGGTTTAGAGGTCAACTTACTAACACCAGGGCTTGTAGTGGGGTTCTCAGTAGAGGGTCCCACAGGCTTAGAAGGGTCCTTCAAGGTAGCCTCTCTAGCCAATTTGGTTAAGTTCTGCTTCTCCATACTGGGAGGCCTGGGGGTATGTGACACTACTCCTAGAGTTCTTAGGTCATTCCCCAACAGGACTTTCCCAGGTACCTCAGTCTGAACACTGACAGGGATCCTCACTGTCATGTTATTACACTGAATGAGGGCTGGTAGAATAGGAACCATTTGGACAGGGCCTCCAGACATCTTAGTGGGACCTTTGGGTGCTTTGGCCACATCCTCAGGTCGAAAGAAGCTTTCATCCACTACTGTTCTGCTTGCCCCAGTGTCTCTCCTGGCAGGGGTATCCTGGCCATTGACAAGAACACTGTCCACATAGTACACTTTAGAGTTTGCAGGTAGGGAGTTATACACTACCCTATTCTGGGAGCTAACCAGATCCATGGACTCTATAGATACAGTTGCTTGCAGTCCCAAGGGATCTTCAGCAAAGAGTTCAAAGTGAGCACTAGACATCTGTACTTCATCCTCAGGAGTGAAGGCTAAGGAGACTGTGCTGAACCCTGCAAGTTTATGCTTGCATCTGGGATCCCCTTTGATATGGTCAGTAGCCTGACAAATGTAGCATTGTCCAAATGCTCTCTGAAAGGGTGGCTTGGTCTGACCTCCTTCTGGTTTGTGGCCAGAAGGTACATTAGCCTGACTGGGTTTCCCATGTGACTTACCCTGGTTATTTTGTGGTTTGGGGCCCTCCTTGGGATAGGAATTATTAGAATTCTCTTTGGAGTCTGTCTTAGGCTGTCTCCCCTCATCCTTCTTCTGAGTTACCCCAGAATCCTTGTGAGTAGCCCTGTTGGCAACCCACAAGTCAGCAGCCTTAGCTAGCTTCCTAGGATCTAATTCCTGTGAATCAGCCAAGTGCTGTCTGAGCTCAGGAGAGCAGGCATTATAAATTGACTCCATCATTACAAGATTTCTCATTCCTTCATAAGAGTTCACTTTGTAACCCTTAATCCATCCCTCTAAGTTTTTCAACCCTTCACACACCCAGGTAGCCCAAGGGGTACCATCATGCTTTTTGAGGCTTCTAAACCTCCTAAAATACTGGGAAGGGGTCTTCCCAAACCTAGCTATCAAAGCTAGTTTCACACATTCATACTCTTTCCTATCCTCCTCCCCCAACACCATTACCGCATCAGTTGCAACAGTGGGAAGCCTAGAGAACAACCATGTGAGTAACTCATTACCTGTGATGTTCTGGAGCCCATGATTATACTCAAACATAGACAACCAATCCAACACATCCAACTTAGGCTCATACATACCAATCAATTCTTTAGGCATCCGGGGTCTTTTAGGACTGGAACTTCTAGAGGAGCCAGAGAGAGAAGCATTCTCAACAGACAATTTCTTCATTTCTAGCTCATACTTGAGCTCCATTTCTCTTAGCCTTAGTTCCTTGTCGGTTTGAGTATTAAGTTTCTTGTACTCTAATTCCAGTTTCATTTTCTCTAGTTCATAGTATTGAGGACTAAAGGTGGGACCTGGCAAAGGTCCAGTAGGTACAGCTGGTAGAGCAGACAGAGGTCTAGAGGGAACATCTACAACAGTTTCATCTTCCTCTTCTGGTTCTGACCCAAGATCATCAATCGTTTGTTCAATATCAATATCATTGCTGGTCTCTACATTTGCTGGAGTGATAGGTTCCTCTGAACCATCATCCAGACTTTGGTTTTCTAACAACCTTTCTATTAGCACCATTTTCTTGCCTTTAGTCATGAGATTCTTATGCTTACAGAGAACTCTTAAACAATCAGCAGTTTTTGTAGCAAGGGATTCTTGACTATAAACTTCCATAGTAGACAGGTCAGAAAATGACTTTTTCTTCTTGTGCTTAAGCTTTGTGGTTAGTTGCACTAAGGTATCTCAAAAGTACTCTAAAGTGTATACTCAATACAAATACCACCGCTGTACACCAGTGTTAGGCAGAAACCTGTGCAGTTCCCCCTGGGACCACTGCAAAAGATTTAAGTCTACAGGTGTTTGGCAGTAAACCCACTTGGTAGCAGTCTGTACCACCCAGATTTACCTGGTAGCTGTGGCTGAGCAGTCAGACTTCCCTCAAGAAGAGTTAGGCAGTATATAGAGGATACACAATAGGTACAGAGACACAGTAGTACAAGCAAACACTGACCAGAGCTAGGTGTAAAAGTATATAATATTTATTTTAAAGACACACTCATAAATTACACTAGCACAGAAAAAGGTAAGTAAGTCAAAAACACAGTCACTATTACTTATATGTACATCCCTAGTTAGTTGTTGGACAAGTCTAAGTTAACACCACTTATTTCCAAACAGAGGTGAGCGCTTAACGTTAGATGGCACTCCAACAAGTTAGTTAAAAAGGGAGGGAAAAAGGCAGAAGGAATGAAAACAGCAAGGTAAAACACTTTTCACATTAAGGTTAGAAAGGCAGTCTATTGTGGAGCAAGGAGATTTGGTTGCTAGGCCCACTTTAGGGAGAACCAGGCGAAAATATGCCCAAGATCACACAATGTCACAAGTCTTTGCAGGTAAGTAGAAAAGGTTCTACTAAGTTTAGAAAAGTTTAGTTAGGGTGTCCCAGGCTAACCCAGGTTCGAGAGCCGAGGGCTAAATCTACCCCGTACAATCGGTGGCAAGGGAAGCCGGGCGGAACACAGTACCTTTAAAAGTGGAAAGGATCCTCCAGCGGTGGCAGTTGTTCCTGGTAGTGGATGCAAGTCGCGGCGTCGTCCAGGGGAAGAGATGATCTCGAAGTGGAGGAAAGCTGAAGGTCGTTGCACTACCAGGGAAGTGGCCAGCCGTGGAGTTTTCCGGTTAAAAGGATGTTACCCCTCTTTCGCGGTTGAGGTAAAAAGTGGTATCCCGGTTGCCGGGGTGCTTGGCACAGGCAAGGCGGCCACGAGATACTTCGGGACGGCGAAAAGAAGGCAGCAACTGGTTGTCCCCACCAGTTAAGGGAAGAAGACTCTCCGGACTGGAGATCTTCTCTGTCGTTGGGAAAGTGGTGAGACGGTTCCGCAGGGCTCCACCGGTGGTGTCGTCTTGGCAGGTCGGCTCGCTTCTCCCTCTTCGGCTTCTTAGGTCCTGTGGCGACTTCTGAAGAACCAGTCCCAAAAACCCTGCTTTTATGCAGCAAACCCCCATTCATACAGCCTAGCTGTCACTCAAACATGCTAAGTGGTGAGCGGGTGGCTCACCACTTGGGCCAATCACACCAGAGTGCGACATGAGTTGGCAAGGCAACTCAGTCCAGGGTGCCTAAACCCCCTCCCACACCCCCTGTGGTACCCAGACAGAATGGCACCACTTTGGAGGGCTTCTGTGCAGAAGCCCGCCAAAAGTGGAACAAAGGCTCGACTCGGGTTCAGGGTTACTGAAGTGAACCTAGACGCCATTTTGGCAGCGAGTTCTGGCAAAAAATCCCAACCGGTGAATTTATATTAAATAAATAAACCGGCGGTATCTTTAACATTGCACCAAAAAGTGGTGCATTAAAATCAATGGGAAATCTCATTGGGAAATATTCCGGTGGAATATTTCCGTGGTATCCACTGCCACCAGCCAGAAACTCGGCGAGGGGGGATGGGACAGTACCCCCTCGACAATGGAACCAGGGGCAATCTAATTGCCCCTACCAGTACTTCCACAGTAGGGTGGTTTGTACTGGTTAAGTTCCTAAGTTAAGACTAGTAAAGTCAATGGTGACTTTACAGACCCAGGGAGACAGTAGTCAGTCCCAGGGTGTGGAGTCTATGTTTGGGGGTCTCTATGACACCCCTGTGTTACTGCACTGAGGGAGCTGTGTAACACACATTCAAAAACCAATGATAGCCTATGGGGAAAAAATACCCCATAGCCCATAAGCACATAGCAAGTCACAGAAACACTCTCAAATCATGTCCAAGAGTGAGGGTAAAAGAGTCTCACTCTTGGCAGGAGAAAAAAATAAACCCCAAAAATCCAGCAAAGCTGCTGGGGGACTCACTAGGTTAGGAAATTCAGCCTAAACAGAGAATTCTCCCTATCACCTAGGAACCCATTGATGAGAAATAAGAGGCCAAGAGTTAAGAAAAAAGCACAGGATGGGGGCTTCTAATGCTGGGGTTGTGGCGAGGAGACCGTGGGAAGAAAGATTGCTTGCAGAGTCACAGGAGAGATATACCAGACACAGAAGAAAGACCAGGCGGAGTGCTCACCGGTGTCGGGCAGGATCGAAGGCAGCACAAGACATTGCAGCATCCCACACAGGTGAGAATGAACCAGGGTGCTTGCGTCCTGCGATGAACATTCTCAGGTTGGTTCAGCAAGTCTGATACCTAGCACTGCCTTCTGGTTCAAGTGATGCCACTGAGGCAGTAATTTGTTTTGTGCAGCACACATGCCGAAATTTGACACCAGCTGAATTGACTTTAATGAGCAATGTGAGTGAATTAAATAGAACTGCAAACTGAGTGCCAATTTCTACATTTTGGGCATGTTGAAACCTTATCAGTAGTCGCATTTGCTGGTTGTTATTGCACCAACATGGCTGCCACTACTTGAGCACTGGAGTGCTTTGGAGTATTGTTCCTTGAGGGCCTGTGATTGGCCGTGGCCTAACCCATCAGGGCCAATCAGCATTGCCAGCAGGTGAACGCCAGCCCCCTTGCCAAGACCCCTGTCTGAGGCTGGATAGGCTCTGCGGGCCCCCGTATCATACTACAGGCTAAGAATGCTCAATGATGCTGCATACCAAATCCACCCACCCTTGGACTATGGCACCCCCCTTCTGCTATTATGCAAATACTGACTGTTTGCTCCATTGCCTGCCTTTTCCCCCTTGACTCTGTTCCTGTGCCACCACTGACATTCTTATCACTGGTCTGTCACAGCTGGCACTTCTCTTTACTTCATGGTGAAAACCCCCTACTTCCTGATCTCTCACTCCCACTGCTGACCTGCAAAATTAAATTTAGGTGTGCTCACATCCTTCATTGTTTGTGTCTAATAGTTTAAAAATCAAATTTAGGTGGCTCACATTCTACATAGTTTTTTTGTTGGATAGTTAAAAATCGAATTTAGGTGTGCTCACATCCTGCACCGTTCAGTGGCTGTTACTCTTACCATCCACTTGCCGCCTGTGTGTTAACTTCAGAACTGTACACTGTGGCACCGCCCTCCCTCTTTATTTCTCCGCCTCTCGCTTCCTTCCTCTTGCTCCGAGAAGGCACTCTCCATCTCTCCAATATACTCCAACTGCTACACTATCACCTATACTCCCTCGCTCACAAAATCTGGACGGAAAAAGCACGAAGACATCCTTGCTGCAAATCCTGGTCTCCCAAATGCAGACACCAATGTCAGTGCATCCTCCAGAGAAATCTTCACTGACATCCTTCTCTCTGTCCCATCCCCAGAACTATGGACTTCCAATCTCATCTCTACTCCCTCCCCTTACTTTTCCTCTTGCATTAATGTCGGCACCAAGTGGGAAGTTCTCTTGGAGGGCTTCTTCTCATGTCGCTGCTGCAATAATGTCTACTTCACAGGCACCTTCCTGGTTCAAGGCCCCCAGGCCAGCCTTCTCTTTGACTGTTTTTCACAGTCCCTCATCAACTTCCTTCCTTTTCCTGCTTCTCCCCCCAGCTCTGCCATCTCTTACTTTAATACCACGCCCCTGTACTCCACCTCAAAAAACGTTCAAAGGCAGCGATGGTCTCCACCTGGCAACCCTCCACACACGCTCAGCCATCAAACACTCTGCTGACAACTGCCTTCTACTTGGACACTGACATTGACATTCTTGCACTCACTGAGACTTGGTTCAATGCCAGCTTTGTCCCTTCCTTTGATTCTTTCTTACCCAATGGCTTTAAGATCACCTCTAAGCCTTGACCTCGCGGGCTGGCAGTGAGATTGCCTTAATCTTCCCTGAGTGGATTCCTTCTTCAATCCTTCCCACACAGCCCTATTCGTCCTTCGAGAGCCTTGTATGCAAATTCATCATCTCTCCCTCATCCGCCCTGACCATTGCCACTATTTACCGGCCTCCAGGTGCTTCCTCTCTGTTTCTCTCTGAGTGGGCTGATTTCTGTTCCTCCCTCCTGTCAATCATCTCCAACCTGCTACTCCTGGGTGACTTTAACATCCGATTAGACTCCCCTTGCACAGCATCCACTCTCTTCATTGACCCCTGCCCCCCCCCCTATCTCTCTCCATTCTTCCTTCTGGTCCAACCCACTCTGCCGGAAACACATTGGACACCATCATCCATTCTGACCTCCCTCTCTCATTTCCTCTGGTCACCCCTCTATCTTGGTCTGACCACTCTCTTCTCTCCTCCCACCTGGGTCCCTATGGCCTTGTGAAAACTCCACCAAAAGCACTGCCAACCTCGTTCACAGAAATCTGTCCAATGAAATGAGTGTCAGCTGCTGCCTCCACTTCCACTTCCATTCCCACTTGCCCACCCAACTCAGACTCTACCTCTTGCTCTTCTCTCAGCAACCTCTATCTTTCCATCATCAACACTCTTGACATCCTTGCCCCAGTCATAAGGATCCGCTCGAAACCTGCTGCCAAGCGTAACACCTGGCATGACTCCGAACGTGCAGACATGAAAAGTAAGTGCAGGGCTGCAGAACGGAAGTGGCACACTTCGGGTTCACCTTCTGATAAACTGGCCTACCCCCTGCTCCAAAGGCATTACAGACTCTCTAACAGTGCCAAGAAAATGGGACACATTCTGGCAAGAGTATCTGGAGCATCCAACAACACAGATGAAGTCTTTAAAATCTGAAGGGAACTTGCCAACCTGTCCACAGTATCCTCTGGCCCTACTCCTTCCCAGGACCTCTGCAATGTACTCGCCACTCACCTAACCTCCAAAACCCGGGACATACTGAACAGCCTTGTCGCACACTCTTCTAACCCATCCCTCCCCGTCTGTCTCCCCAACCACTCACCCTCCTCCTTTTCCTCCTTCCTCTCTGTCTCTCCGGAAGAAGTCACCAGAGTTGTCAATTCCATGAAGGTCTCTTCCAATCAGGTTGCCCCTTGCTCATCCAGAACCATCAAGGACAAAATGTCCTCTCTCGCTGATTTTTGCCATCCACTCCTCTGCTACTGGTTCCTTTCCATCCTCCCTCTGTCAGTCCAGAAAAAGTAGACACCCCTCAATGATGGCGGCAATGTATTCTGTTGGCCGAAGACCAACCGCCTCATGTGTTTAGTATTAGGAATACATAGCCATAAGCTTGACTAAAGTGCAGCCATTTTGATGTGATTGAAATCGGCATTTTGTTTTCTAACGTTTGCCTCTTGCTTTCTGTTAAAACTGCTTTTCTGAAAACCTATTCTGCTCCACTAGTACATTATTGTTCATGCATAGAGCAAGGCAGCGAGAGACTTGTTGAAATGTAATGCAGTGACCCAGACAGAAATGCCCTGTCTCCTCCCTCACAAATCCTTGGAAGTAAGCAAGAAGGCATTTAATCATTACACAGGTGCCAGCTAGTCTCGCTAATACAGTAGAAATGTTAGAAACAAACATTTAATGGCTTGAATTATGCTCTCCTTTATGGCCCCCCTTCCCTGAGCCCTGTAGAGCCCTGGAGAGCGAGTTAATCCCCAGTACACAAATAGAAACTAGGAGATAGCGAGGCCTGGAATGTGTCTCTCCCCTGCACGCAGCTTGCTTGCAGAGAACAGAAGCAGTGTGTTCTTAAAACAAAGAATTGTGTCTGCAGGCTCATGAAATTGCAAACTGTTGCTAAATAAATGTCTGAAGGTGTCATACTCGTCACAATTATCAATCATCAAACCCAATTCAAAGGAAATATATTATGGGCGGTATTGAATGTGTCACCACTGATTGTAAGATGCTTGCTTTGTATATATGTAAATGTTGTACGATTCTCACTCTCTTGCGTCCCCCAGGGTCTGGAAACACACGTCGCGGGGCGTGAGGCCCAGTTAGCCAACTGAGACTATTTGCTTTGCAATAAACCCTAGCTTTGGGAATACAACCTCGTGTCTGTCGTATCAGTTCGTGTGTGGTGATTGTGCCTTGTTTCCATACGCGAGGGTCCCCTAGGGGCCCCTTCACCTCAACCACTCCCTTGTGAGCACCCACCTTAAAAAAACGTCAGCAGACCCTTCCTGCCCAGCCAACTACCGCTCCATCTCCATCACCATCACCCCTTTCCTGGGGAAACTGCTTGAGAAGATGGCCCTGGCCCCAACTTAACCTCCACACTGAATTTGTTGGCGGTCTCCACAACCTTCAATCTGGGTTCCGAGCAGCCAGAGGCACAGAAACTGCTCTTCAGAACACGCATGAAGAACTCCTTGCATCCTTCGATTCCAACTCCCGTGCTGTACTCATCCTCCTTGATCTCTCTTCTGCATTTGACACAGTGAACCACTCATAAAAAGGCTCCATGGCCTTGGTATCTCGTTGCGGGCACAGGTCTGGCTGACTTCCTTCCTAACTGACCGCTCTTCCAAAGTCATACTGGGAACCTTCTCCTCCCGTACTGCCATCCCCACCTGTGGCGTCACCCAGGGCCCCATTCTTTCACCATGGCACTGTAACATTTATCTTACTCTGTGTTAAATGTGATTTCACGGGATCGCTGGTTACCTTTTCTTCCAGGGATTCGGGGAGTCGAGGCAGCCAGTCTGTCGAAGCGACGATGCCGATGAATCTGTAACACGGAAGTTAACCCAACACCCTCCTGACAATAAATGGCAGGATTGCGCTGAACCAACTCCCAACGCCACGGATGGCACTTCTCTGTATTAACCTGACGTCGGGACAGTGTTTCCACTGACAGAGAAGGCAGTTGAGTCCTTATCACCAGTAGATAGATGAGCTGTTCTTCGGAACTTCTAGGAAGGCAGCGGGTACCGGCAGGGCACAAGAAGACGAAGGGAAAGGCAAGGCAGTTAGGACAGGAAGAACTGACCAAGTAACTCACGGGACAGGAACGAAGGAAAAGAACTGGCAGTACAGGTAACCCAAGGAATACCCCTCCAACCTCTAACCAGAAATTAGGAAAGGACAGGGCAAGACAGGAAAACCAGGAACTGAAGAAACCAAGAGGCCGAAGGAGAGGTATAGAGCAGGACTAAGCAGGACTAAACTGGCAAGAATAACTGGAGAAACTGAAGCAAGGAAAACAAACTCCAGCAGCGCGTACACGGGAACAACCGCGTTGAGACGCGCTGTCTTCGTGTGAGCAAAGCCCTTTTAAAGTCCGGGGCCAAAGCGAGGTCCGAAACGCAAGTCAGCGCTACTGCGCATGCGCGAACGCCGAACGTTGACGATCTGCACCTGCGCAGAACACGCAAGATGGCTGCGCCCATGGAACGGAGTCGGAAAAGACGCCACCGCGGATAGAGTCTCCAAGAAAGAGAAGACTGCCGAGTCCTAGAACCCGGATCCTCACAGGTAAGTGGCACACGTGAGCGAGCGTGCGGCGTGACACCATACCCCCTCCCAGACAACCCGGGGCATCAGGCCTCCAGGGATAGTGGAGATAGAAATCCCAAATCAGGCGCGCCGCATGCACGAAGGAGCATGGTTCCCAAGTGCGGTCACAAGCCGGATAACCCTTCCAACTGACCAAAAACTGCAGCGCACCATGCCTAATCCGTGAATCGCAAATCTCCTGTACTTCAAACTCAGGAACCCCCTGAACCAAGATCGGGGCAGGACGGGAACAGGAACGTCCCAAAACATCAGGTACATAGGGCTTCAAAAGAGAAACATGAAAAACGGGATGGATCCTCCAAGAACGGGGCAGGGACAACCGAAAGGCCACAGAGGAAACCCGCCCAATAATACGGAAGGGACCAAAAAAGCGGGGAGCTAGTTTCACAGGCAAATTGCGTATCGGCAGATTCTTAGAGGACAACCATACTCTGTCACCAACTTGTAGGATAGGCTCAACACTCCGTTTCCTGTCAGCCTGTTCCTTCATTCGTGCCTGTGCCACTGCCAAGGTACCGGCCGCCAGACGATGTTGCTCGCGAATCAGAGTCACCAAAGCATCTGCGGATGGAACAGTACTGGTAGAAATGGGATGAGCAGGTAGTAGCTTGGGATGTAATCTGGCAGAACAGAAAAAGGGACTGAGTCCAGTAGAAGAATGAACAGCATTGTTGTAAGCCACCTCCGCAGTGTCCAACCACTCTGACCAGTTGTCTTGAGTGGCATTGGCGTAACAACGTAGATACTGCTCAAGAGTTTGGTTGGTACGTTCTGTCTGCCCATTGGTCTGAGGATGGTAACCAGAACTCAAAGCACGCTGAATGTCCAAATGCCGACACAGTTGGTCCCAAAAGGAAGAGATGAATTGGGACCCTCGATCCGACAGAATCTTCTCAGGAAGACCGTGGAGACGATACACCTCGTGAAGGAAACGTCGAGCCATCTGGGAAGCGGTGGGCAGTTTAGGAAAAGGCAGGAAGTGAGCCATTTTGGTGAAGCAGTCTACTACCATCATGATACATGTGTAACCACCAGAAGGCGGCAAGTCCACGATGAAGTCCGTAGCAATGGTATGCCAAGGGTACGGGGGCGTAGGCGTGGGTTTCAGAAGACCAATGGGTTTCTTGCGAGGAGTCTTGGTCTGGGCACACACTGGACAGGTATCCACGTAGTGCTTCACCAGTGTAGCCCATCCAGGCCACCAGAATTGCCGTGCGACCAGTTCTTGAGTAGTGCGAACTCCTCGGTGACCACAAACAACTGAATCGTGACAATTTGGCAAAACGATCTTCTGTAGTTCTAAGGTGGGAACGTACAGACGATCCCCTAAGAACAACAAGCCGTCACGTTCCTTGATGTCAGAGCGTAGTAGTATCTGTGACCTGGATGGATCCTTCCTGGTGGCTTCTAGCAACTGTTGAAGCTGGGGAGTCACCATCGACAGGAAATGCTTTGAAGTAATCAAAGGTTCTGGGTCCTTGATCCCATCGACATTGTTTTCCAGGGACCGAGACAGGGCGTCAGCCTTCACATTCTGGGAACTCGGGATGTACGTGATTGTGAAGTCAAATTGCGAAAAGAAGAAGGCCCAACGAGCATGCCGGGATGTTCTGCATTGCAAAGACCGTAAAAATTGAAGATTACGGTGATCCGTGCGTACTTCCACCGGATGCCTTCCACCCAGCAAGTGATGACGCCATTCCTCGAATGCTGCTTTTATGGCCAGTAATTCTTTTTCGATCACAGCATAGTTTCTTTCACTCACTGACAATTTCCGAGAATAGTAGGCCACCGGGTGTTCAATTTTCGTATCAAGATTTTGCTGTAGTAACACCGCACCAATGGCATAGTCCGAGGCGTCGGTTTCAACTACAAATGGCTTTTCATCATCTGGATGTACCAAAACAGGAGCCGACATGAAAGACTTCTTCAATTCCCGGAATGCTATCTCAGCCTGAGAGTTCCAGAGAAATGGTACTTTGGTGCTGGTCAGGCGGGTTAACTCGTTGGCAAGGTGAGAAAAACGTGGTATGAAGCGTCGATAAAAGTTAACGAAGCCCAAGAACCTTTGTAAGGACTTAACCCCGTGTGGCTGTTTCCATTCCTGTATTGCTTGCAGTTTCCCGGGGTCCATCCGCACTCCTGTGCTGCTGACTACATAGCCCAGGAATTCCATACTCTCCTGATGAAATCGACACTTCTCAGCCTTGGCATACAGGTGATTGGCAGTTAACCTACGAAGTACCTCCAGAACGTGCGCAACGTGCGCAGTGTGAGTTTCAGAGAAGACAAGGATGTCATCCAGGTATACCCATACTGATATACCAATAAGATCGGAAAAGATATCATCCATGAACCGCTGGAAGACGGCCGGGGCATTGCAGAGCCCAAACGGCATTACTCTGTACTCATAGTGGCCAAAAGGTGTCTTGAAGGCCGTCTTCCACTCATCCCCTTTCTTAATCCGCACCAGGTGATAAGCCCCTATAAGATCCAACTTGGTGAAGACCTGCGCGGATTTCAAGGATTCGATGATGTCCCGGATGAGTGGCAGTGGATATCTGTCTTTCCTTGTGATCTCGTTTAGTTGGCGATAGTCGATACAAGGGCGCAAAGTGCCCTCTTTCTTCTTGACAAAGAATAGCAGAAATCCTGCAGGAGACTTGGACGGCACAATGTAGCCCTTGTTGAGGCAATCCTTGATGTACTCCTGTAAAACTCCCTTTTCATGTTGTGTTAGTGAGTAGATCTTGCCGTGGGGAATGACAGCATCAGGCAGGATATCGATGGAGCAATCAAAGTGTCGATGAGGTGGTAAAGGAATGTCCTCTGGCTTGGAAAACACCTTGAGGCATCCGGCATACTCCTGAGGTACCGACTGAGTGGCACATAGACGATCAGATACATTGACAGGATTAAAAGGCTCCAACTTCGCTGGAAAAGAATCGTGAAGACCACACTCCTGAGGACAGCGTGCCGAAGTAAAAACCAAGGATCGAGCAGTCCAATTGACCTGAGGATTATGATAAAGCAACCAAGGCAAGCCCAACACTACCAGAAAAGATGGAGACTTGATGACATCCAACGAGATTTGTTCGAGATGTCCTTCCACCGAGAGCCACAAGGGATCGGACTGTTGGCACACCGGACCCGAAGACAATGGAGAGCCATCAATTACTTCTACCACTGTAAGCCGTTCTTTGTTGTGTAGACGGATCCCCTTGGAATTTGCGAACGAGGCATCGATGTAATTTCCTGACGCACCGCAATCCAGAAGGGCCTTAGTCTTGGTACACTTTCCTAGCCAAGCCAAACCTACTTCCAAGACTAACAAAGGTACCGGGTTCATGGGATGAAGGTCTGATTCAGGAAGACGGCCCGTCGTTGCCTTCACACCACACAACGGGCCTATTAGTTTTCCTGCTTCCTCAAAGGACGTAGGGGGCAAGTGCCTAGAAAATGGCCAGAACCACCGCAATACAAACACAAGTTTTGCTGCCGTCTTCTTTTCTTTTCGGCCTCAGATAACGGACCTCGGATGGCACCCAATTGCATGGGTTCTGGGCCCACATCGGTTGAGGTAGCTGGCCCGGGAGATTGTACAGGAAGGACTGGTCGGTACTTATCGATTCTGCGACGTTCACTCCGTCTTTCCGCTAACCTGTGGTCAATGCGTAAGACTTGTTCCACCAATGCATTCAAAGTTTCCGGCTCCGGAATGTGCAACAATTCGTCCTTGTATTCTTCTCGTAGACCTCGACAGAATAAAGTCTTCTGAGTGATTTCGGGCCATTGGGAATCAGTTGCCAGTTGTCAAAAACGACTGATATACTGGATGATATCACCCGATCCCTGTTTGATCTCCATTAGTTGGTTCTGGGCCATGGCTGCCAAGTTAGGTGGTTGAAAGACATCCAAAAAGGCCTTCTCAAATACGGTGAAATCACCCAGCAAGGGGCTGTTAGTAGAGACCAGAGGTGCGGCCCAAGCAAGCGCACTACCGGTCAGGTTTCCGAGAATGTACCCGATCTTGGCCTTGTCTTGAGCGAAATGAGTGGACCTAAACTGAAAATGGATCCTACAGTGGGTACAGAACTCTGCCACTCGACGCCGATCTCCATCAAACTTCATGGGGTTCGTGTAAGCCATGGTGTTCTCAGGCGGTGGAACTGGTTGTGATGGTCCGCCCACACCCCGACCCATTGCTTGTCGAAGGGTGTCGTTCTCCTGACGAAGTGTAGTCATCTCGAGGCGCATGGCACGCATTTCTTCGCGTAATTCCTGCATTTCATCCATGACTGGAGGAAAGGCGTCTCAATCTGTTAAATGTGATTTCACGGGATCGCTGGTTACCTTTTCTTCCAGGGATTCGGGGAGTCGAGGCAGCAAGTCTGTCGAAGCGACGATGCCGATGAATCTGTAATGCGGGAAGTTAACCCAACACCCTCCTGACAATAAATGGCAGGATTGCGCTGAACCAACTCCCAACGCCACGGGTGGCACTTCTCTGTATTAACGTGACGTCGGGACAGTGTTTCCACTGACAGAGAAGGCAGTTGAGTCCTTATCACCAGTAGATAGATGAGCTGTTCTTCGGAACTTCTAGGAAGGCAGCGGGTACCGGCAGGGCACAAGAAACCGAAGGGAAAGGCAAGGCAGTTAGGACAGGAAGAACTGACCAAGTAACTCACGGGACAGGAACCAAGGAAAAGAACTGGCAGTACAGGTAACCCAAGGAATACCCCTCCAACCTCTAACCAGAAATTAGGAAAGGACAGGGCAAGACAGGAAAACCAGGAACTGAAGAAACCAAGAGGCCGAAGGAGAGGTATAGAGCAGGACTAAGCAGGACTAAACTGGCAAGAATAACTGGAGAAACTGAAGCAAGGAAAACAAACTCCAGCAGCGCGTACACGGGAACAACCACGTTGAGACGTGCTGTCTTCATGTAAGCGAAGCCCTTTTAAAGTCCGGGGCCAAAGCGAGGTCTGAAACGCAAGTCAGCGCTACTGCGCATGCGCGAACGCCGAACGTTGACGATCCGCACCTGCGCAGAACACGCAAGATGGCTGCGCCCACGGACCGCGGAACGGCGTGGGAAAAGACGCCACCGCGGATAGAGTCTCCAAGAAAGAGAAGACTGCCGAATCCTAGAACCCGGATCCTCACAGGTAAGTGGCACACGCGAGCGAGCGTCCGGCATGACACTCTGTTAGCACGCCTCATTTCCTCCTTCTCCCCCAACGTCCAGTGCAATGCGGATTACACACAACTCTTTTTCAAACTTCCTACAGATGCCCATGCACCCTCCATCATCACCGACTGCCTCTCAGCCATCTAGGCCTGGTGTACCTCCAATGATTTTTGCCTCAATGCCAGCAACAGAGAGATGCTCCCTATTGTGACCCCCGCAACTGACTTCTTCCCTTCACTCTGGCCTTCTTCATTGGGCTCTCACCCGGCTCCCTCTTCAGAAGCTAGAAACCTTGGAGTAATCTTTGACTCCTCTCTCTCCTTCCTCCCTCCATCATACTCAGGACATTGACAAGAAGTCCCACTTTCAGCTTTTCCTTCTGAAAGGAATTCTACCTCTCCTCACCTTCTCCCAGAAACTAAACGTTACCCGGGCTCAACGTTCTCTCTAGGCTTGACTATTGCAATAGCCTCCTCCTTAATCTACCTTTGTCCATTCTGCAACCCCTCCAACTAATCCAGAATAGGGCAATGAGACATATCCTTGGCCTCAAGCCCAGGGACTGCCTCTCTCCTGCCCTTCAAAGTCTTTACTGGCTCCCAATCGCAGCACAGAATAAATTCAAATCCCTCTGCATCATCCACAAAGCTGTTTGGGGATTGGGGATCACTCTACCTGCAACTGTTTCTGACTAAACATTCCCCCACCAGACACCTGCGTTCCCCTGTCACCAACTCCTTGTGTGTAAAGCAGTTTACTAAACAGAGGGTGGGTGGTCGGTCCCTTTCTTCTGTGGACTCCCTTCTTTGGAACAGCTTCCCCCTACCCCTCCACCTCCCCACCCCCCTCACCATCCCTCTTTGTCTGGAGCAGGTCCTCCTTAAGTTCCAGAAAAGCCTCAAGACCTTCCTTTTGAGCTCTTCCTTCCCTCCGTCCCTCTCTCCCTTGCTAATCGGACAGTAGTTTGATCAATGTACAGGACCCTTACGCATGCTCGGGGCCCTGACCTCCCACATCTTATCCGAGCTGCTGTCTGTCATCTGCACTTGCCTCGGCTCACCCTCCTCCACTGGAGGACGCACTTGCCTTTCTTCATAGCACTTCACCTGCTGATCTCCATGAGCACCACATCACCTATCCCATACCCCTCTCTCCTCTGCACTTGCTTCAGCTCAACCCTCCACCACTGGAGGTTGCACTTGCCTTTCTTCATAGCACTTTACCTGCTGATCTCCATGAGCACCAAATAACCTATCCCATACCCCTCTCTCCTCTGCACTTGCCTCACCTCAGCCCTCCACCACTGGAGGTTGCACTTGCCTTTCTTCATAGCACTTCACCTGCTGATCTCCATGAGCACCTGTTAGGCGGAAACCTGTGCAGTTCCCTCTGGGACCACTGCAAAAGATTTAGGACTACATTCGTTGGCGGTGAACCCACTTGGTAGCAGTCTGTACCACACAGATTCACTTGGTAGCTGTGGCTGAGCAGTCAGACTTCTCTCAAGAAAAGTTGGTCAGTATGTGGAGTATACAAAATAGGGCAATCCTTCACAGCAAGACAAGCAAACACGCAATGAGGCTTAGTGTAAAGATAGTAAGTTATTTATTTATAACAGAACATCTATGGAAAACACTAAAGCAAATCACGGCAAACAAATCAAACACAATTACTCTACGGAGTAGAAAACGATCAATCCCCCTAGCAAATTATCGACAACTCTAGGTTCTACCGGTAGCACTTTTTTTCAGACAGAAGTGTATACCTCAACCTAGATGACACTCGAATATTAGATAGGACGGGAGAGAAAAGATAGGCAGGTTACGAAATCAACACAGTTCAATCCTCTGCGGATAAAATGTAAGGCAGGAAGGCAAGATTCACAATAGGTCATAAAGTTCAGAGGCCAGGCCCACTCGGAGAGAGGCAAGGCGCGATGTCCCAAAAAGTCTCTAGTGGAGATGCATTCAAGTCTTTGTAGCAAATTGTTATCGGCAGATTGAACCAGTTCAGAACAAAGAATGAGCAAAGCTTGGAGGCGACCCAACGGGACGGAGAGGATTAAGACACCTCACTCGAACCGATCGAAAGGGAAGCCAGGCGGACACAGTACCTTGTTGTGGAGGGCAGCTCCGGCGGGGGCAGTTGTTCCTGGTGGTGGATGCACGAATGGTCTTGGCTAAGAGTAGAGATGATCTCGTGGTCGAAGGAAAGGAAGTCCGGTGCACCACCAGGGAAGAAACCAGCCGCGGAGTGCTCCGTCACAAGGCACCACCTTTTGGTCGCGGTACAGGGGTAGTGGCTATCCGGTTGCCTATGTGCTCTGCACGGCAATTCGACCACTGCGTCCTGGGCGAATAAAAAGCAAAGGTGACTGGTTGTTCCCACCAGCCAGGGGAAGAGACTCTCCGGCAGGGAGATCTCCTCTGTCGTCGGGAGTGGTGAGTCGGTTCCGCAGGGCTCCACCGAGGTGTGTCGTGCAGGTCGGCTCAGCGTTACCCTCGTCGGATTCTTAGGTCCTGTGGCGACTTCTGAAGATCCAATCCCAAAAGCCCTGCTTTTATGCAGAAAACCCCCATTCATTCAGCCTAGCTGTCAATCAACACATGCTAAGTGGTGAGCGGGAACGCTCACCACCTGGGCAAATCACTCCAGAGTGCGACCTGAGTTGGCAAGGCAACTCGGTCCAAGGTGCCTAAACCCCCTCCGACACCCCTGAGGTAACCCAGACAGAATGGCACCACCTTGGAGGGTCTCTGTACAGAGGCCCGCCAAAAGTGGAACAAAGGGCTCAACCTTTGGTTTAGGAGTCACAGAGACGAACACAGACGCCATTTTAAAACCGAGTTCTGGCAGAAAATACTACTCGATAAACTTATTTAAGATAAGTAGATCGGTAGTACGTCGGAGATTAATGAGAAAAAGTATCAACCTCCGACAATGGGACGAATCCCATAGGGTTATGTTCGGGGTCGGACATAACAAGTAGTTTCCACTGCCACCAGCCAAAACTCGACGAGGGGGGACGGGACAGTGCCCCCTCGAGTAACAGATCCAGGAGTAATCGAATTACCCCTACTAGTACGTCCACAATAAGATGGTTGGTACTAGTTCTGTTAGTAAATTTAGGTCTAGTAAAGCCAATGGTGACTTTACATGCCTGGGGAGACAGTAGTCAGTCCCCGGGTATGGAGTCTATGGTGGGGGACCCGCTAGGGCGCCCCCGTGTTACGACACGTAGGGTGCGGTGTAACACACATAGAAAAACATATGAGACCCTATGGAGTAAAAGACCCCATAGCCCATCGAACACATTGACATATCGAAGGAATTACACACATACATGTCCAAGAGTGGGAGAAAAGAGTCTCACTCTTGGCAGGATGGAAAAAAACAAACTCCAGAAATCCAGCAAAGCTGCTGGGGGACTCACTAGGTTAGGAAATTCAGCCTAAACAGAGAATTCTCCCTAACACTCTCCCCCCCCAGACTAAGGGACAGGAGGATTTAATCCACTCCTGGATGAATCTCATACCTCTAGTCGATGACATACATCCTAGAGAGACCATCAGCATTTTGGTGGTGACACCCTGACCTGTGCTCAATGGTGAAATCAAACCCTTGCAGGCAGATCGACCATCTCAATAGTTTTGGGTTTTCCCCTTTTATTTGCATTAACCATCTCAAGGGTTGGTGGTCAGTCTGAATAACAAAAGGAGAACCATACAAGTACGGCCTAAACTTCTTCAGAGCCCACACGATAGCAAAGCACTCTCTTTCGATTGTTGCCCACCTTGTTTCAGGATCTTTCAGCTTGCGGCTGATGAAGCAAATGGGGTGCTCCCTACCTTTCCCATCCAGTTGACTGAGTACGGCACCTATCCCTACATTGGAAGCGTCTGTCTGCACAATGAAGTGTTGGCGGTAATCAGGAGCTCCGAGTACTGGGGCTTGGCAAAGAGCCTGTTTCAGGTTTTCAAAAGCCTGATTGCACTCCTCGTTCCATTTGACCTTTTTAGGAAATTTGGGCGAGGAGATGACATTCAGTGGAGAAGCTATGGTCCCATAGTTCTCTATGAAATTCCTGTAATACCCAGTGAGGCCTAGGAAGGCTCTCACCTGGGTTTGAGTAGTCGGTGTTGTCCAATTTTGCCCAGCTTCAATCTCACTGAGCAAAGGCCTTATTTCTCCACCGCCTACCTCATGCCCAAGATAGACTACCTTACTCTGTCCAATTTGGCATTTACTCGCCTTTATGGTCAGATTGGCTCGTCCAAGAGCCTGCAAAACATCTCTCAGGTGGATTACATGTTCTTCCCAGGAATTGCTGAACACTGCGATGTCATCCAAGTATGCCATACAGAAGTCCTCCATCCCATTCAGAACCTGGTTTACCATCCGCTGAAACGTAGCAGGTGCATTCTTTAATCCGAAGGGCATTACCTTAAACTGGTATAAGCCAACGGGGGTAGAAAATGCAGTTTTCTCTTTGGCATGGTTGGTCAGGGCTATTTGCCAATAGCCTGACGTCAAGTCAAATGTGCTGAGGAACTTGGCGGCGCCAAGTTTATCCACCAACTCATCTGTTCTTGGCAAAGGGTGGGCATCAGTCGTGGTGACTGCGTTAAGAGCTCTATAATCCACGCAGAATCTAAGCTATTTAGATCCGGCTTTTGGTACTAACACAACTGGGCTAGACCATGAACTAGTAGAGGGCTCTATTACCCCGAGATCAAGCATCTTGCTGACCTCACCTTTGATGTGGGTTCGTACATTTTCTGACATGCGGTATCCTCTGCTTTTGACCGGCAGACAGTCACCAGTGAGTATGTTGTGCTGGCCCCAAAGGGTCAAGCCTGGTGAAAGCGAGAACAGAGAGGCAAACTGATTCAACATAGATTTGCACTCTTCTTGTTGCTCGGGTGTCAGATTGGAGGAGAGATTCACTCCTTCAATTTTTTCATCTAAAGGTAAGCCTCTGAAGAGGTCCGGAAGAGCTTCACTCTCTTCTTCTTCCTCGGATGATGCTAGAAGCAACGCTCCTACATCTGGTCGCGAGACATACGCTTTAAGTCGTTTGGTGTGAAAGACTGTCGGAGCCTCCTTGGGATTGCCCAAGTCCACCAGATAGTTAACCTCTCCGAGTTTACCCACTACTCGGTAGGGTCCCATCCATTTATCTTGTAAGGCCCTCTGCCTTGTTGGGATCATAACGAGAACGAGCTGGTCTTGAGCGAACTCAACCATGTTAGCCTTTTGATCGTGCCAGTGCTTGACCAATGCTTGTCCAGCTTTCAAGTTATCGCTTGCTTCCGTCATCATGTGCGACATTCTCCTTCGGAGAGCTATCACGTAGTCAGTCACTCTGACTGGCTTGGGGGAAGGAGCACTCTCCAACCCCTCCTTAATCAGGGCCAATGGACCTCTGACGGGATGACCATAGAGTAGTTCGAAGGGAGAGTAACCTACTCCCTCCTGAGGGACTTCTCTATAAGCAAAGAGAAGGCATGGCAATAGAAGGTCCCACTTACGTTTAAGGGGTTCCTCTAGAGCACCTATCATGCTCTTCATGGTTCGGTTGAACCGTTCTACCAACCCATTGGTTTGTGGGTGGTAAGCCTTTGAGAACTTGTAAGTTACCCCGCAGGTTTTCCACATGGCTTTCATGTAGTGGGACATAAAGTTTGACCCCCTGTCAGAGATTACTTCCTTAGGAAACCCGACCCTAGTAAAAATACCAAGGAGGGCCTTAGCCACAGCCGGAGCTGTAACAGTCCTCATAGGAATTGCCTCAGGATACCTAGTAGCATGGTCTACTACAACAAGTATAAACCTGTTGCCTGAGGAGGTTGGAGGATCAAGGGGACCAACGATGTCAATCCCTACTCTCTCAAATGGGACTCCCACAACCGGGAGAGGCACTAACGGTGCCACGCTCTTGGATCCAACCTTACCAGAGATCTGGCAGGTGTGGCAGCTCCTACAGTGTTTTTCTACTTCGGCCCCCATCTTTGGCCAATAGAAGTAAAGTGAGAGCCTTTCCTTAGTCTTCTTGAAACTCAAGTGACCAGCCAAAGGAATCTCGTGGGCTAACTGCAAGAACTGTGGTCTGTTCTCTTGGGGTACTACAAGGCGTTTGTAGTCTCCAGGTACAGACTCGGTCGGTTCACTGTAGAAGAGGCCATCTTCCCAGTGTAACCTGTATTTCCCAGGCTCTTGCCCTTCAGCCTGAGCTTCTGCCTGATGGCGAAGACCTTCCAGAGTTGGACATTCTCTCTGTCCCTTACTGAAGCCTGCCCTGCTGGGTCCACCTTCTGCCAGTAAAGACTGCAGCTCAGGATGGTCAACAGGATCCAGATCTCCAATGAGTTCTTGGCCTTCCATTAGCTCTTCCTCAGAGTCTAATTCCACCACACAGGGTTGTATCTCCCTCTCAGCCTCAGCTGGAGATGGAGTTACGGGTGTGACGTTGGACAACCGCGGGGAAGTCCGTGTCGGCTGCACTGGAATGCTGGCTGCCGGTTTCGGGATAGAAGTCTTAGGTTTCCCCTTTGCTTCTGATTTCTTGGAGACAGCGGCCGCCAATTCCAATGGAGCAGGAGTGATTTCTTTCTTCATCATCTCCCCGAGAGTACAGCGCATGGTCCTCTCTCTTGAAGGTCTGGTGAGCTCCTGTAACCGTTTACTAGGAGGTCTGGGGGTATGCGATACAACTCCGAGAGTTTTCAAATCGTTACCCAACAGTACGCGTCCTGGTACCTCACTCTGTATGCTGACAGGTATCTTCACAGTCATGTCGTTACACTGGATGAGAACTGGTAATTGGGGAAGCATCTGCACAGGCCCTCCAGCTAACTTGGTGAGGCGTTTGGGTGCCTTAGCAACATCCTTAGCCTGAAAAACGATTTATCCACCACAGTTATGCTGGCCCCAGTGTCCCTAATGGCAGGAGTCTCCTGACCATTCACCTGGACACTGTCCTTATAATACTCTTTAGTATTATCGGGGATAGAATTATAGACATCTAAATTCTGTTGTTCCCACAACCCCAGAGATACTAAAGAAACGCTGGCTGAGACTCCAATGGGTTCGTCAGCTAGCAGTAGAAAGTTTCCACTTGCCATTTGGACTTCCTCCTCTGGAGCGAAGGCTAAGGAGACAAGCTGGACCCCTGAAGGTTTACCCTTACATCTGGGATCTCCTTTCACGTGGTCAGTCGAGCCACAAACAAAGCATTTACCGAATGCTTTCTGGAATGGAGGCTTGTTCTGACCTCCTTCCGGTTTGGCACCAGAAGAAACACTATTCTGCTGTGGTTTTCCCGGTGGCTTACCCTTCTGGTTTTGTTTGGGGCCCTCTTTGGAATGTGAGTTATTCGAATTCTCCTTTGAGTCTTTTTTAGGCTGTTTTACCTCATCCTTTTTCTGAGTTGCCCCAGAATCCTTGTGAGTAGCCCTGTTGGCAACCCACAAGTCAGCAGCCTTAGCTAGAGCCCTGGAATCCAATTCCTTCGAATCAGCCAAGTGCTGTCTGAGCTCAGGAGAACAGGCATCATAAATAGACTCCAACATAAAAAGATTTCGCATTCCCTCATAAGTGTTCACTTTGTAACCCTTAATCCATCCCTCTAAGTTTTTCAACCCTTCACTCACCCAGGTAGCCCAAGGGGTACCATCATGCTTTTTGAGGGTTCTAAGCCTCTTAAGATACTGGGAAGGGGTCTTCCCGAAACTAGCTATCAAAGCTAGTTTCACACTTTCGTAATCCGTCTTATCCGCCTCCCCCAACTCCATTACCACATCAGTCGCAACAGGAGGGAGCCTAGAGAACAACCAGGGAAGCAACGCATTCCCGGTGATGTCCTGGAGCCCATGATTGTATTCAAACAGTTTCAACCAATCCAACACATCCAATCTCGGTTCATACATACCCACTAATTCCTTCGGCATCCGGGGTCTTTTGGGACTGGAGCTCCTAAAGGAACCAGAGGAGAGAGAAGCATTTCCACAGTCAACTTTTTCATTTCTAACTCGTGATTAAGTTCTATTTCTCTGAGTCTCAACTCAGCTTGCTTCTGCTCAGCCTGGGCATTCATCCGTCTGAACTCAAGCTCTTGGTTTCGTTCAGATTGAGCCAAGAACCGTTTATATTCTAATTCGAGCTTCATTTTTTCAAGTTCAAAATAAGCAGGGTTACTTGTGGGACCTGGTATGGGCCCCGTAGGCACAGCTGGTAAGGCAGGTAGAGGAGCGGGGGAGACAGTTTCGTTAGCCTCTCCGTCCTCGTCAGCCTCTTCATCGCTATCATCAGAATTACGATTCAGATCAACACCATTACTGTTATCTACAGTTGCTGGAGAGTTTGGCTCCTCTGAACCAGTACCCAGACTTTGGTTCGCCAGCAATCTCTCTATCAGTTCTAACTTCTTGCCTCTTACAGAAAGATTCTCTTGCCTACAGAGAGCTCACAAACTCTCAGTATTTTCACCTGACAAAGACTCTTGATTGTAAGTTTCCATCGTAGACATGTTTTTTGAAAGTTGCTTTTTGTGCAAAGTTTTGTGGTTAGTTATCCTACAGTGTCGAAAAGCACTCTAAACTGTATACTCGATACAAATCCCACCGCTGCACACCAGTGTTAGGCGGAAACCTGTGCAGTTCCCTCTGGGACCACTGCAAAAGATTTAGGACTACAGGCGTTGGCGGTGAACCCACTTGGTAGCAGTCTGTACCACACAGATTCACTTGGTAGCTGTGGCTGAGCAGTCAGACTTCTCTCAAGAAAAGTTGGTCAGTATGTGGAGTATACAAAATAGGGCAATCCTTCACAGCAAGACAAGCAAACACGCCACGAGGCTTAGTGTAAAGATAGTAAGTTATTTATTTATAACAGAACGTCTATGGAAAACACTAAAGCAAATCACGGCAAACAAATCAAACACAATTACTCTACGGAGTAGAAAACGATCAATCCCCCTAGCAAATTATCGACAACTCTAGGTTCTACCGGTACCACTTATTTTCAGACAGAGGTGTATACCTCAACCTGGATGACACTCGAATATTAGATAGGACGGGAGAGAAAAGATAGGCAGGTTACGAAATCAACACAGTTCAATCCTCTGCGGATAAAATGTAAGGCAGGAAGGCAAGATTCACAATAGGTCATAAAGTTCAGAGGCCAGGCCCACTCGGAGAGAGGCAAGGCGCGATGTCCCAAAAAGTCTCTAGTGGAGATGCATTCAAGTCTTTGTAGCAAATTGTTATCGGCAGATTGAACCAGTTCAGAACAAAGAATGAGCAAAGCTTGGAGGCGACCCAACGGGACGGAGAGGATTAAGACACCTCACTCGAACCGATCGAAAGGGAAGCCAGGCGGACACAGTACCTTGTTGTGGAGGGCAGCTCCGGCGGGGGCAGTTGTTCCTGGTGGTGGATGCACGAAGGGTCTTGGCTAAGAGTAGAGATGATCTTGTCGTCGAAGGAAAGGAAGTCCGGTGCACCACCAGGGAAGAAACCAGCCGCGGAGTGCTCCGTCACAAGGCACCACCTTTTGGTCGCGGTACAGGGGTAGTGGCTATCCGGTTGCCTATGTGCTCTGCACGGCAATTCGACCACTGCATCCTGGGCGAATAAAAAGCAAAGGTGACTGGTTGTTCCAACCAGCCAGGGGAAGAGACTCTCCGGCAGGGAGATCTCCTCTGTCGTCGGGAGTGGTGAGTCGGTTCCGCAGGGCTCCACCAGAGGTGTCGTCGTGCAGGTCGGCTCAGTGTTACCCTTGTCGGATTCTTAGGTCCTGTGGCGACTTCTGAAGATCCAATCCCAAAAGCCCTGCTTTTATGCAGAAAACCCCCATTCATTCAGCCTAGCTGTCAATCAACACATGCTAAGTGGTGAGCGGGAACGCTCACCACCTGGGCCAATCACTCCAGAGTGCTACCTGAGTTGGCAAGGCAACTCGGTCCAGGGTGCCTAAACTCCCTCCCACACCCCTGAGGTAACCCAGACAGAATGGCACCACCTTGGAGGGTCTCTGTACAGAGGCCCGCCAAAAGTGGAACAAAGGGCTCAACCTTTGGTTTAGGAGTCACAGAGACGAACACAGACGCCATTTTAAAACCGAGTTCTGGCAGAAAATACTACTCGATAAACTTATTTAAGATAAGTAGATCGGTAGTACATCGGAGATTAATGAGAAAAAGTATCAACCTCCGACAATGGGACGAATCCCATAGGGTTATGTTCGGGGTCGGACATAACAAGTAGTTTCCACTGCCACCAGCCAAAACTCGACGAGGGGGGACGGGACAGTGCCCCCTCGAGCAACAGATCCAGGAGTAATCGAATTACCCCTACTAGTACGTCCACAATAAGATGGTTGGTACTAGTTCTGTTAGTAAATTTAGGTCTAGTAAAGCCAGGTGACTTTACATGCCTGGGGAGACAGTAGTCAGTCCCCGGGTATGGAGTCTATGGTGGGGGACCCGCTAGGGCGCCCCCGTGTTACGACACGTAGGGTCCGGTGTAACACACATAGAAAAACATATGAGACCCTATGGAGTAAAAGACCCCATAGCCCATCGAACACATTGACATTTCAAAGGAATTACACACATACATGTCCAAGATGGAAAAAAACAAACTCCAGAAATCCAGCAAAGCTGCTGGGGGACTCACTAGGTTAGGAAATTCAGCCTAAACAGAGAATTCTCCCTAACAGCACCACAGCACCTATCCCATACCCCTCTCCCCTCTGCACTTGCCTCAGCTCAACCCTCCACCACTGGAGGTTGCACTTGCCTTTCTTCATAGCACTTCACCTGCTGCTCTCCATGAGCACCACAGCACCTATCCCATACCCCTCTCCCCTCTGCACTTGCACGTTCTGAACACTCACAAGGCATAGTAGGTTTGTCTTCCCCCCTCCTGGCACCGTTCAAACCGTGACCGCCACATTTATAATGAGGCAACGGCTTTGAGCAGGATGCCACCCATGGATCTAAGGAAAGTAGCTCTGCTGGGTGTGGGTGTCTCCTGGTCTTCCGAAGTAGAGCTGCAAAACAATGCAGGTGCAGAGCTTTGATCCTTCTTCGAGCAGTAGGACTCCCAGAGTGCAGGAATAGCTCCTGCTATAGACACGGTGCTAGGTAATGAGGACAGCTTTTATCCTCCCTCGGGAAGCAATGAGAAAACACAGCACCCATCACACACCAAGTATACATTCAAAAACTGGGATATCTTAGCCAACCAGAACTGGTTTCAGGCCAACTACTGCCCCCAATCATGGGTTACAAGGATACAGTAGCTAATGTGGCCATTGTCTGTTGTTTTAACATCAAAAAGAAAGAGCTAAAATCCTCATATTTTCTGGGTGTGTTGGCTTGCAGCAATGCTGTGGGGATATTATAGACACTTCTGTGGGTTGGGGGATGGGAGGTGTCGAGGTCAGATTTTTTAATTCATTTCATTTACGTATTTATATACAGGAGGATCAATGCTCTTTTGATCACAAAAGAACATACAATAGATGGGGTGTGTTTTAGGGGCTTTCTGACCAGGTTGTGGAGGGGAGTAAATGGATCAGTCAACGGGGACAAAACATGTGTAAACTTACATAGATTAAGGTCAACCAACATTGGACATTTTTAAGTTATGTTGATCTATACCACACACCGCTACAACCCAAGGGCAGTTTTCAGCCATTGAAGTGGAGGTAGGTGGTACGGCCAGCTGTGCTCGGGATGCAACCATGATGGGTGAAGTGCTAGAGTGGAGGAAGAGAAGAGGGACAGAGGCAGGTTAGAGGTGAGGTTAAAACGTTAGCTTGAAGCAGGTGAGAGGTAGGTTATGTGATGATATATGATGGGTTATTTATAACACGCTTAATACCCAGAGGTTTCTAAGCGCGGACCCAGGGATCGAACCTGTGTTGCTTCGTGTCATCTTGTTTCCAAGTCGAGCACGCTGCCACTGAGCTATCCTCCTGGGACAGAAGATAACTCTGAGGCGAGTGTGAGGGGTCAGAAATGTGAGGCGGACAACTTTGTGAAGTTTTTCAAAATATGCCCTTTTATTAACTCAAATGGTTTGATAAACGCCTCACTATCTCTAACCTGATGAGGATTTCCCTGCCTAAAATAAACTAATGGAAACAAAAGGATTCTATCCCTCACACTTGAACATAGGTAACATAACCAGGCAATATATGGCAGTTCAACAGCAACAAATTTAACAGTTAAATTCACATCATAACACATGTTTCTCCTCCTAATCTGGGTGAATTCCCCTTCCCCAGATTCAAGCAGGAGTTTGACAAACAGTTCCAAAAAAGGTAAAGAAAATCCTGTCTCGTAACAAAGTTCCACTTAAGTTCTCCTTTTGGTTCCAACTTGATAACAAAGTTCCAACTTGTATTCAGCCGACAATTCACAAATGTTCAACAAAAATATCTTAGGGGATCATTCCGAGGTTGGTGCAAAGGGAACAACGACGCCGGTAAAGGAATACCGGCATCGATTACCGCTACGGGCTATTCTGACCTGTCTGACCGCTATTGGCGGCATCGTAAAGTACGGTGCCGTCAATAGCAGTCTGGGCGCAGGCACGCAACCCATCATGCCGGCAATAGCGGCATGCCGTAAACGGGAGTAGATCACAAGTGAAGCGGACATGCAAATAACCGCATCATGAAGGTGGAAAAAGTGGTTATCAGCATACCGTAAATACCAGCATCACAAAGCAACCGTAAAATGCCTTGAGCAGTGTTCCCAACTGCCACAGGTGCACACAATCAGCACAGGTGGAGGCAATGGAGTCTGGCCCAGTACAAAAGGAGCACACCCACACACCACACCCCCTCCCACACCAAGATGATTCCAATAGTAGTAGCATTACTGGAGCTGGAGGACATGCTTGCATTGCCAAAACATCAACAACAACAACAGCCGCCACCACAGAGGAGACGCAGGAGGAGAAGGAGGGTGAGACAGGCCGGGCATGCCCCACCAGTGCAGCCACCGTTACCACGCAGGCAGCCCCTAAACCCTCGCATCAGACCCAGTCCTTTTAACCTAAGCCCTGAGCAGATCCACACCCTGTACCGTCTGGACCGGGACACCATCACCACCATTGTGGACCTGATACACAACGACATAGTGAGCCTCATTGAAATTCGCACCACCATCCCCCCTCTATTGAAGGTAGTGTCTGTGCTCCACTTCCTTGCCACAGGCACCTACCAGCACACAGTGGGGCACATGCATGACATATCACAACCCTTATTTTCTCGGATTCTGAACCAAGTGCTGGATGCCCTCCTCAAGCACACAAGGGACTACATATCCCTACCACGGACTCCGCAGGAGATATTTTATACAAAAGTTGGCTTCCATGCACTGGCAGGCATGCCAAATTGTGTAGGTGCCCTCGACTCGACTGCACCCACGTGGAGTTGTTGGTCCCGCATGCCATGGAGGTGGTGTACCGCAACTGCAAGCAATACCACTCCATCAATGTGCAGATGGTATGCGACTCCAGCAAGATCATCATACATTGTTGTGCCCGATATCCCGGATCAACTCATGACTCTATGGTCCTGCAGAACTCCACGCTACCACGCTTCATGGAGCGACATGCTGGACGACGTTCCTGGCTGCTTGGTAAGTTGCAGGACTGGCACATGGCATTGAAATGGGGGGAGAATTGCACACACCACCATGCTGTCAATGTTGATGTGACTGCACGATGTGCACATCACCGAACACTGTGCCCCAAAGCATCACAAACGGTACATGACACCCAAATCCCATATGAATGAAGTAAGGTCGACACCTATCACTACATGACTAACAGGAAACCACCCCACATCCCACAACACGTGCACCACTCATTAGCGGCTGTCACCCTCCGTAACGCCATCCAGCACCTTGCAGTGCATATGCACTATGTTGCTGTCTCCAGCATATCACCACACAGGACAAGCATCTCTGGGAGTGCAACAAACTGAACCAACTAGGGAATCCACTATCTGTCACAGGACCGCCACACCCACAGGAGTGCTGCATGTCACCATGGGAATGATCAGCGCTGATTGTCCAATATTGCAGACTACTGCCAACGCTCCCTCTGAGTAAATCTCACAGAACACAACACCTCACAAATTTGACACTAACACAGCTGTATGCGTACACGATGCATGTGCAACAAGACGTCAGTGCACACCATGTATCATCTTGAAGATGCAACCCACACCATTAGTCCATGGCACAGGACACATTGAGGGACTGAAAATGGTGTAAATACATCGAGGGACATGTGCATGTGGGCAACCATTATCTGCAGGCATGTGTGACTAGTACAACTGTCCATCATGAATTGACTAACATTTAACTTTTATTGCCTCTCATGCAGGTGATAGTGGCTATCCTTTGAAGCCGTGGCTCCTCACCCCTGTCCGAAAACCACAGAACAGGCACGAGGAGGACTACACTCGTTCCCATGCCCGTACCCGTGTGGTCATCGAGCAGACCTTTGGCCTGTTGAAAGCACGATTTCGCTGCCTCAGCCTGTCGGGTGGGGCACTCCTCTACAGGCATGAGAAAGTGGCCAAGATCATCATAGCATGTGTCATGCTGCACAATATGTGTATCTGCCGGAACCTGCCCCTGCCCTCTGACATTGAGCTGCTACCACCTGGTGATGATGAAGGGGATGAACAAGATGTGGACGGACATCATCGCAGTGCCGATGCACAGGAGGGACGTGCTGTGCGCCAGTCAGTGATTGCACAATATTTCTGACACACATGGCAGCAGAGGGTGACATGATAGTTGGACAGAGGGCACTGGGTGTGGGGGTACATGTACACTATGCTCTGTATATGAATAAATGACACATGCGCAATGATGAATGTCCACTCAGGTCTTGCTTTTCACACAACGGGTGTATTAAATATGACAATGTTAACGAAAGTGCAAAAGCCCTCCACCTCCACCACCCTCACCCCCTTCCCCCACAACTCCCCCACACACCCTCACCCCCTTCCCCCTCCCCCCACGACTCCCCCACACAACCTCACCCCCCTCCGACTCCCCCACAACTCCCCCACACACCCTCACCTCCCTCCCCCTGCCCCCACAACTCCCCCACACATGTCCCATCAGGTGTCCAATGCCTACATGAGGCTGCCCTGTCTATCAATTGGTACTCCCTGGTCCAGGTGGCAGCATGTCTTGGCGGCGCAGGGTATGTGCCAACCTGCAGAGCAGGCTCGTCTGCGTTGAACTGGAGGATGACGGTATGGCTGCCTGCTGGGATTGGGTAGTGGGATGCCCTGTCTCCATGGCATCCCCTATGCGGCCTAAGACCTGGCAGAGGGCCGAGACCTCCTCGCAGAGGCAGCTGGTTTTGTCTGCAAATGATTTGGCCATGGAGGCAGTGTTGTCCGTGATGGACCTGCCTAGAGTGCTCCGGGGTGGTAGCGTGCTCTGTATCGAGGGACGATATTCATGGGGATGCCAGTGCACTTGGTGTACGGACCGCTTCCGATACATCGTCCTCAACGGGCACCCACAATTTCTTCCTGTGGGTCCTCCAGAGCCAGGGGTGCTGTGGCTGCCACCTCCCCAGCCAAACTGGAGTCCTCTGATTGTGGTGCCTCACCTGATTCCTCAGGAACGTCAATGGGTGGTGGTGGTGGTGCTTCGCCCTCTATGGGCCTTGGCGGCACCGGTGTAATGGCTACCTGGGGTGTCTTGCCTGTTGGTGCACGGCGGCCCCTGGGTTGTCCCCTCGAGGTCGAAGGGCGGTTGGTGTCATCCCAGGACCTCTTTTGGGGTGTGGTCTGTGCAGGGGTTGCGTCCTGCCCATCGCTGTCATGGTCGGAGCCTGTAGGGGCGAAGAGAGGGACGGCATGAGTGATGTATTGATAGGCATCATGCATACATTTGGACAATTGATCATCCACACAATTGGGGGTAATGGGTATTGTTGTTTGAAACATGGGTGGGTTATGTAGGCATACGTCAGCGTCACTAATATTGGCCAAGAGCAATGCTCTCTGACATGCATAGTATTTTGGGCATGCACGCTGTGTGACTCATGGCATTGACATCTTTGTGTGGTATGTGTCAGTACGGCATTGTTTTGCAGCAGGCATCTGCATGTGTCTGTGATGTGTCCGCCTACTTTGCTGGGCGTGTGTGTGTGTTGGACCATGGCTTGACTATTTGGACTGACATATTGGTTGACTTTCATCAGACTTGGCATTACAATGTTTTCTTAGGGCACTCACCTCCATCGCCCGATGTTGTGGCGCCACACTCCATCTCGCCAACACCTTCAATCCCCTCCATTCCTATCATGCTGGCGCAGATGTCCTCCCATGGAGTGAGCTTGATTGGTGAGCTGAGACCTCCTCCTCTTCCCATTGCCTGTCTCCGGTTCACTGACAGAATATTTCGAAACCTCAGTCTCAGGTCTTCCCAGCGCTTGCAGCAGTCTTTGATTGTGTGTGGGGTGTTCCCAACAGCACTGACCTTCTGAGCAACAAGTGCCCAGATCTCCTTTTTCTTCAGTACTGCATCCCTCTTCATTTTATTGGAGAATACTATGCCAGCATGATCCTGCAGTGTGTCAACCAGCATCTGCAGCTCATCCTCATTAAATCTTTCTTTCCGCTGGCGGGCAGCTCCCTTCTTCAGGGCCTTGGGCCTTGTGGTGTAATAGGTGGATGTTTTCACAACAGCAGAGTGAACGGGTCCTGTGTAGTGAGGATAGCAATGGATTGTGTTTTTAAAAATGGCCGCCGTGCTCCTTCCCGTTCCTGTGCAATGACGCTACTTCTGGTTCCGCTCAATAGCGGTGACCGTTATTAGTTGTGACCGTTATTAACGGTCATCGTTAATTACGGTCACCGCTAATGCCCCATTGAACATTGTCAGTAGTGCTATCTGCTCTGTGATTGATGCCGCTACAGGCATTTAAGGTGCCTTTAACGGCATGGCGGTAATGACCTTACCGGCATGGCGTAAAGCTTGTGCCCGCAAAGTCGTAATAGTCCTCTATTAGCTGTCAAGATGGGTCCAAGCCCGAATGAGGAAGGTCCAAGAGGGTTGAAGCTAGCATCCAAACTTCACGTGAGAAAGAAACTGAAATATATAAAATAGAGCAAAACGATACGTGAAGGGTCAGCCCAGAAGAGTTGGACCCCACGGGTGAAGTCATCAATCTCTCTGAACTGTGGATTACCATTGAGAAGGTTCAGCCCCGAGGAGGGGGACCCGAATGGTGAATCAATATCACCCTGCAGAACTTTCATTTGGGTAAAGGAACTTTTGTTTTATTGTTTGAACACTTCAAGCCAGAAGGCAAGAGACTTTCTAAAGAAACTAAACAGTTTTTATCTCGTTTCTGTGGTTCAAATCGCTGCACTTGGCCAGCGTGCAGTTACATAGTGCTCTGGGTTTACAATATAACAGTTAACGCACCGGGTCTTGCGTGCACATCCGTTCGCCTTGCTGACTCTAGGTCTTCTGCTTTGGTTTCCCTGTGTGGCCCAGCAATCTCTCCTTTGCAGCTTTGTGCGGCCCGCTTCTGCTAAACTCAGAGCTCTCCTGGCTCCCACTGCTTACCGGCCCAGTCTGTCAACAGTGCTCATCTGCGCGATCTCTGTAGTTGAAAACTCGAGTATAGGAGACCCGCTTTCAAATTACACATCATGGTGGTCCTGGCATCTCGTCTCACATACAACTGCTGCTTAATGTAGGTGGGAAAACTACCCCACCTCTGCTAGTGCTCTTCTCCACCTTCTTCCTTATGGTCTGCACTTGAGGGGGCTTTTATGCCTCCCAGTCTCCATCAGGTCTGGGTAATTTTTCCTAATTGACTGCAACTTGCAGTCGTATGCTTCTGCAGTCCTCTTGTTCGGCCCAGTATTTTGGGGATTATAAGCCTTAAAGCCCACAACGTCAAATTCAGCTTTTTCAATGAATTTATCACCAGGCTCATTGCTCTTCTTATATATGTATACTCCCCAAAGAAGTACCATGAGGATCCTATTATGAATTACTCTCTTTAGATATATATACTCCCCGAAGAAGTACCATAAGGATCCCATTAAGTATTTGGCTTTACAGAAAAATGGGGTTTCTCAGGGTATAAATTGGCAACATTTAAAGACTCCCCTTCCTTATTTCTCTGGGACTGATACAGCTTTTCAGTTCTATGAATGTCAGTAACATTAAAATGGTTTTTCTTCCTCCCAATACATGACGGATTATGATTGTCTTCACCTCCATTCTGACAGTCAGTCTGAGAAAATTAAAGCTCTCTCTGACAGCAAGACATTACATATTTTGCTGTCACGGATATTCTCTTCCGTGAGGAAAACTAATCCTGCGCAATCCTCCTGTTCCCCTGGGGCCCTTCACCTCGCAGTGATTCTTCGGGTTAATACTAATCCCGTGAAATCCTCCTATACCCCTGGGGCCCTTCTCCTCCCAGTGATCCTCCAGGCTAATACTAATCCTGTGAAATCCTCCTGTTCCCCTGGGGCCCTTCTCCTCCCAATGATCCTCTGGGATAATACCGCCCCCAGGGTCAGGAAGCATCTTTTTTTACCTGGCCTCCTGGGAGGATATTTAAGGTAGGGTTTTGTGAGGACTCTGCAGGGTTCATCACATGAGGAGGTAGTAGTTTTGAACACATCCGTGTAGACTATTTCTCAGATGTCCTGGGGAAGAGAATTCCATGCAGGTGCAGCAAGAAAGGAGAGGGGAAGCAAAGGGTGGGCGTGGAGCCACAAGGGTAGTCAAGGATGCAGAACAGAGATTGAAAGAATGCTTGTAGTGTTGGATAGATAAAGTGTATCTTTACTCTGGATAGATTTGTGAACCAGGAGAAGAAATTTAAATCTGGTCCCATTTTTCATCAGCAGCCATACAGCCTGGTGGCGGTATGAGGAAGTAGGTGTGAAGTAGTTCAAAGAGAGTCCTGGTAGCAAAGTTAATGATCTTGTCAAATTGACAAAACGCATAGTTAGGGAGACAAAAGAGGATGCTAGCCCAGTTGTCCACTTTAGTAAAAGGCAAGAGCAGTTAAGAGATGCTTGACGGTGTTGAAAGGATGGAGGTGCCCAATTCCCCTAATTTTTAGTAAGTTGACGCGTGCTGCTGTTCCAGTTTTGAAGATGAAAGAAGAGAAGTTGTGAGAAGGGTCATAGATGACGCCGATGTTTCTAGCTGAAGAAGAGTAGGAAAGAGTGTCAGGTGGGTACTGGATGGACAGAGGAAGAGATATGAGAGAGATTTATCAGGGTAGAGCACCTCTATTTTGGTAGAGTTTAACATCAAAAAGTGCAAAGCCATCCAATTTGTAATGGCAGAGAGACAGTTGACAATTATGAATGAGAGACCAGAGGAGAGTTCAGGAAAAGTGTCATGGTCATGAAGTCAGGGGCACAGGCATGCAGGGTTCGCATTCACAGGAGACCTGGGTGGACACTGTCCTGGCGCCTATGGCGCCAGGCTCGTGAACATAAGTAAACAAGAACATCCATGAAACACCAAAAGGCTTTTATCATGGACATAGCAATTCAGATGCATTAACATTGAACATTCCATCCATTAAGCAGGATGCATTAAACTTAAACATTCCATCCATTAAGCAGCCCCAATTGTATTCTTGGGTGTGGCTGCTAATGGATTGCCTTTGCACATGCTCACTCTCTAGGAGTGGCAGGGTGTGGCTGGTAAGCCGGCCCTAATGGGCGTGCCCACGATCTCAGCTATATAAGCTGCCCCGATCCTCAAGACAGACTCTTTGCGTTATTCTGCACTTGCAAGCAGCGTAACGCTCACCGTCACCTGAGGTCAGACTTACCTTTGCAGATCCTGCTTCCTGGACATCCTGCTTCCTGCCAGCATACTTACCAACTGGAAGAAGGTGTTCTTACCTGGACATCTTTTCGGCGAACCAAGTATTCAAGTATTCGGGCCTCATTCCGAGTCCGGCGCTAACCAATGGCGGTAGTAGCGCCTTGGTCGGCACCGGATCCGTACCGGCACCGCCCTGGTGGAATGGGAAATTACCACCCTATTCTGAGTTGACCAGGGCGGTAATTTCCCATTCCCCAGGGCTCTTCCCCATTTCCAAATGAGCCCCCATAGGACTCAATGGGAATGGGGAAATTGCAAATAACGGTGACCATACTTTACGGTCACTGTTATTGGCTAAAAAGCCCCTTTGCGCCCTCGTCCCTAACGCAGGCGTTAAGGACGAGGGTGCAAAGGGAACTCGGAATGTGGCGGTAAGGGATTACCGGCACTGGTCTTGTTAACGGTGACCGGTATCCCTTACCGCCATACTTGGAATGAGGCCCTTCATCTTTACACTTTATGGAATGCCGAAATCTTCGTCTTGGCACCGCAGCACGACACGCTCCATCGTCGACAGCAGCGCCTAAAAGGAAAAACAGAAGACAAGGTTAGACTTCGAAAAAAAAGTCAGTTTAAGGTTGCGCTCCGCCATACTTTGCACTTTTCCTTTAACCATCACTCACCTGCTGTCGAACATTGCTGTAGCATCCATCTTCCATCCGGCCGCGTCTCACAGCTGCATTGAGGCCGCATTTCCATCTAAGGGAAGAAAACAGAAGAGAGACATTATTGCGGGCATAAATAGGACCAACATAAAAAGACATTAAACAGAACAAACAACATCACAAGAGCTCAAGAAAGACTTACCATTCATATGGAGAAGCATAGTCGCAGCTGGACTGGACTAATCCTTATCAGGGATCAGTGAAGGAACTAGATCCCATTCGACGCGCCCCTGCCAGAAGTAGCAGGACGGAGAGCTCCATAATTCCAGGTGAGCTTTATGGGTCGGCTTATGCTCACAGAAACCGTACTTTGGGGTGAAGGGTTCGAGAGGTACAACAATCACAGATTGGCGCACTCACACACTCTTATCTCCATTGAGGAGCAGTATCACCACGTACCATCGCTCACAGCTTTTCTACTGAGGGAGAGGCCTGAAGGGGGTGATTCAAGTTCAGGGAAGGCTGCAACCATGCCCCAACTCCTCCGCAGAGATCAGGTGAGCGTAACAGAACACGAGGCCTCCAATACTCTCTGCCTGGCCGTTATGGAAACCTCAGAAACAGATCAGTTAGCCTTCTTACCAAGGGAATTACGGGCTGAAGTACATGCTTCAAGACAGGAAACCAATGCATTACAGAGGGATCTTATTGTAACTCGAGAAAGAACTGACGAATTGGCAAGACAAATGCTAGAAGCAGGACAGGTTCCACTGCCTGGAGTGACCCATTCTTCTCATTCTTCCACACCACAACAAACAACACCAGTTCAGGTGGTTCTTCCAGGAGCAGTGCCTGTAGCCCCTCCAGAATGCTTCATCGGTGACCCAAACAAGTTTGCTGTATTTATGAACCAATGTCGCCTTCATTTCTTGTGCAGACCAGGAGCCTTTCCTAATGACCAAGCCAAAGTGGCGTTTGTACTCTCGTATTTAGGAGGTAGTGCGGTGGACTGGTCTATACCTTTGCTAAATCAAGATGCCCCTTTACTCCGGAACTTTGGGAATTTCCAACATGAGATGGAGAAATTGTTTGCCCATCATACTCAAGGACAAGCTCTGGACAATGAGTTGTTGTCACTCAGACAAGGGAGTCAAGATCTATTAACCTATATTGCAACCTTCAGTCGTCTCATAGCCCAGACCAACTGGCCAGAAGAGAAGAGGACTACACTCTTTTACCGAGGGTTACATGGAGAACTTAAGGATGTGTTGGCGCAAGTGGTGAATCCCCCTGAGACGTGTGTGGACTACATAGACCTCACAGTGCAACTCAATCATAGGTGGCACAATCGGAAAATGTATCGAGCTAGATCAGAGGGACGGTCAGTTTACGTATGACCTTGTGAGAATCAGACTAAACCACATGAATAGTCTGAGTCAATGCAAATTGGTGGATTACGAAGTCCCCTTACCACAGCAGAAAGGGATAATAGAAGACAACAACAGCTTTGCTTACATTGTGGACAAGCAGGTCACTTCCTCCGGGACTGCCCGGTAAAATCACCCAAGAAAACGGTTGGGGCAACAGACAAAACTGATGAAGAAGAAGAACAGAACTCGGGAAACGCCAATGCCCGACAAGTGTAGGGGTCCACTTGTCGAGCATGAAAAAGGAATCCGTAAAGACCTCACATCTATTCCTTCCAGTTCTTTTGGTGAATCACAAGCAACCATCAAAAATACATGCCTTGGAGGCATATATTGATTGTGGAGCTGTGGCTAACTACATTGACCAAGATTTGGCTCTCCGAATAGGCCTTCCTCTACGACAGAAGCAGAAATCGGAAAACGTCACTGCTGTGGATGGTTCTCAGCTATCATCCGGCCCGGTGACACAATACACAGAGAAAGTCAAGCTTCTGTGTCAGGACGTGCATCAAGAGGACATTACTTTCAATCTCATTGGTGCTCCTCAGTTTCAGATGATATTGAGAATGCACTAGCTGGAGACCCACAATCCTAGGATTGACTGGCAAAACGAGTTCTGACATTTCCTCATGATTGTGCCGACACATGTTACAAAAAAGATGACACCAATCTGAAACCGAAGAAAGGAATCGTGTTGAGCCTAATCAGCTCGTTACCACTTGAATACCAAGATGTCTTCAAAAAAAAGCAAGCCAACATTCTGCCCCCGCATAGACCCTACGATTGTCAAATAGATCTTGTACCCGGAGCCCAGATCCCTTGCAGCCGAATTTATGGTCTGACAGAACAGGAAAATCAGCATCTTAGAACTTACCTGGATCAGAACCTGGCGAATGGTTTCCCTTGCCCGTCCAAGTCACCTGCCTCCTCGCCCTTATTCTTTATGCCTAAAAAGGAGGGGGACTTAAGAACTTGCATAGACTATAGAGCCATCAATCAGATCACAGTAAAAAATTGATATCCTTTACCACTTATATCAGAGCTCCTGGACCAAGTGAAACATGCTCAAATCTACACAAAACTGGATTTAAGAGGAGCATACCATCTTGTAAGGGTAAAAGAGGGAGATGAGTGGAAAACGACCTTCCACACGAAGTACGCCCTCTTTGAATACCAGGTCATGCCCTTTGGCCTATGCAATGCCCCCGAGGCGTTCCAATTCTTTATGAATGATGTAATCCATGAACTACTGGACGTTTGCGTTTTTGTTTACATTGACGACATTGTTATCTACTCACATTCCATGGAAGAACATGTAGGCCATGTCCGGGCAGTCTTAGAGAAGCTTCGACAACACCAATTGTATGCCAAGTTGGAAAAAAGTTTTTTCCATGTAACCGAGGTTGAGTTTCTCGGTTTCATGCACACACCACAAGGTGTACATATGGATACACGAAAGGTGCATGCAATCCTCCAATGGCCCTCACCAACATCCACGAAAGGAGTACAAAGCGTGCTCGGATTCGCCAACTTTTACCGTCGGTTTATTCCTGGGTTTTCACAAATTGTACACCCAATTACCTCCTTGTTAAAGAAAAATCAAAAGTTCCTTTGGTCGACAGAAGCTGAAGAAGCCTTTCAGAAGTTGAAACTAGCATTCACTACAGGACCAGTCCTTCGACACCCACGACCAGACCTACCTTACATAGTTGAGACAGATGTTTCAAAAATAGCCAATGGAGCAATATTGTCACAACGAGACCCTGAAAAAGGACAACTACACCCCGTTGCATTCTGGTCCTGCAAATTTGCAGCCCCCGATTTGAACTACGCAATCACAGATAAGGAATTACTGGCGATTAAAGCAGCATTCAAGGCATGGAGACATTACCTTCTTGGGGTGAGACATACAGTCACTGTCATCACGGACAACCATAACTTATAATACTTGAAAACCGCCAAAGCACAATCCTCGTGTCAACTTCGTTGGGCTCTCTTTTTCGCAGAATACGATTTTATTATCACTTATGGACCTGGAGTACGTAAAGGGAAAGCAGACGCTCTATCATGCATGAGTGAAGAAAAAGAGGCTTTTACAGCATCCGACCTTGTGGCCATAATTCAAACCAGAATTGCTGCCACCACGTGTGTGGATGACCAAAGAACCAGTTTGCAATCCCTGATGGATCAATAATGTCAAGACTTGATGGTCGTGTAGGCGATGATACCTCTGTCCCCAAGTTCCACTCGAGCAAACAATCAATATACTGGCCGAGCAGCCCTTGAGGCCACAGGTGGTGAATGTCGTCAGCCGGAACCAGGAATGCCGGTAGATGTTTTTTCCCTTGGCCACTGTAAGGCAAATACGTGGGTTAGATAACAAATACACCCTGTATACAATCCTAAATGTATATCTATAAGGAGCTTACCCTGAATGTTGTCTAAAATGTGATGTAGGGTGTCTGTCTGAGGGCCAGCCGGGTTGACGACAAGGTAGTAGCCTGGCAAAGCACTTGAAGGAGGAATCACCACCTGATGCGAGACTTGATACTGTGAGCCAAACTGGGTGGCACGTGATGTAGAGAGCAGAGTTCAAACCAAAGGGCAATCCAAATGTAGTCCAGGAGGAAAGCCAAGGTCGTGTCCAGGAGGAGCGATTCAAGACAAGGTACCAAACAAGGGAAGTCCAAGAAGCAGTCCGTGGGAGTAGCCGAGGTCAAAACCAGAAACAGATCCAGGTGAGGTACAGGAGAAAAAGCGGTCGGAGTCCAAAGGCAAAATTCCAAGATCAAGGATAGCAGCATCCGTAGTCCAACCAAGATCAGCTGTGAAGCGCGGACGGAAGTTCGTGCGTCGCTTTTGAACGCTAGTTCCAGTGATCACGTGGCTCATACACGTGATTGACGCACACGCGATTGGACGCGTGGAGGAGGAATGTCCCGGCGCCGGCAGTGGAGACGTGGAATGCTCCGGGCGCATCTCCACGGCAACCGCCAATGCAGGAATGGAGAGCGAGGCACAAAACAGCGCCGCGGAGTCCGGCCAGCCCCTTGTCGGCTAACCTGAAGGTGATGATGAGCAATGGTGCGTGTGGAGATTCGTTGTGTTCTATGATTCTGCCTTATATTGACGGAATTACGAGGTGTAACAGGAGGGCTTGTGGATGTGGAAGTGTATGGGGGCGTGACAGAGCCCCCCCTCAAAGGCCCACGACCTCGTGGGCTTGAAGGGTACTCCCTGTGGAACCTAGCCACCAGCAACGGAGCATGGACGTCAGAAGACGGAACCCAGGACCGTTCCTCAGGACCATAGCCCAACCAGTCCACCAGATACTGCAACTGCCCTCTAACAAACCGGGACCCCAAAACAGCACTAACCTCGTAATCCTCCTGGGAGGCCAGTGGAACAGGACCGGGAGTGGCCGTTAAGCGAGTGGTATCGAGGCAGGGTTTGAGAAGGGACGTGTGAAAAACAGGATGCAGTCTCCATGACGTGGGGACAGCAAGACGGTAAGCCACCGGATTCAGGACCTTAGAGACCCTATATGGGCCGACGAAACGGGGTAGTAGTTTACGTGAACCTGGTATGCGCAGGTGACGCGTAGACAACCACACACGATCGCCCAGTGAATATGAAGGGGCCTCCTTTCTCCTTTTATTAGCGGATGTCTGCATCGACTCCTGTGCTTCCCGGAGATGGACAAGGGTTTGGGCATGGATGGACGCGAGATCCCGGGCGCAATCATTTGCCGCCGGAGTCCTGGTCCGTAGTGTGGGGGTATTGGAAAAGTCAGAGTCAGAAAAAGGGAGAGTACGGGGATGCTGGCCATAAAGTGAGTAAAAAGGAGAGAAACCAGTGGATGAATGCATGGTGTTGTTGTAGGCAAATTCTGCATAATGTAATGAATCTATCCAGGTGTATTGGAATTGCAAGGCTAAACAACGTAGGTACTGTTCCAGTGCCTGATTTACTCTTTCGGTCTGGCCATCGCTTTCGGGATTGTATGCCGATAAGAAGCGTGCGTCAATACCTAGTAATTTGGTAAGGGCCACCCAGAAACGTGACGTGAACTGTGTTCCACGATCTGACATAATGACACATGGCAGACCGAACAGACAGAAAACAGACCTGAAGAACATTTGGGTCAAGGAAGGAGCGGTGGGGATGCCTTTACATGGTACAAAGCGGGCCATTTTTGTGTACGAGTCCACTACGACCCAAATTGTGTCATAACCCCGAATGCGTGGTAAATCTGTTATCAAATCCATAGACACCGTATGCCAAGGCTTTGGGGGTATGGGCAGGGGCTGTAGCAATCCCAATGGACGGCCTCTCTGTGTTTTGCACTGTGCGCATATAGAACAGGTGTTAACATAAGTCTCCACATCTCGTCGCATAGATGGCCACCAGCACCAACGTTTCAATAATTCCAGGGTTCGTCGTTGACCTGGGTGAACATTGATGAGAGCATTATGGGACCATTCCAGAGCTTGATTACGTATATCATTGGTGGGTAGGAATAACTTCCCTTGAACAAAAGGCAAGCCATCTTGTATGTCAGGATCCCAGTCAGCTAGTATCTGGGGATGTTGTGCAACCCATTGTCGAATAGCAGTCAACATAGGTGGGGGTGGAGTGCAAGCACAAACTATATGACCATCGCCTAGAATCATTTCAGGATACGAAGGAAGAGGTATCCCCCCTGGTGAGCGAGACAATGCATCTGCTTTACCATGGATCGCCCCAAATCTATGCTTGACAATGAAGTCATAGGCAGAAAAGAAGAGATGCCAACGAACTTGTCTACTGTTGACACATTTCAATGACGCTAGGTCTTGCAGGTTTTTGTGGTCAGTATAGACTGTAGTCTGGTGCTTTGCTCCCAGGAGATGATGTCTCCAGACCAGGAAAGCATCCCTGATCGCTAGGAGCTCTTTTTCGGTGACCGTATAGTGTGTCTCGGCCGGTGTGAATTTCCTAGAATGGTAGGCCACTGGGTGTAGTGCTCCGGTGGAGGGACATGGTTGGGACAAGATGGCCCCCAAAGCAAATGAAGAGGCATCTGCTTCCACAACAAACGGGAGTTCTGGATCCGGGTGTTGCAAGACAGGAGCAGTGGTGAACGAGGTTTTGAGGGTATCAAAAGCTGTCTGATGTGTAGTGGCCCATTCAAACAACACCGTGGGACTGGTCAATGCAGTTAGAGGTGCCACAATGGAAGAGAAATTCGCAATGAATCTCCGATAAAAGTTGGCGAAGCCCAAGAAAGATTGTAGTTGTTTCACAGTGACAGGGATCGGCCAGTCTATGATAGCTTGGACCTTGGACTGATTCATAGTCAATCCCCCAGGGGAGATATGAAACCCCAGAAATTCTACTTCGGCCGTGTGGAATAGGCACTTTTCGGGTTTGGCATATAAAGAATGTTTTCTGAGTCATGTGAGTACTTCCCTAACATGAAGGACATGCTCGGCCATAGTTTGGGAAAAGACTAGTATGTCGTCTAAATATACTACGACATAAATGTCCAGAATGTCATTGAATATATCGTTTACAAACCGTTGGAAAGTGGCGGGGGCATTGCAAAGGCCAAAAGGCATCACCAAATACTCATACAACCCCTGACGGGAGCAGAAGGCCGTTTTCCACTCATCACCAGAGCGCATACGGACCAGATTGTATGCTCCCTGGAGATCCAACTTGGTATATACAGAAGCATTGGTCAGCTTGTCTAGTAAGGTCGATATGAGTGGAAGAGGGTAGCGGTTTTTTATGGTGACCGCATTCAGACGTCTGTAATCTACACATGGGCGTAGATCACCTTCCTTCTTCGGAACAAAAAATATGGGACTAGCCACAGGGGAAGAGGAAGGCCTGATGTGACCTAATTGAAGAGCATGATGTATGTATTCCTTCAGGGCCATTTCCTCTGATGGTGATAGCGAATATATGCGCCCCTTAGGAAGCGTTGCCCCTTCAATCAAATCAATAGGACAATCATACGGTCTGTGGGGTGGTAGTACTTCGGCAGAGGCTTTATCAAAAACTGAATGGAAATCGCTGTATTCCGGGGGTACCCCTGACACCATGGCTCCCACTGTGTGTGCCCTTTCAGGACTCTCATCCACTATGCGTAACCCCCCGAGTGCCCTTGCGGGACTGACTAAAACATCGTCGTCCATTAGGCAAAAATGCTGACATACCTCAGATTCAAATGAAACCTGACCAGTACCCCAATCGATGAGAGGGTTATGTTTTTTCAACCAAGGAAGACCCAAGATCACCCCGAATTGTGGTGTTGATATCAGATCAAAGGACAATTGTTCCTTATGGTTGCCTTGGATGGTCACGTCCATTTGGACGGTTTGTTGCTTGATCGGACCAGATACGAGGGAGGACCCATCCACTGTCTGAACTGGTTCAGGATGTATCTTGGTTATGAGTGGAAGATTCAGTGACTTGGCCAGTGATATGTCGATAAAGCAACCAGTAGCTCCCGAATCAATGACGATGTGGACTTCATGTGAACACTCCCTGGACGGTTGAAGAACCGCTTGAACAACTAACAGCCTTATTGGACCAAATGAAGGAACCCCGGGGTTATGAACCGAGCTCGCCTTGTCCCCCGTACTCAAGGGCGAGCTTTCTGAAAACCCGGAGCCTTGTTTTTTGGACGTCGAGGGCACACCTTGACAAAATGTCCACTGAGGCCACAATAGAAGCAAGCGTTGGTGGTTCTTCGACGCTCTCTTTCAATTTGGGTAATAGGGCTTCGTAGACCTCCTATTTGCATGGGTTCACCAGCACCATCTGGGGTAGAGGGCAAGGTTTTTACAGAAAGGCCTGACTCCATCCGACGTTCAGACTTCCGAGCGTCTACCTGGAGGGCGAGGGCTACCAGATCAGAATAGGTGTCAGGAAGGGAGGGTACAACAGAAAGGGCATCCTTCATAGCGTTACATAAACCTTTGTAGAACACCACGGCTTTCTTGTTTTCTGGCCATGAGGTTTCAGCTGACAACTGGTTGAAATGTGTGATGTATTCTATCAGGATTGTCTGCCTTGGGATAGCTCTAGCAGCTCCAGGTCCCAGGACTGGGCTTTATATCTGGTGTCAAATATTTTGGCCAACTCACTCACCAGGAGGTCGAAGTCATAAAGGGCCGGGTGATCGTTTTCAAGGAAAGGATTAGCCCAAGTAGCAGCCACCCCGGACAGATGGGAAAGCAGAAAAGCGGCTTTTGTGGTGGAATCATGAAAGATTAAGGGCCGACACAGGAAATGAAGCTTACACTGATTGATAAAGGTACGGTATTTTCTGGGGTCCCCCTGGAACTTCTCAGGGGGTGCCAAAGGAAACTGGGAGGGTAATACCACGGGAGCAGGTGGCGTGAGGGGTGCAGAGGGGCCCGGTGTTGGTGGTGTCGGATCCCCAAAATCGGCATCTGGTGGTAAAGGGTTGCGGTTGCTCTGGATGCTATCTAAGCGGTGATGAATCGCGGTTGTGGCAGCCGCCACTTCCGTTCTAAGGGATGCAACCGCTTGCATTAGAGCGGCCACGGGATCCCCGGCAGCGGGTTCCATCGCCTGAACGACCAGAAGGGCTTCACAGTCTGTCAAGACTTGATGGTCGTGTAGGCGATGATACCTCTGTCCCCAAGTTCCACTTGAGCAAACAATCAATATACTGCCCGAGCAGCCCTTGAGGCCACAGGTGGTGAATGTCGTCAGCCGGAACAGGAATGCCGGTAGATGTTTTTTCCCTTGGCCACTGTAAGGCAAATACGCGGGTTAGATAACAAATACACCCTGTATACAATCCTAAATGTATATCTATAAGGAGCTTACCCTGAATGTTGTCTAAAATGTGATGTAGGGTGTCTGTCTGAGGGCCAGCCGGGTTGACGACAAGGTAGTAGCCTGGCAAAGCACTTGAAGGAGGAATCACCACCTGATGCGAGACTTGATACTGTGAGCCAAACTGGGTGGCATGTGATGTAGAGAGCAGAGTTCAAACCAAAGGGCAATCCAAATGTAGTCCAGGAGAAAAGCCAAGGTCGTGTCCAGGAGGAGCGATTCAAGACAAGGTACCAAACAAGGGAAGTCCAAGAAGCAGTCCGTGGGAGTAGCCGAGGTCAAAACCAGAAACAGATCCAGGTGAGGTACAGGAGAAAAAGCGGGTCGGAGTCCAAAGGCAAAATTCCAAGATCAAGGATAGCAGCATCCGTAGTCCAACCAAGATCAGCTGTGAAGCGCGGATGGAAGTTCGCGCGTCGCTTTTGAACGCTAGTTCCAGTGATCACGTGGCTCATACACGTGATTGACGCACACGCGATTGGACGCGTGGAGGACGAACGTCCCGGCGCCGGCAGTGGAGACGCGGAATGCTCCGGGCGCGTCTCCACGGCAACTGCCAATGCAGGAATGGAGAGCGAGGCACAAACCAGCGCCGCGGAGTCCGGCCAGCCCCTTGTCGGCTAACCTGAAGGTGATGATGAGCAATGGTGCGTGTGGAGATTCGTTGTGTTCTATGATTCTGCCTTATATTGACGGAATTACGAGGTGTAACAGGAGGGCTTGTGGATGTGGAAGTGTATGGGGGCATGACAAATAAACACAACAGGAATGGCTGTTAAAAGGTGCCCAGTACACCATTGAAGACAATCTACCATATTTCCAAGGCCGATTATATGTCCAAGACCAAGAACTGCAAAAGCAAATCTTCACAAATTACCATGATTCATTAGTGGAAGGACACCCAGGAATAGGCAAAACTCAGGCTAAGGTAAAACAAAACTACTGGTGGCCAACCTGGCGAAAAGACATCGCCCAATTTATTGAAACCTGCAGTGTCTGTGCACAACACAAGTCTCATAAACAGAACCCCGCTGGCTTACTACATCCCCTAACAGTACTGCCAGCACCTTGGCATACCCTGTCGATGGACTTCATCACAGATCTTCCACCCTGCAATGGATACAACACCATGTTAGTCGTTGTGGATTTATTCTCCAAAATGGCCCATTTCATCCCTCTGAAGGGACTCCCAACTGCGTCAACTCTCGCTTCTGTGTTCCTAGTGCAAATTGTTCAATTGCATGGATTTCCATCAGTATTAGCGTCTGATCGCGGAATGCAATTTGTTTCTGCTTTTGGAGAAAGTGTTGTACGATTGCAAAAATCGATCTCTGGCTGTCCACAAGCCATCACCCTCCAACTGATGGGCAAACTGAACAAACCAACCAAACTTTAATCCAATATCTCAGGTGTATGTTGCAACAGTCAAAGTATTCTTGGAAAAATGTACTCTGGATAGCTGAGTATGCATACAACAACTCAGTTCACAGAAGCACAGGGCAAGCTCCATTCTACACTGTGCATGGAAGACAGCCGAGGACATCAGTATTTGATCCACCCGATATTCTGGAAATACCAGCCATAACATTTTTTGCATAAAACCATCACTCAGGTTCTTAAGGAGGCGACAGAGCATCTGACCAAGGCTAAGGAAAGACAGAAACTGTTTGCTGATCGACATCGGAAGGAAGCTCCCGCCTGATTGGAGAAAAAGTGTGGTTAGCATCCAAATACATTCCCCTGAAGGGGACAAGAGCTTTCCGCCGGTCCTGCATCTTTGTCCGCAGAAGCTGCTAAGCCCCACAGTCCTCCACAGTCCTCCAGAGCTGTGCAGTCAACTACGGAATTTAACAGCAGAAGTCTTAACAACCCCAGGGGAAAGGGGAAAGTGGATAAAACAATAAACGACACAGGTTACTCTTCTTGTCGATTTAAACCTGCAGAGGAAAAAAACAAATGATGTTAGTACCTTTCTAACTGATTACCGTTTTCCCACTAAATTCCCCAAGAACATAAAAGTACCTGTTTAGTCTCCCTGGTGAGCTGGAAGACTAGTATTGAAGAAACTTCAAACTTGATAAAGAAAACTTCTGAATTCAATTATATTTTAGTTAGGTAAGTATCCAAGACTCTTGTAATTAAGTTCATCAAATTAACTTGAACTGAATTCAGGTTGCAAGTCTCTTGGCTGATGAGATTTTCTCAAATGTTTCAACAAAAGACTGAACTTCTTTAACCAGGAAAGTATTAAAATAATTATTAATCCAATTACTTCATTGTTCACTATCCCAGTTTGGATTGAATTCACATATTTTAAAATAACTGTTCATTGTGTTAATAAATGAAAGAAAAGAGTCTTTAAAACACTACTGTTCATGTGTAAACAGTCTCTGTTTCTTTTTTTTCAACGTTACTGCGCATGCGTGAAAGTATATTGACTAATTGCATTAACTAACAGTGAGTGACCTGGAATCACTTGACGCTGATTAAGTTATTTCTTTTATAATAGCACAATATACATTGTTCGTTTTACTTTAGCGCAGCACATACTCTGAATAACGATCCTTCTCTGAGCTTGCATGAGGGATTATCTTGAAAACAAAATAACTGCATGTGTTCTTTATGCGTACAACACACTATTGCATCGCGCATACATCAAATAACATTCCTTCACTGAGCAGGCGCAAACGAATAGCTTGAAAACTAAATAAATCCACATGCGTATTTAATGTGTATTGAACACTACTGCGTCGCGCATACCCCAAACTACATCTTTTCATTGAGCATGCGCGAGCGAGTAGCGTTAAAGTAAAAGAGCTCTGTTTGCCGCCGCAGAGCGCACATCAAGATAAAACCCAACTTGAACAGTTTTATGAGGTAAAATCAGTCGCTGCTCAGAGTTTCTTATTAAATAACCATTTGAACTCACAGTCTTAATTTGAATAGGTTTGAATTCTTGAAAACTGAGGAAATGCTAAGATGGATTGTTGTAAGCAAAAAAACCTAAATACCTAACTAAACACCTAAATTTAATTACGAACTGAAAGCGATTTCAAGTAGATAGTTCCTTTCCCTGACAAGATAGAGAAGTATTCCTAATAATTGAATGTCAGTCTCTTCAACATATGCTAGAGTGCTGCGCTCCCACCAAACTTCTGCATGTCTTGTCCCACGAAGATCTGACACCTGACCTGCTTCATCATCAGCTCCAAATTAATTTAATTAGAGAAAACTTAGACCTAAAATCAGAACTTAATTATACAGGAACTTCCTGTTCAAGGTTGAACAATGAAAGGCAGTTTAGAATCTTGAAACTGCTCCCATGTCACCTTGTCTTCCAATCACCTTGCAACATCTTGTTAACCAATCAGATCCCAGCTTGATTCCCTCCTTCCTTCCCTCCATGCTGGATTGGGACAATCTCCCTCTGGTAAAATGATAGTTAAGGAGTAAACATAAACATCAAATAACAAATTAAAACTTAAAAGAGGTAAGACAAAGAAAAGGAAAACAGGTAAGACAAAGAAAAGGAAACCTAGGAAAACCTGACAGTGCCCCCTTCTCAAGCCCTGACCCCAGGGCCTGCCTTAGTTGGGAATTTACAATGAAACCTCTTAACTAGATCAGGTGCATGAACATGTTCTGCCATCTCCCAGGACCTTTCCTTTGGACCAAAACCTTCCCAGTCGATCAAATATTGCAACCTCCCTCTACTTCTCCTGGAGTCCAAAATTGCTTTAACTTCAAACTCCTTAGAATCACTCTCCAAAACAATTCCTTGAGGGGAAGGCCTTAATCTAGTTCCTTTCACCACTCGTTTAAGTAAACTAACGTGAAATGTTGGATGAACCTTTAGACTAGCAGATAAATGTAACTTAACTGTCACTGGTTAATGATTTTTTCAATTTCAAAAGGCCCTACGAATCGTTAACTGAATTTATTTCGTCCTTTCAACCTCAAGTTCCTTGTAGAGAGCCAAACCAAATCCCCAACCTTATAGTCAGGACTAGGATTACGCTTTCTATCAGCAAACTTTTTGTAACTCTCGTGACTAGATAATAAAGATTTAGTTGCTCTTTCCAATCCTTCTCGCATGGTTTGCAATCTCTCCTCCACCTCCGGATTAGACGACTCTACTCTTGTCAATTCTCATAAGAATCGTGGATGGAAACCTCTGTTACAGAAAAAAGGAGACATTGAAGTTGCATCTTTTGTGGTATTGTTGTAAGCAAACTCTGCCATCCAAAGAAGATCCACCCAACTTTGATTTTCATGCCAGTAACATCTCAGGTACTTTTCCAATTCTTGATTCACGCGCTCAACCTGACCATTGGATTCAGGATGATATCCTGAAGTTAAATTAATTTTCATCCCTAACTCTTTACAAAAAGTGCTCCAAAACTTGGGAACAAACTGTGCACCTCAATCAGAAATGACACTACTGGGTAGACCATGCAAGCGAACAATCTCCTGAAGAAATTTCTGAGCAAGAACTTGTGCTATAGCTTGACCCTTAACAGGAATAAAATGAGGTTCCTTAGTCAAACAATCAACAACAACCAAAATAACTTTACAACCTTGGTCCACTGGCAAATCAACAATAAAATCTACTGAAACAGTATGCCAGGGATGAGGAGGAATAGGTAAAGGTTCTAGCAAACCAGCCGGTTTACTGCAGGATGCTTTTGCTTTAGCACAGACTTCACATGTTTTGACAAAATTTTATGTGTCCACTCTCATAGTTTTCCACCAGAATTGTCTCTGGACTAAATCTAAAGTCTTTCGAAATCCCGGGTGTCCCACCATATTTAGATCATGACATTCATGTAAAATCTTTTCTCCCAGTTCTTCACTTGGAAGATACAACCTATCACCAACAAAAGGCAAACCTTCATGAATTGATCTTGCCAAGTATTGACGAGCCCAATTCCTCATCTTTTGCTCATCCAAAACATTTAGAATTTCCTGTTTAAATTCATTACAAATAGAAAAACTTGCAGAAATGAAATGATCCTCTGAAATTACTGATCTAACAGTATTTTCCACCTCTTGCTCACTACCAGGCAATTGCCTGGACAAGGCGATCCGCCTTACCATTCAACTTTCCTGCTCTGAATGTTACAATAAAATCAAAATCCGCAAAAAACAATGACCAGCGCAACTGTTTTGGTGTCAACGTTTTTTCAGACTTCAAGAAAAGAAGGTTCCTATGATCAGTAAGAACTGTAACCGCATGTCTAGCACCCATTAAGTAGTGTCTCCACTCAACAAAAGCAGCCTTAATAGACAATGGGACTTATTACGAGGTTGGAGGTAAGGGATTACTGGCACCAGTAAGGGTGCTGATGCTGGTAATCCCTTACCTCTGTATTCCGAGGTCCCTTTGTGGGTCCTCCCTTAATGCCTGGTTTTACCAGGCGTTAAGGACGGGACCCGCAAAGGGACTTTGGAGGTAATAACGGTACCGCAATTTGCGGTACCGTTAATACCACCTTCCCCATTCCCATTGAGCCCTATCGGGGCTCAAATTGGAATGGGGAAGGGCCCTGATGAATGGGGAATTACCGCCCCCTCCAACCTTGGAATGGGGTGGTAATACCTCCATTCACCAGGGAGGAGCTGGTATGGATTTGGAGGCAGCCATGGTGCTAATAGCGCCATGGTTACCCCCAAACTCGTAATGACCCCCAATAACTCTGGATCCAATATAGTATAATTATTTTCTGCTTCAGAAAATGTTCTTGAAAAGAAGGCCACAGGATGTAATTGCCCAGTGTTTTCATGTCTCTGAGATAAAATTGCTCCCATGGACAAATTAGAGGCGTCTGCTTCCACAAAGAATGGCTTGGACGGGTCCGGATGCAACAATATAGGACCTGAGATAAAACGTTTTTTCAACTCCTGAAATGCCTTCTCAGCTTCATCGCTCCAATTAAATTGAACTTCTTTCTTGAGAAGATTAGTGATTGGCGGAATTATCTGTGAGAAACCCTCGATGAATCTTCTATAAAAATTGGCAAAACCTAAAAAACTTTGAACCTCTTTCACTCAAGTTGGATTTGGCCAATTTTTAATTGCCTGCACCTTTTTGTCATCCATTTCTAGACCTGAAGGAGAGATTATAAACCCGAGAAACTCTATCACCTCAGTATGAAATTGACTTTTCTCTAGTTTAGCAAAAAGATGATTCTCTCTCAGCTTGTCTGAAACCAATCTTACATATCTTCGGTGTTGTTCTAAGTCGGGGGAAAATATCAAAATATCATCTATGCAAACAATCACAAAAATATCTAAAAATTCTTTGAGAATATCATTAATAAAAAATTGGAAAGCAGCAGGGGCGTTACACAACCCAAAATGCATGACTAGGTACTCATATAACCCAAATTGTGTCTTGAAGGCTGTTTTCCATTCATCTCCCTGGGCCTCATTAGGAGTTTGGAGGTAACCATGGCGCTATTAGCGCCATGGCTGCCTCCAAATCCTTACCGACTCCACCCTGGTGAATGGAGGTATTACCGCCCCATTCCAAGGTTGGTGGGGGTGGTAATTCCCCATTCACCAGGGCCCTTACCCATTCCCATTTGAGCCCCCATAGGGCTCAATGGGAATGGGGAAGGTGGTAATAATGGTACCACAAATTGCAGTACCGTTATTACCTCCAAAGTCATTTTGCGGATCCCGTCCTTAACGCCTGGTAAAACCCGCAAAGGGACCTCGGAATAGAGCGGTAAGGGATTCCCGGCACCAGTGCCCTTACTGGTACCGGTAATCCCTTAACGCCCACCTTGTAATGAGGCCTGTCTCACTCTGACTAGATGGTAAGCTCCTCTAAGATCCAATTTAGAAAAAACGTTAGCTCCTTGAATACGATCTAACATTTCCAAAATTAGAGGTAAGGGATATTTATTTTTAACAGTGACTCGATTTAAGGAGCGATAATCTATACATGTTCTCAACTTCCCATCTTTTTTGGGAACAAAAAATAGAGGAGATGCAGCCGGAGATTGAGAATTCCTGATGAAACCCTTAGCAAGATTTTCTTGCAAATACTCTTTCAAAAACTAATTTTCTTTCTCAGTTAAAGCATACACTCTGCTGCTTGATAACAATGCTCCATCTTCAACTCAATCTTACAGTCATAAGACCTGTGTGGTGGCAGCTCACCAGCTTCTTTCTCATCAAAAACATCTTCAAAATCAGAATAACACTCAGATAGTGTACCCATAACTGCTCCAATTGAGTGACTCACTCCACCACTATTAGCTAAATACAAAGTTTTCAACCCATCTGCACTTTCTTCAAAATCAGTTCTTACAAATTTTGGACAATACTCCTAACAAAATACAGAACTAAACTACAACTCTCCAACCCCAATCAATTAATGGATTGTGTGAAGTCAACCATGGCATTCCTAAAATTATTTTTAATTGAGGGGCATCAATAAATTCAAAAATAATCTCCTCCCCATGATTTTCCATAATGACCATATGTAAGGGAACAGTATCATGTGTAATTGGACCTGATGTCAAATATGAACCATCAACCGCCTGACCTGTTCCAATATCTCTTTCCCCACCAAAGGAATCTTTAATGACCAAACCCTTGTCCATAAAGTTACCTGTTGCCCCTGAATCTATCATGGCTGGACCAGTACCCTTTAAAATCCCCTCAATAAACAAGGATACATTGGGCCTCATTACACGGAAGGCGGTGGTCCAGGGTGCTATTAGCACCCTGGACCATGCCGGTAAATTACCGGCACCGCCTTGGCGGAAAGGGGATTTACCGCCCCATTCCAAGGTTGGTGGGGCGGTAAATCCCCCTTCCGCCATTGCCCTTCCCCATTCCCATTTCTGCCCCATAGGGCTCTATGGGAATGGGGAAGGCGCTAATTACGGCACCGCAATTTTGTGGTGCCGTAATTAGCTCCGAGATCCCTTAGCGGGTTGGTTTTTAACGCCTGCAAAAAGCAGGCGTTAAAACACCAACCCGCTAAGGGACCTCGTAGTAAGGCAGTAATGGTTAATGGCCACCGTTACCATTAACGGTGGCCGTTAACCATTACCGCATTCCGTGTAATGAGGCCCATTGATAGTGATGTGAGGCACGGCAGCTTGTAGAGTATTGGCAGCAACTTGAGAACTAATACCAGATGGTCTAGATTTCTTGGGAGTGTAAGGACAATTACTTAAAACACTTCTTCCACAATATAAACATAAGTTATTTTGTCTCCTTCTTTCCTTTTCCTCTTTAGTCAATGGACCCCTCTTACTAACTCCTGAAACAACTGACTTTTCTCTCTCCTCCCTACAAGTCAATTCATTAACCTTTTCCACCCGTTGAACTATCTTAACATCTCCTACTGCCTTCCTTCTCTCACTCCTTCTTTCACTTAATCTAAAATCCACCTACATGACTAAATCAATTAGAGCCTCACATGAGGTAGGTCTGTCAACTATAGTGGCTAGTGCATCCTTTAAATCATCCCTGAGTCCTCGATAGAAAAGTGTAGCTCTCTTTTCTTCAGGCCATGTACTTTCCAACACCACAGATTTGAAATGGGTGATATAACTAGTTAAATCTTTATTCCCTTGTCTTAACTCCAACAACTCTCCTTCTACCTCCATGGAAAGCTGTCTTCTTCCAAACATCTTTTTGAACTCTTCATGAAACTGAGCAAATCTTTTCAAAATAGGATTTCTCTGACTAACTAACAAAACAGACCACGCTGCTGCCTCCCCAGTAAGATAAGACAACCCAAAAGTGACTCTTGCTTCTTCAGTAGGAAAACTACCGGGCCTACAGAGAAAATAGAGTTCACATTGTGTTGAAAAGGTTTGACATTTTTTAGGATCTCCGCCAAAACGCTCTGGAGGAGCCAAAGGCACAGAAACCCCTAAGGTCTCCATCCCACCTGTAACACTCTGATTACTTCCAGAATCTTCTCTAATCAAAATCGGAGGTTGACCCCTAAGGTCCTCTGTCTCTGCCCTCAATTGTCTGAGAGATCCTTGGATCTGAGATACTACCTCCCCCAACTCTTCAACTTTCTTACTGATTTTAGCATTCTCCTGATGAGAGATGTGAAGTTCATCCCTCAACTCCTTAATCAAATCTCCTATCTCAGGCATTATTCCCTGTGGACTCAGCAGCTCAGACAGACTCAATTTATTTGGCCTTTCATTCTGTCCGTGTCATGCGCCCCTTTTTTGTCAAACATTGGTACCGATGGAGACTCGGCCGCCATAGATAGTCCCACCACGTTGGGACCGTCATTCCAGGCAGCGGTCTAGTCTTTTCAAGATGGCGGCCACCAGCAATATTAGCGTTCAGATGCAGCCGGCTCTCCGCGTTGCAACTGGGTTCTCGTTATCCTGCTGTTGTTGCGCTCCTTATCATTTCCCTTGGCTCTGCTGAGCCCCTGCTTTTCTGTTCTGGGCACGCTTCGCCCCCCGCTAATGTTCCTTCTCTTTTTCTCTTCTCTTGTTTGGTTTTCCGGGCGCTTGCTCGGTGTGTCCTCCCTGCCTTACTCTCTCTCCCTCTCTCTATCTCTCCTCGTTTCGCTTTCCTTCCCTTCTGCCGTGGTTCCCTCGGCTCCCCGCCTGCATTTGGCTTCTCCCTCTCAACGGCGCTACCTTCGCATCCTTCTCCTGTGTCACCGAGATTTGCTTTGTAGCGCTCTCCTTCAGTCCATTTCCATCTATTGACACTGGCACTTACCTGTTTACTGGAACTTCACGAATACTCACTGATCTCCCGTGACTTCTGGATTTCCTCTCTTCGGCAAGACGTTCTGTATTTTTTTGCCTGCTTGGCTTTTTCCCCGTTGGCTATCACGGATCCGGGGCCACTGGTTTCCGGAGACTTCCGTAACCATTGTGGCATCGTTCCGCGGTAGGCCATATCTTCTGAAAAAGAAATCCTCCATTAAAGAAAGAAGGAAGAAGCTTCCCAAGGATATTTCATCAGGTGAGGAGGAGGGGGAGGAGACAGAAGTGGGAAGTGACTTGGACATCACAGATAAGGCTGAAATCTGTGACAATTTGCAACGCCCAAAACATTCCGAAATGGCTACCCCCGAACAAGTCCAGGAATTGGTTACAGCAGTACAATCTCTTAATTTGGAGGTTCGTAATTTAAACCAAGAAGTACAGAATCTCAAGGTGGAGAACAATGTACTCTGTCAATTGGTGGCCAACCAGGAAACACGTAGTTCAGATCTCCCTCCAATGCCTCTGTCGGTTGGTAAATTTGACGGCATGCCAACTTTGCTCAAAGAATTCATTGAAGCTTGCAATGTGTATTTTGCTTTCCGGCCCACTACATACTCCACAGATCTGAGCAAGGTAGGCTTTGTAATTTCCAAAATGACCGGAAGCACATTGGCCTGGGCCAACCCTTTAGTCACCTCTAATGATACAGTTTTGGAGACTGTGAAGCTTTCCTTGCTAAACTAAGACAGACCTTTGAAAGGCCGGAAATTACATTCATGGCTTGTGAAGAACTGGTGGGGGTTCACCAAGGTCAGATGGACCTTTTGTCTTATATTACAAAGTTTAAGCGACTAGCCACTGAACCTACCTGGTCGGAACAAGCACAAGTCACTATTTTTCGTAGAGGCCTCAGGGAGGAACTTAAAGATGAATTGGCCAGAGTTCCTCGACGCGTCCTCTTTCTCGGAGTTGTCAGTCGTCCTACAGATTGAACATCGGATCAATGAACGTAGGCAAGAGAAGAAGAGAGGAAGAGGAACTATTGTTTTTCCTGCCCCCTCACCGCCTCCCTCACCTTGGTCAGCAACCCTCAACAAGGAAGAACCAATGCAGATTGGATCCATGAGGTCTCCACTCACTCCTGAAGAATGGAAGAGACGCAGAGAATCGGGTCTCTACATGTACTGCGGATTGTCTTCGCATCTGCTCCGGAACTGCCCAGAGGTCCCACCAAGGTGGTCGGGAAACAGATCACCTCGAACCTAGGGGGGACCACGGTTTGAGGAGTTACTGAAAGTCCCTATGTATCTCTGTCTATCGCACCTTCAACTCAGTTGGAAGACACACGCTTGATGGTTGTTACCCTAGAATTGTCCTGGAGGGACCAATCGTTGGAAACTTTAGCCCTAATCGATTGTGGAGCTGCTGTTACGCTCACCTGGCTCCCACAGGGGCGTCGATCGGAACCGGACCGCTGTGGTCTCCACCAATGTGACGCGTAGTGCAGAGATGACAGACTGGACTGGCCCGCCTAATTTCGTCTGCCTGACCCGTAGAAGTATTCTCCTGAAAGTGGAGAAAGGGAATTAGCCACCAGTGGATTTAAGTGATAACACCTCACTGTTCTCCCCACTAATCACCTCCGATATTCCCTTTGATTGATCTCACCTTATGGTTTGAAATGATGAGCTCTCCATCCTGCGTGGAATGCAGGGGCGCGTAGATACCAGTTACTTCACTGGTACTAAGGAATTGGGAGAGTTTCAGATGAATATTGACTCTGAGGTTCCTGACAAGGACCCGTAAGTATAAAGTTCAAAAGAGTTCAATATGTCCGATATTCACTCTTGTCCAATTCCCTTCTTGTCTTGCAGCTTGATCTAAGAGAAGATTGTCTTGTGGCAGCTGATAGCTTTCAGGTAAGAGCCTGTATTACCCAACACTGGGGGTCATTACAACCCAGGCGCTAATTGCGCCAACTTTACCACCATGGTGTAAACTACGTTTACACCATGGTGGATGGCGGATTTACCGCCCCATTCCAAGGTGAGTGGGGCGGTAAATCCCCATTTCCCATTTTCCTTTCCCCATTCCCATTTTTGCCCCATAGGGCATAAATGGGAGTGGGGAAGGCGCTAATTACGCCACCGTAAATTACGGTGGCGTAATTAGCATCATGGCAGGTTAGCGCCATGGATTTTAACGGCTGCTAAAAGCAGCCGTTAAAATCAGAATAGGCGTTAAGGGTTAACGACGGCGTTAACCCTTAACGCCTGGGTCGTAATGAGGCCCACTGTCCGGTAAAAAGATGCATGTGTTTGACCTGTTGCTTTCTCTCTTCTTACAGGTGCGGCGTAAGAAGATGTGGCGTGTTAAAGAATGATGCCTCCGTCGGTAAAATCAGGTAAGTCGATGGTGGTAAAAGAGATTGGGCCTCATTACAAATCAGGCGGTCCGGAAATAATGGTGGCGGTAAACCCACTGACACCGTTTTTTCCGGACCGCCTGATCCCGACTCCTGCAGGTAGGAGGTGATGTTCCCGCCAGGTCTGACCTGGCGGGTTTAACACCGCCCGCCTGCAGGCGGACGAGGAAACACCGGCTGCATCACGAGATGCTGCCGGTGTTTCCATGATCCCCACTCCCATTGAGTCCCATAGGACCATTGAGTCCCATCGGACTTAATGGGAATGGGGATTTACACCATTCCGCCTCCGGAATTCCTGGGACACCGGGGTTGTAATGCCCTGGTGTTTCCGGGAATCACGGAGGCAGAATGGTAATACGAGTCCGGAGGTAACCAGGCGGTTTTACCGCCTTGGTTACCGCCAGACTCGTAATGAGGCCCATTGTCTTTGTCGGCTCTCTCAGCTCACCGTGTTATTTCTTTGTCCCCTAGGTGCCGTAGTTCGGCGAAGAAGTGATGGAGACTGCGCCGGATCGTAGAGATGCTGTGAAGACTGGTGAGTATAGCGCGGCGCTGCAGCTGGCGATTCGGCACGTATAGAAATAATGTCCTTTTCCAAGTTCGAAGACGCGCTGGATCCGGAATCAGGTGAGGAATTAAAGTAATGTTCGTATTCTAACCTTTCCTACTATTTCCTATTTTTCTAGGAGCTCCGGATTCGAGGTGGGCGTGGTAGAAGGCTGGATGCTGACTTGCAAGCACGGTGAGCGTTACGCTGCAGGATGCAGAATAACGCGAAGCGTGTGCTGCTCTTCGGGCGTGGTTTAAATAGCCTTCAAAGTAGTCCCAGGTAAGAAGTTCCCCCAAAACCACACCCGAGTAAAAAATAGTCCCTGAAGTAAAGTAGTCCCATTCAGGCCTCACGTTGGCTTGGAATCTTTGCAGCATGGTCTGCATGAGGTAAGTTTAAGAATATAAGCCTTGCGCCTATGGCGCCAGGACTGATCTCCTCTATGAGCCTGGTGACTAAGGCGCCAGGACTGTACCCAGATAGCCCCTAGCCGGGGCTGCTGGGATTTTACTAAGTACCTGGATGCCTGCTCCCCGGACTGATGGGCTTGGTCCGGATGCCCGGGCATAGGCATCATGACAGCTGCTGGCAACTTCGTGGACACCTTATGGGTGGAGAAGATGGGTATCCGTCGAGTCCAGAACCAGGAAAACATGAAGGTGGAAGGAGTCGATGGAACTCCTCTTTGTTCAGGTCCTATTACCCATTCCACGGAACAAATCTGGGTTACCATACAACATCACAAGGAGGACATATCTTTCAAGATCATGCAAGCAGCCCATTTCCACATCATCTTGGGTATAGCCTGGCTCCGCCAACACAATCCTCCCATAGATTGGTCTAAGAATACACTCAGTTTCCTCTCATCCCATTGTCAACACTTCTGCTTGCAGTCACCTGGTTATCAGCCGGCAATCTTACAGGCTGTAGAAGCACAACCACGGAAAATCCATTTGATTCCCCCTCAAATTGTGATGTACCATCAGGTCTTCTTGGAGAAGGCAGAACATGATCTTCTCCCACACCGCCCCGAGGACTGTGCTATAGATCTAGTACCAGACGCCTTGGTCCCTTTCGGCAGGATGTTCTCCCTATCTGTAAGAGAGAAGGAGGTACTCTGAGGATATTTGGACACCGACTTAAAGAACGGTCTGATTCAACCATCGAAATCCCCAGCGGGTACCCCTCTGTTTTTCATCGCCAAGAGGGACTCCACAGAACTTCGACCATGCATCGACTACTGAGGGCTCAACAAGGTTACCATTCTGGACCGATACCGGACACCACTGATTTCCGACAGTCTTGAAGCAGTGAGAGGTGCTACGGTTTTCTTTAAGCTAGACTTAAGAAATGCTTATCATCTCCTGCGCATCAGGGTGGGAGATGAATGGAAAACAGCATTCAGAACACCCGATGGCCTGTATGAGTATAAGGTAATGTCTTTTGGTCTGGTGAATGCCCCAGCGATGTTCCAACGATTTATGGACCGCACTTTTTCTGATTTGCTGTTCCGTTCAGTGATCATTTACCTAGATGACATCCTGGTATTTTCTAAGACCCCACAAGAACACTCCACTCATCTCCATGAAGTTTTTCATCGTCTGCAAGAAAACCATCTCCTAGTGAAACCCAGTAAGTGCGAATTTCTGGCCTCTTCAGTTCATTATCTAGGGTTCATCCTCTCCCAAGAGGGAATAAAGATGGATCCGAAGAAGGTCTCTGCCATTTTGGAATGGCCATCCCCAGAGACCATAAAAGAGGTGCAGAGATTCCAAGGTTTCACTAACTTCTACCGGAGGTTCATTCAGAATTTTTCTGCTATGGTAGCTCCCATCACCTCTCTTTTAAAGAAAGAAAACCAACCCTTTGTTTGGTCTCCAGCAGCGCAGACGGCGTTCCTATCCCTGAAACAAAGATTCAGCTCTGCTCCCATTCTGGTCCAGCCCAACCAAGCTAAAAGATTTATCGTCGAAGCTGACGCCTTTGCCAATGCAGTGGGAGCAGTCTCCTGCAAGAAGAGGAAGGAGTGGAACATCCCATTGCATACCTCTCGAAGACCCTCACGATCAGTCAAAGGAATTATTCCGTAATTGAGCGAGAGCTGTTGGCTATCAAGCTTGCCTGCGAGGAGTAGAGGCATCTTTTACAAGGAGGAGGAAATCCCTTTCTCATCAGAACAGATCACAAGAATCTTAAAACCTTGCAGAACATGTAATGTGCCAACTCTCGTCAGGCTAGATGGGCACACTTCTTTGCCCAGTACGACTTTGAAATCACTTACATACCAGGCAGCCAGAATGTGATCGCTGATGCACTCTCTCGTCGGTATATCTCAGAAGATCCTTCTCCGTGCCTTAAGGAGAGACTTTTTCCCAACAGAGTGTTTATTGCCTCTGCCTCGTCCTTTCTTTCTCAAGTCAGGACAGCCACCGCTCGAGTACCATTTCCGGCTCCTTCTTCACCCTGTATCCAAGTAGAAATGAGAGAGGTTTGTGCTTCGTGGACAAGAAATTGTTTGTGCCTCAGTCTGATTTACAGCCGAAGGTTATGTCTTGGGCCCTCATTACAAGTCAGGCGTTAAGGGTTTAACGGCGCCGTCAGCGCCGTTAACCCTTAACGCCTGATTCACACTTTAACGCCTGCTTTTTGCAGGCGTTAAAGTGCAAGGCGCTAAGCGACCTTGGTGCTAATTACGGCACCGTAATTTACGGTGCCGTAATTAGCGCCTTCCCCATCCCCATTATGCCCTATGGGGCAAAAATGGGAATGGGGAAGGGCAAATGGTGAATGGGGAATTACCGCCTCACTCACCTTGGAATGGGGCGGTAATTCCGCCATCCACCATGGCGGAATCCGGCATGGACCATGCTACTAATAGCACCATGGTCCACCGCCTGACTTGTAATGAGGGCCTTGGTGTCATGATCACCTCACTGCAAGACATCAGGGAAGGAAGAACACAGAAGAACTAGTTCGAAGAATTTCTTTTGGCCTGGAATGTCCTCAGACATTAAGAAATACGTCCAGTTGTGCGCTCAATGTACCCGAAGTAAACATTGTTTAAAAAACCCATTGGATTACTGGAACAGATTCCCTTGCCCAGAGCACCATGGGAACAAATTTCCACTGACTTTGTGGTGGATCTTCCAGTTTCTCGTGGCCACACGTGTATCATGGTCACCGTGGATTCACTTACGAAGTTGGCTCATTTTTCCCCCTTCCCGGGTTTGCCATCTGCCTCACAGATGGCAGAGGTATTCATGCGGGACGTATTTCGCTTGCACAGATTACCCACTAAGATAATTTCTGATCGGGGAAGCCAATTTACTTCAAAATGTTGGACTGCTCTTGTCCAGAAGCTGGGCATCGAACGAGCGTTGTCCTCTGGGTTCCACCCACAAACTAACAGGCAGACAGAAAGATTGAATGGGACCTTGGAGCAATACCTTCGGTGTTACACTAATCACATGCAAGACAACTGGTATGATCTGTTGCCCACCGTAGAGTTTGCATATAATAACTGTATACATTCTGCCACAGGACTCAGCCCTTTTTACAGTACCTTTGGTAGACATCCGAGGAGTATCTTACCGGTGTCGGCCTCCGCCTCGGTATGTCTCACTATCGACGACCGACTGCAGCAGATTACGGAGGCACACAGAACTGCCAAGGTAGCCCTGGCCCAAGCTTGCAACCGATACAAGCGTCTGGCAGATCGAAAATGCACTGATGCACCCATCATTGAGACGGGCTCGCGGGTATGGTTGTCTACCAAATATTTGCCCAGGTGGATCCACCCGTCTAAGTTGTCACCCAGGTTCGTGGGTCCCTATACTGTGATTTCCCAAATAAATCCTGTTGCTTTTCGACTTCGGCTGCCAAATTGCATGAAGAGGATCCATCCTATGTTCCACGCATCCCAGTTATGTCCGGCCTTGACTGGCATTCCTGCCACACCTCTGGGTCACCCGGCAGAGGAGCAGGGGCCTGAGAAAGAAGAATATGAGGTGGCTGATATTAGGGATTCTCGTTATCACCGAGGACGATTGGAATTTTTACTTTCTTGGAAGGGCTACCCATCGACAGAGGATTCATGAGAGCCCAGCTCCAATGTACATGCCTCCCGACTGGTGAGGAAGTTCTATCGGGCTCACCCTGGCAAGCCGGGTTTCTCCCGCTCTGGTGGGGGGTATACTGTCATGCACCCCTTTTTTGTCAAACATTGGGACCGATGGAAACTCGGCCACCATAGATAGTCCCACCATGTTGGGACCGTCATTCCAGGCAGTGGTCTAGTCTTTTTCAAGATGGCCGCCACCAGCAATATTAGCCGTCAGATTTAGCCGGCTCTCCACGTTGCAACTGGGTTGTCACTATCCTGCTGTTGTTGCACTCCTTATCATTTCCCTTGGCTCTGCTGAGCCCCTCCTTTTCTGTTCTGGGCACGCTTCGCCCCCCGCTATTGTTCCTTCTCTTTTTCTCTTCTCTTGTTCGGTTTTCCGGCCGCCCCCTCAGTGTGTCCTCCCTGCCTTGCTCCCTCTCCCTCTCTCTCTCTCTCTCTCTCTCTCTCTCTCTCTCTCTCTCTCTCCTCGTTCCGCTTTCCTTCCCTTCTGCCGTGGTTCCCTCAGCTCCCCGTCTGCATTTGGCTTCTCCGTCTCAACGGCGCTACCTTTGCATCCTTCTCCTGTGCCACTGAGCTTTGCTCCGTAGTGCTCTCCTTTAGTCAATTTCCATCTATTGACACTGGCACTTACCTATTTACTGGAGCTTCGCGAATACTCACCGATCTCCCGTGACTTCTGGATTTCCTCTCTTTGGCAAGAAGTTCCGTTTTTTTTGCCTGCTTGGCTTTTTTCCCCGTCGTCTATCACGGATCCGGGGCCACTGGTTTCCGGAGACTTCCGTAACCATTGTGGCATCGTTCCGCGGTAGACCGTATCTTCTGAAAAAGAAATCCTCCATTAAAGAAAGAAGGAAGAAGCTTCCCAAGTATATTTCATCAGGTGAGGAGGAGGGGGAGGAGACAGAAGTGGGAAGTGACTTGGACATCACAGGTAAGGCTGAAATCTGTGACAGTCCGGTCCTGCATCTTTGTCCACAGAAGCTGCTGAGCCCCACAATCCTCCAGAGCTGTGCAGTCAACTACTGAATTTAACAGCAGAAGTCTTAACAACCCCAGGGGAAAGGGGAAAGTGGATAAAACAATAAACGACACAGGTTACTCTTCTTGTGGATTTAAACCTGCAGAGGATAAAAACAAATGATGTTAGTACCTTTCTAACTGATTACCGTTTTCCCACTGAATTCCCCTAGAAAATAAAATACCTGTTTAGTCTCCCTGGTGAGCTGGAAGACTAGTATTGAAGAAACTTCAAACTTGATAAAGAAAACTTCTGAATTCAATTATATTTTAGTTAGGTAAGTATCCAAGACTCTTGTAATTAAGTTCATTAAATTAACTTGAACTGAATTCAGGTTGCAAGTCTCTTGGCTGATGAGATTTTCTCAAATGTTTCAACAAAAGACTGAACTTCTTTAACCAGGAAAGTATTAAAATAATTATTAATCCAATTACTTCATTGTTCACTGTCCCAGTTTGGATTGAATTCACATATTTTAAAATAACTGTTCATTGTTTTAATAAATGAAAGAAAAGAGTTAAAACACTTATGCTCATGTGTAAACAGTCTCTGTTTCTTTTTCTTCAACGTTACTGCGCATGCGTGAAAGTATTTTGAGACTAATTGCATTAACTAACGGTGAGTGACCTGTAATCACTTGACGCCGATTAAGTTATTTCTTTTGTAATAGCACAATATACATTGTTTGTTTCACTTTAGCGCAGCACATACTCTGAATAACGATCCTTCTCTGAGCTTGCATGAGGGATTATCTTGAAAACAAAAGAACTGCATGTGTTCTTTATGCGTACAACACACTATTCCGTCGCGCATACATCAAATAACATTCTTTCACTGAGCAGGCGCAAACGAATAGCTTGAAAACTAAATAACTCCACATGCGTATTTAATGCGAATTGAACACTACTGCGTCGCGCATACTCCAAACTACATCTTTTCATTGAGCATGCGCGAGCGAGTAGCGTTAAAGTAAAAGAGCTCTGTTTGCTGCCACGGAGCGCACATTAAGATAAAAACCCAACTTGAACAGTTTTATCAGGTAAAAACAGTCGCTGCTCAGAGTTTCTCATTAAATAACCATTTGAACTCACAGTCTTAATTTGAATAGGTTTGAATTCTTGAAAACTGAGGAAATGCTAAGATGGATTGTTGTAAGCGAAAAAAACCTAAATACCTAACTAAACACCTAAATTTAATTACGAACTGAAAGCGCTTTCAAGTAGATAGTTCCTTTACTTGACAAGATAGAGAAGTATTCCTAATAATTGAATGTCAGTCTCTTCAACATATGCTAGAGCGCTGTGCTCCCTGTATGTGACTTCAATCCAGAACTCCAACTAAGTCCATGCCTAGTCTGGGATGCCCAATGGAAGCCCTTAGTTATACATTTTTATGTCAACGTTCTTAAATCTGGATGATGAACCCTTATATAATGCCCCTCTCTTTGGATCTCCCCGACCTCACTGAGCCGAGAAGTAGGTTTGTTTTGCAAATTAAAAGGTTTATTTGAAGAATGGATTATAGAGCTCTTAACGCAGTCACCACGACTGATGCCCACCCTTTGCCAAGAACAGATGAGTTGGTGGATAAACTTGGCGCCGCCAAGTTCCTCAGCACATTTGACTTGACGTCAGGCTATTGGCAAATAGCCCTGACCAACCATGCCAAAGAGAAAACTGCATTTTCTACCCCCGTTGGCTTATACCAGTTTAAGGTAATGCCTTTCGGACTAAAGAATGCACCTGCTACGTTTCAGCGGATGGTAAACCAGGTTCTGAATGGGATGGAGGACTTCTGTATGGCATACTTGGATGACATCGCAGTGTTCAGCAATTCCTGGGAAGAACATGTAATCCACCTGAGAGATGTTTTGCAGGCTCTTGGACGAGCCAATCTGACCATAAAGGCGAGTAAATGCCAAATTGGACAGAGTAAGGTAGTCTATCTTGGGCATGAGGTAGGCGGTGGAGAAATAAGGCCTTTGCTCAGTAAGATTGAAGCTGGGCAAAATTGGACAACACCGACTACTCAAACCCAGGTGAGAGCCTTCCTAGGCCTCACTGGGTATTACAGGAATTTCATAGAGAACTATGGGACCATAGCTTCTCCAATGAATGTCATCTCCTCGCCCAAATTTACTAATTTACAAATTTAAATAACTTACTATCTTTACACTAAGCCTCGTTGCGTGTTTGCTTGTCTTGCTGTGAAGGATTGCCCTATTTTGTATACTCCACATACTGACCAACTTTTCTTGAGAGAGGTCTGACTGCTCAGCAACAGCTACCAAGTGAATCTGTGTGGTACAGACTGCTACCAAGTGGGTTCACCGCCAACGCCTGTAGTCCTAAATCTTTTGCAGTGGTCCCAGAGGGAACTGCTCAGGTTTCCGCCTAACAATGTTCCCCTGCACCCCCACCCCCCAGCAGTGCAGGGGCAGCCTCCACCAGGCCCCCACTCATGTCTCCCACCACCCCCACCCCCCAGCATCCAGGGGCACCCTCCACCAGGCCCCCACTCATGTCTCCCACCACCCCCACCCCCCAGCATCCAGGGGCACCCTCCACCATGCCCCCACTCATGTCTACCATCACCCCACCCCCCAGCAGTGCAGGGGCAGCCTCCACCAGGCCCCCACTCATGTCTCCCATCACCCCCACCCCCCAGCAGTGCAGGAGCAGCCTCCACCAGGCCCCCACTCATGTCTACCACCACCCCCACCCCCCAGCCACCAGGGGCACCCTCCACCAGGCCCCCACTCATGTCTCCCACCACCCCCACCCCCCAGCAGTGCAGGGGCACCCTCCACAAGGCCCCCACACATGTCTCCCACCACCCCCACCCCCCAGCATCCAGGGGCACCCTCCACCAGGCCCCCACTCATGTCTACCATCACCCCCACCCCCCAGCATCCAGGGGCACCCTCCACCAGGCCCCTACTCATGTCCCCCAGCCAACATGTCACCACAATCTAGATCCCTGGCCCTTATGGTCAGCCTCCAAATGCCAAACACCCACCTGAGTATTGCATCCACCCACTTAGAAATGGCAAAAACATGATAGAACCCCAATTGCAGGTTTGGAAATTAACAGATGTCCCTCACATACACCCGATGGGTGTCAGTGAATGTCAAAACCCATATCATGATATGCATGAAACCAATGAGATGATACTACACATTGAAGTTTGAAGAAAAAATATGTATTAAAAGCAATATAAATTGAATCAAAAATAAACAAACAATAATGGAAATTAAAAAAAAAAAAAAAAAAACAGAAGGTACGTGAAATAATGCAAAACCACAAATCATAATGCAAAGGAAAGGTGTCCAAAGTCACAGTCCACAAAAGTAAATCCAATGGAAAATTTAAATCAAAAACCATTTCTCCATGGGGAAATCATTAAAAAAAATGAAAATCGCATTCCAAGATGGCCGCCGGCAGGGGAAGTCGCGTCTGAGCAGCGCTCCCGCCGGCCCGCCAACATAAAGCACCATTTTATGCAGAAATCCGACAGAATTTGAACGAGATTCTCTCCCGCCACACACAAGCGGGGGCGGGGGCCCTAGCAACCGACCCCGGTCAGTCAAATCCCCAACGGAAGAGAGCGAGCGGAGGGGAGCGTCTGCCCATCCCCCCACCGAGGAGGACTCCGCTGCTCCGACGCGGCAGGCCGCGGAACAAGGGCCGAGGGCGCCGGGACGAGGATAGGGCCTCCGCCCGCTCCCTCCGAGCACACATAGCAGACGACGACGCACCGGGGCGAGGACCAGCAGTGGGCGCCCGGACGGAGCGGTGGGTGTCCCGACGCCGGGGTGCGGTGGGGGGTGTGGCCCTTCCCCCCGAGCCGGCGAGCTGAAGAGATCTCCCTCCAACAGGAGACGGATATACCCGACGATACCAACGCTGAGACCCGCTCCCACGTTCGGCGTACCCAGCAATTAAGAACTTCGACACCGAGAAGAGGAGAGGAGACCAGGAGAAGAGGTGAGGGCGCATGTGAGTCACCCCTCGGCCGCGCGCCGTGGTGGGAGTCCCCGGGA